>NC_059428.1:70456285-72972535 GCF_021028975.2 Sphaerodactylus townsendi
GCAGAATAATGCACTTTCAATCCACTTTCAATGCCGTGCGGAATAGCAAAATCCACTTGCAAACAACTGTGAAAGTGGATTGAAAGTGCATTATTCTGCATGTGTGGAAGGAACTTACGTTTAACTGAGAAGAAATGTCATACAGAATTACAGCCTAATAGCTCTTATTTCAAAAATGTATTTAGATGAATGTTATATCATTGTCCTGGGGTGTTTAAGAAATAAAAACAGCCACATCTTGTTGTCTAGCCTACCACAACATAATACAAATTACTCTGAATACTCCCCTCTAGCATTAAAAGACTGTGCACTTTCATAGCAATTTAAAACTGTCAAATGTTTGTTTTGTTGTATTGAGTAAGAGTGCTCAGCTTTTCAGGAACCCTCAGTGAACCCTCATTATGAGAAGACAAGAGTCACTGGAAAAGACAATAATTTCAGGAAAAGTTGAAGGCAGAAGGACAAGAAGACCCAGCATGAGATGGATTGCCTCTATAAAGGAAGCCACAGCCCTCAGTTTGCAAGACAATAGGATGTTTTGGAGGACACTGATTAATAGGGTTGTTAGTTGGAAATGACTCGATAACACACAAACACAGTGAAGGAGGCAGCTCCTCTGGGTGTTTTCAGTAGAAGTGCCTAGAGAGGGCTAGTGGGTCAGGGGTGTATCCACAGAGAAAAATATCCAAGGCAAGAACTGAAATCCCTCCCCCAAATCCATTAGATCTTCCCCATCTTGGAAGACCAGTTCTCTGGCAACCAGGTGTGCCCATTCTCTTCAACCACAGGTTGATGAGCTTTCTGGAGAGCTGGTTACCTGCTGTTAAGAAGAACTGGTGGACCATCTATTAAGTTTAATCCAGGGGTAACTCATGTCCCTGGGCACACACCTTTCACTTTACCAGGTGTTGCCCCAGGTGCCATTTCCCCTGATACACTTCTGGTTCAATCACAGGTAGACCAGCTCTCTGGAGGGCTGTCCTACCCACTGTTAAGAAGAACTGGTAGACCGGGCCTTTAATAGAGAATGGAATTTTTTTACTTCCATGCCATGAAAAATTTCAGCAATCTATTTACACACTTTAAGTTTTTATGAAAGGAACAGGACATTTCTTTTGCAAGCCTGTTGGTGGCTCTATTCATCGATTTAAAAAATCCCTCATTAAGGAAGGACATAAATCCAGCGTTAACAAAGAATATCCAAACTAGAAGGCATAACCAAAGCTATCATAGGCAGGCAGAGAGGAGAGACACAGAAATGTGCATGCCATTTTTAAAAGTTTGGGGGGGGGGGGGGTTTGCTGTCAAGTCACAGATGACTTATTGTGACCCCATAGGGTTTTTAAGGCAAGAGAGTTTTGGAGGTGGTTTGCCACTGCCTGCCTCTACATCATGATCCTGGTATTCCTTGAACATCTCCCATCTAAATACTACCCAGGGTCAGGACTGAGAGTTTGTAACTAGTCTAAGGTCACCCAGCAAGCTTCCACCTTGCAACATTCCGCATTGGAGAGTTGAACTTGGATTTCCTAGGTCCTAGTCTTAATTACTACACTACACTGGCTCTCAGTAAAAAGTTAGAAGGGAGAAAACATGCTAAAAGTTGCCAAGAGTATAAAAATAGAGAATTAAAAATATTTTTATACCATCTAATGCCAGATATAGAGAATCAGTGTGGTGTAGTGGTTAAGGTGTTGGACTAAGGCAATGGTGGCGAACCTATGGCACGGGTGCCAGAGGTGGCACTCAGAGCCCTCTCTGTGGGCACTCGCGCACAGAGTTCATCATGTGGGAGGGGGCAGAAAATCACCCCCCCCAACACACACACACATCTAGGCTGGCCTGGGCATGATCCTTAACCTGGGAGTAAGCTCAGTTGCTGGCAATGGGGCTTGTTTCTGAGTAAACCCTCCTATGATCGTGATTCACCCATTTGAAGCGTTGCACGGTTGCTTCACTAAGCTTACTCCTGAGTAACGCGTGCCTCTGAGCCAACTGTTTTTTCTAAACTAAAACCTCTGTATTCAGGTTAAATTGCCGTGTTGGCACTTTGTGATAACAAAGTGGGTTTTGGGTTGCAAATTGGGCACTCGGTCTCAAAAAGGTTCACCATCACTGGACTAGGACCTGGGAAAGCCAGATTCATATCCCTACTAATGTCATAAAAGCTTACTTGGGTGACCTTGGGCCAGTCACACACTCTCAGCCCCGCCCCTAACCAGTACTTAGATTTGAGAACTCCAAAAGTCATTATGTGGTCATGACCCAGAGTCGTGACTCCGAGACAGGTGATGGCAACCCATCTTCATCTTCAAATAGAGAGCCAATGTGATGTAATGGTTAAGAGTAGGTGGGCTCTAATCTGGAAAACCAGGTTTAATTCTCCACATCCCACATGAGCAGCAGAGTCTTATCTGATGAGTCGGATTTGCTTGTACACTCCTACATTCCTGGGTGACCTCGGGCTAGTCACAGTTCTTCAGACTTCTCTCAGCTCCATCTACTGCACAAGTTGTAGGGAGAGGAAGGGAAAGGAGTTTGTAAACCCCTTTGAATCCTCTTACAGGAGAGAAAGGGGGGTATAAATCCCAAACTCTTCTCTTGCTTTGAAAAACTTACAGAGTTGCCATAAGTCAGGTGTGACATTGATGCCAAAAAAAATGTCAGATATAGATCCACATTGGACTCAAAGATTACTTACAAGTAGCCCCTTGTTCCAAGCCCTGATGGAAGTCATGTGGTTATTCAACTTGGAAAGAAGTATACCATACTGGCTAGGCTGTAAACATATCTACTGCAACAAACAAATAACTATAGAATTATTCTAGGCCTTTATGCTTCCATGATAAGAGTATCTTATTAACCAACAAGAGATGAAAGCCAGCCCCACAGAACAGTGTGTAGGAAGGCCACTCTAAACCAACTCCTGTGAATGCAAGCATCTCATCTTGATGGGCCATTCACACCTACCAAAGACAGTAACATAAGATCCTTCCATAACTTTCAAGTGTTTCTGGGCTGATAACTGACAGTGGCATCCCAAGCAGATTTACAGTCTTCTAATTCTACTGAAGTCAATGAGCATAGAAGGATGCATTTCTGCTCAAGATGACACTGTAAGAGGAGCATTTGACATGAAAGTAAATTGATATTTCACATATCAGCTAACAGATTTTTGCTAAAATAGGGGTGAGATGGGAGAGATTTTGACTTAGCTACAAAATGAGGGGTTGATCAACTTAACCAAACTCAGAATAGCAATTGAAGAAACAATATAACATTTTTAAAAAATCTAACACTGAAGCTTACAGTTTTTAACACCCTCCTAAGTATCAAAAGGGACTAATAACTGAACTGCCAGTTCACAGGTTATTCTGGGGCTGCTTGTACCTCAGAGATCATGGGAGTTGCTGCAGCTGAGATCCGTGAGCTATTGACTCACACCTCATGTTGCTCAGGTACTTTGACGAGACCTGCGAGTAAAAAGAAGTGACCCCAAATAACATGTGAACCAGCTGCAATATACGTTACTTTTTTATCTCAGTTCCCCTACCATCCTGGAATCACAACTGGAATGGGGAGTTTATCTATCAGGATAGTTTTCAGCTCATTTCTTGGGCACAGGCTGAATTGCTTCCAGTGAAAACTTGGCTCTCATATAAGTGAATCGGAGTTTGGTGAAAATGAAGCCTTCAAACTTGGGATGTAGAACACATTCCTCTCCCGACAACAGGTACATTGTGGAGTAGGTGAAGATGAGAGAGTTCTCAGAGAACTGTGTGCGGCCCAAGGCTACTTCAGGCTTCATGTGGATAAGGGGGTAAACAAATCTGGCTCTCCAGATTAGAGTCTGCGGGTGTTAACCACTACACAATGCTGGTTCTCTTTTAGAGGGGGGGGGGGAGTTTCTGAGACAAGGAAGGAGAAGTAGACTAGGGAGACTGCTTACTTTCCCCTATCTTTTTTCCTGTTCTTTGCCTACCAACCTCTGTTCTCTCATGGCCCTTTGTCCATTTATACACTAAGAACCAAACTATGTGTGATGATCTGTACCCCATAACATATAATGTAGCTTCAAAAAGCAGCTGCAAGTGCCTCTAGTATGGTTTGGGGTTATGCCACTAGGGAAGGGAAGTGTTTAAATATCTCCCCACAAATATGCACATTTTTCTGAAAGAAAATTTTCCAGGGCTTTTAAAACCCTAGTAGAGAAAAGAAAAAAATTTTACATATTGGCACAAGTGTTTTTCTCTATCAGGAATTTGAGAAGGCTTGGTGCAGGAGGCATTTGTAAAGAAAAGTTAACTCCCCTTTCCTCAGCCCCTTGGTTTGAATTCACACCCACCCCTTTCTGTGGATGATTATGCAGTGGAATCTGCACAGCACAAATAAAATATCTTTAGGGCATTATAAAAAGCATCTTGGGAAAGAACTTCACTCATCTCTTTCTCCCAAAATGAGTTCAGCCAGTTATATTCCTCTCAATTAGGGTTTTTTTTAAAAAAAACAACAACACTAAACTAGCAATCTTTTCCCCCCAGCCCATGTTAAAAACAATCCCTGCCTGCTGAGTGAATACCAGCAGGCAGGAAACGCTTTATTTCTCCCATCCAAACCTCTTACTTTTGTTTCAGCTGCTCGTTCCTGCCATTTTGGTGGTGCAGCAGATTCTCCATGGATATTTCCCACAGAGGTTTCTTCTACTTGCAGCTCATCTGCTTGCTATTTCACTGTCAAAAATAGATGGATAAAGTTTGTTTTGCCTAGCAATCCCATGTCCGTATTGTTTTTCCTTTTTGTTTTTGTTTTGAGAGGGATGTCTGTGAAGCTACAGCAATACAAACATGTGTATATTGCAGATTTTCTGAACGTGTCATGGTAGTTTTGTGAACATCCCCCTCAAAAGAAAAAAAGGAAAAACAACACTTGCATGAGATTGCTAGGTTAAACAAGCTTGAGCTGCAAGCAGAGGAAACCTCTGTGGGGAATCTCGATGTAGAATCTGCGGCAGCACACAAAATGATGGGCAAAGCTGTGAAACTGACAAGAGCTCCATGCAGTAGGAAGGGGGAAAGATCCATTTTGGCTGGCAATGCTTGTGTTCTCCTGCATAGAGGGAACGCAGCATTCCAAAATGAATCTTTTATAATGTCCTAAAGATGCTGTATTTATACTGTGTGTGAGGCAAGCTAATCACAGATCCTCATCATCACAAGAAAATCTGGACCTTAGGATATGGGCACCTGCTCTATTCATGATGGATGCTGTTTTCTTCCAGATGTAGCTGTCCATGGTTTGAAAAATAGGAAGCCTGACTTAGCATGAGCAAACATTACAATTCTGAATAGAAGCCCATGGAAATCACAGGTCAGAGAGGACCCAGTGCCAAAACTTTGCTGAAGTTAGGTGGATGTGCCCCATTTCAGTGCTTAAAGCCCATTGGAAGCATGGACTAAGTACAATGAAACTCAACTGTGTGCACTAGGGTTGTCAACTCTGACTCACAAAATTCCTGGAGATTTGGGGGTGGGGCTTGGAGAGGACACAGTTTGAGGAGGGAGTCCAGGGAAGGTATTTTGCAAAGTGAGAGGTTCTGTTTGTTGACAGCCAATTACATATTTTTTGTCACGAAGAAGGAATTGCTATAAACAGAAGAGATAAAGGGGGTCATTGTGCAATTATACTGGGGGTTGAGATAAAAAACCAAAAACAATTTAATTGACAACATTTAGAAATGAAGAAAACCAGTGAAATGGATACCTGGATCACTATTAGGAAAGAAGCACCAGATAACACCAGAAATACTTGAATCATAACAACATCCTCTGTTATTGCATTCTTGTGCACTGATTGCTGGGTAGCCACAGTTCACTCTGGCACTTGTTCGGACTGCACACTCTTGTGAGGCTGTTAAAGACAGTGAAAATTAATGTACTATTTGGACTTCTGTGAAAAGTAGAGCAATGACACTATTTGATTTTCAAAGCTGTGCAAAACACTAGAAGCAGATGGATACCTATTTCTGCCATCTCTGATGTATGTCACATTGTCCTTTAAAGGCACTGCTCTATTAAATGCATCTTCTACTGTGCTGTCACTACCTCTTGAGGGGATTAGCTTGCTCTGGGGGTGAAGGGATCAACACCAGCACCTTTCATTTCTTGTCCTTGATAAATGTGTCTAAATGGGGTTAATCCGGGTACAGAGATTAGACCACCAGCATTCAAAATAAAGAATTTTAAACAGGAAATTAAGAACTGCACACATAGACTAGATACACAGTAGAGTGAACAAGGATCCAAATAAAAAGCAATATAATCAATGTTCTCTGATCCTAACTCTCACATTTGCTAAATTATGGCAAAATTAGGATGAGCAATTCACTCTTGGGGCCGCAAAATTCAGAAATTACCTGGTTTCATGGTGTGGGGATTCTCCCTTTTGTCAGCAACAGGTAGGTATGGTCGCCATTGCAGTGGAACTCAGGTGTGAGTTAGCTCCCAAGAAGAAGGCAAAATGCCTTTGAGCTTCTCCCTCATGGACTGGGGTTTTTTTCTCCTTCTCTCTCCACCCCCCTTTTGCTAGACCCTTTGTCTTCGCTTATTCCCAAAGGCAGGCCATTTGGTCTCAGTGACTTAGATGTGAGGCTTCCTTCATTCTTCTCTAGCTAGGCCTTCTCAATATTCGTTGAATTGGATGGCTCATGTTAGAAGATGAGTCATACCTCCCTTGCTTTTCCCTTGTTTACTTGTTAACACTCTGAGCACATACAGAGTGCAGATCTTTTTATAACTTTGACATGAATTCAGGGGTTTAAGGCATTTCTGTCATACGTCCTGATCCAGTACGACTATTCTAAAGAATCATACTGTTGTGTTAAAAATTTGTCTTAGAAAACCAAATCCATGTAGCACCAGTAAGCCATCAAGAAAAAATGTCCACCTGCCTTTTATTCCAGCCCTCCAGCCATTCCTACAACCACCAGCTGTTTTCGTATCATATGCTGTAAAGATGTCATCAAACAAGGCATGCTAAAGAACATTACTCTTACTTCAGCCCCATTGTTTTAAATGAGAAGGGACTAAAACACAACTACCGGTAACTGTTCAAATTGAGCCCACTCTGTGCTATAAGGGTTTTTTTGGTGACGTTCTTTAAAAAGCCCGCACACATGAATGAGCGATTTCCTCGTCCCCATTTGAATCACATTACTAAAGTGTCATTAATAAATATTGTTCTTCAATTGTGGCTCAGAGGATATTTCTTGTTGTATGATCTTGAATTACCCCTAGTGCTGTTCCTCACAATTTGCAGGCATGACCATGGAAAGAAACAGGATATAGAGGTGTTCACATTCTCCTTACTTAATGGATAGATTTTACTTATGTCCAGATAGGGTTTCCAGCTTTCAGGCGAGGCCTGGAGATCTCCCACGATTACAAATTATCTCCAGACATCAAAAATCAGTTCCCCTGGAGAAATGGCTGCTTTGGAGAGTGAACCCTATGGCATCATATTTTACTGAGGCCCCTCTATTCCCAAACTCCATCTTCTCCAGGTTCCAGACCCAAATCTACAGATCCCACCTGAATTTTCCAGCTCAGAGTCAGCCCCCTATGTTTGGGGTCAGTTTGCTACATTTGGGACTGAAAAGGAATTCTCTGTGGAAATCTATTATCTGGCTTTGCTAAGGTTGATTGAATTTCAAAATCTTGTTGATTTGTCAGGTACTACAATTTAAATATCCTAAGCAGAATTACACTCTTCTAAATTCATTAAAGTAAAGGAGTTTGGAAGGGTTAACTCTCCTCAGGATTCCGATCCGCTGTATATCAATCAGTCAGTCTAAATTACTGGTGAATATACTGAACTTTACTTGGTTGTTAAGCAATTCCAACATTCTATTGCATCCTGAAAGTATACAATATATAATTTACAAGATTTTTTGCAGCATCAAGAACTGTAACCCTCAAATCTTTTGGACTGCTATATCAGCAACTCTAGATAAATTAACAATATATTTTCCAGTCAAATGGAGCCATGTGGTGATTATGTCATGAATGCATAAAGAAGCTTGTCCCCCAAACATTTCCCAGTGAAATTACTACCAGATTACTTTTTTGCCTCTTATTTAGTAATAAATAAAAAGGCCATGCCAGTCACAAGAAATAAAAATAAGCCCAAGGCCAATGGTGTAAAATAAGAAAAACTATATTTTTCATGCAAGCAGTTGCTATGCATACAGTTCTTCTACCAGATCCTCCAACCAGGGCTGAAACTTTGTAGCCCAAATTAGAATCTCAAATGAGCATCTGTTTGGGATTGACCCCAGGGGCTGTATTGAGTTTCCATTCCTGTCAATTCCTGTACACCAAGTACTGATAGGTGTTGAGACCCTCAACTTAGGATAGCATACACGTGGCCTCAAACAGAGCCCCTAAGATAGGAACACCTGGAGATGGGGAACATGTGCCAGTTGGCTGCACATGGTCTCTGCATACAGTGTCTCCTCTTTACCCTTGTCCTCATAAATTGGCTAAGTAACACTTCTATAACAGTGGCAAACATAGCTGCTGCATAAAACACAATGTGACTAATTAAATTTAGCATTATTCGAGAAGAATGAAATAGTTCCACTCACATAGTATGGTGTATCCATTTGCCAGGCTGCTGAGTCCTAAAATCAGGACAGCAGCCCATAAAAAGAACGTCTTGTGCTCCATGGCAACTTGAAATTCTCTGTCTTAAAATTTTGTTTTAAAATTGTGAAGTCTAGATGGAAGATCTGCTTTTTATAATTTTTGTACTCTCCTGTTTGTTCAGTTTTTATTTACAATATTTATCTTGGGAGGGGAATTTTTGTGTTCTAACTCCACCTTTGTTTTGATTTTGATTATCACTTTTATGTATACTAGCTACACTATCAAGCAACTGATAACTGGTGGGTCTATTAATCTTACTGGGAGGGTTCAGTAGACAATGATGGGCTTCTCATTCCTTCCTCATCAATCAACTCAATGCAACCTGAAACTAATCCATATTCTGTTGGTGGAGCTGTTCTATCAATCATACTGCCCACACATTTAATCAGAAAAATGTCTCCTTTCTCAGTTCAAATATTCACTCTAGTCAAAACAGAATTCTGTTAATTTTGGCTCACATGACAACAAACTTTGTCCCATCAATCTCCACCTCACACTGAATTTGGTTATTCTTCAACACTTGGTGGGGTCAACACCATCCTCTCTTAGTTTTTTGTGTGCTTCCTCCCCTGCCCCCCCTTGAGAAAGCCCAAGAATTTTGGTTGCTATTTGAGTGCTATTTAGTTGCTATTTAGCTTGTGTGTTGTCATTTTTGTTTACTTGGGATTTGGTTGTTGCTAATTTGGAAGCTGTATGGAAATTTATTTATCATAATTTGTTTCTCAGGTTTATTTATTTTAGTTATTTATCTTCCATGCACTTAAAATAGGCAAATGGCCTGAGGTGGCTCTTTCCTTAGAAGTTCTTATATCTCATCATATAACCAAGGGCCAGATTAAACAGTTAATGCCTGAAGTGGCAAATCTCTTTACAAAGATCTTGGGCTGCGGCAAGTCTAGCTTGTCATGTCAGAAAAATAGTAACTAATATACAGAATGATTTGTGAAGATCTGTAAAGATCCGTAGAAGTCAACACTAGCTACTTGTACCATGGTCATCTGGTTACAAATAGAAATTTAACAGAGAATTCTGTTTAACTCACTCAGTATAGCATATTGTACATGTTTGAGATTAAGGACTATGCGCAAAACTCTTTAGCCCCTATTTTTATCATTTCCAATAAAAGTACACAAAGTAACTCATAATGAGTAACTCATTGACAAAAGGCGTAGCTGATAAAACTTGCAGCCATGTTTAGCTACACCAAATCACTAAGCAAGTCTTAAATATGCCAATTTGCTGATTAATCTCTTGAACCTATGTCCTTAGATAGGGTAGAACTGCATCAAAGTAGGCCTGTGTAAGTAACACGTAAAGTTTTTGATGTTTCACAGTATTTTCTTTACCAGAATAGAAACATCAAGCATCAGGCACTGGTTGCCTCTCATTTCAAAGACCACGGTAATGAGACACAGATACAGGAAGTAGAAGCAGCCTCTAGCAAAAGTCACAGTTTTTTGCTAGTAGTAAATTCATATTAACAACATGAACCTGCCCCAAAACCAACAAGTTTAGATTGGGCTTCTGAGCTGTTGCTTTTCACTCATTCAAGCAACAATAAGTTACTAATTTTGCCCCTGTGCTAACTGAAGTTGCAAATCTTCCCTTAATTTTCTCATTGAACGTTTATGTTCTTGTGTGTGTAAAGTGCTATTAAGTCACAGTCAACTTGTGACTCTAGCAAGGGACTTTCAAGGCAAGTGAAAAGTGGAGAAGTGCTTTCCTCTGCAAAGTCTTCTTTAGTAGTTTCCCTTCCAAGTACCAACCCTACTTTGCTTCCAAGATCAGATACTATACTGCCTGCCCTCCCTTGTGTGCTATTACACAATGATAGTCATTAGGGTCTAGATCCCTGCCATTCCCAGTATAATAAAATTGAATTTGCTTTGCAGAGCAGGGCTTCCTGCTTTGAATTTGCTTCACTGAAAGATTCATCTAACAGAAACTAGATTCTACAATTAGTAATCATCTAATTCCCCACCTTAGTACAAATATAATCTGCTGATATGACTTCTGAGTTTCTGCAGGTAATCAGAAAAAGATGTTTTGGCCACCCATCCTTCCTAATGTGAGAGTGAGAGAGTCCAACTAACTCAAAACCAGATTACTGGATTGGCCAATCCTGTCTTCAAAGTCCAACTAGGTAGATTTTTAGAATTTAGAGTTAAGAAGCCCTTGGTGTATGTAGTGGACTCTGCCTTTCTGATAAGCATAAGCATAAGCATTTTATTGTCATTGTGCACGCACAACGAAATTTACAGCAGCATTCCTCGATGCACACAATTTCAGACTCACACATCATCCTCACTTTCCCTTCCTCCACCCATCCCTACACAGCCCCAAACACATCAATACGAAGCCGCAGAGTTTAGCATAGCCACAGCTCTGGAGTAGAAGCTGTCTCTAAGCCTCTTTGTCCTAGTTTTGAGGGCCCTGTATCGTCTGCCAGGATGGTAACAGTTCAAAGAGAGAGTGTGCTGGATGAGACGGGTCCCTCAGAATATTTTGGGCTTTATTTAGGCTTCGGGAATTGTAGAGTTCTTCCAAGGAGGGGAGAGGGCAGCCGATAATCTTTTGTGCAGTAGTGATCACCCTTTGGAGCGCCTTCCTATCTGCCACTGTGCAACTGGAGAACCATACACTGATGCAGTAGGTTAAGACACTCTCTATAGCGCAGCGGTAAAAGGATACCAGGAGTTCTCCATCCAGTTGTTGCTTCCTTAAAAGTCTCAGATAATTACAGTCTTTGCTGGGCTTTCTTAACCACAGCGACAGTCATGTACACCCCAGGTCCAAAGGATCCTCCTTTACCCAATCATAACGCCCAGAAATTTAAAACTGACCACCCGCTCTACTTGATCTCCATTTATAGTCAAGGGCTGAATTTCTGAGCTATTCCTTCTATAGTCCACTATAAGCTCCTTTGTCTTGTTAGTGTTAAGAACCAGGTTATTTTCCCTGCACCATGAGAGCAGTCGGTCCACCTCATTCCGATAGGCAGACTCATCCCCTCCAGAGATGAGCCCCACCACTGTTGTGTCATCGGCAAATTTGATAATGGTGTTACTATGATAGACAGGAGTACAATCATGTGTATAAAGGGTGAACAACAGGGTGATAGAACTACACAGATGAAACCAAAGACACTGATTTGCAGGATTGTGACTTGAGGGCACTTTTTACACAAACATAAAAGGCCCCACTCATCCTCAGCTGTTGGTCATTTTTTGGAAGTAGAGGAGAATGGAAGTAGACCCTGGTGTTTGTTCCACCAGCAACTAAGTAACATGAATTAGCCTAGAGGCTGTCTTTAGCTAGTATGACGCATTCAGGCTTTAGTTTTTTTACTTTGTTTTTTACTTAGGATAGCAATATTGTTGTGGTTGCCTAGCAATGATCACTGAAGGCATTCATTTCTTAAAGCTGCACCTGCTACTTCTATGTGTTTTTTAAAAAAATCTCTAATGTATTTTTTTTTTGAGATTTCAGATTTATCAGCAAACTGGGGCTTGTCTAAGGTTTCTAAAAAGAGCTGCCATGTCTATTCATGGTTCCAGTCTCTGGATTTAAGTATCCACCTTCTTAATTAGATGTACTTATGATGATGGATATGAAATCTAACAATGAAAAAAGATCGAAGTTGAAATTGTTTATCCTGTGAAGACAACATAATGAATTTAATAAGCTCATAATGCGCCTTTGTGATAATATGCTATGGTAGTAGCTGACAGGCCTGGGAGGACCTCTGCTTCCTCCCTATGGTAGCAATCTGTCGGTTAACACTTTATACTTCTTTCATGCTTACACAACAAAAAATTCCACTATCCTGTGGTTACAAGAAAGCATTACTTCCTTGTATGACATTTTTGTCAGTTAATATGTCTTAAGGTTGAACTACTTGTTGCCAAAGACGTGTTGATTGGCAACGACTATATAAGGAACTTCCTGTTGCATGGAGAAACATTACTGACTGCCTAACTGTCCTATAACCATTATGTGTTCATTTTCATAGGCAACAATTCCATGGGGGCTATATTTTAATTCCTATTGGAGAGGGATTCTGATTACTTTGGGGGAAAGTCATTTGTTCAGATTCTTTTCTTCTGATGGAATATCCAGATGACAAGTGGCAGGTTTCATGAGCCTATTTGTGTATTCATTCAGGGTGTTGTTTTTTTTGGTCACAGTATTAATACTTCAAAAGTGGTAATGTTGTCATTCCACTTTTCTCTGCTGGCAAACTGGTTCTTCATGTTCGGTTCTCAAATATATGTCTTGAAAATTAAAATGATATTGCTTTCTTTTATTAGAGTGTTTAGAGACTGAACTAGTTACAGGCTTTCTGTTTAATAAATTACTCAGTGAACTTGAAATCTGGATATCCCAAATCCTAGTCCATTTCTTTGACCTCTGCCTTCATTGGCTCCAGTATTAATAGTAATACAAGAAGCAAACCTTGGCTGCATAACTGAAAGAATATTGCATCTTTAATATTTAGGCTTTTGATTATTTTATTGCTTTTAAAAGTTGTCAAGCACTAACATTCTGAAAAGGACATAATCTGTGACTAAATGCATCATTGTAAGACATGAGCCCAAGGCTAAGTGACTTGGAAATCGAAATCATTTGATCACAGTGTGCAAAATGTCTTTCTTGTGGGACTGTTTCAGTTGGTGGGAAGCTCCTTTTGAAAGTCCCCCTTTTAAAACTTCCTTTAACACTCTGAAAAAAGTAAAGAAAAAGAACAGATATAAGGAACGGGGCTGCTATGGTCGGCAAAGGGGGGAGTGCCTCTCCACCAGAGGGGGGACGATTTTGCACCCCCATGTGAATAAATAAGTGGTTCCCGGGGACATGGGTCCCAGAGACGTAGCTCCAAGGGGGCGGGGGTGCGACACACTGGGTGTGCGCCCCTGTGGGGGTGTGGTGGGGCGTGGCATTCCGGGCAGGACCGGGGTGGACTGGGGTGGACTGGGGCATGGCAGGGGTGGAGGACATACCAGGTGCTTTCCCCCCTTGCTATGCCTCTGATATGACACCAAATGTCCCTCTGGCAGGTACACGTCTGGAGGGAAGAGATTTTTTCTTGCCTGATTGGTAAACTTTCTGATCAGTTTCACCCTCCACTTGCACTTGATATTTTGTGTGCTACTGAAGGGTTTCTTCCTGCATCCATTTGCTGAAGGTTACCCCAGGACGTTTGTTCTTCAGACTCTGATCCTATGTACTTTTTAATTCTGAGAAGTACATAGTTGTACTCAGATCTTCCTTCCAATTCCAATAATATATAATTTTCCCTTAAAAAAAGAAATAATGGCGTAGTTCTCTTCAAAGATATACAGACACGGATATGAATATCTTAGCTGCTCAGAGGATTCCCACTGAAAAGAATTGGGACGGTCCTCTGCTATCCCAATGGATGAGAATCCTTCAAACAGCTAAGATTCTCTTCTGTGTGTCTCTGTATCTTCAAAGATAGCTCCTCCCCAAAAAATTTTTTTAATGAAAACTCTATATTGAATGGTAATTAGCAGGAAGAGCTGACAATAACTATGTACAATTCAGGGTGGCAAGGCAACCAGGATAAGAACCTGAAGAGCAAACATTCAGCAGATGGATGCAGGGAGAATCTCTTCAGCAGCACATAAAATGTCGAGCATAAGCAAAAGGTGAAACTGACCAGAGAGTTTACTGGTTGGGCAGGAAAAATAAAACACCTCCAGAGCTCTGCATTCTGTGCAGGGGACATCTTGCAGGCGACTTGGGGGGGGGGGCATTTTAAAGCATCCTCAAAATCAGATGGTGTATAGCAAGAGGAACTCTCTGCTACTGCGTGGATTCTGATTTGGTTGACATAAAGCACTCAGAGCAGATTAAAAAAATATTTCATTTATTGAGAGGTAAAATATTCCTCAAGAAACGAGCAAAAGCAAAACAATGTATCCGAAGCTTGAGTTTGTTACCATACACACTAAACTAAGTAACTCTTTTAGTTACAGTTCATTTGTTTCACATTTCAAGTTCTAGCTGAACAGTAAACAGTCTCCACTGACATAAATACACGCACGTATATGGAGAGATTTTTTTTCAACCCCCTCAGTCTGAGGGCTTAGCTCGACTGCCTTAACTGCCGCTGATAGTTATTCTGCCTTAACTGCCGCTGATAGTCATTCTTTCAAAATTACTCCCAGCATGCAATACTCAGGTGCCACTGATTTCAACGGATTGTTAGCATGTAACATTTTGATCAGTAGTCACAGATGAGTTGCATTGGCCTTCAGCTAATGAACTTATTCTGCTACTGCCTGGGAAGGCTAAAGAAAACCAAAACCAACATTTTAATATAAGAACCAAACTTTTTAAACATATCTGCCGTTAGGCTAAATTAGGCCTTTCTCCTCAGATGGCTTGAGCAGAAATAAGGCATTCTGAGGACACCTTAGGGGAAAAGCTGTGTGGAGCTTTCCCCAAGACACCTTTTTTTTTTGCATCATCAGAATGTCTTATCTTTGTTGTGCAGAATGAACCTGTTTTTATCAGTAGGCAGGAGGGTGGAGAAATCTTTTGATTTGTGTCATAGCCCTTCTACACTATCAGTAAAGGTTGTTACCGTCACTATTGTTAAATATTTTAATAGTCCCCTTATCTATAAGCTGTCACCTTAGGCGGGTGAACTTCCATGACAATGTAGACATACTATGATTCAAAGAAATCAGTATATGTCTATAGTTATGCAATTTAGCTTGGGCCTTCAACAAACCGTTTAATTTGAACGAAGCTTTGATTGTTTTTTTTAAATATGCAACTGCTAACTCTTTAAACTATTATCTTTGTTCTTGGACCCAGGCCTAATGCTGTATAAGTATATAGCAGCTGGGGCCATGAGAGTCTTTTACCAGGTTTGACTGGCTAGCCCACTTCAGTCTTTTCTGGACTAAGGATGTATGTTTGGGCATGACCAAAACAAAAATATATATCTGAAAAGTACTAAAGTATTTTTGGAATATTCAGCTCCTCTAGACATATCTGGGATTTTTTTGGGAGGGATACCAAAAAAAGGGGGTCCTGAAAAATTCTGGAAATATTTTGGATTTGCCAGGAATATCAGAAACTGGTGTTTGCAAGTGCCTGTGAGAGTTTTTTCCTTCCCCACTCCAAAACTGTGTTCCTGTGTCTGCTGGGCTTGGTGTTAGCTTGTTAAGCTGTTTTAGGTAACATTCTGACACTTTCAAGTGTTCAGACTTTTAAAAGTTCATTCTTTCCTGAAGTTGAGTTGTATTGGATTAATGGGGTTTTGGTGGATTCTTGTGTTTTATTTTGAGATTCTTGCATTTTTCCACTAGTTGAGATTTATGTGTTTCACATAGTTTAAGATTCTCACATTTTACATAGTTTTGGATTTTTCAGGTTTTAGATTGGTTGGACTTAGCAGCACAGCAATGGATTCAATAGACTTCATGGAGATTTTATGGGGGGGGGCTTGCGGGAGCAACACTCCCTTGGGCTGGTGCATTTGTTCTTCCCAGGGCATTTACCCCAGTGGAGAGGCAAAATTACTGGTGTGCAGCCACCACCGACCTCCCTTGCCACTGAGATGTGGCACAAGATACTGCTCCTATGCCCCTGATGGCACAGCGAAGGTAGTCTGGAGGCATGGACAGGGGGGGAGCCAACATTAGTTGGTTTAATCCCAGACATTTGCTGGGTTATGCTGTTGACAGGACATTTGGATTAGGTTTATTATTTATTTATTAAATTTCTAGACCACCCTCCCTCAAAGTGCTCAGGGTGGTGAACAATAATAATAAACAATAAAATCCCAATTTAAAATACAATAAAACAATCCGTTAAAACAACCCAATCCAGATGGCGACAATTCCCTCCCACCCCGTGCCCATGGGAGGCCTAGATGTTGCAGGATCTACTAATCAACCTGGCTGGCCAAACGCCGTTTTGCAGGCCCTGCGGAAACTTTGTGAGTCCCGCAGAGCCCTGGTCTCTTTCAGGAGTCTGTTCCACCACTCTTGTCAAGGCCAGCCATATAACTTTCGGGCCAGGGACCTCCAGTAAGTTCTCCTCTGAGGAGCAGAGGGACCTAGCGGGGCAGTACAGGGAGATGCTGTCCCTCAGGTAAGCAGGTTGCAAAAGTCTATTCAGTTCCATAGAGGTTTCTTGGTAGTGGGAGGCATTTTTTTTTTTTTTTGCTTTTTTAGCCTCCTGGTACCACTAGGAAGCCTTTGTGGGAGGGTCAGGCAGAGTGGCCATGTGCTGTGACCATCAGCCTGGCCCTTTGGATGAGGCTGTTTGGCTTCAATATTCGTGGAGATTTTTTAATGTTACCTTTTCTCACTTTTTTTGTCTCCATAAGAAGCCATGGAGGGCAGCTGGGAAAACCTTGTCCAGGGACCCACTTTAAACTGGGAGTTATTTAAAGGACAAGAACCAGCAGTTCCTCTACTATTTTGATGATGGGGGAGTGGCACCCAAGGCAAAACCTGCTCCCTCGGCCAGCTGAGGCTCCACCTCAGCAGCCTGGTGGGGTGGGTCTGAGAAGCGCCCAGCAGAGGCCCAGCCAGGTTGTTCCTTAGGTTGGCAGAGACTCCGCTGGCTGAAGGAGCAGCCTTGCGGGGTCAGGCCAAGGGGAGGGGGTGGGGAGTAAACCATGTGTAACAGGAGCGCATAGTTTGCTTTTTTAGGGGAGGGTTGTGGGAGGGTATATGTAACAGGAGTGCCTGCTAACCACAATTCTCCCAATATTTAGGGTCACTATTCTGAGAACAGAGGCACCACACATGTGTACCATGCACAAACTGTTTCAGTATGTATGAACTGAAATTTTCAGGATTCACATTTACTCAGTCTGTATTCAAATTATACAGACTGTTGTTTCTTTTTCACGCATAACAACCACACATATCAGGGGGACTCCACTTTGATCCACTGCTGAAAATCACAAGATTTATTTCTGGATGCTTTATGCTGAAAAATCACTAGCATTCCCTTCCTCCAAGACTATCTTAGGGAGGGGTTGTGGCTCATGGGAAGAGGTTATACAGAAGGTCCCCATTCAATCCCTGGCCACTTCATTTTAAAGAACCAGGAAGTAGATGATATGAAACAGCTCTACTTGAGAAGCTGCTGCCAGTCTGAAAAGGCAATATGCATACGGATGGACTAATGGTCTGACTCTTCATGTATGATCATGTGCATGTGTGTGTGTGGAAGTGAAAGAGATCTTCTAGCACTACAGATCAGAACACCGTTATCCTCTTATTCTTCCTTCCATCAAGGACTTCATTTCTACTTTTCACTCTTTCCATCTCTCTCTCCTCTCTTGTTGCTAGTCCAGCATGATGCCTCTTTCACAGCCTCCTCATTCTGCCTTCCCTAATGGCTGTTCACACATGCTGAAAAAAAGCACTTTCAATCCACATTATGCTTGATTTTTACTCTGGCCGTTTCCGCACGGGCATTAAATGGCGGCCTGGAGACGGCAAAAACACCGTCTCCAGGCCGCCCTCGCACCGCCCGCCCCCGCCCGAAGCCGCCGTTTTCCCAGAGCGCTGGGAAGCGCTCTTTTTGGGGAAACGCCGCCGTGAAGCCACTGCCGAACAAACGGCAGCGGCTTCACCACGCACCCACCCGGCACTTACCTTGATCCCTGGGCCTCGGGCGCGTTCGTCGAGGCTCTGGGGACACGCATACCCTGCCCTCCGCGCCGGGCTGGAGCAGGTGGCGCAGGGCCAGAGGCGGCGCGTCCCCAGACTCCTCGGCGATGATGCCGGAAGGAGCCCAGGGATGACTTAATTGCTCAGGTTGGCTTGACGCCGGCGTCTCCGTGCGCATGCCGGCTGCCCGGCTGTTTCCAGGACCGTCCGTGCGGACGGTCCCAGTGTCGTCGGGTCAGCACGAAATGCGCCGACCTTGCCGTTTCCGCCTCCGTGCGGAAACGGCCTCTGTGAAATGGCACATTCACTTGGAAGCATTTTAAGTGCATTTTAAGTGCATTATTCAGTCTCTGCAAAAGTGCCATAGGAGTCCCATCTCCATTTCGTTGTGCGTGCACAATGACAAATTTCGTTGTGCGTGCACAATGACAATAAAATGCTTATGCATATCTCCTTATCCATTCTGGTTTCATAGATTTCTCTCTTTGTCCTCTCCATTTGCTTGCAACAGAGCTATGATTTATAAGTTGATTTTTACTCCCCAAAACTCTCTCACTTTTTCTGGCTTGGCTTTGTGGGAGGAAGAGAGTTTGGACTGAAGCAGCTTTAATTGAGTTATTGGATTTAAATTGCTACTACTGAATATTAGGACTGCACAATGTTACTGAATTGTATTGATTTCCTTGATAAAATTGCTTATTTGTTGCTCTTATGTTGATTCCTAGTCTGCATAATAAAATTACATTTTGGTTAACTATGTGACTCTTTTCCACTTCCACTCTCCTAGAAGATTTATTGTTTCAGACTGAAAATCCTGTCATACATAAACTTCACAATTCAGTAATTTGCTTTAGGGTTTGTGTTTTGTGTTTCTTTATGTGGCAAAGCAGACACCCTTCAAATGACATACCCAGCACAAAGACTGTTTGATGTAACAAGATGATTATATTAGTGTATCTGCCAGGGAAAACATGTCTAGAAGGGTTACATACCATTTCATAAATGATTCTAGGAATATGACAATAATGAGATTTTCTGGATTGTATTCATGTTTTTGGATATATTTCTGGTTATCTAAAGGTGTGGAAAGTTTCACTATAAATCAAAAGCACTAGAAAGAGACATGCAACCTTTACAATGCTTCCATATTCTTTAATGCGTCAAGCAGTTTGATTATCATAAAATAGCAAAGAGGAAAAGTAAGATCCATTTTTGCATTCTAAAGAGTAATGGTAATGATTAACAGTTGTAAAGTACAAACTAACCAAGTTCATAAAATAATGTATAGCAAGAGTATTTTAAATGCTGAGATTTGCAGATGTGTGAGCTTATATGACCCTACCCCCCTTTCTTCCATCTCTTTTAGGGCTGAGAGAAGCTAGAAATCTGGATAAAACATGAAATTTCAAGTGATCAAAACCAAAGATTGTGCCGGTATCATTTCTCTTTGATGAATTCTGTTGACAAGAGATCCTTGGCCCTGGTCTTGACCTCAGCCTATACTGCTAAAAGAAGAAGTAGAAGAAAAAAAATCTTAGAAAGTAGAATCAAATGTAAACCAAGGATTTCAGAAAAGATGCTTGTGTGTTGAGGGGACAGGTTGTAATTGATCTATATGGTTTCCTATATGAGTTCCTCACTCTGGCTGGATCCTTCTAATTATCTCTGCTAACTCTTCCCTTTCCCTGCAAGGTCTATGGTGCTAACTCTTTCCATAGCCTTCCATGTTTGTATTCTTCCATTCAGTTTTTGTCCAAAAAAAATTGCTTTTACATTTTCTAACTGAACAAATTGCAACCTAATCTACCTCAGAAGTAGGGATACCAACCTCCAGGAGGGTTCTGCCATAGTAATAGAGCAGCTCAAATGTAAAGCTAGCAAAGACTGCACTCTTAAAGCTAGCAGCAATACAAGGCTGTGTAACTTCAAAAATACCAATTTAATTTCAACATGCAAAATCAAATCATAGGAGCTTGGCTTTCAGCTCACAATGTGTACTTCATAACCAAGACTCATATAATACAATGCTTCAAACATAAGAATTATAGTCTAATCA
Organism: Sphaerodactylus townsendi; assembly: GCF_021028975.2. Taxonomy (NCBI): domain Eukaryota; kingdom Metazoa; phylum Chordata; class Lepidosauria; order Squamata; family Sphaerodactylidae; genus Sphaerodactylus; species Sphaerodactylus townsendi. The sequence continues at coordinate 70,476,712 of NC_059428.1, forward strand.
GAGCTGTAATTCCACTGGTTGAGCTTCAAACAAGTAGACAGATTCTCTAAGAAGAACGTTATGATTTTGCTAGGCTGATCTGCTGCTGGTAAGTGGGGATTAACGCAAAGGATGAGAGCTTGCTGCCAGATCATGGTCTGAATTGAAAAGTATGGAATGAATTGATACAGTGGGACTCAAGAGAGTACTTTATACATCATGGGCCACTGAAGATCCAACGATATCAAGCACTCATGAGCAGCAGATCGGCCTGGTGGAAACATGGCATTCTTCTTAGAGAATCTGTTTCTTTGTTTGAAGCTGTGCCAGTGGGATTACAGCTCTGATTAGAACATAATTCTTATGTATTATGTAAGTTAGTTATGAAGTTCACATCATGAGCTGAAAGTTAAGCTCCTGTGGTTTGATTTTGAAAAGATATTTGCATGTTGAAATTATATTGTTTGCCATTTTTGATGTTATTCAGCCTTGTAGTGCTGCCAGTCTTACGAGGGCATTCTTGGCTAGTTTTACAACTTCCAGGGGGAGCCTGAAGATCCCCCAGAATTACAGATCATCTCCAGACTAGAGAGATCATTTCTCCTGGAAAAAAGGAATGATTTGTAGGGCAGACTATATGATCTTATCCTCCATTGAGGTGCCTTTTTGCCAGGTCCACCCCCAAATCTCCATGAGTTTTCCAACCTATCCCCCCCTTCCTCCAATCTCCTTCTTGGGGCTGGGGAACCTGGCAACTCTAAGAGGGTTATTGACATACTTAAAGGGAGGGGAGAATGATATAAGCTTCTTTCGATCCTCATTGGAGGAAAAGCGTGGTATACTGAGAATACTGTCAACTGTATTGGCTCCAGTCTTGTTTAACTTATTTATGATCTGGTACACGCATTGTCAGATGTTAACTCACATAGCCCAATTCTTTCAAACAAACCCATACCACTCCTACTTTACGCTGATGACGTGATACTGATCTCTAGGTCTCAAGTGGGTCTTAAAAGGCTTCTTAGAAAAATATGGAGTACTGTACATCTAACTTCCTATCCTTAAACCCAGAAAAATCAAAAATTGTCATTTTTTCCAATGTGTTTAAGCCTTCCAGATGGCTTATCAATGGGATTAAGGTTGAACACTCCAAGTCCTTTAAATATTTAGACCTAACCTTTCATCACAAAGCCACTTGGGCCAGACACAGAGACACTGCTATAAAAGGAAGCTATCACACTGCTTCAGCGGTGGTAAGTTTTTTTCATTCCAGGGGAAGGGGATATGTCCCCACGGCTCTAAAGGTTTTCAACTCCAAAGTAGTTCAGCAACTTCTCTATGGAGTTCCCATATGGATAGCTGCATGGAACAACTCAGTTGAAATAATACAATCTGGCTTCCTCTACAAAATACTTGGGGTACCACACTCTGTACCATATGCTGTACTATGCTTAGAAACTGGTCAGAACCTACTTGAAACAAGAGCATGGCTGAATACATTCAAGTATTGGATCAAACTATGTTTTAACTCTGATGAGCGCAGTTTAACATATATTGTGCGCCCAGACCTATTTGCCTCCGAATGGTATCAACTTCTTAAATCAAAAAATCTACTCTCTAGGTTTAATACTTGAAGATCTCTGTATGCTGTCACCCAGAGAGATTCTGGAAACCTTAAAAAGCAGACTTCTAGAACAGGGATACCATATCTTGTTGTGCCAAGCAAATAAATCATGCTCACTCCTTTCTGTCGGAATAGTACCAGAACAGGGACACATAGCCAAATATCTTGAACTATTAACTGAACCCCCAACAGAGATGGATTATTACAAGGGCCAGATGCAATACTTTTCCATCGGCCATTACAAAGGGTTGCTACCTATCTATCCCTCTCCAGGATCGGGTCTGTCCACACTGTGAAAACCAAGTGGAGACTCTTGCTCACATTATACTTGACTGTCTGAGATATGTGGGTATTAGGAATTTCTCTCCTGGGCGGGTCTTAGACAAATCTGAAAGAGACTCTGACAACTCTGTTGTGGAGCTTTTGTTAAATAACACAGAGGCCATACTCTTGGAAAAAGTAGCAAAATTTCTTTTACAAGTGACAGAATTTTCTAAGTAACGTCCAATGCTAGATACAGTTTGTCTGTCTGTGTTTTGAATGTACTTTTGATTTGTACTTCAGAAATGTCTGTAATGCTCTGGAGCCTATTTTAATATGCCTAATAAAGGTTGTTGTATTGTATTGACTGTAAACTGTCTTACTAACAATTTAGCTAAGTAAGCAGACAGTGTTCAGTTAACAGATCTAATAGCCCTACAAGTGACACCCTGGCATACTTTGCCTCCTTCTTACCGATGTTGCTTGTTTTGCATTATTAGCCATGGGAGGAACAAAAGAAGCTGCATGTTTAAAATGAATAAAAAATGAAGCTACCGGTATATCATTATTTTATTTATTATTTATTATTTGACTTGATATCCCACCCTCCACAGCCTATGCTGGGTTTAGGGCTGCTGACATGCATTGTTAAAATCATACAGTAATACATTAAATAATGCAACAGTTGAACAACATCACAAAAATAAAATGCAGAATTCCCATCACAAACCACTGGACCAGTTGCATTTTCCAGAGCAGTTTCAAAAGCAGGCCAGCAAAGAACGAGTTACAGAATGTATTACCTTATTAACGACGACGGAAACACCATGGGGCCCTACGGGAGCTTGCAAAACAACAACTTCTTTGCTCACAGGTGTGTCTGGATATTCCTGGCCAACCACAATCTGTTCGACGTCTTTCTGCTACATTACACGAACCTATTTGGCCCTCCCCCCAAAAAAATTCAGAGTTAACTGTGAAATTATATATTGATGGGCAGTTCAATGCTACCCTTGAAGATTTCAAAACAAAAGGTAAGAAGTCTTAGGTTGATTCCCGATGGAGAAATTCTATCTAGATCAAACCAAGTTTGTAAAAAAAATGCACCTTTTCATCGGGGTTTCAACCTCCCCACTGCAGCATGTATTCAGCGAAGACAGGTAGGCCTATTTCAGATTCCAGAAATGTAGCAATCCCCACTATTATGCGATCTCCTTTGCTGGTCTCTCCTGATTGGCTGTAGTGCCGTGTTGGGGCGGGACCTTTTGGAGGTGGGAAATTTTTCCCTGCTGCTTGCAACCTGAGGTTCACTCGTTTGCAAGGATGAACGTTTAAGCGTTTAAGTGCTTAAGCGGGTTTTTGCTCATTTGGAAGGGTGAACGGTTAATCATTTAAGCTTTTTTCCATTCTCCTATGCTAATGTCTCCTCACGCACACACTCGCTGAGACCAGCAGCGAAATCAAAACCCAGAAGAGGCTGCATGTGCATCACTCAGCGCCTGCCAAGAGCTGATTGGTCGCTAGACATTTGTGTCACAGCAGGAATTTTAAACAAAGATTGGATCCCCATTCTTTCCCTTAAAACTGGATCAAAAACGTGCTAAGAAGAAAAGTTGTACTTTCAAGCAGGTTCTGCCAGGATATGGGTTAAGGGGGAGAACGAGTGCCAAAAACGGGATGAATCCCTGTTCGTCGCTCAAGCAGTGGGGAGTTCTTGCTGGAACCCTGATATTTGACCGTGGGGAATCGATCTTAGTTCCAGTCCTGATCCAGATTAAGTGACATGAAGTAGCTAGGAGTGGCAAGCATTATTTACTTTGCTAGAACACTTTCTCCTATGTTTCATGCAACCCCATTCAGCTATTGCATGTAGCTGCCATAGATCAAGGACTGGCTTCCCTAATCCTTTGTTGTATTCAGCAGTGGGTAAATGGACCACGACCATCCTGAAAGTTCTTTCAGCTGACACCAATCATGTGTATCTTGTGTTATAGGCTGTACTATACTTTTGTGTTTTTACTTGGGTGAAAAATTTACTAGACTGGTCAATGTCTCAAGATCTCAGTGCAGTGACTGCTTCTGCCAGCCTCAGTACTCTGCTTTCCTGACTTTTGTGCTGCCACCATAGGATAATATAAAGATTTGTAGGCTTAGTCTTCCTATTAACTAAACTCAAAACCACTAAAATGTTACAATAATGGATAGGTTTTTGAGTTCTCTATAACTTCCCATGAGGCTAAATGGTAAAAACAAACAAGGAAAGAGAGAAGAAAAAATAATTTCACCTCATCCCTCCACTTAGCTGCTTTTTCAGCTGCCTCCATAGAAGATCTTTAGGTTTAGTTTTCCGACCTGTGCAGTTCAAAGACTACCCTTTACTAAGACCAATTAAAATGGCACAAAGCATTGGGCATGTTTTTACATTTTCTAGAACTCTCCACCAGGCTGGCTGTTAATAAGGGGGGGGGGGAGGAATAAAATTGAGGCTATTCATCTGTTCCTGTTGGAGAATCATGCACACCTGCCTTGAACCTCAGCAAGAAAAGCAGGCTATTAATGAAGCAAGTAAATAAATTGGATGGCTAGTTGTTTGAGGAAGGTAAGGAGCACAAATCCAAATCTTGAATTTGCAGAAGAAAGTTTAGAACCTCCAGTTTAGAACGTCAGATTATAAGGCCACACTAAATATTGGGAAAAAACCCTATTATTCATTGTTAGAATAATATAGCATTTGGGGTAAAGGTATGGGGCCTTTTATACTTGACATAGCTTAGGGCCTCAGCACAAGACAGAATTCTTTCAAGCACTCTCAGTCTCATGGGAAGAAGATGGTGACTCTCTGTTTTGTTTTGATTAACAAGGATTTCATTTTAGGAATTTCTATAGACCAACCCGGGTACTTGGAATCTCTACTAACTGAAGATGTCTTTGAAGTGCCACCATTTAAATGAGTCCCAGCAATGAGATTAACTATGGGGAATATCAAAGTTCCACAATGAGATCATAACCAAGTCTATTTTTACAAGATACATTTGCTGCTGAATATACTGAATTGTATTGCTGAGCTATTACAGAGATGCTATGGAGAGTTGTCCTGTCTTATGGCTCAATCCAGGAAGGGCAAAACAGCATCTGGGAGCAGCATAGTGCCAGGCTGATGCATTTGTCCCCTTCTGCCAGCATAATGGGCACACCCTCTGGTGGGGAGGGGAAAAATTCCAGAGTATGGGTGCCCTGCAGCAAGCAAACCAGTAAGTTGGTGCCGTTGCAGAACTACACTGGGGTACAATTGGAAGGGCAGCATGGAGGGGCAGACTGAGGTGTTCCTGGGGTGAAGCCAACTGTAGTCTGCTTCTACCAGGATTCCAGCCTAGGAACACTGCCCTCCCCAGCCTCAAATACATGCCACAAGAAACGTGGCACATGCCCATTTTCCCCTGTGGAAGTTTTTCAGCTGCCAGGGCCTCCCCCCCATTTTTTCCTTGCTTCACTGCTAGGAAACCTATTGGAGGCAGTGTGGCGGTATGGTAGTGGCACCTTCCCTGGCCACTGCCCTCTGCCAACTCTGGATTGGATTGTTAGCATCCCAGAAAATTTTCTATAGTCTTACCTTTCTAGGCAAGAATCCCATTTGACTTGGATATGCATCAGTAGCCCAAAGTATAACTAATGTTTACTGTGAAAGCAACTAGGGACATACTGGTCCTTAGTCCAGGATCCCCAGCTAGTGAGCTGTACTATTGCTCTATACCAGGGGTCTGCAACCTGTGGCTCTCCAGATGTTCAAGGACTACAATTCCCACCAGCCCCTGCCAGTATGGCAAATTGGCCATGCTGGCAGGGGCTGATGGGAATTGTAGTCCTTGAACATCTAGAGAGCTACAGGTTGCAGACCTCTGCTCTATACAGATGACAGCTATTAACAGTAAAGTCCTTATGGATGATAAAGTAACTAGAAATTCCTCCAAATGGTGTTTCATATTCAGGATGGTTTCTTTTTTCCACACGCATATAAGATTAACTTCAGTCTTTTTTCTGTTTCATTAGATATCAGGGCAACATAGTTAATAGTAGTAGATGAGCTTTATTGTAGAGCCATAGGCCATTACAATTTTAAAACATGAAGTTGACATAGGATACAATAAAAAAGTTTTACCATATAAAAATAGATCTTATGAGCCCTCAAACCTTCACCATTTTCCCTTCCAGTATGACAGAGCTTAAAATCAGACATGACTAATACAAATTTCAATTATACTATTTCCTTCTGTATTTTCTTAGCTCGAATCTTTGAGGCTGCCAAAGCAAAAAGGCCAACCCTATAAGAAATAAAAGGATTCAAGTCTGAGAGAAGGAGATTTATTGTGAGCTCCCAAAAGCACCTGGTGGGCCACTGCGAGTAGCAGAGTGCTGGACTAGATGGACTCTGGTCTGATCCAGAAGGCTTGTTCTTATATTCTTATTTATCTGCAACAGAGTGCATCTGGTACATGGATGCAAGACTGAAAAGGAACTTGGCCCTTGACTCATCATACAAGGGGCAGTTCATAACATATTAAAGATCTTCCATTTCGCTCCTGCAAATGCAAATTCACTGCTCCAGTGGTATCTGAGCATATTTGCCTTCCAAATACATTGTTGGCATTGATTGGAAGCGTAATGCTGTCAGAGCCCTTCTTATATTATATTGTGTTATGTCAACTAGATAAGAGGCTCTGCAGTGATCTTTTTTGATAGGGCTATATAATGGAGCGGGCAACATAGTTATAACACAGAGGATATAACACAGAGGATATAAAGTGAAGCACAGGAAAGGTTCCCACCAACTGGGAGGAAATGGGTTTGTAGGACTGTACTATTGATGCTTTCCCTCTGCTTTTTTTCCCTCGGTCTGCTTGTTTGTGTATCTCTAGTAGAAGGAAAAGTGAAAAATGCTTTTCCAATTATGATATATGTCTGCTTATATAAAGTACAGATAAAGGCTCTTAAGCAGCAATATTGGGAGATCCTTGTGAACCTGAACTTTAGAAACTTTAAATTACCTTGAAACTCTTCATAATAAATACAAAAGCAGCACACTGAACAAAATGAGCCAATGAACACAAGAGAATGGCGGCCATGGTACAAGGGCACGTCTTTATGAACTGTTGGCCAATCAAGTGCCTGAAAACTGGCTGGACAGGTCAGCCCTTATTCCTTGCTTTCCTCAGTGTTAGGAAGCATCCAACTCACAGAAGTGACTTTTTAATGGCTCTCCCATACACTGAGTAAAGAATACAGGGATATATCCTGTCATTGGGCTGTTTCATGCCTGAATTTAGGGCCAAAGATTGGGTTCAGGGGATGGAAGTGCTGCAGAATAAACTATTAAAATCTAACTCCTCCCCCCCCATAAACACCATTATAAATATTGCTTACCACGTTGTGGTGGCCGTCGTGGTGGCCGTCTTCGTGGTGGTGGCCGTCGTCGTGGTGGTCTTGGGAATCGTCTGCCATCCACAACACTGCTAAATCCTAAAATCAGGACCAGAGCCAGGATCCAAAGCCACTTGCAGTTCATTTCTGATTATGATTTTTGTGAAGTCTTCAGATCGGTTTTTAAAATGACTGATAAATGTACATTGGTAGAGATTAATTTCTTACCAATTGTTTTTCTTCACATGTGGCATCAGGGCAACTCAATGAACAATACAAAGTGATGGCATCAAAGACCTGGCCGAGCCTTTGGGTTAGCAACACTGAGCCATGTGCTCTAAACTAGAACACCAGGCAACAAAATATATTTTTAAAATGTTATTATAGAAAGAAAGGGAAACATAGATTTAAAACCATAAGAGTGAACACAAAATCAAGGTACAATACAGTTACACAAATAAAAAAGCAAAAGCTAAAATCTGCATACCAAAAGGAAATACCTGTAGGCAAAAGGTACTAGACATCTTCAGTACATGTGCAAAATTCCAATAGAATTTCAGGTGGAATGGAGAACAAAACATAGCAGAAAGGAAAGTAACTGCTAACACTGGTAGAACTAATTTATGATATAGGCTGGCTACATCAAGTAATCACTGATCAGCCAGAGTACATTCTTGATCAGAATGTTCTGGAAGATGAGCAAATCTACACCAACCCTCCTAAAAGGAAATCTTTTCAATCAATCACTAACTGACCAGTTCCAGCTGGTTAGAATGAATGAAAATGACCATACCTTTTAACAAGGAATGCTTGAAGGAATGCTACACTGCCACCTGCTTTCTGAAACCTCTACGCTTATGAGAAAGGCAAAAAGATTTTAGTAGACCTTCTAACAAACAAAATGGATTCTCTCTTGACTGATGGTTTCTCTAAATATTTGGAGACTGGATCAGATCCTAGATTTTCCATCATGTAACAGTATTTAGGGGTTTTAAAAACTGCATCCCTCCTTGGCTCAAACTTTCACAAATATCACAAATAGAAACACCCAATTAAGGGAGGTGATTGGGGAGGAAGAAGCAGGATTGAGGAAGGGCTAAAGGAGAAATTGCCCAGCCTATTGGGAGCTTCAGAACAGGGCAGCATTTAAGCAGCTTCCTGCCTTCCCCTCTGGAAGCATTTGATGCATGCTGTTGCCCACCTACCCTTCCTAGGAGCATCAGATTACCTGGTCACTTCAGGATTTGTGGGAGGGAAAGTGTTCCTACACTTGGCTTTGTAGTCTTTCTTTTTTAACCTGCTCTCTGTTAGCTTCAAAAAGTTTTTTATATAAATAAGAATGGTCTTTAGTCTCATTAGGCTATAACTTGTTCAGCAGGAATGTGTTACTCATGATTAGATAGGAAGAATTGGCAGGCATTGTGCTATAATGGAGGATCACTCATGACCAGCCCAACAATAGTTGTATGGCAAAGTGGATTGGGAAGGAGCATCCTGGATGTTAAGTAGCATGAACTAAACTCTTCCCTGTTGAATGGTATATTGGGGGAGAGTAATAATCTTGGCACCTCTCTGCATGAATCGTCGGCAGATATAAATAAAGGTAGTAATTGTGTGTTGGCTGGTTTTGGAGCCGCAGTGATATTGATCAAATGAAGGTAGCCATCAATGGCTGCTAATCACAGTCCCCCATCTTAAAATAAAAATAAATTATGATATTAATCAGCAACTTAATAAACTAGTTAAACCCATTTCTGGTTGTTTGTAGTCTTGCTTGGAGGAGGTGCCAGGGACAACAGCAGTTATGAAATAGAAAGCTCAATTATATCAGTGAAAATACACAGGAAAATACAGAAAACAAATGTAAGATAACAATTAATCAGAAAGACATGATAGCAAGCCTGGCGTAATTTCAATTCTCCTTCCATTGATCTAAGCCACATAGGTACAGAGAAATGAGATCATACCAGTTTATGCTTTCAAAGCACAGCTCAGATCATTTCTAGGCATATTTAATCCAACTGAAAGCATTTAGCATCAGTAACTCTGCTGGATTGAAACCTCATGATTTTAAAAGTCTGAAGGATGTAACTTACCCAAAGTGGCCCAAATGTCAACCAAAGTGACTAAACTGGGAACAGCAAGCCCAGTTATAATGTGCAAGTAGCCCACCTTTTTCCTGTTCCCCCTCCTCAGTGGCAGTGTGGCTCATTGGCTAAGAACTAGTCCACAGAATCATGATTGGTTATTCAAAAAACCTATAGCTGGATTCTGGACTGGAATAATAAAGTGGGTAAATGGGCTAGTGTGGCAACTCTTCAGTTGATGGATTACTAAATCTCAAGCATCAAAATCCCATTATTCCGTGGTTGCAAGAAACCACAACTTCCATGTAGTAGCCAAGAAACCACAACTTTCATATATTTCCCATCCTTGAGCAATAAGCAGTTGAGCCTTACAGCACATTACTTCAACATTGTGCATTGTCCACTGTGTGTTAACATGAAAGGCAAATCTGGCCACAGTCGGAACTGCTTGCAACTCAGGGATAAGACTACATTGCCTGTCATATGGAAGGGCAGTTACAAAATAATACAGAATTAGGCTGGACTTATTGGCCAGTTGGCTCGCCAGCTCTCAAGGTTAGGCCTTCTTTCTCACAAGAACCCTGAAGCTACAGAGGAACTGATCTCTTCTAAAGGCTTACCTTTAAAAGCAAGATAAAGGCAAATGGGGATAGGATAGTCTGTAATACAAGCAATGGAGGAGCAATCCTGGGGAAAGGAGCACAGGGAAGACCTCAAAACCCTTCCCCTTTCAACTACTGATACCTACAAGGACAAGCAAAAAAGGTAGATACCCAGAGTGGAGTCCAAGTATGGACTGTGACAAAATAGTGGAGAATGCTTTTATTTTACAAAAATTACAATTTTTTTTACAAAAATTATATCACAGTGGCCACAAAAGCAGTAACAAATTAAAACATATAAAACAACATTTTAAAATCACCCCCTCCCATACACATATCATTCAAGCAGCAAGAACAGAGCTAAATACATTTAAAGAGATAAACAGTCATGAAAACATTGGTTATGAAGGAGGGATCACAGAGGGAATGCCAAACTAATTAAAAAAATTAATCCACTGGCAGAAAACAGCAATGTAAGGAGACACATGAATCTCACTTGGGAGACAGTTCTAAAGCATTGGTGTCATAATCAAGAAGGCTTCTCCCACAGTGCCATCTGCCTAATCACACAAGATTGGGACACCTGAAGCAGGGGGTGCAAACATGATAGTAGTGATTAGATGAGTTTTTAAGGTTGTAGGCAGTCCTTCAGGTACGTTATCCCTAACCATATAGGGTATAATTTCTCATGAATAATTGTTTACTTGACATGTTCTGCTCCATGGACCTAATAGTCTCAGTGAACTATTGCCTTTGCTTGCCTGCACTGTATCTTCAGGACTATCAGAGGAAATAGTAAATGATGCCACCATGGACTTGGTCCCACTCCAACAGTTTTTGGTGGTGCATCAAGACCACGTTCTGCAGGATGTAGAGGTTGTCCTCATATGTGATGCACAAATTTGCCTCAAGGAGCCACCTAGAATATTTTACCATAAAAAATGACAGTCTAAACGTTATGTCTACATTGAATATAGAAATGTTAAATGAGACAATATATTTCCTATGAGTTGGGTCACTGTTTTTCTTAGCTGAAATGGCTGCAGGGGTGTTGGCATGCAAGCCCATGGCAAGATAGGAGGGTCAGTTTTTAAGATGAGCCCTAGTCGTGTCTCTATTAGTTATTCCACCATATTCAAAAAATTGTGGGGTGGGTGCACTGAGTAAATATAGCCAATTCTCATTTGGGACATTTGTGCACCCTCTAATTTTTCACAATACTGGTCATTCCAGTAGTCTTCAGCGCAAGGCTGGGGAGACATCAGATCACAATAACAATCTTGCTGAAAATGTGAAGATTGATAATGACTTTTCTGACACCAGTAAATATATCCCAAAATGATAAAATTCTGGAAAATATTTTGAAAAAAAAACCTTATTTTTTCCCAGAAGATGAACAAACTGCTATTATCTACAGATTGGACTCATTAAAAAGAGAATTAGAGGGGGAAAGAGGGATTATACGCCCTACTCAGCTGTTAGATATTCAATATTCAACTGTGAGGATGGAATTGGAGAAACTGACAGAGAAAGGGGAGGAAGACATGGATGATAGCTCGATGGGAGTTCTTATCAGGCTGGATCTCCTCCCATCTAAAGAGCAACATGAAGTAGCGATCTCCTGGAGGCACAAGGGCCAGCCACAGGATATACTCCCCTTACAAGATATAGACTTGGATTAGCATTCTAGCATGACCCATATTATTTTGGAGAAGGGGAAATCCTGGGCCCAAGAAATGTTAAAGCAAAATCCTCTCCCTTCAGACCATTTTAAAAACACCTCCAAGCTTGAAGGGAAGGGAAACAGTTCCAATCCACAGAAGGAAGCTTTGAATCCAATTGGTCCTATAAGAACTAATGGGTGTATCTTCACTGATCATGCGGGCCAATTGGACTTGATTTCACATTCCCCCCCTTAAAGACCATATGATTGTGGGCTCTGAAGCTAAAGGGTAAAGTGGTCCACAGATCACAACTGAAATTTTTTTGACTACCTCACTTGAGACACAGACTAAGACCAGTAAATGACTATGTCAAACACAATCACAGAAACTGATGAGCAAGCCCTTGGAAATTATCTCCTGGAATGTGGAAGACCAGAAGTGATGTCTTGCTTTAGATAATGATTATTTCTTCATTGTAAATTTGATATTATAATTTTACAGGAAACTTGGGCAGATTCCCCACTTGAATTGGACAGTTATTACCAATTTAATGTTAGAGCAACACCAAGGATTGGGTCTGGATGACTGAAGGGAATGTTAGAACTGTAAGCAACCACCTTTTAACAACTTAGCCATGGCCCTACTTCTTACCTGGGAGCAGGGTAGTTTAATAATATTTAATATCTACTCTCTCCAGTTGGTAAGAAAGGAGATTATTGCCACTACTACGACCACCAGTCATGTGGAAAGAACCAAATCAAGAAGTCGACATGACCTAGTACTAAATGATGAATACTATCGCACAAAGGGACTCTTACGGGAGACATATGCAATCTTTAGAGATACCTCCTGTAGTAACACCTTGGGTACATACTTCTCCCTAAAGAACCAACTTCATAGTATTCTCAAAGAACGTAAATTGATACTACTAAATGATCACTGGGAGCAACTTGTACAGGCAATAAACTGTAACGACTCAAAGAGGAAGTTTTGGTCCCTTGTATCCAATGACTCAGGTTCACTTAGTTTCCACGCAGCTTGTATACCCAGTCATATCTGGCAGAAATACTTCCTTGATGTTTTTAATGAGACCCTCTTTTTTCTGATTTACATGTTTCTGCCTACATAAACGACAGTCCAGAGTGGCCCCCTGTCTGTGCAGAAGAAGTGCGTGAAATTGTGCTTAAATTAAAGGACCACAAGGCTCCAGGACCCGACGGGTTCCCCCCAGAGTTATTTAAGAACTTTGTTGACTGGTGGTCCCCGGTACTAACAGCTCTTTTTTTACATCCGTTAATCAAACAGCTCTTGTGCCATCAGATTGGACTTATCGCGATTATAATTCCTGTCTTCAAAAAGGGAGATTTTTTGCTCCCTTCCAATTGCAAATCGATTAGTTTATTGTCCATCACTGTAGAAAGTATATGCAAAATATTTGCACAATAAACTCTCTTCATGGATTACAGAAGAAGAAACAAAATCATTGGCCCCAGAACAAATAGGATTTCAACATGGGAAATCTACTTTAGATCATTGTTTGATCCATGGGACTCTGCGTCACAAAATACACCAGCGGAAGCAAATCATCCCTGTTTGTGGCCTTTTTTGGACTTGGGCATTTGACTCTGTCTCCAAGAGAATCTACTGTGGAGAAAACTTGTTAATCTAGGAAGGTGTTGACAAGAAGGCTACTTACACTAGTGTGGCCTTACATCCTTGACACTACCTGTCAAGTCAAATGCTCTCCTGATGGTATGCTTAGTCCTTATATACCAATTAACAGGGGTGTCAAACAGGGGAGTGTGTTTGGCCCCAACCCAACCCAATCTTTTTTAAAGTGATCTGGCTTCCTTTTTTTGATGGAGGATTCCTCGCACTGCCCTGCTTTGAATCATATGACCATATCTTTACTTTTGGCATGCTGATGGCGGCTATATTGCTCTCCATTACAAAAGCTGGCTTGAAACGCGTACTGGCACGCTGTGTTGAATATTGTAGTCATAATAACCTGGCGGCTTAATTTTGCAAAAGTCAAAAATAATGGTTTTTGCTTGTTCTTGGGGGGGGCCATTTAGTTGGCCAATAAATAATGAACAGCAGAACAGGTCAAACATTTTAAATACCTGGGTCTCCACTTTGAAAATTATAACTCCTCTTGGGTTACCCAAAGGAAATTGGCCATTGAATCAAGCAAACTTAGTTGCAAGGCCATTAGCTATTTTTAAGCACCAAAGATTCAGCAGATTTGTACCTGCAGCCATTTAAGGCATTTAATGCTAAAATCACCATGCAATTACTATACGGAATCCCACTGTGGATACAAGCATGGAGCTCTTGCGATATGGAAAGAGTTCAGTCATGCTTTCTCTATGTTATACTTTCGGCTTACCTCACTCAATTCCCATATGCTCGCGGTCTGTTTTGAGGTGGGTAACATCTCCATACAAGAGCATGGTGCATGACCTTCCAATTCTGGATCACGCGATTGTGCTTTAACAACTGTCACAAAAGCACCTACCAGACTCTTTCTTTCATAGCCAAAACCGAGTGGTGGTCCTTTGTTGAGGCGAAAAATCCGCATGAAATGGGTCTATCCTTGGATGCATTGGTTTTTAATGAATGTAATGAGCTAAAGCTGACTATCAAAAAAAAGAGATTGTATGATCTCGAGTATAGTCACCTGATGCAGCAGGCTAATAAGCAGCTGCTCTCCCGCGCACTTGGGTATACCATTAAAACCCTATACCATGTGAAATATTTCCATTTGGTCTTAGAACCCAAAGTGCGGCAGAGCCCTGACCCTTGCCAGGTGCAATATTCTCCCTTCAGCTACCACTCAGGGCAGAATACAGAAAGTGCCTTTTAATGAAAGATTTTGTCCACCCAGTTCAGCTTCTGAAGAATCAATCCAGCACGTGATATTACACTGCCCGGTTACGCAGTTTAGCCAGGAATAAATATCTAAACCCGTGGTTAAAACCCCCCATTGATAATATTAATCTATCAATTGTGGTAACGATGTTGGATTGTGGTTCTGCAAGTGTATTGGAAGCGCTGGCTAACTTTTTGTGCTCTGTCATCAGCAAACGGTTATAACTGTACTGGAGATTGTATCATTACACTGAGGTCGCCATTTTTCTGGTATATTGCTGCTGTTTTAATTATGCCATTAAAGGTTTATATATATATATAAGAAAACCTCCACTGAAGATAACTGGCTAGCCTTTGACAACTATGTTATGCAGATTACTTTTGAACATTCCCAGGCACAATTATTAATAGCTGGGGACAGGAAGGCAAACATGGGTCCAAATGATGATCTTTTATTATCCCAACTTAAAATTTTATCAGATAACTCAGATAGAGAACAGAAAAAGCAAACCAGTGACAGGCTGTCCAAAGATTCTAAACTAAACTTTGCAGGGTTGTGTCTGCTTAAATTATCATCCAGAAGGGCACTGCATATTTTAAATGGAACTATTAAAGGTGATGTCCCATGGGAATAGACATTTGTGACAGGTGGCAGGGCCAGTATTCTTGATTATATGTTGTTGTGTAACTCCTTGTTTGTCAGATTTCAAATATTTTGTGTTCTCCCATATATGGAAGGAGATAATTTACCTTCGTTTTTACAACTTAATCTTTTCACACACCTGACTGATCGTTATAACTTACAATTGGAATTTTGTGATAAAAGAATCAATTGGTCCCCAATCTTAGACCTTAAGATGAAAAGAATTGTATCTACTCAAATGTTGCAAAAACTCGCATGTCAGATTAATAGTAGTAGTTGTAGTAGTTCTAATCAAGAGCCTTTAGAAATGTATGATAATTTTATTCACCAATTAAGGCTGAATCTGATTAACTCAGATAATTTTAAGGTGCATAGAACAAAAAGATATGGGTTTGATAGAGATTGTGTGGAAGCAAAAAAAATCTTATTGCTGCTTTTAAGCATAAGACAGTTTGCAGTTCTGATAGTAAGTCAGACCTATTATTCCACAAAAATATATACAAGGAGATAATTTGTTCCAAGAAAAAACAATATATTAAAAAATCCTGGCAGGAACTTATACATGCAACTACCCATAAGAATCCTGTTCAGTTCTGGATGTTGATTGCTTCCTGTAGGCAAGGAATACCCTCAGTCTGGGATACCTGTATTCCTCCTAATAAGTGGGTTGCCGCCTTCCAAGGGTTTTATGCGGATAAGTCCCACTCCTTCCTGCTCCCTACGCCCCACCCCTGGCTTCAGTGCTTATAAAAGCAGGTCTCTGAGGCCGGGGACTGCAGTCTCTTCTGGCCTGCCCAGAGGGGAGGTCAGAAGGGTCTGCTGGCTGGGAGGCCAGTGGGGAGAGGGGGGAGGAGGAGGAGGAGGAGGAGGAGGGGGGGGAGTCAGGCACCCTAGACATTGCCAATGTCCATAGTGACATGGGTGGGTTTGAGGGCACTCGGAGGCAGCAGGAAGTCCTGCTGCCTCACCGTTTTCGCATGCCGTGGTTGAGGGTGTGCAAAAACCACAAGGCAACAGGACTTCCTGGTCATGTGAGGGCTGATTTTGCACTCCCCACGTGAACAGAAGAGTGGCACCTGGAGACAAGAGGTACCCCTTGTCCCTTAGGTAGATACGCCACTGAGCTGCTCAACCTCTCTCCCTCTTCTGTTTAGATAGTGCAATCAAGACAGTGGGGCATTTGTGGTACAGAGAACCATTCTTCACATCTAAGGTTTAAAAAGTATTTTATTAAAATCAAAATGATTACCAGTATATTTTAGCACAGCACCAGATTGAGCAAGAGTTTCTAAAGCAAGGAGATAGAAACCGCAAATCCCCTGCCCCTATCTCTTAACATACCCAAGCTAGGAGTTGTTGAACATAGGGTAGGCATGTAAAACTTAGAAGGTTGCAATTCTCAAAGAATTCACATTATCTGACTGGGCACATGGTCCAAAAATTTGCTGCTGCATTCACAGCCCAGGCAAGAGGTCTGCTCCCCAGCAGAAGGAAAGAGATAAGAGACCTCGCCCCTTCAATCCCAGCGATTTATCAGATCCCAGACCCCACCCTCCTTTGACCTGGTCAGGCTGGGTCAAGATATCTTTTCCCCCTAGGTCAGGTAAGCATTTCCTGATGTGTGACTGGAATTTCTAAAGTCCTCTAAATCTATGATACCTGATGGGAGGAGGGGAGAAAGAAACAGAAAAGGAGGGGGGAGCCATTTCTCCACAATTAACATCAACAAAACAAAAGTGATAGCATGTGGCAAATGCCCTCTAAAAAGATTGTGGTTGATAAATAGGAAAAAATAGAACAAGTAGACAGATTTAAATATCTAGAGGTTGTGGTCCAAGCATCAGGGAGTTATGCAGCTCATTGTAATTTGATAGCAGAACGTGCCAAGAGGATAATGTATTTGATGTTTAAATTCTTTCGTACTATAGGGGGATTCTTTGTTCCAGCTGCCATAAAATATTTGGCAAAATTTACAGATACAACTAACATATGGTGTCCAATTGGGCGTAGCACACTCTAGTATGGCACTGTTGGAATGAATACAAACAACATTCCTTAGAACCATCTTACAGCTCCCCCCGAACATTCCAAATTCCTTCCTTAGGCTAGAAACAGGTATAATGAAATTGGAGGATAGATTCATCTACAGCTTATAAATGGCTTAGTCTATATTCCAACTGAAATGGCCTATAGGCATTCCTACCAACCAAAATGGGTACCTGACACTGAGCAGTGCCTGATCAAGTGTAGCTTTACTCGCAGTGCGCATATGTTACAAAAACAAGCCCAATTTAAATCTCGTTTTACTCAAAGGGTCAAAGACATATCACGCCAGCATGATTTGGACAGATTTCCAAATTTTCCCCATTCTTCAGCACATAAATATATTACTGCTCCAGCTCCCTACCTATTCTACTTGGAAAATAAAGATCTAAGGAGAGTTTTTACCTTTGCAAGGTGTACCTTCTTACCATCAGCAGTAATAGAAGGGAGATATCAAAAGACTCCCCATGAGTTATGCGCTTGCCCCCTGAATGCCATAAAGAACATGGACCATATATTGTTATATTGCCCCTATTATGAGGAGGTGAGGAAGAAATGTTTGACTCATCTCTATAATGATAGGATATATTGCTCTGACAATTCCTGCTATGATGAATTATTGCAAGATGAGGAAGAAATTATTGCCAGAGGTAGCCAAATTTTCCTTGCTTATAATAAAAAGGCGTAAATAATTGGTTCTCTTATTTTTGTCTTGATTTGGGAATCTGTACATAAATAGATTTTCTGTGTGGGAACTCTCAGGGCAACAGAGTAATGGGTACTAAATTATTTGTCTTTGAGAGAGAGGTATAACTGTACTTTATGCTATTGTAATTTTGTTTTGATATTTTGTTGTATCTGAGATTATTATGTTTTAGTCACAACAGTAAATAAAGAATAGATAGAGATGGTGCCAACCATGAATGAAGGCATTCCTGATCAATAGCAGTTATCAAATATTTGGTAGGGGACATCTGAAAATCTAAGATAAACATGTGCCGGGGGTGGTGTGGGGGGAGGCAGAAAAACTTGCAGGTGGCATCTCAGTTTCTTCCTTAGCCCGTTATGCACTATTTCCTTTTTTTTCTTGTAGGAAGTTCCTATATTCTCTCTTTTACGTACTTCCTTCTCTCCTTCCCACCCACCAAGTAAACTACCTTTTATCTATCCCCACCTTCAGCTATATTTATTATTTCTTTACTTCATTTTCACCCTGGCTTTTTCCACAATGAGGACCCAAAGCAGGCTACATCATTCTCTTTCGCTCCACTATATCTCTTCACAATGACTCTGGGAGGTAGGTTGGGCTGAGAATGTGTAACTGGCCCAAGTTCACCCAGCATGCTTTCCAGGCAGAGGGATTATTTGAACTTGGTTTTCCAGATTCTAGTCTGATACTGTAACCACTACATCATGGTGGCTTTTTGGGGTGTATTCTGTTGAACAGTGGCAGACGGCCAGGCCTGGTTGAGTCATGCAGGTCATGTGTATCAAGTTGCCCAGTGGCTGCTGACAGGCCCGGGAGGAACTCTGCTCCCTCCCTCTGTTTTTTACTGACAGAAAGGAAGGGTTAGAAGATAGCAATATTGTTGCGATTGCCTTGCAATTGCTGCAGATGGTGAGACCTTTCTTCGCTCAATAATCACACAACAACGACAGGCTGGAAAAGGAATGGGCCGCAGCCCAGTTTATTAAATATATATATAACACAATCAAAACAGAACTATGTACATTAGAGCTGGGCGGCAAACGGGTCGCACATCACATCCCAATATATGGGACTGACGGGAAGGGAAGCCCCAGAGATAGCACTCCGGCTTCACCCTTCCCGCCCATGCTGAGGAGGCGGGCACCGGCTAAGCCCATGGCCGCCTGACAGCCCGGCCTCCTCCCGTGCTTGCTGGGGTGTCGGGCACCGGCTAAGCCCATGGCCGCCTGTCGGCCCGACCCAACCCCACTCCCTGGGGTGTCGGGCAGCGGCCCGGCCTGCCGGCCTGCCAGCCTGCCAGCCTGCCCGCCCCACCCCCGGCCCTTCCACAGGGCACAAGCCTGGGAGACCCAGCCGGAAGGCTCGTTTTCTCCCCAGATGTGCGAAACCCGTTGCAAACCCGCGCCACGAAGCGCCCCTTGCAGCTCCCCGCCCAAGTCTTCTCAAGCCTCGAGCCTGTCTAGCCTGGACCCAACAGTTAAGGGTGTACCCGACCGATTGAATCCACAAGTCCATGCCCCACAGGACAGTATGGACGCCATCCCGGGCGCGCAAAACAGTTCTTTTTTGTTGTCCCGGGTGATTTTCAGCGTTGGTTCCGCCACCGCCCCTCCCGGAGGGAGAGCACCAATCCTTGGCGGCTGCCTTATTTACTTTCCTGCAAGCTCTGGTCCACAGCAGTGGGGTCCACCGCCTCTCCAGTGGGACCCGCTGAAGCAGCTCGACCAAACCAAAGTCATGCTGGGCCGATGCCCATGGCGAGGTTCTCAGGCTGCAGGTGGCCACCGCGATGACGGAGCCTCCAAGCCCCACCTGGCCGGGAGATCCTCCTCCCCCAGGTGGGATGACCAGGAGATCCGGGTGTGGCTAACTGAAAAATGTACTCGATGAGTTTGGGCTCCAGCTCATGCCAAAGCATGTGCCCTTGCCCCAGCCATGTGACTTCTTGCGTGATCCCTGTCCGGTGATGCTGGCCCCAGTCGGATGAGCAGGGCTGTAGTCCCCGACTTGCTGATTCAGGCTGTGCCCCCATGACCCACAACCTGTCGAAAAACAGTTCTGCAAGGCGGCCCTGGAGGCACTCCGTGAAGAGAATCAACAAGTCAGATGGGGGCGAATGTCAGAAGCCCTCGGAAGGCTCCCTGACCGCCACCTCCTGCCAAGGTGCGGATAGTCCCTCCGGCACCTGGCCCTCCCTGCGCCGCGGACGCGGGCGGCCCCCCCACCGGAAGGAGTGCAACCCGGAATCGGCGGCCGGCAAAAGCCCGGCCCGAGCCAGGCATGCCCCTGAAATCAATCAGCCAGCATCTGGAACCTGGTGAGGGGGTAACCGTCCCCGCAGTATCAGGGGAGCATGCCACTCCACGCCGGTAAGGCCTCCGTGCCGGAGCCAAGAGAGATGAGGTGGAGGCGTGAGGGGGCCGGTGGCTGCCGCCACCGGCAGGGCCGGGTGGCATGGTGACCCAGGCACCGCTGGCCTTCCTGGTCGGTTTTAGAATGGGCAAGCCACGCGATGAACCATGTCCCCGACAGGGACTAAATGCTCCCTTTGCAGCGCCCGGGTGCTGGACGGCCGGGTCCCTGGTGGGGCAACT
Organism: Sphaerodactylus townsendi; assembly: GCF_021028975.2. Classification (NCBI taxonomy): domain Eukaryota; kingdom Metazoa; phylum Chordata; class Lepidosauria; order Squamata; family Sphaerodactylidae; genus Sphaerodactylus; species Sphaerodactylus townsendi. The sequence continues at coordinate 70,497,204 of NC_059428.1, forward strand.
AGCTCCCCGGGCCTGGAAAGCCCCATGGTGCACCAGGTGGAAAGCGGCTGCGAAAAGTGCAACCGCCATAGCGTGAAGCCGCACACCTGCCGCAGCTCCCCGGTGACCGCCTCTTCTAACACCTCCCCCTTGGTGACTGGGCGCTGGAGGTAACCTCTGACTGGGGCCCACCCGCCAGCCCGCCACCAGCCGACGTTTTAACAACAAACGCCTTGGTCACGCCTGGGAAGTCCCGGAAACCCTGCAGTAAAAGGCGATGCTCGCCAATTGCACCCCTACATGGAACGCGGGTGCATCCCCTGCCCATGGAGTTGTACCCACTACTCGGGTAGAAGCGCGGCCTGCGCGGTCCACCTCTGCCAGTTATCGGACAGGGCGCCCCTTGGACGCCAAGCGTAGTTCCTCGAAGTCAGCGCTACGGCTCTGTCGTACTGCTTCAACGCATGGCCAGCGCCAACGAAGTTCAAAAAAACACCTGTGATGACGGGTCGCTGCCAAGGTTCCGACAGGGACGCCGCACTGTCGCTGGGAACAGCTCCGCCCTGGGCCAGGACGCCGGGAATCGATCCACCTGGCTGGCGCAGGATAAAAGCATCAGCGATTCCCATTTTGCAAACCTGGAACGAAAAGCAGCTCTTTAAAAAAGCAAATGTTATAGGTGAGGCAGGTAAGAACAAGATTGCAAACCAAACGCGATGACCCGCAAGTAGATTTGCTAGGACTGCTCTTGTTCACCATGCGCACCACCGCCTGGTTGTCGAGATCAGAAAACAATTCCCTTTGTTGAGCCTGGCAGAGATCAGCCAAATGTGCACCGGCCACCAAGATGTGGAAAAGTCTCTAGGGAAAGTGAGGTCCCTGGTGATGCCCCGCGTGGTGCCACGCTGGAGGCCAGAGGCCCTGTGCCCACTGACCCCTGAAAATACACACACCAAAAAACCGGGCGGAGCCCCGAGGCATCACAGAGTGCACCTGCAACTGCAAGCCGGGCTCCAGAGTGTGCTCTGCCACAAGGAGATGCCGCTGAAGCCTTTGAAGGAAGGGACAGCCAGACCTGCAGGTCGCCTTTTAGGCCCCGGGAGACCCTGATGTGGTGGTCAGGGGACTTGCAGCCAGGACAACGATCTCGCCAGCCGGGAACAGGAAGGCTCCTGCCCGGTGCAATCCACCCTGCAGGCGAAATTGAGGTGGGCCCAGTAAGGACTGCACCAGGCGACACTTCTGCATTTTGCGCAAAGAGGGGGAGGACGGACTGAAGCAGGGTGGTTAAGGCCAGGAGTTCATCGCCAGGGAGTGATGACGTGCCTAGTACCGTATCCAGGTGGATGCCCAAGTAGCTGAGGGCGGGGGAGGGGCTCCTCCGCTCTTGTTGGGGCCAGGGGACCCCAACCGGCAGCCATGGTCTGGTGCCTGCAGGGCGACCTCGCACTCCCCGGTGCCCTGCCTGCCGATGAACAAGAAATCATCTAAGTAATGGGTCACCAGCCCGGAGGGCACCCGCTGCCTGAAAGCCCATTCGAGGAAAGTGCTGAAAGCCTTGAAAGCGGCACAGTAAAGGAGCAACCCATGGGCATGGCCTTGTCCACGCAATTGGCACATGCCCTCTGGAAGTGGGATGCCCAGCAGCTCGAAATCCAGCGGGGATGATGGGTAGGAGCCGGAAGGCCGAACTGGATGTCACATTTGCCAAGGAGTGGGCACCCGCGGTTGGCCTGTCTGATGAGTGCAGACAGCCCCGCCCAGGGTGGCTGCATCGGACTGTGCAGTAGCCTGTGGGTCGATGCACCATCGCTCACTGAGTCGCCCCGGGTAGGAGAGGTGTTGAATTAAAACGAAACCCCGGGCCTTCTTAGGCACTATGCCGATGGGGGAGAATCCCAAGGTTAGGGAGGGAGAGGGAGAGCCGAAGGGGTCCGGCGATGCTGACCGCCTTGATTTCCCTCTTTGCGAAGCCATTGTCAGCCACCACGCCCGGGTGATCGCGAACAGATTTTTAAGTTGCTCTCGCCTCTGGTAGGCCTTCCTGAGGCCTCGCTATAAGGGATCCTAAAAACCTGTCGAAAACCATCACTCCAGCATATAAGGCCAGCGCCTGGTGCTGGGATAATATTGCAGCCAGTCCAGCAGCACCCCCACCCAGATGGGTGTGGGGGCCAAAGACTGCAGTGGGGCAAGGAGTTCAGTGCTTCTGGGCGGCGGCGACGCCGCCCTGGCCACCGGCATCTTTTTGGGAGGGCCCAGTGCCAGGGGACTGGGCCTGCCGAAAGGGAGGGCGGCCGACTGTCTTAAGGCAGCCCGCCCGGCTGTGATTTCCAGAACAGTTGGAGCAAACATGCTCCAACCTGCATTTGGGCCGCTGGCAAGCACCTCTATTAAATTCCCAACAGAGCCTCTTGGCCCCCGCCCGCCTCTGAGTAAGCCCTGGCGGACTTGTCCGGGAAGGGGGGTTCTGCGGCTCCTTTCATGGTAGGCTGGGACCACGCACTCATCCATGTTTGGTCGTGAATGAGATCCCAGCGGAAACGGCTCTTAAGTGCTGGAAGCATTCTATGGCGTATCGCTTCTCAAGTCGTGAGGCTGGGCTATAGCCGCTGGTTCCACTTACATATGGCATTAATATGGGGCCATATGGGCCGCCAAGTGCCAAGCCCAAGCAGGGGGTAGGCGGCCCCGGATGAGGGGCTAGGTATTCGTGAAACCCTGCAGCCAGTTGTTGAAATTCCGCTAGGCCGCTGCCGGGTCCCTCCGCTTTTTGTCGGCCTTCCCGCCCGACAAGCCATGTTCCCCCTCCCGCCGAGGAAACTTGAAAAAATATCCAACGTAGGTACCCATCAAGGGCCTGCTCCCCGGAGTTTCCTGGGGAGATGGGAACCCAGGAGGATTGCCGTTGTCGCCGGGGCCGGGCCAGGGGACGGGCGCCACGCCAACCCCCCCCCCCCAATCGGCTTCACGCCTTCGTGGAACCAAAACTCCCCGCTTAGCCTGCAAGTCATCATCACCCTCAATAGACTCCTGCCACCCGACGCATGAAGAGCTGGAAGACCGTCTGGAGGAACGGGAACGCCGGCTGATGACCCCGCTTTTCTTCCTCCCGCCTCTCTCGCCCTCGGGAGAGGGAGCCGACGGGACGCGCCCACTGACGTGGACGCCGGCCGGGACTGGTGGGGGAAAGCTGGAGGTCCTCCCCGCCGCCCCACTTGTGGTGCCTCCACCCGCGCCAAGGCTGCCGGCCGCCGCCGGGCAGTGGGTTCAGGATTCCCTTGGCGCCGCAGGGGTCCCCGGATCCTCTCACCGCTTCTGCCGAGGGCTTTGGAGAAAGGTGGTGGCAGGTGCAGCCGCGGTCCGGGCCAGGTTCCCGGACCAGGGCGGAATCGGGCCTGGCTCGCTGGGCAGGCCCGGGGCCGGGGACCACCGGGCGCAGAGTCGGAAGTTGAAGGAAGAGCCTCCCCAGCCGGGAGGGGACTACACTTCCCTCGGCCCAACCGCCTGCTCCCTGGCCGGGTCGGGGACAGGGGCCCAAAGCCGCTGGGCGCGGTGGTCAGCTCACAAGGCCGCCTCGGGATGCGCACTCCACTCACGGGCCTCTCTCGGTCCGCAGGTCTGGGTCCCCGGGCCGGTCTGGGCCCGGACCCTGTTGAAGAGGGCTCGGGCTCTGCCCGAAGGTGCCGGCCCCCCCCCCGCAGGGAGCTCCTTGCTCTTCGGCCCCATTCCGACTTCGAGACCGGCTGTCGACCAAAAGGAAAGGAAAGAAAAGGACAGGAAAACAAGGAAGGTAAGTAAGAATGGAAGCGAGAGAGAAAGAGAGTGAGCAAAGCGTCAAGCTAAATCCAGTCTCCCTTCCGGCCTTACACGGTGACTCCAACCAAAAATCTACCACGCCTTTGCTGGGTCTCGCCGGGAAGGGCGCTGGACTGAGCTTAGGCGTCCATATATGGCCTCCTGGGGTTGCTCCTCCCCCTCGCCCCACGGCTGGGAGCCAATCATTGCACCCGGTTCTGCAGCATGCCGCCAAAACCATGCATGCCCATATTTCGCTCCGTTGCTCACCCCGGCAGCAATGGCTGCCCCCGGTTATTCGGGTGCATCTAATTTATCACTGAAGGCATTCATTTCTTAAAGGTGCATGTGCTACTTCATTTTTTGTATTAAAAAAACCCCTCCCACCTCTAATGTTTTTTTTTGAGATTTTAGATTTATCAGCAAACCTGGCGCTTTTCTGAGGTTTGTAAAAAGAGCTGTCATGTCTGTTCATAGCTCCAGTCTCTGGATTTAAGATATCCATGTTCATAATTAGATGTACTGATGATGATGTATATGAAATCTAATATTTTAAAATGTTTATCCTGTGCAGACATCATAATGAATTTAGTAGGCTTATAATGCACTTTTGTGACAGTATGCTATGGTAGCTGTTGGTTAACACTTTATACTTTATTCATGCTTACACAACAAAAAATTCCACTATCATGTGGTTACAAGAAAGCATTACTTCCTTGTATGGCATTTTTGTAGCTGGCATATTTCTCAGTGTCAGTTAATATGAACTACTTGTTGCCAAAGATGTATTGACTGCCAACGACTATAACTTCACTCTGCCACTTCCTGTTGCATGGAGTAACATTACTGACTGCCTAACTGTCCTATAACCATTATGTGTTCATTTTCATAAGCAATAATTCCATGGAGGCAATATTTTAAATCCCATTGGAGAGGGATTCAGATTACTTTGGGGAAAAACTGTTTCAGATCAGTTATCTGTTTAGGAAGAGGAAGAGTTTGGATTTATATCCCACCTTTCTCTCCTGTAAGGAGACTCAAAGGGCTTACAATCTCCTCACCACCCCCACAAATACCCTGTGAGGTGGGTGGGGCTGAGAGAGCTCTGAAAAGCTGTGACAAGCCCAAGGTCACCTGGCATGTGTGGGAGTGCACAGCTGGCATGTGTGGGAGTGCACAGGCTGCTCTAGTTCCCCAGATAAGCCTTCACAGCTCAAGTGGCAGAGTGAAGAATCAAACCCGGTTCTCCAGATTAGAGTGCACCTGCTCTTAATCACTATGCCACTGTAGCTCCTGTTTAGATTCTTTTCTTCTGATGGAACATCCAGATGACAAGTGGCAGCTTTCATGAGCCCAATACCCATTTGCATATTCATTCAGGGTTGTTGTTTTTTAGAAGAAGAGTAGAAGAGTTTGGATTTATATTCCCCCTTTCTCTCCTGTAGGAGACTCAAAGGGGCTTTCAATCTCCTTGCCCTTCCCCCCTCACAACAAACACCCTGTGAGGTGGGTGGGGCTGAGAGAGCTCCGAAAAGCTGTGACTAGCCCAAGGTCACCCAGCTGGCATGTGTGGGAGTGCACAGGCTAATCTGAATTCCCCAGATATGCCTCCACAGCTCAGGCGGCAGAGTGGAGAATCAAACCCGGTTCCTCCAGATTAGATACACGAGCTCTTAACCTCCTACGCCACTGCTGCTCCTAGTCACAGCATTAATACTTCATAAATGATAACATTGTCATTCCACTTTTCTCTGCTGGCAAACTGGTACTTCATGTTCAGTTCTCAAATATATGTCTTATAAATTAAAATGATATTGCTTCCTTATACTAGAGTGTTTAGAGACTGAACTGGTTACAGGCTTTCTAATTAACAAATCACTCAATGAGCTTGAAATCTGGATATCCCAAATACTAATCCACTTTTTTTGACCTCTGTCCTGCATTGGTTCCAGCATTAATAGTAATACAAGAAGCAAACCTTGGCTGTATAACTGAAAGAATGTTGCATCTTTAATATTTAGACTTTTGATTATTTTATTGCTTTTAAAAGTTGTCAAGCACTAAAATTCTATAAAGAACATAATCTGTGACTGAATGCATCATTGTAAGACATGAGCACAAGGAAAAATAACTTGGAAATTGAAATCATTTGATCACAGTGTGCAAAATGTCTTTCTTTCTTGTTGGGCTGTTTCAGTTGATGGGAAGCTCCTTTTGAAAGTCCCTTTTTAAAACTTCCTTTTAACACTCTGAAAAAAGTAAAGAAAAATAACAGATATAAGGAACGGGGTTACTCCCTTCCATATGGACAGTATGGTCAACGTTGACATTCTATTTTAAAGTACAGTTAAAATCTTCATTGAAGCTTAATTGCTCCAACTAATTCTTTACCTCCATTAATCACCTTTTCTGTTATTGTAAAGAGGGTATGCTGGGGTTCTTTGCACTTGCATGAAAAAAAGACATGTAGGATAGGAGCTATCTCAAGAAAGGGAATTTGGCTGAAATTGAATGGCTGGATACAAGCCTAGTTTTTTTCCTTATATACAGTAATCCAAATGGTAGATCTTCCAGAACAGCTAAACTAAAAATTCTGAATGTCTACCAGGATTGAGCATACAAAACTCCAACTCTAAAGGATAAAATAGAATCCAAGTTCCTGACAGTAGCGAGTGACTAGCACATGTTATGTGCTTAAATACTAACTTCGTTCATTCTTTAAAAATCCTTGTAGCACACACAATATACTTATGCCACAGTCCAGCACACACCTATGTCCAGCTACACCTTTAGTCTGCGTCTGTATGTGTTCTACTCTGTAGACTAGTTTTGCTATGTAGATCTAGCTGATTTCAGAGGTGCATTGTGTATCTTGGCTGTCTATCCTACATCTTGAAGCATCTTACGTGTGACTCTTACAATATATACTGAAGTTGATAGGACTGGAAAAACACATCTCTACCCAGAATAACCACCCTTATTTTTAAGGCATTTATTATCTCAGTTGCTTCTTTTTCAGCAGGATTATTGGTGGGCCATAAAAAGACTTTCTATTTTCCTCCTCATTTGTGATCAGATCAGAGACGTGCTTTATGTCTGCAGTTGGAACTGAAAGGTGTGCTCTAGATGTGCTAGAAAAGGATTCAACAGCGGAGACAACAGCGCTCCCTGAGAGAGCAAGGGAGCTCCCTCCCCTCCCTTGCATGCCATCCCTCACTCTCTCCCCTCTCCTCCCTCACTCCCCTTCCGTTCCATGCCAACCCTCCCCCTCCCTCCCTCTGCTAGGGTGGGCCATTCCAGATGCCAGCCCCCTCCCCCTCCCCCTCCCTCCCTCCCCTCCCTCCCCTTCCTTGCATGCCATCCCTCCCTCCCCTCCCTTGCATGCCACCCCTCCCCCTCCCTCCCTTCCCCCTTCCTCCGCTAGGGTGGGTGGGCCATGTCCAGATGCTGGGCCCCCTCCGTCCCCTTCCCTTGCATGCCACCCCTCACTCACTCACTCCCCTTCCCTTGCTCTCTCAGGGAACGCTCTAGATGTGCTAGAAAAGGACCCCACAAAAATAGGATTCAAATATTCATTTCAGAAAAAGTTGGTCACTGGTGAATACCTTTTTACTGGCTCTCTGCTAAACAAGCTCTAATGTGATAGGATAAACCTTGGTATGAAACTCATTCTAAACTCACAAGAATCAATAGAAATAGCACAGGAATGTACTAAGTTTACTGTAAATGATGTTTGGCATAAATGACGTCAACAAGGTATAATTAGGGATTGCATTCAGACGTTTCTGGTTCAAATATATATCCAAAAATACATTCTCAATAATTTTCTGAAATATTTGGGCATTTAGAAAAATGTTCAAGATTCTTGGAAGATTGATAATCTGGTCCCAGATGTTTCCATAAATATTTGGGAATATCCAGGACCAGCATTTTAAGGCTCCTGGGCCAGTTTTCCCACCATTAACAGGTTTCTCTATTCAGGGAGGGCAGTTCTCCCTGGCAATGGGATTTCATGTTAGGGGGAATACTAGCTGTCTGTCCCATCATGACTATTCTCTGACAGTCCAGAATGGGCAAAAAAGATCAGATGCAGGCCTGGCTGCAGCTTGATTCCATTTCAGGGCTAGGTATTTTGGGGTGCTGCTCTGGTCTGTCTACTTAATGCTGCTGCCTACCTTGGAAGACCTTCTTCTTGAACTGTGTCCAGACATCTTCAAGACTAGTGTGTCCACAGTAGACTTTGGCCCTTTATGCATGGAGCTCTTTATGCTATACTCCTTCCTCTGCGGTGCACTCACAGTGGGGTCTCTTCACATTTCCTTGTTTACATACAAAAAAGTGCCCCCACTGCCTGCTGCATGGCTTGTGCAGCTTACCTGCCCCCACTTTCAAGCTACTTCCCGTCAATCACAAGATTGCCAGCTTTCTTTTTTAAATTTCATATCAATATTTCTGATATTACTATTGTACAGGCTCATCGTCATTAAATTTTGTTTTTGGGGAAAAGCTGGTCATTGATCCCCCAGAAATACTTGCAAGGCTTGGGGGGGAGGGAGACTAGTAGGAGAAGAAACCTCAAAGCAAGGGAAAACGTCAAGGTTTCCTTGTTCTCAAGAACTGCGAGGCTTCTGGGATTTTCGGCACCATAAGCATGAATGTGTCCGTAATGAAATCTGTGCCCCAAAGGAAACATACCTTTGCTATGGGGCAGAGCACCAGTGTATAATCAGCCTTTAAAATATATATCATTTCAAGTTTGTGTTTTTTGTTTGATTGTTTTTCTGGGGGAGGGGGAGTTGTGGTTGAGAGGGAGCTTTTGTTTCCTTTTTGGTTCTTTTAAAAATAGTTCTCCTTGGTTTTGCATTGTGCTGGGGGGTTTTGTGCTGTTTTTAAAAATCTTGTATTGTTTCACTGGATCCTCTTGGCTTGTTTAAAATTATTTACCTGCTTGTCACTTTCTTTGTTTCTAACAGATTTTTAAAGAATTTGAGCTTTTGGGTTTGGATTTTCCATGTTGTTAACTGTTTTAAAAAGTCTCTCAGTTTGCTTCTTCCTGGTACTAGTTTTTCACTTTTTTCTCCATCATTGTTTTTCCAGCGTTGCTTCTGTATTGTGTCTTTGGGCAAGGAGCCCTTTTCATTGAAGTTGCAGCTGGAGCACCAGCTGCAGAGGTATCTGAGGTAGGTCCTCGCACTGGGCAGGGATCAGCTGTTCAGGCTGCCCCCCCTCCAGCTGTTGTGCCTCAGGATCAGAGCAGCCTGAATTGTCCTTTGGGCTAAACTCCTGAGGGACAAGAGTCTTCAGGCTCTCAGGTTCACCCCAGGAACCTAGAAACTGGTGAAAGCATTGGAGAAGAGATTGGGCATCCCTTTTCAAGTTCTTCAGAGTTCAGCAGGCCTTCTAGGGAGAGGCTAGAGGTGGCACAAGAGGAGACAGATGTGCATTCCAAGATGCTGCTATTTGAACTTCTTTCTCCTTGGGCATTGCCTTCTGTCTCCCTCAGGCATGGCATGGCTGCCTCAAGCCTTTCACAGTGGACATCTCAAGAGGTCCCCACAGCTGGTAGTTAGCATGGGTAGCCCTATTTTTTCACAATCTGGAAGCACTTCCAGAGGTTGGGGGAATCACTGTTTTACACAGTGCCAGCTGTATAGGGCTATGATCAGTTGAGGGAAAGACCTGGGTTAGCTCTTGACAACTGGGCTCAGGAACCATTTGTAGGAACGCCACCAAGTGGTGCTTCTTCATGAGGAGAGAGAGGTTGGTGCAATTCGTTTGAAAAAACAGCACTCAATCATATGAGCTAGATAATTAATAGTAATACATTCACCACTATAGAGCATAAACTGTGTTTATTCACGGAGAAAAATGAGACTGTTTGTTTACCTTGTGCTACCCGGATGTGAAAGAAACACCAAGGAACAGCTGGAGGGTGAGACTCAAAACAGCATCCTCTTGCCTCACATGCTTTAGCAGTGATTCCTGGGTACCCACAGTTCTTTCTGACTTTCACATTAGCAGGACACACCTTTTTATCTATATATAGAACAAAGAAAATAAATAGATCCCGTTCGCAATTTGTTAAGAACATAAGAACATAAGAACAAGCCAGCTGGATCAGACCAAAGTCCATCTAGTCCAGCTCTCTGCTACTCACAGTGGCCCACCAGGTGCCTTTGGGAGCTCACATGTAGGATGTGAACGCAATGGCCTTCTGCGGCTGTTGCTCCCGATCACCTGGTCTGTTAAGGCATTTGCAATCTCAGATCAAGGAGGATCAATGTTGTCATGCTTGCCCTGGTTTACCAGATGGCTGCTAATGCCATCTGTAAACACAGAGGTCCAGGTGCTGTTTCCCATGAAGTATTGTGTCTTCTATCTTTGCCTGTGATGTTTGTGTTTTTGCCAGTGTGGTGCTACTCTTCTGTTACATTGCAGCTCAAAACAAATAATCAGAGTTTTTCCTCAATCTTCTAATGTGCTTGCACTAATAACTCAAAGTTAGGGTAGTCAGATACACAGATATACACCAAAATGTTCAATTTGAAACAAAATGCTAACCTCTGAATCTCCCTCCTGTTATTCTTTTGTAGAAATGTAAGAGACCCATTCACACATGCAATTTAGACTTTGCAAAGTGGATTCTCTTTTGTAGTTTGGATTCTGTTTACTTTGCATGTGGCAGCCAAATAGATTTTCTTTTTATGTACACTGCTCATGGTGCTTCATGAGAAAGAAGATGGTGGGATAATTTACAGTGGTGTACTTATAAAATGGTGCCTGGGGCAAGCAGTGAAATTGCGCCTCTGCATGACAGACTCCCAGCGGCTATGAAATTTCCCAAGCAAGGACAAAAAGATCACAATAGGTAGACACCTCCTCTCCCACAACCCAGCAGCCTTTGCCTGGCTCAACTTACATCACCGTGGACACAAACTGTTGCCTCAAGCACCAGGTCACACCTTGCACATCTCCCCCAGCCAAGCTGGTGGCACCCAGCAGAGCAAATCATGCCCAATTTCTCTCCCTTGCTCACCTGCTCCCTCACTCACCCTCCCTTGCTTGCCCCATCCAGTGTGAGGACTGCTTTGGTTGCCTTCCTACTGGCCTGCTGCCTGCGTGCTTGCCTCTTCTCCAAGCTTGGGCCCCTTCCACACACACAAAATAATGCGTTTTCAAACCACTTTCACAACTGTTTGCAAGTGGATTTTGCTATTCCGCACAGCTTCAAAGAGCAATGAAAGCAGTTTGAAAGTGCATTATTCTGCATGTGCGGAATGAGCCTTGGTGACCGCTGACCAGAGGGGGTGCAGGAAAAACAGACAGCAAGGTAATGCAGCCCAAGCTGCTCCTCACTTCTGTGGGAAGGGAGGAAGGGATAGCCAAAGATGTGCCCCCATGTGACACATGCAAATGGTGCCTGGCACACTGGCCCCTGTCTCCCCTAGGTGTACCATTGAGCACTGAACTTTGCAAGAGGAAAAAGCTTCATGACATCTTCTCTACAAAGCAGGATGACTGTTGTCTGATATTTAAACCTAAGCTTTCTATTTAAACCTATCTTACATGCCTATGCTGACAAATGCTCCAGCTAGCTGCTAGGGTGAACTTTGCTGCTGATCAACACACAATTTAAATAAAATGTAACCAAAGCTGAAATACAGAGTTCATGCTGGAGTGGACAAAACTACCACCTCTGTTACCATCATTAAATCTTTCATTAGACACACTGATAGATTTTCTGTATTATACAGTATTAAAGATGAAGTATTAATTATTTTAAAAGGCAGAAAAAATGGAGATACATTACAGATGGGGTGAGCTGGAAAAAAGCACCAGGGGACTCCTGGGACTTTTGAACTGAAGCAGCACCCTGCATTTAAACATTGCTCAGGTGTGATTCCAGGAAATCCACAGTTGACTCTTAGTGTAGGATTCAAATGGCATCGGCATGCAGCTGATGAAAACAAAAAACATTTGCAAATATTCAAATATTTATATCCCACTTTTCCACAGTGGAGACTCAAAGTGGCTTACAACATTGCTTGCCCCTCTTCCATTTTATGCTCAAAATAACAGTGCTTGGTGGTAGGTTAGCGAGTGACTGGCCCAAAATCACTGGGGCTCATTCCGCACATGCAAAATAATGCACTTTCAAACTGCTTTCAGTGCTCTTTGAAGCTGTGCGGAATGGCAAAAACCATTTGCAAACAGTTGTGAAAGTGGTTTGAAAACGCATTATTTTGCGTGTGCGGAAGGGGCCTGGGTTAACTTTCATGATAGAGTGGGGATTCCCATTTAGACCTTTCAGATCCAACTGTACCACTCTACCCACTATATCACCCACATAGTATCATAGTATACCACACACATACTCCATAAGCATCTTATCATTTGTATAATGTCCCTGCTGGTTCTTATTGGAAGCATCAGCAGCACTTTTCCTAAGCAATTAAGAATTCAATCATGAAAACATAGATCCTTGGGTCAGCATTCCATTGGCAGACAGTTATGCCCACTAAAACCAAGGAATATGTCCTTGGGTACACCAGTAACTGACATAAATTCCCTGCTATAAATAATTGATTTACGTGGGAAGATCACAGGGACTAGAATTCTATTGCCTTATGAAAGAAAGCATAACACAAATTCCACATGTGTTTAGTGCTACTAAATATAAGGTGTCTCAGTGTAATGGACTGCTTGGGAGAAGTACAATCTTTAAAATACCTATGGGCATTGGGCATGTTATCCACATCCCTGTGTCCACAATAGTCTCTTCCTGTCATTTCTTGGTCATACATACTGTTTCTTCAACACTTATGCTACATCTGGCAGTGGTAGCAGTTCAATCATAAACCTACTCTATTATGCTGGCACTTATCTTGGAGTCAACTTGCAATGTCAAGGCAATATCTTGATGCTGTACCACATCAACAATTCTTTGATATTGAGTAGGTGCAGGCATTTTTTATTCCTCTCCCTTCTTTGCTGGTTCAGGTAGCTATAGGAATAAGTCTTATGAGCCGCTAGGGAGAAATGAAGTAAACAAATAAATAACTCCATAACTGAAGTTCATTAATTAAGTAATTCTGCTGGAGAGAATTAATTATTAGGGAGGAAAAAACCTCCCTACCTTTTTTCATAGACATTTGTCAGTGAAAATGTGCAAGGACTTATCTATTCCAATTGATGAAAGGATGTGATTCTGCTTTTCTTAATATTGTTAGCTGGCTAGCCATTGTGTTCCTTGACACCAGGAAACGCTCATCCATAAAATTCTTAATGAATTGTTGAATAAGATACTTTAATCTTTCTTCTGTGACTTTACAAGCAGCTCTACACGAGGAAGGGGAAAAAATACTCACGTGGAGGTCTTTTTCCTTCAACCAGTGCACTGAATCCTAAAACTAAAATAAGTGAGAGTAGCCAGATCCTATTTTGCTCCATGGTAATTCCCCACTCTTGGGAAGCATGAACTTCAGCCAAGAACAGGACCTTATACCATAAAGAGGGTTCATTTTATACTATGATTCATGTTTGTGTTCAGAGTTTTGATAACAATTTGTCAGCCACGCTCCACCTCAAATATCACTCCTCATTTGATTAGAGAAGGTAACCTATTATTTGCTCCATATGGGATGGTGATATCAGGGTGATATACTCAAACGGAAGAGATAAATGATATTGCAAGTCCAACTCTGATTACTTCAGTTTGGTCTTTAGGTAGCATTGCCACCCAAGGGCAGAACCACCCTTGGTCAGAGTCCTTTGATCCAATAACCACACCACACTCCTGGCTGGGGTAAATTATTTGGCCGTAGCCACCGTTTATTAATCAATCAGAAGCATGAGGCGCAGCATGGGATTTTGTTCTGATTTAGAACACTGCTGGGGAGCTCCAGCGGGCAGTCAGCTCTTACTGGAGCTTCGCCCTGCTGTGATGCTCAGCTGGGCAGTTGGCCTCTTGCTGGCGCTTTGCACTGATGTGATGCTCAGCTGGACGGTTGACCTCTTGCTATAGCATTCTCTACCAACAGAGGGGTAGCTCCCTAGCTCCCCTCCCTTGGTCCTTTCAGATCAATACCCATGCAGCAAACTGCAAATGGCTATGACAAAGAAGTATGCATTTAAAAAATCACCAAAGCTCTAAGGGGAGAGTTGGGCGAGCAAGTTGCTGGCCAGCCTGAGCACATGGCTGGGACAAAGGCTGGCCCAGCCTTTTATAGGCTCTGGCCGGCCTCTCTCCCATGATGTCATGGGGTGATTGCCATGATACCTGCCTACCCTACCAGGGCATGGCTAGGAGTCCCCTTCCACCCTTCCACGGGCTGAAGCTGGGGACTCCTTCCTGTCCATCCTGGGTAGCAACTGCGGCCGCACTGATTTCCGGCCGCTCTTTCCAAATATCTGAGCAGTTTCTTTTTATAGACACAGAGTTTCTTTTTATAGACTAGTTAAAATACTGTGGGAATCTATGATAATAATTTCTGAGTATTTTAGAAAGGAAATAATAGCAATTGGGTTTTTTGGTTCTAGAACTAATACCAACAGGAAGGAACTTTGTTTCATCTAGAGGCCTTCAAAGTTGGTCCTTAGAAGCAGAAGAAAGATAAGGAAGAGAGCAAGAAATGCAAAAAAAAATCCCTCTAAGATATTTTTCATAGTTCTGCCTCAAGCTCATAGGAGTACAAAGCCTAGCATTTAGCCTAAATCAAAACTGACATGAAATTATCCTTTTTATTACAAGGGTACTTTAACAAAATCGGAATGTTGTCTCAGTAACAGATTTTAAGGCAGTACTCAACTAGTTCTGTGCTTTTTCCTGTATAAAATGCATTTATACTATTGTACCAGGATTTGATAAGATGGGGGGCAGGATTCAAAGAACATATTTTCAAGCAAATTCAGGATAGGAAATTTGTCTAAAAGTATTCAATTGAATTCTAAGTCACCCTTAATTCTAAGTCATCTAAGACATGATCCCAAGACTTACTGGAAAAGACAATAACGATAAGAAAAGTTGAAGGCAGCAGGAAAAAAGGACCTAACATGAGAGGAATTGATTCTATAAAGGAAGAATCATGGTCATCAGCTTCTAAGACCTGAGCAAGGCTGTTAACAAAAGGATGTTTTGAAGCATATTGATTTATAGAGTCACCATGAATTGGAAGTGATTTGATGGTACTTAACATTTACACAGAGTATTTTTGCACCTTCTCGGGACACTTAGCTTCTAATCTCCTTGCTACTCGGAGCATCCCATTCAAACAAGCCCACTTCTTTACAGATTTGGTTGGTGGGTAAAAAAAAGAAGGGGGGGACACATGTTGCCCCTTATATGGTTTTCGTCCTCCCACAGCTGCTTCACATATGAGACAGCATCATGATATCCAGCTCTTCTCTTCACCTGCTGATGAAAATCAGCTGCTTCCCAACCCCTCCTTGCATTGAGGGTTCGGGAGCTCTCAGGTAGCCCCTAAGGATTTTTATGGGAAAGGTATATAGTTTGGTGTAGAGTACTCATGCTGCTGCTACTCGTGTTCTGCTTGGTGGTTCCCAGGCAGCCAATCACTTGGCAAACTGCTGAAATGCATCAGCTGGCTGGCTTAGTAGCATTTTCACATTGTTCCAGGACATAAAGCCAAATGGTGGAACTAGGTGAAAATGAGACTTGACCTGTCGTTGACATGTCCTTGCATGCACATTTGCATATGCCTCTTCTAGTTAAGACACTGGGCATCTTCCTCCTGGCATATCAGTTGCTATGGAGGCAGCATAATGCTTTTACAAAGCAAATTGGAAACACACTTTCCCCCTCATAAGGACAGGGTTCAAAAATGAAGGGCATCCTTGGTACATTCCTCATAGCACAAATAAGACATCTGGGGAAGTCTTAAAAAGATGTGACTTCTTAATTTCTCTTCAATTTCTCCAAAAAAAGAAAGCCTGGGAATTTCTTTTTAAAAGTCATGTCTCATTTGGGTGCTGTGTGGTTTCCGAGCTGTATGGCCATGTTCTAGCATTTGTTTTCCAGACCGCACAGGCATCAGAGGAGGGAAGAGGCTTTTTCAGGCCCAACTGGTAAGGTCTCTGGTCAGTTTCACCATCCACTTGCACCTGACATTTTGTTTGTTGCTGAAGGGATTCTCCCTGCGTCCATTTGCTGAAGGTTGCCCCAGGATGTTTGCTTTTCAGACTCTGATCCTGGGTGCCCTTTTAGACTGAAAAGTAAATCGCTTTACTGAGCTCTTCCTGCCAATTCTGGCAATATATACTTTTTCTTTTTAAAAAAATTGGAGGAGGTATCTTTGAAGAGACACAGACACGCATATGAGAATCTTAGAGGACTCCTATTGAAAAGCTTTGGGACTGTCCTCTGCGATCCCAATGCTTTTTAATGAGAGCTCTCCGAGCAGCTAAGATTCTCTTCTTTGGGCACAAGCAGAAGGTGGAACTGACTAGAGAGTTGGGTGGGAAAAATAAGACCTCTCTTGAATTCTGCATTCTGCACAGCCAGGCAGGGGACGTCTTCCAGGCAACTTAGGGGGAAAAGGTCCACTTTAAAGCATCCTCAAAATAGGTTGGCTTGAGCAGAAACAAGGGTAGGTACACCTGAAAGTATTCAAAAAAGATATTCTATACAGAATATTTCTTGGATAGAGCAGAAATAGAGCACTCTGAGGGTGTCTTGGGGGGAAAGCTGTGCAGAGTTCCTCCCTAAGACTCAAGATATCTTTTTTGCATCCTCAGAATGTCTTATTTGTGCTGTGCAGAGTGAACCATTGTTTTTATTGGTACGTAGGAGGGTGGAGAAATCTTTTGATTTGTGTCATAGATCTTTTATACTATCAGTCAAGGTTGTTGCCTTCACCTATTGTCAAATATTTTAAGAGTCCCTTTATCTATAAGCTGTCACCTTTTAGGCGTGTGCACTTCCTTGATGATGTAGACACATTATGATTCTAAGAAATCAGTATGGGTCTACATATATGCAATGTAGCATTGGGCCTTCAACAAACAGTTTAATCTGAACTAAGCTTTTCTTGTTTTTTAAAATATGCAACTGCTAACTCTTTAACCTTTGTTCTTGGACTCAGGCCTAATGCTGTATAAGTATATGGCAGTTGGAGCCAAGGCCGTTTCCGCATGGCCAAGGCAGCTTAAAGTAAGCTGACGGAGTGTTGGGAACTGCTTGAACAGATCCATGTGGGCAGTCCCGCAGCCTCTGCTGTGCAACAGGAACTTACCTTGCCTTCTGTGTGCAGCTTGGGATGGCTGCAAAGACACGCCCATGCTGCCCTCCAACCCCCAGAGGTCAAAAGGCAGTGTGGGCGTGTCTTTGCAGCCGTCCCGAGCTGCACACAGAAGGCAAGGTAAGTTTCTGTCTCATAGCACAGTGGCCAGAAGCGGTGCCCTCATGCCGGTGCAGTTCGCGCCATGCCGGCAGGAAGGTGCCACTTTCAGAAAACCTTGCTCCATGAGCGAGGTTTAAAAGTGGCGCCTTTGCGCCGCTTGTGGGCAGTGCGGCTGGTGCTGCTGCAATGCAGCAGCACCAGCTGTGTGTACAGCTTCCCAGGGACAGCATTTTTGCCGTCCCTAGGGCGCTGTATTCCACTCGTGCGGAAAGGGCCCAAGATAGTCTTTTACTAGCTTTGATCAGTCTTTCCTGGACTAAGGATGTACATTTGGGCATAACCAAAACAAATATTTATATCTCAAAAGTACTAAAATATTTTTGGTATATTCAACTCCCCCAGATATATCTGGGATTTTTGGGGGGTGGATACCAAAAAAGAGGGGGTCCTGAAATTTTTTGGAAATATTTGGGATTTACCAGGAATATCAAAAACTGGTGTTTGCTAGTTCCTGTAATAGTTTTTTCCTCCCCTACCCCCTTTACATGTGCTCCTGAGTTTGCTGGGGCTTGGTGTTAGCTTGTCAAGCTGTTTTAGGTGAGGTTCTGACACTTTCAAGTATTCAAGTTTATTTTTTCCTGGAGTTGAGTTCTGTTGGATTAATGGGGTTTTTTGTGTGGATTCTTGTGTTTTATTTTGAGATTCTTGTATTTTTCCACTAGTTGAGATTTATGCATGTCATATAGTTTGAGATTCTCACATTTTACATAGTTTTGGATTTTTCAGGTTTTAGGTTGGTTAGACTTAATGGCACAGCAATGGTTTCAATGCAGTTCATGGAAAAAATGGGGGGGGGACAAAAGGGCTTCTGGGAGTGACATGCCCTTGCACTGGGGCATTTGCTCTCTCCAGAGCATTAACCCTGGTGGAGAGGCAAAATTACTGTCATGTGGCTGCTGCCGGTCTTCCCTGACACTGGGGCATGGCGCAAGACACTGACCCTGTGTCCCGGCCACTGCTGCTGGCACAGCAGGAGCAATCCAAGAGCATGTATGAGGAAGGAGCCAACATTAGTCAGCTTCCTTCCAGCCATTCACTGGGTTACACCATTGACGGGACATTTGGGCTAGGTTGCATTATTCAGTCCCAAAGAGGTTTCTTGGCAGAGGGGAGGATTTTTGCTTTTTGAGACTCCCTGTGCCATGAGGAAGCCTCTGTAGGAGGGGCAGGCAGCGTGGCCATGTGCTGCTACCAGCAACCTGGATGGGGCTGTTTGGTTTCAATATTCGTGGAGATTTTTGAGTGTTACAATTTTCCACTTTTTTTGTCTTCATAAGAAGCCATGGAGGACAGCTGGCAGAATCTTGTTCAGGGACCCACTTTAAACTGAGGGTCATTTAAAGGACAAGCACCAGCAGCTCCTATGCTATTTTGGTGCCAGTACCTTTAAAAACAATTGTTGAGGCACAATTGAAGGCATTGTGATTCACTCTATACTGGCCTGCCCTTAACTCTGCCCCTTTCCGCACTGTGTCCCTGCACCGGCAGAAATCCTGCCGGTAGAGGGTGGGGGCCGTTCGCACGGGAGCGTGCGAGTGGCCCCCGCAGAGGCCGGCGCGGGAGAGGTGGCTCTGCACGGAGCCGCCTCTTCCCCATCCCCCCCACTCGCCTCGTCATCCTGTGTTGCTCTGCTGGACTCCTAAGACCCGCCCATGCTGCCCTCCGACCTCCAGGGGTCGGAGGACATCGAGGGAAGTCTCAGCAGTCCAGTAGAGCAATGCAGGATGACAAGATGAGTGGGGGGGGGGACAGGGAAAACAGCATGTTCCCAACGGTGCCATTTGCACCGCGCCCGCGGGAACACGCTGTGTTCCAAAAACCTCCCTCCTGGAAGGAGGTTTTGGGAGGCGGCCTGATGCCGCTCTGGGAGGGGGTGGAGGGGAGCCAGGTCGGCGCTGCTGCCTGTGTAAATGGCTCCCTGGGGACGGCGTTTTTGCTGTCCCCAGGGCACCGTATTTGGCCCGTGCAGAAAGGGCCTCTGATTCGAAAACTGAAGCTGGTGTAAAATGCACCTTAATGGGCATCAATGAGGGAGCACATCACCCCCATCACCCCCATCCTCTACGAACTGCATTGGCTACCAGTGGAATTCTGGATTAGGTTTAAGATATTGGTTTTGACCTTTAAGGCTATGAGTGGCCTGGGACGTGCACACCTCTGAAACCACATTATCCCATATTTCCCGCAGATACATTTGAGATCAGCAAACCTCCTGGTGCTCCCTGGCCCTTCTACTGTCAGATTAGCCTCAACCAGGGCCAGGGCTTTTTTGGCCCTGGTCCCGACCTGGTGGAATGCTCTGCCACCTAATATCAGGGCCCTGCAGGATTTCATGCAATTCCACAGGGCCTGTAAGACAGAGTTGTTCCGCTAGGCTTTCAGTTGAGGACCGAAATTGTAATTGTCTGCAACTTCAATTACATCTCTTGTCAGCCCTAAACCCCTAATCCCTTATCTGTTTTTCAATAACAATTGTTGCCGGTTTTAATTCTAATACTGGTTTTAAGTTTTAAGTCGATCTTAATTTAATTTAAGTCGATCTTTAATTTAATTTTCTCTAGACTAGATTTGATTTTAGTTATTATAGCTGTTTTAATTGTTTATTTGAGTTTTATATGTTATGCCTTATTACTGTAAGCCACTCTGAGTTGTTGCGGGGAGGGCGGAATATAAATTGAAATGAATGAATGAATTAATTTATCTTGTATGTTTTAAGTTGTTGGCCATGTTGGTGGTTTAGTAAGGGCATAAAAGAATAGGTTAAGGTGCTGATTTTTGATTGGCTGAGACAGATAAGCTGTGTTGGGGAGGGGGGAATATCTCCTCTGAGAAACATCCTCAAGATACAGTGAGAAAGTTCCACCTACCATCCTCCCTTCTTTATATGGTACTAGTGTAGTAGGCTTTGGACATCACTGAAGAAGTTCTTCTACCTTAATGTCCAGTGACTCTCACATTCAGCTGTTAGGATGACAATGTTTAAAATGGATGAATGGAAACGTATACAACAGGTGTTGTGCCTTTGTGCAAGCACTGTCTCCAACTTCAGCCTTCACAATTCTTCTGGGAGAATTCCTCTTCAGCTTTTATCCCTGAAAATCTCTGGCAGTTTAAAGCGGAAGGGACTTGTCCATCTGTAGGTGGCACTTGAGGTGCCAGCAGGTCTTCAAAGGGAAGAAACACCAATGGTATGCGGACATATGGAACAGCCACGTCATCAGTGATTCAGAATTAGTCCATTCGATAAATGAGAAGGAAGCAAAGGAATCATGTGTTGTTATGCTACAAAGAGCCTAGCAAGACTGCTTCTGTATTGTGCTAGGTCTTGTGGTAAGATATGATATTTATTGGGCTTACTGCCAAAGTCAGTTCAATCATGTTGAGTGTCTCTATGACAGCACTGCACATCCTTGATCCTGGTATGGGGATATTCCACATGACTGAGATAGCTTGCATAATAAACTCCACCATTGAATACATCACCATTCAAAGGAAGGTATGGGACACTGGACTGAGAACTATTACCTGCAGGTGTAACCCCTAGGTTACACAGGCTTCCCATAAACTGGAGTTTTATTGCATATTCAAAGTGCAGTCGGTTTCTTCCTTCAAGCCTGCAACAGATCTTTATGTTTCTTCCTCTCATTCCTGCACAGTTTTATTATAAAATAGGCTCACACCAATCACAAATTCTACCTATGATGAGATCATTGGGTCAGTTAAACCGTATTAATATCATTTATAGTAAAATAAACAAAGAACCATACAATTAAAAGAATCAAAGCAAATCAAATGTACAACTGATGATCCTCTGAAGATGATCCTCTGAAGATGCCAGCCACAGATGCAGGAGAAACGTCAGGAGAGAATGCTGCTAGAACACGGCCATACAGCCCGGAAACCACACAGCACCCAAATGTACAACTATTTAAAACTATCATCTAATAGGAAAATATGACAAAAGTAGAACTGATAGGTCATCCTTTGCTTTCTAATGTAAAAAATAACAAAAGATAGCCAGGAAAAACCTCAGCTACCAAATGCAGAATCTTAACAGCACAGTGTTATGACAGATCTTCAAGAATACTAGATAATCAGATCACTATTTATGCTTTCCTCAAGCTAATATGGATCAGTTAAGAAAAATAATATTCTCAGTTATGCAGAGTCTTATAAGAACAAAGCCATGGGAGAAAGGACAAATTTCGATCCATAGCCACATCATTACATTTTAAAGTCTGGTTTGAAGTAAATACGTGGTTCTGTCCTTTGTTCTTGGAGTGGACATCAGTTCTGAGGCACATGACATCATATGACATAGATCAGTCCAACTTTTTTCCCACTTTATTAGAAATGAAAAACAGAGGAAAGACCAAGCATACATTCAGCTACATGCAATGCCAAACCCAATAGCCCATAATATGCCTCTCACCTCCAATATATGTGGTAATCTCATCTGTTCCTCATAATTTGTGTAAGAGAATAAGTGAAGAAATTTAACTTCATTTTGCAGGAAAGCTTCTTTTTGAAATGTTATTTTCATTAGAGTTCGTTATATTGCATGAAGAGACTGCGGTCATTTTACAAACAATGTGTGAAACACACACACACACACGTAGAACATTCAGATTTAACACATACTGCTTTTGATAGATGTCTACAGCCACTAGTCCAGTGGTTCTCAACCTGTGGGTCGCGACCCCTTTGGGGGGACAAATGACCCTTTCACAGGGGTCACCTAAGACTCTCTGCATCAGTGTTCTCCATCTGCAAAATGGATAAAAGTTAGGGTTGGGGGTCACCACAACATGAGGAACTGTATTAAAGGGTCGCAGCATTAGGAAGGTTGAGAACCACTGGACTAGTCTATGTAAAATCTCAGAATACTAGATAAATATCTAACTCCATGACCTGTGCTAACCATTAAGTATGTTTTAATTGTTTTAATTGTTTTATGGTTTTTAATATAATATGTTCTAAAGTGTTGAATTATTACCGGTATACTATTGTTCACTGCCCTGAGCCCTTTAGGGAAGAGCGGTCTAAAAGTTTAAAATATAAATATAAATAAATAAATAATGCTCTTTCAAATAGAATAGAAGCTTGTGGGTAGATGAATGGCATCCTATCTTTGGTAATAATCCAGGGTGCTACAGATGGCATTCATAGTTTAATTCTGAATGAATTAATGTGAAGTACAATAGTGCTATGTTCTGTCTTATTAATCTTGCTACCTGTCAAGCATTTAATGTTTCAGATTCTTATGTCACCCACATTATTTCAGAGCTATTCTTTGAGTAAACATTTCAGTATACAGAATTTGAGGAAATTTCCCACTTCAAATAAAAAACCTAATAATGCCAATCTACTGTACTTCTGAAATAACTATAAAGACGTTTTCCTCCTTATTTTTAATGACAGGAAAAATTTCTAGTGTGCATATGCCATCAAGTCTCAGCTGACTTACAGTGACCAGACCACCATACGGTTTTCAAGGCAAGAGACTTTTGGTGATGCTTTTCTATTGTTTGCCTTTGCATGGTGGAGAGAGTTCTGAGAGAACCATGGTGGGCCCAAGGTCACCCAATAGGCTTCAAGCAAAGGAGTGGGGAAATCGAACCTGGCTCTCCAGATCAGAGGCTGCTGTGCCACTATGCCATAGTTCTTTTGAATGACAATGAATAATCTCTTGGACCATAATTACATGCCTGTCTGGCAATGGTGAACATTTTAGTTCTCCATTTGAGAGGGCAATTTTTTTCAAGATTATATTCATTTATTTTGTTCATTAATATGTATTATGTAATATTTAGAGCATTAACATAAGAGTCATATTGATACTGGAATGATGATGATGAAAGCTGATTACAAACAATGTTTGGGCTATGTACAGATCTAGAAGAATGCACAGTCAAGAGATGAAGTGGCAAAGCAATATTAAATGGGCTAGTTTTTGATAGTATTAAATAGAGTAAGTTCCTCAAAATACAATAAAAACAATTTAGGGTTACCCAATGAAAGCTCTGATGTGATGTGTGAAGGATCCTCTATGCTGGGTGCCATCTGACTCACCAGGCTGCCACCTTCAAATTGGGAAATTACTGTAGATTTGGAGGAGAGTAGCTTGGGGAGGAGACAGTTTGAGGAGTAGAGCAAGCTCAGCAGAGATGTGATGCCAAAAAGCTTACCTGCCAAACCATTCATTTTCTCCAGAGGAACTGATATATGCAGTGTGAAGATTGGGGCCCATTATGCATGGAAGGCTTACATTGGGGCTCTTAATTTCACTGTAGGCTTGTAGTGGGGTCTCCTTGCTTTTCTCTGTTTTCACATGAGGAAGCAGATCACAGCACAGTTTTTCTGCTGAACTCTGCCAGCTCTCAGTTCCTGCTTCTGTTAACTCCACCCATCAAATCAGCATTAAAAGCACACATCTCTCCCCCACCCCTCCCCTCCCTCAGCCTGCCACTGCTGCTGCAGCAGGGAACAGAGAGACTTGTTTTAAAAGACAGTTTGAAATAAGCTTTTTTGGTTTGAAATAAGCTGGTTTGAAATAAGCTTTTAAAAAGCCCTTCCAATTATGAGGGAGGGCGGAAGTATGGTGAGGGAGGTGGGATAGAGCCAAAAAGAGACCTGCATATACTATTACTTGGAAAAGCTCTCTCTATTATTATTATACTGAGATATCGATATCTTGATATAAGCATTTAGAGAAGCAGGAAGGAGAAGGGAACATGAAAGGGGGGGGGGCGAGGCCGTGAGGGAAAAACATAGATAGCAGGGTGAAGCTAGGTAGACTGGCTGTGGGTGGAGGGAAGATGTCTGAAGCAAAGCTATGCTCTCTTGAAAATCTGTTCAACTCTGGTGGCAAAGCAAATTAAAGTCATGCTTTAAGTGGTTTCAGTTGCTGTGGAGAGGATGGAAAGTGAAAGCAGGGGTCCAGAAAATATGTCTGTACAAGAAATCTTGCTGTGACAGACATTCACCATCCTTCACACAGCAGAGACATTGTGCATAATTGGGCCAGTTCTAATTCCAGGCAACACCAGGCACCACCTGTGGTCAGCAAACCTAACTAGGGGGCAGAAATGAGATAATATACTTTAGCCCCTCTGATTAATGGAAGATTTGAGGAAGTTTTTGGAGAGGCATAGGATGCATAGAGCAACTTCCGCTGGTATACAAAAATGGCATGTGTTAACAGATGAAATTTTGCATACATTTCTTCCACTTTTAGAATCTCTCTCCTTTAGAGGGGAGATCTGAAGGTGGAGGAGGGAGGGCCAAGGCTACTAGGGATAATTAGGCCATTTATAGAAATGTTGATTGAACTTGTTGAATCAGCAGTGCAGCTACCCACAATCTATGGCTTGGGGCTCCCTAATCAAGCAGAAAACATGTATACTTCAGGTGGATATCCATACACATAGCTGCATCTCCTGTTTAAAAAATTATGGATTCATGCTGGCAATAGACTTGCTAGGGATGTCAGATTTCTTAAGTAGGCAACCGCATACACAGAAGTAGGCCTCATGTCTGATGTGGCCCAAATTCATAGCAGAAGGGTGAGTGATGTAGTTCATCTGCAACAAACTGAGGAATGATTCTGATTGCACAGAACATATATGCTTCTCTAGCCTTATAGGCTCTGGGAAAGGATATCTTCACTGTCCTCTCTGGCTCATGGTGCTTCCTTCTCTAAAAGCTGCTTATAAATGCTCATTTTTACTTCATCGTGGTGCTACCATGAGTGCGTGTGCCATTAAGCCACAGCTGACCCATGGTGACACGTAGTGTTTTCAAGACCAGAAACATTCAGAGGTGGTTGCCACTGCCTGCCTTCATGAGCAGAAAAGGTTGTGAGAGAACAGTGGAACACCAGCATAATCTCAATTATGGAGCTGGTGGCTGATGCGATAATTGATGTGTCCTTTGTTATCAATAGTATAAATATATCACTTGTTATTTATTAGTATTGATTGTAAAGTTCTTCCTATAAGAGAAATTGTAAACAGAGCCAGACAGCTGCCCCAAACTGGATAATTTAATAGAAGGCATAGCATACAAGAAACGTTCATGTAATTATATATAGAAGTCAGAGTGAGAATGCCAGGGAAGAAACTTCTCAGGAGAAAATTCCCAGTCCCATCATTCCACAAAGCCTCTTCTTCAGCCAGCATAAATTTCTTCCTATCCATTTCTTCATAGTGAAAAATTGCCTTGCTTTGCTAGAGGTTCAAAGCACCAGGGGACCTTTTGGGCATACTGGAAATGCTCATAGCAGCATCCTTTCTCCAAACATTCCTCAGCAGGGATGCTAGGATGCCCACATTGTACTCTTTCTTTTGGTGACATTGCACATTGCTTGATTAGTCCTTAAAACAAAAGAGAGTCAGAAAAGCAAAAGCACAGACTGGATTGGGTAACTAAGTCTCTACAATAGTGAAATAAAGATTTTAAAAACATGATATTGTAAGGCCTCATTTTAGGGATGAATTTGCATTTCTCATCCCTACTGCTTTGATTCCAACCACCCCCCCCACCCCAATTTGCTTTCACTTGCCCCTAGTTGACTCAAACCCAGCTCTGTATCTAATAGAAAA
This sequence comes from Sphaerodactylus townsendi, assembly GCF_021028975.2. NCBI lineage: Eukaryota > Metazoa > Chordata > Lepidosauria > Squamata > Sphaerodactylidae > Sphaerodactylus > Sphaerodactylus townsendi. The sequence continues at coordinate 70,523,002 of NC_059428.1, forward strand.
GCGGCTTCCACCATACATACCAGAAGTGGTGGGATTCAGCAGGTTCGCACTACTTTGGCAGAACTGGTTGTTAAAATGGTCCTTGTAAAAAACCAGTTATTAAATCATTTGAATCCCACCACCGGAACTGGCTGCTAAATTATTTTAATCCCACCACTGCATACCAGGCCATGCAAAACCAGGCCAACCCCAGGCAAAGTAGGGGTCTTCAAAGACTTGAGGAAGAAGAAGAGTTTGGATTTATACCCTCCTTTCTTTCCTGTAAGGCGACTCAAAGAGCTTACAATCCCCTTTCCCCTCCTCTCCCCACAATAGGCACCTTGCTTAGAGAATTCTGAAGAACTGTGACTATCCCAAGGTCACCCAGCAGGAACACAAGCGTAGGCAAACAAATCTGATTCACCAGATAAAACTTCCCCACTTGAGTGTAGGAGTGGGGACCTCAAACCCCATTGTCCAGATTAGAGTCCATCTGCTCTTAATCACTTCATCACATTGGCGCTCACAGTGTTGAAAGGTAGAGTGAGAGATCTAGTAGATGATGATGTCATACTAGTCTGAACATGCAAATGAGGCACCAAGATTTTTGGTCAAAATTTTGATGTCAAAATGATCCCAAAAAAGGAAATATAGAAAATGGCAGAAGGAGAGCCAGTACTCAGCTAGTTAAATGGCAAATACAATGATTGCATGAGAAAATGTCCATCAAGACATAACATCAAAGCAACCATTTTACACGATTATAGCTCATCTATCTTCCATGGCAGCATGGATGCCATTTGGTGTTGCATAGGAGCTATGCATCTTTGTTGCAATTTTAGATTTTATGCTGTTTTGGCCAAGGAACTACCTTACAAAACCCTGTTAGATGCCATGTCAAAATAATTTTCAAATATAATTCTAATACTGAAGAGTCAGAAACCAAATAACACCTAATTCTGTTATTAAGGGACGAATAAATCATAGAATTCATGAATCTCACAATGCAGCTGAGTAAATAAAATAATTCATACAGTTAAGCAAATATGATGTTCGTGATTTTAGATATTTTTCTCTAGCATGCTATTACCTGTGTCTGATAGAGGGTGAAAGCACCATCGTGTGCTAGCAACATATGAATTGAAACAGCACCGTCTTGCTTGGCATTCCTCTGCAGTGATGCCCGGGTATCCACATTCTTTTCTTGCACTCCTATCCATTAGACAATGTCGCGACACTGTTCAGAAGTGTGAGCCATATTACTAACATCTGTAATTTCAACAGATTTTCCATTTTTCTTACCAGTGGTGAGTATTGTAGGCAGGGGCACAGAGAAGGTAACTTGGGTCAAAACATAGTCTTATGGTCTTTATTTTACAGCCCACCCCCCAAACATCATCAATAGTTAACATAACCTATTTACCCACATGGAATATCAACAAACTAAAAGTATTGTATAGTTCAGTATGCAGCATTTAGTCATAACAAATCCATTATTATTAATCAATAATGATTCACAGGCTAGGCAGTCTCGCTGTTTGATTCTGTAAGCCATTGCCCTGAATGTCAGAGGCAAAAGGTGAGGCAGCTGCTATCCTTAGGCATTATGAGCCAACGTGTCTGGAGCCTTCAGCCTTGCAAGATTCCTGGTAAGTTTTCCCCTTTGGGTCCCCTCACCCCTGATTGTATTGCATGAAGCATAAAAAGAAGTCTAACTCCTATATTTTGAACCTTGGTTTACATATTATTTCTATCTCATTGATGGGACTTCTCTTTTGGTATTTTGGAACTCTGATGATGCAGGGGATCCCGTTATAGCAAGGAAGGGAGGTTTATCAGCTTAACATTATCTGCCTTTAGGAACAGATCTGGGCTCCATGGTAAAACATTTCTTTTGTACTTAGAAGATCCCAGAATCAATCTCTGGCATCTCCAATTAAAAGGACAAAGCAGCAGGTGATGTGAAAGACCTGAGACCCTGGAGAGCCACTGCCAGTCTTAGCACTGACTTGATGGACCACTAGTCTGATTCAGTATAATGCAGCCTTGTGTGTTCATACCTTGTGCTCTCCCAGAGAATAGGAGGAACAAGGGGAATCCCCCCTCCCACACACAAATCAACCTGTCCTCAGCATTTGTGGCTATATTCTAGATAGAAGAAGGGATTAGTTGCATCCTCCGTCACCTTTGCTATATCAGTTCACTTATATCAGTAGTTCTGGGAGCATGATGATCTACTTCTCTGAGACTCCCCAAATCACTGAAAAATTAAAGAACATCAATATAAATCCATTACCATCATTTACCGGAGGGTGGAAGCACTTGGGTTCATCAGAAGCCTTTCTATCATAACAACATCCAATTCTTCGGCACCTCTTGTATGTTATGCCAGGATATCCACATTCCATTCTTCCTTGTTGTTTAAACATTTTCTTGGCAAATTGAAGTGAAGCTATTGGGGACAATTGTAATAAATAGACTCAGCTAAGAATAACAATATCATGTTGAATCCAGTCCAGACTAAGGGGTAGCCGACAACTAGTTTAAATTCCCCCCATCAAAAGCTATTTGAAATAGAAAATGCCTTTGATTCAGGTGGCTGCCATGATCCTGTGCCATGATCATCTCATAGATCAACGTTTTCATGCAAATATTCTCTATGTGGCTGCCTCAGATTTTTAGATGCAACTGCAGCCGGTGAGAAGACTTTTCACACTATGGGATGAATCCATGTGGACACTCATGGGCCTTTTCTGCACAGCCAATAACACTATTGTGCCGTCAGTATAATTGGCAACACTGCAGCAACGGAGTGTTCGCGTGGGCGGGCATTCCATAGACAGGTAGTGCATCAGCTGAACCCTGGTGCTTCGCATGGCTGTGCTTTGCAAACAGCATTCTTTTTTCCCCAGAGTAGAAGTCACGTGCATTCGGCGCCAAGATTGGCCAGTGTGGGCCATCATTGTTGGGGGCAGGCTCTGTGGCACCAATTCCTGGCGGGCGCTTCACACAACGCCGACTGCAGATCGCTGTTGTTGAAAAGACTTGCTCTGTGAGCGACTTTCGAATAAACAGTTGTGGGCCCGCTGGGGCGTTGCTCCAGTTGTGGGCCCGTGCAGGAACCGCCACAGTGATTATGAGTGCCCCACCACAATTGGGGTGGAACTATAGCTCAGAGGTAGAGCTTGGCATTTCACAGCATCCCAGGTTCAATCCCTGGCCTCTCCAGTTAAATGAATCAGGTGATAGGTGATGACAAAAATCTCTACCCTGAGACCTTGGGAAGCTGCTGTCAATCACACTAAGCAATACTGATCCTGATAAACCAGTCTCTTCACTCTGAGGCTCCTTTCAAACATGCAGAATAATGCACTTTCAATCCACTTTCAATGCACTTAGCACCTTGATTTTACTGTGTGAAATAGCAAAATCCACTTGCAAATAATTGTGAAAGTTGATTGAAAGTGCATTATTCTGCATGTGCAGAGGGGCATAAATGCAGCAGCATGCCCGACCACGGCTCAACCCTCCACCACCCTCCAGAGCGGTATGTCAGGTGCGCACGCACTCAAAACCACTCTCCTGGAGAGGTTTTGAAATGGAAAACAATGACGTTCCCGCTGGCGGCGGTCGCGCGTAATCGGCACCCTGCCGAACATGCTGTTTTCCCCGTCCCTCTCCCACTCACCTCATCAACTTCGTCGCTCTACTGGACTGCTGAGACCCTCCCTTGCTGTCCTCCGACCCCTGGAGGTCGGAGGGCAGCGTGGGAGCGTCTTTAGAAAGTCCAACAGAAGCGGCGCGAATGGCGCGACGAGGGTGAGGGTATCGCGGAAAAGGCGACCTGTAAAGCGGAGCCGCCTCTCTCGCCCGGTCTCCACCAGGGGGCGGCTTACTTGCCTTGCGCCTCCTGTCGCGGATGGCCCATTGACCCCTCCACCCGGCAGGAATTCCCTGTCGCGATTTTTGCAGGGGCACCCTTTCCGCAGTGCGGAAAGGGCCTCAGATTGGAAGGAGGTATTGATGGGGACACCTGAGCATGCCAGTGAGAGGAGGGATTCTGTTCTTATGGTTGCATTCTTATCTCCCTACCCACCCATACACTGCTACACTATGATCCTTGGAGTTGCTATTTAATTAAGAGATGCAAAGATCATCTGAAAGACTTGGCTTTCCACAATCCATTGGCCAAGTGCAGTTTTTTAGGTGCAGAGGCTGCCTGGATACCTTTAACTTGACTACATTATTTTTTGGAAAAAAAGTGAAACACTGAGGCTCTTCAAATAGTTTTAATATGATTTCAGAAATGATGTATGTCTGCTTCGATATACTTGTCCTTTCCTGTCTTAAGCAGAAAAAAGAAAACAGTGAGGTGTCACTACTTCAACGCTGCCCCTCAACAGTGGGAGAAGGCTTTCAGGTGTGAATCTTCACTGTTTCCAAATGTCATGTTGTATTACAAAAGAAAAGGAAAAAAAGAAAGAAGTTATTCACCTACTTAAGGATAATTGGTGTCCTGAATTATTTAGGAATAGGCTACCATGCGAAGTTTCCATAAAGGACATTTTTGTTGTTGCTGCTATTGTTTTCTGTTTGTCATCCTTTACTGACCTTCTTATCGGGGTGCTGTGTGGTTTCCAGGCGGTATGGCGGAAGCGTGACGTCCATCTCATCAGCATTTCTATCTCCTGGCCCCGTTTAGCTACTTCCGCATCTGCCGTGGCTGGCATCTTCAGAGGATCTGATGGTAGGAATGGAAAGCAAGTGGAGTATATATACTGTGAGGTCAAAAGGTGAGGCCATCTGAATAGAGTAGCCTGGCATGTGAGTCACAGAGAAGTCTGTAGCATGTTACTCCTCACAGTATATATACTCCACTTGCTTTCCATTCCTACCATCAGATCCTCTGAAGATGTCAGCCACAGATGCAGTCAGGATAGAATGCTGATAGAATACGGCCATACAGCCCAGAAACCACACAGCACCCCAGTGATTCCGGCCGTGAAAGCCTTTGACAATACTTTGACCTTCTTATCGTTTTGTTCTTATTTGCACATTGGTCTCTAAAACTGCAATAAATACAGAGGCTTTTTAGGTGGTTCTGTTGGATTTTTTTTCCAAACCCCTGGAAATGTCTGTGGAATCTCCCTGCATTTTTGCAACGTTTTCCCCACAAGAAACTGTAATTTCTACCTGGGAATTTTTTCTTCTTGTGTCTAAAGCTGAGCCATGTGGTTGGCTTGATTCTTTGGTAATCCACTAATTATCTTTACGAACAGCAAGCATTGTCCATATGGCCTGGACAAATTAAACCAAAGCTGGGTGACTTCCCATTTATGCCATGAACATAAACAAGCTTGTCAAGAATCATTACCTCTCTCCCCAGAAGGATAGAAACACCAAGGCACCCCGGGCTCTGTGGCGTCAAAGCAGCATCCTTTTGCTGTGCATTGCTCTGCAGTAATGCCCTCACGACCACAGTCTTCTCTGTCTTTAATATCCTTAAGGCACTGGCATGCATCTGTTTGAAAAGAGGAGGAGGAGGAGGAGGATTAACAGGCCACCTTTCCCTTTATGGGCTCAGGGTGGCTTCTAACAAAATACAATAAAATGAGAGTTAAGAATCATACCATTATCAGTAACTTAAAATCAGATGGCGACTAGAACTCAGCATTAAAATCCTATTCTCAGAGCTGCAGAATAGGAGGGGTTGAGATGGATGTTAGGAGGAGGAGAGGGAGGCAGTTCAATGGTACACCATTGCTACACTGCTGCTGTCTCAATCTTAAGCCTGGTGGAACAGCTCTGTCTTACAGGTCCTGTGAACTGCATCAGACAGAGTTTTCTCATCTGACAGAGTATTCCACCAGGCTGGGGCCAGGGCCAAAAATGCCCTGTCCCTGGTTGAGGCCAGCTGGATTTCTTTCAGGCCATGGACAGCAAGTTATTTTCTGATCACAATGCTCTTCAGGTGACATAATGGGAAAGGCAGTTCTGCGGATACAATGGCCTCAGACCATTTAGGGCTTTGAAGGTGAGTATCAAAACCTTGAACCTGATCTGTGCAATCGCTGCAAGGTTCCTCTTAGAACCTGCATTGCTACATTTCATGCCAGCTAAAGTTTCTAGAGCAGGTCCAAGGGCAGCTTGGCATAGAGCAAGGTGTAGTAGTCTAACCTAGAAGTGACTGTTGCATGGATCACTGTAGCTAGGTCATGTTGGGACAGGTAAGGTGCCAATAGCCTTGCTAAGTGAAGATGGTAAAAAGCCAGGCAGGCCACCTTCTTGACTTGAGCCTCCACAGATGGGGAATCATATAGACTCTTGGCTCTTGATGGCTGTCACAGGTGTTAACTGTGTGTCATCAAGGGTTGGCAATTGCCAGATCTTACCTGTACCTCCCTGCCCCAGCCATAGGACCTCTGTCTTAGATGAATCTAACTTCAGCCAGTTCTTTTGCAACTAGTCCACCATAGCCTTCAGGCAATTGGACAAGATCTGGGGTGGTATCTTGCCAATCATCCATCAGCAGATGTAGCTGATACCTTCGATACTTTCTGTTTTCCACTTGACTTTTAACTCTTCATTTCAACTTTCTATGTGTAATACAAAAATTACTCGGGGCTTTGAAAAATCATGTTACAGTTATTTAATACCCTTAGAAAACATTGACAAGTAATCTAAATGGGCAACCACATATGTCTCCTAGGCAGCACATGGCATGGTACACCAGTTACACATATAGACTCAATGCAGAGACAGTAGTTAGTATTTTGGACTAAAACTGGGTGATGAGAGCTTGGTCTCCAGGAGAGAAAGCCATGTCTCTGTTCAGTTTCAATGGACTCAGAAAAGGGTTACTCTGTTTAAAATGACTGAGGTTGGCTGATACTATTTACAATGCAATCCTGTGCAGTTATTCTAGTCTACAATAAATCCAATGCCTTGGATTGTTCAATATATAGAGGAATAATACTTACATGGTGGACGACTTATATTTTGGGGACAGACAAAGCCTAACCACAGCACAGCAGCCAGAAAAAAGCATGACTTGTATTCCTTTGCTATATTCAGTTTGTAGACTTCAAGGATACTGATCTAAAGTGGGAGAAGGGGAGGAAACATTAACCCTTAATTGCTCTAAATACAAAAATTACACTAAATTCTTATCCTATCTTCCAAAAAGGGTGTGCTAGCAACATGCAAATGTAGTTCTTGGTTTCATGCATGATCAGTATTGAAACATTCCCCCACAGTTGGGTTTGTGGCTAATACATCTTTTTCACAAGATGGTGCTACACTTTAAACATCAGAAGTCTTAAGCAAGCAGTACAGAAATCAATGCAAGCACAGTACTCAAACAGTAAGTTCCCAAGTAATAGAACCATACTACTGTCTACTTCATGTACATCCACTCTTTTAAAATAATTACACAAAACAATCCGACACTAAAAATTCTCTTTAAAATATCATAGAAACCCTTGTCTTACTTGAAATGCTGAATTGCTAGGAATAAGTAGCTCCATTTTAGCAACTGCAGACATGAATGCTGGGGGAACACAGCACTTCCTCTCTCCTTCTGTCTCAAAGACTCTTTGAATAATTGCTCTTAGTTCGTACATCAGAACCAAATGGTTGTGAGGTTGCATAATTCTGGAGCTAAAATGCAAGCTTTAATTTAAAAAGAACAAAGAACAAAGCACTTGTTTATATGTGACAGTGCAGGCGGCAGGCATAAGGCCAGAGTTCCCAAATTATTTATGTGCTCAGCTCATTAGCTGTCCTGTGACCAGATCCAATGAGCACAACAGAAACAAATCAAGTCCAACTAATTTCTGTGACATGAGTGTTAGCCCTGATTCTGTGACACTATGCTGAAACTAGATGTCCAGCAGACTCCTCTGCTGTCCCTTTGTTACACAGATTGCTACTCTTAGGAATTTCTTCCTTCCAGTTATTGCTGTCTTTCTTTCTCTCTTTTTGTCTTCCATAGGGGCTGCACAAGCTCTATAAAATCTATCTCTGTCCCAATTTAGATAGACAATAAGAAACCTTTATGCTATTATTCCTGCAAAGTATGGAGTTCTCTTACAATAAAGAGCTTCTGTTCCTTTTTGACAATACGTTTAACAAGCCTTAGTGTGAACATATTCCTAAAGCAGCCAGGGCATAATTATCCTTCGAAAATTCCAGCTCCACATTCACAGAAACATAATATACTCCTTTCCAACTGCAAGATTATGGCTTTTTCTGCATTTACAGTTTACCGCAGATTTTTCAGTGGTCAGACCTTGTGTCTTGGAAACCTTTTCTGTGAAATCCTTACACACACCACTTTCCTGCCCCCCCCCACCCGTCCTGCTGTCATTTTTCTCCTTGCCTCATCAGTTATATTAATTCCACATAATACTGCTGAAAACATATTATTCCTAATGGTGGTGGGATGTCATCCATGAAGAAGAAGAATAATCCTCCCCCTTTTTTGTTTACTCAGGAGCTGTAGCCAGAGGCGTAGCTGGGCCAAACTGTGCCCCATGGCCCCCTGCGCACCCCGCTGTGCCCCCCTCTGCATGAGAAACTATACTTCTCAGGAGACCTTGTGAGCCCCAAGGACTCCTGGGAACTGTAGTTCCTCAGGCCATTTTTGACCCTAAACTGTAAATAGGCCACTTTTTTCAGCCTGAAAAAGTACTAGAAAAAGAAAAGGAACTAGGGTAAATGTGGGAAGTGGGCGGGGGCACCATGGGGGGATGCTTGGGGTCGCGGGGGGTCGCAAGGAAAAGGAGGAGGGGCTGGGGTGATTTTCCGCCCCAGGTGTGCTCCTGGTGTGCAACACCCCCTGTCCCCTTGCCGCTCCGCCATTGGCTGTAGCGTTACCGCACAGTTACATTGAAGCAGCAATTAAAAAATGTTTCAGCAGCCAGTTCTAGCATTGAGAACTAACCACACAAAATGGAAGCACAAAAAAAATCTAGGGGAGCAAGCATCATTACCTGAAGGTACAGAAACATGTGGCCTCCCCCCTCGGCCCCTTTGTCCCCCCACATAACCCCACATTATTTGGCCTTGAGTCTGTGCCCTAACATTACATTACTAACATGATATAAAAGAGAGGGTGGGCTTTTGTTTGGTTTTTTGAAAAAAATCCTTTTGAAAATGTACAAGATGGGGGAGGAGAAAATGGGTGAAAGGGAGGGTGGGCAACTACACAGGGGCATGGATAAAGACCAGGTATTTCATGGGAACTAAAGATGATTTCAACATGACTGTGTGCTCAAAGGAAGCTGACTCAAACAGATCGAAAAAACAATTGTGGTAAAGTGCTCGGGAAAACAACAGAGGAACAATGAAAGGAAAATGTTTCCAAAACCAAACAGAGGAAAAAGTGTGTAGAATTAAAGGAAAAAGTAAAATTTGGTGGCAAGATACATTGTAAACAATTCATGTGGGAAAGACCAATATGATGCATTTTCTAGGCAGTGATAATGGACTGAGTTACTGGCATAACATTAAGATGAAACTATCTCAGATCTATAATCTGTCCTAAACTAGAAATGCCCACCTGGAAATGGCTGAGCTCCACAAACTGGATAATGAAAGAAAGACCACATGTCTGGGATGGGAAGGTGAAGGGAAGTCAGTGGCTCCCTGGCTGTAAAGCATGTAGCACTTGTAGCCATGATCATAAAAATGGCCACAGGGACTGAGCTTCAAATATTTTCTCCACTGGGAAACAGACTGGGCTTGCTTGGACACATGATTACCGTTTAGTGGCACTGAACATCTTGGGATGGGTAAGAATATTAACTAATAAGGAAAGCTATAACCTACCAATGACATTTTTACCTCTTCTTTCTTGCAAAAAGTTCATCAGTTCAAGGTGACATTCTGTTTTCTGTTTTATCTTTGCTACGATATACATTAGGATAAGGGAGAATTATTGGCCCTAGATCATCCAGCAGCTTTCACAGTTCAGCAAGAATTTGAACCCAGATTTTCCTAACATAATACTCTGAACACTTTCCTACAGTGCTCTATTGGCTGGCCAAAAGGCCGTAATAATAAATATTTATCTATCTTCTTCCTACAGTGCTCTATAAACCATTGAAAGTGTAAGAAATAATAAACAATGAAATTAGATTGTCGAAGGCTTTCACGGCTGAAATCACTGGGTGTTGTAGGGTTTCCAGGCTATATGGCCGTATTCTGGTAGCATTTTTTTCCTGATGTTTCGTCTGCATCTGAAGATGCCAGCTACTGGAACACAGCCATACAGCCCAGAAATCCCACAACACCCTAATGAAATTAAAAATAATTTGTGGTAAGCTAGTCTTCATCATTTGTTGGACCTTCCAAAACATTCTTCAGAATTCTAAACGTAATTACTTTTTTTGCCAATGTATGGCAACCCTGTATGGTTTTCAAGGTAAGAGATGTTCAGAGGTGGTTTTCTATTACCTGCCTTTGCATGGAATCCGATGGTCTCCCATCCAAATATTAACCTGGTTAGCTTCTGATGAGTTTGGGCTATCCATGTGATATGAAATATTTCTTTTCTGATTCTGTATACCTCTATTATTGCCACCTTCCCCTATGGTGGCATATATTTGAAAACTGTTAATTAATAATCCATCTGAGTTTAACCATATGCTTCCTGACATGAACCTTAGTCACCATAGTGAAACGAAACATGATGAGGGAAGAGGCATATGTCCACTTATTCATGTCTAAAGCAGGGGATGGAGGATCTATTGCTAACAAAAATGGGGTCACAGGCAAAGGAGAATGAAATCTTCCATCTTCCTGGCTATCCTTGTGCTCCATTCCATTCTCTATTGTCATTGGCTCATTCCGCACACGCAGAATAATGCACTTTCAAGCTGCTTTCAGGGCTCTTTGAAGCTGTGCGGAATGGCAAAAACAGTTGTGAAAGCAGCTTGAAAGTGCATTATGTTGCGTGTGCGGAATGAGCCATTGACTCTAGTGTGAGCTGGGCTGGAAGAAAGAATTAAATGCAATGGAATGCTACAAGTCTCAAGCATGAAATCTCAAGCGCAGAGGTGTTAAGAATGATCTGTCTCAGAGCAACATGGACAGTATTATTTATATTATTTTCACTTGCATTTGTGATCCTGGGATGACCAACTTCTCTTAAGGGTTGGGATGAATCCATATGCTTACTCCCCTGGTGGTGTACAGATGACCTTTGATTTGTGAAAACAACAGGGAGTGCCTTTAGCTCAAAACTGGCGGAGAGTTGGGAGCACTGATGGGAAGCTGGTCTTCTTAAACCCCAGTTACTGCTGAACTGACTGGGAGTTATCATATCCTTCCACAGAATCAAGGGGTACAACATCTGTTATAAGTATGCAGGAAAAGACTTTTGTTATCCCTTTACCTCCTTGCCTCCAGCATATCCCCACTTTTGAAGGATTGTAGTAGAAAAATTACAATCAAGATGTATTTGATCCTTTTATTCTTACAGGTATGACAGAGCGCAGAAAGAATATGTTGTTGAAAGCAATGTGCAGTATCATCGATAGGAGAGCACTGTATTTCTCGATAGGAGAAAACTGTATTTTCTTCTGGAGGAACAGTTAGAGTAGACAGGCAGATTCTTGATTCACATTTATTTTAGAAGCATTCTGAAAACAAAACAGAATTATGAATGTATTAGTGTCAAGCCCCAGATCTGTAGTTCAAATAACGACTAGATTTTCAAATCAGAAGCCCTTGTTGCCAGACATCAACTGGCATGGCTTAAGGAAGCCAGTTCTAAAGAACTGTCTTGGGGTACAGCCTTTTATCCTCCTGAGAACTCCCCCCTCCCAATTTCACACCCCATATCAAAGACAGAGGAAAGCAGAGTGAAACAGAACAGCACAGAAATGTGACTTGGTATTTTCTCAAGGTCAGTGCAAGAGATAAGGTTCGAGCAGAATCTTGGACGCCTTCTAGCTTGTTAAGCATTAGAGAAGGAGAGGGAAGGAAAACACAAATCCATTAACATAACAGATGCCCCCTTGATGTCTGGAAGACCCTTCCTGACAATTAGTCCTGTAATCTGTTAATATTGCCATGCAAACATAACTTTGGTGTAAACTGTATTGACTTCCATGAGTATGCATAGGAACTGAAATCAAGAGAAATCAGTTTATTCTAGCTTATTAGGTTCAGCAGCTTATTTTTTTTTCCATCCCAGTTTTCTTTCTCCATGGAACTTAGGATAATAAACACAGAGTTGATAGTGTCAAAAGTGTGCAGACCTTTTGCTGAGACACCTGACTAGACCACATGGCAGAGGCGTATTGGGGAAAATGGCGCCCGGGGACAACACCTCCTCCAGGCACCCCCCACCCCTGTGCCTTCCATGCTTGGGGGCAGGGCTCAGTGGCAGAAGCACCTCTGATGGGCACCACAGTGGCACTGCAGCACCCATCAGAGTCGCTGCCCCCTGAGCCACCCCCACCAACCTCCCTGCAGGCCACTTCCTGCCCTCAAGCCCTTGGACTCCTAAAGACAGAGCAGGTCAACGCAGGGAAGGAGGGGGATGATTTTGCAGGGGGGGTGCCATTGTGCCCAGGGTCAATTGGCCCCCCTGTCCCCCTTGCAGATATGCCACTGTACAGGAAGTTTAGATTCAAGTTTATCTGTTGAGAGTTTCTGGCTTATTTCTCATGGGTACACCCTGAATCTCTCCCTCTGAAGATTTTGATAAGTCAGCAGGAGTCTGGTGAATGTGAGGGTTTTAAACTATGAAAAGAGAGTTACATTTTATTTATTTAAACCCCACCTTTTCTCTCCTGTGAGGACCCAAAGTGGCACACATATTTCTCCATCTGATCCTTTCAACAACCCTGTGAAGTAGCTTAGGCTAAGAGTGTGCGAGTCACCCAAGGTCACTCAGCAAGCTTTTATGACAGATTGGGAATGTGAACCTGAGTCTCCTAGATCCTTGTCCAACCCTTTAAGTACTATATAACGGACTCATAAACATCTGCTGTTCATGATGGCATGTAATTAAAACTAGCAGGAAACAGAGCTTTTGCAGTATAACTTCAAAGAGTTATAGTGCACATGTGATAAGACTTGGGCACTTGGAAACTTTATTTTTAACAAGTACGCAAGACACGTCCTCCCGCAATTTGCAAGCAATATTACATATGCAAATACACTCATTTCAGCTATCTGTCCTATCCTATCTCACATACAGCTTGCAGTGACTACTAGACCAAGGTCACTCAGCAGGCTTCATGTGGAAGAGAGAGGAAACAACACATACCATTCACACACATACCATTCAATCCTATGACTTTGTTAGTTTGTTTAGCAGCTAAATTATTTGTTGGAGCATCTGATCATAATGGACATCATAAGAACGTTTGATTCTTAGTATATGGGCTGGTGGTGCATGCAGCCACTCTAACAGTAGCAGATACTGTTTTTTTCCAAATGTAGCATCACATGTTTACTATAGGAAACCACTGACTTTGTGTGAATAGAGGCTGTAACTCTGCATGCAGCTACATGTACGTCAATGGTTAGATGATACCCAGTGCCAAAATCTTGCTGGAACAACATGGATGTTTTACTGTTCAGTGCTCAAAGCTCATCGGAAGCATGGAATGAATACATTTAAACTTCACAGTGTGTGCAGAGCTGGCAGTGGTTTTCAGACTGGAAAGTTGTATTTCTGGTCACCCGATTACAGAATCTTTTGTCATGAATAAAGAACTGTGATATGCTGAAGAGGGAACTGTAGCCATTGTGTCATTGTCCTGAGATAAGACATTAGGAATCATTTAATTGACATCATTCAGAAAGTAAGGATACAAGTGAAATTGATACCTGAATCATTATTGGGAAAGAAGCACCAGATAACATTAGGAACACTTGAATCAAAACAGCATCCTTTGTTGTTGCATTTTTCCGCACTGATTCCTGGGTAGCCGCAGTCCACTCTGTCACTCGTTTGAACTGCACATTGTTGGGAAGCTGTTAAAGACAGTGCAGATTTGCACTACTTAAAATTTGTTTCTGAACACTGGAGGTTATTTTCAGAACTTTGTGCATGACACTGGAATTCTCTACCTTGTCAAAGAAAAAGGACATGTATATATCCTGCTTCCAACTAATAACTGAAGGCTGTATTGCTTTCTATCAACTGATTTCAGTAGACGGTGTCCTCAGGATTCCGTGACATGATACATTTTGGATCGTCTTGCACTTGAATGAGATATATCATGCAATACAAAGCAACATGAAGAAGCAAGGGCAATACCCTTCTTTCATACATCCTGATCCAGTAAGGCTACTCTAAAGAATCATACTGTAATGTAAAAAAGCAATCTGGGAAAACCAAACCCATGTGGCAGCAGTGAACTATCAAGAAAAAAAGGCCACCTGCCTTTAATTCCACCACCCTGCCATTACTTGAACTACCAGCTGTTTGTGTAGAGAGGCCATCAAGGGACTCCCAAGAAATTTACTCTTACTTCAGCCCTACTGCTTTCAATAAGCACACATCACTCTCTTTGAATTGGAGCCATTCAATTTCCTTTTTGGCAGACTTAAAAAAATTCAGAATGCCTTGCAGAGAAGAGGAGTGGGTGTTTTTGTGTGTGTGAAACTGAAAAAAAATTCTACTCACTCCAAACAAAAAAGCAATTTTATGACAATATAAAGATACTTAATGGGGAAGAAAAATTGGATAGGGGTAAAAATCCAGAATCTGAAGGTTGGGGTGGCACTTTGGTTAGTATTTGGCTACATCCTGGTTCACAGACAGAGCAGAAACATACAGAGCATGCATCGAGATGATAATGCTCTCTGCTTAGATCAGGGATTCAAATATCCTGAAGATATTTCTTCTGCCCACCTGTTCCTGGGTTTTATCTGGCCATGGCTCGTTTGAGCTCCAATCCTGCAAAGAGTTATATGTACCCCAGGGAATAATCTGACTGGAGCATGGGTTGCCAGCTTGGTGCTCTATGTTGAGCTTAACATCTCTGCTGCTCTCTCCTTAGATGAGGCGAGAGAAGCTGGATGAAGAGTTCTCTAGATTTAAGGAGTCTCAAAGTGGCTTACAATTGCCCTCCCCTCTCCACAGCAGACACTTTGGGTGGAAGGTGGGACTGAAAGAGTTCCAAGAGAACAGTGACTACTAGACCAAGGTCACTCAGCAGGCTTCATGTGGAAGAGAGAGGAAACAAACTAGTTCACCAGGTTAGAACCTTATTTTCTTAACTATTACCCCATACTATCCCTGAAGGAAAAATCATCCACTCAGATGAACTCTCAGGAGTGCTGATCCAGCATCAAGTCACTTTCAAGATGCTGAAGGGAGAACAGGAGAGGAGGAAACTGAGTTCTGCCATAGGGAGAGAGCAGTGACAGTTCAGGGAATTGAGCAGACAGAAATGCAGCGTAGCTTTGTTCGGTAGTGTGGTGAGCAGTTGAAGCTCTTCCTCCTGACAGGATAGTGCGCTACTGCCCTGCCCCCATGGTAGATGGTTAAGACCGCAGGCTGCCCGCCCACGGGAGTCTATGAGGAAAGGCCAAAGTGGTATGGGTGGAACCCTGTGTGTGAGAGAGGATCTAACCTAGTGGCTGGTCAGCAGAAATCTGTTTGTGCCTGAAGGCACTGCAGAAAAACCTTAACTACTCTCTGAAATCATAACCAGTTTAGATTCTTGTGCCTCAGCCAGATTTCTGCTTTGACTACCTGGAAACCTGTGCTAGTTTGTTCCTTTAAAACCAATCTGCAAATCAATCAATAAATATTCTTAATTTTTTCTTTATTAATTCAGCTTCAGTTTAACTCAATTTATAACTTCCCTTTGATACCACAAAATGTAACGCAACGCGGCGAAACACTCGCCATTCGTAATGGAAACACCCAGAAACAGAGGGGAAGGTTTATCTTCCAAAATGAATATAGATCCAGGAAATCTTAGGAGGCTGTGTGTTCCTCAGTAGGATTTAAACAAAGGCTTGTCACTCTGGATAACTGGAAGACAGGGGGCTGCCTGCTTCGGAGGCTGACAATATCATTTGGAGCTGAGACCTCAAAATCCAAGAGCTTGTAGTATCACTGATTTCAAACATAGATATACTTAATTTTGTTTTCCCTGGAATTTGGAAATGAAAACTAGTGCACATATTATTATATCTATGACAGTTGAAGGCTTAGATGCATGCATCCTTGTCTGGCTAGGAACTCAGTTATTCTGCCAGATCTACCAGTAAGACTGTGTCGTCCCAATTAGAAATTCAGATGAATGCTTATCAACTGTTTGGGTTTGAAAGCAGGGCTAAATTGTCCCCTCCCTGTCCTCCCTCTTCACCAAGCAGTGGATCGGTGTAATATCCAGAAACCCTATTACCATACATGTAGCCTCAAATGGACACCAAAAATTAAACACATTTTCAGACACCTGGAAATGTGTGTGGGACATGTGCCAGCAAGCTGACCATGGCATCTGCATACTGGGAGACTTTTCTCTCCTTTTCACAGTTTCCCCTCAGCAAACACTAGTGTAAAACTAGTATAACTATTCCAAACACAGCTGCTGCATAATGTACAAAGTGAAACTTATTAAATGGACTTTATATTAGTCAGGCCCCCTTGTGGACACATGCCTTAATATGGTGAGAATTGCTGTATCAGCAAAGCTGAGAAATATACCAAAAGCAATTTAGGCTAAATTCTAGCAGAGTCGCTTAAGGCAGAATGTTCACAACTGAGACACTAGACTAAGATAATCCACCCCTTTCAGGAATCAACAATCACATCAGCAAAACAGAACAGATTAGTTCCAATAGTGATGGGCTGGAGAGGAATCCTTGAAGGGTAGCTATGGGGCAGCATAAGTAGCAGAAGACGACACAAGAAGAAGATCTTTTGTACAACCTGGGAGTGCCACTTCAGTTAAGACTGGTTAGTACTATGCAGAAGATGGCAATGGTAAACCATTTCTGATTATCTCTTATTTTGAAAACTCTGATGAGAGTATCCAAAATGAAAAAAATGATGGGATATTTTGGAGGTAATCAATTCATGAAGTAGCCCTCATGAAGTGATTTGATGGCACATGCACACACATATAGACACTAGTCAAGAAGAATGAAGTAGTTCCACTTACATGGTACGTTATTTCCATTTGCCAGGCTGCTGAATCCTAAAATCAGGACAACAGCCCATATCAAGAACCTCTTGTGCTCCATGGCAACGTCTCTTTCCTGAAACTTTGTTTTTGAAATGTGAGGTCTGCAAGATTTGCTTCAAATAGTTCATATAGTCTTTTATACTCACATGTTTGTTCAGTTATTTCCAAATTATATTTAACTATGGATGGCTATTTTTTGTGTCATAACTCCACCTTTGTTTTGATTTTGATTAAAACATCTATGTATACCAGGTACATATCACACAACAGATGGTTGGTGGGCCTATTTATCTTAGTGGGAGGATTCTGTAAGCAAAGAAGGGCTCATTTTCCCCTCATAAATCATTCAAGCCAACTTTAAATTAATCCATATTCTGTGCAGCTATCGTGCCAATTACACTGCCTATAAAGTAATTCAGAAGAAAATTATACGTCATATTATTTTGCCAAGTAAAAGAAGACTAGTACATGTTTGCTCTGTGGCCCATAGAACAGGACAATAGTGCCACTCAATCAATAAAAATGTTGAAAAGTTAGAAGGTCTTATTTGTGTGAATGAGCAGAAGGACGTTCAGAAGAGGGTAATCTCACCCACTACCGTCACCACACCTCTTACACTCCTTGGTTATTTATCTCTGCTACACATTCCTCAGATAAAAGTTTTCTTGGGTGTGTATTCCCAGGGGCATGCAGATCATGACTGCTCAGTGACAAAGACAAACATGGAACTTTTCATATCAGTACTGCATTGTGAATGATTGATTAGTTCAGCACTGTGCTACATTTCTTGCTGGACATAATTTTTGCTTGCACCACAGCAGCATCCGTGGTCTGCTTCTTTTCTCTGTTAAGATGTTCAGTCAAGTCAAATAAGAGCACTGTTTGTTTTTGCTCACACTACAAAACATTTGTATTGTCGAAGGCTTTCACTGCCGGAATCACTTGGGTGCTGTGTGGTTTCCGGGCTGTATGGCCGTGTTCTAGCAGCATTCTCTCCTGACGTTTCGCCTGCATCTGTGGCTGGCATCTTCAGAGGATCCTCTGAAGATGCCAGCCACAGACGCAGGCGAAACGTCAGGAGAGAATGCTGCTAGAACACGGCCATACAGCCCGGAAACCACACAGCACCCAAATACAAAACATTTGTCCCTAACTCATAACTTCAGACTTAATTTGGCTAATCCTCACCAGTTGGTCTTTTTACCCTGTCGTTTGTAAATTTTTGTATGATTTCCTAACCTAACTTCTCTTGAGAAGGCCCCATTGCTATTTGCTTCTGAGTGCTCTGGAATCACTGTATCGTGTGTTTTTACTTGATTTTTTGTTGTTATTGCTTATTGGAGGCTGTGGGAAAATCGTTTTGCATAAATAATGGCTAATTTTTTTAACAGTCTTATTTAGTTATTTATATTTTATAAATTTAGTCAGTTTTTCCAGGAGCTTAAAGTTTTTTCTGTAATGAAAATAATCAAGAAGAACAATTGCAGCATTTCATCAATAAAAATTACAGATCAGAAATGCTGCCGAAACAAGCTGTTTCAAACAACTTTAGCAAAATGCCTTCTAAAATAAAACCTTCACAAGCCCATTTAAAGTCCAACAGAGATATACGCTCTGGTCAGTTGTTCTGTAATTGTTCCATTACTGTAGATAATGCAAGGGAGGGAACAATCAGGGTCAGACCAGTAGATGTAATCCTTCAACAATTTAGATCTCAGGTTATGAAAGGCAGGTACTAGTACCTTAAATTAAATCCATAAGATTACAGTAGCATGGCTCAGCATAGGCACATTAGCTGAATCTACAAAGAAGACATACTCTGAAGTAGATGCCACTGGAAAAAAGGCAGACTTGACTTGGAATCAGAGGCACTCAAATATAAAAGCATCCCACGACTTTTCTTATGATCAGCTAGATGAAACCAAACCCTATCTGAAATTGGCAAGTTTATCCCTACCAAGCACATCAACTTTTTTGGTCAGCATCACCTCTGTCTTACCAGATTTCCTTTCAGGGCAGCATGGCCATCAGGGCATTTCTGAAACCCAACCGCAAACCTTTGAATGGTCTCTTATTGTGATCCTAAGGTATTTGGCTTTAGAGTCAAGTGATACCATCTTCTTTGAAATGGAAAAGTCGCTTCAAACTTACTTTTCCCAACATTCCCCACATGATAAAATCACTTCATGGAAGTACTAGTATTTTTAATTTTAACACTGTGTGCAAATGTTCCCTTTAAGTTACAGCTCAATGCATTAAACAAACTACCTACATATTTTTAAAAAACAACAAAATTTCAATTCACAAAATTGGTTCGCATTTTGTTATCTTCATGTGAAGTGCAATTTTCCATATATGTTCTACATCTGAGACCCATTACAAAATCTGAAGCAGAATTTGCTGCTTTCCAGAGGAAAGAAAACAGCTGACAAAAGACCAAGAAAGATGAAGCCAACCACATCATTTTGATTTGGCTTTTTATTGCTCCTACAAAGTTCTGAACAGAAGAAAAGAAGAAACTGAAGTGGCAGTTTACATTTGTTGCTTAAATCGCTTAATAAGCTTTAGCAGGATTTCAACAGGTGCCCTGTTGTAAGGCAGCAAAGGATCATGTAGAGAAGTGGCTGAGGCTTGGGTAAGTGTTCTGTAACATCCTGTCAGGCTTCTGGAAAACATTTTATAGCATACACTCTAGATGGAGAAATTGAAAGAATACAGTTAGTGGGAACATTTAATTTCACTTCTCACCCCAAAGAATTTCCTAGATAAGCCCACTTCAGACTATGCAATAATCACAAATATAATTTGCAATCAAAAACTAAGGTCAGAGTGATCATTTACAGTAGTTTAATAACTGCCACCAAAAAAGCCAGCCCCAAGACTCCTGCACCTCTCTCCCTGTAGGATCTGGGAATACAAAACCTGTGATCATTTTGCAAGTTTCCTCCATTCCCTCTATTTCATTGGCTGCAGCATGTGGGGATAGGGAAACTTACAACACAATCTCACATCCTACATTTTGTTTATTAAACATGACAAGATGAGTAGAGGAGGAGTCTGCAGCTGCTGCTTTTGATGTATCCAGTTTCAGCATGAGATGTAGGGATTTTCAAAGCCCACACATATACAACCTTGAGATGGGGTCCATCAGAAGTATCTTGGAAGAAGTGTCTATTAAAGTCTTGTCAACAGCTTTCACTGTCAGAAACAACTGGCTGTTGTGAGTTTTCTGGACTGTGTGTTTGCGGTCAAGTAGGTTTCCCCCCCCCCCCCCCCCCAACGTTTCACCTGCATTCATGGCTTGCATCTTCAGAGACATATCACAGCCATGGAAACACATGCCTCTGAAGATGCCAGCCACAGATGCAGGTTAAACATTAGGAGAAAAAACTACCAGACCACAGCCACACAGCCCAGAAAACCCTCAACAGCCAGTCTCTATTAAAACAGCCTCTCTTACATGATAATGTCAGATTGGTAGGTAATGGTCTATTCTGCCTATTACATTACAAAAAAACCAGATTTTACTACCAAGGGTTGTTTTCACACAAGGCCAGTTTGATTTGGTTATCAAATGGGAGCACTAGTTTTGGTGAGCATCCACATGATATAATGCCCCAGTTGTCCTGCTGTTCTCTATTCTTTTGCGGGAAGATTGCAATCCCAAAATATTAACTTGTAGCCTGACCACAAGGATAAGTAATCCCATTTGGCTACCTCTACCTACACAATTGGTTTCCTTGTTCAGCTTTTAGGGGTGGAGTTGATACACATTTGCAGCAGCTGCAGAATTGAACTTCTAAAGATGCGGAATCCTTCTTCATATTATGACCCTAGTTCCTGCTTTGCTAATATATGGGATCAGAGGTTTAGGTATGATTTCTTCTTTACAACATAAGTATTGTATAAATGTACATAGCTTTTGTCTTGTGTAACATCACAAGGTCACTGCATAACTCAAAGACTTGTAATTTCTCTAGCTCAGTTTGGGGCACAGTCATATGAAGTGCCAAGGTGTAATTTGTAGAATATTTTAGGGTCTTGTTGCAAACAATTCACTTCATATAATTTTGTGCAAGTAATCAGGGACATTGATGAAACATTGACCACCACCACCACCCCGCCGCCAAGAAGTCACAGATGAGAATACTAACCATCGGCAAAATCTGGTTTAAAACACCATGGGACACCTAGCACATTTGAATCAAAGCAACAGTTGTTCTGACTGCATTCTATTTCACCAATGCCTGGGTAGCCACAGTTTTCTCGCGACTTTGCTGGAACATTACATACTCCTTCAGCTATTTAAAACAAAGCACAATACAACAGCTGTTTTCTGCGAGGCAATAACATAAATAACTGTAGGTACATAATAATTCTGTAGCTATTTAATCATTTTGTAATCATAATGATCCTGCTAATTATTAAACAAAAGCAATCCAAGTTGCATTAGCATAACACTGAAATTGTTTTTGTTTACTCACTGGCAAAGTAAGAAGGAATTAGTTGTTTGAATGGGCAAGCAGTGTCATAAAACCCATATCTGCTTTCTTTTTTTAATGGTAAATTTCTAGCCCTTATGGCTGCACAGAAAATTATTGAAACTGGAGACGGTTGTGCAGCATTATCAAAAGCATTATAGCAAGTGAATAAGGAAAAGTTTTCAAAATTTTCTCTCATGATCTTATGAAAATGCCTTTTAATTTTGAGCTTTTATGCTTTTACTTTTAAAAAATTAGCTGGTAGGATTTTTCTTGGAATAAAGATGGGAAGTTTTATCTGCTAAATGCTGGCAATGACAGTTTTACTACCGCTAAGATTAAAATGTTATCCTCTTCTCAGTCACTTTAATTCAGCATTTAGCTTTTTCTCCATGACAGTCACAGTTTCACTTGCTCACTTGCAGTATACCCCTCCCTCTCTGCCCTCGCCCCCTTCAGCATGAAATCTGACAATCACAACTTCTTGGAGAACTACTTCATATTTATAATGTAAACAGCAGATTCCACTCCTTAAGTTATACAGAGTGCAAACTCACCACCAAAACTAATTCAAAGTCAAACCTAAAAGTAGTTCATTTCAGTTTTCAGACACACATTTACCCAACTACATATTTTTTGTACTATTATATAGTACAGTGCACAGCATATCCATAATTTTTAATTTAAAAATAAAACAAATTTAAAATAAGTGTCATTAAAATTTTGATAACTTCTCCAAAATTCACATTTTCAGTGTGAGAGATTATTTTTAATTATAATAATGATTTATGTGTCTCAAGAGTCTGAAAATATGTAGGTAGCATCTACTCAAAGCATAGAAGTTCAATAGTTGCGGACTGGGCTTTCAGTTTCACCCTGTTCCTGAAAACCTACTCCCTTTCTAATTATTCATCCACACAGCACGGGACAGTCTTTGTTGTTGCACTGCAGTTGTCATTTGCAACTGGATTTTTCTGGTGGGGATAAGTAATCCATTTATAAACTGTAGCTATTGTGCAAAATCCAGTGACATGTGAATGAAGACAGTGTCATAATCCTTCATTTTTGTCATCCCACTTCAAAACTCTTTGTAAATGCAGATATTTCTAAATTGCTGGCCAGTAATGCCCTGTAATCTTTACACATCTAGCAAAAAACAGGACTCTTCCTTTTTAGTACTGAAATTTGCAGTATCATACTAAGAAGAATTACATCCTTCTAAGCCCATTAACTTCAATGGACTTATAAGTGTGGAATCGCTTAGGATAGCTCTGTGAATGTAGTCTAACTCATGCTATTTATTCTTTCACAGAATACAAGCCACCGTTACCCAAGAAAAAAAAACCCAACAACTAAAAACCTGCACTTACGTAGCAAGGCATTGCTGAACCCTACAATCAGGACAATGGTGAAAACCCAGAGCATTTTCTTTTCCATTGCGGTCTTCAGTGCTCAGCCTCTTGGGAAGATTGTGAATCTGGGGATTTAAATACTCCTGAGAGAGTTTTATTTTATATGGTTTCGTTTGTGTTCATTTCAAAGAACATTTGCCTAAGGTGGTGCTTTTGGGCAGTCTGTTCTCTTTATCACTTTTTGATTAAAATTAACACATTGAGCAATTAACTGACTAATCTTTCTTGATTATAAAAATGCTAATTCAGATATTGAAGCCTGTTCCCTTTTGTTAGGCCCATACACAGGAAAAGAAAAATGGCCACTCTAGTCACATGAAGAAACATTCTCATATTCCCACAGTTCAGTTAGCCAGAGTACACATGATCATGATAGTACAACCCTCCCCCGCAAGGGTTCAGATACTGACCAGCACTTGGAATAAATACCTGCATTTTTCACAAACCAAGCTCACTGGGGTAAGGCCCCCCTGTGGCAAATAAGAGGTACGATTCTGAGTGAACTCAGAATCCAGTCATTGTGATTAGTATTCAGAAGGTCATCCAAACAAGGACAAGGATCATTCTATCCCCAAGGTTATAATTTTCCTTATTGATGAAGAAACTTGAGGAACCATCGGCTTCCTTTGCCCTACTGCTTGAGAAATCTCCTTATGTTCCTGGAAAGTCCAGTTTTCAAGGCCAACAATTGATATATCTCCTACATTCTCCTCTTCTTCCCGCTGTTTTCCTTCCAGTCCTCTTTCTTCTTCAGTGGTCAGCTGACATCTCTTCCATATTGGTTGAAACAACCATGATGGTGGTGGCCTTCATGGCTAAAGAGCCAGGGAATGTGATGAGGAAATGGCTGGTAAGAGTTTGGTAAACTGCATCATCCTTTTTCTATTCTGGCCTTTAAATAGGGATCTGTACTATCTGGCTATGAATTTCTCCCTCCTCAGATTCTGACCTATACTTGCTGCCTGGACAGGGCACACATGAAGTGAAGGGTCTGTCACCAAGTTTTATATGGTCTTTGGCTGCATGAGCTTCCTGGCTGTTGATTGTTTTACAGTGACTTTCCTGGCCAGGAAACTGCCTGGTTCATTCAGTGAAACCAAACTAGTTACTTTCAGTATGCTGGTCTTTTCAGCATTCAGATGTTCTTTATGGTGTCTTACCTGAACAAAAGGGGAAATAAATAGTAGCTAGGCAGGTCTTCTCCATCTTGGTCTGCAGTGCTGGTTTGCTGGATTGCATTTTCCTTTCCAAATACTGCACAATAATTCTGGAGCCTAATCTGAATACAAAGGAGCACCTAATGTTGCAAAAAAAAAATCTGCTTCAAGAATGAAGGAAAGTCCCATCTTCTGTCACTTCATTTTTTCAAAATCATTAAATATATATCAATGCATATATGTGTGTGTGTGTATATATATTCAGTAATAAATTATAATATATGTTATTATATATTACTGAAGGCATAAATACATTATCTTAAGAAAGGATGATTTCCTATTGATATCACTGTTAGGCAATGGTGAGATGATAGTGTATGGTGTAGTTTGCGGTGTAGGGAGAGTTTGGTGTGTGCTGTTGTTTGACTTTCGACTTATGAGGATACCAGAACTCTTCAGGCATAGGGGATCTATTAAAATGGTCTGTTCATGGAACCAGATGGATCCAAATAACTTGCTGACAGCTCTTGGGGCTTTCTCTGTTTATATGACTAGTGCTCCTCTGAGTGCCTTGGTTTGTGAAGTCTATCAAGCTCAGAAGGAAAACTGACAAACTTGGGATGCATTCTGATTCAGTGCATGAATCTGTTTCGCATCTGGTTTGTATGCAAATATACACCCACACACATATATTTATATATATTTATATATATACATTTACACACACACACACACACACATATATATATACACATATACAAACACACGCACACATACATATATATGTATGTGTGTGTATATATATATATCTATATATGTATGTATGTATATATGTGTGTGTGTGTATATATGTGTGTGTGTATGTATATACATACATACATACATACATACACACACACACACACACACACACACATACATACATATATATATATACACACACACATACATACATATATGTATATATGGGTGTGTATATATATATTTGCATACAAACCAGATGCAAAACAGATTAATGTACTGATTTAGATATATATATAAACTAGCGGGGCCCGGCCATGCGTTGCTGTGGCAATTGTCCTTCTCATCACAGTCTGCAACCCACACAGATGTCCATGCAGGTCCAATGATCCGCAGCATAGCCTTTTGGGGTGGTCAAATGGAATCCCTCTTTCCCTTGTCAATTCACATTGTTATATGGTGGTGTCTTTTTTTTTAGTAGAAGGTAACCCTTTCCATTCCACAACGGAACTGTCCAGAGTGTAAATCCCACTGTCCATGAGGCTGGTTGACACGCACAGTCCTGGCTTGGATAAGGCAGAACTGGGGGAAGGAGGCTATCCCAGTCAGGCAGCAGAAGCAGGGTGGTGAGGTGCTCAGATTGAGGCCAGCTCCCTGGGTTCTTAAAGGGCCATGTGCAAAAGAAGCGGAGCCAGTAGTGTTGGTTCATCCCCACCCCGCGGATTTTCTTAGAAGAAAAAGGAAAACTCCAGCTCGCCTTTAGTAAAAAAGAGCTGTGGCGAACATGGGTGAGGAAGTGGGTAAAAGTGGTGGTTGGATGTGAGGGAGGGCAGAGTGAGGTGTGTGAGGATGAGCTGGATGTGTATGAGAGTATGTGTGTTGTGTGGTAGCAGTGGGTGAGGCACAGAGAGTGAAAGTTACCTGCGTGTGAGGAGGGGGGAACCCCACCTGAACATAAGAACATAAGAACAAGCCAGCTGGATCAGACCAGAGTCCATCTAGTCCAGCTCTCTGCTACTCGCAGTGGCCCACCAGGTACCATTGGGAGCTCACATGCAGGAGGTGAAAGCAATGGCCTTCTGCGGCTGTTGCTCCCGAGCACCTGGTCTGTTAAGGAATTTGCAATCTCAGATCAAAGAGGATCAAGATTGGTAGCCATAAATCGACTTCTCCTCCATAAATCTGTCCAAGCCCCTTTTAAAGCTATCCAGGTTAGTGGCCATCACCACCTCCTGTGGCAGCATATTCCAAACACTAATCACACGTTGCGGGAAGAAGTGTTTCCTTTTATTAGTCCTAATTCTTCCCCCCAGCATTTTCAATGTATGCCCTCTGGTTCTAGTAAAACCTGACATCTCACACGGCAAAGTGTGTATGTGTTTCACTTCCACTCGTATTATCTAATAGTATTACCTATTTACTGTTTTCACTGCTCATCTCTGGCCATCTGCGCGAACATTCTAAGGGCATACCAAACCCTCAGGCCACAGTCATGCTGCACAAACATTAAGAACATAAGAACTAGCCTGCTGGATCAGACCAGAGTCCATCTAGTCCAGCACTCTGCTACTCGCAGTGGCCCACCTAGTCCTAATTCTTCCCCCCAGCATTTTCAATGAATGCCCCCTGGTTCTAGTATTGTGAGAAAGAGAGAAAAATTTCTCTCTGTCAACATTTTCTACCCCATGCATAATTTTATAGACTTCAATCATATCCCCCTTCAGACGTCTCCTCTCCATTCAAAGGGTGACAGTTAAACACAGCCAGCTTCATGGCATGGTGTGCCAGGAAAAAGACATTTTACCTGGCTCAGGTATGGACTTTTGGCGATTTGAAGGTCTGATTACCTGCCCAGAACGGGGAAGGACATCCTGTGAAAATTTGGGGGCAATCTGTCCAGCCGTTTCGGCGTTAGGGTGTGACTAACAAAGTCACTGTTAGCTTTTTATATATATAGATCAGGTTCAGACCCTTTCATCTCCAGTTGTAAGGATTAGATTAAATGTGAAAGACCTCTTTCTGAAACTGTGAAGTAAGAACAGACAGTACTGACTTGGCCTGGCCAATGGTTTGATTTAATAGAAGGCAGCTTCATATATACGGTATGCTTTTTGCAATGTGCTGTCAATGTCATCTCTCTAAATATTATACCTGGTGTGGTCACCCTTGATGGTGAATTTACTTTTCACTGAATTTCATGGTATCTATTGCAGTGTATAATGAGCAAAGTTCATGCTCTGAATCATAGGCAGGCCTTTTCAATCCCAAAGTCAATAATATATTTGCAATAGGCCTGGCGTGTAGCTACATAGTTCCTTCCTTAAAGTTAAACAAAAGATTTTTGGTTTGCATATATTGAAAGCAATCTTTTAGATTACACTGTATGAAAAAGAATCCTTTTTTCCATTTATTTTTTTTTACTGTTTACTCATAGTTTAGTAGAACTCCCTTCTGGCTACATGGAAATGATTGTATAGATATATCAGCAGAAAGTCAAACAGACAATTCTGATTTATGAAAAAGGTCTCTATAAGTGCTAAAGTTATGGCTGGATTTGACAGGGTTGGTTTGTTTATTTGTTTTGAGGAAAACAAACTAGCACCTTATTGCCCCTCGGGGATGGGGCGGTATAAAAATCGAATTAAATAAATAAATAAATAAATAAATAAATAAATAAATAAATAAATAAATAAATACTCATTTTTTAGGTCCCTGAAGATTGCTCAAATTCCAAGCGTGCTCACTTGCTTGCTTACTTCCTCCCATCTCCTCCCTCTCTTCCTTGTGGGTGACTTCGGGGAATTGGAGAGAGGACTTTTTGTTTTACTTTTAAAAAAAATAGTCTAACAATGCTGCTCTGAAGTCAAAGCAAGGCTAACCAAAGGGAAATACTTAGACATTTCATCCACAAATACAATGTTTTCCACATCATCAATGAATTAATTTTTGCCGTAAATTGAAAAAGTTTCATTCACAAATCATCGTGCAATGACTTTCTGACAGCTCTAGGGGATCATGCACAAATCACAATGCAACGAGTCCTATTTCTGATCATATTTTTCTTCAAAGACAGGTGTAATAACTGCATTTTATTTTCATCAGAGAATGCAAAACAAAGCAGCAAAGAGAATTTTTACGAATTATCAGGCATGTATATTTAAACCATCCTTTAGGCCCAATCCACACATGTTATGAAACTCATGGGAAAGCTTCCTGGAGGACACAGATCAACTGGGCTTTTGGCACACTGTTTTTCAGCCTCAGGGTTAAGCCACTGAAATTGCGAGAATCAGGGTGCCTGTGCAGACATCACTGATGCAGAGGCAGCAATGCATGCAAGTGGCATGTCTGCCTGATCCCAGCACAAAGAGGGCCTTACACATTCCCAGGAGATATTGCATGTGTCACCAAGATCTCCTCTTAAAACAGGAGTCAGTTCATTGTGTGCAACACTAAAGTGCGCAATGATTAGGCCTCAGTGATCATTGCTGCTGTTTATAAAATTTTGCCCACAGCTGTTCTGTTGAAAAGTGATATATTTCTAAATCCTTCCTGCAACGCAATCATGTGGCACTGCAGCTGCTATCCTTTGAGGTCTGAGCAGGAAGCTCTTAAGCTTTTGTATAATAATTGTTATTCACAGAAATACACACCTGAATCCAGCAGTTTCTTATGAGTGCAAGATGTCTGGTACACATGTAGAGTTAACGAGAGCTCTTTTTTTCATTGCAGTGGAGGAAGCAGATCTGTATACACAGAGATATGTCTAAACATTAGGAAGGGGTGGAAACTTTTGGAGCCCATGAAGAATGATCTGGACTTCTGGTACTGGGTTGGACCTGTACTTATCAGTCATTTCCCAAGTGGATTCTTTTGCATGTTTCCAGCCTGATTAAATAGTGCTCATTAGGGATAGACAGAGACTGGCTCACTGACAAATAGAATTAATTCTCTTCATGAAGGGTTAAGATTCTATGTCTGGACTTGGATCTGGCAATATTAGCAATGGATTTAGATTCAGGAACTGCTCTGAAAAATCTAGAAAGCAGAACAGAAGAGGCTGACAATGACACACCTCCCTCCATCCCACAGAACCACCTTGTTGCCTACTGATCACATGGGAAGCATCTCATGTATGACTTCTTATGTAATTGGTCAGAGTTCAATTGACTTCTTCATCTGTCATATTAAGATATTTTTAAAATATCTTAAACTGCATAAAAGGAGTTGACATCAGGAGACAAGTATTCACTATCACCAGTGCGTCTATTTTCCAACATGTTCTATGCTGGTAAAGGATTAATCATTTTGGCCTTTGCACTGAAGGAAAATTACATTCTAATTTAAAATATGAAGAAGCAACCTTGGGAGGCTTGGATTTTGAGTGGATAAACAACTAGGAGTGGAGGGAACGGGTATTTAACCTCCCAGAGGTATGTTTGCAAGAATTAGTGTGTAATTGTATGTGGTACTCTGTGGAGTGGGAACATAGCTAGAAGATTTACTGGAGGTGATTTTGAGAAGAAAAGTGGCCAAGAGAGAAAGGGTTATTTGCTCTTCTTTTCTCCTCCTTACTCAAATAATATAGCTTCCTGGAGCAATTTCCATTTCTCTCTTTCCCATAAAAATCAGGGCTTTATTCCACATGTCTTTGTGTAAAGTACAGTCAGCCAGGAGTTCTGTATTGTTGCTGTGGCCACCAAAGTAATTTGACAAAATCTAAAAGAACATAAACTCCCATGAGATACCATATACTGGTAGTTTGATAATGGTGTCAAGTTTACAGGCCTAAAACCAATCACACAGACAAAATTGTCATGATCTCCAGATGGGGAAATTCACACCGTTTCTTTACTTCCTGCTTTCTTAAAAAAAGGAAACATGCTAACTTCTTACAATATGTTACAATTAACAGAGATGAAGCACCAGATGTTTTGCAAAGCAGCTACATGCAATAGTTAATAAAAATGCATGTGGGAGATTTCCATTAGTTAAACAAGTTTAGTGCATACATTATATTTTCAGATCTTATTTTCATATATCATCTTTAAACATATTGCAACCTGTTTCGAAGCCTCAAGATAGGCTAAGATCTGACTTAATTAATTGCCAGTGATAAGCATAAGTCATTTAAAGACTAGATCCATATGCTTCTCCGCAGAGGTGTAGCAAGGGTGGGAAAGCACCCAGTGCACTGGTGTGTCCTCCGCCCTGCCCAGACCCAGTACACCCCCATCCTGCCCCAGAACGCCCCTGTCATGCCCCCACCACACCCTCACTATGCCCCCACAGGGGTGAACGCCCGCTGCATCGCGCAACCCCCCCAGTCCCCTTGGAGCTACGCCTCTGCTTCTCTGCCTTGTCCTATGTAACATTGAGTTGCCAGGTTTCTCCTGGTCACCAGCAGGGATGGGGAAGGGGGTTGGGTTGCCAGATTCAGATGGGGAAACTTCTGGAGATTTGAGAATTGAGTGTGGGGAGGACAGGGCCCTCAGTGGGCACAGTGTCGTACCGTGTACCCTCCGAAGTATCCACTGTTGCTAGGGGAACTGATCTTTGTAGTTTGGTGATGAGCTGTAATTCCAGGAGATCCCCAGATCCCAACTGCAGGATGGCATCCCTAATGTAAAGTCTGTGAAACTGAGGTCCAAACAAGATGTGGTGGCGTCCATAAATCCTATTTTTTTCAGTTAGGTTATACATCACAGAGTGCAGTCATGGATTCCCACAGTATCGTGATGTTTGACTCTGAAAGAACAAATTTGGCCCTGAAATACTCGTTTTAAAAAATCATTATTGTGTGTTGTAATGTTCTAAGGTGGTATGGCCACGTCATGCGCCATGAGGAAATATCCATAGCAAAGACAACCCTGAACCTTGAACCTGGGGGATACAACCCAGGTGGCAGACCCAAAAAACGGTGGATGGACACAATCAATGAAGACCTGAAGGCAAAGAACTTGAAGACACTCAAAATCATGACCAGAGTTGCCAGAAGACACTTGAGATCATGACCTTTGGAAAAGACAGTTATAAAACTGATCCTGCATGTGCAGGAAACCAGTTCGAAAAGAAGAAGTGTGTTGTAATGTGCTTAGTTACAATAACTAAGATATTGGTAGGTCCCGATATATAGAACTTCTGTGATTTCACCATTCAAAATTACAAAATGAGGATTATCAAATTAATTTATCAATTCATTTTTTAATAAAAGCACCTCAAATCTATTAGATACTGACCATAATTTAAAAATCTTATCCTATAAGGTTATATGCCTTTCTGAACCCGTTGATTTCAGCATATTTAGAAGGGTCTACCTCTGCCGAGGACTGCATTGTATACATGTGTGCAAGTGAGCAACACCATGTATAAATACCAATCTGCTGAACAATGTATGCTGCAGAAATCATCACAAGTTTAATGTTTAAACAGAGGCAGGAGGGAAATTGCTGATCTTTGAGGTAAATCATCAGAGTCAGACAGCAATATCTGGCAATTTCATTTGTGTACATGTTCCTTTTCTGTTGTTAGTAAATATTGACTGTGTCAAACCATGCTGAAGTCCAACCATCCTTTGTACTGTGATCTTCCATTTTATTAAAGATTCTTTAGTAGCAAATATCAGAAATCATAGGCACCCAGGATCCAACACCTTTGCTGCATCACTAGCAATTTCCATGAAGGGAGGTTCTTCTTACTTTGGAGTAAGTAGGGCATTCAATAGACTCTACCTCCAAATCTTCCATTTCTTGACAGATCATGAGGGATCTTTTTTTCCCCTCTCAGCATGAAAGAGAAGGGTGGGTTAACAGAAAATGATTCTTGGCATGCAGGTATTTTTATTCCTATGTACTTGGTGAAGGCATCAAGAGAAGGGGAATGTGCTTCATAATGAGATAGGATGCATCACCCAAAGTAATAGGATTAATAGAAAAGATAACTGCAGCCACCTTTCTGTTAGCAAATGCAAAAGGTACATACAATGAATGTTGATGGTTACAAAATATATTTTCAGGAGTTGGTGGAGATGATTCTACCCTCTTCTCTTCCATTCTTCTCTCTATAAATAAAAATCAAATATGTACCTTTTGAGATACCATAATTTCTTCTTAGCAAGAAAACAAAATCATTTACTGTGGAAGTGATTTGGAAATCTGGACTTCAGGAAGAATGTGCCACAAAATTAAGAGAGAACACATGTTAACATTCATTCTGTGATTCCTGAACCAAATGTGGTTTTTAATGCAACACTTAGTCCCCTTCCATACATGCAGAATAATGCACTTTCAATCCACTTCACAATTGTTTGCAAGTAGATTTTGCTATTCCACACAGTAAAATCCAGCTGCAAAGTACATTGAAAGTGCTTTATTCTGCATGTGCAGAAGGGGCCTTAGGACTAATGGAGGGAGAATAACAGCTGCCCTCACACAAATGCTTCTTGAATATCTGGTTTTTCCATCCAGTTTATGTTCAGAGCTAGAATCATACAGAGGTACAAATTGTATGCACTGGCACACATGATTCTCCTTTGTGTAACACATTTTTTTCTAAGGATTACACCAGAACTGTTTTGAGCTACCACCAACATGAAAATATTTCTTTGATAGCAGTGGCTCAAGTGCTGCTACCAGCACAGGCATCAAAATGTTCAGATAAACACATGAAATTCACACAAACAG
This sequence comes from Sphaerodactylus townsendi, assembly GCF_021028975.2. NCBI lineage: Eukaryota > Metazoa > Chordata > Lepidosauria > Squamata > Sphaerodactylidae > Sphaerodactylus > Sphaerodactylus townsendi. The sequence continues at coordinate 70,555,622 of NC_059428.1, forward strand.
TGCTGCTACACATGCTCAATGGCTTCTCATGTTCTCAACGTTATCATATTAACAACTGCATTCTGAACAACTCCCAGTGACAACTGTGACTGTTTACTTTGATTACTAGTCATCTGTCTATCAAGAGTTATAGTTGTGTGTGGTTGAATTGCTTTGAACATTGGAAAACTAATGTTAATTTGTTAACTTTTTAATTTTATTAGATTTAATACCCTGTCCTTCCCAGCCAAGGCTTTAAAAAAATAAATTATAAATGATACAAGAGCATTTATAGTTCACTAGATGACTATCATCAAACTTTCATATGGGTGGTGGGGAGCAAGGCTTGGTAGGCACTAGGACCCCAGTGGAGCATTCTACAATAAAGAAGGTCCGGCATGTTGAGTTCTGTGGTGGAGGAATACAAAATCTACTAACATCTTTTTCTGAGTTAGAGTATAAGAGTGCCTGCTTATTCTTTCTTATCAGTTTTATTTCTTTTCTTTTTTTCAGATGGTGACTCCCAAAAGTTAACCATGCACTTCTCTCATGCTAACAAGATCCTCACCTGGTTTCACTTCTGCACCATAAATAAAATACTTCCATGCCATATCAAGTAGCTATCCCTAGGCCCTGCTGGATAAACTAGGCATTTCCACAAGGTCTTTGAATGCCCAGCATTCATTAGATATAGTAGTAGTAGTAGTAATAAGTTTATTATCTTGGCCACAGGCCTCACAATCTCCTCGTACACATTAGATATATAAAATGTCATCTTGGAACTAGCCTTACATGATACCTGCAGCTATTAGCAATCACATAGCCATTGCCACCAAAACTCATGACTAATAAATCATTACGTACAATCTCCTGTGCAAAAATCACACAGGAAATTCTTAAACACAGCCCTGCAAATCATATCTAATTTCTTACTATCTTATCTATAAACAGATATGAAAACATTTGGGTATTGCTATGCTAGAATGCTTGCAACCATTCAGTTCACTTATGTTTAGTTATAGCACTTGCTGTCCTATATAAAAAATATGGCTTGTTTTGCATATTTAGCTCTCATTTGACCTCTTAAAATTGAGGGTTCAGGGATTTTTTTCTTAATAAACTTAGGAGTTAGGCAATAGTTCTCAGGTCAGGCCTACCCAATAGGTAGCATAAGGTAAAGCAGCAGAATTTCTGGGTCTCCTAAATAGCCAGTTTCCCCTTATTCAGAGGTGGGATTCAGGCGGTTCGCACAGGTTCTGCTGAACTGGTAGCTAATTGGCTGGAATTCCAGGGCAGCCACAAATCAGGTTGCACACCTGGACCGGCAGTGCAGCCTCCCCCAAGGACCCAAGGTGGTGCAGCCTTCCCCAAAGGCCGCGCTACCGGCCCAGAGGCACGCAGCCTGATTGGTGGCTGGCTGGCCCCCACAGGGGGTCCTGGCCAGCTGCAGATCAAGCCGTGCACATGGCATGGCCCAATCAAAGGGCTCCCTCAAAGGCTGCGCTGCTGGCCAGGTGGGCCTGGTTGGCCACTGATCAGGCCACGCATGCAGCTGGTACTCCAGCAGGTACTCTAGAAGGCCTCCCCAGAAGACCACACCATGGGCCCAGAGACATGTGGCCTGGTCAGCCCCAAGGCAGCCGCCTGCAACTGCTCCCTTCACTCACCTCCCCTGCCCGACATTGGAAAGGGGCGGGGGCGCAGCAGCCAGGTAAGTGGACAGCAGGGGTTCATGCAGCGGGGGGCGCACGGCGGGGTGCGAACCAGTGGTTTATTTTTTAGAATCCCACCACTGCCCTTATTCCATACAAGTAAATAGAGCTAAAAAGTCTCCCCATTTTCTCCATTCACAAATTTGGAATAAGAAAAGAGGGGTTCAATTCAGAAAATAATTGAGGAAATATAACTCTCCAACTCTGTGCTGAATAACATGAGGAACACAGAGGGAAAGAAAGAGATGGAACACAAACCTCCATTTGTTCATGTATCCAGTCTAGGAATGAGGTGGTGCGACTGTAGACCCCTGGTTTGTTTTCTTCTGCACAGCCGACCCCAAAACTGGTAGTTCCTACCAACTTCCAAGAATGTGTAACTTCACATACCAGTGGTCCCCCACTATCTCCCTGAAATATGCAAGGAAAAGGAGTATTCGCCAGTGTCTCGAAAAGAAAATTCATCATACAGTGAGCATTAATTAAATCCTCTTGGTAAGTATTTATTAAAGAAGTCATAACATTTTAAAATGACACAAATTTAAGTAGGTAATGGCCTTTTTTCTATGCATGGTAAGACCAAGATATTGTGAAGTGCGAAAGAAAGAAAGAAAGAAAGAAAGAAAGAAAGAAAGAAAGAAAGAAAGAAAGAAAGAAAGAAAGAAAGAAAGAAAGAAAGAAAGAAAGAAAGAAAGAAAGAAAGAAAGAAAGAAAGAAAGAAAGAAAGAAAGAAAGACTTGAAATATGATTGGTGATTCCCTTTGAGGAATTTTTGCCTTTATTTTGAACAGCTTGTTTTTTCAATTTGTGCATTTTACTATGTTACTGCACCAAGGCAGGGTCAACCACAGCATATTATGTATCATAGCCAGTAGACAATACATTTCACATTCCAAAATGACACATTCCTGCTTGTTCTACTAACCTGTACCCATAATCACCTCTACTATTCTCACCTATACCTTCAGGCAGGTAAATTTTCATTTTATAACAAAAATCATTATTTAAGTGAATATTCTTTAAATACCCAAGAGTACTTAAAGAACTAGCTGGGGAACTGGCAGAGCTAATATCCATTATTGTCGAGGCCTCTTGGGGATTGGATGATATGCCAGATGACTGGATAAAAGGGAAATATGCTGCTTTTTTAAAAGAGGAGAAAGAATGATCCATAGAACTAGAGGGCAGTCAGTTTCACTTCTGTCCCAGGGGAAATCTTGAAGCAGATTTGAAAAAGGCTGATTTGAAGACATCTAGAGGATAACTTGGTTATAACAAGTAGCCACAAGGATGCCAGCCTCCATGTAGGACTTGGGGATTCCTGAAATTAGAGCTCATCTCCAGACTACAGACATCAGTTCCCCTGAGAAAATGGCTGCTTCGGAGGGTGGACTCTACAACATTGTGCTCCACGGAGGTCCCTGTCTTCCCCTGGTTCCATTCCTAAATCTCCAGGAGTTTCACATCTAAGAAGTCAGCATGGATTTGTTCCTAATAGTCCTGTCAGATTAATCTCATTTCCTTTTTTGATAGGCTTAGATCGTGGGGATGCTACATATATTGTATATTTGGATTTTAGAAAAGGCATTTAATAAGATTCCCCATGATGCTTTGATTGACAAGTTGGAGGACTATGGATTAAATTTTAGGATTGTTATGTGGAGAAGGAGGGATGGAAATGAGTATGTTATTGCCCAATCATGTCAGATCTCAGAAACTAAGTAGGGTCAATACTTGGAAAAAAGAACATCAAGGAAAGCTCTGCAGAGGAAGGCAATGGTAAACCTCCTCTGCTTTTCACTTGCTTTTCTGGGATCACCCTAACTTGACACTTGGCACATACATAGATGGATAAGGAATTGGTTGAATAATCGCATTCAAAAAGTGGTAGTCAATGGCTCCTTGTTTGATCAGAGGTTCATGTCTAGTGGTGTGTGTGTCACAGGGCTAGGATTTGGGCTGAGTGCTTTTAAATATTTCATCAGTGATCTAGATGAATGTGTGAAGGGATATGATACCAAATAAGGTGAGATAGTAAATACTCTGGAAAATAAAGATGAAATATAATGAAACTTGAGTACATCGGAAAAATGGACAGGTGTGAACAAGATGTGATTTAATAGAGATGAATGTAAGGTTTTGCATCTGGGTAGCAAACAATTATACACAGTTAGAAAGTACCTATCTGGGTAGTAGTGTGTGTGAATAGGATCTTGGGGTCTTGGTGGACTGCAAATTGAGCATGTGTAGCTAGTGTGATGTAACAGGAAAGAAGACAAATTTGATCTTGGGGTGTATCAGGAGATGCATAGCATCAAGTACATGAGATGTGGTAGTACCATTCTATACTGCACTAGTCAGGCCCCATTTGGAATATTGTGTCCAGTTCTGGAGGCTTTTTTATAGGTACACAGGATCTTTACAGCAGGTGCAGAAGAGAGCAACAAGGATTATTATGGGTTCGGAGACTAAGCTTTAGGAAGAAAGACTTCAGGAATTGGGAATGTTCAGCCTACAGAAAAAGAGGCTGAAAGGGGTCATGATTGCTGTCTTTTAGTATTTGAAAGGTTGTCAGAAGGCAGGGAGCTGTTCCTGTTGCAGAGGGCTGACACATAATAATGGGTTTAAGCTACAGATGGCAAGATTTTGGTGGTATATTAGGAAAAACTTAGGCAGTTCAGTGGTAAAATCAGTTGCCCAGGGATATTGTGAGCTCTCTCTCCTTGGAAGTTTTTAAGCAGAGATTGGATGATAATTTGTCAGGTCACCCTGCATGGTGCAGGAAGTCTTCAGGTCCCTTCCAACTTTTCGATTCCATGATTCTGTGAAAGCCCTGTTAATAGCATAACACATGACCTCATCTTATAGTTAATAATATCTTCCTTCTTTTGCAGTCTCAGGTGATTACCCTGTTCCTGAAGGCCTGCCCATTTCTCCAGGATGGCTCTTGTGTGGGTGCAGGGAGCTATAATAGTAAGAAGTCTGACAGCTCCTTCTATTTCTCTACTGTATCTGTGCACCTTTTTAGGCCTATTTTTGTCTCATTATACTATCCCTTCAAAGCAAAGAAGATTCAAGTTTCATCTAGCAAAAAAGATCACAGAAGCAAATTCCATTGTCTTTACTGATCTTTTATTCAATTATTCCTTCTTGGGGTTTATTATGATAAGACTATCAGTCCACAGAATCTGCATGGAAAAGTCAGTATACATGAGTAAACACATCAACTGAGGCCAAAACAGTTGTTTGCAACCAAACCTCAAAAGCCCCCCAAAGATGTTTTTTTCACCAAAAAGTTTTTCACACCAAAAAGTTTTCAGGAACTAGTTCTATAAGTGCTAGAGGGTAGCTTGTGAGTGCCTTGCTACAGGGTGCTGTGGATATATTAGCATTATCTGGCTTTTCTTTCACAGACACCACAAACTCAGAATAGAATGATCTTCAGTCACAGTGTAGGCGGTATAGACATAATAAATTCAACAGATTTTCTAACACATACTGCAATATAGAGTCACTTAGTTTATTGTTAATCTAATTAATGCACGTTAGGAAATTATAATTAAGCTATGTTCCTACCTGGCAGGAGTCTATGCCACCTTTTAAATAACCTGCACAGAGCATTGAAGAAGCTATAATTCCTCCATAAATCTCTCGTCGGTTGCACACCTTGTTAGAAATCAAAGGGACACCAGCATAATTCATGGCTTCTGAAGTGTCACCTGGTTCAAAACAAATTACATTCCCTGTACAATGTTAACAAAACTACCACGTCTTAGAAAGCATCTCTGTGTAATAGCAGCTGAAACTTATGGAATCATCGCCCCCATTTCATATATCTCTGTTAATGGCAGAAATTCAATAACATTCTTTAAATGTGGATAAGCCATTTATTCCATACAATACCTTACAAAATTAAGACATTATCTGCAAGCATATTTAAGGGTTGCAATATGGAACTGGTATTTATGTTTTCCATCTCACTAAGATCAGTGGCACCAAATATGTTAAGTTTTAAGTGAAGACATGGATTTCCCACAAGCTCCATAATTTGAGGGTATGGAGGTAGGGATGGTTCTGAATAACCATCAACTAGAAATGTGTTTCTGAGTACTGGTCACTCTGAAATCCTTCTTGTTTATAAACCAGCTATAGTGAGTATAACTATTCATACCTGACAGATTTTCAGTTAGTAAAAAGTCAGCATTCATTTCAAAGGCTAAAATACTTGCCTCCTTCTTCTGTAGCACCCCATCCTGATATCCAACACATTTTCCCTTCTGGAAAATATTCTCCAAAATTAGGAAGACAAATTGGCTCTATAAAACCTGTGTAAAAATAAAAAAACCTGCTCTCCAAACTAGCAGTTCATAAATCTAACATTAAAAAGAGAGCAAAATTTAGCTTTTTAGACTGTGTATATTTATGACACTTCCCAGTATACAAATCCTTTAAGGCTGGAGCTTACCTGTAGTGCCAAAGTGTTCTACCAGGAGGACAGAACACAGGGTGGCTTCATATGCTGAATATTGTGGTTGCATGTTGACATAGCATCTCCAGAGAGATATTATGACACCTAGGCCCATTCTGCACCACACAAATAAAATGTTTTGAGACTGAAATATAAAACAATTTCTTCTGGAATTCTGCAAACTTTTTCCTCAAAACATTTGGAAGACATTTTATTTTCCCTCAAAACATTTTATTTTGAAAATGCAAAATAGTGTTTCTTTTTCCACAAGGTATTTTCAAAATGTTCCCTAATTGCTGTGCAGAAAGCAGGAAACATTTTATTTTTCCCACCTGACTTACCAGCTTCCACTTTCATTTTCTCTGCAGCTTGCACCCACCATTTCTTGTTGTTGCAGAGATTCTCCACGCCACTCACCATTTGCTGATGGTTTCCCACAGAGGTTTCCTCTGCTTGCAGGTCATCTGCCTGCAATTTCACTGTGTAAAGTGCATGAATAAAGTTAGTTGGGACCAGTGATTCCTCGCACATGTTGTTTTTCCTTTTTTGTTTTCATTGAGACTTATTTGAAGCTATGCAGACTCAATATGAGAATCTGCAATATGTGGATATTTCAAGTTGTCATAGCTTTGAATATGCCTCATTGGAAAAAAAAAGGAAAAACGAGGGAAGATCGCCAGTCCCAACTAACTTTATTCATGTACTTTATATAGTGAAATCGCAGACAGGTGAGCTGAAAGCAGAGGAAATCTCCGTAGGAAACCTTCAGCAAATGTCCAGTGCAGTGGTGGGATTCAAATAATTTAACAATCGGTTCTGGTAGTGATATTCAAATAATTTAACAACTGTTTGTTTATAAGCACCATCTTAACAACCGGTTCTGCCAAAGTGGTGCGAACCTGCTGAATCCCACCACTGGGCCAGTGGCATGGAGAATCTCTGCAGCAGCACAAAATAGTGGGCACAACAAAATGAAACTAAGAAGCTCCGTCAGGTGGCAGGTGAGAAAAAAAAAGAACCATTTTGTCCTGAAAAGCTTTATTTCTTGTGCTGTGCAGGGGAAAAAACCCCAAAGCGGTTCTTTTTAAAACATCTGTAAGATGTTTTAAATGTTCTGTGTGGAATGTGCCCTAGTCTTATTGCTAAGGCATGAACTCCACCATATGTCACTACAAGTTTCATTCTCAGTTCAAATATATCACAGATCTAGTTCTTTCATTTTTAGTGAGAAGAGTAATCTAACATTAAATACAGAAGAAAAATAAGATACAGTAGGAGATTTTAAATTACCATTAGGTACAAGTGGATTGGCCAGCTTAATGAGCGCTATATCATTCCTCATTGTTTTGGGTTTATAATTTTTATGGTATATAATTTTGTCCACTAAGTATGGATTAACAGGGTTTTCTTCCATTGTTACAAATCCCACTTGCACACTCCAAGCACTAGGAAAATATAAACTGAAACAAATGCATGAGAAGGAGAAAATGTTAGTACCTCTCAGCTTTTAAACTCTCTGCCAAAGCTATATGACACATTTTGGGCCTTGATACCAAATCACCTATGACACAAGCCCTCATGTCCAGCAGTGGCACACATCTACAACTATAATAAAAGTACACATTTCAAGGAATTATGGATAATGTATTGAAATGAGTTCTTTTTTTTAAAGCTATGAGGAGGTATTCTTGAATACCAATTATTACACTTAAATACCTGTTGGTTTGGCTCATGTCCTGTTTGCTGATGTTTCAAAGATCGGTTTGACAGTCGACCCAGTTCATGGCTATTCAAAAGGTTGCTTCACTGTATTTCCTCACACTACATTTCCTCTTTTACAGCCCAATCAGGAGTGGGAGAGGACTTGAAGAACCGCGCCAGTGTGTTTGTCCACTTTACCAGCATAAGGGGCAAATATGCTGGTGGAGAGGGAAAATATGCCATTGGGTGGGAGCTGCTCAGCTTTGCTGTGGCTGACCTGGAAGAGACTGCCATGCCAGAGCTACAACAGCATAAAAGGGGGAGCAGGTGCAGCTGGAGGGAAGCTAAGAGCATTCCTGGGGAGGAGGCGTAGTCTCCTGGCTCCAAAGCTCCTTCAGGCCAGGAAAGTCCCCAACACAGCCCTCTGACTTATGCCACAAAAACACATGCTGTAAGTAACTTTTTTCCTATGGAGTTTTCAGGGTGGCAGTGGGTTACCTTTTTGCCACTGCTTGCTGCATTACTTGGAACTGCATTAGAAGTGGCACAGTTGTGCTGCAGTGGTGCCGTCTCCAGGGGCCACCAAACTGCGGGTAATCAGGGATGCCTTGCAGCATTATATAAGGGGAGGGGATCAGGGATGCCTTGCAGCATTTATGGGGGGGATCAGGGATGTTTTGCAGCATTATATAAGAAAAACAAATACAAATTGAGTCTGCAGAACACAATAGAGAACATATATATAGCCCAGGCATCAAAGTTCAGTACTTTCATTACAGTAAAATGAAACTGTGACAAGAGTTCATCTGAACGTATCATGAATCAAATCCTCTTATGGTAAATCAACCAGATCTGTGATAACATAGCAAGCTAAGAACACTTACTCATAAACACAGTGAGCAGCTGTGACAATCCACCATGAGGTGATGATAGATCCACCACACAAATGATATCCTTGAAACTGAAGGCTGGCCTGCCATGGCCACTGTTGGGGCAGAGATATGTTTCCACCAACAATACGTGGGGAATATCTGAATCTAGTCCCACATTCTATGGAATGAGAAGGTGGAATAATATGGGAGATGCTGTCAGTGTTAACGAAGACTTATACATATGAAATATGCAATTAAAAAATGTTACTCTTAAACTGTAACCTCATTTGAATCAGACAGTACATTATCCTTTCCTCATAGCTCATACAGAATATTTCATATTTACTTCTGGTGAGTATATATATATTCCAAATTTAACTGCTCTCTTTTCCTTCAACTGGCAGAACTCCATAGCCTTTTAAATCTTTTGCAATTTCTGAGATGTCATTACCTGGAAAAAGGCCTTTCTCCAAGATTCTGCCATAGTAAACAGGGTAACGTTTGAGCCATAGCCCACTAGGAAGTACATCTACACAAGATCCTTGCTACAGATGGGAGTGACCATGCTATTGCAAAACTTCAAATTCCATTCACTGAGCTGGTTTTGACACTGAAGAATTTTTCTATGATGCTGAACTTCCAGCTTTCATAATGTTCCTCAACTCTTGTTGCAAAAATGAGATTAGATTTAGCGCCATTATTATTCCAAGGCACTTACCTAAACATTTTAAGACAACCACATTTCCAGAGACACACTCTTCTCTGAAATGAAAAAGACAAAAAGTAAAGTCTGTTGCTTCCCACCTAACACCTGGACATTGGATTGGGTTACAGCCCAAACTTATGCAGGTTTACTCACAACTAAATCTATTATCTATCCTATCTTCAAAATATTCTGTAAGCATAAACTTTATTTCTGTAAAAGTAAAGCAATGAGTTGAACACATAATCTTTAATTTGTACTAATCTATGACATTACCTGAGCCCTTTGGGGGATGGCGGTATATAAATTTGATGAAATAAATAAATAAATAGATGAAATAAATAAATACTTCACCCAATCATTACCAATGAAGACATGGCAATGAAACCCAGGAGTACATATTCTACAAAAAAAAGGCATGAAACAGTGTTTCATTGGCAGATATGTTACATTAGAATCTGCAGTTCCTTGGGAATATTCTGGGGGAAAGCATTCTTTTCCACTGATTAGACCAGAGATATTTATCTCTTTAGAAAAGCATCCAAAACCTACCTCAAGAAAGTTGCATTCTGTGGAGATGTTGCTTGATCAGCAGATAACCAATGACTTGCAGTAACAAAATACCTTTGAAACTCATCTTCAATAGCAGTCACAGAGAGATAACCCGAACTCACAAAGCTGCAAATGAATCCAAATTAAATAACAAATTCCTACAAATATTAGCATTAATTTTATTAATCCTATTCCTATTTGCAATTTCTAGATGACTTGCCCCTGCCAAAGTGTACACTACACTGTTTTAAAAAATTATTATATTATTAAATCAGCGCGATATATTTAAATTCATGGATAAACAAACAAATATCTAATACAACAACTTGGAAATGGAAAGAGAAGGCCTAAATCAGCTGGAATGGGGCAGAACCTGACAAAGAGGCAGGCAGCTCTTGCTGCTCTTTGTAATGCTCATCTCACAGGATATCATGACATGATGCCTTTCCCCATCCCAAAAGCCCTAGTGATGTCAAGAAGGGATGGAGAAACATATAAATTAGCATATAAAGCCCTAAATGGCTTGGGCCCTGCCTACCTAAAGGAACCCCTACACCTGTATGTACCTGCCCAGGCACTGAGGTCACACGGAGAAGCACTCCTTGTGGCATCCCTGTCAGAGATGCAGGGGGTGGAGCACATGGGAGGTCTTTCTCTGTGATTGCCCCTAGGCTTTGGAACAATCTCCCCTCAGAAGTTCTTTGGGCTTCTACCCTTTATGGATTTAGGTGCCTAGTAAAGACTTTCCTCTTCACCCAGGCATTTGGTTAGTATCCTGGATGCCCCCCTCTATAATGCTGCTGGGTGGGGGATGGGAGGTAGGGTTGGGATTTTAACTTTTGTATGTTGTAGCATTTTAATGGAAATGTTTTAATGGGGATGTTTTAATGTTGTATGCTGTAGTATTTTAATGAGGAGGTTTTAGTGTTGTAGCCATCTAGAGATCTTGCATATGGGCTGGCTATACATTTAATAAAGAAATAAAGTATATAATGTTATAAAAATGGGGAAAGAGAGAAATGATTTGGCTCCATTTTGTAATATATATAGCTCTATTCTTAATCCCGAAAGGCTTGCTTAAAGAAAAATAAATGCAATCACCACCTGAGGGGGGGGGGGAGGGTCAAGGGCCTACACAAATACACAGGACAACTGTTTGTGGAATAAAAACTGGCCACCGCTCATTTGATTTGCTGGCTGAGGAAGCAGATGTGCAGCATAAGGGATGAACTTATTCTTTCTGCTGCACCCTTGTTGTCCCCCAGGTCCAAGTGCAGGGGAAACCAGGAGCAGCAAAACCCAGGGAACCATTTGGTCACTGGCCATGGAGCTAAAGAGGAAGTGGCCTGCCTTGCACAACCCTAAATGGCCAGGCAGCTCCAGCTCCACCCCCAGTTGCTTGAATCCACCTGGCCAGGCAATGACCTTGTCCTCAGGGCACCATGCAGTCCTCATCCTTCCCCATTCCCAGGTGGCAATGGCGGGCCTTGGTGAGTTCTGGGCCACATCTTCTCACACTTCTCTTGGAAACTCTTCAGGTTCAAACATTTCACTTATCTCCAGTCTTCAAAGCAGTGTTTTAAGGGACATCCATAGTATGATCTCCAGAAACCAGAGAGGGTGTTGAGACCTTGGGTACCAAATGGGTTAACATCTGAAGTAAGATTGGAGCTACTACACAGCTGGGAAACTCGTATATGAACTCATTACACTACTCCAATTCTCAATGGGACCAGTCTAATTAAGTGTCATCAGAGCCCAGATGGAACCCCTGAGACCTTTCAATCTTGGGCACCTTCCATCTTGTCCATCACTAAACCATCCCATCCTGACAAGCACAAACCATCCCTTCTTCATTTCCACACACATATACCTGGCACACGTGTGTTGCATCAAAAGCATATAATCCATCCAACAAAAGCAGAATTAAAATGCTAACCTAAGTTCTGTAAAGGCAAGTAAGGGATTCAGAATTTTACAGATGAAGACGTCATTGATGTTAATAAGCACTTCATGGTGAAACCCAGCTGGTATCATTGTCATATTTCAACCAGAATGGTGTAATAAAGGGAACTTTACTTATAAGCAACATTCTTGTGCACAATTTTTTTAAAACACCAAAGATTTATTTTAAGTCCCAGTATCATTTAGCAAGGCCTGTATTCCTGTTCCTATGCAGTACCTTGAGAAACCCAAGTATTTACATGTAATGCTCCCATAGTTGCTTTTCCAATCATCTGAACATACAGTCCTCCACATTCCAAAAGCAAACACCTGCAACACAGCCTTCTTGCCACTCAGTCTCACTGTGGGATGCAAAAAAAAAATGTGTTGGTAAGAAGCTAATAGAAGAACCAAATAATTATTGCAGTCTACATGGTGTAAAATGCTGGACTAGGACTGAAATCAAATCCTTACTTGCCATTAATCCATGAGTGACCAAAACCTAACCTACATTATAGGATTGTTGTGAGGATACAAGAAAGGAGAGAAAAACTATACATAGTGTCTTGAGCTCCATGGAGGAAAGATAGGATAAAAATGTTCAGATGTTCTAAATAAATCAATTCGGGCACCGCCCTGTTTATTTGCTCCTTTTTCATGTAACTGAACTGTTTATAGCTACAATTTGAATTATATTTATAACTAGCACTATGCCTGTGACTTCAAATAAATCCTGTTATAGCCTGAATCAATTCTATCTGAACTTTGGATCTAAGCCATCTTCATGCTGAGATTGTGAAAATCTAGCATTTCTAAATAATAAATAATTCCTTGGCCCATTCCAGGATTTTTCTGCACCTTGCATTTACCCCACATTTTAAGGTGTCGTAGATCCAATCATTTTTACACAAACTGTTTGCATGCCTCCCTTTCAAACATTGTTTTTGTTCAGTTTAGTCAGTTTCATCTTGTCCACATAGGAGGCAATTAGTTTGGTACATGGGGCATCATGTCATGAGTGACATGGGAAATGATTACCTTAATTTTTAGCACATAACCTACCTTAGTCTGCCCTGACTGTTCACTAAAACCATGGTACTGTTTTGAAAAACCATTCTTCTTCAAGATTCTCTGATCTGCACTGCTAGCCAAGTACCATTTCTATTGCATGCTGGAGAATCTCTACACTGCAAGTACATTCCGTGCATTCTCTTCAGCCCCTTTCAATTTGGAAAAGTTTGCACTCAAAATGCAAACAATCCACCATTTTGCACCACAAACCGAGGCTAATTTTGCGCAGTAAAAATGCCCCATGCTATATCCGGAAGTGCAACTGCTGCAGCGCTATTTACTCTACTGTTGAATTTGCGCTGCTCTCCATTTCTCTTCCACTTGCACCGCGAAGTCTTCGGCAATGTCTTCTATGCATGTGTGGACAACCTCGAGTCCTGCATTCTGATTGGTTGAATCTTCCCCCCTTCCACACACTCTTTCACCAATTTAGTTTTAAATGACTCCGCACAAAACAGGCACTGAGAATCGGCACCCTCGCCCCCTTGCTAAAATTCCTGCATGTGCGAGGAAATTGTGGTACTCCAACCCCCCCATCTAAACTCTTTGCATGTGCAAGGGAATCACCACCCTCCCATTTGCAGCGCCTTCACATGCCACTTTTTTGCAAGGTTTATCTAGGTTTTTGCAAGTTTTTGCAAGGGTTATCCCTCTGTGTTTTTTTATTCCACTGCAAGAAAGGGGGAAGGTGCCCATTCATTGGAGAGGCAGGCCAGAGTGTTGAGGCAGGAAAAATGGCCTTGTTCTGCTGCCCAGATTTCACAGCAGCAGAAGCCACCAAAGCAACAGAGGGGCATTCAAAAAGGTCCTCAACCTTTGCAGTTCTGGAAAGTCCCAGAACAAAGCCACTGCTGCAGGGTGGCTTTGTGGCGACAGTGCGGCACATATGCTGCAGCATTGGGAGCTGTGGAAAACTCCTCAATGTGCCGGGGAATTCCCCGTGCCAACAATAGGGCATCTTCAGCATGCAAAATCAGCCCATGGTAAAATCCACCATTATGCACCGATGCACCCCCCCAAAAAACCAGAGTTCCAGTCCTCAAGAAAATACTAGGATCTTCACAATTTTAGTCTTTTACTTCAGCAACATTAACTTAGAACTCACTCACCCATTCACACCAGTACTCTATCATTAGTCTCACTTTGATTTTTTTTAAACTGTAAAAGCGGAAAGGGAGGGAGGGAAGGGGGGAAATGGTTGACCAGAGGAAAGAGAAAATATCTGAAAGGGAGGATGGGCTGCTATGAGGAGAAAGGAATGTTCTATGTGAAATTGACAATGTTGATCAAATCCATCCAGCCACTTTGCATTTCTGCCTGAACGTAAACTTCAGAAGTTATATGTGAAATTGGCAAAACTAGTCCAATCCACCTTTAAAATGGAAGGGATGGGGAAGAAAAATAAGCTGAGCACTCACTCATCCATTTGCACCAGTGCTCTATCAATAATCTAACTTTGAAAATTAATTTAGAAAATCCAAGGGGGGAAGTGGAGGGAAGTAGGCAAGGGATGAATGGCTGATTGAAGAAAAGAAGAAGTGGCTGGCAGGAAGAGTAGACAAGGAAGAGGGAACATTCTATGTGAAATGGACCAAACTAATCCAATCTTTGCTTATCTGCTTGTATTGTAACTTCAGGAGCTCTATGTGAAACTGACAGTTGGTCTAATCCACCCTGAAAATTGTGGAGGAGGGCACTGAGAAAATGACTGAAGGAAGTGTTGGGCAACTACACAAGTGCTACAGCTTTGGTGGGGCAGACAAATAAAGACCGAATAATTATGATCACATACTTTAAAGAAAGTTATCTCAGAATCAAATTGAGCAAAACACTAGTAAAAGTGTTCATTAAAAAAACAGGAAAAAAACTTGTAACTGGAAATGTTTCCAGAACCAAATGTGAGGGTGGGGGGAGAGAATGTGGAAGACCGCAGAAAAAAAATGTAGTATTTCCTGGCAGGATACATAGTAACTTATGCGTGTGGCTTCAGACCTGGCTACAGGACACAGATGACTTTCGTCACACTGGTAGATGGTCTGCATCTATAGATCAAACAAAGCATGGCTTTCTAGGTCTTCCTGTTAGACTTTTCAGGGACTTTTGTCACAGTCAAATCATTCCATGTTTTGAATGGCTGGGATCGTCTAATGCATGGGAAACTGATGCTTTTTATGTGGTATTGAATGATTTTTTAAAAAACCCTCCAAATTTGGAAAGGTAGTTGCAAATACTTATATAAAATACTTAAAATCCCTGGACCTGGGAAATCATTATGTACACCTTCTTTTCCCTTGTCATTTTGGGGTTTTTTCCCCTCTCTTTGTCTCTTTAGTTGCATTTATTTCACACGCTACTGCTGAAAATGTATGTTTCTGATGGTGGTGGGATGCCAACTGTGACTCAGAAGAATATTCTCCACCCCATTTTTTTTCTTTTGCACAAGTGCTCTACAGTTACTGTGTAGTTACATGCAGAACGAGAAGAAAAAATAGCATTTTGTGGCAAGATATGCTGTAAATGACTTGTGCAGAAAATGACTAATAATCCATAATCGTAACAAAGTTACCACAGCGATACTCATCCTCTCCATCTTTACAGTTGAAAACACCATCACACCTTGCTGTCTGATCGATACATTTAAAGGATGATCTACACCGAAATCTCCCAATGCAGTTGAAGTATACTGATAGAAGGGAAGAAACAGACTGTGTTAACAGATCAAAACTTTGGTTACCTTGAGTACTCAAAAAATATTATAGAACACATTTCATGTTGGGTGAGTTAATTAAATGGCTGAAAGTTTATCTGTTAATTATTACATAACGCTGTTAAATGTATTAATTAGTATTACTATTCTAAACCAGTAGCTTTGTAAAGCTTAGCTATCTTTTACAACACTGTTAAATAAGGAAGATTTTCTGTCTGGGCATAGTTGGACAGGTCCATTATGCACAAGGTAGAAGAAGAGGTTGGATTTATACCCAACCTTCTCTCCTGTAAGGAGACTCAAAAGGGGTTTACAAACTCCTCTTCCTACCTCTTTCCACAGCAGACACCTTGTGAGATAGATGAGGCAGGTGGGGCTGAGAGAGTTCTGAATGAACTGTGACTAACCCAAGGTTACCCACCAGGAATATAGGGCTTGGGAAACAAATCCGGTTCACCAGGTAAAAGTCTGCCACTCATGTGGAGGAGTGGGGAATCAAACCCATTTCTCCAGACTGGAGTTCACCTGCTCATCAGGGGCAAATGTCCATTGTAGAAAGATTGTATGTTGTTTCTCTGTGAACTCCTTTAAGTAGTCATTTGAAATGAACAGTGGCATATGAGTTCCCTAAATGAATGCATTCATTATTTTATGGGCCCTTTGATCCATGTTTCCTCATTATTGAATAAGGGCCACTTATACTAACTCCTAGCTATTAGTATCATGGAGAGAAGCAATCTGATGTAGGCTGATATATGCAGAGTTCTTCATGCACTAAAACCTCCCATTCACTTTTCCAGTGTGTAGAATTTTCAGCCTGCAGCTTCAGTTTCCTGGCCCCACGGAATTGAAAAACAAGAGGGAAAAAATGGCTTCCCTATAGTGATGCTTGGAGAAATTTCCTCAGTCTCAATAGTTAAGACTATAGAGATTAGGGGAAGTAGCCTAGATGGTCAACCAGAACTGACATTTCATTCTTTCCAATCTCCACCATTCCTAGACATTGCTAGTATTTGCCAAGGCAGTGTGAGACCCCTGGCATGCACTGATTTTGGCTTGATATAGCAACTAAAAACCCAACAAGAGCTTGCAAAAAGATAATACACTATCATACATCCTGGCTTAAAGGCTGACATACTAAGAGCACAGAAGATAGGAAGATAGAGAGGATTCATCTAGTACATTTTTAAGCAATAAGTTAACTATGAGATAATGCAACATATCTTGGAGCTTTGAAGGAGGCAACAGCATGTGACTGGTTCTCTGGGAGCACTTGATTCCCCCCAACCAATAGCAGCATTAGAGCTTATTGCTTGAAAAATTGATCTCAAAAATTTAGATTGTATTCTCTCTAAGTTTAAATTGGGAATTGAAATACAAAACACACCTCCGTAAAGAATTTGGGCCAAAGGTTTTGCAATAAATAATTTAATTGTAGCTTCAACATTATGACCTCCATGGTATTATATTAGCATAAAAGTGATGTATTTTATAACTATTTTAATAATACATTTTATTACTAAATGTTATTAGTATTTAAGAATAGTTATCAGTTTTACACAATCTAGTTTTAAAGTTTTAATGGATTGTCATATTTATTCTTTTGTTCTTTAGTTCTTAAGCCTTAGTTTAGTTCTTTAGTTCTTAAGTCACATATCATATGAATAAGATCTCCTCAGAACACTAATTTTTTGTTATATATTGGAATGTGTATTGTGTTGGTTATTCAGTTTTATGGATGGTCTATGACTGCAATAAATAAACTTCTTCTTTCCCCAAACTGGGAAGATTCTGGTCTACAAAATGTCTGCAGTTCCCTCCTCAAATGGCCTGGAATTGCACGAAACTGAGAAGAGATGTCTGATCACCAGCACCATATGAACCAAATGGCAGCTGGCATGTGACCAGATTCCTATGTGTGCTATACATTTGTACACAATGACCTCCATGTTTGACTTTGGCAGCTGAAAACCAGTGTGAGAAGTGACTTGCTCACAGGCAATAATAATTATTAGATGTGCCCTTGATCAAAATGTCTCAGCAGTCTTCATACTGTGGATTATCTCAGTGTTCTTAAATACCAACCCTCTCTTAAAGATCTCACAATGAGAGATTTATTCTATTTCAATACAAATCAGAATCAAAATCTTTATTATGGTCATAGACCAGTATATATTTAAATATGAAACTATGTTAGAAGGGGTACGGTCAATATAAAAGGATAATATCAAATCTAACTCCTCTATGGTTGTCTCCAATTGAAGCTGTTACTAGAAAAGAAATACATATGAAAGAAAAACGGCCTACTTATAGAAAGTTGCTGAATTCCAAGGTGACAACTTAAACCTTTAACCTATGAACTTAAACCTATGGATGATTTAAAAGAGATTGTTAAAGAATTGGTTCCACTATTATCAACTTCTGGAAACATTTAAAGCTGATTGTTAAGATACGGGCTTTATCACACAAATGACAGACTCTGAATGTAACTTATGTATAAATGATGATAAATTGATTACAAAAATGTATAAGATGTTACTGAAGGTGGTTAAGTTGGCAATGATTAAATGGGTTAGAAATTTTGGTAGCAATATACAGATGGAACAGTGGGAGAAACTGTGGAAGAAGGATTTAACTTCATATCATATTATAACCTGAAGGAAAATTGTTATAAAATGATGTATAGGTGATATTTGATACAACATGGAGTAGGACAAGGGGGAAGTGTGCAAAGCAGTAAGAGGGAGTACAGCGGGTAAGACTAGGCAGGCTGGCTGCGGGCAAAGGGAAGTGGTCCGGAACAAAGCTGTGCCCACTGGCAAATCAGTTGGGCTCTGGCAGCGAAGCAAAATTAAAATCATGCTATAAATGGATTTGCTTGCTGTGGAGAGAGTGGTAAGTGAAAACAGGGCTAGAGGAAATAGGTCCATACAAAAAATCTTGCTGTGGCGGACATTCACCTCCACCACGCAGCGTACACTTTGTGCATAATTGGTCAATATGCTCAAAAATGGAGGGATAAAGAAATATCAGCAAAGGAAGACTGGATTTTGAAAGACACAGAATATTCAGAAAATAGCAGCCATCGAGTCACCGGTGGCAGCCATTGCGGCAGAGGTGAGCAACACGAGGCAAAGAGGAGGGGGACATTCAGCTCATAGGGCGCAGTTGCAGGGAGCTGCAATGATTGGCCCGAGCTGAAAAAGGCGGGAGCAGCAAGACACATAAAAGCGCCACGCCCCGAGCCTCGGCCTTCTTGGCTAGCCGAGGCTCAAGAGCAACGTGACTGTAAAGGATTCAATGGTGTTGATGTTCAGGACAGCCGCCTGGCCTTGACTGAATTCCATAACCCGGGCGATGGGCCAGCATCTGCGGCGGAGACTCTGGCGGAGACCTTATCTCTGCGAGGGAGATGAGGACTCCGTTCCCATGGGAATCCGGGAGGGGGGATGGGATGGACAGAGTTATAACCTGTGCTTCTGGCGGGAGACTTTATTCCTGCCACGTCGTGTACGTGAGCTTTCTAGGATGTCTGAATAAACGGTCTTTTATACCAAAAAGCCTTTTATTTCTGCTTCTATGGAATTCCTTACAGTGACCCACCCACCCTCCCGAGCTGCAATTGTTAATAGTTGACTTTTTGTAATGGTTTATTGCATAACTGTACTTTGTCAAAACCCGGCAGGTTGGCAACAGAATCGCAACATCTGGGGGGAGAAGCCAAGCTGGGTGGCCGGTCTTCTCCATGATTATGCCCTTAACAAAGGGCCGGGGGGTGGGGCGGGCCGGTAAGCAAGCCAGTAGGCTTAGCTGGTGCCCACCACCCCAGCAGGTGGGGGTGGGGCAGGCCGGTAGGCAAGCCAGTAAGCTTAGCTGGTGCCTGCTACCCCCAGCAGGAAGGGTTGACACCAGGGGGTATCCACCCCGGTGGCTCCCGGCTTCCTGCCCAATGCCCCAATGGAGATTGGGGATGGCATGATGTTGCGATCCGTTTGTCTGCCCAGCTTCTTAAGTGTTTGATGTTTGCTAATTAATAAATTGGGCTGCGGCCCAATCTATTTCCAAGCTTTGGTTTGATGTGTTTATTTGCCGGGGAAGGGTCTACACCATCTGCACGCAATGGCAAAATTGACACCTTTAATAAGGGACAATAATATGGAGAGCTTGTTAGAAAACTGGAAACCTTTTATGGAATACCTGATGGAATACCATTCAAACAGAGCAGCAATAGCAGGATTTGCAATTTAAAAGAAAACAGCAGAATGTGCTAATATATTAGCAAAACAAAAAATGGTTTTGATAATGTAATGAATCTAGAATTAACATTTAATCAAAGATGAGATACCTGAAAGTCACTTTAGTCTCTTTGGATGTGAAATGACTTGTATTTTGTTAGGTTTTAATTAGTTTTTTTTCTTTTAGTTGTTGTTGTTGGTATCCATGTATGTTTTGTGTGTCTTTGCATGAGAAAAATAAAAAATATTATACTAAAAAAACCTTTGGCAGCAGAGTGACCCTATTCTCATCAGGAGACTCATGAAAAATTCAAACTTGTGACTGGTAATTTAGAACCTAATAAATTAGTTATTTGTACTCACAAGCCAGGCCAATGGCAGCTGCTATGATCACGGTGAGTAATAAGGCAAGGATAACAGGAAGCAGTCTTAATGGAACTAAAGAATGGCACTGAGGTGTTGAGATCTCTCCTGGAAATCAAACAGAAAAGTGAGAAAGGGCAGCCATACAAAACAAGCTTTCTCACTAGAGACACTGAATAGTATTCATGGTTTCATTTTTTGAGCCTGCTGTACATTCTGATTCATGTTTATGCAATATGTTATACCAGACAGTTCTTTCCAAATAGTATGGCTTTTTCATTGCCCTCCAGCCCCTGCATAACACTGTTTCAAAAGATAATCAGAACCACGAGTAGTCTTAATCATGTTCCTGGCAAAAGCCCAGGGTGTGATCCCAGAATCACATATGCTACCCCCCTCAAACACCATGGCTAACCATCTCTAGGACACCTTGGAGGGAAGGCTGAGGAGAATGGGCAGCAACACCAGTGGGGTGTAGAGAAGGACCAGGAAGGAGCAGATACCCCTCACTTCTTTCATTAGAGCTTCTATCACCTGAGAGGCACTTGGAGGGATCAGCTTGAGAGGGGTCCATAGCAGCTCCGAGGCTGCCATTTTATCCTGGGGGCTGAGGGTGGGGAGGAGGGCAAAGGAAACCAGGCTCTTACCTGGAGGTGACATGCAGCGTGGGACATCTTGTCCACCCAGCTCCTTGTTATGGTCAAGCAAGGGGCTGCCTCTTCTTTTGCAAATAGGCAAGAGCTGCCCTGCTGCTAGAACTTCGCTGTTCTAGCCCTGGATAGGGTGAGCAAAAGCAGTTGCTAGTGCCCTGGATCCAGCTGCCAGAGCCCCTGAATGGGATGGGAACAAGTGGCCATCACTATGATTGGATGTGGCCCAAGCCCTGAACAGGGTGGACATGAGTAACAGGGCCAAAGGAGCCTTCTTTTCCTGCCCCTTTTGGGAATGCAGGGATACGGCAGGTCAGAGGCTGCCCAAGGTGCCCGTCAATCCTGATCAGAACCACTGGGATGCACTTTGACATGTTTTGGCAGGGTGGGAAATGTGCTGCCCAATCCATTATGCTCTGTCAACACCCAAAAATCAACACCAAGAATGCCAAGACCTCCTACATAGTAAAGGGAAGCTGAAAACACTGCCATCTTGCTGCAACAGAGACCTGCCTCTGCTAAACTGGCTTTCAAGGCTTTTGATAGCACCACGCCATAATCTCTCAGGAGCTTTCAGAACATATGAACCAGGCATCATACAGCTTAGTGGACCCCCTCCCCAACCTCACATACCTAGGACCACCTCTGTCATGGCTTCTAGAACATATCTGGGTGTACTCAGAAATACTTCCATCCTAGATTTCACTGAGATATCACCGTGTCTCGTTACTATTCTAGCATGGTGTAACACAGGGAAGTCTACTTCAGTAAATTCACTATCAGTAATATATAGCTAGGGCTGCTTGTGAAAATAATGAATATTGAATATTGAATTTCTGGACTGAATAATGATCAGTCCATACAGAAATTTCTGATAGCCAGTTCATAATCTGCCGTTATATTGAAATATCTGAGAACTTTATCAAACTCAAAATTTCTTAGAGGAATCTTGAAGATCAAAGCGGAAATATGGACTTGTTTTCTCACTATTGAATCCCCTCATTCTGTATTGTTATGTTTTTATGAAAGCCTTGCACAAAAACACCTGACTAAACCATCCTTAAACAATATCAATAATTTGACGTTTATTTCATTGTATTTAAAATAATAGTAGACCACCTTTGCTTATTAATGGTAAAATAATGGTGGACCATCTTTACAAGGCAAAACAACACCATATAAAGCCTCGTAGTCCTGTTTACATAGTGCAGTAAATGCATGTACATCCTGCATATATTTGGGCACATCTGTTTTTAAGAGCCAACAGACATTCATTTTACAAATGAAGCCAGGGACTACTGCTTGGATAATGTGGGGTTTAACTCACACTGAGAGTTGTACATGCATTGAAAGTTACATGAGAATTACTTAATATAACATGAGAATTACATATAAAGAAAAATCAAGTGTATTTTTACATGGATTGCATGCATATTCACTATACCAAAGACAGAGTTATATTAGCAACATTGTGACTAGTAACAGCTTAAAATCACATCATTCCTTCTTAAATTCAGCAGTGCAAAATTAGGGAAAAGGGGGGGGGGCTCCTCAGGATAAAATTACTTGGATGATCTTGGGGGTGGGGGTGGGGGAAGACAGTATAGATAGGCATTGCAAAAACAACCTTCACCTCCATTGCCATTTCAGAGCATTGGAGCCACCACTGAGAAAGCTCTGGAGCAGACAGTAAAAAACCAGCACTCTTTATTGGGAAGAATCAGTGAGGAGAACCTGATGCAAAGACCAGAGCTGGTGCATTGATTTATGTTCATTATGTTTCTCACTGAGTAAGAATAGAAGAGACTTTAATGACTGGCTGAGATTTACTTGTGCTATCTTTCTCCTGCTCAATCAACTCTAATTTTCACTTCAGATAGTGGTACTGCTATTTTATTTATTACTTCATTTTGCCACTGAACTATTATTTTACCACTTAACAACACAGAATCCCACACCGATGTTCAGCAAACACATATGCATGACAATGATGGCACTTCTCTATAGCTTCAAGATGTCAAATTCCAGGTCATTCTGCAAAACTGAGCAAACAGAAATGTACAATAATGTCCAGAATCTAGAAGGACTAAATAACAAAGAAAGAAATAAAGGATCGGTATTATATACACTAAAAAATTTCAAGCAATGCCAGAATATTCCAACCAAAAGCTGCTTAGATAGAGGAACTGAGATCTGATGCTGCCACTGAGACTGAAGATGCTCTCAAATGCGCATTTTAGCACAATCAGGTATAGAAGCAGAGGTGGGATCCAACCAGTTCTCACCACTTCTCTAGAAGTGGTTACTAATTTTTTCTGAGTGCCGAGAAGGGGTTACTAAAGCAACCTCCCTGTTCAATAGGGACTCGAGGTGGCGTGTGTGCGGTGGCAACACTGTTTGAATCCCACCACCATTGGAACCTGTTATTAAAATTTTTGGATCCCACCACTGTATAGAAGGTCTCATGGCGTATCAAAAACAGCCTACCAGCTGTGTGTTGTGGCCTGTGTTAGGAAGACCATTTTTGTTGGCCTTGTTCTCTACTCCCACACTATGTCGCCTTTTTTTTTACCACCCTGTGCTAGCTACTCATACAGAGTTCATAAAACACAATTCTGTGTTCCTTGCAGACTAATAGGAGGCCAAGTGGGAACACCCAGACTGATTTCACTTTAGGCACAAAGGTAAAATGATAGATCAATGAAGATGTTTGGCATGATAAAGAGACATAGTAACCAGTGCAAAGAGACTGAAAAGAGAAACTGATCTATTCATGTACTGAATGCTCCTGAACTATTGTTCTTAACGTTTTTGCTCCATTAAGGTGCCTTTTGGCATAGTGACCAAGCAAAAGAGACATTAGTTTTTTATTATTGAAGCTCTACATTTTATCTGTACCATCTGCCTTCATTTAATTCTCAGAGTACAGAGGACAAAAATTCCTAGATGCAACATTTGAATAAAAGGTATCTTTCTAAAAAAAAATGTTTGTAGGATTTTTATCACTTGGTCTTGTCCATGAAACTTTCCCAAGCCAAATACTTCAGAAGCAAAATAAGATACATTCTGAATTTTTGAGGGCAGAGGAGAACCACATTGGTGCATAGTATATTTGATTGCAAGACATTGTCTATAACTTACAGGGGTTAAAAGAAGCTCAGAGAGACACAGGGCCTATTTTTTGTATCTAATAGTATAAACCCACACATTCTTACCATTTTCATTTTCAGTAGAATCTTCTTTTGCTTCCTGTATGCAGAACAATTTTTTGTAATAAACACACAGGTCTACCTCTGGCAGTTGATCTTCTACAGTGGAAACAATTTCAACAGCTCCAGGACTGGAATCGGTTTCTTCGACCTGACCCAACAAAGAACACACAATCAAAGCACTGCAAGATCGGAGCAAAATAGCTGTCTCCTTGTTCAACAGAGATGATTTTCAGAGCTAGCTTATAGTTCAAAGTACTTGCCTTATGATAAATATAAAACAACCATTACATTTTCATGTGCCTATAGGAAATAGCTCCAGAAAAATCCTAATTGAGTCATGGGATGCTCAAAGACCTGTTAGTTCAGCACATGTCCTGTTCGTTGTTTGTTGGTCAGAAACATGGAGCCAATTTTATGATGTTCATCAACTTCTTCATTATTATGTAGCAAATTGCTCTCCCCCAAATTCCTTCCACAGTACATTACTGCACAATCAGCTTTTCACACATGCACTTTCTCGCACTGTCTAATTGGGTTCTCCTCCGCCCTTGCTGTACTACTGCTCGCTTAGCATGCAATTGTTGAAATAGGTTGTCTGTCATGGGAGGGATTTCCCCCCAGTGTTTTTAAAACTAGGCACCATTCAAAAGATCGACTGTAACCATCTACAACCTTATCTGAATTCCCAGGTTTATTTTTAAGTGCTGTCTATGCAAGATTTCTGTGCCATGCACAAGAAGTGACCTGATAAATAGAACTGAGCCCTTAGAGAGTAGCCAAACTTCACATGGCGGGGGGATGGGGGGGGTTAGCTTGTTAGCTTGTCACATGTGGGCAAGAAATTAACTGAGCCAGCTGATGTTCAAAATTAGTTTTTTTCAAATTATTTGAAATCAGTGGCCTATATCTTAGTCTAACTCAGTGCTGGGTTGTGCCTGGTGTACACACAACACAGACATATTCAAGGCACCAGGCGTAGAGGTATAATGAGCTCATGTGCAGATTCTGACTTGCCTGAGACTGAGTGCATTGGCCCTGCCCCCTACAGACTGCACACATTCAGCACCAATTATACATTGAGCTGTGTGTGCATTTAGATTCAGTCTGTCCCTATAACAGATGCTGCAGCAATCCTAACCACAAAGGTAGAATGTCTACATATACAAGTTGCATGAGTATAGGCTCCATACTCATATTGTGGTAACTGCAAGCAGGTAGAAATGGGAGTAATGCATTCAAATCCCATTTTTCAAAAGCTTCTGGAACTGTTTTTAAGTTGGCAGAGTTCAAAGGGATCAGGACATAATGAATGCTGTTTACTTTTAAGTTGCATTTCTTAGGTTATCAGTACATCTAATTCTCAATTCTACCAAATCTGTGGATACCTAAATCTAAAGACCACCAATCCCTCCAAGGGAGCTGATATCTGAAGATCAGTTGTAATTCTGAGGGGACACCACCTGCAGGCTGGCAACCCTATGGGCACCAGCCATTTTAATATTGTATATAGTATATATATTGTATACAATATTGTATAATATAGTATATAATACTGTATATATAGACGACTCCATGTCATGGAAATGCGCATACTCCTGGACACTGGCTGTATGCCTCCTTGAACACATCACCAATTACATGGTCCGAAAACAATTTGGCATCGCACCCATCAAGGTAAAAATTAGAGAGGCACCTGCGCTTGTACGGCCATGTCCAACAAGCAGCCCCGGACACTATCACCAGCATTACCTATCACATTGAGGTTACTGGTCGGCGGCCATGCAGATGGTCAAAACAACAATGGCAAGATACCATCAATGTGATTCTGAAAATTACAGGCCTGTAACCAGACATCAGTGGGACAACGCTACGAAGAAGATATAGTGATGACAGCAGAAGATCTAGAAAGTCACTGTTGATAATTTCTTCTCTGCTCTCATCTTTAATTCTGTTTGCCTTTTCTCTTCATACATAATTTTTCCTCAGTTCAGTCTGGCTTCTTCCTTCACAGCTAAGCTGTACTCCCAAGGGTCTGAAGACCACTGCTAGGTTCTAGAGAATGTGCAACACCTCTTATTCTCCTTTATCAGTCAGATATAGCAGCAGCCTTTTTTGTCTGATCACTCTTGGGGAGGTTCAGCACCTTCTAGCAAATCTTGGGGGGGGGGGGTCTACCCTCCTTTTCCCCGCCTATTTTTCAGGCTCCTTTTTGCATCTGGCCATGTATGCACTTATGTCATGTATACAGGAATAATGCTTTTCTGTCTGCTTCCCTACCCTACAAATGTGCCTTGTCCCAGTATTTAAAACTGTAGGAAAATTAAATCAGATGGTACATTTCCAGGCACCACTGTGTCCTGATAGTACTATTTTCATAACCCATGCATTGGGATTTTCCATTCTGAAACCAACATTGAGATATATATTATTCTAGGAATATCCTGCTTGAACATCTCCAGTGAAAGAAGAAATAAATTTTGAAAATAAATTCTGTGCTCTGGCACAACTGGCCTTTAGCTTAACCTTTAGATGTTCACAGAGATAACCAGAAATAACAGAAGGGTTGAGGCACACAATCAACTGAATTGCAATACATTTCTCAGACCTTGCCTTCCAGCCATACAAAGAAAACTCTTCAAGTGAGCTCAAAGAGAACTGCCCAGGTTTTTCAAAAGAGAATTACCTCATCCTTGAATGAAACAGCTTTCCACAATACAGCATGCAACTGAGGAGCAGAATGGAAATATTTAACCCCCCTCCAATACTTCTACTTACCTCTTCCAGTGAATCCATTTTTACAAGTACAACTTGTTTCTGTTTTCATTATAAATGTTAGCCAACTAAAAATTCTACAGTCTGTTTCTGAAATATTTTCATTGAGCCATCCAGAATTGTGAGCTGAATCATTGTAGTAGAAGGCATTATTACTGGCGTCAATGTAATTCAACCAGTCTATACGTATCAGGTAGCCTAGAATGGCATCAATCCAAAGGACAAGAAGGTAAAAAGGCAGGAATTCCTTTAATTAACAGTAGTCAGGGAAAGTAATGTAGGTTTTGCAAACATTTTCAAAAAATCTCTACGGAAACTATATGGTGGGCCATTTCTTTGCATTCAAAAAGGTTTACTATTTCTTTGTATTCAAAACTGATCACACTACTTTGGTTAGACGACTTGTCTTCATTTATTCAGAAGGGCCTGCCTGTGGTGTATCAAAAGGCAGCTTAAAAGATGTTTCTTAGATAATGAAACATTTAAGTAACAGAATAGGAACTTTCTTCTAGAAATACTAAAAATAGAGCAGGATGCAGATTTCATCTGCTGTAAACTTAGAAGAGATATTTTCAGATACATATCAAGATCTAGTGAGGGCATTCCATAAATACAAAAAGTTTTCTGTAAAAAAATTTCTGGGGCTGGAGCACAAAGATTATCTTAGAGGGTGAAAATGCTCTGTCCAGTACCTGGGAATGGACATATGATGTTCTGCCTACCAATTAAGATCCTCTTCACAAGTCCTGCCCTTGGTGTTTCTACCTACAGAGTTGAGGTGGTAGAAGCCATAGACAGGGATTTTCAACAGTGGCACCTGACCCTGGAATGTGTATTCTGATGAGATTTGTCTGGTATATACTGCATATTACAGGCCAGGTCAAAACATTTATTCTTTTTACATAAAGCTTTTAACTGAGTGGTTTCATACTGTTTATGTCAGATACTAGCCTGAGGATAATTTTATGGATACCATTTTGACAAGTTTTATGGCTTTTTATGTCTTGTTTTTAATGGCTTATTTTAATAAGCCTCCACAGATAAGCCTCCACAGTTCAAGTGGCAGAGTGGAGAATCAAACTCAGTGTCCCTAAGCATATCTCTAAAGCAAAGACATCATAAACATTCTCTAAATAAGAAAATTCCTTTGAGATGAGTCTGTAGGGTTACTTTCATTTTTTTTTAATTGCATGTGATCTGATGATTCTTCTGTTTCTTCTGTGCCATTTTTGTGCTGTTTTATGCTACTGGAGCAGCAGTGGCATAGTGGTTAAGGGAAGGTGCACTCTAATCTGAAGGAACCAGGTTTGATTCTCCACTCTGCCACTTGAACTGTGGAGGCATCTGGGGGAATTCAGATTAGCCTGTGCACTCTAATACATGCCAGCTGGGTGACCTTGGGCTAGTCATAGTTCTTCTGAGTCTCTCAGCCCCACCTACCTCACAGAGTGTTTGTTGGGGGGGAGGGAAAGGAGATTGTCAGCCCCTTTGAGTCTCCTTACTGGAGAGAAAGAGGGGATATAAATCCAACTCTTTTTCTTCTTCTTATATGTTATACACCCTTTATATATATATATATATATATTATACACCCTTTATATATTTTCCAGTTATATTTTTGCATCAACTGTATTTAAATATATATATAAATATATATATATAAATCTATCAGTGCGTTTTTCTGCTGACAGGTAATCTCCCAAACTACTGGACCGATTGCTTTGAAATTTTCACACGTCGCATTCGTGTGCGGCCAGGTTTCCATACTGTTTCCACACCTCCTGTTGTGTACATGTCACAACTATGCCAGTTATTGTGTACATGCCACACCTGTGACAGTTGGAACCACAGTTCTGTTCAGCAACAGCACCATCTGTTGGCCGTCAAAGCAACACCCTCTGATACAAGGGAAACAACCATGCCTTCCTTGAAAACCATTGCCTTATGGAGTGAAAGGAATGGGTTCCGCCATCTGGACATGGCCCACCCACCCGAGCAGAGGAAGGGGAAGGACCAAACACTCTGAAATTTGAACACAACGTAGCTCATGCCTCCCAGTGTGTTTTACGCTAGATAATTCACCTGCAAGGGAAGGGAGTGAAAGGGACAGGGACCTGGACATTGCCCGCCCACCCTAGCAGAGGATGGGGAACTTTAGGGAGGGACGGGGTGGGTTGCCATGCAAGGGAACGGGAGAGAGGGAGGGGAGCAAGGGGCCCCTTGCCCCTCCCCTCCCTTGCAAGCATTGTGCAATGACACATGTTCGAACCGTTCGCTTCCCCTTTTCTTTCTTTTCCACTTCACCAGACTTATCCACAGCAACACGTGGCCAGTTACATATACATTACAGTTGATGCAAAAACATAACTGGAAAATATGTGGATATTTTAATGAGGAAATTCATCACAGGAAAGAGAATTCATTTATCACAAGAGAGAAACAAAATTAAAATGGAAACTTAATCCCTAGAATTCCTGTATCAATGCACACTCTCAAACAGATTACCCATGTTATCATCTCTGACAGCACAGGTATCCTGCTTGAGAAGGAATGGGACTGATGCTGGCTGCTCTGGTATCATGTGTCACCTTTGTCCGGCTTCCAAAGAAGGGGCTGAGATTAATGTTGGTCCCTTAAATGGCCTTCCTCTGCCCTGCTCCCAATACCACATGTGAAGGCATGCCATGTCAGGCTACCTGGTTCCACCTTTCTGCTGGCCACAGCAAATTCCACTCATTTCCCCTCTCCTCGGATGGGGTTTTGGAATCGCACTGTCCCTTTTTTTCTCCAGCACATGAACTTTGTAGTCAGAGCTGACAATACTAACGTATGTTCAGCATACTGGGAAGAGACTTATATACAAGAATATGGTCTTTGCTTTGCATGAAGATCTCTGGATCTCAGCCATAATCTTTGGCCAATTATGTACAATGTGTCTGAGGGATAATGTTCGTTGCAGAAAGATTTATTGTATGAACATATTTTCTCAAGCTTTGCTTTCATTTTCCATTGTCTTCTCAGCAAGCAGCACCACTTCTAGCATAATTTTGATTTTCTTCACCGCCAGAGTGGGGCATATTTGCCAGTGAGCACATCTTCCCTCATCCCACAGCCAGCCTGATTCATCTCCACTTTTGCTGCTGAACAGCAAGTAAGAGAATAGGACTTGGCTGGCTGTTTTTTCCATGAACAACTGCGTTGATGGGTACCGAGAAAGGGAGGAAAGGAGAATGGTATTTATCCATACAAGTCCAATCAACATTCAGTTCTGTTTCCTGCTAACTAACTTTCAGCTCTTCCTCTAGAGTGGTGGCAGGCAGTCTTTCAAAACTGATGTCTGCATTAAATGAGGCTCTCACTAGGCCTTACCCTATACTATGATCTCATTCATGCTGATCCAGGTAGTGTTTTAGGTACATGAAATCTTGATTTGGGAAATGCAGATATAATAAATGGCTGGGCCCTGCAATTTTAAGGGTGCACAAAGTCCAAATGTGATACACAGTTTACATAGATCTACCACCCCCAGTTTTAGTACATCAAAACTGTACTCTCTTTTTCCCTTTCAGCCTTTTTACACTAACAATTCTAAGAACCACAAGTTGGTGTAAAAACAGGATATCAGTTTGTGTCAAGCAGATCATAGAAGGTTTTGAGGTTTGGCTTTTTTATCTCAGCAGGCTCTGCCTCTCTTTCTCTGTACATTTGGCTACATGCACTTCACTGAAGAAAAAAGAGATGGCAGAGACAGAGACAACACTCTACGCCAAGATTTTGAACAAGTACAAAACCAGAAGTATCCAGTCCCAGTCGTTACTGGAACCTCTCTTGGCAACTGGGGTCCCTGCACACACAGCGTGAGTACCTATTTCACAACATAGTCTCCTGTCTGTTTATAAAAGTCCAAATCTAAAAGGCCTTTGGGAATATGAATATTTCATTTCTAGAATCTGGTTTGGAATGGCACTTAATTCTACCCTCAGGTAAATCTACTGCCTTTATCACTAACCACTTCCTCTGAGCTGAACTTGTTCCCAGGGCAAGTAAAGGGAAGGTCTGGTATCACCTTGCTTATGTCACTGCCAGATACCTCAGAGAAGAAAATGGATAGACAGGTGGTGATAAAGAGCAAGGGATAAAGCAGAGTTAGGAGGCTCCAGAAATTGGCAGTAGCCCCTCTGCTGAGATATGGGGGTCTCAGCAGTTGTCCAATCATGTCTTTCCATGATGGCAGTCCAGATTTTTATTTTTATAGCACCAACAACTCACTGCATTATGAAATAATTTTGAAAGGCAGGTCTGAAGCACAGACTCAGAAAGGGTATTTCATTCTACCCTCCTTGACCAACATTAGTGGAGATGCCTCCCGAGGAAGAGCTGGCAGAAACAGGTTTTAGAATGATTTAATATCCTGAAGCAGTACAGTGTGGGATTGATGAGAAGCAGAAAGCAAAATTCAGTTCTAAGGATAATAGTGCTAAGGATAATAGTGACCTGTGCGCCATTAAAATCCAGAGAATGCTGCTGACCTTAGTCAGTGCAAAAACAGGTTAAGCAAGAAATGTTTAGAGAAGAAAAACAGTCTATTATCTTTCACAATATGCTTCCTGAGTTATGACATCACAATGTCCATGTCAAATGATTACAGCTTGGATCTAAATCTTAACGTGGCAAGTTCAGGATTTTAGATTGTTTCCCTGATCTTACTGACCTTTTTATATGGCTCTTTGGTAACTTGCATATTCATTATAAGAATTACATTATACTTTCACACTTGGACACTTTTACACTGGGAAACATATGGCACGTAACCTAGAAATGCATAGATTTGCTACACTTCTAAGTATTCTGTTTCATAGCCTAACATGAAATAATGAAACAGGTAAACATTTCCTGACATTCAGTTAATATGATATGAATAACTTTACTTTACTTCCTTGTGTGTGCTAGTCTGCTTTTCAAAGACACAAGCTTATGGTAAGAAAAAAAGATGGTAACCCAAACACAAAATGTTTTGCAGTGAATGCAATTAAAGCTTGTGTATCTGACAACTCCATAACTTTTTGTACTTTACTGGCATGCTTGTAATCAGAATTTTAAAAGTGTCCCCAATTAATTGAGCCACAGATTTTTTTAAAAAAATTGAAGTCTGTCTTGATGTAACTACTTACAAAATGCAACCATAAGCAATGATAGAATTAGTTAATCATATGATTAATCAACTAAAATGTGATATTCATGGCATTTAAAAAGTTGAAAAAAACTAACTTGCAAACACAAGAGAAGAATCTAAATTTAGCTAATGTTGTAAATTGTATTTTAAAAGTTTCCACTAAGCTGAATATCTGGAAAGAAAACATGGGCAGTTGAAACGCGATTGTTATCTTTCTTTCTAACAGTGAGTTCATTGCAATTTTCTTAGGCTAAAAGCTTTGGCAGCTACTGGACAAAAGACAGTGGAAGAAGCAGCAAAATGGTGAGTCTGGTAGAATAATTGTATAACTCGCATCCATCAAAGTCATTGCTTAGGTTTTTTCCTCTACAGAGTCTGACATCCTAGGAGATGATACTCCAAAATAAAACCAGACTTGGTATATACTCTGTGACTGGGGAGGCTTGCCATGAAGAAGCTAGAAAAGATTCTTCAGTAAAGGGATGTGTCACTGGTGATCAAGGTCAAGTTAATTTGTGTTATAATGTACCTGATTACTATGTATGGGTATGAAAGTTGGAAATGAAGAAAGCTGACAGGAAGAAAGTTGAGTCATTGGACATGTGGTGTTGGGGGAGAGTTTTGCTGATTCTGTGGATACCCAAAAAATGAATCAGTGAGTTGTAGATCAAATCAAACCTGAACTCTCCCAATAGAAGCTAAAAATGACCAAACTGATGCTGTTGCACTTTGGTCACATTAAGATAACACAAGAGTCACTGAAAAATACAATATTGGTAGGGAAGGCAGCAGGAGAAGAGGAAGACCCAACACGGCTTCCAGTTTACAAAACCTGAGAAAGGCTGTGGATATAACATTTTGGAGGACATTATTCATAGCATCGCCAAAAATCAGAAGTGACTTCATCACACGTACACATACCTTGCCTTTCTCTTGACGCAGTCATGAACCAAGACAGGTGACAGCAGTAATAAATAGAATGCAAAAATAATCATTCATAAAAACCTTAACCACACAGTATTGAAACAAAAAAATAAAACAGATATGCCAGAATTTTTGTCTACTATAAATTTCCAGCTGCCCCATAAGCTCTATTAAACAGCTGCATTTTAAAGTCTTGCTGAAAGACCTCAAGGAAGGTATCAACTTTTCCTCTTCTGGTAAGTGGGAGAATAGGGCTGCCAATTCTGGTTTGGAAAATACCTAGGCGGATTCTGCACGGGCCAAAAACAGCATTCCTGGAACGATAAAAACACCGTTCCAGGGGCACTGTTCACATGGCTGCTGCCTCTGCATTGTGGCAGTGCTGTGCTTTTTCTCCCCAACAGCGATTCTCTGCCAGCACTGTACAAACAGCACCAGGTTGGAGGCGCCACTTTCGATGCCTCCATTTCCCCCCCACCTCCACTTACCTTTTCTCCCTGCAGTGCTCCGCTGCCCTTCGACCCCCAGGAAGGTGTGCAAAGGCACCTCCATGGGCTGCAGCCACTCTGGGGCGGCTCACACTTCAGGGTGCGAAAGCCCCAGGGCTCCACCAGCATCATGTATGCCGATGGGACATTGCTTCTCTGGCCCATGATTTGGGGAGTGAAGACTGAGGATGGGGAGGGATATATGGGCTATAATACCATAGAGTTCACCTTCCAAAGAGGCCATATTCAGCAGGGGAACTTACCTGAAGATCAGGAGTAATCCCAGGTCTCCAGCCACCACCTATGGAACAGCAACAGAAACCACCCAGGCTGTACAGGATTGTACTGCTGAGAGTAAGAGAACTGCTACACAGGAGACCTTGTTGCTTGCATCATTTGAATTTTTCATTGGCTTTGTATGTTGCCCTTTTGCTCACAGGTTGCATTCCCATTGCAATGACCCTTCTTTGGATGATCCAATTCCTCAGGAGTATGCCCTGTATTTGTGTCCAACTGGGCCTTTGAATGACAAACTGATGGAATTCTGGGAAGAAACCAAACAACAATGTGGAAAAAACAAAGCACAGGACATTTTCCCACACATTACTCTTTCTGAATTCTTTACAGTGAGTTAGACTTTCATAATGTAATAATGGTGGTAGAAGTGATATTATGGATCAATAATGCAACCAGATCTCTTTTGATTATATAGCCTTTATGTGCAAAACTTGTAACCCAAGTAGAGGAGGTCTTAGATGTTCTGGAGACTTTGGAAAGTCCAGGATGGGGCTCCAGACTACCACCCCCAGTGAGATTGGTATGAACCACCACTGCTAGGAGTCAGATGATTGAGAATTGCCAGGCAACTGGTGGGAAGGTTATGGGAAGGTTGTGGAGAGCATAGCATCATGGGATAATTTTAAGAAAAAACAAATACAGCCTCATGTACTCACTGGAAGTTGATACAGGAAGTGACAAGGGCAGCTCTAGGAATCACCACACACTTAAACCATAGAGTTTCCAGTGATTCCTAGAGTTTATGACTTCCTCTTGTATCAAATTCTGGAAAGTATTTTTCTTCCTTTATTTTTTTCTCCCTTTATTTTTCTGCCACCACTGCAATGGGGCCTGGGGGCAAGGGATTAACAACCTTATCAACAGGGCAGTTAAGAGTAGCCACTGCCACAGAAGTGGCTGCCTGAGCCTTAGATGAGCTGATTGTAAGTGGCCTTTGCTAAGTCAGCTGCCTAACCCCTCGACAGGGTCAGTGCAAGCCATCAGCACTGTGAGCGGGAAACCTAAGACCTAGAGTTTCCAGCCAGTGATTGGCAGCCAGCAGAAGTCTGAGGGAGTGTGGACATTGGGGCATGTGATGTCTGGTGCATTATGTGCCAACACTTTGTTTGGATTCGAAAGTTTGGGTTGACTTTGACTTTCTCATTTTCCATTACTTTCTCTGGATAATGTTCCTACCAGTTTTTCGTTGTCCTAATGTTGTAATTCCTGCATAAATTCCAGTGGATCATTTTGGCCACTGAGTTGTGCATCTGTTTGTACTCAGTCTGGGCAATCTTTTTGCAGCAGCTGAGGACATGATCTACAGTTTCTTCAGCTTTCTTGCACAGTCTGCACTTTGCATTATCTGGGGATTTTTGATTCTGTCCTTGATTGTATTTTTCCTAATGGTCTTACCTTGAGTGGCTAAAATCAATTATTCAGTTTCCTTTTTCAGAATTCCAGCTGTTAACCACAGCCAGGTCTTTTCAATGTCCACCTTGTCCTTGATCTTCTTCAGAAGCTAACTGCAGTGCTTTGTTGTGCTAGCTTTCAGTCCTCGTTTTGATCACATTTTTCCTGTACTCCTGTTTAGTTCTTTGGGCTTTCAGTAAATGTCTGTTCTTCACTTCAATCAATTCCTGTTCTTGACTTTCATTTGCATAATCAGCCAACGCATGTTTCTCCTCCTCCACTGTTTGCTTTACTTGCATTAACCCTCTGCCACCAGATCTCCAGAGAAGGTATGGTCTATCAGTATCACTATATGGGTATAGTGTAAATTTCGTTGTGCGTGCACAATGACAATAAAAAAATGCTTATGCTATAAAGCATAGTGTCCTAAGCTTCTGAGTTTTTCTATCTAATGTATCAAAATCAGTCTGTGTCCAGTTTATGATTGTGGTTGTGTACCTGATGATGGGTATGACTCAAATATTGATGGCCTTGATGGTATTCCCACCATTTAATTTGGATTTCTAAATTTTCCTGGCCCTCTGGGTGTATTCTCTGCTGACCATAGTCTTTGCTTGTTTGTGCTTGATATTATCCAGCTGCAAAATGCCCAGGTATTTATAGCCTTTCTTTGGTTGCACGATGTTGGCCATTAGGCATTTTCAGAGGTGGGATCCAGCAGGTTCTCACAGGTTCCCGAGAGTAGGTTACTAATTATTTGTGTGTGCCAAGAGGGGGTTACTAATTGGTGATTTTGCCACGTGATTTTTGCCTTAGTT
The DNA here is from genome assembly GCF_021028975.2 of Sphaerodactylus townsendi. NCBI lineage: Eukaryota > Metazoa > Chordata > Lepidosauria > Squamata > Sphaerodactylidae > Sphaerodactylus > Sphaerodactylus townsendi. The sequence continues at coordinate 70,591,655 of NC_059428.1, forward strand.
ACGCCCCTCCTCTCAGCAGTAGCACGCAGAACTTGAAGCAGTCTAGCAGGAGGTGCACCGGCGTGCGTGGCAGCCTGCGCCTGCGTGCATTCATTTCCCGCCCAAGGACCGGCGCAGTGGCTGCATCCTTGCCACAGCCCCGCCCAGGAATGCCCCACCACTGGGCATTTCCATGTCATCACTCTCAGTGATCTTGCCCCTCTTTATCACCACAGTGGCATACTTTTCCAGGCCAAGCTCCATTGAAATGTCTGTGCTGAATATTTGAGCCGTCTTCACTAGTGACTGGATTTCTGTGTCTGATTTCCTGTAGAGCTTCAAATCATCCATGTAAAGCAAATGTGAGGGTTTTTTTGAGACTTTGGCCATTTGATATCCCAACTTTGTTTTCTTTACAATCACTGTTAGTGGGATCCTGGCGATGATAAACAGTAAGAGCGATAGTGAATCATCTTGGAAAATTCCGTGCTTAACCTTGACTGTTCTATAGTTTTCATTTGCAAGTCAGTTCAGTTCTCCACGGTCTCATTGCTTTTTCAGTGAATACTCAAACGTTTTTGCTGACACCAATTGTTCCCAAGCATTCCATGATCCAACTGTGAGGAAGCAAGTTGAATGCCTTTTTTTGTAATTGATTCAGACAATATGCAAATTCATTTTACGATTCTCGCAGTTCTCCATTATCATTTTGTCTATCTGGTGCTGATTTTTTTGTACCCCTGCTCCTCCTTTTGTTCTCTTTTTGCTCTACTAGCAGGAGTACTTGTTATCACCATGTACTCCATGATGTATCCGCTATTATGCTGGTGAGCAGTTTGAACATTGTAGGCAAGCATGTTATTGGCCTGTAGTTTCCAGGGCAGATTCCATGGGTGGGGACAGCAGCGTTCCACCGGCATATATGATGCCGGTAGAGCGCTGGGGCCATTTGCATGCTGATGTGGCCCCAGAGCGGGAGTTGAAGGGCAGCATGGGCATGCCTCCCTGTCCCTGGGGAGCTCGGCAAGGAGGGAAGGTGAGTGTGGGGGGAATGGAGGCGCTGAAAAATGGTGCCAGCAGGGAAACGCACAGCTCTGCCTTGATTCAGAGGTGGCAGCCATGCCAACAGCACCCCTGGAATGGTGTTGATGATGAAGATGAAGATGAAGATGATGATTTTGATGTATTCCCCACTCTTTACAATAGTCTCAGGGTGGGTATTTGAAGCCCTCCTCCAGTCTAAAAAGCTTCCTTAAACTTTAGTGGTTTTCCTGAAGGAGGAATTCTCTTTCTTCTAGTCTAAGGTAAGTTACTGCCCACTTTCTGCATTTTTAATCTATACCAGCAACTTGCTCTTTGCCCTATACCCTCACTAAAACACATATAATACTATGAATCAACCTGAAGCAGGATACTTCTTTAAAAGTCTAATTGATTCAACTGGTTTTCTTTCAGTGTGAAGACCAAAAAGTTGATGGCTTGTACGAAGCTTTAAGAAGAGCCGGTGACAGGTTTTCAATCTGTTTTCCATCAGTCATATCACTATCACTGCATGCATCCAGCAGCTACATTGGCTTTTTTGTTAGTGATGGGCCAGCAAATACAATCAAAGCATTTGCTGCAGCATTCGCCTCAGAGGCAACAACTTTAGCAGGTAAATCTGTTAATGTACATTGAAAGAAATTATTGTCACATTTAGGTTTAGCCTGTTTCAAAACTCCCATGTGTGCACATATGAGCAGAGTCTGCCTTTGCTATTTCAAAGGGGGTAGGGAATCCTGCATGGAAATCTCCATTACACGTGAATTCCTTTTGTCTGATAGTAAAGCAAATCTTATAAGCAGGTTGGAGCCTCTATTTGTGTATTAAAGTCACTGAACCAAAGCTATTGTGTAAACTGCTGAAAACTGGAGAATTGAGCACCATGTTCCTGACAATGAACCCAAAAAGCAAAGTTCTCTGGGAGATGTAGTCTAGAAGGTATCATTTCTTAAGTACAGAGGGACTGACATAAATATAATTCCCAGAGTCCTTCTCACTCAGTCAGTAACACTTCATAAAGCTCTGCAGTTCTTGCAGGGCTGTCCTATTCCTTGCCTGAGTCAACTCTCAAGGCAGTCAGTAGTGAGCCCAGCACCAGCAGCCAAGTCTGATAAGGCTACCCCTGCCCAGGGTGTTTGGAGGGGAGGGGGAAGTCCTTGCTGCACCCCAAACAGCTCCAGCTAAAGAGGTGAGAGCAGGTCTATGGGGGGGGGGAGGCCTCACCACATCCACCCAGAGCACTGCCAAGAATTGGACTGGGGGGAGGAGAGAGGCTCATTCCGCACATGCAGAATAATGCACTTTCAAACTGCTTTCAATGGCAAAATCCACTTGCAAACAGTTGTGAAAGTGGTTTGAAAATGCATTATTTTGCATGTGCGGAAGGGACCCGAGTTTGAGTAGGAGCAGAAAGAGAATGAATGCTGGAGAGAGGCTGAAAGAGGAAGAGAGAGCTGGGGTAGGTGACCAGAAAGAGAGCAAAAGCTGGTAGGGTGGCAGAAACATGGAGAAGAGAGAATTGGGATAGAGACAGGGAGCCCATTATATTTTCTCACACAACTGGTTTTATGGCTCGTCTAAAGATAATCTCATTCTGCAATGTCGTTGGATATTTGTATTGTCGTAGATTGCCAAGTGAAACCTTCAACAAAACAGCTCCACCTCACATTGGCCAACAAATTTTATCCCCATCATCAAAAGACTTTGGAAGAACTGGCCATATCAATCAATCCTAAACAGAGTTGCCACTGGACAGCAACCCTGTATTCTAGAGACATGCGTTTTGTACATTATCAGGTGTGTCATTAAAATATCTTTATCTGGCTTTGAAAAATGAAGTAGGAATTGATGGGTTTTAGAAATGAATTACTTTGTCCTGTTTGGGGGGGGGGGGAGGAACAATATCCTTTCTTTTGGTTGGGTTCATTAAATCATAATGTATTTTTAAAGAACCCTCAGTTACTGATGCAGAGGAAAGGCCTCCAATATCAACATTCCTTAGAGCAGTGGTTCTCAACCTTCCTAATGCCGTTACCCTTTAATACAGTTCCTCATGTTGTGGTGATCCCCAACCCTAACATTTATCCATTTTACAGATGGAGAACACTGATGCAGAGTCTTAGACGACCCCGTGAAAGGGTTGTTTGACCCCCAAAGGGGTCCCAGCCCTCAGGTTGAGAACCACTACCTTAGAGTATTGTTTAATGCAATTTTTCTCAAATGTTAAGCTGCTATGTCACACTTTTTCTGAATTAAGATTGGAGGCACATTTCCCATTTTTACCCCAATATATTTACTTTTAGTGTGTGGAAGAACAAGAATTACTGCTTCCTGAAGATCAAGCTAATGTGTTTATTTATGAATGACTGCTTTTGCTGTACCTCCTGATTAGAAGGAGGCAAGTCTAGAGACAGATTCACGTAGAATTGTAACAAGCTGCTCTTTCTCAGGATAAGTAATTCTACTGCATGTCTGCATCAAGAGTTGTTGATTGCAGGATTACTAAGTGGAAGCTGATTGTAACACAACAAAGTCAAGACAGCAGAGCATGCAGAGATACAGCAGGCAACCTCTTTTCTAGGACTGAGCCCTTTGTGCTCACTGGATCCTTTGATTATTACATTTGTTATTTTGCATGGCATTCAACCAGTTCAGTCAAAGTGTGACCAGTATACTGTTTGGAAATTACTGGTTTACGTGTATTTTGTTTCAGAGATAATAGTTTTGTAATAAATAGCCCAACTGGCCTCTCTTTTTTAAAAAATTTTTAAACGTTTAGTATCAGTATTTAATTTTTTTATGTTAAAGAGGTTTTCTGGACTTTTAAACGAACACAATTAGCAATACCTTAGAAGTGGATACTTTCTCAAATGAAGATTTAATTTAGCCTTCATCACAGGAATGTTTTAATTTATTCTCAAAAGCAGCATCCAGCATTGCTCTTGAAGATGCTGAAGATACAGAATTGAAGATGCACATACATTTGATGAAAGCATTAGATCTGTTTGATTCTCACTAATGGATAATTTCCCAATATGATAACACACTTGATCCCTTGATGACATGCCATAAGCATGTAATGAGTGCATCAAGTGGCAACTGCAATTATTATCATATGAATTATCTGGCATGTGAATTGCCCCATATTGCTCATAAACAGAAGCATGTCTTCAATTCAGTACCAAGGTTTTTTTCCTCCTACAAGTACAATTTGTTTGCTTTCTCACTGTGGCCTGAATCATATTGCCTTTTTGTCAATAACTTCAGTTGAAATTACTCAAACCTTCTTTTGTATGATTTTGCTTATTCTTTTCATATCCATTCCTGAAGTGAAAAGTTTGCTGCAAATGAAGTGAAAATGCAAAGCACACTTTTGGCTTATTCCGGGCTTTAACAAACTATGTCTTATTTTTACTGTCTTTATTAAACATATATTTTACCAGGTTTTGAGGGCACTGTTCCAGTATAAACCTCAGAATATTGACGAACTGATGCTAAATGCTGGGGATTTTATATATGTTGACCGAGCACAACAGAGTGAAGCTTGTAATGGCTGGGTTATTGGCATCTCCCACAGAACTGGGGGTAGGGGATTTCTTCCTGAAAATTACACAGAGAAAGCCAATGAGTCTGATACCTGGGTCAAGCACAGGTTAGTATTATTCCACTCCAGATTTCTTGATGAGACATGTGCACCATTGTTAATTTCATTGAATTTATGTCTCTGCTGATATAATAAGATAGCAAGAGAGTCTTATTATCCTTTGCCATATGTTTGCTGGCTGGAGATTTTGGAGGAAGAGCAGGATTAAAAATATACTAGGCAGCCCTATGCAAAAACCTCTTCATTATACAATATATATTCTGTAATTATGTAGTAGGAAAATCATAGTTTGACATTATGCAGAATTCAATATTTTGAAAATCTGCCCTTTTACCTTTTAAGAAGACAAGGTTCTAGCCCTTATGATTGTAAAGACAAAATCGAAAGTGTGTAGGCAATCCATGATGAAAATACCTAGGGCAAAAAAGGGCTCACTAGGATTTCCAGTAGCCAAGGGGGGTGGGGGTGGGGTTGTGCAGCTCCTTGCAATTAATAGAAGCAAAGTAAATAATGCAAAATAAATAGGCCTGAAATGTTTAATTGAATGATAGAATTATTTGATAAATTAAAACCCTTTCAAATGATTTTTAAAACCATCCATCATTAACTGGACATTGTTTAGAAATTCCATTTTCTAGCTTCCTCTTCTAAAATGAGCCCTGCAATTTCCTTCCTTGCCTCCACCACCAGTTGGGCAATTGGTTGGTAGATGCAGGCCTAGAAATGTGGAGCATACTCTCACAGCATGCTGTTTCTTGGTTTGACTAGGTTTGGCAAGAACAAAGTCAGTTAATCTGCCTGACACTATTAAGGAACAACATAATTACACCAGTGTTGCTGTTAACCTTGAATGATTCAGATATCCCTGAGAATAGACTCTCTTGGAGTCAGAGGGAAAGAAATTTTTTATTTGAGAACAGGAAAGGTACACACATCTCTGGTAATAGTCTCTGAACAAAGACCACATTGAGGACAATTATCAGAGATCAGCTCACCTGTCCAGGTGCTCACCTTTTCTCCTGCGTACAATGTGTATGTTTCCTTCCTCATAAGGAAAATGGTCCTGTTAAAGGTGCCCCTGAAACTTCTTGATTCTGGGAATCTGGAAATATGATATGGTATGAGTCCATGGAGTAAGAATTATTTCAATAATACATGAAATATTGTCAATCCAAGGAGTCCTATGAGTTTAGTTTTCTTTACAAAGGCTGCATTCTTGAGGACTAGTCAGGTTGGTCTGTTGCACCCAAAACAATATAGAGTCTTATGGCACCTTAAAAACTAAGGATGGTGTCTTTGATCAGAACACTGCTGAGGAAACATAACTTTCTCACTTCTCCCTCTCTTCTGAATGTCCCTGTATCACCCTGAAGGTCAGGGGACCACTGGAACAATGCAGGTTGCAAAGCAGGGTATCTGCTCCTCACTGACTTCTGCTTATAAACTAGCACCTTTGGATCCAACATTAAAGATTTATTGCTGCATAACTTTTCATCAGGCAGAGATGATTTCACAAGAGATGCCTTATATGGTCTTTTGTAAGTGTCTTTCCATTCAGGATGAATCTTGAGTCTGACTTCAAGGAGGCATAAGCCTCGTATTCTTAATTGTTTATTTTCTTTTTACTCATTTTCACTGGCATAAAGCTTTTCCTTGCAGAGAATATGTGTTCATTCCATCATCAGGACAACTTCCCAAGAATCAAACTAAACCTTACATTAAATTGAAAGAGCAAAGTCCAATGCCGAGAAATGTGGTCAAAATGCTTACTGTTCAGGTAACCAGCTTTTGAATGTCATGGCTTTTTGATGTGTTCAAAGACACCACTGCCAGTAACACAGGTTTATGCACAAGTAAACATTGGTGCAGTGTTTTTATTGTTTCATCTCTTGAGTTCTGGATTAAAGAAATAGTGTTATCCTATCTGCTTAGGGATAACCCCCCTTTTCAGAAATAAAAAATATATTCTCCAAACTATATGGCCAATTCATACAATATATGTTAAGTGGATAAATGCATTTAATCCATAGGTATGTAAAAAGGATACTGTATTTTTTTCAATGAAATTACCATAAAAGAAAGAAATGGTTAAGTAGAATGAATACACATTGATTGAAGCTATGAAGCATATCAAGATATGTAACATCACATCCATGTTTGTACCTATTAGCCATGGAAATTAATGGAGCATCCATATTTAAAGGCAATATATATCTGATTGCCAAATGCAGTGGCAATCTTTCACATTAAACACACTTCTGAGTTTCCCAAGGATATCTAGTCAATTTCTACTGAAGACAGAAGGCTGTTTTAGATGGTATGATTTGGCAAGTCTATTCTTGAATTGTTATCATGAACAAAACTCCCTCCGCCATCAGGTAAAGTAATCCTGATGAATCTTACGAATAGGTATGCCAACTTAGTATCTCAGAAAATGAAGCTACATAATTTTCACAGTGACACAAGTGCCACTGACCCTACGTGAACTCCACTCCTGCTTATTTAAACTTCTGATTAACTAAAAGAGTAGAATCATTTTAATACGCAAAACTGTAATGTAATTTCTTCCAGCTTTCTACAAAAACTGCCAACCGAAGAGGATTATTGGTGATGCGCCATGGAGAAAGGGTTGATCAGGTGTTTGGGAAGTCCTGGTTACAACAATGTTTTAGTGCAGATGGTAAGACTGGGGGTCTGAATATTGAACTGAACTTAAGCATAACTCTATATTATGTTAATAATGCATATGACAAAAAATTGATTTGTGCACTTCCCACAAATGCCCCTTGCAAACAGAAATGATCTCTCTATCCAAGTCCCACCAGTTTTCTTTCAGCTTGAAATGGGATCATCATGAAGTAATAAAGAATCACATTTTTGAAATATGCATCATTTTTTTCATATCATGATTTTTTAGCTAACATGGGGTAAAATGTGTGTTTTGGAAATGAATGATATTGTAATGGTAATCATTTAATTGCAAGATCAAAAGGGACACAAGAGTGGGTGCACTTGGCTATAAATGCTTCTGCACCAGTGGTAAAGCATTATGTCTTGTTACAGGTGAGTACTGTCAACCAGACCTCAACTTCCCTGCTAGTCTACCAGACCGCAAGGACAGCATTAAATTTTTTGAATGTGATCCTCCTTTAACATGCTGTGGTATATTCCAGTCTAGACTCATAGGTAAGCTATTTGAGGAAGCAAAGGATAGGACTGTGAATCGCTAAGGGGTTTATCTAATGATACAACTGATGAGTTTTGCCAGGGGTATCCCAATACAACTCCTTCTCCTCTTCTTCCTTTTCTTCTTCTTCATCCTCACATTCTTCCCCTTCCAGTATCCTGGATGGTACTGTGCTATTATGAAAGCAAACAACATAGCAAAAAATATTGTTTAATTTCACATTGTGACGGACAGAAGGCTGTCCTGTCCCTGAAGGGAAAATCTTCCACTTAGATGAGCTCCCAGGAGTGCTGCTCCAGCATTCAGTAACCTTCGAAAAGTGGGATGAGATGTTGAAGGGAACACAGGAGAAGAGGGAGTGGAATTCTGCCTTAGGGAGAGACAGCTCAGTGACAGCTCAGGTCTGGCTCAGGGAAAAGAGTGAAAAGTAGCTCTCCCTGGTAGTGTGGCAGAGCAGTTTAGCTCTATCTCTGGGACAGAAGAGAGTACTCAGTTGTAAGGCCTGATGACGAGCAGACCTTGTACAATTTAATCTGACTGTTGGGAAAGGGCAGGCTGGTGTGGGTGGAATCCTGTGTGTGAGAAAGGATCCACCCTAATGGCTAGTCAATAAAAGTCTGTGCCTGAAAGCATTGTAGAAAAGTCTAACTATACTTTGAAGTCATAATATGTTTAAAATTCTGTGCCTCAGCCAAGTTTCCATTTTGACTGCCTGCCCTGGAGGCTTGTGCTGCTGGTTTGTTCCTTTGAAACCAACCTATAAATTGAGAAATCTTGTTAGTTTATGTATTAATTCAGCTTCAGTGATCTCCACGATCTCACAGCAGTGAATCCAAAGCCCACAGACTTGCTACCTGTAGAACATCTGGTAACTGAGGGGAAGGTTTATAGTTCAAAATGAACCTAGATCCCAAAACAATCTTAAGGGGCTGTGGGCATTCCCATAGTAGAAAAAAAAGCTTGTTACACACACTAATAGAAATAATATGCACTATGCTATCATAACTTTCTGGGGTATCTTCAGGCATTATTAGGGCAGATATTATTTAATGAGATTTACATGATTCAATCAAATTTTTGTGTAGATTCTAAAAGTTTCTCTTTATTGTTTCTTTATTCAAGAAGACAATTCATTTAGGAGATTATGTATTGAAAGTAGAAGAGTTCAAGTGAAAGCAAGATATTTGGATGCCGCATGGCAAAAATCAAGCTGATACATGTGAGAAGATAGTGTACCTCTCCTCTTCTTTTTGTGAAGAACGATCTGTTATTTTTCCCCACTTCCAGGGGAAGCCCTACTAGAGAAGAAGGTGAGCATTAGCTGTGTATACTCTTCCCCAGCGCTTCGCTGCATCCAAACTGCACATCATGTGTTAGAAGGTAAGTGAGTCTTCCCAACAGGAGGGATGTCTCAAATTTACTTTTGCTTGTCTATGACTTGCTGGAGTTATTAACAGTGGTGGGATACAAATATTTTAGTAACAGGTTCCCTTGGTGGTGCAATTCAAACAGTGGTGTAGCGCCAATGGGGCTGGGCGGGGCACAACGGGGGCGTGGCTGGGCATTCCAGGGGCGGGACATTCCTGGGCAGGGCTGTGGCAAGGACACAGGGCATGCGCACCCCAGGTGCAGTTTGTTTTCCTCTCTGTCGCAAAGGCCTCTGGGAAATGTAGTTTGTTCTTAGCATCACTATGGCAAGCAGTTGCAGGGGAAGGTTAGTGCTGCGTGCACTCTGAGCAGATGAACAGTTACTCACTGAAGTGAAAAAGCCGCCTGGGGAAAACCTCCAACGCTGTCGTTCTCCCGCCTGAGCGGAAGAGGAAGCAACCTGAGCAAGGAGGGTACCAGAACGCGAGGCCATGGAAGGTTGGCCTCAATGCGCATGCGTTCCTCCCGGACGAGCAACGAGCCTACTCTTCCCCTGTCCCCTCCCTATTGGTGAGATAGTGGGATCCGTCATCTGTGCACGTACGGGGAAAGCTTCCCTCGGCGATTTGGGCATGCGCGGCTCGCCTGGAGTGGCGGAGGGGAGTGATACTCTGGTAACGGTTCCGTTCCTTGTTGCGCTTGCGGGCTGTGGGTGGGGCTGGGCAGGGGAAGAGTGACTCATCAGCCTGCAGGCTGCTCGGCAGCCTCGGCTTGTGCCGGCCAGTGGCCACACTGTCCAGAGTGGGCGTTTGTGGGCAGGGCCACTCAGAAATTGTTGCCCCCCCCCCACGTGACATACAATTTCTTCGCCCAAGACAGCTGCCTCTCTGAGCAGTAACCCTCTCTCGGCACACACAAATAATTAGTAACCCACTTTCGGATCCCACCTCTGGTTATTAACAACATTTTTATACAAGATTTAAAATAGATAATATGGATATAATTACTCTGAAAAAAATCTGTATTAGAATTTTGTGCAAGAGGAAAGATACACCTTCCTAACTGAAAAAAATAAAACACTCCCAAACGCTCCTTACCTCCAGTCGCTTTCTTTCGCATTGTGGAGGCCAGGGGACACGCCCCCCCTTGCCAGAGCGACAACGCTGGAGAATGAGGCCAGGGGGCATGTCTCCTGGCCTGCACAATGCGACAGAAGGAGACCGGAGGTAAGGAGCGTTTGGGAGGGCTGGGAGAGAAACGCCGGCTTCCACTCGGTGCTGTTCGCATGGCACCGAATGGAAGCCGGCGTTTCCAAAATACTTCGCTCCCAGAGCGAGATTAAAAAACACCATTTTGGCAGAAGCCGGGCACCGCTGCAGCGATTTGGCAGCGATGCCTGTGCGAGCAGTCCCCACCAAAACGCTGTTTTACCGTCCCGCCGCCGCTGCTTTTGGCCCATGCGGAAAGGGCCATAGACTCCAAATTGGTATTGATCTTGGAATATCTGGAGAAACATGATGAAAAGAAAGCTGCTTTAATTTTTTAAGATGCAAAGAAAGTGTCTGATAACTTCAACAGCATAATTTTTTGATCCATTGACAGGCTGAAATGACACCCACTAGTAGTAGTTGTTACTTACTGAGCATAGAACTCAGATGTAAGTCCAGGGTTTTGAATGAGTTCCTCTGTTGAATTTTTTTTCGGTATTATTGCAGGTCTTCAGCTGGAACAGAAAGCTAAGATTCGTATAGAACCTGGTCTCTTTGAATGGACTAAATGGGAAACAAGCACAATTGCTCCCTCTTTTATGACATGGAAGGAACTGGCAGAGGCCAAATACAGTGTAGATACTACATACAAGCAAGTACTACATTTTTAGTGTCTTACTAGGATGGTGTCTAAATATAAAAAAAGAATATGCATATAAATAAATGTTATGATGAGTGACCTAAGACAAATAAACAACACTGAACCAGATAATTAAATACTTTCACTTTGTAGTGAATTAAAGGTTGGCATACCCTCCTGACTTCATCCCATATACTCCCCACATCTATTTATTGGTTCAGAAGCTAAATGGTACCAGAAGGCTGATTCTGAAATATGCAACCTAATACTATGCCTTCTTGCAGTTTTTGTGGCATCCTGTGAGAGAAGCCTGGCAAAACTAAGCTTCACTAAGCCATGGAGTAATCTGTATTTCAGGCCATTTGTGCACATACCATTTACTGTGTGATTGATAGGCAGTTGATCCTCAATCTTTGCTTCACAATGGGTTTTTTCTGTTTTGTACTATCCTTTTCCCCTATTTTTTTGTTGTTATGCCCCTCCCCCCCCTGCTCAAAATGCAGCCCAACCTGCCATTTTACCCTCCAGTGTCCTTTGTTGTTGTGCATTCTGGAAGTTGCCTGCCAGCTTTTAAAGATTTTATTTGAGGCTGTCTGGTTTATCAATAGTTTGCAGACCAGGAGATTTTCAGCAACAGGCATACCACAGAAAATGCCTTCCATTCCTCTTCCCCCCCTCCCCCTTGCCGCCTCCTTCCCCTCTGTACTCAGCAGGGCAATCATAGCATGATTGCTCTTGCACTTCAGAGAAAATGTCATGTCATTTTCCCCTCCTCGTCCTCTGAATCCAGCAGGGTGGTTGCAGTGCAATAATTCTTGTATTCCACAGAAAACATCCTCCCATTTCTCCCTCTTCTCCTTCCAGTATTGTACTTAGGGAAACCTGTCAGTTGGGAAGCTTGAGTGTACTTTCTCAACTAAGTGAGCTTTGGTCAGGGGCATAACGAGGCAAACTGTAGCCCTGGGCAAAACCTGAGTTGGATGCCCCCCCCCATGGGCGGCCACTCCACCACGACCAATTTTTTTTTGCACCAGGACATTGGTGCGGGCAGGGGGTTCATTTTTAGACATATCAGCACTAAAATTTCAGTGTATCATCAGGAGACTGTCCTTATGCTACCCCCCAAGTTTGGTGAGGTTTGGTTCAAGGAGTCCAAAGTTATGGACTCCCAAAGGGGGTGCCCCACCCCCATTGTTTCCAATGGGAGCTAATCCCCAAATTGCATGCCTTATGCAGCCCTTTGTCTGGAGTTAGGTCAAAACTCCTTGGAATCAGCCTCTTGGCTGAGGGCTTTTAGATTCTGGCTGCGAATTCACTTTCTCTCAGACTGTAATTCCCTGGTCCACCATCTGCTCTCTGACACCCATTCCAACCCCTGGTTTTCCATAATTGAAGAAAAATGGCCTCTATTGGACTGTCAGTGGATTCACTTTGCCCTTTGTCCTATTTAGAAGCTTATAGAAAATTAAAAGGTCAACTATTGGATAGAGAGTTCTCTACCCTAATCACCGCAGCCAAGAAAACGTGCTCCCCCCTGTATTTTTCTCTCCCACTTGGCACACTACCTGTATTGCTTAATAAACCCTGCTCAAAGGAGAGCCATAATGCTCGCCAGGTTTAATGTTATGCCTTCTGCCTTGTTACATGGCAGATTTAATAAGCAAGAAAAGGCTAAAAGATTGTGCCCATGTAATGATGACTCAGTTGAATCTCTGGCCCACCAATTACTACACTGTCTCAGATTCAAGGAAATCAGATCCAAGTATGTGAATCTTACTCCTTTACATTTACCCGATCTCCCCGATTTAATTAGATTACACTACTTGTTGGACAATCCTGATCCTTCTCTCTGTATGATAATGGCAGACTTTCTCCTGGAAATTACTAAACGCCAGTAGATTTCCTTCGACCTAACATTTATTTCCTGTATTGTATATGCTTTTTAATCCTTTTTTATTGTTGTTGTACTGTTGTCTATGGGCCTTTCCCCACTCTCGTTGTTCCTGTCTATGCCGCACGCTGCTCTCAGCGCGCAGCATCCCAGGCGCGCGCCCAGCCGTCCCCACGACCCCGCGCTCTGCGCAGGGCCATCAAAAGGCGCTGTTAAAAAGAGTGCCTGGGATGCTGCGCGCTGAGGGGCGCGACAGCAGCAGTTTCAGGGCGGTTGCACTGTCGCCGCCCCTCTCAGTGGCGAGTGCCGAGGGACCCCGCGCTACTCTCCTCGAGTAGCGCAGGGCTTAAGGTAAGTGGGGAAAGGCCCTATGCCAATAAAGGCTTGGTTTAGGGGGAGATGGGAGCTTCCCTTTGCTAAGGAGATGGGGGCTACCCTTTTGAGGGTCCATAACTTTGGACCCCCTGAACCAAACTGCACCAAACATGGGGGGTATCATCAGGGCAGTCTCCAGATGGTACCCTGAAATTTTGGTGCTGATATGTCCAAGAATTCCCTCCCTGCAAGAACATCCCGAAATTTGCCCAAGAATCTTTGTTCTGCATTGAGTTTTCTGCATCGCTGTCAATGGGGGTTGCAGGCTGGAGGGGGGCACATTTCTGAAGGCACAGTCTCAAAACTTTCAGGGTCTCATCAGGAGACTGCCCTAATGATACCCCCCAGGTTTTGTGCAGTTTGGTTCAGGGGGGAGTAAGTTATGGACCCTGAAAACTGTAGCCCCCATCTCCTATTAGCTCCCATTGGAAACAATGGGGGATAGGGGCACCCCCTTTGGGACTCCATTACTTTGAACTCCCTGAACCAAACCTCACCAAACTTGGGGGGGTAGCATAAGTACAGTCTCCTGATGATACGCTGAAATTTTGATGCCGTTAGCCTAAAAACTTCGCCCCCTGCAGGCCAAAAATGGAAAACCCAAAACCTAAAAATACCGAAACCTAAAAACCTAAAAATACCCCCAAAACGAACCCAGCATTTTGATGCCCCCCACAAAGTGATGCCCTGGGCAGCTGCCCACCTTGCCCAATGGGCATTATGCCAGTGGCTTTGTTTCAACACACCATCAATAGACTGCAGTGTGAATTTTTGTTTTTTTAAAAAGAATTCCCCTGCATGAACCTCCCCAAAACTTTGATTTTCACAAAATGGAGGATGCATGGGAGGGAGGTGGGCCATGGAGTAGAAGGAACTGCTGTGGAGAAAGCAGTGAGAGGTGGAGAAAAAAACTGGGGAAACCTTTATGCATGCTGGTCTCCTTTGCTTTCCCTGCAGAGGAGAAAAACGTGTATCTACAGAGGATTCATAAAATGTAGGGATTCTCAAATCTGATTACAGGGTCAGTTCTAAAGAGGCGGAAATGTGTGCATAAATGAGAATCTAACTGCAAGGGAAAGTATGCTGAAATCGAAGGAGGCCACACATGCATAAATGGACTCAGGTAGCACAAGGAGACCACACATGCATAAATGGACTCAGGTAGCACAAATCCAGTATGTAACCATTGGTTTTAGAATGGGATACAAGAGTCTGATAATAACCCTTTCTTTTGCTTCTACTCAACTAAACAACTGTTTTTATGATACAGGCTGCTGCCTTCATGCCCTTCTTGTGGACTTTGTGGGCATTTCTATTTAATAGAAATAGAAACAGGATAAACTGCTGGAAATAGGATAAACGTAGATGAAGAGAAGTTATTTAAAAAATGTTTATGGGAAATGGCAGTTTAAAAACAGTTTTAATGTCACCATATAATCTGTATTCAGTGGCAGCAAACCATTTCCTAAGAAATGCTCAGAGACCAACCATTTGCAGAGAAGAGCCATTAGTGGGGAGATAATAAATGGTAAAAGCACAGCAACTTGGATTGCTTTCCTTCCAAAAAGATTGCTGTAAAACAGGTCCAGGGAAGTATGCATTGAGGAGGAAGGAAACCAGAAAACATGTCATTTACAGCACATTATATGGCAGTTCTTAAAATCAAAATCAAAACAAAACTGGGGGTTGCACTAGATGGTCTGTATGGCTTCTTTCACCTCTATCATTCTATTATTCTACTTCAGTTTGGAAGCCAAGGCAGAGAAAATCTATATTTGTAAACAGCTCCTTACCTTTTATGGCAAAGCAATTTTGTGGTTTAATGCAGTTTTGAAAATTTGCAAAACCACAAACAGAACAGGAAATATCAGCAGGAACTAGACTGGTGTAGTAATGTACTTTTTTCCTGGAGTCATATTATAGAATATTCATGGTGCCTCTGAAAACAGAGGTTATTTTGGCTAACAGCCACTAATAAATTCATAATAAAACTGTCTACTCCTCTTAAAATGCCTACTATGCTATTGGCCATAAGGCACTTTATGGCAACTAATCCTACCAATGATAATTCTATCAAATTGCATAGAACTTTCAGACTGGCAATTTACAGTTTATGTCATTAATTCTGACAACATTACTGTGAAATATAGCATACTATTCCAGTTTTACATGAGGCTCTAATGCCAATTACAATGCCAGTTCACCAATTTAATTTATCTAATTCCAAACTGCAGAATAGAGGATATGATTAACAGATCTGCGAAATGGAGCTGAGGCAGATAAGGGAGATTTCTCTACAATAGATACAACAATGGGGGCAATGTGAAAAATCTAAGCATCAACTATTGCACTATGCCCACTGGCCAAAATCCAAAACAATTAAGTAAACTATACAAGGTGATTTTAATGTAAAAAAATTCCAAAATAAAGCACCAACACAGAAGAACAACACAGAGAACAGAGTAAAACAAGAGTGCTTGTTTTTGTTCTGTTCTCTGTGTTGTTCTTCTATGTTCTATCCCATCTTGTTCCCATGTCATATCTCTTGGTGGAGGAGGACTTGCAGGGACAGACCCAGCACTGCTCACCAAAGGCTCACTGACCACACAACCAGAACAGGCCATGTGGTAGCCCAGTCTGCCAGCACAACTGGGGCAGACTTTTCCTGGGGAGAATTTGCCACGAGGGGAGGGACGGGAAGCAGGGCAAGTTAAAGGTTGGCTGGTGGGTAAGAAGGAGAGAAGGAAGCAGTAAAAAGCGGGAGAGGCTATGGGAGCTGCCAAGAATGAGGGAGAAGAATTAGTGGGGGAGGGAGAGGGGGAGGTGTCATCCATTTCAATGGCAAGGGCAGTTCAGTACACCCACTCTGAAGCCCACTAAGAACACATAAAATATTGGCTGTAGATAGAGAATGACAATTGGATGAGGCCTACCAAATGGATTCAGAGGTGTTGCTGTGATTGGAAATGTTCCAGCCCCCATGTTTATTATACAACATATCAACAAATGTTAACCAAGTGAATTATTTCATTAACAGATGTAATTTTCCTCTTTCTTCTCTGATACCATCTGAAAGCTATGAGGACTATGTTAACAGATGCTCAATAAATATCAAACAGATTGTTGGCTCCTGTTCATCTGAAGGTAATTCTACGGAATCTTTTGATTTCACTACTTTGTACCTTCAGTGGTAGAATCATCAGCAGAGGAATGCTATATGAACTTCTCTTCCATGTGCTAGAATAACAGCCTCCTGCCAAATATCACTTATTCAACTATTTTTAAAAATTCATGTAAATATTTCTGGGTCCCCATAGGCCTCAAATATACCAAAACATCTGTATTTGCCTAGTGTAATTTAGCCTGCTGTTGTGGGAATTTTGAGTCCAGGAAAGTTTCCTGGAACTCCAGGTTGCCCTGAGTTCATGGGTGGGATAGATTGAGTGCCTAGATGTCCAGATGAGATCTGGAGAGAGAACTGGATAATCTACAACTACTTGTTATACCACAAAGCAAACTGAAAAGAAACCTACATAGCAGCTACACTAAAATAAATTGATAATGCATTATACAGTAAGAGTAATAAGAACGCAGGTGTATATAGCAGTTACTCAGATATAACTGGTATGTATGTTTCTTTTCAGTTTGCTTTGTGGTATAATAAATAGTTGTAGATTATCCAATTCTCTCTCTCTGTTTCTCTCTCTGGATCTGATCTGGACATCCAGTCACTGACTCCACTTGCTCACAAACTCAGGGGAACTTGTAGCCCCAGAAAACTTTTCTGGATCCAGGATTCCCGGGATACACACCTTTCTCCAAGGAACTCAGTAGTGAGCATTGTTCTCCATCCCCATTTTATGCTCACAATCATAAAAGGGCATCACTCGGACAACTTCATGCTGTGTGTGTTTGTATATGTTAAGTGCCATCAAGCTGCTTCACATTTATGGGGGCCCTATGCATTAATGTCCTCTAAAATGTCCCATCATGCCACCAGATGGCCATTCTTTATAGAGCCAATCCATTGCATTTTAGATCGTTCTCTTTTCCTGCTGCCTTCAACTTTTCCTAGCATTTTTATCTTCCAGTGAGCTTGTCTTCTCATAAAATGACCAAATTATGGTAGCGTCAGTTTAATCATTTTAGCTTCAATAGACAGTTTGAGCTTGATTTGATCTAGAACCCACTTATTTGTCCACAAAACTCTTCTGCAACACCATTTTTAATGAATCAATCTTCTTCCTGCCTTCTTTCTTCATTGTCCAATTTTACACCCATACTTAGTAATGGGGAATAGCGTGGCATGAATTAACTTTGTCTTGGTCACCAGCAACACATTGTTACATTTAAGAATCTTTTCTACCTCATGGCTCTGTATCACAATTGACTCCAGGTCTTGTTTTAGAAAAGAGAACAGAACTTCTCCATTTTAGGCTTCTGATGATGCAATCTGTTTGATTTCTGTAGCAGCCATCTGATTATATCCACATATACAATCATTTGTTTGTTTGTCTGAAATATGCATACAAATTGAAGATTGTTATCTTCACAGAATTGTATGAGCTGCTGTCCTGCTCCATTTTGAGCTCCTTGCTCCTAGACCAAATCTTCCAACAATGTTCGATTCATTCTGCTTTGTTTCCTACATTTGTCTTCCAGTCACCTAGGATAATCAATACATTTGTTCAGGTGTGTGATCAATTTCTTCCTGGACACTCATATAAAAGCTTTTCGTTTCTTCCTCATCCGCATCTGTATTTGGGGCATAAACTTGAATGATGGCAATATTGATAGGCTTTCTATGACATCTGATTAATAGTATTCAGTCACACTTTGCATTGTAGCCCCTAACTGCCTGTGCTACATCTTGCCTCACTATAAGAGCAATTCTGTTTCTTTAATGTATGTCATTCCCTGAATAAAACACTTCATATTCCTGCTACAGTGGAGAGTTAACCCAGGAATCCCACAAGACTCTAATCTAGTCACTAAATGATGCTGACTTTCTAATGCAAATTTGCAATGGTATCCTAGGAACACTTTCCTGAGAGTAAGCCGCATTGAATAGACCTGTGTAGGATTCTGAATAGCCCTGTTTAGGATTGAATATATTGCACTCAGAATCCACATTTCTGATGACAGGCATCATCCTGATTGTGGGCCATGGTTCATCCTTGGATTCCTTCACTCGACCATTGTTGGGTCTTCCTGCCAAAGGAAGTGGCGACATTGCACAGCTTGTTCGAAAGGTAAGGCATAAAGCATGATACTGCAGCTTTGTGACTTATGGTTGCCCCCTCCCCACAATTCTGTGCATAATACTTAAAGATTGGATACTCTTCTTCTCAGTCATATCGATTGGCATGCAGAATCTTTAGTGACCTATGGAATCTTTTCAATACATTATCTCAAGAAATAAACTCCTAGCCTAATTAGCAAATCCCATGAGCCTCTTCAGACACATTTTCCAAGTATTGGTAATCCTTTATCAGTTCCGTAAAATAATCTCAAATGATTTCTCTTTAAGCTCTCTTGGGTAATGAAAACTATTCAATTACAGTATGATGCCATGCCATATGAAGTGACTTCCTTGCTTGTACTAACCAACCTTCCCCCTTGATATCTTCTTTCCTTTAATAGATACCATCACTAGGCATGTGTTTCTGTGAAGAATTTAAAGAGGAGAAACGATGGCAAATGGTTGCCCCTCCAGTAAATATGCTAACTCATGGATCAAATGATGCATTTAACTGGAGAATTATACTTCAGGACAACTAAACTATACATAATCTTGGATTTTTCCCAGGTTCAACAATATTTCAAAGTCAGTCCACAGTTCTTTCCTGAATTCTCTTTAGGATTAGGCTCTTATAGTAAGACCCTCTATAGCACCTGTATTTCAAGCATAAGTGAAATGTTTTCAGATTTTTTATGATTATCCAAAATTAAGAATGCAGTGCAGCCAAGTTTGCAACAAAATAGTAAAAGTTAAGCATTTCTCTTGTAATTGCATTTCTAACCTAGCTAAGTTGAGTTATATTGGTGCAGACTCCTGCTGCCTTCATCACTTTCCTTTGATTAGTTACACAGCCATCCTAAGCACCCTTCTCACTGAAGGCAATAGGCTTAGAAGGAAACTATGCTTAGGCTGTAAAACATCATTAAATTACCATCAGTACAATTTGAGAAAGAGATTATTATTGTTTTGTTGTTGCTATAACTGTGCTCTGTGATAATATTAATTTCATATTTCAGTTAATTATCTGATGGAGATTTCCTGAGATAGCATTCATGTGATGAAACCACACTTGACTGTATCCTCATGGTATCAGACAATACACCCATACATTCTCCTTCTGTCTCACTCACTTACACTGTCTCTTCTGCACACACAAAAACAATTCAATATCCCACCACCCAATCCTTCTGTCCGGGACAAAGCAGCGCTTGGTTTAGGGAATACTATGGATCAAGCCATTTAAGGCATTATCGATCAAGACCAGAACTGTGATATGGGCTAGAAAATAACTGGAACCAACATGGATGGGACAAAACAGAGAGAAAAGTTCTTGGCACCTTGGCCTTACAAATAATCAAGCAACCAGCAGCAGCAGTTTCCCAATTTTTTTCAAAGAAAGCCCACCCCACCCACAAACAGCACGTTATGGAAGGACATTCTAGATAAGGTACAGATCCTTTTTATTCAGGAAGGGGTTTAGGTAAAGTAGATAAAACTGGTAAAAACAATATTTCAATGCCTCTCTCATATCACTTTCTATATTCAAAAAACACCACTGCCTGTCTTCCCTTCAGTTTACTGGCATATATCAGTGAAAAGGTTTCTTTTTTCCCCCATGTTCTGTTGTTGCTCCAGTGTCTTGGGCTTAATCAGGCCAAGACTGCCTAGAATAGCAGCACTTTGTCCCTCAACAACGCTCTTTCCCCAAAACACACCAAACTTTGATGGGCTTCAATAACTATACTTTTTCCAAAGGAAACCCTTGAAAATTCTCCTTGACAGAAAGTTGGGTTTATGCCAATTTAACAGAAGCTATGGGGTACACACAATGGTAGGTGAAAATGAATGCTGGTGTAGCCCAGTCCTGAGGCACAATAAAGACTTTCAGATAATGGAACAACCAAGCCCAACAGACACTGAGAACTAGTGCCTAGTTTTTAATGCAACAACAATCTATAGTGACATCTAGTGGGAAAGAGTAAAAATGAAAAAAGCCTGGTCTGAAATAAGTTGGTTCTGGGCTGCTTCACATGCTGCAGCTGGAAAACACTCTGGGTGTGTGCTGCTGTGGAGGCCTACAGTACAGCATGCATGTAAGCTGGTTGTTCTCAAGGGTTCCATGACGCTGGGAATACACTTTCCTAGGATCAGACAGGACTGCTAGAGAGAAGGGAATGTGCCAAGGATCTGCATCTACTGGTGCATTTTGCTGGTTGATTGCTGGATCAAATCCTTCAGATGGGCACAAATGAATGCTGTTAACATAGGCCAGAAAGTGGCAGGGATTAAGTTTAGTCAAAAGCACATTTCAGCCCATAGGGGTTACTTACGGTATTTGCATAAGTAATGAAAGGGGGGGAAAATAACCCAACAAATGTGTCCTGAGTTTAACTAGATTGGATTACAATCTGTAACATAGATAAAACAGACCCATACATCTTTTATTCAAAAGCTTCCAAACTCATTCCAAGCATTCAAAAAAATATATTCAAAACAGTTTAACAGGTGTTAGAATTTTAAAAGAATACCATCCTGATATAATAAACTGATTTCAAAAGCATGAACACAGCCCAGTCACCACTGAGCAATTTTCAGTCCTAGCGATTTCCAAGGAACAAACAGTTAAGCACATGCTTAACTCTCACAAATGAAATAACTGGGACTTAACATTGCTTAGCCTGGACTACATCAGGCACCCTTTCTTTGTATGTCGCTTCTTTTTGTTGTTCCTTTTACTGTGGACCCTCAGCTTCCTTTGCTTCCTCTTCCTTTTCTTCTGCCCCAGCAGCGGCTGTGAGGGGAAAAATGAAATGGAAGAACAATGATAGCAATATGCAAGTGTAACCCCCATGCTCAGAATGGGTTGACCCAGAAAGGGGTGGAGACTCAAAGCAGCAGAAGGCTGCAGAGCTCTTTGGAGGAGACAAGGCTACCAGACTCGGACCTTGATTGGTATAAGCCCTTAACAACTTGTTAAGGGTTTTCTTTTTTATGTTTGTAATGGGTGAGAGTTCTCCTGGAAACCTTCATCATGTTGAATCCTGTTCATCAAGCCCTTGGAGTCTTCAGAAGCCAACCCACTTGCAAAGAAGAAATGGACTTGGCATTACAAGACTGTAACTAGAAGGACTTGAAAATGCAACCTGAGCAGGACCTTGAAGTGTGATGTTAAATGTTGATGTTATATGTTAAGAAAGTAAACCATTTTGTTTTTAAAAATTGTTGTTGCAAACTCATTCCAAGTTCTGCCCCACAGAACCCACAAGCTGAGATTACACAAGCACAAAATATAAAAATAATAACCGCTTCTAAAAGCATTATAATCAAATTTAGATGAGGTTGAAAAGAAGGAGAAGAAGAAAAAGAATTCACACAGGCATTCATATGTAATCTTTGGGGGAATGGGGCTGTGTTCATCTAAACAAAAGAGAAATTTGGAAATGAGACCCTCGCTGCTATAACCTGCAAAGAAGCTCCAAAAGTCAAGGATAAGAGCAAACAGTAGAAATTCACTTTTGCCCTGAAAAATTGGAAGCTATGTCCTTATAGTAGTGCAACAGAAAGTCTACCCGCCGCATTCACCTCAAGAGACAATACAGCTCTGCCTCTCTAGATGAAAGATTCAGAGCTAGTTCAGCTATGAGTTTGGCTGAACTCATTGGTTACGACTGAGTATGTAGCCAATTCTATTCTCCCCCACCCCTTCCCCTTTTCCCGGCTATAACCTAAAATGCTGCCTGGTCACCTCTTTTGCCTCTTCTTCCTGACCTTGGAAAAGTCTGCAAGATGGTGCTGCCATCCTGAAGGTACTAGTTAAGTCACCAGAATGGCCTTGTCTTGAATAAGACAAACCAACGGCACCTTTGAGATCTTTCCCAAAATAGGAGAAAAGGAGAGAGGAGGTGGCATCTTTGGCAGCAGTGTTCATTGACTGGAGGAAAGAAAGGTGGCAGAAACAGAAGAAGCAGATTATGAGCCACAGCTTTTAAAACAGTGTTATTTTAACAGGGGTTATCTCTTTTTCTCCTTCTAAGGCTGCTGAATCTGGAAGGTGGGGCTTAACAGGGGTTAACAGAGTTCATCTCTTGTTCCTCTTTGTCCTGAGAGGTGGGGCTTTTGTCCTGAGAGGTGGGGCTTTAGTTCAGTCTCTGGAACCAGCGGCGCGCGCAATTTTAATTTAATTTTTTTGTTTTTTAAATTAATAAGGACATATTTGACAGATAGTACGTGCAGATAGCTCCAGGGGGGCAGTGACTAAAAGCTTAATATTTAAATATCTAAACAAATCAGATATGAAGGCAGAAAGCCAGCAGGGGGATGGGGGCTTTCCAGTGTTTTGCACTGAGTGTCACATGTATGACTATCTGCCACTAGGACAGAAGTTGTGGGTGTGCCCTCGCTGCAATGAGCTCCTGGCACTCAAGGAACGTGTGCGTTCTCTTGAAGCCAAGGTGGCAAACCTGGAGAAGCTGAAAGAGGCAGAGAGGGTGACAGACGAGGCTTTCAGGGACCTAACAGCCGGGTCCCACTCCCAAGGTGACATCTCTTCAGATGTCATGGAGAATGAAGGCCTTGGGGATGGAGGGTGCCAGTCTGAGGTGGGGGAAGATGCTCCCTTAGATGGGATCCCTTCCTTAACTGGTGATCAGCTATCCTCTTCAAGACTGAGGATACCCCTCGGGGAGGTGGGGGGCTCCTTGTAGTGGGTGATTCGATCATTAGAAATGTAGAGAGTTGGGTTTATGAGAGGCATGATGACCGCATGGTGACTTGCCTGCCTGGTGCGAAGGTTGCGGATGTCACGCTTCGTCTAGAAAGGCTTTTAGACAGTGCTGGGGTGGAGGCAGCTGTTGTGGGCCCAATTGGCACCAACGACATTCGGAAATGTAGCCGGGGAGGTCTGGAAGCTAAAGTTAGGCTGCTCGGAACCAGGTTGAAGTCCAGGACCTCCAAGGTGGCATTCTCAGAAATGCTACCCGTTCCACGCGCAGGGCGAGCTAGGCAAGCGGAGATACAGGGTCTCAATGCGTGGATGAGAAGGTGGTGTAAGGCAGAGGGTTTCAGATTTGTCAGGAACTGGGGAACCTTTTGGGACAAGGTAGGCCTGTACAAACGGGACGGGCTTCATCTTAACCAAAGAGGAACCAGGCTGCTGGCGCTCAACATTAAAAGGTGGCAGAACAGCTTTTAAACTGATCACTGGGGAAAGCCGACAGAAGCTGAGGTGACTTCGGTTCGAATACAGTATCTATGGGGATGCAGACAGAGAGGGAGGTTTTTCTAAATCAACCACATACAAGCGAGGAACATAGCAATGTGCATGTGACAAGGGATAGTGTCTACAAAAGACTTGAGGGTAAAGCACATAAATCCCAGGTTAAGGACAGAGACAGGGTATACAGGTGTCTCTATGCCTGATAGTAGAAGCATTCGACCTAAAATGGGGGAGCTAGAGTACAGAGTTTTGAAGGGGGACTTTGATATAGTGGGCATTACAGAGACATGGTGGAATGAGGAGAACCAGTGGGATGCTGTTATACCAGGCTACAGGCTCTATAGGAAGGATAGGACAGGGCGCATTGGGGGTGGAGTTGCCCTTTACATCAAAGAGAGCATAGTATCACATAAAATAGACAATGCAAGGGGAGCTGGTTCCCCTACAGAATCACTGTGGATATCAATACCAGGTGTGAAGGACAGTTTAATATTAGGAATATATTATCGTCCCCCCTGACCAAAGTGCACAAGAGGATTCTGAGATGGAAAAAAGAAATTAGAGAGGCCAACAAAAAACAAAAATGTAGTGGTAATGGGTGATTTTAACTATCCCCATATAAACTGGAAAAATGCATGTTCAGGTCATAGTAAGGAGAGAGCATTCCTGGATATGCTAAATGACTGTGGCTTAGAGCAGATGGTTGTGGAACCAACCAGGGGAGAGGTGATCCTAGATCTAATTCTATGTGGGACCCAGGACCTGGTGCAGGAAGTCAGTGTTGTTGAGCCTATAGGGAACAGCGACCACAATGCTGTCAGATTCAGTATCTCAGCATGCGAACAAGTGGCAACTACTAATGTAGTTACATTCGCCTTCAGAAAGGGAAATTTCTCAAAGATGAGGGGGATAGTAGGAAGCTGAAAGGGAAAATCAAGAGACTCAAAACTGTCCAGGATGCTTGGAGGTTATTTAAAAACACAGTAATAAAAGCTCAGCTGGAATGTGTTCACTTAGCAGGTTAGAAAAGGCAGCACCCAGTCCAAAAGAAAGCCACCATGGTTAACAAGAGAGGTTGAGGAAATTATCAGAAAAAAGAAAATGTCTTTTAGAAAATGGAAGTCCAGTTTGGCTGATGAAGAATATGAGAGGGAACACAAATGGTGGCAAAAGAGAAGCTAGTTAGCTGTTAAGGGAGGCAAAAAAGGATTATGAGGAGCATGGCTATGAACATCAAGACCAGCAACAAGTAGTTCTTCAAGTACATCAAGAGTAGGAAGCCAGCAAAGAGAGCTGATGAGCCCATTAGATGACAAAGGAACAAAGAGGTGTGCTAAAAGATGGCAGGGGAGATTGCAGAGAAGCTGAATGAATTCTTTGCATCTGTCTTCACTCAAGAGGAGGTGAGGAACATTCCTGCACCTGAACCAAGCTTCTTAGGAGAATGGAATCTGAGGGAACTAAGCGAAGATAGTGGTAGACAAAGGAAGAAGTTCTGGCAGCCATTGATAAACTAAATGTTACCAAATCCCCTGGCCCAGATGCATTCACCCAAGAGTTCTTAAAGAAGCTCAAGCATGAGATTGCTGATCTTCTCACTTTAATATGCAACTTATCCCTGGAAATCAGGCTCCATCCCTGAAGACTGGAAGATGGCCAATGTCACACCAATCTTTAAGAAAAGGATCTAGGGGACCGAGGAAACTACAGGCCAGTCAGTTTGACATCTGTTCATGGTAAATTAGTAGAATCTATCATTAAAGATAAAATTATAAAACATGTAGAAAAGCAAGACCTGCTGAGAGAAAGAGTCAGCATGGCTTTTGCAGAGAGCAAATCCTGTCTTACAAACTTACTAGAGTTCTTTGAGGGTGTAAACAGGCATGTGGACAGGGGTGAACCCGGTGGACATTGTCTGCTTGGATTTCCAAAGGCTTTTGACAAAGTTCCTCACCAGAGTCTGTTGAGAAAACTCAGCAATGAAGGAATAAGAGGAAGTCCTCCTATGGATTAAAAACTGGTTGAGAAACAGGAAACAAAGAGTGGGTGAAAATGGGAAGTTTTCACAATGGAGAGATGTAGGGAGTGGTTGTCCCCCAAGGATCCGTTTTGGGACCAGTGCTCTTTAACCTATTCATAAATGACCTGGAAGTAGGGGTGGGTAGCATGGTGGCCAAGTTTGCAGATGATACCAAATTATGTAGGGTGGTGAGAACCACAAAGGATTGCGAAGAGCTCCAAGCGGACCTTGATAAATTAGGTGAGTGGGCTCCAGAAATGGCAAAATGCAGTTCAATGTAGCAAAATGTAAAGTGATGCACATAGGGGCAAAAAATCCAAACTTCACATACACGCTACAGGGGTCAGTGCTATCAGTCACAGACCAGGAAAGGGATTTAGGCGTCTTAGTTGATAGTTCCTTGGGAATGTCAACTCAATGCATAACCTTTGTGAAAAGAAAAGGCAAACACTATGCTGAGGGATCATTAGAAAGAAAGGAAGTGATAATAAAACTGCAAAGATTGTCATGCCCTGATATAAAGCAGTTGTGCGACGCGCCAGAGTACTGTGTCCAGTTCTGGTAGCCGCATCTCAAAAAAAAGGATATTGAGGGAGATAGAAAAGTGCAGAGAAGGGCAACAAGGATGATTGAGGGACTGGAGCACCTTCCCTATGAGGAGCTGCCGCGGCCTTTGTAACTCTTTAGTTTGGAGAGCAGGCTACCGAGGGGGGATATGATTGAAGTCTACAAAATTATGCATGGGGTAGAAAATGTTGACAGGGAAAAATTTTTCTCTCTTCCTCACAATACTAGAACCAGGGGGCATTCATTGAAAATGCTGGGGGGGAAGAATTAGGACTAATAAAAGGAAACACTTCTTCACGCAACGTGTGATTGGTGTTTGGAATATGCTGCCACAGGAGGTGGTGATGGCCACTAACCTGGATAGCTTTAAAAGGGGCTTGGACAGATTTATGGAGGAGAAGTCGATTTATGGCTACCAATCTTGATCCTCTTTGATCTGAGATTGCAAATGCCTTAACAGACCAGGTGATCGGGAGCAACAGCCGCAGAAGGCCATTGCGTTCACATCCTACATGTGAGCTCCCAAAGGCACCTGGTGGGCCACTGCGAGTAGCAGAGAGCTGGACTAGATGGACTTTGGTCTGATCCAGCTGGCTTGTTCTTATGTTCTTATGTTCTTATGAGTAGTGATTGGGCAACATCCAGTAGTGCAGCATATAGTAATGGCCTCAGCTTTGGGGTGGGGATCAGCAGATCACACAGACTGATCTTTGAAAAACTTTTAGGTGGGTGACATTTGCAGTTAAAGGTTGGACCATGTTTCCAGTGTGAATGGACCCTACTGGTCATCTGTTAAAGTGACCACCTTATTTGCACATTCCCTTTGGCCCCTTCTGCACACACAAAATAATGCGTTTTCAAACCACTTTCGCAACTGTTTGCAAGTGGATTTTGCCATTCCGCACAGCTTCAAAGAGCATTGAAAGCAGTTTGAAAGTGCATTATTCTGCATGTGCGGAATGAGCCTTTGTCTCTCTCTCACCCTGATCTCCTTGGTCTTCTTTAGCCCCCTCTTCCTCTTCCTCAGGCTCTTTTGGTGGTGAGGTAACTTCAGTGGGCTCAGCTGCCTCTGCAGGCGCCTCAGCAGGAGTTTCCAAAGGGGTCTCACCAGCTGAAATGGGAAAAAGGAAACTTTAGGAAGAGCAAAAGCAATACATGCTACTTTATGAATATTTTAACTGGATGCAGGCCTCCCCTTTAAATCAGGAATATGCTATACTTCCTTCTTCGTAGTTATTCTAAAGTGTTGATACAAGCAAGATGGAATCTCAAACCGAAACTTCCCCCACAGAGCCATTACAACTTTTCCTCTCTGAGTACTTGAATATAATAAAGTTAAATTTGTAGCAGAAGGTTTTTCCACAGCCTCACTAGTATATGCTGTCTTATATCTAATGAGGTTATATCTAATACCAAAAAAAATCCATGTAATGTGTTTTAGGTTTCATGTGGGCCCATATGGCTCCTTGGAACTTAAAGTTCTATCACAAAATTTTTCTCCACTGGCTAATCATGTCTATGGTTTACCTTCTCTGTGGATTTTGTCACCTACTGTGATTTCTAACGGAAGCATTTCCATAGTTCAAGCACTTACATGGTTTTTACTTGTATGAGATTGTTCTCTGATAGGTAGTATGTCCAGAAATAAAATCTCTTTTTATAGGTTCAAAATAGTAGCAGGTTTTTTTTTCTTCTACATGTTTTGTTGTGCATAGTGAGATTTCTTGAACTCTGTGTGCTCTTCAATGTTTTGATGATCTTGGGTGGAAGGCTCTCACCCCTCATCTAAGTTTGCATTTAATTTTTCTCTTCAATGGACCTCCAGGTGGCTGATGAAGTTGGACTTTCAATTTTAAAAATGTTCTACAAATCTACATAGTATAGTTTCAAAGGGCATAACAATGTTTAATATATAAAACTCCTGTAAACGTTTTGTCATGTTTAACAAATATTTTTGCAAAACAATTCCTATAGTCTGAAAATTGACTCCCCACATTTTAAAAAGCCTTTTTAATCTATTCATTTATCCACCATTCTCCATCAGTATCCTAATATCTCTCTACAGATCCTCTTTTGAACCCAGATTCTGATTCCATAAAAGAAACACATTGAAAGGACATACAAGAGACCCATTGAAAGGAAAACAACAGTGCTTGAAGGATTGCATCTGTGGCAAAGTACAAACCTGGCGTCTCTGACTCCTCAATTACAAGAGGTTCTTGAATTATTACAGTGGGCGTTTTTACAGGAAGTGGCTCTTCAGGTGCCCACAGTGTTAACTCGGTAATTTTTGTTGCTTTCCACTTTGGAGCAGTTGATGTCAAAGCCTCTTCTTCCTCCTCTTCCTCTCCTTTGTCCTACCCAGCAAATAAATATCCAGCACAGAATTTGAATGGAACAGAAATGACTAGGCTGCTTCATGCCTCAGAAGGAATTCATACAGTCACAGGCATCCCATGTTGCCTTACAGCCCCCAGCAATACACAGGTCTAGGCTAAAAGAATGGTTTTTATACCCAGAATAGTGAGAGTGTTATTGTAGCCTCAAATACAGTAATGCAGAAATTATCATGACATTTCAACCTTTCAGAAGAAGTCATCACAAATGCAATATCTGCTGCCAGTTGTACTAAAAAGAATGAAGCTATGAACCCACAGTACAATCCACTAGAGAAGAATTAAGGACCAACTGGCAAATCTGTGCTAGAATGTGGACTATAGAGCTTTTGAAAAGGAACATCCACTCCAAGCAACATCTATCCGTGGTGGATGACCTCAGCACAGTTTCATTAACACTGCTACATCTCGGAACAAAGAAAAATGATCCTTAATCCAGAAGTTGGAATGCTCTTAGATGGACTATTTTCATGTTGAGTAACCCTAACACTCTCTGTCTTTTCCCAATCCTCTATCCTTTCTCTATCATTGCAATAACATTATAAAGTGTCTATTTTAATGGCACAGTGTTCCTGACATAGCATGCTACTCTTACATTCCATGCACTAGTGCCTGTTTTCTCATGATTAGTGTGGCCATTTTGTTCATAAATGCAGAACCATCTCTATCAAACTTTAACCATTTGATTGGCACTTGGCACAATTCTCTTTCCCTTACTTGGGAATTGAATCTTGCTAGGTCTTGCTAAAGTTTGAATTTCTGAAACATCAAAAGGAAGAATAAGAACCATGCATAAAATATAATTTTTATTAGACATATAAATGTGATGTCAGTGTAGTAAGAATTCTACTACACATGAAAATGACTGACTCGTTGGGTTGAATGGAACACTTCCATGAACTTACAGAAAGAAGAAGAAGAAGAGTTTGGATTTATATCCCCTTTTCTCTCCTGTAGGAGACTCAAAGGGGTTTACAATCTCCTTGCCCTTCCCCCCGCACAACAAACACCCTGTGAGGTAGGTGGGGCTGAGAGACCTCTGAGAAGCTGTGACTAGCCCAAGGTCACCCAACTGGCGTGTGTGGGAGTGTACAGCTAATCTGAATTCCCCAGATAAGCCTCCACAGCTCAGGTGGCAGAGCGGAGAATCAAACCTGGTTCCTCCAGATTAGATACACGAGCACTTAACCTTCTACGCCACTGCTGCTCCTTAAGTTAACATACTTATTTTTCCCTTTTGATTGATGAAATGTTTATTGGTACAAACTTCAGAAATAAATGGTACAGCAAGCTACCGCATCATACATACATTTAGGTGCAAGTAAGTCCAAGTGAACTCAATATGTTTAGCTCAGAGTCACTGTTACTGCTGCCTTGGCTCATGGATATCAGTGTCTGTCTCAAATTAACTATTGCAATATTAAACAAACGTAGCACAAATACTGTTTACTGTGCACTTGAGGACCAGGATTCTGCCTCCTTTTTTTACATATGGAAATATTTTTGACATTGACAGATATAGACTAGATTAGTACAGAAGTTCCAGATCCTCAGATCCACTCTATTAAATTATCCTCTATCTTTGGACTCTATGCTCTGGCATTACATTTTTCATCTGCTGATTTTTGATAAAGAAAACTGCAAAAATAGAAGTATCAACATTGGTACAAAAGCTATTGAGGTTTGTTGTTAGGGACACGATGAATTATTTTCCCACCAATGAATAAAGCAAAAATAAAAGTTCTATGAAAGGAAAAAAGAGATGATAAAATATTCAAAGCCGTTTTACTGAACAGAGATACTGAAAAAGTATTCATGCTTTCAGAAGGCAGAGCAAATGTACAGAAACTAATATTCCAAAGGTATTGCTTTTTCTGAAATGCCTTTCTAACTGATGTCACACGCAAGCAAACCATGCAGCACTCCACTTCAAAGCCAGAGGGCACCTCTGTTATTCTAGACTCCCTGAGGACGAAGGCTTCAATGATTGGTTGCTTCTCATAGCTCTGATCAGATGGCAGTTTTGTGCTGCCTCTTTTCTTGTTCTTGGTTTGCATCAGCTAAGCAAAAAAAATCAACGAATTCAACTGTATACAAAAAATTTCAAACACCATATGCATGAAAAATGGAAGTTTCCCAAATTTTCCAAAGTAAGGGAACCTGCACGCATGAATTTCAGAACACGATCTAGCCAAAGTATAAACAGTCTGAACATATGAACTTCCTAGAAAATCAATGGGACTGAGAAGCAGTTTAACAGAACTTTGAAGGATTGTGGTCATAATCCTGGTTTCTAGGCACAGCTCACAAAATCACTTTAGCAGCCCAATCCGGAGGGCTCTGGCATCTGGAGACAGAACCACTGCCACATTGCTGTACCACCTCCAGAGAGCTTCCAGGTGGCACAGGAAGGCAGCAAACACCAGAAAATCCCCAGCTGCCTGAATGCCTTCCATAGAGCAAAATGGACTTATGCCACCGTTTTAGACAGTGTAAGTTGGAGGCCTGGGCCGGGAGCCCAGTGGAATCCAACTAAAGTCAGCTCACCCCTGGAATTCCCACTAGTCTGCCTCCACCCATACCGGTGTCCAGTTTTAGGCCAACACAGCTCTTCAGACGTCAGACTTTCAGGATTGAGCACCAAGGCCAACCTTTGTGTTTGCTCTCCCCTCTGGCATCCGTGCCACTTAAGCTGGTGGAGTGGGCAAACACACCGATGGAGTTTTGTGCCAATTCCAGGAGCTGCTCTGCCCCCCGCCCCTCTGGTTTGGGCTACCCAAAGTGATTGTACAACCACAGAATATTATATCACTCCTAACTACTGTTTTTACATGCAGGACCCAAGCACTGAGTCATTACTGATCCATGGGGTAATGTCATATCACAGGCTATGTTAAATGGGATGGTTTGCCATTCTCTTCTCTGTTCATCTACACTTTACCTCCAGCAAGCTGGAAGAATGGAAGTGTGCTGCCAGCAGGTGCTAACTGGGACATGGCCAGACAGACCAGAGTCCAGGCAGGCAGCTAGTGAGGGGATAGTCAAGAAAAGCTGCAGGCAAAACCATAATCCAAAACAGTCCAGAGACAGGGCAGGCAAAGGCAAGGTCAAGGCAGGCCAGAGTCAAGGCATAGGCAGGAGATCAGGTAAGCAGAGAGCCAGAGGTCAGAGGAAGACCTGACACATGGCGCTCGCTGGAAGTACACTAACTGCACCCAGGCAGATCCATGTCCCTGACAGGGTTTATATAGGTGGTCTTGGCTAATGAGGCTGGGATCCTGCAAGGACTCAGTCCTCCTCAGATGTAGATGCCTCCATTTCGCAGAGCCTTCGGCCATACCTAGCAACAATGAGAGCACTTTTCCTTTTACTCTGTAACTGTAGCCTCTGCCTCTGTCTCCTTTGTGCAGCTGGCTCATTACTCTGCTCTTCTGGGATTCCTGATGGCTCTCCCAGCTGCACAGCATCAGGGTCTGTCTTGGCTTACAGGGAAGGGTCTAGAGCTGGTTCTGCTGCCTACATCTCCTTGTGAAGAGCCAGTTCTGGCTCCACAGTGTCTTCAGTATCCACAGACTGGCTCATGACAGGAAGGCTGAGTCAGCCTTGAACGAGCTACCTGAAACCAACTTTTTTCAAACTTAGCTCATAAGCAGAGGTTTGGCTGCAGAACTGCAGCTTACCGTTCTGCATGATAACAAGATAAAGTTCAAAGAACTGGCAGCAATTCTTTTAGCAAGTTTAGAGAACTATTATCCTTAGAAAGACAGATTTTCCTCTTTCTGCCTGGGGAGCAGAGGATGTGGCTCTTCTTTTAATGGCTGCACAGAATTAAAGGTTGCATTACTGGCAAAGGTCGAATTCCCACTGGAAAATTTTACGCAGATCAAAACCAGTTTGTAGTGAAACCATGCCCTCTTCATCGGAGTTTCTACCTCCCCACCACAGCGAGCACACAGCAGACACACCCGGTTCCAGAACTCTTAGCAATCCCGACTACCAGGTGATCTCGCTTTGCCAGTCTCCCCTGATTGGCCGGTGTGCCTTGATGGGGCGGGACCTTTTTCCCTGCAGAAACGTACCTTGTTCAGGCGAGACCGCAAAAAAGCTAACGTTTTTAAGTTTAACATTTAACTGTGAGAACACTTAAAGATTCAACAGTTATATGTTTGACTGGTTAACGTCCTTCCGCATCCCCTTCTGCTCTCGCTCGCCAATTGCAAAAGCAAAAACTAAACCCAGGAAAGGCTGGCTGCGCGCGCATTGCTTCAGCGCTGGCAGAGCGCTGACTGGTTGCCCGATTTTTGCATCACGCTCCACGGTGGGAAACAAGTCAGGGTTTCAACCCTTGTCCCTCCCCTCGGATCAGCTCTGAACCGTGCCAATGAGGTTTATCCCACTTGCAAGCAAGTCCAGCCGGGAAGCGGAATAAGGAGGAGAACAAGCACCAGAAACGGGAAGAATCCATGTCTGCCACGCAAGCAATGGGGAGGTCGTTCCTGAAACCTGGTTAGTTTGTGTCCTGAAACCTGGCTAAGAAGATAGTGGGGATTCGACCAAAGAGGCAAATCCTCAGTGAAGTTCTAAGCAGGTCTGCTCAGAATCCTACCAAAGTCTACTCAGGGAAGCTTTCTCCCAGAGAAGTTATTAGGATTGCACATACGTGCAAAGACATAAACGTCTTATTAACTATATCAGAAATATACTATGTTATCACTGGATGGGTATAAGGAGGTGACAATGAAATTGAAAAAGGAACTCCAGTATTGCAAAGAACCCTCCTTTAAAAAAATCAACTCAACAGAGCCAAAGAAAGAGAGACCTGGCCTGGCCACATGCTAATCAAAGTCTGAAGAATACCTTCTTCTGATCTCTCATGACAGACTGGTGAACGCAACCTAGATTACACGATCAGCACTATTAGAAATAAAAATTGTTACTACCATACTTCAACAAATGGGGGACTCACTTAGGGGTAGGGTTGTCATCTCACGGTTGAGAAATAAATTGAGATTTTGGAGGTGAAGACTGAAGAGGGCAGGGTTTGAGGAAGGGAGAGACTTCAATGGGATATAATGCGATAGAGACCACCTTCCAAAATGTCCATTTTTTTCCAGATGAACTTATCTCTGTTGCCTGGAGATCAGTTGTGATAGTGGGAGATCTTCAGCCACCCCCCTGGAGGTCAGCCGGGGGACATCTTATTCTCTCCTCCTGCACTATTTCTTCTTTCTCTCCCCCAAAAGCCCCTATAGCGTTTTATGTTTTCCTGCTTCCTTCTTCCCTTCCCACTATCCAGTCAACCTATATTTATCTATCCTCATCTTCAGCTTTTTCTCCTTCCCTCCTTCTGGCAACCTCACCCCAGCAAAACTCTGCATGGTGCAGCTGCTGGGCTCAGCCGGGTCAGCCCAGTTGCACCACACTGGCTTTCATGGGATGACTGCTGATGGATAGTAGCCAACTGCCAGGTCTGGACAAATCGTGCATATCAGGGGGTAGCAAGTTTGTAGAAAGACCTGTTCATGGCTCTAATATCCAGATGTAAGTATCCACAGATGGGGCCATCTTGAGATACACAGATATCATAAATGAAAGCTCATCCTTCCTAAACCAAATGTATTGCTTCAATCCAAGGCTCATTCCGCACATGCAGAATAATGCACTTTCAAACTGCTTTCAGTGCTCTTTGAAGCTGTGCGGAATAGCAAAATCCACATGAAAACAGTTGTGAAAGTGGTTTGAAAACACATTATTTTGCGTGTGCGGGCCCAAGTGTAGCCAACAGGCATAAAACAAATCAGATGAATAAGTGTAATTGAGGTCACAGGATTTCATAATACTTACAGCATGAATATATTCACCATGTTGTTCGCATCCAATATCAAATATGTACTTTCCAGGACCTGTTGGCTGTGCAAGAAAACAAACAGAAATAACAACATTCTAACCACTGCAAATCCTAAAGATACACAATATCTCAAATTGTATTCCTGCCCAGGAATTAAAATCACAGGGAGTGGCCCTCCTGAGTGCTCTATCAATCAAAGAGGACTGTTGATGAGCAAAGTGAGAGGGCCTTTAATACCATTAATAACCATCTTATTTTGCATTGTCACTGTTTCACAGCTGTAATTTCATCCACTAGCTTCCCCCTTGGAGACACTCCCGAGCCTGGAAAGATCAGGCTGATGTCTCAAACCATTAGACCAATAACCAACCATTAAGGTTGATGTCTGTCCCTTGTCCTTCCCAGGAAGGCAGGAACTCTCTTTGTCTAGGGAAATTAAGGATCACTCTGCATAACCCTGAGGGTCTGATTTTCCCTATAAAACACCCACTCTCCCGATAGAGGGAGTTCAGCATTTCTGGACAACTCTCTGTCTGTGACATTGTTCCACAGTGCTGTTTCTCCCAGAACTAAGCGTGCGTCACTCAGTCCTGTTCATTGGACTATTCGCTCCAATACCAAGTGACTATAATTTTTATTGTCCTATTCTAATATTGGGACCTGGGATAGGAATCCTTCTCTCCCTCCTTAACTCCACCATTCCCAGACTGTGGCCCCTTCCACAAGGGCCTGGGGAGCAGCGGGGCACCAGTGTACATGACACCAGTGCAGTCCCAAGGCCCTTTGCATACTTGTGTGTGGGTGGCCCAGAGCTGCCGCAGCCTTCTGCCCAGAGGCATGTTGCTTTTAACAAATCTTACCTCCTCTTCCCCTCGTAGCTCCGTCAGAATGAGGGGACACCCCCCACCCCCGTTGCCTTGGCAATGCCCCAGGAGTTGGAGGGCAGGAGGCATGTCCCCTGGTTCCCACGAAGCTATGCAGGGAAGAGAAGGTAAGGTTTTTTTAAGCGGCAAGTCGAAAAACAGCGCCTTCCACCCAGTGCCGTTCACTCGGCACCCAGGTGGACGCTGCTGTTTTCTAAAAGATTTACTCATTTAGCGAGTCAAGAAAACACAGTTGTGGAGAAAATGAGATGGGGCGGAAACCACACAGCCCCTCGGTGTTTTTACCGGCCGCTCACTGCTGTATACAGCCTGTGCAGAGTGGGCCTGTCACTCACACACTCAGGCTCTGTGAGGAATTAACACTTTAGATTCAGGCTTTTCTGTCTCTGCCTTAGGTCTGTCACAGAGGGTGATCTTGTTGCTCATTGGCACAGCAGCAAGTGACATATCCTTTTAGCTGCTAGAAGCAGGACCAGTCATCCCTCAACTGAACACAGCCCTAACAAAGTCTCCAGCAAGCAATACTAGCAGCCACTGTGGTACAGGTGGCAGCACAAGTTCTGGAGGAGTGGCAGCAGGGAGGGAGGTGCTCAAAGGCAGTATCTTTTTCAATAAGCACAATTCCAGGCACGGTTTTACGATGTTTTAAATACACTGGGTCTATGTGTCAAATGAAAGACAAAATACATTAGCTTATCTGTCTGATCTGCTTCTGGAGCAAACATCCAAGCAGAAAGATATCAGATACACGTGCAAGAATGCAAGTATACACAACTACCTGTTACAAACTTTAAAAGAGCTGAGAGTTGGAGGTGAATGGGGGAGGAGGCAGCTTGAGCAAGAGAAGTGGCTTTGTCTGCCCAGTTTTCCCAGCCTACTTCTATGCTTTGCCAGCAGGACCTTAGAATGACAGAGTAGAGCACTTACTTCAGGTGGCTCACTGTACTAGCTCACAATCAGCAGGACTAAGTCTTTTCAGCCTTGTAAGGACTTCAGGTACCCCTCTTCCACCACCCATCACTTAGATTTATTCTCCACCTGTACCCACCATATCCCCACAACTTTATCTTGTGGTATCAGCCTCCCTCCATAGATCAGTGACAGCTGCACATATGTGCGCCTGCTGTAAGGAGAGATAATTGCAAGATTTAATGGAGACATATTAACATATTAATTGTCATGTGGAACAATTGTTTCAATTCCATTTCCATATGATAGTGGAATAATGATGGCCTTCTTCAGATTCAGCCTGACTCTCAAGCCAATCAAAATCTCTACAGGAGCTTTTGTGTGCATCAGTAGAACTGCTTCTACCACCAAGCCCTATCTCACATGAGGCTCCTTGTGCACAAAGATCTTCCACATATCACAAATATAATTTATGGGTTTTAGAGATAGAGTTTGCTCTATGGAACAAGTAGATATTCTAAAAATCGATACATTTATATCATACATACATTTTTATTCACAAACTTCCCCTGATATCTATGGTTTAGATGAATAAGTTCAGCAGCTCCTTCCTGTTGCCCGTTTACCCAGGTGCCAACATATTTGGAACCAGTTAATGAAAAGACATATGTACCTTGTCCATGCCTACGGAGAGAAAACAACAGTTTTGTTAAAATTCCAAAGGAAGTTCCATAGTGAACAGATGGAAAACTGCACTATCCTAACCTTGATTTTGAGCAACAGAATTATTTTTCTCATACAATGACAGTGTCAATTGATTTAAATGCTTCAGCTGTCATGTTCATGGTATCCTCCAGCAGGGACGTAGGTATAGATTTTTTATGGGGGGTTTCGGGGGGGCCACACCCCACCCGCCCCAGGGCATGGCCACGCCTCCCCAAGCCCCGCCCCTGGCCTAGCACTTATAAAAGCAGCTCTCCGAGGTCAGGGATGGCAGACTCCCCTGCCCTGCCCTCCCCTGCCCCTCCCCTCTGGGCTGAGGCATAGAGGGAAAATGGAGCCTGGTGCAAAATCTGAGTTTGGCGCCCCACCCCCCGGGGCAGCCGCTGTGATGCAGGAATCCACCCCCAAACAGCATCACTTTCAATGGTGTTTAAACTAGATCCACCTTAAAGGGAGAATCTGGGGTCCCTAGTTAAACAACATTGAAAGTGATGCTGTTTGGGGGTGGATTATCCCCCACCCTGAAACAGCATCACTTTCAATGTGGCGTAGTGGTTAAGAGCAGGTGCATTCTAATCTGGAGGAACCGGGTTTGATTCCATGCTCTGCCACTTGAGCTGTGGAGGCTTATCTGGGGAATTCAGATTAGCCTGTGCACTCCCACACATGCCAGCTGGGTGACCTTGGGCTAGTCACAGCTTTTCAGAGCTCTCTCAGCCCCACCCACCTCACAGGGTGTTTGTTGTGAGGGAGCAAGGGCAAGGAGATTGTAAGCCCCTTTGAGTCTCCTACAGGAGAGAAAGGGGGGACATAAATCCAAACTCTTCTTCTTCTTCTTCTAAACTGAGGACCTCAGATTATTCCTTTAAATGCATGCCGAAGGGGGTGGATTTAAAAGGAGAATCTGGGGAAATTGGGGGGGGGGGGTGCCTGCTGTCAGGGGTGCAATGGTTAAGCTAGAAACACCAAACTTTCAGGGTATCTTTAGGAGTCTCTCCTAATGATACCACCCAGGTTTCATGAAGTTTGGTTCAGGGGGTCCAAAGTTATGGACCCTCAAAGGTGTAGCCCCATCTCCTAAGCTCCCATTGGAAACAATGGGGGATGGGGGCACCCCCTTTGGGAGTCCATAGCTTTGGACTCCCTGGACCAAACTTCACAAAACCTGGGTGGCATCAATAAGAGACTCTCCTGATAATGCACCCCAGGTTTGGTGAAGTTTGGTTCAGGGGGTCCAAAGTTATGGACCCTCAAAAGTGTAGTCCCCATCTTCTATTAGGCCGTTTCCGCACGGCCTCCATTCGCCCCCACGCCGCCAAGAGTTCTGGCGGCGTGGGGGCGGAAGCAGAGGCCGACAGATGGCAGGCGGCTCCGCACGGAGCCGCCTCTTCTCCCTTCTGCGCCCCACTCACGATGTCCTCGTCGTCGCCTGCTGGGCGTCGAAGCCCCGCCCACGCTGCCCTCCGACCCCTGGAGGTCGGAGGACAGTGTGGGCGGGGCTGCGACGCCCAGCAGACGAGGCGAAGACATCGTGAGTGAGGCGCAGAAGGAGACTGCGTCTTCCGGCGCCGCGGTTTGCAGCCCCGCGCTGCGGAAGATCGCCTCCCCAACAACAACCCTTTAAAGGGTTGTTGTTTAGGGCGGCCTGGGGGGAGGGAAGCGGAGTCAGGTTGCCGCTGCTGCGTTGCAGCAGCGGCGCCTGTGCGAACGGCGGCCTGGGGGCGGCGTTTTTAGCGCCCCCCCGGCCGTCGTTAATGGGCTGTGCGGAAACGGCCTTAGTTCCCATTGGAAACAGTGGAGGATGGGCACCCCCTTTGGGAGTCCATAACTTTGGACCCCCTGAACCAAACCTCACCAAACCCGGGTAGTATCATCAGGAGAGTCCCCCAAACAATCCCTGAAAGGTTGGTTCTGCTAGCCCAAACAATGCGCCCCCTGCAGGCCAAAAACCGAAAAAGCACTAAAACGTTTTAAAAACCCACAAAGAAACGGGTGGGCAGAGCTTCGGACATGAATGGGGGGGGGGTTCAAACCCGAGAAACCCCCCTTACCTACCTGCATGTCCTCCAGTGAACTAAAATAAGTTGTTCTGTTAACCCTTCATGCTTTTTTAATCCAAAATATTTTTGATGAAAAAAGAGACGATTTAAAATATCAAAGACTTAAAAAAATAGTTTTATAGAATCATAGAGAAGGAAGCAGCCATCTAGTCTAAGTCCCTGCTCAATCAGTAGGATCAGCCTACTCAAAGCATCCCTGGTGAGTGTTTGTCCAGCTGCTGCTTGAAGGGATCACAACTCACTACATCCAAGGCAGCCAATTTCACTTACTGTTTAAAAAAATCCTAATATCCAGCCTCTACCTGGGTTGGAACTATATGAGAATTATTGGACAAACAAAGGCTCAAAATGCTTTTTTCCCCTGAATTCTGTGTGGCAAGGTATGGATACAAGACAGTAATTGCCTTAGACAACATAATTATCACAATAGAAGAGTCACTGTTGTTGTGTAGATGATAAAATTCACAACATGGGACCAAGAAACATGACTTTGCAAATTATCCAAAATAAAAAAAATCCTTCCAAAACAGACAAATGATGGCTGAAATAATTCATAAGAGACTTATCTAGTGGGAGAAAAGAAATCAGCCTGCTCAAGTCCCTGGGAATTTAGAACATCCTAAACAGGGAGATTATAAGTATAAATTAAAACATCCAAGTTCAAAATCTAATCATGAGTTGCTGGGAACAAGTGTGGGGGCAACTGTTACTTTCCTTAACGGTCATGATTAATAATTTACCTGGAGATTTTAAAAAGTATTTAACTCTAATGTTTTACTTTCTTAATTGCCATTACAATTTTTTACTTTCCATGGATGTAAAGTTCATATATAACAAAAGAACAAAACTTCAAGAAAACAAACCTGTTATGATTAAACCACTCTCCAGTGTATGTATCTCCATTCACATAATAGTACACACCATTGCCATGCCTCTGGTCCTCCACCCATTCTCCTGCAATTAACACCCATGGAAGCACACATATTAATATGATTACATTTCTTTATAAGCTACAGTGCTCAATCTGTCACTTGACCACTTAATCATGTAATTAATTTATCCACACAGAAAAAAAAGTGCTTAGTACTATACAGTAAAGCAAAAATCCCAAAACAGACAGGATCAAGAGATCTAGAACAAATTGCACTGAAACAAAACAAGCCTAAACTAAAACTGGGAGTAATCTATTATCAAAATATAAATCAAATATCTGGTGTCCATCCCATTGTTTCTCACAATTAATTTTTTTCATTTATTAATTCTCTCTCTCAAACACACAAGCTGTTGAACAGACCATTACTATCAACTCTTCCACAATAATATCTAGTTTTTAAGAATGCAGTTTACCTTCATATTTGGATCCATCAGGATAAATAAAGGTGCCATGGCCATGTTTTTTATTGTCAAAGTATTCCCCAGTGTAGCGTGCACCATTTTTAAATCTGTATAGCCCCTGAAACATACAATGTTGAGAGTTCTTATTCATGCTTGTGTTTGTTTTGCTGCAGTGCCTAATTTAGCCATGTGACTAACTGATTATGTCTTACCTGTCCACTTCTTTTTCCATTTGCATATTGTCCTTCATAGGTATCACCATTTGGCAATCTGGCCTTCCCATGTCCATGTCGCTCACCAGCTTCATTGCGTTCACCTTCATATTCCTATTTAAAGTGGATCAGATAATCAGCTTCTCGGCTAAAATAGGCTGATATTTCATGAAAATGCCTCCGAGGCAAACAATACTTCAGCTTAATGTATTGTCAAAGGCATTCATGGTCAGAATCAATAGGCTGTTGTGGGTTTTCCGGGCTGTGTAACCATGTCTGTTAAGTTTTGCTCCTAACATTTCACCTGCCACTCACAGATGCAGGCAAAACATTAGGAGCAAAACTTACCATTGACTTCAATGAACTTAGAAAAGCATAACTTTGCTTAGATTGCACTGCAAACATCCTCAATAGGGCACTCAGTACAACTTTATTTGGATGCAAGGTGCATAATTTTAATGTAGGATCCTGGGTTACAGCAGTGTTGAATTATTTGTAGGTTGTTCTACAATTATTTGACTTTAAGTAAACCTTTCCATGTCAATTTTTATACCCAGACAGAATCTTAAGACAAAATTTTCTAAGGCCCCTTCCGCACACGCAAAATAATGCGTTTTCAAACCACTTTCACAACTGTTTGCAAGTGGATTTTGCCATTCCGCACAGCTTCAAAGAGCATTGAAAGCAGTTTGAAAGTGCATTATTCTGCATGTGCGGAATGAGCCTAAGTAAAATAAGGACATATCAGATTATGTGCAAAATGCAATTACCACAACTTCCACATTATTATATTTAAATAAATCATGAAGCATATTTGAATTCTGCTGTTTTGCATTCACAAATTTACATAATTTGGATTTGGTGCCTTTTGCCAGGATGGGGAAGTCAAGACTAGAAGGAAGAAGGGGGAACTTCAGGGATGAGATGTGACAGTTTATCCTTATTCAGGATAAGATTCTGAATGAAGCATTCATTATTACTAATCCGTATTGGCATTTTCCCCCTTAATAAATTCCTTATAATAGCTGGTGTGTGTATTAGTTCCAAAAGGAAACTTTCAGGAAAAAATCCACTTCTAGCGTGCTGGTATGTCATCGCTCTTTTGCGATATCCCCACTCTCCTGTATCTCCCTATCCTTTCAGGCTCTGACCTCCCAAAGCCCTGACTCCCCTTTCCCGCTGCCGTTCCCTCCACTGACCCCCAAATCATTCTCTGCCTCCTCTTCGACCTCTTCCGAGCCAAGATCCGACATGATTCTCAGTGTACTCCAGCAGGGCGGGGGGTGGAGGGACGGTGGCGTTGCTATGGGAACAGCGTCCCACCGGACCCCGCCCCCCTGAACGTTCTGGAGGAGGCGCTCAGGAAGCGTCGTCACTATGGCAACCCTTTCAGCGGTGCAGCAAGGAAATGCGATGCTTGTCCTGCAAGCAGCTGTTGGTTGCTGCTTCTGCAGATGGCACCTTTGGGCGGCGCACCTGAAGGGGACCCGGTGTGTGCTTGCTGTCATGCTCAGGGGGTTGCTGCCCCACATACAGCTGTTCTTCTCCTCTATTGATCAAACCGAAGCAACAACAATAGGTGCAGATATTCCCAGAATGAAAATGAATTCTCAGCGTTGAAAGTCTGTACGCCCCGCAGTTGTTACGGGCTGTACAAGACCCATCGAGAGGGGCAAAAATGTTTAGTAAAATATTTAAGAGTTCTCTTTGTCGCTACAGCGTGGAAGAAGAGGTTATTTTATGATAGTACTGCAGGTCAGCTAATGACTAAGGAGTATAAGGGACACATTTGCTTGAAACTTCTTTTCATTATTATTGGAGGCAAGCTAAATGCTTGCCAGTTGCCAATTGCTTGGCCTGAAAATATTTTATCACTCTGGCCCTTTCTCCACTTATCCTTTTCCGAGGGTTGCTGCACGCAATCCCCAGCGCGCGGCATCCCTGGCGCCAGCGCCGAGCTGCGACTCCAGCCTTTCTGTAAAGCGGGTCATCAAAAGACTCTTCTGTAAAGCGGGGTCATCAAAAGGCGCCCTTCTGAGGGCCTTTCCCCATCTTCTATAAGCCCCGCAGCTACTCGAGGAAGAGTAGCGGCGAGGGTCAACCTACGGCACTCCCCACTGAGTAGTGGGCCTGCGACAGGCGCCAGCCGCCCCGAAAGCTGCGCTGCTAAATCCACGCCCATCAGCTGCCAAGAACATCCCAGGCGCTCTTCTCAACGGCGCCTTTTGATGGCCCCGCGCAGAGCGCGGGGTCGTGGGGGCGGCCGGGCGAGCGCCTGGGATGCTGCGCGCTGAGAGCAGCGCGTGGCATAAAGGGGAAGGACGAAAGTGGGGAAAGGCCCAGTAAGAGCGCCAGGAATGCCTCGCGCTGAGGGGCGCGACAGCAGCAGCGTTGGGGCGGCTGCACTGTCGCCGCCCCTCTCAGTGGGGAGTGCCGAGGGACCCCGCGAGTAGCGCGGGGCTTAAGGGAAGTGGGAAAAGGGACTCTGTTTAAAGGAGTTGTAGGAGATTGCTTTTTTAACACAGACACCACTTTCTGGGGCAACAGTTGCAGTAGTAGTAGTACCAATGCATACATTTTAATAATAAGGATAGGATTACACATTACCTTTTCTGCAGCATTTTAAAATAATCATACCAAAAGGAAATTCTTTTACCCACAGGATGGGACTGCTTCCTCATTGGCTGCTGCTACTGAGCTCTGGAGTATTTTTAAGTAGTTGTGCTGCTTGTTATTGTGGCCAAAAGAAATCAGTGGAGAAATTAAAAGCTAGAATTTGTTATAAAATTTGATTAGTTTGGTTTGTAAGTAAGAATCACAAACAAAAAGCAATTTGGAAACTCGTTTTCACCATCCCTCAGATTGTAATGTTAGTTAGCTATTTGCAGAATTTAAAGTAATGTTTCAGTCCCTATTTAGATTAGGGTTTTGAGTATGACTGTTTCTAAAGATGGAGATCCAGTAGGATGACCAGCAATGCTATTGATGTTCTTGGATGCACCTCTGTCTCATCCCCTCCTCACCTTGCAATCTTTCCTTCAAATGGAATTCTCAGTTTGCTTTCCCTCCACATATCTGAGGAAGTGTATGATTTGACTCATGAAAACTCTTACTGAAATAAATGTTGTGACTGGACTCTTGTTTTATAAAACATTTCACAGTTTTGGGTTGGAAAAATAATAATTAAGTGGGAACATAAGGAAAATTTCACCTACAATATTAAGAATGCTTTATTGGGAGTAAGTCCCATTGAATAAAATATTGTTTACTTCTGAATAGGCCAGTTTAGGATTGTTTTCTTTTATCATTGTGTGGAAAAAACATGGTAAAGGGAGAGTAGAACTATTTTCGTTCACTATAATAAAAGTATTGATGGTTCCGCTGTGAAACTGATTTGCAGTAGATTCAGAAAATAGAATGTATGCTTATCATCAATTTACAAAAATTGTCACAAGATTTATCTGAGACATATATATTCCTCTCCTCAAAGAGATGTTTCTAGAGCAGCTAATAATTTTAGGATAGTTAAGATCACAACAAAATTTTAAAAATCAATTTACAATACATAAAAGAGCAAAAAAGCAAACAAACCCAAGTGCAGCAAGAAACATTAAAATCAACAAACCTCTCTTCTGAATTAAACAATGGCAGACCTGTGAATTGGAAAT
Source organism: Sphaerodactylus townsendi (assembly GCF_021028975.2). Taxonomy (NCBI): domain Eukaryota; kingdom Metazoa; phylum Chordata; class Lepidosauria; order Squamata; family Sphaerodactylidae; genus Sphaerodactylus; species Sphaerodactylus townsendi. The sequence continues at coordinate 70,636,027 of NC_059428.1, forward strand.
ACCTGCTTCAAAGTTCAGCTGACAAACTTATTTATATTAGTGATAACCTTTCTTGAAGAAATACAGCAAAGATTATATGAAGTGCTATCTTGAACAAGTCTACTCAGAATCCTACTCAATTATGCTCATTGGGACTTACTCCCAGGAAAGTGTTCTTAGGATTGCACTGTTAAATAACACAAGCGAAGAAAGGCCCCTTCCGCACACACAAAATAATGCATTTTCAAACCACTTTCACAACTGTTTGCAAACGGATTTTGCCATTCCGCACAGCTTCAAAGAGCTCTGAAAGCAGTTTGAAAGTGCATTATTCTGCATGTGCGGAATGAGCCAAAGTTACACTGCCATCTCATGCAGTCTTAGACTGGAAGAACTATAAACAGGGAAAGATTTTATTTCCTGAGTATAGGTACACTGTCTAGATGCATAGCTACATAAAAGAAATAAAACTGTCTATTCCCAATCCTCCAAACACAGTTAAAACTTGTAGAATGAGTAAAACCCACCTTGAATTTTGCTTCCTGCCTAACCTGTTTGTCAGCATATCTAACTTTAAATGGACAGGAAATGACATAAACCAAAAGAGAGATGGAACAGTCCCTGTCCCTTCCCCCAGTAAGGAAGGATAAGTCAACTAAAACCAAGTTATGATTCTCTCTGAATATTGCAAACCTGTCCACACTTACTCATGAGCAAGCTCCACTGAATCCAGTGGACTTTCTGAATGAAATTGAGCTACTTGAATCTTTGGCCCAAATTAATTCAGAAGAGAGTTTCACTTAGTGGCACTTTACTCCCAAATAAGTACGGATGCCTTTAAAAAAATAAAAATAAATCCCAAGTTGGACTCAGATTGGTTCTTCTATCTCCTGTGTTACTTTATGACATATTTGATAGCAGCAGTAGCAACAGCAGCAGTAACAATAATAACAATAATAATGTTAAATTCATGAATCAAATAGAAACCTCCTGACACAGAGGGTTACGCTGCAGTATCACATTCAAATCTCTTCTCATGACCTGAGTTTCATGCCAAAGGAAGTCAGTTTCATGTCACTTGCTCAAGGTTGATTCAGCCTTCCATTCTTCCGAGGTTGGTAAAATGAGTACCCAGATTGTTGGTGGTAAAGTGTAGATGATTGCAGAGGGCAATGGCAAACCACCCCATAAACATAGTCTGCCTAGGAAATGTTATGAGGTGAGGTCACCCCAAGGGCCATGAGGCAAAAAGGAACATAACAGCAGGGTTTCAGTATGCAATATATTCTGCTGGATGAAACAAATGAAGCATTGTTAAGGTTGATTGTGGGTAGTCAGTGACGGAAGAAACATGCCCTCTGCGTTATTTCCTTTATTGCTACAGGCATCTCACACCTGCAGGCTTTCACTGCGCTTGTCTCTGCTCAGCAAAGCGACTGGGAACATTTCTGAAGTTAGAGGCGCGGTATTGTAAAACGGTGCGGGACGGAAGTTCTGTGCTTTCAAAAAGCCACAAAAGCAGCCTAACTGGTGCCCTCCTTTCCATCTCTCCAGGGGAAGAACTCCACCTTCAGCCTTAGTACCTGCTGCTCACCTGACTGTCAACTCCACAGGGCCTGAACTGGGAAGGAGGATGGGGATGCTCGTCTGGAAGGTAGCCTCTGCTTCAGAAAAGAAAGCAGGAGCTCGCTAGCTGGCTGTCGCCTCTCCCTCTCCCCCTCTCTCTGTGACGGAAGTTTTGACATTTGACGCCTCTAGCCATGCTGGGAGCAGCTTCTTTCAGAGCCCGAGGGAGGAGGCCTCCACAAGCCGAGCTGGTTGTTGTGTCAGGATTATAGTAGTACGTCAAAGCTGGCTTGAATGAAACGAAACGGAGCCGCACCCGGGAAGCGACACCAGGAAGTAGCCGACAAGGCAGCCAGGAAGCAAGCAAGCCGGGGTCGGGGGCTGCCCGCCTTCTTCTCACCGACGAGCTACAGGGGGGGCACGGGCGTCCCCGGCAGGTAGGACCCGAGCTGGCTGCCGAGCGGGACCACAAGGCAGCCGGGGGTTCTTGGGAGCAGAGGCTGCTGGCGGGAAAGCGCTCGACCCGCTGCACCTGCTGCAGAGGCTGCCTGAGCCAAGAAGGGAGCGTCCCCGGGACGGGCAGCGCGGGCGGCATCTTCGGGGCAATTCCTGCGGGACATAGGCTTGCGTCTTGCGCATACCCGAGATCCGGATGCAAGCCCAAGAAAGGTGGCGCTCGCTGCCGCGGGGAGGTTTGCAAGTAAAGCCCATCGACTTTCTTGATTCAGGAGGGGATACCCTGCAGTGAAAGGAAGCATTATAAGCTCTTTGTGAGCGGCCGGTTACGGGAGGACGATATTTTTCAGCCAGGACCTGGCTTTCCCCGCCGTGAGCTGTTGGAAGGGTGCTATCAAACAGAAGCAAAAGTTCTTACCTTAAAATAGGTACACTGTAAACTTGCTTAAAATTTAAGGTATTATATATTTATACCCTGTCGAATGATGCCCCGAGACAACTTATAATAGAAGGCTCCCAGCAAATGTATTAAAGCTCCCTCTGTGTGTCATCCAATGTGTATCATCCTCCAGATTTTCCTCTAGTCCAGTGGTGGGTCATCAGTTTTTCAGGGCATGGCACCATCCAAACTGCATACAGTCAGGAGCGTTGCTGAAACATGTTGGCTTGGAAGAATTATGCTAAGAAAGGAATCCATAAGATAGTAATTCTTTGGACTTTCCATCTTTTTTTAAAAAAATCCTGCCTTTCAAAGAACATAGGGCAGATCCTCTGAAGATGCCAGCCACAGATGCAGGCGAAACGTCAGGAGAGAATGCTGCTAGAACATAGGGCAGTATTTGTGAGTCTCCGATGCTTCTATTATTTTCTTATAACAGCTCTGGGAAGCAGACAACAGGGGAATGTAATAGTGGCTTCAAGCACAGATAGCTGTAAAACACGATTTGAAAGATTCATGGAGCAAAGATCCATTAATGGCTACTAGCCATGGTGACTAAAGGGTGTCTGCAAAGGAAGTAAACCTCTAAATACCAGAGCTAGAAGGCAGCAACAGGGGGGTGACCTTGGCCTCGGTGCCATGTTTACAGTCCACTAATTGGGTTGGCTAATATGTGAAACAGGACTCTGGACTAGATGGACCAGGATCTTAATTTCTTATCCTTTGGTTGATGTCAAATCTTTCATTTGATGACATTCCTTCAGTGGAAGATAATAAAGATGTAGGGAGGGGTGAGTACTGAGTATGCTGGAGATCAAGAATACCCAGGTTCAAGTGTCCACTGAGCAATGAAGCTCATGGAGTGGGGGTGGGGAGGTCAGTCCTTCTCTCAGCCTGACTTACCTCATAGGATTTTTCCAAGGCAAAATGGTGAGGGAGAACCTGTATGTTGTCCTCAGTTCTTTGGATAAAGTTCTTTTTAAAAAGTAGCAGTTGTGGAAGAAAGTGGTACAGAAATGCCAATATAAATAAATACTACCAAATATTTTTTCCCCAGAGAGGCAATCTACCTTTAGGTGTTGAGTATCCCAGACTATTGCTTTGTTGGAGAGTAGCTGAGAAACTAAAGAGTGTTGCAGTTTTGTATGGGGTACAGGGAGAGCTGAGAGTTTAGCTGCAGTGACCTGAGTTAGGTGTACCACTTTCAAAGGGTTGCTACAATGGCAGGAATACTACCTGTTTATACTTATGCAGGAATGATAACTGCCATTCTACTTGGATATTTGGAAATAAATATTACAATATTTTCATAAGTCTCCAGTACTCTCTCATCCAAGATAAACTGAAGCCTAAAGACTAAATATCTTGCCATGAGAAAGTGGCAGCCCACAACACTAACAAACCTTTCTCACGGTTATCTGAAATGCACAGGTTGTTTTTTGCTTCCATGTTCAGTTTTCAATATAGATTTTAAACACTACTTCCCCAAAACAGACATCAAAAGGAAGGGGAAGTACTGCCCTAATTTTGAGTGAAATGCTATATGATTAAAAGTAATCATAAGTATGATCATAAAGGAGCTGTTCTGCGGACTTTGTTCAGTAACATATTTTATAATAAATGTATTGCGATGTTTTCAAGTCTGGTGACTACCATAATTGCTTTACCATCAATACAGATGTTATTTCTTGGTTATTAGCTATGCATCAGCCTTCAAATATGAGCTTCTTGTTTATTTCCTATCCAATCAGTTTGGCTATGTTGGTCCCTCAAATTGTAAGACATAGAGGAGATGCCCATTTAGTAAACATTAGCTGACTTGATGCAATGTGCAGATGGCCCCCTGTTTGTTAAATCAATTTACATATAACCCTTCTATCATTTAAAAGAAGAAATGAATACTTTCACACAATATGTGAAGGTCGCAATCCTAAATACAACTAAGATAAGTGAAACTTACATTCAAGTAAACCCATGCAGGATCAAGATGTCCTAATGCCTTTTACAGTGTCACCCTAACAGATATTACCTTTTAAGTCTATTGACTTTAAGGCAGAAGAGAAACATTTTAAAATTAAATAAAAAGAAGGATAAAAGATACCTTCTGGAAAATAGCCAGAAAGTGTCCCCCCTTCTCTGCCCACCCTAGAAAACTCATTAGCTACAATTACATCCACACATTGAATGCAGGGGGATGGGTCTCCAACTGCAGTTGAAATTCTTTATATTCAGAGGAGAAAAATTGGTCAGAGATCTCGTGGAAGAGCATGTGATTAGTGGTACTGTATCTTTCTGTAAGAAGGATATGAACTGGCTCCTGTCCCTGGAGGGCATTTTCTGCAGGAGCTGTTTTCATGCAAACTGCAACTTGTCTGCTCTTTGCTTTTTTGGGGAGGGTGGGATGACTTAGTAACATTGTTTAGCATCACACCCTACATAAATGCAGTAGCATTATATCTTCCAAAGATGGTGCAAGGGTAAGCATTGAGTAAGGGAAAGCATTGACTCCCACAACCCCTCCAAAGCCTGTAGTTTAAAACTGCTTGAGATCCCCTGGCCAAGTCTGTCTTTATAATGCTGGCTCCACCTCTAAAGCTGTGCCTCTGAACTCAGCCTTGAACTGCACCCTGGCCCTAACCATGAACTCCATGTGACACAGCTGGATCCAGGCCAGCCTTAAAGTGCACTGCCATCCTCAAATTCCACTTAGAGTTCAGGGCAGGTGTATTTTGATGAAGAGGGGTATAAGCTGCCTGGCACCCCTTCAAGCAGTGCCCAGGGCATGAGCCCTGACTTGCCCCACTCTAGTTATGCCTTGTACAAATGCGCTTTCTAGCCCCGTTCTGATCAAACATACTATTCCCACTATGTAGCCCCCCTTTTTTTGAGGTTTCTATACTTTGACATGCTGCCAGCTGCAAATCATAACATGGAATGCTCACAGCAGAGATGATAGTGCATTAGTTTAGCAGACCTGTCTGGACTTCTCCAACATGGAAAAAAGCCACTGAACTGTTGCCTGTCACTTTACCCAGTTAAGCACATAGATGCCATGTCAGAAAAGTTTGTTGTACTCTCTGCTTCTGTTAAATACAGACGGATACTGTGTTTGCTTTGAATGGCTCTGCAAAGTTTGCATCCTAACCTACTGTATACTTAGCTATGACTGGAGGATTCTTACTGTGCAAATGTAAATATATAGCCTAACCTTAGAGTGATGTGCTTGATTTTAGCTTAGGATTTCCTGCTCTGAGTTGGGAAATACCTGGAGATGTTGTGGGAGGAGCCTAGGCAGGGTTTGGGGAGGGGTGGGACTGCAGGAAGATACAATGCCAGATTTTGCCTTCCAAAGCAGCACTTTTCTCCAAGGGGTTGAGTTCTGTCATCTGGAAATCAATTGCAATACTGGGAGACCTCTAGGCTTTGCCTGGAAGTTGGCAACGCTATTTATACTTAAATTAATCTAGAACGACCATGACAGTAGCTTGCATAAATAATTATTGGGCCTACTGCTTTGCAGCCACATCCAGGCTATAAATAACTGCAGCAGGTTGGTTGTAGTCTAAAGAAATTCAATATACTATTTGGAGTTCAGAGACCTGGTGTCCAGGTGAGCACAGCAAATGTCTTTTTTCATAGTTCCTTTAATCAAATAGGTCCATATTTTTACATATAAAATATATCCTGGACATGTGCAAATTTAATACATTTGTAGGCAGGGAGGTTGCTCACAATTGAACTCAGTTTCTTTCTGTGAGAGCTTCCACATGGATGATTTGCTTGACTTTGCTTCCAAATTATTGGAATGTTTTTGAGCATTTAAATGTCTTCTTTCTAGGAGGCCTTCCACACTGTAGGATTCGACCTTAGTTTGACATAGGTTCGACCCGGGTACTCCGCACAGCCGTAGAGTTCGACTCGTGTCTGTCTCTGCTCCCCCCCCCATCAAATTTTCGAGCTCGACTGGGAGGTACGACTTTTTGCCAACCCCAGGTTGCACTTAAGCCGAAGCTGGCACAGTGCGGAATCTCCCTCACCTCGACTCTCCCAGCCAGCCAATCACAGTGCACTATTTTGGTCATGCACAGAACGGGAGACTCGCGGCGGCAAAAAGCGTGCCTTAAAAAAGCCCCCCTTCTCGTGCACGAAGCAACAGCTCAGCTCTGCTCTTTCTGCTCCGACAGAGAAGGCTCACAAAAATGCAGATTCCCACCAGTTTGTGACAGGCGGGAAATCGACGCTTTGTGACGTTGTCACAATGTAGCTCCTACGTGGCAAAATAAAAAAAGGGACGTGCACACACGTTTCCTGCCATAGAACGGCAGCCAATCGAGAATGGGGATCGAAAGACGTGAGGAGGTAACCCTGCCCTCTGAACTCGGGTCCGGAGAGACGACCCGGCTGCTGTGCAGAATAACAGAAGAGTCGAGCTCAGGTAACTATTTCCGCAGACACGAGTCGAACCTAGGTCGCCTCTGCTGTGCGGAAAGCCCCTAGGTTTCCCTCTGCTAAATTCTGGTCTTTCTAAACCTTGTGTGCTATGATCTTTTTTGAAAGAATGCAGTCCAGGAATATTAGCATGCCTTCTGGACACAAACTTGTACGTTTTTGAAGGTCCTGCCCACATTAGTGCCAATTTCCTTCTAACAGCTCTTCGTGACTGCCATCTCCCACACACCACACCTCAATTTTTAAGGACACTTTAAAAAATCAGCAGTTGCTGCAGTGTAATGCACTATAATGATTTGTTGCCATTATGTTCCTATGAATTCCTAGCTTTCATTTTCTAAAAAGTGTGTGTGTTTTTTCATTGAAGAGATCTAAGAGGGACAGTGCGGGCAAATTTTGTCCAAAATTCTCTGGAGAGTAATGGGAAGAGGGAGCTGCAGGACAAATAGAGAAGGGCAGGAATTCACTGCTCAGCTGATCCTGTGGACAATATTGCCTCTGCATTCACAGTTATAATGTTGGTAACAGTTGAGCATTGTCATAGTGTAAATAAATCCTATGCCACGTTTTCAGGGCTGTCTCTTTACAGTGAGGAACAGTGGGTAAAAGTGGTAGACTTTAATCTGGAGAATGGGGTTTGATTCCACACTCCTCCACATGGGTGGTGGATCAGTGGAGAGTGGAGTGGTGAGTGGAGGCTCAGGAAGATAATGATCCACATAAGTGGATCACACCAAATTTATTTCCCCACTTCTGAAGCCTGAGGGTTCTCTCTGAACTCCTTGGGTTCTCTCTGAATTCCTGAAGCCTGCTGGGTAACCTTGGGTTCTCTCTGGGTAACCTTGGGTTCTCTGAACTCTCTCTGAACTCTCTCAACCCCACCTGCCTCACAACATGTCTGTTGTAGGAAGACGAGGGGAAGGATTTTTTAAGTCACTTTGAGACTTTTTATGATTGAGAAAAGCGGGGTATAAATCCAAACTCCTCCTCTTCTTATTTTATAGTGGCATGAAACTGGTCAGGTTTGAAAATAACAGTTTAATGTCTGCACTCATATGCTTGTCTCAGTTTAATGTCTGCACTCATATGCTTGTCTCAACGGCCACTATAACTGAGAAATGTTATTACTACATAATTAGAGTAACTTTTTTAAAAAAATTAATGTGCTAGGAAGAAGAATTTGCCAGTTCCTGGGGTGGTTGATAACATCAAAGAAGATGGATAAAGGACATAATTGAGTGTGAAATCTGCCTTACTGACAACTTGGAACTAGCTGAGAGTGGAAGAAGTATTCTCAAGGGGTAAAGTTTGAACGTGGGACTTAAGTAAATGGCTCAGCTTCCACCTGGAATTTATTTGATCACATCATTTACACGAGAACAGTGGTGAGTTATGTGGTATGCTTTGAAAAGGCCGTTTAGCCTGATGTATCTCTGATTTCGCATTAAACAAATCTATAATCAAATTGCATATTATGCAGAGTTACTCCAACTTAAACCCAATGATTTTAATTGACTCTGCATAGATCACACTGCTAATCCTATATTTCACTATAGTCATTATCGTGCTTTAAATTCTGAAAATGAAGGCTTCTGCTTTACACTGAACTTGAAAGGTTATCACCATTACTTTACAGTAAAATGTGGATTTGTAAAACGGCACTTTCCCTGGTTAAATACTTCTTTTCATTCAGCTCGGTGCTGCCTGCCTCTTTGAGTCCACGTGGACTTCAGAGGCAGTGGCGCAGAGTCTGAATTCTGGGCCCAGGTGAGTCAAGCCCAGCATTCAGCTCTGTGCCACCTTCATCTCTGAAACCCAGCCAGCAGGTAAGTGAAGGGGAAAGGGAGGGGGAGAGAGGATTCCTCCCAGCTTATTTTTAAATAGCAGTGCCAGTGGGGCCAAAGCAGTGGCGGAGCGCCAAGGGGATGGGGGGTGCGTTGTGTACCAGACGCATACAGTGGGGGTGGAAAATTGCCCCCGGCCTTCCCCTTTTCCCCGTGCGCCCCCCACAGCCCCCCTGCATCGCCCCCCGTGGCACACACCCCACCCCCTTCTCACACTTACCTACGTTCCTTTTCTTTTTAAAATACTTTTTGAGGCTGAAAAAAGCGGCCTATTTACAGTTCAGACTAAAAACTGTCTGAGGAACTACAGTTCCCAGGAGACCTTGGGGCTCCTGGCTTTGCATACTCCTGGGAAGTATGCAAAGCCATAAAACAAAGCATGCAAAGCCATAAAACAAAGAATAAGGAAAGAATGTTCCAGAATGGCAGTGATAACATATAGCAGACTGGTTACATATATCTTGTAGCAGTTACACTGAGTTAGGAATGCATCTCAATCACTAGATACAATCCCCCTGACACAACCGAATAGCTAATGATTAACACCATCTATAGCACGGTACACAAATCCCTTGTTTCCATGAACCACAAGGTTCTATTATAGGAAACCATATAGCAAAGTTCAAGAGAAAAGAAGCGGGTCTAAGCTCCAGATGCTGGCACAGTAGCAAGACACCTCGTCAGCATTCAGCGTTATCCGAGCAAAAAAACAAAACAAAATTCTGAGAGCATATCAACTGCACTTGCCACACTAGTGCTGATACCCATCAGTCAAGCTACTGTCTTCATTGGTAAAATAGCTAACACTTAGCTATTTGATGCATTCCCCCCCCCCCCCACACACACACACACAGCTCTGAGGAAGAAACAATGAAGACATATTCTGTGTTAAATGGAGGACGATGAACATAAGAAGAGTCTTTCTGGATCAGACCAGAAGCACACGTCGTCCAACAGTTAAATGGACTAAATGGTTAAATAGTTACAAATGCTAAATATTCAATGTTTGTTCTGTTAACAGGTACAGGGCTTTCATATTTGTTCTGACTTTTATGTTGTACGCTAGTTTCCACTTATCAAGGAAACCAATCAGTATAGTTAAGGTAAGTGACAATTAAATCTTGTTTCCTTATCTTGCTGACGTATTTTTTGTTTCCTACAAGTGTTATTACTGTGTTGTACATGCGACTAAGCAATTAACCTGTGCATACAGTACAGTAACAAAACTACAATGAACAGTGTTCTAATTAGTCCATATGTGATAAAATTCTACAAAGACCTTTAGTGATTCTGCATGACTTTGTAAATATTTACATAATATGTGATAATGTTTATATGTGGTCATATGCATATTAAAGTAAGTATAATATTAAAATAGTGGATGAAATTTAAAAATAAGCATATATTGGAACTAACTAGTAACTTGCAAAACTATTCTTAACACCTTAATCATGCATTGAAATCACAGTTTCACTCAATGGTGAGAAATTCTATAGAGAAGCCTTATCCATATAGGGTTGCCAGGACCCCCTCCCCCTGGCCCCCAGTAGAGGGCCAGACTCCCAACTATTTGTATTCAGTTTTTCAATGGTAGTTAATAAGGCACACTTTAGCATTTCTCCATTCCATTTTCCCCCTGATTCTGCACATCTTCTCCCATCCAACAAACAAAAATTCCATCCAGCATTCCATCTCCCTTTTCCCTGCACTAGTTCAGTTTCTAAACACTATGTAAGAACACAAGCACATCAAAACATGCAGTGTGGGGTTTCTATATTATACACAATGTTATATATACCAGTAGTATAGTAATTTAACTATTCAAACAGTCACAGCTCGGGATAGCTTATAATAACATTGAGCCATAACAGGAAACAAAAATACCATAATCACCATGTCAATTGAAAACTGCTTTTTTTTTTTGCATTAAAGTCACATCTGACTTATGACAACCCCTGCTAGGATTTTCAAGGCAAGAGACGTTTAGAGGTGGTTTGCCATTGCCTGTCTCTGTGTCACAAACCTGGTATTCTTGGAGGTCTCCCAACCAAAATATTAGCTGAGATCCAACTGAAGTTAATTCATACTGAAGCTAGTGGTTCAAGTTATTTGTTATTTAGTGGGACTTAACATGACTTAGTCTACTTGACTAGCAATGCCGGACCTCGCCCATGCAAGTCCTTTGAAGTAAATCAGTGGTTTTCAACCTTCCTAATGCCGCGACCCTTTAATACAGTTCCTCATGTTGTGGTGACCCCCCACCATAAAATTGGTATATATAAAATATAAAAAGACCGTTTTCCGATGGTCTTAGGCAACCCCTGTGAAAGAGTCGTTCGATCCCCAAAGGGGTCGCGACCCACAGGTTGACAACCACTGAAGTAAATGGTCTCAAAAAGGTGTGACTCTAGGCTATTATGTCTCAGTAGGGGAGAAAGGACAATCTTAGCATTATCCATAACTGTCTCCTTTCAAAAACTGCAAGGGATGACAGTTAATTTTTTTAATATTCTGTGCGAAAGATTTAAAAGTATGCTGCTAGTAGCAAAGAAATTTAAATTCAGTATCTGTGATTGGTCAGTGAATTATGCAGAAATGATAGAAAGCAGGATATCTTGTTTGCGATGGAGCACAGCATGCATTTTTCTGGATTATGCTATTAGAAACACTCAAGAAGCCATATTGCTCCCTTCATTTCCTTGTGCTATTCATGCATCAGATAGTATAGCTATTGGACAGACTGGATTAAGGCAACCACTGACTCATGTTCTGCCAACTGTCATCTTATCGGTCATCTTGAAAGCCAGACTAGGACTGAGGGGAACATCTAATGTCATAAACAAGACATAAAAACCTAGGATTTTTTGCAAGTAACTTTTAAAAGTCAGTTATCAAAATGTTTTGAAGTTGAAAGATGCCTTTCGATTGGTATAAGCCCATGAGTGAGTTCTATTTAAAATTTTTGCTTAGAGATGCCAAGTCATTGTCTAGCACCCCCTGAAGTTTAGGAGGCAGCATAAGATACAGAAGTGACATTGTGTGCGTCCTGATGTCACTTTGGGGTGAAATCCTAGATGAGACACTGGTAGGATTGCCATCTTCATGTTGGGAAATTCCTGGAGACTTGAGGATGGAGCTTGAGAAGGGGCAAGGACTTCAGGGGGTAAAATGCCTCACAGTCCACCCACCAAAGTGGCCATTTCCTCCAGGAGGATTGATCTATGTCACCCAGAGATCAGCTCTAATCCCAGGAGCTCTGCAGCTACCACCTGGAAGTTGGCAACCCTAGACACTGGCACATTACACAGCATCATTCCCTACATTTCTAATACTGGCCAAAGATCCAAAGCAAGTGGGAAGACCCATGACGTGGGCAAATGGTAAGCTCACTCTTGTTGCTGGTATTCAATTCAATAGTTATTAAGACCACACAGTGGAATGCTGGGCTTATTTTGTCTTCTTTTTCTTATTTAGGGGGTACTGCATAAGCATTGTGCCATTCCACAAGATACCGAGCTCATCAATTACAAACAATATGCAATCCATAATCAGCTTATGGAAAATCTATGTAATAAGTCAAGCAGTGGTTGGGACCCCTTTGGTGAGTCGTTCTGGAGGTTTTTCTAACAATAATAATAGATAATAAGCAATCAATTCCAAATCGGAATAAACTACATTGGAGAATTTTAGTTTTTTGCTCATATGCAAATGTAATTCCATTCCAAAATCCTATAAAGGTATGATCCTTTAAAAATCCTATAAAAATGGATGAGATCAGATTTAAAAAAATCTGATGTTCCAAATTTCAATAACGGGTTTCCAATTAACTTTATTTCACAAAATATTTCATTTCCCCATTGAATAGAGGCACTTTTTGACCTCTGTATGGTTGTCTGTCTAATTTTAGTAATGCCTGATTAAGAAGTCTTGTTGAAAATGCACCAGATGTGGGTATGAATTGTCAATGCATCTTTTCGTTTTTTAGTATCAGTACTTATAAAGTTGTACCAATGTTCGCCATTCTCCCTCCCCTTGCAACCCGAGATAGCCTGCAGCAAAAGTACTAGTACTTAGTACTGGTGATGAGACAATCAAGGGAAAAATCTCGAGTACTGTCATGTAGGAACCCCCATGCCAGCTGCACTTTTCAAATAGCTTTCTGCTTGCAATGCTCTCTCTTAGGATTGTCTGTGTGCTACAGGCTTTTCTCTAGTAGGTCCAATCTTCTGGAATGACTTAACAGGGTAGATGTGGGAGATGTCTTCACTTTTTACACTCAGAAAGCTACATGAAACTATTTTATTTCAAAGTGCATGGGGTGGATTGATTGACTTGACAGACCTTGTGTACTGTTTTTATCTCTCATATGTTGTTTCTGTCTAGTCAATTGACTGTTATATTGTTTTTACTGTTTACAATTTGCTGAATTATAATTTATAATTTGTTAGCTATCTTCAGTCTGAGTAAGGTGGGCTACAGTTATTTGAAATATATTATAACTGTATTTGAAAGCTACTTCTGTCTTAAACACTTGATCACTTAAAAACATATTTTCCTAGATAAGAGCAACTACAAAGAGTTACTGGGAGCCCTGGATTATTCATTCTTGTGTGCTTACGCAGTTGGAATGTATCTGAGGTAATCTTATTTTTGTATATGCTGCTTCAGAGTTTTAACTTGTTAATAATAGGTTTGCACTGAGAGAGCTCATCTTCAATTATTCTGAGGAAGAATGATTGAATATGGGAGGAGAAATAGAAAAGATTGCATTTAAAAGGGATGAACAGTTGATTTAGCTATGTGTAGTATATGGAATAAAAACCATTTGCTTAAAAACAAGTAGCTACACTATTAGTTCATCTTGCAGAAGACATTTGACAATCAAATAATGTTGTTTTCAGATGTCCTCTGTTTGATGTTGCTAAAGATATCATGTTGCCCTGGACATTTTTGAAGGGAAAATAAATATACATGTTCCGTGGAAATAGAAACAGAAAGGACAAGGTACCTTGGTGCGTACAATTCTCAAAATACTTTAAACCACAATTTTAGTTAATTTAATTTACTGATCTAAATCAATTAAATATGTAACTTTAAAGTGTTCTATTCTCATAAGACCAGATAAGCAACTCCCCTCAGAAGTTGAATTTTCTTTCCAGTTGAGACTGAAATCATGCATGCATTTTCCAACATTTCATGCTCCCTTTGAAATCTGCCTCCACCTCATTCAGTGCTTGTTGTCACTGCCCACCATGCCCCAGAATGATCCTGCCATGCCCCCTCTCAAGAGCCTGGCCATCAGCCTCCATTCCATAGCCTCCTCCTTCAGCCTGGGGCATCACTTCCACCCCTACTCCCATTGGGCACTCACCAGGCCTTCTGTTGTCACTTCATTATTTTAATAATGTCCTGCATGAAATGTCACCACATCCCTTCAGACTTTAAAGAATAAGGCAATTCTGTACTGTCCTGTGGCTAGACTTGAATTCAATGCCATCATGATTCACAGTATAGTTGCTGATAGTCTGGCAGCAGGTAATTGTTTCCCCTTTCCTCTGTTGGCTGCCTATGTGCTGCACTGCTGGTGCCTTTAATGCTCCTCCTGTGTCTCTTGTAAAACTGTAAAAATATAAAATCAGAGGAAACTCTTGTCAAGTGTTTCAAAAAAGAAAAGATATCTTTATTTCCTTGATTTATAGCACATCTTTCTCATTGAGGTGCAAGGTGGATTACATGGTGTAAAATAATGCAATTAAATAGCATGAGACCTCTAATAAGCAATTCAATGGGACAAGGATTACATCAGTGAAATGGACAAAGTTTTTCCCAGCTCAGATTTTATCAGAAAGGGTGAAAGAAATGTCAGTACAGCTGATTCTCCAAACCAAGGAGAAGAAACTGTGCATGTTTATTAACAGGGAGGAGAGATTTGCTAAGAGAAAAGAGAGTGACAAAGCCCTTGCCAAAATGTATACCTCTGAAGAAAACATATGGATTGTGATGGGGGGGCGGCTAACAGTGTACAGGAAGGTTGTAATGTGGTTGTAAAACTTTCTGTGCAACGGTAATAGATTTATTTATATTAGATTTATTTATATCCCACCTTTCTCCCCAATGGGGACTCAGAGTGGCTTACATCATTCTCCTCCATTTTATCCTCACAGCAATCCTGTGAGGTAGGTTAATCTGAGAGTGAGTGCCTCCCAACCACCTTCCATGGCAGATTGCAGCTTCAGACCTTGGTTTCCCGATTCTAGCCTGATGGTTTAATCACGACACCATGAAAAACCTGATACTTGTGCATTTAAAGCTGTATTTCTGCCTTTCATGCTTATTCCTCAACAGCAATGCAGAGGCTTGAAGCTGAGTGATTATAACTTTACTTTTAGTGATCAAATGTGTTTTTGTGACTCATAAAATGCATTCTGCTGTCATAGTTTAATATTTGCATGGTTAAACTATTGTTTGGAATGCCTTCCAAATTAATCTATTTGTTCTTTAATTTGAAGTGGTATACTAGGGGAGCGTTTGCCTATCCGATATTATCTCACAGGAGGGATGTTTGCCAGTGGACTCTTTACTGCAATGTTTGGACTTGGCTACTTCTATAATATACACAATTTATGGTTCTACATTGCAGCTCAGGTAGGCACATCTGTGTTTCTTTTCCTGTCTTCCCTTAGTCTCAAATACCTCATAAGAATTGTCTTGCTGTAACTGAAGAAAAAATTGTTTAATCAGCAGTTTGTTTCCAGTAGTTGTGAACTAAATGCCTGTGGATGGTGATGGCTGCCCTCATTGTCAGAACTTACTGATCAGAGTTATTTAGCATAAAGACATGAAAGTTCTGTTTATACATAGCTGAAAAATTAATTGAATTTTTGTGATAATTAACACATGTGTGTATGTGTGTATATGTACTGATTTTATGTGTGCTTGTGTATGTATATAATGCCACCTTTTCACTCAGTCAAGGGCCCAAGACAGTGCATATAAAAATATCAAAACATTTCAACAATTAAAACATTTAAAATGATAAAACATTTAAAATAATAAAAACTCATAACCCCAGAACCAGGGAGGAGGGACAATATTTCAGTGTTCAAAGTACTTTTATATTATCTTGCTATCCTTAAAGCAGCACTATAGATTAGGCTAGCATTACACTATTATACATATATAATGTATATAGAGGCTGACAAACAGTGGCCCATTATGCACAAAATGTCTGCTGCACAGCAGGGCCAATGCCCATCCCAGCAAGATTTCTTGTACAGATGTATTTCCACGAGCTCCACTTTAAATTTCCATTCTCCCCACACCTAGCGACACCACTTTAAGTGTGACTTTAATTTTCTTTGCCGCTAGAGTAGAGATTTGCCAGTGAGCACAGCTTTGCCTCAGACATCTTCCCTCCACCCACCACCAGGCCCTCGCACTCCATAAACACCTCTCCCCTTCTCCCTTTTCAGATTTGTTATCACTTCATTTTTTTATTTGATATATTGGTGTAAAAACTTCAAAATCACTGTCTTTTATTGCATTCGAAAACCTCCAAATGGTGGATCAGCCATTTCCCATGCGATTTCACTTCCAGAACACTGCAGTTAACCACAGGCCAGTGGGGGGGAGGGGTCTCTAGGATGTTTAGGAAAGATGGGCTAACCATTTAATAACAAGTCTCTCTCCCCTTTCTTGTGGCAGCAGCAACAGGAAGTGTGTATGTGTGGGCAGAGAATATTAGCTCTAGGACATGATCCTTGTCTTCAGCAGAGTGTGGTCCAGGGAAGTGCTTTGGCCCTTTCTTTGTGTGTGTGTTTGGGGGGGGGGGTATTTTTGGGAAGGGGCTACAATTTAAATATAACTGCAATCAAAGGTATATCGATATAACTGCATGCTAAAAGATGGCAGGGAGATTGCAGAGAAGCTGAATGAATTCTTTGCATCTGTCTTCACCCAAGAGGAGGTGAGGAACATTCCTGCACCTGAACCAAGCTTCTTAGGAGGCGAATCCGAGGAACTAGCGAAGATAGTGGTAGACAAGGAAGAAGTTCTGGCAGCCATTGATAAACTAAATGTTACCAGAAACTTCTGGCAACAGATTGTATTCAATTCAAGAGTTCTTAGAAGAGCCTTCAAGCTATGAAATTAAGCTGATCTTCTCACTCTTTAATATGCAACTTTATCCCTGAATCAGGTAGCTCCATCCCTGAAGACTGGAAGATGGCCAATGTCACACACCAATCTTTAAGAAAGGATCTAGGGGACCCGGAAATTACAGGCCAGTCAGTTTGACATCTGTTCCTGGTGTGTAAATTAGTAGAATCTTATCTATTAAAAATAAAAATTATAAAACATGTAGAAAAGCAAGACCTGTTGAGAAAGAGTCAGCTAATGGCTTTTGCAGAGGCAAATCCTGTCTTACAAACTTCTACTAGAGTTCTTTGAGGGGTGTAAACAGGCATGTGGACAGGGTGAACTGCGGACATTGTCTACTTGATTTCCAAAAGTGCTTTTGACAAAGTTCCCTCACCAGAGACTGTTGAGAAAAAACTCAGCAATGAAGGAATAAAGAGGGAAGTCCTCCCTATGGATTAAAAAAACTAGCTTGAGAAACAGGAAACAAAGAGGGTGTAAATGGGAAGTTCAAGCCAATGGAGAGATGTCGGGAGTGGTGTCCCCTAAGCGATCCGCTTTGGGGACCAGTGCTCTTTAACCTATTCATAAATGACCTGGAAGCGTAGGGGTGGGTAGCGGGTAGGCTAAGTTTGCAGGGCATGATACCAAAATTATGTAGGGTGGTGAGAACCACAAAGGATTGCTAAGAGCTCCAAGCTGACCTTTGATAAATTAGGGTGAGTGGGCTCCAGAAATGCAATGCAGTTCAATGTAGCAAAATGTAAAGTGATGCAACACAGGGGCAAAAAAATCCAAACTTCACATTACACGCCACAGGGGCCAGGGCTATCAGTCACAGACCTGGAAAGGGAGTTAGGCGTCTTAGAAGATAGTTCCATGGGAATGTCAACTCACAATGCATGGCAGCCGTGAAAAAAGGCAAACCTCTATGCTGGGGATCATTGATAGAAAAGGAATTGATAATAAACTGCAAAGATTGTCATGCCCTTATATAAAAGCAGTGGTGCTATCAAGACTTGGAGTACTCAGTGTCCAGTTCTGGTCGCCGCATCTCAAAAAGGATATTGAGGAGATAGAAAAAGTGCAGAGAAGGGCAACAAGGATGATTGAGGGACTGGAGCACCTTCCCTATGAGGAGAGGCTGCAGCGCTTGGGGACTCCCCTTTTTTTTAGTTTGGAGAGGAGACGTGCTGAGGGGGGATATGATTGAAGTCTACAAAATTATGCATGGGGTAGAAAATGTTGACAGAGAGAAATTTTTCTCTCTTTCTCACAATACTAGAACCAGGGGACATTCATTGAAAATGCTGGGGGGAAGAATTAGGACTAATGAAAGTTGGAAAACACTTCTTCAATGCTAACGCAGATTTCTAGGGGTTTGGAATATGCTGCCACAGGAGGTGGTGATGGCCACTAACCTGGATAGCTTTAAAAGGGGCTTGGACAGATTTATGGAGGAGAAGTTGATTTATGGCTACCAATCTTGATCCTCTTTGATCTGAGATTGCAAATGCCTTAACAGACCAGGTGATCGGGAGCAACAGCCGCAGAAGGCCATTGCGTTCACATCCTACATGTGAGCTCCCAAAGGCACCTGGTGGGCCACTGCGAGTAGCAGAGAGCTGGACTAGATGGACTTTGGTCTGATCCAGCTGGCTTGTTCTTATGTTCTTATGTTCTTAAAGGGCTTTAACAAAGGCAGCAATCTTGCAACTACCATGCTGAGAATATTTGAATGTTTGGCTCTTTTCTGTGTTTTGCAGCAGAGGGGAAGGCAGGGAATTAAAGGATCTCTTTAGATAGTTAACAGAATTGGTTTGCCTAGGGGTACCTTAGGTCTGAGCAAGAGTTGATTCTTGAGATATTTTCTACTCACTGCTTCAAATGGACATTTAATAGGTTTACATTTATTCCCTCTCATCATTTGGAGCCTCCTCAGTTTCTCA
This sequence comes from Sphaerodactylus townsendi, assembly GCF_021028975.2. Taxonomy (NCBI): domain Eukaryota; kingdom Metazoa; phylum Chordata; class Lepidosauria; order Squamata; family Sphaerodactylidae; genus Sphaerodactylus; species Sphaerodactylus townsendi. The sequence continues at coordinate 70,654,845 of NC_059428.1, forward strand.
TGTGATATTTTACTATGTACTTATACAACCTGTGCAGGTGTGCACAAAAGGTTAATTTCTAGAGGCAGTTTAGATTGTAATTGATTAAACATAGACTGTTCTTAGAAATCAGATTACTTGGATGTCACCATAGAAAAGGGGGGGGGGTAAATCTAAATGTGTCTGAAAAGCATACTTATTCTTTAGTTACTCAATTTCCTTGTATCTGTGTTCTAAATAGGATTGAGGGTTCAAGGAGGTGACCAGCAAAAGCTCCCTTGAGCTTATCAATGTCCCAATCGTGTTTCCAATTAGAGGGCAAAAGAAGCAGGAACACAGGAATTTAATCCCATAGTAAAGGATTCTCTAAATAGTAAAAACAGACAAAAACCCTTCATGCATACACTTTAATGGGGGAAACTGTCAAGATTAGATAGTCATTGGGTAATATGGACTATAATCAATGACTTACAAAAGGTTAGGCTTTTAAACTGATTGCTTAAAAAGCCAGTTGGGGAAGCCTTTAAAAACATGAGTTTTCCACAGTCTGTGCTAATGTAAGTTTATTTAAATTAAGCACTCCTAAATGTTGAACCATTAGAATTAAAAAAGGACAAAACCTCTCATTTGTACCTTTCCAAAGTTGGCAAAGGAACTGGAAAAGTTCTCCAAGTCCTTAGAAAATGCTTAGTAATTCATTAATTGATAATCTGATCTTTGAGATACCCAGAGTTGTAATAGAGAGTATGGTGTAATAGAGAGTATGGTACAGGTGAAGAAAGCATATAACTGTTAGGATTGCCTAAATGTTGTGGTCTCCCAAAATGGAGCTGGATATTTTTAGAATGGAAGATCATCCTCAGACAAATATAATGTTAGTGAAGAATGTCAGGGATTCTTTGGATGCAGAGCTTGCTGTATGGAATCCCCATCCACACTCCACTTTTATTTCCCATTTAGCCTCTAGTTCATCATTTATCTGCCCTCCATGCATCAATATTTCTTTCTCCCTAATGTCTCCCTAATGTCTACATCTATTTGAATTGCAGTCTCTGCCCAGTTGTTTTGTGGGAAGTATTCCTTAGTCAGCTTTCCACTTCCCTTTCCCTCCTTTCCCATTCTTATCTACGATTCCCTTCTTCCCCTTCCTTTTCCTTTTCTTTTTGATTCATGTCCCTTAGTCAGATTTATTGAGGCACTTAGTGTGATAAGCTGTGTTTATATATGATTTTATTGTTGTCAGCTGCCCTGAGCTTGTATGAGGAAGGGTGGCCTATAAATCAAATTACAAAAAATAAGAATAAACATATAGAATGAGTTCAAGGTTAGAGTATGCCCTTCAGTTGAACAGCAAATAGATCTCTTAGCTTTCCAAAAACATCCAGGAAGATTGTTGTGATAAAGAGCAATGCAGAAATGAGAAGATGATAGGAGCCAGAGATGAACAGATGCCCGGTATTTGTATACTATTTTTTTAAAATGATGCTATACTTAAAAGTAATACAGTTAATTTTGGTGACAAATTTAACACAGTTCTGAAGATGCTTTTTATTATCGTCGTGTACAATTTAGCATGCTGTGGTTGGAATATTGAGTTGTCTCAATATAATTACTCTGTTAAAATATTTCAGATTGCGAATGGGTTGGTACAAACTACTGGCTGGCCTAGTGTGGTTACCTGCATTGGTAATTGGTTTGGGAAAGGAAGGTAAGCTTACTATAACCTGTTTGTCTAGGGTAGGGGACATTCTAGTCAAAAACATTTTAGTCAAAATGCTACATTACTGTGTTGAAGTTATACCACTGTGGTATAGTGGTTAAGAGTGTTGGACTAATATCTGAGAGACCCGCTCATGCCATGGAAATTGGGCCGGTCACTCACTATCGGCCTAACTTAACTGACAGAGCTGTTGTGAGGATAAAGTGTAGGAGAACAGAACAGTGTAAGCCGCTTTGGTTCCCCATTGGAAAGAAAAGAGGGGTACAAGTGAATTAGTTAAATAATATTTTGTCAGTCTCACTAATAACATGCTAGTGTCCCTGTTTGTGTTTTTCTGCACAATTTTATTCATATATGTTTTCTTTTTCTGATACTAGTGAAAACAGTAAAATATTAAGAGATTTTATGTTCCTACGTGAAAAATTATAGTATGGTGGGCTTTCTTATTGGCAAGCATATACTCAGGCCCTTTCCTCACAGGCCAATAACAGCACCCTACGGACGGCAAAAACGCGGTCCCTAGGGAACTGTTCGCATGGGGGCGCAGCTGCATTGCAGCAGTGCCGCCCTCGCTCCCCTCCAGCGGCGCGAAGCCACTGTTTCCCAACTTCGCTCCCCGAGCGAGGTTTTCTGGAAACAGCGGCTGGAAGGCGCCATCCCCCCCTTTCCTGAACAACTTACCTTCCCTGCAACCTTCCGGCACGTCGCCCAGAGCTGTTGCACAGGGCAGGGGGCCATGTCCCCTAGCCTGGGTGACATGCCAGAAGGTCGCAGGGAAGGTACCGCCGCTAAGCATCGCCTCTCCTGCCCCCCTACTGCCTTCCCCTGCCCCTACCGTTGATCGGGGTGCATCGGCGCGCATACATCGTGATGCACCCCCAAACGCGGGCCAAGGAAACGGCCTCAGTCTCCTGTTCTCCCATTTGGTTGCGGAGCACTCAGCTGGAATGTGGAAAGTATCCTGAATAAAGGGCTCCAATCTATTACTTAATTTCCCTGGTTTACCCACAGGTTTAATTAGACATTCATACGGCACAGTTTGCACAGGTCCTGTGCCAGTTCCTGTGTATTTCACTTTGTTGAGGACTTACACAGGCCTATGCTTGAGGACCACAACAGTTTTTCATCTTAGCCAGCCTCCCTACCCCTACCTTCATTCCTGTAGTTCACAGGTGTCAAACTGGTGGCCCTCCAGATGTTATGAACTACAGTTCCCATCATCCCCTGCCAGCATGATGATGGCATGGGATGATGGGAACTGTAGTCCATAACATATGGAGCACCGCGAGTTTGACACCTGTGTGTTCCCTTGACCTTTCTCCTGCTCCTGTCCCTTCCCTTCCTGTTCCCCCCTCTTTTTGTTTTACTGGCTGACCATCTCTAAAATCCTAATTAAGGTTGAAAGATGCCATCTGGATTTTTAAGCTAATAAGGTTTTTAGTTTAAATTATATAGTATGACATTTTAATTTTATTGTCTTTATGATTATCAGCCAGCCTGAGCCTGACTACAGAAATCGATCAATCGATCAATCAATAAAGTTAGAAGTGCCCTGCATTTCTGCACCGTAGCAAGTGACATTACTGAAATGAAAGACTAGAACCCCACAATTAGATCTGCTTAGACATACCATAACTTTTAAAGTATTGTTAAAATTTCCTGGTTACAGTTATTAATGTTTGCGAGAAGGTTAATGGAAACCTATTTTCTTTTATTATAGGAGAGGTCTCATAATGGGATTATGGAACTCACATACTTCAGTGGGGAATATTTTGGGATCCTTAATAGCTGGCTACTGGGTATCTACTTGCTGGGGTCTGTCTTTTGTAGTGCCTGGCATTATAATATCCATAATGGGAATAGTATGCTTCCTGTTCCTTATTGAACGTAAGTGCCCCTGTTCAAATCCATAGATGCAAACTTGAGTGTCTTCTCTGTTAAGAGTACATGTGATTAAGAAATAATGTCTGTTCTAGCCTCTATGTTGTTGTACAATGTCTCTATTGTGTGGGGCACTGCCCTAGCGTACTAAAAGTCCAGGAGACTCAGCATTTGAACAAAAGAGAAGATGTGCAGGTATGGGAAGGGGAGATAGGGCAAGAGAGTGGGTGCATAATTCCAATCTTTTTCCCTACCTCCTGGCTTGGTTGTAGGAACTGCAGCAAGGCTATGGGTAACTTTAGTTTGACACAAAGTTAAATATTGCAATATCTCAAAAAGAAGCAAACCTTTTTGTACAATATTCAAGTATGTATATAAGGTACTATGTGTTTGCAGTGTTTTACAAAACAAATCTCTATTTCTAATAGCCTTATTTTCTGATTCTTTATTTCAGATCCAAAGGATATAAGCATTGCAAGCACACCAACCAATGTAAACAAACACAGTTTTGTGTTATAACCATTGCATTATCTTTGGGTTCTATTTTATAATACTGATTTAAAGTTGGACATTTGAAGGGGTGGAGAAAAGCAGATGTTTCAAAGCAAGAACAGGGAAAACATCTTTTGTTTTGAGGAAGAATTCTGTGCAAAGTTGCACAGTTACACTCTGTTTGGTGAACACTGGCTTATTATAACAGGGATGGTTGAGGGACTGGAGCACCTTCCTTATGAGGAGAGGCTACAGCATTTGGGACTCCTTAGCTTGGAGAGGAGACGTCTGAGGGGGGATATGATTGAAGTCTATAAAATTATGCATGGGGTAGAAAATGTCGACAGAGAGAAAATTTTCTCTCTTTCTCACAATACTAGAACCAGGGGGCATACATTGAAAATGCTGGGGAAAAGAATTAGGACTAATAAAAGGAAACACTTCTTCACGCAACATGTGATTGGTGTTTGGAATGTGCTGCCACAGGAGGTGGTGATGGCCACTAACCTGGATAGCTTTAAAAGGGGCTTGGACAGATTTATGGAGAAGTCAATCTATGGCTACCAATCTTGATCCTCCTTGATCTGAGATTGCAATGCCTTAGCAGACCAGGTGCTTGGGAGCAGCAGAAGGCCATTGTTTTCACATCCTGCATGTGAGCTCCCAAAGACATCTGGTGGGCCACTGTGAGTGACAGAGTGCTGGACTAGATGGACTCTGGTCTGATCCAGCAGGCTCATTCTTATGTTCTTATGTGGTATTTGGCCATCTTGTGAAGATCTCTACAAGTTTTTAAAAAGATGTTTATGTTGAAATCTTGCCCAAGCTTTCCCAGTGATCTTGAGGCCTGATTCTGTGTACAAGTTCCACTAATGCAGAGCCTTTCTCCAGTGCAAGGCACCTCACTTTGTTGGAAGAGCCATTTTTGATCAAAAGGAAGGCTTCCTGCACTGAAGAGAGATTCCCCGTGATGGAGGATAAATGAATTACTTCCAAGTTGCAATTTTTAATTGTAACTCATCTACAAATGTGTCTTTCAGAATTCAAAAAGTTACATGAATGGATCAAATAGATTCAAAATTCAGACACCAAAGTTCAGCACTAAGGAAACAAGCAGATCTCAGGTAATGCAATGAATTTTCATATTTAGATTTTCCACATCTTCTGTATGAAAGCAAGTTGCCTAATTACTACAAGAAGAAATACAGTTCTTTGCAAAGGATATTCTTACGTATTTGCTTTAACTTTGAAACTGCTTCTGCTTTCAGTTGTGTGGTTCTATAAACAAATATAAGTAGCTCCAAACACTGCTGTTTCAAAGCCATAAATAGCATGCAGCTCCAGCTAATGTACTGAAATCCAATGTTCACAATCCAAATCCGAAGTGTTCACAGTACACAAAGGTATGTTAATTGTTGGTTCATAAAAATATGCAGCTTTTGACCTTTACTGAATTAAGTTGCATCTTATGCAGGATCCAGAGATGCAGTGTCTGTTATCAGACAATGAGAATTGTATGAAGCCACTCAGTCATAACAATGGAGTCTGCAAAGGTTACGAAAATGGACACTCAGCTATAAGCTTTACTGGAGCTTTGCAAATACCTGTAAGTATGTTCGCCCTCTTTATCAAATCACAACTTGTGACCTGGTCTGCATTTCAGTCCACAGCAATGTAAAAATTGTTTAATAATAGCCTCTACTTATCTTCTTCAGAGATTTCCCTCCTTTTGCTAACACTGTCCAGCTTAATTCAAGATAGAAATATTTAGTGGAGTTTTGTCATGTGGCCAGTTGTTATTCTCATTTCCCCAAAGCATAAAGTACCAAAGGAAAGAATCTAGAGAATCTTAATAACCCAGTCACATGAATCTCATGACACTGTAGTTCAGGCTAGTAAATGTAGAGCAAAAACATTACAATAAATGCTGCCAACTGATGGATGCCAGGCTCAGAAGCAGAACCTATTTTACAAATGTGGCTGCCTTTAAATGCTGATTAACCTGTCCACAAGCTCAGCAAGCCAAGAAAGTATGAGCAGGAGCTAACACTGGATAGCTTTTGAGTCACCATCCTGATTGCTATTTCTATGCAGAAACACAGCTACTTATATTGCTTGTCTTAAATTGCAAACAAAGAATCAATGGCATCATACAAGGTGGTCAGCTCAGAAAAAATGAGCATCTAAAAGACAATAAGTTTTGTTTCTCATACACTTTATTTGCAAAAACTAAACCATCCATTACAGAAAACAAAGTACAAGGCCAGTCTCTATTTCTTCATTTTATTTTCCTTCTTTTAACATTTTTTTCCTTTTTTTAGGGGGTTGTAGAATTCTCCCTGTGTTTGCTATTTGCAAAATTGGTCAGCTACACTTTTCTTTTCTGGCTTCCTCTATATATCACAAATGTAGGTAGGTATCTTTTTTTGATAGAATCATGAATCATGATAGAAGAATCAGAGTCCTTCGGGGGTGGGTGGTTTATTACATTGAACAAATAAATAAATATTTCAAAACAATATTTAAAAAGTGACCTTAGTATTTAAGTACAGATTGCTGGGGTTTGAGAGGGTAAACCTGTTTGATTTGTCTAAAGATAATAGATTTTTTTATGTTATTCCTATTGTCTAAGTATACATTTTGGATGTCAATGTTAATGGGTTTTGGGTTCTTTTTAATTCTTGATACATGTATAGTCATTTCATAGAATAAAATAAATTTTCTAAAAAAAGAAAAATGAAACCTGTATGATCAAATAAAGTTAAAGCTTAATGACTGACAAGTGGGGTAATATAATATTGGTGTCTTTTACTATATTTGTAAAAAAGAAGACCTTTTGCTATAACAGTGATAATTTTGGGAATTAGCTAGAAAAGTTTTGGCTGTTTAAAAAACACAAGTTATGAAAAGTAATAAAATAACAAGAAAGGTATACATCATGTGAAAAATGTCAAATGCCATAAGATGTCATAGTGGAGAATACAGGAAGCTGTTTTATTGTGCATCAAACCATTCTTCTATCAAGGTCAGTCTAATCTACTCTGACTGGAAGTGGCTCTGCTTTAGGTAGTACCACTGCTCTACTCCATATATTCTTGTGGCTATGCATTCTTATGATTTGTGTTCAGAACTGCGTGCATGTAGCAGTCTCATTTCTTAACAGGGAAGGTTACCGCACCATGGATAGTTTTATGGTAATGCTGAAATATTGTGTAGAGTACTATACAATCTCCTCTCTCCAAATGCTCTGGACAGTATTTCAATATAGGAGTGCAAATTTGAAGCTGACTTTCAAAGCGTGGGCACGAGGTTTTGCCGAGCCCTTATGAATGATACATTTTTGGTTAGGCTATCTTGTTGCTTAACTTAATTTTGAGTCAATAGCGTAGCAAAAATTGGTGATTAGCATGCATTCTGAAACTAAAGCGTAGGAGCTGCTTCCCAGAGAGAGACACTCTACTTGTGTGTTAAAGGGGTGCACTTGTGCATCACTTCCAAAGGGGGGTGGTCAAATCTACCAGTGAGAGTAGCGTACGGCCACTCTGGTGGATTTGTCCTCCCTAGGGCACTTACTGCAGCGAAAGGTCAAAACCACCGGCAGGAAGCCACTGCTGCCCTCTCCAGCACTGGGGGCAGCGCAGGATGCTGCAGCAGCATCCCTGCGCCTCCACTGCTGCCGCCGATGCAGTAGGGGTGGGCTGGGGATGTGGCTGGGGGAAGAGCCAACTTTAGTCGGCTCCTTCCTGCTGTTCACTGCCTTATGCTGGCAGCTGTTTGTTTAGACTTAAGCCGGTGAAAAGGCTGTATAAATCTGTACAACTTCTTAGAGACTTCCCAGAGGCAGGGGGGCTTTTTCTCTTTGCAAGCCTTACAATGCTGCTGGGAAACCTCTCTGGGAATGGGGGGGGGGGGGCATGGCCATAATGGGGATGCCCATGAATTATTTATGGTGCACACCCTTGCCTCTTTTAAGAGAGAGCACCATATTTGTACATCATATTTTAAGAGAGAGCACAAATATTTGTACATCATAAAATAGGGCCTAACCAGTGGTGGGATCCAAAAATTTTAATAACAGGTTCCGATGGTGGCGGGATTCAAACAGTGGCACCGCCGCACACGCACACACCTCCAGTCCCTATTGGGCAAGGAGGTTGCTTTAGTAACCCCTTCTCGGCACTCAGAAAAATTAGTAACCACTTCTAGAGAAGTGGTGAGAACTGGTTGGATCCCACCTCTGGGCCTAACCCAGGACCTCTTCATAATATTCCAAAATTGATGTTTTTCCATTGCATGTGGAAGAAAGGATCTTGGGCAGTAGCTCATTGTATTTACCAGGTAATTGCTTGTATCCAATATTGTAACTATTTGAGGGAGATAATTATTACATATTGCAAATCTGTTAAAAGTGCTCCTTTGAGGGGCTAGTTTTATGACATTTTAAAAGACCCATCATTTTTCTTTATGTCACTGGCAGATAACCTTAATGCTAAAGAAGCAGGTGATCTTTCCACACTATTTGATGTTGGGGGAATATTTGGTGAGTTTGAATATTACTTTCAAGTCTACACATACATAGATTCCATGTTTTTAAACTTGATATTCTTACCCTGTGATCCTATGCTAAGCTACTCTGGTCTAAGGCTTCTGAAACCAGGGGGTTTAGAATGTTTAGGATTGCACAGTTATGTTCTTAGACTCAGGATCATACAAGGGTTGAATCCCCACTATCGTCTTAGCCAGGTTTCAGAACACAAACTAACCAGGTTTGAGGGACAACCTCTCCATTGCTTGAGTGGCAGATTCAGTTTCTGGCGTTCGTTCTCCCCATTAATCCGCGTTCCGGCAGGACCTGGTTGCAAGTGGCATAGACCCCATTAACACGGTTCAGAGCCTATCCAAGGGGAGGGATGAGGTTGAAACCCTGACTCGTTTCCCGCCCTGGAGTGTAACATGGAATCTGGGTAACCGATTGCTTCCGCTTTTGCGATCGGCCAGCAGAAGGGGACGCAAACTTTAAACAGTCAAACGTGTAACTTTGAATCGTTAATAGTTTACACAGGTAACGATTAACTGTTTGCCCAGTTAAACAGTTAAACGTTAAACTTTTACACGCTGGTTTTTTTGATCGTGCCCCTATAATGTACGTTTTTCCAGTGGGGAAAGGTCCCGCCCCATCAAGGCACGCCAGCCAATCAGGGGAGACCGGCAAAGCGAGTTCGCCTGGTAGTGGGGATTGCTAAGAGTTCTGCAACCAGGTGTGTCTGCTGTGTGCTCGCTGCGGTGGGGAGGGAAAAACTCCAATGAAGAGGACACCGTTTCACAGCGAGCAGGTTTGGATCTGCATGCAAATTTCAAGTGGGGATTCAACCTATGTGACACTTAGGAGTTATATGTCTGGAGCTCACGGTCTATTTCTTTGTAAATAAGAATTGTTCAGGTGACCTGTTTCAAATCAAGACTGTAATTTGAGCTATGAGGAATTCAACCTTTTTGCTAACTTTGTTTTTCCCACACTGAAATACCTCCATAGAGTTGCTATTTCTCCTGTTTGGACAAGCATACAAGCTCTGTGTTTACGAACGGGATCTTGAATGAAGCTTTGCAGCGCTATTTCAGGACAGGAAAACAACATCAGTGGAAGGATTATTTTCTCTTTCTCCCAGTGTATCATCATCTCAGTTCAAACTGCACCCCACCTAGCTGTTGTTTCCAAAGGAAAACAAAAACACTTGGGAGCTCCAAAAACAATTCCCAGCATTTTGTCTAACTTGGCTGCCAGACAGGTTGTCAGGTTCCCCCTGACCACTGCTGGGGGCCGTAGGCTTGGGAAATTCCTGGAGATTGGGGGTAAAGCTTGGGAGGATTGGCACTTCAGTGGAGTACGATGTTGTAATGTCCGCCCTTCCAAACATCCATTTTCTCCAGGGAAACTAATCTCTAATCTAGAGATGAGCTGCGATTTTGGGGGATCCCCAGGTCCCACCTGGAGACTGGCATCCCTACTGCCAGAGCCACAGACTCATTCAGACATTCACTGTGGTTAAAGTGCCACATGTATCAGTTCCCCATTGGCCATTTTTATGCATTGTTTAAATGCTTCTGATGTAGGCTTTTTCCAATGGGTGTATGATGCTATTTCTTCTCTTTGTCAGAATATTTATGTAGACTATTTGTTTCTAAGTTCTTGCTGAAGCTTTAACCCACAGAAAAAACGGGAACCTCACAGTGACTGCCCAGTGACTGAGTCACTTCCTTTTTTTGTTCTGCTACCTCTAACTTTTTCAGTAAGCTGCAATCTGACCCTAAAGGGTAGCCTTACCAAGCCCCTACTATCTTTAAGGCTTTTTTGCCCCAGGGACCAAAATTCCATGATAGTCATGATAGGTAAAGAGCAAGGTAAAGAGATAAAGATAGGTAAAGAGCAAGCGGTATTGGTAATATATTGTGTGGATCTAATTCTTTCCACATATCCAATCCCATGGATAAATCACATTGAAAGGCATTTATGTAGTCTTACTTGGAGAATGAGCAGATCAGAGTGAACTTGTGAAGTAATTCTTTAAAGGCAAGAGCCAGAGAAAAGATCTTGACTTCATGTGTTCAGCTGTTGAACTGACAGCAAGAAAAATGAAAGGAAGAATAAGGCACCTCTGGCAGCAAGTGCGATCTTGGATCAAAGGATAGGTCTCAAGGGATCGTGACAGAGTGGTAATGATAGGATTTGGTAACAGTCTGGAATTGGCAGTAAAGAAAATCAAAGCAGTTAATAGTGAACCTGAGGTTACATTCTTGTAGATCCGGTGGAAATAACAATGAACTCAGCGAGTGTCAGAAAAAGAAGGAACGCTATGAATGGAAGGAGTGACTTTTTTCACACTCAGCTTGAAACATTAATGGGTAAAAATTGTGAAATGTCTAGAGACAGAGACTGGATAAACTATGACAATTCAGCATTCGGAAAAACTGATTTGGAAGTAATCAGTGTTAATGGTGATGATAGCTATCTAGAACCACCAGAACAGAAAGAAAGAAAATACTGTAGAAAACTTTGAATTCATGTGTGTGATGCAGATTAATGTTTTCCATCTCAAGCATCAGCACAGGAGAAGATGCCAGTTTTTGTTAATTTTTTATCTTTTCTTGGTTATTTATAGCTCTGAAATTGTTTGGGTTAGTTTGATTGATTGATTGATTGATTGATTGATTGATTGATTGATTGATTGATTGATTGATTGATTGATTGATTGATTGATTGATTGAGGAACTGCCCACCCCCAAAGGGCTCTGGGCGGTGTACAGTAGATATGAATACCATAATACAAATACGACATTGCATAATTCATTAAAAATTCATAATTTATATATAAAACATATAAAAACACAGCAGCATCCAATATAAAATGGCGGCGCCCGATCCAAAGGCCAGGAGGGGACAGGCCGTGCTGACAAGATGTTATACTGGATGTGCCAAAAGTGATATGGCACTCAGTACAGGGGTATCCGGGGGAGGAAATCCGCAGCCGGCCTCCCCAAAGCCCGGTGGAACGGGACAGTTTTACAGGCCCTGCGGAATTCACCAAGGTCCTGCAGGGCCTGTGATTGATATATGCCTTTTAAAAAAAGAATTTATTTTAATCTAGGTAAATATGCCTGTTATGGATTTTTAACACCGTTGTGAATATATAAAACATGCTATGAAGTCTTCCTCTTACCTTTTTCTGTAGGTGGAATTTTGGCAGGCATCATATCAGACCGACTAAAGAAAAGGGCTTCAACTTGTGGCATAATGCTATTGATTGCAGCACCCACGGTAAGACGTGTTTATTATTTCTACAGTGGTACAAACTCATACACACGGCAGATTATATTCTGCCAGTTGATACTGATATGGTGAACACATTTTTATTATAAATATTATTTTTTACTAAAATATATGTGTGTTTTCTCAACACGTATAGAAATTGTTAGAAATCTTAGAAATGGTCACAATTCTGCATAACACAGAAATTATAAGGGCTTCAATCCTATTTCTCTAGGTTTCAGAACCTGAAATAATTCTGATTCATGGATTAATATCTAGCAAGTTAGTTCTTATTACTGAAAATCTAAAGTGCCATAATAAGATTAACTGGTTCTGGTGGGTTTTCCGGGCTGTGTGGCCATGGTCTGGTGGATCTTGTTCCTAACGTTTCACCTGCATCTGTGGCTAGCATCTTCAGAGGTGTATTGCAGAGGAAAGTCTGTTACACACGGTGAAAACCTTCAACAATACATTAAGATTAACTGTTTGTTGCTTGTGTCTGTCTCAGCTATATGTATTTTCTGCTGTCAGTAAAAAGGGCCTTGAAGCTACCATAGGTGAGTTGTCATTGTTCGGCAAACTTTGTACATTTCCATTTTCATTTGTAATGATTAAGAAAATATGTCAAGGAGTTTATTTTCTAGTTCCCCAAAGGAATCACTGTCCTGAACAACAGGCTAAGACTATTATTCCTAAGTATCTTTCTAGGCCAATTCAGATATTACTTTATTCTGATTTCTTCACTCGGGAATCTTCTGGTCGGGATAGTGTCATAATTAATGAGCCATAATTAGCTACAATAATTTAATTTGGTTCTCTGCAGGCAGCTCATAAATTGAAAATTGACTACGCATAGCTGTGTCTCACTTTATCTTTTAAGTGCTACTGGATATAACTAAGATCATGACATGGGCTGACTACCATCATCACTTGCTTTTAGCCTGTGGTATTTCTTGCACAAATGGAAGAATAGGCAGGGAAGCAGATGTGATTGCTGGCTGCGTCATGTTTGCAAGGCTCTAATAAGCAAAATCTATGTGGCCATCAGTCTTTTTCACTGTGTAATTGTATTCTAAACTACTGTTTTCAAGTATGCACCCAGAATAATATGTTGTTTGTTGTTAGATGATCATGTTTTTACTTTGTTAGTTATTTTGGCAAATATTATTTATAATCTTACAAACATCTTGTTTTTAATAAGTATATGTTCATAATTGGTCTTAAACTCCATACATTTTAGCCATCATAAATTTTAAATGTCTAAGGGGTGTGTGAGTGTGTTTTTGTTTTTTTCCCTTCCTCTTCTAAGTCATGCTTCTCTTCTGTGGAGCTCTTGTAAATGGTCCTTATACACTGATCACAACAGCTGTCTCTGCAGATTTGGTGAGTGGTTTTACATTGTTCTTGTAACTCAGAGTCCCCGCAATGAATTAGTCATTGGCCCTTTAATAAGACAGCTTCTGTTCTGTGAGGAATTACTAATATGATGATCATCCATTACAATAAAGCAATAACCAGAACGATAAAAATGCAGTTGTCACATTCAATATTATAGAAAGGCCAGTCCCTTTTAAAAATTATTAGGGTTTCTTGCAGCTATGTTGCACTTGGGATTCCACACAGCGTATTTAATGCAACCGGAACAACAGGGAAACCAATATTGAACTATCTGTGGTTTTCAAATAATTACATAAGTAAAAGACCAAATGTGATACCTTGTAATTAAACTCTGTAGACACATTAAGTTCTATATATGAGTTCATACCTTCTCACTATTACAGTTTGTTTTTACTTTCAGTGTACAAAACAACTTTTGTCTCTTTTACCTTTTGTGTTCATTATATCTTACAAGTGGGGACCCTCAAGAAACTTGCCGGAACAACTATCCCATTGCTTTGCTTCATATGCTCTCCCACTACTTCTCTCAGTCTCTCAGTCTTTCTTCTTTCTGTCATTCCTTTCCTTACACTCTCTCTCCTCCATTCTAATCACTTTCTCTTCTTCTGCCTTTGATCCCATCACTCTATTTCTGCTCCCCATCACCTTTCCAGCTGCCAAGCTGCTTCCCCCTATACAATCAGCAGCGGCGGCAGCAGCAGCTCTCCTGGAATCACAATCGATCTCGCAACTATAGCGGTCATTTCCCCTTAGGGAACCTGCTCATTGTCATCCAAAGATCAGCTGTAATTCTGGGTGTAACTTTAGCCCTCACCCAGAGCAGTACCAATTCTCCTGGAGGATATGGAGTCCTTGCAGGGGTGGGATTCTATCTATCTACCGGTTGATTTATCTGCCAGTTTGCTAGATTCCTCCTCACTGCACCCTTCCCCTCCACTGCCCCCTCCCCCCCCCCCCGCACACACATTTACCTGGTTGCTGCAGAAGGGGCTGGGCTTCTTTCACCCCCAGGCTTCTCTGGGGCTCTAAAAGCCCCTGCGCTCCCCTTCCAGGGAGGGCAAGCGAGGGGCCTTTCAGAACCCTGGAGAAGCCTGGTGCCTTGCCACCAGGCTGCTCCGGGGCTCTAAAAGTCCCCTTGCTCTCCCTCACCTGGAGCAATAGGCGAACCTAGCAAAAAATTGTGAACAGGCTGAATCTCACCACTGAGTCTATGGCATTATACCCATCTGAGGTCCCTCTGCTCCTCACACTCCACCCTCGCCAGGCTCTATCCCCAAAATCTTGAGGAATTTCCTAACCTGGAATTGGCAACCCTGTCTTTTTCCCACCCAACAGTCAACCTACCTTTATCTGCTCCTCTCACTTCAGCTCCCTCTCTCAACAGCCTCTACCTAGGAATCTGTGGCCCAGTTGTGTGGTGCAGGCTACTGAGCCAGATCCACTTACATCATAGGGAACACTCAAGGACTTGTCGGGTAGCACCTCACTTTCTCCTGTATCTCTCTCCCCACAGTATTTCCTCTTTTCATCCTCCTAGAAACCATCTTACTCCCTCCTCATTCTCTCCTTCTTAATTATTCACCAAATCTACCTTTTATCTGCTTCCCAACTTCAGCTATACGCAGCATAGTGCAGGTGGACTCTAATCTGGAGAACCAGGTTTGATTCCCCACTTCTCCACATGAGCAGCAGAGACTTATCTGGTGAACCAAAATGTTTTGGCAAAAAAGATAGCTAGTTTAGCAATCCAAATAAAATATTTTGAGGAGGAAATACAACCTTTTCAAGATATTGAAGGGGGGAAGCTATGCAGAACTCCTCCCCAGAATACTTTTATTTCTGTCCTGAAGACGTTTTATTTGTGTTGAGTAGGATGGGCCAGTAAGTTTTGAAAGAGGGAAGAAAGGGAATAAAAGAAATGTAAAGGAGAACAGTATTAGTATTCCTTGTGTTTAAATTACTGAGAACAGAATGGGGTTTTTTTCCTTGAAGGGTACCCATAAAAGTCTGAAGGGAAATGCAAGAGCACTTTCTACAGTTACAGCCATTATCGATGGAACAGGCTCTGTGGGTAAGCTATGTATTTCCCATGTATGCGCTTCTTAAGATCAAAAGCCAAACTGTTCCTAGCATCTTCTATTTACTCATTCTGTTTTCCAGAGCAGAAATTAGACCCAAAAATCCTCAGATCTTCTTCATCAGGTGATTTAAAGGGCAACAGAGTATGTAGACTGTGGCTGATGCTTACATGTGCATCAGCTGGAAGTGATCCAGAAAGTATGTGTGTGTGTCTGTGTGCACATGTGCAGTTCTTGCCTTTCCACCCCCTTCTCCCTCAGTGATGTCTACATTGCTAAGGGATTATTCACTACAGTGAAAGAGAAGGATAATGGGAGGGAATCTTTTATATATAAGCCTAGCTTCCAATATTTTCTACGCAGTGGTTCTCAACCTTCCTAATGCACGACCCTTTAATACAGTTCCTCATGTTGTGGTGACCCCCAACCCTAACATTTATCCATTTTACAGATGGAGAACACTGATGCAGAGGTCTTAGGTGACCCCTGTGAAAGGGTCGTTCGACCCCCAAAGGGAACCCGACCCACAGGTTGAGAACCACTGGTTTGGAGTATCTTCTCTTTTAGGAGCTGTTCCTTTATGATCTTATGTCCTTTGTATACAGTACTCAGACAACTAACTGTACTTGGGGAGTCTTTACACCACTGGAACTTCAGGCGGTCATTAGTAAACTGATTTACATAGAGAACTAGTTATTCCAGGTCACCTATGAGACTAAATCCACACTGTGCCACATCAAGAATAATTTTCTACAAATAAGCCCAATTGCATAACTTGTGGATTCTGAGTAGATCTGCTTAATATTGCTCCCTAAAACAGGCTATAAATTGGTCTTTCTACCACTCACTACTAAAAGGCTAGATCACTGCAGTGTCACTCATAATTACTATAAGAAGTAGTTGCTTGCGCTTAGACGATACTGAGTTGTAACTGCCAGTTTCATTTCTCTATAACCACTCGCCTCTTCCAAAGGATTATAAATCTTACTGATTAGGCTGAGACCTGTTAGAATCCTCTCACATCAATACCCACTAGAGAGTAGGTTGTTTATTTACACACAATGAACATTGTTGCATTCAGAGCAAAAAAAATCCCATTGTTTCTAACATTATTAGATGACAATTACAACTGACAAAGGAGGGGGTGCAAATACTGAACTAAAAACATAACTGGATCCACAAATCCACATTCTTTGTTACAATATGGCCGATAAACACAAGGTGTTTGCTGCATAGTGGAAGCAAATGTACACAGTGGCAAGTTTTCTTCTATGGATGTATTTCCTCCAGCCCTGCATTCACTTTCCACTCTCTGCATGGCAAACCAATCCACTTATAGCACGTTTTTAATTTTGCTTCACTTCCAGAGTGAGACAGATTTGCTGGTAGCCACAGCGTTGCTCTGGACCTCAGTGTGAAATGTTTGGACCTATTTTGTTTGATGATGATAAAGGAGCATGGTGCAACATGTGGCAGTTGGTGACACTACTCAAAGGAATAGCCTTCTTGACTTTCTGATTCAGTGACTCGTAGTATACACACACAACCTACTCTCCACTCAAATCTCAGACACCTAGAGCACCTCAGTAGCTTTATATTCCAAATTGATTAAGAAGAATACCTTATGAAGTTACTGTATACTTTCACCTACTTTGTAGTTCTTGTTGTTGCTTGTGAGAATTTTTTGTCAGCCTGGTCAACCATCAATATCTGTGATTCATTGTGGGTCACCCTTGATGACCAAAAGCTATAACTTTATTTTGTGCTACTTGGACAGCACTGATCCACTAGCAAATTGCTAGTACTACAGTGTTGTCACATTGAAAGAGTAAGGTTTCATGGTACAGAGGTGATACTTAGAAGCCTTCTCCAAATACACTATTTGTCTGTGCTGAAATTTTATTAACACACATATATCTAGTTGTATTGTCTCCTGAAATGTATTCGTTTAATGTATGTATACTCTGTTTTAGGAGCTGCTCTAGGACCTCTGTTGGCTGGTCTCCTGTCTCCTACTGGTTGGAACAATGTTTTTTACATGCTGATGGTATCAGATGCCTGTGCCTTACTTGTAAGTCATGTTGTGCCATAGGCCTTCTGCACCTCATGGTCTAAGTTATTTTAAACATGGACTTCAATTTAATAATCTGTCACCAAGGTCAGTTCCATAATGTGGGCACAGATGTGAATTTGAATTTTCTGAAGCACACAGGATCCATTACAGTTTAACTACAATTGGGTTTATATAATGTGTGCTGTTTGCATAATGCAGGCTCATCAGAAGAATTGTAATAAGTATGCTAGGTAACCACAGTTAAAGACCAAAGACTGTGTTTGGGTGTTGTTGTTTTTTGCCTAAACAGCATTATGGATGGTATTACAGTAAGGTTAAATTGATCTCCCTGTGTACAGTACTACAAAATAGTTTATAAAGTCTCATTTTACCAAATGTTTCGAAACATATTTTAGTACAGGGATGCTATTTATATAGGACATATGTCATTTAATTTAAATTGTATAAGGAAGGTATAGTGGTGGGTTGCTGTTCATAGCAGTTGTTTTCCCCCATTGCTGCTGGTTTGACACCATTTTATCCATGACTGCCTTCTTTCACAAGTTGAATCAGCAATCAAGTTATTATGAGATAAATGCTTCCTATCTTACTGTTAACTTGTGATATGGTGTCACCACAAAGTTAGTTTGGAATGAGGCTGTTTTCACTCTGGTTGCCGCAAAATCAGTTTGGAATGAGGCTGGTTTCACTCTGGTTTCCATGAGGTCTGTGGTCCCACACACACCCAAAATTACCCAAAAGTAGAGAGCTGTTCAAGGGGGCAAAAATATTTGCAAATATGCTCCCCCTGTTTTGAGTAACATAGTATTATTTCAGTTTTACAGTTTGGACTTAATGCATTAGATGTAGACTGATTCTGCAATGATTTGAGCATATTGCTGGAATTTAATGTTGAAATGACATCAGAGGGATAGACAGGCCGATATCCATGGCTGTGCAAAAACATCTAAGTTCTTTTGCATTTTTCTAATTTTTGTAACAGTTACAAATCTGTTGCATTGCTTATTAGATCCATCATGCTAGTCAATTACATTGCTTTATCATATGTAAACACCTTGAATCTCAATTACAAAATTGGTAAATAAATAAAAAGCACAAACAAATAATGATGGACTGACAACCACTATATTCATTCTCCACTCCCTCACCCCTCATGCCACCAATGAAGATTTCCTGGCTATGGCCCTGGGGATATAAAAGGTAAATGGCACTTTCTGAGAGAGGGATGTACTTGACAAGCCAACCAGTTTTCCAGATGACGTGGACTCCCTCTGCTGTCTTCCTCAGCAACCTACACCCACGCTTTGTGTTTTCTGCTAATGTTTAATAGTACACAGTTCATTACAATATGTATTCTGGGTGGCTAATTAATTAATTGATGATATATCACGTGTGTGTTATAAAGCAGTCTGCTAACCATGCAAAATCCATTGTAAGTATGCCCCATGCCTACAGTGGAGATAATTTCAGTTATGGAATGACAAGCCATTTGTTTGTTTCTTTGTTTAGGTCTAATGTTCTTATTGAGAACTTTGACAATGTGAGAAATGTCACTCTGTGCCTACAGGAAATACACTTGCCATTCTCTACCCCCTCGCCACCCCCCAAAGCTACTGTACTTGGCAGGCAAGCATAACCAAATTGCTTCTTCCATTTCTGTGCAGAAGCTGCTTTGGGCACATATTTTTGTTAAGGTTCCAGCTGGTTTTTCATTCCTGCCAGCCCCTTTTCTCGGATTTTAACACATTTTTAGGCATTCATCTAGCTACATTATTTGAAGAAACTGACATGATTTGAAAGAATAATTTATATGTTGCTTTTTTCTCTGACATTTGACTGGATATTTCATTTGTACAGTTCTTACTGCGTCTTATAAAAAAAGAACTTCGTTGTGGGATGGCTCAGACCTTGTAAGTTTTTGATCAGATTTCTGAGTGGCATAGTCATTTTATTTTTATTTTGAGTAGACGTGTCTTTCCATACAGTAATAATTATGTATTTGTTTTATTTTCTTTCTTTTGATTGCTGTTCTCCTATCCCTGCCCCCCCCCCCCATCAATATGTTTGCTATCTGTAAAAGTAAAATACAATAGGTTTTTCACATTTGCTGTAGGAGACGTTTTATTTTTATTTTTTTCATGGTATATGTTAGATTCTTGAAAGGGGTGGCCCTCTTCTGATTTTTACATTTCAGTGTGCTGCTTTTCTTTGGCAGCATAAGTTTTGACACAGCAAAGTGAATATAGCTTTTGCAGCATAATTTTTCTCTCCTCCAAGCTATAGGCAGATACATTCCTTGGATCACAGCCTTGCAGTGCTTATGCCTCTAAAATCAGAAGAGTTACAAATCTGTGAAATTAAATTGGATCTGGCCCATGTCTGTCTGAGTCTGTATCTGGCACAAAGCACACTGAACTGGCTTCTCAAAGGAACAGGCTATGGGGAGTGTGTTAAGTCCATACTCCAATATGGTATCTTCTTCACTGCGTTTGTGTTGGCTTCCAAACACACTGCAAGGTGCTGATTGTAACCAATGAAACCAGTAGAGAAAACTGATACTTTTTACTAGTATTGACACTAACAGACCCATTAGAAGTGGGGAATCCCCCTCTGGAGCTGGCGCAGCCCTGCACCAACATTGGTGCCCATCCTGCCACCACAAGGGGCAAATGCGTCAGCTGGGGGGGGGTGTTACCCCAATAGCCAGGCACCACACTACTCCACAGCACCCAACCCAGAAGCTGCTACCTTCACCTAGGCCTGCTGGTGTAAAACGCTGTGCCGACTTAGCCAGGAGTGTTCTGGGGGTAGACAGGGGGTATAGCTGGCATTAGTTGGCTTCCTCTTGGCCTTTTACCTGCCAGAACACCACTCTGGGGGTTGGGGATTATGCCACCCTGTACATATATGTAAAACTTGTGCTTGCTGATCTTTTTCCTTATTTTATAGGTTTAAAGAACACTGATTTTCAGACAAGAAGAATAGTCTTTATGTGCAATTAAAAATCTTATTTTTGAAGACTGAAGCTGTGATCCAGGTAGCCTGTTATTTACCCTGTGAAAGATGCTGCTGTGTTTAAAGGAAAGGAGATTCCTGTTGCACATGTTTCTCTGGATTGTGGCCTTTGTGAGAATATTCTTTTATATTTGACTTGAACTGTATTTTCTAAACCAATGTTGCACTTATTGAAAGGAAGCGTGTACTGCAATCCAGATGGAGGGATGCACAGAGGCAGCCAAGGACTTGTGGTGCCGTACTGCTTCCACGGGGAATTCGGGCAGCCCAAAAATGAAGGAAAGTTTAAATCCCTCTGGCCACCCAAATCACTCCATTGAATAACCAGGCTTATGTAGCACTTCTGTGCAACATAAGGGCTGGGGCTGGTGTTCCCAGGCTGGAACGCTGGTGGAATATAAGTGAAGTCAGCTCCACCCTCAAAAACACCCCAGCCCACCGATGCCAGTGTAGCTACGCAGTGACCCAACTTCTGGGTTTGCCTGTTATGGAGCGGTGGGGTGGTGGGACACTGGCATTTTTACTTCCTGTGTCAGTATGGGTGCCTCAAATGCCTGTAGAGGGGGCAAACACGTTGGTGTGGGCCTCTGTCACTTCAACAGCGCAGTTGGGCCCACCCCCGTTTGCATTCGGCTGCCTAGAATTCATCTCTCTCTCTCTTTCATTTTTTTGCACATATACCAATATCTCAGGATAGTGAGCTTTCTCAAATAAGAGAAAGGAGCTGTTGGATATTTTATGCCTGAACTGAGCCAAAGAAAATGTGCCTTGGTATTAATTTGGAAATACTGTCTAAAGTAAATTTTGTGCTGCATGATTTTATTTTTTAAAATAGAATGCAAACAGATCTGAGAACAAGAAACTAAGAAAAGTAATTAATTTCAGGTGCTGGCTTGAAATGTGCTAAGAAAAATTATCAAAGCAATGAGCTAAGTGTCCCTTGTGTTGTGTCTGAGCTTGCTATCAAGAATGATCATTGTAGACTATAGGCTGTATATTCTGTTATAAGAAAGCAGGTTGCCTTATTAACTGGCATTAATGATTAACTTTTCGTACTACCCAACCCCAGAGCCAATATCCAGTATGTTAAAGATTGGAATTGAAGATCGACAATGGCAAGTGTACAAAGTAATTATGCTGCCATTATCCAACCACTTACTCCTGGAGTTTGTCTCATTGAATTTACTGAATGAACAATTTGAGGACAGCCATCTTAGCATTTACTGTTAGCACTTAGCTAACACTGAGGCAGTAGCATTGGCTGTTCCACTAGATCAGGGGTAGGGAACCTGCGGCTCTCCAGATGTTCAGGAACTACAATTCCCATCAGCCTCTGTCAGCATGGCCAATTGGCCATGCTGACAGAGGCTGATGGGAATTGTAGTTCCTGAACACTGGCGGTATCTGAGAAAACAGGCACTGCACTAGATCTTTGGTACTGACTAAGTGATGTTGATTGAACAGAAAGGTCAGTGATCAGTTCTTAAGTCTTGACATGATTTCCTTGTAAAGCTGTTTTTGAAATTATTTTGACCTATTATAAATTCATTGCTTAAAATTTGATCATCATAGACCTGCAAGTTAAGACTGACCAACACATTTTAATTTAGAAGATGAAGATTACACCTAATCAGATGTTCCAGAGTGCACACACAAATAGTACAAGTAGGGGTTTAACATTTCTGTTCTGCCCCCAAGTGAATCTGGTTTTGGTGCCCTGTACTTGGCTAGGACAGAGTGGGGGAGACACAAGCCCGGTTCAACAGTTCAACAATAGGTTTATTACTTAAGAGAATCAAGACCCTAACTCCCCCCTTGGGTCTATCTAAATCAGAGTACTGACTTGTCTTGAGCAGATTTGAAGCTGTACACTATGTCTTCTTTTGGCTGCTTTCAAGAAAGTCCACTGTGTCTTGCTTCCTTTTAGTTCTTTCAGTCTTTGTCTGGTTCTAACTACTGTTAACCTTAACTTGTGCTCTATGGACCACTATAAATGTCACAAATATTCCAGTCTCCAGCTACCCTTGGCACCTCACTCTGACTGACTGGGTAGAACTAAAACAGGGGTTTGCTGGGTAAAAAAGGAAGACTGCCTATTGGGAAATGTCTTAAAGGGACAGGGGCTAACTAACCCTCCCTTAGAAGACTTAACAATGAACTAAACCCCTGCTAACTATGGGGAAACTGAAGCTTAATGGGGAAATAACAACAGCCTCTGTGGGGGCATGACAATTTCACTTTGTGTATGCAGAGCTTGTTTTCAATACTGAATGGTGATTATTTTTCTTTTGTGGAGCTCTGTGTTCAACAAAACATCACAGAAGTTTGCATTATGATTATTTTTTTCCTACTTATAAGCCTTAGCCCAAGGTTTCATACAAGTGAACAAAACGCAGTGATGGATTTTGATCTTTCACTCTGAAGGCAGCTTTATAGCAAAATGTTCTTGATAGAGGGACGGATCCATCTGTGAACAGCTACCACAGACCTCCCTGGCAATGAGACACAATGAAGGATGCCGCGCCAGTGACCTTAAGCACCTGCCACCAGCATAGCAGAGGCAATCCAGAGGCATGGCTGGGGGATGACCCAGCATTAGCCAGCTGCCACCTGCCATCACCCCTGTTATGCCGCTGGCTGAGAACCCTGTTATGTCGCTGACTTTCGCCATCTTTTCAGCACCATGAGTCCATTAAGCCCAATGGAGATTTCCAGCAGTGAGGAAACTTTTTCATGTTGTAGCCTTCCTGCCAGCAGCAGGAAGCTTCCTTGGGAAGCAGAGTACTGACATGGCACCACAGCTGGGTGCCCAGCCTGTTGGATGGGCTGCCCTTCATTCAAATAGTTAAACTTAACTATACTACCAAGTATTTTCTATTTCATAGTCATAGTGACAATCTTCTACAGGGTAAGAACTTTAATTTGATACAAATTATGTATAAGAAAAATAACTTGGATATCTGGCAGAAGCACAAATAGTGTGACTTCTCACAGTATACTTTCTTTCTGACTGTACTGTAAAATCCCATTTCAGTGTGAAGCTTCTTTCTGACTGACAAATGTATAAAAGAATTTTAAAAGAAAAATATATATATTGTATGACATGCAAAGATAGTTTCAGTATGTATACTATTGATGTATATTTATTAAATTTAGGTAAATGGTTCTTCTGTGGACTAGCTTATTATTTTTATAATACTCTTAATACTTATACCAAAGGACAGAGATGTAACATGAGCCCAAGTTCCTCATTTCCAATCAGGGTAACCAAAATTATCTTTTCCTACTCTACAGTTCTGTGTGTATGCCCTCATTTCCACCTTTGTTTATGGTAAAAAATTTCGCTATACAATCTGATTTCTCCCTGCAGGGGAACAAGATACAGAGATTTCATATATTTCATCCTAGTGGAAAAGCAGCTTGGAATGTGTAATTTTTGAGCAGCAAAATGTCTGGAAGAAGTTTAATTGCCTTATTTGTTGATACCTCCAAAACTGAGCTAATTTAAACAAAAAAGCCATGCATAGATCTTGAATGTTACAATAACACCTGTACTGTAAGTGGAATAGCTGTGTGAAATCTGTTGCAGAAAAACAAACAAGAGCCCAATATACATGGAATTTTTACCTCAGGACTTTTAGCTGCATAGTAGGGCTATAGTGTGGTCTCTTCATGTTTCTCTGTTTACACCTGAGGAGCCATTCCCTGCCTGCCCCACACCTGCTTGCTGAAGTCACAAGGGGCCTCTGTTTTTCCTTGTTCTCTTAACTCAACCCATCAGCTGCTTTTTAAAGGCACAGATCTCATCACACCAGTAGTTGTAAGATAGAGGGCTTTGTTAAAGTTCTTAGGGGGCCTTTCCCCACTTTCTCGCCTCTTCCCTTCTTATGCAGCGCTGGCTGTACAAGCAAAGCCAGCACGAGCATCCCAGAAGCGCTGGCGCCAGGTTTTCTCATCGACCTCCCACGCCTGGCGTGGGGCCACATCAAGGTGCCTCGCTGAGAAGAGTAGCGCCTGCCTGATGTCGTGCACGCCTGGAGGGCGCTGACAGCAGCAGCCGCTTCGGCAGCTCGCTGCTTCGTCGCGCCTGCCCCTCTCAGTGGGGAGTGCCGAGGGACCCCGTGCTACTCTCCTCGAGTAGCGCGGGGCTTAAGGGAAGTGGGGAAAGGCCCTAAATTGCAGTTGTATTTACATATCTGTGATAGCAGGTATATTGATATTGTAGCCTCTTTTCCAACATAACCCCCCCTCCAAAAAAAAAGAAGAAGAAAGAAAAAGGCAAAGTCATTCCCTGGGCAACACACTGGTGAAGGCAGGCACCATGTGCAAGATTCCCCCTTCCCCTCCTTTCTCCCTTCCTGTCCCTTCCTCTCACTGCTGCCGCCGAAGCAGAAGACAGAGACTTGTTTTAAAATACAGGCTTTTTTTTTTTTTTAAGTAAAAAGTTTTAAAAAAAGCCTCTCCCGAAATCATTAGGGGAGAGTGGAAGCACAGCGGGGAGGTTGTGGAGCCAAAAAGAGGTCCTACTTGTTCAGTTCCTTGCAAAAGTCAACTCTGCTAGTACTATATTGATATTTAGAGAAGCAAGAGGGAACCAGCAACATGAAAGCGGGGTGAGGAGGAAGGTGTGGATGGCAGAGTGAGGGAGTGGGAAGAGTGGAGCTACTATGTTGGCTGTGTGTGGAAGGAACATGCCCAGGACAAAGCTGTACTCACTGGCAAATCTACCCTCTCTGACTGTGAAACAAATAAAAGTCACACTAGAAGAGGGTCTCAATTGCCGTGGAGAGAATGGAAAGTGGTTTCTTGCACATGTCATGTTAAAAAGAGTATGGATGGTGCTCATCTCATTTGTTAAGCACTCTAATTGGGACAACAAAGATTCTTAAAATGAAGCATGTTGGCCTTAGAACCATTGTATGAAGAACTCTGGATTCACCTCATCTAAAGAGTTCAGGGAGTCCTTTTTATTTTATTTGGTTAGAGCTGAAATGTCAGAAAATCATTCAGCCCACCACATTTGTGCATAACTTATTTATTTAGTTTACAAATCCAAACATTTCTAATAAATACATAAAACCACAGTTTAAATATATGTAAAATGCATGCTGAAAACCAATGGCGACAGTGCGTACAATGGCTAGTTCTTTTATGAGGAGCCTCTGCATATAGTAACAATTCTATTATCCGTAATCTTTTCACTGTAGAGTAGGAAAAGATAATGTTAGCTTGCATATGAATTGCTATATATATATCTAGCATAGTAATGGAATGATCTTCATGCTCTAACTAAATGTTCCTCGGACATCAGTAAAGAACTATTGTTCTTCTATAACCTGGGTATTTCCTTGGTCATAACAAGCCAACAAAGAGCTGGTTTTGCTGAGAATCCCAGAAGTCCATGATTCAAATGTGTAAAATCAGGTAAGCGAGGTGAGGTGGAAAACAATACCCAGAATCAGGGGGTCTTCATTTCGAGATTTCCTCCAGCACACAATCTCTCTCTCCACATACTCCAAATGGTTTTCTTAATGGGGCATGTTTTGATTGATAATGCTAAACTGTAAGGTAGGGCAATTTTCTGTCAAAGACTATGATTATGTTTCCTCATGATCCAAGTCAAAATTCTGCTCCTCATAAGAGCATGATACAATATTAAATAAATTCAAACCTCAGCAGTTTTATATTATAATCATACTTTCTTGAGATTTTTACAACCTAACTTCAGAGAAATGAAAAGGAAAAATCTTAAAATACCTTCTGCAACTTTTTAGATTATTGAACAATAATTTAAATGTCTAGAAATGTTCATTTCTTTATAATTCTCTGTGCTTACGGTTGCACAGTAGGAGGTTGGATGAAGCAGAAAGGAAATTTCTACGAAGTGACCACCTGCCTTTGCAGAAGAATAGCAGATTTTGGAATAACCTCCTTGCTACCATCCCAAAGTCTCAATACTGCTACACTGAACTGACAACGGAAAAGAAGAAGAATGAGACAAATATGCAGTTAAGAGATGGCTTAATTATGCTGAAACACCAGTTGGGTCAACTCATGTCCTACTCACCAGTCATGATCAAAGAGTTTGGCCACTGTTCAGGATCAGATGGCCTGCTTGCAAAATCTGCGGCCCTTTTGCTGCACCACATCCAATGTTAAATGCATACAGAAAAAAGAAGAAAAAAGTTTGAAAGTTAGTGTCCCTTCACTGTCTGCCCATGAATCCAGCTAACCTTGTGATCAGTTCTTCTGATCAATTCTAAATAGATGCCTCTGAGTGAGCAAGTACAAAGAGGAGATGAACAGTGATTCTGTGGTTGTACAAGGCAGTCAGTCGAATAACCCAGACAACCAGGACACTGGGGAATATTGCCTCTGGTCTGGTAAATGAGATGATTTTGTTTTTGGATTTGACAAAAGCACCTATAGGCTGAAATGAGAAAGTGGCTACTGAGCAGATGCAAAGCTGGTCAGCACAGCACTATTCTCAAGATGGACTTTACAAGGGAATATCAAGGCCAATTAGGATATCCTTGTGCACAGTCAAAAGAGTTCAAACAAAGTATGTTTGTCCAGCAATAACTTTGCAGTTCTTGGCATGTCTATGGAGGCTGTAGAGATGAAGGCTGAAGCAGGATCAGAAAGAGAGAATTATCGCAGCATGATGACATGGCCAGGGAAGATGGAGGGCAGCCGGCTCCATGCAGCACTAGTAGCTACCACCAGAGGGTGTTATTGATCAGACAAGGATTACGTAGAAGAGACATGTTCAGTGTATACTGAAATTACATCTACACATTTCTTTGACCATTTCAGGTTGGAATGTTTTTTTAGTGAAGACTTTCTTTAAAAAATCATCATCTGTGTTTGTTTTCTGACACTCCAATGGCCTTTTTAAAATGAAAATGGTGGACAAAGAGATATGTGTAATCTGTATAATTGTATTGTCCGAAGGCTATTCGGCCGGAGATCATCTTGGGTGCCGAATCATTTGTGCCAGTTTTCTCATATAGAGCTGTATGGAGCATAATTTAGCAGCATTCTCTCCTGACGTTTTTAAGCTACTGCATCTGAAGATGCCAGCCACAGATGCAGGCGAAACGTCAGGAGAGAATGCTGCTAGAACACGGCCATACAGCCCGGAAACCACACAGCACCCAAATCTGTACAATTTCTCAGACAAAAACTGTTTGACTAGACTTTGTACCAGTTTAGCTTAAGCTGTAGGTGCAAAGAAATGAAGGCAAACCAAACTGTTTAAATCAAGAAAAGCTGAAATAGTGATTTTGACATAGTTCCACAAGGCCCTGGGGAGACTGACAAAAGAAAGACAGGGGAGAGGAGCGTAATGGAAAAAGGAAATTGGAAAAAGGTGCAGTCTAATAGACTGAGAGAGCAAATATGAGGCAAAGAAGACACTAGCAAGGCAAGGAAATAATAAGGGATTTAATTTGTGTTTTGCAATTGAACATTTACTTAAGGCTGGGGGTGGGTCTGCACTTTGGCACATCAGAGCTTCCTAGCAATGGCACTAAATGCTCAGAATATTCTGGGTCATTTATTTTCCTGAAATAGGGTACATTTCCACTTCCTTTTCAAGTGTAGCTTAATCCTGAAGACTTGTAACTTTTAAATTTTTCTTTTATATATATTTTATTAATTTAAAATATTATTAGCTTATAATGTTAGCCATGATAGGCTCTTCACATCACAGAATTCTAACCATCTTTAACATGGAAATTACTCAAAAATATAATTCAGCACTCCTTGCACTTAATTAGATATCATTGTACTTTTATATAGAAAAACTCTCGAATAATACTTCATTTGAAGCACAGCATCACTGCCAAAGCTCCAAAATAACTTCAGTGGAAATGACCTGAGGATTTAAGGAAAGAAAACGTATTCTAGAAAGAAATGTGGCCAATAGCAGAGATGACAAAAGTCCTTTGTTGACATCCATCTTGGAGATAGCTGAATGCACAGGTAGAAGACAGCAGCACTGTAAAGAAAATTTCCAAAAAATATTACTCTGCATTGCTGAAGTTTTGCTGTTTGTTTTCTGGTCTTTGTTCTGTTGGGATGAGGGAAGGGGGTATATACCATATGGATATTTACTGTCTTTTCTTCTAACCTCGTCCATCTTGCCAATTAATATGCATATACTTGTAAAATGAATATAAATATACATTATGCAAGTTTTCAAACCGGTTTAAACGTAACATATATCCTTATAACATACATCCTCATCTATTCAAAAGGGCCTTTACTTTTAAAAATTGTGCCTCTTCACAAACAGTCAAAAATATCTTCTACTTGAAATAAAGAAAATTAAGTATATAGGAGAAGACAAAAATCTGTTGATGTACAGGCAAGTATGTTTTGCATAAACTGAACTGTGTTTCCAAGTTGTGTAAAGAAAGAGCGGCCCTGAATCAGCTGGGCCTGCCATTGCTGCCCGGGATGGGCACCTTCTTCGCAAAAAGAGGGCTCCACACGTGCGGCCTGCTCCTTAGAAGGGGTGACGGGAAGGCAGAAGCTCTATGGGTACTGGGCCGTCTCATGACAGCAGCCTGGCGTCATGACGTCATCAGGAGGAGGGGTGGCCAGGAGCCCATATAAGGCTTCGACCTGGCCCTTGGCCCCTCCCCTAGAGCTGAGTGGTGCCAAGTTTGGTAAGTAAAGAAGTCTCAGGGCCCCTCTTCCAGCCCCCAGCCATGTGGTGCGGCCTGGCCTTCAAGGCCACCTGAGCTTACCTGGGAGGGGAGAGGGAGTGGGGGAAACAACCAGGACCTTCTGCAACCACCGCAGCCAATCAACGGCAGCATGGCCAATTGAGGCTGGAGCGGCCCTCCCACGGAATGGAAATCCCCAGGTAAGGTGGAGGTGGTCCACCCTTACCGAGGCCCACCTCCAAAGTTCCCATCTGGTGACTGCCATGGGCCCCAGTGGACCGGGGCAGGCAGCCTGGCCATTTGGGGGAAATCCAGCCCCCAGGAAGCAGGCTGCTGGCTGCAATTCTCTCCACCCCAGCCTGTGTGCAGGTGTTGGGGGAAAACATGGCCCCAGTCAGGTGACCCTGCATTGAGTGGCTCTGCCTCAACTGGTCCCAGCCCTCTGCAAACTGCGAGCCTCCGGCCTGCAGGCTGCGATCCTCATGGTGGGGACACTGGGGGACTATCCAGCCCCAGTATGCAGCAACATCGGCTACAATCCCCTCATGTGTTTGAAGGGGGAAACACGGCCTGAAGGCTGCTGACTGTGATCCCGGGGGGGGGGCGTAATCTGGCCCCAACCTCCAGTTGGTGGCATGCCCATGGTGGAGCTTTGACTAGTGGGCAGCTGGCTGCATTCTTCACCTTGGGGGAGGGTAGGAAATCCAGTCCCCAGCAAGTAGCAAGGCCCTGGTTTTGTGGACCCCAAAAGCTACTCATGTATGGAAACATTGGATTTCCCCTGACCTGGATGGCTCACCTTGGCAGATCTCTGAAGCTAAGCAGGGCCAGCTCTGGTTATTTTTTGGATGGGGGACCACCAAGGAATACCTAGATTGCTATGCAAAGGAAGGCAACCACAAACCACCTTTGTTAATCTCTAACCTTGAAAACTCTAGGGCACTTTTGCACTTGCAGAATAATGCACAATTGTTTGCAAGTGGACTTTGCTGTTTTCAGCAGAGATCCCTGATTCTCCCCTTTCCCTATTCAATTAGATTTTCCTTCCCTGGCCAGAAGGCAATGATAGCTTGTGTTTCCCAAGACAGGTTCAGGCCAGCAATAACTTCCTCCTTTTGGACATTAAATCTCCTTTCCATCTGGTGAGGTGCATCAATAGGGAGAATGGAGTGACTTTCCACAAGAGTAAATGATAGCAAAGAAATATTATTGGTAGGGTTTTGAAAAATGGAGGAGAGCCGCAGCCCTCCCAGAAAAGAGGCTTTAGATCTTAGAAATCTGATACCTTTTATCATGGAAATGCTGGGAATCCTACTTAAATTCACATAAGGTGAGGTACATTAAACCTGATCCGCAACATAAGGAGATGTTGCTTCACTGATAAATGCACTAAGATGAAGTTAGGAATGCCTAGTGTCAACCATCAAGATAAAGTTATGGTTTCATAATAACAATCCAGGCCAAGGGAGGAAATAGAATTTTTACGTACCGTAAGTATTCATTTGCATCTCTTTCATCCGCCACCCTGGTTTTCAGAGATGTGGGAAACCCCATCCCCTTTTGATGCCACTCTGTCCCCCCCTTCTGGAATGCTTGCAATCAGTCTGAGGACATTCACTTTTTGTGAATGTATTTATTTTACCCTAAATACTTATTTGTGGATTATAGTCACAATAAAAGGAATCAATCATTTGGGGAGTTTGCAGCAAAATTACTTCCTGGTTAATACTAGGGATTGGTGCCTAGGACAGATCCCAGATAAGAGCGGGTTTTCCAGGGGGGGTGGGCAAGTTGTCAATTTATTTTTTTAAAATCTTCCTCAGCAGTCAGAGCTTTGAAAATGTTACTGTTCAAGGTTGACTAACAAAGATCCCTGTCACTTGGTCAAAAAACCTTTCCGCTTTCAGTAGCTGAAAATTCCCTGATTTATGCAGGCAAATTATTTTGTTGAACCCTCATCACATACCTCTTCAAAGGACATCAGTAAGCATGCTCATCATGTAAGTTTCTATGTTTAACAGGGGGCCCTTCCCCACTTCATTTTTTTTCTCCAGGGCTGCTGCCACGCACTGAAGGCCAAGAAAGTATCCCTGGCGCGGCTGGAGTTTCATCAGCCTTCGGAGAAACTGCTGGTCACTGTGCTCTCTTCGAAGTCATCGCCAGGGATAAGTCACAGGCGTTAAGGGGCGCCGACAGCAGCAGCTGGCCGGGCGTATGCGCCATCGCTTGCCCTCTCAGTGGGGAGCGCCGAGGGACCCCGCGCTACTCTCCTCGAGTAGCGCGGGGCTTAGGGTAAGTGGGGAAGGGCCCAGGGAGACAATTATGGCACAGTTTTGAGGAGTTCAGTGTTTATTCTCTAGCCGTACCAGCCTTGCTTTACTTGGTCTATTTTGCCCCAAGCTGGAAATAATGTGGGTGGGTCTGTTAAAGGGGCCATTCTGGCATACAATCCTTCAGATTAACGGATGAGAGAATGCTGTAACAAAAAAACATGGGTTTCAAATTGACAAAGCCAGGCTTCAACTGGTCTTACTGATCAAACACGACTAGCCAACAGTGTGAGAGTGCAACTTATGAAACTACTTAAGGAAGGTAGTTTCTATGCTTTTTGAGTTCTATGCTTTTTGAGTTCTACACACAGCTCGGATGCACATTTGCTTGTACCACTAGCCACTCAAGTCTCTCTCCCCAGCCCTTGGTATTTGGATGAACAAAAGGGGCAGCATAGCATGTTTTTCTTCATTTGTGTTCTTCGATGGAACCGAGCTATGGAATTTCCTGGGAGTAACAAGTTGCCCCCCTTGGGCCTTGTCTAGAGCAGCATTGCCTAATTCCTTCATATAGTTTGGGAGAAGCACCAGCTTGCTGGAGCGCAGCGCTGATAGATAGTAGGCAGCACTGGCTTGAGGGGTGGTTTGCCAGGACAGTTAGACATCGGGAGGTTCCCTCGAGGTGCAGAATTGTTTGCTCTAGTTTTTCATGGCAACAATCCAACAGGCCTTCACTACAGAGCCAGCATAGAGTTCACTTATTTCCTTGCTAGTGGACATAGTTCAACCAGGTACAATTGGTTCCATCTAACAGTATTGCTTCCTAATAGTCCCACTTGCCCCCGGAATTGGCTTTACTGATCAATTCCAAGGCATCTGGGAGCTTGGGCTTGGGGGGTCTAAAATCAATGGCGGATGGCACGCTTAGCGCCAGCCGGCAGGGTGGTCTGCTTCCAGCACCCTATGGGCTTCAAGATCAAGGTGCTTGGTTCCGGTACAATTAACTGGCCACTGTCAGAGCCCTCAATGGCCTATCCTCTCACTCTGAGTGGGTCATGCCCCTAGTCAGGAAGTTAGTAACATCTCTTTTGTGGCAAAGTATCTTCTAGGCATGGAAAACGATACAGCTGGCGCATCAACTCAGCTCTTCTTCAAGCTCTTGCGCTTGGGGTCAACATCAGGCCGGATTCGTTCCTGCATGGACCTTGGAGTATTGGCTGCAGCTGTCAGCACAAAAGGTCCTGGACTCTTTCACCCTGGTATCACATCATTCAGATCCCGGAGCACTAAGGGGCTACCTCAACAGCAGCAGCACCACTATTTTGGGGGGGCCACTCCCGTGCAAAGGAAAGGAGTACTAACAACACTCAGCCCACCTATGCACGCTAGGGTGCTCAGCTAAGTTAATGCACATATTCCTGGCGGCAATACCCTTCTTTTGCCGGGTGCCCAGCTGGCACAATCCACCTGCCCCCATCCTGGCCTGAAGCACAGTTCATGGGTGGGCACACACAGCCAATTGGCAAGCCCAGCCAATGCGAGGCGCCTTGTTTCCCTGCACCTATTGTCACAAATCCCAATTGCCTGAAAGCAATATATGCTTTCCAGTTCAGGGTCTTGTTTTCTAAGGCTGTCTTCACACTAACATTCTGCGGCCTGGCATAGCAGTGGACTGGTCTCAGACTCATGCAAGGACACCAGTGCCCAGGCTTTGGCAGGGGGCGATGTTAGCATCCAGGGCCAAGCTGCATGCATTAGACCATGTTCGCCTTAATGCTGACAGTTCTGGAGCCCCTGAGGCACTGACTTCCCCAGGTGGGGCCTCACACATGCCCAACGATAGCCCCACGGTCTGTAAGCCTCCCCTGCAGTTGCCCCCCTGTTAATTCACAATGGCACATCATGCTTATCCTGGCAGCAGTCTGCAAGGGTTTCACATGGCCCTGGTCTATTGGGGTCTGCCACGATCTGCGGTCAATTTGCACCCCATTTGCATTAGGGCCGCCTTTTTCACAGCTATGCTGGGATGCCCCATTGATGAGATCCAGGGTCTGGGCCGCCGGTGCTCTGTGGCCCATTAGAGTTCTTCGGACCATTCTTTATCAGCCAATCTTGTGGTCCTGGACTGGGGGTGTCCTGCACCCCTTGCTTCACAGTCAGCCCCCCACCCCACATTGATGCATAGCATCGCATTTGGGCTGCTGCCAACAGGGCTGTGCTTGGATTCCCCACGGATTGGGTCTAGGAGCTGGGCTGCTGGCCACTGGCGTTCCTGCCTAGGGACATGGGGTACCCCTTGCCCCGGGCGCATCGTTTGAGGTCACGGGAAGCCAAAACATCCTCCTACATAGCAAGGGATTGAGCAAGCCCTAGAAAGCAGGCACTGTTTTTGGACTGCTCCCTAGTGCCTGTCGTGAGCCCCCACCACTCTGTACGCGGTGGTCTGGGAGTGTCCAGAGGCGGGGAGACTCCACTGGCCTCCTAGGAGCAGGACTGGGAGCTCCGGCCCCTCCTCCCTCTAACTCCCACCATGCCTTATTCTGGGCCTTTTAAATTAGAAGTGCAGACATTACTCAGAAGCCTTCTCCCTGGCAGCCGGGTGCCCGAGCAGGCACAGGAGAAAAGGCAAGCTGGAGCAGGGAGCCCAGAAGCAGCAGCAGGACTGAAGATGATGCTGACGCTTGCTTGGTAGAACCCTTCCAGATGGGGGGGTGACTTGTGAGAGATTTTACATGCTTAAACGTTAATTCCCACTTGCACTGGCTTGGAGCTGTCTCCCCGGCTATCAGCCTACCCCACAGGGCCAGGTGTGGAGGGACACAATTAGGGAAAGTGGTGGGAGGGAGCCAGTGTATGCTTTGCTGGGGGTAAGAGGTGATTTGTGAGAGATGATGCTGATGTTTGCTTGGTAAACCTTCAGATGGGGGGGTGACTTGTCAGAGATTTACATGCTTGGGGTGCCACTCCCCTTGCCTGCTGGCCTGGAGCTGTTTCTCAGGGCTATGCTCGCCTACCTCACAGGGTTGGTGTGTGAGGACACAATTAGGAAAGTGGTGGGGAGAGAGCCATTTTATGTTTTGCTGGGGTAGGGAGGTGATTTGTGAGCTGGTGCAAAAAAATCATTGCTTACTAGTCTGCTGTGGGGGAGGGTGGTCATCCATGCACCTGGAGGTGGGGGGGGCACCAAACTCAGATTTTGTCCCCGGGCTCCAGTTTGCCTAGATTCGCCCCTGCTGCTGGCACTCCACAGCCTAACTGTGCTACATCACAGACAAGATTGTTTTGTCATTAATTTGGTTGGGAACTCTGAGCAGTGCCAGTCCAACCCTCGGGTGGCAAACTAAAGACATGCAGTACGCAATATTTTTCAGATAAGGAAAGGATTCAGGCCTGGGCCTGTTTGAGGGAGCATTTTGAGAGAATCAACTTAGAGCTGTATGATTCAATTTAGTACACAAACTATCTAATTTTTTCAACAGTTTCATTTGTTTTCTGTTTCCCCAGAATCAGAATTTAGAAGCTTTGTATTACTTCCAGTCATGACTCAGGAATGTATTTTCTTACCTAAGTCAGATATGAGATTTTTATTATGCTATTTGTCAACTCATTTTATCCTCCAGAAATTACATAGGCACTAATCAATAGCACATTCACAGTGAGATAATGTGCACAGTTACTCCACTCTAAACTGTGAGGTTACAAATTCTGGGTTGGAAATATGGTAATATGCATAATGGAAAGCCAAACAATGGCCACAAACTGGAAATGCTCAATCCACATTCCAATTCTGAAAAAGGAGACATCAAACTCTGCAGCAACTATAGAACCATCCATTAATTTTTCATGTGAGTAAAGTGATATTCAAAATCTTACAACAAATACTGTTCCATATATGGAATGAGAAATGCCAGATGTTCAAGATGGATTCATAAAAAGGAAGAGACATTAGACATCACATTGCAAATATTGGTTACTGGAGCACAGGCCTGTAGCCAGAAAAGTTTTGTTAGGGAGCCAGCTTTTTGCTTTGATCCGTTAAGGGGCAGTCTAGCATGGTGGAGAACAGCTCATTATGTGCCTGTACAGAACTGCCAAGCTTATACTTTGAAATAATTAAGCAAAAAAGTTCCAGGTTTATTACAAATATATTTACATACAGAATATATTGACTACTTTAACAGGTAACATACAACACAATTTTTTCAAACTGTTCATCACTATGTAGATGGTCCCTTTTTGAAGAAATCAACCCTGAGAAATGAAAGTTGGTTGGAGACAAGAAAAAATGATGAATCAAAGTACATCACTTGAAGTTAGGAACTGTGATGCTGAACTTGAAGTCTCTTCAATATAATTAAAAATTTCACCAAAATTTCAGATCACTCTATTGATGCAACAGAAAATGAATTTGAAAGTAATAACAGCACAATATCTTTTATTACTATGCCAGTTATACAGTCTATGTTGTGGACAACCTTTCCAAATTTTCCTCCTCTTGTTCAGGATAAATGTTAATTTTAAAGGTGAGGAAGGGTGAGAGAAGATGTTTATGTAATGGAAAAAGCCAACTCTGAAGTTTAACGTGGTATAAGAGGCACTCATGCGCGGGTTTAGGAACACATGAAAACAGATTTCCATAACTACATCAAAGCGAGCCACTGAGGAAAAACTTCTGGGCCAAGCTTCAAGATCGGCTCCTTTAATCGAGCTCTCTGGGACCGGGATAGCCATTCCCCTCAGGGGGAAGACCATTTCTCGTACAGGTGGCTTGCTGCTACAGCAGCAGCCACTGCATCTGGCCGCCTCCCTCCCCAGGGCGCAAGGCCAGGTCGGCTCTCTGAAAACAACTCCTTTAAAGGGCTGTTTTTCTCCCTCTAACAGCGTGTTTTGCTGGCCAGTGCTTAACAGCACTGCCTGAATGAAGCAACTGTTCCTTCCGATCCACTCATTATTTCCACAGCCAGCGTTCTGTGCTGGAAACGCCGGAAGCTCGCCATGCTGCCCCTCCGGCCTCCAGGAGGTCGGAGGGCAAGCGTATGGGCTTCTCGGACGGGCCAGCAGGCCGGCGACGAGGACAATATTGGTTTCGTGAGTGGGACAGGGAAGGGGGAAGAGGCGGCTCCATGCAGAGCCGCCTGCCGTCTGCCGGCCTCTCTGGAGGCCGCCCGCATGCTTGCATGCGAATGGCCTCCGCCTCCACGCCGGCAGAATTCTTGCCGACGTGGAGGCGCCTCGACGGCCGTGCGGAAACGGCCCAGGTAATGGGTGTTCTTCCAGTAATACGTATAACTATAGTGCTGGACCTAAGAGACCTAGATTCAAGTCCCTACTCTGGCATACTTAGCCTCACCACCTATTTCATGGGATGATTCTTGTAACCTAGTACCCTTTTGAGCAACTTGAAATCTATTTTGCATCATACAGTTTAATCAGCTCTGCATCACACCTTCTCCATTCACTTTTTCGATTGTACAAATGGTTCTAGTCATGAGAAAGAAATGAAAATCCATGTTCAGAGACAGTGTGTTTCTGTGTACTAAATGGTGGAATGAAATAAGTTGGCCAGAGTTTCTCATCTGTAGTTGACCAGGAGAGGTGCAACTGACATATTTCTGCCTGTCATACAGTTAGCACCTGAGGGAAGAGGAGAGTTATGGGAATCTGATTTAGAGCTGGTATATTTGGTCTAAAAACAGAAATCTCAGCTTTGAAGCTTACTGCATGACTTTTGGTAAGTCTTCAACTCAAAGAGTTATTACTAGTGTAAAATGAAAACAGTACAATAGCTTATATTACTCAGCTGAGTAGGGAAAGGTTTAAAAATGGTCTAACTTCTAAATGTTAATAGAGAATTATGGAAACTGTTAATATTTTAGGTTGTATTTTGTAATTGCTTCCAATGCAAGGCTAAATCAAAGTAAGATACCCATAGTAATTTTGAACTCTATACTTTAAATCAAAATTATTACACTAATTGTACCATCTGTTGCAAGTTTAGCAATTTCTTCCAAAAAGTATGCACAATTGTTAGTTAATGCATATTATTAAAGCTAGCTATTTAATGGTGCAATTCCACACTGTTAGGCAAGTAAATTAAGTCATGCTTAAGTGAAGGAATGCTTTCATGTGTAAGAATAGGGAAACAAACCTGGTTCACCAGATTATAGTCCACTGCTCATGTGGAAGTGTGAGGGATTAAACCCAGTTCTCCAGATTAGAGTCCACCTACTCTTAACATTAACAATTTGAGATATGCAAATGACACTACATTACTGCAGGAAATAATGAAGTCCTGAAATGACTTCAGTTGAAGGTTAAAGTTGAAAGTGCCTGTAACCTCAGCTTGTGGGTTCTGTGGGGCAGTACTTGGAATGAGTTGCAACAACAATTTTTAAACAACAAAATGGTTTACTTTTCTTTACAATTAACACTTTTAAAACATCAACATTTAACGTTACAATTCAAGGTCCTGTTCAGGTTGCATTTCAAGTCCTTCTATTTACAGTCTACTGATATTGCTAAGTCCAAATTCTTCTTTGCAAGTTGGCTGGCTCCTGAAGACTCCAAGGGCTTGATGAACAGGTTGCAACATGATGAAGGTCTCCAGGAGAACTCTCACCCATTACAACCACAAAAGAAAACCCTGAAACAATAAACTACAACATAGCAAAAACAACAACTACCTTCCCAGTAGTTCCCAACAATATTGCAATTACCTTAACAAGGTGTTAAGGGCTTATAGAAATCAAGGTCCGAGTCTGGTACCCTTGTCTTCTGCAAAGAGCTCTTTCAGCCTTTCTGCTGCTCTGAGTCTCCACCCCCTTACTGGGTCAACCCATTCTGGGCCAACCCATTCTGGGCATGGGGGTTACATGCCAAAGCAGGATTACAGCTATAAAGAAGACAAAAGGAACAGTTACTGGAGTATTATACACCTTTTAGGCCGACAATAAAGATATTGAAATTGTTCAAGATTTTCTATTCCTTGGCTTCATCATCAAACAAAAGGGAAATTGCAACCAGGAAATCAGAAGCAGCATCCATGAAGGGGCTAGA
Source organism: Sphaerodactylus townsendi (assembly GCF_021028975.2). Lineage (NCBI taxonomy): Eukaryota > Metazoa > Chordata > Lepidosauria > Squamata > Sphaerodactylidae > Sphaerodactylus > Sphaerodactylus townsendi. Next base: position 70,693,287 of record NC_059428.1, read on the forward strand.
AAACATTATTGAATGTAAGGATGTGTTGCTGGTGACCATGATCAAGATAATTCCGATGACAGTATTTCCCATTACTGTTTATGGTATGAAAGTTGAACCATGAAGAAAGCCAATAGGAAGCTAACTAATCTGAAATGTGATGTTGGAGGAAAGTTTCACAATTACCATGGATTGATAAAAGAACAAATCAATGGATTCTAGATCAAATTCAGTCTGAATTCTCCCTAGAAGCTAAAATGACAAACTGAGACTGTCATACTTTGATCACATTATGAAAAGACACAAGTCACTGAAAAAGACAATAATGCTAAGAAAAATTGAAGATGGCAGGAGAAGAGGAAGACCCAACATGAGATGTATTGACTCAATGAAGGAAGTCATGGACTTCAATTTGCAAGGTTTGAGCAAGGTTGTTAAACAATATGACATTTTGGAGATCATTAATTCATAGGATTTGCAAAAAGCAACTTGATGGTACTTTAACACACACATACTAATTATTATTCAGATACTGGTCTGCCTGATTTAAAGTATGCAAACTGAATTAATTGTCACAAGTCAGTGAAACTAACAGGGGACATTTCCAGTCAGCTGGGCAAAACAAGTCTTATGAGTTGCATGGTGTGTGGCTTGCTGAAGTGTGTGCAAATTCCTCATTTCCATAAAGTATTGATCTCCCAATTTCGGTTTTCTATCAAACATTCATGCACACTGTCTGAACAATGCAACTCTCTCTTGCCTGTTTTGCCATACTACTTGCTTATCTTGGGGCACCAAATACCAGCTCTCCCATCCCTGCTGCTTCCTGCCTCTGACCACTAAATACTCTCTGCTGTCTTGTTCTGTAATTGTCACTGCTTCCTTGGGTTGCCAGACATAAACATTTGTGCCTCCTATGTAACTCTACCTGGCTTTCTTGGAGTACCAAATGCCTCTCTGTGCTGATATCATCATACTAACTGCCTTGTGGAGATGCCAAACGTCTGCATCTATCTGTTCTGCAAACTGGAATACACATTTTAAACGGGAAGATTTTATTGTATCTTTCTGAAGTTCAGGAGGTAAGATACTTTCAGTGGTGGATAGAGTCACTGAGATATTCACCATGATTAGCTGGAAAACAAAGATAGTTTAGCCAGAAATTGTATTTGTTATTAATTCCATTTCCTAAAATTCCTGGTAGGGCCCTTGGGTGAAGGGCTCAGTTCTTGAAAACATCAGTCATATTGGATATGGGATAAATGACATCCTTAAATATATGTCCCATTGAAACCAGTGAGAAATGAAAACAGATAACAAATATTGTAATTAATAATACTTGAATAATACCTGAAAATCAAACAAAATGAAAACTAAGAGACCAGCCTCTACCATTGTCCTATCATTAAGTTTTCTAAGCTCTTAGAGATACAGATAATTGAATTGCCAGTCACTTGAAGCCTGAGAGTTACAATGCTATCCTAAATCGAGTTACTCCAGTCTAAGCCATTGATTTCATTGGCTTAGACTTGAGTAACTGCATAGGATTGCACAGTTAATCTGTTTATCCCCAATTTTTTCTTTCAACCAGCCTAATGGGGTTCATCCTTGGAACTTGGGGGAAATAGCCTGAAGTTCACCACACAGGTAAGTTTCCCACAAGCTGGAGGCAGTAGCAATGTATAGTTTGAGTGACATTCAGCTGTAGGCATTTAAAGTTTATTTAGAGCCAAAAGTAGTGAAGCATTCCATTCTATTCTTCCAAACTAAATGCTTCTGGGTGATGTATGCTATCAGTATAAACATGTTGGGGGTGGGTTTCCTCGTGTAAGCAAAATGCATTTAAGACCCAAAAACTGCAGAAACAGAGGAGTAAATCAATTTTTAAAAGCTTTTGCCTAAAGATCCTGGATGTGTATTTTAGTACTGCAACCTGTTTTTCTCTGTTAATTTTTTTTTAGATGCTCTTGTAAAGAATGACTGAGGGTAATTCTACCTCCTGCTATATACAGTGCCCTTTGGGGGGAAAATTGTCAACTCAGCAACTACTGCAGCTGGGAGCTTGTCATACATTTTAAAATGAGTAGACATGTTGCTAATGGGATTGGATGTTGAAATTGTAACAATAAGAATGAGTAGTGCTGACTGCAGGATAAGTGTGGATAATTCCGCCCGTGCAAAGTGATGTTTTGTCTTGTATCAAAAGCAGCTAATCAAACCCCACTTTGCAGCGCAGCATTACACATTGATTGCCCAGAGGCTTCCAGCTCTGAAGCCAAGGAGAGTTGCTATGGGAATCAAGAGGGCACTTGGAGACGGGATACGAGGCTTGGCTGTCTCCCGTCGGTGACCGCTGGAGTCACAGAATGAAAAACTGAAAGGAGGTGGCAGGAAGGCACAGGAAAATGCAAGCGGGCTTGGGAGAGGAGGAACTGTCATAGCTTGAGTCTGTGGTATGGAGGAGAGCAAAGACATCCATGCATCAGGAACTGGTAGCTCTGCTTAGGCTGGCTGGCTGGCTCTGATTCCAGCTGTAGAACTGATCTAACAAAACTACAGTAAAAGTCAAATCTGTAGCCAGCCTGGAAAAAGATGGGATCCAGCTCATCAACATACCGCCCCAAGTGTGTTTACCTGGATATCAATGGAAGGATTCAGAAGGTACTTTTTATTATTGATTACCTACTGATGTGTTGATTCAACTGTATTTGCTGTGAAGGGGGTCCTCCATCCCCCCTTCTCTGTATTGTGAACTATAACTGCATCTTTTGTTAACTATAAACATTGCTGTTTCTCTGAAGCCATATAGAAATGTAAGTATTTTCTCATTCCTGCACAATCTTTTGTTTGGCAAATGACTATGAAAAAATAGCAGAGATTTGGCATAGATACATGACTTTTCATTTATAAGCATGGACAATTGTTGTATGCACTGGTGAAGATGTGAACATAAAGTTGTACAGTAGTTTTGGGACATGTTTCGTCAGTTTTCTCTGTCAATAGTTCAGAATGAATATATCAAACATTTCTAAAGATGCAGATAGAATGATGAGGGAAAAAGAGTAAAGTAGTTGCAAAGTATAAAATGCTTTTGATGTTATGCACATTTTTTCAAGGCGCCTTGTATGTTGACACAAATAGGGAGCATTAAACTTCTATCACAGCTTTGAGTATGGAGTGCCCCAGCAATGGGTAAAAAACCTTTATATACACCTCAAAAGGACAGGGGATCAGATGGTAATGTCACACATATGATGGCTTCCAAGTTCTTGAAGTGAGTTTATAATAAGCAGTGTGGGGGAGGGGTTTAAAACTGAATGTGACTTTTCAAATCTAAACACATCCTTCTTTGAAGGAGTATATATTCAGTGTCATTATTCCCTAGTGTTCTTTTGTCCCTTTTGAAAAAAAGGGAATTGCAGCTTGTTTATTCACCACTTTCCTCGTGTATTAAACTAGTCCTCAAAACTAATTTTAAGATAAAATCTCCTCTTCTGCTTGAATACTAAGGGGTTGTCTGTCTGCAAATATGTCACATTAAGGGTTTTTCCAGATGTATGTGTAATTAATTGTAAGCACTGAAGTAGCACTAATCTCTGTCCAGCTCCAGGAATGCTATATTCCCTACACGATGCAATGGAAATGACAGATAATACCCTTATGGTTGAGGGAGGGAGACTTGGGGTCCAAGCAGTGGTGGAATTCAAATAATTTAACAACCGGTTCTGGTGGTAAGATTCAAATAATTTAATAACTGGTTGTTTACAAGCACCATTTTAACAACTGGGTCTGCCGAAGTGGTGCGAACCTGCTGAATCCCACCACCGGGTGCAAGGCCTTCCAACTCAGCAGTGAGAAATGGCCAAAATAAACTAAAACATGTGCCAGGGCACTCAAAATGGGAGGGGGGGGCATAGCTGTGATTCAGTCATTCTAAAGCATTCCCTTTATAATAAACAGTGATCGTGCCACAGGTTCCATTCAAAACAAGACTGTGGCAGTAACGTATCCATGATGATCCATAAGAACGCTTGCAATAATTGGGATTGCAAGAGGTGAAATTACATTTTCCCAGTCATTCAATATTAGTCTGGTGCAAAGAAAAGCAATTTCTGAGAAACAGCAGAATCACCTTGGTAAACACCAGTAGGATTCCATGCATGCAAATCAAGAATTTGGGCTTTCCTTTACAAATACAGTACTATCTAAAAAGACCTATGGATGTTACAGCCATAATATTATGCTTACTGTCAGCAGACTTTTCTTCTTGCCTTATTTCAGTAATAAAAGCTAGTGCAGTTGTTACAGTGGTAGACTAGGATCTGGAAGAGTCAAGTTTGAATCCCCACTCTGCCATAGAAGCTTTCTGGGTGACCTTGGATCAGTTATTCACCCTCAGCCTACTTCACAGCGTGGTTGTGAAGATAAATGAAAAGTGGGTTATAAATGAAAAGTGGGTTATAAGTAAATAAATGTTCACAGCAGTAGGCTACCTTGGATGTTCACCAGCATCCTGTGCAAGCCTTTCAGTTGGAGAGAAAGGTGACGTATAAATCAAGTAAATGAACTGTCACAGTAGTGGACTATCTCAGATGTTCATCAGCATCCTGTGAAGACCTCTTGAGGCTATAAGAACAGAAAAGAAATCTACTGAAGGCACGCCAAACCACACAGATAATAAGAAGGTAGCGAGCAATGGAAACCAACAGCAGGATGCTTGTAGTGGATGAAAGTTGTATGAGAAAAGTTAGTGACATGACAAAGAATTGGCAGGACCAAGTAGCTCTGAAGAAGGCAATGTGTTCAACAACTGCCAGGGCTTAATGTTTTATGTTGTTAAAGAACCTGCTATCAAACCCTGACCCTACTAGGTGATCCATACAGAAATGTCTCAGAGTCAGAACACTTTGAAAGGCTTTTGTCCCTCAGGAAATCAATTGGTGGTATAATACTAACAATTGATGAAGACTATAAAGTTGTTCCAATTCAGAATGTCAGCACTTACAGTATATTATCTTTGCAGAGAATATCTCTGTTGCCATCAGCTCTTTATTACTAACATAAATGGGTAACTGGAGATTTTTAGACAGAAAGACCCTTGATTATACCTTGATACAAATCTACTGGACATTCTGAATATGATAATTCTCTTCCCTACTCAATTTCCCCAAAAGATATGTTACAAAAATATTTTAAGATTCTCAATACAACACTTCTTACCATGTACAGATAGTTCCACAAATTTTTCTAAATTAATTTTTCCTGTTCTGCTAAGGAGAAAAACACACACAAATAATCTGATTTTGTCTCTGAAGAGCACTTGTTGAAGGATATTGGGAAGGGGACACTTGTTTTAAAAGACATGATAAACAAAGGCTTCTGAACAGATACTATCAATTTCATTTATTAGTGATTAAATTCGCAACAGGGGAGGAACCCTGGGAGAAACAGGCATAGATTCCATCTAATTTAGTCAGGTTCATTGATGGTTAAAATATTTTTTCTCTATACACAAAGATATATTTAGAATAATTCAGTTCATCTTTCAAGGAAAGTGGTCTCTGGAGGGCACTCATGTGAATTCTAAGCTTTAACTTGACCCCATAGTGCAGTAAAATCCTCTTTATACCAATATCCCATATATTTGAAAGGATTTATTTTCAAATAGCAAAACTAGATGATACTTCAGTGTATTATAATGGATGTGGGCATAAATTGTGTACATGTAAGGAATAAAACTGAGTAAAATTATATATAAATCTGCTATGAATGCATAGATCCAATTAGAGAATTGTTCCTCTAACAAATGGTATAGAAGGAAAAGTATTAAAATAGGTGTATATGGGTTAGTTAAAATTAGATCACAGGTCTTGTGAAATGGATCTGGAAATACAAGATGGTCATGAAGCATAGTATCTGAAGAAGGTGCCACTAACCAGCTACTAAAGTTCAGGTTTACATATTTCATTTCAGCCTTCAAAGAAAATTATGAACAAATAGATTATTTGGAAATCTTTGTTATTTAAAGAAGTGAGCATTTGGAAAATCTACCTGAAAGGCTACAAATATAAATTATGCCAGCTTCTTGTCAGTGTCTATCATGAGGAGAGAGAAGAGTCTCTTTCTTTCCCATTCTTGTGCTGGATAATACTGGGTAAGAGTTGGAGAGAGCATATAAGACCGGCAGTTTACCAGCTGCATTGGTTACCAGTTGAATTCTGCATTGTCTTCAAGGTTTTGGTGTTAACTTTTAAGACCTTGAGCCAGAGGCATATCTAGAGAAAATGAAGCCTGGGGCAAAATCTGAGTTTTCTGCCGCCGCCACCCCAGCTCCATTTTCCCTAGATACGCCTCTGGGGAGGTTGGGCTTCCATCTGGTTCCTGCGGGCCACTGCCACCTTGCCCCCCCCCCGAGCTAGCCACAGCTTCATCATGCAGCAGGGTGTGCAGCAGGGTGCGTTCGCCAGACCGGGGCAGGCAGTGCCAGCCACAGGCTCAGCCAGCCATGTACATGCCACACGGCTTGCCCGATGTCCAGCCACCGCAGCCCTTCTGACTGCAGGGTGACTGGGGTCGCTGGTCTCAGGGGAGTCACAGCTGGCATGCCCCCCTCACTCCGTGAAGCCAAGTAAGCCACAAGCACCATCACCAGCCAGACTTTCATGGTGGGAGGTGGCGGTAAAGGTCCTCCGGCTGACTGAGCATGCCAGACCCCACAACGCTTGCCTTAAATGCAGCATCAACTGGCCAGGACTCAGGCCAGCCAGCGTTTTGTGGCTGCGGGGGGCCGAGGCTTGGCAGGTGCCCCCACCACCACCCCAGGCAATAGTTAACAATAGTGGGCAGGCTTGTGCAGAGGTGTAGGCCCTTCCTTCCCTGGAGAGAACTGGCTAGGCGGGACCCGGGGGAATGAGGAAGGGTGTGGGACGATTTTTCAACCCCCCATGAGACTAAATGGGTGCTGCCCGGAAACATGTGACCCCACATGTGACCCTGCCTTGAGTGCTCTGGGATTGTCCTATCTACTGCCCGTGGAGGACCCTTTTGTGTTCTGGTAGCAGTCTCCTGGCCCCAAGGATATTCAACAGGCCTCTACTAGAGCCAGGGCCTTTTTTGGTCCTGATTCCACCTGGTGGATTTATTTGACGAAGGACATGAGGGCTCTGTGAAATATTGATCAGTTCTGCAGGGCCTGTAAAATTGAAATGTTCTGTCAAGTTTACAGTTGAGGCCACAATGGATCTTATCACATCACACTGTCCTCAAGCTTGTATCCCCCTCTTCTCCCACCCAAGCTGCATATCATAACATTGGAGCAACAGTAGAATCTGTAATATGGGATATGAGATTTTTGAAATTTGATTTTAAATCATCTATGAATATTTTAAATGTTAGAATGTGTTAATGTTAAATAAATTATCTTCCTGTTAAATTGTTTTATTCTTGTAATTGAAATTATGTGTATTAACCATCCTGAATAAAATAAAATGTCAGTTGAATGTGCTCAGTCAATTGGTGCATCATGGGCCAGAAGATGCAGGCAGCAGGTCTTGGACTTTCTTGGAACTCAAGCCAACCAAAACTCCTGACGTCATTTCAAGAGCTTAGCCTGGATTCAGAGGAAGGAAGAAACAGGACACTCTTTGGCTAAGGCTACTATGGGCTTTTCCACACAATTTAAAACATTTTAAGGTAGGAAATAAAATGTTTCCTCCATGAAGTTCAGCATTGTTTTTACTCCCAAACATTTTATTTCCAGCCTCAAAAAGTTTTAAATGAATCCCCTTTTTAAGTGATTCTTTGGCTGAAGCATTTTGAAAATGTCTTTAGTTGCTGTGCAATCTTCTGTTTACATTTCCCATGCTTCTCTGCTTCCTTGAACTTCCCCTTTGGTGCCATCTTCTGATCTCATTGTTTCCCCTCGCCAGGTTATTTTCAGCATTCGGTTGTTTGTTCTTTAATTTTTGGGGAGCCAATCTTTGAAGCATCGTGTGTACAACAGGTAAAGAATGCAGCATGAGGCTGTGAAGCATTGATTCACCACCAAACTAAAGAAAGGGGAGTCATTTGACTTAATTGGGGACATTTGATTTAGCTTGCACCAAGGCTGTTTTAAGGTCCCAAAGGCTGAGCACTCCCTAGGTCTGTGTGTGCTTCCATGTTTATTGCAAAGATTCTGCCATGTATGTTGGGCAGGCATTCTAGGTATAAAAGCTGTTTAAACCTCTGCCAGAGTTTTATTGTTGGAGTCTGCGTACACACCTTCCAGATTATTGTAAACTTCAGGAACTTTGCATTGGGTGTATATGGCCATTCCTGCATGGTCCAAATATCCCGGGTTGAGCAAGAGAAATATCCTGGTTTGGCCAAGAGGTTCACACAGTTCTCAATCCTAAAGGGGGTTTGTCCCACGATATTTCCCTCATCCCAGGTTGTTTTTTTTAACTGCTAAAATGTTCATCCTTTTCCAAAATCCCATATTGAATCGCTTCTGTGCGAAGGCCACGGCAGCAAAACCAATTTATTTTTCCACCCCACTGATCTCCCTGCCTTACATCATGCTCACCCTGCTCCATCTCACTCTCGCCAATCGCTGCTTGCAAGCTGAGCTGCTGCCAGCCCAGTCCTGCAGCTCCTGGCTCACGTTCCCAACAGGATCCTGGGAGGGGAGGGATGGGGAAGTGCTTGCTTGGCAGGATGTTGTCATTCCATGACAGCCCCAAAGACCAGTCAAATGTTATTTGGTATATTGGTGTGTGTGTGGGTGGGTGAGTGTCTCATGCTGTGGTTTCCTGCACACCTTTAAATGTGGATGAGACACAGTGCTCTGCCCAGTATTGGTCAAAAGTTTTTACTTTGTATAGCAAAAGGTGCTTGCCATATTGCTCACCGCACCAGCTCCTTTCCAAAGCTAGTGAAGGGGGGGGGGGGTTGTCCTGCTTGGTTTTCCTACAATTGCTCTGGATCCGTCAATCAGAAGCATTGCCTTTGGGAGTGGGGAAGAGCCAATCAGAATGCAGCATACCAAGGATGTTCGGGCATGCATGCTGCATCTACGTTGTTAAAAAAAATAAATAGCCGGGCTCGTTCAAAAGCAATTGGAGTATTTCCTCCCAGTCTTAACTCGACTCCTTCACAGAAATGGGCACCCATGCGAAGGGGGAAACTGGGATAAAATAGACCCAGATTGTAAGATACCAATTGTAACCCAGTACAATTGTGCTAGGCAGAAACGGCCTATATATATTAGCAGAAGAGACAGATTCTCAGTTGCTTTTTATATATGAGTTTACTAACTATAAAGGGAAGGTTGTATGGAGATAACATTATAAATCCTTTCTCTCCTGTTACACAGCTACATTACTGTACGTTTGGTTACATCTTGGTACCTCTCTGCTGTCTTATGCTCATCATGGTGATGGTGGTGTCGTGTCTGCTCAAAGAACCAGAGTTAATTTTATAACTTCAGATGTATGAGCTCACCAACATGTAAGCAATGGCTATCTGACTGACCAATAGCTAATCAATAATCAGGTCATAGACAGTGACTTCAGCAACTTGTATACATACAAACAGTTAACCCTTTTATAACTGAGTTGTGACAGACACTTGCAAAATCCCAACACTTTGTCCCCAACGCAGTTAAGCAAAACTGCAATTTTATACTCCCCAGTCTCTTCCTTCCTGAAGCCAAACCGTTCAGATCCCAAAATAAGCTAGTTTTCAGGACTGAAGTGCAAGGCACAGCAACTAAGCAAATCGCAAAACAGTAGTGTGCTAAATGTGTGACTGTTTAGCAGGAAATACTTTTATAGTTACTGTTGACAGTGTCAATTACCCAGTTTGCTTTTGGTAACCCAGAAAAGCAAGGGAAAGGGGTGGTAGAGATTTGGGGTGGCCAGGGGTTTCCCAACTTCCCAGAGACTAACCCATAGAAATAGGAGGTTTTGCACAAATTGTTTGAGAAATATGTCTGCAAGAGATTTTACCACTGCCCCCTTTCTAGGGTTACCAAGTCTTCTCTAGCCCCCAGTAGGGTATGGGGGGTAGAGTTGTCAGATCATGGTTGAGAAATTCTTGGAGATTTAGAAATGGAGCCTAGAGAGGACAAGGTCCTTGGTGGGGCACAATGCCATAGAGTCCACCCTCCAAAGCATCCATTTTCTGCAGGGGCACGGATCTCTGTAGTCTGAAGATGAGGTATAATTCTGGGGGATCCTCCAGTCCCACCTAGATGGCATCCCAACCTCTTTCCCTCATTGTGCGCTGAACTTCCTGAGAGGCTAAGGAATGCCTCATCCCTCCAAGCCTTTATGAAAGCCTGCAGATTTATCTGAGGGAGCATTTAGTTGATATTGTTTACTTGGTAGTATTTGTTGTTTATTCACGGAGTCTTTCAATTCCCACAGACCCCCCTCCCCTTTTGGTGGATTGGGATACTTTGCTGTGTGAATCTGTTCCTCGTGTCTTGTAATCCATACTGAGATTTTTGAAGAGTGTCATGCAAATTATTAAATAAACATGCTTCTTATCTGCATTACAAACACTCCCAGTGAAAAGCAGAGGTACTACACATTTTGGCCTGATACTGTGCAGAAAGAGCAGAGATATTACAAATATTTTCCAGGAGGTTGTTTTTTTCCTTTCTGGAGAATATCAGATATAAAAGGAAAAGATAATGTATAGCATATTATTATTAATGTTTTTTAAAAATAATCCTGCAGTTCATATTCTGAGATGCTTATCAAAAAGAAATTAATGTTTTTTGAACTTGCATGTTTTCCTTGGCCATTTGTAGAATCCCAGGATTAAGGAAGACTAACAAATTTTTATTAAACTGTACCACAGTATCAACATATGCCTAACAAAATCATATATTTATTAGATGCCATGGTGTTGCTTAGCCCTAATCTATTGCTTGAAAGAGAGAGAGGTCTGCTAAATTCATTATGTCTGCTCAGCTTTAGTCTTTATTAACCAAGCTAACTTGACTTTCATTTGTTCCCAATTATATTGCCATATTCCACTTATCTTGCATTTGTTTTGTTCAATGGTAATTGATTTCAAGGCTCAATAGCCCAGCATGTTTCAGAAGTTCATTCTAAGTTCAACAGCAATCACATCAGGTCCCCATTTACTGAATTCATCAGCTATTAGTGCCAGTAGCAGATTGCTAACATTCTGTCAGCCTGTCACTTTGTTCCAACAATTCCTCACATCCCCATTTGCTGAGATGTTTTCTCTCACTAACATTTCGGGCAGATTTAAATCAGATTTTGTTGTACTACCTAAGTATGGTCTTAATTAGAGAGTGCTTCCAGAATCTGGCCCTGTGATTATCAGAATAACCCCCTTGGTCTGAAAAGCCTCTTCACCTTTAAAAATTAGAGATGCACAAAAAAATGCATCTCGCAGTGGAGTCAACCCACATTTTTTTTGTTTTACTCTTTTGTTTGGGGATCATTTCAAAATTTACTTTCATTTTTTGCACTATTGCATGAATCTATTTCCAATATGCTCTCACTTCCTTGCATCGCCATCTTTCAGTCCACATTTCCAGCACATCAAGGAGCATTTTTTATCTTAGATAAAAAGAAAAGTGGGGTAAGATACCACCTATGAAAGATTTTATAAAAATTCTCTTTAAGATCCATACTCAATGTGACTTTGTTAACCTTTTTCCATAGTTTGGTCCATTTGTCTAACTGTTGTGAGACGAATGGAGACGGAGACAGAGATGCAGTTCGGTGAGAGAGAGCTCCGCAGAGTGGCTCTGTGAGGTTCTGAGGATCAGAGCTCCCAACACCCCGTTTATTTAAGGGATTTGCAGGAAAGCAAGAAAATGGGAGGGCAGGGTCTTCAGGCAAAGGTTGCAACATTGCTACCGGCGAGTGCATGTAGCCATAATGAGCCAGGAGTGACTAAGGTCGAATCCCCACTACCGTCTTAGCCAGGTTTCAGAACACAAACTAACCAGGTTTGAGGGAGGACCTCCCCATGGCTTGTGTGGCAGATTCTGTTTTTGGTGCTTGTTCTCCCCGTTAATCTGCGTTCCGGCAGGACCTGGTTGTAAGTGGCATAGACCCCATTAACACGGTTCAGAGCTGATCCGAGGGGAGGGATGAGGGTTGAAACCCTGAGTCGTTTCCCGCCCTGGAGTGTGACACAGAATTTGGGCAACCAGTCAGCGCTGCGATGCACACGCAGCCTTTCCTTGGTTTCATTTTCGCTTTTGCGATCAGCCAGCAGAAGGGGATGCAAACATTAAACAGTCAAACGCGTAACTTTGAATCGTTCATGTTTATACAGGTAATGATTAACTGTTTGCACAGTTAAACAGTTAAACGTTAAACTTTTACACGCTGTTTTTTTATCACGCCCCTACAATGTACATTTCCGCAGTGGGAAAAGGTCCCGCCCCATCAAGGCACGCCAGCCAATCAGGGGAGACTGGCGAAGCAAGCTCGCCTGGTAGTGGGGATTGCTAAGAGTTCTGCAACCGGGTGTGTCTGCTGTGTGATCGCTGTGGTGGGGAGGGAGAAACTCCGATGAAGAGGGCACAGTTTCACAACGAACAGGTTTGGATCTGCATGCAAATTTCAAGTGGGGATTCGACCTAAGAGTCACAAGTTGGTCTGGAATACACATTTGCCCAGGGGAGATGGGTGGTTCTAATACTTCTATTCTTTCTTTAGCACTCTTTAAGTTGATCTTCTAAAAGATGTTCAGTTTGCTGGTGCGACTGGTTGAGTTTAGAGATGTCCCGGGTGTTATTTTGAATCTATTTTCTGATGTCAGTAAGCTGTTTTATAAATTCTACTTTTGAATTCATTCCTCTCTAGAGTCTTTCGCAACTTGTGAGTATTGTGTATACATTTCCTTTTTAAAATCCTGAAGTTGCCTTGCTTGTTGTTCATTTGAATGCTTAATTCACTCCAGGATTTCTGATAAGACATCTTTAGTAATTAGAGTATCTTCCTAGATCAGCCAGTGCACTGCAACACACACCAGCTGGGTGACCTTGGGCTAGTCACTGCTCTTTGGAGCTCTCTCAGCCCCACCCACCTCACAGGGTGTTTGTTGTGAGGGAGAGGGAATGGAAAGGAGATTGTAACATCCTGAGTCTCCTTGCAGGAGAGAAGGGGGGTATAAATCCAAATTATTATTATTATCCTCTTTCTCTATAATTGCTTTTCCCCTATTTTCTGGATTGTACCATTTCCTTATAACATTTCTCCTTAATTTTGGCAAGAAATTTATAATATTTACTATACATAAACTCTATTCAGTATTATTAATCTCTTTGATATACAACCACACTTTCAATTATTAAAAAATCCAACTAGAGCATTAATACATCAGATTATTCACTATACCGTATATACTCGTGTATAAGCCGACCCGTGTATAAGCCAAGGCGCCTAATTTTACTGCCCAAACCTGGAAAAACTTATTGACTCCGGCATAAGCCAAGGGTGGGAAGCCAGGAGGCAGAGGGAGTCACTGCCCAAATAAGGAGCTCCCTCTGCCTGCCAGATGGGTTTTGACAAAGCCTGCTGGCAGGCAGAGGGAGCTCCTTATTTGGGCAGTGAGCAGGCAGGCAGAGGGAGCTCCTTATTTGGGCAGTGACTCCCCCTGATGTCACTGCCCAAATAAGGAGCTCCCTCTGCCTCCCGGGGTTTGAGGAAGCCCAGCCAGCCAGGGTGCCTCGGGGTTCCCTCTTCACCCTCGATGAGGGCAGCAACAAGTGGCTTGAGGGGGCAGGGAGGTTGTCCCAGTCCCACCCCCAACCTCCTTGTGATTAATAGAAAATGGTGACTCACATATAAGCCGAGGGGGCTTTTCTCAGCCTTTAAACAGGGCTGAAAAACTCAGCTTATACGCGAGTATATACGGTAATCATTGATAAGTATAATTTCTGAAGTTATGCAAAAATATCTAATGAACAATTTATATTAACTATAAAATGAAATATACATCATAGATTGGAAGTAAAAAATATAACAATAGTATTAAATATACTGAACGACTACAGACCAGTTGCTCTAACATCTGTAGTTATGAAAACTTTTGAAAGGCTAGTAATGTACCATTTGAAAACCATCACGGATCCACTGTTGGACCCCTTGCAATTTGCATACCGAGCAAATAGATCGACAGATGATGCTGTTAATATGGCTTTGCACTATATCCTACAGCATCTTGAATCGCCAAAGACCTATGCAAGGGTCCTCTTTGTTGACTTTAGTTCAGCATTCAATACTATCAGACCGGACATTCTTCTAACCAAACTAAATCAGCTAGCAGTACCTGAGCATATTTGTAAGTGGATCACAAGCTTCCTAACAGATAGGAAACAGCAGGTGAAGCTAGGAAAAAATTACATCAGACACCTGTAAAATGAGCACAGGGGCCCCCCAAGGCTGTGTACTTTCACCACTTCTCTTCTCTCTGTATACCAATGACTGCATCTCAAATGATCCATCTGTTAAAATACTGAAATTTGCAGATGATACAACAGTGATTGGTCTCATTCGAGACAACGATGAAACCGCATACAGACGGGAGGTTGAACAACTAGCCTCGTGGTGCCACTGGAACAATCTAGAACTGAACACACTTAAAACCGTAGAAATGGTGGTAGATTTCAGGAGAAACCCTCCCATCCTACCTCCTCTCACAATACTAGACAACACAGTATCAACAGTAGAGACCTTTAAATTTCTAGGCTCCATCATATCTCATGACCTAAAATGGTCACCTAATATCAAAACGTCATTAAAAAAGCACAACAAAGAATGTTCTTTCATGCGCCAACTCAGGAAGCTCAAACTGCCCAAGGAGCTGCTGATACAGTTCTACAGAGGAATCATTGAGTCTGTTATCTGCACCTCTATAACTGTGTGGTTTGGTTCTGCAACCCAACAAGATCGACACAGACTTCAGAGAATAATCAGAACTGCAGAAAAAACAATTGCTGCTAACCTGCCTTCCATTGAGGACCTGTATACTGCACGGGTCAAAAAAAGGGCTGTGAAAATATTTACTGACCCCTCGCATCCTGGACATAAACTGTTTCAACTCTTACCCTCTAAACGTCGCTACAGAGCACTGCACACCAAGACAACTAGACATAAGAACAGTTTTTTCCCGAATGCCATCACTCTGTTAAACAAATAATTCCCTCGATAATGTCAAACTATTTATTATATATTTATTATATAATTACTGCACTACTTTTTTCATCATTCCTATTACCCATCTCCTCCCAATTATGACTGTATGACTATAGCCTGTGCTGACATTTCATTTTATTTTATGATTTTACATTTTATGTTTTTATTACTATTGATTGTTTCCTGATTGCTTACTAGACCTATATGACAATCATTAAGTGCTGGACCTTATGATTCTTGACAAATGTATTTTCTTTTATGTACACTGAGAGCATATGCACCGGAGACAAATTCCTTGTGTGTCCAATCACACTTGGCCAATAAAGATTCTATTCTATTCTATTCTATGTATTAATGCAATTCCAAGGTATACTAATGTTATCAAAAGTTAAGGTAGAATTTTTAAATTATTATTACTAATGAATAAGGGAAGAAGGAAGGGGAAAACAAGGAAAAGATGCAGTAAGTAATAACATAATAGAAGGATTGAAATAGGATAGGGTGAGTGGTTTGTTATTAGTTTATTAATTCTATCAATAATGTTAGTTACAATCTGTACAAATTCAATTAGAACATTATAAAATAATTAGTAATAGGTTTATATAATTGTCCAAAATTATCCAAATATGTTTCAAATGTGTTTCAATGGAGTAAACTCAACTCTGTACAGCCTTCTGTTATTGTCCTTTGTCTTTCCTCCAAACAGCCAGGCATGTAGCCAATCATCCAAAACAAATCCCCCCTTTCGTTTTCTTATTATTTCCACCATAGACTGGGTGTGTTGTATAAAGGTGTCTTACCAGTATGTCCTGGCCAGATATGGGAGTAGTTGCTGTTGTGTGTTTCCCTACTCTGCCCCCCACAATGTTTATTATTATTTTTCCAGTGAATTGGCTTCCCATGCAGTTTACATGGACCTTATATTTTCTACAAGGCTTTTCAATTCCATCATGAAAACAGACCAAGAATTTTGTCCCTTTGCATTTTTTTCTTTGTATGCTGTAAGCCAGAGGAACCAGTTTGCAAAGCCCTGTATTTAACTTTGTGTGCCTGTCCCTTGTCTATATCTCAATCGCCAACAAAGTAGAGCATTCTACAACAAAGAAGGTTCAACAGGTGGCAAATGAATATACAGCTTTACTTTAATCTTTCTGTGGAAAAGAGTATAGAGCTTGAAACAGCAAGAAAAAATTTCAACTAGATGGAATAACATGTGGAAACTGAAGGAAAACCGCAAAAAAATGGAAATAGTATGGACCATATTGTAGTCCCTCTGTTTTACTTCCTATCCTTCTTCCTCCTTAAAACAACCCCTAGTATTTAATTCAATTTTCTTTTTATCACAGAAGTTTGTTTCAAATCTGATGGGGTTGTGAGTGAATGGTAGCCAGTGATCTTTTGAGATAATCTATGTACTCTTTTCTCTCATGTCACAACTTGTGTGAGTGCCATTTTGAGAAACATTCACATTCTTTTAATCTATCTGTTACAGATACTGTGCCTGCTAAAAATTACACATATGTCTTCTAATTTCCATATCCAACTTAACTGCATAACAGATAGTTGTGGCACAACATGGAACTTATGCTTCTCAAATACATGGAGCTAAAACACAGTTACTTTATAGTTGTGAATTATCATTATTTCAGTTTATGCCGAAATGATTGTAGTTAGGCTTTAAGATGGCTCCCCCACCCCCGCCAGAATTTCTTTCTGAGTGTTTAATCTCAGTCACTCCTGTTTTTATGCTCTTCTGGCAAATACGTATTGTTTGCTCACATAACTGAAAATACAATAAAAATAAATAAATACAACAATAGAATTTAAAGGGAAAAGTTAATAATGGGGCCAGAATGATATTAACCTAAATCCTGTTATGTAAACTAATGCCATACTTACTTTCCTTTGAAAGGTGGCCTTCAGTAAATACTGTAATTCAAAAGACATTATGGAACTCTTCTGCATTGCAACTGGTCTACCAAGGTAATTACCTTCTGTTTGAATACACTTATATTGTTTGTTAGTGCTATTGATGTTGATGTTATTTTCTGTTTCCAAAAGTTTAGGGGTCAAACTGGACATGGTAGAGAATACAGATCTCGTTTTGCCTTTTAAAGCCAAATAACACACACACACACACACACACACACACACAATACTAACCCAATTGCTCTGATCGAAACTGGGGAGGAACACACTGTTATTAACCTTCAGAGGAAAAAGATTACTATCTGTCCTTTTTCTAAAGGCAGTAACAGCATGACGTTTTGAAACTATGTACAGGTTCCTCTCCCCCATGTTGCCATAATTCAGCTGAAAAACATGCTAGAGAGAGCCAATTCCCGGCACTTCCTCTTTTTTTGACCTTATTAATTCTAAGCAAAGTTCCACCGTTCTAAATCCATTAAAATCCATGAGCTGAGAATGGTGTAACTCCACTTAAAGTTGCACAGTAGAATTTTTTTTCATAATGGTTCAGAAAGTATAAAAGTCAAAATGAAGTACTGAAATAAGATGCAGGTATTTATCTTAAATGTTAAAAATAGGACAAAATACATTTGTTATTGATTTCAAGTGCCATGTGTAGCACAGTAGATTTATGTTGCAGAATAATATTGCAGAGCCATGATTTCTGAAAATTTGGTGACAACTGTACAGTACATCCATCTCCTGGAAGGAAAACTGAGACGGATTCACTATTTGTTTCCCCCCATATAGAGCTTCCTTATTTATTTATGTATTTATGTATTTGTGTATTTTAAAGTTTGGATTTATAGCCCTACAGTGGCATACCGCTTATAGGGACATGGGATGACCCATGTCCCTGGGCGCATGCCTTTCGGTCACGTGGGGGGGTGCCAGGCATTGTCCCCACACCCGGCCTCTCCCACGATGTGGCACCCTGGCTGGCGTCTGGCAGATCCAGTGCCGGGGCGGCACTCGCCGGCACCCAAACTGGGCCCAGCCACGTGACTGTCTCCCCTGACAGTGGATTGTGCTGGCGTGCCAGTCTCTCCCCACTGCGGTGCCTGTCCAAGCTGCCTCCTTTCCTCCCCAGGCCCTCGGGGGTAGTGCTCAGAGGCAGAGGTGGGGGTGGCTCAGACAGGCACTGCGGCAGCAGGCCACCTCCTGGGTCACCTGTTGTAGTCTCCTGCCCCGCTCTGCAGGGCCTGGGGAGGATAGGGGGTGGCCTGCAGGGAGGTGTGGGCGGCTCAGTCTGCCTGCCTGCCACTGCAGTGCTTGTTCAAGCAACTCCTGTCCCCAAACCCCACCCCCCGAGCCCCGCCTTCAAACATGGGGAACACAGGAGGTGCCCAGAGCAGGTGTTGTCCCCGGGCACCATTTGCCCCCGATATGTCTCTGCCGCCCTATCCCTGAATGGCTCTTAGGGATACATGTTGAAAATATTGCCCCCTTGCCTTCTATTGTCTACTCCAGCCCAAAATCTTCTCAACAATGTAAACAGAGGTAGAGATGTAATCAGTGGTGGGATTCAGCAGGTTCGCACCACTTCGGCAGAATAGGTTGTTAAAATAGTGCTTGTAAACAAACCAGTGGTTAAATTATTTGAATCCCACCACCGGAACCAGTTGTTAAATTATTTGAATCTCACCACTGGATGTAATCCTTTCTGTATCAACAAGGAAATATTACCTTTGACTAAATTGGATGCAGAATGCACCCCCAACTCCATTCTGTAACTACCATATGGCAAATAAAGTGACTTGTTTGTAACTAACTGACTCTTGGTTATGCCCACTGGTACACTCCTATTCCCATAGTACACTTGGAGGGCTGGGTCACTAACACTGAAATAATTCACAGTTTATCTTAAGGATGAATTTGTAAACATTATAGCAAATGTTAATCAATTACGAACAGCTTCATAAATGGCTAATAATATTGTAACAGATTCTATCAGGTAACAAAATTATTACATATAGAATATTCTTCTACTATCCTTATCAGTCTCTTGAGACACATGCTATGCACATTTACAACATGTGACCATCTCATGCTAACCTTTTTATAAATTGTATCTTATTAAAAAATGTGACCCATAAAGTTCTGCACAGTCAAGTTGATTCGATTTGCCATGGATGCTGGATATATCTGCTCTTCCCTCATTTATGTAGGTCAAACAATGTCACCAGCCTGAGCTATTGAACATTCCACTCAGTTGCCTTAAAGGCTTTATTTAACAACCTAAGCCATTCACAAATTGTTGAAAGAAAGCCAGTTTAAACAGATTTTTTAATACAAATACAGACTCACAAATGGGCAAAACTGAGCCAGTCCTTCATAGTTTAATTTGTCAAGTCAGTAGATCAAGGACTCACCCTGGGGGTTGTGGCTCAGTGCTAGAGCACAGATTTTGCATGAAGAAGATCCCAGGTCCAGCCTTTAAAAGGATTTCAGATAGCAGGTGTTGGAAAGGACTTTCATCTGCCCAAGACTCTGGAGAGGCAGGGTAAACAATTCTGAGTTAATGGACAAATGATCTGCCTTGGTACAAGGCAGCTTTCTATGTTGAACCTACCAAGGAACTGTGACTGCTGACCCAGAAACCACGTCTCCTGTCTTGCATGAATGTGTGTTGATTGTAACACAAAGATGACACTGAATATATATTCTGGTTGGTGATGCTGTTTGACCTATGCATTCAGGAGAATGCTGCAGGAGTAAAGTAAAACAGTCATAATATCATCAAGTCACAGAGGAAAGAAAATACAACACTAATTCTATTCTGTAGGCTATGAAAAGATCTTGGCATGCTCTGAACTTTAAATAAATAAAAGTTAAATAAAACTTTAAATAAAAGCCAGGGTGCAGGATGGGGGGATCTATTCTGTATAACACTATATTCTTGTTTCCACACTGATGCTCTGTTGTTGACAACAGCAACGTTTTCAGGATTATCCATATAATGACATACTGTTGCTGTGTTTCCCCTTGCTTGCTGTGAGTTTTTCCAAATTTGTTTTGTTGGAAGGATGACAGTCAAAGTACATGTGGGTACCACGTGGATGTAAAGATATGCATTTTTTCTGGTTCCATCCACATTGGCGCCATTTTCCATACCTCAACCTCCAACATTTACCTCATTCACATTAGAGAGCATTTTCAGGCTCTTTAAAAAAATGAAAAGTGACAAATTGCTATGGGTTTCTAATGTTAAAATTATTGACTGCAACAACTAGGTTCTAGCTTTTGTTTTTAAAATGAAGTACCTAGCTTTTTTCCTTATGGAGACATAAAAGAGAAAATACAGATTGCACATTTCTGCTTATAATTCTGCAGTCAAAGGGGCAACAGACTTATTTTTTCTAAATGAAAGCTGGAAACTAGCAGATCACAGCAGCAGATTATGTTAATAATGCTCTAGTCATTCTCTATTTTTTTTTTAAAAAAAGAACAGTCTGGTGGTGGGAGAGGGAAATAAATACGTTCTGGAATCTTCTGGAAAATATATGCTAGCAAGAGTGGAAAATTTTCCAGAGTGCAATTACAAATGTGTGCTTTCAGTTAGTACGCTCCTGTCAACATTCCTAATCCAGTTTTGAATCTCCTGTACTGTACTGAAATCTCAGCTGTTTTTTTCTCCCCCATCCAGTTTCCATCTGGTACATGAGTTTGGGATCTAGATGTAGACAAACATAATTTTACGTTTATTCCATGTGTCTGTATCCTTAAGGATTTGTGGTAGGTATGCCAGCCTCCACGTTGGACATTTTTTTTAAAAAAATGTTTAATTTGTATCCTGCCCTTCCCTGTAGGGCTCAGGGTCTACATGAGGATCCCCTGGAATTACAGCTCATCTGCAGACTACAGAAATCAGTTCCCCTGGAGAAAATGGATGCTTTGGAGGGTAGACTCTACAGCATTGTACCCTGATGAGGTCCCTGTTCACCTCTAGGCTCCATCTTCAGACCTCCAGGCATTTTCCCACCTAGATCTGACAACCCTATCCCCCTATCACTGTTGGTGGTCAGGGTGGACCTGGCAACCCTAGTTAATGGGTGGTCTTCCCAGCTGTAAAGCCCAGAAAATTTCTCCCTGCCCAGGTGACATTCCAGTCCCAAGTCAAAACTGAACCTTCTGAGAGAAATGTTGAGTTCCTTGATTTCTATTATTTATCTCTCTCCTTCAGAATCGGCTTGGCTATTTTCTTTCTCTCTGTTGCCTCAGGCCCATTCCGCACAAAAAATGTATAATGAGTTGCAGTCGTGATAAAGGAACCCGTTTTCCTGTTTTCGTATCCACATGAGTTCCGTTCAGGCAGCGATTGGAGCCCACGGAAACAATCCTGGTTGATGTCTTTGCACAGAAATGGTTCTCCTTTTTTTTAATTACTTGCCAAAAATGTATAGCTACGCAGGCATAGACAAATGAACCCCCGCAGCCACACCAACGTCCCATGATATGACCAACTGCATCTGCGTAGCTATGCAGATGCAAGGTGCAAATTTTTTAAAAAGGAAAAAGGATCTCCCTGCAACAGCCAGGCAATGGCAGGTGGCTTCTCTCTCACCATGGAGGATGGAGTGGAAGGGAGGCAGACAAAGTGCCTCCTGCCTGGCTGTTCTCTGGAAAGCAGCTCCCACCCAAGTTTTTTTCAAAAGGATTGCTTGCTTAGCGATTTTCAAAAAAAGCAGCTTGGGGAAAATAACATGGGGCAGACTCATTTTGGGTGTGGGACTTGTGTGAAGTCCCCCCAAAAAACAGGTTATATGGCATCCTACACCCATGTTTCTTGGCCCATGTGGAATGGGCCTCAGATTATTTATGCTATCTTCCGTTATTACTTCTTAGGGGCTTTTTCAAATGTTATATTTTAGTTATTGTAATTTCTATTTGGTAGCTGCCTTCCGGCCGGTTTGAGCTAAAAGGGGAGTGCACTGATATTTTTATAAATAAATAACCATTGTTTTTCAGGAATACAACCATTTCCATTTTCACAGCAGATGATTGCATGGTGTCTATTGATCCTACTATGCCAACAAATTCTGAAATAAATTTATTTATTTTATAAATAAATAACCATTGTTTTTCAGGAATACAACCATTTCCATTTTCACAGCAGATGACTGCATGGTGTCTATTGATCCTACTATGCCAACAAATTCTGAAAGGTAGGCACATTGTCTTAGAACAACAGTAAGCTTAGAAAAATAGTGATGCTTACTCACTTGCAATATTTGTGAGTTTGTGTATCTGAATTAGGGTTGCCAATCTTCAGGTGGGTCTGGAAATCTCACAGAATTTCAGTTGGTCTCCAGATGACAAAGATCAGTTCCCCTGGGGGAAATGGCTGCTTTGGAGGATGAACTCTATGGTATTATACCCTGCTAAGTCCCCTTTCCTCCCCAAATGCCACCATCTCCAGCCTCCATTTCTAAAATCTTCAGGAATATCCCAACCTGGTGCTGGCAACCCTAATATGTGTGCTTGCTTGTAATATGACAATGTAGAGTAGAGCACAGCAAAAATTACTCAGAATGTTACATCTATAAGAGCCTTTCATTTAAAAATATTATTAAAACATATATAGCTACCTGAATAAACACAAATCACTGCAAGAAGTAGTTAGTGTGAAAATGTCTTTTCCCATCTCACTTCATTAAGAGAGTTCACAGTTCCTTATCCTACCAGGCTTTGTTTGCCTACTAGAAGAAGCAAACCAAAACATAATTCCACACACAGACATTTTTGGAGGTGTGTACTGATGAACGCTTAGCCTAAGGACCTTCCATTTTTCCAAAGCTCCTTTTCATTTTCTCAGGACCCTCAGTGCCCTGCCTTCAGAGGCATTCCTCCCATTGGGCAAAGTGGGCAGTTGCCCTGGGCGCAGCCTTGTGGAGGGGCGTAGGTTCGTTTGTGGGATTTTTTGTATTTTCAGTGTTTTTTCCATTTTTGGCCTGCAGGGGCGCAGTTTTTAGGCTAGCAGCACCAAAATTTCAGGGATTCTTCAGAAGACTCTCCTGATGATATCACCCTGGTTTGGTGAGGTTTGGTTTAGGGAGTCCAAAGTTATGGACTCCCAAAGGGAGTGCCCCCATCCTCCATTCTTTCCAATGGGAGCTAATAGGAGATGAGGGCTACACCTTTGAGGGTCCATAACGTTGGACCCCCTGAACCAAACTTCACCAAACCTGGGTGGTATCATCAGTAGGGTCTCACAAAGATACTCTGAAATTTTTGTGCTGCTATCTTAATAATTGCGCCCCTGAGAGCAGGCACCCCCTAAATTTCCCCAGATTTTTCTTTTAAATCCACCCCCTTCCTGCCAATGCTTGTATTCTTTCTTTCTTTTATTCTCTCAATGCCTAATAAAGGTTATTATTATTATTATTAAATCCATCCCCTTCGGCATAGATTTAAAGAGAGAATCTGAGGTCCCCAGATTAAACATTGAAAGTGATGCTGTTTCAGGGTGGGGGAGAATCCACCCCAAAAAGAGCATCACTTTCAATGTCGTTTAAACTGGGGACCCCAGATTCTCCCTTTAAGGTGGATTTAAAAGGAGAATCTGGGCTCCCTAGCTTAAACACCATTGAAAATAATGCTGTTTGGGGGTGGATTCCAGCATCACTTGTTTAAACAAGGGAGCCCAGATTCTCCTTTTAAATCCATCTTAAAGGGAGAATCTGGGGTCCCCTGTTTAAATAACATTGAAAGTGATGCTGCTTTCCCCAATTGGGGGGATTGGATACAACACCATAAAATGTTTTCATAGCAGTAATAAAACATTTTGAAAGCATTTTGAAAATGTTTTCAAAAAATATTTCTGCTGTGTTCAGATTTGTGAGTTGGGGCATGTTCTATAATGTGATGGTGACTTTGAAACAACCTGGTGGAAAAAATCATTGTTTGGTTGCCGTGGGAGAGGTTGGCTGCCCGTGGGGGAGGGGGGCATCAAACTCAGGTTTTGCCCAGGTACGCCCCTGCCTGCCTTGGCCTTGTTTTCCCTTTGTGATTGTTGATGCTCTATGTCAGGGTCTGTTCACCACTTCCTACCCAATCTGATCCATGAGGCTGTCAAACAGAGAGTGTGTTGCTGTGGTCTGAATAGCTGCAGGAATGAAGAGTACTGCTCAAATAGCACAAGATTCTCATGAGTGTCAGCAGGGATATGGATTTGCAAAAACAATGTGCACTCTTCTGTTCCCTGGCTGAATTCTGAAAACAAATTAGAAAATAGCCCTAGTCTTTCCTCTCATGTTGCATCATGGCAGCTGTGTATCATTTGCAAAAATGTTCTTTAACAGCCTTTTTTTCCCCTCTTGTAGTACTCCATACAAAGTTATACCTGTGGTCACCGGACAGTTAAATGGTAAATGTTTTTAAGCCACATTTTTTACCTTGTTGCCACAATTTTTAAAGTTATTTTGCTATATTTTTGCTTTAGAAAAATGTAAACATTTATCAGATTTCTTAACATTTGTAATTTTGAATTTAAATTGGTTGTTGAATAAGATTTAGGGGATTTAATCCAGAAAATGTTAAGTGCTTTCAGAGAATAGATGGTCTTTCTTATCATTTGATTTCAAATAAGCTAGAAGAGCCTGATGTAGAGCACTAGTGTGGTACAGTGATTAGAGGATTGGCCTAGCACAGGAGACCAAGGTTCAAATCCTCCTCTGTCATGAAAGACCATTGGGTAATCTTGAGCCAGATTCACAGGCCAATTTAATTCCAGACATAGGATCTTATTTGATGACAACTCTAACAGCGACTCTGTCAGACTACCCAGGGAAGCTACTGAAATCTACAAACACTGAGACAGTTTCAGCAAAAAGAAAAGAGTCTGAAAATCAACAAAACCTGGCTACCAGTACAACGAACATCCAAGCCAAAAACCAGGGAACTACAAACTCCTTCGTTCCCTCCTCCCACCCCTCCCCCTGATTTCTGAGATCACATATTCAGTACCAGGAAATACACATATAAATGTCACTCAAATGAACTCCACCCAAATACATGCAAAATGAACTCCACCCAAATATATGCAAATGCACCTCATCCCACCTTGGAGACAGACAAAACAAATACCCAACTCCACAAAACACTCCATACTATGCCACAGAGTGGCATTCTTACTGTGGAATGCCTATAAAGATGCCAGCCATAGATGTGGGCGAAATGTTAGGAACTAAGCTGCCAGACCATGGCCACACAGCCCAGAAAAAATAAAATAACCATCCAAAATGTGGCCCATTATTTTCTTTTGGGTAGAAAGCTGGCCTTCTGAATACCTATGTGCCATTTGCAGGTCAGAGTGCCACACATGTAGAAAAGGAGAACAACCTAACCATGTGAATTACACGAATTAAAATGCATTTGCATCTATCCAGTGCCAGCCCTTTGGTTCTTATTGTGAAGCTGCCCTGCTTATAAACCTAAAACAGAAGCCCTGCAGTGAAAAAGTCCTCCTAGGGCCCAGTCACTAAAATGCATGAAAGGCTGGGATCCGTATTGATTTATTTTGCAGAAAGATCCTTGAGAACACCCAACAAATATTCTTCCATGACAGAACTTTGTAGACACCCTGAAACAGGAAGTCACAGTTCTGCACCTTTTGTCATCCATGGTCGAATCCCCACTACCGTCTTAGCCAGGTTTCAGAACACAAGCTAACCAGATTTGAGGGACGACCTCCCTGGTCAAATCCCCACTACCGTATTAGCCAGGTTTCAGAACACAAACGACCTCAAACCTGGTTAGTTTGTGTTCTGAAACCTGGCTAAGACGGTAGTGGGGATTCAACTAAAGATGAGATGTGGGATAACAGATGGACAAGATCAAAACACTTTTTTTGTGAAGTATTGACCTGTAATGTAGCCAACTTGTTTCATTTTGTTCATCTTACTTGGAAGCATCCTTCTCTCTAACCAACAGTTGTCAAATCTGTGCCCTTCCGGTTAGCATTTGAAGTTTTTAATCAGTCAGAAAAACACACAAAGCCAACAAAAATTGATCTTCTGGGATACCAATATGATTAAAAATGTTGGATCTTTAGATTTATACAGCTGTCCTGGTAGGAGGCATGTGTGAAAAACTAGAAATGTGGCTATTCTTTCATGATAGTTCAGCCAATTGATTGTGCTGATGGTAAATAGGGCTTCAAAGAAACCCCACAGTTTGTTTTAATAATTAAAGATATAACCTACCACGCTTATGCCAATTTGCAATTTGATATCAGTGCTAAACTGCCAAATCATAACAAGACATGACACATTTGGATCAACTGGAAGTGTTTTGCTGGCATTTGTCTCTATGAAAATTGGCCTATAAGACTGGATTTCTATCACAATTGTATCAAGGGAAAATGCAAAATCACGTTAATCAGCCTTTCTATTGATTGATGTTTTGAGTAAGGCTTTGGATAAACCTATGAGGCAACCTTATTCTTAGTCAGACTATGGTTCATCTAATTTAGTATTGTTTACTCTGACTGCAGCTGCTCTTTATCATCTCAAACAGATTCTTCCAAACACCTGTTCTCTTAGCTCCTTTAACTGAAGGTTCCAGAGTTTGAACCAGAACATTCTTCATACACAGGAACTGCCCTGTAATTCCAGCTATGCCTAGGATGTGCCCTATCACTGACCCATGGCCACTCCAGAATGCTTTAACCTAGTCAAGCGAATCAGACTTAGTTCACTGGGAAAGGCATCAGAACAGGGAGGGAGGAAACAGGTGAAATATGATGATGTTATGGTTTGGTTCTGGCCCACTGGCCTTTTATGTTTTCATTTGTATTTTTGTATCTGTAGCAAATGTTCTCTTCTGATTTAACTTAGGATGACTTCAAAGGAATTGTCTTACTTTTACTGGACAATGATATTTTCCACCTCATAGAAGAATATCTGGGTCATAAATCTGCACAGAGGGGTTTTTAAACCATGTTTGCTGAAGTAATAAAATGTAAAAAGAAATCTATAATACTCTGATGTTTATTCAAGGTCCTCAAAATCTAGGGAGGCGAGAGCTTAAACAACCTTGCTCTACAGCTGGCAAAATAGCCCCGATCAGCAATGTATAGTTTGGGAACACCAGAATAAAATGCTATTCTACCAGAAGTATAAGGGAGAGAATTTTGACAGGTGCTGGTTTTTCACCTGTAGCTGACAAGATTCACCTGCCAAATTCCTTTGCTAACAACCCTTAAACATTCATGATCTTTGTCCTCATTTACACTTGTTAAATTTCTACCAAACCACTCACAGGATAAATAAAGGAAGAAGTAGTGTTCTGTTTTTTAAATAAGAGTCTGCTTCCATACAGAGAACTTCCCCTGGAAGGGCAGCAGGAGCCCCCCCCCCCCCCCCCCAGTGTTTGGGAGCATCCAGATGACATCATACCCAATTGGGCCATGGCTCATCTGGCTCTCATATTTTTTCTTGTGGCAACAGAAAACTACACGGAGGCTTCAAATACAGTACCTATAGGGAAGGGCAGAGTAAGCTCTGCCTTCAAAATGGCAGGGCTAAGATTCACATTTTCCAGCACTTTAAAGGCACTGTGATATTACAGTATTTCTTGCAAAGGAAAAGGGTGAGATTTCTGGGCTTCAGAGGGCACTGAAATCACTTTTGTGAGTCATCTATGCAATGGAGGAATGTGGGACGAGTGTGGCTGAGGGTCATCCCAGCAGTTTTATTCGTATCTCTGGCACGTTTGGTACAGTGTAATTTTAATTGGCCATTTGGGGCAAATAAGAACCCATTTTGAGCTTTTTCAGGTTGACAAAATGATATATGAACATGAGAAAAGACCTGCCAAATCACACCAGTGGTCCATCTTGTGTGGTGTTCCTCTCCCACACATTCTCTGAGACCTGTTATGTTTGCACCAAGATCCTTTGGCTTTACAATGTCCCTGAGTAAGGGAAAAAGCATTTAGTTTGTTATTGAAAGCATGTTGATCTAGGCTTAAAGCTTTCCCCACCCCATGCTTTCAAAAGGAAGAAACTGTCTGAATATACCAGAAAAAATATCAGTCATTAAACCTTTTGAATCCTCAGATAACCTCATTCTCTTTTGGCGATAATACATTGGCCTGTGGTTGCAAGACAATAATCAAACCGCTTGCTGGATGATTAAATCGTAAACTGTGGAAGAGCCATTTGCCCTTCTGGCTTCAAACCCTAAATTCTCCCAATTAGGGTTACTGGCAGGTTATTAACCTGATCTGACAAAGGCACCTACCCTGTAAAATCACACAACCGTTTGGTCAGGCATGAAGGTTCAGATCCTGATCTACTCAAATTTCCCGGGTCTACAAAGCACTGACATTCTTAGCCAATATTATTCATCCCCCAGTACCCCTTAAGGGATCTGGGGAAAGGATTTAATAAGGTTGCCAGCTACTGATTGGGAAATACCTGGAGATTTTTGCAGTGGAGCCTGGGGAGCAGAGGCATACCGGGAGAAAATGGCGTGCAAGGCAACACCTCATCCCAGCCCGTATCTGGTCATTGACTGTAAATAAAGTCTTCTTCTTCTTCTTCTTCTTCTTCTTCTTCTTCTTCTTCTTCTTCTTCTTCTTCATCCCAGCCCCATCAGGCCTGGCCCCGCCAGGCTGCAGCCAGCAGAAGAGGGTGGTGGTGGTCCCAGGCAGCCTGGCGGGGCCGGGCCTGATGGGGCTGGGCCAAGGTGTTGCCTTGGACGCCACTGTCTCCCTCACTGTGTACTAGTCTCTTCCTGATGTATAGCCAAAATGTGCATTTACTTCAAGCACAGACAAAAGAGTCCATGAAACAGAGGTTCAGGAGTACATTGTGAAGTCAGTATACATTTGTACTCCAAACACTTCTCTGACAATCTAGTCCAGCAACCTGTTTTTACTGGGGCCAACCCAGTGGCTGTAGAAGGCCAAGGCACATGGCCTAGAAGCTGAGGCCTTCCCTTGAAGTTGCCTCCTAGCCTAGCATAAACCTTTAAAGATTAGCTTCTTCTAACTATGGAACTACTTTTTATTCTCCATGGCCATCAACCATTGGTGGACTGTTCCTCCAAGAAGATGAGAAAGAAGTAATTCCCCTCACCTTGATCTGCACTCCCAATCAGAACAGGCCTCCCACAAGGCTGATACAAAGAAAAAGAGAGAAAACATGCACACTTGGAAGTAAGGAACTCTAAGCGTCACTTGTAGTTTGGGTCTATTTCACTATGGAATAGACAAATATTTTCTATTTTGTGTATTCCGTATGGCAAGATATCTACAGAAATCCTACAGGGTCCTTGGGTATATGCACTTTAACCACACGCAAATAAATAGTTATGCAGTGACACAATTACCATTAAAATGTGTCCTGTGTGGAACCTTTCTTCCTTTATTTTTGTCAGGAAAATATATCTGAGGAACTTGCTGTGTGACATATCCAAGAGCAAAGGTTCCTTGTGGTGTTTTAACAAACATATGTTTGCTGTCCAAGTCTGAAGGCTGACATAATTCAGCCTTCAGAGAAGGAGGTCAAATATTCCTCTTTATTCCCACACTGCAGGTGTTGTATCCACAGCATGAATCTCTATTGAATGTCATGCACTTGTTCTGGGAAGAGTTCCCATTGACGTCAGTCCAGAAACCTTGCTGAGAGTTCTACATACAAAATAAGGCATGACTATGCAAAAGACAGCCACAGGGAGAAGCTGTGTTTTATCCTGCAGCTTTTACTTATTAGCTGCAATGGTGTAAATCTTTTGCAGTTCACTGAAAAATATTGGAAGAAAAAAGTTGAACCATCCTCCCCCCACCAAAAAAAAGAAGCTAATCTGTCAAAATAAATGATTGTGAAAATATTACATCCCTGTATCTAGGATTGTTTTGAGAGGAAAGTATATGGTCACAGCCAAAAAATGGACACAATGAATTTTACATGTACAAAAGCAAAAGGTAGGACACATTTTTGTAGGCATCATAAGTCAATATATGGAATTCATCTTTTGAAAAGAGCACTGACCTGAAAGGTCTGGCGTAGCCCAAACTCATCAAATCTTGGAAACTAAGCGGCATTGGCCCTGGTCAGTATTTGGATGGGGGCATTATCAAGGAATACCAGGGTCGTGGCATGGGGCATACAATGGCAAACCACCTCTGAAAGTCTCTCACTTTGAAAACCCTACAGGGTCATCATAAGTTGGTTGCGACTTGACTGCACGCACACACGCACACTCACACAGGATAGTCTTTTATATCACAGTATTATCTTGAATAAGATCTGTAATAAGATATTTTCATGCTACATGCCATATGTCCAGTGCTTTATGCAGTGGCCTTTGTCCATCATAAATCTCTATGAACTCTGTGGCTTTAAGACACATGTCGTCAACCTTCACCTTTCTAACTATTTGTGGCAGGTTCAGGCAGCCTCCTAACTACGTTGTACAAGTTTTCCTTGCTTTTCTATGACTGAACTCTTTTTTTCAGTGGTAGTATATGAGGTGTTCTATACTTCTCTGTGAGCCTTAGGAATGCCAGGAAGGTGAAAGGAGCCTTTTCCCCTATGGCAATTCCTGCTTTTCTAGGCACCAGAGAACTGAGGCAAGTTCATCAAATAAAAGTGAAATTTATTGAATAAACTAGATGGGATCAGGAGAGAGTTAAGTGAATGGAAATCAGGCAGGCATTAACTATATACAGGTATCAGTTTTGGCACAGGCACTAGTGGCGTAGTGTCAACAGGGCCGGGTAGGGAGCGACGCCCTGGGTGGGTTGTGATGCCCCAGACGGAGCAGTGGAGGGGACATGGCTGGGCTGCGGAGGGGGGCGGGCATGGCATTCCAGGGTGGGGAGGGGGCGGGGTGGGGCACGCCCTGGGCACAGTTCCCTCTCACTCCACCTCTGACAGGCACAGTTCTTAATCTAGCTTTATAAATTTCTCCAGTTTCTTAGATGTTATGAGAGGTCCTTTGCTTTAAAATGTTTCAGTTAGATATTACTAGCTAATAGATTCACAATGACTTTGGGTTCTAACACGCTGGGGCCTTTTCACATTGTACACATACAGCCTTGTCACTGTTAGCTACCAACTTCACATAAATCTCCCTCCTGAGGTAATTATAGCAGAACACTAATGTGAAAGACGGGGAATCTGTGTGTACAATTCCTAACTGATTTAGGAATTCCTCTTCTACGCCCAGAAGATATATTCCCTTCTCATTTATTTATGGTCACCTGTGGAAAGTCTCACTACTATTCCACCTTCAACCTAGACCACCCAATAAAACTCTCAGTTCTCCTTTTTGTGTATTGTCTGCTCTTATCACACACTGACACTCAGTATATTTCTGACTGAAATCCCCTCAGAGTTGATTCATAACACACATGGTTAAGTGACTTGATGTTAACTTGCAAGTTTGCTTCACAAAACTTATCTTCTCATAGGCCCTTTCCACACGGGCCAAATACAGCGTCCCAGGGACAGCAAAAACACTGTCCCTGGGAGACCGTTCACACAGGATGCGTTGCTGCTGCACAGCATGCATGAAGCCGCCCCTGAAAAGCCGCCTCAATGAGCGAGGTTTTCAAAAAACAGCGTGTTCTCCGCGACGTGGTGCGAACCCCCGGGAAGCCACTGTTTTCTCCATTGGCTCAACTCACCGTCTTGTGCAGCGTCCCTCTGGAGGGCTGCAGACCCCCATCCCTCTGGAGGTCACAGGGCAGCGTGGGCGGGTCTCTGCAGTCCTCCATAGGGACACTGCACAGGATAGTGAGTGGAGGGGGACCACCGAGAGGCAGCTCTCCAGCTGCAGGAGAAGTCAGGGCTGCGCGCACGCTAGCGTGCGAACAGTCCCTGAGCCTCCACCGGCATACTTTATGCCGGCGGAGGTGTGTTTCCGCACATATGTGGAAAGGGCCAGAGAGATACCTCATTCCTCTGTGAGTCGGCTAGTTGTTCCACCAATCAAAGCACAGATCAGCTTATTCAATTGGACTGCTTTCCTGTTCCTAGGATGTTTTCCCCACTCTTATTCCACTGACTGACTTGCACTTTTAAACCTCTATTTTACTGTGCAGTCTGTCACAACGTGCATCTGATATCTCACTGGATGTGGGAAGAACATAAAATTCTAGAACTAAATGTTGAATTATAACTGTTTAGTGGGTTGTTGAGAAAGAACTATCACCTAGTGTTGCAAATACCAATTATTTATCTGAAAGGAGAGTGAATACATCATTGACCTTGTAACCTATGATCTTATACTGTAATCCTAAACACAATTTCACTCATTGATTTCAGTAGACCTAAAAGGGACCAACTGACTGACAGAGGCAGGTTTTGGGAGTTGAGGACAGGGTGCTTAAAGTGAGATCATGTCTCACAAACCACTGCACTGTTGGAATAAGCGACTTCTGCATGCCTGGACACTGGGGGGTGCTATGTATCTCACTCTAACTGTGATGTTGCCTCTCTTGTTTGCCCTCCTTGTCTGGGCCAGGAGACCGCCCACTAACTTCCTTTCTTCCCCATGCTAGCCTCACTTCTGCTCTAGCCTTTGAACCGAGCGCATGGTCAATGGCAGCCTGCTCAGTGGGGCCTTTCCCACTGCAGCATCCTCTCACCTCCACACACGTGATGGCGCGTTAGTTGTGCCCACTCGTTGTAGGGAAAGTAATCTCTTTAGACTAGGGTTCTTTCTATTTACTTTTCTTGGAACAAAGTTGTGAACTGAAGATGATTGAATAAATGTAAGTTTTACCTTTTACATTTATGTCTCTGGAGAACTTTCTATAAACTGCAGTCACACACACTACTGGGCATATCCATGACTCTAAACGAAATCTAACATGCACAACCTCAAAGCAGCCTCTGGAAAGGTTTTTCCCATGTGGAGAGGAAACAGCATAAAATCCCACACACAATATTTTGGCCTGGGTAGCACTGCTCTTTTAAGCAAATTCCTAACATGACATGACATAAGAAAAATCATCATATCAAAAAAAGTGTCTTGAGTGAGGTAATAGCAAGCTGACTCTCATTGTCGATTTCTCTGCATTTAAGAAGGAAGTTGTATTGGCTCGATATGGACAAATAAGGTAGTCATTTGGCTATGCTTCATCTGTAGAGTGCAGTCTACATGGAGAAAACAGCATTCTCAAAGTGCCCATATGAAATCACAAGAAAGAGGAGGAGGAGTTTGGATTTATACCCTGTCTTTCTCTCCTATAAGGAGAATCAAAGGGGCTTACAAACTCCTTTCCCTTATTCTCCCTACAACAGACACCATGTGAGGTAGGTGGGGCAGAGAGAGTGCCAAAGAACTATGACAACCCCAGGTCACCCAGCAGACTTCATACGTAGGAGCAGGGAAACAAATCTGATTCACCAGATAAGACTCAGCGACTCATGTAGAGAAGTGGGGGATCAAACCCAGTTCTCCAGATTAGAATCCACCTGCTCTTAAACACTGCACCATGCTCGCTCTCATGTGCAAGTCTGCAATGAAAGAGGAAAATCTTGTACCACTTTTGCAAGTCCAGACATAAATGAACATTTTTCTGTAGAAAGGCATGTGGCTAAATTTGTCCTATGTTCATAGCTTCTACGCCTTCTCTCTTTGCAGAAGAGTGGCCATAGGTGAGAGCCAAACGGGTCTTGACCCTTGGCTGTTTACCCATTGCTCACAGCCTGAAATCTTAACAGTAGAATCCTTATTAGAGTTACACTCTTCCAAGTACACTAAATTTAGAAAAGTGTAACTCTGATTATCCAGGATTATCCCTGAATGTATTGTGCAGTATTGCAGTATTGTGCAGTATTGTGGGTTGAGAGGGGGGGACGGACTTTGTCCCTTTTTTGCTTTTTTAAAATGTCGTTTTGTCAGCCTCTTTGGATCCCTATAGGCTAAAAAATACTGACATATATAAAATATCGATAGGCTTGTAGCTTATAGCCTTGGAGTTTCAGACCATGTGGGGTATACATTCTGGTCTTGAGAGTTTGACTTGAATCTGAGTGGATTCTGCCAGGGGTACACATCACCTTGGAGAATTTACACTCAGTTCCCTCGCTTTAACATGGAAAAAATGATGACTGATTTAGTTAGGTTTCCCAACCCTTCTGGCAATAATCTTGTGTAGTTAATAGCAGTTTTAGCAAAGGTTCCCCAGCCTGCAAATAGAGAAAGCTTCACCTGTTGAATTTCTGCTTCTTTTCACATAGCTGGCAAAAAACACTGCAGAAAAGAAGAAATGTTGGTAACCCATGTTACCTCTCAGAAAGATCATCAGAGTCCGCTCAATAAAGATTGAAAGCATTCTGCAGAATCAAAAGGGCATGTAAATGTAGTAGCAGTAGCAGAAAAATTATTCTAATTTCTTAGACGTCAATATGAGACAAAGAACAAGTTAATGTAAATGCTGTGGAAAAGGGACCTTTGTCTCTTTAAGACAAGAGGAACTGCCTTTGTTAGTCATATATCTTTACTGTACTCTGGGGTTATAAAAACATACGTCCTCATTCTTTTATTACATCTATAAACATCAGACTTCAGTTGACTGGTCTCTGGATTAGAATGTGCTAGTATTTCCAGTGAGTTTTGACTGTGAGAGGGAAAGAAAGTGGAACATTTAGGGGTGGGTTTTTTCTTCTTCTTTTTTATTCCATCATTTTTATAGGACCTTGTCACTCTCTTGTCTGCTTCAGCCACTGTCAAAGTTCTGAGAGGCAATGAATTTGGGATCTACAGGTTTCAGGGTTCATGTTTGCATTGGCCTTGTATAACATTCTGTGGCTGGCATACGGTAAGCGGCAACAAATCTTTCCTGCTATTTTTAATTAAAATGTGTTGTTTGTTTAGTTTCTGCCCTGGGTTTCCAGTAGAAGTCGAAACTGCTTTCTTCAATAAGTAAAAGTTATTTCCTTGAATAGAAGGAATCTTTTAATTTACTGTTCTGCTTATTGCAGTTTGGGACTGCTTAATAAAAATGAAATAAAATAGGATCTTATTGGATCCACTTGGATTTTGTGTAGGGTCAAAGTGATTCAAATCTTAAGTCAAATATTAATAAAGAATATAGTTTAAATGTTGGAAGACATTAATTCCTTAAATGCAAGAAGAGTCAATTATAGTGTTCATTGTATTGATGTCTGCTTTGCATTGTTACATACATTAAGACTATAGAGAACAAATAGAGCAACCTACTAGTTTTAATTTTTATGTTTGCAATATAAAAGCAAGACTTAACAGTATATGATACATGCTTAAATTTTAATTTCTTGTGGTCATCAGGAAATATGCTGTTAAAATAGTAACTTGGAGCCTAGTCTTATGCCTATTTACTCAGAGGAAAATCCCACTAAGCACAATGGGACTGACTTAAGCAAGTGTGCACATAGTAGAATGCAGTGTATTGATCTATCACTTAATTAATCTTGTATTGATCTATCACAGAATTAAACTGAAGCTGATACCCAGCCATTGGTTTCAGTACTCCAAATCTGCTGAAATCCAACTGCTGTTTTTTTTTAAAAAGGCAGAGAGATAGAGAACTGTGGTGTTAGTTTTGTTCTCATATTAGAAGTACACTGGGAGTCTTAATTTTACAGAAAATATTTTAAATGAACTATATTAATGTGGCTGTTGAAAAGAAGAGGTTTTGATAATTCATAGCTTGTGCCCAGAGGCAGAATTACTGATTCCCAACTTTTGGAGAGCAAGTTAAAGGATAATGTCCATTTGCTCTCCCAATAAGCTTCCTGGGGTATCTTGCTAGCCCCTATTGGAATGATTGATTGGACAGGATCCTTGGCTGGATCCAGCACAGGCAGTTCTTGGATCTGAGGCATGTGCTTGCTTTCGCACACTTTGTGTGAACACAGTTTAGGGATTTTGAGGCATTTGCCTCTAATATCACCTTTCCATTCTTTCAACAATGAACTGACTTACAACAGGCACTTTGCAAGCCAGCTTCTTTCACTCCAGGGCTTCTGTCATCCAACTGCTCTTCTCTGCAGTCAAATACACTAATGCTCCTTTTTATTTTATTTATTTTTATTTATTTCTTCGATTTATATACCTCCCGATCCCCGGAGGGCTCCGGGCGGTAAACAACATTATCTAAACATCAAACAGGAGCGGTCATACAAAATATAAATATATAGGCTCCATCCCATAAAATAACTTAAAACTCATAAAACAGCGAATAACAGTAATACATAAATAAACAAGCAAGGGCGTCCAACCCCAATTTAAAACCTACCCCCAAGGGGGGGAGGACGGTGGGGCCCCTCAATATGAAGGGACCCTGATATAACTGCACTAAGGCACGGAGCAGTAAGGGGGCACCGTATCAGCAGCTGGACACTCCAAAGGCCCGGTGGAACAGCATGGTCTTACAGGCCCTGTGGAACATACCCAGGTCCCGCAGGGCCCAGACAGCTGGAGGGAGGGTGTTCCACCAGGCCGGGGCCAGTGCCGTAAAATTCCTGGCCCACGTGGAGGCCAGCCGCATCATAGAGGGGCCGGGGACCACCAGCAAATTGGCCTCTGCAGAACGCAGAGGCCGAGTTGGGACATATGGGGTGATGCGGTCCCACAGGTACGAGAGTCCCAGGCCGCGCAAAGCCTTAAAGGTCAAAACCCACTATATAGGGCAAGTTTCTCATCCAAGCAATAGCTCTGGAAATATTTTAATAGATGAAAACACATGAAAGTTTAGTGTCAGGACATATACATCCAAGCCCTACCCTACACCTGGCTGTAACAGAAATCCTCTCTCCAGCTGAAAGGATTAGCTTTGAACAAACAGCATGGATGATACATTCTGATACAATATGTTCACATATCTGCATGCATGATTGGGTCCCCGATGTTTATTTTAGCTTTAAAAAGCAAATTCATGGGAAGGGGGGGGAGCTAGAATGTGGTACTGGGGCAAGGGAAGTTTATTTCTTTTCCCACTGCATCATTTCCCACAATTGAAACTGCCCTCTGGACTTCTCTTAGATTTGAGACACCTTTTGTTGCCTAGTTTGTTTTCTTTCCAGCACCCATTGCAGCCATGATAAGAGTAGGGTAAGTTTGCATGGGGAAACTTCTTATTAAAAAGAAGAACTACCATGACCCCGGTGCAGCGGCCACTTGGATGTTTTTTTAAGGTCAAGCTCCATGATGGGAGATTCAATCACAGATCCCTAACTTTAAGCCAAGTTTGGCCCTAAAATCAGCGTGAACCAACACAGTGTGGCACAAGACATTTGCTGGCTTTGCAACTGTGGTGGTTAAAACGTAGAATAAGGTTTTTGAAACTGAACCTAAACTGTTGCAAACAAAGTTATTCAGGTTGTTAGTGGAGGAGTAAACAGTATAGAAATCAATTCGAATTCTAACATACAGGCAATCGATATAAGAAGCAAATATCTACCTCAGCATCACAAACCGTCCTACAACTGAGCAGCAACAGTTTACTTCTTTTCTTCCTAGACCCTTTCTGAGGACAAAGCAGTTGAGAGAATCTCTCCAGCTGGATACAGTGATTGGTGAATAATTAACATAAGGGCATCTGTGTTGTACTATACAATTAACACCTGTCAATGTAGCAATATACTGGAGGACTCAGAACACCTCTATGTTTCAAGAACACCACTGTGTCTAAATTTTTACTAAGCTTGTTATGCAATAGGACATCTCATATGTGTATGAAAGCAACACATTTTTCCATTATATTAGGATTTTTTCCCCCGTGCATGGAAAATCAGAGATATATCCAGGGGCATCTTCCAAGGTTGAAGAAGCCTAAAAGGCCAGGGGAAGGCTTGACATGGGCACTCAAAATGTCGTTGCTCCCAGTAGGATTTGTCAGTCATCATTGCATATACGAATTTAATTTTCCAGATGAAATCTATAACTGTAAAAATTCCCTTCCACATCTTTGGGTGCACTGATGATCCCATGCTACAGCATAGGTCAAATGGACAGCTGTTTCAGCATAGTGTCAGGGGGTATCCATTGCCAGAGTATATAGCCAAGCTATCTGGAATAAAGGCAGTGCACCCCAGACCTGCTCACTGCTGGTAAGGAAGACTTAATGCCATTTCCAGAGTAATCCTGCTAAAAACTGCTAAAAACCATTTTAAGTATGGATCACAAGTGGCAGGTGTGGAAGAACCCTCAGCAACTCTCCTCTGAATAATTAATGTTTTGCCAAATGTTACTTAAAACAATGCCAGTTGTTCACACTGAAATGTAGCCATCATCTAATTTCTGCCAAGCAGAGGAACACAATTTCTTTGTCTTGATATTACTCTGCCCATCAACATGTTTTGATCACTCAACACACATCGAATGCATACATTCTATTATCAACCATAGTCATCCCCCAATCCTTTTTAAAAGCAGTTACTTACTATACATCTTGGAAGTTGGTGTTTTATTTTTTCAGTGACTTACCTACTACTGTTGAATATTAGATAGTTGCTTATACAGGTTCACCAAGATAGTTATCAAGATTAATTCTATCCTCTGACATTTCTGTAGTCCCTTCCAGTTAAGGTGGATATCTCTGCAACTTAATGGCTGCAAACTTATTATTAGGCTGATTCCACATGGGCCAAAAACAGTGGTGTGAAAATGTGGTGGAAAAAGTATAAACCCTTTTACACCATTTTAAACTCTTTTACACCATTTCCACACCGTTTTCACACTGCTGTTTTTGGCCCATGTGGAATCAGCCTTAGAGAGTGAGCCAGCATAGTGCAGTAGTTATGAGAAGGTGCACTCTAATCTGGAGAACCAGGTTTGATTCCCCACTCTACCACTTGACCTGTGGAAGTTTATCTGGTGAACCAGATTAGCTTGTGCACTCCAACACATGCTAGCTGGGTGACCTTGGGCTAGTCACAGTTCTTTGGAGCTCTCTCAGCCCTACCCACCTCACAGGGTGTTTGTTGGGGAAGGGAAAGGAGATTGTCCTTACAGGACAGAAAGGGGGGGATATAAATCCAACTCTTCTTCGACTACTATGTTTTTATACTAGCATTCCTCCACGGAGAACATGGTGACA
The DNA here is from genome assembly GCF_021028975.2 of Sphaerodactylus townsendi. NCBI lineage: Eukaryota > Metazoa > Chordata > Lepidosauria > Squamata > Sphaerodactylidae > Sphaerodactylus > Sphaerodactylus townsendi. Next base: position 70,732,451 of record NC_059428.1, read on the forward strand.
TGCATTCTTTGCTGCCCCTAACTCATCTCTGGAATGCAGGTTAGGCTAGAAAGAGAGTATCCTACCCAGTGAACTTCCTGTCCAAGTCAGAATTTGGACCTGACTCTCCCAAGTTCCAGTCAGACACTCTAACCACTGTATTCCACACTGGCTTTCTCATTATCAGTATATATCATTCCACACAATGTTGAAAGCTTACAAGTTCTACCTAATACTTCTTCCCACTTCTGCTTTAGGCTATTCTCTTTCATTTTGAAAGATGCTTTTCAATAATCTTGGTGCCCGTTTTTAGTAGCTACTTCAACCATATGTTTCTTAGATGAAGACTGTGGTCTGTATAATGAGATCAAAGGCCATTATAACTTATTTTGAAGTAAGTCTGCAAGGCATTTTACAATAACGTCGTTTATCCTTTCATCTTTTGAAATAGATTGTTCTTTCAATTTTACGGACTATGGATTGTGTGAATTCAGCTTTCAGTTCTCTGGATCCTTCTCCCCCACTAACCGAGACAGGGAAACATTTGCCCAGTATGTTCTTGGCTGTAATTAATTTGAATTCAAATCCAAAACTCTGTTGATTGAACCCTCTGAACATTTTGTGCTATGTGTTTCCTTGTTCTATTGAACCAGTTTTCTTATCTAGAAAGGGAACTCATTAATTTTGTCAGGTTTTGTTCTCACTTTCATTAGTATTAAATTCACTTTTTAATGTATATATTCATTATATTAGGATTTGATCTAATTGTCTCCAGGCATGGAAAATAAGTAACTTTGAGTTCTTTATATTTTTTATATTTTCCTCTCTTACTTTCTCCTGTTCTTTGGAATAACTTTGCATAGTTATTAATGAACAGGTACTATATATCAACTGGTGATACATAGGTACCGGTAATTTCTGCATAGCAGAACTGTAACGCCTTGAGGACATTATAAATAGCATTTTGGAGAAGTTCACACAGTTCTCTCCACCCAAATGTCTTCAAAACATTTTATTTCTCTCATCCCAAGTTTTTAAAAATTGCTAAACCAGCAATCTTTTTTCTTCAACCCGATTGAAGATGTCTCCTGCTTGCTGAGCAAACAAAAGCAGGCAGGAGATGCTTTATTTTTACGGCCCAAACCTCTTACGTTCATTTTCATCATTCATGCCCGCCATTTTGTGTGCTGCATCTTTGGATTTGACCAGAGGTCCATCAACCAGTGGCCAAAAAAAGAGAACTGTTTTGACTGGCAACATTTTTGTTCTCTGCCCAGAGCAAACACAAAAAGCCAAAACAAATCTTTAAAAAATGTCTGTAGGACATTTTATTTCTGCTGTGCACAAAGGACCATACTGGCAGAGTTCCTCCTTTTTGCCTACAGGTAGAATATATTTGTTATCCTAAGTTTGGCATAAACAGGAAAGTTCTTTATGCAGAGTTACAGATATGTAAGAGTACTTGGAGGAATACATCGAGAATTCCAATAACTAGAACTTTAAAAAAATTATGAGGACTGGTGGCTCAAAATAAATGTTCCATTTGTAACTGAAAGAAAAAACTCTATCTAATTTAAAGTGTTACCCAAGAAGACTTTCTGCCTTCAAATATAAGAGTATCTGAAGTAATTTCATCCTTTTCAAGGTGATTATTGTGACTAAAAAGAACACCTGCAGTTGTACTGCTGAAAACGCCATTATAAAGGCTATCAATCTTCTTCAGAGCACAATTTAATATCAGCAAACATCTGACCCCTTTCTATAGGTTTGCATAACACCTGCAGTTACATCAAGGACAAAAGAGATGCTGGATTACTCAAACATTTGATCTTCTCCACAGTGGCAACTCTTGATTTGCAGGGGAATGGCTAAGCTTATCTGTTTTGCTAAAGATGTTCTTTTTTAGAGTATTGTTGTTAGTGTGGAATTTGGAATCTGTTTTTTTCCTTCATCACCTTGCCATTATCTCATAGCTTCCTTTTTATTTCATGTGTTTTTATAGAGAAAGATGAATTGATCCAGAATTTGCTGACACAGGTGATTGAACAGTTATCAAGGTAAAATGTTTACAAGGTTGTTTATGATATTGTCTTATTGTATAGATTTGTACAAAACAAGCTCTGAATAGCATATTTTAAAACAGGTCCTGCAACTTTGATGTGCTATTACCGATTTTTCAGACTGTTGAGTGGCCCTTGTGTCTTCAGGTGACTCTTAGGGATCCTTCCAGAAGTAATGGTAGAAGCACTTCCCTTGGGAAGAAAGCTTGCACATTTTAACGGCTGTTAAGAGAAGCGCCAGGGTTCACTCTCACTCGAACAACAGTCAGATTCAACAGGCTGGACCTGTGTGTAGTTTAGAAACTTCCCTGAACCTTCTACAAAAGGCAGGGATTCCACGGCAGACATGCAATAGCTTCTTGGCGGACAAGTCAACATGGAAAAAGTCTCTGATGCTAAAAATCTGCAAACCAATTATTAAAACTATAAGAACTCAATACTTCAGCATCTCTGCAAGCCACTATGCAACTGAAAAATAATGTAGTGTAGACACAGCGTTAGGAGGGAATTTGGTATGATATAGTATGATCCCATCAGGTCTTGGAAGCTAAGTAGGGTTAGTCCTTGGAAGGAAGATCACCAAGGAAGGATCTGCAGAGAAAGGCAATGAGAAACCACCTCTGCTTCTCACTTCTTCACCTCTGCTTCAACGTTGCTGGGGTTGCTGGAAGGTGGTTGCAACTTGGCAGCACTACACATACACACAAACAAAGCATTATATGAAGTAGTATCAGTTTAGCAATAATCAAAACCAAATGTTTACATTAAGAGAGTAAACATTTATGTACACTGCTTGGAATTGTTGAGACCCAATCCCGGAGTCCTGTACATGACACCCAACACAAATAGAACTCTTGCCAGACTTTTAGTTGAGAGTTTTGCATATTCTCACAGCAGACTGCTCCATGCTCAAAGCTTCCTCCTTCATTCAAATGGATGTGAAAAGCTGGAGGGCTGACTGAACTCCAGCTGCACTTTGGAACCCTTATGATTTCATCAGACAGCTAGACCAGGACAGCAGCTTGTTATTAATATATCATCACATATGGATTTTTGTTGTGTGTGTGTGTGTGTGTGTGTGTGTGTGTGTGTGCAACTCCGCATTGAATATTAAAGGTGATATAATAATCATGCCAAAGATTTACAACATTTTTTTAAAAAAATCCCTAAATCCATACAAAGTCTTGGGTTTGTTTTCCTGCTAGAAGAATGGGGAATTAGGTTTCTAATAAAATTATTTAATTGTGCAGCTATAAAAAATGAGTGCTGCATTCCTACTTGAGGTCTTTTTTTCCCCCTCCAGGGTATTTAAAATCAATGAACTGAAAACTGAAGTAGCTAATCACTTGGCAATGTTGGAGAAAAGAGTTGAATGTGAGTGCCATTTTTCCCCCTAATTAAAACCTGAAATTGTTGTGTGTAAAGTTAAGAAGGCATGAGACCTGAGGGAGTATTTCTTTTTATGAGCATTTGTTCTGCATTCAGGCTTTGTGAGATATAACATTAAGGGGTGGGTGGGTTGATCATAAAAAAAAAATTTTAAGTTCTAGTTTTACATACACACTACCTGGTTAAAAGGATGAAAAGATCATATACAGACCCGTTTATTCTAATCCAGCCATTTCATAAACATATTCTGTACATAAATTGGCAACTGCAAGACCGGCCTTCTTATTGTTGAGGGTCTGCCTGCCAAAGCCTCCTTGGTTGAAGAGCAGGTGGAAGCAACTGGTCCCAGCTGCAGGAAGATCTGCTAGACAAGGAAGAGACATCGTCGGGTGCAGAATAAGAGTATCCATCCAAGGTCTTTAGCCCTACAGCCAAGGACCTGAAACAGAAGCCCCACAGCTGCTAGCCTGTCCGCTGAGGTCACCAGAGTGGGATACTGGAGAAGGTGGGCACAGGACCAGTACTGTACCATGTGCCTAGCAGCTCAGCATCAGCTTTAGTGTCCCTGGACTGTGTTCCACCTATAATCTTTTATTTCACCTTGATTGCCTGTTTGAATCTGTACACTTATGGGCTTCCTGTTCCCCAGATTAATCTCAGATATGTTATGAAGCAGTCTTGTACAGAGTTTTCTTAGAAGTTCCACTGAGGGAAATATTACTAAGTACGCACAGGAGCAGTGTTGGGATTCAAATAATTTAACAACCGGTTCCGGTGGTGGGATTTAAATAATTTAACAACTGTTTGTTAACAAGCACCATTTCAACAACCATTTCTGCTGAAGTGGCGCAAACTTGCTGAATCCCACCACTGCACAGGAGTGATACCTGAGAATTGTTAAACAAGGCTGCATGTCCATCCTCACATGTCCATTTCCACTTTCTTCCTCCCACTGATTTTCAAGGATTGTCCTTTCAGGATCTATGTTGCTTTTCCAGATATGAGAAAAGGGAAAATATGATGACTTAGCAGCTTTAGCCTTTTCTCCCTCAGCTGCTTCAAAAATCCAGGGAACTCAAGGAAGTACACCCAGTATACAGAAAGTTAAACAGCCAGTGTCTGAGGACCACCTCTTCAGACTTTGCCAGCCATCTTCCAACACTTACCACAACCCCAGTCAGTCGAGGCCAGTGTCTCGCCATTCACCAAAGCTGGGAAGTGCAGGGGGAAACCAGCCTGACCACAGCAGCAAAGAAGAAGAATTGCCCCCCACAGGAGCTGCTGTGGGGGAATCTGGCAGGGAAAAAACAGCACGATGGTGAAAGGCAGGGAGGGAGAGGCAGTGGGAACTGGCTAGCTTGACTTTCTCACTTTTTTCAAATAATTCAAAGCAGCCATTCAATTCACATCCACCGTGAGAGATGGGTTAGATGTAGTTCACCCAGTGAATTTCATGACTGAACAGAGATTTCAGTATCCCTGGTTCAGGTCCAACACTATATTCATAAAAACCACATGGCTCTTGTCTTGCCTCTCCCCACAGTCCATGCAAGTTCCTTTCATCTTAAACCTCATGAGTTCCTTGGATAGCATCTATTTTTTGAAGAGCATGAGTGGGAAAGCTGCAAGTTGCCACATGGTAACAGTCTATGTGCAAAGGTGGTCCACATATGGGTTCAGCAATTGTCATTATGCCATGCAACTTCACTTTTTGTGGGGGGGGGGGGTTGTTATTGACAATGTAGTGAAATTGTGTGGGAAGCTCTGTGCACAAATGTCTGAATGCGGCATAGGATCGTAAATCAGCATAAAGTTGTTAATTTTTAAAACACTTCAATGACTTGAATTTTGAGAAAAGCAGAGTATAAATGCTGTAAAATAAACAAATCTCAGCACATTACAATATTGCCTAAAGGGCACAGTTAGTTCTCTTTGATAATGATCTTAAATAGAACTTTATTATAAATATAAAACATCAACACTTTGCCACTCTCTGTTTCCTTGTTGAGGGCCAAAAACTCTGTGTGAATATTCTTCAGCTGTTCAAAAGTGAAACAACTGTAAAAAATTATGTTATTGAGTTGTGGCTAATTGTGGGTCCCTCGTGCAGGTATCTCCATGATACACCAGGAAAGCTTATGGTAGAGTATATATGCACAGTGTGTAGGCTGCAACTTTTTAAAGTTATTCAAAATATGGATTTTGCCCGTTGTTTGAAGAGCCGCAAAGATGTGATGCCAACATGGAAATTAATGGTTAGGGCAATGCATTGCTGTGTAGTTTTCAAACATGATTTTATTTTTATTTGCTTTTTGCATTTATATCCCACCTTTTTCCTTCTTGAAATTCAAGACAGTTTCCATAGGATTCCAAGGAGGTCTCCTATTGATCTAGATAGTGTCTAGAGTAGACTCCACCTGCTAAACTTCACAAGGTGTCTCTGCCCTATGCCCTGGGACTGTGTATGATGAGGGAACATTTCTAGCAGTTTTTCATTTTGAGACCATCATCAAGTGAGAATCCACCCACAAACAGGCATTATAGCTATGGCTTGATACATGATCTCCATTAATTTCAGCGGACAAGTAGGAGCCCAGTGCATGCACAAAGGTGCAAGATGGTGGGCTGAACCCTTATTCCCCTTCCATTTGTGCAAGTTGCATTTCTGCTTGCATGAAAGGAAAGGATTTCTGCCAGCTGTCCCTTCCCCCACAGACCCCCACGTTGCGTCCCCACACTATCCTGAGGACCTCCCAAACCCCTGCATTTCAGAGAGTACAAGCTGCAGTAGAGGGAGGAAAGTTCATAAATGCCCATAGGTTAAATGGCAAAGGACTATTCAGATTTCAATTAACTACAGAGCTCCTCTTCTGTCAAGGCTTTCCATCCTACTCTCCTTTCCTTTTTTCATTCACCCACACAAAGCCAACAACCACAATTGCACATATTACAAAAAAATGTTGCTTCCGCCCTACCCTCACTGATACAAATTGCTTGTGTCACCAGTGAGGCAATTCTGCTTGATTTGCATGCTGTATGATGTGGGAGGAGGAGGAGGAGATTTGCTATTATATTAAGTGCAAATGAGAACCAATTAAACAATTTTAAGTTCCCTGGATTTTCTTGAACATCAGCTTGTGTGCACAAGTGGTGAGCACTGAAAGCTGGTAGCCTGCTAAATGTTCCTACTGCAAATGATCTGTACATAAAAATTATTCTGTATTAGGTTCTTGGCTGTACAAATACAAGTGAGAGAGAAGAGGATGGCAGCACTCACATCTTTGGATTGGTTAAGCTTTCAGTGCACATGAAATGCAATCCTTTGCAGCCTAAACAAATCAAACATGTTACTTAGAAAGTAGAGGATTTACAATGGTAGTTTCAAATTTAACTTTTGATTAGTTAAGAATCACAATACACTGTATCCAGTCTACAAATGCAACAGAATTCTGAGGTGATAGAATAGATTATGCTGCTTAAAGGTTGTGAATGAGGGATTGCATTTTTGAGTGCCCTCCCAGGTTTTAAAAAGCCTTCTTTCAACTAAAAAAATGAATATTAAGGAACAAAGATTCTAGTCCAACTTGTTTTGCTAGTTTTCTACCTGCAGAGACTTTTGTGTTTGTAGCAGAGCACTCAGAAATGTGTTCCCCCTCTCCTGTAGTCTGAAGCATATAGACCATTCAGCTACATTCTGCAAAGTAACATGTGCAGAGAACTGAAATTACTTCTCCCTTAAGGATTTCTTAGCATGTAGTTACGATTTTCACAGCTTCTTTCTGGTTATTTAAGAAATGTTATTATGTCCCTGCCTGTTATGTAGTCCTACATAACTACATAACTACTGTTTGTCTCCAGACAGTATAGTCAGTGCTTCATATTAACATTTGCAGTGGTCTTGTCTAGTGTTTTGATCTACACATGTTCTGAGGGAAATACTGAAAAGCAGCAGATCAACTGAATGTTGTGGCATGCCCGCAATAGCTATGGTAACTGTTTTTGTGATCTCCTGAAATCCTGGTAGCTTGTAAAGATCTGTGGTGTCAGGAGAGCTTGTCTGTCCAGAAGCAGGTTTCTGACCAAAAGACCCACTGAGTCACTCACTAGGTAATTCCACTGTTCCAGGCCTTTTGAAATTTTGCACAGTTACTGAAATGAGATCCTCCAGGCTTCTCCATGGTAACCCCCCTGTTGTTTCACTTTGTTGACAGTGGAAGGATTGAAAATAGTGGAGATTGAAAAGTGCAAGAGTGATATTAAAAAGATGAGAGATGAAATGGCAGCGAGGAACAGCAGGTAAGTTCTATCTTTTCCTGTTTTGGGGGAAAGTTACCGCTTGACAATTTTTTACTTAACCTCCTAGTGCTTGACCTAAACATATTTAGTCAGAATTAAATCCCATTCAGTTCAGTGGATTTTATTTTCATTCAGTGGGCTTTACTCCCACATAACGGTGCAATTTAATAAACTAATTTGTAATTTATAACATTCTGAAAATTTTAAACAAAAGGCTAAAGGCAGCTAATCAAATACAAGACTTGCTTCTTTAAGAATATATGGGAACTTAATAGTTAAATCATTTTGTTCCAGATGACTGGAAAAATTACTCTCAGAGATTAACATCTTGGTTTCTTTCTGTTTACCCATCCGGTAATAAAAAAATTCTGGCCCTAATTTTGTGCATAGAACAAAAAATTCTTCTGCCAAGAAAAACATTTGTTTGGTAAGAGCCTCTTATTTTAAATAAACCTGCTCAGATATGAAACATAATCACAGAGAATATCGCAATATACACATAGTAGCACCTCTAGCTAAAGTCTTATACTATGACAGAATGTGCATGTTATATTTACCCAGAAATGAGGTATTTCCTTTTTGAGAGAAGACGCCAATCTGTTAATGTAATATATTACCAAACTTGGAGTGGTAATTAATGCAACAGACAAAGCAATCAAATTTTGTTATGGTAGGCTGAATAAACTGAAACATGAAGGTTTCTCTGCCCATGAAATTCCTCATTAGGACAAGGACACCAGCAACTAAGGCACAATTAAAGCTGCTGTTAAATGAGCGGAGTTGAATACTCTTTGGAAGCTTCCCAATATGGGGTTTTCTTGAGGCCAAGCACATCTGCCCTGCATCCTTCAAAAGGTTTAACTGTCATGACTTCCTCTATAAAATCAGGGTACCATAACAAGGTCCATTTTCATAGGATTAAGATGCATTTTTATCAAGAGTTCTTCACATCATCTGCTTGCAGATAATAACTTAAAGTGGTATTACTCAGGTGTGGCCCTTTCTGCATATCACCTAAAACGCTTGCAGAATGTTTGCAAAACATTTTCAATCACTCCCGTTTGTTCACACTCATGTTTCATGGCTGCTGTGAGGAGGGGGTTCTCTCTTTTTTGGCTATTTGTAGATAGATGCTTTGAAGACTTGATAGATGGATTCTCTGTTGTTGTATGTAATCAATGCTTTGAAGATTTAACCAGACATTTTTTTTACAAAGGTGAGGAGGAATGAAGTGAGCTCAGGGACACGATAAAATGGCACCAAGGGGAAAGTTCAGGGATGGCACAGAGGCATGGAAAACACAGCAGGAAAGATAAAATGAAAATGAAAATGTTTTAAATATGCCCACCCAGCAAGGGAAGATGTTTTGAAAACATTTCATACAAAAGAATAATTGTAAAAGGGTTTTCAGATAAAACATTTCCATGCTGGAAATAAAATGTTTTCAGAATGTAAGGGGGGGGAAACAATGCAAAACGCCATGGAGGAAACATTTTATTTCCTGCCTCAAAATGTTTTAAAAGGTTTGTGCAGAAAGGGCCTGTGTTTGCACTTCAAGCCATGTTTGGATTGCCTTGCATAAAACCTTGTACTTTATTTAACAGGGTAAACATTTGTGCAATTGGTATGTGTTTATTTAGATATTAATACCCTGCTTTTCCCCCCATGGGGATCCACAATAACTTACAACATTGTTCTTCCCCTTCCTATTTTATCTCCACAACAACTACCCTGAGAGGTAGGTTAGACTGAGAAAGAGTGACTGAGCCAATTTCATCAAGCAAGTTCCTTGACGGAAAAGGAATCTGAACCTGGATCTCCCAGATTCTATTCTGACACAAACCAGTCTTTCTCTCCACATGGCTGTTGTCCTTATCTCCTCACCTGCTTTCTCTTCATTATTTGTTCTGTTTTTTCCTCTTAAGACAAAGGCTCTGATAACTAGATAATTTTGTCCTTTACAGCAGAAATGAATTTACACCTTAAAACTTTGTTTCGTCACAATTCCTTCTCAAAATTTACCTGCATCTCCTATTGTATACCTGCACTATTGGCGGGGGTGGGGAATGGCAGAGGTTAAAGATGAATAGGTTTCTTTATGAATATTTATTATTTGTTGAGAAGCCTAGCCTGCAATTCTTGGAAAAGGAAGTACAACTGCACTGGCAATGCTTTAAGATTAATACCAGGACAGCATAGAGGCAAAACGTTAAAAAAGGAAATGAAATATGACAAGTATTCTGATCTGTAGAAACCACATTTGCAACTCATAAAAGAGTTGCCAAGTCAGGGATGGAGAAAAGGTCAGAGACTGGGGAGAGGCAGTGGTATAGAAGATGGGTTGTTGTGCAGGAGTAAGTAAGGGGAGATCGGGGACTACTAGGAGAGCTCAGAAAGGCCGTTTCCGCACGGCCAGGAGGCGCCCCCACGCCGGCAGGAGTTCTGTCGGCGTGCGAGCAGGCGAAGGGGAGGGCGGCAGACGGCAGGCGGCTCCGCACGGAGCCGCCTCTGCGCCCTCCCCCGCTTCACTCACGGTGTCCTCTGCATTAGCCTGGAAGGCGCCGCAGCCCATCGCTGCCCTCCGACCCCCTGGAGGTCGGAGGACAGTGTGGGCGGGCTGCGACGCCCGCAGGCTTGGCACGAGGACACCGCGGAGTGCGGCGGAGACGGGAGACAGCGTCTTCCCGGCGGCGCAGTTCGCACCGCGCCACAGGGAAAACGCTCCCTCACCAACAACAACCCTTTAAAGGGTTGTTGTTTAGGGCGGCTTGACGCTGCCCTGGGGGGAGGGAAGAGGAGTCAGGTCGCCGCTGCTGCGTTGCAGCAGCGGGCGCTTCGTGGACGGGCGCCTGGGGGGGCACTCTTTGGCTCTGGTGTCGTTACATAAATGGGCCGTGCAGAAACGGCCGAAGTCTTTTGCAAAAGAAGGGTTTTTTTTCTCTCTCCTACATAAAATGTTAAACTGAATGTTTAGAATTATATCTGGCTAGTTATTCTAAGGAGCCGGTTCTTCTTTCCAAAGCGAGAAAGCTGCAGCACATACTCCTTCACCCTTGATTATAACCTGTCAAGATACCAAGTGGCATTTCATTTTGGTTCTAACTCTGCTGATTAATGTGCAGTCACCTCTCAGCTCTGTTATTACCATTTAAAAGATAAACCAAAAGTGCATGGCTCCCTTTTAGGGTATTTCTCTCTCTCTCTGTTAAAAACAAATATAGAAACCTACATCATCAGTGAGCCATTAAACTCTTGCTCACAGAGAAGAAACCTGTTCTCCCTTTTGCCGCAAACATGTAAAAACTAGTTATACATGGTGTAGAATCTTCCTGCAGTTTTGATTTGACAATGTACAGGGCACACACTTCCCAAAATTGGAGACATCTGAGTAAACCTATGAACATACAATCCACTGAGGCTATAGAGTTAATTAAAAAAAAAAAGCTCAAAAGCGCAACACATGAAATAACTTGTGTATTTTGTGACTGAATTTTTCTTTTGTTTCCGGGAAAACCACTGAAACCTATTTCCCATGCCATGTCTTTACACCCATATACACACCCCACCTCTTTCTTCCATTTCATGAAGATCTATGTAAAACATCAACTTTATTTTTGCATTTGATTTGAGCAAAGAACTCAAATTTAAAACAATACAATTTCTAAAACTTGCATAACATTCCACCCACTACCATCTCCAGTTCCAACAGATGGCTCCTGCATTGGCAGCCAACTGAAGACTCCAATAAGAGAACACACAGCCGATATACTTCAGGATTGCTGTGAGTCATTCATTTATTCCTTTGCATGGACAGGAAGGCTGTGGGCCCTTCTGCACATGCAAAATAATTCACTTTCAATGCACTTTGCAGCTGAATTTTACTGTGCGAAATAGCTAAATCCACTTACAAACAATTATGAAAGTGGATTGAAAGTGCATTATTCTGCATGTGTGGAAGGCACCTATGTCTTGTGTGTGACACTTTTGAGCCTAAAAAATACCTCAGAATTCGAGTATAATTACAAATAGCCTCTGGTTTCTCAGTCAACTATTGCTCAGTAGATTGAAGCAGATCAGCTTTCTTCTCCATAATGGTAGCTTTTGCCCTTTGCACGCTTCTTTTTCTTTGCTCTTTGCCAGTTTCTCACATTTTCGTCTTCCTCTCCCATTCTGTGACAATAATGAGGGAAACTACTAGTCATGGGAATAGCTTAAAGAAGGTAGGGGTAAGCTGGACAGTAGGTGGGAGCTGTTCAGCATGCCATAGGGAAAAGCGTGGATAGAAAAAGGCATATGTGTTCATGGTCTCTGTCGATGCTGTTCCTTCGGCAGCCCAAACTTTTGCCTAGCCCCCTTCAGTGCCTCACCAGTCTTTACCTGCTGTCTAAGATGGATTGGACTGTAGGGGTGAGCCCGCGAACCCGGCAGAACCGTAGAAGGAGCGCTAGGCATGCCGGTGCCGGCTACGGCCTTCCAGGCGCACACACTCCCCCAACCCCCGCTCCCCCATGAGTCACGGGTCATGAACTGCCTGACTCGCGGTCACCAGGTGTCCCACACAAAGGGACACAAAGGCTCCTGCCCTCAGGTGAAGATTAGGCCCAGACATGGATGCTTCCTCCCACACGTAGCAGCCCGATGAGATCATGCATCACATGATGATCTCCCGACCTCTCCGCTCTCCTCTGCCCGACTCCCTTTACACGCTTCCCATTGAAACTCCCATTAAAGGTGCAAAGGGCGAGCGCACGGCAGAGTTGCCAGGATCACGGGATCCCGCGCTTCCTGCTTGCTGGCTCTCTCCACCAGATGAAATCTCCGCGTGTCGTCTCTTCCCTGGGACCTCGTGGGTACGACTACATTGGACTAAGCCCCTTGTCACCCACCTCTTCACCACCATCTCCCATCTTCACATATCTCCTCAACCCTCTGAGGGAATATCCTCAAAGTCCTGCTCTGGCTTATCTGAGAGGACATGAACTCCCACTCGCTTGGGTTTCGTAGTGGGGCAACTGTACCCTTAGTGTGATGTTTATTGGTTTCTCAAAAACATCTGGTTGGGTACTGTAGAAAATGGAATGCTGGAACAGATGAGTGCCAAGGTTATAGTTTACCTATGGCACCAAAAAAAACCCAACCCAAACCTTTTGGGCCAGCCCTGGCTGGGTCACTGTACAAAGTAAATGTGGACTTGTAGGATAGCTTCCAAAAAGCTAGTAAAAGCCCTTCCTCTTCAATACTGGTATACTGCTTATTCCCCACCCCACCACACCACACACACAGAGCTGCTATTCATAGAAATTTACAAATGTAAAGATCTGATCACAGATTCTAAAGTCTTTACTGTTTTGGCTATTGAACATTCTTTGTATGGAATGTTACCAAATTTGACTCTCAGTGAGAAAGGCAGACTATTAATACAATAATTACTTAATTAATTAATCTATTATGAGCTGGGGCGAACACTTTTTCTTGCGGTAATCCACTGTTATCACATTCCTGACTCTGAAAAGCCATTCTCATCTATGGTCCCTTCTAATTACCATAATGTTGTACAGGCAAATTATCTAAGAGACAGGCAAGCTGAGGTGTGGTAAAAAAAATTCCAGGATGGGTGCTATTTGCATTGTCAAAAACTGCAAGTTCAAACTGATGCTTTGTGAAATCACTGTGGCTTGGATCCTGTGAATAAGTTCCATGCATTCTAGATATCTCTGCTGTGGAGGATGCCTCCTTTTGTGCTAGCACTTGCATTTGGGTGTGATCAATTACTTTCATTGATCCCTTGTACAAATGGAAATGTTAGCACAGGACAAAATGCTCTTCGTAGTACAGACACTCTATTATGCAAGGAATTCGTTCTTAGTATCTGAGCCACGGCAGCCTGAAACTTCCAAAATTCATGGTTTGGTTGTGCAGTCAGAATGCAGGCTTCATACTTTTTTTCTCACATGGAAGGAAACCACATGGAGCCATTTTGTACATTCCAGTCAGTGGTGGGATCCAAAAATTTTAATAACAGGTTCCGATGGTGATGGGATTCAAACAGTGTCACCACCACACACACGCACCTCCAGTCCCTATTGGGCAAGGAGGTTGCTTTAGTAACCCCTTCTTGGCACTCAGAAAAAATTAGTAACCACTTCTAGAGAAGTGGTGAGAACTGGTTGGATCCCACCTCTGATTCCAGTACATGGAAAGAACTGGCTGTCATGTATGACTGACTGATGTAATCACCATAATGTTGGTGTTTCTCTTGGGTGACTAACCACACACAATTATTTTATCTGCAATCTAATACAGATTCCATCCCACCAATTATAACCTGAATTGACCTCTTATGGAAGCTGGTCCCTGCCCTCACACACACATTATCAATATATTGTTATAGCATATGAGTACAGTGCAGTACAAACTGGTATTTAAATGCAAGTATAAGTTCTACTCTACTGGTTTTTAGTATATTTAATTGCTTTCTGTAACTGCTATGTATGTCAGATAAAGGAGGATTTCTGAATTTCTACAATGTCTTCTCTTTGTATTTTGAATATATTTGCCTATCTGAAAATGCCTAGTAAATAAATCAACAGGAGTTGCAATTACTATGGGTCTTAAGATTTTGTTCAGAAATAGGCAAATACCCTTTGGACATTTTATTACAGAAAAGTCATGATTGGTTGGTGCTGAAGGGAGATTGTTTACCATAGTTCCAAAGATGAACAACTGCAGACCTTTCTTGTTTTGCTATCTAGATCTAATAACAGTTATGTTGATAGGACTAGGGTAAGTGACATATTGTATGTTTCCAAAGGATTTTTTTTCTTTTACAAATGCAGCCTCTGGGATTGTTTTGTCTAGGAGACTGATGTGGGAAGTGCAGGAAACATTATTAACTCTTTCATCCGTTTCTATTGCTTTAATGCCAGCTGAGGAAAACTTACAGATGCTTGTATTTTTCCCCAATGGGTAGTAACAGAAGTTCAGATATAGAGTTATCTCATAAAAAAGAGGCAGGAGAGGCAACTATTATGGTCCCCTTCCCTTCTTGCTATATTCCCCAAAAGATGCTACATCTGCAAAAGAAAAAGATCACAGGAAATGTAGCCAATTCCTTAATGATAGTTATCAGATGATAGATACATTTACTTGTACTCTCAAAAATATGAAGTTGTTGTATAAATACTGAGGGTTGAATTTTGTTTCATATACAGGACCAACTGCCCATGTAAATATAGCTTCCTGGATGAAAACAAGAAGCTGATGCCCCGAAGGGATGTATCATCCTATCCCAAGGTACAATAAGAACCACTTTCTTTTCAGATAATCTTTTTATAGAGCAGATCATCGCATCAGTTAATCACTTCCTTTACACCACATATATTGGTCCCTGGCATGAAAAGTATTTATTGCCGAAATGTTTTCATTTTGATTACCACCTAAAGAGTTTGGGACCCTTTACCTGGGAACTAATAAGTGACAACTAATAGCACTCTTGTTACTTTCTTTGGCGGGCCTGTCCTACCATACCTGCTTTCTCTGTTTCAGTGATAAATATATTGTCATATGCTCTTAAGTTAATGTGAAAGTAGATTTAGAAGTTCCAAACATACGGGGAAGCTTCCTTGTTTTTTTCCTAAGGTCTGGTAGTTATGTCCTAAAAGCCTAATATTCTCTCTTAGCTTGTATAATTTAACCCTGGTTTGAATGAAACTGCGTGGTACATAGGGCACTTCCGCATGGGCAGAATAATGCACTTTCAATCCACTTTCACAATGGTTTGAAAGTGGATTTTACTATTCTGCACAGTGAAATCCAACTGCAAAAGTGCATTGAAAGTGGATTGAAAGTACATTAATCTGCCTCTGCGGAAGTGCCCTCAGTCTGCAGTGGGCCACTGCGAGTAGCAGAGTGCTCGACAATTTGGACTCTGGTCTGACCCATCAGACTCTTTCTTTTGTTCTTCCTTGATGTCAAGGAAGACATACTCGGCATGAGAAACACACTTAGTACTTCCAGAGAAGTATCCCAGGCATTGAAAAGAAATTCCTTTGGAAGGATAAGAAAATTTGGACAATACAGAAATTGTTAGACTATATCTGGGAACAAGTACAGTTAGAAATGTTTGAAATAATGTCAAGGAATCAATTATGGCACGAGAGACAGAATGAAATGATGAAGATATGGACTTTGTTTATGGAATGGATGAGAGAAATTGGCGTTAAAGAAGACAGATGGGAGAAGAGGCTGGAAAGAATGGAACTGCTGTTGCTCAATTAAAGAACCAAGTAGAAATCAACTCCTTGGGAGGTGGGGGGAAGGGGAAAATATATGGTTTGAATATAAACTGATATATATGTTTGTAATGGAATAGTCTGACTATACACCAAATAACAAAATTTTAAAAAAGAAAAGAAATTCCTGGTCTAAACCTTTGGTAAGTTCTAGTAGAAACAGAGAAGAACTTCCACTGAATTTGGCATTTGCTCAAATGGCTGACCTCAAGACAAAGATAAAACTGATGTTGTTAGCAAAGCAATTAATAACAATTATTTGGTTCCTCTACAGTACACATGCTTTCTCAGGAGACAATTGAAGCTCTTAGGAAACCAACTTTTGATGTCTGGCTATGGGAGCCCAATGAGGTAATGGGGTAGTGTGTAAACAGAATCTTAATGCCGACTGTTATTCTGTAGGCCTATTTCTGAACATTTGAGAATGAGTGTGCCTATAAGTGGATGCCATGGAAACTGATTTGAAAAGCAGCAGATGAATGTTAGCTCTTTTTCAAAGGAAGAGAGAGGGTCTGCGGGAAGAGCCATGCTAGTGAGATTTCTGTAAATGAATGTAGCTTTCAGAATAAGGATCAGGCAGGGCCCAGTGGATCACCACCTATTGCTCCTATGTTCAAAAGCAATTCCATGTTCAAAGTAAATAGTGGGACATTCAGACAACAGATGAGCAAAGAGCCTGTGGTAGGAGACTATCAATTGACTTTGCCTCTTAATCTGCAGTCAATGATTTTCCATTTTAATAGTATTTTTTTTTAAGTTTTAAAGCACAGTTTATTTCCAGAAAGGCTTTTTACCTTTCTCAAGCAGATTTGCAAGCTTTATTTCATATTCTTCTGCTTTTGTTTCTCTTTTCACTTGCAACTGATTCGCACGAACAGTTAATTTTAGGCAACCATATTGTGTGGAAACACAATGTCTACACACAAAAGTATGCCCGTTGTTTCCGCACATTTTAATTTAAATAGCTGATGTCGTTTTTGACATTTTTGCACGTGTGTTTCTAACCTGGAATAAGTCTACAAATGTATACTGGCCAGTCCTTATTAAACTAACACAGTTCATGAAAAGCAGGAATATGAAAAATATTTTATTGTTAAGATCTGATAGATTGACGTAGTTCCTTCATTGTGTTTGCCAATGTGTTTCAAGCTGATCTGAGTCCACTCTACAGATTTCTTGTTGTGTATACAGGCAGAGGCCAGAGAGGGCTGGAATTTGCCAAATACATTATTTTTAAAAGCTTGTTAAATTAATGGGGATGACTGTGAAAGATTTGTCATGTGACACAGTAGCTCTAAAGAATGCAGTTTCTTAGCATTTGTTTTTAAAAACTGAGTCCTCTCTGTCAGGTCATTTCCCAAAATAGTTGACAGATGATCATTTCAAATGGATTTTTGGATATAATGGGAACATGTTTCTGTAGATTGCCTTATTCATGGGACTGATAGGAATCACATAATTAGATACACACTGGGCCACTACCCACTTACCTCACTAAACTGCAACGCCGCTGCGACCCCGCAATGAAAAGCCTCCGTGGCTTCTGACCACGGAGACATTTGTTCCCCACACGTTTGCAATTCTTGAAATAACGCGGGCAGCAAAGAGCGGGAGTTCCGTTGCAATGAGGGGAATGGAGCGCTCCGATTACCGTGGTCGAACGGTAAAGCGTCATGAGTTACGAGAAAGTGGCTGCCAGCCGAGGGCGGTAGTCTCCAGTGCGTGATTGGCTGGGAAGAGGTTGTTTATGATAGGTTCGCGACGAAGCGAGTGCTAACGCCATCAAAGAGGCGCTTAACAGCCCTCTATTAAGATCGCCGGCATTACGCTGACGCCAGCAGTAAATCGCTATTGCGCTTTCTGTGGAGACACGTCATCAGCAGTGTTTGGAAATGAAAGCAGAAGCCAGCTCGCGACGCGACGCCTCTTTGTACTTCCTCATTCGGCCGGGCGCCTCGACATTTTCCATTTGCTCCTCGCACGGCTTTGAACAAGTTGAGACGTGAAGACGCGGACTTCGACTGGATGTCGACCGGTCTACGCCATCACTACGCGACTTTTAGACGGGGACACCCCACTTAACAAGATGGCGCCCCTGTTCCCCTGATTGGTCGTGGAGCTGCGCGCTGCCACAGCCGAATCAGCCGCCACGCGAACAGCCGAGGTTCCCCACAACCCTGCGGCACCTGCGGGTTTTTTTAAAAGTTGCTCTTTTAGCGGAGCTAATTTGCAGCGCAGCCAGTGAGGCGGGAGAGAGGTAAATCCCTGGCAGCCGCCGCAGTGAGCCGGAGATGTGGGGACAGTCCAGGACCCCCGTGGCTTTTAAAGAGGTGACCCCGCGGCTTATGGTGAGTGGATAGTGACCCACTGGCTACTGGTTCACCATATGTAGCCTTTTTTGTTCAGAAACAATAGCGTAAACCAGCATAAACGCTGTGTCACGTGGCATCCCCTGGTAGGTTCATCATCCTGTTTGTTTGAAGTTCATGTGAGTTACTGTATCACTCACTTAGGCCGTTTCCGCACGGGCAGAAAATGACGGCCTGGAGACGGTAAAAACACAGTCTCCAGGCCGCCATTTGCACGAGGGGCTGAAGCGCAGCCGCTGCCGCCTTCGCTACGCCTTCGGGCCGGGCCTGAGCCGGCGTTTCCAGAGCGCTTCCTAGCTCTTTTGGGGAAACGCCGCAGGAAGCCGCCGCAGCTTAACGGCAGCGGCTTCACCAATTTACCCACCGTATTCTCACGCACTTTATTCGGCGCGTCGCCGAAGCCTGGGGACACGCCTTCTACCCTGTGCCGCCGAGCAGGCGCCAGGTTAGGGCGCGGTCCCCAGGCCTCGCCGGCGCCGCCGAGCGCCCAGGGACAAGTCGGTCGCGGTAGCACCGGCGTCCTGCGCCCGCTGCCCGCTCTTCCGACCGCCCTGTGCGGACGGTCCCAGCGTCTTCGGGTCGGCGCAAGAAGCGCCGACCCAGCCGTTTCCGCTGCCGTGCGGAAACGGCCCCAGATTTATGAGGTACAGGAATCCACGAAGCTGCCTGATTCTGCTCAAATCAGACCATCTGTCCATCAAAGTCATTATTTTCTGCTCAGTCTGGCAGTGGCTCTTTGGGGTCTCAGCTGCTATCTTTCCTCTGGAGACTTTGGGGGCTGACCCTAGGACCTTCTGCATACCAAGCAGATACTCAACAACTAGCCACAGCCCCCCTATGTGTTTTGAATAAGATTATCAATCACAGCTCTGTAGCATTGTTCCACTGCAAAGTGGTCACATAGTGGCCTCCTTGAAGGGGACTGGCAAACAAACATGTTTCATTTCTCCTCCTTTCCCTCGTGCCTTCCTGGCAATGTGACTTAAAAAAACCCAGCAAAGACCTGTGAAAAGACATTAGGAAGGATGCTTGTATTTGCAGCCAAAATGCTGAATGGTCAGAATACAGTTCTCAAAAAGATAAATGCATACCTTAGGTCCGTTGTCTTAAAATAATATTTTCCCTGTGAATTTTAAGTACTGGAATGTGCAGATACTCACTTCTGTTTCCTGCATGGAAAATGCAAGATAAAAAGTATTACAGGAAGGCACACATGGATTTAGTACGCTTGGCATCCATTTGTTGCCAACTTGTTATCCTCTGCTGCCCCTTTGTTATTGTTGGGGAGCCATTTTTGTGCACTGAAAGCATTAACAGGGTCTCAGATCAATTTACTTGCAGGATTACCGCAGCTGTGTAAAAAAGAGTTTTATTTTGCTCTTGCCTATGCGGTATGGTGATTAAAGGCGGGGTGCCCGGATGTGATGCCGCAGGTGCTCCACCACGCTGTTCTTAAGAAGGCTTTCCAGCATCATGGGGAGGCAAAGTCTTCCTGCTGCCAGAAGGCCCCCATTGGGCTTAATGGACTTAAATCACTGAAAAGGTGGCTTACGTCCAAAGCCCCAGGCACTGGCACAGCAGAGGCAACAGCTGTGTGAAAGCCGACTAGCATCAGTTCCTCCTCTGGCTACACCTCCAGAACGTCCCCACTAAACCAGTGGGGGCACAGGAATGCTGGTGAGGCACTCTGCATTGTGTTCAACCACTGTGCAGGGCCCCAGCAGATCCACCCCTCCGCCAGGGTAAGTGCCAGGGAGGGCAAATCCACTGGTGCAACCCCACGCTTCCTCCAGCGGCAGATTTGGTCCCCCTTTGGATGGGGCTTGTAAGAGTGTTGGACTAGTATCTGGAAGATTCAGGTTCAAACCCCCTTTCATGCAAGGGAGGTTGCTGGGCCAGTCACACTCTCTCAGCCTAACCTACCTCACATGGTTCTTGAAAGGAGGAGATAAGAACAATGTAAGCTGCTTTGGGTCCCCACAGGGGAGAAAGGTGGGGCATAAATGAATAAAATAAAATGTTTTATTTTTTCTTAACTGCAAATTACCAAGGTCAAACCCTTAAACGTTACTTAAACATTCCTTTTTGAAGAAAAGTAGAGTTTGCTTTAAAATTTCCCAGATAATTGAGAAACAATAACTTGGCATAGGATTACACTGAAAGTCTACTGTTGAAATAAGGCTCAAAATTATTTTGCATTCTTAAGGATCAAACTACATCTTAATGGTGTTTCAAATGTTACAGGGTGTTCCTAGGTTGAGTTTGGATTCCCCAACCTAACTTGAGTCAGGAAGTGAAATGGCACCAGCAAGTTTCCCATTTAGGAATTCATTTCTCAAGTAAGGCTTGATTCTGACTTGGCATCAGCTGTGCTTTTTTACTGACACGAAATGGTCCCATTGAGGCCTTGTTTTGCCCTTTTTAGGGGGTGCACACCCTTAATTTGCAAATCATCCAGACTGCCAGAGCTTCCCAGGAATCTTTATGAAAATGAAGGGATTTAAAACTGGGTCTCCCTTCCCAACCAACGTGTAATACACATAGTATTTTCAATATAACAATAGTAATATAATACTAATTTTCATACAAAAATAATCTATGTTTCTTTTTTCCAGATGCTAAGCTGTTTAGAACATATGTATCATGATTTAGGATTAGTGAAAGACTTTAACATCAACCCTATCATACTAAAACGGTGGCTGGTAAGATTTTCCATTGATTTTGTGTAGATTTTTAAAATGTGTATGATATTAAAAATTAGATCCTTGCAAAAATGTATGCTCAAATTTAGGTACTTGAAATTAAAGAGTGCTAAATAATCCCTGAAATTGTTCCAGACTATAACACAGATGCCTTTAAAATTTTAGAACTGCCATTCTGTCTTTATCCAGAACTGATCTGCGATTTGTCAGTACCTCCTGAAGTGACCAGATTAAATAAGCATTGCAGTGAATGATGACAGGACCTGGTTCAAATAGCATCTATATGCATCTATACCCCATTCCTCCAAATTTTTCTACCTGTTGTATCATTGGTCATTCCATGCCATGCATCAGTTTACATCATTTTTACTTTAAGGTGTTTCTTCTAAGTTTTGGTTGGCAGCCCAGTTCCACCCAAGTGACCTGAAATCAAGTATCAGTTGTGTTGCTTACGGAACACCTTTGAAAAGAACATATGATACCATTTTCCTGTGCTTTTGTGTATATATGTCATAAAAATAAAAATCTTTAATGGAAATAAAATGGAAGCAACACCATTAAAAAATAAGAAAGGTCTGTGTGAGAGTTAGGAGTGGGGGTAGGGTGGAAACAAACACGCTCTCAAACCAACAGCCCTATGAATATTGCTCAGTAGAAGCAAAACACTGCTTTTTATTCCTCTTGTTATGACTGTTGAGTTTTTGTCACTTGAAATTGCTAGAAGATGGAACATGTATGTAAGTCATTCATCTGTAAGTCATTCATCTGTATGTAAGTCATGTGTAAGTCATTCACACAAAGTCATTCATCTGTGTGTAAGTCATTCATCTGTAGCCCTCCTTTCTGTAGGCTCCAGTGTCTAAATCCTGTGACAGAAGACAGATCTTTTTTTCTATGTAGAGACTGAAAAGTCTTGAAGAGCAACATATCCCACTTATTCCAGAAACTCCATATTATGCCCCTTAGAACAGTTTATCTACATCTTTAAAATATTGAAAAGAAAAGAAAATAGAAAAAAGAATCAGCAAGGTAATGCCTCCTCCCCATTCTGACTCAAAGTGCCCTCCTTACCCTTGTCTCAACTTCTCTAGTTGCTAATTGACCGGATAGTTTTGCAAGTTCAGAAGCGCAGTGGAAAGTGGATCCACAAATGACTTTTTGCTCTCTGGTACTATGTAAAGGAGGAACTTACACATCTGTCCCTGGAGATGTGCAAATTTCCCCTTCCAAAATAAATAAATAAATAAATAAATAAATAAAAGAAGAGCAAAATGAAGAAATGTTGGTCCATTGCTTCAATCATTCCTCTCCAGATTTGTCAAGCAGCTCCGTCTTTCTTAATACCTGGTCAAACTGACAATACCCAAAGGTAGATGTCACTCCAGATAGAAGACAATAGAGGGCAACAGCAAACAATTTATTAAAGGAAGATTCTACAGTTTTAAAAAGTTTTGTGCAGAACAAAGGTAATTCACTAATGTAGCAATGGACTTCTAAGATTTGTGTGTTGAGATTTGATACTGTCCTTATTTCTCTATCAGTTTTTTCCTCTTTGTTTTTATAGCTGTGCATTCATGATAATTACAGAAGCAATCCATTCCATAATTTTCGACATTGTTTCTGTGTCACCCAGATGATGTACAGCATGGTCTCGCTTTGCAGTCTCCAGGTGTGTATTTCTCCGGCCACTTTAGTTTTTCTTTCCCCCTCTTTTATTAGATAATGGAGTTCTAATTATAAAGCATCATGAGTATCTTGGATTTGCATTCATGCCAAGTCCACATTGGTCCACATGGTCCACATTATGCAGTATTGTCTGCTCTGATTGTTGGCAGTGGCTCTCTAGAGTGTCAAGTATGGAAAGATCTTTCCCAACAGCTGGTTCCAGAGATCCTTTAATTGGAGATGTCAGGGATTAGTCCTGTAACCTTCTGTGTACAAATCATGTGCCCTGCCAGTATAGTACAGTTAATGAAATCCATGTCCTCTTTACCACAATAATTTTTTCCCCAGCTGTGGTTACTACTTTAATATGGAAAGGCATAATGTGTAATCATTTTTCTTTATCCATGAAGTCAGGTGGGAGTAGGACTCCTGAAGTGAATTAATTGGTTTACATTCAGTGAGTGAATCAGACGGTAAAGTAAGTTGAAAGAGAGTCAGCAATCTTGGTTAAGTTCTGGGACTCCTGATCTGTCAACTGGAGATACACAACTGAGAGCTCAGCAAGGCTGCAACATGGGCCCTTTCCCCACCTACCTTAAGCCCCGCGTTACTCGAGGAGAGTAGCGCGGGGTCCCTCGGCACTCCCCACTGAGAGGGGCGGCGACAGCGCAGCCGCCCCGATGCTGCTGCTGTCGTGCCCCTCAGCGTGAGGCATTCCTGGCGCTCTTTCAAAGGGCGCCTTTTGATGACCCCGCGCAGAGCGCGGGGTCGAGGGGACGCCCGGGCGCGCGCGCGCTGGGAATTGCGCGCAGCAACCCTCGGAAAAGGGTAAGTGGGGAAAGGGCCATGATTTGGTTTATGCTTGTGATAGCTTATGGATGGCCAGTTGGCTCAAAATACGGAGGTTGGCAAAAATGCCTTGGCTTCCAACCAACTGGTACAAGGCCTGATTGGAAATCCCATTTTACAGTAACCCTGCAAACCATTATCAATTTATGAGAAAAATAGTAAAGAGGGTTCAGTGGTAAAGCATCTGCTTTGCATGCAGGACATCCCAAGTTTCATCCTCAGCATATCCAGTTAAAAGGGTGAGATTGTGCATGATGTGATAGTCTCTACTTGGGACTCTGGAAGGCCTTTGCCAGTCAGAATAGAACTTAATAGATCAATAGTCACTCTGACCGTCCGCTACAGCAATGTAATGGCTGTGGTGTGGTTCATGACCCGCAGGTAAAGTCATAGATCTTTGCATGTTGTTGTTTCCAGGTTCAGTTCCCAGAATTTCCAGGTAAAAGGATCCGTTGAAAGCGTTCTTCTTGAGACTTGGGAGAGCCTCTGCCAGTCAAAGCAGACAAGGCTGACCATGAGGGGTCAATGCTCTCGCTTAGAATAAGACAATTTCATGTGTTTATCTTTGCCTTTAAATAAACCTACTGTACTATCAGACAAAGACAACTTTTTTTCATTGTGCTATTAATTATACATCAGAGATACGCTTGAATAATTTGCTATTGCTACCCATCCCCGCTCCCATTTTGAACCTTGCTTGTAATAAATGTAGGTATTGTGAAGTATTACAAACAATTTTTCTCGGTGTTTAAAAGTGTTTTTGCTTTGCTATGAAAGCTACATGGAAATTGTAAAAATATGTTTCTTTCTGTCCTGCTTAGGTAAAACTTTCTCAAGTTGATATTTTAATACTAATGACAGCCTCAGTGTGTCATGATCTGGATCACCCAGGATATAACAACACGTATGTATCCTTTGGAGCAGGAGCAATGAGTCATACGCTATATATCTGGATAAATATAGACCAAAACATAGACTTCAATCCAGGACATAGTTAAGCATGTCTAAATCCAACTGAAATTAAATGGGAGCACTCTAGAATTAATGATGCTTATTTCATGGTTCATACTAAGAACTCCCAACCCAGAGTAAGTGTACCCCCAGGGGTCCACATCAGAGTGTTTGGGGGTACATGAAAAAATATATAATAGCTAATTTGGGGATATTACTAACATGGTGGTACAATTTTAGGGAAATGGGTTGCCCTAATTACTAATTCAGGGAAACAATTTTTGGTAAATGAGTTGCATGAGTGAAAAAAGGCTGGGAACCACTGGGTTAGGGATGGATTTGGCTTTTTCTCAAAGTGTAAAATAGGCATGATCAATCACCAAGAAACTGTTACCTGATGGTTGTCTGTCTATCTGTGTTTTAAATTCTGCAGGGAAATTGTCTCCTTGATTTTATAAGTATCGTTCCAAGGGCATATTACAGAGCGAATGGGTAGCTGCTGTGTTGTATAAGATGTGAAAACAGATAAGCATGTTTATTTTACCAAGTATTGACATGGTGGGAAGTCATGGCCAATGGTTGCTCCCTGCTGAGTGTACTTTCTGAGAGATAAACACATGTATCTGTCTTATGCCTGTAGCGTACTTGCTAACCTGAAATTTGTGCACAGTCACTTTGTCTAGAAAATTACAATGCTTGACAAATAGAAGTTTCCTCTATATACAATTAGAACTACTTTTATAGTGTCAAATAAATTACACAGATGTTATAGGAGAATACATTCTTGACATAATCTCGGAAAATGTCATTAATATAAATGTGACATTTGACATCTAAATACTAAAGTAGTGGTAATTGAAAGTTCTGAAAAGTTAAAATACTGAAATGGAATATGACACCCTTCTGATACAGAGTGAATTGTTGAAGGAGTTTGACTATTTGTTGAATACTTTTTTTTTCTAAAACAGTTTGTATTGCAACAGGTCTGCCAACAGGGACAAGATGAGGTTATATTTGCACATACGTTTGGAGTCTTAACAAGCCCTGTGTAGTGAAAAACATGAATGGCTGCCGGGGCACACCTGCTACTCTGTGGCATTTGTGTGGTGTCCTGATTTGAACATTGGGCTTTGCTATGGAAACTGAGGTTCAAATGCCCACAGAGTCCTGAAGTTCTCCAAAACAACATACCTTACTGGGTTATTGTAAGCTCATTTGAGGAATAGCAGAATATGCATGAACAAATGGTGGTGGTAGAAAATGCCGTTAAGTCTCAGCCAACTTATAATAACCCTGTACAGTTTTCAAGTCAAGAAATGAACAGGCATGGTTTGCCATTGCCTGCTTATGCTTAGCAGCCCTGGACTTCCTTAGGGGACTCCCCTCCAAGTACTGACCAGGGCTGATTCTGCTGACTCTGCTTAGCTTTTGAGATATGACAGGATCAGGCTAGCCTGCACCATCCAGGCCAGGGCATGAAACAAACACATCCAGACCAGGGCATGAAACAAACAAAAAATTATCTGTGCCAAATATAGTTGAGATAAAGTTTGAAATCTACAACTTTCTTCCTATCCTTCTTACTATGAAAATCTAGAACAAATAACACTGAACCTCATGTTTGAATTTCTGCCTTTTGAAAACAGTTTTGAAAAATACTTCATGAGGAATGTTCAGATATTCTGTGTCCTGGAAACCCATTATAACTAACTATAGCTCTGACCATAATTATATCCCTCTCTATGTGATATATTATTCATATTAAAATATTACAGTTAATAATATAAAAACTTAGAACAAAAACCAATAATTAAAAAATGGCAGGGACCAGCAACCAAGGAAAGGGCAGGTACACAGAGGAAGTAACATACATGTAAAAACACAGAGAGCTGAAGCTTTTGTTTATTGCATTCACAACAGAGTTCTCATTAGTGAGTTCGGTTTAACAAGCACATACTCTGTTTGTGGAAGGAATTGTTGTGGTAAAAGCAGTAACAAAACCAGGCTTGCTTTTCCATTTATGTGTGCCCTTTTATTATATCCAAGCCACTTTATTGGATAAGCTGTAATACTGGATAGCATATTTTAAAGGAGACCCAGATGCTGTGCTGGAGGGATGAATCTGGTATAAACCCACATGGAGCTCACAATACAAAGAAGTGTGTCATCTAGAGAGTTGGGATTGCTAATGCATTAAAACATATATTTTTTTAATGTCAGGTACCAGATTAATGCACGAACAGAGCTTGCTGTGCGCTACAATGACATTTCCCCGCTTGAGAACCATCACTGTGCTGTGGCTTTCCAGATCCTTACCCAGTCAGAATGCAACATTTTTTCCAACATTGATCAGGAACAGTTCAAACGGATAAGGCAGGTATGGGTTACAGTCGAAAAGACTATGACAAAGTTCTTATTCATGTATACTACATATTTTATATAACTGCATTTGATACATTCTTCTGTTTAGTTAATATTTCCAGGGCTTAATTCGTACTAAGGTTTAATTGGGTTTTGTCCTGAAACCTATTTTGTTTAATGGTTGTTTAATGATTGAGTCCATAAGGGGAAGGGCAGCATATAAATATAATAAGTAAATACACAAATGTCTGTGTTTAACTATGGGACATATGAAGGAACAGTAAACAAGAGTGTTTTCAAGCATATACAAAGTAGTCTCCATACACACACACACACACACACAACTGAGGAATTACAGCCCTTCATAATGTGGGGTTAGGAGGAACAACTCTCAGGTCAGTTTTGCTCTGGGAAGTCTTGAACATCAGCGCCTCTCATTTCAGAAACAAAAAATTGCTTTTGGTCAGAGAAAAGAAGCCAAACCTGATAAAATAAGCATTCACAGATTGTAGGCTTAATCATGTAACAAACTGAACTTTTAAAAATCTCATGTGTCTTGAACCCAGGCTATAATGCTTTATGGTTTTCCACAGGTTTTTGTTTTTTACTTATAAAGTGTCCCCATGATACTTTCCTCAAGTCCAAAAAGTTGTATGGCGGAAGTAGCACATGTGCAAGATAGAATTTTCACTTTAACTTTACAGTGATCTTATTTTGCACAGGGAATTATTACTTTAATCCTAGCAACAGACATGGCAAGACATGCTGAAATACTAGACTCCTTCAAGGAAATACTGGACAATTTTGACTATTCAAATGAAGAGCATATTACCCAGGTAAACCAATCAGACAGTCTCGTTATGTTTTCAGCATATGATGTGTGTAAATAAGGCAGTGATTTGTCTAGTTCAGAAGAGTAATCTATCAGCCTTGAGTATTATTTATAACAGAAAGGAGAGTCATATTTTCAAAATGAATAAATGCATCTATTCTTCTTATCTTTGTTGCCAGTTTTTCAGTGGATGTAGGATTGTGTCATCTATCTTCCTGATTTCTAGTTTTTGTTAGAATGGTCTGTCTGATAAGCACCATACTCCTGTTTCTTAAAAAAAAATTTAAAATGGCATTTTCTTCCCTCTTTACACTATATGTAGGGATGGGGGAGGGGCTAATTTCCATTTTCATAAGAAAAATGTTCTATTGGAGATAAACTTACGGTATTATCAGAAAAATCATATGTAGGAATGTCTTCAAATTGAAGGTCACAGTGGGAAAGGAGCTTCAAGCTGCAAATCTGAAGTTTGCTGTTTGCAGTTGAAGGCTGGATGCTGAGTACAAAGGATTAAGGAATGAATGTTCTCCACCTTCCCATCTTGTATTATCACCACCATTCCCTTCTTTGGTTATGTTGATAGATTCTGCACACAGTATACTCTGCTAAGTCATCTGCCCTCCCCAAACCCAACCCCAGGCCCCTCCCCTAAAATCCCCAGCAATTTCTTAACTCAGGCTCATTCCGCACATGCAGAATTATGCACTTTCAAACTGCTTTCAGTGTTCTTTGAAGCTGTACGGAATGACAAAATCCACTTGCAAACAGTTGTGAAAGTGGTTTGAAAACGCATTATTTTGTGTGTGCGGAAGGGACCTCAGAGTAGCAACCTTAGGTGGGGGAAGACCACAGAAAGGGCCTTTCCACTAGGGCAACACATATCCTGTCTTATGTCATGTCCCGTGAGGCTTGCCTAGCACATGCCCTGCTCTCTTTTAAGCATGAGATCATAACATTGTATGTGGGGAGGGAGGGTTACCTAGGCTTTTTGCTAAGGGGGTTGATCCTTTCAATTTGCTTTTACAATCAGTGTCTAGCCTGAGGACTATTAATATTTTAGGTTGTTAATGTTAGATGCTGCCTATATGCTGTGGCTGTGTTTTATCTGGCTGATGGGTTTTTTTTAACAGTTTGTTAATTTTAGTGAATTTATCCTGTTTATAGCTTATCATGCTTTATTTTGTAAGCCGCCTCAAACCGGTTCTCCAGAAAGGTGGCATTATCATTTTCTTAATAAACAGTAGTTGTGAAGGAAGATAAATTACTGAATTTGGTGACAGCTTTTGCCAAAGCTGTAGACTCTTAGGCAACAGGGAAACCATGCATGTCAAATTCAACAGGGAAACCATGCATGTAATAGGCAGAAGAGTGCAAATTAGAAATAGAATATAGATAATACTTACCTGCTTTGGGTAGAGAGCCTTCATGGTAAACATAGGCCTCACCTGCCCACCAGGAGTGCCCCATTCACGTTGGATGGAGCGGCTCCCAGATCCAGGAGCACAATGTATCAGCTGGAACATACATGGAGTTCTAGATGGAGAAAATTAAGATTACACCCACACACTGTTGGATATTGAACTATTGTTGATCTACAGATAATCCAGTCACAAATGATGGCTATAGAACAACAAAAGTTCAGTATCTAGCAATGTGTGGCTGTGACCTAAGCATAAACTATATTCCATAGAGATCAACAGCAAATGCCTCATTGCTTTCAGTTGATCAGGCCTGGAGTTTCCTGTTACTTTGATCCCAATGTAAAGTGGAGGAAATCCAGTCTAGTGAATGGCACAGATAAGAATGGCAGATCCCTTGACCATGATGCTTTCCTGCTTTCAGTTGAAGATGATACTGATCAAATGCTGTGATATCTCCAATGAAGTACGTCCAATAGAAGTCGCTGAACCATGGGTAGACTGTTTATTAGAGGAGTATTTTATGCAAGTAAGAGTTTATCTTATGTAGCAATGTAATCATTCGTCTTTCAGCTCTATAACTGAAAGCCATCAGGTAACAATGTCTAACATGCTTTATCCACCTAAATCAGGGGTAGGGAACCTGCGGCTCTCCAGATGTTCAGGAACTACAATTCCCATCAGCCCCTGCCAGCATGGCCAATTGGCCATGCTGACAGGGGCTGCTGGGAATTGTAGTTCCTGAACATCTGGAGAGCCGCAGGTTCCCTACCCCTGACCTAAATGAAAGAACACCTTCTCAATAAACTCAGGGAAGTATGTCATTTTGACAGTGTTCACCAAATAAAAGTTGCTGTAATTGACTCTAATTTGTAACCTAAAAAGACAATCACAGTCTAAAAATGCAAGTGTCACTAGGTTGCCACTTTGTTCACTTTAATAGGAACTCATTTCTCAAGTAAGGCTTGATTCAAACTTGGCTGTAGCAGTGCTTTTTTACTGACACAAAATGGCCCCATTGAGGTCTTGTTTTTTCCTTTTTAGGAGATGCACACCCTTAATTTGCAAATCAACCTGACTACCAAAGCTTCCCAGGAATCTTTATGAAATTGAAGGGATTAAAAACTGGGTCTCCTTTCCCAACCAATACTAATATACAAATTATTTCAATATAGAACAGAAGTAGGGCTGTTTTTACAAAACTCAACATGTAAGAAGGAGGGAAGCCCCAAAAGGCAAGAACTGTGGCTGTAGACAAAAATCAGTTAAATGAGCAGTGTTAAGTGGGTCAAGTTTGGATTGTTTATATCTGCATAGATTGCTCTGAAACATTCATAACAAAGTGAAAGACTAAGGACTGGAATAGTGTTTTTGAAAAGAAAAAAGTAAAAGAAAGATCTCTGATCAATTCAAAAGGATAATCTCATTAGTATTAAAAACACCTTATGGTGCCACAGTTATCACTGGATTTCCACTGGAGATTATTTCTTACAGGAATCAACAAAAAAATTAAAATGACAGCCAAGTGGCTCTCCCACACGCCAATAAATTAGTGTGCATACGAGCTTCAGCAACTGGCCTAATGCCAAGCAAAGATGAATCGTGATAGGAAGCACAAGTAGGCACTTTTGTGATTTCCTGTGTGGGGAAAATGCATCAGCTATCTTCATGGACCAGACCAGTCAAAACGTGGCAGCTCTTGATGAAGTGCTGAGGCTGCCCTTCACTCATTTGACTTGAACAGTGTTTTTTTTTCTTTCACTAAGACAAATGAAACCAATTTCTTAGTAACTTTATCCTGCTCATCACTCCAGTGTCTGAACATGGTCCATATTTGAAAAAAGTATAAATATTTGGAAGTAAGGGAGGCATTAGACAAGACTGTGTGATCTTGTGTGGGTGCCCTCCAATTTGGAACAAGACTGCGCTTTCGGAAGAAAGTTTGCTTTGGAAAGGGAATACTAGAAAAGGGAGAGTGGAGCATGTAGGAACACTGTAGGAAGGAAGTGCATGAAAGACATGAATGGCAAGGGATGAAGAGGAAAAATGTCCTAGGAGCTGAGTGTGCCATCATTTGTTTTAGAAGCCCTCTGCTAAACTTCAGTATGAGGGAGCACTTTCCCCTGTTCTTGATTTCTATATTCCAGGCTAGAACGCTGGCATTGCCTGTTTAACCCTGGCGTGAGGTAATCCTAGCATTAATGTGAATATCTGCAGAGGGTTTTTTTTTTTTAATGTAGGCTCCAGTTCCCACACTGTGGCATAATTATTAGTGCTGCCAACCCTCAAGTCAGGGATGGAAATCACTCAAAATTACAACTGATCTCCAGACAACTGAGATCAGTTCCCCTTGAGAAGATGACTGCCTTGGAGATTAGACTCTACTGCATTTTACGCTGCTGAAGTCCCTCCCCTCCCCAAACCCCACCCTTTCCAGAATCCACCCCCAAATCTCCAGAAATTTCCAACTCAGAGTTGGCACCCTACTCTGTGATACCGTATATACTCGCATATAAGTCGAATTTTTCAGCACATTTTTTGTGCTGAAAAAGTTTCCCTCGACTTACACGCGAGTGAGGTGTATTTAAAAAAATATTTTACGGTTTTTACTTTGTCAGCTGCCAGGGAGCGAAGTTTTTAGGCTAGTGGCACCAACATTTCAGGGATTTTTCAAGAGACTCTCCTGATGATACCACCCAAGTTTGGTAAAATTTGGTTCAGGGGGTCCCCCATCCCCCATTGTTTCCAATAGGAGTTAATAGTAGATGGGGCTACATTTTGAGGGTCCATAACTTTGGACCCCTTGAACCAAACTTTACTAAACCTGGGTGGTATCATAAGGATAATCTCTTGATGATATCAGCCAGGTTTGGTGATGTTTGGTTTAGGGGGTCCAAAGTTATGGATCCCCAAAGTGGGTGCTCCCATCCCCCATTGTTTCCAATGGAAGCTAATAGTAGATGGTTCTACCCTTTTGAGGGTCCACAACTTTGGACCCCCTGAACAAAACTTCACCCAACCTGGGTGGTATCATCAGGAGGGTCTCCTAAAGATACTCTGAAATGTTGGTACTGCCAACTTTCCTCCCCTGACCAAAAATCCAGTTTTGAAGGATTTTAACTCTGGTGTTTAGCTTGGTTGCTGATTGAGCTAAGGTTTTTGTACTTTTAAAGTTATTGTTGAGACCGTATTATTTTTGTTGACCCTCTTTTCCACTTACAGAGCTAATTTACTGGTTTTCTTTGAAATAAATATTCAAAAACATTTAACCTACTGATGTCTCAATCAATGTAATTTTATTGGTATCTATTTTTATTTTTGAAATTTACCAGTAGCTGTTGCATTTCCCACCCTCAACTTATACACGGCTCAGTAAGTTTTCCCAGTTTTTTGTGGTAAAATTAGGTGCCTCAACTTATATGCAGGTCGACTTATACACGAGTATATACAGTAAATATTAGAATAACCATTCAAAATTATCAGATTAATGTCCATAATCTATACAGAATTTTCTCGTTGCTAAATTTGGCCAGTTTTGTATGGAATTATGATTTTCCCTTTCCGTAGCCTTAAAATATGCACACTGCTGTTCACCGTTTCATGGAGTCTTGAAACTTTCCCTTTC
Source organism: Sphaerodactylus townsendi (assembly GCF_021028975.2). NCBI lineage: Eukaryota > Metazoa > Chordata > Lepidosauria > Squamata > Sphaerodactylidae > Sphaerodactylus > Sphaerodactylus townsendi. Next base: position 70,765,238 of record NC_059428.1, read on the forward strand.
TGTTCTATGATGGGGTGATGTTTGGAATATATGTGTTGCAGTCTTGAGTGCACTTATGAGACAGTGGCCTATTATACATGGGTGCTCTGCTGCACAGCAATGGTGTGTTTCCTTTGGGGCAGAGTTTTCATTGCAGATGCACTCACACTTATGGTGCCACAGATCCTGGAAGCCTCGCAGTTCCTGTGATTGGGCAAACCCCAGTGTTTTCCCTGGCTTTGATGTTTTCGCTCTTTCCAGTCCCCCCCCCCCCCCGCTCCCTGTGCTGCAAGGAAGGGACTGAGAGAGAACTGACAGAGGGTGAGAGAGAGAAGGGGAAGGCAGCAGCAGCAGCAGCAAGGGAAGAGCAGGCAGAGCACTGTACTCTGGCATCAGCAAAGCATGCCTGATAGCCAACTTCCCTGCTAGAAGGATGGTGAAAAGGATCCCATTGGTTCGTGCACACTGCCTGCCAGCACTCCACCAAGGCAAGTCTGCCTCCTCCCTCAGACGACAGCTGGATCTGCTTCTTTTGTTTGTGGCTCCTTTCAAAGTGGCTCAAAATAATTTTTTTAAAACCCTTTCCTTGAACATAGAAGGAGAATGTGAAAAACAGCAATATCAATGTAACACAGACATATTGCTATCACGCAGAAGTAACGATAGAACAGTATAAACATTTAAAGGACTTTAAAAACAAAGCCTGCAATTGTCGAAGGCTTTCACGGCCGGAATCACTTGGGTGCTGTGTGGTTTCCGGGCTGTATGGCCATGTTCTAGCAGCATTCTCTCCTGACGTTTCGCCTGCATCTGTGGCTGGCATCTTCAGAAGATCCTCTGAAGATGCCAGCCACAGATGCAGGCGAAACGTCAGGAGAGAATGCTGCTAGAACACGGCCATACAGCCCGGAAACCACACAGCACCCAAAGCCTGCAATCTTGCAATGACTGGATGTGACCAGGGGGTGGGGGCAAGAAGCTGCCCTGTAGGAAATGGCACACCGCCTTGTATGTAAACAGAGATGTGTGGGGAGGCCTCACTGTGACTCCCATTGTGGTGCAAAGAGCACCAAGGGAAGCTCTCCATGCATAATAGGCCAGTAAGTCCCATGGAACTCAATGGGATTTACTTCTGAATATTCATATTTAGAATTGTACTGGTAGCGGTTGCTAGGGGATTTATTGTCTTCACTATCAACTGGTGAGAATTATCATTAAGAATTTGCTGCCTCTGTCCTAGAGTGACCGGGAAAAGTCTGAAGGCCTCCCTGTGGCCCCTTTCATGGACCGAGACAAAGTGACCAAGCCTACAGCCCAGATTGGTTTCCTGAAGTTTGTCCTTATTCCATTGTTTGAAACTATAGCAAAGGTAAACTATGAGATGGCTGTATTTAGTGTCTTAAATCAATAGGATTAATTGATTCAAAACTTCTGGGTTATCTAAAAAGATTTAATTGGGCAACATATTTAAAATATTAAATTATTTTTAATGTAAGTATTTACTGGATACTACCATAGAAGGAACATTCCCTTTAATCTCACATACAATACGTTTGTGATGTCTAAAACCAAAGAGTGTGCACCTTTTCCCTCAGAACTTCTTGTCTTATCCATTTTCACATGTAGACAGCTTTACAGCTGTATCATGTTTACTTGGAAAGATCTGAATTATTTCATCGAGACTTATAGCCAAATACTCATAGCAGTGCAAACACAATTGACTTAATAATGTTAATGGATTGACATTCATCGCATTAAGATGATTAAAAAGTAATCAGGTGACAGCTCTAATAAGTTACTAATATTTCAGTTAGAATTCAGAAAAGGTTAGGTTTATTTTAGGTTGCAAAAACAAACACAATACCAATTTGATCTATTTTTATCACACAAAGATTTTATTATTGATTGATTGATTGATTGATTGATTGATTGATTGATTGATTGATTGATTGATTGATTGATTGATTGATTGATTGATTGATTGATTGTTTTGATTTGTAGACCGCCCCATCCCCAAGGGGCTCTGGGCGGTGTACAACAACATCAACATATATCCAGTTTATAACAAAATAAACAATTATGACATGTATTAAAAATCCATTAAACCCATTAAAAAAGCAGTCAATACAATAATAACAGGTGTCCCATAACCCAATTTATTAAAAAGCCTCCCCGAAAGGAGGGAACGGCCGGACTCCTCCATTAGGAGGGTAGCGTAGATGGAAACAAAAAGAATGGTAAAAGTAAATTAGTAAACACATCTCTTGAGAAAAAAATTTCATTGAGCTTTCTTGCTTTATTTTAGCTTTTTCCAGAGGTAGAAGAAGTGTTGCTCCAACCTCTGTGGGAATCTCGGGGCCGCTATGAAGAGTTGAAGCAAACAGATGACACCATGAAGGAGGTAAGAGGGACTCCTTCAAGGATTCCTCCCTGAAAGACCAAAAGGGATGTGTGTAGACTTCTATGAATGAACCAGGACCCTGGGAATTCCCCTGTAAGGGACTTAATTATTGCAAGAAGCATGAGACCCAAAGGGACATAACTCTAAAAAACTCTGCATACAAAGAAATGTGCACAATCTTTGAGTCTCGTGGATCATAAAGGGGGGAGGTTGTTGAGTGTTAGTCCGTGGCTGATCTGGTGTAGCAATTTTAAGGACAATGGACAGTATTCCTCAAGCCTTCTTAGTCTCATCCATACCTTTCAGCCTTGGGAATGCCATAAACAGGTATTGGACAGCTTCAGGACAGAGGCCTGGCAGGTTTTCATTGCCTTTATAACCACGTTATGCAGAATAGATTTTCAGGATCCAAGACTGTGCAATCCAAGGGGGAGGAGGAAACCACATTGGAAGCAGTGGAAGGATTTTGCCAGTACCTGTGCCACAAGCACTGTGCAAAGTGGCACAGACACCAGCGCCAAGAGTCTTACCCCAGCAGTGGAATGCTGTGTTGCAGGAACCAGGAGGTATTCCTCAATGCTGGCATTCCTGCACAGTAAGTGGACGCGTAAGAGGAATTCCTGGGGGTGGAGTAAGGGGAATTCCTGGGGGTGGAGCTAACTTTAGTTGACTCCCAAAGAACTTTCAGCCCAGGAACACCCCCTATGCTGGCAGCTGACTTATGCCACACAAAAATGTGGCATAAGTCAGTCTTCCCAATGGGATTTTCAGGTGGCTCGGGGGGGGGGGGGTAATTTCCCCCCTTCTCACACTGCCCAAAACCCCATTGGAGATGGTGCAGGTCGGCTGCTGCGGTGCTGTCTCCAGCTCAACCACCACCACCCCCTTTGGATTAGGCTGCCTGTCTCCCATGTGTCTTTCTCCCCCATGCCCCTTTGTGTTCCATCTCCTACCAGGATCCTGAAAGGCTCTCCTCCTTGTCTTTCCTCTGGTCCTTTAATGCTATTCTGTCTAATCCTTCAAGGCAGCCTACACTTCCAACTTTCATTTCTCCCTGTCTGATCGTAACAGTGAATGTTACCTAGGGTTTAGGTACTGCCTTCTTGTATATGTTTGGCTTTCAAATCTGATTATTAATAATACTGCTACCAGCCAGTCCAAATGTTGTCATGGATCCAAAAACCCAGGTCCCTAAGAATGGTTAAATAAAAAGTGTTGAGAGTAAAAGGAGAAATTCCACTGGAATTAATAGGAGGCAATAGGAGTACTAACAAGGAGAGCGTTCATTTACAAGGAATTTTGCATTGCTATAAGATTATAGCTGACAGAGCAAGATATTGCAGACTTTGCATATTTTACAAAATCTGTGAAGTTTATAAAGCACATAATGGTGGATATTCTTTACCAGGCCAAGCCAGTTCACTTATATCCTTTCCAATAATTCTGCTGTGCATGGCAGATAAGGTATGTTAGGAGGCTTTTTATTTTGTTTTCAAACTTTGATTGATCTGTTTTCCAATCGTAGTGGTTGCTATGGAGGAAAATGTGCGAGGCTTCACAGTATACATCTTTCACACAGTTTAGCCATGCTGAAAATGTACTGACCAGCTCAGTAACGCTGAAAGAATTCTTTTTTGTTGCTGTGCACTGATGCGTGTGGGTAGCAGTGGTTCAGATCAACAAGGTTTCTGGCTCCTTAGCCCTTGGGCTGGTTCAAATGAAAAGTTGCATTCCTGAGCATGAATGCTGCCACTTGGAAAGGAGTTCAAGAGAGAGATTATGGAAATACTTGAGCCTCCCTTGCAATGCATTCAAGAGCACTGTATGTGGAAGGCACTTCCAAACTCTATGCATGTTTGCTTACTTCTAATTAAACGTTCAAAGGACTTCAGCCTTTCATATGGCCCCTTTGGCTTCTGAAAGCAAACAGATTTTTTTCTTTAAAAAGTTTCACACACCTTAAGGATAAAAACTCTGTTCTCCCACAGTTAACGAAGCTGGGTTTTTCAGAACTCTTTGTTCCAGTGTGTGTGTGTGGGGGGGGGGGGGGGGGTTTGCTACATTTTAAAAAACCTTTTAAAAACAGTGTTTGTCATCAGATGTCAAACTGGGTTAAAAAGGCCATTTGAATGGGACCTGAGGCTGCTTCCACAAAGGGGCTGAAAAAGCTACCCTACTATGGAAGCAGCAGCAAGTGGGGTGGATGCAGGTGGGGACAGTGTCTGTGTGTCCTGTCCCATGTTGCTGTCCACACTTTCCTGCTCCTCTTTTGTGTCACTGCAGAAGCACCAACACATCAGTCATTGTACTAGGTCTCCCTGTAGCCCAACTACCACTCTTTGGCAGATTCCGCATGGGCCAAAAACAGTTGTGTGAAAACAGTGTAAAAGGGTTTAGAATAGTGTAAAAGGTTTTACACTGTTTTCGCACTGTTTTCACACCACTGTTTTTGGCCCATGCAGAATCCGCCTTTGTTCCTTCACTGCTGAGCCATGATGCTCAACACACTGAAGTTCAACTGTGGACTGGAAAAGAAGCCCATTAAAGGACTAGAAGGAGAAAATGCAAAACTGATCGCCAACATTTTGAAGGCAGTGTTCAGCTCTGTCCCAACCCCCAAGGACTGGCTGAGAGGGGAGCGTCCACAGAGATGCTCCGTCCACAGGCACCCCATTATCCTCCTTTGAACCAGAGCAAAGAAAAAGTTCTTTTGCTGTTACTCAAGGACTAAACCCTTTGAAACCCTAAGAGTCATACTCAGAAAAAGCATGACATTGCGTGGAAGCTCTCCTGCTCCCGCCCCCAAAATTATGGGAACATGCCGCATTACTCTTAAATTACATCTTAACTCCATAGATCCAGGAAAATGGAAACTTTGAATTTGGATGTATGTTCTGTTATATGCCTGCCGAAACAAGCTTTGTGACTTTTGCCTTAGAAGTGGATTTCTCAAGTAACTGAGTTGCTAGACCCAGTAAGGTCAGATGTAGGCAATGGTTTTTAAGAGGGTTGCCAATGGCAGGATGTGTGATGCCTTATAGTGTCCATAAAATGTGTGATGCCTTATAGTGTCCTTTATCCTGCTCTTTCCCCTAATCAAAATATGTTTTGTACATTTTGCAGCACTATGGAAATTATTTGGACAGACAATAATGAGATCCATCTTGCTGTTTATGACTTTTGCTGTGAAAGCAATAATTAAGAATAAGAATAATGAGACAGTGGGATGAGTGTGCGGACCAATTCCTCTATCAACAGTTTTGACACCATATGACAAAGATATCTTGTACCCTTGAATAGCAATAAGCATGAGCATACAGTGGCAACATCTGCTTGCAGCCTGAATTATAAAATCATTTGGTTTATGGAATTGTTGGTAGGATGCTGGGATCATTACCGTCCTTCAGTGATCCAGTGAAGAAAATGCCTGTTGGGGCATTTCCTCACCCACTTATTCAGCATGCCTGTTCCACCTGCAATGTCTTTAGATGCCCATTTTTGGTATAATGGCTGAATATGGCATTTGCACTATTCAAGATGTGTAGCTTTAAGAAGCAGAGATAATCCAGATAAACTCCAAAAATCAGCTGCCTGAGCAGGGTTATGCTGATCAGATTCTACACATATACTGCCCACTGAAACATTAAGGCTGCAGATGGATGTCCGGTGGCCCAGGTGGTGGGATAAGCATGCCAGCTGTGCTCCTGTTCTGTTATCACACACGGGGAAATATTGGAGAGAATGTAATCTGATCGGATTGATGGGTTTTTCCATTGCTGGAGCATTAAAGTCTCAGATAAAGAAACATAATAGCTGCTGCCCACCAAGCTCTGATATTTCATAACCTGTTCTAGTTTTTGAGAAACCTGTACAAAAGCCATGGCAGAATCCATTAAAATGAATAGTGCTCATGCTGTGGCAATGCATAGGTTGTACTCGATGATTCAACTAATGAATCAGCTGCCATTCATGTGTCAGTGAGTCAGCTATTCCATTCTACTCATCATTCTAGTTACAGAAGAAGAAGAATGAAAGTTTGGCCACAGAAGGCAGGGAAAAGTAAGAAGCAAAGCAAATGACAGGGTGCATCAAGGTAAGGCATGTTGTTTCACATTAAAAATTGCAGCAAATTGCCGAAGCCTTTAAATATTCCATCTAGTCAAATTCAGTATTTCCCTTCAGTTCTCTGAAAAAGGTTTCCTACCTTAGCACCGGGGTCATCAATCCTTGATTGATGCTTTTCATTAGTGATCAGATATAAGATCCCAAATTCTGTAGAATCCTCTTTCTGGCAGAATATTAACCAGTTTCACTCAGTAACAGTAAAATATATTGTGTTGGATCTAGATTAAAATTTCCATTAATGGGAAGGTCGCAGTAATTTCCACTAGTTCTTTCCTCCTGCTTCAAATCCCCAGTTTGCCTTGCATGGCAATCCTGAAGGTCCATGTCGCCCACAACCAATGTTTCAGAGAGATCAATAAGTTGCAATGGGGGTGGGAGGGAGGCAGGAATGTTTTGTTCCCATGACCATGAAGAGAAAATTTAGTCTGGATCCAACCCATTCTTTCTCCTACTGAGCATGTATGTCCAACAACTTTCATTTCTAAACCGAAAGCTTATAAGCACAGTGTGCAAAAAAGTGATACCATTTTATAAAGGAGCATGAACATGAGTCTTACATTTGCATTATGGTCCTTCTCCCTGCTCCAATCCTGCCATATCTCTGATTGCTATGTGACCTAATTCTGATTAGCACAGTTCTTCTATGTATATACTGACTCAGCACATCTGAGGTGTGCCAAAAATTCTGTGTATATGAGAATACATTCTCTGGGTCTAATGATGCTTGTGTTGTAATTCCAGCACTATAATGGATACAAAAATCCTTTAGAGGTTTGCCAAGTCCATGCTGGGAGACAGTGCAGCTGAGCATTCTGGGACAACATAGCATTTACAAAAGATGCCGTTGGACAGCTGATACTACCATAAGCACTTTTCAAGTTTCTTATTGAAAGACTAGCATTTATCCTCGTGGATGCAAATTATAAGGAACCTCTGCTGTTGTACTTTTTATTTTTAAAGTTGTCTTCTAAATAATATATTCTTATACCAAAAAAGGCTGCTGTAATTATTCTCTTTTGTAGGTTTTATATGTTTTGAAAAACTGCTTTTGCTTGTTCTGTGTGGACATATTGGAGGAATTTGTACTTTTAAAACAGTTGTTTTAGAAAGATTTATATGTCAAGTTGTATACAATTAAAATTATAATAGTTAATCTCATTGTGCTTATGTAGACATTAGGAGCCTGACTCTACCCTAGCTGAGGTCTCCTGTCACTTTGCTGAGATTTCAGACAAAACCTAATAGCAGGCCATGTGGAATAACCATAAGTCTATCTTCCCTGTCAGCCACCATTCCTTGAAAGATCTTTGGAGAAAGAATGGAAAATAGAAGACCAAACCCTCAAGCTACCTCCTGTGGTCTGCTGCCTTTTCTCATTGCCATAAATGTCACTCTTCCACACCACTCTGGGGATAACTGAGGGGACATATAGCAGTTCAGAATGACATACATGGCTTAAGGCCTTCTTGTGGCCTTACTCCTCAGCGGAGAATTTCAGCTGACCTGGAAAAAGCTGGAAGGCACTTCAAGCACATCTAGTGCTGAGGCTGAGCAAGTTTGGATCTATGAGCTATCTAAATGGGAGACCACTACATGGAGGCAAGCAAGCCAATCTTTGGAGCCAAGCTACTCTCTGGAGGAAAAACAGGGTATGGCAGTAAAGCAACAACGAATCTATTTTGTTGTTATATGGGCATTTTCTGCATCACTGTTAATGTGTTTAAGATATACTTTGCTTTAGGGACATCTAAAACACTGTGATTCCAAAAGGTAGCCATATTAGTTTTCAGCAGCAAAACTAGCATGTCCTGCATGGTATTATACTTTTCCCTTTAGTGGTCTGACTCTTGACAGCTTGTGCCACAGGGAGTGTGTTAGTCTTTAAAGTGCTTCTAGACTCTTTGTAGGTGTGGCTAAAATATTCTAAATTGTGCTAAGTTTGCATAGAGATGAGTTGTTGGGAATTTGGTTAACTGGATACTTTGTATTACTAAAGTTCCTATAATGACCAGCACTCATGACATGCCTAAGTGGTTCTTGATGGAGCAGTAGACACATAGCTCAGAGATGGAACACATGTTTTGTCTGCATGAGAGAAAAAGTTTAATTCCTGAAACTGCTAGTTAGATGAATCTCAGGCTGTGCACAGAAGACTGGTTGATGCATGAAGATACTAAATTGTTTGTTGTTGTTTCACGCAGAAAGCCTAGCATACATACAAGTCTTCAATGCCAATCATTAGTGCTCTTTACAGCTGGCAACTAGAATTCCAACCCTCAGTCCCTGCATCTTTTGGTTTGGCAGTAAATGAAAGGTGCCATTTCCCTTTTCTACTTTGTTCTTAATAGTACAGAACTGTGATAACATGTAGACATGACAGTATTCAAGTACACATCAAAGACTATATGCATTGGTCCATGCGTAACTTCTACTGTACCCCATTGTAGATATGTACATGAAACCACAGGGTGTGTGAAGCTAGAGGAAGAGAGGTGTGGAACAGAAAGGACACGGGGACCAGAGCAAGGCAACAAGTTCCACAGGGCTTGGCTGATCTGGTCTCTGGTTTCTCAGGACTGCACTTACCTGGATAGCTCAGGCTACTTAGATCTCATCAGATCTTGGCTAATAAGCAGGCAGTCCTGGTTAGTATTTGGATGGGGGACCACCAAAGCATTCCAGCATTGCTATACAGGGGAAGGCAATGGCAAACCACCACTTTCAGTCTCTTTCTTTGAAAGCCCTGCAGGGTCACCATATTTCAGCTATGATTTAATGGCACTTTACACACATACATAAAAATTTTCTCAGGATGTGATATTAATTAGTCTGTATTCTGAGTTTTACATAGTTTTGGGAATGTATTGAAGAACATTTTTAACATTGTAGAAAAACACTATATAACTATATTAAATACATGGCAGAAACTGTATCAGCCAGCTATGAGGTGCTTGGAGAAAAGAGGTATAAAGGACTGAAGAAGCCCATCCAGCAGGTAGGACTGAGAAAAAAGTTGTGTCTCTGCTCCCACTGCTTGGAAGTAGAGGTGATCATAACGTTACAGTTAAGGTTGTTGAAAACCTGTCTTGTGAGTCAGGAAATGGTGGAGAGTATGACATAATTAGGTTGACACTACTCTTGTAATGAGGTTCCACTGTAACCAAAGACAGAATAAGGATTTGTATATACCAGGGGTCTGCAGCCTGCGGCTCTCCAGATGTTCATGGACTACAAATCCCATTAGCCCCTGCCAGCTTGGCCAATTGGCATGCTGGCGGGGACTGATGGGAATTCTAGTCCGTGAACATCTGGAGAGCCACAGGTTGCAGATCCCTGGTATATACAGAGCAGAAAGAGCAAGAGACCTTGTATCTGATGGTCTGACACCGGTGTGAGAAACGCACCACTCTGTGTACCAGTCTTAGATATAAATGCTAACTTGCAAATACACAGTAATTTCCACAGAGAGTCGTTTTACACTGTTATTTAGGAAGGGCTATAGCTACAAAGTGCATATAAGGAAGGCACTGTGCTAAGAGAGCTTATGTTTTAAGGGCACATGTACCCAAGCCATATGCCAGCAAGCTGTAAAGTTCTGTTTTAAAAAGAAATGTGTAGGTGGGCAGGCAGACTTTCTTCCACACAAAACAGGAACTATCTTGCTCAACTCAGGCTTCCCTTTCCAAAGAACCTTGGTGACTAATGCTTGGTGCTTTGGCACTGATTAATAATCTCATCACTATTACTGTGACAAGATGTTTTTGAAATTGCAAACTTTTACTCATGCCTGTATTTATTTGTCTTTGTATATTAATCTTTTCATTTGTGATAGTACAGTGACATATTTTGGTGGATCACAGCTATATCCCATTTTATCCATTTCTGTTAATCAGTAATGTTCCAGCTGCTCTAAAATTCATACATTATATAGATCCATCCCAGGAAATACCTTCAGCTTCACACTCTGTCTGCCACTGCCTGACCACCTACTTAGCATTGCCCCTGGGAAGAGGGGGGCTACCAACAGATATCTGTAGTTTTGCCACTTTGCTATTAAGTCTTCTAAACAATTGTAATTTATTTTCACATGGAAATATAATAAACAATAGTAGAATAAAAAATAATTTTCAATGTTATTGTATTCCTAGCATTCCTATTCATTCAACTGTGTCCCATCCCAGTTGAATCTGCTTTCGGTAGCTAAAATTCACACATTTTTCTTGGGATCATGGCTATTGCATTATATAATTTTGGTGACAAAATGTGTCTGTTATTTCCCAGCAAAGAAGCATGTATTGTGTACAAACACACAGCAACCAAATCTTTTATAGCTTTTTGAAGCTGCTACTATCGGAACAGCCTCCGTAGATCATTTGTAACTTTCTAAGCTAAGGAGCCTTGCTTTATATTTGACATCTGCTGGTGCATGTGCAGAAGGAGGGACAGAGGAACAAATGCCTTTTACCATTTTCTTTTGAACTGAATGCTCAAATTGATGCTGCACTGAGAGTATGCTTGTGGATGAATTTATAAATACTTTATAACTTGATATTTATAGTAGTTTGCTGTACCACATGAACCTCCACCATCTTGGACACATGACCTTAAAAGGCATACCTGGAAGGAGAAAGGCAGTCAGTTAGCAGGTAGTGTACAAGGCAGTAAGTAAGCTGTTCTTATAACCAGGTGCTGGTTGACAAGACACACAGAGGTAAAGCCTCAAGGCTTGGAAGGGAAGCAGAGAATCTTGGCCCTCCCAGTGGGCAATTCCTACAAAGGCCAGGTGATGGCAGGGGTTGAACACAGAGATGCTGGGAACACCTTGGATGGCATGGTGAAATAGGGCCTATAAATCAAAGCAGTACTGTTCAATTGCAGTTCTAGAAAAAAACTGGATGTCAGTTGAAATCTTTTAGCTCTGTTCCATTCCATCCCACATCTCCATTGTTGCATTTGGGGTCAACTGAAGCTTTTTAGCAGTCTTCAGAAGCAACCACATATAAAGTTCATTTCTGTAGCTTAATTTTGAGATCAAAGAATGTTTTTCTGGGAAAGGATGCCACTGGTTTACTGACCAAAGCTGGCTGAAAGTATTCCATGCCACAGAAAAGCCGTGAATCCCCATCTGCAGTCTAGAACAAATATCACCTCTAAACTGCAAGCCTACTTTGTCAAGGAGGAATGAAATTCAATATAGGACTGTCTAATATAGCAATCCCTGGTTAGCTATTTTCTCAACCAACAGAATTTTCTCTGAATGTCAGATAACACTTTTTAAATTACCCCTCCTCCAGTCCATTACCACCTCTGTTCAGCACATCTGCCACCTCACCTGAATTGGCTAAAAAAGATAAATTAAAACAGAATTTCTACAGCACTGAGATTTCATTCTACATGTTTGGACAACATATCACAGTGGTTATTTAACAGTAGATGTAAAAAGTGCAGCGTCACAACTGGACCTTGAATACAAAGAGGTCAAGCAGCCATCTTCCAGCATCACCTTTCTTGACATTCCTTGACAAAAACATCAGATATATACTGTGAATGATGGAACTGAAGGCTTCCAAGAGGTCTAGGAAAATTAATAGGATTGCACACCAGCTGTGTCTCTCCTGAAGAAGAGTTAGGATAGCAATTGCAGTGAATCACACGCTGCATCAGTGGAGAGATAATTAGAAGGTTAATCTACTTACAGAATTATCCAATAGATGTGGGGGTTGATGATGCCTAGTAACTAAGGCCCCTTCCGCATGTGCAGAATAATACACTTTCAATCCACTTTCAATGCACTTTGCAGTTGGGGTTTGCTATGCGGAATAGCAAAATCCACTTGCAAACAGTTGTGAAAGAGGATTGAAAGTGCATTATTCTGCATGTGCAGAAGGGGCCATTGTGAGGCCTAAAGGCTTCTTTTTCAGGTTTCTGTTTTGCTCCTTCCTTTGCTGATTGCTCAGTCTGCAGCAGACGAGAGACAGATCTGCACTGTAAAAATGTAATTATCTGTTCTGTGTGTTTGAGACAGTTTCCGCACGGAGGCGGAAGGGGTCGGGTCGGCGTAGATGACACTCTGGGACCGTTCGCATGAACGGTCCCAGAACCGGCCGGGACGACGGCGCAGAGCTGCCCCGTCGTCAGGGCGATCTTTCTGTCCTGCGGCCCTCTTGCACGTCGCCGAGGCCAGGGGACACCCCCCCTGCCCTGCGCCACCGCTCCAGAGTCGCAGGGCAGAGGGGGCGTGTCCCCAGGCCTTGGCGACGCGCCGGAGGGCCGCAGGACAGGTAGGTCAACAGGACATGGGGGGAGGGAGGGCACCTTGGAGCCGCCGTTTTCCGAAACCCTCGCTTCCCAAGTGAGGTCGGAAAACGGCGGCTTCGAAGCAGCTGCGCCCCCTGTGCGAATGGCTCCCTGGGGACGGCATTTTTGCCGTCCCCAGGGCGCCATATTCCACCCATGCAGAAGGGGCCTGAAAGTCAAAAGTTTCACTTCTTGAAAGTATCTTCAGCCTAGACTCATGGTTTACTTCAGAATTGCAACATCTATCAAGAAGATCATTAACCAGGCAGCCGAAGCCATTTCAGGTCCAATACCAAGCCATGATTTAAATAGTTTATTAACTGATAACGCAAGGAAGTCTGGAGCTTCAAGATCACCACCCACTTTAACATCTTGTTGGAGAAGATATTTATAACTGAATGTTAGATGCTAAGGAAATTAGTATTCATGGAGGGGGATGGGCCTAGCTCTTCCTTCCAAGCATCATCAATTACTGCCTGGAGTCATTTGGCAGTTTCCACTATTGCCACACTGTGATGAGCCTAGTTGAGCAGGGGATAAGTTCAGACTATTTCAAGCAGCTTTTCCATTTGACCAGACCACAACAGAAATGTATCCAGTCACACTAAACTGTGATAACATTCTGTGACTGACTTCCAGAAGCAGTGAATAATTTTAATTAAAAAGATATGAATGTTAACAAAAGGCAGCATTTCCTGCAGATCTCAGTTTTTGTCTGGCCTTTTTGGAGATCTGAGTGACAATGACTTGCTAAGAAAGTATGATCAGAATAGTACCAACCAGGGTGCCAAAAGAGTAGGCTCTGCACTTCACTGGGGTTTTTCAACCCCTTTATTTCCTGTCCAATAACAATATTTTAACTTTTTTACTGTCCCAATATATTGTCGGGTTTTGTTTTTTTTTTAGCCTGTGGGCTGTAGTGCTGGATTCCCCCTAGCCCAGAAATTTTGTTGATGTGGAAGAGAAGACACTGAATCATTAACTTGTTTTTTCTTTAGTTGTGGTTTATTTTCCACCTGCCTTATCAAACCTCTTGTTGCCAAGTTTCCTGTCTTCTTGTATGATATTCAACTTTTATTTCTCTTGGCTGGTAGTGATAAGGGAGTCACTCTCTGTAGTTAAATTTATTCTATCTGCTTTTTAAATTGGGAGTTCACATGTATCATCTAGACTTGATTTTTTCCACCTATTTAATAATTTGGGACCTGTTTCTGATTTTCCTCTGTGCTTTGGCACATTGGTGCTGAACTGTCTAAACAGGATTGACAATTTTCTTAATGGGCATATTCAACTTCCTTAAATGTATCCAAGTGACGATGAACAATGAAGGACAAATGAACAATTATTTGGCTGCATTCAAGTATCTCTCATTAATGTCCTTGACAGATTCAGTCATGTTAATTGCAATCACAGTACTTTATGTGACGCACATTAAAACCACTCTGAGTGTCACTACAACATGAAGAGGCCATTAATGTTTTCCCCTCTTAAAATTCCAGTTCTCAGATTTGCCTCCCCACACTTTTTATTTAAAGATTTAAAAAAAACTGCAACACCCCAATCTATATAATTTACTTTTCAAACTAGTATGGCATCACTGGTTATTGTAAAATATATTATTTCAAGCACTGAGTGGATAGAGTGGTACAGTTTGCCTGCTAGGTTTCAGGTAGCAATATTCTGAATTGCAGAATACTTTGCTAGTAAGTGGAGGAGGAGGCTCAAGGACTTTTGGGAAGCATCTCATTTCTCCACTTCCCCACTATTTCCTCTATCCCTTTCCTGAAAGTCCCCATAGCCTTTCCTCTTTTCCTGCCTGTTTCTCCTTCCCACTTAGCAGCCAACCTATCTGCCCCTTTGAGCTTTCCCCCTTTTCCATTCACCTGGCAACCTCTCTCTGGGAAAATTCTGGCCAAGTTGAATAGTGCTGGGCTCCCATGTACAGCGCTGGAAGGCCCACCCCAGTTGCATGGTAGGAAACCTGCAAGGACTTGCTCACTTTGCTCTTTATCACTTTCAATTTCCCCTTTTTCTCCTCCTGGCAGCCCCCATATCTTCAACTTTCCCTAGTTCCAGTGTGCCCCCTCAAAGGCTAAAACAGCCCCAGGAAGGACTTTGTCACCTACCCCTGCCCCTACTGACAGAAACGAAGGCTTAAAGGCTGGAAATACTGTTGTGGTTGCCTAGTCACAGCCTCTGAAATCATTCACTTCTTAAAGCTACAGGTTCTCTTTCTGTCATTTTGGAGGGTATTACCACCCACCACTATCACCACCCCAGATTTTATGCAAATCAGATTTTATGCAAATCTGGGGCTTTTCTCCAGTTCATGGGAAGATCCATCTTGTCTGTACATGGCCCCAGTCTTTGGATTCAAGTATCCACAGATGGGGCTATACTGAGCATGACACAGATGGCAATCCTACATTCTGTCAAACACATCCATGCCAACAAAAACTACATGCTACTGCTTGTTGTCCATCAAATATTAAATATTTCTGAACTGCAACAATCAGATAGTTAGATGTTAAGGGTGCAGCCATACTTCTGTGACTATTGCTGCATAGCAACCATTTGCAGCTGTACTGGTCTATCTATGCAAGAAAATTCAGTGGTGAATGATTGCTGGAGTGCAAAAAGTGCAATTCAGTGATGGAGATGAAGCCTAAATCGCAATCAAATTGGTAAAAAACTGAAATCATATATATGCTTTCAATGTATTTATTGAAGGCGCTGTACCTCTCATTTTCCCTGTAAAGAAGTTCAATATAAAATAACAAATATTGCAATTAAAACACCAAAAATTATTTGGATTTATTTGATTCTCCCCCACACCTTTCCCTGCAAAGTATCACCTATCCTAGCGTAGGCAGAGTATATATGTAAGAAGGAATCACCATATGGTTCAATAGGGCCATTCCTCCCTATATAATCCAATCTATACACAAGCCATGTGCCTGGCCATGTATCCCTCTAGTCCTCCCTCTCCATGCAGTGCAATTTGTTTGCCCAGCTGAATCCATTGATGTAATATGTGTATGGGTATGTGATGATTCCTTCCCCAGAAGGTGCTAGTAAACCCCTACACAAGCCCCACAATTCACATACATATAGGGTACTTTAGCTCATATGATGAAAAAAATGATAAGCTGCAACAATTTCCACCCTCAGCATGTGTGGAGAAGGTGACTGCTTTACTCGCTCCATGTAGGTGTGACTCTACATTAATATGCCAGGCTGGTAAGATGGAAACTTGCCACACAGAAAACCATCCCTCAGCATCAAAAGCAGATACAAGTAAGATGAAAAGCACAGTGCTCTGATCAGGTGTCTCTGGAAAATAGCATGCAAGAATTAAGCTACAGCAAATGGGAAGAAACACTTGTAAGTGCTCAATGACAACCAAAAAATGGAACCAGCATTGTTACAAAATAACAATTCCTTTAGCATGAAGAAGAGGAGTTTGAATTTATATCCCCCCTTTTCTCTCCTGTAAGGAGAGACAAAGGGACTTACAAACTCCTTTGCCTTTCTTTCCCCACAACTGACCCCTTGTGAAGTAGGCGGGGGTGAAAGACTTCTGAGAAAACTGTGACTGACCCAAGGTCATCCTGCCGGAATGGGGAAACAAATCTGGTTCACCAGAAAAGACTTCACCACTCATGTGGAAGAGTGGGGAATCAAACCCAGTTGTTCAGACAAGAATCCACCTGCTCTTATTCACTACACCATACTGGCTGTCAACTGTACCAGTGCAGTTCTCACTCTTTCTTCAGGATGCCACCACCATCATTTTAGGAATTACCTGCCATGAAGTCCAGTACTCCTTCCTTCCTTTCTCTGTTGCCATTTCAGGCTCTACCTAGTGCCCACATCTTCCAGTACTCAAGTTCTGTTTACTATGGAGATCGCTTGATGCCCTTGCACATTCCTGGGGAAATAGCAATTTAACAAGCGACCACCTCCCTTCCCTAGCATCCATTTTAAATAGCATATTCAGATGGTGGGGGTATGTGTGGCATGCAGAACTGTCAGCATTTAAAATAGTAAAACAGTTTTAAAAGTAAAAAGTCCACACATATGCTCTCTGTACAGCAACAGACTGAGCAAGGAATACAAAAATATGATGCAAATGCATAATTCCCCTGCCTTCAGTGTACATATACCCTAGCAGATCTCGTTCTAAGACTGGCTTCTTAACTGAGAAGTTAAAGGTAACTTGCAAGCAGCAGGTCATTATTGATCCCAGCAAGTTGGGTACTCATTTTACCTCCCTCAGAAGAGTGGAGGGCTGAGTCAACTCAGAGCCAGCTATCTGAACCTGACTTCCATAGAGATTGAACTCAGGTCATGAGCAGAACTTCAACTGTAGTGCTGCAGCTTACCACTCTGTGTCATAGGATTCCTAACGTAGAAGTGACAGTGTTCTAAAAACTTCTCATTGTCTTGGAGTCTTTGTCAAGGTGTCCTTTGTCTACTTCACTGGCAATGGCAGCCATATAGTTGGAACTCATTCCTACACATGGAATTGACCCAAATGAACCTGCAAAATGGACCCTTCACCTTCCATGTAAGGGGATTTAAATCCCATCATTCTATTCAAAAAGGGCTCACGGTGGCTAATAACACAAATAAAAATATTAACCTAAATAACAACAGAACAAATGAATGAGACCGGTTGGTTGACAGTCACAGGGCCTATAGGGTCACAGCAACATTTATTTTTTTTATTATTGGATTTATATACCGCCCTCCCCTGAAGGGCTCATTACCGTTAGTCCCTGGTTGTTCAGGCAGCATTCTGCCTGAACTTCAGCTTCTGAACCATTTTCAAAGGCAGTCCCCATAAAACATCTTATGGTAGTCTGCTTAATGTCTTAAAGTGGAGGTATGCAGACATCGGTGTTTTATCTCAATATTTTGCAAAGATAAATACATTCTAGGGCTGAAAAGGCACTGAGGAGACAGAATCAATGTTAAGTGACCAAAACCAACTAGGTTTGCATTTTTTAAAAAAGACTTCTGCTATTCTTGTGATATAAAGTCTGCTCCATTCCAATACCACATGCACAATTTTGCAACCACAGTTAATTGTAGATATTTATCCTTCTAACTGTGTGCTTGCACAGCTGCAGCTACAGAAGTGGGCACAGCACTGAAGCTCTTTTGAAAACCAGACTAATATATGCCCCGTGAATAAATACATCACACTCAATTCTATGCTTCACAGGCTTTTAAAAAGCTATTATAATATGATTAATACCAAAACTATTTTAGCTGTCTTCTTGCATCAATATAGCCCCAGGTGTGCTTTGTCATATGAACAGCAATAGCCGAAAAGGCTTTGGAATTTATTTTTTCCCCACAGAGGAAAAACAAATTGTGTGTATTTCTCATAATGTATAAACAATTAATTGCGAAAAGAATGGAGTAAAACTTACATTCCCATACTGGGTCTGTGTATTCTCACATGTATGTTGCATGTTTGCCTACATGTAAAAGTATGCTTCCTCTTTTTGCCACCATGCAAGATATAAAATGCAACCTCTCAATAACCAGTACACTGATAAGGCTGCCTCTGAGCAAGAATAAAGGGCGGAGCTTTCAATTACCTTAGCTCGTTCTCTAGTATATGTTTTATTACTGAAGAGTAAACTAGAGCACATACATAGAAATAGCCAGCATAATTGGAGAATACAGAATCAGAGGAAACAAAAGAAAATATACATCTATGTTGGTTCCTGCTGGTTACTTGCAGATAAAGCAAATACATTGCCTGGTCATGGCATCTGGGTGAAGTGTTTGTACCCCCCCTCAAAAGGAAGAATTCCCCTTTCAACACTTCTGCTTGTTTAGGTGAAAACCTTCCCCCCCCCCCACCCTCCAGTCCAGAATTACAAACCTTGACCCTCAAAGGGGCTACTCTGCTTTCTGCCAATGGGATCTCAAGGCACAGACCTCATGTCTCTCCTCACATTTTATGATGCTCCTCCTTCAGAGTCCTTTGGCAGGTGAGCCCAAATGACTATACCAAAGCTCCTGTTTTTCTTGACTTGGGAAAATAAACAGTTTCCACAAAAACAATCTGGCCAGAATAATTAATCAAGCATTGCTAAAACAAGATTGTTTTATTCTACTCTTCTGTCACAGTTGCTGTGAGAATAACATAATGGCAGGGAAGACCATATGCATTCCACTCATGGCTCCTTGGAGGAAGGGCAGAATTAAAATACACCTAAGTCTGAAAAGTGGCCTCAGTGATTGAGAGGGGAAAAACTGTGCCCTGCAAAATTCCTTCACTTGTTCTCTTAACTGCTATTTTGCCATATGAATAGCATAAAACTGGCCTTTTGGATGTCCTGTGCAAAGCCAAGATGTAGCTAACTTAAGCTGCAGTGAATGCTCGAATATATTGGTTTGGCCATTGCTTTTGTGAAGTTTCACTCCTATCTGGTTTCTAATAACATAGATTGATTCTCCCTCTGATTTGCAGCTGCTATGCTACCACAATGCTTATTGTCCCATCTTTTGTTCCTTTCAAGATGGTCTGTGCTAGCTCTATTACTTTGACCCTATGGATTAAACGCTTCAGATTGTCCCTTGCTTTTGTACCTTAATAGGGCCTCTAGGGACCCAATTACTGAAGCAACTTTTACCCTAATGGAGTTCTTAGAGGCTGTTCAAGATAGTTCAGACACATTGCAGCTGAAAGGCTGGAACTCTATGCTGCTGCCAGAGTCAAGTTTTGTACAGATCCGTCAAAAATCACATGTGCTCAAAACTGCTGAACTAACACCATGAAATCTGGGCAAGACCTTGGCAATTATCCAGTCTCCAGTCATGAATGTGCAAGAAACAATACATTTCTATCAGAAATTCACTATTACTTCTGCAACTGAACCCATATTTTAATTTCAAGAGCTCTGGGACCCATAAATCAATATACAAAAGGCATAATAAGACAAATGGAATGAAAAGATATAGTGAAACAAGCATTGATTTTCTGATCCACAGTCAAGTACAAGCATCTACAGGACAGGTAAATTATACTAACGTTACGTGCATAAGGGACCTTTTGTGTTTGGTATGTGATGTAGCTTATGCCAATGGTTACACAAAACACGCAGTTGGAGAAACCTGGTGACTACCACATGGAACTTGTAATGATTAACTTATCTTTTAGGCAATGGCAAGCCAAGTGACTGTTGTATGTATGAAAATCTGAAGGTACAAATTGCTGCTCGACAGAAAACATAAATTCAGAACTGTCATTTATTCTTGCAGCCAAAACAGTCTTCAGAACAAAACACCTCCTAACTGATGGATCCAAATACTATTTTCAGAGTTGTATTTGTTGTTTTAATAAAACTTCCAGATTTTTTAAAAGTTGAATTTTACATGCCCATACAAGTACAATGTTCAGAACTTAGCTGCTATTTTCTGTTCGCTTAGGTGGACATAGAACATTGGAGTTACAATGGGGGTTGATATACAATTCAACAAATAGAACTGATATTCAATGAACACCCTTTATTTTTTCCAACCAAGGATCTACTGGTTTGCCACATATGTCAGGAGCACCTAATTAGAAAGCAACAGAAATGACAGAAATGGAAACCAATAGAAAGAGAGAAAAACCCTATTCCATACCATGGTCACTAACCTTTTAAAACAGTAATTTGATGACTCATTGAAGTGCATTGTTTACTATGATAACGTAATTGAAGCAATTTGTGCTGAGGAAAAATAATGACTCTGCCTATTCTGAACATTACTAGACCCCAACATATTTAAGATGAAAAGTTGCTATAATGTGGGTAAATATTTTATCAGCAGAGCAGATAATGACAAAATCTATCTGCATCAAGAAATATTTGTAATAATGGAATTGGGGCAGCCCAATTCTTCATTGTATTACCATGTTGTTATCATCTAGTTTAGTCTGGGCCACAGCTGAGCAAAACAGGCTGTGGTTCACATCAGAGCCAGCAGCAAGCTGCTTGGTAAGTATCATCCACAGTCTTAAAATGAAAATACTTGTACGATAAAGATGGGCCAATTTCCCCTTTCCAATTTAAAACTGTCTGGCATCACAAAAGGTACGTCCATATTCAGTGGTTCTGTTTTTGTTTGTACTTTTTCCAGGAGGCGGAATCAAATTACCCAAGAACACTTTGGATACAAACATATGTATGGAGTTATTTTATATCCTGGCCTCTAAAGAAGTAAATCCAATAAGTTGAACAGGACTCAAACCCATGACTTAAAAGGCAGTATTGATATGGGAAACAAAAAAGAACCATCCTGATACTTCAATTTTTCAGTTTAGACTCAATAGTTTCCCGGATCTCAAATAGAAAAGTAGCTAGTGTGATTGCTTAGCTTTAATGGTTTAATCTTCAAAACATAATTTAGTTTATCCCTTAGCTGGTTTAAAACCATTTCGTCTTAAAAATAAAAAATATGTGTCACCAAGACACATAACACTTGCTTCCAAATAAGAGTACTTCAAATGATAACACTGGGTTGATACATTTTACAGCATCTCGTGAAGTGCTGGATCAAGTCCTAAAGCAGAACTAAGTTAAGACTTTCCAGTGAATGAAAGAGTGCTTGTGCTGGTTACTTATACTTCAAATCAGATCTCAAATTGAAATTTATCATTTTCCATACACTAAAAAATAAAGTCTAATAAAAAACAAAACAAATGGCCAACATCTCCCCATTATAGATCAACTATACAACAGAGAGATTTATTCAAGAAAAGACTGCCCTGTTGTCTCTCCCATTACTGATTGAGGAGATCATGATATTCATTTGATTCTATCAGTAAATCACTAGTATGAAGATCTGATGCTTCCACCCCTTCAATGCATTGGAAGGCGACAAGGATCACACTGAAACAATCTCTGCCAACCTGCACCCACCATATTTTCAGACTCTTCTAACACACATTAGGACTTGATGGCTCATTCCAGAAAATAAATGTAATAGGGACTCTCAGCAGGATTCGGAGGAGAAAATTTCTCAGCCTGCCTCTCTCCTTGCCATGCCTGATATCATCACTCAATGAAATCCAAGTTGGCAGTCAAAGTTTCTAACCAGAAACAGTGTACACAGTACACAATGGTGTTCAATGAGATGGATAACATCTTGGTAATCAGGCAAATTCTGCTATTACCAATAGTTTCTCTGATGGCAGGCATGGATAGGCACCAAGCTAACTTATTCACTGAGCTCCAGGAAGCAATTCAGGTTCTCAAATCAACTTCTTGATGCTCTTTGCAAATCACAACCAAATCACAAGGATGGGCCTTCTGTTTTGACCTTCTTTGTCTGCCCATTTGCTGCACGCTGCAGTTCCTTTCTCTTATTCTTCTGCTGATTTAGCCTTTCTTCTTTCTTTTGCAGGTAAACAGACATGTTATCAAAAGAAGCCTTGTAGAGATTCTGATAGCAGCTTCCTCTGCCAATAGAGTCTATATTTAAAAAAAAAGGGGGGGACAGAAATAAAAAACTGGAATTCCAGCATATGCTGAAGTTTAAAGCAGGTTAACAATATATAATTTTATTTTTAAAATCAGCACAGATTTTTTTTTCTACATACAACCCAAAAAAGGACAGTTTACAGTCTTTACAATCTGCAGGCTTGAAGCCTACTGTTTGGAAAGTCACTGTGAATACTAAGGTGATGCAAGATTGTTTGGAAAGGGTGAATTTGAACCCAGGTCTCCGTGACTCTTGGCACTTCGCCATACTTGGTCTGCCTAAAGTGCAGGAACTATGAAGATAGACAACTGGGAAGTGACCATGACAAGATACACATTTAACTGGAAAGATTGATCTTGTTTTTAAAATGTCATTAATTGGTACTTTGCTCAGCCAGCCCTACTGAAGTCGAAATTGGAAGAAGAAAAACAGATATGCTTCAGTAGATAATCTATGTTATCTATTAGCCTTTCTGTCTGACGGGACTGCATTACAGCTAAATTAGATGTGCTTCGAACAAAGGTTTCAATATTCCACTGCTTTCTTTGATAGGTTGAGAATCTCCAATGAAGGAATATAAGCAGGGGAGGGGGAACAGAAAGAACATCTATTAAAATTTTGACAAGGAAAAGATGGAGATAGCCACCTTTTCCCCACTGAGGTAAAGACACTAATTAGCAACTGGAAAAGGACTCATCAACCAAGCCCCTTCATGTTAATTGGATGCAATAATTATTGTAATCTTAATAGCTCCTTTCCCCAGCTGCTGAGACACTTTAGATCACAGCAATACATTACCGTTTTCTATCTAGAAAAAAATGTTTTCAGCAGTGACTTGTGTACTAATGTGGTCATATTATTCAACTGTTCTTGCAGGGACTGTTTGAACTGGCTGGAGGTTGTCCCACCTGATTCCAAAGGTTCAAGGGGGCATTTAACAAAATACACAGAGAAGCAAAATGGGAAGATACAGCATTCTCTAGCCCAGCAGTCCTCATAGTTTCCACCATGTGAGAACCCTTTACACAGTGACTCATCTGCCACAAAACTCCTGCAGGTTGCTGAGGATTCTAAGATACATTTTAGAGGCACATACTCTGTCCACAAGGAAAGAAGCAGACCTGGTGGGTGCAACAGCCTCTCTGCATGAGTTGAATGGACATCCCAGAACTTAGTCTCCTGGCACTGCAAATTGGAAAGGTCTGCAGCAGTGGGAAGGTTGTATTTTAGGGAAGATTGTCACTGCTGAAGAGCACAACCTTCCAAGATAGCCCAGGGGATCAGATGCAAAAATACTGATTCAAAGTACTGATTAAAACCATCAACTAAAATCCATTCTACTTTTATTCTCCTTCACCTTGTACTATTCGTTACACACAGAGGCTGAAACTTAATTATTATCTTCCAAATACAATACCAGAAAAAAAGATATACAAAAACCAAACTTCAGATATACCAATGACATATCTAGAGGGGCAGAGGAGGCACACGATCCCAGTGCCACTTTAAAAAGTCACATGGGGAGCACATTCAGCCAGTCCCCCTCCTGCCGCCTTCAACCACAGAAGCAAGCAGGGCCCCATGGGACAGCGGTGGCAACAAAACACCCTCCTGCTCAGAAGCCTGCCCAGCCCTCTCCCCCAGGAGCAAACAATGTCCACTAGAGGCATGGAAGTAGCGGAAAGAAACAGACTTCCACTTCGCTCCCCGGCCCACTCACCTGCCGCCTCACCTGGCCTGTCCAAACGTATTAATAACAAGCTGCCATAGCCCCAGGACCCCCTTAAGGCAAGCTGAGTAGCGCAGAATGGAATGGAATGGAGGGGGGCAGAAGCGCTCTGGCTGCTTTCTTTGGGGAAGCGGCAGTGGGGGTGGAGCTGTAGGAGGGCATTTTAAGTAGATACACTCCTGGCGACTACACCTTCTGAAGGCCAGCACTCCTAGGCTAAGTCTGCTATTAGAAAATTGTACAATTTATATAGCCTAGGCTGAAACTCTGCTTAAACAGTGCTTTGTCAACTTTTGAACTCAGTCAACTTACCTTCAAACATTGTCCAGTTGTCATGCACATATTTTGACATTTTTATCAATCCTTCCTCTTCAATCACAGGCTGAAAGAAGGGGAAAA
The DNA here is from genome assembly GCF_021028975.2 of Sphaerodactylus townsendi. NCBI lineage: Eukaryota > Metazoa > Chordata > Lepidosauria > Squamata > Sphaerodactylidae > Sphaerodactylus > Sphaerodactylus townsendi. The sequence goes on from NC_059428.1 coordinate 70,789,657, forward strand.
AATTAAATTCCTTGAAAATCCCCAGGAGATTTTCATGCATTGGAAACCATCAAAAATAATTTAGGATTGCCTTAATTGTGTCTTTTTTATAATGAGAAAAGGCACAAAGAAGAACAGAACAGACATCCTACTCATACTTTCAGATAAAAAGGGATGCTATTATTTTCTTGACCATCCCAGCCTACTACTGGGCCTTGGCTTACTTCATAGTAGCAGCAAAGATAAAGTGCCACTTCATTTATGGCAAAGACTTGTATGATTTCTGAAGTTCTCACTTGGCAATTTTAGCCATACTACATGCCAAAATTAACTATTGTTATTATTATAGATATATTGCTACAGCATCACAAAACAGAGTTGCACTTACAACTTCATCAAGGTCTTCTGTGCAGAGACACATCTGGGACTCTGCCTGCTTCCAGGCCTGCTATTCGACAGAATTTTCTAGCTCCTATACAAGGGGGCGCCCTCTCATCTGGAGGTTCTCCTGCCTATACCATAATGTTCTCTGAATGGATGCACCCCCTCAGTTTCTGCTCGCTCCCTCAGGATGAGTCAGAAAACATAAGAGAATTCACAGTAGAGCAGGAGGCCAGAATCTGGCCAGAAGACCTCGATGAATAGCAGTTACAGGTACATACGATCCTGTTTTCACCTTTGGTTTGCAATGCAAAATCCACATTTGGGATTTTAGCAAACTTGCTTACAAGGACAGAGAGTGAGGCTCTTACTGAAACAGCAACTGAAGAACCTGCTCATCTCACTTCCACATCCTTTCTCAACTGTCTGTCAAGAGCATAGCGTTTGATGAAACTGTCCTCAACCAATTACATTGCCGCTTTGCAGATGTCAGTGATGGACCTGATAAGAGAATGCTGCAAACAATTCCTGTGCTTTTGCAGTGTGCCATCATTTCTGGCAGACTGGGTCTGCCAGCGGACTTGTGACATGCTCGGAAGACAGAAACAACCCACCAAGCAATTGACTGAGATAATGCTGCCCTTCCCTTTTTTGAGCCCCAATAACAAATAAAAAAGATTTTTAACTAACATAAATGGCTTTGTTCTGTCAATGTAGTACAAGAGGGCTCTCCTCACATCTAAGGTATGGAGAGCCTTCTCTGGCTCTGAATCAGGGCTAGAAAGAAAAGACCAAAAACCTTCTTGCTACGTGGAATATCTACAAGGAGGTAAGGGAGAATCTGACAGCTATCAGTTTGAGAACCTTAATATGCAGGTGGAAATCTCTCTGGTCCCAACAACCTTGAGTTGAGATGCTCAAGCAGTGTGTCCCCACCCCAAGTGAGAGATATCAGTGGTGAGTGTGACTTCTGGCCCAGTATCCAAAAGGCATTCCCGCAAATAAACTGGCATCTTATATCCACCACTCTAGTGACCTAACCACCTGGCATGGGATGGGTAAGCAGTGTCTCTGAGACAGTCTAGCTGGGTCATAACACCTAATAAACCAATTCTGGAGCAGTTTCAAGTGCAATCTAGCATGAGGGGTGATGGCCATAGTGGAGGCCATAAGGCCCAGTAACCTCTGGACTGCAGCGACCGACTGCTGTCAGGACCAGACAAAAGACCAACTAATGCCTTGATGGCAACTCCCAATTAATGTGGTAGGAATGCTTTAGCTACCATGAAGTCGAATGTGACCGCAATCAACTGCCCTTTTTGCACAGGTTCCAATTTCTACTTCTCCCAATTAATTACTATGCATAAACCAGAACATGCAGAAATGATGAGACCCACTTGATCTAACAGAATCTCACAATATTATGCTGTGATTAGCCAACAATTCAAATAGGAAAAATTAGAGATGGGTGACCACAACTGCCATGCACTTCACAAAAACTCTAGGTGCTGTGCCAGTTGACATGATAATGAGGCACAGTGGAAAATATGTTCACCATAACGAAAGCATAGAAACTTTCTATAGTCAGAGATGAAAATATACACCTTTAAGGTCTAACAAAGCCTTACATATCTATTAGCCTTTCTATTTGACTGGACTACATTAAGGCTAAGTTGGATATGCTTCAAATGAAGGTTTCAATTTTCTCTCACCTGCCACTGTCCATCCACAAGTTGGTACAACAGAAGTGGTGTTTCTTTATCCTCTTGCAGAATCCAAAGCCCACCAGTTTCCTCAAATGCAATGTCCCATCCTTGGTGAATCAAGGAGATATGTTGTTTGCAAAGGAGTTTCTCAGCATCAGCATCCAGCTGGAAGATGGACACTGTGGGAATGCTGTAAAAAAACTAATCACAATCACTAATGAATACAGCTAGGAATTCTACTTTAAACTAGCAAATTAAGTGCACTAAATGTAAGTCTTGAGTTAAAACAATGGCACAACAAGAGAAATCATTAGAAACCTTTCCTTGAAATTATTAAGTTCCCCTTTCATCAACTACCTTCCCCCTGCACTTACCAACCAAGGCTCCATTTAGACAAGACAGAAGTTATGCTGACTGGCTGGGACTGATTCAGAAATAGGTATTTAGTCTGTTCTGAATAACACTGCACTCCACCAGAAGACTGAGGCTAACAGCTTAGGGTCTCCAGGATCTGACATAACTATTGGATAACTCAAAGAAATTACACTGGAGAAATCTTGCAGCAATTGCTGTCTACTTTCAGATGAAGTATTGTTATAACTATAATACGTTTCCAAAACCACAAACAATTCAACAGTACCATAAGGTATCTGAAATACAGACCCTAATAACACTGATAAAAATCCAGTGTAGTACAAAACAAAGGTCCTGCATTAATACAAAGAAAGTCCACTAAGCTAACCATAATCTGGATGTGTACTGGTCTCAAACAAGCTTCAAGGCTAGTGGAACATGAATGACTATGCTTCCAAAATGTAGAAAAGTTTGTTTGAACAGCAATGATGTGAACCTGTCAGGAACTGCAGTCTGCTCTGAAAATTCTGGCTGCAGCAGATTTTTCATGCATTAGAAACCATCAAAAATCATTTAGGATGGCCTTCATTTCACTAGCCTGGAAGCTTGTTCGAGACTGGCACACATCAGGACAAGTAATTAGAGAATATTATTATAGTTTTGAAATGTTTATTGGCTTCCAGTTGGTTTATGAGCACAATTCAAAGTGCTAGTTTAAAATGTTAAAACCATAGGTCATGGATCTGCAACCTGCGCCTCTCCAGATGTTCATGGACTACAAATCCCATCAGCCCCTGCCAGCATGGCCAATTGAATATCTATTTCATTTTCTGCGGCCGCAATCCAGATGCTTTCACCAACAGTGTTTTGATGGAAGATAACATGAGATTTACACCAAAGCTGTGGAATACCTTCCCTAAGTAAGTGATACACTGCTCAAATTTAGGAGGCAGGTGAAGACTTCTTTGCCTTGAAGGGTTTGAAAAATGGATTGTGTAACGTGAAATGATCATAATTGGTCTTGTTTAAGTCTTTTATACAACATGGATTGGGTCCAGTCTAAATTTTCCATTATGGACTGTTTTTTTAATGCCTCTTCCTTCCCTGCCTCTTCCTTCCCTGCCCTCACTGATCACCCAAAAATGATGCCTGTGGGATATTCAAGATGCAGAAGCAGGTCCCTTGAGTGTCGTTCATCAAGTATCAGTGGAAATTGCCAACTTAAGTCTGGATCCAACCTCATGATTTTACATTATTTCTAAGAAGGTCTGTGGACCTGCTGGGCCAAAAAATAGTGTGGCAGAAATACTTTAAATACATAATTTCACAACATCTAGTGGGCTGGTGTATACAAGATAATCAGTTTTGCAGAAGCTCCTGTAAGTTCACGCTTCAACTCAACATCAGCAAGACAGAAAAGCTATAAAGTAATTCTGAGTTCTGCTATCTGTTACCCTGAGACTGAGGGGCAGCCAGTTTTTTGGTTTCCGACTTTTTTAAATCTCAAAGACTGCTTAAATGGCATGCTGTTGACTCTTTAAAAGCAACTAGGTTGCATACATAAAAAAGGAATGTTCATATGGTTCCAAAAGAGGCCTCTAGCATCATGTTGGTTGGTGGATTTACATGGTTATACTGGAACCAGAGAAGAGGTGAGAAACATGCAGTCCCAGGACCTAATTGGAACTCAGAATATCCAAACTTTCACAGAAACAAAAGCATGTTTCTGGTCAAAGAAATTGCAGAAGTTAGTTTGGATATCACAAGAAATCATGGGAAATATAACTTCTACCCTATGGCACAACATCTCTCAAGCACACACAGGTGAACAAGCTGCATTCCCATTCCTCTACCTGCCACAAACATGTTGTTGGCAGAGGCAAGATAATGAAAGCATTAACTATAATCAAGTCTTCATTAAACTGTATTAATTCTAAGGGATTTCATATTATTCATGCAAAATATCATCAAGCACAAAGAAAATACCACATGCTAAAAAAAAGGTCATGACAGTAGTTTTCAAAATAATGTTATGCGGAGAGAAATTTGACATAACCAGCAATGAAATTACGTAGCTGTCTGCTGCCTCCGCAGTAATTTTAGATAATAATTTCCATTTTTTTCTCTTACCAGTCATATAAAATGGCAATGTAATTTCCTTCACTACAATAGGCTGTTCTTGAGACTACATATTTCTGAAAAGAGGAAAAGAGATGTGATTAGACTCTTCAAGCACTTTGGGGGAAGGAGATGAAAGAAGAAGAGAGCGCAAAATAGAAGATATCCAAGTCTAAGATCTTGTGCTAAAACAAATCGCAACTCCCTCCCTAGCTTGATCGTGATGTAGGAAATACTCTGTGATCATGACAGCAGTACAAGTTCAACAAGACTAACATGAATCCCAAGAACAACAAACCCAAACCTACTGAGCAATGAGCAACACTGCAAAAACTGCAAAGGGAACACAAAGCAAAGCAACGCTTGTAAAGGAAGAAATTGACAAAAGAAATCTGAAACTGACAGAAGCAACCTGGTAAGTCCCTTGAACTCCCCCCAGATACAAAAACAAAGGGAAGGAAAGGGATGAAAAGGGGGGGGGGGGAGGTCTGGGATTTTGGGGACCATTTTTTTAAGAGGGGGTTCCAAAAATTCCCAGATCTATTTGGGGTGCTGAATGTACCCAAATACATATATATTCGGGTAGATTTTTGGAGTGTTTGTTTCAGAATGCGCCCCTCTAATAGCAATGGAGGAAAGAATATTCACAATATTCATTAATAGAGCTAGCTCACATAGTAAGCACAACACATTCAGGTGACAGGCGTTTTAGATCTGAGATCATTTTGGGTGCTGGCAGCCAGCTAAAACTATCATTCAACTTTTAGTCATAACTATAAAGAATTAAAGAAAGCCTTTTTTATATTACTAGAGGCAGAGTTGCTCTAACTTCAAATTTTCCTCAGCCTCTCATTTGGGCTGCTTCCATACACAGATCATCCTCTGGGTAACTCTCATTGCTGCTGCAAATGCAGAGGCATTTGCAGTGACAACAAAACATCCACCCAGATGTTTTCCCTCCATTTTCCTCACTTCACCCCACAGTAGCTACCATTTCCAACGATCCTTAGAGGCCTTTTTCAGTCTGTTTTAAAAGTTGGTAATAGGTATAGTGCCATAGCATTATAATAGTCTACTGCAATACTGTACCAATTCCCAGCTTTCATTTACAAAACACAGTTAAGTCTTTAGCCCATTTAGTTAAACAATTACAAGGAGAAATGTGGGCCCAGTATCTTTCCTCTTATAACCCCATCAAGAAATGGGATGAAGACTTACTTTTAAAAAGAGACAGGGAGACAGCAGTAAGTAATGCATTATTACAACATTATATTGCTACAGCAATACAACTATTACCATTAAAAAAAACCCTTTCAGAATATCAAAATTGCTTTGACTGCAACTAAAAAAAAAAGTCACACACAAACAGTTCTGGGAAAGACTGCAGCAAAGCAGGGGAAAGAAACAAGATGAATGGAAGACTATGTTACAAGGGTAGTCCTGAAAACAGCACTGCAGAATGAAAGCCAAGAGACAGCAAAACATTCATGCAGAAACAGTCTTCTTTAAACCCAAATCACAGCAGCTAGTGTGAAAGCAAAAAGAAAATGTACATTCACATTACCTTCTCACTTTTGGTGGCTTCACTTGCATTCAAGATGTTCAGGTGGCAACAACTGACTTCTTTCCCACTTTTGTATTCCCAAAGCCTCAGTGTACAGTCCTGAGGAAGTAAAACAAACAGGCTGATCATTAACACTCCTGCTTTGCTCAGCTTCAGTCCAGCTTTCATTCTCACTTGCATACTATGATTAAGATTTACAGTGAAATGTGAAACCCAGTTCTTCTCAACATTAGAGGACTGGCCCTGTAAGAGGCCCACAGGATTCCTACGGGGCTTGCTCCTTTAGCTTGTGAACAGTGCTTCAAACAGGACTTCTAATAGGAGAGCTGAGCTTGAGATTGGTGCAAGAGGCAAAGAGGGGTAAGTGTGTTTCTGTTTGCTTGAGGTGATGTGGTTTCTGAGCTGTTTGGGGTGTGTCTGTGCCAAAATCTTCTAGCTGTTGGTGAGTGCCCTAGAAGCACATGGTACTGCTGGGTACGGTTTCTCCCTGAGCAAAGTGAGTCAGCTGTCTGCCGGAAAGGGCTTCTGCTTGAATGAGGTGAGTCAGCTGATTGCTACTGTCTGACTCCTGGTGTGGGGGCCACAACTCTCAGCTGTAAAGCAGCACTCATTAGATGACTGACCCTGCAAGAAGCTCATGGGATTCCTGCAGGACTTGCAAACAGTGCTTCATAAAGGGCTTCTAACTGGGGAGTTGAGCTTGGAGGTTCAGCATGGAACGTTGAGAGGGCACAAGAGGGAAGCCCCCAATTCACATTTCCTGAGAAGGAGTATATAAGTTCCATCTCAGCAAGGAGGGTAATGTGCTCGTGCATTCTTCCTGGTAAGAAATCCACACAAGTTTACATGAGCATCCTAGTTCACTCTAAAATACTTTCAAACAAATAACCAATCATAAACGTAGAAAGCTAGCAAAGGAGCAACTCTGCTTAGAATGGCATTGTGATTCTTATAATTGGAAGGAGACTCAAGTACACTGCCTTGAGGTCCTTGCAGAAAGGACAGGCTAAAAATGTAAAAGACTGAAAGACTGTGGGGATAACAATACTAGTTCGGTTTTCAGAACTGTTTAAAGGATGGAGGGTTGAAATGCAAAATTTCCACTTGCACTAGAACTCTTACACAAGCAGAAATGCAAGAAAAAGACCACAGTATCTGCTTGAACAACGTCAAACTTGTCATGTCCCCATCTGTGTCTCAGCTTCTGCGATCCCAAAGCTTCAAGCAGGGGTCACCTTAGCCATGCAACATCTGGGCCAGCTGCCTTGGGCCTCTCAACTCCAAATGAAAGAGACAGAGGAAAGACTGCCAAAGCACATCTTCACCTCCCAGTCCAAGTGGCACCCTACCACGAAGCCATCCCATACCTCACCTTGCACAGGGAAAGGGCCACCCCTTCCTTAAATCTGAGGTGGCCCAAGAGGGGGACCAACATTTCTTGAGCAGTTGCAACATTTTACTTGCTGCAGAACAAATGATTTTAAAGCAGCTGACTAAAACTCCAGATTTTAAAAGACTCATACATACCCCGGATGCTGATAAGAGAAGATTTGGATAGTCTGGTATTACAAATATTCGACTGACAAACCTAGAGGAGAGAAAAAAAATCCAGCATTTGTTTAAAAGGTAAACAAACATGTGGAATTAAACATCACCATAGCAACACAGAAGTTTCTACACTGGATTAGGTTAGTATCTCATCTCTCATGTCAGGAAACACTGTCCAGAAACACAGTTACCGTGCTAATAAGTGTTCTGCTAGCCTCTGACTTACTAAAAATGTCCATGGAAGGGTGTTAGAATTAAATATAGCAGGAATGGATGGTCTTGGTTTCTATAGCACTTGCTTGGCATAGATCAGTATTTTTTAAAAGTTCACCCAGGTAATTTAGCATTCATCTGGTCCCTTGCAGTGGAGGTGAAAATCCACTGCATGTCTCACCAAGTTGTATTCGTTGTCACCATAAGGCCACCAAAAAGCCAACAGAACTACATGTATACTCTCCATAGTGCTTCCCTGGCTTACACAGAGCATTATTATGGATGGCAGATGTATGACACATTCTCCCGCACAGCTCTTCAGCCCAACACTAGCTGAGGGGCTACAAAGCTAAGAGAACAAAATCATGAATCTAAGCCACAGGGAGTCTATCGAGAAGCACTCTGGCTTGAGCTGCATACAAATGGAAGAGCTGCAAACAAATACTGTGATGGACTACCTCCTCCCAAATTGTCCATCTTCCAGTTATGATCTACTGCACAATTCCTATTCTCACTGCCCCCATCTTTACTGGTCAAGCAGATGGTAACTGGAGATGGGGATTTTGAAGTAAGGGCACCTTGTTCATGGTATTCCCCTTAAGGTTAAGAAAGTGGACAGGGGTCCACTTGCCCAGCAAGACTTCCAATTAGTTATGTAGATTTTTTAAAAAAATGTTGCCTTGGTAACAACTGCAACCACAGCACAAGAATATTCACTGTGTGGATGAAGGTAAGATATGGCAGCCATTTTGTGGTTGGCGCCTCCCCTGTGGCAGTCATTCTTGGGCTGTGCCAACCACACAGTGTATGAAATCTATGTTTTAATGCTGGGGCTGGATTTGTAAGGCTGGATTTAATTAATAACCTTTAATGCTTTGTTTTGATTATGTTCCTTTTTGTAGGATACTCCAGGAAGGTTGTCTAGAGGTAACATAAACATTTAATAAACAAACGAAATAATAAATTTGATGCAAACATATCAAGTGACTGTCATATGAACAGCTGTTTAGGCACACCAGGTAACACAAAAGGATACCACAAACCCAATGGTGAGACCAAAGCACCAGAGGCAGTTTAATTTGCTTTTTTAATCCAGGTGATCTTAACATACTGATGCAGGTACTGGTGTATACTGATACTGGTGCTAACCTATTAAAAACTTTAGGGCAAAGTTCATGCAATTGTATTTGCACACTGCAACTAATCTACAAACATGAGAAAGATGGAGGCAATATCAATAATAAATTGTTTGGGCAGACTTCCATTGGACTTCATGATCAGATCTGAACACTGAACCAAATAAGACTAAGGAAGCAATCCTAAACTGTCCTATTCAGAAGTAAATACCACTTTCTTCAATGGGCTTATCGTAAGCAAATGTTCTTAGGATTACAGCCTAAGAATCACTTCAGTGTGGATTTGTGAATAAACTGAATGCCTGAGCACAAGAACAAATATGAACAGAAGCATTTTTGGGGAACATCAAAATGGCTTATATACTATTAATAATTTCATTTACAAACCAGATAAGCAAGATCAAAAGCTCGCCCACAAAGAAGTGCCAGCAGGCTTGACATTAACGACACTTTGATGGAAAACAATTACAATTGTTATCAAACCTCAAATTGTCAACCAATCAAAGTTGATAAGAGTACCATCAATAAGGATTTTGATCAGCAGAAAGTAAGGAAAAACCCATCTGCTGTGGGAGAAATGCTCAGCTCCTAGCTGTCCTCCAAAGCCTTTGGGGCATATATCGATAAAGTAGGGGCTTTTGCTGTTTGAATGGCAGTGTTGCATAGTGGTTAAGGCTCAAGTTTTCCCTTTGATATGACTCTCAAAGGCCAATCTTGGGTCAGCTAATTTCTGTTATCCTAATCTACCTCACAAGGGTCATTGTAAGGATAAAAATGGGGTGGGCAAAGCCATGTCAGTTGCCTTCTCCCATACTGCTGCCCCCTACAGTGCTTCTTATACCTTGGCTGCTAAGGCAGAGAACTGACCCTAGTGTGCTGATGTTGGCATGCATGTAAGGAGTTACCTTCCCCTGCTCTATACCCTCCTCTGAAAGCTTATTACACAGCTAATTACTGTTATCACTGGAAAGCGTTAGCTAGCATTTAATTTTAATATGCTTTCGTACCTCTTCTCCACAACACGACCCTCCCTTTTTGCCGAAGTTGGGAGATTTTCTATAACGACACTTACTCTCTGTGTCCCAGGCAGAAGGATACAATGTTATGTGGTGCTCTTGTCAAACTAACTCGTATCTTCTCATCTCGGTCAGCTGTTAAGATATACTGGTCATCAGGACTCAAAGCCTAGTGATTCAAAACAGGTCATCAGAGAACAGTCCAGAAGATTTTGAGCAGGTATACTGGTATTCACAGTGACTGCACATTTGCCTCTAACAGGACTATTCTCAACTTTCAAATTATTATACACAAAGTCTTGAAAGTAAGCCCACAAAAGTAAACAGCTGGTCCCCCTCACCACACACTTATGCTATTAATGCATATTGTATTGATGGCAAAAAAAAAGGTACTACTTGTTCCAAATTTACAGAAGCTTGTCAATAGCTACTTGTTCATCTCTTGACAATCAAAATTAAAACTCTGAATTTATTAAAAAAAACCATAATAAGAAATTCAGACAAGCAGCCAAGCTTAATAACTTTGACAACTTTTTGAACTTTCAAAGGAGGCAGCAGAAAAGTCACACACAGAATTACAGTCAGGGCCAATTGACAACCCAAGCAGACATTTTGGGTGCTATATCACTGAAGGACAGATAAGGGCTTGGATAGCACCTGTTGCTTCCTCAAAGACCACATCACCACCTCCTGGGTCAGGATGGGGGGTTGTAAGGCAGACACAGGAGGTAACCCTGCCCACCAATGTTGCCTATAGTCAGATCCAAGGTGGACTGAAGAGGTGCTACTCTCGAGGTGGTCACAGATTCTCCAGGAATGACATGGGAAGGTGTATCCATACACCACTCCCTCTGAAAACATGGGCCTTGCGTGGTAGAGAAACTTGAACCAGTCTTTGTTACAGCCTGATCTGAAATTTGCTTATTTTGTAGTTCATCCCACCTTACTTCTAAGGAAATGAGCATTGTACTTAGGATTGGGCTGCAAGTTAGTTCTTATTGGTGACACTTCTTAAGCTTACCTTATATCCGTGATGGCAAACCTATGGCATGGGTACCCAAGGCGGCACTCAAAGCCGTCTCTGTGGGCACACATGCTGTCATCTCCCCCTCCCCACCTCGCCCGGCCAGAGTCGGCTGCCAGCAAACGCGATGGGAGTCATGCTGCACAGGCTGGCTGTGTGCAAGGCGCTCTGCCGGCTGGGGCTGAGCTTCAGGGAGGTCCTCTTGAGTCAACCTGATTTGCTGTAAGTACCATCTACCGCCCCACAAGTACCCCCTTCCCCCACAAAGCTTGGGAGACTGGAGGCTGGCACGCTTTTCTTGGCATATAACTTTTGGGACCAAACTAAAACTTTGGGGGTAGGATTAAAAAGCAGCAGTCCGGGTAAGGGGCTTCCATTGGGAGGAGTGCGTCTGCCAAGAGCAGGGCAGGCACAGTGGTGGGATTCAGGCGCTCGCCCCAATTGGAGTGAACTGTTTGTTAAGGACCCCCCTGCCCTGGGAGAGAGAGTGATGGGGCTTTTAGTGCCTGGGAGCCCAGGGCAGGGAGGAGAGATCTTGCAAGGTCCCTAGGCTCGCGACGTCAATCCCGTTTCCACAGGATCAAAGCTCAAGTACAAAAGACAATAGGCACTTCAAACCGATAAAGAATTGAGCTAAACCAGGCCCCAACCAACTGGCAGGAAAGGGAGAAGAGCATCCCTTACTGCCCTGAGCATCCCTTCCCCATCCCTTGTCAGAAGTAGGGCCATTCTGACAGAGGCAAATGTGGGACAGAGAGGTCCATTTCAAAATATTCTCCATGCTTTTATTTTTCTGTTCCTGTTGCATTTTTGTGGGAAGTCAAGTGCTGTGGTGACATGTGAAGGAAAAACCGCAGATCAGATGGCTGCTCCACAAATTTAGCTTTCCTGAAGTTATCCCACCCCTCGCACAGCAATCTTGCTTAGGATTGCCTTCCTTGACTGCCTTTTTACTACTATTTTGTGGTAGATCAGAGCAGGTGCACTTTGACCTGGAGGAACCGGGTTTGATTCCCAGCTCTGCCGCTTGAGTGTTGGAGGCTTATCTGGGGAATTTAGATTAGCCTGGGCACTCCCACACACGCCATCTGGGCGACCTTGGGCTAGTCACAGCTTTTCGGAGCGCTCTCAGCCCCACCCACCTCACAGGGTGTCTGTTGTGAGGGGGGAAGGACAATAAGATTGTAAGCCCCTCTGAGTCTCCTATAAGAGAGAAAGGGGGGATATAAATCCAAGCTCTTCTTCTTATTCTCTAGTGGGGCTATTGGGTTTCAGAAAGTGAAAGTTTTACTTCCCTTTCCCCCCTCCCTTCCCCCGCCAGGTCCCAAGTGTGATAATAGCGTAATTATTTCAGGGAGATTATTAGCATTAAACTTCAGACCTAGTTCTGGGGAAGCAGTGCAGGTAATCCTGTTTAGCGCTGTTAAACCCCACTGATTTTCATGGGAAGAATTAAAGTGCAATCCATTACCTGGGAGTAAGCTCAATTGCTGGCAATGGGGCTTCCTTTTGAGTAAACCCTCCAAGGGTCATGATTCACCCATTCAAAGCGTTACACGGTTGCTTCAAAGCAAAGGAACCGACTACCACTAAACTTACTCCCAAGTTACACGCACCTTGGAGCCAACCGTTTTTTCTAAACTAAAACCTCAGTATTCAGGTTAAATTGCCGTGTTGGCACTTTGCGACAAATAAGTGAGTTTTGGGTTGCAGTTTGGGCACTCAGTCTCAAAAAGGTTCGCCATCACTGCCTTATATGGATAACTGGAGATGCTTTCAAATGAGATGCCTCCAACAGCATCACATACAAGACTAGTTTTTATCAGGAAAGTTGATGACCACCAAGAATAAAGATGAGCAAGATATTCCATGTGAAAGAAAAGCATCAAATTTTCTTTGCTGCTGAGTCATCTGATTTCCACTAAAGGCCCTGAGCAGATGCCTCTTCGGGATGCCAACCAGGGACAAGTTGGACACAACTCCCTCATTGCAATCCCTCTCCATCATTGCAGAAAATGGGATTACATTAGTGCACAGAGAACCAACAGCAGATGGCAGCAAACTCCAGAAACAGAGCCACACTATTTCTGCCTGTCACAATCATCCTAATGCAGCTATAACCTTGAATGATTTCACACCTGAGGATAACTAGGAGCAATTAAGAGAGGGATGCATGCATGACTCACCCATTGGAAGTTGTTCAAATCTTATCAAAATAGAGGCTGGGGGAAAAGAAGTACCCTGTCTGGAAGGCAGTCTAAAGCTCAGATTATCTATCTAGTAGCAAAAATCACAGCACATTGTAAAAGGTTTAGCAGAAGATTCTGTGTTTTCTTGAGTGCGGTATTTCTCATCCGATGCCATTCATGAAAAGACTAAACATTTTCTTTAAATAAATAAGGTACTGAAACAGAAATTGTGTACACATACCACATCAAGTAGAAGAGACAGGTGCCCAAGTTCAATTGTTCCTGTGTTTTCTGGTTCAGATACTGAATAAGAATAGACATCGCCAGATTTATCAGCAACCAGAATCTTATCTTCCGCTGCTGTTAAAATCATGGAAGTGCATCTTCTAGTGACAAGCCTGAACAGAAGAACCGACTCAATTAGAGTTCAAAAATTCCTCTTTGAAAAGGTGGACTTTATAGTCGGGTTACATTTACACTTCAGGATCAAACAAGGTCACTAAAATTGTGGCTTGGAATAATTTTCGCCCCAGCACATGTTAGCTGTGAAAGAGTACAGTGACTGGAACAAAGAAAAACACATCCATCCTGAAATCAAACCATCACATATATTACAACAGATCAAAATAATTTTTTCTTCATACAGAAGAAAGAAAAATCCTTTGAATCTGAATGATACAATGAATATTTGGTACTGCGATCACAGAGAGCTTCTTCAGAAGCTTTTCTGTAGTATATAGCAAACCAAATTTTCAAAAGCAGGTTGTAATACAGCTCAAGGAACAAGCTGTTTTCTGGTGGGGAAAAGTTGTTTTTGTTTTCTAAACTTTCAAAAACATAACTACTTATTTGATCCTTTTACAAACTAAGAGAATTGTGAATCTGGAAAAAGATGGCCTGCGTGATATTATGTGCTAAATCGGAATCAGGGAGAATTGGGTTTAGATGCCTCCTGTTATTCAAGGTGTGACCATTTGTTTCTTCCCAGCCTAACCAACTGGACTGTGATGGTAAAAAACTGACAAAACTCCTTGTGTATTATTTTTTTGCAGGAAGGTAGGAACTCATATAGATTTAATGTCGCTGTTTCCAAGGCCCCAACTTCTGCCACCAGTTCAATATAAGGCAGGAAAAAAAGGGAATGGAAAAAATAGATCTTATTTTGTCTGCACACTTCCACTGTGCACAATCAAAATCATGAACAAGATAATAAGCTAAGCCCTGCACAACTCATGGTATACTGAGGAGATGGGAAGGTAAAAAATTTCTTCCAAGTTGCGTTTCTCTCCATACCTTATGCTCAAGCATTCCCAGGAAGGTTCAGTACGAAAAAGAATCAGGCGTTTGTTGTCATCTGTTAGAGCAAAGTAGGTTCCAGATGAAGAAAATGCACAGGCAAGGATAGTATCACTAGATTTAACCACTGACTTTCCATCCCTTCAAAAAAATAAGCAGAGAAAGATTTGGGAGGGATTTTAAGGGACAATTATTTCAAGGTATCATATACTAAAGGGCTGGGCGGGGTGGGGGGTGAGAACCAGCTGCCTTGGGCTAGCAAAAAAAACCATTATTCATGAAGCTATGGAGGTTTTTCAGTCCTGGCATATATTTTTAATCTATGTAACACATTACTAAAAGAGACAAGATCATGTAGATCCATGTAAGTATATCCTTGGGATCCTACTGAACACACACATTTAGTCAGTTTCAGAAATTTGGAAGAGTTTTGACTAAGTACCCATTATCAAATTACCAGTACATAATGATTTAGTATTAAGTAACATGTCGCCAATTGACATTTATTAATGCATTTGGAGTATAACTATTATGCAGACCTTCCTTGCCTATTAAGAGAGAGAACAAAAGATCTAAAAAAAAAGGTAAAGGTATTCCCCTGTGCAAGCACCAGGTCATAGTTTACCCATTGGGTGACATCACATCACAACATTTACTAGGCAGACTATATTTATGGGGAGGTTTGTCATTGCCTTCCCCAGTTGTCTACACTTTACCCCCAGCAAACTGAGTACTCATTTTATTGACCTCAGAAGGATGGAAGGCTGAGTCAACTTTGAGCTGGCTACCTAAAACCAACTTCCGTCAGGATTGAACT
Source organism: Sphaerodactylus townsendi (assembly GCF_021028975.2). NCBI lineage: Eukaryota > Metazoa > Chordata > Lepidosauria > Squamata > Sphaerodactylidae > Sphaerodactylus > Sphaerodactylus townsendi. The sequence continues at coordinate 70,804,998 of NC_059428.1, forward strand.
CTGGTAATGAGCAGAGCTTTTACTGCAGTACTGCAGTTTACCATTCTATAAGGACACTACCAATTAGGAACTTTCAGTGAACAAGGCTGGAGGCTGCAGTGTTCAAACCAGGGAGACAGCTGCGGCCCTCAGTGTCTGTGAGACACAAAGGACAGGCCCAAGGGAAGGTATAGGAGGAGGTGGAACCTAGCCTGGAGAGACAGGCAGGGCAGCCCATGGGACCAAGGAAGGGCAAGCTTGAATGGGGAATTGGCCCTCGGGGGGTATGGGGGGAATTCTGCTGCCCAGAATGGGGGAACTGGCCCTCAGGGGCAGGAGCAACAGAAAGTAGGGAGGGTTGGAAGCTAAGCTATTGGCTGGAAATTCCAATAGAGCTAGGGAATGGCCCAGAGAACACATGGGAGAAGTAGTCATTCCTCACTTCTGAGGCCACGGGGAATAATGGGGAACTGGAGACTCCTACCCCACAAGAGGGTAGCCAAAAGTCCCTTCCAACAGGGTGTGCTACAACATGTGTCTTGTATATTTGTATATTTTCTCATTCTTCTTCTAGATTCCATTCTGTATTCTATACAGCACACCAGTGGAGGAGAAGAAACTGAAAAAAGAAAAAGTGCCAGATCCAAATGGACTTATACCAATATAACAGTAATTAATGCCATCAGTTTTCTTAATTGATTTTATTTAGTTTTAATCCACCCTATACTACTGCTTAATATCATTATCAGGTTTATTGGACATTATATAGGATACCTTACCATTTTTGTTAGATTATTACGATAATTATTTTTCCATATTCATTATAGCACAGTTGTTTATAATAGCTATTATGATTTTCTGTTTATGTTTTTCCAGATTATGGAGTGTAATTTTATGCTTAATTTTTTCTTAGTCCTTTGATATAACTGTATTTTCTGTTTTGTTTAGGTCTTTAAAAACACAAAGAATAGAAGACAAAGATTCTTCCCACTTGCAACCAGCAACTTCTATTTTAAAGGCATATATTCAGAGTATTTGGATGAACAAAATTGTGATACACATGTTATTTAGTATAAAGAGTTTAAACATTTTTACCCTTTGTCTTGCTGAGGTTTCTTTCTTGCAGTGGTACAATCATATATGAAAAGATAATCTTGGCTAGAAATTAAAGATATATACAATGTTAATATTTCTCTATGGGGTGCACATTCAGTAGCACTATAGTATTCAAATACCCGCTAAGTTACAAAACTAATAGTAACCTGCTGTCTTGTATATCATCATAAACATATTAACATGGAAAACAGTAGGACAATATACACATACATGCATAGAAGGTAAAATATGTGTAAGCTTTTCAGTCTTTTGTATTAGAAGGTTACCAGACCAATGGAAATAGTACATTTTAACATGGCCATGTTTTTACTGAACACCAGGCCTGTATGTTGTATTTGGTTCAAATGGGGTCTTTGTTAATCTTCCCAAGAGTGAAAACAGTAAGGTGCAGCTCATCTGAAGTCTTTGGGCAGATGGGGTCAGGGTTGCCAAAAGGGAGGGCATTGGGAGGACAAAATTTGGAGGGCCCCAGTCAGCTGGAGGGTCCCTCAAGCCAGTTTCTTGATACAGTACATCCAGCCAAATGCTTTCCCAACCATTTTCCTTTCAATGTATTTCTGGATGCAGCCACTAGGGGCAAAGGGAACTCTGAGTACCATAAAAGGCTAGATTCTCCTTTTCCCAAGACTGAAGCAAACTTGCTTAATAGCAGGGGCTATCTACAGAAAATGGCACCCAGGGCAAGCCCTCCTCCTTGGGGCAGCCAGGGAGCCCCTAGTCATGTTGCACCTCAGATAAATACCCTGGCTAGCCCCTCCCTAGTTACATACCTTCTTAACAGTTCATCCTCAACCCATCTACCAAGCCACCATTGAATCAAAACAAACCAGTAAGGCTGCTGACTACTACAGTAGTTGCCAACTTGCAACCTGCTAACTAGTTCGTGGCTTCCAATAGTCTAGCCTTTTTCTCGTTTTTTCCTTGCACCCAGCCTGTTCTTGCAAAGTATTAGTTAGTATATTACACCAAGATAAAACATCCTTTACCTCTCTTTTCCTTAATTTCTCTCCCTGCTTTCCATACTTTTCTCACTCATTTCTCTCTCCTTCTATATAACACTTCCATGCCCACCCCATTTATTTTCAAGTCTTGGTCTCAACTCTTTCTCATCCTTATCTCGCTTGGCAATTTAGTAGCAGTATAGCAGCAAACCTTTGTTAACATTATCAACAAAAGGGGTGGGAAGAAAATATTTCTCTATGATCTAACAAAGAAGTAAAAGGATTCTTCTTCCTTCTCTATCCTTTACATGAACAGAAGTTAGAACTCCCAGTTCAGGCAGTGGATTTTTTTCAGAATTATTGTCTTGTGAAAGATCTAATAGCCCCTCGTGAAGGCTACTATGATAGGACAGCAAACATACTCTTTTTGATATCATTAAAAATTACTTTTATATCAAATGTGATATCCAGTCTTTCTATCCAACGGAGTCCCAAAGTAGCATTGTTCTGTCCTCCATTTTATTCTCATAACAATCTTATAAAATAGATCTCACTGAGAGCGTATCAGGCAGCAACTGTCCATAGTAGATTTGGGATCGCAGGCGCAGAACAGGTTGTTTAAAAGTAACCCAGGGTGTTCCAATTCCCTTCATTTTTGACATTGCAACTTCCATCATTATTATTTTGGGGTTGGTGGCTAGTTTTCACACATGTAGCATTACTTTTTGATATGTTATGTGCGCCACAGAGACTGTTACCTTCCATTGCAAATAGCACCTGGAAGGGTTATCTCACTTTGGCCAGGATATTCCCGCGCCTTTCAATTTTTGCCCTGAAATCTCATGATCATCATGAAACGAGGAGCCAATTTTGAGACACCTATCTTTATTCTCTGATGAGTTATGCTGCCATAAATGGTCAGAAGGACCAACAAGCCAATCCTTTTATTAATGAAAATTTACGATAAATGTCAGCCCAACAATTTGTTTTGTTATGATTTTTAGTTTGGATCAGGATCATACAGTAGCTCCTGGCAGCCTGGACTTTGGAAGAGCACAAAAATAACTTAAAGGATAATTGAACCTTATGAGTCAACTACATGAAGTTTTTCTTTTTAAAAAGATATATTTCTGCTTTATTATACAGTCCTGTTTTTAATAGCAGCACAAAGCTTTCAGGTTACCATAAATCAGAGGCAATGCAAATACTTTTCATGTAATGAAAGTCCAAGTGCTACCACAGCATCATCAAATTAAAGGAAAATACAAATGCGGTTTTGGGAACTCATGTATTTAACACCTCTGAAGTGTGGGGTGTATAATCCTGTCCGCAGTACCTTTTCTAGAAAGATTATTTCACTCAGAGCAAGGCAGGACCTTCATACCCTGAAATCCAAGGCTGTCAGATTTTCAGAACACACAAACCACCACCCCTTCCAAGGGTATAAATCGAGAGAATATGAAAGATTAATATTTGTTAGGTTGATCCAAAAAGGTTTTCAGAAAGTAGGCATCACTCGGTATAAGGCAGACAGCTTCACGTGATCGATTAAAGCAGGGGTGTCAAATTCAATTGCACAGGGGGCCAAAACTCAAAGCACACTTTAGGTTGGGGGCCGAAAAGGATAACCATTTATTGCCAGGCATGCCAACCCCCTCTGCCCATGGAGAAGGCAGCCGCCTGCTCTGTTGGGCAGAGGGGATGGCGGCGGCGGCCTTCCTGGTGCTGCCGCTCTCGCATCGCACAAGCTGGAGACACCATGCTTGCAAACCCTCTCTGCCCCATGGAAAAGGCCGCTTCCTGCTCCATTGGGCAGAGAGGGGACTTGCCTGCCTGCTGCTGCTCTTGTGCCGCATGAGCCGGGAACACCAGCCATGCAAACCCCCTTTGCCCAACGGAGAAGGCAGCTGCCTGCTCCATTGGGCAGAGGGGGCGGCGGTGCCAGGCATGCAAACCCTCTGCTCCAAAGAGAGGGCAGCTGTTCCACCTGCTCCGTTGGGCAGAGGGGTGGCAGCACCAGGTATGCAAAACCCCTCTGCCACATGGGGAAGGCAGCCGCCTGTTCTGTTCAGCAGAGGGGGCGGCAGCCTGCCTGGTGCTGCCGCTCTCGCGCCGCGCAAGCTGGCGACACCATGCTTGCAAACCCTCTCTGCCCCATGGAAAAGGCCACTTCCTGCTCTATTGGGCAGAGAGGGGGACTTGCCTGCCTGCTGCTGCTGCTATTGCACCATGCAAGCCGGGAACACCGGGCATGCAGACCCTCTCTGCCCAATGGAGCAGGCAGCGCTGCTCCATTGGGCAGAGAGGGGACAGCACCAGCAGTGCACCTGCCGCTGCTGCTTTTGCGCCGCATGAGCCGGCAATACCAGGCTTGTAAACCCTCTCTTCCCCATGGAGAAGGCAGCTGCTTGCTTCATTGGGCAGAGAGGGGGCAGCGGCGGCAGCCTTCAGTGCTGCTGGCTCTTGTGCTGCGTGAGCCAGTTGCACCGGGCATTCAAATCCTTTCTGCTCCACAGAGAAGGCAGCCGTCTGCTCTGTTGGGCAGAGAGGGGACGGCAGCAGCAGCCTGACTGGTGCTGCCAGCAGCACTAGGCATGCAAACCCCCTCTGCCCTACGGAGAGCAGCAGCTTCTGTTCATCCCATACAGCAGCCTATCCTGCAGGTATGCATAGAAGTCAGAGCAGGACTCCCCTGGTGCAAAGCTGAATCTGGACCTCCCATCCGCCCCTTACACTTGGCCGCCTTACCCAAAGCAAGACCCAGAGATGGGGCGGCTCTTGCAAAAAACTCATGCAAAACACCAGGCAAAAAAACACACACCAACTTCTGCCCACAAGGAGATGCCACAGGACTTGGAGGCGGGGAGTTTGCAAGTTTGGGTGGAGATGTGATAGATGAAAATGTTGCTTTTACATATGCCAAAGAGGTGTTACTTTTATAAAGTATACACGGGACAATGACAATGATTGCCTTATAAGTTATAAAAGAAGGTAGCTTTAGGTGTTTTCATAAGGTGTAAGATTATATTGAGTTATCTACACACATAAACATATTTAGTGCACAAATATTGGATTTAGAAGTCACAAAGAATATACCCTTCACAGAATCACAAGATTTAGTAGGTGAACTCTGAATATAAAGTCCATGTATAGTATCTACACTTGAATAAAGCCTGTTAAGTTGGATGGAATTCAAAGAGAGATGGGAGTATGGATGCTTAGTGGCGACCAATATTCTTGTGTATTTCTTATCATATCCCACCAAGCACACCTGCTTTAAAAAATAATGAGCTAGCAGAAGAAGAAAGGTCAAGGGTTAGAGGGGAATAATAGGTGATGTATAAGGTGATGTAGGTAGTTTATAATCATGTTTGTATATTTGAATGCTTTGATATTGTAGCTAAATAATGAAACTTAAAGAATATGTTAATCACTCATGTTCAATATATGTATCCTAATGCTTCATGTGTAATGAATCCTGCTATAAATGTTATTCTCTCAGTTTAAAGTGTAAAATAGCTAAAACAGCTTGCTTCTCTAGATCCTAATCAGTAGGTGCTATTAAGCAGAAACTCCATTCAGAAGCTTCTTAAGGCCTCTAGCTAAAGTCTTTTTCTAAGATGCTTCTGAAGCCTGGTTTCAATAGTCATAAACAGTAATAGAACATGAGTTCTTGTGCCAAACAGACACCTGCTGATAAAAAAAGGCCCCTAGAAAGGTTGGGATAGTGTCTTCAAAGCAGGGGAGTGGGTCAGGAAGACCTAGGTTCTTGGGCCAAGAGGTACCCGCTTATAGGAGGCTAAGATCCTGTGCCAAGATAGAAGGCCTTTGGATGGAGGGGTAAGATATGATGGTGTCTTCACAGTAAGATAAGGGAACCAAAGACGTGGCAGGTGCATGGATATATATCATGAAGACACTAACGAAGGGTTGACAACTAAGAACCAAATATTAATTACAGGAAATGACCATATAGAGATGTATTAATTGGAGAAGATACCACCTGGTATATGACATAGTATGCCTAGATGAATTGTAATAGGCTATGGCCCTCATCTCCTAGCCCAGGGGTAGGGAACCTGCGGCTCGAGAGCCGCATGCGGCTCTTCTGCCCTTGCACTGCGGCTCCATGAGTTGAGCTGCCGGCCCCATCCTTGCCTGCCCTGCAGGCAGCAGGGCGGGCACACCAACTGCCCGCGGGCGGCCGCGTTGCGCCGCGGGCTTCCCCTCTCGCTCGCCTCGTTGGAGCGGGGTGGGCGCTTTCCCAGTGGCCAGCGAGGCCGAGCCACCGGCCCCATCCTTGCCCACCCTGCAGGTAGCAGGGCGGACGCATCCATCCGCTTCTCAGAATGAGCGGAGTAAAAGGTTAAAAAAAACCCCTATATATATAGTGTTATCTTTATTTTAAATGTCAAAAATTATTTGCGGCTCCAAGTGTTTTCTTTTCCCGTGGAAAACGGGTCCAAATGGCTCTTTGAGTGTTAAAGGTTCCCTACCCCTGTCCTAGCCAATGGAGAAGTGAGGGAGGGATTGGGTGGTCCTGAAAAAGTATTATAAACTGTTGTAGAACAAAGGAAGGGTGTGCCTACTACTGGGTGGACACCAGATCTTGCAAGACCGTAAACCAATAAAAGCTTTGTTACCTGCTTCACCAATTTTGTCCAGATTATTTTGTGGGTCTTTGGACCCACGTTTCTAACAGAGAGAAAGAGGAGGGCTCGCCTAGCTCACGGCCCCCTTTTTTGCATGGATTACAGGGCTGGGTGTGTGTGTTTTCAATGGGTCAGCTCTCTTGCAAGGAGAGGAGATTATTTTCCTTCTCCTTTTGGGTCTGCAACTTTGGGGAGGGGTGAGCATTACTTACAAAGGATTGCAAAGTTTGCGTGCAAACACGGTTCCCTGGGCGGGAATCTCTCAGCCAGGCTGGCCTTTTGCAAATGCAGGGTTAAAAACAAAAAACTTCAGAACAAAAGGGAAACTGGAGGCAGCTGATGCTCAAGTTGCAGCCCCAGAGGCTCAGTTGGAGCTGCTCTTCAAATGCCAAGGAACCCCTCTAATAAATACACTGAGTGTCCCATGTGATTCTCTCTGCAGTCCCCAGAGCAGGTTTGCTGCCAGAGAAGGCCCAAAGGGCAGCAGCTGGGACGGGGGGGGGGGGGGGGGCAGCAGCTGGGAGGGGGGGGGAGGGCAGCAGCTGGGACGGGGGGGGGGGAGGCAGCCGGGCCCAAAATGGAGCCAGAGCAGCTCCGGAGAGGGGAAGCCTGCCTGCCCATCCACCGCCCCCCCCCCCCCCACGCCTGGCCTGCCAGCTTAGTGCTTACCAGTTGCCTCCTCCTTCATCCCTCACTGCAGGCTGCAAGCTTCAGGCTCCTGCTGTTGGTTTGGGAGGGTACAAGAGGCTCCCTTGGCTGCAGCCTTTCCCCGACTGCTATTCCCCAGGTCCGACACCGCCCCTCTCCCACGGCTCCAGGCCTGCGGGCCAGACAAGGGGGGGGGGGGTTGAATTTGACACATGTGGATTAAAGAGACCAACCGTAATACTCCACCCCTCCCCACGTTGCTAGAGCAGGCGCGGATAGAGACTCAGATCTAGCAAACGAATGGAGCTCGTTCTTTCCGCGGTCTCGTCCTCACTTGCACCGTCTAAAGCAGAACCCGCATCTCCCTCACCTGGGCTCCTTGTAACGGGCAGCTAGGACTTTGGTTCCCCCTCTGACCACCATCCAGGCCCCACAAAGCTCTAGCCCCGGATTGGGACTGGCCACTACAGAAGACTCAGCTGCCTCCATGCTCAAACAGCGGAGCCACGTGGGCGAAGGACCAACGCGGAAGCCACCGGCTGAACGCTAAGAAGGAAGCTCTTCGTAGTGTGTCGTTCACTACTTCCGGCATCAAACTGAAACCTGTCGCAAGCTCTCTATACTTTGCTTTGGTAACTAAAGTGGGGGAAATACCGGTTGAATCCCGGAAGTGTCTGAGCTGAACCTCTTTGAACACCACACGGTCTTTCCTAGCGCATTGGTCTCAGTGCTGGAAGCCTTGCTCGTTCTCCAAGCCTCCCGGCCAGTGCCAGTATAAGGCAAGACAGTGAAAGGGACCGCAGGACCGGGTAGGAGCTAAGGACTAGGAGCGGCATCACATCATCCGTCTATCCAGGTTGGCACTGTCTCCAGTCCTGGCAGCAGCTTTCCAAATGTCCAGGTCTCTTTCTCGTATCAGCTGTTCTGTCACTGGAAAAGCCGGGAACTGAACCCGGGACCTTCTGAATTCGAAGCTAATCTTGTACCACTGAGTCACAGCTACAAAGTTCTCATTTCTTGAACACTGAGAACTTTTAATGGCCTATTATCACCTCCGTTTCCAGCTGAGCGTCTCCATCCAACCGAGACATCCCCTCACTCCTCCCCTTAGCCTTTCAAATAATCTCAAAGGAGCCACGGCCCCTAAGCACACCTGCGTGCACGTTGGTTGGATGCAGCGGGGAATCTGGGCGGCGCCCCTGCTTCAGCTCTTGCGCATGCGCTCCGCTAGTTTTTCTGGCCGGAACCGGAACCAATGGTTTCTTGCTAGTCAGTTGCGTAAACAAGCGGCAAGTTTTGTCGGGGCACCGACATGGCGGTCTCTTTTTTCGTCTGTCGTGGCCGTAATGCGGCTCTCAAGGTAACTGACAGGCTGGGCTGCATTACTGTGCCTGGCCTCCTTAATTCTGGTGTTAGAGGTGCGCCTTTCCACTGATTTGTGTAAGCGCCAGGGATTGCATTTTTTAAAGCCTGGCCCCAAGCTTTGGTCTGTTGTTGCAGGCTTCAGGGAGAAGTCACTTTTCAGGGTGAAGGTTTCTTCTACTCTCTTGACTCTGGCTCAGTTTGTGCTTGTGCAGCCAGGCTCTTGCCCTGACTTGTTGGCTCTCTACCCTCTCTGCCACCCACCATCTCACCAGGCTGCGCACACTTAATTGTAGACTCTTTTGGTTCCCTGCATTTCAAGGTCGGAACTTTAGATGTCCCGTAATCCTTTACAGGAAATGTGGTTAGATAGTTCATGATCTGTGAATTTTTAGGTAGTTTTCATTGCTTTGGTAATTGTTTAATATTCTAAGTACATTGTTTTCTGATTTTGTAGGGCAGTTTAATTACATGGTTGGTTAGCTATATTGTACTGCAGTTGCTGCAGTTTCACCGAGAAAGTAAATGATGGATTGGAATATGTCCTTAGGCTGTGGGATTGGCCAGGAGATCTGCAAGGAAACATTTCATGTGGAAACCCTGTTGATACTGGGGTCTATAAGTAGCTGTATGAGCAAGAGAAAAATCACAAAAGCTTGACCTTTTGTGGAAGCCAACTGGAGCGGGCATAAGGCAGTTATGGCTATTTGGTCCGTGTCATATTCATTACCAAATGCAGGGTTCCTCTATATCAGGGGTGTCAAATTCAATTGCACAGGGGGCCAAAACTCAAAGCACACTTTAGGTTGGGGGCCGAACAGGATAACCATTTATTGCCAGGCATGCAAACCCCCTCTGCCCATGGAGAAGGCAGCTGCCTGCTCTGTTGGGCAGAGGGGACAGCAGCGGTGGCCTACCTGGTGCTGCCGGCAGCACCGGGCATGCAAATCCCCTCTGCCCCATGGAGAAGGCAGCCGCCTGCTCTGTTGGGCAGAGGGGATGGCGGCGGCGGCCTTCCTGGTGGTGCCGCTCTCGCATCGCACAAGCTGGAGACACCATGCTTGCAAACCCTCTCTGCCCCATGGAAAAGGCCGCTTCCTGCTCCATTGGGCAGAGAGGGGACTTGCCTGCCTGCTGCTGCTCTTGTGCCACGAAATGTAACACCGGTTACGTAGTTCCCTTTGTCGCACCGGAGAAGGCAGCTGCCTGCTCCATTGGGCAGAGGGGGCGGCGGTGCCAGGCATGCAAACCCTCTGCTCCAAAGAGAGGGCAGCTGTTCCTGCTCCGTTGGGCAGAGGGGCGGCAGCACCAGGTATGCAAAACCCCTCTGCCACATGGGGAAGGCAGCCGCCTGTTCTGTTTAGCAGAGGGGGCGGCGGCAGCAGCCTGCCTGGTGCTGCCGCTCTCGCGCCGCGCAAGCTGGCGACACCATGCTTGCAAACCCTCTCTGCCCCACGGAAAAGGCCACTTCCTGCTCCATTGGGCAGAGAGGGGACAGCACCAACAGCATACCTGCCGCTGCTACTTTTGCGCCGCATGAGCCGGCAATACCGGGCTTGCAAACCCTCTCTTCCCCATGGAGAAGGCTCCAGGCCCGCTGCCAGACAATGGGGTGTTAAGTGTGTGTTAACGAGGGCCAGATAGAATTATACAGAGGGCTTGATTTGGCCCTGGCCGTGAATTTGACACATGTGCCCTATATAGTACACTTAGGGCCCCATCCAAAGTGGGGGAAGGGCTGAAACCACCATTGGAAGCAGCGCAGACTTCCACTGGTGGGAATGCCTTCCCTGGGGCACTTTCACTGGCAGCAAGGCAATCCCACCACCATGCAGACTCCACTGCTCTCCCCTGGCTTTGGAGTGCATCACTAGATGCCACACCAGTGGCATAGGGCCATCACTGCTGGTGTAGCAGAGGCAAGCTGGGGGCATAGCTGACATTAGTCGGCTTCCTCCCAGGCAGTTGCTATATCATGCTGGAAGCTAGGAGTCCCAACTTGTAGGACCTCAGCTGGTGCCGCAAGGCAGATTGGGGCAATAGGGCTTCTCGGTGGCAGTGCCTTTGGGAGCAATGGGGCCGCATGACTGTGACCAGCCACTGGACCTGTGGGTGGGGCTGTAATGCATCATGGTACTCACCAGTGCCTCTATTGGCAGCCACATTTTCAAAATGTGGATGAGACAGGGCATAATATTTGCTGTCCTCATTCAGATGAAAAGGTATTTTATCTGGTGTATTTTATCTGGTGAACTGGTGAATTCTGTTTCTTCAGGCTTTCCTCCTTGTTGTGAGTTGTAAGACAGGAGGTATTATGTCTGTCTCTGCTTCAAATGGCAGCTGTTCTAAAATGGCACTCACTACCTGTCTTAAAATGCCGAAGTTGCCTTTAGGGTCAGAAAAGTTGGAGACCCCTGGCCTAATGCCTGAAGATTGTGTGGATTTTTGCAAAAAAAAGTTAGGTTAAATGATCTGATCCATTTTTGTAATCTTAAATAAGTTTGCATTCTCTGCATTATCTAATGTAGATTGTTTATTTTATTCGAAACATACATTAGCCTGCCTTTCAACCTTATTTAAGGCAGCTTCCAATGCAAACAGCAACAGAATGCAATAAAATACATAAAAACCACCAGCTTAAAATCAATAGTTTTGAACTGGTGGGAGGCAGAAGAACTGAAACTAATCAAGTGCTGTCACAAATAAGACCATCTTCAGCTGCTTTGTGAAGGTCTAGAGGAAGGCAAGGCTGCCACTGAAAATTACGTCTTAATTGTTAACAGAATATGAGTATTCACTCTCTATAAATGTTGACTAATGAAATTCCAGGGAGTTTTTTAAAAGACTGAAAATAGCCTGTTTTTGTCCTAAATCTATGAAGTTTCCCCTGAACAACAGCAAGTTTGTCTTGATTTAAAAATAGTTGTCCTGACTAAGATGCTTCTTCATTGAGGGCTAAATTTCCCACAGGATTCAACCTTGATACCTGCATTGATTTATGATTTGGAATATGTGAAGTAATAAAGGACTGTAACATGGGTAGGGCCTTCTTAAGCACCTTCAGATTTCCTGTTAATGTGTTTCCTGTTAATATGACTTTTATAACTTTTTGGAAAGACCATCATTAGATCCTAGTGATCTGGCCAATTACCGATCCATTTCGAACCTCCCGTTCTTGGGGAAGGCAATTGAGAGAGTGGTGCTGGAGCAGCTTCAGGGCTTTCTGGAGGATACATCAGCACTCAATCTCTTCCAGTCCAGCTTCCGTGCTGGGCACGGGATGGAGACCATCCTTACTGCCGTTACAGATACACTCCGCATCCAGGTTGACTGAGGCAGTTCAACGCTGCTGGTTCTGTTAGACTTTACCACAGCATTTTATATGGTTAATCATGACCTTTTGACCCATCGCCTGGCCACCTCCAGGGTTTGGGGCGTGGCCTTAAAATGGCTCGCCTCATTCCTCAGGGGCCGGAGTCAGCAAGTGAGGTGCGGGGACAAGATCTCCCAGTGGTGTCCACTTCATTGTGGAGTGCCACAATCCCCTCTATTATTTAACATCTATATCAGTGATGGCGAACCTATGGCACGGGTGCCAGAGGTGGCACTCGGAGCCCTCTCTGTGGGCACAGAGTTTGTCATGTGGAGGGTGGAAAATCACACCCCCCACACATCTAGGCTGGCTTGGGCCACTGAGCACAATGTGCGCACACTGCGATGAGCAGGGAGGACTCGGCTGGCGGGCCTGGTGCCTGTGCTCCGGGTGGCTGTTGCTGGGGGGTGGGGAGGGCACGCAGAGGAGGCAAAGATTCTAGAGAGGCACAGAGCGGTGTGTGTGGGACTTGCTGGAGGCTAGAGCAAGCTGGCCCCTGCTCGAGCGGGTGGGGCAGAGGAAGAGGGAGCCAACCAGTTTCTTCTAAAATAAAACCTCAGCATTCAGGTTAAATTGCCGGGTTGGCACTTTGCAATAAATAAGTGGGGTTTGGGTTGCAATTTGGGCACTTGGTCTCAAAAAGGTTCGCCATCACTTATCTACCTCTTGCTCAGCTAGCGCAGAGTTTTGGACTGATCTTCATCAGTATATGGATGACACTCAGCTCATTCTGTTGATAGAGGGTGGGCCAGCCGCTGTCCCTGCATCTCTCCACCATTGTTTGAAGGTGGTTGCTGGTTGGTTGATGCTAAGCAGGCTAAAACTGAATCCATCGAAGACAGAGGACCTGTGTATGGGTCGCGGGAGGGATGTTGCAGATTTTCAGTTACCGAGTGTTGACGGGGTCACACTTACTGTGGCCTCCTCGGTCCGCAGGCTGGGGGTCAACCTGGATTTGTCTTTGTCCATGGAGACCCAGATGGCCCGCACAGCCCAGGTGGCGTTTTTCCATCTGTGCCAAGCTCGGTGCTTGGCTCCCTACCTTTCCCAGCCTGACCTAGCCACAGTGATCCATGCTACGGTCACCTCCAGGTTGGACTATTGCAACTCGCTCTACGCAGGCCTTCCCTTATGGCTGATCCGGAAACTAAAATTGGTCCAGCATGTGGCGGCGCACCTTCTCGCGAGGTTACCCATGCGGGAACATATCTCCTCCGTTCTGTGCTGCTTGCACTGGCTCCCAGTTGAATTCCGGAGCACCTTCAAGGTGTTGGAGGTGTACCTTTAAGGAGCTCCACAGTCTGGGGCCCTCATATCTGAAGAACCGTCTCTCCCCCTATGTCCCAGCTTGTCCTCTGCGTTCTGCAGAGGCCAATCTACTGGTGGTCCCCTGAGTTTTTGATCTCTGCTTCTCATTCCTCTGGTTTAGCTATACCCATGGTGGCAAACCTTTGGCACTCCAGATGTTCTGGACTACAATTCCCATCAGCCCCTTCCAGCATGGCCAATTGGAGTGCCAAAGGTTCGTCACCACTGAGCTATACTAATCTTTTATACTGTGCTTTTATAAAGTATTAAAAAGGGGGGAAACTTAAGAGCCTTTCCTAATTCTTGTAGATGTTAAAACATCAATCATGGAGTCTTCGAAGTCTGCCTTCAGCTGCTTCTCTGTGTACCGAACCGGGGAACTCTAAAAAAGGCACAACAAAAGGTAAGAGATTCTTTTTGTTGCTTTTTCCTGCAGGTTATAAATGGATGCTTCTCATAAACTCATATATGATGTTTTGCTATTTTTATGATCTATGGAATATAAAGGTTCAAAGCTTTAACACAGAATACTGTTGTTGAGATAGCATTTCATATGTTTTAATACATTTTAAAGTTATTTATAAAGAACTGTATCACAGGTTCATCTACAGTACCAAATGTGTCTTAAAATTATTCTTGTAAGATCATTCTTCTAAGATCAAAAGATTGAAAAAGTAACATGATATTTTATCTGATCAATAACAGCCATAACACCAGCATATTCCCAATGTAGGAATACCAACCATGGAGAATGTGGACATCAGAGCACGCATTTAACATGCATGGTCACTGCTGTGTAAGACTTTTGGAATTTAAATATAAGTCTAACAAACAGATTCAAATAGTGGGAAGTACAAGGAAGGGAATGCAGCTGAATTTTCTTAGTACCCAGCAATGCTCTGCTCGGGTGTGTATGGGAGGCTTTTTTCAGTAAGCATTTATATCTCACAATATTACCTTTAAAAACTGATTCTATGGTGGAAGGTTCTATTGTGCCTCTGCGGTGTTTGCTTTTATCTCCAAAGTTTCAGATGTCATTTGCAAAGGGTAACATATGCCATTTTATATAACAATAGACATCATAAAACTGAAACTTTTACCACTGATATTCCCTCTCCTGAATGAGGTGGTAGAGAATTGATGCAGAGTCCTATGATGTCATTCACTCTTGTTATCTAAAATGGTGCATTTTTAATATATGGATGCAGATGCAAACAATCTTGTGTTGGATTCTCAGAACTCAGAATATTTAATCATCCATCCACAACTGCTGATTGACAATCTCAGTGAAATGAGAACAGGATGGTGTGGAGTCCAATGAGGAAATTCTGTTCTTCTTCCATTTCACAGTGTAAAGACTCTGCCAAATATTTATTCTTGAGATTGACAAATCCGGGTGCCAGGACACAATTCCAGCTTGAAAATGCCGGTGATGCCTGGATTCCCAATTCTCTTTCTGGGCACCAGCAGCTGGCAGAAGATGAGTTGACTCCTGTATGCAAACATCCCTTTTTGCTGGGCCATCTACCACTGTCTTAAGAAGCAAGGCTAGACCTGCCTGATGCAGGGCATTTCCCGTATTTCCTCATTCTTTTGAACATGGCTAATCATGCCAGTATTTTAAATTTGTTCTTCTTCCCACTCCCCTAAAATTCAAGCCTTCCAATGGGATTCAAAGTTCCTAGCAGGATTCAATCCTATCACAGCAGAGACACTGTTGCTTAGTGCAACTAAAAGTGCATAAAAGCCACATCTCAGCTCCCAAACCTTTGTCACTGATTTCTAGATCCTACCTGTTACCCCAGCCTCATGGCTAGGCTGCTTCCTTGCTGAAAACATTGAGTGATCCTTGCTACAAACTGAATCACTACAGAGCTCTGCCAGTGTGGCCCAACACATGCAAAGCTTACTAATTGCACCCTTTACACTTGTTAACAGGCAAATGGTTCTTTCTCCCACCCTGGACATCCCACAGGTATATATACTCCACTTGCTTTACTATCATCAGATCCTCTGAAGATGCCAGCCACAGATGCAGGCGAAACGTCAGGAGAAAATGCTACTAGAACATGGCCATGCAGCCGGGAAACCACACAACACCCCAGTATCTCCTTTTATTTTCTAACCCGCACAGCCAGATGACATTTTGATCCTCTTCTATTAGGCCACACATCTGGAAGACTGAAACCTCTGTCCCAACAGATTCAATTGCTTATGTGTCCTATCCTGCATTTTCCCACATTTTCACCTTTAACTTAAAAAGTAACTCCTGCTCCAAACTGGAGTAGCTCTCCTGGATGTTTGGTTGTTGTTGCTAGATTGCTTGTTAGGAAATGGAGTGCTATTTATCTGTGCTCTGATTTAGTATCTTCTAATATTTTCTTAGGATGTTCTCCCCTCTCTCCCAATTATTGTACCACTTCTTCAATAAACTCCATATTCCTTTTTAAATCTTTACACCAGGTCTCCATCATCTTTTGCCCACTAGAACTTGCTATTCACAGACACCTCCTTAGGCAGAAGATCCCAGTTTTCTGATCCTTGCACAAACATACAAGTGAATTCCCCACTGCAATCTGAATGTGTTCACATGTTTATGGGGTGTGTGGAAATGCTATCTCTTATACAAGACTGTCAAGGAGTGGAGCCAATGTGATATCCAAAGACTGCAGATTTTCCAATACTTACCTTCAGGAATCCTTTCTGGTGCGCCAGGAGACCTGTGGAGAGGGGATCGAGAATGAAATTACCCTCTCCTTTTTCTCTGGGGCAAGGAAGCAG
Organism: Sphaerodactylus townsendi; assembly: GCF_021028975.2. Taxonomy (NCBI): domain Eukaryota; kingdom Metazoa; phylum Chordata; class Lepidosauria; order Squamata; family Sphaerodactylidae; genus Sphaerodactylus; species Sphaerodactylus townsendi. The sequence continues at coordinate 70,821,158 of NC_059428.1, forward strand.
GTGAAGGATCTGTGGGTATCTCCATCTCCAACCCCTTTAATGTGAAATCGTGTAATTGGCTGGAGTGTAGCTGTTTAGTGAGCCTGCTCTCTATCTCTCCGAAGGCCTGCCTCAGTGGTTGGCCTGCAGTTGCTGGATCAAGCAATTTCCCTGAGTGTCATAAAGCCCTGGGACTGGAACCCTTCTTAAAAGAGCAGAGTGCCCACCTGGAAAGTAGAGAGGTTGCTCAGAGTGTAGAGGCAGTGAAGGAACAGCACAAAGGGACAAGAAAGGGAAGAGAGCATGTATACAAGGGAAGGAAAAAAGGTAAAAATTATGTTTGACTGGGACAGGGGACATCCTGGTCCAAATATTCTTGCCATGAACCTCATTGGGAGCCTGAGCCAGTCACTGTCAGCCCAACCTCCTTCACAGACTTGTTTTTAGGGTAACATGCAGGAAGGAAGAAAAATATATGCCATCCTGAGATCCTTGGAGGAAGGGTAGAATAAAAGTACACTAAATAAATAAGACCAGCCAGAGTAACAATATAGAGAAACAAAGTCCTCCAAAAAGGAGCATGTCTGTTCAGTTCAGTGTCACATTACATTCTTTGATCAGCTATCAGTTTTTATGTTTCCAGGTGGAACACCTTTCTTTTTAACTTTTTAAACTTTTCCTCTGTTTTTTATTCCGAACATGAAAAGGCAGCAACATGATAGCTTCAGTTCTATGATCATATTGATATTTATATTTTTAGTAACCATGGGGTCAGCATGGCATTCTGCACAGGATGCTGAGAAACCTCAGGATCCAATCCTGAGAGGTTTAAATTCCATCTCCCCTTTCCTTTTTTATTTTTAATATCTAGCCTAATGAAGAGTTTGAAAAAGTACGTAACGTGCGGAGTTATTTTGGTTGGTCTTAATAAAAGGTATTGCTTGGCTTTGGATTTTGTTTTGGTATAATTTTTTAAAATTATACAAAATATTTTAAGTTGCATGCATTCACAGAAACCTAAACTTACTTTTCCATGAACTTCTTTTTGTCTATTCAAGACTTCATATTTCTAAATATGTGCTTGAGGTCTTTCATTGTTGTATGATATATAGCATATGAAAAAGAGCCCCATTTTCCAGGACCACAAGCACTCCTGATCTAAAATCCTAATGGGATCATGAGGCTAGGTGCCTGTGTCCGCTCCATCCCCCCTCATATGAAAATGAACAACACACACAAATCAGCACTTCCAAACAGCTTTCACCATGCAGTACAAGGTAGGCTCTAGTGATGTTTGGTGAACAATGAGTCTGGCTCCTAGATCTGAAGTAGTTTTGTTGAGATATGATTGATTGATTGATTTCTTTTTAGATCCATTTCCTGCTTGGTAATTTGTGGGTATTCAAAGTCCTCAACTTGACTCTGTTTTGACAGAGCAGAAGTTCTGAAAGAGAGCAGCTCTGTTATATTCTATAAAATAAAGTGAGCTGCTTCCAAATAAATGTCACAACATACAACACCTGTTCACATCATCTCTTTGTTTGCCAGAACTTTAACTGCTACCTTTTCCTCTTTAATGTGTTTTTCTACGTGATTTTAACCCATTTGTTAACATAGAGTTTATGTGCTAATATGTCTCAGATACAAAACTGTTTGCATGCTATTTATGTTACTGATCGCCACTCTTGCTTACTTAATCTCCAGGATAAATCATTATAGTAAATAGTATAAGGTGAATCCAAAGTTTCCAGTCTGTTAACAGTGGAAGGGTCCATAGTTTTCAGAACAGATTCAGCCCCACAACCCACCTTCTATTTTGGCAGGTGCTTTCCCCCCCAAATCTTGTTTGTATAGCCTTCAAAGATCAAGGCAGAGAGGGACCAGTAGTGCATTTGATTCTGTCCCTATCCTGGTTCTCCAAGCTATAAATCACTTCTCATATTGTATAGTATGTATAGCTGTAGAATGGGAATGATGCTACACCATGCTTGTTCTTTTGGCAATGATCATGGAACAATTTGTTGGTGGTATTGTGACTGGAAGATGAAAATTGAGTGTTTAGATGTGGCTTCTGCCCTTGCAAAAAGTTGTGTTATGTTGCTCTTAGATCAGTGGTTCTCAACCTTCCTAATGCCGTGACCCTTTAATACAGTTCCTCATGTTGTGGTGATTCCCAACCATAAAATTAGTAAATATAAAATATAAAAAAACAATTTTCCGATAGTCTTAGGCGACCCTTGTGAAAGGGTCACTCGACCCCCAAACGGGTTGCGACCCCCAGGTTGAGAAACACCGTCTTAGGTGCTGTTGTGCATTGTCAAATTGATCCCATGATTTCTGCTCATACTGTACTTTTTCTTTTTATTAAGCAACATATGTACATATCCCTCCAGTAGTCATTAGTTGTACATATCCCTCCAGTAGTTGTGAGTAGTCATTTCTGCAACAAAACCAATTTAGTAGCAGCTGAGAGAAAAGGTTAAGTGGAGAGCACAGGGGCATTAATTGCTGCTGCACAGAATACTGCTTTTTAAGATAAAAGGTTTTATTCACCCCCTAATTAATATCAACAATAATTTGACTGATTAATAATTCAAATTGAACAAGTTTGTGGCGAGGCTTTTAAATATTATCTTCCATCTTTTAGTTTTTAATGCTGCTGCCCAGTACTAATGCTTCTCATTGACTGTTTCATCCCTCTTCAGTACTCTTCACTTCTCAGCATGCACACCACTCTGGCAGCATTTCATGCTGACTTGTCTCAGTACCCTTGAGGTATACTCTTGTTTAAGTTTCCTGCCCTGTGTGCTTGGTACAGAGGCATTTCAGACATTTTAATTTCCGAGACCTAAAAATTCAAATGCTCTAATTTTCTACATATGATCATAGCTTACGTTGCCTAGGTGACCTCAAGGTACAGGTTGGTCATGAGCAGTCAGAACTCATGCAGTCTGGGACAAATCTGAGTAGGAAGAAAAGTTATGATATAGATGGTGCTTAGAACAACCCAAGAAAGATTCAAACAGCTTTTGAACAAAGAGCTAAAGATAGCAGATCTCTGTTCAGGAGGCATGTGGGGCAAAACGTTAAACCAGGGGAAGCTGTCAAGAGCCAGCCATCAGAGCCTGTACAGCACCAGTGAGAGTCAGAGGGCTGACTTCAGTCAGAGTAGTAACCAGATCAGTAGTCTTGATTTTCTAATTCTTCTGTTTTTCCATAGGTGTTAAGACTTCATGAACCATGTTTGAGGTAGCAAACCTCAAGCTAGACTGTACCACTTCAAACTGAAGAGGACTTGCACTATTAACTGTTGCTCCATATGAAAATAAGCTGCCCATGTAGACAACTAGTGTGGCAGAGGCAAGGTTAAGCTAGAACCTGTTCTCTGGAGATCTTGTGTTCTATATAAAACCAGTTTTTGTTTTGGAATTTGTTTGGTGAAAACTTGGCCTAAGAAGCCATAGCCAACTTAGATGGAGATGGCACCCAGCAAACAATTGGCCAGCCAGCTTCAGTTTAGTGCTGGCTTACGCAACTTCCCTTCCCCACCACCTGGTGTTTGTTGCTGAAGAGGTCAACAGCATTTCTGAATTTGGTGACGTTAAATTAATGGAAAATAGATCTATTGGAACCTCCATGTATCAGGAGTTTGGAGATAAGCATTGCCAACCTCCAGGTGTGGGCTGAAATTCTCCTGGAAAGTATCTGATCTCCATACCACAGAGAGATCAGGGCCCCTGGAGAAAATGGCAGCTTCAAAGGGCAGATTCTATGGCATTATGTCTGTCCCTCCCCAAACTTCATCCTCTCCAAGCTCTACTTGCAAATCTTCAGGAATTTTCCAGGAGATTGGCAGTCCTGTAGGAGAAACAGTGGAAGCCTATTGCCTTCATGCAGTGCTTGTGGGCATCCAGAACCATATAATTAGCTGTAGTTGAAAACAGAACCCTGGACTAAATTGATCTGAGTTAGATCCAGCAAGGCAGCCTTTTCAATGTAGTTTAATCAGTTCAATAAAACTATAACATTTCGTTATGGCCAGCATTTCAAGACCAAGTAATGGATTACAGACAACCAAAATGGCAACTGTTAAACCCAAAAGACACACTTTAAACAAAGCTCTATAATATGCTTGACTACTCTATACAAAGCTCTATAACAGTGGTTTTCAACCTTCCTAATGCCATGACCCTTTAATACAGTTCCTCATGTTGTGGTGACCCCAACCATAAAATTGGTATATGTAAAATATAAAAAGACCGTTTTCCAATGGTCTTAGGCGATCCCTGTGAAAGGGTCGTTTGACCCCCCGAAGGGGTCGCGACCCCCAGGTTGAGAACCACTGCTCTATAATATGCTTGAAAGAGCAAGGCATTAGCTTCTATGTGGAAGAACTCAAGTATATACAAAGTTAACATGCACAGCTGAATGCAAGAGTAATTGCTGTAAACTGCACTGGGGCTGATGTGCTTTGTATGATTGTATCAGTTTCTCACAGCATATCTAATGCAGGGAAGTATTTGGATACAGCCATACCAAACATAAATATGACCTGGAATTATTAGAGCTTATTTCATATGACTAATAAAGGTGGTGGTTGTGGTTGTGGTTGTGGTTGTGGTTGTTGTTGTTGTAAGACTTGGCATTAGAGAAGGGTGCTTCGATTCCTACTTCAGAGAACAGGGTATTTCTGACATGCTCAAATTCACATGCAGTCTGAGACAATAAACCACCTGAATTCCTGTGAGGGCCCTTGCTTTTTCCTGTTCTGCAGTGCAGCAGCTAGTAGCTTATGAAGCTTGTGATTTTTTTGCTTCTAAACTGATATTTATACCAGATCATTTAAAAAAAAAAAACCTAAAGTAGGAGTCCATATTAATAGGGGTGTATTTGAAAGTGTAAATTCAGGTATGTTGCTATTCATTGCAGCAGTGTCCCAAACTGTTAAACACTAAAACAGCAGTTTAATATCCTTTAAAAGCTGTTTCTCACTTATTTCCCACAATTTACAGATAAAGGTGAGAACATGATTAGCACTATACCTGAAGAAATTGTAAAGTTACCTGATGAAGACCTGAAGAAATTCTGGGCAAGTAAAACATTGGTAACATTTCCTCAGAGGCCAGCGTTTCCTCCTCGAGAGAGAGATCCTGGGTTCTCCTCAGCAGGAGGCTCAAATGAGAAGTCAGACAAAGAGTCATCCTCTTCATCAAGCTCTGAATCAGATTCTAGCTCTGATTCTGATGAGGAAGGTGATGACATCAAAGACACTCGAAAAACCAAGGTAGCATTTCCAAGGAGAGACCCAATCTTGTCTGAGGAGAGAACAGTGAAGGAAAAGACAGCAAATGAGCAGCATTTTCCTCAAATACGAAAGAAGGACAGTGAGAAGCACCTTCACAATCCCACAATCACTGTGTCACCAATCAAGAAAAAAGGAGTAGTATTTCCAAGACAAGATACCATCTCTTTTAAGGATAGAACTGTAAAGGTGAATACAAGTAGGCAACACATTCCTTCATCACAAAATGCCCGTGCCCTTCGAGACAGTCCCAGAATCAGTGAGCCTCCAATCAAAGAAAAGGAAGTGTGTCAAACAACGGATAAGTTGTTACAATCAGAACTGGTGAAACATGACACAAAACAAAAATCCAAAGGAGCACATTTAAAAAGCATGGATTTGGTAATAAACCCGGTAGAGATACAAACTTCAGAGAGTCAAAGACTGACTTCGAACCAACTGGAGACATCACTTCATGAAGCAGCATCTAGTAAATTGTCTAAAACGCAACAGGAAAGCATGACGACACAAAATCTTACTTTGCTGAGTCAGAAAGAAAGTGAAGCAAGGAAAGGACAAGATACTGCCTCACAAGAACGACATGCTATGAAAGTCCAAGAGGAGCTTTTGGATGACAACGCACCTGTGGTGGAAACTACCATGATGGAAGAAATCGCCCAGGAAACAGGAATTCAGGAAGAAGAGCCAAGCATCGCTCAGGGTACCATTTTATCTTGCTTCATCAATATTTTGGGATCCCTTCTGCTCTATTCTAAGGCTTAGTGCTCTGAGATGAGCACAGCAGAGTTCTTTGCTTAGAGTGTCTTACATTTTAAATGATTTACTTTATTTTCCTGTTCCCTTTCCAGTTCCTAAAACATCTATATTAACTCTGTTAGTGACAGGAGAAACTGAAATGGCTGCCTTATTGAATTGACAATTTTGTCCCAGTTTAGCTGGAAGCACAATGAAGCTATTCAGTTAACCTCTTCTGCATTCTCTTCCTGCCCTTCCTGCCCTCAGGCTTAACAGCAGCTTCTCTTTGGGAATGCCAATATACTCTACTTTGTCTTTCCTCTTGCTGTGCTCTGATAGCAGTAGAAACTGGATCCCTTGTGCTGATCACAAGGAAACCCCTTTACAATACATAAGGATAATTGAGTGGGAAACTGGGCCTCCAGGCAAGCAAAGAAGTTGCTTCAAAGGCTAGCTTTTAGCAGTAAGATAAGAAGAGATTTTCATAGCATGTGCCTTGTCTCTATGTTCTTCCCTAATTGCCGATCCCTGTTACCCAAACTCCCTGTGCTCATTTGGTCATGTGACCCTCCTAGAATATTTGGTCTAATTTGTTCATAATATATCAAATCCTGTTACTTTGAAGACTGGGTAAGTTCCTTCATCCAAATCACCTGCTGTAATATGTCATTGCTGTCTATTTATCCTGGTCTCAACAAATCAGTATAGTTGTTACTAGCAAACTTTTTTTCTTCATCTATTTAAGATAGGGAAAAAACAATGGTATTAGTTGCAAGATTAACTTGTTTGAGCTGTTTTTGAACGCAGAGGAAACTGCTGAGTGAAACAAATGTATCTTTAATTCATTGAACTGAAATACATACTCTCAGGAAACATAGTCAAAACACGAGTTCATTCCCCAAATGTTGGACTTCTGTACTTCCAGCAGAGGGCTGTAATGTCTGGGAAAAGTGTAGTGCTCAGCATTGATAAAAGGAGATATTGAAAACAGCTGGATTGTATTAGATCACAGCTGGATTGTATTAGATTTTCAGTTCAGAATCAGTGTAATTGGCATAGTTGTAACCCAGCTATATTTAAAGTGTAATTTTAGTGACGTCCGATTGAGCTACTTGAAGTTTATGCCAATGTAATTAAAAGGCAGATTTGATTGCAGGTGTGAGAATTATTGTATAATACATATAAGGCTTTATTAAACTAACATACAATGTATTAAGTGCAATCAAGTCACTTGTGATTTATGGCAGCCCTATGAATTAATGGCCTCCAAAACATCTTATTAACAGCCTTGCCCAGGTCTAGGAAACTGGAGGCTGGCTAACATTAAGAATTCTCATCTCTGGCTGATTTCAGTGGGAACGTGCACATTTTTCCCATTGAAATAAATTGGACTTCGAAGTACCATAACCTTTTGCTTATTTCAGTTTAAGCTACAATATTTGTTTGCTCTCTATACTTCTCTTTCCACCTTTATTTCCTGTACTCTCTGCAGTTGGACTACCAGTCAAACCAAAAGAGAGGCAGAACCTTTTAAATAAGATTTGAAATCATAAAATCCTTTCCTTAACTATGCTCTTCATTTGCAAGGGACCGGAAAGCTGTGTTTCTGGAGACACCGAGCCATATAGATTGGTTGGAATGTTAACACTTTCTCATTTTGCAACTGGTGGATGATTTAAAGAAATTTCATGTGCTAAGAGAACACAATCTAAGGGACACCACTTAATGTTTCATGGCAATCCCAGTGCTCTCATTGCAGGAGGGGGCAGTTTTTGTGATCTTGGATGAGTACCAAAGGAAGATAATGAAGAACTGCAGACCCACCTCTGGTTTGAAGGTTCTAGAGTTGCTGTATGACATAGCATGTTAAATAGTAGCCAGAACCTGAAGGCAGGACATGCCATTCAGAAGAGACGTGTGTGGGTACTAAGAGCTTTGCTTCATAGCAGCAGTTCCTAATGCCAGACAAACAAGCCACTGTTGTTTCCAAATCATCTTTCCTCATAGCAGAGAGAACTACTGTGAAAAAAACAACCAAAATGCTGACTGGATGGGTATGTCTCCAGGGCACCTACTGTCTTTGAATCCTTGCATTAGTGTGCCTAATTGGGAACATGTCATTTGTAACACATATTTGTCATATGTAATTTAAGGTTATTTTGTGTTCAGGTTCTCTTCTTTAATACTGTTTTCTTTTGTAACATATCAGTCATTAGCAATGGTTTCCAGCTACAGAATGAGTAAAGAATCCCCACTCAGTCAAAACGGTTGTTTCTATTTTTCCCCCTGGATTCACAAGCATTTGCTCTCTTTTTTCTCTGCAGAAGTTAAGACAGAAGTTGAAACTTCTCAAGAAGCAATTGACACTTCTACCTACAAAAACTTGCAACATCATGAGTACACACCATTCACTTTTGTGGATTATGATGTCGAGCTTTCAAAATTCAGGCTGCCTCAGCCATCGTCTGGAAGAGCATCCCCCTGGCACTGAATCACACTGAAATCAGAAGTGGAAATCCATAAATGAATAAACTCACTCTGAAAAGGAAGCAATATCTGTGTAATAAATTGTTGTAAATGAAGTTGCTGGTGACCAGTTATTTCACAAGTGAACTCTGAGGTGATTGAGGATGTCTTTAGTTTTATTTAGTTTCAATAAGCTGACCCCTCAAAGTCCCCCTTTCAGGATTCTTTCTGCTTACGAAGAAAAGCTGTTTTCTCCTCTTTTCCTTCTCTTTTATCTAGCTGCTCTCAGTCTGTCCCTTGTGGAGTATTTTTAATACTTATCAGGTTGCTCTTTTAGGCTTTCCCTCCTTTTGCTTAGTAGTTGCATATTTTGTTTTGTTTTTGCAAACCTGGGGAGTCTCCCCATATAAGTAGACATTCTCATCTCTTGGTTTTGACAGGCACCATCAATTGCTTTCATTATCCAAGTAAGGGCAGACTTTATTATAGTGCTATTTGACCTTTTTTGATCTAAATTGCCAGTCAGTCTACCTTGAAAGCTTTTGATTGAAGTATACAGTTATTTCTCACTATGGCTCATTCCGCATATGCAGAATAATGCTCTTTCAAACTGCTTTCAATGCTCTTTGAAGCTGTGCGGAATAGCAAAATCCACTTGCAAACAGTTGTGAAAGTGGGTTGAAAACGCATTATTTTGCGTGTGTGGAAGGGGCTTATATGTTAATGTGTATTGCTAACAGGATGCCTATACTGCTTGGCTTTAGATAGATAATTGGCTTGAAGTTTGTAAAGGGTAGTGATGGACTCGTATGGAGAATGCACCTTTGGACAAATAATCCTAGATTTTCAATTTGGTTTTTAATAACAATGTATATTGACAGTACAATCCTGTGTATAATTACGCCTGTCTAATGGCTTCAGTCGTCTTTAACTAGAGTAACTGCATAGAATTGCACTGTCAGCAGTCTCTCGCTACCTAATGAATTTGAAAGGCTTTTAATCAGGAAATAGTTTACATTTTTATTGTGATAGTATTTGGAGTAAAGATTAGTACACCAGTTAACTTATAAAAATGGTGGTGCTCACATGTTCTGAAACACTGTTTTTGGTCACAGGGGTGTGAGGTTGGCCATTCTTCACAACTGCTTCATACACTTTATCAGTACAGCTGTGTCAGTTTAAAGGTTTAGTGCTCGAACACACAAAAGTGGATTCTGCCTTCAATTAAGGTCTAAACCAGGAGGGTCCAACTATGGCCCTCCAGATGTTCATGCTGGCAGGGGCTGATGAGAATTGTGGCCCATGAACGTCCGGAGGGTCAGAGTTGGACACCGCTGATTCAACTGTTAAAGGGATTTGAACAACATGCAGAGCAGTCCTAAAGAGAATTACATGATTGTTGAAGTCAGTGAGCTTAGAAGGATGCAACTTTAGTTGGGATAGCACTGATGGGAAGTTTTCTGGCAAAGGCGATTATGTCTGACTGTGATGGGAACTGAAGTTCTAATATTCCAAGCATAACAAATTCACCTAATTTGAAATACTGAGCTGTACCTGGAGGATTGTTCTCTGGCTCCTGGTAAAATTCTTGTGGTAATAAGTTAATTGGATAATATTAGGAATGCTCAAATTTCCATTTAAAATCATTCCAAGTGCTGGTAAACAACTGTACATGAGAGAAATTTGGGAATAAAAATGCATAACGTATACATTCCTGAACAGAAGCCCTTTTGAATTAGCTCACAAGAGCACCTACAAAAAACCTTTTAAAAATTCAAACACTCAGGGAGAAAAGTGTTAGGACAGAGGATGCATGTCTTTATAGCGGGCAAAAAAAGTATCATAATCCAGAGTTCTTGATTTAAAAGCAAGGGTTTTTTTGGCGCATTTGTAGATGTCATTTCTAACTGGGAAGCCCTTGCTGTTTAAGGTGAAAGAAATTAGCAATAATTGTCTGTCAACTAATGATAATGTTAGAGTTTGGTTAATCCCATTTTAATAAGAAACTCAAGCCTGTATGTTAAGACTCTTTGAGAACTGGGTATCCCCCAAGAATACAGACATAAGGAATTAACAGACAGACTACACATTCTTTACTTTTATTTAATATAGGTTCAACAGTTTTGTAACTAGGAAATCTATTTTTATCTTTTGGCTGGCAGGAAGTTTTGTTCATCTCAGCTTTTACATTTAAATAATATTGCTACCTTAGAATTTAAATGTTTCTATTGCTTACTTTTAGAAAAAAAATTAAGTTTAGTCAGTGACAGTATCATGTTAACCAGCAAGCACGTCGCAAAGTCTGTTGTAACTAAAAGTTTCATAGCTAGTTTAAAAGTGCACTCATGAGCAGAATTTACTCTTCCAAGCCACTGAAGCCAGTGCTCAGGAGGGCACTGCCCAGCACTTAAGATAAAAGTATAATTGTGTTGCTCAAATCTTAGGCTCATTCCGCACACGCAGAATAATGCACTTTCAAGCTGCTTTCAGGGCTCTTTGAAGCTGTGCGGAATGGCAAAAACAGTTGTGAAAGCAGCTTGGAAGTGCATTATTTTGCGTGTGCGGAATGAGCCTCTGTGTGTTTTGTTCCAGTGAGTAGATGAATTTAAAATGCATCACTGTGGGTAGCGATAACGCTGGTTTTTAGAACAGCTCCCCTGCTGAAATCTTATATCTTAATTTAGCTTTTGTTCTGATAAGATTTCACCTTCCCTAGAGTTAACTCTGTGTTAGGTGCTATTAGAGAGAGTCTTGAACTGAACTTGCTTGATCAAAGCATGGAAGGTTATAATCCAGTTTTTAAAGATAACTAGTATGCACTTTATAGTATAGTGGAATTCAATTTTATTGCAGCTTCAAGTTTTGGTTTTGTAAGCCTGATAATGGCTCTTTTTTTAGAAGACCACATCTACTTTTGCAAACAAAATAAATGAAGATACACAATGTTTAAAGTAAATAGCTAATTAGCTCCTATCTAGCAAGCTATGTTTGAAAGTTTTAAATACTAGGCATAGCAAAGTATACTCTTGGCATGTTTTCTTTCCAACATGCTTAACAATATGGAGGAGTGGAAATACTAGACTGTTTGGATGAGATGATCAATAGATATTTTGTTCCACATGAATGGATCAGGATCTAAATATCCAAAACAAGATAATATTGGAATGTATGAATTATAGCAAGCCTTCCTTCTGTTCCCACTCACTGTTTAGAATTGTAGAATGTGAAGAGGAACAAAATACAGTAATGGAGAAAAAACTCTGCAGTTTCAATTTATTTTTGTGCTGATAATGTAACCAGTTCCAGAGCCCAGTTATGGAATTTTATTACTCTTAATAAGCAAATTCACATTTGATTTCAAAGCTTATGCTTTGCATTCCATTGCTGCCAGAGGGAATATTGTATGAAGCTGGGATTAAATTAAATAAACTACTCTGTATCCAGAAATACTTATGCGTATTTTGTGCCAAGCTTTTTTCATCCCACAGGGAGAGCTCTAATTGTCTCAAAGGTTTTTCCCAAGCATGGCTATTATGGAGGCAAGATAAATAATACAAAATTCCAGGGGCCCTGGTCACCATGTAGCTAGGCAAGTTGTGTGCATTTGAGTGGGAATGGAAACAGGAAATCTTTGTTTGAAGGCCTTGGCTGACTCTTAGTATCTATGTTCAGAAGTAAAGGCTTGGATTATATGCTACATGAACACAGCTATTTCCTGCTTTCCACTGAAATTGTCTGTACCCCCAAGGATGTGCCCCATGGATTCCTGGCTGCAGTGCAGTGGGTTCAGTGACAATTGACCTTCCCACCCTGTTCCAAAGTAAAAGTGTCTTTGGCAAACAGGGATCTTGGGACCCAAACCAAAGTCCTGACTTTCACGTTTTTCTTTAGTGCCATATTGTGTTAAACGATTCACAAACTCCATGATGGTAACATTAGCCTTAGCAAAATGGCTTATTACCAGAGATGTACTGTAATTACATTTGACAGAGCATGAAAACAATTTGTCTCTTTTCTGGTTATGTTTGAGGCAAGATGCTTGTGCATTCAGTATTTCTGCCAAGGCAGTGTGCCAATCTATTCTGTATTCATGTCTATTTGTAGTGTTTTAAAACTGGCAAAGGGTTAATTTCTTCAGAATTCATCTTTCTGTCTTGAACCTGGAATCAGTGGCATTTGTTTGTCCCTTCTCACAGTAACAAGAACAGCTGTACACACTCTGTATGTAGAAATTATGCATCAGTGCTTTATAGGAAAGTGGGAATGACTTTTTTTTTAAAAAAAAGTTGCTATGGCTATTATATGGCATTTCCATGAAGGCAGTTAACCCTTGAATTCTTAACTGGTGGCTGGAATGGTTTCCAGTTTCACCCAGACAACACTAAAAACTGAATTATTCCATTCTGAAACAGTTTCCAAAGAGATGTAGCCGTCTTGAGCCCTACTGAACCCCCTCCCCCCGACAAGCCATTTATACTTCTAATGTGTTTTTTGTTTGTTTTATTATGTACATTCTCTCTGTTTTGGATTATAAACATAGAGATATGCTTTGATTTTACAACACACCAAGGAAACTGAACTGCCAAGTAGTTTGGACTCTGAATGCATATAAGGAGCCTACTGAGTAGGAAAACAATTTCTTTGAGTTACTTTACCAATTGTAAGTAGACTGTAATTGCCTTTCGTAAAAGTAGAATAAAAAATGTCGTCTTACATTGCACAGGCAGTTGATAAGACAATGGAAGCCATTTGATCAAATTCTTGATGTGATTGTGTAAGAGAACATTATTGCTATGCTATAATTATCTAAAATTAAACCAAGAAAGTTCCTCTTGTTTTCAGAGTTTTTAAATAGAACATTGAAACAATTCTTAATCAAAAATACAGAAGAACTTGGCAGTGCCTTTGCCGCTGCTGAAATGGCAGCTTTCTTTCCCTCATCTGTTGTCGTTTGCCGTAGTCATTGAATGAAAGCATTTTGAGGTAGGAAGAGTTTTTGTTGCATCTTTCTATGGCACTTGCAACACTGGCTAGAAATGTGTAAGGAATTCCATAGACGCAGAAATAAAAGGCTTTGGGAGTAAAAGTCCATTTATTAAGACATCTTAGAAAGCTCAAGTACACGCAGTGGCAGGAATGACACTTCCCGCCAGAAGCACAGGTTATAATACCAGTCACCCCATCCCCCCTTCCTGCTTCCCATGGGAACAGAGGCTTCATCTCCCGCGCAAAGATAAAGTCTCCGCCGATGCATCTGGCCCATCGCCCGGGCTGTGGAATGCACTCAAGGTTACTTCACCATCAACACCATTGAATCCTTTACACTCTGCCTCCCCTAAAGAAGACCCCTTCCCCCCAGGTTTGTGCGGAAAGGCGCGGTGGAAAGCAGCAATAAGAGTGGGGGCTTCAATGTTTTCGGAATAAACCCATTGATTATACCCAGAGGAATATCCCACCCAAGAAACTAAATATTGCAAGCCATGCATTAAAGCGAGAGTCCAGGATAGCGTCAATTTCGTAGTGCTTGTGGCCATCAATAATAGTCGGTGGGGGCCTCTCCGGTGGTCGTGCCAGGCATCGGAAGCGGGAGCCTCCTTGAGCAAGCTGGAATGGAAGATATGGATGGATGTTACTAAGAGAGTTAGGCAAATCTAAGCTGGCAGTGATATCATTAATCACTTTAGTAATCTGAAAAGGTCCCACAAATCTCTTGCCAAGTTTGGAATATTTATGCACGCCTCTGAGATTTTTTGTAGATAAATACACCCAGGAGCCCACACGCAGAGGGAAATCCGAGCGGTGTTTATCCGCTTGCAGTTTTTGGGAGTCCTTTGCTTGCCGCAAGCATGGTCTGGACCGACTTCCATCCCTCGGCTAGGGATGAAATCCATTGTTGAAATTCTGGGGGGTCCAGAGCAGCTGCGGTAGTTGTGGCAACGGGCGGGAAGGAGCCACCAGATATGAGTTCAAAGTGGCTTTTCTTTGTACTACTATGAACCGCATTGTTGTAGGCGTACTCCGCAAACGGAATAAGCTCGCACCAATTGTCTTGGTGGTAGTTGGTGTAACAACGTAAATACTGCTCTAGGGTTCTGTTCGTTCTCTCCGCCTCAGCCACTTTGAACGTGGTAGGGGGCGACGACGGCCGCCCCCAACAACCCCAAAAACGCTTTCCAGAACTTTGAGATGAATTGGGGGCCTTGGGTCGGAGACCACCTTAACGGGCGGAATGGAGACGGTAAACATGTTGAATAAACAGCCGTGCTAACTTAGGATGCCGAGGGGATGGAAGCACATGGAATAAAATGGGCTTGCTTAGAGAATAAGTCTACCACCACCCATAAAACCGTATTGCCATGACTTTCGGGCAAATCTGTAATGAAATCCATGGAGATGACTTCCCAAGGGCGGAAGCCACCGAGAGGTTTCAATAGTCCATGGGCTTTCCCGATGGTTTTGGCTTCTGCACAAACCGAAAGCAGCCTTTAATGTATGCCTCAATGTCTTTGCGCATTGCGCGCCACCAGAACTGCCGGGCGGCTAAGTGCAGAGTTTTCAAAAGCCAAAATGTCCAGCCGACCGGGCATCGTGGCAAGCTTCAAGAACTTGCCTGCATGGAGGGGAGGTACGCATCAACATTCCTCCGCCAAACTCCATTCTCCAACCGCAATTGGGGGTCTCCTTCGGCTGCTGGAGGGTCACGCAGCCCCGCCTCCTCCAATTCCCGCAGGAAAGCGAGAGACGGTGACTGGGAACGGGGTGAGGAGAAGTGGACGTTTGAGATCGGTGACAGCCAACCCCAACTGGGAGGGGGTAAGAACAGTGCGTGGAATGTCTCGTAAGGCAGCCCCCCCCCCCCCCCCCCTGGTAAGAAGCCGCGTCAGCCAGTTTGTTGGTTTTCCCAGGGAAGAAATGAACTGTAAAAGAGAACGAGAAAAGAAATCGGCCCAACGAAGTTGTTTTGCGGACATCTTGAGGGGGGGTGGAAAGAGCTGCCAGGTTTTTATGATCCGACCAAACTTGAAAGGGGTGCTTAGCCCCTTCCAGCCAGTGGCGCCAAGTGGAGAGTGCTGCTTTGATGGCCGCAGTCTCCTTGTCTCCCACAGTCCAGTTGAGTTCGGCACCAGAGAATTTTTTAGACAAATAAGCACACGGACCAGTCTACCATCTTTATTTTTCTGCAACAGGGCTGCCCCAAGTGCTTTGTCCGAGGCGTCCACGCGGAACCACAAACGGGAGATCCGGGTCAGGGTGCTTTAGGATAGGTTCGGTGGTAAACGCGAGATTTTAATAGTTGAAAGGCTGTTTGACATTTCTCAGACCAGCAAAGGGGGGCCCCGGGCTTGGCGGACAGTGGATCTTTTACCTTTAGTGCGTAAGAGGTCTGTGAGAGGGAGAGTCAGTTCAGCAAATTGGGGTATAAAATCACGATAGAAATTAGCAAAACCCAGAAACGACTGGAGTTCTTTGCGGTTGGTGGGGGCCGGCCATTGGAGGCCTGCTTCAATTTTAGCAGGATGCATTGTTAAGCCCTCGGGCGAAAGATCCGGTAACCCAAATAGTCAATGGAGGTCTGATGAAAACAGCATTTGGAGAGTTTGGCAAAGAGAGAGTTGTCAAGCAAGCGTTTCAATACCTCTCGAACCAATATTTCATGCTCTTCTATCGCTTAAGCAGTAAATTAAAACGCCATCTAAGTATACAACCACTCCCTTGTACAGTAAATCATGGAGAACTTCGTTGATAAGGGCCATGAAAGCTCCGGGGGCCCCACTTAACCCGAATGGCATTATTAAATATTCAAATTGTCCAAACTTTGTGTTAAACGCAGTCAGGTGTTCATATCCTTCAGCAATTCTGACTCTGTAGTAAGCTTCTCTCAAGTCCAATTTAGTAAAATTGCGTCCTTTGCCGAGTGCATCTAAAAGGTACTTGATCAATGGCAAAGGATATTTATTGGACAGGAGACCGCATTGAGACCTCGATAATCTGTGCAAAGTCAGAAGACCCATCTTTCTTTTTGACAAACAAAACGGGAGCAGCGTGTGTGTGTTTGGTAGCCCGCCGTATGAACCCGCGAGCAAGGTTCTTATCTAAGAAGGCACGAAGTTCCTTCTCCTCATTGGGACTCATGCGGTAGATTCTACCTTTGGGTAGTTGTGCCCCTGGTTGTATGACAATTTTACAGTCAGTGTCTCTGTGGGGTGGCAACTGATCGCATTCCTGCTCCTGAAAAACTCTGGCTAGATCCTGATATGCAGGTGGGATGCCAATAAAATCGGGAGTAATCACTGAGGAAGCCAGAGAGGGGGGTGTGTCAGGAGACGTTGGGTTTTCTTCCCAATTCATGTGTTCACCACAGGGAGGGTCAGTGAATTCTAGGATCCTTTCTTTCCAAATGAATTTTGGTTCATGTAACAATAACCAAGGCATGCCCAAAACTATGGAGTGTTTGGCCACTGGCGCCAAAATGAAACTAATTTTCTCCCAATGGTCGGCGCAACGGAGGAGAACCGGCTGTGTTTTGTACTGGGCCGGTCCTTCGCTTCCGAGGGGGCTGCCGTCCATCTGGGTGAATGGTATGGGCTTAGCCAGGGGAATTCGATCTAGACCTAGCTCCTCTGCTACCTGGGGCCGCATTAAGCAGTGGGAGCAGCCGGAATCCACAAGGGCTGAGGCTATAATGCGAGTGTGTTTAGCTGGGTTGGCCAGAAATGCTTGAACAGTAATGGGAGCGCTGCCCTCACTCACCGCCAGAGTCGGGCCCATGTCCATGGGGCTGAAGAAAGGCAAACAGCTGCTTCCCCCTCCTCTGGGTCGCCGGTCACCGCTTTAGACGAGCCAGTGGGAGGCGGCCCTGATCTGCGTGGTGGCTTGGCCGACGGAGGCGCGGAGTTGGAGCGGTTGGTTTTGCTTCTTGGGACAGTTGGCTGACTAGATGACCTGGCCCTCCGCAGTAAAGACACAACCCAAGTCGGGCGACGGCGCTCAGGAGGTGGCTCGGTAGGAGCTGGCTGGGTTTGATTTGGTGGACACAGTAGTGGTTTTAGCGTATGGCCTCCTTTGACGAGCCGTGATTCCAAACGAGACGCCACTTGAGACCCCAACTGGATCCAATCTGCAATGGTACGAGGAACCCGAATTAAAAACACCGTTTCACGTAGTTTGCGGTCCAAAGCATCCGAGAAGTATTCGCATTTCATGCGTTCAGGCCACTCAGGAGGAGGTCGAGCAGCCGCCGCACGAAATTCACGGACAAATTCTGCAAACGGGCGGTTGCCTTGCTGGATGGTTTTGATGGTGCGGATAGCCTCATTCTCGGCGCCTGGATCTTGAAAGCGCGCTCTTAAAGCTTGGAGGAATGCGGGCACTGTACGAGAGTCCTCATCCTGCAAATCCAAAACAGTCACGAACCAGTCGGCTGCTGCCCCATCCAGGACTGAGCCGATGTCCCGTATTTTTTCGCGTTCAGACCGGTATAGATCATCATAGTCTTCCAAGTGGGCATTGAGTTGCAAGATGAAGTAGGGAAGTTTGGAAGCGGTCCCATCAAAACGTGGCTGGTATCGGGGGCCGGTAGTAGCCCCGCTCGACGCTGCTCTTGGCTTCGCTGGGGAGGTGGTTGCGCGGGTTGAGCAGGTTGGGCAGGCAGCTGTTGTACGGGAGGGGCCGGAATCGGGGGCGCTGGCATTTGGGTGGCAGGACCCAGGTACGCGGCCCCCCTGGCACCGGCCTGATCAGTAACAGCATAGACTCCAACTTGGGGCCTCCTGGTCTGCTGCCTCCTTAGTTCCCTCTCCAACGCAGCCAGCTCCCTCTCCTTGCGAGTCAATGCATCCTGGTGCGCATGCAAAGCAGCTTTTTCCCGTTCCAATTTAGCCAGTTCGTCCCGTTTAAGGGCTTCAGTGAGCTCGCTTTGCGTGCGCAGAGCCTGAACGCTTTCGCGTTGCCGTTGTAAATCCAGTCTGGACTGTTCCAGGACTTTATCATGGACTGACAGATTCTGGGCATATTGTCGTTGGAGCGCGTCTTTAGCACGGTCCAACTCGAGCTGGACTTCTTTGCGTTGCTGTTCCCGGTCCCTCTGCAGGTTTTCGCGCTCTTGCTGCAACTGTGCCCGTTCCTCCTCCCATAGCTGGCGTTCACGGTTCCATGCCGCTTGGGCATCTCGAAGTCGCCCCACTTCCTCATCCCAGTCTTCTCTCGATGGGAGAGGAAACCGGTCGGGCTGGGAATGCAGGCTTTCTTCAGACTCTTCGTCATCAGGAAGCGAGCCATCGGAGACACCGTAGCCGCCGTAGCCACCGGTGGCTCCCCGAGGCACCTCAGGTGCGGTCGCCGGACCGGGATGGGGGGGGCCGAATGGGAAGCGGTACGGATACCCCTCCCAATTCCAGGTTGAGTCCCGGTGTCCTCGGGGTATATGCATAGAAAAAGAGAGGAAGGTATCAACAATTAAGTACTTCAGTATCTAATAGGTGGAATTTGGTACACCAGTTTTAGTGCACGCTCTTAACCTGAAACGGACCATAGCCCTAATCCTAGTTCATTCCCTACAACACAATGCAACACTAACCGGAATCCGATCCCCTGCCTTAGACTTAACCCTAACCCCAATTTATCTTTTTGGGGGAAAAATATTCAGTAATAAATGGTCACCTGAACCGTAACTTTGACTCTGAACCTGACACGGACCGTAGTCCTAATCCTAGTTTGTACCCTAGAACGCAATGCAACACTTACCTGAATCCGATCCCCTGCCTTAGACTCAACCCTAACTTCTGTTTTTAGAAAAAAAATATTCAGTAATAAATGGTCACCAGAACCCTAACTTTGACTCTGAACCTGACACGTACCGTAGTCTTAATCCTAGTTTGAACCCTAGAAAACAATGCAACACTAATCTGAATCAGCTGAGTGTTCCAGTTGCCCGGCACTAAGCTTAGTGTTGCATTGCGTTCTAGGGTACAAACTAGGATTAGGACTATGGTCCATGTCAGGTTCAGAGTCAAAGTTAGGGTTTCGGTGACCATTCATTACTGAATATTTTTTTCCAAAAACAGAAGTTAGGGTTAAGTCTAAGGCTGGGCCTCGGATTCAAGTTAGTGTTGCATTGCGTTCTAGGGTACAAACTTGCGAGAACTGATTAGAAAAGTTCAGACAGACATTAAGAGAACTCTGTCCCAGCCTATGCAGCCCAGTTCACACACCAAGCCAGGCCAGTCTGGGAAAAATGCCAAGCAGTGATAAGACAAAACAACAGGTGTGAATACTAACCGCTTGCATTCCAATCACCTCTTCACATGTCGCCTCCCCGCCACCCGGCCAATTAGGGAACGCTTTATGAATGGGTCTACGCCTTAACTAAACACGGAGCTTTGACGTCCGAGGCGTAGACCCATTGGTCGTACCCTGGGGGAAAGCCCACCCATGAAATGAGATACTGTAAGCAATTGCAATGCAAGCAGAAATCAAGGATGGAGTCCACT
Source organism: Sphaerodactylus townsendi (assembly GCF_021028975.2). Lineage (NCBI taxonomy): Eukaryota > Metazoa > Chordata > Lepidosauria > Squamata > Sphaerodactylidae > Sphaerodactylus > Sphaerodactylus townsendi. The sequence goes on from NC_059428.1 coordinate 70,841,129, forward strand.
TCGTAGTGTTCCTCGTCGTCAACCATCTAAGGAGGCGGGCGAGTGGGAGGGCCATGCCAGGCTGGGACTGGTTGGTTAGCAGCATCTTGGAAGGAGAGAAGCAGAGAGTCTGGGGGAGGAGAGAGCGGTGGGGGTGTGGCAGCTTGCTGCATGCGTGTCTGAGATCGAGTAACAGCCAGCTGGGTGGGCATAAACACCGTATGGGGCTCCGTACGTAACTCGGCCCCTGGGCCCGCCTCGTCCGGAAGGCAGGACAGTGCATCAGTAAGGCTGTTAGATTGCCCCTGGGAAAAAATGAACTGTAAAAGTGAAGCGGGAAAAGAAATCCACCCAACCAATTTGCTTGGCAGAAAGCCAAGCAGGAGTGGACAAGGTGGACACATTCTTGTGATCAGTCCAGACCTGGAATGGGTGAGCAGCCCCTTCCAGCCAATGCCGCCAAGTAACCAAAGCTTGCTTGATCGCCCCCGCCTCCTTATCTTCCACAGTCCAGTTCAGTTCAGGCCCCAAAAACTTATTGGAGAGGTACACGCAAGGGTAAAACCGACCATCATCATCAGCTTGCAGTAGGGCTGCCCCAAGAGCTTTATTGGAGGCATCAACATGCACAATAAAGGGTCGAGCGGGATCCAGGTGCCTCAATATGGGGTCAGAAGTGAATGCTTTCTTTACAGAGTCAAAAGACTCTAACTTTGACCTTTCTCTCATGACTATGTTTTTGCCCCCTGAACCTACTTCTTCCTTGCTGTGCTTAAAATGCCCCTTTATTTTTGTACAAAATGGCATGACATGCACTGTAGCAGTTTTTGCATAGCTTTTTGTCTCTCATGCTCAAAAAAGGATAAACTGCACTTGCATCAAAATAGATGTAACAACCATTGATCTAGTTAAGGAGAGGCAGTGGGGGAAATTTCCAATGCTAATCATTAATGAACCGTGTTTCAGTATAATTAGTGTTAACTCAGACCTTTAATGCCATCTCCTCCTCCTGGTAGCACTGGTGTGCTGGTGGAGGGCCTGTTTACAGGTCAAATTAATTAAATGGACCCCTCACACCAAAGGTAAGTTTCAACCAGAGGTGGGATCCAGCAGGTTCTCACCAGTTCCCGAGAGTGGGTTACTAATTATTTGTGTGTGCCGAGAGGGGGTTACTAATTGGGTCTGCTTTTCCGTTAGAAATTCCATTAGGTTCAAAAATCATAAAGTCCTGTTGTTTCCTATGTGGCTGGTTAGCGAAGGTGGAAAACGGGATAATTCTCCCTGTTGGGCTGTTTTAAAAACATGTTTTAGAAATATGGTAAAGTTCCTTGTTTAAGGAAAGTATCCTTTTGATTTCTAGAAACAAAATTAAGTATTTGAAAGTATTAAGTATTTGACAGGCAGTCAATTAGAGGAGAAGTAGTTGTTTCTGTTGGCAGTAGACAATAGGACTTGCTATAATAAGTTTAAATTATGGACAGAAAGATACCAGATGGAAATTAGGAACTTTTTTTTACAGTAAGAGTTTTTTACAGCAACAGAGAAATTATTAATGCCCCACCCCCGGAATGCCCGGCTATGCCCCCGTCGTGCCCCACCCAGTCCCTTTGGCGCTACGCCACTGTTTGAATCCCACCACTATGGGAACCTGTTACTAAAATTTTTGGATCCCACCACTGGTTTCAATACTTTATATATGTGGCCAAGAAGATGAGATTATTGGAGGGATGAGATTCCTTCAGTTGGAGACTGTAGGAATTTTGAGTGGTGCCAGTCAACAATAAGTTCTACAAACATGCATTTTTAAGATGTTTGGACTTCCATATTGCAAAATTGACACTGCATATTTTAACTAATCTGGGGTATTGCTAGAATATAGGATAAGGATGAATTCAAAAGGGGAGACAGAATTTGCCTGATTAGGACGTGTAGTTGTCTTATAAATCCTGTAAGTAAAGATATTTCTGTTTCAATCACTTTTTCCACCAGTCAGGAACCATCTTTATAATGATTCAGCATAAAGATTCCAAATGCTTATGTAATCCAAAATCTGTAATTGGGATTTTCCAGAAATGATTATGTCTATGCCAACAAATGAAGATTCCAAATATCTGATAAACTGTATACAATTAGGTTATGCTGGGAGAAAAGCCTTATTATGATGAAACTGAAGTATTGCTAGCAAAAATACACTAACATAGAAGGTACAGTGTGATGTAATAAATAGTTTCTATTCCATTTCCAAATGACTAGCAGATGTATTACTGTTGCAGCTGTTGCAGGCCTTGTAATAGCATAAGGCTCAGTCAGTGCCAATGAATTCTGGCAGTAGAATGTGTTTTGATATTCCCAGAGAAGGAGCCACAGTGAACTGTATGGGATGGGCGAGGAAAACAAAATGGACCAGGAAACATGAAGGGCTTGAAAGACACATGCTTTACCCGCCACCCCCCACCCCCAAAGTGGCTTCTTAACCCAGAAATATTTTACCAAAGTGTACTTCACAGGAGAACAGATTTTGAGCTGTTATTTCTAACCGCTATAAAATTGTGATGCACTTAGCACATGATCACCATCTTGAAATTTGCTTGCCGCATTAAACTGGCCCCGGACAGCATGGACATATGACAGAAGCTTCCCCTGTATGATAAAGTAGGTCTGCGATAGTTTTGCTGAATCATATGCAGTGCTTATTTGTCAACGTAACATATTTCTGCATCTCATGGGGTCCCTGTTGCACAAACTGCAAGGCCAAACAGGTGAAGTATTATTTCTTTGAACTTCCGAGTTCTTAAAGGTAAAGTTAATCAGTCCCCTGTGCAAGCCATGGATCATTACTGACCCATGGGGTAACATCAAAAATCACCAGTAAAAATCACCACAGGGCCCAGGAGGTTGTTTTGGCTTTTTAAAGCGACTGTGTAAGAAAAACTTTTACCTATTCAAAAAGGCATGGAAAGTACATTTCTGTTAAAGATTTAAAATTAAACTAAATACCATGGGTAGGCTTTCAAAATCTATGAAAAATATCAGGAAGTAAAAACATGTTGGATTTTATGACCAGAGACATTTCAATTACAAGGAACGGTGTAACAACCGTTCCCCCCCCCCCCCCCCCTTGACTGTTTTCACTTAGATTGCTCATAAAACAGAATTATGTGAAATAAGCCCTAGGGATAAAAGCAATATAATGCAACATGGAATTCTCTACTGTGTACAACACTAGAAAGCACATGCAAAGAGTATTTTATTACTATAGTGTCAGATATTTTGGGATGTTTATGGATTACATTTGATATAGTTGACAAAACGAACCAAATTTACATCTGTTCACATAATTTGTGCTGCCTGTGAAACCATTACAAAATATTATGAAAAATATATTTCTGGCATGTTTTCAGTTGATTATTCTAGCACTGCTGTCAGCTAGAACCGTTGTTCACATCCTCACTATATATAAGTGTGGAATAAGGGAATGATTGAATTTTATAAAAAGAATGTATGCTTGATTCCTTATATACAATTTAACTTTGTACACTACGAAGGCCTTCCATTGTTTATGTAAACAATCTTCTCCCTTCCTTGCTTTTCTTGCACAAGAGTACATGTTATGCCCCCAGAGAAGCTCTTATTTTCCTTATTAAGCATAAGTTTCCCTACAGCTGGAATGGGTTTAATTCCTTGTACAGTGCTCTAAGGGAGGGAATTTTAGTCAGACCCTGTCCCTTTAAGAAATCTCCCTGGAGGCAGTCTTCCTTCATTACCCAGCAATGCCCCTGTTAAGCTCAGTCAGTCTAAGGTGCCTAGGGAGTTGGAAGGCTGCAGTATCTGTTATGTCTATGGTGCATAGACTAAAGTGTATATAGTCTAGAGAACGCAGAGTTAAGGTGTCAACAGAAAATAGAATCCAGACAAAAGACTGAAGGAACCAGGAGGAAGCATAGACAAGAGGACTTTCTTGAAAGGAGTCAAGGAAGAATAAAAGTCTACAGCTTCAAGTTTGTTCACCAGTCAAGCAAGTACCTTATCTTAGTTAGACCCTGGGAAGAGTTAGGGTCTCAATTCCACTAAGTCATAAACCTTGTTTTTGAACTGTTACACCTTGCTTGTGTGTCTCCCACACTGTTCTAGCCAAGAACAGGGCACCTTTAGATTGTTTCACTTGGGGAACAGAACAGTACACGAAAGGCTGTGGAGAAGCTTGTGTGTGTGGGAGGGCTTGCCCCCATCCCTTTCTACTATACAAGTAGCATGCCATCATTAAGTCTCTGCTCTTTCATTCTCCATGGCTTCAGGTGCAGAGGGTACATGTGTGTGTGTTGCCTGTTTCTGGTCTAATTGTGGACAAACATCCAGGTGGCATAGGTGGCATCTATGAACACAGCCTGAGATCTTTAGAAAAAAAGATATTTTTTTTCTAAAATACAACCTTGGTTTACTAGAACTCAAGAGCACTGGAAACACTGTCACAATACTACTGTGTTACAGAACTAAGAAAAGAAACAAAAACATGAGATTCACTACAATGCTCACATCATAGGTGTTATTCCCTTCCTGTGGAATGGACACAAAACTGCTAAAACTGTGAAATAGAGGGTGGTTAAAGGAGACTTCATTTCTCCCCCATTCCCCATTCTCGACTTACACGCACGAGTTCTTATAGTGTATCAGGCCTTTTAACCCTTTATCTCCCATTTTGACCTATTCTGAAGTTGGGTTTGAGGCACCACCTGTTCTGCTTGACACCTTTCTCACATCTTACCAAGACACTTGTCCCCAAACTTTTATGCCCAGGATTTCCAAATAGCCATTTTTCTTGCCATTTCCAGGCAATCGAACAATGGTCATTTCATCCTTATTTGTCTGCATAAATGAAGATGTATCTCCTCCCAGCCTGAAATCAGTGTATTGATTCATTCCTGGGGGGAAAATGTTTTTTCCAAGATCAGGTTCTCCCAGAAAGTTAATCAAGGTACTCATCACAATAGTATATACAAAAAATATTCCTTGCATGGTATCTACCATTCTTTTAGTTTGCAGTGCTAAGGACATGTTCCAGGGAGTAAGTCTCCCTGAATAAAATGAGACCTAGTTCTGAGTAGATCTGTTTAGGATGGCTCCCTTAAGCACCAAGAAAAAATGATATTGTTCATTTTTGTGCCTGCAGGGAATCCAGAAGCTTCAGTATTCCAGGAGCACTCCCCCTCCCCTTGGTCTCAAGCTGAGAGCAGGACCTATTCCCGGCCAAAGAGTCACATGACAGGTGTGGACAGCGCTTTCCCATCAGTTCGGACTTCCTCAGCATCTCTTCAGAACTTATTCTACAAAAAATGGTGTTATTCAAAAAATACTTGGACTGTGGCACAAGAATGGCACCCAGTTCAATTAGCTACTCAGTGCTGAACTCCATTGCCTCCTCTTGACATTAAGAGTTTAGATTGTCACTGTGGGGCTCTGTCATGCCCGTTGACCTAATCCCAGAGTCTTGACAGGTTCTGACTTGCCCAGCTAGGAAGAAGCTCGGTAGAAGCAGCCAAGAATGCCTTCACTTTCCCTAGACAGACCTTCATTGCCTATATCTTCAAAAAGAGATGTATTTGAAGTGTATTCCACCATCGGTGATGTTTGAGAGCCATAAGAGAGGTTCCTGCAGTTCACATCCACACCATGAAGGATTCCAAGGTAACCAAAGTTGCACTTACTTGTAACTGTTGTTCGAGTGTCTTCTGCCCTCCCTCCTTTTTCCCATTGAAGACTTTCAAAAATTGTTAAAGATTGTTAATCAGCCCCATGGTGGCAACTGCAGAACTGAGAGAGAAGCAATGTCCCTGCCTCCATAACATGAACATTTGGGCAGAACAGAGCCCTGCTGTCAGCTCAAGATGTAGAGAACAAATCCTGGGATGTTGAAGCTTCTAGAAATTTAGTAACAGGTTGCCCGTGGCTGGCTGCCCTGCACCTGCGCAATCCCATGCCTGCCTGCACAGAAGACACTCAAGGAACAACAGGCCCTCCCAGGCTACTCCACTCATTGGAGGGGAACCTTTTATCAATCCCCGGTCTAGCTGGCTTTTTCAGCCCTGGCTCCAGCCTGGTGGAACAAACTTCCAGGGGATGTCAGAGCCCTGCAAGAGCTTTCGCAGTTCCGCAGGGCCTGCAAGACCTGACTATTCTATCAGGCCTTTTCCATCTAGTCAGGTAGATTAAACAAATTATAATCATCTTCTTTCAGTCTCCGCAGGGGGCGGGGAGAGCAAGGTGAGTTGGAAGGGATTGTGCTACCATCTACTTTTGTAATACTTATGTAGTGTATATTGTTATTGGTGTTTTATACTATTGTTTTAATTTTTGTACCATTGTTTTGTTCAATTGTAAATGTTTTATGGCAGTGGTTCTCAACCTGTGGGTCGGGACCCCTTTGGGGGTCAAACGACCCTTTCACAGGGGTCACCTAAGACTCTGCATCAGTGTTCTCCATCTGTAAAATGAATAAATGTTAGGGTTGGGGGTCACCACAACATGAGGAACTACATTAAAGGGTCACAGCATTAGGAAGGTTGAGAACCACTGTTTTATGGATTGTATTTATTGATAGTTGTGACCTGCCCTGAGCCCTACGGGGAAAGGGCGGGATATAAAATCTAAATAAATAAATAATGCTGTGGCTAGACCGCTGATTGGTGCCACGTATTGGAAGCATGTGACTCCACTGTCACAGCAATTACACTGGCTACTGATCCACTCCCAAGCCACATTCAAGGTTTTGGTTTTGTTCTTCAGAGTCCTACGTGGCTTGGGGCCTGAAGGACCATTTTCTCTCATATGTCCCTGCCTGGAAGTTAAGATCACAGGGAGAGACCCTTCTGGCCCACCAATCAAAGAATCATATCTAGTAGTCACACAAGAGAGCCTTTTCAAAGCAGCCATACAATTGTGAAACAATCTCCCCATGTCAGTGCACCTGGCCCTCTCACATTCAATCTTCAGGAGGTTGCTGAAGACAGTTTTATTTAAGATTGCATTTGACTAATTTATGTTATTGAAGAAGAAGAAGAGTTTGGATTTATATCCCCCCTTTCTCTTCTGTTAGGAGACTCAAAGGGGCTGACAATCTCCTTTCCCTTCCCCCCTCACAACAAACACCCTGTGAGGTGGGTGGGGCTGAGAGAGCTCCAAAAAACTGTGACTAGCCCAAGGTCACCCAGCTGGCGTGTGTGGGAGTGCACAGGCTAACCTGAATTCCCCAGATAAGCCTCCATAGCTCAAGCGGCAGAGCGGGGAATCAAACCCGGTTCCTCCAGATTAGAATGCACCTGCTCTTAACCACTATGCCACTGCTGCTCCTATTGTTCCTGTTAAAACTATTGACAGTTTTAAACTATTGTCTTTTATGTCTGTTGTAACATAGAAAGGTGTCTTATATATGTTTAAAATAATAATGAAGCAGCTGTGGGAAAAGTTATAGAGAAAATAAAATGTATTTCCTTTCACTTGAGTATTTTTCAGTAAACCAATGCTTTCAAAAAAGATTGCGGAGAAGCAGTTGCTACATGAGACTTCATCACTCTACTGACAATACAGAGCATACAGGAAACAGGAAAGTCTAAAAAATAATTCCTTTTCCTAGATCCAGCATTCCATTATTTATTCTGTTGCAGAAAGAGATGGATCATTGTATGACAAGAAAGCCTCTAATTCATTGCTGCTTTACAACTCCCATCCATCTAAATCTGGCACAATTTTAAAAAATGAATCTGAGAATCCTTGTACGTACTGATGGAATAGTGGGAGGAGAAACTGAATCCTTGCATTTTCCCTGACATCAATCAGACTTTCACATCACAAGAAAATTTGCTTCAATAAAACTATTAAATTTAATATTAAAGCTCTATTTCAAAATATTAGGTTTGGATCTAACATATAATGAAAACGAAGTAGTAGGAAAGCAGCAATAATGCAGTTGAGTAGGAGCTCGTGTGGTGCCATAGGTTCCACTGCAGTCTGATGTTTCTCCTTGCATAAGAAAAATATCATCTTTGGAGTCTATTCTTTTCTTATTCTGCTCTCTGGAACAAGGTATAAAACAACTCTTCCACATACAGAAGATACATTCCATATGCAGGAAAACACCTCTTGCAACAACGCAATGTGAATTTTGAACATTTTGTGTCCTATGATTGTAGGATGCATATGAAAACCAGAAGTTAGCACCACCTGTTAAACAGTGCCACAAAACTGTTTCAAAGCATGAGTGGTTTATTTTTTACTAAGAATTACAGGATCATGTGTGCAAAAGCAGAATGAAATAAAAGGGGAAATTATTCTTCCATCAGTACCTTTTTAGTTCATGGAGTTTTGCAATTGTTGGTTGAGGAGAGCAAACTGCCCTTTCCTTTCTTCTTTTTCTCCCCTTTCATCCTTTCTGAACCTTAAGGATCAACAGCAAGCCCCCTCATTGAAATACCAGCTGTACACAACCTAAGGTCAAGGGCACATGGAAAGACAATCACAGCAACTGCTACTGATCTCTTGTCCGCTGGAGATTCGCCAAAGTCCAAGCATTTTCCAGAGGCAATGCCAGACTTTTTTTCATTTGGACTGGCATTTGATGGCTGGGAATGACTCCAATAATGAGCTATTTAAAAACTGAATAGATTTCACATGTTCTTATGCTATCTGTTTTGTAAACATGCTGCCTACTCTGATATTTCAAGACTGTACATACAGAGAAAGTGTTTTTGGAATATAAACTCAGGTCTCAGGTTTTTTCAGGGGGTGTTCGCTGATTACAACATTTGTCTTTTTCCCACCAAGATCAAAAGAACCATCATGGGTGATAGAAGCCTGCTATATTACAAAAATATTGTTAGCTGATTAGCTGAATTTTCTTCTTACACATTTAAAATAGCTTATCAAACACAAAGTGTCAATCATAAAGTGTCACTAAAACATCCAATCTCTGGGTAGCAAGCATTTCATCCCTCGTGCTTTCATCATTCGCTACTGCAGTCAGGAGCTACAGACTGTCCTTCTGCCTGCAGGAATAAAAGCTTCACCCCTCCCAGCCACAAAAAAACATCCAGTGCTATCCTGCTCTTGTTGCTCGGTGGCACACTCCAGGGACAGAGACTATTATTCCCTTATGGCCACTGAAGATCCTTTGATGTGTAACAGTTGGAGCAAGAGAACTGGAAACATATTCCAGACCTTCCACCTTCATATCCCTGTTTGCTTTAAAAAAAAACTTATTGTATTTACTAGATCTAAGGGTTCGTTTTCCTGATTGTAAACCATTTTTAAGGCCTGCTGTCAAGTAGAATGATAGCATATAAATACTTTAAATCCAGGACAGGTAGCATTGAAAACCTTTGTAGCAACTCAATAATGAACTCGTTATCGTGAGCAAGCTTTTGAGGACAACATACTCATGTAACATGCAGAAGAATGTACCTTCTAGTCTACATACTTATGAGAGCAATTTAAAAATCTATTTACTCAGTAAGCAGCAAGGCTGCTCCCACCAGTTTTTTGGGGGGAGGGGGAGGTGCAGGGGTGCAAAGGCATAAAGATGATCTAGGACCACAGGACACTTTATAAGATATTACTCAAGTTAAATACCAGACATCCTAGCCCAGATTACTTGGTTTTACCATTTCAATTCATTTATGATTGCGTCCTAAAGCTAGCATTAGAAACTACCACAACAACAGTCTGTGACTATGAGTTGCATCTATATGTATCTCATCTGTTTATTTCATATATGTGGTAAATCAGGATTTGCATAATCTAATAATATATTGCTACTCTTTTGGAACTTACATGCCAGTCTTTCTCACTCTTTCCAATATGATTTAAAAAGCAGAGTGATTTTAGACAACTAGGACTGCAACTTTCCATAAAGAAATCAAAGATTTCTCTTCAGAATCCACAAGCAGAGGACTAAGTTGTGAGAAATAGTGCAAAACATGACTCATTGTATCAATTTCGCACTGTCGACCATCACACGAGCTTACTTTTTTCTCAACAAGGTGATCTAATTTTAATAAGTGCTACTATTATTCATTTCCCCCCCTCAAAAGAATATAGTAATTACTCTAATTCAAAGTTAAGGAGATAAATTCATAGCAAAGCGGGCTGGGGGAAAATTATGTAAATAAAGAGTAGCTTGCGGCAGGATCCCATGAAGATTTATTCAAAAGTAAGTCACAACGAGTTCAATTATACTTACTTCCAATGCGGGTGCATAGAATTGCATCCTTAGTTAGTAACCTCGTTTATTTATTTAAAAAGACAATTGTTATTCCTCTCCCACTCTCCCCTCCCCCCCATTCCGTTGCATCCCAGTCCATTGGGATAGGTGACGTCACATGCTGTTTGGGCTCGGCCTCGCTCGTAATTCCGACCCACGGGGCTTTTTAATTTTTTATTTGAATGGCCCAGAGGAACTTCCACCTTCTAGCCCTTCCATGCCTTAATAAATGAAGCAGGAAAGAGCTCCTGAAAAAGGTGCCCGGCGCCTCCTGCCCACTTTATGAATATTCATAAGGCTAGCGCGGACGCGCGCCCAGGCCCGTGGGGGCGGTACTACAGCTACCGCTCCACCCCTCCACCCAGGCGTGCGCCGAGGTGGGCGTACCTAAAACAGCGACGTGCCCCGCTCCTCTGCTGAATATTGATGAGACGTGTTGGGAAGCGTGTTGTCGTCTAGGCAGGCGCGCACTGCGATTGGACGCAGCCGTGTGTGCGCGGTGACGCGCGTCGTGGCGGTGCGGGTCCCGATTGCTGCAGCCGCTTGTCAGTGTGACGAAGATTGGCACCCAGGTAAGCGCTGTCACTCAAACCTGCTCCTAGCCAGCCAGCCATCCATCACGGCGCGCCCGCCGCCACTGTCGGCCGTCTTGGCTCAGGCGCGCAAACAGACCCGGGGCTGTGGGGCAGGAGGAGGGGGGGACAAGAGATCCCGCCACACTGAAAAGCGGGGCGGGCGCATCCACACCGCAACCATACCCGCAGGGGGGTTAGGGGCGTCGGCGGGCAGGCAGGCAGGCGCGAGGAAGGAAAAGGGAGGGGGAGCGAGGAAATTTCTGGAACAGCCGCCCGACTGGCCGTTGCTTTCGGAGGAGGAGGGAGCGTGCGCGAAGAGGGGAAAGGGAGGGAGGGAGGGAGAGCGGCGGGGTGTCGCGCGCCTCAGGGGGTGGAGTACGAGGAGAGGGAGAGAGGAAGGAAAGGGCAACAGCTGTTTGTGGCGCGAGACGAGCGGGGGATGGGGGGAGACGAAGAGGGCAGTATTTAAAGGGCCGTCTTGAGGGACATTCCGATAGACGCGAAGCAGGGCGAGGGGAAGTGCAGCTGTTGCGCTTTTCTCTTTCCCTCTGCCCGCTTTCGCAGTGGGGCTCCTGGTCCCTCGTCTGCCGCTTTCTTCGCTTGGCAGGGAACGGAGGTGGCTGGCGCAGAGCAAAGCCGTGAAGGCAGAAGGGCTTCCTTCTCCCGCCCCATCCCTCAGAGTGGCTTCCAGCTGCGTTTCCCTCCATATAGATGTTCTCATATTTGATATGGGGACGCGACGTCGTGAAGCGGGGAGGGGAGTTTAAAACTATGTCGCTGTGTAATTTTCGTTGTTAACAATAAAATGTGGGGCATTGTCGATACCTTGGTGTTTGTGTGGTAACGCGTGAAAGCCAGGAATTTGTGTTTCACCTGTCTAAAAGGACGATAAATGGCAGAAGGCGCTAAAACTTTCTGGTAAAACTATCTGCCCCCCTCCCCTCATCATATGTTTCTAGCTGAATGCTGAGAAAGTGTTATATTACTAGTTGCAGGAGTCTTATTTTCAAATGTGTAAGTGGAGGAAATGATATGCTTGACATTGATAAGGATGTGTAATATTGCAGAAGCAAATTCGCCCAGTTTATTTTGCTGGGTAATGTGGCAGTATCATTCAATAGATAATTGAAAACTTGAATATGCTGAAAGTATAATAATTTATTGTTCAAATTCCCTGGGCCAAAGAACCAAACAATTAAACAGTATATGTAAATTTTGAACTTTAAAGCACATTTATTTATTTATTATTTGACTATCGGCCGCCTCACCCCCGAATTAGATTTTAGAATTTAGATACCCTTTCCCACCAAATCAGTTTTGGGAAATCCAAATGTCAGGAAGACAACCATTTTCCTCACTGGGCTGACAACAAACCTTTAAATCAAAACCTCTGCAGGACCATTGCACTTATGTGCAGTAGTTATAACATACATGGAGGGATATACTTTCTGTGCTAAAATGAGAAATTCAAATTATGCATCAAAATAATCCTAATTTTGTGTGAAAATGCCTGAACAGTGACATGTATATATTACACAAAATTTGCACATTTTGTTGGGCATAAGGAGGAAAAATTGTACAAGGCACCAATGCTACATGAGCTTTTTATTAGAAATGTTGCTCAGGTGTTCCCCTGTGATTTTGGAACTGTCAGTTCCCATTGGCCACATGTTTTCAGGCCTATATCTGTACCCTTGCGTCTTTAAAAGAAACAGTCCAAAGTTAAGGATAAGAATTTGCAGGATGCAATTCAGGAAAATAGGGCTGCATTAAGTAGTGAAATTCCATTGCAACTAATGATAAAAAGCACGGAGATCTTATACCAGTGATGCTGAACCTTTCCAAGGCCGAGTGCCCAAACTGCAACCCAAAACCCACTTTTTTATCGCAAAGTGCCAACACGGCAATTTAACCTGAATACTGAGGTTTTAATTTAGGAAAAACGGTTGGCTCCAAGGCACGCATTACTTGAGAGTAAGCTTGGTGGTAGTTGGTGGTTTTGCTTTGTAGCAACCATTCAGCGCTTCAAATGGGTGAATCACGACCCTAGGAGGGTTTAGAAGCAAGCCCCATTGCCAGCAGCCGAGCTTACTCCCAGGTAAAGGATTGCGCTTTAGTTCTTCCCATGAAAATCAGGGGGGTTTAACAGCATTTACAGGGTTACCTACACGTCATGCCCAGCGACCCAGGCCAGCCTAGATGTGTGTGGGGGGGATTTTCTGCCCCCCCCCCACGACAAACTGCGCACGTGCCCACAGAGAGGGCTCTGAATGCCACCTCTGGCACCCATGCCATACGTTCGCCACCACTGTCTTATACTTATGGACATTGCTATCTCAAAAAACTGGTATGTAAGTCTTCTGTGAATCAGTCTTAGTATAAGAGGCATGAGTGTCTAGAGAGGCAGAGGCTCAAGAAAAATTGGTCAATTCTTTTTGGAAAATGTTTTTCCAAATGCCTTTTTTAATTCTTCTGGTTGAAACACTGGGAAATTTAGTGTAGCAGAGGGAGAAAATGTCCTATGAAGTCTTTTGGTTTTTGGAGTGAATGAAATGTTTTTAATAACAGTTTTATTCATTCAAACTGTACAGCATGGAACACTTTATGTAAGACCCTCTGCACCATTATTTAATTCTTATTTACTGTTGATATGACGGCAGGAGATTTTTCTTGTTTGAATGTTAATGTAATTGTCAACAATTACGTGCTTGATAAAAAGTTTAATGTTTTCAGTGTTCAAAAGTCTTCCTTTATATCTAACTATACAGACAGTGATCAGTTTCTTTTGTTATTATGAAATATTGTTCATCATCATCATCAAATCCATCATGCTAAGTAGCATATCGGGCCACAAGTGCTCTCCAGCATTTCCAGTCTTGGGCGAGTGTTTCAGCCTCTTTCCATGCAATATTGTTATCTAGGTAGCATAAAATATAGCAGTTTGCAGCTGTAGGTGTACATATAATAATGTTTGTTGAAACCTAAATTATTTCTATTTTGGAATCTCACAAGCATCCCATGTAGTACAATCTTATGTTCTAAGTTTTAAATGATGTATTTCAGTTATTATTTTAATATATTAAAATGATTATTTTATTAATAATTGTTACGGTTCCTAAAACAGTAAGGCAGCTTTAGCTTTGATAGGGAAGTAAGGATTGTGCAAATTTAAGTTAGCCTGTGTGTTGCAGTGCTTAAGGTATTGGACTAGGACATGGGAAACCAGGTTCAGATTCCTACTCCTGCCATGAAAGCTTGCTCGGTGATCTTGGGCCAGTCAAACACTCTCAGTCCTGGACCTGGCTAGTATCTGGATAGGAGATCTCCAAGGAATATCAAGGTTGTGATGCAGAGGCAGGCAATGGTAAACCACTTCTGACTACCTATTGGCTTGAAAGCCCTACAGAGTTGCCGTAAGTCGGCTGTGACTTGGAGGCAAGAAGAAAAATCAGTTCTTCCTTCCCCTACAATTCCATTTTTTTGTTCTAAATTGATCTTTTTACTGGCTTCAAAAATGAGGTAAATTATTTTATTTCTGTCATATCTAAGAAAGTGAACTTTGACTCACCAAATGTTGTGCTGGAATAGATGTTAGCCCCTAAACTTCTGTTTTGGTTTCAGTATTTTTTAACATTTTATTTTTCTGACAGTACAGTTTGGACCTCTCTGCTGTTACCTGAATACCTTCTAATAAAATAATTTAGGGGAATTTGGTGATAGAAGGCAGCTTAGCAAGAGACAGGTAGCAGGATTCTCCACCAGTTTATACCAGGATCCTTCATTAGGAGATAGACCCCAAAATAATAATGACAACTGACTAAAGAAAGAGGATTTCATTGAAAATAAAGAGGGGAGTGGGAGTTGCAGTGGGGGAATTAGTTCAGGGTGATATGTTTATTACCTGTCTGGAAGACCAAGGAGCAGAGAGCAATGCACGATCAGCATGACAAGAAAAAGATGATGCCAAGTACATGGACATGCTGGTACAATTTACTTCCTAATTTATAGTGTGAGGCAATGGTGATGAGGGTGCCTCATGAGAAACATTTGTTGATGAGATTATTGGAGTGTGATGTGTGTTCCCAGAGACTACTGGCTGGTAGTCTCTAGTATTAACAGACATTTAAGCAGCTAAGAATCCAGTTCCCTAGGAAATGGTTTCAAGTTGAGACAAAATATTGATGGCTTTCTCTATTGAGGTATGGGTGTTACAAAGGTATGCTAGTAATTCTGTTCTATTCAAGGGGTATTTTCAGAGAGAAAGAGGTATTATCGGGAAGCAGACACATTGTTCTACAGCAGGGGTAGGGAACCTGCGGCTCTCCAGATGTTCAGGAACTACAATTCCCATCAGCCTCTGTCAGCATGGCCAATTGGCCATGCTGACAGAGGCTGATGGGAATTGTAGTTCCTGAACATCTGGAGAGCCGCAGGTTCCCTACCCCTGTTCTACAGCTTGCATTCCATTAAGCGTATGAAGAAGAAAGATGAGATTAGTGTTTGAGTCAGTCTTCATTAGATGCCAGCTGTCTTCTGCCTGGACTCCATTTTGTCCCTGCTGGAGCCATATTGAATGAAACATATGCTGTTCCCATACATAGAGGGGTGTTTGCACTAGAACTTTCCCTTAGGATCTTGGGAATCGTTTGACCAGTACTGCTTAGAACAGAATTGTAAGTGTTCTTGTTAATGATGTCTGGCGTATTACTTCAAACTGGATGAGCTGAGATGTAACACTGTACTGCTGCGCTGGTATATTCAACATTATTAGATTGGTGTTTGTTTTCAGGGAATACCAGTGTCAAAACCCTTTATCCAAAGTATTTTGGGTTGGGCCAGCAGAATTCCAAATTTACAACACCCTGGAGCCCTCTCATCTCAGTCTTGGTAGCTGCCACTGCCTCTTTTCACTACCTAAACAGAAGCCAATGGGCAAGTTTCCAGCTTTCCTGGGTTTAAAGGTAAGATAGTTACCCCTGTAAGGTAGAACACTTGCAGTGTGAAATTCCCAGAATAATTAACCTAATAGGTGCAGCAACATAGCTAGGTACAGGGGTTAGATTGACTCCATCTGAAGACAAAATAACACAAAATATCATTTATTAAAATTGTGCAAGAATATTTCAAAGAAGAACAGTCATGAGGATTAAAATAACAAAAGCTAAATCAAAAGAACTAACTACATGGTAAATTGCATTGGTTCATATTACCAGATGTTACCCTTCCAGCAGAAAACCTTCAGCCATCAAAGCCCATTCTTTCTGAGAGTCAGCATGGGCTAGCCCATAAAGCAAGCACAAAATCACAGTGTCCAAAAGGTAGATCAAGGAGCCATGAATACAAGAACAATGGAAGGCTGAAAATCCTAAACTTTATGGCCAGGGGTCTGAGTTGCCCAGGGCCTGTCGACCAATCAGATCTGTGGCTGGGGATGTCAATAAATCGTGTAACCCTGTTGCTATCCATATGATCCAAAGGGTCAGAGTGGGATAAAAATGTAGGATTTTAATCCTTCCCATTTCTCACAAATGATAAGTTTAATGATTTCATCTGTTAATAAAATGGGATGTGGCTCAGCTGTTCCAGACCTTAGAGGGGAGTCAAGATAGTCACTGCCTCTGTCCAGCACCTGGTCCTTATTTCAGTTACAAAAGGTCACAGCTTTGCTGAATCTCAAGCAACAGCAAATCCAGGGATGGCCCAATCCTGGACAATATTAGTTCAGTATTTTATTTAATTCATTTATACCCCAGATTTCTCCCTAATGGGAACCCAACGCAGATTACATACTTCTCTCCTCTGTTTTATCCTCACAACAAACATGTGAAGTAGATTAGACTTCAAGAACTTGCATGGCTGAAGGTCACTCAGTGAGCTTCCCTGGCACAAGGGGGATTCGAACCTGGATCTTTCAGATCCCAGCCAACACTCTGTTTCCAAAAAATTTATTGGTACTTCAAAATCAAAGTTGAAAACTTACACAAAGATAGAAATTCACCAAATTATAAAGTACTTTTTCATATAGACTTCCAGTTTCTTCTACACTGAATATTAACCCTTGAACCTTACATTTTTTGCACTTGTCCATTATGCATCAACATGAAATTAAATCTTTAGCTCATTATTAACAAATAGTCTCATTATCTCTATTGGATCTTAATTTAACAATCCTTGCAGTCCAGTCCAGATGTGGAGGGGGGAGGCTGAACAGCCATAGGAGGTGGTGTGGGCTTGCACCACTGTGTTTTCCTATTGGCCAGCATAAGGAGTATTTATGCCAACTGGAAGGGCAAGCAGGATGGTGGGCCCCGTGAAGCTCCATCGCGCCCAACTAATTTTTGGCCTCCAATTTCATTAAAAGTGTAGTTGTATGCATGCTTATCTGGGAGCAAATCCACATCAGCAAAACAGAACAGAACCAAACATTGGAATTAGCGTTCCAGTGGCTATGTGGGTGAAAGAATACTTGAAAGGTATTTACTGGACAGTAACAGTGGTGGAATGTGACACTGGTGGAGGATCTTTTGTAGATAACGTCATTACCAGTTCAGCTAGCTCTAGTTGGTACTGTGCAGAAGAAGGCAGTGGTAAACCACTTCTGATCATCTCATACCTTGAGAACCCTATTATTAGACAATCCCAAACTGAAAAGATATAATGCTGGAAGACAGGCTTCCCAGGTCAGATAGTACTCAATCAAACTACTCAGAAAGAGCAGAGAACAAGTATGGATAGTGCTGTTCTTAATAATGCAACATGATTAACGCTGAAAGGATGTTTAGTTGTTCATCTGATTGGATGCTGAAGGAAAGTCCAAAGGTGTCCAGCTGAGGTATGAGTCAAGCTAAGTTCCAAATGGAAAAATGAGAAATGAAACATTTAAACATTTATGTCCTGTGAGCTAAAGTGGACTGCAGTAGAAAATTACAATGTCTTTTACTCGGAAAACAGCAAAAACAGAAGAAACAGAGTGGCTCTAATAGTGAGGCAAGATGTAGTACAAGTAAATGCGAAATCTGACTGAAAAATATCTGTCAGACTTCATTGAAAGCCTATCAACATAACCATTATTCAAGTTTACACCCCAGCTACAGATGCTGAAGAGAAAGAAATTGAAAACCTTTATTCAAGTGTCCAGGAAGAAATTGGTCACACACCTAAACAAGATGTGCTGGTAATCATAGCTAACCGGAATGCAAAAGTGTGAAACAAAATTTATTGTTGGAAAATTTGGGCGAGGAGCATGAAATGAGGCAGGAGAGCAGCTCATAGAATTCTGTTGAAGGCAGCAAGAAAAGAGGAAGTCCCAGCGAACCTCAATTTACAAGACCTGAGCAAGGCTGTTAATGACTGAATGCTTTGGAGGACATTGATTCATAGGATCATTATGAGTCAGAAGTGACTTGTTGATACTTTACTGACACACACCACTTTTCCTTTTAGTTCAAGTTTAAAGGCTGCCTCCATTCTAGGGAGCCTTCATCCAACTTATGTATCTCCTGCATTGGAGGAGGAGCCTCTTAGATTGGATGAAGACTCCTTAGGAAAGCTACTTGGAGGATGGAGGAAAGCTATTTGGAAGGTGTTTGGATGCGCTGTAATTTCTCCATCATTATCTTTATAACATTTGTCTGTTACCCGGGTGCAGGGTGAGAAAAGATGCAGTACCCTTTTGGCAGTTGTGGTTGAGTAGACCCTTGCTGTTCATGGATTCATGAGTTGTATTAAACTTATTTTTGGCCAGTGATTTGTTCATGTAACCCAGTTTGTGGCCTGTTATGCCTCCACTATACTGCCATCTTAATCGTGAGATGGTGACATTTTACAGACATTTTTGGTGGGTTGTTATTGGGAGGCAGGAAGCCCTTGGTCTTAGTATGTGTATATTTCATCATTTGTAGTAGTATAGCATGCCACTGAAGCTGGGAAAAAGTCTAAAGGTACAGAGTCCAAGTGAATCAAATAAAGGAATATAATCGGAAGACAGATTACCTTTTGATATTTTGATTCTAACCACAAAAAAATGATTTAGAATTTAAAACTCCTCAAAATCTGTAGAATACAGAGGCAGAGTGAAGTGAAACAGGCACTTTGGTGAGAGCTCAATGAACTATTCTGCAAGTTGGAAAACAGTGGCATATAAACAATATTATGAGCAGACTGCAGGCGTAAAATAACAAAAAGCTTGTGCTACAGATCATGGGCCTATAGGCCCTATAGGGTCAAAAACTGTATGAGATGGGGGCTGTGGTGAGATGAGGAATTACATGAGATTCAGTGAAGAAGTTGGGTGAATCCAACTCAAAGTGCTGGAGTTTTCAGTGTTCAACTTCTTGCTTAAGTTCTGTCATTTTGTTTATTCCAAGAAGAAAAATAGAGATGCCTGGAAACAGATGTCAAAGTGAACAAACAAGAATAACAATGGAAAATTCAGCTAGGAAAATCTTCAGCTTCCATG
This sequence comes from Sphaerodactylus townsendi, assembly GCF_021028975.2. Taxonomy (NCBI): domain Eukaryota; kingdom Metazoa; phylum Chordata; class Lepidosauria; order Squamata; family Sphaerodactylidae; genus Sphaerodactylus; species Sphaerodactylus townsendi. Next base: position 70,860,390 of record NC_059428.1, read on the forward strand.
GGCTTTTATGCTTTCTGTTTCCTTGCATCTAACTTCTCATTTCTTCAGTGAGGTTTTCCAGTTCTGCATGTGTTTTGCTCCCTCTGGTAGTCAACTTGACATCACACAGCTTTAAATGAAGTGTCTCCCTGCAATTTAAATCTACAGCTTTTTGTGCTTGATAAATATTGGTGTTATATCAGATCAAACACTAGAGGGAACAAAACACATGCAGAACTAAACCCCCCATCCCCCAAAGAAACAACCAGTTAGATGCGAGGAAACTGAGAATGAGTAAAAGCCCTATTTGTCATTACAGAAAAAAGTTAGTGGTCATATTTATTGCTCCACTGATATTTCCATGTAGCTTGTGCTATGTTTTTTGTAATGTCTGAAGCATCCTGTTGGTGATTTTTTGATAATGAGTATACATTTGATAATGAGTATACATCTTTGAGAAGAAAATATACCATGTTTTGTGCATGGCTTCACCTCGTTCACACATGTAAACTTGTTGCTTATTTCATCTATACAGTCTCTTGATGTGAACTGGTCTGTTCATGGATACTGCTTGTGGATACTGGGAAAAAATGCTGTCGTGATAGCAGAAGCAAATGCCACAAGCTACTGTTATTGTTCTGTGTATACCCAGGAAGTATTGCATGGAGAAAATAAACAGCTAAATTACATTGGTGAATGACTTGAAAGAATAGAAGTATAGAGATGTGAGAGGGAACGGTGGTGGTGTGGTGGAGGAGGAGGATGGGGGGGGGGGAACCTGTGGTGCTGTCAAAGAATCTGATGGCAAAAAAACTTGCATGTTCTATATGAGAAACACAATAAGCTTTTTATTACCGTGCAGCCTCTGGACAACTTTACCTGACATTTTAGCATCCATACCTAGAGAATAAATTAATGTCTTCGATATTGTAAGCATATTCAGTAGTGTTATCTCGTCTTGCAAGTCTTGCAAGTGTAACCAATATCAAATATTCCTCAAGAATGTAAAGTCTGAAAAAGAATAATGTTGCAGTTTAAGGGCTTGTAGTGTGTTGTTTAGTCCCTGGATACTTTTGATGTATACTGTAGAGTAGCTGGGATATTTCCTTTTAGTTCATGAGGCCTAAATTAAAATGCTCAGTTAACCACAAAGCCAATTAGATAAGTTTCTCTTTCTCTCTGGGTGGTTCTAAGGATACAGGAAGGCAGGATGCTGTGTTTAGAACCCTGAACTCTTTGGAGGAAGGACTGGATAAAAGTTTAGTAATAAGATATATCCCTTTTGGCTTTTTTATTTTAGTCAGCATACAGTACTCATATTCTAAATTATTATTAAGTCTATAGTCTGGCATTGCCTGATGTCATTCAGTTGTGCATTTGTCTGAGCACTCCTGCACTTCATTGTAAGAATAAGAACAAGTGAGTAACATTAAAATTTTATCATCTTGTATACTTTTTTCAGAACCATTAAGTCAAAAAGTTACTGCCTTGTTGACTTTTGTCAAGGAGATTCATGAAATCTTAGGAATGGACACGGAAAACACTTATAACTGTAATTGTATCACCAACAAATTTTTGCCTACATTATGCTATGCTAGTTCAATAATTTATTTTGCAGTATAGAACTAAAAAGTTCTAACGTTTTTATGGGTTTTTCCCCCTCAGAAAAATTTAAGTCAGATATGATGATTTGACTTATGAGGGCCCTTGGTAACCATGATGGCAACACAGACTTTAAGTATAGACAACTATCAAGATGGACAACAGGTAAGGACTTCTGTACACTGCATAGTAGCAGGTTAAAATGTTTTGACTGTTGATAATAACACCCTACATTTGAAACTGATTCCAGGTTGTACCATTGACTTGTAGGCAGTTAAGTTGTGAGAAACATTCCCTTTGGAGTGGACTGACGTGCTAAACAGAGTTTATCATTTTGCCTTCGGATAAGTGGTTGAATCTCAAAGATCTGTTAATCTAATGGGGCACTTTCCTCCAGTGAAGGACCTTTTGCCAGTAGAAGTGCCTCTTGGGGTCAGGGGAAAGTGTGGGAGGAAAGTGGCATTGTTAGCAGAACTCTGCTGAAGAATCTAGCCCAGGGGTAGGGAACCTTTAGCACTCAAAGAGCCATTTGGACCCGTTTTCCACGGCAAAAGAAAACACTTGGAGCCGCAAATAATTTTTGATATTTAAAATAAAGATAACACTATATATTATGGGGTTTTTTTACCTTTTACTCTGCTCATTCTGAGAAGCGCATGGATGCACCCGCCCTGCTACCTGCAGGGCGGGCAAGGATGAAGCCAGCGGCTCGGCCTTGCCGGCCGCTGGAAAAGCGCCTGCCCCGCTCCAACGGGGTGGGCGAGAGGGGAAGCCTGCAGTGTGGCCCAGCCGACCGCAGGCAGTTGGTGCGCCCGCCCTGCTGCCTGCAGGGCAGGCAAGGATGGGGCCAGCGGCTCGGCTCGTGGAGCCACAGTGCAAGGGCAGAAGAGCCGCATGCAGCTCTCGAGCCGCAGGTTCCCTACCCCTGATCTAGCCCAAGTTTTTTTCTGACTTCAGTCTGTCCCCCTCCCCAAAGATTCCTTTTTCCCACAATTACAATTAGTTTCAGTTATATTAATGATCCTTTTTTCCCGCGGATGGTCCCCACTTTCCATTGCTATAAATCTGAAGAGTTCACTGTGACCAGGTGAATTTTGTGTTTCAAGGTCACTTGCTGCTCTGATACTTCTTGAATAATGCACAGGTCCTTAGGTCATCTTCATTGCTTAACTACTTAGAAATCAAGTTTAATGTTTTCAACATGAAAGTGTTATGGTGTAATAGACCTACAGCATTTGATTATTTGAAGTTATATTTGGCTTGAATATGGTTGGGGGGGGCATTTCTTTTACAATACATATTGCATAATAAAATTGAAGTTATTTCCTAATGCTTTAAAAAAATACTTTCTGAGGCAGAATAAAATGGTTGTGTTTTTCCCCCTAAATATGTTCCTAATCCCTGAATGAGAACTAGGCACCCTGATTTAATATGTATTTCTTTGGTAACAAATCCTGTTGATTTTAAGGAAACTTGCTTTGAAGCAGCAAGCAATCTTAGATTTGCAGCTTAAATTTAGATTAATTAAACTCCCCCCCTCCCCCCCAATGATCTAGATGATAAATCCTGGAATTTGTATTTTGGGTATGTGTATGTGGTATCGTAACAAGAGATGGCCTTATGGAATAAGACCAGCCAATGAGAAAATGATAATGAGAAATGTTCATGAAAAATTTTTAAGCTTAGAAGACACCGCTTCTTTTCCAAGCAGAAACTACCAAAAGGAGAGCTTAAATTAAATTGCTTTCTTCACGATAAATATTGCTGATATAAGATGTCACAATTTGATGTGAATGAAATGTTTCTGTTTCTAAAGAGTCATTGGGTTGGATCCAGCACAGTATTTTCATGATGTAAGGACTTCCAGTGTGACTTTCTTGGCTGTCTCCTATGGCAGCCAGAAATGGCTATCGCAAAGTCCTGCATCTGGAGAAGAGAGGTCCCTCAGGAACAAGATTTTGAGAAGCATTCTGGGCTACTGCAGGGAAGGGGGGGGGGAGTATTTTCTGAGGGAAGAAGCTTTGTGCCTGTGAAAACATTGTGCTTGATCCAACCTATTGTTTCGTAAAATTAACAGTGATGATTGGATGACATTGCCAACACAAAATTGGGGAAATGTAGTAGTTGCAAAGGTGTAGTTAATGTTTTTCAAGTGATGGGGGAGAGCTATAAAAGAATTATTTTGTCTCAGAGATTAAAAGTTCCAGAATTCATTAGTTTAGACGGACACTCTTTAGTTAAGAGTTTGAGGGAACAATCTTGGTTTGCCCTTCCACTTATAGCGGCCAACTGATGGCAGCCTTCAGATCTCTACTCCACTTCAATGGTTTGTAGTTCTGGTTATAAATCTGCCTGTTAAGTGAATGCAGGCCTTCATGTTTTAGGCCAAATTGACTCTTAAAAGCTGTCCCATAATAAAATTGTTTGTCTTTAAGGTGCCATGAGATTGTTATTTTAACCAGGGTTTGTGCAACAAATTGTAGTTTAAACAAACCTCAGTTTATTGCAAATCTGAAAGCAGCCGTAGATGTTTAGATATCTGATTATAGAGAATGTTATATTTACAAATGTAAATAGATGGATATCATGATTGATCTAATTGATCATGGTTTTTTTAATGCATATCTTGAGATTTGGGACCTTATTAGTAATGTAATTTTTAACTTGGTATTTCCCAATATATTATTCTTAAAAATGGAAATCAAATTTATACTGACCTTTCCACTATCCCCACACCCCATATCACAAAGATAAAAGAGTGTTTTGTTAACTGCTTGTTCTTTTTGAATAATTGCCAAGTCATACCAACCTTCTGGCAACGTAACTAGACTTCTGCATTTCTCAGTTCTTAGAAAACAGATCATTTAGTAGTGATTCTGTGCAGTTAGTAATATAAAGCAACCTTCTCTTCCAGCAGATGCAAGTAGTAACTGAGTTAAAAACTGAGCAAGATCCAAACTGCCTAGAAGCAGATGAAGGGGGATTAAGTCCTTCTCCAGTAGAGTCCCAGACGCCGATGGATGCAGACAAGCAGGCCATTTACAGGTAGAAGTGCTGATAAGATTAACTATTCAAAGAGTAAAAACTTTCAGTTTAGTAGGCATGTTGTAGTTCTCAAACTCTGAATTGGTCTGCATGCAAAAGTCCAGGGCAGGATAGGATTTTGAGACTATGAAACTGTTCTCCTTTAAGAAGTAATTCTATGCATTTCTACACAGAATCGTATACAAGTCTATTCGTTGGGGTTTGTTCCCAGGGAAAGTGTTCTTAAGATTGCACTGTTAACAGACAAAAGTGTAGAAGATCTTTACAGATTCATATTGGATTTGCAGGGTTGACTGCTTGCCCTCTGCTGCCTTGACAGATCACCCTGAACTGATCTGAGAAGAGCTTCCGATGGTATTTCCCTGTTCATGGTTGTAGGAATGGCCAGAGAGGCTTTGTTCAGTTAACCATTTATAATGCCAATTAGTGTCCCAGTCCCCAGGTCTTTACATACCGTGGCAGGCTGTATGCATTCCAGAATATGTTGAATAATATTTGTGTATTCTGCTATGGAACAGATAGCAAGGGCTGAGTTGGAGGCACCAGGAAGTAGAGTAAGTTTAAAAGTTAGGGTCCAGGCTCAAAGATTTGGTTAAACACTGAACTAGTGTCAGACCAAGTCTGCAACCAACAACTAGTTATTAAACAGCATTTTATTTTTTGTTCTCTTGCTCTGTTTACTCCGCTTCAGTGTACAATTAACAGTGCAGACAAAATGTAGAGGTGCTCCAGTCTAAACCTTGATTTCAATGGGATTAAACTCGAAAAACTCTGCATAGGATTGCATTTTCAGTCACATTCACTTCAAAAGGGCATGAGCACATTTAATTGCTTTGTACTGAGACTTATGTCTCTGGTTAAGGATCTATAATTCATGCTAAATCTCTAATATGCTTATGTTACTGTTTGTATTAAAAATGGATTGGACACATGCTTGATATCAAAGATGGTTTTTAAAAATTGGTTTAGCTTTGGTTTATACTATTCTGTTTGAAAGAAATTAGCCTGCTTATACTATAGAACTTTTAGGACTTTGTTCAGTGACAAAATAATTACCATCTATAACCTATTTTAGTCATTGAACAAAGAATAATAAATATTGCCAGACTAGACCTGTAAAAATAATTCTAGGTTTACCTTAGTAGAATTTGACCTACAGTAAGGAGAAAGCCACTATATTCAGTCCAAATCCCTACTGTATTCATGCAAATATAATGTACTGTATCTGTGTTTTTTCAAATGTTCTGTATTTTTCAGCTTCCTGAGTTGCTCACAGACTTACAGTTTGTTCATGTTTTCTGTTTTTCTTCTTAGGCATCCACTCTTTCCTTTATTAGCACTGTTATTTGAAAAATGTGAACAATCTACACAGGGATCGGAAGGCACAACCTCTGCCAGTTTTGATGTAGATATTGAAAACTTTGTCAGGAAGCAGGAGAAGGAAGGAAAACCTTTTTTTTGTGAAGATACTGAAACAGATAATTTAGTAAGTCAAAGAATGTTTTAGAGAAGCAAGTGATGCAAATCTTTCTGCTTGTTTAGGAGTTATTTTTTCATAGATATTTCTACTCTGCCTGAGGGAAAGGTGCAGTTGAAATTGGAAAACTCAATAAGGTCAATTGTGAATTTTTAAATAGAAAAAGTTATGAGATTTAACTTATTTTCTAGCTGCTTATATTGATCCTAGTGCAAAAGACACCATTTCTAGCTTTTTCTTCGGTTGATCTAGGCATGAAATAAGAATCTTCTCCCAGGTAGGGTAGTCTGATCAAAACAAAATAAAATCTTTTAGATCATAGGTGTACTACCTTAATACCTTCCAACTTTTTATTTTAAAATGTCTAAGAGGCTCTTGTAGGTTTCCAAGAGTTGACAGGATGTTGCAGGCGCTTCTGGCAGAATTCTCCAGTGCAGATGTCTTTCCTTCCATTGAGGCTTAGAATGCTGTCCTCGTGGTGGGTAGAGAATCACACTGATGCCCCATCTGCTGGTTCAAGGGGTGAGCACACCAATGGGAGATACATTAATGCTGGTGATGGGGCACTGTGCAACTCTACATCACCTGAATACAGAAGCTGCCACTGTGCCAGAACTATTCCAGCACAGGAGCCCACACTGGCAACAGTGGGGGCATTCCAAAGACATTCCTGGGGACAGAACCAACTTTATTCGGTTTCCTGTGACCTTTTAGCCCAATAACACCCCCTGTGGTTGGCATAGACCTATGCCAGCTATAAGTGTGGCACAGCTCTGTGGACTGTAGAGGGTTTGAAGGGCGGCCATGGATTTCTGTCATTTGTCTTACTTCCCATGCCACCTTTGGAACCCCTTTGGAGGTGGCACAGTCCCAGGTCGCCACAGAACTGCACCCCCTACAGATTGCTTTATTATGGTAGAATCTGTTCAGACCCCTTTAAAATGAATGAGAGAGTCTGATTATTCTCGTTAGTGGCAGCACTGCAAACAGAATTCTGCAAAATATCAGATGTAGCCATCTGTATCAATTGAAAGTATTTTGGGGATATGATTCCCAGTTTTGTACAGGAAGTAAACAACTTCGTGCATCACACGCTGACACATCCAGTAAACCCACTGTCCCAAATCTGGGTAGAAAATAAAAATGTATATATACATCCTTGTTGAAAATATTAGTAATAATAGCTCAACCATTTATTATAATATATAGTAATTACAGTATTATAAATTCCATGTGTATATGTTTGTTTCAGAGTTCTTCTGTTTCACTTTTCTAGATGGTAAAGGCAATTCAGGTTCTCCGAATTCATCTACTTGAATTAGAAAAGGTTAATGAGCTCTGTAAGGATTTCTGTAGTCGCTACATTGCCTGTTTGAAAACTAAAATGAACAGTGAGACTCTTCTAAGTGGAGAATCTGGGAGCCCTTATTCACCTGTACAGCCCCAGGTACCTTTCAACTAACTGAAGTATATCTTCTTTTATATATATATAACTTGCCTTATTTCAAAGAATGGGTTACAGTAGATTTTAAAATAGTAAACCACATGTGAAATGCTTTATTAATTAATCAGTTTAATTTGCTTGTACACAGTATGATTTACAAATAGATTTTCTGTGACTGGCAATCTAGCAGAGAGATGTTAAGGTTTTGTGGTTTCGTTAAGATTGCTGGGTCTTCCTTGTGCGGTTTCTTCATGGGCGAGTACATGGCAATGTAATATTGAAAGAATGACTATAATCTGTCAACTCTTTGTCTGCAGTCCAGCAACTTTAAACATGATAAAGATAGCTTGGATTTGCTGGAGCAGCTGTCTTCATGGAAAGAGTCACCAGAAAATGTGAGCAGTAGAGCAAAATTGACAGTTATCATTACACCTCTTTGGCAGGTTATCCTTAGCCTAATTTGGGGGTTGGTTTTGTTCATCTCATTGTAGATAATGGCCCCATCCAAGTGAGGGGTGATCTGTACAGAAACAGCACTACGATTGCCCTCTGCCACATGCCCAAAAGGCTTTTCTATAAATAAAATTCCATACTTTCAGTAGCCTAGAGAGATGTACAAAGGTGCCCCTGTTCAAAGAGCCACATGGACTGCTGTAAGCCATGCACTTCGGGAGCCAGTTACCTTGTTGGAGGCAGGGAATGTAGGAACACACAGCAATATAAGCTGCCTTATACTGTGTTAGACCCACTTGACAGAATATCCCAGTGTTGTCCATTCCTGTTGAAAATAGCTCTGCAAGGTCTCAGACCCTACTATTTGGTGTCCTTTAATGGCAGATGTCTCCATGTATCACCTCTATAATTCTTGAAAAATGCATCCTTACTGGCATTCTATCTTCATTTTAATACCCCGGAAGTAGAATGTAAAAAAGTTCTGTATATGTGTACTCTATTTAAGAAACATGCTGTTAAATAACTGTAATAGAAAGTTTTAAAAGTTGGAGGGGGGGTTGGGGTTGGCTGAAAGCATGAATAATATATTTTAAATAATTTGATTTTCTCCTTGAACATAAAAGATTACACCATTAGTATTACTCTAATTTCATAGCACAATCTTTCAGATATGCTTACATTAATATAATTTCTTCTGGCTGAGAAGCAAGTGAGGAAATTTATTCTCATTAATTCAGTAGTGGAAATTAAGATTACCATAAAGATTGTTAGGAAACTGATATATTTTTATAATTACTTCTCAAAGTTCCTCTTGGGTTGCCACCCCCTTCTCAGTTTACTAATCCAAAACTGCAGTCCCGTCACCAAGATATTTGATTGTTGGGAAACAATAATAAAATATTTTAAATACAACATTTTCAAAAGGTGAAAAATATTAGTTGCTTGAAAGTATGCCTTTTCAATTGAAAAAGATGAAATCTTCTACAGTATTTAAAGTCATGAAGATTTATGGTCAAAGTTAAAAAGGCTAGGATTTCACCCAGAATACTACAATTCTATGGGTTTTCTAAAGATGTTTGTAGTTTCCTTGTGATTTTTTGATGTATCCAGTATTTTTTAAAGAAAATTGAAGGCACAAATAAATTACTCAGAATAATAGTGTCTAATTCTGTTGTCCCATTGACTCAAGTCAATCTGCAATTACAAACAAATTATAACAAGACGAAGTTCAGTATTAAGTGTCACAAGCTCTGTTGCTTTTAATAATTATGATAATTAATAATTATGAACCACAATTCCCATGTCTGTTCATTGTCATAGAATGGTTCAATTTTGGTGCCATGTCCTGCTGCTTAGGGCTTTTCATTATTCAATAAACTGTTCCTCTCATGGCCCTTCTCTCTTATGTGAGTTTCATGGCTTTTCAATCACATTGGTTATTAAACATCATCATCATCATCATCTTTGTCATGGGGCTTACTTTCTTTCATGTTTCTTATTCAGAATTGTTGCGACTACAAGGCCATATAATTTTTGTTGTTGTTTCTAGCCACTTCAAAGTGCCATCACAGGTACGCTCAGTCCACAAGGGATTATGGTGCCTGCATCAGCATTGCAGCAGGGAAACGTAACTATGGCAACTGTTGCAGGTAGGATGCGCTAGACAGAAACTCAAATGCTGAACTTCATCACAGATAGTTTTCAAGACTGTTACGAAATGACCCAAGATTGGTATTGTGGAGATACTTTTAGATTTGAATTGCTGAGTAATCGTCATGGAATGTTTATGGTAATAGCTGTGCATGTCAGTTGTTGCCGAGTATTTACAGCCCAATCCGGGAATGGGGGTGTTGAATCCACCTATGGAGGCAGCACAGGGTTGTGCCAGTGGATTGCCCTCCCCAGGGAACTTACCTCAGTGGAGGGGCAAACCTACCCAAGGGCAGCAGCTGTGGCTCTCCACAGCGGGCAGACACAATGCCAAGTGCACCATAGGTGCTCCTGTGCCCTGGCTGCCTCCACGGGTGTTCTGGGGCATCCAGAGAATGCGGATGAGGGGTGGAGCCGATATTAGCTTCCGGCCTTTGCCTGCCAGAACACTGGTGCAGGGAATTCGGGATAATGTCACCCAAAAGGGTGGTGTAAGCCCATAGAACCCAATGGAGGCCTTTTCTGCAGGGGGGAAGCGCTTTTTCTTTTTTGTATTCTGCCTCCCTGTGTTGCTAAGAAGCCCTCTTGGAGGATGCGGAGCAGAGCCAAACAACTCTTCGGGGGCTCTGGATTGGGCTGCCGGTATTACTTTGGAAAAATAAAATATTCTATCTCTTCCTGAAAACTAACTATAATGGATTTGATCTATGGAGCAGGGATACTAAGAGGAGAGAGATGAGCCTTTAATGGAAACCTATTTACATTTGTATTCACTGATATGGTCTGCTTGGCTTTTTCAAAAAGCAAAGGTAGCCATCTTAAAATAATATTGTCTTTCAAAGCCTTTTTTATACCATGTAGTTTGATGTAAGGAGCCCTGTGGTGCAGAGTGGTAAACTTTAGTACTGCAGTCAAAGTTCTGCTGACAATCTGAGTTTGGTCCCGATAGAAGTCAGTTTCAGGTAGACAGCTCAAGACTGACTCAGCCTTCCATCCTTCTGAGGTTGGTAAAATGTGTACCCAGCTTTCTGGGGGTAAAAGTGTAGACAACTGGGGAAGTCAATGGCAAACCAAACCATAAACATGGTCTGCCTAGTAAACATAATGATACGTCACCCCATGGGTCAGTAATGCCTCAGTGCTCGCACAAGTTTCTGCCTTTACATTTAGTCTGATATGAAGCAATGTAAATAAAATGAAAAATTAAAAACCAGTTTGCAGAAAATTCTCAGAAGCGTTAACAAGGCTATACATTTATCTGTTTGTTTGAAGAAGTAGTCATATTTAGGCTAGCCCTTCATTTTTGGTAAATTTTTGGTTCATTGTATAGCACAGTGATGGCTAACCTTTTCGAGACCGAGTGCCCAAATTGCAACCCAAAACCCACTTATTGATTGCAAAGTGCCACACAGTAATTTAACCTGAATACTGAGATTTTAGTTTAGAAAAAACGGTTGGCTCCCGAGATGTGCGTTACTCGGGAATAAGCTTGGTGGTAGTCAGCGGCTTTGCTTTGAAGCAACCGTGCAACTCTTCCAACGGGTGAATCGTGACCCTAGGAGGGTTTACTCAGAAGCAAGTCCCACTGCCAGCAACCGAGCTTACTCCCAGGTGAAGGATCGCGTTTTAGTTCTTCGCATGAAAATCAGTGGAGTTACCTACACTGGTTCCCCAAAACTAGGTCTTAGATTTAATGCTAATAATCGAGCCCAGCGGCCCAGGCCAGCCTATATGAGGGGGCAGGGGGCGACTGTGTTTGTGTGTGCCCACAGAGAGGGCTCTGAGTGCCACCTCCGGCACCCGTGCCATAGGTTCGCCACCACTGGTATAGCACATTTTACTTGAAAAGTTGAATTAGCTTATCACTGTCAGATCTGTTTAATGCACAAATGTGCCTTTTACCAGATTCTCACTTGATTTGTCTGCAGTAATATAATTGCTTCAATGTGTTTTGAAGGTGGTACAGTGTATCAGCCAGTGACTGTGGTCACACCTCAAGGTCAAGTAGTGACGCAAGCCTTGTCACCAGGAACCATCCGGATCCAGAATTCACAGGTCTGTTCTACACAGAGTGCATCACAATGCTCCATACCCCTCAGGGGACTATACCTCTGTGACTTTCTGGCTCTGCCTCAGGGGTAGGGAACCTGCGGCTCTCCAGATGTTCAGGAACTACAATTCCCATCAGCCCCTACCAGCATGGCCAATTGGCCATGCTGTGGGTGTCAAACCGAAGTCCCTAGGCTATTTTAGTCTCTGGAACAACTGCAAGTAGAGTCGTTCTCTAGGCTCCATAGTATGTCCCTACCCATTATAATAATAATTATAATGTTGGCCATTTTGGTGTGTGCATCCTGGCATGCTAATGTACCAAGAAACAGAACCCAAGGCAAGCCTAAATGAATGGATTTGTGTGGTTCTCTGTGGATCAAAGTAAACGAGCTACAATTCAGGGCACAGCTGAGAAAGGCCAAAATCTGCTTCTACTAACAAACTCTTGAACCACAGAGTGAAGACTCAATCCTTGCTTGAACACCAATTATGTCCCCAAATGAATGCATATTTCTTACACATAGGTAAAGGACTTCCAGCCCTTCCTGTGGGGAAAAATATCATATATCAGCAATGTTGCTGTGAGGGTGGCACAGAAAAAATCATGATACTTCACCAATGTGGGATGCCATCCTGAAGGCTGCTCCAGTGTAGCCGAGGAGGGAATAATATCCTCTGTTAATATATACATTCAGATGTCATATGTTCTGTGGGTTTGGAAGTTTAGATTCTTCCCTGTAGAAAATATTCCCTGTATATAAAAAATTAGCACATCAAGAAGAAACAAAGATAGAAATCATTATAGTTTCCCATGAAAAGAAATGTTTGACATGGGTGGACATTCAAACATATAGTTCCCTACCAGCAATCTAAAATGGTGCAATTCTGGGAATTCTGTGCCATGTGATTATCTTCATATTTGGGTCAAATATTTATTTTCTTCTCCTTTTAATGGCATTACCACTTCCAAGCTTGTGCTTACTCTTGTAACTGTTTAGACTTTTTGTGAACTCTAGAACTTTACACTTGCCTAATGTTACTGTGTTGATGGTTTTGTACTATTTGTCAATTCTGTGCAGCTCCAGTTACAGTTAAACCAGGATTTAAGCATCTTGCATCAAGATGATGGGTCATCAAAAAATAAAAGAGGAGTTCTTCCAAAGCATGCTACAAATGTGATGAGGTCATGGCTTTTTCAGCACATAGGGGTAAGGCTCGGTTGCTGTGACTGGCGATCACACTCACTATTCTGAGCGTTTCTGCTAATATATTATTTATTGGCACATCAGGAAGGAAAAGTCTTGAGCCATTTATGCAGCTTTTAAAATGTTATGGTAGCTTTTACAGACATACTCAGAATTAATCAGTCTATCAAAATTGAATGAGGCCCACATTTTGTAAATGTTATCATCTTGTGACCTTAAAAGCTAGAACTATTTTTGTTTTATTTCATTATGCCTAGAGTTATTTATCATGTGCTCTCTTAATCAGTAGCCTTTTGAAGGCTATATTTAAATTACCATCAGTCTATTTCATAGGGGAATGAAAGATATTGTTTAGCCATCAGCTTCATTATGAAATTTATGACTTCGTTATGGGTCAGCTGGTTTTTAGATGTTTGCTCTTCTTAGTTTAAAGAAAAATGTAAGCTTTCAAGAGGGCATTCTTCAGCACTTATGCTAAATTGTTGCTTTTAAAATATATGTTTATATATATAATAAACATGAAAGCCATAAGAGTTTCCCGCACTCCAAAAAAAAAATCCTTTCTTCTTTGTTCATAGCATCCATATCCAACAGAAGATGAGAAAAAGCAGATAGCAGCACAAACCAATCTGACATTACTCCAGGTTAACAACTGGTAAGATAAAATGCATGTTTGGACATGATGCAGTATTTCACCTATATAAAGGACTTATAGAAATAAGGTCAGGAAACTAGTTTACTGACTTCTGCTATGGACTTTTGTGCAAGTGAAAATGTGGGTATGATTGCAATTGTGTCAATTGCATTCATTTGCCATTGCCAGTCTTGCTGCTGTAGTGTATTTGGTCTTATATGAGTTAAGTATAGACAGACCATGGACATGTCAGATCAAATTGGGTAATACTAAGTGTAATTTTGTTAATGTTTTTGTTTGCTGGTTTTCTTAGATTTTTATCCCACTTATTCTCCATTTTATTTATTAATTTATTGACATGTTTATTCCATAACTTTCCGAAACAATAAGATATTACAAGGCAACTTAGAATTTAAAGTGTGCAAAACACAGTAAAGCCCAGGTAACTTATCTCCATTAAAAACATCCCTCTCATTTTATCTTCAGAGCAACTCTGTGAGGTAGGCTGAGTTAAAAGATAGTGACTTACCCTTGGCAATGGACTTCAAGTCACAAAAGGGATATGAACCGGGCTCCTCAATCATAGTCTGACATGCCAACCACTACATTGCTTTGGCTCTCAGTGAATAGAATTGTGTTGACATACTGGTGGTATTTTTCAACTTCACTACAAGTTTAAGCAACTTAGCAAAACTAACAGCCCAGTTCAGATCAAGTAGGTGGGAACAGTGCTGCTCTGGCGCCACCCCACCCTGTCCAATGTGCTTCCCTGAGGCATGGGAAGCTCAAAAAAACCTCCAAAAACATATCTCTGAGAATCCCCTATAGGGGATAATGGAGATACACCACTCCAAGGCTGGCTCTGATGGTACATAGGGTCAATAGAATCTGACTAAGGCTGGCCCACCCGCCGGATGCCCCCAGCCACAACAGCTTTACTTTCTGCACCAGCAGGCCTAAACACAGACAGTAGCTTCTGGGCTGGCACCGCAGAGCCATGAGTAACTCACCCTCGCGCCAGCTCATTTGCCCCTTGCACTGGCAGGGTGGGCACACCCGCCAGCACAGAGCTGAGCCAACTCCAGAGGTGGGCCTGACCCTCCCTTCTGGATTGGGCTGTAATTGTATTATCACCAATTATCGATATTGTGAATGGTCTGTGCTTTTCTTGATTATATGTTAATTTTGAATAATTATGTCTCCCCCTGTACTTCTTGATATCATGTTCCTTTCACCCTGCTGTGTACAATTTTTTTCTTTTATGACTTTGTGTTTGTGTGCATATTGACACAGTCAATTGTAGCCAGAATTAAAACTTGTTAAGTCTTTCAGGAGCCACAGAACTACTATTTATGAAAAAAATTGAATGATTGAAATAGTTGGGGCCACAGGAAATTACCTAAATGCATAAAGTACTGATATGTAGCTTCCTTTGGCATGTGGAGTGGGGGTGGGGGTTGCTGCATTGCATATATGTATACCTGTGTGACCACAGAAGTAGGAAAAAGGACCCGGATAAGAAAACCAATAAAGAAGCAACAGAAAATCAGTTGCAGATTTTAAGAAGTGACTTTCACTATACCCTGAGCCTTTTCTAAAATCAAATTATTCTAGTCCCTTCCCATAATTAAAAATGTTAACAAAAAATACTAAGGTGAGGTGAATTTTTTTTTAATTTGGTTACTGCTGTGATGGTCTAATTTTGTCTGGTGTATTCATGTTGACCTTATTTAGGTTTATCAATGCTAGAAGACGAATTCTCCAGCCTATGTTGGATTCCAGTTGTTCTGAAACTCCAAAAACAAAGAAGAAAACAGCTCAAAACCGACCAGTTCAAAGGTTCTGGCCAGACTCTATTGCATCAGGAATAGCTCAGCATCAATCAAATGAACTTACAATGTCGGATGGTGAGCAAATTTTAAACACATATTTTGAACTGACAGAGATTTTTATTTAGTTTTTGCTGATTGAGATAACTTTGTACCTGTTACATTATTTTGCAGGTAGCTTGAATGGATATATGGAATGCCTTGTCTTGGTACAAACTGCCTTAAAACAAGTGACATAACATAGCATGTTTCATTTTATAAACACTTTTCCGCGTTTAATCCAAAAATAAAGGTGCGCATGCGGCGGCTGGGAGGGTGTTTTACTGCTGCGGTATCGATCATATTTACACGTATACATATGCAGTGGTTCAGTTAAACGTGCCTAGGTCTGATACACACATGCAACCCAAACTTATGCATATTTTCTTGCAAGTAAAACCTACTAGTTGGATAGAATTTTCTCTCAGATAAGGTGAATAGGATTGTAACTTTAAAGATAACAACTTGAGGCTGCTTTTGGCTGGTACCTGAATTTACATGGTGGACAGTTTCCAGAAGGATGGTAATCATGGAGGAGCCTCCAGGTGGCTTTGCTATTGTTTTATGTTATTGTAATTTATTTATATATGTGTATCTGTGATTCAGGAATCTTCTATAATCAGTCAGACCAGTTTTTTATTTGTATTGCTTTTTTAGGAGCTGTTGTAACAATTACATCTCCAGTCAACATGAATGTAGACAGTCTCCAGTCTCTTTCATCAGATGGTACTACTTTGGCTGTTCAGCAAGTCATGATGGCAGGGCAGAGCGAGGACGAATCTGTGGACAGCACTGAAGATGATGGTGCAGACCTCTCAAGCACAAACATCAGCGGTCTTGTCTTGGACAACAGTGATTCTCTGCAGTAGGAAGCAGGAAAAGTTGGCTTAAATGCTTAGAAAAGCAATGGACTCACTGACTTTTTATGGTTTGCACAGCAAACATTTTACACAAGTTTTATTTCTAATATGTTTTATATGTAGATATAGAAGAGTGCACTTTTTTTGTATTTCATATAGTAAGCTTAAAGAGTGTCTTTGCAGGTGCAGCAACTTCTTTCAAACGTGTTGTTCTTTTGGTTTTAATTTTGAAAATGTAAATTTAGTAATTTAAAAAAAAAGACCACAATATCACCCCATTCTTTTCTTAGGGTAACTTTCTCAGTCACAAAATTGATCCCAAATCAATTCAACTGAGGAGGGTGCAGCAGTCATATGGCAAGCTGAAAATTGTTTTGATGGCTGAGCTAAAAAAAATGTTTAAATCATCATGAACATACCACCCACAGTCACAATCTGACCCAAGGTTTGTTGTTTGCTGACACCTAGAAGTCTGCTGCAGTTTTGTGACATGTGAAATTGCCTTCATAGGAGAAATGAAAGTACTTCCAATCTCCTGCATTAACTATGCAGTTTCAGTTAGTGCTGTCATTTAGAGACAACTTTTGGTGGTTTAACAATGTAAATGTAAAGCATGTCAAACTAGTGTATGGGCTTTGTTTATGAAGTTAGCCATGTAGATTTGAAAGATGCTTCTGCACCTTAAAAACAAACAAAGCAAAACTGCCAGTTGGAAGAGGGCATCCGAACATGCAAAAGAAAGTCGAGAGATGTGTGATTCCATTCATGAATGTTAGGCATTTAAAATAAATTTAAGTTCTCTCATAGAGTTCTTAGGTGGAATCCTTAAGGTTCCTGCTCCCTTGTAAAGCTGCTGCTGAATTGCAGGATGCAGCAAGCACAGCTTCTTCTACATGTTTTCCACCTCAGGTCCTTTTGCTTGCCCCCTGCAGCCTGACCTGTGACATAACCCGGAACCCTGCTAGCTGCACTTGCGGGGAAAGGGGTCAGACCAAAGGATTGGGGTAAAGCAGGACAAGATGTGCTGCTGCTGCTGTCTCATACCAACCGAGTGGTGAATTTAAGGGTACAGGGAGAATCTCTAGGTTGTAACCTCAATAGTCCTACTCATAGACAGTGACTCTGTCCATCATTTGCTATAAAACACTTATTTTTACCTTATCAGGATTATTGGATTAAAAATATTTTTATAAATTCTCTAAGAATTGGGATGATGACTGTATTGCGCATGAGAAAAATTGTTTAGTACTCCTGTTTGGAAGGTTATGACAACTGTCTGGATCAAATAAACATGCCTGTGCTATATCTCGTGGATCTCTGCTATCCCATAATAATACATCCTATTTGCTAGAGGCATTAGAAGGTCCTGCTCCTTAATGGGTTGTTGGATACTGTTAGACATTGCTTTGTAAGCTAATTTTAGTAACATTTTAGTCTAATTTGGAACTTGTATCAAGATATTTGAAGAACATGTAGTATGATGAGTCAAAACATGTAATTTTCTCTGGACTTGAGAAAATTCTCAGCAGTACACACTTCTTGTCTGTCAGCCATTTGGACACACTAGTGCAGGGGTAGGGAACCTGCGGCTCTCCAGATGTTCAGGAACTACAATTCCCATCAGCCCCTACTAGCATGGCCAATTGGTCATGCTGACAGAGGCTGATGGGAATTGTAGTTCCTGAACATCTGGAGAGCCGCAGGTTCCCTACCCCTGCACTAGTATCTTAGCTGGGATGGATTTTCCTCATATTAATGAGAATTCTTTCTCAAATGATTTTAATATCTATATTATGAAATAGTTTGTAGGATGATATAAAACAGAGTTCTGCAACACAACAGTACTAGGATCCTCCTGATGCAGCACAGTTCACTCAAAAATGGTGAGGATAAGCTAGCCCTAGGCATCTTTCTTTGTTCTCTTTACCTTCTGAGTTTGCTGAAAGGGTTCTTTGGGTAATGATGCTGCCCCTGCTAACATGTTTTTTCTCAAAAAATAAAATAGCTTGAAGGTATATCAACTAGCTGTGGTAGGAAAGCTAGAAAGAAGTTGTTTAGTTAACAGAACTATCTCCAGCAGGATGTGGTAGATTAGCTTTGATATCAGTCCTGATTCCACAAAGCATTCAAGGATCTCTTTTGTTCACCCTGATTTCTTTTCAGAAGGATTTAATGAAGGGTGCTACCTCTAAAGTCTGCCCCATCATCCCGTAGAATTTGGAAGGAACCAATCAGATTGTTCTTCTTGCCCCATCAGACTGAAACCAAATCTTACTTTGAAAGCGTTGTTTATCTACCAAAATCTTCTATCTGCTAAGAGCTCCCTATAGCTTCCATAATATCCACCTTGCCATGTGGACTGGCTGAAGAAGCAGGAATTCTCCACACTAACACTAATGTCCCTAGGGTGGTGCAAGATCAAAAGGGGTAAAATGCTTTAGCAGTAATATAAATATCCTGCCATGCAGAAGTTTTTGTCAGTGCCAACCCCTCTGCATTTTTTAAGGGTATAGATTGATCTACAAAAATACCTGCTTTTCTTTGTCTCATATAGCAATGGGATAATCCCAAGCACCAGATGAAATGGTAGTGGACATTAAGGACTAGAGTGCCCCAATCTCCATTGCCTTGCTACATGAGAAAGAAAAAAGTCATTCATTCCCAGTTCACTTGAAAACACAGCACCAAGTGGACAGCAGAAAAATTAGGTTTGAATCAGTGCACTGACTTTAATAACTATGTGAAAGTTGGTTTTAGCCCATTGTTTTGATGTTTTTGTTGCTGGAAATATTCCAAAGGGAGTTTATTAAAAAAAATTAAAGAGAAAATGATAGTATAATGTAACAGGTTCAAAGGATAATATCCATCAAGTTAAAGTAGCAGAGAAAGAGAACTAAAGAAATGCACTGCAAATATGAGCATCTGAACCTACCAGTAGCCCTCTTAAAATCAGTAGGAATTTGTATCATTGAATTAAATGCTCTGAATGCTCAGAAAAACTGAGGGAAGAGATGTGATGCAATATATTGGTTCTCTTCCCTATATCTAAAAGGACAAACTAATAAGAATGAACATTTTGGCCTTCCGCACTACAGCAGGGAGACAAGGCAAACATCAGCATCCAAGACTGTCCTCTAGTTTCATTTGATATGGCAGTGTTGTTGTTTGAAGTTCAACTCATAAGTGGGCTATCACACCAGAATCTGCCCATTTTTACCAAACCCTTGGAGTGGTGGGGCTAAACTCATTGAGCTATGGCATGTGAACAGCATAGTGCACAAAGATTTTTCTGTGTGGTGTGGATTTCAGTTGACCGCTGATGTTGCACTCTTGGCAATATGAATTAGGCTATGGATTCATAAAGACCAAGCAGAGAAACCTGCTTTGAATTTTTATGCAAGAAGACTTTCTAACCAAAAGGAAAATGAAATGTTATTTCAGAACATCTAAAATATTTCAAAACATCATAGTAAACTACTTTCTGGAGGCTTAGCAGTTAACAAATGCTGAATAGTGAACTATCTCAGATTGGTGGCTATCTCACTGACCTTGCATAAGATATAAGGTTAACATTGGAGATCTATGATCCAAAGCAGACTCTTTAATTTTGAAGATTAAGTAGCCTTTATTGGTAGATACATGGGTAAGAGGGGGAAAGTTGGTTCTGCCAGAACCTTCAAACAACCCCGCTATATCAAACCCCATTCCTCCTCCCCCCTCACTAGCCCATAATACTATCCCACACTACAGAAGGCATGAATAGCAGGAATGCAGGATGAACCCAAGATTGAGATAAAGTCTTTTGCTGTGAGAGTCTCTTCTTGGGAAAACAAAAGTGTTTTGGCCAACTCTGTAGAGCGATTTGGGGGGGCTGCCATTGCACCTGGGGTCATTTGCCCCCCTTTTCTGAAGAGCGCTATGAGCCTAAGTGGCAGAGGCTTATCTGGTGAACCAGATGTGTTTCCTCCTCCTCCTCCTTCTTGAGCTCCCTCCTCTCCTCAAATCCACCCTCTCCAGGCTCTATCCCCCCATCTCTGGGAAAATTCTAATTTGGAGTTGGCAACCCTGTCTTCTTCCCACCAAACAGCCAAACAACCTTTATCTACCTGTCTTCAGTTCTCCCTGCCCCCATTTCTGGAAGCCTCTGCCTAGGAAAACTATTTATTAGGTGCATGGTTGAGAACTCTCAAGGACTTCATGTTCCCCTGTAACCCCCTCCTCACTCTATTTCCTCTTTCTCTTCTCCCCTTTTCCTGCCTCATTCTCTCCTCAGTCATTCACCAACCTATCATTTATTTGCCTCTCATCTTTAGCTATATTTATTATTTTTTACTTCATTTATACCCCATATTTGTTCACATTGGGGACCAAAGCTGCATACATTATTTTCCTGTCCTTCTTTTTATTTACACAATAACCCTGTGAAGTAGCTTAGACTGAATATATGTGACTGATCCAAAATCACCTGGTGAGCTTCCACAGGAAGTTGGGTATTTTAACCTGGGTCTCCCAGACCCTTCTTCAAAGCTAATCTGTTATATCACACTGCTTTTCATAAGGTGGCTGCTGTTGAACAGAAGCAAGCAGTCAAGCCTAGCTGACTCATGCAGATCAGGCGGTATCAAGCCAGAGGTTTAAGGTGACTTTTTCATTCTAAATTTGTAGCTGGTCTTCGGTGGGTTCTCTGCTGGGTTTGAAGAGATGCCAAAGGCTGCATGCTAACACAAGTGTGTCTACCCCAGCTTCTTTTACTAATGATTTTATGCTTGCTTATGGTCACTAGATGGTGCCATAGTACTGTTTGCTTTACTGGCATTGCTAGCATTTTTGAACAGCAAAAAACTTTGTTGGCCTAGCAGCTGACGAGAACCCCTGAAAGTCCAAACAAGTCCCAGTTAAGTCAAAGTAAGATGATGTTTTAAGGAGGTTTTCTCCTTGAGTATGACCTGCCAAATATCTCACAGGATGCTTTATTAGTGAGTACAACCAATTTGAGAGGTGTATTATATGAAGATAGATCCTTTTATTGGGCTGCTGTCAATGTATGCAACTTTCAAATGTTTATTTCAAAGACTAAAGAAATAGAGATTTGTGTTTCCAAGTTGACTTAATTATGAATTAATTGATTTTACTTGAAACACCAGTTGAAAACAATAAACAATATTTCTCCTTCATATACCTATGACAGCATACTCCTTGGTTCTGATCCAACAGTGCATACTCAAGGCAGCCACACTATTCACATGCAGCAGCTTTAAAATAGCTCAAATTCTGCCAATCAGTTATTTCACAGAGAAGGGAAAAATTGTCCCATCTAGGATTGCCATCCTCCAGGTAGAACAGCCATCACAATAATAACTAATATAGAAATGTTGTTGCCTATTGTGTATTTTCTTTGTAAAAGCAGTTGGCCTAATACATATTTTTCTTGTACATACTTAATTATTGTGAAGGCATCTGTGTATTTTGTACTGTATACCAGTGAGTAAAAAGAAGAAGCTTTGGAATTTATTTTTGGGATCTGTAGGGTGTTTTCATCCTTTAGCTTTCAGGTAGAGAGTGGTGTGATTATTGTCCTCCAGGTAGAGCCTGAGAATCTCCCAGCTGACTTCCAGACTATAGAGATCAACTTTCCTGGAGAAACCAGCTGCTTTGAAGGGAAGACTCTATGGTATTATAGCCATTGAGGTCCCGCCCTGCCCTGGGCCCCACCCTCTCCAGGTTCCACACAAATCATAAAGGAAGAATTCTATCACTGAAATCTGGTAGCTTGGGGCCATAAGCAATCCAATACTTTCGTCATCAGGGCAAAACAGAAAAGCCTGTGGAATTCATTTTAAATATGCAAAATTAGTTAAGAGTAATTTTCTTTTGCCATATGCTTTTAAAGGATATCTTTAAATTATACTTAAGTGTATTGATATACCGTAAAAGAGGAAATTAATGGACCATATATAGGCTGTGCAAATGATTTTGTTCGTGGGTAGTGATTCAGATCTTTCTTGAGTAGCTGCAGTAGCCCAACTCTGTGGTTGCTCCAAGTCTAGGAGCACCAGTAGCGTAGCGCCCCTGGGAGGGGGGTGCAATGCCCCAGATGTGCGCTGGTGCAGGGGTGTGGCAGGTGCGTTCTGGGGTGTGGTAGGGGCACTGCAGCAGGAGCACAGGGTGCCTGTGTGCCCCTGACGCAGTTCCCCCTCTCTCCGCCCCTAAAGAGCACCAATCCAGGTGACCAGGTGCAAGAAATCAAAGCTTTTGATCATGCCAGTGATTATTTTTATTATTTGTATAATATATTAATATGTTATTGTCTCTAATACACTCCAATATTGTGAATAATCAGCAGATTATTTTTAAAAAGTCATGTATAAAGGAACTACCCCTAATCTAACTTCCAGCTAAGATGTGCATTCAGTAGGGTTGCCAAGTTCCAGGTAGATTAATGTCAAAATGTGGGGACCAGTCTTTCTCAACATAATTATTAATTGATTACACAGTCACAACACACAGAGAATCAATCCTCTTCAGATAAATGACTGTCTGTTTTTGTTGTTAGCAAAATTTTAGGGGGAGCCTGGAGAACTCCTAGAGTTACAACTGATCTCCAAACTACAGAGATCAGGTTCCCTGGAGAAAAACAAATAGTTTGGATGATGGATCCTGTTTTACCTGGTAGCACTGGTGCAGTCTAGCAAATGGGGAAGAGATTCAAAGAAATACCCCAGAGAAATAAATTGTATTAAGCAAAGTTAGGAAAAAAATGTTTATTTTTAAGAGAGAAAACAAAAGCTGTTGTGGGTCAAATGCTGAAACTGTGGCTATTTTTAGAGATTAGCATCATTCCAAGGATAAGGCTATGAAAGACAAAATAATCAGTACGTGATTATTGTGACTTGTGGTCTGTTCAGTCATTACACGATGATGAGAAGTCTGACCTCCGTTATCACAATAAGTCCCAAACAAGAAGGCGAATTTCCTGTAAAATAACTGGCCTCCAAGATCTGAAATGGTTGCCATGCCTTCTATAAAACTTGGACCTTGGCAAAAAAATTTAACCTCCAAAACCTTACTCCACCTCCCATCTCAGGAGGCTTGCCAATAGCTAGCTGTTGCCTCTTTCGAGCTGCAACCTGTGAAGTTGACAACTCTATTTGTGCTGGCAAATTGCATTTATTTTTTGCTCAACATATTATTTAAGCAATTTTTGTAATAACAAGTAGTTATTTATTGCTCTGCCTGCAGAATTTCAAATCTGCTTATTGGTTAATATTAACACATACCAAAAAAGTCAAATAGAAATCAATGCAGAAAGATTTCTTAGGAGAATTTGTTTACTTCTTCTTTCTCTCCAATAATTTTATTTGAACATGATGGCAGAATAAAAACTTATTTTAAATTTACAACTCTTTTCAGATCAACCTGATCCTAGATTATTTTATATGGTGGCATTCAGGATGTGAAACAAACATTAACCAAAACTGTCAGGCAAATTAACATGGAAAACTAGCCATGCTGGTGAACAAAACCAGAATTAAATATTCAAAAGTCCTCAGTCATTTTGTTTCCATCTCTGCTAAGGACAACTTCTTTTCCAGAAAACACTGAATTGAGAGTTCCATTGTTTTCCTTTAGAGAATTGTTCTTCTGGGTGACAAAGCTGAGCAGGTCAATGGCTGTGACCACACCAAACACCATCTGTTTCTTGAAGGAGCTGCCATCTGCATTGTCTGGAAGAGTACAGGAAGGAAAGTGAGATGGTATATTAAAAGAGATTTACTATAGGCCTAAGGACTGTTGTTTTTGTTGTTCCTGTGCCTTTTCACATGATTGAGAATTCACCTCCTGCAAACTGTAACTTTAAACCAGTGATTCCCAAGCAGAGATCAGTTCACCTGGAGAAAATGGCAGAGACTATGGAATTGAATCCCTCCCCTCCCCAAACCCCACTACCTTCAGGCTCTACCCTCAAAATCTCCAGGTATTTCCCAATCTGGAGTGGGCAGTCCTAGGAACTAGGCAGCCAAAAACCACTCTCTTATCTGTGTCCTTGCTTAATCATTCACACATGATGTGAGAATATCTTTCCTCTATCATGTAGCACTCTGTAGGATCTACAGCTAAAAACCCTTCCTTTTCTGACAGATTATTCAACCTGAGCCTTAAGCATCACCAGAATGCAATGAATGAAAGACAAACATGTAGCAACTACCATCCACCACCATGACTACATTTTTGCTTTTAAAATATGGGAGAGGGATTGGACTTACATTGCTCCAATTCATGGACAACTATAGCAAAATGGTCATTTTCCAAGATATGTGAAAGTTTTCCAAGTGTGTCATCCAAACTAACCTGCAAAGAAGTTTCCAAACAGAAAACAATTCATGTTATAATTAACTGTCTAGGACATTCAAAGTTTTTTACACAGAGCAATCCTATTGCCAAAACTTCATGGGAAAAGTCATGTATAGGTGGCTGCTAAGACTGTTTATCTCACCGCTTTCTCCAATGGGGACTCAGCATGGCAAACTCAATTGTTGGTCCATTCTGCACACTACAAAAAGACATCTGTCCAACATCTTAAAAAGAGGCAACTGCCTCTTTTCACTCCATGCACCCAAAATAAAACATCTGGGGGACGTCTTAAAAAGGCAGCTTCTGGTGTGCTTTCCAGACAGCAAAGACATCAGTGGCAAAGAGGCTGCTTCCTGCTCGACAATTTTGCTCTCTGATCAGTTTCACCCTCTGCTTGCGCCCAACATTTTGTGTGCTGGTGAAGGGATTCTCCCTGCCTCTTCAAAGATAGTTCTCAAAAAAAAAAAGGAGGAAAACTATATATTACCAGAATTGGCAAGACCAGCTGTGTACAAAGATGTACTTTTGGAACTGAAAAGGTACCCAGGATCGGAGTCTGCAGAGCAAATGTCCTGGGGCAACCTTCAGCAAATGGAGGCAGGGAGAATTCTTTCACCAGCCCACAAAATGTCCAGTGCAAGTGGAGAGTGAAACTGACCAGACAGCAAAATGGGTGGGCAGGAAAAATAAGACGCCTTCTGAGCTCTGCATTGCCCACAACCAGGTAGAGATATCTTCCAGGCGCCTTATGGGGAAAAAGTGCACTTCGAAGGGTTTTCAAAAAAAGATGACTTGAGCTGAAATAAGGTATTCTGAGGATGTCTTGGGAAGAAAGCTATGTGGAGTACCTTCCCAGGATGCCTTTTTTAGCATCCCCAGGAACAGACTGTTATGTTACTTCTTCTGAGAAGCTGAGGCAGCAAACTCACTCTATGGCCGTTTCCGCACGGGCGGAAAATGACGGCCTGGAGACGGTAAAAATGCCGTCTCCAGGCTGCCATTCGCACGGGCGGCGCAGCTGCAAGCAGCAGCGCGCTGGCGCGCGCCGGTTGGCCGCGGCAGCAGTATTCGAGAGCGGCTAAGCGTTCTTTTCACAGGCATCGCCCGCGTGAAGCGCTGCGGCGAGCGGCAGCGGCTTCCGCGGCATCTCCCAACTCCGGCACTCACCTTGTCCCTGGGCCTCGGCTGGCGTCGCTGAGGCCTGAGGACCGCATGCCCTGCGCCGCTCGAGCAGGCGCGCAGGGCCAGGGGGGCGTGTCCCCAGGCCTCGGCAACACGCCGGAGGCCCAGGGACAAGCCGGGTCGTGCAGGCGCCGGCGCTCCGCGGCGCCGGCTGCCCGCCTCTTCCCAGGAACGTCCGTGCAGACGGTCCCAGCGTCTTCGGGTCGGCGCGAGAAGCGCCGACCCAGCCGTTTCCGCTGCCATGCGGAAACGGCCTATATGTATGAAAATTCTGAATGAAAGAATAGCAGCAACACTTGCCTCAGAATGACAGCTAACTGTGCTCACATGATACTTGTTTGTATGCATAAAGTGCCATCAAGTCGTAGCCAACTTATAGTGACCCTGCTGGAGTTTTCAAGGCAAGTGATGAAGCAGAGCTAGTTTACCATTGCCTTCCTCTGCAAAGTGCTCCTTGGAGGTCTCCCTTCCAAGTACTGACCCAGATTACCTGCCAAGGTCTGATGAGATTGGGCTATACAGTACTATACCATTCCATACCCCCAAATTGTACTTTCTCCTTTACATTTTCTATATACCCAGCTGTATTTGGACTCTGTGCACTTCAAGACATTTTTGGATTCAGACATCATGTGCATTGAAGCTACACAGACTATATTTGTATAAAATCTTTCAGGCCTTGAATGGGAGCACAATGTTTGTCTTTCTTTTTTTTATATGGATCTGGAACAGAAAGTACCTGATTGCTCTTAGCAAGTATTGCAGCTTCTGACCAGTTGGTTTTCTCTCTTTCTCTCATGCTGCTTCTTCTCTCCCACACAATTTTTGTCCCTATCCTTTGCATCCCCATACTTTCCCCTGGAATTAGGCTCACAGGGGGAATAAAGCACATACTGTAGGAATCTACTGATTCTGTAAGTTTCTACCAATACCTGCAAGGGTCAATACCTTTGAAAACTGCTGATAAATAACCTTGATGACTGGATCTGAGAATTGGGCACTTCCTGCTAGAAGTGAGGAGAGGATCCTGCTCAGAGTTACCATTCCCAAGAAGTGTCTACAAGAAAATACAAAAACTCAGAAAATATTATGTTAATTCAGTGAAATGTTTAATCAATTTCTCCGGAAATGGTGGTTGAGAAAAACCATTGCTATGATGGGCAGCCTGGAGGCTAATTCACATACCAAAAGTCCACATAGTGGGCATGTACACTGTCAACAGGTAAGTTCTGAACTGGGAACTTAATTCCCAGGCCCAATTCATACTGGGGTTGTGGCGTGCAAAAAGAAGGATCTTAAGCATCCCTCTCATATTGTTTTCCTAGTCTGAAGAACTCCTATCTGCCCTCTTAGGGAAGCTTATTGGACTTGTAAGTTTCCAAGTAGCTTCCTTGGGACATTTGACAAGCCCTTTCTTTCTTTACTCCATGATCTTGATCCAAATTGGACCTGTGCATGCCAGGGAATTAATACCATAGCAAAAACTCCCAACATAAATCTTTCTGGTGGTTCGCTGGCAGACATATGGATTTTGGAACATGTATTGACCCACTGGAACTATACACCTGTTTTTTTCTGACAATACTTTTAATTATTTATTTAATTTAAATGTTTCTGTGCTTTCATGCCAAACAACTCAGGCTCTCCTCATTGGAATAGGAATAGATTGCGCACTCAATAGCAAAAGATTGCACACAGAACAAGCAGAGAGGTAATTAGAAGGCTAATTCAGTTCTAAAGTCTAAAGGGTGATGCTGTCTAGTAACTAATTATGACCTAGAAGTTTCTTCTTCTAGTTTATGTTTTGCTTATTCCTTGCTTTTAAACTTGCAGGATTTGCTGCAATCCAGGACAGAGATTTCCAGTGAACCTAGTTATCTGATCTTTGTGTTTGAAAGTTAGGAAATGTTTTACTTCTTGAAAGGATCTTCAGCCTGGACTCATTTTTTATTTGGAAAACTGCAACAACTATCACCACAAGGAGGTATTTAAAACAATCAGAGAAAACATTAACACATAAGGCATGGTATAAATCTTAAATAAGTAAATAAGCATGCACATACACGCAAAAACAGGGAGGAAGCTAAACAAAACAAAAGATGCTCTGAAGATGCCAGCCACTGATGCAGGTGAAACATCAGGAGAAAATGCTATTGGAACATGGCCATACAACCTGGAAACCCCACAACACCCCAGTGTTTCAGGCCGTGAAAGCCTTCAACAATACATAAAACAAAAGAAGTATTTACCCACTGGCAGAAGACCACTATAAAAGGAGACAAACTCCTTTCCTGGGGAGGGAGTTTTGGCACCATGGCTGAGAAGGCTCTTTCGTGGATTGCCACCTGCCTAGTATCAGATAGTCAGGACACCCAAACCAAGACCTCTGAAGATGACTGGAGTGGTTGGGTAGGTTCAAATGGGAATAGGCAACTGGGTGCCAAAATAAGGCTAAGAAAACTTCAGTCTCATTTTGTTCCAGTGTGATTCCAAGAGTTACCTTCCTCTTCCTTGAGGACAATGTACCCATTCATATTTTAAATATACAAGGCCTGATCTAGTTCACTGTGGAAACAGTGCTTGCACTAACACAATGAAAGACTTGGATAAGTGTCTGAGAAATATTTAGAGGTATTCGTTTATCCTAACGGCTCTTAGTGCTGCCTGGCATGTGTTGCAGAACATTCCTACAGGTTAGAGTTACAGATTGCAGCTGGTAACCTCTAGCAACAATCAAGGAATTAGCACTGGCACACCTGTGTCACACCAGCATAGAGTTTTTTGTAAAGTCTACAGCATCTATTATGTCTCTTGTGGTTCATACTGGAAATGACATCTGCATACTGGCACAATGCCAGTATGTGCCAAATCCACCCCCTATCATTTCCTCCTGCTAGTGCTTCAGGTCCTGGCGAGTAGAAGAACAGGTAGCCAGGGGATGTCCTGCTGTAATGGGAGACCTGGCAATCTTACCGGATCAAAGTAGTAGGGAAAATGGCTCTAAAGTTTCTTGAGATTCTCTACGTGTCAGCATTATGCTATGGTGCTGGATTAGGCCAATATTAAAATATTAAAGGTGTCACTAATTACATAAACTGCAGCACATTCCGCAATAATACAGTATACCTTGATAATTGCTGGATTATCTTGAAGACTGCTGATAATATATGCATTCTGCTAATACTTGCCCAGATTCTGCAACAACTGGTGCCTGGTCATATCCCTTATCCTTCAGGATTTCAATTGCCTTTTGACAGTTCACATCTGGAAGTAGAGTCAGAGGTGCTAAGAGATTCAGTTTCTGCACCTTGATATTCCACCACCTATTACAAAAGACATCAGCATATAAAATCAGGAGTCAGAGTGGGAGCAATCCTAAACAGGTCTACTAAAAAGCAAGGCTCAAATAATTCAGTGGGACCTATTCCCAGGATCTTATGTTATTTAAATATTGCCCTACTAGGTTTGCCAACATTGATATGTGTGTGGGGGGGGGGGGGGGAGAGTTTTCTTGTAATTACAATTGACCTCCAGTGATCCTTTACCTCACAACTGCTCACTGCAGGTCACACAAAAAAGGCCTATTTGGATATATTCCTAAATACATCTGGATTGAATTATAACAATATTCAAAACACAGAGGCGTAGCTGGGCCAAACTGCGCCCGGTGTGCAGTCTATATTTTCCATGGGGGCATGCTCCCCCCGCAGCGTCCTGCCCCCCCCATGGCATCCCCCCTTCCCACACTTACCTTAGTTCCTTTCCTTTTCCTAGAACTTTTTCAGGCTGAAAAAAAAGCCTATTCGCAGTTCAGGCTTAAAAACAGCCTGTTGGGAACTATACTTCTCAGGAGACCTTCTGAGCCCCAAGTTCTCCTAGGAATTGTAGTTCCTCAGGCCGTTTTTAGCCTGTACTGTGAACAGGCCTTTTATTCAGCCTGAAAAAGTTCTAGGAAAAGGAAAGGAACTAAGGTAAAAGTGGCAAGGAAGTGGGGGGGGGGTGTGCCGTGGGAGGGGGCGCCTGGGGCGGTGGTGCTGCAGGGGGAGGGGAGAAGGGGGTGGGGCCTGGGGGCAATTTTCCACACCCCCAGGCATGCGCCCGGTGCACAGCGCACCCCCCATCCCCTTATAGCTCCGCCACAGTCAAAACATAAAGCCCTGCCAAACCTAAGGTCAACTGATGTTTCTATCTTTTGCTGGAAAGGCCTTTTGTGATGTTTTTTTTTGCCCACCTTTTCTTTTTCCTTCTCTTTGCCTACACTCTTTCCCCTTTATTGTTTTATTGTGCTTAGTGTTGCAGGCATGATCTTTAGGTATGTTGTTGTGATTGCTGTTATTTTCGGGTGGTTATGCTGATTTTATTGGGAAATTAAATGAAATTAATATTTTAAAATTTTAGAAATTTTCAGCTTTTTGTATCTTTTGATTGCTGTGAGTTCCTTTATATTGTTATGTGTGTCATTTGTACACTTTCCTGAGTAGAAATATGAGATACAAATATAGCATTAAATGCCACAGCAAAAGTTTCAGGCTCCAGTTATCTCTGGTGCACATAAATGAAAACAGTCCCCATTAACTTCTCAGTCTATACATGCTAAGACAGTTGCCTTGATCAGGGGTCTCCAGTCCTTTTGAGCCTGTGGGCACCTTTGGAATTCTGACACAGCATGGTGGATCAGCCACAAAATGGTTGCTGCAGAAAGAATCAGCCACAAATGACTATCAAAACTTTCCTTCAATCACACAGTCAAGATCCTTATGTAGTGGTGGCAGCTGTTGCCAAAGCAATGTTTTAAAAACTCCATCCAATCAAATATCTAATGGACAATCAGAAGCCTTGCTAAGCAATAGCTCCATCTGGCCCTGCCCACATTCTAAAAACACTTAATGGGCACCAGGAAAGGTGGCAGAGAGTGCTATGTCCTGGCCTACCCTGTTTCTCCAAAAATAAGACATCCCCTGAGAATAAGACGTAGTAGAGGTTTTGCTGAAGTGCTAAATATAAAACATCCCCCGAAAGTAAGACGTAGTAACGTTTTTGTTTGGGGGCATGCCCGTCGAATAGAACACCAGAGCATGCAGCTGTGGAGCGGAAAAATAAGACATCCCCTGAAAATAAGACATAGCACATCTTTGGGAGCAAAAATTAATATAAGACACTGTCTTATTTTCGGAGAAACACAGTAGTTGGCTTTTCAGATGACTGAAGATATGACGTTCAGATGACTTATTTTCTTTATCAGGAAACAATAACAAGTGAATTTACTCTGAACTTTACCAAGGATAATGGTCTTGAACATCCTCTTTCAGAAATCCATTTGTGATCATCCATTTGTCATTTAAAAATTTGGACCTAGAGTCAGTGAATAAAAGACAGAGACAGGAAGCAACATGAGAAACACACACCCATTACAATATCAGTTTATCTCTTTTTCTCAGCCTACCTCAATTATCATTTTCAGACCTTCAATGTAACCCACAATGTAACTGAGAGAAATTAAAAAATGAATGCATATGGTATGCTTTAAATGGAAAGAATAGATTGTTGCATTCAATTGACTGATACTGAAGCTGAGGAATACCTTCAGTTGAAAGAAGAATTGTAGAAATTGTAACTTCAGACTGAATGCTTCTCTCTCGCCTGGTGCAGATATTTGTAGCCTGGTGCAACCCAAAGGGCTCTTGGTCCTTGGCTGGTGTCCTTGGCCTTGAAAGACTAACCTAGTGGATCCCAGCCCAGGATTTTTTGTATATATTTTGTGTTTTATTGGAACTAAAATTGTAATTTTTGTAAGCCACTGGGACCCCAGTGGGGAGGTAAGTAGGATAAAATATACCAGGTAAACAAATAAAATTGTATAAAGCCATCTTGTAGTGGTTAAAATGCTAGATAGTCAAGGAAGGAGAGTGTGCTCAAAAAGGCAGTCTCTGTATAACAAGCAAGTCTCTCCTGCCATTGATCTGCAGATATAGGGATTGTATAACCTACACTGGCAACAGCATAGTCTGAAATACTGCAGAGGTTTCTGTGTTTTTAAATCCACTTCAAAAACTTAGCTTAAAACTAAAATTGTTTCGTAGCTAGTGAACGCTAGTTGAGCAGCTTTTGATTATCTAAGGACAGATAACCTACCCGTCCACCCACCCCCGGTGCTTTGAATAATAATCATGAACTGGATAATAACTCAGACTGAGTCATTCTAGACAATATTAGTGTAAATGTCTTTTCTGTACTAAATTTTAACAGCTGATATGACACTTAAAGATTTTTGTTTCTTCTTCTGAGAGCTATAAAACATTAACAACATTTTCCATCTAATCATCTAACAGTAGCGGTTTTTCTTTTCTTTTCAGGGAATCATTTACCTAATGACAACTCATTTATGCTGGTCTAATTCTACGCTGGAATCTGATATCTCTAGGATTAGACCAACATCAATCTTGGGGGACAAAATAAAGTTTCCTGATTTTTTATAGACAAACTCTAAAACTATTTCCTCAGTATTGCTAATATAACTGGAGAGGAAAACAACAGCATAGGTTTTGCAAGTTTGGGTAGAGCAGCATAGAACAGTCATACATGGGAAGCAGAAACAAAAGACAACATACATGTAGTTTCTCACAGAGTCAGGTAAAAGGACAACACAACGTTGTCCCTCCTTCAGCTGCTTGGCAAGCTTCACAGCTGCACACATTGCACTGCCCGCACTTCCTCCTGCCACATAAAGAAGTCAGCAGATATGTAAACCAGTATGGAATGAAACAATGACGTTAATAGTGGAACAACGATCCCAGATTGCAGATGGAGGGATATGAATTTGCTTCTTCAGAGTTTTTAAGAACTGAGGCCTTGTATAGCAAAGGTTCGACATGGTACTTCTGAAATGAAGATCTGCCCTGTTTATATGTTAGGTGAAGACCAAAAGAAAAGAGCAGAAAGGGCATGGTGGACATTCTCAATACTTTCCCTCCCTCTGTTTATCTCACATTGCTGGGCATTTTCTCCCACCTGAACTAACTTTCTAGTATTGGGGTTAGACTGAAAGAAACAAAAGACACTGGGGAAAAGATAGTTGGAAGATAAGAGGGAAAATATTGACAAATTCTTAAGTGAAATGTCTCCAGAAAGTACAGATACTATTTCTATTGTGACATGATGCTTGTGTACCAATGATTCAGTCATGGAGATTTGCTGGTCCTAGACCCATCACCTCCCAAACTTTGTGTATGGTCAGAGGATCAATGTAGTAGAAACTAAAGACCTAGACACCCTACAGGACTTGTATACACATTAGACAGATAATTCCCCTTCTCAAAACATATGTGCCTTTGTGTCCTTGAATGGTTTGTGTACTGTCATCAGTTTCATTGGTTAGCACTGAAATTTTCCAGTTCCTAAGCACGCATTCCTGTGACTACCTCTGCAAAGGTTGATGATTCAGCACAAGGGGATTTACTGTTATGATGTCAGGGTTGCAGTATAGAGTGCCCACTGCTGTACCTGATTATCTAACTATGGTGATCACCAAGAAGCACTTACCCAGGCTGGCAGACTAAATATCAGACATAATATTTTGAAGTTTCTTGGTCCATGACAGGTGGCCCAGTCTTATGAAATGTTCTGTGGTCCAGACAGCAACTATGCTGACATACAAATGTCATACAGATGGAGGCCAATACACAGAATCAGAGCCTTTTCCATCTTACTTTGCTAAACATGTAACTATACATTGCAGCTGTCAAATTTCAATCAGTACTTAATAAATAATGCACTAATTTTTAAACATTACCCTATGGGTCATTCCACATGCTTAACTAAATAGAGACATCATAATATTTTACACCAGTACAATGACACATAATCCTAATGTTTGCATTAGCTCATGTGTTTGAATGTAGGAGACCCCACATATCTAATTTTAGCAATAATGCTATTCTCTAAACATCTGGATTGCAAACGCCTTTTTAAACTTAAGAACATAAGAACATAAGAAAGAGCCTGCTGGATCAGACCAGAGTCCATCTAGTCCAGAGTCCATCTAGTCTGCTACTCGCAGTGGTCCACCAGGTGCCTTTGGGAGCTCACATGCAGGATGTGAAAGCAATGGCCTTCTGCTGCTGCTGCTGCTCCCGAGCACCTGGTCTGCTAAGGCATTTGCAATCTCAGATCAAAGAGGATCAAGATTGGTAGCCATAAATCGACTTCTCCATAAATCTGTCCAAGCCCCTTTTAAAGCTAAACTTTAAAACTTCAGTCCATGAATATAATTCCAAATCAGAATAAGCACAAAGAACACTCTCTTCCTTCTTTTTTTTTTTTGCCTATAAAAGACCTCAAACCAAACCTGCATTTGACATGAAGGATATGCCGTTAGCCTGCTCTGCTCCTTCTACTACTAAAGTCTTCTGAGCAACACAGAATCAGATAACACCATAGAACAGAACATCTTCTTTTTACAAGTTGAAGCTTAGAGCAGAGATTCTTGAAAAGATGAAGCATTACTGCAATGGGATGAGGAAGCCTTCTGTAATTGCAATATTTTTTGCAACGATTCAAAAACTGATCCTGTGTCCACACAGTTTAATGCCTCAACAGTAAATAGTCATTGTTTGTGTTATTACTTCTACTGTAACAATCCAGTGCCTGAATTATTTTTAAATAACAAAATAATACATTGAAAGTAACAAAAATAGTACAGGTAGAAAGGAGTTTTGTTTCTCTGCCCTAATGACATCGCTGTTCTGTTCAACCTAGCAAATCTTGTGCAATTCCACATTCTAATTCAGTACTCAGTATATACATGGACATGCTAGATGGGAGGAGGAGTGTAGAATTTTCCAAGTGAGCAAATGAGGAGCTTTGTGAACTTAAGTTTTTTACTGTAAAATATTTGTACAATAGAAACGTTACTTAGAGAAAAGTTTCCTGGATTGCATTCAAACCAATAGCAATACCTGTTTATTGTATAAAGAAATGAGTGGGTGGAAGGGTTCTTACGTTAGGCCAGCAAATAATTTCCTTGATTTAGATGGATGCTCAGAACACCAACACAACTTTGAATAATGTCTTTGACTTTTTTTGTGTTCTGAGCATCAATGAAAGCATCAGTTCAGTCATGCTTACCAGAAAGCAACCCCTCTTCTCTAATCAATCTGCGAGCCATAAGAAAAGATTCAGTGTCATTACTCTTATACCACTGATCTATCACCTACAACAGAAACAAAAAAAATGCATTTATAGCTTCAGGGGCACTCAAGGTAGGCACCTCTGCTCAATACAAGAGGCTGGAGACAGATTTTTCAGAGAGCTGAAATAAGACTCTTCCACTTACCCATTCTGATTAGGATTTGAATTCTACCAATGAGGCTTATCTATATAGAATAATAGTCTTATGCTCCCACACTTATCTTCATTTGTATAACTGGTGAAGGCTAAGAATCTGCTATTTTCAGAAATTTAATGTTTGTCCCATGTAGATCCAGAGATTGATCATTCCTGATTCAAATTCATAGTCTGCACTCAGATTCATCTGGCAATTCTATGTCTCCTGTCTTTCATCACTTTGCCACTTACAGATCTGTCAAGGACAGTTGGGATAAAGTCATGTCCAATCCCTTCCACTTCCATTGTTGCATCCTCTGCTGTATTCAGTGAGCTGGGCAGAGCAACTATAGAGCCTTCAGGATCTACTCCAACAATCTGTAAAGGAAGATAAATTTATCAATCAGAGTCTTAAAAATTAGAATTGACAGACAATTAATAAACAAGAAATAATGTCTAAATTGGGGCTGAGAAGCCTTTCACTTACTTTGCATTCGGGACATTTCTCCTTCATCTTCCTGGCAATACCAGTGATGGTGCCTCCTGTGCCAGCTCCAACCACAATCATATCAACTTTGCCTGAGGTTACAGTGAAAAAAATCTGTAATGATCACACCACACACCTTTCCAAAGCTCCAAAAGGAAACACTTGTATACACTGGTAGAAAATATCTTGATTTATCAATTAGAAGAACAGTGGCCGTGGTGTTGCATATTAACCAAAATTGCTAAAAAGGATATTTAATGCATTATATTGAAAAAAAAGCCAAAATTATACCATCACATTGCTCCAGAATCTCTTCAGCTGTGGTGTCATAGTGTGCCAGTGGGTTACTTGGATTTCGGTACTATTGTTGTAAAGAAACAGAGAAAAGGTTTTGTCTGATAAATGAGTAGGAGACAAATATAGATTTGTAAAGAACTACCAGGTAAATAACTAAAATATTTCATAAAATCTTAAGGAATATCTTGCTAGGTCAAGTCAATGGTCCATCTGATTTAGAACTGTGAATCTAACAGTTGCCAACCAGATGTCCCTAAGAAACTGACAAGAGTGAACCCCACACAGCATATTTATAATGAGTTTAATTGTTATAAATGAACTGAGGAAAACGAGTTCATTTATAATGATTGCAACTCATTATAAATATGTTGTGTGGAATCCACTAGGCATTTGGTATTCCTTTTGTTAATCCCTAGCATTTAACTGCAAAAAGGTATAATGCCTCTGTACCCAGATGATCAATGTTATCTATTTCTTTACAGTGACTCATTTCACAAAAGCTGAAATACATGGATGCACCATTGTTATCTGCTGTATGTATAGCAAGTGAATATCTCACAGCGAACTAAGTGAGTTTCACTGTCAAAGAGCAAAGCAACAATTCTGTAGAGGCTTTAATGTATCCTCAGAACTCCACACACTACAATGAGAGGGAGAACTCTGCACCTTCAGTGAGGTTGTGAAGACAGTACTATTCCTGGCATTCAAGTGAAAAAGGAAGCCTTTATACACATAGGAGTTCTATGACTGCTCCTATGCATGCAAGGTGTGTGGGAACTACAGCAGTTGACTCCAGATCTGCTATGCACAAATTTCTTGAAGCATAATATTAATCAAAATGCATAAGATCATATTCCCAGTTTAAAGCAAATAGTTTTGTTCTCATCAGTATGCTCAGCAAGATTAGAATGCATTAAAAGGACTCTGTGTGGGTTAATCTGATGTTAACCTGATGTGTGGGTTAACCTGATGTCAGCTGGGAGGGGAGAGGCGGCCTATTAAATAAAATAAATAAGTCATTTCTATCATGGTGGACATAAAATGAATTTCCTATCTAAGGTTAGTATAGATTAATTAAATGGGCAAAGATTTTTTTAAAACCCATCAATTAAACATAACAAGAAATACATGCAACAAATACATTTACCTGGTCCAGAATATGTGAATTTGGGATTTCATTTTTTAGTTTCCAAGCAACACGGACATTTGATTCTGGAGCATCAAAACTAGCGCATGGGGTTCTTACAATTTCAGCTCCAAGTGCCTGCAGAATATCCACCTGTACAAAGAAAAACAGCCCCTTTAATTAACTTTTTGCTTTGCTCCAATTCCAACCCTAAAGCATTAAATCTGGATTCTGTATCTGACACTAAACCAGCACCTCAATATGTAGATTAGTAAATCTGTACATTAGGGTCAGAAATAATGATGGGAGATGTTTGTACACATCTGAGAAGATAACTTTTAAATTATGGTGGATGTAAAACAGCAGAGGCAGATATCTTGCAAAGGAAACCTAAGCATATCATAGGTGAGATTCCTTGGTCACCATTTTCTTGAAGAATGGGATTTGGTTTGCCAAACCAGATAGAGTGCTAAAAATTTTAACATTGAAGGAACATTTTGTTTGTCTGCTCACAAAAAAGTGGAAAAACTGCTGTCCCTTTCCTCTGTGCTCCTGCACTTGGAGCCACTACTAAAAAAATGGAGATAAGTGGTGCTACTGCAGTGCCCAAAGCCCAGTGTTGTTGGAGCTCGGAGAGGGAAAGGATGGGTTGCCAGGGACTGCAGATCCATGCAGGATAGGGCGTGTAGGCAGCTGCTTGTAATGTGGGACATCCAGGGTGGCTTGTCCCGGGTGCCGCCATTGCCATCATGTGTCGGGGCCAGGGTGTGTCGGGGGCGGGAGGGGGCATGCGGGCAGCTCATGCCCTAGGCGCAGTTCCCCCCTCCATCACTGGAACCAAGGGCTTTCTACATTCCAACCAGGTGCTTTATCAGTGAATCACAGCCCCCACTCCCAGACATTTAAAATGTACAGTAATATTTAAACAAATCCTTATCATTTGAACATGTAATGTTTTCCATTCTTGTTTCCCGCTAACTTCAGTACTGGGGACAGCTTTTTGTATACAGTGGAAATTTGTACATGGCTTGCCCATAAGACAGAAGTTAACAGCTTGCACACACATGGGAGATCTGGTGTGCATTTGACATTGTATGTGTTGTTCAATATGTAATATTATCTTTAATAATATTAATAGTGGAAGTCTTATCCTATGGTGCTCTGTGTAAGAATGAAATGAATTTAAAGAACAGTACTACAGTACCATGGTTGCATTTCAATTCTATTCCAGGCACTTCTTATCATTATGGCTAATAGACCTATGAAGTGATTATAAGGTTAGGGATTGTAAGGTGGATTACCCTAGAATATTATTGATGTGTTAGGAATTCTGGTTTGTGTCCAGAATTCTACTTCAATAATATTACTTCATAATATTATTGATGTGTTAGAAGGGGGTCCAAAAGTCTATTCTGACACTCTAACAACCCTACTTTGAGGTTGAGATTTAGTTGAAAAATGGGGTAGAACACTTCTAAATTTATGGTAGAATTTCAGTTATTTTAAAGTATAGAATTACACAGACTCATTCAATCTGAGGAGTTTTCCACTCCACCTACTACCTAATGGCATAATCTCAACAAAACAACTTGACCCCCCTGCTGCATCAGCTGCTAAAATGGCATCTGTCAAGAAATTCAATCCCTGTCAGAACTTTGGTCAAGTTGCTTAGGCTGTGAAAGCGAACCATTTAAAACAGGCCTGTGAATTTTTTTCTGTCTCCTTTAATTGGAAGGCTCTGTCCTGATTAGATTCTGTTTCACCTGTTTGATGTTGTGAGAACTGGCAGGGAGTATCAGCTACGGTCTCAGTCTCTCAAAACATTAAGGAGATGTTGTGATTATTTGTGCCAGGCTGGCCCTAGTCACTAATTGGCTAATGTGTAGACCAGAAGCTTGACTCTGGAAAGTTCCACTCAAATTTGGCTCTAATTGGTTGAATTAGATTCCCCTGGCTGTGATTGATGAATCCTTATAAAAAAACTTACTATGGGTCTAGAGTTGG
Source organism: Sphaerodactylus townsendi (assembly GCF_021028975.2). NCBI lineage: Eukaryota > Metazoa > Chordata > Lepidosauria > Squamata > Sphaerodactylidae > Sphaerodactylus > Sphaerodactylus townsendi. The sequence continues at coordinate 70,899,428 of NC_059428.1, forward strand.
TATTCTATTCTGAACCTACTTGAAATGCTGTGACTTTTCTTTGACTTATACTTGCTGGAAGAAACTAAGGCCAACTCTAAATGGATTTTAAGGACTGTGCTAACATTTGCATATTTGTGAGTGCTTTATCCTGTCTTATGTTTCAGCTAATTTTCTGCAATTTATGCAGATGTTATTAGTCATGCTGAAGGACTTTTCATGCTGTTTTTTATTTTTTAATAAAACTTTAAAATGTTTTATTTGGTCTGCTGTGTGTCCACTTACTCTCAAGAACCCAAAAGCCTAGGCTGCTTTTTTGACAGCATCAGTTAATCGGTCCACTTAAAGTAATCAGCTATATCTCACAAATCTTTTGACATTTTCAAATGCCTCAGTATTGGCAAGCTATTATCTTCTGAAGAAATGGCCTGAAAAAAATGCTTTCCATTCGTAATCTCAAAGCATATATGTACACTTCTATTTTAAAACTGATTTAAAACACTTCCATGTAAGGAAGTATGGATGAATTAATTCTGTTAGGAAGCCAACAACAGATAACTCTCAGCAGCTTCCTAAAATAAAACTCCCAGAGTGAAGGAATGGGGCTGAAACTATGATAGCTCAACTGATACAAAGCAGCTATGTGCCACAACTGTGCCCTCTCTGTTAAACTGCCCAGGACTCTCACCTTCTCCATGCTCATTTTCTCTGGCATGACAATGATGCAGCGGTAGCCCTTTATTGCAGCTGACAAGGCCAGCCCAATTCCTAGCAAATGAATGAGAGAGAGAAAAAAACAACACAAATAGTAATTTCTTAACCACAAAAAGAGAAGTGGATGTGTGAATATTCACCCTCTTCTATTTCTAAATGGAACAGCCTGTAAACCACAACTTCAAAAAAAATGTAATCAACTGTCATTTTTTTTGTTTCTTGCTGAGGCTTTGACTTGTATGACTAAAAAAAATTCCCTCTACAGGTGGAATATTATAATAGTATGGCGATAAAGATACAGTTGTAGAAAATGTTATTTTCTTTTACGTGCTTTTACAGCTTTTTACGTACCTGTATTTCCTGAAGTAGGTTCAATGAGTGTATGTCCTGGTTTTAGAATGCCAGCTTTTTCTGCATCTTCTATCATCCTCAGAGTTATTCGGTCCTTCACACTCCCTCCAGCATTGAAATATTCACACTTTGCCACTGAAATTTTAAGTTATGCATAAATTAAATCTAGAACTGTATGCCTTCACTATTGTCACCAGATTTTCCAAGGGGACAAAATTATTATTAGAAACATTCTAAAAGACAAAGGCTGTGATCCAGTTGTGAGCAAACTTGAAACTAAAATATTCTCTGGTGAAGTTGAGACTTAAGACAGCCACCAGATGTCACTCTCAATCAATGGAGAAAAAAGTAATCATAAATCATTTACTTTTTACCATAATACATTTGAGAGACAGTATCCTAAACCTAATGCACCTCTGGATTCAGTTAATGCTACCAAATACTTCCATGTGCAAATCAGCAACAATTATATTTAACATGCTTTATTTCATGAGGTTTTGTTTTGCAAAAAAAAAAATTGGGGAGGCAACAATGTAGAATAAGAGAAAAATGAATTCTCTGGGAAGGGCAGCTAAACCATAAAGAATGGCAATTCAAGCAATTCACACAGTTTTACAAGGCATCCCCAAAAGGCAAAAATATGGTAAAATAGAAGTTCTCAACCTATGATACTAGGTGGGTTGAAATCTACATGCAAAGAGGAGGGAGCTGGGACATATATGCACATCCAACCCAAGGCTATGTTTAATTGTTGGCTCATGAGCATAGCATCTACTGGAAAGTTTATGCACATAGACTCACCCCTCCCCATCATACATGTGATATCTTGTGTAGAGAAACATTTATTACCAGAGACATGTACCAGAAAATCAGAACTGTTCCTGGTAAACTAGGTACAGTTGGATCATATGTTACCTCCTCATCCATGTATCATCTAATTGTTAATTTTGGAGGGTTTACATGCTTAAATGGTCATTTACACACTTGTTGTCTCCTTTGCCTTGAAATTACATTCCCCTCAAGTTGGATTCTTGGGTATGCACATGTTTTCCCCTCTTCAGAACTCACTGCACTCTCAGATCAGAAAATCCCTAGTTTCCAAAAGCTCTCAAAGTGCAACTTTTTTCCCTCTCTTGACAGGGAAAAGTGAAGGAGATCCATATGCATTAGGCCTTCTTCGAGTTTTCTCTCTCCTCCCTACCTTCCCCTGCCCACACCACAGCAGTTCCTCCCATTCTTCAGGCCATGAAGGGCTTTTTGTTGTTGTTTTAATGCTGAAAGTCTATTGTAGCAGTGATAGACCCAGTGAAATTGACATGAAATTGACCAAGTCTAGCAAAGTAATGCTAGACCAAAGATGGTTAAAAAAAATGTGGCAGGCAACCTTCTCAAATTGAGATTACATGGAAAAACAAGGAAACAGCGGGCAGGCAAATGGCAGATTGGCTCAGGTGGGGACACTTTGCAGGAGGAGAATCTGTGGAAATGAAAAATTATAGGAAAACCCCACTGCAAAGCACTACTATGCTGTAGGGTAAAAAGCTAGTGCTTCTTTAAATGGGCCAACTTCACTTCTGCTCCTCTATTGTAATAGGTGTTCCTGCAACACGTAGCGATATAAAAATGTTATACAGGAAGGGGCAGGGAAGGAATACTCACAGAGTTCACATTTAAGCCCATAGGCTTTTGAAATTTTGTTAATCCGAACTAAAGGGGTATGTCCAATTTTTTCCAAAATACTTGACAAAATCTTTGGTTCTTTTGGTCTGCAAAGGAGAAAGAAAACGAAAACCTCGAGAAATTTGATGAAACAACAACTTTGTTTGTGACTGGAGAAACTTTCTTTTTGTGGCTGGCATCTTCAGAGGATCTGAGATCACAGATGCAGGCAAAACGTCAGGAGAGAATGCTGCTAGAACACGGCCATACAGCCCGGAAACCACACAGCATCCAAGTATCTTGATCCTGTTTTTAGCTCCAGCAAAACAGAATTATTTATATAATACTGGCATCAGGGATTTACAGCTGTGCGTAGCTTGGTTGTTCCTTGTTTTTATGGGCGGTAAATGCATGTAAAAAATTATAGTGCATGTATGTTCTCTCCACTTTAAAGCTCTATGCAACTGCATATCTACATGAAGATCTTTACTCTACTCAGGTACTCTCCACTCAGTTGTAAAGAACCTCAGTGATTATAGCATGCATTCGCCAAAACAGTCATGGACAACTTTAAAACAACATGAGATTCCAACCCATTCCCATTACTCATTACAAAAATGAGTCCCCCCCCCCCCATATATTATGCAATTAGGCATAGCATAACATGGAAAAATTATGTAAAGACTCAGAGGAATTTAAAGATTCCTTGTCCCTCCACATACTGAGTAAGTGTACATGTTCACTAAAAGCTAAGCACAAGATGATAGTCCTTTCTGCACAAACCTTTTAAAATGTTTTCAGGCAGGAAAGAAAATGTTTCCTCTGTGGAATTCCACATTGTTTTTTCCTCCTTCGGTTCCAAAAACATTTTATTTCCAGCTAGGAATGGTTGATCAAAATCCCATTTTAAAATGATTCTTTCATTTGAAACGTTTTCAAGGCATCTTCCCTAGCTGTGTGGGCATATTTAAAACATTCTATCTTTCCCACTTCCATTTTCCATATCTCTGTGCTGTCCTCGAACTTCCTCCTCAAAGCCATTTTATTGTGTCCCTGGGTTCACTCCATTCCCCCTCCACTCTTTATTTTTGTCATTTTTGTCATTTTTTTTTCTTGTTTTGGCTTAAATTTTGAACCAACGGATACTTATAGATACAGAGAACTGCAGCTAGGAAGCTTTGAAGCAATGAAGCATTGATTCTACAAGTGACCAAAAAAGGACGAGGGAAACCTCATGGTGGCCATAAATCATTACAAGGGCGTGAGTGTAGACAAACATTGTGGTAAAGGGGGAGGATTGAAAACATTTTGCAAACATTTTGGATAACTTGTGCGGAAAGGGCCAATGTGACAATATTAGTGAACAGAATCACATGAAATAAAATGGATACAAAATGCCTAAATGGGATACATAGGTCAACTGGGAAATCATAATGCTAATATTTTCATCTCCATTTCACAGCCAATTGCGGGCTGTAATATTTCCTTGTTATGTGGGTTCTTTTTCTCAAGACATGTAGACAATCGAATCCTTTCAATCCACTTTCAGTGCGCTTTGCAGCTGGATTTTACTGTGCGGAATAGCAAAACCCACTTGCAAACAATTGTGAAAGTGGATTGAAAGTGCATTATTCTGCATGTACAGAAGGGGTTACCTTCTGGTACTTGGAAGGTAAGCTGCAGTATTGATGGGGGCTTTCAGGAGAGCTCATATAATCCCCAGAATGGCATGAGCCTATACACTTACTGCCTTTTATGTTGGCTATCAGAAAATATTGTAAATTGGGAGAACGGACGAGCCAGACCCGAGCTGTCACTCCTCTCTCTCTGAGGTGGAACTCCACTCTCTCTTCTCCTGTGTTCCCTTCAACATCTCATCCTCCTTCTTGAAGGTGACTGGGTGCTGGAGCAGCATTCCTATGGGCTCATCCGAGTGGCTGATTTTCTCTTCAGGGGCAAGCCAGCCTCCTGTCACAATCATCCCTATGGGGTACATGCTCCCCATTAAGAATCACTTCCTTAGACTAATATCAGGGTAAACTTCAGCTCTTTGCCTATCTATGACATATTACATCCCAGAATGCAAGGCCACCTGCCATAAGCTATGACTTCATTTACTTGAGTTTAGTTCACTTTGCCTGTCAATAAGACAAAATTAGGAAGAGATTTATTAGAAAGAAATATCAAGTCAGAGAGAGTTATCACTACAAGAATGCTGTCCATTTTACAAGAATGTTGTCAATGCTATTTACAAGAATACCGTCAATTTCACTTTTTCTAATGTTCACATTTTGCTGTCATTTTCTAGTGTAATTGGCCTCATTGGCCTTGATTTCCAGTGGAACAACATTAACAGCCTCTAGGTAAATGGCATTTCTTATCTCAGTACATGTTTAAATAGCAGGTACAGCAGAAAATGTATATTCATTAACCTGTTATTCATCTAGGGGAAAAACGCTTATTGAGTGGATGGATTTATTGGACTGGTTTTAAAGTAAAATCTAGCCATTAATTCAGTGTGAGAGCTATAGGCCAACATTCTTTGAAATTGAAGAGGTGTGTCTGCATAAACAATCAGAAATTGAACTCTGAACTCAGGTTTCTTGACACAGAGTACTTCAGGCTCCTCCCTCTCTGCCAATCAGAGGGAGCGTTGGAGGGCTTTTTGATCTGTGCTTCAAGCTCAAAGAGGGGCTTAAATATATTTTGGCATTTGATAAGTTTTGCAACTTGTGCTTATGTGCATCATGTGTCTTCATTTCCCACCCCACACCAAGTATGCAGAAAAATCTCCCCTGCTTGTCCCTAATTCCATTTTCCAGATTTTTAAAATCACATTCAGTGTCCCTATTCAGAATGAGGTATATGATGTGTTAGGATTTAGCAGCCCTTTTACCTGGTCAAATTAGAATGTCTCAATTTGACATTGATGAAAATTGTATCTTTTCATGCCCATTCTTCCAAAATAACTTCAGTTGTGATGTTTACGAAAGTTACTCAAGCAGCAGCCATTAACTGATTTATTTTTCAATTACGTGTTGTATTTTTTAACTTAGAAAATACCTAAAATGGGAATACCAGCCACCTTTCCAGGTTGGGAGCCATGGAAATCTGAAGCGCTCACCTGCCTCGTAGGTTGCCCACCCTGCCAGTGCATACACACCTGCATGAGCTTGCCCCAGTTCCAGAGATCCATTCATCCCCACCCTCTTTGGGGCTGTCAATGTCTTGTCATGAAGACAAATGTTTTCTTTGTGACGATTTCTCCAACCACTTTAACAACTTATTCAAAACATTTTGAAATTGTAACTTTCTTTGTCATACTAAAACTACCTTCTCTGTAATTTCTCTAAATATTCCGTTCAATATTCTATATCCTACAATTGACTATATTTTGCCATTCTTTTAAATGCTTTTCATTTATTAAAACTGGAATGACCTGAAACAAAAAATGTAAAATTTTGATTTCTCGAATTAATTTATGTCCTGAAACTATGTATGTAGTCAAATGGTTGGCATCCACAAGTTAGTTAATTTTATATTGTTTTACTTTTATTCCTTTCTCCATTTCATTATTATTTTAAATGCACATTGCTTATGGCTTATGAAAGTAATAATGGACATAGCAGTCATCCTAAGTGGGCAAAATCAGCAACTGCCCATACACATGCCTTCTCCATTGCGGCCCCCACTTTATGGAACGGTCTACCTGAAGATGTCAGGAAGGGTCCCACTCTCCTGGCTCTCCACAAACTATGCAAAACTGAATTATTCAAGAGGACTTTTCTATGCAGGGCAGTAGGGTAGAACTATTACAAAAGACTTTACAAAGTTACATGGATAAATTATTGGCAACTGTGGCCTGTACTATTGTGCATAGTTTGCTGTGGGTTGGTTCCCATTGTGTAATTTTGCATAATTTAATGTGTCATGTTATTGTTAACGCTTACACTTTGCTTCATTTCTGTTTTGTTAGATTTCTGGTTGGTTCTACAACCTGAATCCTATTTCACTGTTTATTGAATGACCTGTTGATTGTATTAACATACTCCGTATAATCCGCCTTAGGCCCCAGTAAGACTATAAACAACAACATAAATAAATAAATATGAACCATAACTGGTGAGTAGTCAAATCCCTCAGTCCTTTTATGTGGAACTGAACAGATCCATGATTTATACAGGGTAATCTGAAAATATTTTGCCACCTCAAGCAGGACCTGGGATGAAGAAAATCTGCAAAAATGTCTTATCTTTCTTGTACATCTACAGCTTGAATTGCTCCTTGATGGCTGCATCAGACTAGGCACTGACACTTGAGCAATGAACCAACTCAGCATTTACAAATCCTCTCAAATCTATATCCTAGCACCTTTTTCATAAGTGCCCATGCTATTTAAGTGTTAGCAAGAAGTGTTAATCCTAAAATCGGAGTGTTTTCTTGAAAAGTTTGAAAATCTGGGGCTTGATCGAAAGGATTGGGATTTATGAGTCCTTGTCCTCTAGGACAAAGTGTGCTATGCACACAGGATTCTCATAAGAGACAAACCTATCTTTAAACAAGTAAAATGAAACTACTTCCAGATACTTAACGCTTATCATTAACTTGTTTTATTGCAGGAAGCATTCAGTCACTGGTCTATGTTAAGTCAAATAGTCCCAGGCAGAAAAATCTCTACAGTTTCTGGAGTGTATGAACCTTGTAACCTGATAAATAATAACAGGATTTGAAAAATGCCTGGAACATTAGTTAGAAAAAATGGTTTCTAAATTGGTTAGTAACAGATTATTTGTATAAACTAAGAGAATCTTATCAGTGTTACCACAAGCACCGTGATCTCATATAAGCAGACTTGCAAACTGTATAAGCAGACTTGCAAACTGTACCCCCATTTCTGTTTTGAGAGTTTAACCTTCTCTGTTTCTCTTATGAAGCAACAACAATGGTCAGAACAGTAAAGCCAGACTGGCTCTGGGGATGGCTGGAACTGAAAATAAATCCATGGAAGATAATAATCTAGTATCTTGCTACCTTTAGAGGCAGATGCTCCTCTGATCCCAGAAATATCAGCAGTGGTATATTTGCCAAGGGATATGGGGTACAGTTTGCAAAAATTTCAGGTTCGTTTGTGTGTGTTTTGTATTTTTTAGTGTTTTTTTTTCAGTTTTTGGTCTGCAGGAGGCACAGTTTTTAGGTTAGCAGCACCAAAATTTCAGGGATGGACTCTCAAAGGGGGTGCCCCATCCCCCATTATTTCCAACGGAAACTAATAGAAGATGGGGGCTACACCTTTGAGCACCCATAACTTTGGACCCCCTGAACCAAACTTCACCAAACCTGGGTGGTATCATCAGGAGAGTCTCCTAAAGATACCCTGAAAGTTTGGTGCTGCTCGCTTAACAATTGCACTCCTGCCAGCAGGCACCCCCCCAAATTTCCCCAGATTCTCCTTTTAAATCATTCGGCATGGATTTAAAGGGACAATGTGAGGTTCCCAGTTTAAACATTGAAAGTGATGCTATTTCAGGATGGGGGAGAATCCACCCAGAAACAGCATCACTTTCAATGTTGTTTTTACACTGGGGACACCAGATTCTCCCTTTAAGGTGGATCTAAAAGAAGAATCTGGGCTCCCTAGTTTAAACACCACTGAAAGTGGTGCTGTTTGGGGGTGGATTCCACTGGAGGAGTTTCGTGAAAGATGATGCTGACATTTGTTTGGTAAATGTTTTGCTGGGGGTGATATGTGAGAGATTTACAAGCTTAATACCCACTTGCACTGGCTTGGAGCTGTTTCTCAGGGTAACAACCTACCTCAAAGGGACAACATTAGGAAAGAGAGTTGGTGGGGAGAGAGCCATGTATGTTTTGCTGGGGGTGGGAGGTGTTTTGTGAGCTGGTGCAGTTTGCCTAGATATGCCTCTGAATATGCCTCTGAATACAATTTTGACATATAGATTAGATAAATATTCTAACCAAAATAATGTCTAAAAACATTTCTGGTGATCATTTGTGGAAGCCATTTCACACAAGCTAGCTACCGTATGCTAATTATAATTATCTGAGAGAAACTGGTTAGCAATTTTCATTCCTAAGGCTCATAGATAATTGGACTCCCCTAAACATATTTTAACATAGATGGATCCATACAGACAGAGGCTAGAAACACTATTCGAGCATTCTGATTTTCTCCAGACCTGACATGCAAAATTTGCTTGTACTAGACCAGCATGTGATGGTCAATACATATATTCATCATGAGAATCTACCAGGACAAAATGGAGTCTGCCTTTGCACTGTCTTTACTGTGTACTACTGAAGTATTAAACCAACACAGGAACATGAAATACTGCTATACAGACAAGCCCTGAGAGTCTAAGTAATGTCAGGAAGTTCACACCCATGTGTGTGATTGTACAGTGGCTTAACACAGATATATAATCTACCTTTGGAAATCATTTCATGAAGCAACACTAAGACAAGGCTGAACAAGAAAAGCTCATAGGACCAATTATGAATCTTTGATCAATGTAATAGGCAAAGTAGAGGTCAGCATGAGAGCACAGTTTCTGTCTGCAGAGGGTAACCCAGGTGCTACTTACAGAGGCACAAAATTATGAGGTGATTCTGCGATGGATTTTCCTGGTTTCCATGTACATTTGCTGGGCAAATTGGGTTGAATCCATGTGCTGTTGGTTTTGGGTTCTGGATTTTCCACATCCCCATTGAGGAAAGGACAAACTCTTATTGTTTTGTTGGATGTGAAAACACATGACATTGTGAACTTAAAAGAGAAGGGAAAAAAGGCAAGCATTTTAATCAGCAGTCTCTCAGTTCCTAACTCTTGCATATGGGCAGGATGGACAAATTGGAATGTATTTATTTGATGCAATGTCTGAGTCAACTGTGGCTCAGACATTGCATCTGTCAGAACTACAGTCTTCACATAACAATTCAGAATTTAGATTATGTGGGGAAATCTGTGGAGCAATATTGTGATATCAGTTCAGCTGGTTGATCCTGGGACTGAACATTAGAGCTAAAAGTCCACACACATTGCTTAGCTTACCAGGCAGCCTTTATTTGTGCTCATCAACAACCCATACCCCTTCTCCTCCATATGTTTTCTGGCATGGGGGAAATGCAGAGATTTCTCTGAGTGGCTCCTGCTGTTTCTTATCTTATTTATACTGAACAGCAAGTGAGAGAGATATTCTATCAGTCTCCCATACCCTTTGCTCTTTCTATAGGGCTCAAGGATAAGGCAGGGTTTCCATTAATTGCCACTGTTATTTGAAAATGGTAAGGATGACATGAGAAGACTCAGTAGTTTCTTACCTTTCCCAAACTACTGTGTGAGTAGGAAAGCGCTGCAGAGCATCCCACTCACCAGAGGGCCAGGGGCACTCATCCTGATATGTAGAGTTAAGGAATCCTGATTGGAGACCCACCGTTGCCCACTGGCAGAGGGGCCTGAGGGGGCTGGAGCCCTGGGTACCATTTCTTGGGCTGCATTTATGGCTGTGCCCCCCCCCCTTGTAACTACGCCCTGGTCTGGAACTCCCCAAGGAATTCAGGACAGGGGCCTAGTTGAAGACAGTAAATGAGGGGCTTGCCTTGCTCACAGGCATCATGTGGATATTGGGAACAGGGCCAGGTAGGCTCTTCCCCTTCCCCATGTGGAGGTCAGGTGGGACCAGCCACTTGACGCCATGTCTGATATCCATGTGGAGATAAAAGCAGCAAGGGGCCATTTGAGTTTGGCCTCAGCCAGACTCAGACTGAAGCTGGCTGCTGTCGAGACTCTAGCTGTATACGGATGACTTCGCCCCCAAGCTCCACCTTACTGGAGCTGGACCTTGGAGGAGTGGAGCTAATGGTATAAAGCTAGAAGTTTGACAGCAGCCAGCTTCAGTCTGAGCCTGACTGAGGCTAAGCTCAAATGAGCCCTTCCTGCTCTCATCTTCACATGGAGCTTGGGTGTGAGCAAGGCGAGCCCCACTCACTGGTCCTCAACTACGCGGCGCACCTGTCTCAGTAGGGTTGGGAGCAGCTGTGGAAGGGGGCGCGGCATCCAGGTTAACCCTGGGCGCTATTTTAAGTAGTGACACCCCTACATTTGCCCTCAAGCCAATGATAGTAAAATATTTGCATATTCCAGCCACCAATAGTAGAATCTAATAGTAGAATCTATCGAACTGAACTTTAGTTTAGGAATTGAAAATATGATCAGAGCCTTTGACTAACAGTTTTAAACAATGGATTTATCAAGTCCCTAGAACCTTGCAATGCATCGCTGTAATATATGCATAGACACTTCTGAAACAGACTCCTGTTTCTTTGTTTTGCCGTTTTCAGAATGAGTTTTTAAAACATATATAGATATATTATGCATAGACACTTCTGAAACAGACTCCTGTTTTGGGATGGGAGTTTTTGTAGGGTCACCATTAATTGGACACACAGTATATTAAAAACACAGCAAAAGGATGGGATCACATTGCTGTTATATGCACAGCATTCAGTTCTTTAGATAAGTCTGGCCTTTTCTGATTGTTGTTCTGGGTTATCTGCCTGTTCTCTGAGGGAAACATTTACTGCCTTGCAATTTCAAATAATGTCTGAGGCTAAAGTTCCTGCCAATTGTTGTTTATTCATGTGTGTTTGGAGAGAAGTGGGGGATTTGTTACATTATGCATTGTACTGCTCTTTACAAATTTCCCAAAGAAGGGTTTATTTTAAATGATTAAGAAAAGTAATATAATTGATATCTAGTGGGAACAACAGATACATATTGCATGATGTAAAAAGCATACCCCTCCTGTGTGAAAAGAAGTTCCCTTTGGTTCATGAAGGAGGGACTTCAGATAAATCGCTTTTTAAAGCTACTAAAGCTATTATTAGTGTAATTCTGTGCAGTTATTCAAAAGAAAGTTCCACTTCAGTGGGTGTTCATAGGATTGCAACTTAAAAACACTATTTTTAAAACACAGCACAAGATGTTCCGTTAAATGGTAGAACAAGGGTAGAAGATAGTGGGAGGAAATAGCATTTGTACAGCACTTTTCAAAAAGTTTTACATTTACTTTGTTGTATTCTTTAATAAACCTGTAAAGTAGATGGGACATGTTAGCCCCATATTACAGATGGGGGAACAGGCCAGGCTAAAAGACAGCAGCTTGCCAAAGGCTACATAGTAATTTCCTGGCCCAGGTGAGATTTTTTTCTGACTATTTCTGTATGTCATCAACTATCAAAGGCCAAAGATGGAGGCAAAGATTTACATATTTTCACAGTCTTGGTTAATATTTACATTGCTTTAGTGATAGTAGAAGGCAACGGTTTTCCAGTCAGGAAATGTTCATATGTTTCATTTAAGTGGAACAATGTCTCCTTATTTTGTGAATCTATAATCATAAGTTGTACTTCATGAAAGAAGTACTTTCTTGGCATAATAAAAAAAAATAGGCTTGGCATAATAAAAAACAGGATTTGTCCAGGAAAACTTTTTCAGTTGCTTCCTCTATATGCAGGGTAAAAAATCATGCAATCTCTGTGGTCGATCTTGTTCGCCTTAACCTGCCGCTGCATATCTTAAAAAATCATCCATTCGGTACAGCATGTAGCATTACTGGAATAAAATGAAAGCGCAATCAAAATTAAATCCTTTCAGCTTTAATATAAAATCAAGGTAACAACATATTATTTTAACCGGCTATGTTTCAAGGCAACCGACACCACCAGAAAAGCCATCAGTTGTTTAATACTTCCACTCGTTCTTCTGTTACGGGTGCTCGGAGGTGAGCGTCTGGTTTCAGTGCTGTAAGCGGATCAGTTTCACTTGCGGTTGTGTTTCTGAGGGAGCCAATTAACTGTCTCGAATATCGTATATAATGATTGGCAGTTCGGTGCACAGCATGTTTACTTATGATCAGTGTGAATTTTTCCGTAAAATGACAGTGATTTAAATGTAAGTGACATATGGGTTCATTTGTTATTGATTTAGGAATATTTTGTCAAATGAAGAAGCTTAGTCTAGTTTATTGACCAATTTATTATATTTAATGCAATACCTTGTAGAAGAACCAAATGTTGCCTTGCAGTCCCGCGTCGCGAATTCGCCAGAACATCAGTCCAGTATTCCGGATGAACCCATCTGCAAAAAAACCCCATCCGTACGTAGCCAGTTTCGCCTGTTATAATCCGGGGTCAGCAGGCGAGAGCGACTCTCATGGGCTAACCTAATCGGCGGTGTGGGTGTTAGTGGAGGATAAAATGGAGGAGAGGCAAATTATGTAAACCGTTATGGGTTCTCAATGTATAAACATGTGACAAGCTGATGACAGATGTGGATGGCATCGCCCGCCTTTTATCTTTTCCGGCAGAGCTCTACTCTACATAATTCCATCTTTCCTTTCGAATAGAATTAATGAAGATAGCTTTGTAAGAAACACAGAAATCCACAGAGCATGATATCCACCACACAATGGTCCCAAGCTGCGACAACTCAGACCTAATTCAGGCTGCATCAGATTCTCATAGGACAGACAGACATGCTCTGTCTTCATGTATTCTTAGATAAAATGGTTCAGTGGGGAAATTTATTAAATAGCTCTTTTATCTTTAGGGCAAACACGCCGGTAAATCTCCGAACAATTTGGGGGCAAAACGTCATCAGGCGCTGAAGTCCCACTTTAAGGGAAATTACTTGTTACATATCAGTCTATGTACAAATAAAGTTGTGGTGTGAAGCAAAACAGGACTATAGCCTGAGAGACAGCAAGGTCCTAGAAAATAAGGCCAAAGTTGGTCCTAGAAAAATGGTCCTCAACAAATCTGCGAACCGGGCAACCTGCAGCACGCCGCCCACGTAGCCTTCCTGCTCAATTTCTCGATATGCAAGTGATATAGTACAGAGTACTCTTGGAATTCAATGACACCTGAGGGTTTCGAAGTGAAGATTCAGATCAAGATCGAATCCGCCAGGAAAATAGGGCAACTTAAGCAACAAAGGCCTAAAGAAAAGAAAAGACACTGGACTGGGAGTGTATTGTCTGTTACAAAATTCATAGAACCTCCATATACAAATGCCCTTAATTTCATCGTGTGGATTACAAATGTCCAACATGGAACATAAATGGAGCCAATGCTCCGCAAAACAGGAGAAAAAGACTTAATCATTTGAAAAAGATGAAACAAGATATTTGTTTACAAGAAACCCACATCAGAAAAAATAATATAAAATATTTGTCTCACAAATCTTTAGGTGAAGAATTTATCTCAACCAGTACTACAGCAAAAAATGTAATGGTGTTATATATGAAATAGCATTGAAAACCTAAATTGATATTGACTGGAGCATGGTAGATAGGTTGGGGTGGAAGTTAACTTCCTTGGGGTTGAAATTATGGTGTTGGGAATCTGTGCTCAAATAAGGATAAAGGGGTTTTAAATAAACATTGTATTGATAAGCTTATAGGTTTCTCCTATGGAAGTTGGTGCCTGCTGGGACATTGGAAAGGAATAGGATTGCCAAAAGTGGATAGATTTTCTGAAAATAATATTAAAAATACACAAGGTAAATTGTCAAAACCTTTTTTTTAAATTTGACTGAACAACTTGAGTCTTGTTGATATATGGAGACAGAAAAATGGAAACTCAACAGAACATTCCTCAGAAATCTGTGAGAGATCTTTTTCAAGAATATATATGATCTGGGTTTCTAGAAACTTGGTTTCTAAGGTATCTAAAGTAGAAATCTTACCAAATACCTTTTCATATCATAATCTTGTAACAATGGTTTATGAAAGAAAACCTAATACTCTTAGAGTGAGACTAAATGAAACTTCATTTCAAAAAGGATACAATTGTTAGAATTGTAAGAAAAAAATTAAAATAATGTTCTGAGGCTTAGTTTAAATATGGGAACAAACATGAGAGTGGTTTGGGATGCAAGTAAACCTTTTATGAGAGGATATATGATACAACCTAACTGTGAACTTAAGAATGAAAGACAATACAAAATGCAGAATATATTATAGGAGATTAGAGGATATAAGAGGAGCGAAATCTTCCTAAGATTTCAGAAGAATAGGGGTGTATTATGAATGATATGCTAATAGTAAGACAAGTAGTGGAGGCTATAAAAAAATTAAACCAAGTCCCTGGTCCAGATGGTTTATCGGGTTTGTATTAGAAGTGTTTTGAAGATAAAAATTTACAACCATTACAGAATGCAATGAACTCCATCTTTCAAGGAAGAAAGATGCCGGCGACATGGAAAGAGGCCAATATAAAATTAATACCTAAAGAAGGGCAAGACTTAACCTTGATGAGAAATAATAGACCAATATCACTACTGAACAATGACTATAAGTTGTTTACTATAGTTTTAGCTGATAGACCGAAAATAACGTCACATGGAATATCAAACATGGAATGAAGTTAAAAAGACTTGACAAGATAGAACAAATGGCAGTTATAATTGTTGGGGATAATTGCTATGATTATGTTGAATATATTGCCATGAATACTATTTTTGTTTCAAACAGTACTGGCAACTGATACGTCATTTAAACAATGGCAAAAGAATATATCAAATTTTGTCAAACAAATGGAAAAGCCTTGGATTAAATATAAAATCTTGCAAGATGCAGAGGAAAGAGTAGATTTAGCTGATGTGAAATTATTTTTTTCCTACCTGCTGTTTGGTTTGGATGAAAGAATGTGTTATGTTTAAAAGTAGAAGATTGCTTGATTTAGAGGGTCACAATTTGAGATTTCAGTGGCATGCTATTTATGGCTTGACAAAATTTAAGTCAATAAGGAATTTCTCAAATGGGAAATGTAAAATGAAACTAAGAAAAGAATGAATTGCAGAAGGGAATTGGCTCTTTTATGCACAATTATTAAAAATGTTTAAAACAGATAAAATCTTATGGTTTTGAATATTGTAAGACTGAATTTGAGGTAGAATTGTGTTTGAATGATGAACATGTTATAGCCATAATGTATAAGCCTTTGTTGAGATTTAAAACAGGAGAAGGAATGAAAGACTATATGATGACATGGGCTATTAATGTTGGGCAGAATATAGAAATGGAACAATGGGAGACTATGTAGTTAAAGAGTCTCAATATACTTTACGTACTACTCCAGACTTGGTGATTCAGTAAACCTGAATCACCAAAAACTTGAAAAAATCATATTCGGCTTTTCTATGTTTTTGGGGGGCCAAATACCAAAACGGAAAAAAGCCAAACTGAATAGCAAAGAACCGATAACCCAAATAGGTTATTGGGTTTCAAGTTTCACCTATTTAAACTTTAAAGGACCAGTTTCCAACATGTAGCCTTCACTCTTGTTAAAAGCTAGATTTTATTTTTTTTAAAAGAGACTCTCTTTCAACTCTCTCCTTCTAACTTATCTTGGCTGGGTCTGATAGGCTTACTAGTGGGCTTTAGAAGACTGGTTAAAGCCCCCTTCCTCCTACATTGCTGAAAGTCATAGCTGGATTGTCCCCTGTACTCTTCATGCCCTGTGTGTGGTTGCCATGGCAACAAGGAGGCATTCTTACTGGTAAATGGGAGAGCTTGCTGGAGATTCTCTGTTAGCCAGTGGCTGTCATGCATTTTTGCAGGGAGCTGAGCTTCTTACAGTGTTAGGACCTTTTGCAGAGAGGAGGGGAAATGGGAAGAAAACTTCTAGTGGCAAATTAGGTTTCTGCACAATGTAACACTCTGGGCAAAAATATTATGGCCTGTTTGGATCTTCTTGATGTTAAATTCTTCCTGTGTGCTGCTGTTGTTGCTGATATTTAATGGTTAAAGCAGCTTTACCATTTGTTCATTTTTAAAGTGTTTGGCAGCTGGCTTGTTTCCAGGTTTGGGGGAGAATTTTTAGGTATTCATAGTTGATCTCCTCAACGCATCCGTCCCGTTGGTTTTATGGTAATTGCTTGCCTTTTGTTGTTTTGATGGTTGTGTGATGGTGTTGCTGTGGCCTGAGTGGGCCTGTGAGTTTCCCCACATTTGTTTATAGGATTTTTCTTGGGATGGGAATTGATTCTCTGCGGAGAAAGGTGGAATTGTGTTACTATGTCTGGGTTTTGGTTTGGTGCTTTGTCTGGTGGGCTGGCAAACATGTCCCCTGTTTTGGTGTTTTAGTATTGTGAATTGCATTCTATGGCATTATACCATGCTAAGGACTTTCCCAAACCCCAGTTCCACCCTTGCCAGGTTCTACCTCCAAAATCTCTTGATATTTCTCAACAGAGCAGCCCTATGCTTGAGTCTACTCAGGGCTACTCACACACCACAAGAATAAATGGGGCAGACTTTTCCTCAACTGCTAATTGACCTACAGAAATTAAAAGGTGAGTTGTTTTAATAGGTTGGAATAAGCACTAGTGCTTGGTAATGCCAACAAATAAGGATGTTCTTAAAGGAACAGCTGCAGATGATGGATGAATGTGGGCAATTCTAAATATAATTCGCTGTAAGGGGAAGTCCCTCAGTCTGATAAGTTTGTATTAGATTTTCCTTTTTTGTGACTTTTTTAAGCTTCATAGAAAAATGTATGCGTAGACTTTCTAGGGCCTAGTGTTTGTGTGATGCAACACCCATCAGATTTTCTCTGTCCACAGAAGCAGCTTACATCAATCTCATGATAATATAACAGTAAAAATGGTGCTATAAAGTTATATGACTCTTATCTTACTGTTACACCCCAAGCTGATGTTGTAAATTACTTACTGCAGGATTGTTAGCTGTGGAGGAAGAAATGAGAGAATGTGAATTGAACAGATAATTATTGCTTTGTCACTGCTGTTCCATGAAGAGCATGGATGGAGATTTTTATTTCTGCAATAGCAGTATGGCAGCCACCTGGTTCTGGCAGGGTTCTTGTGTTTTTAAGAGCAGAATAGTAGGCATAAATTCCAGAGTTAAAGGATTTTCAGCCCAGAGTTGTTATAGCGCTGGAAAGCTTTGCCTGCTGCATTTTTACCTGCTTCACAGCTCTTGAAAGCACAGGAGCTAAGGAAACAACCCTAATTAAAAACTTAAATGAGGCACATAATTGACATAATCTGAAAGCAGAAAATGAAGTGCAATTCTTTAAAATAAATTAAATGGGACAATTTACATATGTATGCCTTAAACTGTTAAATGGCACTGTTTAGTGAGATTTTCTGAAGAATGCCTGACAGCCAACAGCATATAAGTTTAAATGAAACTGTGCTCATTACTGTTCCATATCACTTGCCCTTATACAGTCCCATACTTCGAAGAATATTTTTCTTTCGAGAGAGATAGCAGCAGCAGGTTCTTACCCATTGTGATACTGAAGAGGAACAGTTAATTTAACACTGCAGGTCTGTCAGAGGCATTATTGTTTGCAATCTGAGTGAGGCATAGGAGACCTCAGAAACAGGAAAAGCCTCCTGATTGCTTGTGGCATCCTGTGTACTCTGATTGCCTAAAAACCCTAATGATGCACAGTGGAAGGAGAATATCTCCCTGTGAAGAACTGTCTGAGGGACTTGTAGATTTTGGAGTTCCTGGAGTTAAGAGCTATCTGCCTTAAATGTACTTTAAAACAATCTCTGAGGAGAGTAGTTGCAGTAAGTGTATGAAAAACTGGCTTGCTCTTCTGTGTGACAGCTGGTATGCTGCGTGTGAAATCAAAGTAATACTCAGACTGAGTGAACTGGTAGAGGGTTATTGAGGGGCCCAAGCTGTAGTGGCCACATATGTAGCCAGGGAGGAATATATCTTCCAAATAGAGGAAAGGATAATTCCTGGGGCCATGGAGTATATGGGGGTTTGTTTTATTTTCCTTCAGAAAGTGTGATTTATGTTCTAGAATTTTCTAACAGCCTGAGTTAGACCACGAGTGTCTAATGCATTAGCTAGAATGTCATAAGTATCTGTACCATCTATGAAACAGCAATATAACATCTAACTGGGAAACTGAACAAACTTATTAAACCAGTGCCTAAGCCAAATACTGAATTTTTCGGCCAAAGCTCTTTTGTAACCTTGGCTGTTTCCACACAGCCAGCGAGCGGGGGTGCATCAGCATAATTTATGCCGATGCACCCACCTGGGACTGTTCACACAGACGGTCCTGGTAGCAGCGCAGGTGAAGGCGCAGCCTTCGCACAGGCTGCACCTTCTGCAACCGGCTTACCTGCTCCTGCTGGCTTCTGTTGCATTGTAGAGGCCAGAGGACACACACCCCTGGCCAGAGCGACGGCTCTGGAGACGGAGGCCAGGGGACGTGTCCCCTGGCCTCCACAACACGACGGAAGCCAGTAGGAGAAGGTAAGGGAAACTCCGCCTTCTAGCCGCTGCCATTCGCACGGCAGCAGCTGGAAGGTGCCACTTTTGAAAAACCTCACTCATGGAGTGAGGTTCAAAAGTGGTGTTTCCGCGCCGCTTGGGTGGACGCCTCCCCAAGGATGGCATTTTTGCCGTCCCTGGGGCACTGTATTCTGCCCATGCGGAAACAGCCTCAGTTTCTTCTGCCTTATCTTTTCTGTCCCTCCAAGTTATCTATCTCCATTCCCGTTTCTTCCCTATTCAATAAACTTTGATTCTGTTTAAAATCTGACTCACTATTATTTTGTGTGCTTACCTAGAAAGGTTATAATAACAGTCATCCTTCACCATCTGGGTCAGTAACAGGACTGAAAGAAAGTATTTCAGTTTCACTATATACTACCGTGTTTCCCCGAAAATAAGACAGGTCTTATATTTTTACTCCAAAAGATGGATTAGGGCATATTTTCAGGGGATGTCTTAATTTTTCCCATGATTTTGACCCCCCTCATGACCAGATCAGCTGCGCCAGGGAATCTGTAATTAGGGCTTGTTTTTGGAGTAGGGCTTATATTTCAAGCATCCTCCAAAAATCTTGAAAAATCATGCTAGGGCTTATTTTTGGGGTAGGTCTTATTTTAGGGAAAACAGGGTACCATTTCTCAAGCACCTCAGTCCTCAGGGGAAAAGGCAAGAAAAATCTGACAACATAGGTCAGGGAGTAGTTTCCCTGTCTCAGTGAACTGAAAAGGTGAGGTTGCCCATCACACCAATGATATACCCAGCGACTCTATTTACTCTGCTGCATACAAAAGTGTCATTAACTACTTTTTACTCTTTATAAGACTGTCTGACAAATGGAAGGTGGGATCAGATTGCCTCTTTGTCTTTTATTCTAAACTTGAACCAAAGATTATTGACTTCAGGTGAACTTTTTGCACATATAAAATGAAACTTTTCCATTCCAGGAATTTCATTTATTTGTTTGTTTGATTGATTTGCAGGCCACCTTTCCCTGTCAATGAGCTCAAGGTGAAACACAATAATCATATCTTACAATAATAAATCAATATCTTATAAAAATAATTCAACCATAACGTATCAATATCTCTGCACCCTAACTAATAGAGGTTAGGGAAGAACAGAAAATAAATGAAATAAGCAGCACCCAAAATAGAGGGAGGGAGAGGAAGGGGATGGGGCAGGGAAAGGGATGGGGGAGGCCAGTTAAGTTGGGATGTGGTGCTGCCCTCAACTATGGGCCTTACGGAACAGCTCTGTCTTACAGGGCCTGTGGAACTGAAACAGGCAGACCTATAATCAAATGGGGGAGGGAGGACGATGCTGGAATCAGCTATAGTGCCTACACATAATACCTTGATATCATGAACAGCCTGACCTCATGGAGCAGAGAAAGGGTAAGATAGATGCCAGTCTTGATTCAGATATTAAGGAAGGATTTTATATGAAGAGGGTCTGCCTGACAATAGCATTCTTCCTCCTCCTGAATTATGAAAGCAGTGCTTCAGACAATGCCCCTCCTAAGGGCATAGCCACTCACAGCCTAGCCTTGAGCAAACAACCTGACTCCGATCCAATAATGAACTTGCAAATGTCCACACACTAATCTCATCAGTGAAACACCTGTTCTGCCCTACACTCTTTTCCCTAACATTAACTTAATCCTGGAAACCGCCTGTCCAACTATTAAAGGTGGTCATGCTTCCTGGGGTTTTTTTTTGTTTTAATTTCATCAGCACAGTCCCAGACTCAAGTCCTGGGCTCTCCCAGGTCTAATCTCATCAAGCAATTTCCAACAGCATTGTCCATGCCTGGGACACAACTTTGCATTGCCTCAGGAACTTGCCCCACTTATTGTAGCCAGGGGCTCAATTTTTCTTATAACTGGAGCCCTAAAATCCATAGTTCTTCACACTTCCTCCTTGCATCCAATATCAGCCTCTGTGAAAAAAGCTGGCCATTTCTCTCGCTGTCTCCTTGGATCTCTTCACTTCCAAAATGACAAATATCACCCTCCCAATTCCTATTCCTGCTATCACTGCTTCCTTTATTTCTTAGACCTCTTGAATCTGTGTACTTGCATGTGTTTTCATTATTTTGATCTTTTAATAAAACTGTAACCTCTTTTACCTAGATTTCAATAAAGCCTTTGACAGGGTTCTTCATGATGTCCTGATGAGTAAACTAGAGGACCATGAACTGGACTCTAGGATAGTTGGGTGGATAGGGAGCTGGTTGGAGAACCGCACTCAAAGAGTAGTTGTCAATGCCATTTCAACTGAATGGAGGGAGATGTCCAATAGGCATCTGTACTTTTCAATATTTTTATAAATGATCTAGATGAGGTGTGGAAAGACTACTTATTAAATTTGCAGATGATACCAAATTGGGAGGAGAACATAACAGAATATACAGATAGAATTCAATGGGATCTGAGCACACTGGAAAAATAGGCAGAGGTGAACAGGATGCAATTCAACAAGAATGAGTGCTGAGTCCTACATTTGGGTAACAAAAATGAGGAAAACACATACTAGATAGGAGATACACTACTGAGTAGCAGTGTGTGTGAACAAGATCTTGAGGAAAGGGTGGACAGTAGGTTAAATATGAGCTGCCAGTGTGATGCAGTGACAAATAAGGTTAACGCAATCTTGGGTGTATCAACAGAGGCATAACATCCAAATGTAAAGATGTCATAGTCCCACTGTACACTTCATTAGGCCTCACCTCAGGCCTCACCTGGAGTATTGTGTATACTTCTGGGTTTAGATTATGGGCAGAAAGGTTCCGGCTGGATACTAGGAAACAATCTTTTACAGTAAGAGATATGCAACAATTGAATCAGCTACCTAGGGAGGTGGTGAGCTCCCCTTCACTGGCAGTCTTCAAGCAGGGGTGGACAAACACTAGTCTGGGATGCTCTAGTCTAGGCTGATCCTGCATAGAGGAAGGGATTGGGCTAAACGGTCTATGGTCCCTTTCAACTCTATGATTTTAATTCAACCCTACTTTTGAGTGATTCTCTTTGAGAATGGATCTCCGTATGCACAGACAAAGATCTCCTATTCACCTCTTGCATAGCCAGGTCTGCCTCTAGCTCATTCCCCCCTCCCACTCTCACACACACACTTACAAAAGGTAGACCCAACCAATTTGGGTATCACCACAGAACCCAGGTCACATTTGAGGGAGTGTTTCACTAGTCCAAGGCCAGAGCTGAAATGGCTCTGGCTATAAAGGTCAGCCAGACATTTTTTGGGCCAGGGACTATCACAGCCCTGAGCCTTTCGGGGGAGAGCGGTCTAGAAATTTAAAATATAAATAAATAAATAAAAGAAAGTTATTTGCGGAAGGTAATGTTCTTTGGGGTGTGTATTGGGAAAGGCACTCCAGAAGATATATAGGTGATCACCCACTTTGCCTAGGTTGCTGTAGAAACCATTATATTTATGTTTGAGCAAGGCTGAAACTCCAAGGTATAGTTCAATAAAGTGCAGATAGTGTCCCTGGGTTTAAGTACACTCTCTGGGCTTAAACACATTGATAAGCTACATCACTGTGTAAAACCAATTCATCTTGAATTGTGAACCTAAATGTATGTGTACGTGTGCGAGAGGGGGGTCATATCTTCTACAAGTACAAATTCTACATACTGTAAATTAATGTTCTATTAACGTAAACTTTCCCCCACTATTTCTAACTACACTTTTTCATTGCTGTTGATTATCACAGGCTATTGCTATTATCACAGGCCACAGATGTTTAAGTGTTTAACACTTTACCTTCTTCTGAGAAAATGGGCCCACTCAATCCTCTCTTCCCCAGTATAGAGATTAAATCTTCACATCCCTTTTGTACGCCAATCTACAGCATTAATGAATCAGGAGATCCAATTCCTGGTAACACAAAGAAAGCATGCCATTTAAAGGTGGATCCAGACCATAGGTTTTTCATTGGTTGAGTGAAATATAGACACAGAAATGACTGCACGTCATTCTATGATCTGCCATTGTTTAAGTGGAGACTACATATTTTGTACATAGAAAGTCATTAATTGAATCCTTGATATCTTCAGCGAAGAAATCTCACATAATAGGTCTGGGAAACATCTGTTTGCCTGGAACTTTGGAGAGTAGCATACTGCTAAGAACACAAACACATGTTAAGAGGATCAAAGATCAGACTTAGTATAAGGAAGGACTTTATGTACACTTTGCATTCCATTGTATGTACATGTATTCATTAGGGTTACCAGCTATGGGTTGGAAAATAGCTGGAGATTTTTAGGGCAGGGGGAGCCTGAGGAGGGCAGGGTTTGTTCAAGGGAAGGAATTCAATGAGGTTTAATGCCATAGAGTCCAAAGCAACTATTTTCTCCAGGTGAATTGATCTCTGTTGCCTTAAAATCAGTTGTAATAGCAGATCTGCAGCCACCATCTGGTATGCAACCATATGTAAAAGAAGTGCTGGTCTTACCAGTGAGTGGCTGATCTAGACCAAGTCATTTCCATTCAAACTGAAACAGCTTCATCTTCCATACAACCCTAGTCACATCCATAAATTGTTATTTTTATTTTACAATTTTTGCCCCATCTTTCTGCTCGCTCAAGGATCACAAAGGCGACTAACAAATTAAAAAGGTACACAATAAAACATCTTTTAAAAACATTATAATCAACAAAAAGCATCATTAAAACAAGAGCTAAAATATACATAAAAACATAAGAACAATTCAAAACATTGGGCTGAAAGGAAAAATTGAGGGAGTGCCAAACGAACAAACAGCCTTTCCTATTGGTGGAAAATGGCAACAGAAGGGACAGATAAGTCTCCCTGGGGAGAGCGTTCTGGAGTTTTGGTGATATGACCAAGAAGACCCTTTCACGGGTTGCCATCTACCTACTCTCAAAAGATAGGAGCACCCAAAACAGACCCTCAGAAGATGATTACAGTGATAGGGTAGGCTCATAAAGAAGTAGGTGGTCCTTGGTCCTAACCATATAGGGCTTTAAAGGTCACCACAGCACCACAAATGGAGTATTATCATCCCTGCAGTTCACTCCAGTCAACATCTTCTGCACCAGTTGAAGCCTCCAAATGCTTCTCAAGGGCAGCCCACACAGGGCACATCATCTTGATGTATTCAGGGCATGCACCCCAATGGCCACATATTTTCTCAGGAAAGGGTGCAAGCTGACCAGTCAAAACTACTAAAAGGCTCCCCTGTCCACACCTGCCACCTTCTGACACAGCAGTAGACCTGGATCCAAGAGCATCCCTAGGCGATGGACCTGTTCCTTCAAGAACAGGTAACAGCTTAAATACCAGGTCAGACTGTCTGCTCACCCGTAACACACTTTGTCAGGATTAAACTTCAATTTATCAGACCCCATCCATTCAAAAACTGCCTCTAGGCACTGGTTCAGAGTTCCCAAGTGTAAAGTAGAGCAGAGTGTCACATACTGGTGACAACCTAGTGCTAATCTTCTCCAGATGGCCTCAGCCCAGCAGTTTTATGTTGATGTTAAAGAGCATAGGGAACAAGATGGAGCCTTGTGGGTCACTCAAATTCAGGATAGAAATGTTTCAAGTAAAAAAATATGTTTTGTGCTTCTGAAAGTTATTGTTTAAATGTTGAACTATATCAAGCAAACTCTGCATTAGATATGAAAGCATTTCTTTCCTTCTTATATCTCATATTAGCATTTGCAACCCAGAAAAGGTTTCTCAGCACTGCTTGTGAAAATGCCTTCAGGCGTTGAGGATAAATGTCTAGTTTTTCACCTGAGTCTGGAAGCTGTGTCTGTACTTTATGCCCCGGCTGTGCTTTTTGGGATAAGTTGCTGATATCAAATAGGGATTTTAAAATGTTTGGCAAATTGGTAATCAATTTCAAATTTCTTTTTCTATGGCCCCTTCCACACACGCAAACCACTTTCACAACTGTTTGCAAGTGGATTTTGCCATTCCGCACAGCTTTAAAGAGCACTGAAAGCAGTTTGAAAGTGCATTATTCTGCATGTGCGGAATGAGCCTATGTTAACTACAACTTGAACTGGAAGTCACCTGAAATTTTAGGAAACATGATGTAATCTTTTCAAATGCTGTCTTCCTTACTAGCCAGTAATGGAAAGGTAAAGACATGGAACTAATTTCTAAAGGAATTCGTATTATGAAAAGATTGTTGTAGGGTGAAGTCCTCTACTTATCTCAAGAGCAAGTAGAGGACAGAACATGCTGTGCTCAATCTAGCCTTGTTGTTTCACATACATGCAGTTAGGTGAAAGAGGGCAGACAACTTTTTACTCTATCAATTCAATCTATAAATGCTTGTGAGATCATGAGAAAAAAATGGATCCCATCTTCCATTTTACAGGTATATCTTTGCTCCCCATCTTAACCTTTCTCCCATTTTCCAACTCACACTGCACTACACTAAGAGCTTCACTCAGAGGACTGGGAACTTCTGCTCCAATTGACCCACTTCTCTGTCCAGTTCCCCATTTCCCTTACCTTTAAACCATTAGTAAGTTCCTCTTGCTCCAGCTTGGCATAGGTCATGTTGATTTGTTTGGCATTGCGATATTGCTTTTTGTCGATGTTTTTGATTTAGTCTTTTTTAAGGATAAGTTTTTCCCTCCCTTAATATTGTACCAAATTCTCTTATAGTCTATAATTCTTTTTGAACCTGTATATCTAATCTCTGTCATCCCCTTCTACTGATCACACTTTTTACAGCCACTTGGTTGGGTACAATATCTCTGTTTTCTGCTCCCAGGGCAAACATGCAAGCTAATGCCCCATGTTAATCTGAACATATGTTAATGTTTGTGAGGGTATAATAGCACCACCACTCCTGAAATGGCCCATTTGGTTCTAAGTAAAACTACTTCTAGTATAAGCAAGCACACTCAGTCAGAAATAAACATGTTTATTTAGCTCTTATTTAGCTCTATATTTTGGACAAATATGGCAGGAAAAAACATTTTTAAAATTCCCTTTTATAGTCCTAGAAACTGAAAGGATCATTATAAATGAGCAAAATGTTTAATGCTGAACAAAATGTGCAGTGGCTAAGGATGGTGTCTGCAGCAAACAAGACAGCACTGCAACCATTAAATGAAGGTGGCACCTAGTGGTAAGCTTTATGTACAAATAAGATTTTCCTGTATGAAATTAATGGGCATAAGCATACTTAACCGTGTACTGGATTATGGCTAGAGTAGCTTTCTGGCATGGCACATAAGCATTGCAATGACCAGATAAATTATAGTCAGAAATGTGTTCAAATCCTTCAACAAACATTAGAGGAAATTGCAAGAGGAAAATTATCAATTGCACTGATAAATTAAACTTCACTCAATAAAAAGAAAAGTGTATTTCCAGTATATCCCCATTCATGAGGGTTTGACATTAAAAAAAACTCCACAGTGTAACATTTCACCTGACTTTTGTGCAAAGTACTGAGAAATGCAAGAGCAGCATACATAAAACTGGACAATAAACAGTATAAAAGCACACACTTGAAGGATCAGCATATCATCTTTGGTTTTGAGACATGAGTTTATATTTGGTAAATTTCTGATCTTCAGAGAAATGCAAATATGGGAATATATATGGCATTCCATGTTTTGATAAGCACATTAGCTAAAACGAAATTAATAGAAGTCCAGATGCTTGACATTATGTCTGGCAAAATGAATAATGCAACATTATGGAGAATTTACAAGGTCATTGTGTGTTTCTAATGATTCAGTTTCCTTACAAGCAAAGTGCAGAAAATTATTCAGAATGCAAAGCTATGTCAAACAAATAATCCTTATACTAGTACTAGCAGCAAAGCCCATTACGGGGGAGATGCAATGGGCCCCAGCAAAGAGTGGAAGAGGAAGTATCTCCCCCAGCAGTGGGCTTTACTGGTATTGTAACAGTCCCCCTCCACACTCCTGCTCCCGGCATGATGTAAAGCCTTTGTGGGTCTGTGGCTTGGACGTTGGACAGTTGTGGCTTGTGGCTGGTGGGAAGGGGAGGGTGAAGAGGAGTGGCTTGGGTTGGGGAGGGAGGGCAGCAAGGTGAGGCTTGGGGTGGGGGAGGATGGAACAGAGTGGTTTCACGTAGCAGAAAGTAGAAATGGTGAGGATTCTGGTTGGGCAGGATTGAAATGTAAGGCTTAGGTGGGGAGGGTTGGAAGGTGTGGCTAGGGGTGGGTTGGAAGGCAAATATTGCGGTGGGGGAGGGTTAGAAGGCGAGTATTGGGGTGAGGAAGGGTTGGAATGTCAGTATTGGGTTGGGGACGGTTGGAAAAGGATTACTGGGGCAGGGGAGGTGGAAAGGTTTGGCTAGGGTTGGGGGAGGGTTGGAAAACGTGGCTTGGAATAGGGGGAGATAGCAAAGTGAGGCTTGAAGTAGAAGGAGGATTAGAAGGTGAGGCTTGGGTGTGGGGAAAGTTGGAAGGTGTGGCTTAGGGTGCGGGGAGAGCTGAATTGGGATGGTTGGAGTGTGTGGGGGGAGGTGGGAGGGCTTTGTCAGGCCAGCAAAACAACTTCTGGGGATGGGGGGAGGTGGGTGTTGGGGAGGAGGGGGGAGATTCTTCAATGGGGTAGTTACTTGCCACCATGGCCCAGTTGAGGCCAGGGAGGGGAGCAGTGGTGGGATCCAAAAATTTTAGTAACAGGTTCAAACTGTGGGATTCAATCTGTGGTGTAGCGCCAATGGGGCGTGGCAGGGCACGACGGGGGTGTGGCCAGGCATTCCGGGGGTGGAGCATTCCTGGGCGGGGCTGTGGCAAGGACGCAGCCGCTGCGCCAGTCCTTGGGTGGGAAACAAATGCACGCAGGCGCAGGCTGCCACGCACGCCGGTGCACCTCCTGCTAGGCTGCTTCAAGTTCTGCGCGCTACTGCTGAGAGGAGTGGCATAACTAAGGCAAAAATCACATGGCAAAATCACCAATTAGTAACCCCCTCTCGGCACACACAAATAATTAGTAACCTACTCTCGGGAAACTGCGAGAACCTGCTGAATCCCACCTCTGGAGGGGAGGCAGCAAGCTGAGTCCAGCACCCAAGATTAGGACTGCTAAGAGATGGAATGGGAAAAGGTGAACTTGAATCCAATGTATGGGCAGGATACACTTCGTGACTCTGGTCCACTCACTGGCTGCAGGTTCATCGTCGGGACGTTCCATTCCTTAGCAGATTATTGTTTAAGATAGTTGATAAAACACATTTTTAAAGTGAAAATGTTTTCCCCTTTCTGCTTTTGCTCTATATTAGTAAAGCTGAATGTTTTCCCTCCTCCAGGTCACATGTCGGACATTTAAGATGGCATAAAGATGATATCAAGTATCTAGTAAGAAATGATAATTGGCAGCCGGGGAGGCGGGTGACAGAGAGGTCACTGATATTTTGTTACTTTGTAGCTAGAAATAACTTAGAAATAACTTGCTTAGATTTATTCCAGACTTGATGGGTGGCACATCTTCTGGGAGCATAGATCCTATGTTGGCCCTGGAGGCAGGAGCAGTTACAGGGAAAAAAAGCACGTTTGCATAGTGCTCTAAATATTGCCCAGGCAAAATAACTCTGCTACTTTCCCCATTGGCATCTGAGTAAGTTCAAATACAGGTTCTCCTACATATAGTGGAAGGTCATGTTTAGATTTGGTTGTATGTCACCTGTCTGCAGTACAGAAGACAATCAGTAAACCTGACATCTGTCAAACTGGACTAGGAATAAAACATCAAAGATTGCATCTGTGCCTCCAGTGCGTGTAATACCAAAGAAGTGATACCTGGGAGGACCAGCTGCAACATGGGTTGCATTTATGAACATAGGAACAGAATCTCTTGAGAGGACCCCATGCACCATCCTAGATCTCAGTGGTATGATTACAGTATATTTCTGGGATCTAGATCTCCAACATGTTCAGCCAAATGAAGCCTATTCTAATGAGGAATGTGAACCCTCACCAACTATCAACAGATCCAAGAATTACCAGATATTGGAGCCTTACATTCAACGTGTTCATTAAATTCTTACGAAGTCTTAGTTATGACAAATATTCAGGTAACAGCTTTCAGTCTAGTTTTAGACAAAAACAGAAATTTTGAGATTGGAGAGGGGAAAAAAGAGACTTATAAAAATACTAAAATCCAATGAGATAGCTGCCAAAGTGCTTCTTGAATTTAAATCGCCTTTCTTTGCCGTTCCCGGGCAGTAACGAAGTTAAGCAAATCAATTGCTGTAACAACACCAAACACCATTTGCCTTTTACTGGACTTGCCATCACTGTGATCTAGAGAAAGGAAGAATAGGATAGACATGACTTTTCTGTCTCAGAATATTCAAATTTTAAATAACCACTTCAAAATCACATGCATTATTGTATAATAAATCGAAAAAAATAAATAAAAATAAAAATAAATAAAATTATCCATGGAGTCAGCAAAAGTATCAGTAAAAGGTACAAGGTGAGAATGCACTTTGCTTCCTTGCTCTGGCACTGGCTGGCTCTGTTATTGGCAGGACTAGAAGAGCATTCCAAGTAAACCTTTCTGGAGATGCCACTGCACTAAGCTATGGTCGTTCTCAACAGAGGGGGGGGGGCAAGGGGGGGAAAAGGCAGGGAGATTGAAATGGAAACTCTGCCACATCATCAGGGCTAATAGCACGGCCCTTTATCCTTATAGTTAGCCCAACACTGTGCATGATTTTATCAAGGAAGAGGCTCTGGCATGGATGTCCCTTATTTGCTTTTTAAATAGTGCCCGCTCAGCCTTTGCTCCCTCCACAACTGCTAAAACACCAAACATGAGATTAGGCTGCAAGTATAATAGGAAAACATTTTATGAGAGATTAACTATGCACCCTAAAATCAGCAAGGAGAAAGAAAATGCAATGGAGGTAGGATTCAGCATGCAGTCTGCCTCTTCTAATGATAAGCCGCAAACTAAGATAGCATCCAGTACCCAATAACAATAGCTGAATTGGAATCAATGCCAATGTTGTGGTTACACTAAGGACACGGTTTAAACCCCTAGGGACTTTAACAATGACAGAATGTGCTTTCAGCAATGCCCTGGCTGAATCTACAAACTGAAACTGTATTTACAGATTTTTTTGCACTGCTAATTAAATATTTGTTACTGCAATATATTACTGTTCTGCCTTCTAATCCACTGTAGCCACACATATTGAGCTGGAGAAGCTACATGCAGCTGTGATGGTTCTTGAATTCCTAGGAAATGTAACGAAAATGAGCTGATTTGGTAGACAGCAGTTAAGGACAAACTCAAAAGGTCTCATACTTACACTGAATTTGATCATGTACCACCAGAGCAAAGTGATCTATTTCCAAGATATGAGACAGCTTCCCCAAGTTGTCTTGCAGACGAATCTGCAAAGAAAAAGTATTGAACTCGAGAAACCAAACACATGGCTTTATAATAAATGTATTACACAGGCAAGCTTCGTAATCCTTCCTCCACAGGACACCTCTCCCACAAGGCTTTTGAAAAAGTAGTGTTTGTGATAGTGAATTGGTTGGAGTAGCAGGCTTCTGTTAAATTCAGCTGTTTTAAATAAAAGTGAAATGAAAAAGAAGGGATGTTCAAGATAGAGTAATTTTAAAAATTATGGCATGTAAGTGTTCTTAATTCGATACAAAGTAATTTCAAATTCAAAAGTCCAGTCATCTAATAACAGCTTATTTTCCAGGTTTGCCAATAGGAACTGGAAGGAAGTATTTAAGAACAGATACACATGAAAAAATAAAGGGGCTGGGGAGAGCCACATAAAACTCCATCAGCAGATTAAAGAAAAGCAAAGATCTCTATTTTCGGAATAATTATTTTTCTGCAGACATATGATCTCCAAAATATTTTCCTTTGAAGCCCATATTCAAATACGTCTCCATCTGTAGTGTAGCAATATATCCAATTGTTAACATGTCCCCATCTATGAGGCAAATCAGACCTCTCTACAAACCTGAGAAATGTCCTATGTTTACAGAAAAACCTAAGAAAAGAACTGGAAGATTAACACCGCTGCCACCAGCTAGTTTTACCTTCTTATCAAAGACATTTTCCCCCATTTTCTTGTAGATTTGGGATATTCTTGCTGCTCATTAATGAAACCACCAGAAGGGCAATGGTTCAGTACAGATAATGTGCTTGAAATGCAGAAGTTCCCCATTTCACTTTCTGGCACCCCCAGTGAAAGTACCTCAGGGATCAAGATCAGGAAAGACCTTTCTCTACCCAAGACCTGAACCACCACTGTCAGTCAGACTGACAACACTGGGCGGGATGGAGCAATGGTCTGACTTGGTATGAGGCAGTTTCATATGTTCATATGTGTTGACTAATGCACTTTGGAATACACTTTGCCAAACAAACCACATGCATACCAATCTATACCAAATACCAATCTATACCAAATACCAAATCTTTTCCTAGACTTTATGTTAGTATATACAGAAGCGAATGCCACCATGGAGCTGGATCCAAAGGCACCCTTCAGTTCATGGAAGGAATTCTTCCACTGAAGAAAGGAAGTAGCAGAAGAAAATGTTATACTGTTTTAAACATTTTACGTGGGAGACATCTTTTATGAGGTAAGGGTGGCTTTGAATCCAAACTAATAATTTACAAAGCTGAAAAAAGCCCAGAGAAAGAGGAAATAAAGTTTGCTGCTGAGTTTAATTCAGTTGCTTCACTTTGTGGTTGCAGGAATCCCTTTGCCCTCTTTTGATCCTCCGAGATCATTATGGTTCTGATTTACAATGTATACCAAGAGATTCAACAGTATTTGATAATTTTAAACATAAAGAAAGAAACCAAAAGCAACTTTCTAATTTAGAAGCAATATTACCTTCCATAATAGTCTTTTTTTTTGCTTTACTGAACCCTGTGCTTTAAGAATCAACTTTAAGTATACCCAATTATTTTCTTGTTCAAATAATAGAGAATTGAGGACTTTCTCTTTCAATGGTAGAGCGTCTAAGGCCAATTGCCAAATATAAGAGTTTCTTATGGAATGTGGTTTCACCACCTCTGCTTGGTACAGCAGCATTCTTAATTAAAGAGGATGGATGGTTGACAGAAATGTTAGGTATTCAATAAACAAGAGGGGTAAAAAGAAGGTACTCAGACTACATTATTTATCATGGCAAAGAAATAAGGAAATAGAAAAAGGGACAGAAACCAAAGAAGAAGCTGTGCAAGGGCCAGGGCTGTGTATACACTGTGTACTTTTATGGCATAAATTAAAAACCCTAAACATGGAACAGAGACTTTTAGCTCTAATTAAAGCGTTCCACACGAATACAACTTGCCAAATAAGAACTTCAAGAGATGGCACGTTAACAGAATCAATTATGGTTAACAAAGGGGTTAAACAAGGTTGCCCACTGGCACCCAGTCTATTTTGCCTATTTCTCAAATGACTTCCCTGCAACCTTAACTAAGAATTGATGGCCATCCTCACACGCTTTAGGCTACGCTGCATATATCCAACCCTGCTTTATGCAGACTGACGCTTGTTCTTCTTTGTCATATTCTCCAAGTAGGCTTAAAGCACAGCCTACTAAACTGCAGTGCAGAATACTGTCATGTAAATAAGCTGATGCTTAACTATGACAAGTCCAAAGTCATGATCTTTGCAAAATCTAGGTGTAAATGTAGCTGGAAAGTGAACAACCACATGTCCTAGAGCAAGTAAGTCAGTTTAGATATCTAGGGCTCCTATTCAGTTACAACCTATCTTGGGTCCCTCACAGCGAAACAAGCAGAGAACAAAGGAAACTAGGGCAGGAATGCTGCAGCGATTCTGGTTTTTTTCTACTCTAAAGGACACCAATTTGTCCCCGCTGCACTGAAAATCTTCAATGCAAAGATAATCCCTCAACTATTATATGGAGCCCCAATATGGTTCCCCGAAATTAAATCACCTTATGAGTCAGTACAGGGATACTTTTTGCGAAGAATTTTAGGGTCACCAAGGTGTGTCCCATATGACACCCTATGCAGAGAAACTGGACAAAATAGTATGGAACTGATGGCATGGACAAGAGTACTTAATTACTGGACCCAAATTCATTTTGAGCCCAGACCCAATAGTTTTATACATCAACTCTTATCAGAATCTACATCTGTGAAATGGTTGGCTGACATAGATAAGAAACTTAACAACATGGGCTTAACAGCTGACCAGTTCCAAACTATGTCTGCCATCAGAATTCATAATGAAATTAAATCTGTTTTAGTTGAACGAGAGAAACTGAGAATGTTGCAGGAGGGGGGAAAAAGCTGCTCCCCACAGGCCTTGGGAATTGTCCGATCAGATTACTGTGCCAACTATCTGTACATTCTGTGCAACCCCAAACAACGCGGGGAGTGTACACTTTGGCTCGTTTAATGCTCCTACCTAACGCTATGACTCTTGGCAGGTATAATAACACTCCATATGAGAACAGGTTATGTCAATGTAACATGGCCGTTGTTGAGACAGAGTTCAACATGTACTATTGGAGTGTCCAATATACTCTAGCCCATACTCATCCATGTACATCTGTCCATTGGTAGAGAGCTCAAACGCTGTCAGGTTACCATCTGTGATGAACTTTCTACTCAATGGGTCCTGTGATCTTGTATGTGAGAATGTTGCAAGTTTTTTGAGGCACTATTTGGTCAGGCGCAATCATTGTCTACATAGTAGTAATGGTTAATTAATTTATATGTGTGCGGTTTACAAGGCGTGGTTGTGAACGTTTAACATTGTTTTAATGTATTTAATGTATTTAATGTTTTAATGCATTTTAATGTTTTAATGTCTCAGTTAGTAGATAAATGCCTCTTTTCTACTTTTCTACTAACTCTGTAGTTTATAATGCCAATAAAGGCTTTGGAATTGAATTGTATACACTGTGTTGTCATACTGTATACTTTAAAAATAAAAATACACATCAAAATTATGCGCTAGGAGAACCCAAATGGTCTCTTCAAGTGAATTGTGCAAAATGCACAAGAAACAAATTTGCTTATCTTATTTCATATAATTTACATTGGTCAGCAAGTTTGTGGGGGGGATTTCCTATTCAGCCCCTATTCAGCCCCCATGCCCAGGCTTCTGAGATTTCATCAGGTATTGTCAGAATACTCTGAAGCTTCCCTTGGGAGCCAGAAGAACTAAAAATATAGGGTAAAGACTGATGTATATTAATATAAAGGCAGTGTGAAGTGACTGGATTCCCATTACTGTATATACTGGCGTATAAGACTACTTTTGAACCCTGGGAAATCATCTGTAAAGTCTGGGGTCGTCTTATACGCCGGGTACTCTTATATGGCGAATATATCCCAAACTCTGGAAATTTTAACTGGAAAAGTGGGGGGGTCGTCTTATACTCCCAGTCGTCTTATACGCCGGTATATACGGTAGCTTTGCAACTATGACGGAACTATGATGAGAAGAACTACGAGTCAAGACCACCTTTATTGGCATATCATACACTCTACCAAATCAACTGTCAATCTTGCTTTTCCTTTCTCTTTCATTCCTGTTTCTCTCATTTTCTAAGTGGCTGCTCACATTAATTTAATTGTGTAATTATTGTTGCATTTAATGGGCAGTTCATGAGCCACGAGTGAGAATATTTCTGGGAGAAAGTTAAGATGCATATATGATTAAAGGTAACAAAGATGTAGGTAACGTCTAAATAAGCACTAACACATTAAACATGTCACCTACTAGGCAGCCAATTTAGGTTTGGTATTTCTTCTATATTAAGAAACAATGCTCATCACATACAATTGTAATCATATATCTATCTCATATCAACAGAATTTCATCATTCACTGTTGTATCATCACATGAATTATTTTTCTCTTTTTCTATTCAATAATCTAAACAAACAGTAACTTCAAAGGTGTTTCCACATTCATTCAAATTCCAGATAATTTTTGCTGGCAAGCAATTAATTAACTTTGTATTGAATTATGATTTAGTGGTCTTAAATGGAAATAGCAAATTAGAGCCTATAGGTGATTATACCTGCTTGACTTCAATGGGCTCTTGTGTAATTGATTAAGTGTTAATTTCTCCTTGCTTGTTCCCCCAGATCTCTAGCTTTTGGGTAGGTGACAACCTAAGGGGAGGGAGGTATATAAATTAAATATACCATACCATAACCTCCCTGTATAAGTTGAACTTTTTCCATAAAATTCCTCTTTTTCCATTAAGCCTCAAATCCACTTTGTTACAGAGAGGACCTCAGAGTTAACTCCAGTACCAATCAGTGAAATGCATTCTAGAGATTGTAGCACCCTCCTCATGGCAGATGGATCCTAATGGAATAATAGAAACACTATCTAATATATCATACCTTTTAAAACCAATCTACACAAAGGTATCTCTGACCTCCCAAACTGGTAAGGCTCTTGAGCATGGGTGGACAAATAGCTAGTTTGACAATGACTGTAAAGAGCATATTAAAAAAATTAGAGCGAAAGGCCATCTACTTAGATGTCAACTCTCCAAATAAATTCATCTGACCTCAAAGCCTTGAAGCGTGCTTTCAACATTTTGATAAAACATAAAAAGAGGCTAGGGACTTGCCATAAATGGAAGTTATTTATGTTATTAATAAAAAAGAGTTCCAGCTATTTTGGAAAATAGTCAACAATAACCTTTCAAAAGATCCTAGAACTCCATTATGTATTGCTCCTGAGATATGGGAACAATATTTTACTCCCTTGTTTGCAAAGCCCATGAATGCCAACCACAATCTCAAGTTGATAAAGACTGAGCCTTCACCAATTGATTTATGGGCTCAAGTTACCCCAAACATGGTGGCAGCATTGACAGCTAAGACCAAGGAAACCTCCTGGGCCTGATCTGATTCCAAGCAGATGTATTATGGTGGAATAACTTACTTGCTACACTTTTTACTCAAATAAATGCTTCAGAAGTTATTCCGAAGGAATGGAAGCATGCAATAATAGTCCCTACTCATAAAAAGGCCCCAAAGACTAACTACCAACCCATTAGTTTACCATCTACTCTAGGCATGGTGTATACAGATTTTTACTTTCAAAGCGCAGGGACTAGATGGACACGCAATCTATACTTTATCCTGAGCAGGCAGGATTCAGGAAAGGCATCTCAGTCATTGATCACTCCCTCACTTTGTGCCATCTGGTGCAACAATATCCATCTTTCATGGGAGGCAAGCTTTATGTAGCATTTATGGATTTACGAGTCGCTTTGATTCAGTCCCAACATCTCAATTCTTGATTCAGTCCCAAGATCTTGACAAAGCTAGCTAAGACAACAAGAAACAAGAAACCTCTGCAGCTAATCTCTGGGCTGTATGAAAACCTAACAGCACAGGTCCAATACAAGCTGAAGGGTCAGCTGAGTGAACATATTTCCTTATAAAGGTTGTCTTCTAGGCCCTTTATTGTTCAACCTCTATGTAAATGATATGATTCCCTATATTAAGAGCCTTGCAATGCACTCACCTATATTGACTGACTCTGAAACACCAATGCTCATTTATGCAAGCAATATGCTGCTTCTGTTCTGTGAACCTAGTCCTGACAAGAGCATAAAAATGTTGCATGTGTTGTCCAGAGGCAAGTAGCAGGCGTCTTAAGCCTGGCTGCATAAGGCTTAAGCCAGCTTCCTTGTTCCAATCCCCCTTCTGCAGTTAGCCAGGAACTATGGCTTGACTACTGGAGCCAGTTGCCTCCAACCACTGTTTCCCTCAAGCATGAGAAGCCCTCCACGCAGCACCTGATTGCACACAGTCCAGCAGCACTTGCTACCAGCAACAGTGTCTGACTCCCTAAAGCACAGAAACACCAAGCAGGAAAGGAGAGAAGCTGTATTGCTTAACCAGGCATTCATTGCTCAATTACGCACCAGATTATACATTTTGCATGATGACTCAATTGAGAGCTGGGAGAGAAAAAATGGATTTAATTGCACACAGAAGCACCCCATATCCTGACAATATGCAGATCAGACAAACATATTATATTTTGTTTGCAGAATTAAGTTTGTTTGCTACAAAGTTAGTATAATGCAAAAGAGAGATTGTCTCTGTTACAGTTAAGTTCTCTTAAGGCTCTGGTAATTCAAAACAGAGTGCTATTTCATTCACTTCTCACCCCAGCAAACTACTACTGGTTGGTTACAATTATATTTTTCAAAGAACTGATTTCTGCCATGTAATAGATTTTATCAAGGCCACCAGTGCATCTGAGTTTTATTTTGCTGCCAGTTATACTACACAATACTGAATGGGTGTGTGTGTTTTCTATGGCCCAGCTCTGTGGATTCAGCAGTGCTAATGCTGCTTTGCAGAATTTGGCAACCATTGTCAAAACCTCCGGAAAATCATTATGATGACAGGCCATTAAACACCAGCAGTAGTTACAAGTCTCAGAAACTCTGAGAACAACATTAAAAATGGCAGCAGCTGCAGTCGCCAATACAATTTTTAGTCAAAGGCAATTTTCATCACCACTCCAACTTCTTGGTGCTGTGATTCAGCCCCTCTTGGACCTGGACCATGCCATCATGAACCAACCACTCTCCCAGATTGAGGAAATACCTAAAGGCATAGTCCAACAAGTGTAATAGCTTTACATTATGTAATGCATTTTAGTCAAATAAGTTTATTACAAAAGCAGGAGCTATTTTAAAGATAGGTTTTCAAAGAGTTCACTTTAAAGATATTGACAGGAAAATAAGAAGCACCACAAGACAAATCTACCTTTTTGAATTGTTTGTAGATTACTTTACTGACTTGGTCTGAGGGCTGCACTTTGCCAGCAAGCACTGAAGAAAGCATGTTGCCAAGGGTAACCATGCCCAAAATTACACTAAAAGGAAGAGAAGAATTACATGTCAGAAAAGATTTTCTACTAAGTGAAATGTAAGAGTCTCCCTTCTGCTTTCATATTTTAGGTCAGCTTTTTCAGACACTTTCCTCTCATTCTTGAATTCAATAAATGCTTAACCATAAGCTACGCATCAAACACTGCACACATTTACGGTTACCAGACCCCTACCAGTGGGGAAGATCTCCCGCTTTGAGCCCCCTCTCCCTGGCACTGTTCAGCTGCCTGGCGAGGGTCTTACCAAATGAAATTTTTTGCTGGCTTAACCATAAGCTACATATCAAACATTGCACACATTTAAGGTTGCCAGACTCTGCCAGGGGTGGGGTCTCCCACTTTGCGCCCTCTCCCCCAGGCAGTTTTCAGCTGCCTGGTAAAGGTCTCATCAGATGAAAATCAGGTGTTTTTGTCAGCACGATGATATCATTTCCAGAAGTGACATCATCTCATTGCAATAATATGGGAGATGTGCTGGTATTTGGGCAAAACCCTGATAAAAACAGCTGCTACGAGAGTTTTTACTCAAATGCCAGTGCAACCACCACTCTGTTGTGACTTCATTGTGCTGATGACAAGGCCTAAGCATAATTTTCACCTGGTAAAACCCATTTCTCCCAACACCATCCTCCCCTGGTTGCCAGGGGCTACCTGGCAACCTTATACACAACTAGAGAAATCCTAAGCTAAATTGTACGTCTCTAAATCCATTAAAATCAATGGCTTTAGAATGGTGAAACGTGCCATTTTCTTGCTCTAAACTGGCCCTGCCCACTCCCATACCCCCCAAAATGATGGATTAAGTCTATTTTTTATTGTTATCATCTATGACTCACTTTGGTTAACAAAGCAAATTACATTAGTATTTTGTCATGCTTCACTGTCCTTTTTAGACCAGGCATAAACAATCAGTGCTCCAAATGCAGAAGAAAATTAATTTTTTAGCAAAATGAAAAATTCACTACAATTAGTGAAAGCTGAAAACTAAATAATATTTCTTTATCATCATGTTTCCATTTTCCTTTTCTATACAATTTGGATCGTTTGCTTTAGAGGATGTGGTTCTCTTATATCGACACTGCTGTTAGCACAGTGCAACCTTCTTTAGCCAACTGCACATTAACTGGAAGGAACTACAGACACTGAGCTATGTCCTAGTCTGACCTACCTGAAATACAGACCTGCCTACAAACCTCTCACCTACCTGACTAGTTTCAGAGCTAAGGTGCAATTTGGGTTCAGTTAATTCTTTTATGGATCATCTGTTGAAAGAGTTTGGTTTTTAGGAGGTAACAAACTGTGTTATAATTTTAAGATTAGATTTAAAAAGGTAACTGCAACCTCACCTTTCTTTTATCTTCAAGGAAGCATAATGAAAATATCTTTTAAAAGAAAAATGTCAATTGTAGGAGGTTTGTGTCTAAGTCAGGGTCTGATGAGTCTTTAAATCAACTTCAAACAGATTTCTATGCTGGGTCTTTTTCTGCAAATGGAGATGCAAGCTCCAACTCACAGTGGGATGTTCAGACCAGCTACTGAAAAGACAGTTTCCTTTGGAGGAGAAAATCCCAAAAATCCATAGTGTCTTAAGGAAGAAAACCTAAATATGCATATTTGGGAAGGACACCCAACTGTATGCTCTGACAATGGCAGTTTAAAAAAGAGAAAGGGGGAGGGATCATGGCTCACAGGAAGAGCTTATTCAATTGGTACAGAATGCTGCATCTAGGAGATATGGGTTGTAGGGACCATATAGCTCCAATGTTGGCCCATTTACACTGGCTTCCAATTTGTTTCCAGACACATTTCAAGGTGGTGGTCTTGACCTTCAAACCCTACAAGGTTTGGTACCAACATACCTGAAGGATTATGAACCTTCCTGACCTTTACAGTCCTCTTTGGAGGACCTGCTTTGGGTGCTCCCACCACCTGTGATTAGGAGGGTGGTCTTCTCAGTAATGGCTAAGGGTTGTCAGCTCTGCACTGGGAAATTTCTGGATGCTTTGGGAAGGGTGGGGTTTGAGGAGAGACCTCAGTGAGGTTTAATGCCATAGAGCTCATCTTCTAAAGCAGCCTGTTACCTGGAGCTGATCTCTGTTACCTGGAGATCAGTTATAATTCTGGGAGATCTCTAAGCAGTACCTGGAAACTCCTTCCTGGCAACCGGCGGGAGATGTTGGGTAGGGGGCATAGGAGACAGAGATTGGCATCTGTGCATAATGCAGAAGTGTTGGCATAATGCAGAAGTGCACAAGAGGGATACTCCAGCACTTTTTCCTAAATCTCTAGGGCTTCCATAGAGTTTTGGAGAAAAGGCTAGTGTATCTCCCTGGTGTAATGGCAACACTTCCACATTGCACTGGAAGTGATGTCATCATGCATGGACATTGATTGCTCCTCCCCCTTTGGCATGCCTGCTTCCATCCAAACATCTGAGTACTGGTGGACAGATTGCAGGAATCACTGGGAAACTTCTCGCCATTAGTGGACATCTGGGAATCCTATTGGAAACTGGCAACTCTAATCACAGCACCACAGTTCTAGAACTCTCTCGCCCCAAACATTCATCTGCCCCTTTCTGTTACTGTCTTCCACCAGCGGCTGAAGACTTTTTTATTTCATTTGCATTCCCTCAATGAGTTCTCCTTCCCAGTGGCGTAGCGCCCACGGGGTGGGGGCGTTCTGGGGTTGGGTGGCACTCCGGCAAGAGCACAGGGTGTGCGTGTTCTGCCCCTGCTCCTTCCTAACCAACAGTTGTTTTGTATGTATTTACTGTTTTATATTATTTTAACTTTTTAACCTCTTTTAATATTTGTTTTTAATGAGGTATGTTTGGGAAGGGGTATGTTTTAATGGTATTATAATGTATTTTATCATGTAAGTTTGAAATAGTTGGCTGCCTTGGCAACCCTTGTAAGAGAAGAAAGGCAAAATATGAATTTTGTAAATTAAACGAACAAAAAAATAACTTCCTGGCATCTTCTGAAGCAAGTAGTAGGTGATGCAAAAAGACCTCAACTGGAGACTCTGAATTGTCACTGCCAGTCATAACAGGCAATACTGGTCTGGTAGACCAATGGTCTGACTCCGTGTCAGATGGAATCATGTGCTCAAAGCATCACTGGTCAGAACCTAGACTTATGAACCAATTGAAACAAAAAGAAAGCTCATCTCCTGGCCTCATTCTCACCCAAACCCAAACAAGCTACCTGTTTTCACTCCAAAGTGTCATAACCATTATGTATTCCTTGTGGATGAAGGCAAACAGAGTTTTGAGGATTTCTAGGTCTTCTTTAATCTGGCTCGGCCATATCCATTAGCCAACAGTTCTACTCTGCTTCAGGAAAGCAGACCTTCTACGCAATGCACCACCAGCATGCCATTATAGTTTGGGCAAAGATTGAGGAAGAGTCCCATTCCAGATATATATATTTGCATATTGTGGACATATATGAATAGTTCAGCAGGGGGTCTCAAATATGGTGGATAGAGCTGCCAACATTGAGGTGGAATCTACAGAGCTCCCGTTATTACAACTCCAGGAGCAGCTCCGCTGGAGAAAATAGCAGCTTTAGAGGGTAGACTCTATGGCATTATATCCTGATGAAGTCCCTCCCCAAACCCCATTGTCCCCAGGATCCACCCACAAAATCACCAGGTATTTTTCAGATGAGAGCTGGCAACCCTAATGATGGGTCCTGCGTAAGAAAAGCAAAGGACAGGAAATGCCACTGAATGTTGTATGCGTGTAGATACAAGTCCTATAGAATGTGGGTATAGTTGGTGGAAAGAACAATATTTAAATCTCCACTTACCCAGATTCATCAACAACAGGAACCTGGTCAAATCCCTTTTCACGAAGTATTTCAATGGTCTTTTCACAGGTGACACTTGGTAGTACTGTTAGGGGGGCAGAGAGACATAATTCTTGAACTTTCAAGTGCCACCACCTGGGAGAAAAAACAAGTACCAATAAAATCATTCTACAAACAGATTTTATAGCAAGCAGTTTAGGCACTAACTAAGAGTCACAACTTCATTCTTTGTAAATATAAGGTTGTCACAAGCCAATAAGGCCAAATAATACATTTTTTTCTATGTGAACCAAGCATCAGAAAAGGTCATGTTAGGTATTCTGGCATGTGGCTCATTTTCAGGTTGAGTATATGTTAGGGACACTCACTGTATTTGGTCACCATAGTCTGCAAGCACCCCTTTCACATCACATCACTGGCAATTGGGTGACTGGTATGGGATATGTAATATGTACAGTCTACTTTCCACTGTCATCCTTACATACTGACATGAGGGAAAACTTTGCATTTTTAAGGATGCTGCTCACATTTCCAAGTGTACAGGTCACTATGATGCAGACTAAACCTCAATGAACCCTTCCTTAAATGCTGATGAAATGAGAGGGTAAGTGTGACAAGCCTTTTTTACCCTCCTGAGGAGACACCACAACCTCCTAAGATTTTTGGGATCTAGATTTGTTATTGTTAGGTCTTGGAACCTTTAGCCAATAAACGGACTCTGAGGTATTGATCAGAATTTATTGATGAGGTATCAAAGCACCATACTTGGCATACTCTGACAAAACTGGCATTCACAGTCCCCTTTATTGCTTGCTGAAAAACAGTCTTGGGAGCCGAGGCAGACAGTGAGAGAGCCACCTGGCTTCCTGCCCCATGTGATAACTGATGTAATTCTTTTCTCATGGGACAGAGGTGCCAGGGTAAACCTAGTTTCCTACAAAGCATGTGAAGCCATAAAGTAGAGATCAAGGAAAGAATGCCCAGATGGCAGTGGTTACATATAGCAGGCTGGTTACATATATCTTCCGAGCAGCATTGATTTGTTACTTTAGACAGTTACACGGAATGGGAAATGCATCTGAATCACACAGATAACATACCCCTGACAGTTATGAACTATAAATCTTCCCCTCAGTTTCTAGATGATGTAAAGGTAGCAAGTTTATAGGCTTTGGGTTTGCTGCTGTGAGGTAAGTTTTCTGGTGCACAAAGAGATTCTTGAGATTACTGAGGCAGGATTAATAAACAAACAACTAAGAAGGTTTATTTATATACAAATTGGGTTAAAAGAACAAATCAGCAGCACAGGTCTCCAAGTAGACAAAGGAGAAACCTGGCTAACATTTAAACTTGTTGTGGATTCAGAGAGAAGTTAGACTTTTCTAACATGCTAACAGACCCAAACAAGCTTTTACTAACTAGCTATTAGGTTAGATAATCTCTCACACATAGGAGTCCACCCACAACAGTCTGCCCTTTCCCAAGAGTCACACTAAATTTTAAAAGGTCTGCACATCACTAGAGTTAGGCCAAACAGTTATACATTCTCTTCTAGAGATAGAGCTGAACTGCTCTGCCATGTTACGAGCACAGCTACCCTTTACTCTGTCTGCTCCTTTTCCTGGGCCAGACCTAAGCTGTCTCTGCTCTCTTCCTGAGGCAGAACTCCACTCCCTCTTCTCCTGTACTCCCTTCAACATCTCATCCTCCTTCTCAAAGGTGACTGAATGCTGGAGCAACACTCCTATGTGCTAATCTGAGTGGCTGATTTTCCATTCAGGGTCAGGATAGCTTCCTGTCCATCACATAAGAATTATAGCCTTTTCTCTTTTAATATCCCTTTGCTCATTGGTTCAGAACAGTTTCCCAGTTTCCCACCTGCCAATGTTCTACTTCATAACTTTTACAGCTTTTTATCTTTTTATCAGGAGATATAGCATGTTGAAGTGTGAACAAAAATTTCAGTACTGACCTTTTTGTACATTCTTTTAGGGACAAAATCTGTTAAATTGTAAATTCATACACAATCTTTTCTGGGCAAACTATCTGTGCTCCTTCAGAGTCAGTTGTGACTTCTAAGAGCATTTTTTAAAAAAATAACGGAAGATTACCTCTCAGGCAATGACTCTCAGTATGACAAAAGGCTGCTATCTATTTTAAGTATCAGTAGAACTTATCTAAAAATGGGGAAATGGTATTTTATGTGAATGCACAATACCTCCCTCTAATTTGATAACCAATTATGGATACTAAATGACTTTCTGAGTTCATTGGGGCATTTGGACACTACAGTCCACAGATCTTTATTATCTCCTTTCTGCTTCTCACACCATTTAATATATCCAGATTCCAATAATCCGCATAAAATTAAATTAAATAGGCCAGGATGCAAATACTCTCTTACAGAAGAATTTTGGAGATGGAAATATATTTTAAAAGGGGAGGATATATATAACCAGTGCCTAAAGAGAGTCAATGTAAACCACAGTGTTGGAATGAGTTTAGATTTATGTGTATAT
Source organism: Sphaerodactylus townsendi (assembly GCF_021028975.2). Lineage (NCBI taxonomy): Eukaryota > Metazoa > Chordata > Lepidosauria > Squamata > Sphaerodactylidae > Sphaerodactylus > Sphaerodactylus townsendi. The sequence goes on from NC_059428.1 coordinate 70,943,713, forward strand.
TCTCCCATGTTACTACTTGTTATAAATATATATGATTATACATAGAGGGGAAATAACATAGCAGAAATATGTGTATGCAGTGTGGGGATATATTTTTAAAAAAGGAAACAGGGAACATGTGCCTCCCAAAAAGCATCCAAAAAGCTTGATGCCCAAGACCCTCATTAAAACAGTGTAACATTATAAAACAAGCAAAAGGCCAGTGTGGAAGATTATGTTTGTGTGTGTGGATAAATCTCATTTTGTTTAACGGCAACCTGTATCATGAGAAATTTGTACTGAACAAAATTTGTACTGAAGCTTTCTTAAGTAATAAATTCAGCAAATATTATGAAGAATAACATAAGAGTGGATTGTGGGATGAGTGGCCTTGTCACAAATACATTTTACTAAAAGACAGTGTGAGCTCACCAGGGTTTGTTAATAATGTCATCTTCTTCTTTCATGAAACCTTTCTGAATCATCCATTTGTCATTCAAGAACTTGGACCTGGAAACCACCAAAAAAACTAAATAAATCACAAGCACCAATTTAAGTTGTACCAACCGTAAAAGTTAATAAATTATGAAGGATAACATGGAATAAAATGCCATTGTTTGCAAACATGATAAAAAGTTCTTAGCCTAAGAGAGACTGTTTATTTATTTGCCTAAGAGATTGCTCTGTCCATCTGAACGCCTGGGAGGGTAGCAGCAATAACAGCAGCAGTAATAACAACAAACCCGGAGGAGGCTGAGAAGACCGGAGATTAATTACTAGCAGCTCAGACGGAGTTCAGACGGTGTCAGATAACGAGGGCCGGAGAGGTAAAGGGCCAGAGAAACAACGAGGTGAGGGGCCAGAGAAACAACAACATAACGAAGTGCCGATATGAGTCCCATGGTGCCCGCAATTCCTCCGGCTTTTACCACCTACCGACTCCGTCTTTCAGCTGTGATTTGGAGCTTCCCCGCCGCACCGGCTTCCTTTGGGCAGCCTTGGCAAGCTGCAACACTGTGGAGAGCCGTAGCCCGGTGCAGCTGAGAGAGAACGGAGTGGTCTAAAGAGGAGACAGAATAACCTAGAACACCCTGGCTGGGATAGGACTGGGGCTGGTGGCAGAAACCCCTTCCTTTACCCCCCAAATACAATCAGCTCAGGGTGTTCTGGAGGAAAAGGAGCTAGGGTCAGTGGCAGCGGCCCTTCTCCTTATTCCCAGATCGAGCGGGAGCCTGGCTGCGACCTCGGTGGGCAAGCCAAGGCAGCTTTGTGACCTAAGTGCCAAGTGTCCCTGCGATCCAGAGAGTGAGGCGGAGAAACCCTGGGACATTACTCTGAACGGGTTGGGGGTTGGGATGCGGTGGCAGAGATTCCCCCCCATCCCTTGGTTCTAACCCTGAATCCGGCTTGAGCTTGCAGTGGTTGAGCCGGGAGTTCTACTGACCTGGGAAGGCAGGTAGAGAGAGCCAAGCAGACCGTAAGTTCCAGGAGACACATTTCTCTTGCTGAATATTTGGGACCTAAAACTCTGCCAGGACTAACTATCAAGGCAGGAGTTTCCTAACGGCTATTACAGCTCCATATACCACCGACCACTTCATTGACTTCCAGTATTAGGAGGTTCGGGGAACTGGTGGCAGCAGTTCTCCCATCCGCAAGGCCTGCAGAATATGATCTAGCGCCCTCTCCTGGCTCTCTTCACGTGGGATGCTGCAGCAGCCTGTAGAGTACTCAACTATTCTGCTACATGGACACTATATATATACTCATCTATGGCCCACTGGGTGAGAGCTTTGGGGCATTTACATTCATACCCATCTATAGCCCACTGGGTGAGGAGCTTTGGGGCAATTATATCCCACATAGGTGGAAACTCCAGGACATTATAAGGCGTTCCTTTCTCATTGCTTTAACCACTGCCTATAATTTGCTATTGTAATTGTTATTTGTGATTGCTGTTTGTGGGGGGTTGTATTGGGGGGGTGGTTAATGTTAGTATATTGTAAGGTATTGGAGTGAGTTTGCTCAGCCACATATTGTGAAATAGTACTGATTTAATTTGGTTAGATTAGGAATAGGGACTGGAGTCCACTATAGTGGGAGGAGTCTAGTAGGCTTTACAGATTAGGGAAATGGAAGCAAGATGGGAGGAATTGGGGCACCATGGTTAAAGCTGAGGGATCCCAGTACTAATGGGACGGGAGTAAGTATAGCGTAGGCGGGCGGCCATAATGATAGACAGCGGACGCGAAGTAGATGTGCTCACTGCTTGCTTTCTGACCTCCGACCTATCCCTAGGAACGCGAGGGATGGTGGCTGGGCTCAGGGATACTCTGCTTCGGCTCTGGTGCTGATTAATGCCAGGCCCAAACACAATCAGACCGCCGCACTCCGGGGTTCTCTCGGAGATCTGCGAATGGACCTGGCTTTGTGTCACCGAAACCTGGAGTGCGTGAGGGCGAGACCGTAGGCCTTATTTGCGGGTCAGCGCCCCCCAGGTTCTCGCCAAGCAAGTGCCTCCACCAGTCTCGAACCCAGGGCCGGGGGTGTAGTGGGTGTAGCAATGTTCATCCGCTAATTCCATTCCCTTCAGGGCAGTCCCCGTCCCGGAGATCACCCGGCATGGAGTGTGTCGGCCTGGAGTGGTTGGCCATAGCGGAGAGGTTGGCCCGGTCCTTCTGGTGTACCCGGTCACCTAAGCATGCACCGGGGGACGGCCTTCTGGCGTGCTGCTAGAGGTGGTGGCCGCATCTAGGTTGAGGAGTTTCTGGAGGCTTATTGTCCTGGGTGACTTCAATGTCCAATGCGTCGACACCGCCTCATGTATAATGACTGGCTGCAGACCTAGTGTCATCCCTTAAATGGCGCAATTTAGGCCTCTCCTTAATAAATTCTGGCCCCCCCACCCATGAGGCTACGGGCACACGCTGGATTTGGTCTTTGGGTCGGGGGGTTAATCCTGAGTGCAGATCCTCTATTGATAGGAGTGCCATGGATCCGACCACTCATGCCCCTGAAGCTGCTGGTTTGACATGCTGCGCCGCCTCTGTCTAGGCTGACGGGCTGATTTATGCCCGCCTCACCACAGAGACTTATGGATCCAATTGGTTTCCTGAATGCTCTAAGGGACCCCTGAACTCCGCCGCACACTCTCGATGAGCAAGTGGAGGATTGAATTCCCGCCTCTCTGAGTGCCATTCGAGACTGTTGCTCCCCGAGCAGTCCTCTGGGCGCTCCGCTCACGGCAGGCTCCATTGGTATACAGAGGAGCTAGCGCCAGATGAAACGCGGGTGCTCAGACGCTCTAGAAGCGCAGTGTGGGAGGAAAGCTCGTGGACGAAGCTGCGCTTGCGAACATCCTATAGGACGTTTATGAGAGAAGCTTCTATGAGATGGCGGCGACGGCGAGGCGCTAAGAGGGTTTTCTTCTCTCTCTTCCCTCTCTCGCATCTGCTAGCTCTCGCCCGGCTCAATTGTTTCGGATAATTCCGGATCTTTGACCTCTTTATCAGAGGGTTCTACAAATCGTGGAATTGGCTAGCTTAGCTGTGAGGGCATTTATGAGCTTTTTTGCAGACAAAGTCGCTGTCATTCGGGGCCTGCCAGGACCTTCCTGCCACCTTAACTACAATTCAGTGAACTGGAGGCTCCCTTGCCGCCTTTCCTGGCCCTTTGTTTGGCCCGGGTTTTCCCCTGCTCTCCGAAGCTGCTGTTGACAGGGATTCTTGGCTGCTGTTAGACCTACTACCTGTCCTCTGGATCCGCAGTGCCCTCTCCTGGCTAATTAAACTTGCCGGGAGGAGTTAATGACCCCACCTAAGTTGAAAAAATCATCAATGACTCTCTTGAAGGCAAGGAGTCTTTCCAGATGGGTTGAAGGAGGCAGTGCGTAACCGGCCCACTCTTGAAAAAGACCATGCGTTAGATCACTGATCTGGCCAATTACCGCCCCGCTCTCGAATCTTTACGCTTTCTGGGGAAGGTAATTGAGAGAGTGGTGTTAGAGCAGCTCTTCAGTGGGTTTCCCTGGATGAAACATCAGCTTCCGACCCCTTCCAGTCCGGCTTCCGTGCTGGGCATGGAGACGGAGAGGCGGTTCTCGCCGCTGTCACAGAGATACGCTCGTGATGCAACTTGACCGAAGAGCGGATCGGCGCTGCTGGTGTTATTGTTAGATCTCACCCACGAAGCGTTTGATGTGGCTTCGGACCTTCACTCTACCTTTTGGCCCACTCGGGCCTGTAGCCGCCTCACGGGGAGTCCGGGGCAACTGTCCTTCAATGGATTGTCACAGGTTCCTCCGGGGGCGGAGTCAGCAAAGATGTGGTGTGGGGACAAAGCTTCCCAGAGGTGCTCCGCTTCATTGTGGTGTGCCTCAGGGGAGGCATTGTTGTCCCCACTGTTATTTAACATCTATACCGGCGGCGCTACCCCTTGCTCAGTTGGTACGGGAGCTTTGGGCTGGTCTGCCAGTCAGTATGCTGATGACACTCCAGCTCATTCTGTCGATGGATAGGCGGGAGCTGTCACCGCCCTGCAGCTCTACAGCATTGTTTGGAGGCGATTGCCGCTGGTTGGTTACAACAGAGCAGGTTAAAACTTAATCCCTATCGAAGACGGAGATCCTCTGGCTTGGCCGGGAGGAGATTGGGGAATTCCAGCCCGCCCGGTGTGGGAGGGGTCACATTGGCGCCCGACCTCCTCTGTTCGCAGAGCTCTGGTGGGGTCCCACCTGGGATTCGCCTTCTTTCAATGGAGACCCAGGTGGCTCCATACAACCCGGGTATGCGTTTTTCCATCTTCTCGACAGGCCCGACGGCTGGCTCCCTTCCTCTCCAACGCTGACCTAGCCAACTGTAGATCCATCTGCAACGGCTGTCAAACCTCCAGGCTAGACTATTGTAACTCGCTCTACGCTGAGCCTTCCCTTGCGTCTGATTCGAAGCTAAAACTGGTCCAAACAAATGCAGCTGCACCGCCTGCTCACAGGCAGTGCACCATCTGGGATCATATCCAGCCTGTGTTGCACCAATAGCTGCATTGGCTCCCCAGTGGAGTTCCGAATCATCTTCAAGGTGTTGGTGTTGACCTTTAAGGCCTTACGCGGCCCTGGGACCCTCGGTACCTTCTCGGGACCGTGACATGATACCCCATATGTCCTCCCGAAAGGCTCGCACCTTCTGGCGCTCAGCAGAGGCCAATTTACCTGGAGATCCTCTGGCCCCTCAATGATGCTGGGCTGGTTAGCTCCCACTCGGGCCAGGGCCTTTACGGCTCTGGCCCCTGCCTGGTGGAACACTCTACCACCAGCTGTCCGGGCCCTGCGGGACCTTGGAGAGTCTCCGTAGGGCCTGCAAGACCGAATTGTTCCACCGGGCCTTCGGAGAGACCAGCCGCTGAGGGTGCCCTGCTTTCATCCTCCCCCTGCTGTATAGGGTCCCTAACATCATCGGGACCCATCACTCTTCTTGGGAGGGTTGCATATGGGTTCGTGGGATACTGTTTTAGAATGAAAATTTTAAACTTTTATATATTTATGTTTATATATGCTTTTATATTGTTCACCGCCCTGAGCCCTTTTGGGATAGGGCGGTATACGAAATCAAATAATAAATAAATAAATAAATAAATAAATAAAGAGATGGCCCTTTAGTCAGACCAACTTTAAAGGTTCACCTGAGGTAAGAAAACCAATGTGACACCTAAGCTAACACAGCCTTCCAGAAGCCTACTTTCTTGTGGCATGTAGCATGTCTGGAAAAGGACAAAAAAAATATCAGATGATACATTATGTAGAAAAGTTGAATAGGAAGAGTCCAGAAGCATTTGTAGAGAGTTTCTGAGAATGAGAGGAGTTCATAGAGAAATGGAAGGGAGCTATATAAGCAGTGTAAATGAGTGTGGGCTTCATTCAGGATTGTACGACCTCAGGTGACCATCTTGGTAAACAGAATGACTCATCCATGCTGCTGTTGTAAATACCATAGAGGTCCATCCTGCCCAACTACTGGCCATGGCACTAATTGGGTAACAATCAGATAGAAAGAGGACTTGTGCTATCATCCACAGAGATGACACCAAATCCTTAACTGTTAATGCAACTACACAGGATAAACCTACAGTGATGCTGTTCCCACACTGCTGGTATAACATCTTAAATGCAACTTGGTGGTAGAAAGTGCTTTCAAGTCACAGATGACTTATAGCAACCCTGTAAGGTTTACACAGCAAGAGATGTTTGGAGGTGGTTTGCTATTGCCTGCCTTCGGGTGGGCTGAGAGAATTGTGGGAGAACTGTGACTGGCTCAAGGTCACCCAGCAGGCTTCATGGGGAGAAGTCGGGAATCAAACACGGTTCTCCAAGTTATAGTCCACATGGGCACCTTAACTGCACATAAATGTTGTGCAATTTTGATTCTTGTTGACACCACAGTACAGTTGGTAATGTTAGGACATCTTACATACATTTTGCATTTCCCCTACAAAAAAGACACCAAAAACCACAAAAAAGCATTTTTAGATTAAATTTGAGTTCCAGGTTGGCTGAAAGGATATAAACATTTCCTGTGAGAATATTTCAACCCAATTATGCTCAGGATAGGCTTGTGGTTTGTTTCTTACATGTAGTTCCTGATAGAGTCAGGAAGGATGACAACACAGCGTTGGTTCTCCTTCAGTTGTTTGGCTGCCTTCACAGCAACAGACAGGGCACTGCCTGAGCTGCCCCCTGTCAAAACACAAAGGACACTGCCAGACCTCCACAGAAGCCATTTTGAAAATGCAAGTATGATAGGAGACAAAATAGATAAGAGAATCTGGGTTCAAAATCGTTTGGACACCTACTCTAAGCACCCAAAGATACAGTTGAGTGCAAACTACTATCCTTGTAACTATAAGGAAGTTATCAAAGTCAGTTGGCCCTATGTTGCAATCTTTAAAATGGAAATTATTATTAAAAGAAATTATGTAAAATATATGCAAATGTAAATGTGTTCTTTGCTTGGAACAGTTCAATGTAGTGCTTTATATTTTTCCCTCTAAAGCTCAGAGACACTCTGATTTTTTGCTACTGCCATACATAATGACATGCTCTGAATAGGGTTGCCAGGTACACACAGGCAGCCAGTGGGGAAGTGGATAATAGAAACTGTTTTTACCATAGAGTGTAAATGAGCCTAGAGTTGGTCAACTGACCAACCAAAAGGGATGGTGTCCAAGGATGCCATTTGGGTGGCCTGTTGGGTGGAGTGGCAATGCTAGAGCTGGGGTTCTCTGAAACTCCGTGACTTCTGGCACCCTTGGGCTGCCTTGCAGGTGGGCTGCCCCTGAATTAGGGATGCTGACCTCCAGGTCAGACCAGGGATCCCCTGAGAAGTATAGCTCATCTCCAGACTTCACAGATCAATTCCCCTGGAGAAAATGGATGCTTTAGTCACAGGTGTCAAACTTGCAGCCCTCCAGATGTTCATGAACTACAATTCCCATCAGCCTTTGCCAGTATAGCCAATGCTCATGTTGGGAGGGACTGATGGGAATTGTAGTTCATGAAAATCTGGAGGGCTGCGAGTTTGACACCTCTGCTTTAGATGGTGGACTCTACAACGTTGTACTCCACTGAGGTCTCTGTCCTCCTCAGCCTTCATCCTCAAATCTCCAGGAATTGTCAGATATGCATCTGGTAACCCTATTCCCCCCATCCCCCACTGGAGGCCACAGGGAACCTAGCAACCCTACCCTAAATATTAGCAGAAGCGCTGCAACATGTGATGTAAAATTTTTATCTGTGGGAACTACTGCAACCCTTTGAGTGTTTATTTGAGCTCTGATGGTTGCAGAAATTGCCACAGGAAAGAACCAGCAGCTCCCAGCCCACATTTGAAGCTGTTCATGCAGAAAGTTGTAGAATAAGAGAAGGTAAAAGCTGGCCCCAACAGGCAGCATCCCACCACTGTTTTCTCCGCCATTGCCATTGCGTTGGCTACCAACTCTATATATTAAAAGCCTGATGTCTTTAACAAAAAAAAATCCCCCTCAGACGGTGCTTACCACATAGCAGTCCTTCATCTCGGATTAACATCCGAGCAAATGAAAAAGATTCCTCATCACTACATTTATACCATTTGTCCACCAACTAGAAGAAAGGGGAGGGGAGAAAGGGGAATAAAAACATATGTACTAAATCCATGTCAGTAATGATACACACTTTCTCCATTCTACACTGTAGAATGCCAATGCTAATGAAATATAGGCTAGAGAAGGAGAAACTGATTCTAGACGGGAAACGGTCTTCACAATTCCTATTTTCTAGTCCTGGAGCACCTACTATCGACAATCTATGTGAGTATACCAGGTTTTGACTTCATTTGTTTTACAGCCTTCACAGAACATGGTCTGGCTTGCCCACTTAGGCCTTCAAAATTATAAACCAAGAAACTGCAAACATTGGCAAAAGATTTTTCAAATGTAAAGACAAATGAGCAGTTTTGTCTGTTGCTCCCTCTTCAGTGCAACTGCCCAAATTGCAGGGCTTTTCCCTCCATGGGGCTTCTCATCCCTAGCATCTCTTTTCTGGAGTTCACAAGAGGCAGCATGGAAAAGGTGGGAGATTCACCTCCACCAGTGTTTATTATTATTATTATAAGATCTAATCTATAACCCATCCAATTCATAATGCCTTTCTATGTGATAATTTTGTTTTTCTGTTAATTTAGGGTTGTCAGTTGCAGATTGGGAAATACCTGGAGATTTTGAGGATGGAACCTGAGGAGGCTAGAATTTGGGTTGGGGCATAATGCCATAGAGTTCTCTTCCAAAGGCACCATTTTCTCCAGGTGAACTGATCTCTGCCACAGGGAGATCAATTGTAATAGTGGGAGATCTCGAGCTACCACCTGGACGTTGGCAACCCTATGTTAACAGGAGTGTCTCAGAATACTGAATACCTTGCCTAGATAACGCAAAGCCTTGCAGACATTAATAATTAAATGTTAAAGGAAAAAGGTCATTGCTTACTCCTGAAAGTGGGGATTTATAGGAAGCAATTCTTTCTTAGACTTAATGCAAATAGATTTTAAAAAAAAAACACAAAGAAAAAGCATAAAAGGTTCTGAACAGTTTTAGGTGTGCATGTATGTAATGGGTGAAAAGAAAAATTATGGCTAGTATCCAAAGGCCAATGTGCAATGTTCTACACATGCATACAAAGGATTTTTTAGCCCTCCTCCACCATAACGGAAGGCTGACACTCTAGAGCACAGATGTCAAACTTGCAGCCCTCCAGATGTTATGGACGACAGTTCCCATCATCTCCTGGGGATGATGGGAACTGTAGTCCATAACATCTGGAGGGCCGTGACTTTGCCACCTATGCTCTAGAGCAGGGATCTGCAATCTGTGGCTCTCCAGATGTTCATGGATTACTATCGGCCATGGTGGCAGGGGCTGATGGGAATTGTAGTCCATGAACATCTGGAGAAACGCAGGTTGCAGACCCCTGCTCTAGAGTGATATTAAATGTGTATAAGAAACTGCAGAAGGAAAAATATTTCAGGGCTCCAAGTTCATGGAAGTGTCTTAAACATATTCAAGGTGTTCTGGGATCCCTTTTCCCCCCTTTCTATGGATCCTGCATGAAGGATTGCCAACTTTTATACTGGAATATCTAGCTGTTCCTTTCATATCAGTTTGATCTGCAAGCAGTTACCATGTGTTATTATTTAACTTCATGCAATAAAAATGTTTAACTGCCCATTTCCACTAATTAAACCTTTGTTGAAGAAACAGGACCTTTTTTCCAGCATTGCTGGCAACATATAGCAGTCCTGTGACCAACCAGAAGAATATTTTATTGCATTTTCATCCACCTTGTGTATTAATCACAATCAGCATATTTGGTGGATCTACAGACGACAAGGAATATCTAGTGAAGGAGCCTTGACATACTGATCTGTCCAGAACTGTAGGGATGAAATCGTATCCAATGCCTTCCACCTCGTAAGTTGTTTTCTCTGTGACATTCAGTCCTTCTGGCTCTGCAAGAATGGATCCTTCGGGATCAACACCTATAACCTGGGAAACAGAGGGGAGCAGTTCAAGATTTTGTAGTTTAACAGACATCCCAAATGTTGGAAATATTTCCCCTTGTTCCTTGTCCTGCTCCTTCTGATGCCAATGGAAAAACCTAGCGATCAGGCCATGACTTGGCCAAGCAGAAGATCAAAGAGTATGCCCTGGATACCATTCAGATGACAGACCTCATTACAATCTGCGCCAGGAGTCAGAGAACATAAGACGTGGGCATTAGGAACATGATTAAGGCTTCTGCTTGGAAAAGGGGGAAAAAAGAACACCCCCCCCCCCAAGACACAGCGACAGAGAGGAATTTATGATTGCACCTTTTGATGTACATCTCCATCTCATTCAAAGTAGTTCTGCAAGCAGCAGACATCACAAGCAACTTTCTAAGAAGAAACTCTGGGTCACTTCTAGAACATGGACCTTGTTCTTTTAAGATTTATGGTATACAGTTTCATTTTTTTAAAACAATGTAATCAAGATGGTAAACTTATAGATAAAAACTAAATGTTATTTAGAAACAAGACTGAAATGCTATCAATGCTATCAAGAAAATGCACAGTAAACAATTGCAATTTATAAGCCAACACTTAGAATCTTGACAGTAGAGGAAGTTTTGAACTTGAGATGTAAAGCTTGCTAAAGAAAGGGCCTGGCATTGTGGGAAGATTTAGTATAATACTTCTACTGTTACTGAACACCTTTCTCTTTACCCAAGCTTTTAATCTTTTTGAGCTCATTTTAATGTTTGCTTCGAGTCTGAAGACTGCTATATGGACATCATTTTAGGTTGCTAATACTTTTAGAGCTCATTTTAAAAACTGTAATTTTATAGCTGCTATTTTTTTAGAATTTGATTGGTTTGTTTTGACCTTGGTCCATTCAAGCATGTTTTACCATACAGCTGCAAGCTCTTCAAGTGAACCAAAGTGCTGAAGATATGGCTAGCAGCAATTTCCATTATCACACCGGCAATACTTTTTACAGCCTCTTTGATCACAGGAAATACTGCAAGTCACCTCTGTAACCATCTGGCAAGTTCTTTTTCTACACATGGAAAAAACAGCAATCCTTTACTGAATACCACTGACAGAATTTCTTGAAGAGGTTAATCTGGAAGAAGGAAAACCCTACAGTTAAATCTACCACTGCATTCATGCCTCCAAACTCGAAGCTAGACAGTGATGAAGATACTCTGGGACTTACTTTGCATTCAGGACATTTTTCTTTTATTTTTCTGCCAATGCCAGTGATGGTGCCCCCAGTGCCTGCTCCAGCTACAACCATGTCTACCCTACCTATCGGAACAGAAAAAAAACAACACCATTGAAACATTCTACAAAAATTAAAGACAAAAATCTAAATGAATAGAGGCATGCATGAGTAACAAAACAAACAGCTCCAACATTTTGTATTTCAGGACTAAATTATTCAACTAAAGTATAACTGATATCAGAAAGCAATGACACCCCACCTTGGTGAAAACATAATATACAGCTCCAACACCAAAACTTTTCCATTGATTAAGTAATTCCATATATGCTGGTTTCTTTATTACAGTATTTACATCTTGTCTTTCCCTGTGGCTCAAGATGGCCACAATACAATAAACATTACAAACTAATCCCCCCTGTTAAAAAAAAACTGTCCCAACAAGAGATACCAGTAGTTTGTATTCCATTAAACACCCTGGCAAACAAAAGAACCTTGCAACATCTAAAAATTTCAAAAGACAGCATACCCTCACCTCCTCAGGGAGCCCATTCCATAGAGACAGTGACAATAGAGAAGGGTTGGAAAATTCCTGGAGACTTTGGGCATGGAGCCTGGGGAAGGTGGGGTATAATGCCATACAGTCCATCTTCCCAAGCAGCCATTTTCTCCAGGGGAATGGATCCCTGAAGGCTAGTTGTAATTCTGGGAAATTTCTAGCCACCCTTCCAGGATCAGGGTCTTCCTGGCCTGTGGTAGTGGGGGGGGGGGGGCGGGGCGGGGGGGATGCATCCACCTCTGCAACCAGGCTGCACGACATGGTGCAGTGCTGGAGAAGGCATGCACAAATCTTTCTACTGCTTGCAAGGAATGTCTATGCCACCTTCCCTATTGCCTCCCAACTGCTCCAAAATTTCTCACATTCCCCCACCCCTTGATGTCTCCAGCGGTCATAAGGGGGTGGTACCACTCACTTTGGGAATCCCAGCTCTAATTCATGAGCTTCATATAAAGGCTGAAGACCATAGGCAAGATAATAGAACTCTGTGGCACTCTGCAGGGATAAATGCCACTCAGTTGATTCTAGGGTTGCCATGCTCCCGCTGCCCACTGGTGAGGGATTGGGGGAGGGTTGCCAGATCCAGGCTGGGAAACTCTTGGGAGATTTGGTGATGCAGCCTAGGGAGGACAGGGACCTCAGTGAAGTACAATGTCACAGAGTCAACCATCCAAAGCAGCCATTTTCTTCAGGTAAACTGATCTCTGTAATCTGGATATGAGCTGTAATTCTAGGGGATCCCCAGGTCTCACCTACAGAGTGGCATCCCTAGCTGATTCGGATCCTCCCTTTCCTCTCTTTAGTGCATTCTGCATATTCTGAACTTAGCCAGAGATTTTTTATGAGTAACGTGAGCATCCATACTAGATAATGCTCTTGAATCTTTTAGTGGCCAACATTGAGAAATATTAGCAGCTTTTGCTGTCACAGTAATTGATAAAACTAAACCAGCTGCAATCCTCCCTTATATGCCTCTAGTAAAGGCACAGGAACCTGCATGCTGCCATGGCTGCCTTTTGTTCAACGACTCTACATTCATTACTCATTTAAATTACAACACACCATGATAATGAATTGTAAGTCACATTGAGAGTCCTCCTGGAAAAAAAGAAGAAGAAGAAGAAGAAGAAGAAGAAGAGGAGGAGGAGGAGGAGGAGGAGGAGTTTGGATTTATATCCCCCTTTCTCTCCTGCAGGAGACTCAAAGGGGCTTACAATCTCCTTTCCCTTCCCCCTCACAACAAACACCCTGTGAGGTAGGTGGGGCTGAGAGACCTCCAAGAAGCTGTGACTAGCCCAAGGTCACCCAGCTGGCATGTGTGGGAGTGTACAGGCTAATCTGAATTCCCCAGATAAGCCTCCACAGCTCAGGAGGCAGAGCTGGGAATCAAACCCAGTTCCTCCAGATTAGATACACGAGCTCTTAACCTCCTACGCCACTGCTGCTCCTGGTATGGTATATGTGGTGGTATATGTATTAAAATTTCAAGTAAAAGGTATATTAGGATATTCTTTATTTAACAGCATAGGCAGTTAGACTAGCATTCCAAATACAGGTCACAGCCTTTCACTCAGCTAGGATAAGGATTACCTGAATATGTCACAGTTGGAAGAAAGGTTTCAGCAACAGGAAAAAAAAAACAATGGTGCATTCTGCCTCGCTATCCCGCACATGTATTGTTTTTTCTTTTGTTTTGAGGGGGATGTCTGCGAAGCTATGGTGTAACGAACTTGCCCCACCCTGAAGGGCTGGCGTACAACAGGCCTAATTGAGAAGGCCTTGGCAACAGCCAGAGTATGAGAAAAAGGCTCCACAAGCAGAGAACCAACCTAATTGGTTGGGAAAGGACCAATAACATTTGGCCAAAGCTAGGGGAAGCTAGTGTGCTTACAGCACTGAGAGTGCTGATCGGAGTCTGTCAGAGAGCAGTCCAGACTGAAGATCAGTCAGAGCAGAGCAGAGTTTGGCAGAGAGGAGTCTGTCAGCTCTGGAAGAAAAGAATTCTGTCTCAGCAGAGTTGGCTGACAGAAGTCCAGTTCCTGTCTAAGCGGTGTATGCTTGACAGAGAGAGGAGGCCCTGACTGGGTGCAGATTGAAGTGCCCTTCAGGAGCTTGGCGGTTTTAAAACTGCCCAGACCTATCGAGTCTGCCTTGCCCCTGTGTGTATCACCAGAATCACCAGTCTGGGAGAAGCCAGTCCAGAGGCAGTGAAGCCATATTAGGACTAGTGGGAGAGAGGGAGGCCAAGTGTGCCAGAATCTCCTGGGCTTGGACTGTGTGTTTGGGTGTGATCAGTGGGTATTGGAGCAGTGAGGTATATAAGGTGTCTCTCTGTGTGTGTAAGGGAATTTATTAGTCTCAAAGCTAAATCTTCTCCCCTTAAGAGACACCCACTAAGCTTATCTGTGTGCATATGAATCTGAAGTAACATACTGCAAAGCTCTGAAAGTCCATTAAAGCCGTAAGAACCTCTCTTGAGTCAAGTATTTTAAGAAACTTTTTTTTTAGGTTCTCAAAAATAAATTCATATTTCTCTATGTTTAAGCTACTCCCCTGTGCCAGCCTGCGTTTATGTGTGAGAGGATTGTGTGTGCCTGTCTGCGTAACTAGATTCCCAGCCAGTTTTTGAGTTCCCTCCATTTTTGTTAAAGGGACTCTGAAGGACATTCCCCTCAGATCAAGTGTGTGTATGTGAGGTGGGATCCTTAATGTTTTGGCAAACCAGTAGCAGTTTGGGGGATTTCTAGTTTTCTTTTCTTTTTATGGTGGCAGCGAAGTAAAATAAGAAGATCCCTTTACCCTAGCTTGAAGGATAGTGTGGGGATCCTTTAAATCTACATATATATATCTCGCCCTCCTTCTTCTCCCAACAGGGTCTCGAAGTTTGAAAGGGCTCTCTCTTTCCCTGCATATCCTTATCCTTTACATATGGTGACACAAATATGTGCATATTGCAGCTTCTCTAGTTGTGTCGCCATAGCTTCATAGACATCCCCCTCAAAACAAAACAAAAGGAAAAATGACCTGTTTGCAGGATAACTAGGTCAAAACAAGCTTTATTCAATTACTTTTTACAGCGAAATTGCATGCGGATGAGCTGAAAGCAGAGGAAACCTCCATGGAAACCCTTCACCAAGTGGCGTAGGCATGGAGAATCTCTGAAGCAACACACAAATTGGCAGGCGCAACTGTGAAACTGACAAGAGTTCCATGCAGAAGATGGGAAAAAAATATCTGTTTTGGCTGGCAATGCTTGTGTTCTCCAGTACTGTGGGAACATAAAATGCCAAAACGGATCTTCTCAAATCATCTTCAGAACCTTATATTTCTGTTGTGCTGAATCCATGACTGAGAGCTCCCTCTACTGCTCCAAGGTACAAATTCAATAAAACAATATGCTTCATGACTGAGTATTTGACTTCCTGAGGATATTTGTCCTTCATGTTCTAATTCATAAGTTCCCTCTAATATATAAGCTTTCTCTGTGTTTTCTAGAATTCTGAACAGTAACATCACATGCAGACTTAACACACCTTCACACTGCTGCAGGATCTCCTCAGCTGTTGTGTCATAATGTGCCAGGGGATTACTTGCATTGCGGTACTATAACAAAACATAAAGAGAAATGCAGAGGATCACAAAAGACAGCCTAGCAAATTATAAGGACTGCAACACTGAGACATATAGACTGAAATGTCTCTGTATACTGTACATCATCTACCTAGGAATACATCCTATGGTTACTGTAGCACAGAATACAAGGTACTTCTTTGCCAAGATATTTTCATCAACACATCAGTAATTGTGTTACAGACATCATTATTATTTACAAGGAGTTGCATTAATCAAATCTACTCTAATATAGTAAATAGTTTCCTCCACTGTCGGGAAAACTAAGCTCTCCATAGAGAGCAGAGTTACTGGGCACAACTGTAGTCTTGGATAAATTCATGATTAAGCCAAAATTAATAGTCACCCACAGACACCAAACCACAGAGAAATTGCTATTCTTATGTAAGATAAATTTAAGATAATCAGGTTATCTTACATAAGATATACTTAAGATAATCAAGTTAACGAGACTAATTTGTCATAATTAATTAGTCATGACTAAAGCCCTATTAATTTCAATGAAAACTAAGCACAATTGGACATAGGAGCATAATAACTGTCCTGCTGGATCAGATCAGTGGTTCACCTAGTCCAGCATTATGCCTCACACAGTAGCTGACCAGTTGCCTTGGAGGGCCAGCAAGTGAGGGGATTCTCTGTTGATGTTAAGCCTTCCTCAGCAGAGGGGTAAGAGAGGGGTTTATCTGTGGTCCTGAACTACTGTGGGAGGTAACACCTTCAGTCCGGGCCATGAATTCCACCTGCAGCCTCTCCTGCAGCTGTATAAAGCATGATCAGGCTGTTCCTGCCTTCCATCTTGATTTTTGTTCCATTCATTTAGAATACTTTGCGGCACATCAGGAAAATTGTTCAGCTGTAGCTTCCCCAACTTGTCCACACCTCTCATGGTCCATCCTAGGAACTTATTCCCTTGAAGCAGGCTGGGTACCTCACTTGGGATCAGGGCATCTATCATCTTCTTTTTGGCTGGTACTTCACCTGATCCAATATATGAGAATTGGGGATTTCATTCTTCAGTCTCCATGCCACCCCAACATGTGACTCTGGAGAGTCAAATCTGGCAGTAGTTGGAGTCCTCACGATTTCAGCCCCAAGAGCTCTCAGCACATCAACCTGATTTGAAAACAAGCAAAAAGAAATATGGAAGAGCATCATTTGCCTGCATGACTACTGTGATCTTTCTTGTGTATTTCAGATGACCTAGGTTACATGTTTTGCTCACAGCACATTCTTAACTCCACATGGTGTTATAATGGGGCTGAACAACCCATCCTTATTCAAAGTTTTATATTCTATCTTATATACAGTGGAACCTCATTTTTCATCCGTGATTCATTCGGAATTATGCAACAAAAACCGAAATCGGCATAGTCCAAGGTACGCCATTTGTGTATGTGCAACGCCGTTTGCGCATGTGCAACGCCAATGGCGCACCAGATTTACGCAAAAATTGCCTCAGAAGCCAATGGAATCCAAGGCGACCGACGATCACTGAGGCAACAAAACTGCCGGGGGCGACCGGCGAACACTGAAACCGGCGATCTCTGAGAGCAACGTTAACCAAGGTTCCACTGTACAGTGAAATTAAATTAACAGCTTGCAGGGCATCAGTAAACAACCATGTAATCAAGTGTAGATTTTTTAGTATCTGAAACTAAAAGCAACTCTGACCTTCTCCATGCTCATTTTCTCTGGCATTACAATGATACAGCGGTAGCCTTTCACTGCTGCTGCCAGAGCCAATCCAATTCCTAAAACAAAAAAAGAGATCACCAGTGAAAGAAACCAAACACGCATTACATTTTTCAAATTCCTGCCATTCTGACCAAACCACACGTCCACAGGTACAGACAGACTCACACTTTGAGTTAAGGCTCCTAGAATTAGCCTGTAAAGACTACATTTCCACGCTGATAAGAGGTTTGCCAGCCTCAGGTTGGGGAATTCCTGGAAATTTGGGGGGTGTAGCCTGGGGAAGGCAAAGTCTGGGAAGGAGAGGAACCTCAGCACAGTATAATGCCACAATCCACCATCAAACTGCAGCCATTTTTCTCCAGGAAATTTGATCTCTGTCATCTGAAGAAAAGATGTAATTCTGGGAGGCCTCCAGGCCCCAAATGGGGGTTGGCCACCCTTACTGACAAAAGCCATACAGACTTTACCATACTGTCTCGCTTCTCTCTTCCCAGATAACATTTACCAAGCATGACATTCTTCACAAAGTTCCTCTAAACTCACTCCACTTCATGCTGCTGCTCGAGAACAAGGAAACTTCTTTCCTTTCTCTCTTTATATCCTTCATTTCCTTGATCCCTCAGTTCCCTGACGCCACTGGCTGATCAAGCTCTCATAAGCAAAGGAGTCATAGCTACTTTGGTCTTTCTTGGCTTAGCTACTCTAATATCACACTGGAACCAGTGCAGTCTAGGTGCAAGCAGTGAACATAAATGGGATATTAAAGATTCTACAACTAAAATGCGAAGACCCATAAGCAGCTTCTGTTAGATCTCCAGTCCTCAGTCACCTCAGTTTTTTTTAAATAACATCTTCCTGAGCAGGTTGATGAAGAATTATATTTGCGACTTATGTAGCCTGATGATTGGGGGTGTGTGAAGAATATTATTGGCTAGTGACACCCAGTGGGTTCATGGATGATCTGAGATTTGCACCAGAGATGTCCTCAGAGGCATATCTGTAGAAAATGACAATGCTGGCATGCCCTGCCCGATTAACTCTACACAGAGTTTGGGGGCTGGGTATGCCTATTCAATGCTAGACTCAGCAAGGCCAGGTCCAGCTTTAAACTGCATTTTAAAGCTGGACCTGGCCAAGATGAGCCCAGGATTGAAAAAGCGTGTCTGGCTCCCAAATGCCATGTGGAGTTTGGGTGTTGCAAGCCCAGTTGAATGCTGAGTTCAGTCTGCCCAGGTTCAACATTCATCTGTGTGACTTGCTCCCAAATTTCTCATAGAGTTTAGGACATGGTACAGTTCAACAGTAGCCACCCGAAGGCTGCAGGATGCAGACTGGCACCTTCTTCAAGGACTGGTGCCCAGAGTATGTGCCATGCCTCACCCCACTCTAGATATGCCTCTGGATGTCCAATTCATACTATGTGCCCTTTACCAGTGTAATATACCAGTGCAAGGAAGCAGACAGATCCAGAAAACTACAGCTCTGATAAGGAACTAGAACAAACCCAAAAACAACAAAGTTGGATGCACCCACAATAAAATGGAGTGATCGTTACTAGCCATATTGTATTTATGAAGAATGAGAGATGTTAAACCAAAACCATTTTCTCCTTTGGATTAGATACCCCATTTGGTCCATTCCAGCAGTAACATTTCATGATTTCCTTCGTTCAAGGCTGTGATGCACTATCAGAAGGGAAGTTGCCAAAGTACAAGGCTACTAAAGAACTGCCAAATAAATGACTCGACCATAGCTGATTTCTGTCTCTTTGTTTCCCTGCTTCTGTTCACATGAAGAAAGCTCTGAAACACCCATACCTGTGTTTCCTGAGGTTGGTTCAATAATAGTGTCCCCAGGTTTCAAAATCCCATCTCGTTCAGCATCTTCTACCATCCTTAAACTGATCCGGTCTTTCACACTTCCTCCAGCATTAAAAAATTCACATTTTGCTACTGTAATATAAAGGCAACCAGAAAAAGATTGTTTTCTAATGAAGGACACATACATTAGCTTTTAATTAAGAAATCAGTACATGTTGCTTACAACTACCATATTCAAATATAACCACAATCCAAAGGGGCAAAGCCACATTGAAAGTGATGTGACCACTGTGCCAGTGCCATTGCTACCAGCACCTTGCAAACAGGCATGGATGCTGATGCACAGGCACTTACCTCAGCAACAGGGGGGTGCGAATCTGAAGTTCACCCATGGGCTGGCGCACCTCCACAAGAAGAAACTGTGCCAGCATGGAGGGAAGCATTCTGGTGGCTCCCAGGGGAGTCTTGCCTGGGAACACCTCCTTTTTCTGCAGCACAAAAGGAAGATGGGTTTTCCCCGGAGAGAAAAGGATTTTCTTCTCCCCCAGCACTAATGCTGCCAATAGCCTCTTTGGAGGTGGTGCTGAAGGCCATCCTTGGCTGCTGCTCTACCATCCCCTCCCCCTTGGATTGGGCTGTAGGTCACCTAAGAAGAGAGCAGTCCTTGTTTAAAAAACAGTTTGGTTCAGCCAGTGCAGTGTGTCCCTTTTAACCTGTAATTTCTATGGTGAAATGCTGGACCAACAGGAAATTTACTTATCTCTTCTGCACACATACTCTCTTCTCAGGAAGCTCATTTTTTTACAAGAACAGAAACCTTTAACTTATGATGTCAAGACCCTTAAGTGGGTGGCCAGGTGACAATTGCCAAGACTTTGTTTACAGGCTGCAAGTTTCTCATCCCTGCATTTAACATGTGGCAAGAGTAGAAGCAGAGATCAGGGCTAACAACATGGTGTGGGAAAGAAAACCGAAATCAAAATAATACTGCTATAGTGGTTGAATTTTTCCATCTCGAGTCTATAATTTTGAGATCTCCCAACAATACCACAAGCTACTGTGAAGATTTCTGCAGCTACATCTCAAGCTAATCATAAAATACTTACAAAGTTCACATTTAAGTCCAAAGAGATTTCCAATCTTGTTGATTCGCACCAGGGGCGTATCACCAATTTTTTTCAAGATGTCTGGCATAATATTTGGCGTCTTTGTTCTAAATCAGAACAGCAAAAATATGCAATAATAGGAGTGGTGAAAGATCCTGAGGCCCCCACACCAGCCACCCACCAAAATCCTACTACAGCTTGCCAGAATCAAGCTGAATAAATATACTGAATAACAGAATATTTCTCAGTGCCTAGTTCTACTGAATGATCACTTACATTGTAGCGTGATGATGTGGTGATTCAGAGGGAGATTTTCCAAGCTCCCAAGTACATTTGCTTGGGATATCGGGCCTGATCCACTTCCTCTCCTTCTCAGTAGTATTACAAGACTCTTTCTCCAGACCTCCATTGGAGATGCAGTTTTTCGGGAAATGAGAAGATATTGTGTCCATTTCGGCTTCTGGAGGGTATAATGGCATTGTAATCTTAAGGAAGAGAAAAGGCCAATATTATTATGACTCCATGTTTATCAAAAGCAATCCTTATGGCCAACTGCAATGGGAATTCAAGTATTAAACTCAGATTTTTTTTAAAAAAAAAATGATAGCCTTTTAGAAGAGGTTACAAATATGTAACTTGCTGCTTTCAAATTAGTCAGCTGGCAGGATAATTTTACTTGTTCATTCTTATTAAAAACCCCAAAACTAATAACAATATGTGGATTCATAGGCTAGCTCAGATAATTGCAATTTCTCAATGTGTTACATAAAGTCTCCTAAGCAATTCCTAGTTCTTTTCAAAAGTAGATCATACTTTTCCTTTTCAGGAACTGGAATACAAAAACACACACAGGGCAGAAACAAAGTGTGGCTTGTACTACAGGCAGAGGCGTATCAGGAGGAAATGGCACCTGGGGACAAATAGTCTCCGGGAGACTCCCAACTGCGCCTGGGGGGGCTTCTGTTTCATCGCCTCTCTCCCCCCTTAGGTGGCTTTTTTTTCCATGGGAGTCTCCTGCCGTCTGCCCTTCCCTCTGGGGAGAGCAGAAGAGACCGCCACCCTCCGAGAGGTGCTTTTATAAACACCGAGGCCGGGGTGGGACTAGGGGGAGCGGGGAAACCCCCACCCTGAGTGCTTATAAAAACACCTCTTGAAGGACTGAGGACAGCAGTCTCTTTTGCTCTCCCCAGAGGGGAGGGCAGAAGCCAGGCTGCCAGGCTCCTGTGGGAGGGTAGGGGCGGCATCCTTGGGCATCCTCGGCCCCACCCACATCGATGATGACATGGGCAGAGCCAAGAGAGCCCGAAGACAACAAAGCAGCAGGACTTCCTGCTGCCTCATCATCTTCGCTCCGGTCCTAGTTACGTGGGGGACCAATTTTTAGCCCCCCACGTGACCAAATTAGTGGCGCCGGGGGACATGGGGTACCCCCCATCCCCAGGCAGATACACCACTGACCACAGGTGTATAAAAAGTGTACTGCATTAGAGGATTGCTGCTGTTTTCTATAGTTGCCAGTAAGAAGCCTCTAGGAAGCTCTTCCATTACTGGGTTTTTCTTCTCCATTAAAGATAAGTTCATACACTACAATTTCTTATGATTTTGACTATTAATTCACCTTAAATTCTACAAATACTGGCTATTTCACAGTTTTGGAGCCCACCTAGAACATCCTTCAGATTAGAGATTATGCCCTTTGCATGTCATGCGTCACTATGTATAGCTCACGTTTCTCATTGAAACTCAAAATGGATCATATAATACAAACAACATAATCAGACAGTTATCAGACATCCAGTAAACACTGCAATAGTATTAGATTACAAAGCAGGTTGTTTCCCAAGGTGGGAGTCAGAGCAGAGAACTCACATGTACGGATAGGTGTCAATCTTACCCATTTGCATGAAGACTTTGCTTAGCACATTGCTAAAGGCTGCACTACACTGTATTGATTTACTGTTCACTTGCTAATCCTGCACTGCCTTCAGATTGTGTGTGTGACTAAACAAATCAAAAGAGTCTCCCAAGAAAGTGAAGATAATACTTGTATGCTGGCTGTATTGGGAAATAGATGCACATCAAATACTATCAGCCTCCCTTTTCCTTCCAGGACTGCTGATCATGTCACTAAGCGAAGGTTTAGAAGAGCAAGGTGAAACAGATGGGCCTCAACTGAGGTGCTGAGCATTAGCAATCAATGGTCTAAGAAATGATCCCGAACATGGTGCCTATAGACACAATAGCACCCACTAATGTATTTACTGGTGTCCATTTTCTTCTTCCCCCAAAAAAACTCTTTCCTAAAGCAATAAGTTGATCTTGGTTTTCTTCCTTAGGTTGGGGAGTAGGAAGTGCTTCAGAAAAGTCCAGAAAGCATCACCTTTGTGAATGTAGGAAGTATGCATTTAGAAACTGCTTTTTAATAAATGAATGTTTTCAAAGTATGTTTCACAAAGGACCTTTGACTCTCAAGATGAGAGCTCCAATATCCCTATGAAGCCAACAGCTGTTTGCTTCCAAACCTAACTCTTGAACAGCTGCACCACATGCTGTCTATTCAGCTGCAAAATCAGAGGACGCTAATTAAGAACCCGAACACAGAAATCTACAGGAGCAGGTAAAATGAACCACAAAAGCTAGAGCTGCAAGATATTGTTATTTGTTTATTATACTGCTGTTAGTTACTGTAACAAACATATTTCAGAATATTGGAGGGAAGGCTGGCGAGCTAGTTGGGCAAAACTAGAAACTTCAGGGGCACAACTAGGCCACTGATCCACATACCAGATATTCGATTTGATGCTACACTGTCAGTTGCACATAAGAAGAAAAAGAATTGGATTTATATCCCCCCTTTCTCTTCTGTTAGGAGAATCAAAGGGGCTGACAATCTCCTTGCCCTTCCCCCCTCACAACAAACACCCTGTGAGGAAGGTGGGGCTGAGAGAGCTTAGAAGAACTGTGACTAGCCCAAGGTCACCCAGCTGGCGTGTGTAGGAGTGCACAGGCTAATCTGAATTCCCCAGATAAGCCTCCACAGTTCAAGCGGCAGAGCGGGGAATCAAATCCAGTTCCTCCAGATTGTAATGCACCTGCTCTTAACCACTACACCACTGCTGCTCTTCACAGGCTCTCTGCTGGTACCCACTCCCTTTGTAAAACCAGGATCGAGCTTTGCAAACATGGAGAGAGGGAAATGGGTGAGTTCTCCCCATCTTCACAGGTACTCTGTTGGCTTCTCTGCCTCAGCAAAGCTGGGATCCAGGACGCAATCAGAGCAACAGTTTTCTAGAGTCCATTGTATTTTTTTTCGCACAAGCTTTATTTGTGTGTGTGTGTGTGTTTTCTCTTTTTGTTTGACCTATGTAAGTCATTAAAGTCTTAAAGTCTTAATTTTTTATAATTTATATTGATTTTGTAGCAACTACAACAAAACTAATATACAACAGTGATCCAGTGACTCTATACCACAAAGACAACATAGGTGAAAAACCACAAATAACTATTGGACTTCCCGCCCATCACTCACTGTTGAAATTATCCATAACATAATAAATTTCTGCTTTATATCAACATCAGAAAGCTTTAAGATCTTAGTAAGTACTTTAAGATCTTAGTAAGCCAAGGCAGCCACCACACCCCCAGGGCTCAGCGAAGTCACATATTTGTCAAAGGCACATCTAGGGAAATGTAGCCCAGTGCAAAATTTGACACGCACACATCCCGTATGGGTGGCCGCCCTCCCCCACCAGTGTATGGAGTATGAAGTCAGTGTATGGGCCCAAGGGGAAGAAGGAGGGGTGTGGTGGCAATTTTCCGCCACCCCCCACGTGAATATATTGCTGCAGCCTGGGGACATTTGACCCCATATGGCAGTATGCCCCTGGCCCTTGTAACAACATCATGAAACACTTAAAAAAATTTGAATCACCATCTTCTTTTCCTGAGTTTGCTGATCATGGAATGTCAGTGCCAGAAGGCACCTTGCCCATTCAGTGCATGAGAGAAAGGAAGGCAGGTCAACTGTCTGGGTTCAATGCTTTTGATGCTGACTTCCTGCCAGTCCTGATTAACATGTGACTGGAGCATAAGTCATGATCCCTACCTCTCTTCCAACTGGCAGACAGCCATATCTTAAGCTCACACAGTCACAGCTTTTAAAGAGAAACATTAATGGTACAGGAAGTTTAAACAAAAGCATAGTTGATTATGTATAAAAGCAAGAAATAAATGCTATCATGCTTCATATGCCTTTATGGATTTTTCACCTTGGATTTTTTCACACAGTAAGTTGCAGGAAGTCGCACTAAATGGAATAGTGTACACACTGTGCCATGATGTGCCACAGTATATGCTGTATTCTTCTCTAAAGCCATTTTCCCTATGATTAAAGAGACACACAAAAGCTTTCGTGCTATTATATCTCTCATTCCTTATAACACAAGTTTATTTCTTGTTTTATTTATGCCAAGACATCCATTTGTCCAGTTAGCTTTGATCTGCTGTGACGCTAATTTTAGCAGAAACTAAACTTAGTTATCACACCAATCCAAAACACAACTTTCCCCTAATCTGTTTGCAGAGTCCCTCACCGTTGCTAGAAAAGTTCATAACAGCATTCAGTACAACTGTGAACATTCAGCAATTAGTTATCATAACTAATGGGCTCAGGGCAGCAAACATATCATTGTTCGCTGCCCTGAGCCCCGTTGGGAAGGGCGGGGTATAAATGTGAATATAAAATAAATAAATAAAGTACCCTAGGCACACAATTCAGAGTACATATATGTAAAAGAAACACATATGGCAAAACAGGTAATTCTTGCAGACATCTATAGTTGTGTACTGCAAATAACTCTTATCCTAGGCAGGGCCTTCCAAAGATCTCTAATGTGGTGGTGGAAAGGGCTGTCAAGTCACAACTGAATTTCAGCAACCCTCCAGGGTTTTCATGGCAAGAGATGTTCAGAAATGGTTTGCCATTGCTTGCCTCTGTGTGGGCTGTATGTGTTCTAAGAGAACTGTGACTGGCCCAAGGTCATCCAGCAGACTTCATGTGGAGAAGTGGGGAATCAACCTCACTTCTCCAGTTCAGACTGCGGTACTCTTAGCTATTCATGTTGGCTTCCAAAGATTGCTAATAGAGGACTTTATACAATTATATTGTGCTACTATCAGAGGAACTGAGTGCCAATGTGATGTAGTGGTTAAGAGTGGGGAACTTTGATCTGGAGAACCAGGTTCAATTCCCCACTCCTCCACAGGAAGAAGGTACATTTCCCCCCAGCAAAATCTCTCGTATCTATTCACACTCAAGCACTGATTTGGAGATAGCTGTAGCATCATCAAGCTGCTGTTGCTTAGAGCAGTTTTGCCTTGGCTTCCCTGCCTGATGTTGACAATGATTATGAAAGTGTGAATGCCACTACTTATAATTCTAAGGAACATTCCGCCATGCTTTTGGTTCATTAAAATTAAAGCTACAGTGACAACTCTCACCACTAAATGTTAGTCAGAAAAAAAACCCTCAAAATTCTGTACAAAGTCACTGCAATAACGAAAGAAACAAATCTATGCAGAGAAACAACACAAACTTGAAACAGAACCATTAGTTCAGCATCAAAAAAGTCAAAAGTTCAAGGTATTTCAAAATCTTCAGGGTCAAATAATCATCAATCACAACTCAATTCAGGATCTTCAAGCAATGTCCCATTTGGGGTGCTGGCAGGGGCTGATGGGAATTGTAGTCCATAACATCTGGAGTGCCAAAGGTTCGCCACCACTGTCATAGACCCAGGCTCTTCTAGTGGGTGCCCTGTGCCTCTGAAACAGCTTCAAAGAGGAAGTTGGGGGCCTTTCCAGCAAGGATGCAGAACAGAGCTGTTCCAGAGAGATCACTGGGGAAGTTTGAGACTGGGAAAAGGCGGTTAATAGGATTGCCAGCTCTGGGTTGGGAAATGCCTGGACATTTTAGGGATGGAGCCTGAGGAGGGCAGAGTTTGGAGAGGGGAGAGACTTCAATAGGGTATAAAGCCACAGCATTCACCATCCAAAGCATCCATTTTGTTCAGGTGAACTGATGTCTGTCCCATGGAGATCAGTTGTAATAGTGGGAGATCTCCAGCTCCCATCAGGAAGTTGGCAACCTTAGTGGAGAATACCCTGCTGGTTGGCATAAGTTATTTTTTTACTTTTGTTTTTAATATGTTATTAAATTGAGTTGTATTATTTTCACATTGTTGTTACTCACCCAAAAAGCCACTCAAGAGGCTTCATGGCAGAGTGGATATTTGAACTGCATTTGACTAAAGCAGTCTCAAATTGTAATTTGAAATAGTGGTTTTATGGATTTTTATATATTCTATTTTATGTATTTATTCTATATTGTAAACTGCCTTGAGCTCCATAAGACAGAAAGGAAGTCAATAAACCAACAAACCTCAGCCTCTCAGATCCTAGTTTGATACTCTAAGCAATGTACCGGTATTTTGTACCGGTATTTAAGAAACACATACTGATATAAACATCTAATATGGGTAAACAGACCCTTTTAGCTGCACCCCCACCCCCACTGACCTGCATTTCAGATACAAGCCGTGCAGTGGCAATCTCAGTTACTTCATGATGAGAAACTATGCCTGACAAGATTCAGCAAAAGCCACATGTATCAAAGAACAAACAACTTCTCAGTAAACCAACCAAGATTTTAAAAGGGTATTTTGAAACTGTCATCACACTTGTTATGATACATAAATTGTCCTAATGGTATAAAAGCACCATACTGCTTTGCTGGCACCATGGACTTTGTTAAGCAGAAATTAGGATATCCATTTCCTAGTATACATCGGTGATATTAATAAGCCCTGGAGTATTTCCAGAATTTTAAAAGTATTTACAATGTTTACTGTAACAGCCCTACCTTCACCTTAGACTTTAGGCAAGAAGTAAAAGTTACCCGCCGGGAAAGGAGAAGGTACAAGATTCACTTCCTACTGCAAAAGGCAAAATTGAGTTTAGAAAAATGAAAACAAACACTTATGAAACAAATTTTCCCGAAGAATAAAATTAGTCTTTTATTCTCCAGAAGATGAAAATAACTTTTGAATAATTTTAGCACAACTGCAGCTCTCTCTAGGTACATGGGGATTAAAAAAGAACTTCTGTTAATACTTAACCAACACACACACATACACACAATATTATTTTCCTTGTAATGTTATACATCTGAAGCTGGAGGAATGTAAAAAAATTGCAGAAGGAACAAACAATTGTAAATCACTCCTTCCCAATGCCATTTTTGGGGCTTGGGCAAGGTGACTATCAACTGCATGACACTTTATACCTCCTCATGGAGTCTTTTTCAAGTTCTAGCAGGATCAATCAGTAGACTGGCTCAATGATAGTGGCACTCAGTCAATGGTCAATTCAACATATGGCTCCGGTTAAAAATTAGTCAGTGACAAATATCTTAAAGATTACAAGTGTCTGAATGGAGGGTTTTTCTAACAGTCTTGGGGAAGGCAGTCTTGCAGAAAAATCTGAAAGTTTTAAAAAACTGAGGGCGTTGAGATTTCCCCCAAATAGAAGAATATTTTGTATTGTCAAAGGCTTTCACGTCCGGATTCAACTGGTTGTGGTGGGTTTTCCGGCCTGTGTGGCTATGGTCTGGTAGATCTTGTTCCTAACGTTTCGCCTGTATCTGTGGCTGGCATCTTCAGAGGTGTATCACAGAGAAAGTCTGTTTCACACTGTGTCTAGTGAGAAGGGAACGTTTAATGGGGTATATTATCCATGTCCCAGGATGGGGAACCAATCAGTAAGTGTTTGGGTGGAACTTGCTATGCAAAGATGTGGTTGAGTGCATTGTATTGCAGGTGGGGTTATCAGTCCATTTTTTAAGGAATACTTTGTCTGTGAAAGTGCAGATGATGTAAACATGTCATCAGCAGCGGTGATGAAAAGCCCCTGTGACCTGAGATAGCTCACTATCACCTCTCTTGTGAAAGCTAACAGGTGAGGAGGAGAACTGAAAACAGTCCGTGGATTGGCAGCACTGTGGATGGGTAGCAAACGGGCAGATAGGTGGAACAGAAAAGGCCACTGTGTCCCTTCACCACCAAACGGTGGGGAGGAAGACAGATGGGCAAATGGACAGGAGCTGCCACCTCCACACATGGAGAGGTGAAACAGGAGGGAGTAGCCAATGCTGCTGCGATGTTAGCTGTGGAGGAACAACAATGTTGTTAGGTGAGGAATGAGCCATTGATGCCACTGAAATTCCCCCTCCCATTGGGAGGTGGGTGGATAAGGTGAGCAAGGAGGCAGGCTGACCAACAAGTAGCTCTCTCAGCAAACAAACATGTGGAAGGAGATGAAAAACTCCCCCCCCCCCTCAATCTCACAGCTCCCCACTTGTTTTAGTCTACCCAAAATTTAGTTACCGAAATCGGCCGAGTCTGCCTTTTGGAATAGTTAGGAAATTAGCTAGAGGGAGAAAGGCTACGTGAGAGGCGGGTAGGAGATCTACGTGAGAGGCGGGTAGGAGATCGACTCTGCAACAAGATCACTCAAAACTAGTTTAGGCAAAAGAAATTACAATTTTATTAAGGGATCAAAATAATAAAAATACACACAGAGAGAGTTAAGAGGCCTAAGAAATAAAGGGCTGAGCAACAGTGGGAATAGGTTAGGATATTTGGAGGGTGATAATTAGCATTCCAGAAGTGAAAAAGTCCAAGGGAGAGAGAGATAAACTGCCAGTGTTTCTCACAGAGAGCTATCTTGGGTGCAAGGAGGAAGTCCAAGTGCAAAGAATTGTGAATTTGGGGACTCTAGTTATAGGAAAAATTGACCCTCTAGAAATGATAAGAAGGGTAATTTCATGGGACAATATAACATTTCATTCCTAGACACAGAAAATGGTGTTGGAAATTATTTGATGAGATTAAACCTGGAAAAGGCCAAGATTTGGTGAGACTGGGGCAGTGCTGATGAGATTGAAACAAAGAAACTCAGGAAGCTTGGTGACCCTTAATAGTTGGACAGGAGGTTCTAGGTTTAAGAATGTTAGAAAGAAGAATGAAGGCAGCCCAGAAGGTTAGCTGATAAGATTAGGATGTGGATATTTGCAAATTCATTGTATGAACAAAGCCAGGTGTGCTTTCTCAAGACTAGGGTGTTGTTAACCAGAAGTGAGCAGAGGGAGATAAGGTACACACAAAAAAAGACACGCCTCCGTGCAAAGGTGCGACAGCAAGCCGCATTGTTTCCACTGCCTGCACAGAAAAACGGGACAGTGAGTTACTTTATCCCGACTGCAACCCGCTCTGCCTGTGCTGTGCGGAAGGGGCCCTAGTCAAGTGTGTCTGAGCAGTTGCTCCGCCCAGCTCCACCTTTATACTGCTGGTCCCACCCTCAATTTCCACCTGACCTTCAGAGGTAGAGCTTAATGGGCAGAGCAGTTGCTCAGTCCACTGAGCTCAGCCTGGCTAGGTCAAGCTCAAAGCCTGCAGTTTAAAGCTGGACCCAGTCAAGCTGAGCCAAGAATTGAATGGTGCACCAGCCCTCAAATATTATATGGAGCAGGAACGGAGCAAGGGGGAACTACGCCAGGGCACGTGTATGCCCCGCGCCCCTGCCACGCCCCTGCACAAGCACGCGCCCAGGGTGTCATGCCCCCCTGCCCTGTTGGTGCTATGCCACTGATATGGAGTGGGGGGGGGGGGCGAGCCAGCCCTGAGAGCCATTTTCTACAGGTATGTCCCTGAATGCCCTCTCGATAGGTCTGCCTGGTATCATACTCCTCTCCATGATGTGTTGGTTTTCTATGGAGATTTTGCATACTGGAAAGCTCTGAATATGTAATTTCCCCCCTTGTAAGCAAAAATGGTACACCCTGAAATGAAA
The DNA here is from genome assembly GCF_021028975.2 of Sphaerodactylus townsendi. NCBI lineage: Eukaryota > Metazoa > Chordata > Lepidosauria > Squamata > Sphaerodactylidae > Sphaerodactylus > Sphaerodactylus townsendi. The sequence continues at coordinate 70,973,697 of NC_059428.1, forward strand.
TGAATAGATTATCAATTGGTAGTGATAGAAAGTACCACCAAGTTGCACTCGACTAATCGCAACCCAGTAGGGTTTTCAAGGCAAGAGACAATCAGAGATGGTTTCCAATTGCCTACCTCTGTGGAATAACCCTGGTATTTCCACTCAAATACTAATCAGAGTGAACCCTGCTTAGCTTTCAAGATGTAACAAGATCAAACTACCCTGGGCCATTCATATCGCCTTTTTAAAAGTTTTGGCATGGACATGGTATTATGAAGTTTTATGTGTAAACAAAATTAGACAAAAATAAAAATGGAATTCTCAGGATGAAGGCACCACCTCTCTTTTGCTTTATTAACTACCGGTATACATGGAAGCCATTTAGTATGTCATGAAAGTAAGAATAAGGTGCCATTTTCTGAGCTCACTCCATTGTCTTACCTGTTTATTTTTGTCAGTGTTTTTTTTAAATTGGGGTGGTGGTGATATCTTCAAAACCCAAGAAGAATTAGAAAACAATACAGACAACAAATAGCCCAACTCTGCAATCCTAGACCACTACATTATTCATTGTTTGTTTTTTGATGACATCATTTATTATTCTGGCATCCATCTTAAATCTTTGTGAGAAAGGACGGCTATAAGTAAATAAATAAATTTAGGGAAACCCCCCACAACACATACGAGCTGTACATGAGTTTGTATCTAGTAAAAATCAGAAACTGCATAACCTTCAAAGCAAAACAAGTCAGAACTGGTAGGCCACAAAGAAATAAACCAAGCCTAAATCTTCCAGGGCAGAACAATTTTGGGTGGAGGATTTAATGTTATAGTGCCTGAAGGACAGGAATGGTATTATTCTTTCCAATTTTATCATATTAAATGCATGCTCTTCACATGACTCTTCACATGACAATTAAGTTGCTTTCTTTATGGGTACAGATATTTACAAAATATTTGAACTGGTTCATAGGATGGGTTTCTGTTCTTTTCCATGACTATACACTGCTTTGATAATGGTATCCTGTGGAAAGGCAACCAAAGATGAACAAATGATAGTTAAAAACAATAGGACAGTTAAAGTGCGGAGAGTAGAGATGCGAACCAATTGCTATACTAACATTTTACAAACACAGGGCTAGGATATTTCATGTTTCTCTAATTGGAATTCCAGAAATTGGTATTCTGGGTAGCATTTTGATAGATGAAATACACACACACATCATAAGGGGAAAGAGGGACTTTAGAAACAAGTTTAACTGGTTTTCTAAATTAAGAAAATCCGAGAACTGTAAGAGAAACCAGTTACAGGAAGTAGCACAGCACAAGAGGGATGCCCCCAGGCTCAGCCTCTGGCATTTCCAGTTCAAGGATCACAATTTCACCTACTGGGAAAGGCCCTATTTCATCTGTAACAAGCTAGGTAGACAAAGGGAATCAAGCAAGCCCAAGAATGTAGACTGCCATCACATGTATTTTTATGAGAACGGTCGTTTTATGGAGTTTATGGAGTGAGACAAGTATATTTGTTGAGGCCCACAGCAAAAGGCACTCAAAAACCTCTGTCCTACTGAATTACAGAACAAAGGCCCTTTCTGCACCGCAACAGTGCGGGGGTGCGTCGGCATAAACAATGCCGACGCACCCCCCTGGGACCGTTTGCATGGATGGTCCCAGGAGGGCGGCAGGCAGCGGTGCAGCCTTCGCACAGGCTGCGCCGTCGCCAAACGCCTACCTTGTCTCCTGGCTTCCAGCTCGTCGCAGAAGCCAGGGGACACGCCCCCACAGCCTGGAGCGTCGGCTCTGGTGTCACAGGCCAGGGGGGCGTGTCCCCTGGCCTCTGCGACAAGCCGGAAGCCAGGAGAAAAGGTAGGCATTCGGGAAAGGGGGGGGGGGAAATGGCACCTTCCAGCCACTGTTTCCGAAATACCTTGCTCAGGGAGCGAGGTTTGGAAACAGCGGCTTCGCGCCGCTCAGGGGTTGCGAGGCCGCCGCCGTGCGAACCCCTCCCCAGGGACGCTGTTTTTAGCGTCCCTGGGACGCTGTATTCCACCCATGTGGAAACAGCCAAAGCTTCAAAGTCTCCGGATTAAGATCTCTGTTCTATTATCATGCAGCTTAAAAAAAGTGATCTGCGAGGTTTCAGATTTAGTCAAATTATAGGTTCATATTCTATGTATTGGAAGCCCATATGGCCCAGGATTGGTGTGAGGGTTCAGGCAGCCCAGTGCTTTAGGTGTCTCAACTTTCATACTTCCTTTCTTTTACAAACGTAAATGGTGGAAACTGCCAGAGTGGTGAATACATCTCTCTATATAAATGAGTATCTTTCTCCCTGCTCCCTTTCTACAGTTTTCTGGTGTTGGTGGAACACTGGGTTGAGGGAGAACAGCAAAAGAAGATGAGGACTATATATGAAAAAGATACTGGGACATATAGTATAAGCACAAAAGCTGGAGAAGCTGACAAATGAAAAAGTGCAGTAAAGTTTTTGCACAACCCAACCAAGAATTTTTCCACCACAAACAGAAATCTGGAAGTTGCTCAGCCTCAGCTTTTAGAGGGCATTTATTACTGGATTTTACTTTTGTATGGATAACATATATACTTTCATGTCCTGCAGTGTGTCAATATCTGTACCACCTGAGTTTGCTTACAGATCGTAGAGCACCACACAGCAAAACAGACAGAAGGTTGGAGCCCCCCCCCCCACCAATTTTACAAGCAGGGTAAATAAAAGCCCAGTAATAACCACTGACACACAAAGCCTAGCGTTGTAGAATAACTTACATTTCACTCAACTCCCACTCAAAAATCATAAAAGTATTCTGAAGTACCTATTTGTAAACAATGGGTTCAGTACTGGAGCAGCAGAACAAGAAGTACTGGTGTGCGAGGAGGGGGGGAGGCCAAGTTAAACAACAGAAAATAACTACCCTTAACCACTCCAGGCTCTGATAAAACAGAACTCTGTAAAAGTTATGCCAAAGCAATTGGGTCTTTAAGGGGCTGTTTTTGCAGGGAAAAAAAATCTAAGTCCCTTTATGCGTGCAATACTTACCCCATGGCTGTTTGCTTCGCAGTGAATTTTTACTTCTGGGATTCTCTTGCTATGAAGTATCCCTAGCTGAGCTGATATGACAATTTGTCGGTCTATTTCCTTGTTCTCTGGGGAGATTGCTAGACCATGTCAGTTTTATGTCAGTTTCAGGCCTCAAGCATAAAAATAAAACAAACAGCCCTTTCCATCTTTCCAAAATGATGGCTGGAAGAGCAGGAGAAACTGTTGTTGTGGGAGTGGGAAAATGTGGGGAGGAGTGAGAAAACTAAAGGAAAGCAAAATGCATGGTAATTTCTTTTGCTCTCCCTGCAAAGGAAGAGGAAAAACTGCACTTTCAGAAACCATGGAAATTCTCTAATTGAGGGTATGGTGACTGCTGAAGAGGGGAAACGTGTGTAACTGACAATTCAAACCAAAGGGAATGCATGCTTAGAGCAAAAGAGACCATAAATGCATAAATGTCCTACATCTTATGGTTTCTCATGTGGGAAGCAATTGATCTAGTGTTGCTTCAAACCTCAAAAGGTGCCTATCCATTACAGTCTAGGGTTGCCAGCCCCAGGTGGAACCTGGAAATACAAGTGATCTCTAGACTACATGAATCAGTTCCCTGGAGGAAATGGGAGCTTTAGAGGGTGGACTCTATGGCATCACATTTTGTGCACCTACTTTCCTATTTTTGCTCTTTCCTGGAGAAGTCTGGTAGTTTCAAAAATTAACACCTGAGGATAATACCACACCCTATCCACACCCCTTTTCTCTGGCAAGCAACTACTGATAGGAGTTTGACATGCTGGCATTCTCTCCTTTCAAAATTCCTGAACAGTAGCCAGACAATTGAGCAACCTACGTCAATTCAACACACACAGAAAGCAACCCCACCCATAAGACCTCGCCCACATGCATCAGTGGAGAGAGCAGCTCTGTGCACTACTCAGCTGGGGATGTGTATGGGGGGGGGGGGATATTTTTCAGATTCAGATTTCAGGAATGTGTTTCATGCTAGTATTCTGGAGTCAGCCACCCCTTTTGGAAGTCTGGTTCTGGCTCTTTTTTCAAGAATTCCAAAAATTTACAGGTTTATGTTTCCCTATGGGAAAGGGGGGACCAGAGTGACTGTTTTTCATGCAAATGACACCAACATTACAGGGAACCTAGTCTTGCCTGTCCACTAAAGACCCCCAATTTTCAAGGAAATCAAGAGGTTAATTTCCGGGATAAAGTTGCCTAGATTTGCAGTGGATTGGATGCCACCATTGAGCAGTTCTCAGTGGGGTGTTCAGAGGGCTGTCTGGTCACGTTGTGATGGATCAGTTTCAGTTATTGCGGTCTGAGGATGTGGACAGGTTGCTCGCAGGGATGCGGATTACAACTTGCCTCCTGGACCTGTGCCCATCTTGGCTGATTAGATCAAGTCGAGGGGGACTGGCTGAGTGGATCCAGGGTGTTGTCAACGCATCAGGGAGCGGTGGTGCAGTGGTTCACCCCCTTCTGAAGAAGCATTGCCTAGATTCTACAGTTCTGGACAATTACCATCCAGTTGCAAGTGTCCCATTTTTAGGGAAGGTCCTGGACACAGGGATGGCTACTCAACTGCAGACATGCCTAGAGGAAGCTGACTATCTAGATCCATTTCAATCTGGTTTCAGATGGGGTTTCAGTACAGAAACGGCCTTGGTCGCCCTGATGGATGACCTCTACCAGGAGAGGGACAGGGGGGAATTCCTCCCTGTTAATACTTCTGGAAATCACAGCCGCTTTCGATACCATTGACCATGGTATCCTCCTGGAGCAGCTCTGTGGGTTGGATTTTGGGGGCACTGTTCTTCAGTGGTTCTCTCCAGAGAGTAGCAGTGGGGGGTTCCTGTTCCCAAGGCCTTCAATGTGTGACCCCCCCAGGGTCCCCCGCATCAATGACAGCTGAACGATGGGGATTTTAATGATGTTTTTATTGACTGTTTTTAAATGATGTTTTTATGGTGGTTTTTAATGTTTATGTTTTGTGTTTTTAGGATTTTATGTTTTTGTGAGGAAAGGGCATCCTGTAATTCCAACTCACACCAACATGATAGGTAGCTTTAATCTCGGATGGAGAATAGGAAGGCCTATGCAAATGTACCAGAGTAAAACTTCAAAGGCCTAAATTACCTTGTGGCTGGAACAGAGTTTTCCTGGGAAGGTGAAAACAAAGGATTTAAGATTCCACTTTGGGACTTGGCCAGGGAACCATTTCTGGGCCATGGGCTCCCGAGATAAGAACAAAGAAATCCTATAAGTATGTACTATGCCGAGAAAACTATGGGAAAGCAATCTTTTTTATTTTATCGTTTGAAATAAAGACTTTATAAACTCAGCAGTTGGAGAGCCTGGTTAGAAAAGAACCCGGATTTCTAGAGGTAAGGCTGGAGGCCTCAGTCTTGAGCTCATGACAGTTTTAATGGGGCTTTTAATCCCATTATGTAAGCAGCCCTGGGACTTCAGTGTAGGGCGGGGTATAAATGGAATAAATACATTTCTACAGGCCCCTGGGAAAAACAACTTGGGCTGGAGGATGCAATGTTCAGTTGCCCCTAGACATCCTATTTGCCTCCTATCAGGATGGGCCCCTTGGCTCATCCCCCCCTCCCCCTTTCAGCCTTCCAGGAAAGGAAAGCTAAAATGCAGCCACAGTTCTCCAGGGTGTGGCCAAGCCCCTATCCTTTGTAATGTTAACTCTGTATTTGAATGTTGGTATTCTTCCCTTTGTTATCTTACTGTAACTGAAGCTCTTGGGCCTGGCAAGGGGGTGGGCCAAGGGCAGCAGGGATTTAAGGTTTGGTTCTTTCTATATTCCCCAGAATTCGTCTATCCCTCGCATGCTTCAGTCCTCAATAAAGTCTCACGTTTTTTAAAGAAAACCTACAGGTCACTTTATTCTGGGACTGCGGTCTCACACCTCCATGGTTTTCCATGGGGAAAAAATTGCCATGCTGTCTCCAGGGTACCAAGAGCAATCATTGCTCGTTGCAGCTGACTTATGGTGATCCTGGTGGGGTTTTCAAAGGCAAGAGGCCTTCTGAGGTGGTTTGCCATTGCCTGCCTCTGCATGACAACTCTGGACTTTCTCGAGGGTCTCCCATCTAAGTGCTTACCAGAGCTGACCCTGATTATCTTTTGAAATCTGATGAAATTGGCCTATCTTGGGTCATCCAGGCCAGCGCAGTGGTACATTACCCCAAACAAAAAACAAAATCTCACCCTGAAATGAAGTCAAGGTCTGCAGCCTTTTTATCCTGTTTGTCCATGTTCAGAAGGCTATGAAAGTGTTGTTGTGATTGGGCAAACAGTTCTATTTATTTAAAACATTTATTAGATGCCTTTTAACCTTATAGCATTCAAGGTAACTTACAATATAAATAAAACATTGGTTATAAAATGAATAAAAGATATTTTAAAATTTCAAAAATGAAATGAGTCAAATGCATTTCTAAATAAAACTGTCTTCAGCGGTCTCCTGAAGACAGGGGGCCAGGTTATTCTATGATTGTGGAGATGCCTCTAAAAAGGTCCTCTCTCATATGCCTGTCAGACAAGCTTTTTTGATTGGTGGAACAGTCAGGAGGGCCTCCCCCATGATCTTAATACCTGGGTGGGAACATATGGGAAAAGATGGTCTTTCAGATACCTAAAGACTTGTAGGGTTTTAAAGCGCAAACCAACACTGGTCTGACTGAACCAGAAATGGAGATAGCTGATGCACCAGCCAAAGTTAGGTAAAGTCACTCCAAGGCACCATAGCCACCTGGTTTTCAAGGCAGTATAATGCCATCCAAAAGAGCTCCAGTCCTGGTCTACCATTCCACTAATCCAGAGAATCTCAGTCTCGTCAGGATTAATGTTCAGCTTGTTTACCCTCACCCAGCCCATTACTAACTCCAATCACTGGTTCAAAATATCAACAGTATCCATTGAATTATGTGGAAAAGAAAGGTGGAGCTATCATCTATATATTGGTAACATCACAGCCCATTCCTCCTGATGATCTCTTCCAGTAGTCTCATGTAGATATTAAATAGAATGGGGGATAAGATGGGGCCCTGCAGAACCCAAAGAAAAGAAGTTACTGGCAGAGCAGGAATTTCCCAGCAAAACTTTCCCCTCACATCACACTTGAATCATTTTAACACAGTCCCCCTTAGTCCCAGTGCTGATGCGGATCAGTAGGACACTATGGCTAATAGTACTGAAGGCCACTGAGAGATCCCCCAGAACAAGTTGGGTCGTATTTCCCAAGTCTAGTCCTAGTGATTCTCCTAACATCTCCTTCCATTCTGAGAGACCAACTTCCCTCCTGATGCCTGGGAAACATATCACACAGAAGAAAGCCTAGGAGCTTTAAAATGCCAGCCCCAGACATTCCTGGAAATTCTAAAAAATGTTTAGGATCCAGATACTGCTATTCTAAGAATCCTGAACACAACTCCAGATACCTAAATATATCCCCAAAATGCCAATGGTATCTAGGAATGGAAATATTCGAACATACATAATGGCTCTCTATGTTCATGCAGCCAAAGTTCTGTGTGTGTGTGTGTGGTGTGTGTGTGTGTGTGTGTGTGTGTGTGTGTGTGAGAGAGAGAGAGAGAGAGAGAGAGAGAGAGAGAACTCACCCCCTTCCCTCTAAATGGTCCTATTTTACTAAAACCCAAGGCCAACCAAGCTGGAGAGGCTAACAGGGGAGGTGGGGGAATCATGGAAATTCTCCCCACTCTGTCTGCTGCAGGAATCTATAAACTCTCAGGGACCTGGGCAAGCCACTCTTTCTACCACTCCTTTAATATTCCTTGCCCCAGGAACCCTCAATTCTCATTTGGCTTATGCACAAAGACATGTTTTCTTCTCTGTATCTGGGGAATTCCCAGAGAGACAGAGACTCCTGTCTTGTCTGTGGGTGCGTTTTGCTACTTGCCTGACTGGGGTTGGAATTTGCTATTAGACCTAATAAAATTATAGCAGGATTGCTGAACTAATAATGTAATCAACTGCATCAAACTGAGATTAACCATGTCTGAAAAATTATTCTCAGAATATTTTGCTGCTGGGATCCTTCCTTTTCCATTTCCTCCTAACCATGCCTGCCCATTCACAAAATACATCCTAAAGGAGACTGATCTGATTATAAACACTGCACATTAAATAGTTAATGTCACCAGCAACAAAATGGGATCATGTCTGTACCCCCTAAGAACATTAACTTCCAGTCATAATGGGAAAGGAATTCTGAACAGATCCCTTTAAGAAACAGGAACCAACAAAATCTCTAGAATTTTGCCAGACTGGAACTGTATCCAACATCTTTTGACATCTGACCTGTACCCATTTGAAAAAGCTTTCCAGCCATCCTATCTGCAAGAGCTATTTGTAACTTGAGTTTGCACAAGATACCCACAGCAGATGAAGTTTCCAAAGCCCAAGTATCAACTGGAAGTGTTTCAGCAAGACGGCGACTCAAATGAGACTATTTTCAAATAGCATTCTTATGCATTAAGTATTACTTAATTCATTTTTTGCATGTTGAATATTTGTACAATGGACGCAAGAAACCCAGTGGCCAAAAATTTTGACAACTGATTCACAAATGTTGGATTAGTAACATTTAAGTAATGCTTAACATCATAAGGGCATTTTCGCAGTCACTGATCTACCACACGAAAATAAAACCTGCACTGCAAAAATATTGATATGCATTTGATGTGAAAATGGATCTCTTCCACTTTCTACCCAAAAACATTTGTGCATCAAATGAAAAAAAAATTGCGGCTCAAAAACACTGTTTTAGTTGTGTGGAAGCAATCTTACAGTCCGGTCCTATGCAAGCATACTCAAAAGTAGGTCCTACTGTGTCATGAGCCTTACTCAGGAAAAAGTGCACAGGACTACAGCACAAAAGATGCTTTGTAGGGTGATTCAGTGCAGGTTTTCTCAGAAGTAAGTCCTACTAAGTTCCTGATAGATTGAATTCGTGTGGATATTTAGAAGTCAACTACAGTGAGCAAAGCCGAGCTTCCTTATGAATAAATATGCACTGAATTGCATCAGCTCAGCAGTATCATTTGTGAGCACTCTACTTAAACTATGGTCTAGAAACAAGAGCACAGAGCAGTCTCAGGTAAGCGCATCATCCAATATTATAACTAGTCTGGAGCGCAATTTTTTTCCTTTTAAATGTTGGATGAGAGAGAGACTGCCTTTTTATTTCAAAGGAGATCTCGCAAAAGCAAAACCGCCTGTTTGCCTCGATAGCCCTTTTGACTGGCATCATCCATTTCTGAGGGGTGGGAGGGATCGGTTGTTTTGGAAAGGCCAAGGCAGCGACCGACCAAAGCAAGAGTGAGGGAAAATGTTTCCAATCCCATGCGGCGGCATCCTTAAATCTATAGCAAAAGGGAATGTAGTTGCATATATATCACCCCACACTCAATAAACCCGGCGCAAAATCTCGCCTCTCATTTTCAGCCGTTGCAATTCAGATGCAATTAAAAGATGCACGACTTTACGATGCAATTAAAAGATGGACGAGAAGGAGCACAGCCGCGCTGCTTTTTCTGCAAAAATGACTAACACAGGAAAATCTTGCACTTATTCACGAAGAAGGAGCTTGCGGAGCCCAACTTCCTCACCTACCTTCCTCCCCATCGGGCTAAAAGCCGTCCCTTAATGTTGTTTCCCCCCTCTGATGTTTAATCTTTATTTTCAATTGTTGCCCTGTACTTACTTGGAACGGAAACAAGAAACAACCGCCTGGATGGAAAGCGCCGCCTCGCCCAGAGCAGCGCTGCTGCTGGTTGCCTACGAAGTACTCCGCGTGCGGGAATAGCCTTTCTCACTCCACTGTACCTTTTGGAAAGAAGCCGCTGATTGGCAGGGACGGGGGCGTAGGGGGACACACCTCTCCAATGGGAAAGCGGCTTGTCAGTGGAGCCGCTTGCGCAATTTGCTTCTCGTGCCACATGTCGGAGCGGCAGGAGGGAGGTGAGCGAGGCTGACCGCGGCGGTCCTTTTCAGACCGGATTTCCTGCTCCTCTTTGGAAGCTTGGCTGCCTCTGGTTTAGAGCGGGAGCTGCTCCTAGGAGACTTTACATTTGGAGTAGTTCAGAAGTTGCCCACTAAAAAAAAATCCGACGCAGTTTAGACAAAATGTGAATGGGCAGTAAGGTTCCCTTACTGGAGTGGAGTACGATTGGGGAGCCGAAATCGAGAATATGCAACCCTAACTACATAACGAAACCCAGTAATTATTATCCACATCTTGCATGTCACCCTTGAACGGAGAAAGAGGAATTTATTATGACAACCCTGTGATGTCGGCCAGTGCAGTTAATACCCATGTTTTGGCGATTGGTTGTTAGATTTCAGATGGTAGGGGAGTGAGGTTAATAGTGGCTTTCAGAACGAAATACGATAGCGTCCATACAGGTCTCCAGTGCAACAGTGCACCATACGATTGCTGTCGAGATGCAAAGCAGCAGTGGAACAGTCAGGTAGCATATAAAAACAGCTTTGCAGGAATTCTTGTATGTTCAAAATCACTTGAAAACAGCAGCCAACAAAAGGGTAGGAGCAACAGATGGTTCAGATAGGTTGGTAAGGGGGAAAATGAAAAGCATAGCTATGTTTATAATTCCCTCCTTTTCTCCAAGGAACTCCAAGAGGGGAAGTCCTCCTATGGATTAAAAACTGGTTAAGAAACAGGAAGCAAAGAGTGGGTGTATATGGGAAGTTCTCACAATGGAGAGATGTCTGGAGTGGTGTCCCCCAGGGATCCGTTTTGGGACCAGTGCTCTTTAACCTATTCATAAATGACCTGGAAGTAGGGGTGGGTAGCGTGGTGGCCAAGTTTGCAGATGATACCAAATTATGTAGGGTGGTGAGAACCACAAAGGATTGCGAAGAGCTCCAAGCGGACCTTGATAAATTAGTTGAATGGGCTAAGAAATGGCAAATGCAGTTCAATGTAGCAAAATGTAAAGTGATGCACATAGGGGCAAAAAATCCAAACTTCACATACAAGCTACAGGGGTCAGTGCTATCAGTCACAGACCAGGAAAGGGATTTGGGCGTCTTAGTTGATAGTTCCATGGGAATGTCAACTCAATGCATGGCAGCTGTGAAAAAGGCAAACTCTATGCTGGGGATCATTAGGAAAGGAATTGAGAATAAAACTGCAAAGATTGTCATGCCCTTATAAAAAGCAGTGGTGCGACCGCACTTGGAGTACTGTGTCCAGTTCTGGTCGCCGCATCTCAAAAAGCATATTGAAGAGATAGAAAAAGTGCAGAGAAGGGCAACAAGGATGATTGAGGGACTGGAGCACCTTCCTATGAGAGGCTGCAGCATTTGGGACTCTTTAGTTTTGGAGAGTGAGGCGGTTAAGGGGGATATGATTGAAGTCTACAAAATTATGCATGTACGGTAGAAAATGTTGACAGAGAGAAATTTTTCTCTCTTTCTCACAATACTAGAACCAGGGGGCATTCATTGAAAATGCGGGGAGAATTAGGACTAATAAAAGGAAACACTTCTTCACGCAACGTGTGATTGGTGTTTCTAATATGCTGCCACAGGTGGTGGTGATGGCCACTAACCTGGATAGCTTTAAAAGGGGGGGCTTCGGATTGACGATTTGCTGGAGAAGTCGCATTTTATGGCTACCAATCTTGATCCTCTTTGCAAATGCCTTAACAGACCAGGTGATCGGGAGCAACAGCCGCAGAAGGCCATTGCTTTCACATCCTGCATGTGAGCTCCCAAAGGCACCTGGTGGGCCACTGCGAGTAGCAGAGAGCGGGACTAGATGGACTCTGGTCTGATCCAGCTGGCTTGTTCTTATGTTCTTATGTCACCCAGTAAATGTAATAGCAAGCAGTGATTGGAACCTGAACCGGGCCAGATCTAGATGAAGAGAGGCCCTATGCTATTCTATTTGTGAAGCCTTCCCAATCCCCCACCCTCAGGACTAGAGGAAGGTGGAAGACTGCTTTAAACAAAACTGAGTAAAGCCAAGAATGAAAACAGGTGTTTAAAATTCTACAATTCCTCCTCTAAAGAACCTAAGACGTTATTGTTAAATACTGTCATTGGAAAAAAATACATATATGTTAAAATTGACGCCATGAAAAACTTTTGCCATAATCGAATTTTGAAAACATTTTGTGGAATAAGCAGGAATTTTTAGGAAAATGAAATTGTAAGTTTATTGTCCTTCTGAAGGCAATAAAATGAGTACCCAGCTTGCTGCGGGTAAAGTGTAGATGACTGGGAAGGTTATGGCAAACCAACCCATAAACACAGTTTGCTCAATAAACATTGTGACCCCATGGGTCAGTCATGTCCCAGTGCTTGCACAGGAAGCTACCTTTACCTTTTTTACTTAAACAATATTATGCTTAGGAAACAGCAGAAAACGGAAAGGTGGCATGGGGGGGATGTCAATTTCTTGCAAACCTTTACAAAAAACTAGAATTTTTCAAGGAAACATTTAAAACAAAACAATCTAAATTAATTTGCTGCTCTTCTGCACAATTGGGATTGCTAAAAACTGTTTATTTTTTGCTATCAAATCATACTTGACTTACAGCAACCCGTAGGGTTTTCAAGGCAAGAGACGTTCAGAGGTGATTTGCCATTGTCTGCCTCCATGTCACTGGTTACTGCCCCACTATTTGTTTCAGCTTGAGGGCTGTTCATACCAGAGGTCAAGGAAAATCTAGTTAGAGGGCAAAGAAAAGTGATTTCTTACCATCCTTTTGTTTATCTTCACATGCTGCCTGCTGATCTCAGAAATCAATGGAGTGACCAAGTAGCATTGGACATCAGAGGACATGTATGGCTCTGCTTCTAAAAAAAATGTACCATAGCTAGCAGTGGTGCATAAAAGAGCCCAGGAAGCTGTACTGCTTGTACTCTTCCAGTAAGCAGCATGCCTCTTTGGCACCTTCCCAGATACACGCAGCCACTTTGAGAGACTTCGAGCAAGAAGGAAAATGAATCATCACACCCTTGCTGACAAGTCCTAACTCATGCCAAGTATCAGCTCATCTTTGCACCACCGTCATTCTGGAGATTAGTGAATACTATTGCCTTTATTTTTAGAATGTTTTCAGCAGGAGTCCCGTCTTCCACAGAATTCATTTCAGTCTGTCTTTCCCTCAACAAGGGGCCCAAGGGATCTTACAAAAAGCATGCCAAACAAACATATCCAGTATGCAATTACCAAAAAATTGATATGTCAGAGACCACACAATGTGCCCAAAAGATTAAGCTTCAACCAACATACATAAGAAAGTAATCTCTTGAAAACACTGCCTCTGGTAAACGATTCCAAGGGTAAGGGCTGTGCCCTGCCAAAGACCACCCTACAATCTTAAGCAAGCACTTCTGAGGAAAGTTGAACTGGCTTACAGCTTTGTATCACGAGAGGTGGTCCTTTGTGGACCACAAACTTCAAAGCCTTACGATTGTCACATAAGCCGTTAGAATCTGACAATATTTTAATTCCATCATAAAAGTTTTAAGTAGGAATTTAATAGGGAGCAATTTAGAATGGACATATGGCAAACCTGGAAGAAGAGAACATACGTGATAGCCAGAGTGGTGAAATACTAGATTAGATCTAGAGATCCAGAATCAAACCCTAACTAAACCAAATACTTGAGTGACCCTGCACCAGTCATTCTCTTGGTCCACAGGGCTGTTATGAGGGTCATGCATATGAAAGAAATGTACACATTTTATCCGGTATAGAACTGCAATTTGTGCTTGTGGCAATCCATGCACATGCATATGGTCAAGCATTGGAAGAAAAAAATTTATGGAAACCCCAGTAGTATTTTTCCCGAGTTACTATTTACTGTTCAAATATTAAGTGACACTTAGAGAACACATTTTGCTCTTCACATAGCCTATTAACTTATTAGAAATCTTATTAAGTAAAAAACAACTGAGTCCTCTCAAGTAGTCATCCACAAAAATATTTTAATGCCACTGAGTGTACTGGTAATTTTTAAATTTGTAAGTTTTTGCACTAAAAACTCCGAGGGTTGTCACTACTATTTATCTTTCACTGAAACCGATCGTTTCCCGATGAGTGAGGTGTCACAAAAGCTATTAGAAAGGTAGCATTTTGACACTATTGGTATATCATGTGTCCGAACTAGGAGAAACCAACTCACTTATAGTTCTAAAGTTTAAAAAATTACCAGTTTACATTCAGAGGGTGGGGTAAACACTAAAGGAAACAGGGTCCGATCTTTCTATTTCATAGTACTTGTTAAAAAACGTCTTTCATTAACTCACAGTACAATCCTAAACTGACTTGCATCCCTTCTAAGTCCCTGAGCATCAATTTCCATCTCGGATGACATTGTTGGTCATCTAAGAAATTATGGGGCATACTCCCATTTTCAGGGAAAAGTTATACTTGGGACTATCTCACAATATCATTACAGTACTGACTTAGCAAGCAATCAAATGCTTGGACCAAAATCTTACAGCTGAAACACAAATTGGTTAAATAAAGCTACTGGAAAAGAAGGAGTTTGGATTTATATCCCCCCTTTCTCTCCTGTAGGAGACTCAAAGGGGCTTACAATCTACTTGCCCTTCCCCCCGCACAACAAACACCCTGTGAGGTGGGTGAGGCTGAGAGAGCTCCAAAAAGCTGTGACTAGCCCAAGGTCACCCAGCTGGCATGTGTGGGAGTCCACAGGCTAATCTGAATTCTCCAGATTTTTGGCTTCTCACCCTGTTCTCATCTGAATTTTGGCTTCTCACCCTGTGTGCAGATTAAATTGATTTGCAGTTTTAACCTGCACTTGTGCCTTGGGACAGTAAGAAGTGTAGCCTATAAATAAAACCCACTAAAGCCAAATCAGTATGGCATGCCAGCAATAACTGCTAATAATTAACTGCAGGCTCAAGAAACAAACATTTTAATCTGAAAATGCAAGTTTTTAAAATACTTCCATATTGGGAATTCAGTAACAAATTGATTATTACCTGAAACACTTGTTTAGAACTGCCCCAACTAAATGGAATCTGGGACATTAATGGAAGAAAAACAAACAATGGCAGAATACATGATATAAGCATTCTCAAGAATTCAAGAAGGCATCAGCACAGATAGCAACTGTGGTTCTCGGCTACATGAAAGTCTTAGGTTTAAAGTCTTCATTGCTAAGCCAAGATGAATGATTATTTCTGTAGAGACCCCTCCTCCAGTGAACAAAGATGGAAACTTTTGTGAATTGGAGTACAATTTGTTTTTCCTTTAAGGGTAAGATTTTGTTTTGTGGTACACAAACAGCATGTCACTTTAATTCACAAAGAATGCATGGCTGCTGCTGAAAATAGCAGACCTGGTTTGCCTTATTCTTGTTACCATCTAGTAATACTAAATGTTTTCCACAAGTAATAGCCAATGAAATGCATCAGAGTAGAAAAACTATCATGGTGATGTGCCATGTGTTTGCACTACTAGATATAGCTATGGGAGAGAAGATGCTGCTTTGGGTGGCAGCCACACTGTTATTGTAATCTCTAGCTTCAGACTTATTCTGCTGTTCCACAGATGACTGAAGCAAATGGGTTGACTGCCAATCACCCTGTAAACTTATTTTTAAGACTAGTCTAAGAACCGACATCAAATCCAAGTTTTTACAATCATGCTGTAGTAAGGTGCTGACACCTCCTCCATTAGTTTGTTATGAAGCAGAACCTTCATAGTTCGATTTAATGTTTCTCGTTTGAAAAAAAATCTAAAATACTTTTGCACGTAAAGAAAAACTAAAATTTGGTATGGTAGCAACTAAACTAATCAGGGCAGCCTAGAGAATAGGCTTTAAGTCAAAAATTGGTTTTATTGTAAATGACACATTCACAGAGCACAAATTTCTCATTAATGAAAGAAACATACATTTTTATGCAACTAAGCATTCTGATTAAAGAAATGTTCTTTCCCTTAGATGAGCCTAAACTAACCTAAATAAGCAGACAGGACAACAACAGAAGGAAACTTAAAATGATGACTTAAGTATATTTTTCATGTATATAATATTGTATTGTCAAATATGGATGAAATTGTCAGTGTATACAATATTCTATACTTTATACACAAACAACTTCATTCTTATACAGATGCAGAAACTGAGTGATCCTCAGTACACTGCAATTATTACCCCAGTCATTTGTAAGAGAAATGATAAGATTATTCCATAGGAAACCAGTTATGTAAAAAAAAAAAGAATTGTATCACTACAAATTTTTATTCAGAAGCCCATCTTTTTTAAAAAATTCATCGTGAACTTGTTTGGTCAAGTAACTACAACACTTTCTAACAGACAAGGTAGAAATGGCATGGCTCAGAATCGTCCCGATCTTTCACGATCTCTTGACCGCCTTCTATCACGTTCTCGGCCTCCACCTCCTCCTCCTCCTCCTCCACCACCACCACCTCCTCCTCCTCCTCCACCACCACGACCGCGATCTCTGGATCTAGAGCGACGCTCACGGGACCTTGACCTGGATCTATGCCTGGCAGAAAAAGATGAATGCAGTGGGAAATTATTTCAGACTGTGCATGTAGCATGGTGTTTTCAACAGATTTCACAAATTTCACAAACAGTGAAATTTAAAAACCATTAAGGACATCCTATAGGATTTAACATAAGGACATTCCTGACTTTGAAGCATTTGGAACACTTTTAGAGTAGTCTTGGTCTCAGTAAGTCCTCCTCCAAAGGCCCCCCCCCCCCAAACCCCTGGAAAGGACCCTGCCCCTCACCAACTTTTATTCACTGGAACCCAGCCTGGAATGCTGTGATTGTCTATTTTTTCCTGCAAACCTAGGGTATTCCCCAGTTTTTTAAAAAGATATGTCTGCCCAGTTCAAAACTCCAATCTCCAGCTTCAAGTACCCTCAGATTTGGCTGACTTCGCTATTAGAATATGAGCTGGTTCTTAAAATCATCTTAGAACATAAGATAGGGAATGAAATACCATCTGCCTACTGGCCCCCATGCCGCCACACCCCTGCCAACACACAGTGCTGCTCCCGGATATCACTGCCACCTCCTCACTTCTTACTGCGGCCTCTCTCTCCTCTGTCCCCTCTCTCTGCCACTTCCCCAACCTCTTCTTTCTCTTGCTCTTTATTTTAGAAAAAATTGACACTTCACTTCCAGGAGCCATCGAAATAAAACATTAAAAGCCACTATTAAAACCCCAACACAAAAATACAGACCATTAAAATACACCACTGACAGCTTAAAATAAGTTTACAGGCTAGAATTGTGTTAAAAGAATGTTGTCCCTCCTTCTCCACTCTTCCTCACTCCCTCCTCAGTTCTCTTGCTGCTGTCTCCCCCTCTTCTCAGCAGTCCCCCTTTTAGAGTAAAACGTTGCATGGGGTTGCTAGGCAAACCCATAACACTGGCCTTGAGATTCTGGTTGGCATTTTGTTTTTGTTTAAAGCTTTTTCTCATTTTTTGGATTTTTTTTGCAAACTTGAGATTTTCCCAGGGTATGCAGGGACCCCCCTCCACAACAATTTTACATATCTGTAGCTTCACACACTGGGACCATGCTCATATGGTACATTTTCTTTTTGTGTATTATTGTTGTGTGTCTGCTGAAATGACAGGATAATCCCATTCCTGAAGATAGATGGCTAAAGAAGCACCTGCTGTACATTTTGAGAGGCAATTTCTTCCCGTACAATGTTTTCAAGCACCCGAGAAACATGATTTTAGTATGGTAACAATTGTAAAGAAATCAACAGCAGCTGATATTGTATAGGCTTAGCCCCCTCCTAGAAATTTCCACAGGTTTAAGGAGGATAGAAATTTTCATCAATCTCCCTTTCCTGTGTGATAATTTCTCCCAAATCTGTTCCTGGAGGTTTCATTATTCCTCTGGAATAGCATTCTAGGCAAGATCCAAGCCATTAAGACCTTTCTCCATGCCTTGAGAAGTCAACATTCTTACCAAGATTACATCATCTAGAATACTTTATCAAGCAATCTTGACTTTACATTGAGATGGTTCTTTGAAATCCTGTTTTACTATTAAGTGTGTTGTGAACAAATCACATATATGTGCCTGATTCTGCTCCCTGCCATTTTTGATCTGCATACCCAACTGCTACAAGAAAACACCCTTAGTTTCTTACAATCTCTAAATGCCTGCTGATAATTTAGTGATTTCTGTCCAATAGCAATATCGAAATTATTTTCACGAATGCAGCCTGATTATTGTGATATGCTGATATTGTGTTTATTGTGATATGCTGATATTGTGTTTACAGGGACTATCAGTACTGAACTCTAAGTGAGATCTTAAAAGGCAAAATAAGCAGCGTTTTTTAGTAAATATCAAACTTGCTGTCCTACAGCTGAATCGCTTAAGTGACCAACAGGTCAGTTTTACTTAACTCTTTGGTAACCCTTATGTTCTTCAACCATAAAGTTATGGCACTATCACCTGTGCTGAAAAAAATTAGGTTGCAACTCCCATCAGAAATGCAACAGCAGCAACTTTTCAAATGCTGAACAACCAACCTTTAGGCAGACATTATTTGTATTCATCGTTAATATTAACGTTGTGAGATGAACCAAACAAGAAGTCATTAACATTAACTTATGGTTCTATATCAGTTTTCTTGTAGCAGTTGGGTATGCAGATCAAAAATGGCAGGGAGCAGAATCAGGCACAGATATGTGATTTGTTCACAACGCACTTAATAGTAAAACAAGAGACAAAGCCAAGGTGGTAATATTCAGTATCACTTCAATATTGCTGCTTGAACCAAAACTAAGAGAAAATGAATGTGTTTTTAAAAACATTCTTGGCAGTTTTCAAAACATAGGTACTTACTTTTTGCGGCGACGGCCATACAGCTCACGTCGCAACTCTCGAGAAATGGGTTTCAAATGCATAAAATTACAGAAACCTCCTCGTGTACATTCCCTAAAAAAAAAGGAATTTGGTAAGTTTTCAAAAAGAAAAAAGTTATAGCATTTCTACTCTGAAACAACTTTGTAAATGTTACCATAGTAAACAAGCTGGGGGAAAAAGCATCCAAAAAGACTTTTACTTACCCCATTTCATATTGGCGGCAGCAAGCTTCTCTGAAGTCTGTCACAGGGGAGAGCTCAGCATGAATTGGCTGTCCATTAAACCAGCGGTTGTTCAGGTCAATAACAGCCTTTTCGGCATCTTCTTCACGTCGAAACTGAAAAGGTATGTTTACAAAAATGAAATCTCTTTGATGTTCAGTGTAAATTCTTGAACCAGCCTCCTAGTTTCAGGGCTAACGGTAAATCTAGGAAATTGGCCTAGTTGGGTTGATTTACACAAAATGATTTCCAGGGCACTGAATATACAAGCAGCCATTTAATGTTTCTTAGAGAATATTATTGAAGGCTTTCATGACAGGAATCAATGGTCTATTGTGGGTTTTCTAGGCTATATGGCAGTTGTCTGGTAGTTTTTGCTCCTAACATTTCACCTACAGCTATGGCTGGCATAAAACAGTCCATACAGGAATAGTATGTTTTAACAGCAACAATCCATAGACAGTCATATTTAATACTGTTGATATGTGAATACAGAACTAGTCATAATTTCTTTTGTAATTCTCTTTATTTATTTTTATTTCATTAAAATATAATTCTTTTAGAGTTTTCTTTTTATTATGTAAAGAATTTTAACAAACCACATCCACTCTGCAAAACTATTTGCAAGGAAAAACTAGGACATATTTCATAGAATTTACTAAGCAGCTCCAATTATGAACCACATTGAGTTGTACACATAAATTAAAAACTTATATTCATAGTACTTCTAATCTGTAGAGCTAAGGTATAATGCATGGCCACTACTCAACAGAATGAGATACAGGATGGGATTGCACATTCCTACAGTTTCCCAGTCTAAAGCTTGGAAATACAACTGTAAAATCTAGGATCCAAACACATCCTAATATTGAAGTACTTCCACACCGAACTCCCTAGCTGGACCAGGGCAATAGTTCAGGATTAAATATCCAAAACCATGGTTAACATGCTGTAAGAACAAATTATTTTCAACACAGTAAAAGTTTAAAGTAATAAAAAGGAACTTTGCTTTCTCTATTTTTTATATTGGGCAGACTGATTACTATGCAAAAATATTTACTTAATGAAATAAAACAGTTTAATAAGCAAAAGTTCCACATATTTTTTCAAATACACAATGTAGTGCAATCTTCACTCTGATCAATACATTCAGATTTGTCTTCATATCCTACCTTAACATATACGTTTCCAACCAGATGATCACCAAGATTATCACAGACATTCATCTCCTCAACTTCACCGTATTTTTCTTCCATTTCTGTAAAAACCTCCTGAATTTAGAACAAACACAAAATACAATATTAATTTGATCTTTTGGGAGTTTATAAGCATTAGCAAGCATGTCAACTGATACTATTCACTGCAAATTTAACACTGAATCTCATTTTTCTGGTTCTTTCTTAGCTACAAGGAATTTTTAAGTCACATTCTAAGTGACTACATTTCTGGTTTTTTAATTAAAGAATTGAGGTGATTTGTTATCTCACATATGAAAAATAAAACTTCATTGTAATCTGTAAGTAGCTATTTTTAGATGATGCTAACAGCGCAAAATTCTTGTGATTGATCAAAGCCATTCCTCAAAGTCACACCAAGTGAAGAGCCCAAATTCTTCAGCAAGCTTTCATATGAATTCCCACAGCTTCAAGTCACCTGCACATCATAATTTATCCATCCAACCTCCTGCTTCTACTTATCTTATCTAATTATAAGTATTCCTGGAACTGAGATGGGTCCAAGATAGCCCTTGGACAGGTGGAAAGCACTTTTGCAGGGTGGAGAGGGGCTGTTCCTACACTTGCTCCTTTTCCTTGAACAGCATCGCCCCACACAGTATTTCATGCTATTTAAGAGTCACTTGGCCCCCAGAAGTAGCTTTTGGGTTGTGTGGGTAGAGGCAGATATGTTCAGTGACTGAGCTCTTTAGCTGTTTTTTTTTTTTGGGGGGGGGGGGGGGGGGGTTTGATCTAATACTATGGTACTTCCATGTACCATACATTGGCAATATCAAAGTGTTAAAAACAGTTCTTTAAATTGACAGGTATGACTGAAATTACTCCTGGTTTTCCTTTGTCTTCAAGAGAAGCTTTAGAATGTATAATTTCAATTACAATGAATGTTGCCTCATGTTCACATTTACACAATGCTTTCCAAAGTATTATTTGGTTTAACATACCTCAAAGAATTCATCATAATGCTCCTGCATTTCAACATCACTCACAGCACCTGCAAATACCAAGTCATATTAATTAAAGTCTATCTTGTAACTTTGCAAAGGACTCTGAGCACAACACAAAATAATCCTAAGAAAAATGTCAGAAGAAGCCATCTACTGGAGTAAAACATATGTAATACACAGCTAACCGTTATAAGTAAATCATGAGCAATTCTGCAAGTCCCTAAAGAAAAAAAATCACAGCAATGTTTAAAAGTTTTTATAACATCTCAGTGGAGGAACAAATTTAGGAGAAACTGGCTTAATCAATAGTAATTGATTGCATGATGAGTAGCTCCAGCTGTCTTAGTTTTAACACAGTAGGTTTTCATAACCACCTTTGAATTATCAGGAATCAAATAAGGAGCCAGCAAGACATTCTATAAGGGAATTTCAAGTAAAAGATTATTAAGTTTAAAAGCACATATACTAAAATTTACTTGCTGGCGTAATTGAAATTGCTCACAATCCATATAATTTACTGAACACCTTTATTAAGCGAATATATTTTTATTTTTTCAAAATATTAAAACTAGATGGTTAATTTTTCCCCTAGTTCCCTCATTGATCAATTTCGTTTTTCCAGTTTCCTGGAACAGTTAAAGTAACTATTTCTATATTATTTCTTGCCCTTAGCTGGCATCTGCCAACCCTTTTCATATGAAAGAAGGTGAAGGCTTTATATATTTCAAATAATATGTATGGCAAAAACTGATGGTTCTACAGCAGTTCAAAACACATTAATGCAATTTTGAAACAAGTTCCATTTGGGCCATCTGATAAAAGGCTTGATCAAATGGAACAATTGTGAAGAATATCCTTTAGAAAAGCATTTCATATAAATATTTTTTACGAACAGGAATCTTCAATATTCTATGATGGAAGAACTCAATGGATTTTTTTATACACCTATTTCTACTCATTCAATGAAAACAAACAGCCAGTTGGATCTATACCTGTGAAACTATAGCTACACTGAACTATGGCTACACTGGTGTTTACATTATAATTAATATGGGAATACATGTCAAATTACATTCAAAATATTGACAGATGTGTTCTCCATTAACAAAATGTATACTTAAAAACTTCTAAACTGCATTATAATCTTTCAAAACTGTATTATCCCAATTCTCTGCTACAGAGAATTAAATAGTTGTCCTTTATTCTAATACATGTGCCAACAGCAAAACTGTGCTGGCAGTATTTGAAAATATTATTTATTTGCTTGTTTCTGCAAGGTGAAAATCAATTGTTGCCATATAAGAACGTTAATACAAACATTCTCCCGAAAAAAACAACCCCCTAAACAAACCAAATTAAGTGATGGTGCAGTATTAGGCTGAATACACCACCAGAGAACTATTACTAGACACAATTGATGCTACCAGATAAACATCCTTGAGAAACAGAATAGTTAAACAATGTAAATATTTGCTTGCCAAATTATCTGTGACATAACATGCAATGTTTCAACAGCCAAAAAGCTGTTGGTTTGTTAACTGCAATTACCATTTGACAACAAATTTTAAACTCTTATGTTTGAAGGGGTAAAATGACTTTAAAAAAAGATTCGCTGCTATAATTACATTTGTTTAAGCCACTGAT
Source organism: Sphaerodactylus townsendi (assembly GCF_021028975.2). Classification (NCBI taxonomy): domain Eukaryota; kingdom Metazoa; phylum Chordata; class Lepidosauria; order Squamata; family Sphaerodactylidae; genus Sphaerodactylus; species Sphaerodactylus townsendi. Next base: position 70,996,714 of record NC_059428.1, read on the forward strand.
TCTCTTGGCAAATTAATATCAAACAGCTCCACAGCAGACCATGCAGCTCAAATATGCATTAGTCACCAGACTGGTGGAAACCTTAGTCCGTGGACAGATCAGAACATAAAAATGCATATTATTTTGCAGTGCAAGGAGGAACAGCACTGTAAATAGATTCTGGAGAACTGTAAATTCCCTAAAATAGCATTGTTTAACTGCTTAAGAGTAAATCACAGACTAGCTCAGTTCTTTACCTTTTACTCACTTCTACTGGTGTACAGTAGACAAGTGAGCTTTTGGAATTCAGAACTGTACAAGCATTTAATAATTAGTTCCAGACAATCATCACACTTTCCCACCCCACACTAGATAAAACATCACCAATTACCAATTTTAAAAGAAAGGAAGTAATTTTAAGTATCCTTATGCAGAGATTTCAAATGATTTCAACATCTACACAGTTGGAAAAGTACTTGAATTAAATATGCTGATGACCTAGTTTTAGATAATATTAAAGTATGGTATTAAATATATATCAAAAGCACTGAAATGATGGGGACCAGTGGCAGGTATGGGATTGACAGCAATGGCTTGAGGATACTTTTTAAAAGTGTCCTTTAAAAATATACACATATATATATATATATATATATATATATATATATATATATATATATATATATATATATATATATATATATGCTATATATATACTATATATATATATATATATATATATATATATATATATATATATATATATATATATATATATATATATATATATATATATATATATAAATATACATATATATATATATATATACTTATAAACATATAAGGGAGGTAGCCAAAGCTTCAGAAGCAATAAAATTTGGTGTAGTAAGGGGAATTAGGCCAAAAATTCTTGAGGCATTTAAATTAAATGTGGTCAGTTTGCTCCATTAAACTAAAAATGGTAGACCAGCTTCAGATGACACTGAGCTCTGACAATCAAGCCCAGGGAACCAGTGAAGGAACTTGTATAAACTTACAGCGCAAACCGTCAGCAGACTGGGAAGAGTTTTGAGGGTTACGGTAAATGTTCAAGAGGGCAATGGTCTGAAATACAAAACGCAACAACTTTATATTATGGAAAATAAGTTTAACAAGAAACTGGTTTCCTTGTGGTGATGACTTTTAGCTGAGTCTCAGCGCTGAAAGAGAGAATGTTATTTCTCCCAAAAGGGAAATATGTGCCACTCAACTTGTGAGTCTTCTAAATTAAAAAAAAGAGATTTCACAACACTTATTATTGTGTTTATTTAAACTGCAAACAGCACTTAGGTACTCCTTTTGTACTCAAGTGCAATTTTTATTAGAACCTTAAGTCACAAATATTCCTGTAACATGGTATTGTAAGGAACCAGTCTCTGCTATGACACACAATGATAATGTTGTCATGAAATCTCCATTCCCTAAGAATGTTAAGGTGGAACAAACCCAACTTTAACTTACCGTAGATGGCAAAAATGTGTGTACCTTTGGATTAAAAAAAAATCAAGACATTTGATAAATGCCCAGTGCTTACTTTGTAGAGGGTAACAAGGGAACACGTGTTTGTGTCTCACAGAAAAGGTTTTGAACCAAGAAATACAGCCAGTTCATCCTTACTGACCACCACTCTTTTTGCACAGCCAAAGGCATTTAACAAATTCTTGATCAGTATGTAAGAGTTCCGTCACTTGTCCTGTTTGCAACAGCTTTATGTCAGCAGCTCAGAAGCCAACATGATTTTCTTGTATTTAGGAATGGGCTCTTTAACACCATTCTTTAAAAAAATTTCTCCAACTGTGGGACTTACAGTGTGAGCCGTCAGCCGTCTGTGCACTGTTTTGGGGATTACGATAGATGTTTTGAATCAAGATGGTCTGCGGGGAAAAAAAATAAAAAGGGGAATTCTACTGGCTGCTGTGCATATAATAAGACAATTGCAAAGAGACAACTTTTTTTCTGAACAGCTTAATATTCCATTTTATTCAAGTGGTATGCTATTTTCTTCTCTTCAGAATTTGCTCAGTGTCTTGAAATACCAATCAAACAATTATGAAAACAGTGCTTGATTTCACCAAGAAACTGCTCTATTTTGGCTTTTCTAAGTAAATATTTTTAGTTCGGCTCCACAAAGATGAATTTGTCATCTAGTCCCTATACACTTTAAAATACAGCTTTCTAATTTTAACCCAATTCAGTACAGAGGCTTATTAAAAAAGTGCTGCACAAAGCCCATGGCATACAGCACCATCGTATCAAAAGGTCATAGCCACAAGCAATATGTTTCCACTTTCTCTTATGAAGCATTTTCTTGGTGGAATTTCTGTTTAAATAATGAGTTTCTAAGTGTCCACTTTTTGTAGATCTTTAAGGAAAGAATATCCTTTCAGTTTTTGTGCTTTCTACTTGAAGAATTTGCCCAGGCAGACTTGAAACCTTACATTTGTATCGTTCTTCTTAATATCAAGTTGTCTGAAAAAACAAACCATGTTTAAGTTAGTAATCTAACATCTCGGAGTTAAGTCCATATTAGTGTAAGCTGCTCAAAGTTATTCAAATACTGTTAGTTTGCATGAGCTTTAATTCAAACTGAACATACTACTTTCAGACTTTATTTCTTTTTATAAAACCAGCCAGTTTTAACACCTAGCCAACATCTGGACAATCCAAGCTACTTCAGATTTTCAATGTTTCCACTGAATGTTACTTTCAAAATTCTATGTTCATAGCATTCTATGTTCTACAGTAATCTCCTAATACTGCGATATAATCACAAATTATAGCCATAATTTGTTCAACGTCTTAGCATCCCAAAAAGCCAAACTACTTGATTTTAAGAAAAAGGGTCACTGTAATCTCAAATTCAATTACTTCATGTTATCTGGACTTAAGGCTAGCACAGCCTTCTGCATACATAAATGAGATATGAGTATTAAGAGACAGGTTTGAGGATCAGAATAATAGTAAAAATGCCAGAGGGAATAAAATCCTCTAGTCACTGTTAGAGCCTTACAGAGAGCCAGAAGCAACATTAAAAAATTAACTTCCATCACAACCAGCTTGAATGTACATGTGCTTGGCTATATGATCATTTATTCATTTTAAACAAAATGAAGCAAAATTCACCAAACATTTATTTACAAACCTTCACTCATTAGAAAATGGTCTGCTAGGAACTTCAGACAAATGCCACTATAATAACTGCCCTGTATCTCTTGAGAAGTGGTATTTTAGAATTCTAGAAACAGTATTTTCCAGTGGTGGAACCTGGCCTTTGGAATGCCCTCCCTCTTCAGGCTCAGCTAGTACCTATTTTACTGTTCTTTAGGTGCCAAACAAGTTTTTTTAAAAAACTTGAGCTTTTAATCTTTTAAAGCTGTTTTTGTAGCCTTTTTATAGCTTGTGGAATTCATTATAAATATCATTTTAGTCTACTGAATATTGTTTTCATTGTTATAACGTTGTTTCATTATTACTGTTTTACTTTTAACTTTGTGAAACACAGCATCTAAGTTTTCTGTGTAAACTTTATTGTTGCAGGAAAATGGGTACAATTTTTCCTTTTTTGTCTTTTTACAGAATTTTTTTATTAGACAAAAACTGAAGATTTTGATCACACTTAAAAAAAACCCTATACACCTGTATCACAAGAGTCACATGCAGCGCACAGTATTAACTATTTGCCACATCAAATATCACTAAAGCACCATATCAAACCAAAGATCACTATCTGACCTCTAATCCTGGTGAATGAAGGGGAACATTTCCTGTAACCATTAAAGGTGAAAAGAATTTTAAAAGGCAGGTGAGATAAATAAATGAGAACCTCAGAATAAATCTATAAACAAAACCTTTAGACATATGGAAGTTGAAGTTGTGTGTGGCAGTTTTACAGATAGAAAAATAACACAAACCTGGCTAAATGTTGGTTTATTGTGAAGTCGAGAACACCGGTCTCCATGACGACATGCTCCAATTTTGAAATAAAAAGAACAGTTGACTCTGAAAGCAAAAACCACAAATCCATTGTATGTATGCAAACTGACACAATAAAATTAAATGAGTTTTCTAGGCAGCTCACTGAGCGATGAGGCTGCTGCTCTGCAAGCTATCCAGAAATATGACTACTTTGGTAAGTGAGGGACATGCATATTTAAATATGAGCACATTGTGTGCTTTATGTTGCATCAACTATTCATTAGATATGTGGCTTTTCTCCTTCCAGTTCAGAAATTTCCCTTCTGCTAACTGCAAAAATAAGGCAACAGTGGTTAATAACGTTAGCTTCCAGCAATGGAAATCAGACCAGTTTAATTAAGGAAAAAGGATACCTTCAAAATTAAAATGTATTTGAATTTTAGAAGATATCATGAAGATTGAATTCAAACAATGTAACAGGCCTCTGTCTGTAAGGGGCATGTACCACTTCTGTTTCCTCACTCTCCTTTTTTGGGGGGGAGGGGGCAATGCTTCAGTAAGGTTTAAAGTACAAATTTACATGTCTACATTCTAAAACATATTGCATTTAAATCTGATTTCGCCTGCATAGCAAACAAATGCTGCAATTAAACCAGCCCTGTGACCCAACCCCAAAATGGTGATTAGAGATATGTTTCTGAATGTGGTGTTCAAAGCAGTGAAAAAGTTCTGCTCTTGAAATGTCATCCTTGTTTCTGAATGCATAGGTGGGATCCAGCAGGTTCTCACAGGTTCCCGAGAGTAGGTTACTAATTATTTGTGTGTGCCGAGAGGTGGTTACTAATTGGTGATTTTGCCACGTGATTTTTGCCTTAGTTACGCCCCTCCTCTCAGCAGTAGCGCACAGAACTTGAAGCAGTCTAGCAGGAGGTGCACCGGCGTGCGTGGCAGCCTGCGCCTGCGTGCATTCATTTCCCGCCCAAGGAATGGCGCAGCGGGCTGCGTCCTTGCCACAGCCCCGCCCAGGAATGCCCCGCCCCCGGAATGCCCAGCCATGCCCCCGTTGTGCCCCGCCCAGCCCCATTGGCGCTACGCCAGTTTGAATCCCACCTCAATGGGAACCTGTTACTAAAATGTTTGGATCCCAACACTGCATAGTACGCTGTTTCTCCAAAAATAAGACATCCCCCGAGAATAAGACATATTAGAGGTTTTGCTGAAGTGCTAAATATAAAACATCCCCCGAAAGTAAGACATAGCAAAGTTTTTGTTTGGAAGCATGCCCATCGACCAGAACACCAGAGCATGCAGCTGTGGAGCGGAAAAATAAGACATCCCCTGAAAATAAGACATAGCACATCTTTGGAAGCAAAAATTAATATAAGACACTATCTTATTTTTGGAGAAACACAGTAGTAAAGACATGAACTAATTTTAACCAAACTAACTTGTTGCTGTATTTGAACAAACTGCAAACCCTGTGAGTGGGCTAAGAAATGGCAAATGCAGTTCATTGTAGCAAAATGTAAAGTGATGCACATAGGGGCAAAAAATCCAAACTTCACATACACGCTACAGGGGTTAGTGCTATCAGTCACAGACCAGGAAAGGGATTTGGGTGACTTAGTTGATAGTTCCATGGGAATGTCAACTCAATGCATGGCAGCTGTGAAAAAGGCAAACTCTATGCTGGGGATAATTAGGAAAGGAATTGATAATAAAACTGCAAAGATTGTCATGCCCTTATAAAAAGCAGTGGTGCAACCGCACTTGGAGTACTGTGTTCAGTTCCGGTCGCCACATCTCAAAAATATCAAAAAGGATATTGAAGAGATAGAAAAAGTGCAGAGAAGAGCAATGAGGATGATTGAGGGACGGGAGCACCTTCCTTATGAGGAGAGGCTGCAGCGTTTGGGACTCTTTAGTTTGGAGAGGAGACGTCTGAGGGGGGATATGATTGAAGTCTATAAAATTATGCATGGGGTAGAAAATGTTGACAGAGAGAAATTTTTCTCTCTTTCTCACAATACTAGAACCAGGGGGGATACATTGAAAATGCTGGGGGGAAGAATTAGGACTAATAAAAGGAAACACTTCTTCACGCAACGTGTGATTGGTGTTTGGAATATTCTGCCACAGGAGGTGGTGATGGCCACTAACCTGGATAGCTTTAAAAGGGGCTTGGACAGATTTATGGAGGAGAAGTCGATTTATGGCTACCAATCTTGAACCTCTTTGATCTAAGATTGCAAATGCCTTAACAGTCCAGTTGCTCGGGAGCAACAGCCGCAGAAGGCCATTGCTTTCACATCCTGCATGTGAGCTCCCAAAGGCACCTGGTGCGAGTAGCAGAGAGCTGGACTAGATGGACTCTGGTCTGATCCAGCTGGCTTGTTCTTATGTTCCACTGAGGAATAGGAATTTAAAAAACCTCTGCCTTATAGCTAATTATCTAGCCCAACAGTGTCTGAGATAACTAGAAACTGGTCTTTAAGGTCTCTAGTACAGAAAAAAAACTTCACCAACATCTGCTACCTGTGGTCTTTCAACTGGAGCTGCAAGGGATTGAACTGGGCACCTTCTGTATTCAAAGCTCATACTCTGCCCTTTACAGACTAATACTGTTATAATATAGCCTGTTCATCAGAGACTTGTCAAAATGTGACCATTCTAGCAGTCCCCAAGATGTTCCTGTTAGAACTTGTGGTTTACTAAACCAGCTTATAGTTCAAAATGATATTACTTATTTCAGGAACAACCACTGTAATGAATCAGTTGCCTTATCATATTATCATCTCAGAATCAGGAATGGTGTAGACTACAAACCATAGGAAATGAAAGCCCTCATAAATATCTGAATGAATTTTCTTCTCCCAAACCAAAACCATTTAAATTCTTTCAATTTAAAACACAGTTAAATATAACAAGAGAATATGCCCCTTGAATATCTCATAGTCAAGAAGATTTGCGGTTAGATCCTATGACTCCTTTCTGCTAACCATTCCTTCAAGGGAGAAAGACATCTTCTAATGAAGAGTAAAATTTTCTGATTAAGGAAACCTTCCTCCGGTATGTGAACAAGTAACTTAATTGAAAGGAATCATACAATTCAACAGAGTTTTTAGATAGTAAATTGCAATTGCAAAAGGGGCATTAATCATACTTCTATCCTACTCATAAGCCTCAAAATGCCACCTTGTTTTAAACACGGGAAAGCCAGTATTTGGTAAATCCTGCAGCTCACATTATACATAAGGCAGTTCAAAATTTATACTGTTATATCAGAAAGACCCCCTTTTCTCAATAGCTTGCTTACTTTCTGGGAAGAATTTAAATCCATAAATACCATTTAACATTACTTGCAGTCTGTACATTGTTTATTCTCCCAATTCCCTCCCCTAACAGCAATTAATCTACCGAAATCTATTACACCAAAAAACTCTGCCTAATGACTATATTTTACCACTTTCATATTTTGAGAAAGAAATAGAAGGGACAAGTTAGAATTGTTTTGTGCACTGGACACAGATTCTCACTTGGCCTGAATCAGCAATGGTCACTATGAAGGAGTTCTACCTTCCTCAACTGTGGGCCTGGGCACATATGGACATCCACATGTTGCCAGACATGGACAGAATTTTAATTTTATAGATTTCTATGCTACTTTTTCACAATCATACTCATGGCAGCTTGTATACACTGCCATGTGCATTTTTATATGCCAATACAAACATTTAGACTTGCTTGGCACAACATCATCATGAGCTCCTAGTGTGGTCAGCAAGTCTCAATCATACCAAGACTGGCAGTGAAATCCTAAGGACATTTTCCTGAGAGTAATCCCCACTGAGCCCAGGCTACCCCAATTGCAGTAGATTTTGGAAGGTAATGAGGGTCAGCCCTAGTTAGTACCTAAAATCTAGGGTTGCTATACTGATGCAGGCAATGGCAAACCACCTCTGAATATGTCTTGCCTTGAAAACCCTTACCATGAGCCAGCTGTGACTCGACACCCCAAACAAAATTCCATGGCATATACTGGAGCAATAATTTAAGTAGACCTGTTTAGAAATGAAGTGTAAAAGACTGGGATTGAAATCTTTAATCAATCCTGTACCTCAGTGGGTGATCTTCTGCAAACCACTGTCCCACCTAACACTCCCTTATAAGGTAGGCTAAACTAGAAGATTAAAGAAAAACATAAACTGTCCCATTATTTTTTTAGGATATTAAACAATATACCGCGGTAATGGGGGGCGTTTTTCCTCGTTTGCTGCAGGTGCTGCCTTCTACCAAGGCTAAGTAGAATCATACTCATATATTCAGGTCGCCCCAAGGAGATATAGAACTGCCATATGTGGAGCACAGTCCTCTCTACTTCGTCTTAGCCTAATAGACTGCAGAGAATGGAAGAGAATTCCCACGCACACACAAACATTTTATTGCAAAGACTAGATAAGGGGCAAGGAGAGACAAGGAATAGCGTGCAACGCAGACAGCCTTTCCCACCGCAGAGGAACAGATGGGGGGCGGGGGGAAGCGGAACTCGCTGCTGCTGCTGCCGCCAGCCCGCCATTAGCGCCTTTTTCTCCCCCGGAAGGGAAGGAAAGGCGCGTGCTCGCTGTGACCGCTGCCCGCCGCGCTATTTGGGAAGGGGGGGGGGGGCGTTTCGCGCGCGTGCGCTAGCAAGTCCTAACCAGGAGCGCCACTGAAGTTGGCACAAGGGAACCCCCAGCACTTGCAATGCAAACAAGGGACTGAAGGTTCGCGGTTGAGGATTTTACGGGCAGGACGGAAGCCCACTCGCCCCTCCCCGCCCGATTTTCTGCGGGCGAGTGATCGCGCGTGTATTTCTGCAAGGAGAAAAAGGCTCCTCGTGGGAAACTATTGTTATACCCAGCCCCACCGCGCCGTCGTCAGAGGCCCCGCCATGCTCTTCTTCTGCCCCCCTCTCTCACGCCGACCCTCATATGGAACAAGACGAGTCCCCGGAAGGCGGGGGAACCGCGACTCACTTGTCTTTCTCGGTACCGAAAATGGAGGCCAGATACTCCGCCATCTCCCACACTCCGCCTCACCCGGCCGACCACCGGACTACTCGGCACCCAGAGCATACGTCACAGCACCGCGCCGGAAATGCCCGCCACGCCATGCTCGCTAGAACGATCGAATTCCAGCGACCAATCACAGTCGAAAGATTGGGCTACGGCAAGATATTATGCGCATGCGCTCAAGACCTCCTCGATTCCCTTTTGTGGTTTTCTGTTGTCCGCCATTCCGGAGGTGCCTGCGCGACATTTACAGTATAGCGCTTATTCCTCTTCCATCCTCGCGTGGTCACCCTTCTGCTGAATTTGATATATTAAAAAGAAAAATACTTCCAAGTATTGCAACGGCAGTTTACATTCGTATGTCAAATAATGTATATCGTTTTTAAAGTTGAGAATTTGAAGTATTGGACCAGAGTTCTTAAAGACATACCATATGTCTGAGAAGTGTTGATGTGTTTAGGGAACTTTTACATCAATTATGTTCTCCTGAGCCCTGGCCCAATTAGGTAGGCGACAGGTAGGGTGAAATAAAAGAATGGTTTATGGTTGCTGCAGCACCAATTTGCAATTAAGGCAAAAGCCCAGAATAAGATGGGCTTCTAGGTTTTATGCTGTTTATAGGGTCATAAAGTTAGCATCATCACAGCATCATGGTGAGGTCAGATAAACCTTCCCACACATTCTATCGCATATGAAAACCATACAACTCATGATCTAAAAGATGCGCCTTGGTACTTCCCCTGGGTGGATATTTTACATTAAAATGAGGTAACAGGTCATTCAGGTGCCAGCTTGATCCCATGCAATCCCATGTTTATTCTGGAACCCAAAGGAAAACATCAAGAGAGCTACACTCAGTTGCCTCCCACAGAGACTGTCCATCTGGGAAATTGGAAATCTTCCTAGAGAGCCCTGCAGCATCACAGAGGCCGTTTCTGCACGAAGGTGGAAGCGGCCGGCCCGACGACGCTGGGACCGTCCACACAGACGGTCCTGGCGCCCGGCCAACCCGGCATGTCCCCGGGCCTCTGGCGCGTTGCCGAGGCCTGGGGACACGCCCCCCTGGCCCTGCGCACCTGCTCCAGCGGCGCAGGGCAGGAAGCGTGTCCCCAAACTCTCAGCGACGCTTAACCAGAGGCCCGGGGACAAGGTAACCCGGATGGGGGAGGCGTCCACGAAGCTGCTGCCGTTCATGCCTCGGCAGTGGCTTTTGAGGCTGGCAAGTTTCCCAAAAGAGCGCTTCCAAGCGCTCTGGGGAAACACCAATCGCTTCCAGGACGCCCGGATAGAATGGCGGCTGCGATGCAGCTGCGCCCCCTGTGCGAATGGCGGCCTGGAGACGGCGTTTTTACCGTCTCCAGGCTGCCATTAATTGCCCGTGCGGAAACGGCCAGAATCTCTAGGGTTATGTCAGATATCCTGATTAGAGAGTAATGACCCAGGGAAATGCAGGTTGTGTGTGTGAGCATACATGAGGCATTGACTAGTGCAGGGGTAGGGAACCTGCGGCTCTCCAGATGTTCAGGATCTACAATTCCCATCAGCCCCTGCCAGCATGGCCAATTGGCCATGCTGACAGAGGATGATGGGAATTGTAGTTCCTGAACATCTGGAGAGCCGCAGGTTCCCTACCCCTGGACTAGTGACTAGTCTATTGGGAGAGACCACTGGAGGGCATCTTACCCAGGATACCCCTGTCCCCAGGCAGGCCAGTTCAGGTCTGAAGTAACAGGTACAGCCTAGGTAGGAACAAAATATGAAAAAGATGCAACAAGGTGAAATTTGGTTTCTCCAAAATTGTTGTTCCCTCCAGTGGTAGGAAAAGAAACATCTATAGTTGCATCAGATGGGATAAAATGGAAAATAGAGGCAGAGAAATCTATTTTAACAGTTCAAGAATCTACTGTCATGGTTATGCTGTATTAAGTGCAGGAAACATGTGAAATACAGTTTCAAGAAAGTCACATGTAAGAGCCATAGGAAATACTGAGGAGAATCAAAAACAGCTTGCTGCAGAAGTTGTCAGAGAAGTGAAAATGGCCCTAGAGCAAGCCCAGTTAAGTGGCCCGTGTTGTAGTCAAGCCAGTACTTCAGGGCCACTTACTTCAGTGGAGCCAACAATGCATTCAGATGTTTATTGACTGCATTCCTCCCCTATACTGGCATGTGCAGGAGGAGACAATTGATAAACAGACACTAACTCTCATTGCTGATGAAGGATCTAAATCAGAGGAGCCCTGAGGCACTGGCAAAGTTTTTGGGGCTTGACTATGGCCGAATCCCCACCAAGAAATTAAATACGGATACATCCAGGTTTCAAAAGAAGCAGTGCCTTTTCATCTCACATTCTCGCTTCCCACTCCATTGAAGACCTTGATTTCTATCAAGGATTCAAGTAATGTGGATTCAAGTAACATTCCCCTCGGACACGCGATCCACTTGTGTTCTTCCTTGTCCTGATTGGCTGTTGTGTTGGGGCAGGACCTTTTCTTAAATTTCTTCGCACACAGCCACGTGGTGATGTCACTATGTCACAACGTGGGGGCGCCGGGCATTTTCATTGGCTATTGGGTTGGAGCGGGAACATTACTCTGCCCCGATTAAAAATTCATAATTCTTATTTTCACTTTAACATTCCAACATGGGTACATATGAACAATATTGAACAGCAATATTTGCTGAACGTGTGCACGTTTGCACATCCACTCATGCCCACACATCCACGTGTCCTAGTTTCCACATGGCTACACGTTTTATTGACTGTGGGGATTCGGCCTATAACTCCTTCTGGCTACCAACAGAGTAGTAGCCCACCAGAAAATTTCCCTATAAGTTAAATGGCCAGTCTGCCCCTGCTAGGAGAAGGAGTGACATTAAGCGTGTGAACTTTTTCCTGTCAGATCATAACTGACTTATGGCGACCCTATAGAGTTTCCAAAGCCAGAGACATTGAGAGGCAGTTTGCCATTTCCTGCTTCTATGTAGCGATCCTGGTATTCTTTGGTGCTCTCCCATCCAAATACTAACCAGGGCTGACCTTGCTTAGCTTAGCTTCTGAGATCTGGCAAGATTTGGCTTATCTGGGCTATCCAAGTTAGGGCAAGCATGTTATACATAGTTATAAATAACCAGAATGCTCTTAAAAATCTGAAGCTAGAAATCTGAATCTTGACCACATTGTTTCTGATCTCATGCAGCTAAACTGCTTCTCTTTGGCTTCATTCAAATATAGCAGTCCATTTTCCCCCACTGTGAGAACAAGCAAGGAAGGAATTTCAGTCCTGGCCATGTGGTCCCTCCTACCTCTTCTGTCACCTGCAGCAAGAGAAATGTCAGATGTTTATATGTTTCCACATCCATCAAGGACATCCACATACAGCAGCCTGCTTCTATTCAGATGCCTCCCTTGCTGGATTGCAGTGCATGCCCCCTGGAATGGTAAAAAGTTATATGTAAGAGTGGAAGTGGAGAAAACATGTATGTGACACAGTGGAATATTATTTCTTTTGCCGTCAGGGTAATAATGCATCTACTCATGCAGTGATGACTCCAAGCAATACTTTTCCTCTCACACACATTGTCTCTCACAGAGCAATTGCAGAACCAACAAAACTCTCTGAGGCATGATATATTCCACTTCACTTGGTCTGCTAGCAATGACAAGAGGCCTATTTGTTTTCTTCTCTGACCATACTGCTTTCCTAAGCAGCCATCTTCACTAGAATGATGCTGCTGGGAATTTTACTGGGCTTTGTTTTCAGACCAAAGGTTGTTAAAGGCCAGGAGTGGCAGAAGGCCTAGTTAACAGGGCTGAGTTATTGAGCAGCTGCTTTGACGTGAACAATGTAAAAGCCACTATTGACTTGGTGATGCTGCATATTAGCTTTTCAGTCAAGACAGACTTGTTCAGCTGCCATTCCCCTTTTATCAGAGTCCATTTTCCATTGCCAGACATTACCACTCGTCGTCAATGAAGTTAAAAGAAAATTGTTCTGGTCACTCAGGCTTCGTTTTTCTTTGCATTAACCAGCCTAGCAATCTGCAAGCTCATGTTATTCTTTATTACACTGGGACCCCTAACCTAGTGATAGCAGAGCCGGAAGTGAAATTCCTCCACTTCTGGACTGTGTTCGAATTAAAGGTTAAATTTGTCTTACTTCTCTGTGTTAGCTAGGTAGAAATCAACTGTATTAGCTAGGAAGATAGGATTTGTAAGTTTCTTTGTATTTGTGACTGTATGGAACCTCCTTGGCCCAAGGCAGAGAGCCATCTCCGCTCCACCTGGGCCCATCCTATTCACATGTAAAGGTTCCTGATAATATCCTGCCGGACAAAAGGAGACCTCAGTCGAAGCGCTACTCACCCTGCCTTAATCCACTGGTCAGCAGGCAGATAAAGGAAGCTCACCGTCATCACCCTCTGCTTCCTGACCCGGACACCTGGGGAAAACCTTTTGTGTTTTTTTTTCCCCGCCAGTGGACACGTCATCACCTCGCCCTACTCTGGCGCGAAACTCAAGAAGGGGATGCCTACTGGACACTGATTGGTTCCTGCATGTTGCAAATGAATGATTGGTTATTTTTGAATTCTGTTAATGAATGGTGGTGGGCTGTCTTTGATTCTCCCGGGCTCCCGACAGGAGAAAGTCTACTTAAGGGGTTGTAAGGCTGCTAGGCAGCGTTGTTGTGTGGAGCGGAGGTGCTGACACTTAGGTCAGCATCTCAATAAATCACTTTTATTTATCCGAGCCGTGTCGGGTCTTACTTGGGTTCCTGGGCGCTGCCGAGAGCGGGATACTCCAGAGTAAGGAAAGTGTTACCCTGAGCAGCGCGGTAACACTAGTTTATCACTTTCAGTCAGCTTCCCTGTAATCAGCAGCCATTATTTCATGAAGACCTGCATGGGAACCTGTAGAGTTACTCTTGACTTTCTCTCTGATTCAATGCAATTTCAGGTTCTGACTCTGCAGGCAATAATCTGCCCTCAAATGCTTCAATACACTGGTCCACGGATAAGTTTCCCAGAAAATCCAGGGGCCTCCTGGGAACCCTTACACAGAAACGGTATACAAGAAGTTCAGATTAAGCAGTCTGTTCATAGTTCAGGTTTTTGCTTTAATCTTAGAATTAAATAGTATTTTTGGAAATAGTGAGAATTCAGGAATAAGAACTGTAAGGAAAGCAGCAGCAGTATTTCCTGTCCCACACCCATTCTCATCAGAACATAACAAAAACAGGCAGTAAGGAATATGGAAATGGAGTCAGCTCCTAAAATAATTTTTATTCAACTGGTTCTGGTGGGTTTTCCAAGCTGTGTGGCCATGGTCTGGTGGATCTTGTTCCTAACGTTTCTCTTGCATCTGTGGCTCGCATCTTCAGACGTGTATCACAATACAAATTTTTATTCAGTCACCCATACAGATTTCCAGGAACCAAGTTGCAGATCTGGACCAAGGGGCCAGCAGGAACAGAACTGAGACCAAGAACAAATAGGAGGTATGACAGCAAAGGCTTACAGTTTGAAAACAAAGTCAAGGAGCAGAGATGGGTAGTTCAGGTTTAGGAATAATCAGGAGACAAAAAAAAATTAGATCAGAATCTTGTCAACCTCCAAGATGCTTCTGGATATGCATCTAATAATGTGAGAAAATCTTGGTCAAGAATAAAGTATACTATAGAAAGAATGGTTTTGAAGGTTAGTATCTTGGTAGAACTATGGAAGTTGAGTGAAACAGATTATTGTAGTCTGAAAACGAGCAAAAAACTAAGTGCCTACTCAAACATGAACTTCTAAACTTCAACATGAACTTCAAATCCTCTGAAGATGCCAGCCACAGATGCAGGTGAAATGTCAGGAGAAAATGCTACTGGAACACGGCCATACAACCCGGAAAACCCACAGCACCCCAGTAACATGAATATTGCCTCTTCTTGGGCAGGTCAACCTCTGACAGTCAGAACCACAGGATGGCCCCAGTGACTGGTTGGGTGGCATCATGATCAGGGCAGCACTTTTGCCCTATGGCCCACTGGCCTTCTTGAAAGCTAGCAAACCATAGCACACTAGAGTTGCATAATTGGCTTAACGTAGAAGCTTGTGGGGAACTGTAGAAAGAGGATGTTGTAACCCCAATCAGCCATTGAAATGATGGG
This sequence comes from Sphaerodactylus townsendi, assembly GCF_021028975.2. Taxonomy (NCBI): domain Eukaryota; kingdom Metazoa; phylum Chordata; class Lepidosauria; order Squamata; family Sphaerodactylidae; genus Sphaerodactylus; species Sphaerodactylus townsendi. The sequence continues at coordinate 71,011,850 of NC_059428.1, forward strand.
AGAAATGATACACTAAGGAAGGGCACTGAAAAGGCAAACGTGTGTTGCTTCTGTTTTCCCGAATTTCCCAAATATGTGGCTATTATTCCTTTAATTGGTGAGGCTGACAACTTGCCAGAGAAGAATGCCAAACAGGTGGAACTAATTGTGGTTGGTGCGTCATAGTCTGGAAGCTTTCCATCAGCAGCTCACGCAACATTACAGAATCCCAGAGAGGGTGGAAAGTTAAGAATTTATGGACGGACTAAAAGACACTATGATTTAACTGATACCACAGAAATTACACTCTTATTTGTATTGGATGTTTCATGATCGGATGTCTCATGATTTACCTGTAGGATAAGTAGGAAAGCGTAAAGAATAGGAAAGACTATGCTTATATCCTCAAAGATGCATGAACTGTTTTAACAAACGCTTATTTACACTGAGTAGTATAAGGATATTATCGTATATACATCTGATGACGGGTATTTTGTATTGTAATTTATATGTATTTAAGGTTTAGATAAGAACAAATATACTTATAAGCCAATTATGCAGCTCTAGTGTGCTATGGTTTGTTTGTTGGGTTGTCATATACCCATTGATTTGTTAACACACTGTTCTATATTGTCTTCTTGAAAGCTAGACAGCTGAATATCCCCCCCCCCCCCCCCCCGCCCCGCTTCTTCTGGCAGTAATTAGAGAGGCACTCAGAAATCTTCAGAAATTACCACCTTGCCTAATAATCAGGATAGAGCAGAGCTTTCTGAAGACAGCTAAGCCCTTTTCAAATTATGGCTGTGGAGAGGGACCAGTGGTGTAGCTATGGAAAATGGAGCCCAGGGCAGACTATGCATTTTGTGCTCCCCTCCCCCATGGGCCCCCACACCTGGTGGCCAGGCCTGGCAGGGCAAGGGGGCCCTCCTCCTTCCCAGGGCGTGGCTGGGCCTGGGCATGACATGCGTGCGCCTCCCAGGCAGGCCCTGTCCCGGGCGGCATGCACACATCGAGCCCAGGCCCAGCCACGCCCTTCCTTCTTCCCAGAAGTGTGTGGGGTAATTTTCCGGGGGGGGGCCCACGTGACACAGCAGTGTCCCCACATGTCCCTGTTGCAGCTACGCCTATGGGAGGGACTGAAGGAGAGGACAAGAAGGCCAAAAAGTCGGCCAGAGACACAGGCTTTGGAAAATGCAAAACTATTGTCTGCCCTGGACCCAAGCAGCAGTGGTGGCATGGAAAAGACGAAGGAGCAGGACATTTTCCCTTTTTTGTTGCCGCTGCTTGGGTCCACCATGACCCCCTCTCTAGGGAAATAATGCATGAGGGAGTCTTTCTTGTCCTTGCTGCTATTTCTCAGTTCAGGATAGGATCCAAGGGCACTGGCTCCATTTCCATAATTTTCTGTTAATTGCCAGTTCCTTCTAGTATCTTTTTCCGCTGCCCTTTCCTGATGCATCCACTGGCACTTTTCTGTACTTCCACAGGGAGGCTTCTCTCACATTTGGAGAACTATCATACTATTTTACAAGCATATTCATCAGGAATTACCATAAGATATCATGTATTGGAACAAAAATGTAAATACCCTTGAATGACTAGGATGCACAATAAAGTATGTGCGAAGACAGGAAATGCAAGCAAGTCACATTTTCAACATTTCCACATATTGATATCAGATGTGGTGAATTTTCCCAAGGGGAAATGTGCTTACTATTCCTAAATCAAAAATATATCAGTCTCCCTGTGGAAGAGATTAGTGTGTTTCTGCACTGGACATTAATGATAAGCTGTCATACAGAAAGCACAATTTACATGTGTTATCTTTTGTGCATATAATGAATGTTTACTAAAATGAAGGCTTATAAAGCTTGACATAAGAATGACTTAGAAAAATCCAGTCTAGACAAAAGAAAGGCTTAGAACTTACAGATCTTCTCACCATATGAGTTGTCTAGTTATGATAATTTCACAGAAGAGAAAGCTGGCCCTTCCAATTCATAATGCATGGGAAGATATTGCTAAATGGATGTGGAGCAGGTTGTGATTTTAGCACAAGATTTCTCATCACTTGTACAGTGCTATGTACACACTGGAAAATTTGTCTGAACTGTACTTTATGAACATAATAAAGGGAATGGCTTTGCTTTGTGAAGTCTGATTCTGTGTTTAGAAGCAGTCATGTCAAAGACAGTGCAATAACATTTGCAGCAGATGACAGATGTTCAAGAGCTATTCTCAAGGCAAATCCTTCGCTTGGTGAAACAAAGATAGTTTATAAGAACCATTTTTTGTTCTCCAACTCTATCCTTTTTAGAAATTGCATCCATTCAGAATTATTTTAAGAAATTCTTACTCAAGAATTCGATGCACTTGTATTTTCTTAGAAGTCTAATGGTTTTTATTATTTATTTATTTTAATAGATATGAATAAAACATAATAGATAAGAATAAAAGAAACTGAAAACCGTATTCAAACAACAATTACAATTACATTCTGTGACAAGGAATACATAGACATATACACACACATATGTACACTCACACAAACACACACACGCATATCATATATTAAACAATATTAAATATATAATATATCAAACAATGATATAATAAGCAATGTTATAAATAGCTATGAACAGTAAATGGTAATGTAAAAATGGGCACTAAATAGTAATTACCATAGCCATAAAATAGCCGTCAGTCAGTCAGTCAGTCAGTCAGTCAGTCAGTAAAACCTTTATTGGCATAGTGAGCTCCCTTTATTGGCATAGTGAGCTCCTGCATGTGAGCTCCCAAAGGCACCTGGTGGGCCACTGCAAGTAGCAGAGAGCTGGACTAGATGGACTCTGGTCTGATCCAGCTGGCTTGTTCTTATGTTCTTATGTTCATAGTAAATACCCTATATATTACTTAATAAACTCAATAGTGATGTAAAGAATCATAAAGTAAATTATAATGAAATGGAATAAATAAAAATAATTTTACAGTAGTGATTGATATTATTAAAATTCCCACATATTGAATTGAGTTCACCTACTATGATAATCAATCTATGATACAATTAAATGTTTCCTTCTTTTGAGGGAATGTTTTCTATACACTATATCAAGAATGTTATTAATAATTCATATATATCCTTCTGTACTCCTTATTTTTGAGAAATAATATAAATAATATGCTTTCATTTATTTGGAATTCTTTAGTTGGTTTAGAGAGCCAGCGTAGTGCAGTGGTTAAGAGCAGGTAGGCTTTCATCTGGAGAACCAGGTTTGATTACCCACTCCTCCACATGAGTGGCGAACTCTTATCTGGTGAGCTGGATCCCTGCTCCTGCACATGAAGCCTGCTGAGTGACCTTGGGCTAGTTGTAGTTCTCTCAGAACTCTCTAAGCCCTTTCTACCTTATGAAGTGTCTGTTGTGCGAAGAAGGGAAAGGAATTTGTAAGCCAATTTGATACTCCGTACAGGAAAGAAAGGCAGGTTATAAATCCAAAATCTTCACACAGTGCATTAATTTTGCCATCACTGCATATTCAGGTAATTTATTTTCCTAGTCTTCCCAGGATGGACAAAATGCTTTCCATTTTGCTGTGAATATTACTCTAGTTGCTATCATATATCTAAACAGTTCTTCCAGTTTTTGGGAATATTTTTGCAAAATGCTCAGCAGCGTACTCTTAGCCTCTGAGTAAATTTAAATTTTTCAAAAATTTATGCATTTCAGCATGTATTTTCTTTTTTTGGTCTTTTTGCAAGTTTATCACACTTAGTAAAAGGTACCACCTACTTGTTTACATCTCTAACATTTCCCCTTATAGTTCTTATCCATCTTCTCAATATCCTCTGGAATAATCTACCAATGATAAAAGATCTTATACCAATTTTCTCTTACAGCATGATCCACAAAGGGGCAAAAGCACTGTGGAGGTGGCAAGGGACATTTGGCAGGGCACTTACACCAGTGCTAAGGTGCAGCATGGGAGGGAAACACAAGGGCAGCTGGGGCACAGCATTGGCACAGTCTCCAACCCTAGCACAAAAGGGGACAGACCTGGATAAGAAGGAACCAACATTAGTCAGCTACCAGAGCTTTTTGTTTCTTGCCCCCACTAAAAGATATTTCTTGCTTAACTGTGAACATGATCTAGGCAAAATCAATCACAAGTCATAGGTTACAATAGCAGAAATTTAATGACTAACTTTCTGCCATGGGGTTCCCAATTTTCCTGAGTCTTCAGGCATCTTTGGAATGATACCCATTAAATGGAGGCAGAGTCAAGCACAGTATAGCTGCTGCAAGAGATGGAGCAAGCTGCAAAATGTCAGGGAATGAGTAACTCTTTCAACCTTTCAGGCAGAAGTTTCAACAGGGTGTCTTTTAAAGTGAACACATTAATTTAAAACATTACGTTCAGTCAGCTTACCTTCACTTACACATTATGCTGCAAGGGCAATTGCTGCCAAAGCAATATTTTAGAAAATCTATACAGTCAATCAAATCTCCAGTGGCCAACCAGAACCCTTCCTTGGCAAAAAGTCCCATTTAGCCCCACCCACTTAAAAAAAACACTGGAGGCAGAGGAAAGGTATTGGCCTTATAGTGAATCAAATCAAATCCTATCCAGCTAGCTCAGTCCTGTCTATACTGCCTGGAGGTGGATCTCCAGTGTATGGAAAAAGGTCTTTCCTAAGACCTTTGAATAGGAGACTGAACATGGAACCTTCTGTATACAAAGTAGGAGTTGTGCCACTGGGCCATAGCCCCTGTCATGAAACCCATAGAAATACAAAATGCTTAATTTTAGCTCAGTGGCCTTGTTCTTGGGGAAGAAGGCCATAGCCCCCATTGGCAACACTTTCTGTGTGATCTTGGCTTTTGCTTTCTCCCATTCCCACAGTTGTGTGAAGTCTGTGGACTGAGGTGCTGAGTATATCGCTCTCCATATGAATCCACTGATGAAGAGATGGGGTGTATTGTGCTGCTGAAACTTGCTGAGCTTGGTTGAATAAGTGCCAGGGATTAACACCACGTACATTCACCATTGATCTGACAACAATGATATTATACGCCCCAAGCACTGATGGGATTTGTTCGGTGTTCAGGACATGGGCTCTGAGGTGGAAAAATGGGATTGCTAGTAACTTTTTAAGCCTCTCTGGCTGCACCCAGGCAGACTGTTGACATTATATAAATTCTTTAGATAAAATAAATATCTGCCTTTGTATAAAGACAGCTGATATTTAGCTTTTCCAGTGTACAACTGAGATGGAAGACCTGTCCCAGACTAAGGCAGAAAACTGTGCAATGAAATGAACTCCACTTATTTTAAACATGGTAGAACGAGTGATAGGAAGGAATAATTATAAAATGCCAGTGCCTGGAAGCAAGACAGTGTTGGCATTCAGGCTAGGGAGTTTAAAAACAACTTGTAAAATAATATGTGAGTCAGAAAACAGCAAAACCAATCCAGCCTAGAGCCTCAAGTAACTTCTCAGTTTTCATCTCACAATTGATAATGGATTTATTTAACATTAATTTTATTACAAATGATTTTATGCTTATGAGTCAAGGGTGCAAGTCAGGCAAGCCGGGTAGTATGTCTGTGCATGTGTGTGTGTGTGTGTAAACACACAGCAACTTTTCACCAACAAACCAGCTGAGCACAGGCAGACAACAGCAGCAATCACTTGGATGTCTCCCACCATAAGCAGGCATATGGGAACCCTAATGGCTGCAATACATATCAAATGATCTGCTGTACCTAAGTCCCATGGAAAGCAGTGACACTCAAGGTAGATATTATGTAATAGCCAAATGATCTCATTCTGAGTGCTGCACAGTGGGCTTCAAGGCACAGCAAGATTAGAAATAATATCACTTGCTTTCCTAAAAATATAGATATAAACTAAAGGTCTATTTCCACATTCATTTTCACAGGGAAATGCCCTATGTCAGTGGTGGTGAACCTGTTGCACTCCAGATGTTCATGGACTACAATTCCCATCAGCCATTGCCAGAATGGTCAATTGGCTGTGCTGGCAGGGGCTGATGGGAATTGTAGTCCATGAACATCTGGGATGCCATAGGTTCGCCACCACGGCCCTATGTTTATGAGTAAATTGCTCCCCCCGCATTGTAACTGCCAAGGATTGTAAGGATTACTAAAAATACAATGCAGATTTAATATTTATTTACTTATTATACACATTAAACTAAGAAATGACTAGGGCTGATTCCTCATGGGCGCAAAACAGCGGTGTGAAAATGGTATGAAAACAGTATAAACCCTTTTACACCGTTTTAAATCCTTTTACACCATTTTCACACTGTTTTCACACTGCTGTTTTTTGCCCATGCGGAATCAGCCTAAGATAATTTTAAAAACCTCTAAGTCTCTGTCTTACTGGACTTGAATCTGCCAAAATTCCAGGATTTCCATTAAGTGAATGATGAAAGGTGGAAGGCAGGGGAGGAATCATATAAGGTTAGAGCAGCTTAACTGAGATGATGTTGCTACCAGAAGTATTGGCACAGGGTTTTTGCTCACACAATTGTGTATTGCATGAAAGGGGCATCTACATAACTTCTGAGTTTCTGGTACTAATAGTATACTGCTAGTGCAGAAAGTTAAAATAAGTAGAAACTCTTTCTCCTCTGCCAGTCCCAGAAATCTCACTGTGCAGTTTTCTTATCCTGTGTTTGTGTTCCACAATTGCTATCTGTAGTGCAATCAAGCAGACTGAAGGCCCTGGCATCTGAATTTTCACATATCATAAGGCACGGTAGGAAAATATGTCCCAATTGAAGTGGTATGAAATTTATTATACACCTGCTTTGGCTGGGGTTGCCAGCCTGCAGGCAGAGCCTGGAGATTTCCCAGAATTACAAATGATTACTCCACTGAAGTTCCTTCTTTCTCTCAACCCTGTCCTCTCTGGGCTCCAATCCACCCACCCATTGCCAAATCTTCAGGAATTTCTCAGTCTGAAGCTGGCAACGCTAGCTTTGCCTACGCTAGCTTTGAGATATAGATGATGGTCAAGCCTGTGTTAGATCCACCTCTGCTCAGTAGACCACTGATGCTAACAAGCCTATGAGAGAATTTTATGCTACCAACAAATATCTGCAACATAACCAGATTTTGAGTTAGGATGCCAAGGCTTTTCCAGCAGGCAGAAAGAATAGCATGTAGCTTCACTTCAGAATGTTGTGGTAGATTTACAGTTGGAGTGCACAGCATAAGATGTCAGGCATCTAGCACAACCTTGGCTGCAGAAGAACATATTTTCTAGCACTGACACAGCAATTCAACAATACCCATGATTTTTCATTGGGCTATGTTTTTTAAAGTTATGTAAAGTTCAGATCAATGTCTTTTCTCCTAATAGTTTTCTGACATTCAGCTCAAATTCTGAAGAAATGCATTATAAGATATATTTTATTATTTCTTTCCACATACAGCACAAAACCAGCTTTCCTGTCCTGACACAAGAAATGTTTCTTTTCAGTAAGGGGTGCCTGTGGTTGAGGAAGACTGGGGGAGGAGGGGGGAGGGGGAAAGTGAAATGACAGTGTGATCCCAGTGGTGATACTGAGGGCAAAGTAATGTGATTTTGAGGGCATATGTTGGTATTAGATTGGGGTGGGTGAACGGTGACCCAGCAAGTATTTGTGTGGGGTCCAAAGTTGGCGATCCTATAGGTCAAAGTGGGTGAAGGGTGGCCCACCAGGTATTTCTGTCTGGGGGTCCAGAGCTGGTAGTCCTGCTGTCCAGAATTAAAACATCCTTAATCTTCTGTAAAATTCATTTCCGAGAAAGTCCCCTTTTCCCTCTTGGCTGCAGGAAGATTAAATAAACTTGAACATAACAAAGACTAGGAAATATCAATCTGTAGAAAATTTCTTTGGTGATGACAGTGGCCTTTGAAACTGCTTGCCCAGGTGAGAGCTAATGTTTCTGTCCTCACTATGGAGGTAACAGCAACTTCACAGATTGCTACAGCCCAGCCAGCTAGTGTTTAGAGATATCTGGCACTGATTCTAACCAGGCTGTCATTCACAGGTCAACCCCTGAATTTTTTGCTGACCAGATTGGCCTCCAACATGAGATCATGTTTTTCCAGAAAATCCCACTAATGCTTTCATTCTGTGAAAGAGGTATATATAGAGGGAAGTTTCCTACAACTCCACTGTGCAGTCCAGCAAAGACCTCACTGTCATCAAAGTGACTGCACTGTCTTCTATCCAACTCTAAGCTTCCAACAGTACAGATCATGGATATAACAATTCAGCACCCCTGGTTCAAACGAGCTCTTGGTCCCTTAATTCCAAGCCGTTTGTTCGATCAGTTTTTTGGAGAAGGTATTTTTGAGTATGATTTCATGCCTTTGTTTTCCTCTACCATCAGTCCTTACTACAGGCAGTCTCTCTTCCGTACAGTTCTGGAGTCAGGCATCTCTGAGGTAAAATTCTTGTTTTTGAATACATTAATGCTCTTTTATGGGGTTATGTTAATAGTCACCTGCCACCAAGTGATATAATTAGTTTAATACTCTGCTGAATGGAGTGGGTGGGTTTTTTTTGATAAATTAAAAGCCTAAAGGAACTAATTTTGACTTTAGCAAAAATAAATGTTGTTCCAGAATTTTGTTATGGCTGCTCTAGAAAAAAGAAACAGATTAAAGAGATTAAGAATGTACTGTAGATCTGAAGAGTGTGTGTTGGATGATTAGAGGAACATAAATTTCTGTATAATACATTCATTTTCACCTGAGTTTGTATATGAGTGCATGTGTACAGCTAGAAGTGAATTCAGACTGAGACAATTTTTTTCTACTTTAAATAATACATTTATTATTACTGGTGTACCAACATTCTGAAGGCTATCTGTAAAGACAATATTTTGTTATTCAGATCTGAAATGCTGTCTTGTTTGAGGTATTAAAAAATCTTTTGCAGACATTTTAAAGACATGCTTCAAAAATCTAGTAAGAACTCAACAAATAAAAAGCTATAGCAGCTTTTAAAAACCAGCTATTAAAAGGGCAAATTATGCACATCCCGAGGACATCTTAAAAAAATTCGCCTCCTAATTTTTTGTTCGGACAGCATGGACAAAAAAGCTGTCAGAGGAGAAAGAGGCCTTTTCCCTCTACCCAACCATTACAACCTTTTGTCACTTTCCCCTGCTGCTGGCACCCAACATTTTGTGCTGCAGAATGAAGCACTTTTCGAATGTATATGTTTGCATCTTCAAAGACAGGTCCTTGAAAAATATCTTTTAAGGGAAAATTATATATTGCCGGAATTGGCAGAAACAGTTGAGTACAACCATGTACTGTTCAGGCTGAAAAGAAGCCCAGGATCAAAGCCTGCAGAGCAAATGTCCAGGAAAACTTCAACAAATTGCACACAGAGAGAATCCCTGCAGCACAAAATGTTGTGCACCAGCAGTGGAGGAAACTGACCAGAGAGTTTTAATAAGAGGTCTCCAAATCTTCTGAGCTCCACACAGCTAGCAGGAGATGACTCGCAGATGACTTCAGGGAATAAGTCCACATTTTAGCGACTTCGAAAAAAAGACAGCTCAAGTTGAAAGAAGGCATCTTGAGAACATCTTGGGGAGGGGGAGCTGTGCAGAGTTCCTCCCCAAGACACCTGTTTTCCTGTCCTCAGGACGTCTTGTTTCTGCTGTGCAGAATGGACCAAGGTTACTGTGGTGTTTCTATGTGAGTGCGTTTTTACAGTCATGGGGGCAACAATAGTGACAGGTTCTGCTGAAAGGATCTAAATCTACATTGGAGCGCTGGGGCCAAATCATGTAGGAAATGTCATAAAATAAATGTAGAATAAATCTGAACAAAATAATTCCCATAACCGTAATTATATGTTACAATAGTACAGAAATTAAGTGGAAGAATACTAAGCAAAATGAAGAAGCTGCACAATGCATTTCAAATAGCTAATAAGAAAAGAAAAACAAATAGGGGTATCTCTTACTCTCCAAACTTGTAAAGAGTCACGTGGTGTAGTATTTAAGAGCAGGTGGATTCTAATCTGGAGAACCAGGTTTGATTCCCCACTCCTCCACCTGAGTGGTGGAGGCTTATCTGGTGAACTAGATGTGTTTCCACACTCCCATATTCCTGCTGGGTGACCTTGGGCTAGTTACAGTTCTTCAGAAGTCTCTCAGCCCCACCTATCTCACAAGGTGTCTGTTGGGGGGAGGAGAAGAGAAAGGAGCTTGTAAGCCACCTTGAGTCTCCTTACAGGAGATAAAGGTGGAGTATAAATCCAAACTCTTCTTCTTTTTCTAAATTCAGAACAATTAGATTTAAAACTGTGTTGTCCCAAGTAGCTCTTGTGTTCGAGCCAGTGTGAGGATGAATTGTCTATGATCTCTTTTTCCTTCTTGCTCTAAGTCTCACCCAGGACAGTTGAGGCATGCCAAAGCTTTGCATATATGTGGCTAAACCAATGTACTCCTGTCAAACGTTTTGTAGTTCGTAGACTGAGAATACTATTCTACTTTACACAAAAATCCTTTGAAAAACAATCCATACTACTGAAGTTAGTTCAAAGACTTCAGTAACTCCTATGGGTTTCTGATTAAGTCTTTTAAATATATATAATTATTTAACAATAATTTTTTTACAATAAATTCAATACAACACCAATAATTTAACAGAGACTATGTAGTAAATATGGGAGGGAAGGCCACACGGTATAGCCTGATCTCACCAGATCGTGGAAGCTAAGCAGGTCAGTATTTGGAAGGGAAATCACCAGACTCTGCAGAGGAAGGCAATGCAAATCATCTCTGCATCTCACTTGCCTCACAAGTCCATTCCTGGGGTCACCTTAAGTCAGCTTTGACTTGACAGATCTGTACGCAAACACACATATAATAAGTACAAGAAGAGATACTTCATTCAAAAACATAATCACACCAAAATCTTGGCAACATTTTGAATTCTAATGTTTTTTGGGCGGGGGCTCTTTTCTCATCCTTTCCATTTCAGGTGAGATCTGACCGGGACAAATTTACAATCTTTTTGGATGTAAAACATTTCTCCCCTGAAGATTTGAGTGTGAAGGTCATGGATGACTTTGTGGAGATCCATGGCAAACACAGTGAGAGACAGGTAAGTGAGTGTGTCAAGAGAAGAATAAATTATTTGGTTGGACAGAAAATTTAGATCCCACATATTCAATGTGCATCTGCTCTAGGAAAGGTCAAACATGGGATATAATATTAATGCAATATTCAGCTTTTTAAATCACTGTTTACCCACTATTTAGAATTCAGTAAAATTCATCAGAGTGTAGGCATTGGCCAATTCTGCACAACACAAATAAAACGTCTTGCAGACTTTTTGCAAAGAATCATTTTGGCTTTTTTTGGTCCTCATAGTGTAGGCAAATAAAGCATTTCACCCCAAAACAGTTCTTTTACAGCAGTGGCATAGTGGTTAGGAGCAGGTGCACTCTAATCTGGAGAATTGGGTTTGATTTCCTGCTCTGCCACTTGAGCTGTGGAGTCTTATCTGGGGAACTAAGATTAGCCTGTGCACTCCAACACACACCAGCTGGGTGACCTTGGGCTAGTCACAGCTTTACGGAGCTCTCTCAGCCCCATCTACCTCACAGGGTGTCTTTTGGGGGGGGGGGGAGGAGATTGTAAGCCCATTTGAGTCTCCTACAGAAAAGAAAGGTGGGGTATAAATCCAAACTCCTCTTCCCTTCCCCCCCCCTTAGAGCTCTCACTTTCAGTTTCTCCACAGCTCACGCCTGCATTTTCTGCCATTTTGGGATTCTCTGCGCCACCTCCAGAAGGTTCCCTTGGAAGTTTTGTCTGCTTGCAGCTCATCCGCCCATCATTTCCATGTAAAAAGTACATGAATAAAGTTAGTTTTCACTGCTGATTCTGCGCATTTCCCTGGGGGTGTGTGTGTGTGTTTTGAGGGAGGTGTCTTCCAAACTATGATGACTTGAAATATATGCTGTGTCATCATAGCTTCAAAGACACCTCCCTCAAAACAAACAAACAAAAAAGGGAAAACGACACGTGCACTGAATCAGCAGTGAAAACTGACTTTATTCATGTACTTTTTACACTGAAATGGCAGGCAGATGAGCTGCAAGCAGAAGGAGCTCCATGGGAACCTTCTGCAAATGCGGTTACACGTCAGTGTAAACATTCCACAATGGGCCACAAGGGAATAATTTGTATTGTGAGTTCCTGAATTACAAAATTTATTCACAAAAAAAGAGTGAGAAGGAATGTTTTCGATATGCTTTAAGTACAGGACCTTCCCTACCTAAGAAAGGGGTTGATATATGTTGAGTCACTTCTGTGATCTATTTTTCTGGCTTGGTAATTTGTTCTATACCTGTTAATTGCCTTCTGAAGACACATGCATATACCACACACTTTACACTTGTAACACTGTTGGTTTTCTTGTCTCTTCTCAGGATGACCATGGGTACATCTCCCGTGAATTCCACCGCAGGTACCGTCTCCCATCCAGTGTGGACCAGTCAGCCATCTCCTGTTCTCTGTCTGCAGATGGCATGCTGACGTTCTCTGCCCCCAAGGTTCAGTCCAACACTGACCTTAGCCATGGTGAGAGACCCATTCCTGTGTCCCGTGAAGAGAAGCCAACCTCAGCTCCTTCTTCCTAGGCTGAACCTGCACCTGAAGCATCCAAGCTATCACTTCTTGCGGGCCTCATTCACAGAGCCATTACATAGATATCAGTGAATATCTAGAAGGGTTTCTTTTTATTCTTTTTTTCCTTTTTTTGGTTCTATTTTTTTCTTTTGGAGGGAATGAGAGACTGGGTGAACACCTAGAGGACTTGGAAGCTCTAAGCCAAAAACACTGTGATGAAAGGATAGCGTGAGAGGCGAAGGATGATGCAGAGTTGATGTACTTGCTGAAAAAGGGTCTGAACATCCTACAAACCCAGCCGAAGTAGCGGGCGGCATTAGCTCTCAATGCATTCGTTGTTGAGTTTGGTGCTGCAGAAGCAACAGTACAGAACTGTTCTCTGCTAAAGTGATTCAGATACAAAAGCAAATGAGAGCTGAGCTGATTACTGGGGGGAAAAAACCAGGGAGAATGTATGGAGTTTGCAATGACTGTGCCATGAGCTCTTTCAGGTAAAAGGACAAATAACGATACACGTGTCTTGGGGAGGGGCCTGTAACTGTTTTCAGCAAAGTTTCCTTTTTTAAGTGTATCTCTTTACATCCACCGCAGTGTCATTTTTTCTTTGTGGCCACTGATGCAAGGACAAGCATCCCTTCGTTATCTTTGCTGAGCCCCCCTCAGGGTCCATCACAGTGCTGAGGCTTCAAACCCCTTCCAAGCTCTCTCCAGGCCTGCATGTATCACACCATCTTCCTTAATCTTGCTGTAATTCTAACGTAGCTCCACCTGTTCTACTGATATTTGATACACAATCTGAGAACTCAGTCAGTGGCAGTCAATAAAAAAATGTGAAACAAGCAACAGGAGTTCCCTCCTTAATGTCATCCAAGAGACTGAGCGATTTAAACAAAACTTCAAGATCGCAACTTCTCCCCAGAGAATCAATCTATCTCATAAATGCCAGCAACTGTTTTATTTTCTCTGTTCTATGGAACACAGTACCTAGACTTGATTTAAACATGACAAGGCAAAAGCAATCAGCTATGGGATTTTATAACCAGTAGCACAGGGCCTTATTTAAACCAAAATTCACCCACACAAAGCAATTATAGCAGCCGAGGGAAGGGTTTCTATGCATTCAGAACACATCTTAGGAAAGCAGAAAATAGTAAAGGGGGAAAAGGAAGGAAAATTAGCCTGCTCAGTCTCCTGAATTTTTAAAAAAGCTTTGAGGGTAATATATGGGTGTTCAAATTGTTCTTCTCTCTGCTAATTTTTGTGGGCCCTAGATTGTAATAATAGCGACAATGAAATAGCAACAACGCAACCATGAAATAGCATTATCAAGAATAAAAGGCAGCAGAGCTAGCCATCATTCATATTACAAAGTAAATGTTAGTGAAAATAAACACATTAAATTGACATAAATGTCCTAAGAATAGGCAACAGGCAAATGGATGAAGGGATGCAATGGATGCAGGGATCAAGAGGCTATCAGAGTCTGATAGGCACTAACCCTACTTCTGACAGGTGCACCTGGAACATGACCTCTGCTGATCACTTCAGTGACTTGAAGGTTTATTCAAGGCCAAATGGCTCTGAAGATACCTGGATCTCAAGCCACGACAAGTTCTAAAAAGAAACACTAGCTCCCTCCCCTCCTCAAACCCCACTGTCCCCAGACTGTATCCCAAAATCTCCAGTACTTTCCCAACCCAGAATGTGAAACTGAACTGAAGAAAAAAAGGAAAGGACCTTTTAAACAGAATCTTTGAGAAGACATAAGCAGAATTTGGTTCTAACTTTGGCGGGGGGGGGGGGGGGGGTCGTGAATTTTAGATGAGCAAATCAGTTGTAGAATGATCTGTCACTAGAACAAGTAGACCAGAAGTTGGAGTTTTTTCCCCTTGGCAATATACGATACCAATGAATGAGGAATGTTAAGTGATGTCAAGTTGCTTCTGACTTATGGCAACCCTATAAATTAATGATCTCCAATCTTCCTGTAGTTAAGACAATCCTACCTCATTTGGAAAGGGTAGATGGACTACATCATTATCAGGGTTTTTTCCAATTCTATGACCAGTTCTCCTGTCTAGGAAAACACAGAAATGACTATCACAAACACATCACAGACTGAAATTTCAGAAGGCTTATGGTGTTGATTGAGAGCCAGCGTGGTGTTATGTTGGACTAGGATCTAGTAAACCCAGATTTGAATTCCCACTGTGCCGTGAAAACTGACTGAGTGACCTTGGGACAGTTACACATTCTCAGCCTCAACTCTGGCAAGATTTGGATGGGAGACCTCCCAGGAATATTAAGGTCGTGACAAAGAGGCAGATGGTGGCAAATTGCCTCTGAATGTCTATTGTCTTGTAAACCCTATGGGCTCAACATAAGTCAGCTGTGACTTGACAACAAAAAATGTTATGGTTATCATCCCTTGAATATCCTGGTACAACCCTTCTGTTGATGGTCCACCTTACTGCAGGAAATGAAACTGAGGTAAGACACTGAATGAACGCTACTTATAGAGTAAGAAAATGCAGTTGCTGCCATTTCAATACGGACATCATTAATGAATACATTTCTAGCAAAATTTAAGTCATCACCACCATCAGTTATGATGAGATGAGAAGTGGCTGAGTTAGACTATATTGTCCACAAGATGTCAGACTTTCCCAAAGATTTAACAAAGGAGCTGTCAGGTGGGTTGCAAATGTTGAGGGCATCATATAATACTAGAGTCCACATCGCCATTAAAAAAATGTTTGGTAATAATTCCTGTTTTCAAATGCTGCAAAATTGACCATAGTCACCAGTGTAAGTACTGAGCTCAGAGCTTCTGCAAGCTAATGTCACCATCTGAATGGAAGCTTTTTGAGGGGAGAGAAATATTTTATAAAAATAAGTGGAAAATTTCTGGGCCCCACCATAGATCTTGGTCTTATTTACCTGATAAAATTCGACCCAGAGGTGTTTCAAATGAAGGACAGAGATAACTACATTTACCAAGAGATTGTGTTCTATCCTGTAGGTGGTCTAAGAATTTACAAAATATACATCTCAATGCTGTAGATAGATAATTTGTTTTATTTCAGCCATAATTGTACCAAAACTACTGATTGCACATGTCGTGAATAAAAACAGTCATAAAAGCAAACTACTTACCAAAGCAAGAAAGACCACATTCTCTGTAATGTTTTTATTGGTATTGGAAAGAAGAAACAGGAGAGATGGACAGGTCAAAATGTTGTAAGTTAACAAACAAACATTCTTGAGGATTACCAAAAATTTATCAGCAGCCAGTAAGAAACTATAATATAGAGCCTGATCAACTAAGTAAATGCTGAATTTGGTGATTCTGGTGATTCTCCAACAAATATGGGCTTAGGCTTGGTTCACATTTGCATGAGAATGGTGGCAGATATCAGACAGAAATGGTAAAATGGACTGTCCTACTATTGTAGGTGGTGGATTACATTTCCCAGCTGAAGAAGGGAGAATATTTTCCCTTCCTAAAGCAGAAGGTCCGTGGACAACCTCCACCTTCACTCTGTACTTTTGTCTTGGCTCATTATCCAAGATAAAAGCATATCTTCCATTGTGCTTCTTTCCAGTGGCACTTAGGAGGCTATCTGTACAGCAACTTATCTTCCTTTTGAAAGCTCAACATTGGCAGAAGAGAGGGGAATAGAGAAATGTATGAATGGTTTCTCCTGGGAAGTGTCAGTAAAAAGTGGGTCAGTCAGTTTTTTACACAGTAGAAAGGAGCAACACTTTTAAAATGGAAACCTGAAAGTGACCCCTTACCCTTGATCGTAGGCTTAGCATTTTGTGCAGAGAAGCACAATAAAGCTTCTACAGCATGCTGTCTAAACGATTTACAGTGGCTATACCAGAAGAACCATGGGCCTTTCTTGCCTCTCTGATCTGCAGCAGCTCTCTGTTTCTACCTGCTAAAAAGCTGATCCCTTAGCATCATAGTTTCCAGGGCCACCCTGGCCAACAGTCAGGAATGGGGTGGTGGTAGAACTGCCAGATCTAGCTTCTGGAGATTTTGGGATGGAGCCTGGGGAGGCAAGAGCCTCAGTGTGGTACAATGCCATGAGTCCACCCTCCAAAGCATCCCTGTTCTCCAGGTGAACTGATCTCTGTCATCTGAAAATGAGCTCTAATTTCAAGAGATTCTCAGGTCCCACCTAGAGGCTAGAATCTCATAGACCTTTCTGGATTGAGGAGGCCGAGGTTCAAATCCCCTGACTGCCACGAAGGTCACAAGGTGACCTTGAGCTGGCCACTTATTTCTTAGCCTGACCCTCTTCACAGAATTGTGAAGACAATATGGAAAGGGGGGGGGGGCGGCGGCAGATGAACAAAGAATGCAATAAATCAGTAGTTAGAGTAAATAATAGTGTAGCAGTCAGTCATGGGGATTCTAGGTTTCTAATTATATAGTTCTGTGAGAATTGACCATAATAAATTTATTTCATATATACCATTGTGAAAACTAATTGATGTAGTCTGATAAAATATACACTCATGAGACATAGTCACTGTGACTATGGCTATCTTTAAAGGGAAAATGTTTCAAGTACAATTGTACCAACTGCACACACTTATGTAAAGCCCAAATGTTGATGTGAAGCCCAAATGTTACATTAAAAGTTAAAATTGTTGATGTAGAACTTGCCTTGTTCATGGGGGGGTTGAACCCCCCCCCAAAAAAAACAAGTATATAGATTGCCTGTCATGACCATAAAATAAAACATTATTCTGAAAGTGGCACTCTTATGTTTCCAGTATTGTTCCAGGAAACCATAATGGGATAGAGAATTATCAGTTACTTCAAATTTATTTTGCCTGCAAATGTTTTTAGATTTATCCTTTTTATCTATTTTTAGAGGAACTGATATTTTACAGTTCTCACTGAATCTCACAAATTAGACTAGATGTAAACATCTCTGAACTATCACAAAAAGATGTGTTTTAAAGCTAATTCATTGACTTTGAAGGGAATTTTTCAGTTAACAGAAAGTGAATAAGCAGTGCCATTTAGATAGCACCTTGTATGGCAGTTGAGCCTTTTCCCTCCCTTCTTCCATAACAGTAAATGGCGGTTTCCCTCCCCTCCTGGCACCTTCTCTGTACCCTAAGCTCTGGTGTTGTGGTGGATATTTCCTGCCTTTGTTCTACAGAATGACAAACCCATATTGTTTTTTAGTCAAGGAAAGAGCAAAATGGATACCTTTAATGAAGTTGAACTGCTGAAATTAATCCAACAATCACATTATGCCAGCTCATCTGGATAAAGTGATGACACCATGGAGCGAAGACTGTGAAACGAGAGAGGCCCATCTAATTTGGCTAAGGTGTATGGCTGTTTCCGCATGGCACAATTATACCATGTTACAATCAGTATCTTACAATCTGGGTCTATTTTGTCCCAGTTTCTCCCTTCGCATGGCTGCCCATTTCTGTGAAGGAACTGTGTGAAGACCAGGAGGAAATACTCCAGTTTGTTTCACACGAGCCCCGGTCTTTTGTATTTACACCGCAAGCATATCTGCACATGCACAAACAAACCCAGTGTCCCGCATTCTGATTGACTGTTGTTTTTGGGCAGCAGTTTGAATGAACTTCTCTGCCCTGCCTGATCCCTCCTTAACACTGAACTCAAACTGGCCATTTCCCACCTAAGGTCCCTTTTGGGCCATTGCCACCCCAATAAAAAGACTGTACTTCTGATTGATTGATTGATTGATTGATTGATTGATTGATTGATTGATTGATTGATTGATTGATTGATTGATTGATGCACAGTGAGTGGTGGGAAACAAAGCCCCCCTTTTTTCCAGTTCTGGATAGGGCCCAAATAATGGGGCACAGCATCACATCACATTACCACTCACATTCTCATATTTTTGTGGAAAACGAGAGACTCCCCCTCCCCCCCAGTGATATGCCCACTAATATTCAGCCTTCCAGTTGTGGGCTCTGCTGCAGTACTTTGCACTTGCTGCATGTCTTTGACAGGAACAGAGAGTTTTATGGGTGTACACAAAGAACAGCACATTGTATGAGTGAAAATCTGTTTGGACAGACTTTTCCTTTTCACCTTGGCTAATGCAGTAATTATTACCTAGGTACGCAAGACAATGTGAGACAAAAGGGCCTTTGGTCTACACTGAGTGATTGAACTTGCTGTCTTATGGCTGAAACTGTCCTTATGACTAACATCCAGGTTCCCCTGGAGATTCTAGTTATACTTTGACTTTGGTTTCATATTATGCTGCTTGTTGTGGCATATTCAGCCTACTCAGGAAAGAGGTCACTTGAAACTCCAAGCAGTTGCCATTTCAAAATCAAGATCTCTTAGGAAACAATCAGAAGCTCTACAGATAGAAATTAGCAAATGAAAATAGGAGAAATGTAAAATGCTATTATATTTGAGGGCTCTTGTTGCCTTTGCACTGGTCTCACAAAGTTATTCATGGGGAACAGAAAGACAAACAGGTATATTAAAATCACATGTATATTCTAGCCCAGTAATCTTCAGTCCAGGGCTTGGAAGCTTTAGGGTGGTCACTTTCTAATACACAGATATTTTCATTTGCTTGAATATTAATTTCCAGCACACTGAAGTTTTCAGCATATAATGCATTTTTTGAAAAGTAACTATGCAACCATAAAGGTAGGGAACTGTACCTTAAAGGAGAATTTGTATCCAATATGAATTCAATATGTATCCAATATGAGGTTAGTTTACATGGTACAATCACAACATCTTAGGATAGATAGGATCTTTGGGCATGTGGGAGAGGCATTGTTCCCGGAAGGAAGATTCCTTTCCTTGCCAAATGTTTGTTACCCTAAGGTGACACGTTTAACTGCCTTGTAGCTGCCAGGTAACACATATATTTTCCTATTAGTATTTAACACAATACCTAGCTAACCAGGACAGAATTATACTGGGAAATACTTATTCATTTTGGATTAATCATATTTCCTTGCTAAAACGCAGCATTTCTAGTACATGGTTCCGTAGATTTCTTCATAGCATCAAACACATCCATGGGATTTGTATTTTACCAGCAGATGATATGTAAGGATACAACAAAAACAGGTTCTCAGATACAATCACTTGGGTTTCAAAGGGAGCTATCTTTATTGCCCCAGGAAAAGGGTCCTTTGAGAAAAAAAGGGGGAAACCCATGCCCTTGATATGCTGGCCTTTTAAGTCAAATAAATTATGTTCCCACATTCTGCTAGTAATTTTGCATTTTACAATGTGACTGTGGTAAATCCTGTTTGTTATCTCTATTTACAAAATTCAGCAAGCAACCAGGTTGCTTTCTGGGATGCAATTAAAGAATTTGTTCCTATGTGAAAGAAGAAGGAATCTTTGGTTCAATATATATTTAATAATATAGAGCTAAGGCTTTGTAAAGAAAGAGCCTTTCTGCTAGTACTACTGTCAATAAGACTACTATGGAATTAATTCCATTAATGGACACTCTATCGGTATATTAGCTAATGATTAGGGTGATCTTGACCAAATTTTATTTTTCTGGCATGACACAACATTTTGAATTTTTATAAGAAGGACCTTTTGTGATTTGTTGGGAGAGTTGAAAGTTAATGATGCACAAGCATAAGGAATTCAATTTATGGAAGCATTTCCTGTACTTGTATATGGCACCATTAATACCAAAAAATGCTTTAGGCAAAATATTCCATTCTTCTGGCCACATAAGCAAGTGTGTTTACACATATATGGGCTACATTCTTTGTTAAGGCTACAATTCGAAGTTATTAAAATACGAACTGCTGGGCTTCTACTCTCACTTCCAGTCTGCAGAAGCTATAAGCAGAACTAGAATCTTTATTTAATGGATAATGGATCTGTACTCTTTATGAGGTTTATAGTAAGCATCTCCCTGGGAAGTCACTTCTTAGAATATTCTTGAGTCACAAGTAATGCAAACTGCTCACATGCAAGAGTTATAAAGTCTAAGAGAATAACATCAGTACTTTTTAAGGGTAATTTAGCATATTTATCCTGGATAAAAGAAGATAAGACTCTTATGGACTGATTTCTTTAAACAAAATCCCCTACACTGTTGAAAACCTTTAAAAAAATACCAGAGGCAGAGCTACCAGGGGGCGGGGGGGGGGGGGCGCATTGCACCAGGCGTGCACTGGTGCAAGGAGAGGAAAATCGCAGGGAAAGATCAGGCAGATGTAAAGTCGTATTGATTTATCTGCTTACTGAATTTTGATAATAAGATCCTGACCTCAATTCTGGCCACCAGATTGAAAACTATAGTCTCTAAATATTCTAGAAATGGTCAAAATGGTTTTATTCCTGGTTGGTATTTAACATCAAACATGTGGAGGGTCGTAAATCTTATAGATTGGTACCAAAAATGAAATAAAATCTATCTTCTCATTTTTAGACATCACGTTGTTCAACCAGGTTGAGCACTTGTTTGTCTTTGCAGGGTTTTTTTAATGGATTTGGCCCCTGTTTCATGGGTTGGGCTAAAATAATAGATTCTAGCTCAGTAGTTTGTTTATCTATTCATAATGTGCTATCTAATTCCATAGCTGTAAGACAAGTATTATAACAGGGGTGCCACTTTCTGCCCTACTCTCTTTTCTTTGGAATGTTTAACTGCTGCAATCAGAGAATCCTCTCAGATCAATGATCTTAAGATAAGGACTCAGCATCATGAGATAAGCCTGTATCCCAACAACGTAGCTATGTTTTGAACTAATGTTCAAATTTCATCTTCTGATTTTATATCATTAATAGATCAATTTCTAAAGTACCAGATTATAAACTTAATATTAATAAATCAAACCCCCTATATTAAAGAAAAGGGATTTTGATTTATTAATATTAAGTTTATAATCTGGTACTTTAGAATACTGAAGATTTTGAAGAAGAAGATTTAGGTCCTGCAGATTGCGTCATGAGGATAGAAATGAAATATTCACACAAAATATTTAGGCATTAAGGCTGGTAAAGATTTGTCTAGTAACTGAATTACAAACAGGATATTCAAACAGGATCATTAAGGATATTCAAAAAGATCTTGGTTTATTGGAAACCTTCAATGCTTTGTTTCTAGGAAGACTGAATGCGATAAAAATCGTACCTGTTTATAAATCTTCCTTTAATAACTCAGGGTAGAATCTTGAGGGAGCAGCAGCAAATGATTTATAATTTAATTTGATAAAGCAAAATCGAAGTTAGGTAAGGTAAGCCTTGCTATTAGGTAAGATAAGCCTTACTGTATGGTAAACCTAGCTGTAGCTTAATGGAAAACAGATAGAGGAGGCTTTGAGGTTCCTAATCTACAGAGGTATCTTGATGCTGCTAAATTAGTAAAACAGATGATTAATTAAGAATGGTGGGTCTCTGGATAGAGGAGCTGAACAATCATTTGTTAAGAGTCCCTTAAAAACATTTATTGCCCCCCCCCCAAAAAAAAAAAAAAACCTAGGAAGAAAGTGTATAAGGACAATAACATGGTAGTAAACAATTTGTTGGTACTGTGGAGAAAGTATTGTCATAAAATCTCTCCAGGGCTTTCTTCTCTTGCTTTCTTTGGATGGGATATGGAAATTGCATATGGCTTTAAACATTGCTCTTTTATGGTATGGGAAAGAGCCAGCTTAGACCAGTATGAGGTTGCATTGGAAAACAATAGAATAATATTTTTGAAACATTTTTGAAAAGGGGCAATGGTTCTATCTCTACGTTTGACTATCTTCAAACCAAAAGTTTTCACTTGCTAAAATTCAGTCTGGTTTAGGGCCTAGGAGACATTCTGATCTTGAAGTTTTATGGGCACAGCAAGTTATTTATGCTTTTTTCTACAATTTAAAACACATTAATCTTTGATGGTATGCACATTCTACTCTGGATGAAATAAATCTTTGGACAGGGAAATTGCACCTAAAGGTTACTCTTTCTTTATAAGTCTGACAATAAGAGAAAACTTAGGGAAGATGATCCACCAATAGTATCTTTCTGCCAAATAAATAGCAAAAATCTATGATTTATCCTCAATAATTGCTGATATTGTGGTGTACCCATCACAGACTTCATCCGCTTGTGGTGGTTTGTGAGAGAATATTAGGCCAAGATGGATGATTTGCTAAGTGTGAGATGTGGTATAATAACTGGGTGCTCCCTGGAGCTATTTCTATTAAGTTATGTTCAATTGTATCCATATAAATTCCAGGATATTGGCCTGTATATCACCACAGCCAGGTTAGTCTATGCGAGATATGGAAATCCAAAAATTGTGCTACATCTTTGGAGTGGCCTAATAAAAGTAAAGGACACTTTTCTTTTAGTTAAAATCTCTGTGCTACAGAGAAATCAATGTATGCAATGGTTGGAGGCAGAATGGTCTGGTATAATTAGCTGCCTTCAAACCTCAGAGCAGTTTTCGACAGTTACAACTGCCAGCAGAGTTGTTTCAACCCTTTCAATCTCATTGTGAAGCTGTGAGGAGCTTTGAATTCATCCTACCAGACAACATGACCAGAACGCACAAGGGTAGAGTGGGAAATACACAGGCAAATCTTTTGAATAAGACATGTTGTAGAAGGGATCTGCCTTTCACTAAAATGCTTCTTGTATCCTCACTAATGCATTACAGCTTGTTATTAGGGATGAGGGAAGCTGCTGTTTGAGCCATCAGTCTTCTAAAAGTACACTAGGGAAGAAAGAATGGAATTCCAGGATAAAAATAAAGCACTGGCTTTGATCTGAACAGCATTCTTCCTGCTGAAGATTGTTTGAAGTCTGTTTACAGAACCGTTCTGCACAACCTCTATCAGTTTTTTAAAAGCTACAAATTTGACAGAAAGCACACTTAAAACACATACTGACACACACAAACACAGGAAACAGAAATGACTAGCAGGTAATGTGACAGCAAAGACTGAACAGATTTTAATTTATCTTGACAGTACTGACATCACTGCATGCCTGGAAGGCTGGGTTGCTAATGGTCTGAGTGGCAAGCAGAGAAGGTCACAACTCCAGGTCATTTAGGCTGGAATAGCAGAGCACATCCTTTCATGGGTAGCACTGTGTACTGCTGAATTCATGTTTTTAGCTTTGTTTACAAGTAAATATACTCATACTACATATTTCCTGTAATCTTTCTTTTTGAAAGAATCATATAGACTTAGCCACTAGCTCTGCAAATCTCCCTGTATAGGTCATTTAAACATAACACCATATCATTAATATCTTGTGTGTTTTTGAATATGGTATTATGAACACCAAGTATACCAGGGATAGTGCTGCTATGCTTCTTTTCTTTAATTGTTTTAGACTATAGGCCAAGATATTTTCAGTTTTCTTTCATCTTCCGACTATTTTATATATGTCAGGTGGAATTTTGCTTGTTGAGAGAAAAATCTGTTAGCTTCATATTTCAATTTGACCAAATGTTGATATCATTCTCTCAGATGATTTTCTGCATGTTACCTTACAGCAAATTTCAAATCTGCCTCAAGTTTCGCAGGTTCTTTGTTTCTAGTGAAACAAGTTGATGATGACTTGAATAGATGGAAAACTTTAAACATTAACATTGTTTGGTGAGAGGAAATCAACATACTAAAATTAATATTATTCCACATTTTATTTGTGCTTCAGCTTGTAATAACTGTATGTACAAATGGTTTTGTTTCCAGTAACTGTGGAATCTACCACCCTGTCTGTACCACATTTCAGTCGTTTGCTGTCGTTTGTCATCTCCAAAGTCCAATTGCTGCTAGGTTTCTGAGAAAGAAACCATTTTTTGTCATCTCCAAAGTCCAATTGCTGCTAGGTTTCTGAGAAGGAAACCATTAACGAATATTTATGCAACTCATAAACTACTCTATCTAGACTGATTACTCAAGTTCCCTTATGAGTGCTGCACCTGCTTTAAATGGTGTTGATGCCAAATTAGATGGAAAAAAACATGCAAATACCTTGCTACCTTTCTGGTAAATTAGCATGCAAATGCCACAAAGGTGAAGGGAGATGCACTAACATCATTTGACTAATTGTCAAAGCAGGGAAATGAGAAGAAAATAAGCGGGGGGGGGGGGGGGGCTTCCAGTAAACATCAATCTACTTATACATCAAAAGTTTCATCAAGTTTGTCAGAGAATACAAAGTAAACTACTTGAACCAGTAATTTTTCTTTATATGAATTGAGGTTGTGATTGACACCTGCGGCCTTTAAAATTATATTTAAAATGCACTTTAAAAAATAAATCAGGACAAATTACCTTTTTATTTGGGACTGTAGTCAGCTGAGACATTTTGCCATATTAATTTCTTGTGGATGGTACTTAGTTCGAATACACCACGGTGTGCCAAAAATAGTATTTATCTCAGGACAAACAACTGAAAACTAGGAATGCACGAGAGTTTTGTGGTCCCTTAAAGACTAACAAAAAAATTTCCAGCATAATTTTTCGTGGACTACAGCCTACTTCTTCAGATTCAGTAAAAAGTGACCTCTATTCTACAAGAACCTAATAAAACGTTGTTAAATTTTTAATATGCCACAAGGCTCCTGTACAACAAACTAACATGGCTACTCTCTGGAACTGAAAATTAGAGTTGTGTTGCATACGGTTCTTACTGTCAATTGTATGTAACTAAGCTTTTTCACTAAATGGTAACCAATTTCCCTCCTTACCACATATCATATGGCTTTTGTCCATTCAGGTCCTGCATGGTTTTTTCATGGTCAAAGGGAATTCTTTTCTCCATTTTTCACCAGAAAAGCTGATTGGATCCAACTCAGGCCTATTATGAACATTTTGCTTACTGCTGATCTTCTCAGCTGTCAATACACAATTATTGGATTCACTTTCACCAGATTATTTTGTGCACCACTTTCTCTCCAAAGTAGTTGCCATTGTGCATTCAGTTTCATTTCTGCATGTGACCAAATAATCAGAAGTTTCAGAGAGGTTTCTGTTCATCACCAATGTTGTGGCTGATGGTATCACAGCTTTTTTTCTTAATGCATGCTTTCTAGCAATAGTGTGCTGGGTGAAAAAAATTCCCTCCTGTGAAATATCAGTAGTGATGTGCAATTGTCATTAAAAAAATTAACATCTACGGACTAGCAACACTCTGTTAAGGAAGTAACTTCCCCTTTTAATGATTGATTGTATCATTTCTTGCCACATGGATTTCAATCATGTCTTTGTTTGGCTATTAGGAATTTTTGAAGTCTGTCATCAGCACTGTGATTAGTTTCTTTTTTTCTCACTTAGCAAAGCAGCTATTGATGGCCCCCAAGTCAGCTGATTATTAGGGGGGGATGCGAAATGGAACATCTGCATGCTTCTGTCTAAAATGTCCTCTTCCTAAAAGTGATCTTTTAAAAATAGGGCTGCTAGCTCTGGTTTGGGAAATATCTATTTGTTTGGCGAATGCAGGCTAAGAAGGGCAAGGTCTGGGGATGAGAGGAACCTCAAAAGGCTATAATACCATACAATCCACTTTTCAAAGTAGCCACTTTCTCCAGATGAGTTGATCTCTTTCACCTGGAGAGCAGTTATAATCCCAGGGGATCTCCGGCATCACCTGGAGGTTGTTTATAGTCCACCCTTCTCCCTGAGACTGAAAACAGATTGTACAGTGAAAGCTGTGGCAATCAATAGGATGAGACAGCTATTAAGCAATGTACTAGGACTACAATTACTACAATCTGAAACACATGATTCAGAATACAATTTAAGAACATAAGAACATAAGAAAGAGTCTGCTGGATCAGACCAGAGTCCATCTAGTTCAGCACTCTGACCTGAGGAGCTCCTCTGCGGGCCCGGGCTTCCATGCAAGGGTGGGGGAGGCCGGGGAGAGTCCACAGAGCTCCTTTGCGAGCCTGGGCTTATTTACAGAGGTGGGGGGTGAACCCAAGAGGGCTTGCTGGGGGTGTGGAGGGGGCGACTGGGGTTTTAGAGCGCTGGAGCAGCAGCAGCAGCAGCAAGGCACCGCTGCCCCAGGGTGATGGTGTGGCCATGTGGGGAGTGGAAACTGCGACTGAACAGCGGCCGCCCAGGACGCTTGTCCCCAGGCTGCCCTGTTGAAGCTCCGCTTCTGCTTTCCACCAAATATTGCAAAATCACCTATTTTGGTAAGAGTTTCATTTCATGACAACAATTTGTTTGGCTTTCCTTTGTTTCCAAATATATTTCTATGGTACTTCTTGTGGCCAAATGAGCTTCTTGTCCTTCTGCAACAGGATGGACAGGACTGCTCCCAATGATCAGCAGTTGTCGCTCTTATCAGAGAGATCACTGTAAAGCAAATAGCACAGGCTGAAATCTTCCACAGAATACGCATGGCAGACACCCGATTTCACTTTCTATGAAACCTCATATTCTGCTGATGACAGCCTCAAGATTTATATCCTTTTAATTGAACAATTAATCTGCAATAAGTAGGGGGCAGAGAGGGTGGAAGAGGCAGCCACAGAACAAAACGATCCAGGTCTATTGACAGAAAAGCCATCTCAGTGAAAAGGCAGTGAGCAATTTCTGAAGAGGCATCCTAGGAAGAAAATGAAAGTCAATACCATGCAGAGGGAAGTCAAATGCTGTGCAATCTACAGTGCCTGTCAATAACAAAAGCCTGAAGCTCTAGTGTTTTTGCTCTTTCGCAAGACACTTGCTTTCTTCTACACCTCTCTGCTTGTATTCTGAGTCACATGCTAGTTTTTAACACTTTACGTAGGCACTTCAAAGGAAGTGGGGGATTCATTCTTCTTTCTGCTGTGAAAAGTGATTTGTCTAATACAAATGTTTATGCTAGAAAAGGGGGGATTAAGGAAGGCCTACCTATTGTGAAAATAAAATAGGTTGAAAGGAAAATGAAAATTTCTTCCACAGGTGAATAAAAGTTCAAAATGGAAATAAGAAGCCATGGAGAAAGTCACAGCCGAGGAAAGTGGGGAAAATGTTATTTTTTACTATTTCAGTGACTCACAGCCCAAACTGACAGCTCAAACATATATTAATTGCACACTGATGGTATCAGCTCTGCTTTTTCCTCTCAGTCCTTGATCCACTCTGTAGTAGCTTCACATTCTGCTGGCCGGGTATCTTTTTAGTCTTTTTCAGGGGTGGTGATTTGGTTTCTAGATCCTTAGATTGCATAGTTAACTGTAGAACTCAGTTAAGTACATCATTAACTTGTCAGTCACTCCTATCCACAGAAGCACAAGGAAACAGGGTTCTTTCCAAATGTGAGTTGAACCATTGTGAGTACAAAAGGAAGCCGCTGCCAGAGCTGTCCATCCCCACCCTCCATGCACCCTCCATGCAGCACCTGACCTCTGTGACTGGTACTCTTGCATGGCTAGTGAACCTTCAAGAATGTCGTCAGTGCTGTCCAAGATGAAATGGTTCATCTCCCAATGGGACAGTCCGGGGGGAAGCAGGCTCTAGAGTAATCCAAGTGTTTGTTCTCAGTATTCAATTTTATTTGCATTGGTGAATATGTGTATATGAATTTTATGAGATTTCAGAAATAGAATACAAATGAAACTTATACCATTTACTGTCGCTTTCCCCTCCAGTCAATGACTGTAACCACAGACCTGTTCAGGGAGAGTCAGTCCACAATAAATTTACAGCCTATTCAGAGGTTATCACTTGTAAATACTACCTTTCATTTTCACAATGTTCTTCTTTGCAGTAGCTATGGAAGCACTTTAAAGAAACTGGAAATTAACTATTCAAGAATTATTGTGCTTGAAGTGTGATTTTGTATCAGTTCTATTCATAGAGGCACCTGTGGTGAATTATGGCAACTTAGCATTCCCAAAAACTCAGAGACATGACAAAGACTCGTACACACGTATTTTCAAGGGCTTGCCATATGGCAAAAATTGGCTAACAAAGAAAAGGTAGTAGTGAAAAAGTGATCAGTGACCATTATATCATGGCTTCATTTAAATGTACTTCATCTCAGGGTCAAGGGAAATTATATGCAGCCTTTTTAGATCTGAGTAGTGCATTTGATACAATTTCTAGAAGTATCCTATGGTCAAAATTAACTTATCTCCAAATGGAGCCACGATTACTTATGCTTATTCGTAAACTATATAGCAACACCACTTGTCAGGTCAAATTAGATCAAACTGGTACATTATCTGGAAAAATTCCAATCACCAGAGGGGTCAGACAGGGATGCGTATTGGCACCTCATCTCTTTAACATCTACATAAACGATCTTCAAAACCACCTTAGCAAAGTCAATGGCCATCCTCCTAAAATTGGACAATGTCCCGTTCCACTCCTTCTCTATGCTGACGATGCTGTTATTTTATCCCAAACATCCATTGGACTCAAACGATATCTAAGAGCTTTTTTTGACTACTGTGATCTCAACAAACTAAAACTAAACAGTGAGAAGTCAAAATAATCATTATTTTCCAAAAAAACTGGCGTCCTCTTTCCTGGAAAATCAACAATTTTTTGATTAAGCTGGTACAATCCTTTAAATATTTAGGAATGACTTTTCAATACAATCTAAAATGGTCCTTCATAGATCCTGCTTAATCTCATCAACCAGACGTACCATGTCTGGCATAATCAATTTTACTCTGGAAAAAAAACCAATCAGTAAAAGCCGTATTAAAAATTTTCCAAGCAAAGTTGTTGCCTAAAATCCTCTACGGCATCCCAATTTGGATAAGCGATTTCCAACGTGATGTTGAACAAATCCAAGCATATTTTCTGAGAAGGATTTTGGGAGTCCCGAATAGTGTCACCTATCCAACTTTATGTCTCGAAGTTGGCCTCTCATATGTGGAAACAGAAGCTTGGATTGCCACCATAAAGTATTGGCTCAAAATACATTTTAAGATCACTTGCAGGTGATATAAACTCAAACCTTTTAAAGACAATTTTTCAATTCTATTGGTTCAAAGTCATTGAGAACAAAATCAGAACCATAGGATTTGATTTGGACAATGTCGGACTGATAGTGAACTGCATATTTTCAATCAGATCCCATAAAGACTGAGGGATCTGGAACATCATCGTTCGTATCCAACATAGGCGGATGTATGCTCTCCAGCTCCCTCGGGAATACAACCAAGTTACAGAGCAAAGAGCTAAATATCTCTCATCTCTGTTATCCATCAACCAACGTCGTGCATTCATGCTAGCACGCCTCAATATTTTCCCATCAGCGGAAACCTCAGGGAGATACCTCCAGATCCCTAAACATCAGAGACTATGCCGTTGCGGATGTGGATCTATAGAAACCATAACCCATATTCTTCTGGAATGCTGTCTCCACAGTAACCTGCGCATGATTTTAATTCACCCTCTGCTGCTTCCAAGACTTGAGCACTCCAAGTTCCAGGCCACTCGCTTTCTGCTAAGTGACTGTAATCCATCGATCACCTTGGCAGTGGCTAAATTCTTGGAAAGCATTTTAAATACCCATATTTAAATGTTTTAAAAGTTTTCTCTTTTAAATGTTTTAAAAGTTTTCTCTTTTCTCTTTTAAATGGAAATAATTTGTATGCCATTAAAGGTTAAAATGAAATGAAATGTACTTCATCTGAATCTTGCTTGTTATGATGAATTGCTTCTTTTGTGCAATTTTCATGTTATACACATTTATTTTATTTTATGTTCACGTTTATAGCCCGCCCTCCCCAACAGGGTCAGGGCAGCAAACAACAGCCCAAAAATAGTCACAATACAATCACAGCCAACAACAATACAATCATGCTCAATAAAACAATAAAAACAGTAAAAACACCCACAGATGGCGGACCCCGCCCCCCTCATGGCAGGCCAATGATGACAACAGGCTAGATGGAAATACTTGGTGGAAAAGCTCTGTCTTGCAGGCCCTGCAGAAACCATTTAAGCCCCATAGGGCCCTGACCTGTTAGGGAGCTTATTCAATCAGGTAGGGGTCAGGGCTGTAAAAGTGGAGTGTAGGGATCTCATGGGGCAATATGGGGAGAGGCAGTCCCACAGGTATGCAGGTCCAAGACCACTCACAGCCTTAAAAGTTAATACCAGCACTTTGAACATGATCCAGTATTGAGATTCATTGTCAAAACACAGGGGCTTTCATTGTAATCATATTTCACAATATTGCACAATATTAAACTAAGTAATTGTTTTTGTCTATTGCATATTGTATCATTTTTAGGTTTTGGGAGAGATAGAGGAACCTGGAAAAAACATTCTTGCTACACATATACAAAAGCACAATCTAAGGTTCCATCTATACATTACTAGCAGGCCCGGCCACGCATTGCTGTGGCAACTGTCCTTCTCATCACAGTCTGCAACCCACACAAATGTCCATGCAGGTCCAATGATCCCCAGCATAGCCTTTTGGGGTGGTCAAATGGAATCCCTCTTTCCATTTTCAATGAACATCGTTATATGGTGCTGTCTTGTTTTTTTAGTATAAGGTAACCCCTTCCATTCCACAACGGAACTGTCCAGAGTGCGAATCCCGCTGTCCATGAGGCTGGCTGACACACTCAGTCCTAGCTTGGGTAAGGCAGAACTGGGGCAAGGAGGTTATCCCAGTCAGGGTGGTGAGGTGCTCAGATTGAGGCCAGATCCCTGGGTTCTTAAAGGGCCATGTGCAAAAGAAGCAAGCCGGTAGAGTTGGTTTGCCCCCACCCCGCGGATTTTCTTAGAAGAAAAAGGCAAACTCCAGCACGCTTTTAGTAAAAGAGAACTGTGGCGAATATGGGTGAGGAAGTGGGTAAGTGGTGGTTGGATGTGGGGGAGGGCAAGTGAGGTTTGTGAGGATGAGCTGGATGTGTATTGTGTGGTAGCAGTGGGTGAGGCACAGAGAGTGAAAGTTACCTGCATGTGTGTGTGTGTGGGGGGGGGAACCCCACCTGACGTCTCACATGGCAAAGTGTGTATGTGTTTCACTTCCACTCGTATTACTTAACAGTATTACCTATTTACTGTTTTCACTGCTCATCTCTGGCCATCTCTGCGAACATTCTAAGGGCATACCAAGCCCTCAGGCCACAGTCATGCTGCACGAACATTCTAAGGGTGACAGTTAAACACAGCCAGCTTCATGGCCTGGTGTGCCAGGAAAAAGACGTTTTACCTGGCTCAGGTATGGACTTTCGGTGATTTGAAGGTCCGAATACCTGCCCACAACAGGGAGGGATGTCCTGTGAAAATGTGGGGGCGATCCATCCAGCAGCTTCTGAGGGGGACCATCAGAGATAAACACGCATTTAGATTTTTTATATATATAGATGAAATTTGTTGGGGAACAATGTATATATGGAGCCTTATTACTCCCCCATACACAAGAAGAGCACACTGAAAGCTACATTTATCACTGACTATCTCACCTGTATCAGACCTATTGAATAATGTGGTTAGGGATCTAAAGAGTTTCAAATAACTGCTCCATCTTAAAAAAAAGAATTCTATTTCAGCAAGTACTTATTTTTTCTTTGAAGCCAAACTACATGAGAATTAGTGAGGCGTCATAATTTGGCAGTGAGTCAAGTTTAAACCTGGTTAGCAGTAGTATTTGTCTTAGGTCAGTCACCATCTTTCAGTCATCAGTTGCTTATTTTTACTCATGTATTAGTTTTTGTAGATAGGGCAGGTAACAGAGTTACCTTTTGACTCCATAGCATAGATCCAGGCAGAAAGCATTTTCAACTCACGGAAGGTTTTAATGTTCGAAAGTTAAATAAAAACTAAAATGGTCTTCCATCTGTATAAGAGCTTCTTGCACAAGTGGAAGCATTAGAGTGGCAATAGAGTTGCCAACCTCCAGTTGAGGCCTGGAGATCTCACAGGGTTACAACACACCTCCAGAAGACAGAGATCAGCTCTCTTGAAGACAATTGCTGAATTGGAGGGCTGGCTCCATGGCATTCTACCCTACAGAGGTCCCCGCACCACAAGCCCTATCTTCCCCAGGCACCATCTCAAATCTCCAGGAATTTCCCAACTTCAAATTGGCAACCCTAGGGGGCAGCCACTTTATTATTAGATATGGTAAGTCTGCCCCCACACTTAGTTGCATCACTTAGTTTTAGGGTTGCCAACTGCCAGGTAGGGACTGGGAGTCTCCCAGAATTACAACTTAACTACATACTACAGTTATCAGTTCCACTGGAGGAAATGTCTCCTTTGGAGGGTGGGCTTTATGGTATTATATCCCATAGAGTTTCCTTCCCTCTCTGAACTGCATCATCCTCAAGCTCCACCCACCAAATCTCCAGGTATTTCCCAACTCAGAGATGTCAGCCCTATTTTACAGCATTACACAAATTCTAGTACAAGCTCTTATCCAAGTATCACTGGAACAGAAGCAGCAGCTGTTTTCCTTCAAACCACAGTTCTTTGTATGCACCCATTGGTACCATGTTATGTCAACAGAATATTTGGAAGTGGTTAACTGGGAGATCTTAGGCCATGCTTGCGTAACTTGTGACCCAATATATTGAATACAATCCACCAGCCATTTGTGGCATTCTTTGGGGGTTCAGTACACTTCCTGTTTTTGTTGTCTGACTGAAACTGCAAAACCAGCAAGTTCACCGGGCATCCCATGAGCTATGACTGATGGCAGTGTCAAATCTACCTCTTATGGGTAATTAAATAAATAAATAAAATTGTGATGAAAATAAATTAAGACAAACAAATATGTGCAGCATTTTACATAGATTATTATGCCCTACGCAACAACATCCTAGTTACACTGCAATCAAAGATTTAGGTCCAAATGTTTGGACAAGTGAAAAAAAGTAGCCTAATGGGGAATGAAGCTCATGAATATTTTTGTTTGTGTATTTGGGAACTTTTTTCCCTCCTGTTTATAATATCCTCAAATTAGAATGGAATCAAAGCAGTACTTTTGTGTCTGAATCACTTCCCTGAGCCTACAAATGCCATGAGTCATGGACATGATGACATATTTAGCATGGCTGAACCTCATGGGATCCTTCAAATGAGACAACCACTGGGGTTCAGAAGAAGCCATGACATTTTCAGTGACCTAAATAGAAAAAAGTCTGGCAAAATCTACCTGCTGGAGGATTTGAAGGAGAAGGCAACCCTATCCTACATACAATATCAGCCTCCATTTGTCAAGAGTGGGGGGGAAAGAATATCTTTTAAAATAAAGACTGTTTGACAGGGGCATAACGAGGCAGCCCTGGGCAAACTGTAGCCCTGGGCAAAACCTGAGTTGGATGCCCCGCCCCCCATGGGCGGCCACTCCACCACGACCAAATTTCTTTTTGCACCAGGACATTGGTGCCTGCAGGGGGTGCATTTTTAGACATATCAGCACCAAAATTTCAGCATATCATCAGGAGACTGTCCTTATGCTACTCCCCAAATGTGGTGAGGTTTGGTTCAAGGAGTCCAATGTTATGGACTCCCAAAGGGGGTGCCCCATCCCCCATTGTTTCCAATGGGAGCTAATAGGAGATGGGGGCTACAGTTTTGAGGGTCCATAACTTTGGCCCCCCTGAACCAAACTGCACCAAACTTGGGGGGTGCCATCATCTCCAGATGATACCCTGAAATTTTGGTGCCGATACATCCAAAAATGTACCCCCTGCAGGAACATCCTAGAAATTTGCCCAAGAATCTTTGTTCTGCATTGAGTTTTCTGCATTGCTGTCAATGGGGGTGGCAGGCTGTGCAATTTCTGAAGGCAGTCTCAAAACTTTCATGGTCTCATCAGGAGACTGCCCTAATGATACCCCCCAGGTTTGGTGCAGTTTGGTTCAGGGGGGCCAAAGTTATGGACCCTCAAAACGGTAGCCCCCATCTCCTATTAGCTCCCATTGGAAACAATGGGGGACAGGGGCACCCCCTTTGGGAGTCCATAACTTTGGACTCCCTGAACCAAACCTCACCAAACTTGGGGGGTAGCATAAGGACAGTCTCCTGATGATACGCTGAAATTGTGGTGCCGCTAGCCTAAAACCACTAAAATACCCAAAAACGAACCCAGCATTTTGATGCCCCTCACAAGGTGATGCCCTGGGCAGCTGCCCACCTTGCCCAATGGGCATTATGCCAGTGCTGTTTGAACAGTAGAAAGATCATGCTTTTACATAGGAACTAATTTTATATTCTCTGGACATGGCAGACACAAATATACCCACACATTATCCTTAATAATCAGAATCTTCTACTTTGTAAGCTATGCAGAGGACTGACTCAGGATTTATGATCTCTAGTATTAGAGACAGAACACATATGGAATTGGATTTGATGAATTTATATGGAATCATGAACCAGCAATTGTGTATCAAAAGGTCTGACAGGTACAATTCTGAGGCAGATAATTTTACCATATTTCAAAAACAAATGGGATTTTTTCCCCTTTAAAAGTTCTGAAAAATGGTGATACTTAGCAAGTCATTGTTTTACAAGTGATACTTGGGGAAAGTGGTGAGGCTGCTTATCTTTCTGCAGAGCTCTTAAAGGTCTCTTTTCATAACTCAGGGTCAATAATGGAGGTTCACTTTAGGTGGCTCTTTGCAACTGTGGATTTTGGCTGTTTTTAGAAGCTGTGGGGGGGGGGGGGGGGGAATCTATATTGCCTAAAGGTCCAGAACATGGTCAGGTCAGAAGGGCAGGGACAAATGAGGAAAATACAGGAGCCTGAATGGATAGATTAGTCTAGTCATTTTGATAGACTGTTGCTTTTCATCCTTCTCCTCACCATGCTGCAATCTATCCAGTGGTCATCACTAGAGGTCAACTGCATATGGTATATCTATATACCTTACAGCATTCAAAATAGCATCACCTCTGTCTGAAAAGCTGACCAACATGACCTGTAACATACTTGTTGTGTTATTTAGCAGAGTAACAGAAGAAGAGACCATGAGACAGTTGCTGGTTTTTATATAATGAGTTTACTTACTAATAGGGTTCACATGGGAAAAAATAAAGAACAGCTTTCTATCCTAATACTAACTTGGTTACATAGCTTAGCACCATGATGCCTACCTTGCAAGGCAGAGATTCACCTCTTGTGGTGACCTGAACAATATGTGTCTGTGAGCATAGTGTTCCTCGTGTGTGGGTGAGACAAAGAAACATACTTCACTTTATAACTTCTGTCTACCTGACTTGTCTCACATGGGCAATGCCGGGGTTAGCTGACCAATAGCTTAATCAGTGAACTGGCTATAAAACTCTGACCTCAGTATCTAATTAGCATGCACATAGTTAACCCCTTCATGTCTGAATTGTGACAGACACTTGCAAATCCCAACAAACTTGCCATGGGGGGGAGGGGTTGAATATATTGAAAGGGTAAACTTGACCTCCAACAAACATCAACCTCCCCTTCCTGCCCTTCTCTCAGATTGCTCCAAAGTCAGCCTGAGCTTGGTAAAAAGCTGCTTGCCTCTGGCCAGTCTGGCTCCATAGGTGGGCTGACTAGTGGATCACGGTTCACAATCCTATTTTACTAAGGAGTATGTAATGTATTCTGGGATTGATTTTTGTCAGTTTGCTCAGCCAAGGCACAAACTACTTGGCTAGCTCCCTGAGCAAACTACAAGCCATGGCAGTGCCAACAGCTGTAGGAAGGAGAGAGAGAAAGGAGAGCTTCACTGCCTCCCATTATCACCCCCCCACACACACACACACCTGTCTTTGAAAGGGCTTTTATCTGGTGGTAAACAATTGCCATTTCCCCAGCTTTCTCTCCAGTTTTTCACCAGCTGCTGGGATTTGTGCTTTCTGTCACCACAGAGGATCTCATTTAGAATTTACAGTTGCGGATGCACAAAGGGCTTCCGGCCTTCTCCCTGAGCCTTGAATATCTGTCCCCTGCTGCCTTGCACTATGATTAGCTAGCAGTGAGTGACAGTTCTTCCTCAGTGATAGGTCTTCTGTCAGTCTCATGCAGAGGCCAGATTGAATCTTTTGTTCCCTCTTTTAATGTTCCCAATTTCTTTCACCTGAGCAACTGGGGGCAGGAAGCATTTTTCCTCAGCCAGCCGTTTGGCCATGTGGCTCCCATTAATGGAAATGATGGTTGCACAGCTAAAATCTGTGTACATCTCATTGAAGATTTACCCCATGGTGTTACCATTTCACAAAGATTCTTTCTGTTTGTAGCAATCACTGCATGCAGTGAAAATTGGAGGAAGCTTCCCCCTTCTCACAAAATGAATAGCAGCTCATTTACCAAATCAACATCGTATATAAAGTATTTAGTAATGGGGAATGAGAGAGGAAAAGAAATGGGATTTTGATTTAACTGTAGGAAATACAAGCCCTTTGCATTTGGCTCTTTCCATACTGCTCTTACCCCCAGAAGAGATGATAAACTGTCTATCTCCTCACCATAATAAAGCTAGAAAATGCTTGAATTTTAGCGAAGGAGGTTACTCATTGTTGACTGACCATTATGCTAATGGCCCAATTTACATTGTAATTTTTTATACAGCAAGATGTGGACTTTGTCACTGTGCATAGACTGCAGTGAAGCACAGTCTCACAACTTCAAGTCAACTTTTGAAAGTCATTTGTGGAACACTACATATCATGCCAAAGGTAAAGTGTTCAAATGGTCTCTTCAGTATAAGCAACCTGCCCATCTTAAATAACCCATGTTATAGAAAAGTTATAGAAATGTTTTAGAAATAACCCATGTTATACACAAATCATTACAGCCACTGAAATGATACAAGACTTCCTTTGTTTAGGAGATTCACTTATCCACGGTCAATTCCCCACAGTCAATTAATCACATGATACTCATGCAAAATATCAAGGTTTCAGCAAGAACTCCCCACTGCTGAACCGCCGAACACGGATTCATCCCAGTTCTGGCGCCCCCCCCCCCCCCCCAGCACATGTTATTTTAGAACCTGCAAGAAAGTAGACCTTTTCAAAAAACACGTGGGCAATCTGGAAAGGTGGGGAAGTTGGGGTGTGTGTGTGAATCTGGATCCGTTTTTCCCGCTGCTGGTAGTGATGTGGAGCCTTCCATCCAATGAGAATGCAGAGATTGTGAACAATACATGCACAGCCTTTTTTTTTCGCGGACCGGAAATCCACATGGATACGAAGCAACATGGGGTCAGTTTTGACTGATTGACTGAGTAGAAGGCAATACAAAGCAGTGCTACATGTCGTATCCACGTGGATCCGACTAGATGGAGGTGCGCAGAAACAGAGCTTCGCTTTAATCGCCCGTTTCCGCATAGGGTCTGCGCATGCTCGCAGAGACATGGATCCGGAAGCTTGAAAATAATTTTTAAAAAATCCTGCCCCAACACAATGCAACAGCCAATCAGGATAGCCCCTGAGTGGATAGCGTGTTCAATCCGCTTCAGTGGGGAATCCTTCGTTGCTGCTGCGTTTCTGGGAACAAGGATCGTTTGTGGGGCAGAAGTTGCAGTGGGGACGCTGAAACCGTGCTGAAAAGGTTCCAGTTTTTCCCAAACTGGTTTGTATCTACATTCATTTTTTCGGTGGGGAATCGACCCAAGTCTTCTTGGCAGGCTTTTTAAAGCTCTCCACATTTCAGATTGTATGAGCATATAAAGCTGCTTTATGCTAAGTCAGGCAGTTGGAATAGCCCAGTTTAGCCTGAGTTTATCAGAACTTGGAAGCTCAATAGTGCAGTCAACAATCAGAACTTGGATGGAAGACCAGCAACAAAGACTGGCATGGAGGGAGGAAATGGCAAACCACCTCTGCTCATCTCTTGCTTGTAATGCCCCATAGGTAAGATCGCCATGAGTTGGTTGCAATCTGATGGGACATTCTTCTTCTTATGCTGGATCAAACCATCTAGCCAGGTGCTGTTTTTCTGCTTGATGGTTCTTCAGAGTCTTTCTCAGCCATGGGGCTCCACCAGCTGAGATGCTAAAGACTGCCCTTTCCATGATGTACATGAAAAGAACATGGTCTGACCCTCGACTGTACTTCCCACCCAACTCAGGATAGAATGTGGCTGGAAAGCAATAAACATTTTAAGTTTTTATAGGACAGATTTCTAGCCCTTGTTGGTTCATGTTATATCTGCATCTATGCTTTTAATGTGATTTTGCATTTAGAATATGCTCTATGGCTCCTTCCACATAGCAGATGTACAACGTGTTGCAGTTGAGATAAAGGAACTCATTTTCCTGTTTTCCCATTTACATGTGCTCCATGCAGGCAGCAATTGGAGGCCACCAAAACAATACAAGTTGCTGTTGCGTCTTTGCACAAAGATGCTTCTCTCTTTTTAAAAAATTGTCCTGCAACACATGTGTAGCTATGCAGACAGGCTGAAATGAATCCCCACAGCCATACTGATGTCCCATGATATGATTGGCTGCATCTGTGAAGCTATGCAGCTCCAAGCTGCAGTTTAAAAAAAAAAAAGGAAAAGGGGCCTTACTGCAATGGCCAGGCAATGGTGAGCGGCTTCTCCCTGTGGAGGATGGGATGGAAGCAGTGGTAGAATTCAAATAATTTAACAACCAGTTCCAGTGGCAGGATTCAAATAATTTAACAACTGGTTGATTACAATCACCATTTTAACAACTGGCTCTGCCAAAATGGTGCGAACCTGCTGAATCCCACCACTGGATGGAAGGAAGGAAAATAAAGTGCCTCCTGCCTGGCCATTTGCTCGGGAGTGCCTCCAACCTGGTATTTTTAAACAGGATTGCTTGTTTAGCAATTTTCAAAAAACCTGGGTTGGGGGAAATAAAACAGGGCAGACTGGTTGGGGAGCAGCAGTGGCGTAGCGGCAACAGGCCAGGGTGGGGTGTGACACCCCAGGTGGAGCTGTGATGGAGGTGTGGCCAGGCTGTGGAGGGGGTGTGGTGGGGGCATTCTGGGGCATGGTGAGGGTGGGTGGCACCCCAAGTGGAGTTTCCCCTTGCTCTGCCTCTAAGGGGCAGGACCTATGCGAAGTCCCCCCCGCCCAAAAAATGGGTTATATAGTATCCTACAGCCATGTTTTTTGGCCCGGGTAGAACGGGCCTATGCTTGTGTAACCCAACTTAATTACAAGAAGAATATTATTCTCAACTGAAAACCAAGAGTTCACTTTTTGAGAGTGTGATCCCACATCATGGCACGAAACATTTACAAAAATTACAGTAGACAATTTTCCAACTTGTTCCTTATTTTCTCTTTCTTTCATAAAAAAGAATGTACAGAACCGTAAATCAAATATTTTTTTTAAAATAAAATATAATGGTTCAGGCTTGTTGTGCTCAAACAAACTAGCAGAGTCTCAGTCCCTTCCTGACTTTTCTTTAGCTGGGTCCCTAAGAGATGGATAGGATTCCAGCTTTGCTATGCCTTCGCTGAGCCGTCTGTTCTTTTCTTCAAGGGTTCCAATATAGGCCTGGAATATCAATATATAATTCATAACAAACTTGGAGTCTTTCTGATGTGAACTACCTATAGCTTCAGGCTCTCCAACAAATCTGGGAGAATTAATATAACATCTATTGCAACATTCATAACAGAAAACCAAAATTACAAACTATTAGCCAACCAATATAAACACAATCCCCCCTTTCAAGACTCTCATACCTGTAATATTAATATACTAGCAGTAAAGTCCTTTGTGGGGGGAAATGCAATGGGCCCTAGGAAAGGGTGGGGGAAGCATCTCTCCCCGTGATGGGCTTTACTGGGGGAGTAGTAGCCTCCCTTCTCCCGGCGCAACACTCACCACCTACCTTGTCCTAGATGCATGTCTTGGGGATGGGAGAGGTTGGAGAGGTGTGGGCTGGGGTAGGTGGAAAGATCAGGATTCATAATGGTGGAAAGGAGTGGTGTGGTGGGGGGATGGTGAAATGATGAGGCTCGGGGTGTGGGAGGGCAGGCAGATGAGGCTTGGAGTGGGAGGAGGGTTGGAAGGTATGGTGCTCTGGCCTGGGAACCCTGTTGGGGAGGGAGGCGGGAGGACTTCTGCTGGCATGCACTGACCTGGATGGCCTGTTAGGGTGGGGTGAGGTGAGGTGGGAGGGCTTCTGCCAGCATGCACCTGCCAGGGAACCCTGTTGGGGTGGGGAGGGAGGTGGGAGGGCTTTTGCCGGGGCTCACCAGCCTGGGAGGCCTGTTGGGGAGGGGGGAGGCAGGAGGGTTTCTGCTAGTGCTTGCCAGCCTGGGCATCCTGTTGGGATGGTGTGGCGAGGACAGGAGGGCTTCTCCTGGCCCATGGAGCAGTGGGCAGCAAAGAGCCACTGCTCCACCAGCCTGGGTGCTCTGTTGGGGTGGTGGGGAGGTGGGAGTCCTGCTCAGCCAGCCTGGGTGAGCTGCTGGGGTGGCAGGGGAGCATATGGAATGTCGCCCACCAATGGCTTGCTGATTGGTGGAGAGTTCATCGTTATGATATTCCATGACTTAGCCATTTATTGGTTAGGATAGTTCATAACAAACTTGGAGTTCATCTGAGGTGAACTACTTACAGCTTTAGGCTCTCCAACAAATCTGAGAGAATTGCACCTTTTCTTCCTTATATGGGAATATCTGAACTCTTCAGCTCTCACAGTGGACTCTGGGTTACAATTGGACAACCTGCATTTTCTCCTGTGTCCTACATCACGTGAAAAACGTGAAAGAAAAGAACAAAGGCATTCTTTACAAGACATTTTTTCCACTCACTATATGATCTGAGATACACACCCCAAGATCCTGTGTGGTGTAATAAATGATTCTGGGCATAAGGTTTGAGTAATGCATAGCTACCTGTGACATTTGTGTTAAACCTCTGGTGTTCTCTAATCCTGTCTACATGTTACATCTTGCATGTAGGGGCACATAACTTACTTGCTCAGACCAGTTCACAGGTTAGATACCTTTATAGGGGGCACCATTTGACCATTCTGACCTATGGATGTGTGGCGAATTTTGTATGAGAGAGCCAACACATTTTTACTTTACAAATGAAACTGGGGACCAGTACCTGGACGAATGTCGGTTTTAAATCACATGTTCAGCTCTACGTGCACTGAATGTAGCTAGAAAATTATTTTGCATACTTATAAAGAAAAACCACGTGAACCCTATACACAGGTTATATGTGTATTGACTGGAACTTGCGAACAGGATTTCTGTGATTCTTCAAAATATTTTTGCTATGGTGCATCTACTTGGGAAACTTATTGACAAGCCTAGTTGGGCAAAGGTGATCTCAACCAGCAAGAGCAAAGTCTCTTACTTGCTCCGACCAGTTCACAGGTTATAGGGGGCACCATCTGACCATTCTGGCCTGAGAATGTGTGGCTCAGTTCCCTGATGGGAGGAGGAGGAGGACTCGGGCCCAGGTGAGCATAGCCTCCACCTCTCCATATCTGAAGTCTGAGGAGCCAAAAGGACCAGACCCCACCTCCAACTGGGAATCAGGAGAAAGTTCCAGTTGCCAGGTTCAGCTCCTCCTTACTCTCCTCCAGCACTTCAGTAGGCTGCACCAAACCAAGATGTTCTTCCCTGCAGAAAGAGAGATCCTAAGCATCTCACAAATGCACTGTGTATTATGGACAGTATGAATACATACATGCTCAATTATGTGCCAGGAGGTTAGCAATCTCTTTAACAGTCACTGCACCCCAACATTAATACATTTTAGTGTTTTCAAGGAAAGAGCAAGTACATTTATCATGTGGGTTCTACATTCCCAATAATAATAGGGGGGAAATATAGGGAAGTCAAGGAAAGAAGGAAAGAGAAGATGGGACGGGGGGAGAGAAATTGCTGAAAAATAATGGGAAATGGTGAAGAAGCCAGAGAGTCAGAACTCCTCGCCCACTCTCTTATGGGATCCTTTGAAAGGAGGTCCACCTGAGCCTTGGCTGGCATTATAGCCCACTATTGCAGGCTAGATCAATTCTTTCATAATGCATTATTCAGAGGAGGTTACTGTAGGCAGAGAGGCTAGCAGCAACACGCAACCACTTTTCTTCCTTTTCTATCCAGTCAGTAAATGGCTGACATTTAACAGGCTCCTCCTGGCGTCACGGGGAGAGCTCATTAAAGGGAGAACTGACGCAGGGACAATAAGAGCTATAACCTTCAGCATTTAATGAACTCCTGACTCTGCACTGTGTTTGGGCTTTAATGTCACCCACCTTTCCTATCTTCACTCCTTCCTCGTCGGTCTTTCTTGTTGTGACCAAAGGAAATAAAATAAGTGTGTTTTTTTTAAACCCCCAAACCTTAAGTGGAATCACATAGAGAAGGAAGATTGTGAACAAACAGAAAAGATTATAAATGTGTTATCAATATTTTTGCTGTCCTGCATCCACATTCTCCAGGGTCTGGCATTCACTAAATGCTGCCTTAAGCATTGTATTGATTGGAATTCTGTTCTCTGTGGATATCTCCATTTTGCTTTATGACAAATGTTCAAGGCAAGGTACTAGAAATGGAAGAAACTGGTGGGATGTTTGGAAAGCACAGATCAGGGACCTGAACTGAAACCCATAGAGTTAACAGTTGGCTCAGATAAGAGCAATGTATTGTGATTAGCAGTTGGGGGAAAAAACATTCTTAAAATCTGGTAGAAGAGTGTTTTATGAAACAAAAGACAAAGAATGGTTACTGACCATTAAAATCCACCCATCCATTTTAGAAATTACTTTTGTCCCCACATAATACAGGAATTGAAGTCACAGCTGGTTCATTGTTGGGCTTGGGTGTATCCCCCTTCTTCTCGCCATGAGGCCCATGGAGATTGAATATTGGAGTTTTCAACTAAATGATGTGTCATAGCATCAAGATATGGTCACCTTTATCAACTGAGGTTTGTTTATTTCCCAGCAACAAAGAACAATGTATAATCAAATTAAGTTCTTGTTAATAAAAAAAGAAACACATTTCAGTTTGTTAAGGTGGTAATGATTATTCATCAAGACAAGCTGGACTTTATGGAGACTGCCATCTTTAGTCTTGGTATGCTACTAAAGCTGCCATACACTATCACTGGGGACAGTTGCCATACCCTCACCACTAAGACTGCTATACCCTGCTTTAGGGCCCCTGTCCTTGACACTGTTCAGCTGGCCAACAGGGATCTTACCAGCACTGAACTGTGGCCTAG
The DNA here is from genome assembly GCF_021028975.2 of Sphaerodactylus townsendi. Lineage (NCBI taxonomy): Eukaryota > Metazoa > Chordata > Lepidosauria > Squamata > Sphaerodactylidae > Sphaerodactylus > Sphaerodactylus townsendi. Next base: position 71,055,602 of record NC_059428.1, read on the forward strand.
CCCCCACATCATTGATAACATATTGATGTCACTTCTGGCACTCACTGGAAATGACATCATCATGTTGTTGATGATGTAAGAATGCTCTGTGCAGTCAGAAAAAAGCTGATGATCTGCTGAGGGCAGGTCTATTCCAGAGGCAGAGCTTCCATGGGACAAACACCCTGGGCAGCCCCCTTGAGTCATGTGGGACCCCCGTAAAATCCCCCCCACACACACACACACCTCTGACCTGGCTGGGCCTGGGCGCAATGTAAGCGTGCTGCCCAGGCAGACTTCGGCCGAATTTCCACTGAAAATTTAATCTATATACAACCAAGTTTAAAAAGAATTGGCACCTTTTCATCCAGGTTCCAACCTCCTCACTGCAGCAGGTTTCTAGTGAAAACATCTAGGCCTGCCCCTTGGGGGGGGGGGGTGCCTGCTGTCAGGGGTGCAATTGTTAAGCTAGCAGCACCAAGGAATTTCCAAGAGTATTTTTTAGGGAGACTCTTCACTGTTGATACCACCCAGGTTTGAGGTGAAGTTTGGTTCATGGGGGGCCAAAGTTATGGACCCGCAAATGTGGCTAGCCCCATCTCCTATGTAGCTCCCATTGGGAAACAATGGGAGATGGGAGATTACCCTTTGAGGAGATCCATGAAAAAAGCTTTTGGATCCCTTGGATCAAACTTTACAAAACCTGGGTGGTGTCAGTAGGAGACTCTCCTAATGATATCACCCAGGTTTGGTGAAATTTGGTTCATGGAGGCCAAAGTTATGGACCCTCAAATGTGTGGGCCCCATCTCCTATTAGCTCCCATTGTAGTGTTTTTTTTAAAAGGTGCATATACAAGCAGGTCCAGGAAAATCCCATGATAAGTGGGGGGGGGGGGGCGGGAGCACCAGAAATGGGACTGATCTGTGTTACTTGGTTCAGCTGTGAGGAGATCTCAAAGGAACCTGGATATTTCGGGTGATTATCCCAGGATTAATCGCCAATGAGGAAATCACCTTTGAGTCGGCTGGCCTGGTGGGCGTGCTCCAGCTGCTGCCTGAGGGACAGACCTAGGCAGAGGGGGCAGCGCAGTGTGTATAGGCATGGCACAGCGTAGGACCTGGAGCCTGGAGGCACTGCACACCGTGCATGGGCTGAGGGTTGGCTAAAGATGATTAGGCGCCGGCCCAGGTTGGAGCGGGGAAAGTCCTCATCTCCCCCAGCTCCTTCCTTCCTTTCCTCCCTCCCACCACTGAACAAAAGGAGGAGGGCAACATGTGCTCCGGAGCAGGGGAAAGGTCACAGCAGAGGGGGTTTCTTGCACCAACCCTATGCTCCAGCCTCGGTCCCGGAGCGCATGAGCGAGGTGCACCTTTGCATGGAGCCCTGGAGTCTAGGAACCAAGCGCACACTGCCACCATAGCCTGAAGCCTACAGGGACGAAGGAGGCAAGCAGGCCAGCCAGCAAGTGCCCATCGCTGCTCCTCTCCTGCAGGTAACCCGGGATCAGAGGCCGGGGATTGCCACTGCAGGAGAGCCAGGCCAGGCCGAGCGAAGGGGGAGGAATGGGGAGAGATCCGCATGAGCCTCCTCTGCAATCGGGTTGACCACCCCTGTCCCTTTCTCCTCCCGCTCCAGGCTTGCAAGAGGCCATGATAGTTAGGGAGGGGAAAATAGATAGCTATATAGGTAGGTAGGTCATTTATTGCATTAGCCATAGGCTGTCACTGCTATACCCTGAACAATACAGTCAATACAGAACATATACATTAATAAACATAACCATGCTTGCAAAATTATACATTCGAGGGGAAAAACTTCAATGTAAGATAAACCAAAACATAACGATTACAATTTAAAAGAGTCGTGGCTAAAACTTGCAAATACAGCTTTCATTCATTCCTGTTAAAATTTGTAGAATACCTTAAACATGGCTTTCCTGTCACCTAATAATATCTTGTTAATAAGAAGTGTAAGAAGCAAAAAACACAATACACAAAACTAAAAAAAGTGCAAAGCATACAATAAAATCAGTACCTGATAGATTTAAAATATTAAAAATTATGTGGTACAATTTGGCTTTTCTCAGAGTTGTTAAGGCCATCGTCTTTATTTGTACTGAAAGGAAGGTGAATGTGGTCACTTTTTATAGGGTCACTATCCACTCACCATAAGCCGCGGGGTCACCTCTTTAAAAAAGCCGCAGCGGGTCCTGGAGCGCTCTCCCCACATCTCCGGTAGCTCACTGCTTGGCGGCTGCCGAAATTTACCTCTCTCCCGCCTCCTGGCCGCGCGGCAAATTAGCTCCTCTAAACAGAGCAACTTTTTTTTAAAACCCTTGAGGTGCCGCGGGGTTGTGAAGGAACCTCCGGCTGTTTGCTTGTAGCGGCTGATTAAGCTGTATTGGCCAGCGCAGCTCCGCGACTTAATCAAGGGGAACAGGCTGGAGCGCCATACTTGTTAAAAGTGGGGGGTGTCCCCGTCTAGAGTCGCGGCGTAGTGATGGCGGTGAGACGCGATATCGACACCCATTGCACTTTTCGCGGAAACTGAGAAGTGGTGCACAACAAGGCGTCTCAACATTTCTTTTCTTGCTTTCGAGGCTCTCCCGCAGGTTTGTCTTGGCGGGTTTGCAGTGCCCATTCAAGAGGCGCAGCGGGTTCTATGAGATGCGTTTTTCGTTTCGTTTTTTCTTTCATTTTCCTGGCCGACATATTTGCTTTCATTTCGATCACCAGCGGCGCTCATCGCGTGAATTTACTTCATTTCTGTTTTCCGCCATTGCAGCTTTCCGGGCCTTGCGCGTGTCTCACGAGGCTTTGAGAAAACTTCTCGACGTGCGTGAATTATGCAGAATTCCGGGGGAGCCTCCGTTGCCACATCAGCCAATTCAGATAAGCTTGAGCCCAATTGGCGCCCGATTGTGGCGTGTATGAAAGCGGAAACTAGGGATCTCATCAGTATCTGGGGGGAGGAGGCGGTCCAGAGTGCATTGCAAAAAACGCACAAGAATATGGATGTTTTCGTGTCGGTGGCCTCGCAGATGCGTGGCATGGGCCACAATAGGTCGGCGGTGGAGTGCAGAACGAAAGCCAAGGGCTTGAAGAGAGATCTTAAAAAATGCAAGCAACACAATTCCATCTCTGGGAATGCCAGGAAAACCATCCCTTTCTACAGTGAACTGGACCGCATTTTTGCTAATGATAAGTCCGTTAATAACGATGATCCCTATAGTGTGACTTCTGGGAACACGTCTGAGAGAAGATGGTTTGTTTTGTCCTCTTCTGCCCCTTGAAGTCTGTCAAAATGCCTATAAGTTATTTGTCTTGGATGTGCTCATATAGAGGACAATTCAGGAGATAATGGGGAATATCTTCCACCTGATTCAACCCACACTTACATAGACACTGTTCTTTTGGCCATTTATCATATCTGCCATAGAGGACCTCAGTATGGAGGATCTGAAAGCTCAAGCTGGTAAAAGCTTTCCTTAGGGTAGGGTTTGTTAAATCCAAGAGGTATAGGGCATAAATTTTATTTATTTTAATTTTGAAGAAGGTGTAAATTTTGTAAGAGCCATTTTCTATTTATCATGTAGTCTGTCTCTATTATTAATTGGCAGATTTTACTTACCTCCCAAGTCTTGATTTCTGCGATTGAGGACATCTCATAAAGTTTTCAAATAGGGAGTAGAAGATCTCTCCATTTGCCAATCTTTCCCATGTACTTGTAGGTATCTTTTACCAGCAAATTCTCTGTTATGCCCGTAAGCTTTTTATAATATAATACAATCCTAAAGTGTATTATTATGGTCATGCAAACACGCAGCCTGATACTGTGCGATGTCATTGATGTGTGTGCCCGCATTCCTTGGGGGGGGGGGGATGGAAAGGCACCCCTCCCACACATCTAGGTTGGCTGGTCATGATCCTTTACCTGGGAGTAAGTTTGGTTGGTGGCAATGGGTGTCACTTCTGAGGAAACCCTCTGAGGGGCGCAATGCAGCCATTCAAAGTATGTCACGGTTGCTGTACCGAGCTTACTCCTGAGTAATGCGGGCCTGGTTTTCTTAACTGTAACCACAGTATTCAGGGAATCTAAGGTGCCTGGCCCCTCCCTCCCGTCCCTTGCATATCGCCCCTCACTCTCTTCCCTCCCTCCCTTCTCTTCCCTTGCATGCCACCCCTCCCCCTTCCTCCCTTCCCTTTCCCTCCGCTAGGGTGGGTGGGACATATCAAGATGCTGGGCCCCCTGCCTCCCCTCCCATGCATGGCACCCCTCATTCTCTCCCCTCTCTCACTTCTTTCCCTTGCATGCCTCCCCCTCTGTCCCTTTCCTCTCCCTCCCTCTCTTCCCTTGCATGCCACCCCTCCCTCCCTCTCCCTCCCTTCCCTCTCCCTTGTGTGTATGTGTGTGTATGTGTTTCACTTCCACTCGAGTTACTGTCTATGTACTGTTTCCACTGTTCATATCTGGCCATCCGAGCGAACATTCTAAGCTGGACGAACATTCTAAGGGTGACAGTTACAAACAGGCAGCTGCATGTCCTTCACCATGGAGCGCCAGGAAAAAGGCGTTTTACTTGGGCCAGGTGTGAAATTTCAGGTATGTGAACATCTAAAAACATTCTCACCTGGCTGATTATGGTGGCTGGGAATTTTCAGAGGAATTGGCCCAGCAGTTACTGAGTTATACTATCATCAACAAAAACACTGTTAGCTTTTTATATATATAGATAGTTATAGGCGGACATTGTTCCACTATATGGCCCATCTATGTTTCACTTTGGAGTTTCTAAAAACCACAACTTTTGTTTGGTTGTGGATTATTTTTAGTCTGTTCTTTTCACAATAGTTAGCCAAACTCCCAAACATCCTGGATGAACACCTGCCTTGCGAATATCTGGTCTGACAGGTACACCTGTGGCATGGCATGGACACTCTTGCAACCTTGGGGAGGGGACTTCTTTTTCTTCTCCCTCCCTTCTCCTTATCTGCCTGGCCTGTCAACACTGTTACCAACCCCCAGGTGGTGGCTGGAGATCCCTCACTATTACAACTGATCTCCAGGCAATAGAGATCAGTACAGCTGGAGAAAATGGCCACTCATGAAAATTGACTCTGAGGCATTATTTATAACCCACTGAAGTCCCTTCCTCAAGCCCAGCTGGGAATTCATGTTAGTAAGTGCCTTATATTATCAGTATTAAAATTCAATGTGTGCAACTACTGTGAAAAACGTGACTTGACATTTGTCCCTGTTCTTTCTTTCCCTCCCTCCCTCCCTCCCTCCTTCCCTCCCTCCCTCCTTTCTTTCCTGGCTGTGTGTGCTGTGCTGGGGGGCAATTGGGGGTGCTGGATATAACACCATAAAATGTTTTCACACCAGTAATAAAGCATTTTGAAAGCATTTTAAGTCATATGACACTTAAAACACTTTAAAGTGTTATAACAGTTGTTAAACATTTGGAAAGCATTTTGAAAATGTTGTCAAAAATTATTTCTGCTAAGTGGTTTGGGCCATTGCTGTGTTCAGATTTGTGAGTTGGAGCATGTTCTATAATGTGATGGTGACTTTGAGATGACCTGGTGCAAAAAATCGTTCTTTGGTCGTAGTGGGGGAGGGCAGCCTTTGGTCATGGTGGGGGAGGGTGGCAGCCCATACCCAATGCTTCTCAATGGGAAGTGAATGGTTCTTCCAAGTGGCTAAGATTCTCTTATGTGCGTCTGCTTAGCTACGGATATAGCTAATCTAAAAAAACTTTTTAAATAGAAAAACTATATATTGGTGGAATCAGCAGGACCAGCTGAGTATGACTATGTACTTTTTGGGCTGTAAAGGGGCCCAGGGTTGGACCCTGCAGAGTGGGGGCAGGTGGCCAAAATGCACCCCCACATGACCTAAGTTAATGGCACTTGAGTCATCTGCCCCCTCTCCCTCCCCCCAGATATGTCATTGTGAGGGAATCAGATGGCCAACAGCTAGAGCAGATGACATGTTAGCTCAGATATATTAAAAGGAGTTAAGATGGGAAAGGGAGATGATAATTCCCATGCACCCACCCCCCTAGGCAGCCATCCCAGGGAGACTCATCTGTCCCCTTCCATTGCCATATTCTGCCTGTTTATACTTTTTCCCATTTTGTTTGGTATTTCCTCAGTGATCTCTCCCTTCTGTCCAATGTTTTAACTGTTTAGAGAGCCAGTGTAGTGTATAGATTCCCTACTCTGCCACGTAACATTGTTGGGTGGTTTATCTCACATAGTTGTTGCAAGAATACAATATAGGAGAGGAGAATGATGGAAGTTAGTTTGGGTCTCTGTTGGGAGAAAGGAGAAAGGAGGGATATAAATGCACCTAACTTTCCTCTGTCCCTCCTTTGATAATGTTTCTAATTGCTGCCATTTTGATTTGTGGATATATTATGATATAGCCTTGTATTTTTGTAATCAATAATTTTTTCTATCACATTTCACAATTTTTTAAATTATATGCATCTCTCTGTGTAAAGACATAAGAAACCTGCTGAACCAGACCCAAGATTCATTAAGGGCTGCTTTCTTTTTTCAGCAGCAGCAGTCAGCCCATGCATCTGAAAAGACCACAAATGGAGCAACCTTCTTAATAGCAGCATCCACATTATGCCGCTCCCTGAAGTTTGTTCACAGTCTTCAGGAAAATCACAAAGCTATAGTTATTGGAACAAGCATTTAGGGGTAGTGAATGATGAGCCAAGCTGGTGAGTGTTTAAACATTCCAAGTCTTAGGGAGCTTTAATCTTGTTTTGTGATATATTGTAAAGTAAGTAAACCTGACTCTGAGATTTCTTTGCAGATGTACGGCAGGTTGTATGTATCAAAATAGTTAAATACACATACAAATGATTAGGACTTCTTTAAAGCTACGGTCAAAAGGCTTCATTTGTCCGATTCAAAAGAATCTATGGAATAAAAGGGGACCAACAGCAAGCCTTTCTAAGATATCAATTAGTTAAGTTGTTTGTCTTCCTCTGCTGTCATTTGCTTGTATGGAGGCAGGAATACTCTCACAGACACCTCTCTTAAAAGAAGTTAATTGCTTTTACTTGTTACAAAGATAAGCAGCTGCTTACAAAAGCAAAGCAGCTAACAATAGTCTCCCATCTCTTGTTCTTATTTCAATTAAAGGTATACAAAAAATTAAGTGAACAGTTCTTCAGTTTCTTGTTTTAAAAAAAGGAACCCAAAACCAAAACCCGTCAGCCACATTCAGGTTTACTTTAGCTCTCTGCCTCAGAAGCTACAATTCATCCAATGAGGGCTTAGTCATTTATGTTCCTCAGCAGATGTGTCAGTAATTTTCTTCCGCTTATTACGTCAGTAAAACCTAGCAAACGCAACAGACCTTAATCATTCAGAAAACGTTTTGCAGATGTGTACTCTGCCCCCTCCCCCCACAATTTAGTCTTGTCAGAATGGCAGCAGGGAAGAAGGGAACTAGGTTAAAGCTGTTTCAGAAGTTATGATGGGGGGAAGGGGACAGAGAGATCTCAATGAAACAGAATGTAACAAAAGTAACAACAAAAAGGCAGAAGCGTAGCAAGGGGAAAAGTGCCCGGTAAACTGGTGTGTCCTCCGCCCCCACCCTAGAGTGCCCTGTCCTGCCCTGGAATGCCCCCACCACACCCCTGGAATGCCCTCACCACACCCCACAGGGGGCTACGCCTGGTGCATCAGCCCCCCCCCCCGCCCCCTTGGATCTATGCCTCTGCAAAAAGGTATATGGACACGACTAAAAAAAAGCTATTGTCACTGCTTGTAAAACTATAATTACATATATGCAGATAACTGAAATAAAAATGGAAAGCTGTCTGTTATGACTTTTGACAGGATTGTAGCAATGCGGATAAGGCTTATATGAATACTCTGACTGCTTTGCTAGAACAAACCATTAAGCCAGACACTTCTCCAAAGATCAACCAGTATTTGGTATTTAGAGTCAAACCAGAAGGAGATACTGTTCGTTACTAGTTTATGGCCTCCCAGTATATATATATTTTAAAATAGCACGCACCATAAAATTAGTATATATAAAATATAAAAAGACCGTTTTCTGATGGTTTTAGGTGGCCCCTGTGAAAGGGTTGTTCGACCCCCAAAGGGGTCATGACCTCCAAGTTGAGAGTCACTGTCCTAGGCACTTTCATACCAGGATTGTTACTGTACACACAAGGTAAAGCATTATTTTGCTAAAATATGTGTCACTCATAAATTTCATCAGCAAGTCATCTCATCATGGTTCCTTTCTTCTTTATTATTAAAAGGACTTTGTTAGTAGCTAGATACCAGATTGCATTGTATGTACATTATGTGGGTAAAGCTTTATCAAAAACAAACCGATTTGCATAGATCTCAAGCCCACTAGACCTTTTCTAGCTCTGGATCCTATAATCTGGCAAGATTATAGGATCTGGAGTCCATGGAGTCCAAAGCTGTTGTTTTTATGCCCATTTTGGTAATTCTGCTTTATTTAGGCTGACAATCCATGTCACCCTTAGTGCTGCAGAGAAGTGATAAAGATGGTCTTTCACATTTACCATCAGCAGCACCTCTTAAATTAAGCCAGAACAAAAAGGAGAGGGAAGAATGAAACACATTGTGTAGATGCCAGCTGCAATGACATCCAGGGCCAGATAATCTCTCTTGAGCTACGTCTCAAGTATGACTGGATGACAAGGGTTAAGGATTTTTTTTTAAAAAAAAAACTGGGCCTGGAGAAAGGCTGCCATCCTATTAATAGTTAGCCCCTCTTCTGTGTTTTTTAGAAGTCACAGACATTTTGAAACCTCTCAAAGCCATGACATTATTGTCCAAATTGCAAAAACCCAGAAATCATTTCTGGGCACAGACATCTCAGGAAAGATGACAATTGAAAGCGAAAGTTGACTTCTGAAAGTAACAGCATGGAGATTTGTAGTCACTGTATATTTATGTCTTATTTATTTACACACCACAATAGTTAAATATGCAGTTTTAATATGTTTTAGAATTATCTGAATGGAATATTTCACAGACAGGAGTATCTAGTAGGATGCAAAAGCAAATAGGACAGGTGGCCGTCCATGCCAGGAAAATGCAGAGTCGTGGGTCTCTTCGCAAAAGAGTATTTAACATTTTACAGCTAACAAACTCCTTATAGATTCAAATGCTAGACAATTCTTTTCAGTTATCATTTTTTAATTTACAGCTCCTTATAGATTTAGGGATACTTCAAAAGGGCTGTTTGGGTAATGCAGTTGTGTGAGAATGATTTAAATCAGAATTTGCTCTTTAGAAAAGCTCGTTTATTTGTACAGAACCTGGACGTTAATAGTATATTTGGCTTTAGCTATACAGCTTTATAATGAATGCGGTGAAACTTATTTTATTCTAAGCACAGCCACTGTAAGCAATATGGGCAAAGAACAGTGCTGCCCAGCATTTCTGAATATCGTTTATTTTTACAAAAGGAAATGTTTGCTTTTGCTGAAGACAGAATGTCCGAACCAATCCACATTCCTTAAGTACTCCCACATAATGAAAATGCAAAAAAAGCAATATGCTGTTGCCTGACTGGGAATCAGTGACTGACAACCAAGGGCTCATGATGTGCAGGACACTGGTGCCCTTATGAAGCCAGCTTCTTACTGCACTATCTCACATTTTATTGTTTTTCTCCCCAGTGAGCTGCAACTAAATTTGCTGATAACATAATCTAAGATTGAGCACAGTCACAATGGCACCAAGAACTGCTCTGTATGATAGTCATTATTCCAACTTTTTCCACAATATACCAGCATTATTCAAATGTTTCTCTGTGCAAACACACAAACATCATATGCGTGTAGTTATACATAAATGTATTGTGGGACAGGGCTCCCTAAAGAATAAGTATTCATGGCAAATAATTTTGCCTGTTTATACCTAGAGCTGCTCTATGGTTTTGGCATTATCTTTTCTTACAGGCAGTCACTTTCCAGGTTTTTGCAGGGAAAGGACCTTGCCAATCTGAGAGTATTTCCCTGGAAATGCTGTCAATGTGTCAACAGGTTAAGTCCTATTCATTTTCTCTATCAAGAAGAATTTGCTTGCTCTTATTCTCTGAAAATCTTTGCTTATTACTGGAAGTGGACCGCCATCTCTCTCCTGATATCCACCCCCCCCCCCCACACACACACACTTAATGCACTTGCAGCCATCAATGAGCTTCTAGCCTGCTGAAGCTGGCTGGTCCCTTTCCTATCCAAGGAGATACTGTGCCAATAGGAAAAGTCTATAATACAGTGGTGGGTCAATGTCTGGATTTAGGTTGAATGCATTTTCATGTTCCTTATTCTTGTCTTTTCTTATCTTTGCCAGCAATCAGCAGACCAGTTAAGAAGCAAAGATCAAGACTTTTGGATGGAAGACCCCCAAGGAAGTCCTGGATAAAAATCCAGAGGCAGATAATAGCAAATCACCTCTAAACATCTCTTGCCTTGATACCCCCGTGACTTGACAGTAAAGAATGAGAGAGAGAGAGAGAGAGAGAGAGAGAGAGAGAGAGAGAGAGAGAGAGAGAGAGGAGACATTTGTTTTTAAAATAACTTTTTCTACAATTAAAAGCTAAGAATAGTCACCCAATTAAAACTAAGAATAGTCACCCAATTAATATATCAAAGTCCTACCCATCTTCAGTCTTCTTCCTCCCACAAAGTCCATTCATGTTTGAAGGGACAGAGAAGAAAGATATCAAAGGGTAATACCTTGGCACCATTTTGTTAAGATGCAGTACAAATTGCAGTACATTTTCAGCATAATTAAGTCTACAGCTGGTTGCTGATTCAGACATAGGTCCGATTTAAATTGTTAATCTCCATTTTTTAACCACAATAGATAACAATCAAATTAAAATAATATTAAAAATCAATTTTAAAATAAATCAGTTAATTTCTATAGGACTACCTTCTGAGTAGATACATTTAAGTTTAGCCCTAAAACAAAATAAAATATTTGACTTATCTGAGACTTCCCAGAGGTTTTATTCTAAAATAATAAAAATAAAAGATCCCTATCATTTAATAATTTATGTGTCTGTGTGTGTTAATTTATTTGAATACTAACGCATAGCAAGATTAGGTCAAGTGCAAAGAGCAATGACATTTTGCAGTTTCAGATCTGATTTTTAAACCCCACTTTAACAAAGTGGCACTTTAACAAATGGCACTAAGAAAAGTCCAATAAAAAACCCTGTTGTATACACCTGCATTTTAAAAAAATCTTGTGAATAATAGGTTCTGTTTCAAGCAAAGCATACTTCCATTTTCATGGATTTCAAAGTAAGGATATGTGTGTGGGGAATAGTGGGGGCTCACTTTCAACACAGGAAGCAATCCTGTTTCAGAATGAGAGGGCCTCAGTTTTCTCCACAGCTGAATGTCAAAGAAAACACATCCATTTCCAGTCAAGTCAAACTCATGCTTTGAAAACTTTAAATTACAAGATTGTCAGAAAAATAAGCCTGAGTCTTTTCATTAATTTCCTTCTAGGTCATTTCTTGGTCATTGTTGAAATGCTCTAGTATAGGTTCATCTTTGCATACCTTTCTCTTGCCTCAACAGGAAAAAAAACCTTTCTTCACAGAATTTGTTTATCATGGCATGAACAGTCCTAGCACATTCCTGTACATTAAGTTTAGAAAATGTGGTTCTCCTGCCTCTTTGCTGTTAGCCATGCTCACACAAAGGCATACATTCAACAATGGTCGAATCCCCACTTGAAATTTGCACGCAGATCCAAACCTGTTCGTTGTGAAACCGTGTCTTCTTCATTGGAGTTTCTCCCTCCCCACCGCAGTGAGCACAGAGCAGACACACCCGGTGCAGAACTCTTAGCAATCCCCACTACCAGGCTAGCTCACTTCACCGGTCTCCCCTGATTGGCTGGCATGCCTTGATGGGCCGGGACCTTTTCCCACTGCGGAAACGTACATTGTAGGGGCATGATAAAAAAAACCAGCATGTAAAAGTTTAACGTTTTACTGTTCAACTGTGCAAACAGTTAATCGTTACCTGTGTAAACCATTAACAATTCAAAGTTACGTGTTTGACTGTTTAACATTTGCATCCCCTTCTGCTGGCCGATCACAAAAGCGGAAACGAAACCAAGGAAAGGCTGTGCGTGCATTGTAGTGCTGATTGGTTGCCCAAATTCTGCGTCACACTCCAGGGTGGGAAATGAGTCAGGGTTTCAACCCTCATCCCTCCCCTCGGATCAACTCTGAACCGTGTTAATGGGGTCTATGCCACTTGCAACCAGGTCCTGCCGGAACACGGATTAACAGGGAGAATGAGGGCCAGAAACGGAATCTGCCACACAAGCAATGGGAGGTCGTCCCTCAAACCTGGTTAGTTTGTGTTCTGAAACCTGGCTAAGGGCGAATTCCCACTTGAAAATTGCAAGCGGATCCAAACCTGTTCCTTGTGAATCCGTGTCCTCCTCATCGCAGTTTCTCCCTCCCCACCACAGCGAGCACACAGCAGACACTCCCGAGTGCAGGCATCGTTGCAATCCCCACAGTTGCTGTGATCGCTACTTCATTGGCCTAATCTACAGATTGAGTCGGTGTTCAGTTGAAGTGGCGGGACCATGTTAGCCACTTCAGAAACACTACCCATTTTACCCATTAAAAAAACCTGTCGCGAGCGGCTGGAAGTGCAACCACTATGAATACTTGTCATTTACTGTACAACTATTTTCTGAAAGTTTTACCGTTAAATCAGTGAACAGGCGATCCTTCACTTGTATTGCACATGCTCAGAAACGTGATCGTTCCATCAACCCGGAAGTAGAGCTGTACGATTGGCTGCAGCATGAGTACAATGCCATCGTCACAGCTCTGGAACAACTCCAGGTTCCAAACCTTGTTCCTCCCCTCGGAACAGCCGTAAACTGTGGTAACGGGGCCCAACCCACTTGCATCCAGGTTCTGCCGGGACATACATTAATGGGTAAAACGAGCGTCAGAAACGGTTGCTGCCACAGAAGTCATGGGGAGGACGTCGATGAAACCGTGTTAGTAAGTGGCCCGAAACCGTGCTAAGGAGGCAGTGGGAATTCGCCCGAAGACAGTAGTGGGGATTCAACCAATGTTAAGGAATTTGGGGCCTACATTTGGGGAAAAAACAGGTTTTAGCGTTATTATTTATTTATTTTTTGCAAGAAACAACAAATCCTTGGACATTGGCTGTTCAAAGATGAACAACTTTAGTCTGGCCATTCTGTGTCTTTCTGTATTTTTATTTACCTGATGATAATTGCATCTTGTTTTTTTCACTTTATAATGCTAACAGTTTTAGCTACTTCCTGCTTCCAACTTTCCCTTTATACTATTTCTGAGGAGAACATTACACTGATTTTGGAGACCGAATTCTTTTTATTTTAAATTTCACCAAAATTTGAAGTAAAAAAAAAAGCTATTTACAAAGCACACATACATTTTCAGAAAGTTACAGTCAAACTACAGATGTTTTGCTCATGCTAGTAGACAACAACGGGGGGGAAACAAAAAAAATCAGTACCAACAGTAGTATTATATTAGGATCCAGCAAAATAGCACAAATTGTAAGTGTAAGCTTTTTATGGGCGGTGGGGGTTCCAGGGCTGGTGGTCTTTCTGGGCTCCCAGACCCCCTTCTTCCCCTCCCCACTGTCAGCTGACTGCATATATGAGAAAAGGAGAGCCAAACCTCTTAAAGGGACATGTAACCGCCCAGGACTCCTCATGCACCCCAGACGGTAGAGGGAAGCCGCGTATGCGCAGGAGAGCAGGATGGAGGGGAAAGCGCTCAGGGGACAGCACTGGGGAGGGTGGAGAGTGAAAGGAGCCAGGCCAAATGGGGCAGGAGGAAGAGAGGATGGCAGCGACAGTTCTGCTTTCAGGGATGGGGATGGACAGATGGACGGGCACCCTGCTTGGATTTGTCTGTGGGCAGCGGCAGGCAAATCCCCCCTCCTGTTCTCCATGCCTGCTCTCTCCCTGCCATGCAGCACTCAGGGGTGGGTGGGCCAGTGGGCGTGTGGCGTGCAGCCATGGGGAGTCAATTTTCCGGCTCCCCATGTGACCAAATGGCCTGCACCCGAGGACATGTGACACCACATGTCCCTGTGGGCCCTACATCACTGACTGGGAGGGAAACAGCACTAGAGAGGGATGCACATGTGCCCCAATCCCCCGTTTGGTCACTATGCCCTTGCTGCTGCACTCTCCACCCTCATCTCGGGACACCAACCTGGGGAAGAGGTGGTTGCAGGCAGCAGATGTCCTAGCAGAAGCCAGGAGCTGGCAGCAGCAGCAGAGGCAGACGGGTGGGCGGGCGGGCAGGCGGGGTGGAAGCGGAGGCTGTCTGGGGAGCACAGGAGGAGGCAGCCAAGGCAGCAAGCACAATGCTTCAGTTCCTTGCTCCTGGGGTGGGGAGGGAGGGAGACAGGCAGCCAAATGAGTCTCCCACACGACACACAGAAGTTGTGCCTGGGCTTGTGCTCTCTCTGGCCCCTTCCTCATGATGTCTATGTCCTTACTGCTTGATAGGATATACTTTATTATGCAGCAAGATCCTTTATGAGCTGCTAGTTTGGCAGCAATAAATATTTGTCTTCCCAGCTACTGTTTGAGTAATGAAGGCCAAATTTGACCATACCACGACTATAGCATCAGAAAAGGTTGGTTTAATATGGAAATGCTTGTCGATGCAATGGCCATTACTCAGTGAGAAGAGAAAGTTCTTAGTCTATATGTGATATAATATACTCTTCCTCTCTCTCTCTTTACACACACACCTGTGCATGGGGGGAAGGAGACAGATATGAACCAGATATTTTTCTCATACTTTGGGGGAAATTATCAACCTTTTGCTATCCACAAATTAGTGGATTTCTTAAGTATGCCAGTTACCTAAAAACAGTTTCTTCCTAATCTGCTCTCATAAATTCTACGTCATAAATCTATACATGTTTGATGCTAATGGAAAATCTGCATCATGAGTCCTCCCTTGAGTGAGCGACCAGAGGGTGTGACAATAAATAGCAAATATGCTGCCTAAAGTAAATGTGCTACGTAAAGGGAAAGAGATCAGAAAGATGGTGGTTTCTGTTTATGTTATATCTGAGCAAAGGAGTCTCTTGGTATCTCAAGCTGGAATTTAGCACAAGCAAAGGTCAATTTTGTATGGCATTTACATTCTTTTTTCATTTTTTGAGTATGTGCTTGTGTGTGTGTGTATGTGCGCACGTGCAACATTTCAGCTGAATGTCTGCTGTATAGTCTTGAGCTGCAAATCCAGCAGATTTAAACAATAGCTACTTAAGGAGCATAGGTGGTTGCCCTTACCCTTTAATTTATTAGCATTCTTATCCAGCTTTTAGACAGGAGTGCAGAGAATACATCAGAGTACCAGGATAATGAAAATGCCATTTTTACTTAGGCATAATGCAGTATGGGGTCCCTATAGTCAAGAATTAATGGAGACAAGCTGTTTCCTATAACCCACAGCTGAAGTAAGGTCAGAATAGCTATTTTCAGTAAAAAGAGCATTGTCTTCTTGAACCTTGC
This sequence comes from Sphaerodactylus townsendi, assembly GCF_021028975.2. NCBI lineage: Eukaryota > Metazoa > Chordata > Lepidosauria > Squamata > Sphaerodactylidae > Sphaerodactylus > Sphaerodactylus townsendi. The sequence goes on from NC_059428.1 coordinate 71,071,184, forward strand.
TCCAAAGCTGGAACCAAGAACAAACGACGTCAGTAGTTAAGTGTAGGAGGTATAACTGCTCATTTGACATTTGGAATTTTTGCACATCTGCATTTCCATATTATAAAGAATGTTGGGATATCATATATAAGGCTGGGCAGAGGAGGAAAGAACCCCCAAACTTGACAAAATTTGCATTTGTTTGTTTTTGTATGAATTTGAGCTTGGCAGCTTGCCAAAACTGTGAAAAGCTGCTTTTACTTTGACAAAAGAAAGTAAAGTAAAAGTCTGACAGTGTAATTCAAAGGGATAAAACAGCACTGAAGTTAATGGGCTATAACAGCACTGTTTTTTTTAATAGCTTTTATTGACAAATCAACATAAATCACACATACATTTTTAAATGCTTTAAAAATATTACAAACGTCATTCCATTCAAATAACTCATATCTACTTCCTTGTCTTTTCCCTAGTTCCTTTTTTCACTAAGTAACATAACACATCGTCATAATAAACTTATGTAACATATCTTCCTTACTGTTCTGCTAACTTCCTTTCCCCCCCCTCTAACTTATATTATTTAAGCAGTATCTTATTCTAACTTCCTACTAGCTTCATTCCTAAAGTATAGAATTTAATATTTGCTTTGCTTAAGACTTTTTTCTTCTCCTAACTTCATCATATTTCTATATAATCCAACACAAATTTATATTTACATTTATGTTCTTACATATATTTACATTAAAGAAAAATCAATAAATGAATGAATAATCTTTACGTATTTGATTCTTGCCTTTTGTTTTAAATAGAACAATAACTCATAATCTCTTTACATTCTTTCCTAATTTTCATATATGTTAAGAACGGAGACCAGTCTTCAATAAAATCCTTATTCTCCTTATTTTTCAATAAGGATGAAAGTTTATCATTTGCTGCATAGTCCGTAAGGGCATTCAACCAGTCTTCAGCTGCAGGCACCTGCTCCGACTTCCAATTCTTGGCTATCAGTATCCTCGCTGCTGTTGCCATATATAACAAAAGTTTTTTATATTTCAGCGAGTTTCTTAAACTCTTATCCAAAATATTAAGTAACAAAAATTCTTTAGTCAACTTAAGTTTTGTATTCGTAATACACTCTATTATATCCTGGACTTCTGTCCAGAATCTTTTTATTTTTTCGCACTCCCACCATATGTGATCATAAGTTCCCACCGCCTTCTTACATCTCCAACACCTGTCGGATTCACTCTTATACATTTTGGCTAATTTGGCCGGGCACAAGTGCCACCTGTAAAACATTTTAATCCAGTTCTCTCTTAAATTGATATTTTGTGTGAACTTAATATCTTTCCACAGATTGTCCCATTCCTCTAATTTGACCGAGCGCCCTATTGACTGTGCCCAAATTATCATACTATTTTTTATTCTCTCTGATTCCGTTTCTTTTTCTATTAACATAGTATATACTCTTTTTATTGCGCCTTTCTCTTCTTTAAACAAAGCTTCCCATAATTCACAGTTGTTTAATTCAAAGCCCATTTGAGCATCTTGTGCAAATTTATCTTTCATTTGAAGATAGAGGAACCACTGACACTGTTGGCCATCTACTATAATTTCTCCTCTTTCCTTCATCTTCCATTTGTTGTTGTTTTCTATAACTATGTTTTTATATCTGATGGGATTATATACCACGTTCATTTGTCTTAGGGATATAGCCTCTTGCGGGGATATCCACCATGGTGTCTTTGTATAGGTTGAATTTTTGTAACTTTCCCAAACCATTCTCAATGCTTTCCTCACATAATGATTATCAAATTCCCTGTTTACCTTAACTTTACCATACCATAAATAGGCATGCCACCCATATATTAAATCATAACCCTCTACATTCAGGATCTGTTTGTTTTCTAGTCCCATCCAGTCTTTTATCCACAACATGGCCGCCGCTTGATAGTATGTTTTCAAGTTTGGCACTCCTAGTCCTCCTCTTTCTTGCCTATCACAGACATTTTTGTAATTAATTCTCGGTTTTTTGTTATCCCAAATAAATTTTTGTATTTCTTTTTTCCATTGTTGGAAACATTTGTTATTCGTTATAATAGGGATCATTTGAAAAAGAAAAATCATTTTTGCCAAGATGTTTTGTTTGACTGCTGCTATTCTGCCCAACAGAGTTAATTTCAACTTGGACCACCTCGTCAATTCTTTTTGCACTCCTTTCCAAACCATTTCGTAATTATTTTTATAAAGCAAAATATTCTGTTTGGCCAATACTATACCCAAGTATTTGACCTTATTTACTATTTTGTAATTCATAATTTGCTGTAATCTCTCTTCCGTCTGTTTTTTCACATTAAATAACATTATATTAGATTTATTTTCATTTACTTTAAGACCAGAGATTTCGAACTCTTCTAAGATTACTTTCAGAGATCTAATCAATTCTAATGGGTGTTCACACATGACTATTATGTCGTCAGCAAATAATCTTATTTTATATTCCGATTTATTAACTTTAATGCCGCTAATATTCTCGTTTTCCTTGATTTTGGTTGCTAATATTTCTATTGCAAATATAAATAAAAGCGGGGATAAGGGGCAACCCTGTCTTGATCCATTCCTAATATTTATTGCTGCTGAGAGTTCATCATTCACTCTTATCTTTGCTACTTGGTTTACGTATATCGCTGATATCCATTCTACAAAGTTGTCCCCACACCCCGCCTATAACAGCACTGTTAGTGATCCCACCAAAACATATTTTTATAGAATACAAAGCAGTTTGAAAGTAGAGTTATTGTTTGTGGTCGTACTCTCATCCTACTTTCCTATTGCATAAAAACAGTTTGTAGGTTTTTGTGTTATTTCAAAAATCAGAGAAATCTGTTTTACCAAAAATCATTAGAAAAATTAATTTGTTCATTCAATATGGGAAGCTAACCCTCTTTTGTCACAGGGTGAGAAACGGCAGCACCCCAGAAGGGAGTGCGCTCCTGCAGCTGCACGTGCATGCGCGCGCGCAGCCGCCTACCCCCCTTCCAGCTCAGAAGAACTCAAACCATTTTCAAATGGGTGAGCAGAGGGGCCAACACCCCAGGCGCCACTTTCAAGGGTCATGGGGGTGCATTTGACTGCCCTTCCCCTCTGCACCCTCACTCACCAGCCTCTGCCCATTTGCTGCTTGCCCAGCCTGCCCACTGGTTGCCTGGTCCACCGGCCACTTGCCTGGCCTGCCTGCCCATTTGCCCAGCCTGCTGCTCACCCGACTCACCCACCACCCACTTGCCCAGCCTGTCCACTGCTCACCCATCATACCCACTGCCCATCCGCTCACTGCCCACCTGCTGAGAGGTAGGCAAGAAATTGAGGGCACCCTTTCCCTCCGCCTCTCCCAAGAAGCACAATTTGGGGGTGGTGGTGCAATTCTGGGGGGGGGGGGATTTAGGTCTTGCCCCGGGTGCCATTTTCTGAGTGTACGCCCCTGACTATGTTTAATAACTATTTACAAATCCACTGAAAACAACATTTTGATTAAAGCTTAGGAGGCTTCAACAACGTTGCCTCAGCATAATAAAACAGTAAAAATGGGAGAAAGGCAGAAAGAGGCAGTGGCCGTGGCAGCTGACTCCATGAATAACTTTAAAAAAAGAGAGAAGAAAGAAAGAAAAGAAAAAAGAAAGAGGAAAGGGAGGAAGGGAGGAAGGAAGGAAGGAAGGAAGGAAGGAAGGAAGGAAGGAAGGAAGGAAGGAAGGAAGGAAGGAAGGAAGGAAGGAAGGAAGGAAGGATGGATGGATGGATGGATGGATGGATGGATGGATGGATGGATGGATGGATGGATGGATGGATGGATGGATGGATGGATGGATGGATGGATGGATGGATGGATGGAAGATGGATGGATGGATGGATGGATGGATGGATGGATGGATGGATGGATGGATGGATGGATGGATGGATGGATGGATGGATGGATGGATGGATGGATGGATGGATGGATGGATGGATGGAAGTGTTACCCCAAATAGAGGGAACAGGATAAGTTACCCAATTCAGATTTAGAGAATCAAAGAGACAGCAAAGAAAATGATTTCAAGAAGTTAGTAAGTTTATTAGAGAGGAACAGGATGCATTAGCACCCTGGGAGGAAAGACTCAACTTCGGCTTTGGGGACCGTCCCTTTTATAGAAAAGCATCACATGCTAAGTCATTAAATTCCGATACATCACAGAATTCTATGACACCTCCAAGGGAGTCAATTACAGGACAATCAGCAAACAGTTTTTCCACTTTATTAAAACAACTTTCTCCCGAAGCTTCTCAGAGTCCCTGCGGGCACCATCTCAGTGCCCTGCCTTCCACCCGCTTTAGATGGATGGTAAAACACAGGAATCCTGACAGGATGGGAAGTGCAACTGAGAGAGGCAAGTGTATTCCTAACCACAATATGTGTCCCCTTTAACTTAGTTCTCTTTCCTCCTGACCTTGGATTTCCGATCCCAGGAGGATTTACTGCTGAACGCTTTGGCTGGGTAATACTTACCCTTAAAGGCCTCCTTTTGTTATGTGTTAGGGGCTTCTTTTAGGCTATGTTTTACCTATGCCTTTAGAGTCTGCTGAATCAGCAGAAAGTGTAGACATCCATGTTGTCTAGCTCTCCGCCATCCAGCTCAAGTTGAGAGCTGAAGGCCTTCCCACAATGAGCAACTCAAAATAGCTAGTATAACATGGGAATAAGCATATCATAATTATTGAATATAAGTGAGTAATAAATGTAACTAAATGTGACTAAACGTGATTAAATGCGATTTTACTTTCAGTGCTAACAGAAGGAAGTGTAAGGAATTCCATAGAAGCAGAAATAAAAGGCTTTTTGGGTGTAAAAGTCCGTTTATTAAGACATCTTAGAAAGCTCACGTACACGTAGTGGCAGGAATGACACTTCCCGCCAGAAGCACAGGTTATAACACCATTCACACCCCATCCCCCCTCCTGCTTCCCATGGGAGCGGAGTCTTCATCTCAGCGCGCAAAGATAAAGTGTCATGGTGAAGCTGGCCCATCGCCCGGGCTGTGGAATGCACTCAAAGTTTACTTCACCATCAACACTAATGAATCCCTTTGCAGCTCTGCCTCCCTTAAAGAAGACCCCTCCCCCCCAGGTTTGTCTTGGGAAGAAATTTGTGATTGGAAAGCAAGAAATAAATTGGGGAAAAGTCAATATTTTCGGAATAAACTGCGTGATTATACCCAGAGGAATATCCCACCCAAGAGACTAAATATTGCAAAGCGTTTGCGATTAAAAGCGAGAGTCCAGGATAAGCGTCAATTTAAGTAGTGCTTGTGACCATCAATAGTCGGTGGGGGCCTCTCTGGTGAATCGTAGGTATGCTGAACTTTGCTCCAGGCGGGAGCCTCCTTGAGCAAGCTGGGAATGGAAGACAGGATGAATATTGCCTTGCTAAGAGTTTAGGCAAAATCTAAGCGGGCAGTGACATCATTAATCGCTTTAGTAATCCTGAAAAGGTCCCACCGAATCTTTTGCCAAGTTTGGAAAGAATTGCTTGCGTCTAAGATTTTTTGTAGATAAATACACCCAAGAGCCCACAGGAAATCCGGCCGGTGTTTATCCGCTTGCAGCTTTTGGGGAGTCCATATATAGCAACTTCATTGTAAAGGCGGTCTGGACCGAACCCATCCCTCGGCTAGGGGGATGAAATCCATTGTTGAAACTCTGGAGGGTCCAAAGCTGCAGCGGGTGGTGCGTAGCAACTGGCGGGAAGGAAGGCGACCAAACACAATTTCAAGGGTTTTCTTTGTACTGCTATGAACCGCATTGTGCCGTACTCCGCCAACTGGAACAGCACAATTTATACTTGGTGACGGCGTTGGTGTAACAAAAATACTGCTCTAGGAGTTCTGTTACGTTCCTATACCGTCGTCACTTTGAGCGTGGTAGAGTGGCGGCAGCTAACAACTAACGCTTTCAAGAACTTTGGAAATGAATTGGGGGCCATGATCGGAGACCACTACTATATGAAAGGCGGAATGGAGGCGGTAAACATGTTAGCAGACGGAATGAACAATTAGAGTACCAACTTAGGAGCGGAGGGGATGGAAAGCGCACATGGAATAAAATGGGCTTGTTTAGAAAATAAGTCCACCACTACCCACGAAAACCCGTGTTGCCATGGCTTTTCGGGCAAATCCTGTGTAAAATCCATGGAGATGACTTCCCAGGAGAATTTTGGAGAGGTTTCAACAGTCCATGGGGCTTTCCCGGGATGGTTTTGACTGCACAAGCAGAGCAGCCCCTTAATGTATGCCTCCAATGTCCTTGCGCATTAGCAGCCACCAGAACTGTCGTGAGACCCAAATGCAGAGTTTTCAGAAAACCCAGAATGTCCAGGCTTGCGGGCATCGTGGCAAGCTTCCAGAACCTGCTGCCGGAGGGAGGCACGTGCCAGCATTCCTCCGCCGACTCCGTTACCTCCAAACGCAATTGGTGAAGTCTGCCTTCTTCAGCTGGGAGCCAGGCACAGCCCTGCTTCCCTCGAGTTCCCTTGGGAAAGGAGAGGCAGAGACTGTAGGAAGGCTGGGGAGCTGAAGGAGGAGTGGGAAAGCGTTTGAGACCGGGTGACAGTGGCACAACTGGAGAGGAGGAGAGAACAGTGCGTGGAATGTCTCGTAAGGCAGCTCCACCCCCCCTCCCGGAGTAGTAGCGAGGAAGCGCGTCTAACAGCCAATTTGTAGGTTTTTCGAGAAATGGGCTGAAGAGAAACTTGAGAAGAAATACGGCCCAGCAGAGTTGTTTCTGCACGGACATCTGGGGTGGAAAGAGCTGCCAGGTTTTTGTAGATCCGACCAAACCTGAAAGGGGTGTTCAGCCCCCCTCTCCAGCCAATTGAAAACTGAAGGCTAGGAGAGTGCTACTTCAATGGCCGCAGTCTCTTTATACCCCTACAGTCCAGTTGAGTTCAGCACCAGAGAATTTCTTAGACAAATAAGCACACCGCAGGAACAATACCCACCATCTTTATTTTTTTCTGCAACAGGGCTCGCGCCAGGAGTGCTTTATCCGAGGCATCCACGTGAACCACTGAAAAGCGGAGATCTAGGTCAGGGTGCTTTAGGGGATAGGTTAAATTGATACTTGCGCATGAACTTTAAAAAGTGAAGAGCTGTTTGGCTGACACTCCCTCAGTAGGACCAGAGGAAAGGGGGGCCCCGGGCTTGGCGGACAAGTGGATCTTTATGAAAAGGTCGTAAGAGGTCTGTGCCAAGGAGGGAGAGTCCAGTTCAGCCGGAATTGGGGTATAAAGTCACGTGCATTTAACTACAGCAAAAACCAAAAGAAAAGATTGGAGCTCTTCGCGGTTGGTGGAGGGCAAGGAGCCATTGGAGGACTGCGTCAATCTTAGCAGGATCCATTTTCAAAATACAGGAAAAGGATCCAGTAACCCAAATGGTGGTAGGTCTGGTAATGGCATTTTGAGAGTTTGGCAAAGAGAGAATTATCGAGCAAAGCGTTTCAATACCTCTCAGACCAATGTTTCATAATATAATACCTATGGTTTTGTGAGTAAATCAAAGCGTCATCTAGAAATTATACTGCAACTCCCTTGTACAATAAATCATGACTTCGTTGCAGGGCCATAAAAGCCCCGGGGGCCCCACTTAGCAAGAATAGCATTTATCAAGTATTCAAACTGTCCAAACTTTGGCTATTCTACGCATGATCTGAGGTGTTCATAGCCTACAGCAATTCTGACGGCCTGTAGTAAACTATACTTAGGTCCAATTTGATAAAATAAAGCGCGCTTTACCGAGAGTCATCTAAAAGGTCTATGATCAAAGTACAGAGGATATTTATTAGGACAAAGAGACCGCTTATTAAAGAGACCTCGATAATCAATACCAAAATAAAGGGCCAATCTTTCTTTTTTACAAGCTCATGGGAGCAAGCGTGTGTGTGTTCCTTCCTTGTATATGAACATGGCAGGGTTGCTATCCAAGAACCACGGAGTTCCAGCCTCTCCTCATTGGGACTCATCGCGGCAGATGGGTCTACCTTTGGGCAATTGCTAATTTTACTTGATGATTTTACAATTCAGTGCATCTGTGGGGTGGCAACTGGTAGCATTCTTGCTCTATGAAAAACTCTGGCTAAAATCACTTGATCACATAGGTGGGATACCAATAGAATTGGGAGCAATCGCTGAAGAAGCCGAGGGAGGGTGTGTCAGGAGAAGTTAGGTTTCCCCGATTCATGTATTCTACGCCCAGGGAGGGTCAGTGAATTCTAAGATCCAGTTCTTTCCAAATGAACTTTGGTTCATGCTGTAACAACAGCGCATGCCCAAAACGCTATAGAGTGTTTGGCCACTGGCATGAAAATAAAACTAATTTTCTCTCCCAATGGTGAAACATGGAGGAGAACCGGCTGTGATGTTTTAATTGGGCCGGTCCTTACCGTTTCGAGGGGGCCGTGTCCGTAGGTGAATGGTATGGAGGCCAGGGGGGAATTTGGTCCAGACCCGGCTCCTCTGCCACCTGGGGCCGCATTAAACAGTGGGAGCAGCCAGAATCCCACCAGGGCCGAGGCTCTCATGAGTGTGTTGTTTTAGCGGGGTTGGCCAAGAAGCGCTTGGACCTTGATAATGGGAACGCTGCCTTCACTCACAGCGTCAGAATTAGGGCCCATGTCCATGGGGGGGGGCTGAAGAAAGGCAAACAGCTGCTTCCCCCTCCTCTGGTGCGCGCCGATGGCAGCTTTAGAAGGCGAGCCCGTCGGAGCCACGGCCCCGATCTGCGGCGTGGCTTGGCGGAGTAAATTCGCGTGGCTGGAGCCCGGTTAGTTTTTGTTTCTTAGGACCAGTTGGCTCTGAATGACCTGGCCCTCCGCGGTAAACCTGGCAGTCGGCGGCGGCGTTCAGGAGGTGGTTTCGGTGGAGGCGGCTGGAAATTTGGCTTAGTGGGCACAGTGGCGGGTTTTGGTAAGGCTGACCTCCGGTACGAGCGTATTCCAAGCGAGGCGCCACCTGGGACCCTAACTGGATTCAATCTACCGTAATAGTACGAGGGCAGAATTAAAAACACCATTTCGCGCGGCTTGCCGTCAGCATCGAGTATTAGCATTTCATGCCGTTCAGGCCCACTCAGGAGGAAGTCAGGCAGCCGCCGCGCGTTAAATTCTGCAAGCGGTTGCCTTGCTGGATAGTTTTGATGGTCTTGGTCGATAGGCTTCATTCAGTAGCCTGGATCTTGGAAGTAGCTCTGCAAGGCTTGGAGGAATCACGGGCACCGTCTCTGCGAGAGTCTTGATCTTGCAAAATCCAAAAGAATCCGCGAACCAATGCGGCTGCTGCATCCAGGACTGAGCGAATGTCCCGTGTTCACTACGGCGCTCAGACGGTTATAAATCATCGCGTCTAGATGGGCATTGAGTTGCAAAACAGAGTAGGGGAAGTTTGGAGGCGGTCCCATCAAAGCGGGCTGGTGTCGGGGGCCGATAGTAGCCCCATTCTGTCGCAAGCGCCTGCTGGAAGGCCCGGTGGTTCGCAGCGGGTTAGGCAGGTTGGGCAGGCAGCTGTTATGCGGAAGCGGAGTCCTGGGGCGCTGGCGAGTGCCGCTGGCGTTTCAGGTGGCAGGACCCAGGTGCGTGGCCCCCCTGGCGGCGTGGTCAGTGGCTAGCATAAACTCCAACTTAGGGCTTCCTGATCTGCCCGCCTCCTGTAGCTCCCTCTCCAACGCACTTGGCCAACTCCCGCGCCTTTCCTTGCGGGTCAATGCATCCTGGAGTCCAGCGCATGCAGAGGCAGCTTTTTCTGCGTTCCAATTTAGCCAGTTAGTCCCGTTTACAGAGCTGGTAGGCACAAGCTTTACAAATTGCTTGCGCAGAGCCTGAGCAGCTTTACCAGGCTGCCGTTTCATAAATCCAGTCTATATGGAGTGTTCCAGGACTTTATCATGGATTACATTGAATTCTGGAAGCATATTAATGGTGGAAGCGCATCTTTGGCACGACCCAGCTCGAGTTGAACTTCTTTAGATTTGCCGTTCCAGGTCCCTCTGGTTTTGCAGCTGTGCCGATTATACCTCCCATAGCTGGCGGACCGGTCCCATGCTTCTTGGGCATCTACGCCCCTGATCGCCCCACTTCTTCATCCCAGGTCTCACCAGTGGGAGAGGGAACAGATCCGGCTGGGAGTGCAGGCTTTCTTAGGACTCTTCGTCATCTGGAAGACCTCGGAGACACCGTAGCCACCGGTGGCTCCCCAGGGCACCTCGGAAGATGCGGTCGCCCAGCCCGAGGATCAGGGAAGTCCCGATTGGAAGGCCAGTGCGGATACCCCACCCAATCCCAGAGTTTAGTCCCAGTATCGCCGGACGGGCCCCAGTGCTGTGTGCCCGCGGTACTGGTGGGTTCTTTAGAACATCGCAAAATACGAGTCCAGGAGTCGTTCAATGGATTCCTGGGTTGCATGAAAGGTGGTCAGGCCGATCTCCTCTCCGCGGCCGGTTGCATCTGAGGTTTGTAATCACCACAGCGGGCAGAGATCCGATCCACAGAGGCTCGATCCGCGAACAGCGCGCTAAGCGGCTCATAGAAGTCCCCATGGTGGTCGTCACGTCCCTCACCGTTCCAGCGGAGTAAAGGAAGGAGCTGTTGCAATCTGAGGGGCGGAAAACCTGCGAGGCCCGTTCTCCTGCGGGACTCCACCAGATCCAGAAGGGAAAGGTCGGAGAACCCTCTTTGGGGAACATTCTCCGCTGATGTGTCCAACCTCTCCATGTCCAAGACACCAGAGGTCCACTGCACTAGGAATATAGATGAATTAAGGATTCCTGCCACCAATGTAAAGAATTCCATAGAAGCAAAAGGCTTTTTTGGTGTAAAAAAGTCCGTTTATTAAGTTGTCTTAGAAAGCTCACATTACGTAGTGGCAGGGCCGAGCACTTCCCGCCAAGAAGCACAGGTTATAACACCATTCTTTACCCCATCCCACCTCCTGGCGCCGGAGTCTTCATCTCAAAGATAAAGTCTCCGCCCGATGAAGCTGGCCTATGTCGCTCCCAGGCATGGAATGCACTCAAGGTTACTTCACCATCCAACACTGTGAATCCTTTGCAGGAAGGAAGAGGAAGGAAGGAAGGAAGGAAGGAAGGAAGGAAGGAAGGAAGGAAGGAAGGAAGGAAGGAAGGAAGGAAGGAAGGAAGGAAGGAAGGAAGGAAGGAAGGAAGGAAGGAAGGAAGGAAGGAAGGAAGGAAGGAAGGAAGGAAGGAAGGAAGGAAGGAAGGAAGAAGAAGAAGAAGAAGAAAAAGAAGAAGAAGAAGAAGAGTTGGATTTATATCTCTCCTGTAAGAGACTCAAAGGGGCTTACAAACTCCTTTCCCTTCCCCCTCACGACAAACACCCTGTGAGGTAGGTAGGGCTGAGAGAGCTCAGAAGAACTGTGACTAGCCCAAGGTCACCCAGCTGGCGTGTGTGGGAGTGTACAGGTTAATCTGAATTCCCCAGATAAGCCTCCACAGCTCAAGTGGCACAGCGGGGAATCAAACCCGGTTCCTCCAGATTAAAGTATACCTGCTCTTAACCACTATGCCACTGCTGCTGAAAGAATCAGCACAGTGCATCAAAACCCACCCTAGAAGGTTCTCTCATTCAAATTAGACTCCAGAGATTTTCCAGCAGGGGTACCCAAAGGAGAGCCTCTGAAGGTGACAGGAGTGGTCAGGCTGGTTTGTATAATTATACGTGGTCCTTCAGGTATGTTGGTCCCAAACAGTATAGGACTTTGAAGGTGCAGACCAGCATCTTGAATAGTGCCCGTGTAGACAGGCCAAGCCTGGAGCAATATGGTCCCTAATGTTGGAAGTGAAGGACTTTGTACTGTCTCTTAACTTCAGACTTCGGGGCGGCGGGGGGGGGGGGGACTTGACCAGAGAGTCAGAGAGATAAAAGAGTCAAGGCACTGTGTATCGTTTCTCTACTGCTCTGACACTGTCCCTTGATGTGTAGATTGCTACTCTCAGGGAAACTTTTTTCCTTCTGCTTCTTCTTACATGTCTTCTCACATGCGTCCACACTTCTCCATCTTGCCACCATGAGATCCTGTACAGTGGAACCTCGGTTTTCATTGCCTTAGGTTTTCATCAATTTCAGTTTTCATCGATTTTTTTCATTGAAAAATTTGTCTCAGTTTTCATCGATTTGCAGTAAGGTGCAGGTCTTTGTGGAGAAAAATCACCCGGACAAAGCTGTTGCAGGCCATATCTGCAACTTGTTTAATAACAATATCTTGCCCCATTTCAGACAAATCATAAAGAGGCATCAGAAACAGGCCTCTTTGGACAGCTTTCTGGTGTGACATTGGTCCACTGGCTCTGAAGCTGGTCCTGGTGTTATTGCTTGTTACTGTTTTCAGCATTAAACACTATGTTTATTCACCTAAAATGTGTTTTTGGTATGTTTTTTTTTGAGTGCCTAGAACGGATTAATTGGATTTACATTGATTCCGATGGAAAAGTTTGCCTTGGTTTCGGCTTTCATCGATTCTTTTTGGACGGATTACCAACGAAAACTGAGGTTCCACTGTATCTCCCTCCATCCAAGTTAGTTAGACTAGATAAAGAAACTACACTTGCTGTCATCAGCAAACGGTTATAACTGTACTGGAGATTGTATCATTACACTGAGGTCGCCATTTTTCTGGTATATTGCTGCTGTTTTAATTATGCCATTAAAGGTTTATATATATATAACTACACTTGCTATACCCTATCCAGGAATGGAGTTCCTACAATAGCTGTAGGATATTAGTTTGAACAGACAAAAGGCTCTGAGTGATTTTTTTGTGCCTGGCACACACACAGGTTAGATTAGACTCTACTGCACACATGAAAGCCTTTTGCACTCTGCTAAATTATTGAAGCAAGAATCTGACTGTTCTTAAGGGGCCAAAATTTTTGAATATCCAACACCTACAACTTATACCTGTTAACATCCTGGCTGCAGCATTCTGTGACAATTGGTATGTGTGTGACTTGTATAGCCAAAATTAAGCATTTTATTTCTAATTGATTCTACAACTAAATTTTGTAAAGCTAGTTGACTTAAAATATTATAAATAAAACACAAGCAAAGGATAAATAGTGCTGGACTGCTAGTTTTGCCTTCCAAACTTTGGTCTAGAACAGGTGTCGGCAACCTTCAATACCCAAAGAGCCATTTGGACCCGTTTTCCAAGGAAAAGAAAACACTTGGAGCCGCAAATACTTTTTTACATTTAAAATGAAGATAACACTGTATATATTGTTTTTTTTTAATTCTTGGACAACTGTCCTACTTGGACAACTGTCCATCTGTAAATCTGGAAAGGGCTGAGCAGGGACAGGGGCTGCCCACACCTCCCTGCTGCGGCCGGTTTAGGAGGATCTTGCACATTTGGCGAAAGAGATGCTAGAAGTTCTTTTAGACGTTTCTTTTGCTCAGCCTGCTTTAAAGCCATGTAGATAGGGAAACGCTCTTATTTGGGGAATCGCATGCTAAGCCAAAGTCTTCACCTCACCCTTTTAACCCTGGATTCCGGAGAGCGCTGCCTCTGAGGAAAGTTGGGGGTGCCTCGGGGGGTCAGCGTGGCACCTTGGCAGGGGCTGCGCTGGGGCGAGGGCCGCGGGGGGACTGACGGAGGGCCCCCTCTGTCGCCGCTGCTGGGGTGGGTGCCTGCCTGGCTGCCTGCAGGTGTTGTTGGCACAGCTGGAGCGAGACGGGGGGTGCCAGGGGTGGTGGCGGCGGCGATAGCCGGGCAGGGCGATTGCCGTGGCCAGTCACAGGAAGCCCGGAGCCCTTTGGAGGGGTGTGCTGCTGGCTGCCTTTCCTGTGCCCTGCCCGGGTCTGGGGATGAGCCGCTCCGGGTGCTGCCTGTGGGGCTGGCTGGGGATCAAGGACGTAGGTAATGGGGGGGGGGTTCTTGGGTTCAAACATCCCCATTCATGTCCGAAGCTCCACCCCCCTGTTTGTGGGTTTTAAAAACATATTTAGTGGTTTTTTTCGGCCTGCAGGGGGTGCATTGTTTAGGCTAGCAGCACCAAACTTTCAGGGATTGTTTGGGGGACTCTCCTGATGATACTATCCAGGTTTTGTGAAGTTTGGTCAGGGGGTCCAAAGTTATGGACTCCCAAAGGGGGTGCCCCATCCCCCATTGTTTCCAATGGGAGCTAATAGAAGATGGGGTCTACACTTTTGAGGGTCCATAACTTTGGACTCCCTACACCAAACTTCACCAAACCTGGGAGGTATCATAAGGAGCACAGGCGTAGCTACCATGGGGACATCCGGGGACAAGCGCCCCGGGCGCCACCTTGTGGTGGGTGGAAAAATTGCAGGTTCGTTTGAAGCTTTCTGTATTTTTTACTGTTTTTTCCAATTTTGGTCTGCAGGAGGCACAGTTTTTAGGCTGGTGGCACCAAAATTTCAGGCTATCGTCAGGTGACTCTCCTGATGATATCAGCCAGGTTTGGTGAAGTTTGGTTCAGGGGGTCCAAAGTTATGGACCCCCAAAGGGGGTGACCCCATCCTCCATTGTTTCCAATGGGAGCTAATAGCAGATGGGGCTATCATTTTGAGGGTCCATAACTTTGGACCCCTCTGAATCAAACTTCACTAAAACCTAGGGGGTGGTATCATAAGGATAGTCTCTTTCTGGATACCACTCCAGGTTTGGTGAAGACTAGGTTCAGGGGGTCCAAAGTTATGGACCCCCAAAAGGAGTGCTCCATCCCCCATTGTTTCCAATGGGAGCTAATGGTAGATGGGGCTACCCTTTTGAAGGTCCATAACTTTGGACCCCCTGAACCAAACTTCACTAAACCTGGGTGGTATAATCAGGATAGTCTCCTCTAAAAGATAGCCCAAAATTTTGGTACTGTTATCTTAAACATTGCCTCTCCTGACAAGCACCCTCAAATTTTCTCCTCGATTCTCTCTTTAAATCCACCCTCCTTGGAGTGGATTTAAAGGGAGAATCTGGGCTCTCTAGATTAAAAAAAACATTGAAAGTATTGTTGAAGGCTTTCACAACCAGATTCAACTACTTGTTGTGGGTTTTACAGGCTGTGCGGCCGTGGCCTGGTAGATCTTGTTCCTAATGTGCCATTTCAAGTTTCTCTCAGGAGCTGAGTAATCTTCAGAGGTGTATCACAGGGAGAAGTCTGCTATAAGAGAAGTCTGGACACAGTGTGGCAACAGACTCCTCTCTCTGTGATACACCTCTGAAGATACCAGCCACTCTGCGATACACCTCTGAAGATACCAGCCACAAGATCTACCAGACCACAGCCGGATGCAGCTTAGAAAACCCACAACAACCAACTTTGACAATGGTGCTGTTTGGGGTGGATGGGTGGGAAATCTACCCTGAAACAGCATCACTTTCAATGTTGTTTAAACTAGAGAGCCCAGAGTCTCTCTTTAAGGTGAATTTAAAATGAGAATCTGGGCTCTCTAGTTTAAACAACATTAAAAGTGATGCTGTTTCAGGGTGGATTCCCCCCCTTCAAAAATAGCATCACTTTCAATGTTGTTTAAACTAGGGAGCACTGGGTGTGTTCAGATTCATGTGTTGGGGCATGTTCTATAATGTGATGGTGTTTGGTCATGGTGGGGAAGGGGGAGGGGCGCTGCCCATATGCCGGGGGGGGGGGGGCGCAAAACTCAGATTTTGTCCCGGGCTCAATTTTCCCTAGCTACGCCACTGATAAGGAGAGTCTCTTACTGATACCACCCAAGTTTTGTGAAGTTTGATTTAGGTGGTCTAAAGCTATGGATTCCCAAAGGGGGTGCCCCCATCCCTTATTGTTTCCAAAGGGAGCTAATAGGAGATGGGGGCTACACTTTTGAGGGTCCATAACCTTGGACCCCCTGAACCAAACTTCACCAAACCTGGGTACTATCATTAGAAGATTCTCCTAAAGATACGCTGAAAGTTTGGTGCTACTAGCTTAGCAATTGCACCCCTGACAGCAGGCACCCCCCCCCCCAAATTTCCCCAGATTCTCATTTTAAATCCACCCCCTTCGGCATGGATTTAAAGGGAGAACCTGAGGTCCCCAGCTCCCCAGAAGAAGGAGAAGAAGAGTTTGGATTTATAACCCCTCTTTCTCTCCTGTAGGAGACTCAAAGGGGCTTACAATCTCCTTGCCCTTGCTCCCTCACAACAAACACCCTGTGTGGTGGGTGGGGCTGAGAGAGCTCTGAAAAGCTGTGACTAGCCCAAGGTCACCCAGCTGGTATGTGTCGGAGTGCACAGGCTAATCTGAATTCCCCAGAAGCCTCCACAGCTCAAGCAGCAGAGCGGGGAATCAAACCCGGTTCTTCCCGATTAGAATGCACCTGCTCTTAACCACTACGCCACATTGAAAGTGATGCTGTTCCAGGGTGGGAGATAATCCACCCGAAAACAGCATCACTTTCAATGTTGTTTTAACTGGGGACCTCAGATTCTCCCTTTAAGGTGGATTTAAAAGGAGAATTTGGACTCTCTAGTTTAAACACCATTGAAAGTGATGCTGTTTGGGGGTGGATTCCAGCATCACAGTTATGACACTTATGATACCTCCCATGGGGAAGGCGCAAAACCGGTGGGGGGGGGCGGGGGAGGGCAGGGCAGGGGAGTCTGCAGTCCTGGCCTCGAAGAGCTACTTTTATAAGCGCTAGGTCGGGGTGGGGCTTGGAGAGGCGTGGCCATGCCCTAGGGGTGGGTGAAGGTGTGGCCCCGCCCCCGAACCCACCCATTAAAAATCTATACCTACGTCCCTGCTGGGGATGAAGCTCCGGCCGTGACTTCCCTTTGTGCAAAGGCAACGGCTGCTCCTGGCTCCTTCCCTCACGCGCTCCCTCCCCGTGCAAAGCTCCGGCGTTGTTTCCATTGGGCCAGGGCCAAGTTTTCCTTCTCTTGCAAAGCCACGATCCCCCCCCCCGTTTGCCCGCATGGGTGTGTGTGTGTGTGTGTGTGTGTGTGTGTGTGTGTGTGTGTGTGTGTGTGTGTTTGGAGGGGTGGTGGTGGTGACGGTGGATGGGAGCCCGCGGCTGGTGTGGCTGCCTGGGTTCTAGTGGGTCTGCTCTGTTGCCTCTCTGGGAGTGCATCCCTTCTGCCCAGGCTTCCCAGGGTGGGGATTGTACCGTTCGCCCTAGGCTGGGCCGAGGCATCTTCGCCGGCCGGCCTTCCAACCCCTACCTTTGCTGCCTCCTTTCAGCTGGAGCTCCGGAGCAGACCCACCAGGAGCCCCTCTTTTTACACCCGTCCCCTTGGCGTGGCTGGGTAGTTGAGAGGTGGGCTGGCGGTGGAGGAGAGGTAGGCGCCCCAGAAATGGCGGCGGCGGCGGCACCACTTTCCCACATGAAGGAAAGTGGCGTCTTCTTCCCCCTCCCTCGCTTCCTTCGCACAGCCGGGCGCTGCTCTCCACGCCGCTCCAGGAGCCAGCTGCGGGACTCAGCATTGGCCAGGCTGGGAGACGCGCAGCCGCCTCTCTCACTGCCCCCGGCACTGGCGTTGCTCCTCGCTTTGAGCGCCTAGTGGCAAGGGTCCCAAGGAGCTGCAGAACAACAACAAAAGGGCTGCTTGGGGCTCAAGAGCTGCAGGTTGTCGACCTCTGGTCTAGAAGTATTGATATCTGTAGATTCACACCAGATTTAGAAGCTGAGCTAGAAGAAGTCATTTAAAAATCTTGCCTACAAGGAGGAAGTCAATCTATGGCAGGGGTAGGGAACCTTTAACACTCAAAGAGCCATTTGGACCCGTTTTCCCTGGGAAAAGAAAACACTTGGAGCCGCAAATAATTTTTGACATTTAAAATAAAGATAACACTGTATATATTGGGGGTTTTTACCATTTACTCCGCTCATTCCGAGAAGCGCATGGATGCGTCCGCCCTGCTGCCTGCAGGGCAGGCAAGGATGAAGCTGGCGGCTTGGCCTTGCTGGCCTCGGCCCAGCTGGCTGCGGGTAATTGGTGCGCTCGCCCTGCTGCCTGCAGGGCGGGCAAGGATGTAGCCGGTGGCTCGGCCTCACCGGCCGCCGGGAAAGCACCCACCCCGCTCGAACAGGGCGGGTGAGAGGGAAAGCCCGCGGCGCAGCCCAGCCGGCCGCGGGCAATTGGTGCACTTGCCCTGCTGCCTGCAGGGCGGGCAAGGATGGGGCTGGCTGCTCAGCTCGTGGAGCCGCAGTGCAAGGGTAGAAGAGCTGCATGCAGCTCTCGAGCCGCAGGTTCCTTACCCCTGATCTATGGCTACCAATCTTGATCCTCCTTGATCTCAGACTGCAAAACCAGGTGCTCAGGAGCAGCAGCAGCAGAAGGCCATTGCTTTCACATCTTACACGTGAGCTCCCAAAGGCACCTGGTGGGCCACTGCGAGTGCTGGACTAGATGAACTCTGGACAGATCCAGCATGCTTGTTCTAATGAAACATACATTGCTAAACTATCAACATTACTTTGGAGCCATGCACAAAAAATTAAGTACGATTCTATTTTATGGGTCAGTAGCCATTTTTGCCTGTACAGCAGTAGTACATCAACCTATTCCTAACAACTCTCTAGAGTATACATAAGCACTTAAAGAGATATTGATTAGAACTGCTTTTGGAGAAAGTGAACAAAGGCCAGAACACACTGCAAGAAAAAAGAATTCCATTAAGCTGTTTGGTGTATGAAGTACATAGATTCTGCCATAAGATGTGAAGTTCACTTCTGAGGAAAAGATTGCATAGTCCGAAGAGAAGAAATATTCTTAGCAAATACTCTGAGAGAGGAAACAGTATGTTTAAGATATAATAATAAACCAAGGGATATCTTCAAGGGGTTTTGAAGCACATGCTCCCCTTTTCTTCCCCCTGCAAACCAACTAAATAGAAGGCTCAAACCATAACTGCTTGTTAGGACTGAACTACTATCTAAAGTCCTGTTCCACTTTAAATGGTTTGCCAGTTTAAATTGTGCTTGAAATTCTCTTTGTCAAGAAGGAACAAAACCATAGTTTGTGGTTCAGTTGTAACAACAAACCATGGTGATGACAAAAGAGAAAACATTTCATCAGACCACTGAATATAAGGAAAGGAGTGAAGGGGAAACAGCAAGATAGACAAAGGATTCCAGCAGACACCACTCAAGGAAGTTCCTGCAACTGGACTTCAAACAAGCTACGTAATCCCTGAGCTTGTCCAACAAACCTTGGAAAGCAACCCACTGAGCTACAGCTTATAAATGTTCTCAATAAAGCCTTCCTCTCAGGTCATAGGACTAGCAACAGCTCTGCTCCCAGCTCTGCCTACAGTTTAGGGGAATGGGATTGCTTCCAGAGCGTATGAAAGGGTTTACCTAAGCTTTAGCACAGTCCCATAGATAACCTTCCTCAAAAAGGAGGGCTTCTTTTTAAAAATATATGTTTCAAGAATAATAAAATAGGATACTGAAAAGACATAAGAAAGCAGCAGGAGATATGCTGTAACTGACAGAAGATGGCATTCTTACGTGATAGATAAAATGTTATACCACTTGTATTTCTATGTCAAAAATAGTTTGGTTTGGTTTTTTGACCCTGTCACATTGCCTGACCATCTTTTAAAGAAATGAGGTTATCAAAATGAACAGTCTTCTTTTTCTTCTGGTTCTTTGTACTGCCAGAATGAAAAACAGGATTCGAATTCCAGATTAAAGAGAGACTGTCCCTTTTTGAGGCTTGTGCCTGTCAGAATTAAAATTTAAATTTAAAATTCTCCACATGAAGGCATTTTATGAAACCCTTCTGTCTGAGAGGAAAACCACTCTCCCTGCTACCACAAGCCTTATAAGAGAGTGGCTGCTCAGTCACCTAGTTCTTAATTGTTCATTTCAGTATGTTAATTATTTTCAGCTGGCAGGGCTAACAATGATTCTTCTACTCCCCCTCCCCCTCCAAATAGCTCTGCAATGCAGGACAGCCAGGCATTCTGAGAAACAGAGTCAGCATTTTGAGAAGCCAGTGTGGTTTAGTGGTTAGATCATCAAGTTTGGCTGTGAAAATGCCAGTACCAATCCCCACTCAGGGCCAGCTCACACTTAATCCTTTAACCTCTGAACAAAAAGACAAATTGCATGCAGATTATAGTCAATTGTGTACAAAATGGCCTAATTTACCTGTTAGTACATACATAGGTAGCAATCAGGAAAGGATTTGGCCTCTCTGAAATGTTTATTATAGGGAAACCTGATCATTTAAATGTACAGGCACTATTTAGAGTTGACAAGCATATTTTCCTGTTCAAACTGGATACCTCTTACTGTCAAATAAAAAAGTAAGGGCTGTCAACCATACAACTCAGGGCCAATTAACAAATTACAGAGTCCTCATGTTTGTTGGGGTATGGCATGAAATATGCAATACATTTGGGATGGGGGTGCTTTCTCTGGACCATCTGCGGCCTGGGGAGCTTGGGGGTGGGAGAGGGCAGGGCGGGGGTGGCTGTTTCCAGGCCCCCTGTGGCCCGGCTTGAGTTGGGGGTGGTTGGGAGGGTGTATGGACCTGGGGGGGGGGAGAGAGAATCCACGTGCCTGCTGCACATGATCCGCAAACCGGACAACCCTGTTGAAGAGTGCGACCCTCACTGCCAAGCAGAACTCATGGACGGCATCCATGTCAGGCCCACAGCAAATTGCTCCTGGACCTCACGGAAACAGTTGGAGCTGGCCAGATACCAGATGGCCATGCTGACTGTCATCTCCAGGCAATGCAGCCCACATGTTCATTTCCTGGCACTGCAGGTGGGGTCTGAGGCTCTTGGCGATCCTCATAAAGATCCTTCTGGTCATTCAGAAGTTCCTCAGCCATTCCTCGTCACCCCAAGATGACATAACACAGGTTTTCCACCAGCCCCTGGTTCTTGGGGGCACTGCAGGACTGTCGCAAGGGCGAGCCATGCCTGCCTGCAACGTGCCTTGATCACAGCAAAGTTAACAGATGCCAGAGTTAACAGAAGCCAGCAAGGGCAGCACTCAAGAGGCTGTTGAGCGATGCCATGAGTGCAAGGAACACATGCAGCAGCTGCGCCACCTCTGAATCTAGATGCATGATCAAGAGCATGGCCTTCCCAAATTCTGTGAATTTTTCAAATGCGAAATGCAGGGCGGAGACTGTTGTTCAAGATCTGCCCCACAGCTACAGCTAATCTGAATATGGGGATGTCGGGAATGACTGTGCATGCACAGAAATGTTTTCGCGGTAAATGCAAAACAACCGGGGTCGTGCAAAGCAAAATGGATTACTTCATCTCGGTCTTAACACAATCCCTGACGGAAACGGGCAGCCATGCAAAGGGAGAAACCGAGATAAAAACAACCCAAGATGTATGATCCTGGTTCTATCCCAGGATATTTGGTCCATGTGGAAAACGCCTTAGACTCAAGATAGCTAATAATATATCCCAGGCTGCTTCCACATGAAGAATTTCCTGTTTCAGGCGCCTGACTGAATCATTCCCCCCCTTCCCAGTTTCCACCTATCACTCTCTATTTGTGCACAAGCCATTAACATCCTGTTCTTTTCTGCTTTATTTTAAACTGGTAAATAGGCAAAACCCTTTCATCCTGAGCTGTTTCTTGTGTCTAGTCTTTTCTGCACAAGTTGTTTGGCTTGTATCCAGCCCACTAATCTTTTTCTGTGGACTTCCACACATCTCCCGCCTTTTTTTGGTTCCGGAAACATTCCAACTATCTTTTCCTTCAGAGTTAATGAACACTCTTACCACAATGTTTTTCCGAGAAATGTTTTCAAGGTAGCTTCTTTTACCAGTGTGATCATAATGATTTGATATATTCTCCTGCCAAAAAGCATGGCTGTTATCCATGCAACCTGTGTGGTTATTCAACCTCCGCTTCAACATATAGTCACCATTTTCCCCCACCCTCCATTCCTTTCCTCTGTTCTTTTTAATTGCATTCTCCTTCCCCACCCTTTTTTTTGTATTATCAAATTAGCGAAATACAGCATTTTTGTTACAGCGCACACGCAGGAAAAGCAAAAAATATTATGAGAAAAGGGGGGACATCCATTGTACAACAAATAACACTGCAACCTGTTTGAAGGAGGAAAGTGTGGACAAACTTCATGGAAAGCAATGAGATCAAAAACACTTTAATATGGGGTAAATGCCGCATGGAAAAAAGGCCTCTGAAGCATACAACATGCTGCAGCTAAGTGAAGTATTAGTCAGTTACACTTTAACAAGACTTGGCAACAATCAGAGCCAGTGTGGTCCAGTAGTTAAAAGTGGTAAATTCTAATCTGGAGAACTGGGTTTGATTTCCCACTCCTACACGTGAAGCCTGCTGAGTGACCTTGGGCTAGTTCCCTCAGAACTCTCTCAGTCCCATCTACCTCACAAGGTAAGAGTGCATCTACAGAAAAGGACACGCAGGGAAAGCACTGAAATCATGACCCCCCCCCCCTCAACATCTGACACCCATCTTTTAGATAACTGCAGTGGTGTAGTGCCCACGGGATAGGGGTGTGTGATGCCCTGGGGTGGAGCCAAGGCGGAGGCGTGGCTGGGCCGTGGTGGGGATGTTTCGCTTCTGGATAACTGTTCCATACTATCAAATAAAAATACAAGTCAAGTTCCTTACCTGTTTATAACTAATGCTTCTCACCTATGGGTGCTGTGTGGTTTCCGGGCTGTATGGCCGTGTTCTAGCAGCATTCTCTCCTGACGTTTCGCCTGCATCTGTGGCTGGCATCTTCAGAGGATCTGATGTTGGGAAAGCAAGTGGAGTATATATATCTGTTGGAGTGTCCAGGGTGGGTGGAGAAACCTTGTCTGTGAGTAACAAAGAAGGTAGCCAGGTCAATAGTTGAGGGCATCTGAATAGAAGTTGAGGGCATCTGAATATGAATAGTTGAGGGCATCTGAATATGAAAATGAACAGAACTTGGCTGCCAGTGTTGAAAAAAAATACTAGAGTCAAGACAGTGTCTAACCAGCTCCACACAAACACAGGATGACCATAGACAAAGCAGAAACAAAGGCCATGGGATACTTCTATTCAGATGCTCCCACCAGTGACCCTTTGCTATCTCCAGTGTTACGCCCCATGCTATAGTCTTCTATTGTTACTCATACTTCTATTCAGATGCCCTCAACTATTGACCTGGCTGCCTTCTTTGTTACTCACAGACAAGGTTTCTCCACCCACCCTGGACACTCCAACAGATATATATACTCCACTTGCTTTCCCAACATCAGATCCTCTGAAGATGCCAGCCACAGATGCAGGCGAAACGTCAGGAGAGAATGCTGCTAGAACACGGCCATACAGCCCGGAAACCACACAGCACCCAAGTGATTCCGGCCGTGAAAGCCTTCGACAATACATTACTTCTCACCTATGCTAATCAAGGACAGATTTTAATGAATCGGGCTATAGGACGCCTGTCATTGATGTGTCAACTGCTGTTTTAATAGTTTTTAATGGATTTTAGTTATATACTGATTGTTGTGTGGTCACTATTGTGAACCTTATTTAATTGTATATATATTAATGTTGTGCACCGCCCAGAGCCCCTTGGGGATGGGGCGGTTTGTAAATCGAATAAATAAATAAATAAATAAATAAATAAATAAATAAATAAATTGTACATCTAAAACAAACATGCCAAAACAGGAAAAGAAGTGGAAAGGGGTGTTATGGAAGAAGAGGCCATAACAGATACCCTTGGAACTAATAGATAGATTATGACAAAGAGGGGATGCCATAATTCCTGTGCAGGAGGTGACCCAAACCCCACTAAGTGCATAAGTGAATTGGTAAGCACCTTCCTTAATCCAAAACCTCATCGATCTCAGAACTGTAATACATGACTGCAAATGGCTGAGGATATACAACTGTTAAGGATGTCATGATAAAATGAAGAGTCCTATCAGAATACTGTCAGCCTCACCTACCTTACAAGGTGCCTGTTTGGGGGAGAAAGGAAGGTGATTGTAAGTTACTTTGAGACTCCTTTTCTCTCTTTTTGTTCTTAAAGAAAAAGACAGAGATGGGTGTGTGTGGGTGTGTTAAAATACTTGAAAATGAATACTGAACCATACAAGTTGCCTGCCTAAGACCTAAGTCACTCTACTGGGGCTTAAAAGGTTTAAAAACAGGGCCAAATCAGCCATGCAAATTGAATGGTCTTTTCTGTAGCACAGCAGAAATAAAATATCTTGAGGTTGTTTTAAAACCTACTTTGGGGGAGAAGTTCACACAGCTCTCCCCCAAAGCATCTTCAGAATATTTTATTTCTCTCAACCCAAGTTTTTTTTAAAAAAATAGCTAAACTAGCAATTTTTTTCTCCCAACCTGGGTTGAAGATGCCTACTGCCTACTGTGCAAACAAAAGCAGGCAAGAAATGCTCTTACTTTCATTTTCAGGATACATGCCCGTCATTTGGGTGCAGCAGCGGATTCTCTGTGAAGTTTTCCTCACATAGGTTTCCTCTGCTTGCAGCTCATCTGCTTTCAATTTCCATGTAAAAAGTAGATAAAGTTTGTTTTGCCTAACCATCTTGCGCGTGTGCCGTTTTCTCTTTTTTTTGTTTTGAGATGTCTGCGAATCTATGATGACACATGATGCTGTAGTTTTGAGCCATAGCTCTCAAAACAAAACAAAAAAGAAAAACCAACAAGTGCGTGGGGTGATTAGGCAAAACAAACTGTATTCATCTACTTTTTATACGGAAATTGTGAAGGTGAACTAAAAGCAGAGGAAACTTCCAAGGGAAACATTCATGGAGAATCTGCTGTAGCACACAAAATGTGGGACGCAACTTTGAAATTGACCAGAACTCCATCGGCCAGCAGGTTTGAAAAAAAATTCATTTTGGCTGGGAACTCTTGTGTTCTCTGTGCTGTGGGAACACAATATGCCTAAGCAGATCTTTTTAAAACATCTGTAGGACGTTTTATTTCTGCTGTGCAGAAAAGACCACTGTTAAGATATAATAACCCAACCTCTGCTCAGTTTGCCTGGGCCTCATTATCTCTCTTTTCCCCATCCTTTAGCTGCCTCCCTACACCCCCCCTCCTGATGTTTTCATGTTCTCAAACTGACCCATAGAGCTGCTACTGGTTCCTCTATGAAATTGTATGCTTTCATGGCCAGTGGAATTGACTGCCTAGGGAGGTGGCGAGCTCCCCCTTACTGGCCCTTTTCAAACAGTGGCTGAATGAACATTTGTTAGGGATGCTTTAGACCAGGGGTCTGCAACCCAAGGCTCTGGAGCCGCATGCGGCTCTTTCAGCCTTATACTGCAGCTCCTCATGGCCTGGAGGTTGGAGGGTAGCGTGGGCGTGTCCCTCCAGCCCTTCAGAGCAGGGCTGGAAGGAAAGGTGAGTGGAGGGGCTAAACCGGAGGCACTTTTCGCATCCCCTCCACTCATCTCCCCTTCCAGTGCTGCTCTGGAGGGTTGGAGGGACATGCCCACGCTGCCCTCCGACCCCTGGAGGTCGGAGGGTAGCGTGGGCATGTCCCTCTTGAGCAGCCGCCATCTCCCCCATGCCATCCCCCCTCTGCACCACGGAGCAGGCTGCCTGCTCCGTCGGGCAGAGAGGGTTTCCCTGCCCAGCGCTGCTGCCTCCCACAGCACAAGACGCGGCGGCACCGGGCAGGCTGCAGTTTTGGGGCAGAATGGTAGAAACACAAAAATAGTAAGGATGGAAGGCTGAGTCAACCTTGAGCTGGTTACCTGAAACCAATTTTTTTCAGAATCGAACTCAGGTCATGAGCAAAGTTTTGACTACAATACTGGTTTGTAAACAATTTAAGTTGTAAACAATTTAAGTTGTTCAGTACCGGTAACTACCTGTTAGGTTTGGAAGTATTTAATTTCCCACTTATCTAGCAATAATAATGACTAGGAAAGCTGGAACCTGTACATGGAAAGCAGGGAATCGGGATGAAATGAAGGGAAAATGCTGACCTAAGAGATGGTGATTCTTGCGACATGGACAATTAGCTCTGTTTGAGGCACATGCTGGCTTCTCTAAAGAGCAGCCAAGCACTTAGCAGCACTGGCAGTGACTAACAGTCTCTTCCTTACAGTTGCTTCTCTCACAGCAGAAAAGAAATGCCAAGGATCATGAGGCCTTCAGATTCATTCAATATTTTCATCTCCCCAAATCTCTTGCCTTGAAAACCCTACTGGGTTGCCATAAGTCAGTTAAGACTTGGTGGAACTTTACATATTCACACCCTACAAGGAAAATAAATACTTTTAAAATTTGTCTATGACTGGTGAGAATGTTGTCTTCCCAGGGAATCTGAGAAAGTACACAACCAGCACAATCCTGTGCATGATTACTTGGGAGCTTACTCCCAAGTAAACATGCATAGGATTGCAGCCTTTGGGCTGTTTCCTAGGCAACAATACTAATAAAGCCACTCTGACGCATTACAGTGTCTTCTCCTGCCACTGTCTTATCCCCTCTCCTACCAAATCAGATCTCTTCTAGCATCACAAATTTTAACTATGCTAAACTTAATTATCCTAAATGAAGAGGTACAGCAGACCTGGTGACACCATTTATCATGCACATATTCATAACTATACATGCCCAGCTTTTCCTGTTCTTCATATTTTTCCTTCCTCCTCTGTGTTACTAAAACACTCTATATTTGTATTTTTACCTTTAAATTCTACAGAGCCTTGAAAATTATCACTTTCAGACCTTCTTTATCCCCTGCTAGAATTATACAAGTAACTGTGTCCTTCATTTTATTTTAAAAATCCAATCCATTGAAACAAGCAGTCTCCAAGAGTCAGCCAAACTCAGTATCAGTCCTATTTGAAATGATCTAGAATTATCCAGAGAAGCATTTCAAATAAAATATAAGAAAAGCACCACCAGTTTCCTGCAGGTCACTTGATGGTCATCATTCCCTTTATGTAAAAAATAAATAAATCCAGATTGTCTCCCATGTCACCCCTCCCGCATCTGCTTGCGAGATAACTAACCTCATTGTGACATCACGCTCCTGCCAGTCACAGAGAGTTAAAAGCACCCTGAACGCTGCCTCGTCAGGCTCCGCTGAAAACTGACGCAAATGAAACACTTCCAGCAATCCCTGCAGCTGCCACAGACTGCTCTGACTGTAGCCCCTTAATTCCACTGGGGAGAGCGGGGTGGGGGGGGGGGAGGGTTGAGGGTGACTCAGTCTGTTGTAGCTCAGACTGGTTTTCCAGATAATCAGCCTCTTCTTTAACCTGCAGTGAACACGGCATGTAAGATCATTTGCCTAGATCAAGGAGAAACTGTTCTTTCTCATAGCAAATGCTGCTTCACTACTGCACTGCCCAGTTAACCTTCAAAAAATATCTATGGCTGCCGTGTGTACACACTTTCTCTGCCCCACATCAACAACACAATTGTGCTTTAAGTTGGATACTTTTTTATCTTAAATTCAGCCATGTGGCCTAGGATGTACGAATAGACATTTCTATGCATTGAGAGAAAAAACAAATCATAAGAAAATGTAGATATTACAGAGAAAAATGAGCAGTGGAGTGCAGAGCAATTTCATCTGGATTGATTTGGGTAAGTACAATGGACACAGTGTAGCAGAAAGTGGGAAGATTTCCCACTTGTTCAAATATGTGTGTATGCACTGATTACAAAGTGCTTGTACTTGTTAAGAATGAACTTAAATAAGAGAATTCGGTCTTATCTGTCTATTCAGTGATACCTCATTCTTCATCCACAGAGTTTTAGAATAGGATACATAGCTTTTCATTCCTCCATTTTTCTTCCTCATAGGGTAGAACTAACTACACTATGAGATAGGTTAGAGTGAGAGAGAAAGAGTCACTGGCCCAAGGTTACCTAGTGAGCTTCATGGCTGAGAGCTAAACCAGAAATCCATGTTTGGTGTTCACAATGACTTTTTAAGTTCATTTGTGGGTAGATGGGGCTCCCATGCCAATTATGGCACACAGGAAGGGGTGAGCTTAAGACTTCTCTCTCAGCTGTTTTCAGGGCCTGAAAGAGCCTCCAGGAGCTTTATTGTCCTGCAGGGCTATACTCAAAGGTCCTGAGTGCAGATTTAAACCAGATCTCCTGAGTTCTGCTCCAGCCCAGTAACCACTACAATGGGCAGATTCTGCTGGATTAGACCAATGGTCCATTTAGTCCAGCTGTCTGACTCGTGGTTTATTTGGAGAGCAGATAATTTTGGTCTTTCCGTATATAACCAGAATGTACTAGAGAGGCTTGTTTGAGTATTCAAAATGCCAAGAATTACTTAGAAGGGCAGACTTGTAACTTTAAGAAAGAGAATAAATGCCTGGGATTCTGATTACTTGCATTTCAAATCTGCAGCATATTTACGAGCATCTTAAAATGCTCTAAATAGTGTATGTGAGGGCAAAGCATGAAAATGGAGACTGATGAAACCTAAAACCATCAAAATGTTTCCTGAGAAGCTGTCATCTCAGCAGTCACTGTACAGTTCAACAAATTGATGACAAGACAGCAGCCGGCACAATAGTTCAAGCCCCAGTACTGCCATCAGGATCAGCCAGTGGTTTCTGGTTTCAGGCAAGGAGTGTCCAGATCCCCAGCTTGCTTTTGGGAATGTGGTTAAGATTTACCGAGGTTTCAATAAAGAAGACAACTAGTCAGAATTTTTTGCTGTCTGCTGGAATGGCTGAGTAGCAAATTCAGTACAGACAGTGATCCAATGTGCAGAGAAATGATCAGGGATATGCAAAGAGCTTTTATTTGGTTTGGGCGAGTTCATTTTACGATGTTGTTCAGATCCTTGTATATTTTAACATTGCACATTCAGATTCATTAGCATAATGGGTGAAGTTTACACTGGTTTCACAGGAACATACAGATTCCCACCTATAACACCTCAGTCCCCAACTGGAAAAATTGTCATGGATTGAACTGTCAACTAAAGGACTTTCCATATTTCGGGCAGATTATTTTTTCACCTTTCAGTGCAAGTATACGGAGACATGTGACTGAGTCACACATTATAAAGTTCATGTGTCCCACCTGTCATTCACACCAAAAATGTCTTTTGATCTGTTTCCCTTGTTTGATGGGAAAACTGTCCTCAGCTATAATTTAGAGTTCAAACAAAAGTGGCTTTTAAAAAATTGGGTTAATTAATAGTCTGGAACCCAAAATACACCACTATTTTTATTCACAGTGCAGAGTTCTCATTCAGACTTCATCTGCCTTCCTCCTACCCTTATACTGTCTTTGCCAAATCCTTATCATAGAATGGGGGTATTTAATGACCAGCAAAATCTCATATTTTAAAGAGCCAATCTCGATCTAGGTTGCTTAAAGGATCACCTACTTGCACATTCATCTATCCAACAGTCAAGATCTTTTCTGTGGGGCCCCACCTTCAGAGCTGAAAGTGGCAACTGCTACGAACTAGACAAGAGCAGTTTTGGTGTTGTCATCTTGATTCTCTCTACATAGAGACTGGCCTGGCACCTGGCCTATTCAGTCTTGGGCTCTAGGTAAAAATGTTCCTTCCCCTGCCCCAAAGCTTCTGGTTACTTGTTTTTAAAAGGTAAAGGTAGACCTTCAAGTACCAGGTCAATACTGACCCATGGGGTGACACCACATCATGATGTTTTTAGGCAGACTATGTTTGCAGGGTGGTTGGCCATTACATCACCCCCAGGCAAGCTGGGTACTCATTTTACTGCCCTTGGAAGGATGGAAGACTGTCAACACTGAGCCAGCTACCTGAAACTGACTTCCATCAGGACTGAAATCAGGTCATGAGAAGAGCTTTGACTGCAGCTTGCTAGTCTGCAACATGAGGCCCATATTTGCTTGTTTTAGGATCCCAATTATTTGTTCTTATTGGCTGATTTTATTTGTTTATTTGATTTACCGTATTTATTAGATTTGTCATTTTTAGGCTGCTTGTTTAATTAATATTGATTTTCGTTTGAGCTCTGGATGGGAAAATACCTGGTGGGCTGTGGGGTAGAGCCTGGGAGTGGAGGTGTTTGGGGAGGGAGGAACTTCAGCATGGTACAGTGCTATACAGTCCACCCTCCAAAGCAGTCATTTCCTTCAGGTGAACTGACTGCTGTTCATCTCTGATCTCTATTTATCAAGTATAATAGCAGGAGATCTCCAGGTCCCAACTGAGGTTGGCAACCACATTTCAGTTTGTTGCATGGATTATTTGAATTGTTTGCTTATGTTGTTTTTAAATTGACTTGGAAGCCATCCCAGGAACTTTCTCAGGAAACAGAAATTTCCTAAACAAATACTTCACTGGTTTGGAACATCCCAAATCATGTGGATGATCATGAGACTGGATAAATGAGAGTGCTATTAATTCAGGTTCACAGATTAATCTCCTGGCTTGCCAATATTTTCTTTGCATGGTTCAGACTGCAATCCTAAAAACATGTCCCTGAGACTAAGCACCATTTAATAAAATGGGACTTACTTCTGCAAAGACCTGCTTAGATATTTCTCCCTTAGAAAAGAATGGCTTGTAATTTATCATGTTGAAGTTTTATGACATTCTGCTTGAATAGCTTATGACTGGCTAAACAGTAACTTGCCTATCAACATAAGATTACAATGAAGTGGACCTTCCTATGAGACGCACATTAGGTTAAATTTAGTTAAATGTCATACACTATAAAATGAATCCATTCTGAGTGATATTTTCCATTACTAAAGGACAAACAAGGCATGATTTCCATTACTAAAGGACAAACAAGGCAGACAGAGAGTGTCTGCCAATTATTGTTGCTTTTTTTACTGCAATGGAGGCTCCAAATTTGAGCAGAGCAGTTGTGCAGGTGACAAGGTGCTTAATATTACCTTGTATTTCCCCAGGTACTTTTCACCCTGCTTGGGAAAAGATACCAGATCCAATAGCTGTTCCCTCTGAAGGCAGGGTAGGATTTTGATTAGGGGTGGGCAAAAACAATTATCAATATTTT
Organism: Sphaerodactylus townsendi; assembly: GCF_021028975.2. Taxonomy (NCBI): domain Eukaryota; kingdom Metazoa; phylum Chordata; class Lepidosauria; order Squamata; family Sphaerodactylidae; genus Sphaerodactylus; species Sphaerodactylus townsendi. The sequence goes on from NC_059428.1 coordinate 71,102,167, forward strand.
TCAGATTTGGGTTTATTGGACCCATAAATTTTTGAAAAAAATATTGCATAATTCTGAAAATATTCAGGAAATCATGCCTTGTTTGTCCATTAAACCAAAACCACAAAAATATGCATGCCTCTGGACTCCATGTGGGTCTGGAAGGCAGCAGGTGGTACAGAACTGAACCCATGTCACCTGTTGCCTGTAAGATCCATGGAGATTTCAGAGGCAAGAGTAGAATTGGCCAAGGCTCTGCCTCCAAAGGCCATGTGAGCTTCAGAGACAGAATGCGCAGTTCAATGCTGGATGTGGCCAGGCTGCAAGTAAGCGAAGGAGAGGGTCCTGAACAGGACTGAAAAAAGGCTGGAAAAATGGCCTTTTTCAGGAACCCATTTTCAGGTGAAACACGCCTTTCCCACCCTCCCCAAATACCAGTAGTTCTAGTTGGATTTACCAAAAGCCCTTCCCTAATTTTGATCATGAAAGTGGCCTTGAGAGGAAGACTTTACCTTCCTAGAACCTTACTTACCACATGCCACTCAGTTTCATGACTATTGACTAGAGAGCAGTGGCAGGGATCAAAGTGTCTTGCAACGTGAAATCATAAAATTTCTGGCAGGTTCTTCAGGAATATTGTTGCCAACTCTGGCTTGAGAAATTCCTGGAGATTTGGGGGCAAAGCCTGGGGAGGAGAGAGAGCTCAGTGAGGTATGATGCTATAGAGTCCACTCTACAAAATAGCTATTTCCTTCAGGGGAACTGATCTCTGTCCTCTGGAGGTCAGCGGTTATTCTGACAGATTGCCAGGCACCATCTGGAGGTTGGCAACGCCAGGAATATGTTCCCATATGGGCAAAAACACTTGCCAAAAGCAGACAATGCATGCCATTATTGCAGCCCAGAAAAAAAAGCCAAAAACCCACAAATAAATGATAAAAACCCACAAATAGAGGCAAATTTGTATAAATACCTGAATAGCTGACAATAACAATAGAAGGATGCCACAAGGCAACAAAGGAATTAAGAGTCTATACAGCAGACCCCTCTTAAAACATTCAGTGCATGCAGAGGTAATATGGTGGCCCACACAGACACCTGTGTTCAAACGTAAGCTTTTACTGTATAGTTTTATTCAATAAACAAAACAATGGTTTTTATAACGTAAACAAACAGATGGGGCTTCTTTTAAATGTCATGGTAGAGCGCCATCTGCTGGATATGTGAAAACTGTGTTAATCCAAAGGCAAAATAATGAGAAGTACAAGAAAATATGCAGATTTGCTAAGGTTTTTTCTTGGCCTTTATGTGTGTCTGGCAGGGAGGCTTTCCTTTAAGGCATACAGAGTGATGGAATTTAATGCCTTCCCATCACAGAGCACAGGAGCCCTGTCAAAAAATAATTTAAACATTATGAATATTATGATAGCAGAAAAGGATTGTGATGGATACATTTTCCCACTCTCATTTTCTTGTTATGGCCATTTTGTTTCTGCAGAAGGGCATTATGCACAGGTCTTTGGCTTGTGGCAAGGATGAATGTATGGGGGATTCCTCACAGCACAAATATAATGTCTTCAGAACATTATAAATAACATTTTGAGGAAGAACTTCACCCAGCTCTCTTCCCAAAAACTAGTTCTTCTCCAAAACAAGTTCAACCCATTATATTCCTCTCAACTAAAAAGTGATCTTTTCCACCCAACCTGGGTTGAAGACAATCCCTTCCTACTGAGCAAATGCCTGCAGGCAGGAAATGCTTTAGTTCTTCCACCATCAAGCCTCTTACTTTTGTTTTTGCCACTCGCACCTCTGTGGAGAATCCCTGTGGAGGTTTCCTCAGCTTGCAGCTTATCCATTTGCTATTTTGCTATAAAAAGTAGATGAATAAAGTTTTTTAGCCTAGCAATCCTGTGCAAATGTCATTTTTCCTTTTTTTGTTTTGAGGAGAATGTCTGCAAAGCTACAGCAATATGATTAGAGAAGCAGCAATATGCTCGTGTTTGTGTTGCTGTAGCTTTGCAGACAACCCCGTCAAAACAAAAAAGGAAAAACAACACGTACATGGGATCACTAGGCTAAACAAACTTTATTCGTCTACTTTTTATAGTTAAATAGGAAACTGATGAGCTGCAAGCAGGGGAAACCTCCGTGGGGAATCTCCACAGAGAATCTGCTCAGCGCACAAAATGACAGGCACCCCTCTGAAACTGACAAGAGCTCCATGCAGCAGGCAGGAAAAAAGATCCATTCTGACTGACAATGCTTGTGTTTTCCTGTGCTGTGGAAACACAAGATTCCAAAATGGATTTTTAAATAACATCCTAAAGACGCTATATTTATGCCAGGTGGAATCCGCCTGCATGAGCAAAATCCACCACATGAGCCTAGTTCACCACAAACACTTTTTAAAAATTGTAGATTGAATCTGAGAATGGGTTATGTTAAGTTCTAATTATGTTGAATTGCAAGAAACTGCAGCTTCTATTATTGACTACTGGGTTAAGGTTAATAAATTCTTTCTGTGATTCAGTTTCTAAATAATATCTATAAAAATTCTGGAGACTAATGTATTGTTGAAGGCTTTCATGGGTGGAATTAACTGGCTGTTGTAGGTTTTTCAAGCTATGTGCCATAGACTGATCATTTTTGCTCCTAATGTTTCACCAGCATCTCTAGCTGGCATCTTCATAGGTATGTCATGAAGATGGAAGTAGGCAAAACATTAGGAGCAAAAACTACCAGACCATGGCCACACAGCCTATAAAACCCACAACAGCTATCTGGAGATAGGAGACACCATCTAACCTTATTCTGTCAAGACACACAGGGCATTTATTTTAGTTTTGTTCTACTGTGACTGTCACTGTGTTACCAAAAGAATTATAGGAATTGTAGTTTGATTGGTATGTGTGTGAATTTTCTGTTATACAATTGTAGCCTTTGTAACAGAACTGCCATTTCTAGGATTTCTTCAGGACTATTAGACCAGTTTAATTGTGTGAAGCAGATAACGCCACACAGTAAAATCACATTCATTCAGTCCAGCTATCTCTGTGTCCAGTGATTTTGGTGAATTTTTTTTGATCAGGTGGCACTGGATTGTTTTGCATTTTGCTTTCTCTGTATATAACACTAGAGTTCCAGGGGAGAAGCACTTCATAACTGCTAGAAAGGCAGCAGGTGGACTATTAAGTGGTGGAGACTCCAGAATCAGTATAAAGGAGCATTGTCACCTTATGTGAGTTTCAGATGTTCCTTTATCTCAAGGAAAATATGCATATATTATGTATTTGAACTGATTAAGTCTAAAGAAACAAAATCCTTTCATTCCATTTGAGACAGACAAAAGCGAGTTTTTAAAGAAACATTAAGAACGTTAAATGGAAGTGTTAAAAAGGCATAAAGAGTGAGAGGACAAGTATAAATTGGAAACCACAGGGACAAAGACAGCTTAACATGGAGATAAAGAAATCCCTAATTAAACAGGTGGGGTCAGGAAAAAAATAACTCTGTAGAAGCCTTGAATGCCATTGAGTTACATTTCCTGTGATAGCAAGGAAATGCATGCAGTAGAGCAGCATAAAACTTTTTGCTTTAATTTCCATGGTTTTCAGTTTCGATTCAATTTGGATGCAATTTTCTAAAATTGTCCCCCTTGTCCACCAGATTTTTCCTGAGAGACAGGAGAACAGTTTCTAATTTAATTGGCAAAGTGAGCATAGAGAGGCATTTGGCTCTCCAACAAAGCAAAATTACTTGTTATGTGTAGCTCTATGATCTTTTTTCTTTCACCTGCAAAGGGGAGCTAGGCAGGGGGTTATTCTTCCCCTGTCATTTTCCTGCCTAAAATCACCATTTCTGATATGTTTTTACCTCTATGGGCTCAGCTGGTATTTGGCACCCCCATGAAGAGGAGCAGCACTACAGATCTGACGCTTGGGATCCCCAAGAAAACAAAACCGCCTAAGGGCAGGCACAACTCCCTGACCCTTGAAAATGTGTAGCTATCTGTATTTTTTGTTCGGGAGCAGCATTTTTCAGTAGGCAAACAGCTGGGAAGGAAATGGGAATGCCAGCCTTCAGGTGGTATCTGGTGATCTCCCACTATTCCAACTTGCCTCCAGGTGACAGAGGTCAGTTCCCCTGGAGAAAATGCTTTGGAAGGTGAACTCTATGACATTATATCCCACTACAGTCCCTCCCCTCCCCAAACCCTCCCCTCCTGAGACTCCTCCCCCAAAATCTTGAGGTATTTCCCAACCCACAATTAGCAACTCTAAGAGGAAAGAATTAAAGACCCCATTGTCTTCCTGTTCTCCTGCTCTCAGCCCCAGCAGCTGCATTGCAGTGCGGTGTGTGTGTGTGTGTGTGTGTGTGTGCGTGCGTGCGCGCGCGCGCTCTGAGACACACTATATGAGTCCTTGGTAGAAATCACTTATTGTGAGTGCTTTTTAGAAAAAACTACAAATAACATACACAGTGACAGTCAAACTGGCTATTTTTGTGCACTCCAATTACACACAAAACAAACTCATACTGAAATCAGAAGTCTGCATGCAGACAAAATCAGTCTTTGATTACCTAACCAAAGACCACAGATACTGAGGTGGAAAAAATGTTTGCCAGACTCTCACTCTAGTTATAGCAAAGCTCAAGATAGATCCTGAAAACATTCACCTTCCAAAAAAGCAGAGCCTGGACAAAGAGAGAACTGGGAGAGGCAATGTGAATTTCAAATGTAGAAAGTCCCTTCAAACCCCTGAACCTGCAGAGTGAAATTCTGTGAAAGAAAGACCTAACTGCAGGGTTTCCTTCTGTTGTAGGATCTGAAGATCAGAAACGTTCCATTGACTCATCTCTCCCAACTCTCCTCCTCTCTTTCCAAATCTGTGCTCTTGCTCTCTAAACTCTACTGCCAAGCAATATAGAAACAAATGGATTTATTGGTTTCCTGGGTTATTTTCATTATCTCCTAAACAGAAATTAATAGGGCTTTTCATTTCATTTTTAATTGGTTTTAAAACAAATGAGGAGCATCCAGGTCTTTAAACTTTCTGCAGCATCTGAAGACGTTTTTTCTCATTGACCTTTTCCACATGCTTGAGACTCCTAATTTCCTTGGGAGTCAATCCACAAGCATTAGAATTGGCTTGAACAGGGTTCTTCATGGGGCCAGCCAGGAGTCAGGACCACTGCAAAAAGTCCAAGCTGAAAAGCCCATTTTGAAAACTGTAATCTGAAGGAGAAGGATGCTCTGATGGCATCTGAGTAGCTAGGACTAAATAGTGTGGTTGTATAATGATGTGATTTTAATAGTTTTAAGGGATGTCTATTTTTATATTAGGGAAAAGTATAAATACCCTGAATATATATAATTGCTATCAGTGAAGCTGTCAATTGCAAACATAAGCAAAGAAGTGATTGAATGGAACAATTCGACATTAGTAAGTCCTGTGCATCAAATAACTGCTTAGCATCTGCCTTTATTGCCAGACTGTGATCATACAACAGAAATGCTATTTACTTACAGGTATGTTTGTAAGCAGAAGAGTCCTTTGTTTTATCAACACTGGGATTAGAACAGTGTGGGGAGTGAATGTACGTAGCGTTTTGTACAACCTCGAGAATTTTGGAGGTGCATTGAAAGCCCACAAAATAGCCAAGTACCTGCTACTTGTGCTCAACAAAAGTTAAGCTAAAAATGCAACCCCTGTTTTAATATGCCAGAGTGATGATTTCTTCCCATTTTGACTTGCCTCACAAAATTCATCTATTTTCCTGTATCTTTCATCATGGTACATGTTGTTTCACTCTTATTACCGGACTCATTTTGCATGATCGCATGCCTGGTGTTTCCAGTGACTGCCCCATAGAGAAAGAAGCATGGAAAGAGACAGAATACTCCTTTTAATTGCCTATATTTTTCCCTTCGGCATCCAAAACAGATGTGTGGAAAGGGAAATTATTGGTTATTGTGTAAATGTGACTCAGTTTCTTGATGCTATACTCTCATTTCTATAACCCCGCGACAATATTCATTTCATGTAAAAACAATTGCAGAAGAAGGGATTCAGCGACATACCTTCTGACTCACCTCCAGCCTCCCCATGTTCAAGTGTCATTCGCATAGCAGCCTTTGTGTACATCTGACCAGATGTGTGCTGCCTACATTCAGTCTACACTCTACACCAGCAGTTCTCAACCTGTGGGTCGCGACCCTTTTGGGGGTCGAACAACCCTTTCAGAGGGGTCGCCTAAGACTCTCTGCATCAGTGTTCTCCATCTGTAAAATGGATAAATGTTAGGGTTGGGGGTCACCACAACATGAGGAACTGTATTAAAGGGTTCCGGCAGGAAGGTTGAGAACCACTGCTCTACACCCTTCATATTTGCAAGGTATGGATTGTGTATTATAAGGGGGATATGTTCTTTTTGGTATATTTGAGGAGGCTCCTGTGTAGATACCATGTGGACACTGGTCATTTTGTATGCTTGCAGTAGCTTTTGTTAACTTTATTCCTCTGACATTAGCTGCTAATATCACCAGTTTCTAGGGAATTGTTCAGTTAGTGTATTTCGCACATAGGATGCTGATTCTAGTAACCATGCTGTTCCCTACAGGGGTAGATTCTAGTATAACTTTTCATAAAAACAGCATAATAATCAACATTTCTCTATCTGTGTGCCTCTAGATGACCTACCTAAGCACTTTTATAAGCATCGGTTCTCTAAGTCCAAATGTTATTTGACAAGACCAAGTCCAAACAGTCTCAAAGTCCAAGATAGGTGTCCAGCCAGCAAAGCTCACCTGGTCAGGAATCAGGAGATGACCTAAAGACAGATGTAATTTAGACACGGAACAAAACTAGAATGAAATATTTCCTTTATGCCAAATGACCTGTGATTCTAGTCAACCGATCAAATATATGGTAAATGATGTAACTTGACCAATGAGGTGTGTTGCTAACAAGTTTTAACCAATCAAATGTGCTATCATCATGCCGTCATGCACACTATTGCTGTACAAGGCACGAGTGGGAGAAGGCATCTTTTTGTAGGTGAAACCCTCTTCCCAAGTTATTTGGTCTTAAAGCCTCTGGGCCCAGTGACTATACCAACATTCCTTATTTTGATTTCTGAAACTGAAGTCAGCATGACCTTGAGATTTCAGAGACAAAAGCTGGAATGATCCTTGTGCAGGCCTCAAGCCTGAACCAATGTTTCCAAAAAGACAAGATACTGTTGGGTCTCTTGACAGTATACTTACAGATTTGTTGCACTAAAAAAGGGGAAAGCATGCATATTATGTCAGGACCAGATTCAGGACTGCACTTATAATATTCCCTGTGAACTTATCAGAATTTGTTTATTCCACAAGCTGCCTTGCATATTCATGTTTGTGTATCACACAGAAAGCTTTATAGAACAAGTCTGTGTGCCGCTTAGTCACAAGGGAGGCCTATGCTAGTTTGTAGCCTCAGGTGAAATGAGACATGCTTTCAGATAAGAGAAATAGAAAAGAACATTAAAAGATTCTTCCTCTGAAACATCATATATTGTTGCTTTGTAAACATTTCCAGCCCTCCAGCTGTTTGCACAGATGCCATACACTCTGAACAGATACAGTAATAAGTCCCCTTTTCACAAAGCTCTTCATCTATCAGATGAGCCATTGGAAAAATGGTTCTGTATAGAACCAATCTACAAGAAACACTCCACCAGGCTGGAACGAGCCTCACAGTTCTGTTTCCTGCGCCTTATTTCTCATTATGGCTGTAGCGCCCCCGCCATTCTTCTCATAAACACCCTCAGCTGCCATAATTTCAAAATAATGGGAATTGCAGGGATGGTATCAAAAGTTGCATTTCTACAGTGAGAGATAATGTGGTGAAAAACAAGATAATGTCAACCACCACAGTGTACAGAAGCTGACAGTAATTGTATCAACTTGTGATGTGCACTGTACTGTACTTGTGCACACCAATACTGGACCAGCCCATAGCACATCATCATCTTAATATTTCTACTAACAGTAATAGTCAGTGACTATCTCTAATTAACATATTTTTCTCCATGTTTTGACCAGACATTTAGAGTAACTGTTTTTAACCTTTTTGTTTTTATTTTTGGCATTCTCATTTAATGTTAATAAAAATTACAATCATGAACAATATTTATGTGCATTCCTTTTGTGTGTGTGTGTGTGTGTGTGTTTGTAACAAAATATCATATAACAATAAAAATATGCGTGTAATATCTGTTCATGTCTTGTGGCTCTCAAACATCTGAAATTTATTCTAAGTGGCTCTTACGTTAAGCAAAGCCCCCCCCCTCCCCGCACTTTTGACAAAATCTACTATGAGATTATCTTGGTGTGGCTGCAAGATAATCTTATGAAACCACCATTACATGTGTTTATTCCCCTCTTGCAAAACACCTAAATTGGCCCTGGGAGTCTTCCATGCCATGTGAATAATTTATGAGGGTTTAGGAAATCTCAGGCATGGCAAGGCAACACCTGTGATCAAGCATGCCTCTTTTGTAAATTAAGCAAATACTACAGAAGCACCAAACATCTCCTATGCTCTCTTTTCCAAAATTACCCACAATAATGAAGGTCTTGTGACTCAGGGAAGTGGGAACATATGATTCCTTGGAAGTAGCTATCTCTAAGCAGTTCATTGCCCCTATTGTTATTAAATACAAGTTATATGGATTATATACATAAATAGGTTGAAATTACTATCTCCCAATCTTCCATTAGGAATCTTTTAAACAATCCCCCTGTCATCAAGGGGTCTAATAATAACCGGCTTCTGATATTGCTAATGAAATTACTCTGTCTTAATGTTTTTAGCAAAATGCTCTTTGCGTTTTCTTTCCACATGTTATTAAGATGAATGAAATCTCACCCTCCCTCATTTTTATTCATTATTGACTTGGTCTTTCCAAGCAAGAGACAGTGAGCATTATTACTGTTATTATTATCATAGATTAAGGTGACCAGACGTCCCGCTTTTGGCGGGACAGTCCCGCCTTAAACCAATCTGTCCCACGTCCCGCGGGGTTTTGTAATTGTCCTGATTTTGCCTTCTGGGGCGCTCCCCTTTTCCTGCCCCAGAAGGCAGTGGTCCGCCCACTCTTGAAAAGACCATCATTAGATCCCGGGGATCTGGCCAATTACCGCCCCGTTTCGAATCTTTCGTTTCTGGGAAGGTAATTGAGAGAGTGGTGTTGGAGCAGCTACAGGGTTTCCTGGATGACACATCGGCTTTCGACCCCTTCCAGTCCTGCTTCCGTGCTGGGCATGGGACGGAGACGGCTCTTCTCACCGTCACAGATACACTCCGTATGCAGCTTGACCAAGGCGGATCGGCGCTGCTGGTTTTGCTAGACCTTACCGCAGCGTTTTATGTGGTCGACCATGACCTTTTGGCCCACTGCCTGGCCGTTTCCGGGGTGCGGAGCACTGTCCTTCAATGGATTGTCTCGTTTCTTCGGGACCGATGCCAGCAAGTGTGGTGCGGGGATCAAGCCTCCCAGAAGTACCCACTTTATTGTGGTGTACCCCAGGGGGCGCTATTATCCCCACTATTATTTAACATCTATATGCGACCACTTGCTCAGCTGGTACGGAGCTTTGGGCTGATCTGTCATCAGTATGCTGATGACACTCAGCTCATTTTGTTGATGGAGGGGGGAGCGGTTAGGGTTATTTCTGGTTATTTCTGGCAATAATTCATTAGTATGGTCAATGACAGTGCAGATTTTTTGCTAGGGTTCTAAAGGGTTCTGCTGAACCATGGCCTTCAGTTGGTGGCCTAGAGCTCCCCTGTGGCATGTTGTGCCTTTATCTAATATGACAGTTAGGATCATGATCTGACCACAGTGAGCTGTGCTCTGATTACATCCAGATTAGATTAATGTAATGTGTTTTATGTGGGGCTGCCTTTGAAAGTTGTCTGGAAACTTCAGTTCATCAAAAGTGCAGCAGCCAGGAATCGGGTTGCCAGTTGTGGGTTGGGATATTCTTGAAGATTTGGGCTGAAGCATGGGGATGGTGTGGTTTGGGAGGAGCCTCAGTGGGGGATAATCCAATACAGTCCACCCTCCACAGCAGCCATTTTCTCCAGAGGAACAGATTTCTACAGTCTGAAAAAACAGTTGTAAATCCAGGAGGTTGGCAACACTAGGTGTGTGTCAAGGGGATTGTATCTAGGTGATGGAGATGCATTCCCACTACAATATATATGTAACTATCCTGCTATATGTTACCCTTCCCAGCTAAGAAATTCTTTCCTTGATCTTTACTTTATGGCTTCACACACTGAGTAGATTACTAAGCTTTCTCCTGACACTTTGGTCTCATGAGAACAAGGACTGTTTTCATTATCTCGTGGGAGCAGGATGCCAGGTGGTTCTCTATCATTATCTATCACCGACCTTGGGGCACCTCAGCTCCAAACTAACCATTTCTTACATTTCTTGGGAAAACAGGAGGGGGAACTAACACCAGGATAAAGGGGCTAGTAAACAGGGTTTGCCAAAACTGGCTTTGTCAAGCTGGGTGCTTCGATGCCTATCAATAAACACTGCTGATCAACAATACAAAGTCTGTTTATGCTTCAAGGTTCAAGACCTAACAGTAAGCTACAGAGATTGTACCATCCAGTGCTGAAAGACACTGCCCATTGTTTACAGACACAATTTAAGAGCTGAGTCTTTCCTTTAAACCCCTAAATGATTTAGGGTCAGGGTACTTAAGGGACCACCTTCTCCCATATTGTCCAGATCTCATGTACAAGCTTTGCTTCCTTCAGAGGTGAGGTGGGTGGCAACCAAAGACAGGGCTTTTTCAGTAGTGGTACCTCACTTGTGGAGTACCCTTTTCTTGAGGCTCATCTAGCAGCTGTGATGCTTTCTTTTAGATGCCTGGCCAAAATGTTTTTGTTCACCCAGGATTTTATTTAAAGAGTTGATTTTAGCACTGTTCAGCACTGTTTTAGCCTGTATTTTGTTTTAATGATATATGTTTTTATGCTGGTCTGGGGCTCTTTAAAGTTGGATTTTAATAAATATCATTTAATTTTCAAATTGTTTTTTATTTCATAAGCTACCTGGGACAGGTTCCCAGCTAGATGGTATAAAAATGTTGGAAATAAATAAGACCTAATTCTAGACAAATGGACCAAATTCCCAATACTTTGATTATCATGAGAGACCAGGAAAGTACTTAAAGTTGATTCTGGGTTTTTGTATGAGCTGCTGTTCACCTAAACACAATTTTGCCATTTGCAGAGAGTATACACATAAATGACTCTTCTCAATCAAAATTGTTGCATCAAAAATTAATAAAGCATTCAGTCTCAGCTCCAGCATTGCAGTGGCTATAGTGAGATGGGCAAGAGTGGGCCAGGATAAAAAGAAATTGTTTTCTGAAGAGTTTATTGAATTAATGGAATTGCATGGGAGAAGACCACTGTTAAGATGCGTCTGTTAGCTCAAAGCACATGGCTACAAAAAAATCAAAAGGTTCATCATTTGTACATGTCCTGCTGATAACAATCAGATTAAATTGATACTTCCTACAGTACCGTGACTGACGTCAAAACAGTTCTTGATTCCTATGTTTCCATTGAAACTCTAGAGACTAAAACAACCCATCGTTGCCCAGCTGGCTTATTGACATTATCACATTTCAGATTGTTGCAGTGCAATCCTAAACAAAGTTATGCGCCACTAAAATAATTGATTCAAAATGCTATAGACAGGTGTTACTCTACAGTGGCGTAGTGGCTAAAAGCAGTGGCTAGGAGCAGCAGTGGTGTAGTGGCTAAGAGTAGTGGCTAAGAGCAGGTGCACTCTGATCTGGAGGAACTGGGTTTGATTTCCAGCTCTGCTGCTTGAGTTGTGGAGGCTTATCTGGGGAATTCAGATTAGCCTGTACACTCCCCCACATGCCAGCTGGGTGACCTTGGGCTATTCACAGCTTTTCGGAGCTCTCTCAGCCCCACCCACCTCACAGGGTGTTTGTTGTAAGGGGGGAAGGGAAAGGAGATTGTAAGCCCCTTTGAGTCTCTTACAGGAGAGAAAGGGGGGGGGGATATAAATCCAAACTCTTCTTCTTCAAACTCTACTTAGGATTGCTTTGTTAGAGATTAAGCCTTGGGAATACTAATGGAGTACATATTTTTTGCCAAGCATTTAGATGAAACTAGCGGGGCCCGGCCACGCGTTGCTGTGGCTTATTGTGGTGAAATGGGAAAGGAACAGTAGCAGCAAATCAATTGCAGAGGCCAGCAGTACGTGCTGATGCAAACACGCAGCCTGATACTGTGCGATGTCATTGATGTGTGTGCCCGCATTCCTTGGGGGGGATGGAAAGGCACCCCTCACACCAGGCTGGCTGGTCATGGTCCTTTACCTGGAAGTAAGTTTGGTTGGTGACAATGGGTGTCACTTCTGAGGAAACCCTCTGAGGGGCGCGACGCAGCCATTCAAAGTATGTCATGGTTGCTGTACCGAGCTTACTCCTGAGTAATGCGGGCCTGGTTTTCTTAACTGTAACTGCAGTATTCAGGGAATCTAGGGTGCCTGGCCCCTCCTTCCCATCCCTTGCATGTCGCCCCTCCCTCTCTTCCCTCCCTCACTTCTCTTCCCTTGCATGCCACCCCTCCCTCCCTTCCCTTTCTCTCCGCTAGGGTGGGTGGGTCATATCAAGATGCTGGGCCCCTGCCTCCCCTCCCTTGCATTGCCACCCCTCACTCTCTCCCCTTTCTCACTTCTTTCCCTTGCATGCCTCCCCCTCCGTCCCTTTCCTCTCCCTCCCTCTCTTCCCTTGCATGCCACCCCTCCCTCTCCCTCATGTGTATGTGTGTATGTGTTTCACTTCCACTGGAGTTACTGCCTATGTACTGTTTTCACTGCTCGTATCTGGCCATCTGAGTGAACATTCTAAGCTGCATGAACATTCTAAGGGTGACAGTTACACACAGGCAGCTGCATGTCCTTCACCATGGAGCACCAGGAAAAAGACGTTTTACCTGGGCCAGGTGTGAAATTTCAGGTATGTGAACATCTAAAGACACTCTCACCTGGCTGACTATAGTGGCTGGGAATTTTCAGAGGAATTGGCCCAGCAGTTATTGAGTTATAGTACCACTAACAAAACACTGTTAGCTTTATATATATATAGATTCTATGCAAGCTCAGTTTAGTTAATTAGTTGTGGGACTGTACTCATATAAGTAAAGTAGAAATTTGCTTATCAAAATGATGGAATAGCATAGTAAGTATTCTGATGTTCAAATATGACTAGAAACTGGAGAAGGTAAACAAAGATAAGTTTCCTTTACAAATGCTCATGTAACCTCAGCTTGTGGGTTCTGTGGGGCAGTACTTGGAAGGAGTTGCAACAACAATTTTTAAACAACAAAATGGTTTACTTTTCTTTACAATTAACACTTTTAAAACATCAACATTTAACGTTACAATTCAAGGTCCTGTCCAGGTTGCATTTCAAGTCCTTCTGTTTACAGTCAACTGATATTGCCAAGTCCAAATTCTTCTTTGCAAGTTGGCTGGCTCCTGAAGACTCCAAGGGCTTGATGAACAGGTTGCAACATGATGAAGGTCTCCAGGAGAACTCTCACCCATTACAACCACAAAAGAAAACCCTGAAACAATAAACTCCAACATTTACAACATAGCAAAAACAACAACTACCTTCCCAGTAGTTCCCAACAATATTGCAATTACCTTAACAAGGTGTTAAGGGCTTATAGAAATCAAGGTCCGAGTCTGGTACCCTTGTCTTCTGCAAAGAGCTCTTTCAGCCTTTCTGCTGCTCTGAGTCTCCACCCCCTTACTGGGTCAACCCATTCTGGGCCAATCCATTCTGGGCATGGGGGTTACACTCACAGATTCCAGGATTGTATTTGCAAAAGCATATGGTTGGTTTAACAACAGTAAAGTATGTTTAAACCAAATAATACTTATTGCACCACTGGTTGATTATGCACTAATTGTGTACCCATGTGTGATTTAAGGAGGCATTCAGTACAGGCTGACACATCTATGGCTCCACATAATACTTGTCTCATGTTACCTTTTTCCTGGCACTGGGACAGGAGAAACTATAGTAACCCCTTTCCCTTCATCCTGACATTACTTCCGAATACACATCCTCCTGAGTAGTGATGGAATTCAAATAATTTAACAACCGATTCCAGTGGTGGGATTAAAATAATTTAACAACTGATTGTTTACAAGCACTATTTTAACAACCGATTCTGCTGAAGTGGTGCGAACCTGCTGAATCCCACCACTGCCCCCGAGTACACATTCAAAGTTTTTTGAATATATGTACTTAAGAGTTTTTTTTAAAAAATCTGGACCAAGAACTGAAGCTCACCTCGACCCTCAACGAAACCAGCATTTCTATTCTCCTATATACAGATGATGCTGTTCTGCTATCACACTCAAAAGCAGGCCTGAAGCACCTTCTGTCTTGAAGCACTGAATATTGTAAAAACAGCAATCTTACCCTTAACAGATCTAAATCTAAGATCTTGGTTTTCATAAACAATTGGAGACCTTGCAAATGGCTACTTAATAACAAGTTCATAGAGCAGATTAAGCACTTCAAATATCTTCCAGTGAATTTCCATCATTGGGCTGGTTGGGTCACCCATAGAAGGCTGGCTGTTACTACCAGAAAAATAAATACTAGGGCTATTATGCATTTTTAATAAGAGAGGGCATGAATACATTCCTGCAACACTAAAGGCATTTAATGCCAAAGTGTGCCAACAGCTCCTATAAGGCATACCTCTCTGGATGCAAGCCTAGAACAGTGTTGTAGAGCATGTTCAATCTTGTTTTCTACATAATATCTTCAGCTTTCTCCACTCGGTGCCCTATGTTGCATTGTGTCACGAAACTGGACATCTTTTAATGGAAACTAGGGTTGGTGAGTTACATTTCAATTTTGCATTTGCCTGTGTTTTAACCACAGTGACACTCACCTCTCAGCTAAGGCATTATCTTTTCTACACACCACTGACTGGTGGGCCTACATTGAAGCTAAATTGTGTTATTTGGGCCTCCCTGCATTATTAAAATGGAAACCCTAAAGATCACTGAAAAAGGCATAACCAGTGGCCCATTCCGCATGGGCCATAAAGACTGGCATGAGGCCAGTAAAAGCACCATTGTGGGGGAGGACTTCACACAGCAGCCGCAGCTGGAATGAAGCCACAACAACCCACCTCCCCCACAACAGTGTTTTTCTGACTCGCTCAATGAGCTAGTCTTTTGAAACAAGCTAGTCTTTTAAAAAATGACCCTCAGTCACTTGGAAGCATTAGGACTGTGGAGGGCAGGTCTACTGCCCATTGAGACGATACTGGTTTAACGGTCACAACTTGGTTTCCAATATATGGATCAGAGCAATGAAAAGGGCAGGGCAGCCACTAAGAATGGATAACCCATGAGACACGTTCAGAGGTTTTGCACCGTACTGAACCATGTTCAGAGGTTTTGCACAGTTGGGAAACACTGCTCTGTGGCTTCATGTTCCTAGTGAGTTCCTTCCCAAACTCCATCCTGGAGGCTCTACTGCCAGATATCCAGAATTTTCTAACCCAGAGCTGGCTGAAGGAGGGGTCTGGCGGGACCAGGGCTGGCCAAGGGGGGAAGAGGGAGGGGTTTGGGAAGTGATGGGGGAAATGACCGAAAAGGGGCCTACTTGGGGCATTTGTCCCCACCCCCTTCCCACGGTAGTTACGCCACTGTACCCTGTTAAAGTCCCCCCCCCTTCCCAGGCTCCACCTTCAAAATCTCCAGGTATTTCCTCACTCAGAGCTGGCAACCCTACTCAGTATTTATGATTATTCATTAATCTAACGTCTATATACTAAACTATAGTATCTAAATCACTCTTACATAAAAGCCTGCAAGGCAAAAAAGTTATGCCCTCTGCTCTGTAAAAATAGCAGAATTAGGGCACTAGTACCACAACTGCTCTGTCCCTTGGTACTACCTGTCTCAACACACACACAGTCACAGGTAGGTTGAGCAAGGCCTCTGATAATGAGGTTTAGGCAGGAACTTATGAAAACAGACATCCTGGCTGCAAGACATTTAGGAAGCTAATATGCATTGCCCCATCATCTAATTTCACACACACAGGATCACTTCACACAGTTGGAATGATTTGTTTACAGAGCTATACTGAGTAAGCAGGGAGGGAAGGCATGCTTCCTTCCCTCCGCTTCCTACTTCCCACTGCACATTTGGCCAGCATTTTGTCCAAACCAGTTTTCAATAGAGAAATGTAAATCATCCCTTTAGTGTACACAAGATATTCCCCGCAAGGAATTGATTCTGATGTTAACAATTTGACATTGTGCAAGGCACTAGCTATCACTCATTTTTAAGAATGGCATCTGATCAATAGAAGTCCTTTGCCCTTCACAGGAAGGCTAGATCTCACGGATTCCTCTATCACTCTAGTAAGACATCAACAAAACACACCAAACAGAACAAGTCAGTTCATTTTATGCTAGAGAATACATTTATGTAGCTGCCTATTATGAGAGGCAACATTGAGCCAGTGTCTTAAACATTATATCCCAGGCTATCATTTCAGGAGAAACTTGAACCGCTGTGTGTATGCACAAGAAATTTCAAACCCAGAACTTGAAGCTTATTTCCTCAAATGACAGTTTAATTTTCTAAGAATAAATTTACATTTTTAGTTGGATTAATGAGCTACGTATGATTCACAAGAGCACTATTCATAACAGGCAAGGAAGCAGTGGGAAGGCAACAGAATAGGCAGAATATAACAAATATAAAAAGTATTCAAATGTGTTTACTTAGGAAGAGTATAACATAAAGATCATTTCGCCCAAGTACCAGGGAAGCGCCTGGCAATATGTTACAGGATTTAGTTCACCTGCAACTGCATTATATCACAGCCTCTGCAAGCTTGAAGTCTGCAGAACGTAAGGTGAGATACAGACCAGTGGTGGGGTTCAAATAATTTAGCAACTGGTTCTGGTGGTGGGTTTTGTTTAATTTAACAAGCAGTTGTTTACAAGAGGCATTTTAACAGCCGGATCTTCCGAAGTGGTGCAAACCTGCTGAATCCCACCACTGATACTGACCCTTTGCACACAAACATTTAAAAATGTTTTCAGGCAGGAAATAAAACATTTTCTCCATGGAGTTTAGCACTGTTCTTTTCCCCTTTGGTTTTGAAAATGACTGTTTGCTCTTTGTTTCTTTCCCCTCCCTGTTTTGGTTTTTCTCCCTTTGTTTCTTCAGTTGCGTTTATTCCTGCTGCTGAAATCATATATTCCTGATAGTGATGGGAAGTCATCTCTGTGATACAGAAGAACAACCTTCCCCTTGTTTTTCTTTTGTGCAAGTGCTCTAGTGTTGCTATGCAGTTACATTTTAAAATAGCGATTTAAAAAATGTCTCAGCTTCCATTTCTACTATTGAGAACTACCAGCCCAAAATGGAAGTAAAAAAAATCTCTTGGAGCAGGCACCATTACGAAGGAACAAAATTATGTAGCCTATCCCCACACACAAAGAACCACATTTTACAGTCAAATTTGATCTGCAGTAAGTAATGCACCATCATTACTGCAGCAGTCCCAATTACATGCAAAATTTTCTCCTAGTGCTCCTCTAAATTGACCCCCTTTTCAAAATCAAACTCTGCCCTTATGTTACATTGGTAGTTTGTTATGAAATTGACAAAACTGATCCAATTGACCATGCTTGCTTGTATTTCTGCCTCAACATTAAGACAGCATATTCTATGTGAAATTGGCAAAGCTGATTCAGTCAAACATGCTAGTTTGTATCTTTGCCTCAACAATACATTGCCAGTTATATATGACAAAGAGGAAAAAAATAAAATTCCTTTTGAAAACTGAGGAGGAGGAGAAAATGGCTGAAGTGGAGGTTGGGCAACTGCAAGAGGCATGGATAAGGGCCCCTACTTCAAAATAGAAGTCAAATCTCTCCCCCCCCCAAAAAAAACCCTCCTGAAATTGGTGCCATTACCTGATGAAACATAAAGGAACGGGTTACTTCCCCCTACAAAGAACCACATTTTGGGCCAAATTAGAGTTGCAGCAACACACTATCATTACCAGCAAAAGCAACTTCCCTTGTCAATTTCACTATGTTCACGTTTCAAAAGAGTTGGTTCTCATATCAGTATGCCATACCAACTCAATGCAAGTTGATTAGCTCCTGGTTTCCTTCCCTAGTCAAGGGAGGAACAAAAACAGAACTAACTACTAGGACAAGTAGAAAAAAGGCAAATGTACAGCTATGCCACTTCGATATTGCCAAGAAAACATTGGAAACTTGTGCCATTCCTTTGCTTTGCTTCTGAATTATAATTCAGACTGAAAATCAATTTTTGAATCTTCAATATATTTATGAGGTCAACCTACTTTAAGGGCTCAGTGATAATTATATTAGACTTTCTTAGCTTTGAATAGAATTACATGAGGGTTTCTAAGCTTTGGATAGAACTGAAGGACTGAAAGGAATTAAAATGTCTTGTCAAGATCCTCTGTAATTGAAGCATAGGATATCTCATTTGATTTGATAGTATGTCATAAGAAGAAAGCTGTCTAGAGAAACTAGAACCATGCCTGCACTAAGATATTAAAACAAAAAACAACATTCTTCCTACGGAATAAATTCCAATTAAGTAGCTGTTCTGGTTTTTCTGGGCTGCGTGGCTATGCTCTGATCATTTTTGCTCCTAATATTTTGCCTACAAGATGTGTTACTTTGACATGCCTCTGAAGATGCCAGTCATAGATGCAGGTGAGACATTAGGAGCAAAAACTACCAGACCACAGCTACACAGCCCAGAAAATCTACACCAGCCAGTTGATTCTGCTTGTGAAAGACTTCAACAATAAACTCAAATCCCAATAAACTCTTTAAGGTCTACTGGGTATACATTTTGAAGATCATACTTGAGGTTACTATTTTACACACATTGACATGATAGCGACTGCAGGTATGTCCATGACTTTGAATAAAAATGAACAGGATCATATCGGCCTGTGAAGAGACTAGGGATTCCTATGAGACAATACTCAACAGCCTAACAAGACTGCAATTTGTATGGTTTCTTCTAAAGAGCAGCGGCACAGTCTTAAAAACAGTTTCATTTTGTGTAGGGATATGCTCTGAAGCACGTCAAGCAAAATGTGTCTAAAAGACAAAACAAAATGTAATAGAACATTCCCAAATGACACAAGCAAACCAGTTATGATAAGTTGTTCTCGAGTAAGCAAAAAGAAAACGAGGTCATACATTCTTTATTTGGAGATGAGAAAAAATTATAGCAGAGTCTCCATTATTACTTACTTAATTTTTTTCATATTCTGTTTCTAGTGGATGTAACTGACTTCATACTGCTTAAAATAAGCTTTTGAAATTGGCATTTCTGTGGCAGTTTTCACAGATGGGTGGATTCCTGTGGGTGTTACCTCTCAATCTGTTTATTGTGATTTGCAGGAGGATTACCCTCAGGCATCTTTTCACCTTATGTTTAAAACACATCCCTGTTCATTTGGGAGATTTTATTCCCAGAGCTTTTGCTATTTGCATTCGCCTTTGCTTAGCTTCTGATTTTTCTCAAATTCTTCAGTTTTTAATGGCTATAGTCAGAGTAACCAATGCTAGAACAACTTTTCATTTATTTGACATGAGGCATCATGTTAATACAACCTAATTTGTCTTTCGCTTTTTGGTGACTTGAACACCACATATCATCAGTTCAGATCAAAAGTGTCCCTTCCTGCAGCACACAACAGCCTCCTCAATCAGTTCCATGCATGCAATCAATTCTTGCTATGAACTGCCAGCTGGTTTTGCACTTTATCTCTGTCCATTTCACACAATTTATCTTTTTCCTCTGTTTGCCACTCTTTTTTCTGCATTTTAATCCTGTGTGGGGATAAAGTTGTGTCAAGTAACAGCTGATTTATGGCAACCCTGTAGGGTTTTCAAGGCAAAAGATGTTCAGAAGTGGTTTGTCATCACCTTCCTCTAGGCTGAGAGAGTTCTGAGAGAACTGTGATTTGCCTAAGGCAGGGGTAGGGAACCTGCGGCTCTCCAGATGTTCAGGAACTACAATTCCCATCAGCCCCTACCAGCAATTGGGACACACAGTATACAGAAAACCTACGCACACAGACAGATATCTACACAAAAACTCCAATCACCATCCAGGGCAAAAAAGGAGCACCATAAAAACTTTGGTACATCGCGCAAACAGAATCTGTGAACCTCACCTCCTACAAGATGAATTGAATAACCTAAACAGGGCTCTACAGGCTAATGGTTACTCTAATATAGAAATCAGAAGGGCTGCAAGACCAAGAACAAGCCACATGAACAAAGATAAAGAGCCATCTAGAGGGAAAGTGTTCTTACCATACATCAAGGGAACCACTGATCGCATAGGAAAACTGATGAAGAAGCACAACCTACAAACAATCTACAGATCCACTAAGAAAATTCAACAGATGCTACGTTCAGCAAAGGATAAGAGGGATCCTTTAGCTACTGCAGGAGTCTATCGCATACCATGCAGCTGTGGACAAGTCTACATAGGAACCACCAAACGCAGCGCATAGACACGTATCAAAGAACACGAAAGGCACTGCAGACTATTTCAGCCTGAAAAATCAGCAATAGCAGAACAAATGATAAACCAACCTGGACATAAAATATTATTTGAAAAAATAGAAATTCTGGACCACTCTGAAAGCCACTACGTCAGACTACACAGAGAAGCAATTGAAATCCATAAGCACATGGACAATTTTAACAGGAAGGAAGAAACTATGAAAATGAACAGAACTTGGCTGCCAGTGTTGAAAAATACTAGAGTCAAGACAGTGTCTAACCAGCTCCACACAAACACAGGATGACCATAGACAAAAGAAACAAAGGCCAGGATACTTCTATTCAGATGCTCCCACCAGTGACCTTGCTATCTCCAGTGTTACGCCCAGGCTATAGTCTTCATTGTTACTCATACTTCTATTCAGATGCCCCCAACTATTGACCTGGTTGCCTTCTTTGTTACTCACAGACAAGGTTTCTCCACCCACCCTGGACACTCCAACAGATATATACTCCACTTGCTTTCCCAACATCAGATCCTCTGAAGATGCCAGCCACAGATGCAGGCGAAACGTCAGGAGAGAATGCTGCTAGAACACGGCCATACAGCCCGGAAACCACACAGCACCCCAGTGATTCCAGCCGTGAAAGCCTTCAACAATACATTATCAGATTCCTTTTGAAGTCCAGCATTGATAAAGGGTTAAATACAGGTTGTATTTGTTATAAGTAGCCAGGTTAGCCTGACAACATAAAAAAATATATTGTATGTGGAACTCCCGCACTATTTTCTCCAATTATCCATTTTCTCTTTTGCTTGTACTCCAAGCAAGTACTCCCAGTAACACAATTCATTAGGTGCTTGAACATAGTGCTAAGAAGATAGAAGATGGAGAATCCTCTCATAGCATGTGGGGATCCACATGCTGTTTTGCCCTCTCACTTTTTGCTGACAAGGTTTTCAGCTTGCGAGCTGATGACATCAAGAAGATGATGACAGAATCTGTATTTCATACTTTTATTTGAACAAACTAGCCTGATACTTGACTACAGGTCTCTCTGTTGCTTCAGTAAACTGGGTGGGGTCAAACCTCGTCATAGCTGTTCAGAATATTGTTGTTATCACTCAACATGGCCTAATTCCACCCACGGATGTTCCTTGTGCTGATTACAGTGTTTTAACATGTAAAATTCTTATATAAGCCTTCAAGAACACTATGTCTTGGGGATGTTTCTTCATGCCAATTTTCTGTATGACTGGAAACTAATTGCAAGTGGAGCATGGGAAAAAGGCAAAAAGGGAGCATGCTGCAGATACACTCACAACAGTGCATCTAACATAGATATACTCCAATAAAGTAACTTCAGTAACTACCAGAACTGTCTCCACAGTCATATTTAATGCAAACATCCATTCACAATCCCCTTCCAAAATTTCTTCAGGTCCTAAAATGTAATACCATCTAGAACAAAGGTTATTTCAAGGAGCATGGCACAGCACCAAATGACAGCAAGTGATGCAATATATTATGCAACCAAAAACTTAGGCAAGAACCAACTGGAATGCAACCAGGATACCTGTCAAAAATTGACCTTCTCTGGCCATTTCTTAGCTTTTTCACAATTTTAGTGCAGACTTTGGGCCTAGGAAAATTTTAGAAGATTTCTCTGAGTGAAACTAATGTCAAGATAACTTGCAAGTTCAGAGGTAAGAGGATGAGATGGATTCAGGTGCAAATAAGATCATGGGAGCTTCAAGCCCAGGATCACCAGAAGCAAGTTGTGTACTTGCATTCCATCTTAAGGAACCGGGGTGGGGGTGGGGGGGCTGTTGCTCGACTTTGAGGACATAGTAACTGCAGAAGTATGTGGTCATATGTCTTGGCAACACACCTGATTAGAGAACCACAATCAGGCCAGCTGCTGTTAGCTTAGCATAAAGGAAAATCATTCATTCTACTCTGTACCTTTTCATCTTTGGGTCACCCTTTTGACTGGGCCAGGCCTCATGTTGCTGGAATACCTGCTCTTGGACTTTGGATACTGAAACTTTCCCTGGACTCTGTGGTTCGTTCTGGTCAGGTAATATGTGGGTCAGAGGACCTAAAAGCCGAGTCAAGTATTTTGGATTAGCTATTCAGGCTTTACTGTTTGTTTTCTTGCTTTACACTGCTCGTATATTTGTATATTCTCTTACATATAGTAATCATCTCCCAAGTTGGTCTTGTACAGGCCATAAAAGATATCTGCACAGGCTTGCAATTTGAACAGAGTAAATGAGGCCCTGGATTCCTTCTAGATTACAACTCAGGGGGTTTCAAATGGTGTTAAGCAAAAAAGTTAAATTGTGGACCATCAAGAGTTCCAGAAATAAAGTTTTATTGTTTGCCAGCGAGAGAAATGAGGCCTGTGCCCATTTTGCATTTCTCTGTGGAACTCTGCCCAAAGCAAGTCTTTTATATACTGAAAAAAGAATCGGGCTATTCCAAATCAGGTTACATGCTGTACCTAAATTCATTAGTTCATACACATTTCAGTTGTACTGGACATGTCCAGTTCTTCTTTCAAGTTTTGCAATCTTTTATTACACATGTCTGCAGATCTGACTTTCCCACTTAGCACTTATGGATTCCTTAGCAAGCAAAGATTACAGAAGCTAAAGCCGTAATGTACATATTCATTAAATATGATCTATAATGGGGAAGGTGAGGTGCAGGATGATATTTTGCAAAGGCAGCTTCTGCAGTAATATTTGGGTCTGAAGGGAAGAATTTAACTGTACCTTTAGTATCTGTGTGGAGATACTAAAGGACATAGCAGACTGTACGACTTGAACTATCTCTTGTCATCCAGATATTAAAGAATCACAAATGTTCTTCCACACCAAACCTAATCAAATCTGCCAATTCAGTTAATGTCAGTGGGGCATATGCCTTAAAGTTAAGGACTGGCAATCATTTCCACTATATATGTGTTTTTAAAATTAATGTTTATCATATGACTCAAAGCCAAACCTCATTTCAGAGTTAGAATTTAAACACAAACACATGAGTGTTTGTTCTCCAGAAGGTCATAATGGTAAATCAAGTGACCTCAGTTTGGCTGGGAAGGAAACATGAAGGGCCTTATTCAAGCACAGTATAGGTTAACACTGTTAATTTTCAACTACTGCTGCTTTTTGTGATTTTGTTTTTCAAAGGTTTAAAGTCATGACTGTGTTGACATTTGCAGCTTTGACACAGCAAAGACATATAACATATTTGTTGTGTGCCCAGAAACTGCATACGGTCAGATACCTCTCCCCCACCCCCACCCACAAACGCCAGCTGCAGCTGCCAAATAACAAATCACCTGGTAGTGATAGAATCCCTGCTGTGCTGCTCGCATCAGTCTCAAGAGTTGCACTGACAGCATTATGTCAGAAGATCTGGAGGACTTGCACATGGCCAAAGGAATGGAAAAGGTCAGTTTTCATTCCACTACCAATAAAAGGTGACCCTAGAGACTGCGCCAACCATGGACGTAGGTAAGTGGGGGTTCTCAGGTTTGAACCCCCCCCATTCATGTCCGAAGCTCCGCCCCTTCGTTTGTGGGTTTTTAAAACATTTTAGTGCTTTTTCAGTTTTTGGCCTGCAGGGGGTGCACTGTTTGTGCTAGCAGCACCAAACTTTCAGGGATTGTTTGGGGGACTTTTCTGATGATACTACCCAGGTTTGGTGAGGTTTAGTTCAGGGGGTCCAAAGTTATGGACTCCCAAAGGAGGTGCCCCATCCTCCATTGTTTCCAATGGGAGCTAATAGAAGATGGGGGCTACACCTTTGAGGGTCCATAACTTTGGACCCCCTGAACCAAACTTCACCAAACCTGGGATGTATTATCAGAAGAGTCTCTTATTGATACCAACCAGGCTTTGTGAAGTTTGGTCCAAGGGGTCCAAAGCTATGGACTCCCGAAGGGGATGCCCCATCCCCCATTGTTTCCAAAGGGAGCTAATAGGAGATGGGGGGTACACCTTTGAGGGTCTATAACCTTGGACCCCCTGAACCAAACTTCACCAAACCTGGGTGGTATCATTAGGAGAGACTCCTAAAGATACCCTGAAAGTTTGGTGCTTCTAGCTTAACAATTGCACCCCTGACAGCAGGCACCCCCCAAATTTCCCCAGATTCTCCTTTTAAATCCACCCCCTTCAGCATGGATTTAAAGGGAGAATCTGAGGCCCTCAGTTTAGAAGAAGAAGAGTTTGGATTTATATTCCCCCCTTTCTCTCCTGTAGGAGACTCAAAGGGGCTTGCAATCTCCTTGCCCTTCCTCCCTCACAACAAACACCCTGTGAGGTGGGTGGGGCTGAGAGAGCTCCGAAAAGCTGTGACTAGCCCAAGGTCACCCAGCTGCCATGTGTGGGAGTGCACAGGCTAATCTGAATTCCCCAGATAAGCCTCCACAGCTCAAGTGGCAGAGCAGGGAATCAAACCCGGTTCCTCCAGATTAGAATGCACCTGCTCTTAACCACTACGCCACATTGAAAGTGATACTGTTTCAGGGTGGGGGATAATCCACCCCAAAACAGCATGTTTTTTAACTAGGGACCCCAGATTCTCCCTTTAAGGTGGATTTAAAAGAAGAATTTGGGCTCTCTAGTTTAAACACCATTGAAAGTGATGCTGTTTGGGGGTGGATTCCAGCATCACAGCGGCTGCCCCCCCCCCCCGCAAAACTCAGATTTTGCACCAGGCTCCATTTTCCCTTTATGCCTCTGCCCAGAGGGGCAGGGGAGGGCAGGCTGCCATCTCTGACCTCGGAGAGCTGCTTTTATAAGTGCTAGGCCAGGGGCGGGGCTTGGGGAGGCATGGCCATGCCCTAGGGGTGGGGGGGTGGCCCCCCCAACCCTCCCCCCACAAAAAATCTATACCTACGTCCCTGGCGCCAACTATAGAACAATTGCCCTAATCCCCCATGCCAGCAATATACTTTCAAAGATCATACAGAAGCGCTTGAGCAACATCATTAAACGAGAACTTCCTGATATCCAAGCTGGTTTCTGCAAGGGCAGAGGAACCAGGAATCACATTGCAAACTGAGATGGATTATGGAAAAGGCAAGGGAGTACCAGAAGAAGTTCTACTTATGCTTCATTGATTACACCAAGGCTTTTGATTGTATTGAGCACAACAAGCTCTGGGAAGCATTGAGAGAGTTAGAAGTGCCTATATACCTAATCAAATTGATCAAATCACTCCATGACAGCCAAGAAGCCACAGTGCGAACCAGGTATGGGGACACAGACTGGTTCAAGATCAAAAAGGGTACTAGACAAGGATGCATCCTCTCTCCTTTTCAGTTCAGCCTCTATGCAGAAGTGATCATGAGGAAGCTGGACTTAAATAGTGGGGTGAAAATTGGTGGAAGAACCATCAGCAACCTGAGATATGCAGATGATCCTACTGGCTGGAAGTGAGAAGGACCTGAAGAAACTGGTACTGAAACCAGACGAAGAAAGCAAAAAGAAGGGACTTCACCTAAACATCAAAAAGACCAAGCTCATGACCACTGCCAACAAAGAAGTCCATATTAAAATCAACAATGTAGAAATAGAAGTGGTTGACAGCTTCATTTTCCCTGGATCCCTCATCCATCTTAATGACAGTTCGACAGCAGAGCTCAGGCGACGCTTAGCCCTTGGACGCACAGCCATGGTGAGTATGGACCAACTATGGAAGTGCAAAGATGTCTCAGTCACCACCAAACAAAGACTGGTAACTGTTCCCAGTCATGACATATGATTGTGAGACATGGACACTGTCAAAAACAAATAGAAGAAAAGTGGATGCCTTTGAGCTGTGGTGTTGGAGAAGACTTTTACGAATCCCATGGACAGCTAGAGTCACCACCAAAGTTGTCCTGGAGTGTATTAACCCAGAGATGTCCCTGGAGGGCAAGATCACTAGACAGAAGCTGACCTACTTCGGACAAGTGATGAGGGCAAATTCACTGGAAAAAAAGATGCTACTCAGAATGGTCCGTGGTGAACGGAAACGGGGCAGGTCAATGACTTGTTGGTTGGAAACCATTAAAAAGGACATGGGCATGAACATCAACCAATTGAAAGAAGTTGTGGCAAACAGGGAAGCATGGAGGGGACTGGTTTACAGAGTATCCAAGAATCGGACACGACTAAACAGATAAAGAAGAAGAATTTAGTAGAGGGCAGAAATGTGAATAAAATATAGGTCTGACCTTTGAAAACAGTTAGGTGATGTTGCAAACAGTTAGGTAATGTGGTGCAATCAGCACCAGCTGTGTATTTAAATAAGTGACTGGGTTTTCAAATCCACACCAGAAGAACAGAAAAAGACACTGTTGAAAATTAAAGTTTTTTTAAAAAAATAATAATAATAAACTTGACTTTTTTCCAAGAGTCTAAAATGCAAATAGAACTCATAGGATAAAAATTGTTTAAAACCAAGAGTGAGCAATTTGATATTCTCCTACTGAGTGTATGGCAGACATGAAATCCAAAACAAGGAACTTGTATGCTGCACATACAGTCTGTGATACACTATAGACCTCTTCAGATTTCCAGAGGAGGTAGTACAAACACACAGAGGGAGCAGAAGCAGGACTAGAGGGGGCCTCCAACCTGAACACATGCATATGAATATACATACTGAGCCCATATGGTCACATGGACATACATATGACTCTCTTCAGCCCATCAGACAGTTTGATCTGAGTCCAGTAGCACTTCAGAGGCCAGAAAGATTTTTAGAGAATAAACTTTAAAGGGTGCATCTCCAGGCAATCAGTAACCCTGCATGTACCTAGGATCTCTTCATATGTTCAAATAATGGGGGGGGGGGGGGAGAGATTTACTGCCATAATTGCATTTCCCTCATCCATTTTCATTTTATCTTCTACAACCATCTGAAGAAGACCTGTGTTAAGTACATGAGAGACTTAGCAAATTAGCCAACCATTCATTCAAGCAGATCTACAATGGCACATTTGGACCACACTTCTATCCTTACTTGCAGTCCCAAAGGGCAAAAGCAGGAGTGAGGGGGTAAGGAGGAAGATTATCATACAAAAATGGCAAGGAAAAGCTTATATTGAATACAGCAGAAGGCGCACTTGTGAGTCATGAAGACAGCTTTGGATGACCTGCCTGCCGCTTAGTGTAACCCTATTCCCCAAGCCTGCCTGATGGGAGGGAGGTAGTAACTGAGTAGTGGCAAACCCCACGATGGTGGTTTGGGCACAAGCCACCATGTGGTTTCTTGTAGAGTTGCCAGCTCTGGGTTAGGAAATGCCTGGAGATTGGGGTATGTGTGTGAAGTGGGAGGTGGAAGGGGTTTGGGGTGGGGAGGCAGACAGACTGAAGCTAAGAGAAATTTTAAAAACCTAGAACACAATCCAAATAATATCATTTTTTTGAGACCAGTCCATTTGTGGGATTCAGCAGGTTCGCACCACTTCAGCAGAACCGGTTAAGATGGTGCTTGTAAACGACCAGCTGTTAAATTATTTGAATCCCACCACTGGACCAGTCCAATGATATTTAACAGTACACAAGTTTTTGAGTTCACTGGAACTCCTCATCAGGCTGAGAAAGTGATTTACCAAAGTCACCTAGAAAATATATGGCTTATTCTTTTGCCACTAGGCTACACTAGACTCTAATGTTATGAAGGAGATTTCATGAATTGCAGCTAGCACTCCATGATATGGAATGTGGAATAGTCTGCTCAAGGAATTTGGGGATTTCTCCTACACGCACAAGCATAAGCTACTCTCAGAATGGGGAGGGGAATCTGAAAAACAGTCTAGGATGTAAGTCTGCAAATGGGTACAGGTTCCACAGCCATGTGTTGGGAGGGAGGAGATGGTCCACATCAGGCAGCAATATCTGTGCTTAAAGGTACATTAATAGATTGCCATAATTAAAGGCATGTCTTGCTTTTCTATATGCTGCAACATAAACATGTTGTGAATTCACTGTGCATTGTGCAAGACAAATTGGATCTCATTTTGTGCATTGCATTTTTAAGGTCTTCTCCCCAGGAGTTATTTTTAGCAGTAGGGTAGCACACGGTAATTAGTTGTTCCACTCAATTTTCTCTGTCTGTGGTTGATGTAAAATGTCTTATGTTTAAAGAAAGGTGTAATTTTAATGTTTAAATAGAAAAGGACTTGAAGAACTATCAGCAGTATGTGCAGCTGCACACAGTGATCACTTGAAAAAAATTGATGGAAGACTTTTTTCACTTAAAGACTGAACCATTTACACTAATTACTTTAAATTATTAGATCTCAGAATTCAGATAAAGAATTAAAAGTCTGCTTTGCTAAATGAAATTTAGTTATTTTGATGGTTGATCCAGACATTCAGTAACCCTTCCAGATGTTTCAAGGGACTGGAATCACTGTATAGGTTGGGGGAGGGGGTCATGGCAGAAAATTTTGCCCCCAACTTATGTGAACTCCTTGGAGTGTACCTACAAGGTATATGTAAACAGTAGTGCAGTTAGGAAAGTTTAGATTCTGGATGTAATTGTGTTACCTCCCTTCCCCATAAGTGGTAATTCAAATGGAAAGCACGGAATGAACAATAAACAGGCTTCTGTTATCCCACCCCACTGTCTCTATAGATAAACAAACATGTTGTAAGCTGATTAGATGCCTGATTACTCAAGTCCCATGCACTTAGAAAAGATTGCTAACTGCGTCTTGAATTGGGGGTCTCTGGTTGAGCTCCTTAGCTGGGACCCTGGATTTTTATCCATAAATCTGGTACTGATAGTGTCATTATTTATATATAGGGCTATTCACAATATGGAACTCTGAAGATGCTGGATTCCCAGTCTATCTATCTGGTACAATTTGTCCCACCATTCCTCTGAGAATCTCAGGAGAGTGTATATAGTTCTCTTCCCTGTTTTATCCTTTCAGTAGCCCTGTAAGGTAAGACTGAGAGATAACAACTGCTATCAGATCACCTAGTGGGCTTTGTAACTAAGCAGGGATATGAACCTTTAGCATTCTTCATGTGAATAAACATATAAAACATTGCCCCAAACAGGAAGAGTTAAGTGATGTACATATTCTTTCCTTTAAAACAACCTGAGGGAAATAATTTAGAAAGATCTGTGTAGGAATATTTTCCCTTAACATGGGGAAACAGAGATCACTCATTATTGTGTTTCTGAAACAGGAATAAGATAACATCTAAATCAGGAATGACCAACTTTTTAACATTAGGTCTATTCTTGTGCTTTTAAGGACAGCATGGCCAACAGACACTTAGTGGGGAAAGATAGAGGTAAGTGGTTGGAAAAGCTTCACCTTCTAAATGTCAGGCTGTTCTTAACAGCTGTAAAGCAGGATAGTGAAAAGAATGCCAGTGGTATTAAGATATGTAGAACTAATATGCAAAAATGATAGAAGCTATGCAGTTTTCAAAAGCCATTATGAGTAAAAGTTGAAGGCAGATCATAAAAATCCTTGAGGAATGCCCCTAAAAGGTGTTGATACTCATCTGGGACAATCTGAAATCTAACTAGATTTCTAAAATCTAACTAGAAAAGCAAGCAGTTCATCACAAGAGCTTCAGATGGAGTATAGTGAGCAATCAAGGGCAGTCAGAATAGCTGATACTATTTCACTTATGTTGGTTATATGAGGATGGATCTTGAAAAGTGTTGCATTCTATTAAAGAAGAAGCAGCTGGTGGCAGCCCACAGAGTTTCTGTGTGAGTTATATACTACCGGAAATGTTTATCAGCCCACAGACACAAACCTCAAGTGTATTACATAGCCAGTAACTTTCACCCACACACAGAGTTTAATAGAAGGACAAAATGAGCGCACCTGAAGTGTCTTAATTGTAATTAGCAATGGAATATTTGTTTTAGAATGTTCTGCATTGTTCAAATCCTTACGTGACTTACAGAGGACCCAAAAAATGAGAAATGTTGGGTTGAAAAAATAAGCCTCAAATCTTGTCTAAATTGTTACTTCTTAATCTGACACATTAAGAAGTAACAATTAAGACAAGATTTGAAGCATATTTTTTCAGTGCAACATTTTTCATTTTTTGGGGTCCTCTGTAAGTCACGTAAGGATTTGAACAATGCAGAAAATTCTGGAATATACAAATTCCAGTGTGATATAGTGGTTAAGAGCAGGTGGACTCTAATCTGGAGAACTTGATTTGATTCCCCACTCCTACACACAAAGTCTGCTCGGTTACCTTGAGTTAGTCATTGTCCTCTCAGAACTGCCCCAGTTCTACCTACCTCATAAGATGTCTGTTGTAGGGAGAGGAAAGAGTATTGGACGCTCAGGGATTGGACGCTCAGACTCCCTTTCTGGAGTCTGCCTCA
Source organism: Sphaerodactylus townsendi (assembly GCF_021028975.2). NCBI lineage: Eukaryota > Metazoa > Chordata > Lepidosauria > Squamata > Sphaerodactylidae > Sphaerodactylus > Sphaerodactylus townsendi. Next base: position 71,133,212 of record NC_059428.1, read on the forward strand.
CTCCAACTCTCCCCAGAGGAAAAAAAATAAAGCCCCTGACAAAACAAATGGAGGGAAACTGTGAGAGAGTTTTGGCTTTTACGCAGCCAGACACCACCCTTTGTAGACACACACAGGAAAATAGACTGGCACTCTTTGGTAACATGAAACAGAATTTTTAAAGTTTATTTGGCTAGAAAATGATGGTTTCTCAGTTGACTTGAGAGGTTTTAAACGCTTGTTGGTTACAGACAGCAAAACTTATTTCTTGAGAGGTTATTCAGTCAGTTACACTAAAGTTTTCTGTTTGGTCACACGCAGTTGGCCACTATACTCCTTCTCTTAAAGAGGTTCTGGTTCTTAAGCTTTATCAAACACACAGGTTCTGATTTACTTCAGCTTTCTCTCACAGAGGTCTCAGCTTTTTGTTGTTACACACACAGAGACACTAGATTTTCTCTGATCCACACCCTTTCTAGTTCACACAACCACCCAAGTCTTAAGACTGAAAGGACTCTGACTTAACACTCGTCACCTTCCCTTTCAGTCCCCTGTTAAGGCCTAACTGCCCCCTTTATGGACTGGTCTTCTCCTGACTGGGTTTTGAACTGTGGCTGGACAGACACTAGTCTGGACAGCCAAGCTGCCAAGCACCTGAACGGCGGATTCACCTTCCACCAAGCCCAGGGCTTTCCCTCACACTCTATCAAGCCTCCTCAGCCTGAATAGAGCAGTCTGACTACTGTCAGAATGCACAAGCAGCGACAGATCTCTCTCCCTGATCTGCACTCAGCTTTCTCCATCTTAGTCCAAGACAAAAGAACCCTCAGCACTCAAGCTGCCTCCTTTTCTTTTCCCTGGCAATTTCCTTCAGCCAATCAGGATTGAGCAGGACTTAACTATTTCAGGGCAGTCTCTCCCTGGAAACCACTTCCCAAATATGGGCATTTGTCACATGTTTGTAAGCCACTTTGAGACTCCTTATGGTTGAGAAAAGAGGGGAATAAACCCAAACTCTTCGTCTCCTAGTGTGTCTAACCAGGAGATCTTTACTGGTTATTTGGGAAAGCCAGCCTCATACCAGTGGCTTCAACAATCAAAAGCGTCCTCTCAAGAGAAAAAAAATGTATTCAATCTAATAGTGCAGGCAAAGATCAGTTTCAATACAAAATTCAGGATGCTTCAACATCTGCCAGTTCAGCTCATATCCTGTTCACCTATGGCAATTAGGCAGATGATTAATGGACAGGCTATTCAGCTGTTCACAACCAGTTCACTTCTATTTGCAGAAACAGGCTACTAGCAAGACAGCTTCTGACCTCCTGCTGAGAAATTCTACTGTTATCCAGCAATGGGTTATTTCATTTTTGTGTAAGGAGGGGGAGAGCAGGTGCCAACTCCCAGCTGATCATCAGGATCTCCTGTCATGGAAACCTTGCTGCATCCCACATTGGCTGAGATGAAGGAAATTTGGCAGGAAGAAAGAGAACAGAAGCCCAGGACAGCAAATTCCCCTTCTCTTCTCCCCACTCTAAGCTTGGGCTATAGAGAAAAGGAAGAGATGGTTCCTGTTCTCCTTAGTCCAAGCTCTCAGTTTGAGATTAAGAAAAACCAAAAGCGGTTGGCTTGGGCTGCAGAGAAAAGGAGAGAAATAGTCTATTTCTCCTCTCTTTCACAATGGGGAGATCAAAACCAGCTACTTCTGGTATATAATTTCACTGCATAGCATTGTGGAATGGAGTGGGGGAGGGTGGAGTGGGCATTTCAAACTGTGAATCATCTTAAACTTTCCTGTATCCCAGCCAGTCCTGGATTAACCATTAAACATAATAAGCACGTGCTTCGGGCACCAAGGGCAAAGGGGAAACAACAGAAAGTGAAAAAAGTGCATCACCACCACACACAAAAATTACTGTGGCTAAAAAGGGTGTGTGTGAAAAAGGGGCACCATCACCACAAAAAAGTTTGTTCAACTTCAAGTGAACTAGGGTCCCACAATAAAGGTCTCTGACATATACATACATGTCTTACAGATAGAAATGCAGCCAATACGCTTAATTAAAATGAATACAGATCAACATGTCTCTATTCTGTCTTCGTGTCACCACCTAGGAAATGAGAATTCTGGCTGCTAAATTTACTGACTATAAGCACACACACAGCAACCGGGAGTAGCCAGTTTACTTGTATATACATATTATGATAGTATCAGTACAGGTATATAGGTAAGCATGCACCTATGGCTTCTAGATCTATTATTATTATTATTATTATTATTATTTAAATTTAGTATACCGCCCTATCCCCGAAGGGCTCTAGTAAACTATCACTAGGTTGTAGGCCTATAAACATAGTAATGTATGTACTAATAATCGATCTCTGTGTGTGCTTGCCTATCTGTGCCCCAACAGCCAAAACAGTACATTGTATTACAATTTTTCTTTCACAAGGTTCAGAAAAACTTGTTCTAACTTGTTCTAACTTGAAGCACTTGAAATTGTAGATAATGTGATCAACTGCAAGAAAAAAGTATTTTCAAAAGTGCAGTTTTGTCTAAAACAACTTACTGTTTATGTAACCTCTATCTGTGGGTTCTGTGGGGCAGAACTTGGAAGGAGTTGCAAAGAACTAAATGTAAAACAAAATGGTTTACTTCCTTAACAAATAACACTTCTAACATTAACATTTAACATTAACAATTTACAGTCCTTTTAGGTTGCATTTCAAGTCCTTATATTTACAATCTACTGATAATGCCAAGTCCAATTCTTCCTGCTGGTGGTTGGCTTATGAAGACTTCAGAGGCTTGGTGAATGGGATCCAAGATGATGAAGGTCCCCAAACGAACTCCCATCAACTACATACATAGCAAGCCCTGAAACAATAAATTCTAACATTTACAATACAGCAAAAACAAACAACTCCCTTCCCACTAGTTCCCAACAACCTTGCAGTTACCTTAACAAGGTGTTAAGAGCTTATAAAGGATTAACTCAAGGTCCCAGCCTGGCAGCCTTGCTTCCTCCAACTTCACCAGTTTTTGCAGCCTTCTGCTGCTTTGAGTCTCCACCCCTTTCTGGGTCAACCCATTCTGAACATAGGGGTTACATTTACAGTCAGAGTGAGGCAGAAAGTCCTAGGAATGGGGGAGCCACCTGACTGATTGTAGCTCCCTGCACTCTGACCAAGTAACTGTATGATGCAGAGGGGGAAGAAATTATCTCCATGTCAGAAGAATTTGTAAGGCTTTTTGGTCCTGAGCATTCCTGCTGTTAAGCGCTGAGGGTGAACAATTAAACATATCTGACGGAAATAGTCAGTCAAGGTGTGGGACTGCTCCTGTTATCAGTCTGAATGCTGGGTGAAAATAAATATATACACAGACAAAGTATACTGATGGAAGGGTTTATTGGAGGGCCAAGCCCTGGTCCCAGCATAACAAGGCTAAGATACAGAAATCTGCTAGGGGATCAGGGTCCAGCTCCAAGGTGATCCCCAATCAGCTCTGAACAGATTTTTAACCAACAGACTTATTTAGCAGTTGTTTGAAGTGCTCCATTGAAGCAGCATTTCCCTCATCAGTTTACAGGCTGATCATGAATGCTGAACTGGGTATGTCTGCTTGTCAAAAAAGTTTGCTGTGAAATGGAACAACCTTATCTGAAACACTCCACTGGAGGAAAGGGTCATTCTTTTGCACCAGTGAATTATCTGTTTCCACATTAAAGCATGAGAAAAATTGAAAAGAGGGTTCCATTATTTACTTAACATAACACTCTATCCCCCTTAAAAATGTGGCAATTTCTCCCCCACAGGCAAGAAGTCAATGTCCTTCAGCAAGGGTCTGTAGCTGTCCCTAAATTGTTCCCCTTTTCTTCCTTAGCTTTTAGCATAATTAAGCACCTCCTGCTGTCTTATGGCTGGCTGTTACACTCATGAGTAAGTGGTTAATTATCAACTGGGGAGAAGGATAAGTACTTATTTTTCAGTTTGTAGCAAGCCAGAATTATTACTCATGTTATGCTTATATATCATAATGCACTTACAAAATAATGATCACAAAACAAAAAGAAGATTAGTGACCTGGCTTCCTACAAATAAAATAAATTCAGTTTTTAACAACTTATCCTGTTCTACCCCACCAAACTGATAGTCAAGGAAGCCACACAAAAGAAATAAAGCTGTAGATAGAAAGAAGAAAGATGTTCAAAGGAAGCAGACCTGTGAACGCTAAGAGCACTGTGATAGGACACCCAGGTGCTAAATGTTTGTTTTTTAAAAAATGACAGTTAGGTCTGAACTACCACAGAAAATATTGGAGTAAAGCTAGTTGACCATGATGTCCCTGGATTGTCCATAAAAATGAATGTGTGAATTGTAGCAGTTCCTGGCTCGTGGGGAAACAGCCTTGGTTTGACCCTATCATAGATCCCCAGTTTGACCTCCTATCCCAAATTCACATTCTGCCAGGCTGTTGTTATGTGTAAAAGAACAGGGAAGGTGAACAAAGCTGGCAATACCTCACATGGTTCTCATCTTTTAAAGCAGTTTTCTATGCCTCTCCCTACTTCCCATAGAGGGCATATACGGACATGCATGTTTTGGCTTTGCCACCTGCAGCTGTCAAAACAGCTTTCAATTTTAAAGTTTAATTAGTCATTCTGTGTGTGCCATTTAAATTCCTAGTTCCCTCAAACAGCAGATGAAGCAGCAAAATTATTCTTGTATTGTACCATTTTTGGAGTGCTAGTGTGGGATTCACAGAGATTACTGCTCTCCCACAAGATAAAAATTCCTCGCACATACAGAATGAGCATATTGGACTAAAAAAATAGGATAAATAGGAAGCTTCTCTCTGACACCTCATCTTGTATGTATATTCAACCATGTAGTTCAGATACAGTCCAAAAATAGTTTTCTTACCTCATTGGCTGCTTGTGTGAATGAGGTAAAATGTGATGGCGTTAATTAAGGAAAGTGTTTTTACTTCTCAAACTATACTTGCCACACACAACCAGTACAGTCACTTGAACAAGAAAGTAGGAAGTTCAGGTCACCAGGATCAATATGAAAACAGTGGGGGCATCTGTTGCTATTTCAGACAGATCTGCAGTTCACATCCCTCTCAGCCTTCACATCAACTCATTTTCCACAACCTCTGTAATAACCCCAGGCTGCTGCTGCTGCAGCTGCTTTAGGAATCTAGTAATAGACTCTACAGGAACTGGAATGAAGCTTCTAATTCACTTTGTGCAAACCAGTAGAAGTCCAATATAGAGTACTGACTTATTGCTGGACTGTGAAGCAGCCAGATACATACTACATTTAATTCGCTTATTGGCAGATATGAAATCCAAACAAGAGTAATTCCTTATTAATAACTCCATGTGGTTCTGTCTGTCTCTTTAGCTTTAAATGAGTAAAACACTCTTGGCTACAAAATAATGTAAGGATTTTAGTTTCTATCATCACACTTTTACACCATTTAAAAGAATACAAAATCGGAGTAGTTGCAATAACCATGTGGTCAGGTCTTCCCACAAGTAGTAATTAGTTAAAGGTAAAGCTTTAGTTATCAGTGAAACCTTGGTGACTTAACACTGAGAAAAGTTGAACTTTATTTTTTTTCTCCTTTCATCATGTTTTGGAGTTTTTTTTTTAAAAAAAATAGAATGCTACACCAACATCTGACAGGGAAGGTGTTGGTGGTCCTGGCAATTCCTGGCCGAAAACCTATCTGGTCATTCTCAACCAGGGTCAGGGCTTTTTCAGCCTTATGTCCAGCCTGATGGAACTCTGTCAAAGACCAGGTCTCTGCGTGACATAGCACAGTTCTGCAGGGTCTGCAAGATGGAGATGGTCCACCAGGTTTACGGTTGAGGACAGAAGCAGTTTTCTTAGCTGGCCTCCCCTCCCCTCTTGAGAGCCAGCTATGGTGTAATGGTTAAGAGCAGGTGCACTCTAATCTGGAGAACTGGGTTTGATTCCCCACTCTGCTACTTTTGCTGTGGAGACTTATCTGGTGAACCAGATTAGCGTGCGCAGTCAACTAAGGTTGGCTCAACCCCCCCAGGAACCCCCTAGCCCACCCCCAGACATGCCAATGTCTGTAGTTACGCCAGCACAGCCCTAGTGCAGGTAGCCTCTGTGGTGTCTGCCCACTGCCTGTTTGCCCTCTCCACAGGCATAGGTGCCACCTACATCAGTGGAGTATTGGTGCAAATGCATTGATGCAAACCCATGCCACTTCTCAATTGTGTTTCCCCCGTAACCCCTGATTGTGCTGCCCATGATTTTTATATAATTTAATTCTGTGTTGACAGTTGCCTGAGCTCAGTTTTAGTCAGGAAGGGTAAGATAAAAGTATAACAAATACATAAAATAAAAAATGTGTTCATTGGTCATCTCAAGGAATGAGATTTTTTGAAAGAAAGAACTTTTGCAGTTTAGAACATATTTGCTTATAACGTTAGACATTGGGGGACTCTATCTTACTTTGGTCTGCTTTGACCAGAGGGGGCTTCCAGGCATAGAAGGGTTATTTTACTTATTTAAACATTTCCACCTCCCTTTTCTCTCACACCAGACCTCACAGCAGTTGACAAACAAAACACAAAAATACAATTTAAACAAAGAGGAAAAAAATGCAATACTGCAACACTCAGGGCTGGTATGGAGTGACAATGTTGACTAGAGCCACACCCGAGTTAAAAATGTCAGTCATGAAGTGAGAGAACAGAGGTTCAGATGGTAGAGATGGCTCCAGTGCCTATTGATAGGAGATGCTGAGGAATGAATGGACCTGGGGCCTTCTCCAAGCAGGGCATTTGCTCCACCACTGAGCCACAACCCTTCACCCCAGGGGTGGCTATACTTGTCATTTTAAAATTACTATTCTTTTTTCCTAAAAACACCAGCACCAATCACATTTCACTTACCAAAGCTAGTTTGTCTCCCAGCAGATTGTAATCTCTGAACCTGAAGGTTCCATTTAGCTATCATAGCTAATAGCCATTGTTGCCCTCCATGTATTTGTCTACTCTTCATTTAAAGCAAACTAATTCAGAGGCCAAAACCATGCATTGGAACCTCAGACTCCATAAGTTAATTATACATTGTGTAAAGTGGAACTGTGAGACTCCACAGCCAATCAGTTTCATTGGCTGGTCTGAGTTCTGGTATCAGCAAGGGAGAAAAATGTCTATTTTCCATTCTATGCATAATTTTATAAACAAAAAGAAGGAACTTGCTTTACTAACTGATTCAACATTCCCTTTAAGTTCCGTTGTCTTCTGTGGTGGCAGCTATGCCAATAAAAATGCATATTCTGCAAATTAATGTGGGAAAAGGAAACATTTTGCTAAAGTATGTAGGCTGCAAAAGAGGATAAACAAACCAAAGTCCCACATAAATAAAGAACTTAGTAGTAAACAAGATTGGATTTGTGACTAAAAACTAAGCATACTAAAAAGGGAACATTCAGCAGTCTATAACAAGAAAAACAATTGCTTTAAGATTCAGGAACAAGTATTAACATTTTTGATTAACTGAATTGTGGAGGACTTGAACACACACTCACTTAAAAGTTACCGAATGGGTCCAAAAATAAGAGGAATCCATAACTATCGTAAAAATAGCTCAGTACAGCAGTTAGCGGTACAGGGTAGGATGTAGGAGACCCAGGTTTGAATCCCCACTCTGCCACAGATGCTTGCTGGATTACCATGGGCCAGTTAAACACTCTCAGTCTAGCCTACTTCATAGGATTATTGTGAGAATAAATGGAGGAGAGGAGAATGATGGGAACTGCTTTGGGGAGTGGGGAGAAAGGCAAAGGATCGGTAAAAATTGATCAATAACAATACCTTCTAAGCAGTTGAATAGAATTCAGACCCACTGTTAGGCTTTCACACCTGTTGGTCTAAATGTTATAAATGCTGTAAACTAATAAAACAACAAAATTGTTTTGTTTTTATGCTGTTGGTTTTGCTGTATTGTTTTGGTTTGTCAGCTGCCTCAAGTACCAACCTAAGATGGCGCCAGGAGCAGAACGTTAGTAAAGAGTTTGTAAATACTCGGGTTGGCATTACCCCCTTGGCCGCAAGTTCCCGATGTTGACGCAACAGCCTGTTAAGTATTTCACTTGAGTTGAAGGTTAAAATAATTCTTAATGGCTCATTGGTCCCAAAAGTTCTGCGTAATTCGAATACTGACACTAGGTCAATAAACTTTGGCTTCTTCCTCAGTAAGATGCTTAGATGATGCCTGGCAAGTTCTGTGGAGTGCCAACTAGGGAGGAACCCCTGATATGCGAACACTCTCAGACAAACCTTCTTCGTCTCTAGCACTAGCCGTTGGTCACATATGTTATTCCCAAGGGAAGGGACTTCCAGGTTTGAATTAAAGCTACTGGAACCATGGATTTCCCTACATTGTAATGTTTTGGTAGAGTTCAGCCCAGCATTAATTGTCCTTAGCTCCTTGAATATAGCTGCCACGGTATCTGCCATAAAGGTACAGAAGTCAGAGAGAATCCCAGTTCCATTGGTAGGGTGGCAGCATCATAATGAGTCAGGTCATTAGGCATGGAGGGAGACGGTGGAGGTGTAGTATCATTACCATACTCTCTATGGGCTGTCACCGCTTCGGCGGCTCCTTTTGAACTCTCTGCATTAAGGCCCTCTCTAATAGTCAGGGAACTGCTATCCGAGATTGAACTCTTCAGCATGTAGCTTGGGGCCTCTCCACATCCCAAGGGCTGGAACCAATTTTCTGTGGGGATTGTGAACTCCTCCTGGAGAGCCTGACTTTGCTCCACTGGCACTTGTGAGCAAAAGAAGTTGCCAATTTTTAATTGTTTGGAGCATGGATTGGGGCTAGTATCTTCCCTATCACGACAACGTTTCTTACAGCCCATCTCACAATAGTAAAGAGTTCTGTGGTTTTATTCTTTCTGGTTATTTTTACCTATCTTAACCTAAATCCAATGGTGACTCACTTATTGGGGTTATTTTTCTCTTACTTCTGCTTTTCTTGGTTCAGGAACTGGCTATGAGGCTGCCCAGTTCTCGTTGTTTGCTTCTCTCCCCCCCCCCGCCCCGATATGGAGGGTTGGGGGTTCAACCAGAGGGTTGGGGGGTTCGACTGGAGGGTTAGGGATTCGACCAAAGGACTGGGGGATTCAATTGGAGGGCTGGGGATTCGACCGGAGACACTGGGGCAACTGCTGAGGTTTCTGCTCATTTCGGTCCTGAAGCTAGCTGGGTGAAATGGGAGGAACAAGAGCACTGGGAAGAGCGGAAACACCGTCGACAATGACAGCGGCAGTGGCAAGGTCGGAGCCAGGAAAATCCAGGCGTCCCTGGCAGGCTGTCATCTGTCATCAGTATGTGGATGACACTCAGATCATTCTGTTGATGGAGGGAGGGCCAGTTACTGTCCCTGCGGCTCTGCAGCACTGTTTGGAGGTGGTTGCTGGTTGGTTGAGGCACAGCAGGTTAAAACTGAATCCATTGAAGATGGAGGTCCTGTGGGTAGGTGGTGACGGGAGGTGAGAGGGTTTGTCTGCCAGTGATGGAGGGAGACCTCTTGTCGGTAGCCTCCCATACCCTTAGCCTGGGGGTTCGCCTGGACTTATCATTATCTATGGAATCCCAGGGGGCCGACATGACACAGACAGCGTTTTTCATCTGCGCCAGGCACAGCGACTGGCCCCATACCTCTCTCAGACCAACCTAGCCACTGTGATCCATGCAACCTCCAGATTAGACTATTGCAACTCACTCTATGCAGGCCTTCCCTTGAAGTTGATCTGGAGGTTGAAATTGGTCCAGAATGCAGTGGCGCAGCTCCTCACAGGGTGATTTCACACTTGAGAATTGACATAGAGTCGACTCATCAGGCTGAAAGAGTCGACCTACGTCAGTCCCCTCTTAACTTCCCACAGCAGCCGAGGTTGTCCTGCCGGAGTCGAGTTCAGAGGGCGGGATCACCTTGGCCTGTCATTCACTCGTGCCTGATTGGCTGCTGCATTCGGCGGGAATGTGAACATGCGTCCCTATTTTTTCCAAATTTTTTTACGTTACAGCTACGTAGCAACACAATGCTCAGCTGTCAGCAGTCAGATCAAAATGGCAACTTCCCCTCCAAAATGACAAACGTTTATAACACACCACCCAAAAGGAGGGAGGGATGAGGTGTGATTGATTGGGCGAAACGGTGCTGTGAAGGAAAAATGTTGCTGGTGCGAGTCTTCCGTTCTGCACATGCCCAAAACATTAGTCTGTGATTGGCTGAACGGGCGAATCGATCCAACGAAGATTCCCCACTCTTGTCAGCTTCGCTTGAGTTCAACCTAGCTTCGCCGGTTTACCCACCTCAAAGGTGGAGTCGAAAATTTAATGGCAGAACGGAGCAGAGCAGGACGAACCCATGTCAGATTCACCGGATGTGGGGAGCACTTGGGTTGAACATAGGTCAAACTTGAGTTCACACGGTAAGTGCGAAATCGCCCACAGGTAGTTCTATGTGAGATCACATCTCTCCTGTGCTGTGCTGACTGCACTGGCTCCTGTTGGAGTACTGGATCATCTTCAAGGTGTTGGTGATGACCTTTAAGGCATTCTGCAGCCTGGGGCCCTCATACCTCAGGGGCCATCTTTCCCCCTATGTCCCCACTTTGCTAGTGGTCCCTGTCCCCTCCATGGTTCGGTTAGGCTCCACCCAGGCCAGGGCCTTCAGTACCTTGGCCCCAATGTGGTGGAACACTCTTCCATCAACCATTAGGGCCCCGTGAGACCTTGGCCAGTTCTGTGGGGTTCTAAAAACTGAGCTGTTCTGCCGAGCATTTAGAGGAGAGTAACCATTGATTGCCACCCATAGTCTCCCATCATTGGACCACCCCCCATGATAAGGAGCTGAATTCAATTGTTTCTGAATTTGATGGGATTTTTATTGTCATCTGTAATTTTGTTCTATTTTTATGTTTAATTATGGTTTTATGGTTGTTGTGATTTTAATGTTTGATTATTCTGTTCACTGTCCAGAGCCCTTTGGGGGTGGGCGGTATAATAAATTTAAAAATTAAATAAATGAAGTAGGTCTCTGGACCTACATTTTCTGAATAAATAAATATTGCAAAGAATTTTTCAAAGAATGTGAAGACAGATTTCCAATGGGTAACTTCAAAAATATAAAAACTAAAACCCACTTTGGAGCCAAAGTCAAACTACCTACTCATACACACAGATGTATATCATTACATGTTAAGAAAAAGGTGGACACCAAGGCAACAACAACAATTACTGGACTTCATAGAATAGGGTGGATGGCAAACACTAATGGTGTCAGCATTTATTTGAACCACAAAGTTTCTCTATAGACAGACAGGGATTGCTACCTTGAGAATGACATATCACTCCAGCAAAATATGATGCACAGGTATTCACCAGACTCAAGGCCAAGCATCACCAGATCCTATTCCCAGGTTCATCATTATGTTTTCCAGTCATGTTGGCCTAGGAAGTACAACCAATTCATTTTTGACATTTTAACAGCATTTCAGCACTCCTTAGAATTAGTCATTCAGGAACCCTTGAGATTATTAATTAAATTTTTCCATTTGATAGATCTCAAAAGGATGACAAGTCTCAATTAAAAGCAACATTTCAGTGACTGAGAGAGAAAAATATCATTGTTTATTTATTTTTTATTCAGATTTTGCCCCATCTTTTCCCAACGCATGGGAGATAACACAAGTGCAAAACAGATTTTGTAGAATTCTATGGGCATATGTTTTCTAAAAATAGGATTTTGACAGACATAAAGAAAATATTGATTGTTCAAACAGCAAAAGCACTTACGGCCAAATCTAGAGGGAGGCCAAATCAACTTGTGAAGGCAGTGTAGGCCCATGCCAGTGGATTTGCCTTCCCCAGGGCACTTACCACAACAGAGGGGCAAACACACTAATGGGTGGATACTGCAGCCCTCCTGGATGTCCAGAGGCAATGCTGGGCACTGCATCAGCGCTTGTACATCACAACCAGTCCCACTGGCATAGCCAGGATGTGCCAGAGACATACCTGGGAGTGGAGCCAACATTATTCAGCTTCTACCCAGGCTTTGCTGCCAGGAATGTGGTGCCTGACACCTTGGACTTACATCACCTGAAAGTGTGGTGTAAGTCCATTTAGCCCTATGGAAAGCTTTGGGGGGAGGGACTTCATTGTAGCTGCCACCTGAATGCCCTCTGTGCTTGGGCTGTGGATTGGACTGCCTGTAATATACACAAGAGGAAACTTAATGGAACTAATTAGTGTCAAGATTCATCCATGAATGTTCCATATTCATAGAATCACTATAGTTTTTACAAAGTGTAATGTACAGTAGAAATGGGACACAATAAAAGCTCTACTGAATATAGAAGAAATATTAAGCAGCATCTCTGTCATAACCAATTATGGCTGTGACAAGCCCTCTGCAGTAGAATTATTTGGATGCAATTGGGCCATGCCCTGAAATGTCAGTTGACCGTATATTAAAGACACAGCTTGTCTCTCAGGCTGTGACATGTTTATACAAGAACACCATTAATACACATAGCACAACAGTTCTTGGAAACAGAGAGAAAAACTTGTGAGATTCATCTTGAATCTACATGGAAACAGATTTGTTTTGGACAAAGACCTCAAGAAATTATTTTTCACTTTCCAAATTCAAAACCACAGGGATTGAAAGACAAAAACTTCACCTACAACTCTGACCTTTCACTGTACATTACAAACTAGGTAATGACCTCACAGCCAACAACCTTTTTGCTATTTATATAATCCATGTCAAGTGAAACATTCCTAATCCTGTATAGCAGAAGCACACATCAGATTTTTGACACACCCAAATCAGTATTATGTTTCCAAATTCTTGTATGATCATCACAAAGTAATTTTATAGAAGCGAAGATGGCAATTAACTGATGACAAGCTAGAAAAGTACGAAGAAACTTTAGAGAGTTTGCCAAGTAAAAGAGAAAAGATCACCCAGATATCCCAAGAAGGTCCAATCAGTCTCTATACAGTACCACATGTATAACACTACTCACCCACCATGGTTACAAAGGGAGCGTAAAACAAAGCTACTGCTGTTACAAGAAAAGGTATGGTTTCTGCAAGCACATGTAATAGCAAAGGAACAGTGCAAATATTTCCTGCCATGCTTTATCCCTCAGAAAAATCTGCAAAATGGGATGTGGGATATCTCTGCAAACCTGAAGGAAACCCCAGGATGCAGAAAAATCTGAAATCTTTTTTAAAAAGATGTTGAGGATCAAAACTTTTCAAAATTCTAGAAAAGAATGATTTGTGAACTCTAATAAGACTAAGTTCTGAGATCTCAGTGGCAATTTTGGATGTTGCTTGGCAACCACAATAATATTGCTAAGCTTTCCAGGCTTGAGTTTTTGGAAAGAAAGCCATGAGGTGAGGAGGCCAGAACAGCATGGCAAAAGATCCCACCTCCTGCCCCTCGTCATGTCCTCTCATGGAGGAGGACTCATTGGGGTCAGGCCTAGCAGTGGTTACCAGTAACTACCAGGGTTACTGGTGACAACTACTGCTCAATTCAATCAGGTCAGTGGTGACTGCCACACAGTTCTTTCAACTTGGCCATACTTTTCCCTGGAAGAAGTTGCCAGGACAGGGAAGGATGGAAAGTTGAAGACAGGGGATAGGTTGGCTAGTGGGTAGGAAGGAGAGAAGAAAGCATGAAAAGAGGAGAGAAACTATTGGGGCTTTGAGGGGAGCAAATGAGGAACTAGGGGGCATACAGGTAAAATGAAATGCCCCTCACAGGACCTTGTGGGTCTTCAATTATTAGTTTCTCATCTGAAATGGAAATTCTACTGTACACTTGCACAGACTTGTTGTGAAGATACACAACTAAGAAAGGAAAGTTCAAAGCTAAACCTTTGGATACATTGTAAGAAGATATGAATTGTTCCTAGTACCAAATACAGGGGGCAACTGCTCAGTTCATTTGATCACCAACTTATATTATCAAAAAATTACACTTTTGTCTCATATTTCTACTAGTCTGTGCTTCTAGAAACAAGACGTTCTGGTAGTTGTTATGAACATGAGCTATTTCTGGAAAAAATCTCTGAAATGAAGTTGGATGGAAAATAACTGGACATTTATAAGGGCTCAGCAAATTCCCTCCACCTGACACAAAGTGAAAATATGTAGCAACTATGTGAAAAGTTTTATTAAGCTTCTTATATACTCATTTAATTAAGATTAATAAAAGGCAGTTAATTATGTGGCCATGGGGAATTAGAAAATTTAACTGAGGATTATACACATACACAATAAATATTACATTGCTGTTTTCCCTGAAAATTTAAGAAGGGGGCTGCTATTTATTTAATTCAATATACTGGACCTGCCATCTCACTCAGCATTCTTCTGATATCATCAGTGTTTATTACTTTTTTCTGTTCCCATAGCCTTATTAAAAGACACTCAACAAAACTGGAATCTACTGTTGTTTTCTGATTCTAGACAAGATTTTTTGTAATTCCATTTGGATGTACAGTGAGTCTGATGACTTGACAAAGTCAACGGAAAGAATGTTGGTTGGCAGCTTTTCAATAAGAGAGTAGCAAGGGTGATGAAAATAAGTTCCTTTGGACCAGTTCTAACACCATAATTCAGCACTAATGAATAGCAATGCTAGCTAGACCACAATTCAAAAAATAGGCAACCTGTCATAGAGTTGCCAGTTATGTGCCTTTAACAGAAGCTACATGTGCAGACACTGGAAGTACACCTCAGGAGTACATCCTAATTTATTCAGTGACGCCTACTTAAAGGACAGGGTTTTTAGGTTTGCTGCTCCAATCTCAGTTTTTCTTAAGCATGATAACGAAAATGGAGTATATTCCCACAGGACCTCTCAGGGAGGCAACTTTTTCTGTACCTTCAGCCAAAGGTTTGCATCTAATGTAAATGGAAAATGACATAAGCCTTGAAGAATATAGCATTAAAACCAAGCTGGCATCTGCCATCAAGGAGGCAAACTCTCCCACAAGAACTTACGGTCCACAGAACTTCAGTTACCAGAGCACTCAGTTACCTCAGGGCTGCCTCGGTCGAAATTGATGTAGCTGAAGGCTTTGTGGGTCTGTGCAGGATTACTTCTTCTCTTTTCTTGTACTCAGGATCTATGAGGCTTCCTTTCCCATCCTTTGGGAGAACTGATTGCTCCTGACAAAATGATGTCTACTAAAAGTACATGGCAATGCTCTATTTTTTCTCCTAGAGCAATATAATATTTCTGGTACTTCCCTGGTGAATGACATATTAGCCCATTCTTTTTTTTTCATGACAGCATCACAAGACTCTAGAAAGGAGGTTGTAATCTTAACTCCTGTTTGGGGAAAACTTTTTACAAATCCTTTCGGATTGCATAGACTAGTGACTGCCGGGGGTTCTGGTTGTTCTGGGCATTTTTAGATCACCCTCACAGCCTTGCTTAGTACATCTAAGAAGGACTCAGTGTGAAATAGCGTTCCCAAGAAGGAATCAGTATCACACCAAGGATTTCAAATACGGAGCAGCTGGATGCCATTTATATTTATTATTGTATTTTTATTGTATTATATTTATTATTGTATTTTTATTGTATTTTATTGTATTGTATTTATAAGATTTAGCTTTTACTGTTTTATCGCAGCTTTTAAAGATTTTGCCATTTTATTATGTTTATTGTTGTACACCGCCCGGAGCCCCTCAGGGATAGGGCGGTATAAAAATCTAATAAATAAATAAAAAATAAATAATAAATCATTCCTTGGCTGAAAGTTATTCATCCTCCCTTTCTGAATGAATTGTGGAGCTCTTTAAGTCTGTTTTCATTTTCCATTGGGGAACATCAACAGGTCCAGTGGCACTTTTTGTAAGACGTCTCCTTGGACAGAGCCCCCCCCCCCCCCCCAAAAAAAAAATGCCGTCCTAGACTGGAATAGTGGAGGTGTAGGCTTGAACAGCAACTCACTTTCCTTAGACCACCAAGGAGCTGACCTGCTGGACTAGACAGGCTCTTTTAGCTTCTTGGCTGCCTGTGTGCTCTTTTAGACTGCAAGTGACTGCTTGAACAACTAAATCCAGGAAAAAGGGAACTGCACTTACATCAGTGGCACTTCTTCATGCAGCATGATCCATCTTCCATTTTCTGTCATCTGGACTTTGGCAAGTTCCTTCTAAGACCCTGAAGGAGTCTGTGGAAAAAACTGAGGGCCATAGAATGGAGGAAATTCAAAGTTAACGTGTGACCTTGCCTCAGGAAATAGAACTCTGTGATTGATTGCAATTGTTCAGCAGGATGGTCCATTCAATTGAGAAGCTATTTTGATGTGATGTCACCCCATGGGTCAATAATGACCAGTTCTTGCACAGGGAACTACCATTACCTTTACAAAAAGAGCCGCATTTTCATGTCAAAATACAACACAGCCCATTAGCACAGTCTCCAGAACGTTACTGTTTGGAAAAGTGGGGAATGCATAATGATATGCAGGTCCAAATAACAGCTTAAAATTATTGTTTGGTTTGGCAGACTCCATTGATTTGTCAGTTTTGATCGGGAAGAATTATTGTGGTGTGCCAAACTGTGGTTTGAGAAGCACAATTCAAGCCACCACATGCTATGAACACTGGGAAATCCAAGCTGTCAAAAAAAGAAACTCTGGCCTTATGTACAGAGTTGTCAGGTGAATCAGCCCTTGGCAGACTATTTCTAGAGCTCTTATTAGTGTTCAGTTCACTTCACACACATCAACAATTCTTAATACAATCCTGAAAAATAGAAAAATTCCTATTCGGCAGACAGGACGAAACAAACGATTTGCTTAAGGTCACCAAGTTGAGTACTTGACTGAGGTGATGGCATTTGAACTGGGGATTTCCTATCCCACATTTTCTGCCCAATGCAACAACTCTTCAGACAAGCCAGGTTGAGTTCTTGTAGAGTGAGCAGGAAGGAAGCCCTGTTAATCTTCACTTTTAACCTTTTTAGTGATTCTACATTGGTATGTTTCAAATGTCACACAGTGAGTCTGACTTTTATGGTGATTAAAATTACACAGAACTTCTCGAAGGGATTTACTTTCTATATCATGAAACAGCAAGAGTGACAAATAGGCTTGGTGATTTGATAAACTCAAATTACAGAAAAATTCGAAGAAAGCAATATTAGCTGGGGGGGTCTTCTTCTACCAATTTAAAAACCCAGATTTGCAAAAAAAATGTATATTTTAATCACCCTACTATTCCTCAAGGCACATAGACTTGGGAGCCAGGGAAGGAGGGAGGGAGAGCAAAATCTCCAGGGCTTGGAAAGCATGCGTGATGCATGATGTTATAACATCATGTTGTTATAACGTCATGATGTTATAACGTCATGATGATGTTATACCATCATGATGTTATAACGTCATGATGTTATAACAACATGATGTTATAAGATCATGATGATGTTTAAACCCTCAGAGGGTTTCCTCAGAAGCGACACCCATTGCCACCAACCAAACTTATTCCCAGGTAAAGGATCATGACCAGCCAGCCTAGATGTGTGTGAGGGGTACCTTTCCATTCCCCCACCCCCCAAGGAATGCGGGCACACACATCAATGACATCGCACAGTATCAGGCTGCGTGTTTGCATCAGCACGTACTGCTGGCCTCTGCAATTGATTTGCTGCTACTTTTCCTTTTCCATTTCACCACAATAAGCCACAGCAGCACGTGGCCAGGCCCCGCTAGTAATGTTATAAAAAGTGGGGGAAGAACTGTTGGGAAACAGAGGAAGAACTGAAAGATTTCAGGTTTGGGTTTTTTAAACCAAATATTTTCAATAATAGCTCCAAAAAAAAAGCCAATGGATATCAGTTTTGTTCAGCTTTACTGAAAATTTCCAGGTTAAAAATAAACTGATCCTGAAATTTACTGATAATTTTTATCTGTGCTCGTGCCTGGTTACAAAATGATTCACAGTAGGGCAGTAAAGGAAATTCTGTGGCAGAAAGCACATTTGCTTGCTTGATTTTGACCTATCTCTCAATAAACTGTTCCAGGAATTTATTTGAGGTCAAGGTATACACTACCATTGCCAGAAGGAACACAGAAGGTACTTATCTATTGCTGTCATGGGAGTACTAAGGAGAGGGGTGGCTTGATGTACATCAACTTCAATTTCTACACTCATTGTTAGTGCTAAATTCTGTGGGGCATCAGTGGTAAATCAAGTCCAGATATGGCCCCCTGTTCAAAGGTGCAGAGCAATTATCTAGTTTTTCCCCACATATTGTTCCACATTTACTGCATTTGAAAGAAAAGAATTTGTCTCTAAGGCTGTTTTTCCACAGTCAAAATGCCCCGTGGTATATCCAGGAATGTGCCTGTAGCAGCACTTCTCACCCTGCTGGATCTAGCCCCTCATGACTGTCCAGTTCTTTCCTGGACTAGAGTCAGGGCCAGTGCAGTAAGCCCCAGCTGGTTCCCCATGAGCCCGGGGCTTGTCCATTAGCACCACAAGGTCTTCCGCAATGTCTTCCACCAGAGGTGTAGCTATAAGGAGGCGGGAAGTGCACCACATACCAGGCCGTGCACCTGGTGGGGTGGGCCAGAGCAGGAAAAATGACCCCAGTGCTGCTGCCGAGCAGTCTTCCACAGCAGCAGAAGCCACCGGAGCAACACAGGCATTCAAAAAGAACCTCCATTTTGGCATTTTTTTAAAACTGTGGAGCAAAGCCAGTGCTCTGGGGCAGCACCAGGGCAACAGCATGGCAGACACGGTGCAGCACTGGGAGCCATGGAGAACTCCCGGCTGCACCAAAGTATTCTCAGTGCCAACAAAGGCATTTTGCCAGTGAAAAATCGGCCTAAATTAGCTTTTTATATAAGAGACTACTCCAAGAAGTCTTTGACTGGCTAGGGTTACACTGCATGAACAACCATATGAGGATCCACGTCAGTTACCCAACTTGTGGAGCTTGGCATTGATTTCTATATGGCTACTCAGGGATCTTGATCATGTAATAAATGCAAAATATGCTGCTCCTTTTTATGTCTTCTGTAGGACAAATATTTCAGCCATATTTATATTGGAATTTTGGTTTTGTCCTTAAAGACTAATGTACATATCTTGTTTAGATCACAAAGTGATCATTAAATCCTTTTAACCAGTAACACCTTAAGCTCATCAGAGTTAGGAAAGAGATGAATACTCTGCAAAAGAACTACCAGATAAATATCTTTTCACATACAGAACGGCTTTCTCTAATAAATTCACCACAGTCGCCACAAATACCACCACATAGCCATAGCCAGATTTCTGGGCTAGTGCTTGTATCCTTTCCCCCTCACAGAATGTAAGTGTCAGTAACACAGAAAGAGTTCAAAATATGCAATGACACATTACAGTAGCAAATATGTATGTCCCAAATCCATATTTCCTGTGGTAATGTGAATGCAGGGGTAGGAAGGTATTTGCAGAAAGATTCCAAATTCTCAGCTGTGGAGGTGGAGTCACTTAACCTTTCCCACGCCCACCAGTTCTTCACACAGATTACTTCTCTCATTGGCAATTATTTCCAATCCAAGCCTGGCTAAAGAAAAATACAGGTTAAAGGTGATCTTGGGAAAGAGAACATTGTAAGGAAGAATTGCTGGGCACAGGAAGATAAAGCATCTGCCAGTTCTCCCCTCAGATATCCCTTCCTGAATATTAGCATAGGAAACCAGGGTTTGCAGAGGGAATTCTTCACTCAGTTTTGAGAAGTCCAAATTTTGGGTTGTTTCAGATGATGATGCCACAGATGTCTGAATTCTGTGGTTCCATTAACAATCATTTTAATAGAAGGTAGTTTCTTGAAATAGATATCTAAATACGAACATGCAGGAAGGGGGGATTTGTTCCCAAAAGCCTGAGTAACTATTGCATAGATTAATGCAAAAGTTCTTCACTTTCCTTAATTGTTTATTTAGAACTATCTACTGACCTAGTAAATGATGAAGGACTACCATACATAATGTGAATAAAAGAAAAACAGGAGTGAAGATTTTTACTATGATTATTGTGGTGTATCTGAAATGAATATAAGATCATGTACATCTTCTTTGCCAAGAGACTAACAATTGAATGTTGAGATGCCAAACAGAGGTCTGTGACTTCTTAAGAGCAAACTCCTAGATAAGAGGTCACCTTCCTTGACTCTCCAAGGTTTTGTCCTGGATCTTTCTTGACTCCTCACTTGGCCAAACTCTGAGCAATCTACTAAACATAAACAGTAAAGCAGAAACAGCCTACACCTCTTCTCCATCTCCATCCCCAAAATTTTACTCCTGTTATAGCACCTATTTTCATGATCGCCAGTATGCCAACCCCACCTCCCAATAACCCCTTATAAACCCAACAGCTCATTAGTTTTACTGAGAAAGTATGGAATTTCATTTTCTGCTATAAAGTTCAACTGCACCTTGAAATTTCTCTTGCTTTTTAAAGCCTTTGTTTTGATCATATAAATAGCATTTTCAAGTTCAAGAACTTGAACTCCTTGCATAGTAGTGTGTGTGTGTGTGTGTGGAGGGGGGGGGGGTGTTCTATTCAAAAAGCACCTTGTGGAGCCACCTCCACCCCCAAAAGTAGACTGAATATATCCATAAAGAGCAGCTCTGGTCAATCAGCTCATCATACATTATGAGCAAATTGTGGATGACCATGATGGTGGGTGATGAAAGAAGGGTGAATGCACAGCCTTGAACTAGCAGCTTCAATTTGTGTAAGCAATTTTACAAATGTTACTTTTAATTCAGAATTTGGATAAGTACTCTTGGATCTTACTCTTCAGAGACATTTTTCATCTTTGAGAGAAAAAAGTAATAAATGACATTTATATAAGTCCAACGAAGGAAAGAAGCATAAATACATAAAATTAAAAAAATACAAGCCAATGGTTATTGCTAGTTTCCTATCATTGGTCTTTTAAAAGTTCCATGGGTTCTGTGCTATGGAACTTCCTTCTTGAATCTGACTGTCCAAACTGCTGCATTACATCCTCAGCAGCAAAGACATTCCTGAGATGCTCAAAAGCATAAATTGATAACCTTCCCATTTATTTGTTCTCAATGTCTGCCAAACATATGTAACTCAGCCACCAAACAGAGGTTTTATTAGCTCATAGGATTCTTTTCTATTCATAAGCCTCTTGTGCACTGCAATCCTAAGCAGGCCTTGTCAGAGTCTTTCTGAAGTCTGCTTAATGGAGCTTACTGTCAGGAAAATTTTCTTAAGATTCCACTGCTGGACACTTAAAAGGGCGTGGGAGAGAACAGGCTTGTGCTAGCTTTCCATACCTCGGAGAGGGAAGATTTTAAGAAAATCACACAGCACATTGCTTGTACACATATATATTTTAAAAAACCAGTTTTTAAAATATGAAATAGGTATGCAAGACAAATTATACATTATTTTAAAACATTTGTTTTTATTTAAATATTAAATAAAACACAACTAATAATTTGGTATACATCTCTCATTTAGCATAATAAAATGTTCAGTCGTGGTAAAAAATAAAAACTATACATCTTAAACCAATCACACAGCATCTTTAAATAATCTATTGCACTGCAATCTGCAGAACAGCACTGTCAAAATCTATTCTCCCCCCCACCCCACCACACACACACACACACAGAACAGAACAACACACAAACCCTGAAATGCTGAAAATGACCAATCTCTATTTTGGAAACGTTTCAAAGCATTTTTCTATATCAACTGGAATATGGAAGGGGAGGGGTTCACTAAAAGTAAAGTGCTTTTCAATGCGCAGAACAAGAAACAGACGTTGTTTTTGTGGCCACTTGATCTATGACACTGGGGGGGAAAATCAGACAGAAAAGAAGGAACTGAAACAGTTGTTTAAAAGTGAGCCTGCTTCCTTATGTAAATGAAGGCAATATTGCTGCTTTGTGACACTCATTGTCTCACTCATTTTTTGTCACTGCTGCTGACCACAGACCCAAGCCAGGAGCCTCTGGAGCTTCTTCTGCTCAAAAGGCACCAGTCAGAGAGAGTGAGATAATTTCCTTTCACCTTGAAGATTCCAGACTGCACAGCAGCACCATCAAGCTGAAGACAGATCACTATTGATCCTGTACATGAACAGGCTGAAAAACCACAGACAGAGCCATGTAACATTTGTGTCTATTTGCCCCCTCCCCACCCCAACCCTCCCAACAGACAGACAGTCTTTGGCTTATTTGCTTTAAAAATACCTTTAAAAACATACATAATGCTGCAGGTTGCAAGAAGCTGTAGTCACTGAAGGCACCCCTGGGTTCCATTTAAAGAAATGGGTCCTTAAAGAGTTAAACAGAATGAAGCTGGTTTTAAACATGGCATTTGTGAACCAAGCTGGTTCACTACTTGCTCACCTGCTACAGAACTTTGACCTTCTTTGCCACTAACAAATTGCTGCAGGATCAAAGGAGGTCACACTGTTTTCTCCCTCTCCCTCTCCCTCACCCGTGTAATGTCCAGGCCTGGCTTCCATTGTCATGAACGGAAGCCATTCTCTGGTCTGAGAGAGCCAATGCGAAGAAACAACTGAAGCTCATTTCAGAACTTAAGAAGTAGTGTACAGTGTTTTTCAATTCCTATACACATGAGCACATGCACACACACACATACAAACCACACATAAAAATGCCTATTTAAAAAACAACTCATCTATTTGAATGCAGAACAACAAAACCGAGAACTTGCACTATCTAACTCTGTTTAGCTTGTTCATAAAGAGAATATCTGTAGAGTATCACTTTGTGCTATTCTGTTCTTTTAAACTGTCAGTATAATCATCAAAACCTCTGAATATTGCACTTTTCCCAATGAGTCGGTTCAGTTTGGACCCTGATAATGAAATGCATTAAAAAAACTCATTAGCAGCGGTAACAAATGTGTACAGCACTGGAAAAAAAACCTCATAGGCAGCCTCAATGCAATGCTGGGGTTTTGGGGATACAGGAGGCTTTGAAAAAAACTAAAATAACATTATTTTAAAAGTCTTCCCATCACCGCTGCAATATAACTCCATGCCAATACATAAAATATTCCTACCATTCTGAACAAAGGCAACATGAAAGCAATCTGTAGCTTGATAACAGGGAACAACTATCCCAAAACTAAATTAATTGCTTATGATGACTACAAACTATTTTTAGCTATTGCATCTGAGCTATTAAGCAAAAAGTTCACAGCTTTCTGTTAAGGTACAAATGTTTGAGTAGGGGAGTGGGAATATATAAGCAGAAGAGGTACAGGTTCCTTTAAAACAATTATCAAAATACTTTCACCATTGTTCATCTATCTGTGCATATTACTTGCCACTTCTGCGCTTTGTGTTTCTTTAAGAAAGAGGTAAGCATCTTCACAAATCCATAGAATAAATATTGTGAATAGGCCAGCTCTGGTCCCTTCTTTGAAAAAGCCATTCCCTGCCATGCCACAACTGATTACCTTTGAAGTCTTGCATAACAGCAGAGCTGTATTGGCCTGATTTTAATACAGTACCAGAAAAGTGTTCTCCCTGCCCCCAACCCCCAATTCCCTGTCATTGCTTTCTTTAAAAGGTTTTTCTTTCTGTTTCTCATTATATTTGTTCAGTGCAAGGACTGTTGAAGCCATGAGAAGTATATATATTGCTTTTTTATCAGTTCTATAAAGTTAGGAGCTAAACTGAGCAAATGGCCTCTTCACATACTTCAAACATTTTATTGCTTCTGAGAGTTATTCACTGTTGGAAAATACAGTCAGTCACCCTTGCTCAGATCTTAGTAAGAGTAGAATTTTTTCCCAAAAGAGATGCATGAATTCAAAGAACAGGAACCCTTCTCATTTGACCAAGACGAATTTTCCCATCTGGGCCGCAGTAAGATCCTCCATTTCACAGTCCCTGTGCTGCAAACTGATGGCATCATAGGCTGAAGATTGCATCGCAAAGCTATTTTGCTGCGAAAACATGGAGGCAACGGGGGATGCATTGTTGCTAATGTGCAGGTGTGTGTCTAGAAGATGAGCAGCTGAAGACACTGGAGAGATGCCAACACTAAAAAGGTGGGGCTGCAGAAGCTGGGTGTTGCTGAAGGCCAATTCTAATGAGTTCTCACTTTGCAATTCAGACAGGAGGAAGGAACTGGATGATTTACTGCCTTTTGTGTCAGACAAGACAATGGTGTGCGATTGAGACACCTGAGAAGGCTGATGACAGGTTGCCTGGTGATGTTGTAACTGAAGCATCCTAAACAGAAGAATGAAGAGATTATCAGTTTTTAATAAGCCTCCTTATGTTTTTCACAGAGCATACCCTCAGTCCTCATGTCATATAGTAATTGCTAGCTATTAGAAGCAGGTACTTTCACAAGTCATGACATTACAGTCGGTATCTAATACAATCAAGAAACTACACATAAACATCCTTTACGAAGCCATGATACCCACTTCTCTTGTGACCTGGGACCATATATGTGCAGGGGAATAAGGATCATGTTGGCCCATCCAATTCTCTGTGGTGCACTAACCTCACCTTCTTTCACCTCATTTATTGTTCACAAGTTCAACTTAACGTTTGCACAAGTGTCACTATGTTACTATGTCCAGCAGTACACTGGGAGCGTGTTGTGTCCAGCCCTTTGCTCTCACCTCTGTTGCTGAAGGACCTCTTCAAGCAGGTTCCTGTTCTCCCTGGTGCTGCTGCCGCCACTGCTGTTCTCCCCACTGCCGTAAACACCTGAGCCATTTTGAGTAAATATGAAAAAGGACTCATCAAGCCTTTCGAGACCATCCAGCACGCAGAGAAGGCGACTGGTACAGCTGCCCGAGCCAGCCCTTTGATTTTATTCAGACCCAAAAAACCCTTCGCTCTAGCATTCTTCCGCAGCTGCTGTCTAAATGCTTTCAAGCCTATGAAAAGAAGAAAGGAAAAACATACATTACCTGTAAATATTTTCCTTGGACATAAAATGCCTTGTCTGACTTTCTACAATATCATGTTCCCCTAAACCAAAGTCAATCTTAGGCCATTCATGTTTGGCCAAAAACCAGCGCCCTCGGGACAGTAAAAACACGATCCCTGGGGTACTGTTTGTACAGCTGGCACTGCTGCATCACAGCAGTGCTGTGAACCCCCCACCCCCCAAAAAAACCGGTGTGAAAATGCCGCTTTTAAAACTTGCTCAATGAGCGAGTTTTTTCAAAAGTGGCGTCTTCCTGCCGGCGGGGTGTGAAGCGTACCAGTGTTAGGGTGCCACTTTTGGCTCCTCCAGTGTTCCCGTTCACCTATCTTTCCCAGACACGCCCACGCTGCCCTCCAACTCCCGGAGGTCGGAGGGCAGAGTGGGTGTGTCCCTCCAGCCATCCAGAGCTGCACAGGGAGGAGAGGTAGGTAAACAGGACAATCCATAGGCGGCTGTGGGTTGCACCAGTCTTAGCACTGCCAGCACGAGACCATGCAAACGGTCTTGTGGGTCCACCAGCATTAATTATGCTGGTGGACAGCCATTTCTGCCACCATGCAGAAACGGCCTTAGTTTGGAACTATTCCTTGGAATGCAAAAATAATTCATATTACAGCTTAAAGATTGTAAACAATAAAATTCAGAGGTTCACAGTATGCCATATCTTTGTGCATGTATGTATATGTTTTTATACACACACACACCCCACACCGTACTGTTGACATAGCAATAAAAGCATTACCTTGAGTTAATGAGGTATCAGATGCTCTCCTTCCTTCCTGAAAGGTAACAGGCAACAGAGAAGCACCACCCATGCAGCTCTGAGCCTGTAAAACTGGTGTGTCTGACTGAGAAGTCAGAAATGATGATGTGACTCTGGCTGTGCCTGGGTGACCAAGGATCATTTGATCTTCTGAACAATTGCTCAGAATCACAGAGGCATCATTTGATGATGAAGTGAGGCAACTGTCAGAACTGGTTCCTTCGGTGGGGTTTGTGGATGAAGAAATCACTATACCTACAAGAAGATGACACAGAAGAAGAGAACAATCATGAAATCACACAGGACACAATCAAAACTGCTCAAAGCTATTCCCTCCATCTACAGAAAATCTGCCAGTTAAGTTAAAACCACAGACAGTACCAAAACAACACCAACAGCCAATACCAAACAAACCATCTGAAACTCACAGGGTTCGGTACAGACAGAAAATTATGGCAGCAGCATAATTTACATGACCTACAAGCACAGCAGAACAATTTTACTGCTAGATCAAATGATAAATGACATGAAGGATTATTCCTTCAGCAAGTTCAGCAGAAATAATTATCATTTTAGTTCTTAGGGGAAACAGGTAAGGGAATTGTTCATACATCTATTCTATCAGGCTTTCAAAAACAAAACATATTGTAAAATATCTAAATCTCTACAGAAAAGAAAAAACCATAGGCGTTTTCACAGATATGAATGAAGCTGTACACATTCTTAAAACTGGTATCAGCTAGAATAGCTCATTCAACCAGCCTTAGTGCATGAGGGACTGAAGAAGGAAAATTTGTTAATTAGATTTTTAAATGTAATCCCTCTTTATAGATGTGTACCATGAGGAAAGAAAATACACAAGTTCCACATCACTCAGGAAAACCACAAAATTGGGGGATACTGCTCCAAAGAAAGTGGGGATCTTGTTGCTGAGAGACCACAATGCATGATCTCACGTTTCCATCTGTTGTGAGGAGAAAGCAGCTTCTAACACGGTTGAACAGGACGAATCCAGATTGGGAAGGGGAATCAGTGAAGGCTCACTGGGAGGCCAAACAGGGAAACAAGTGAGTACTGTGGAGCTCCATGGTGCCTGACCCATTTCTAGCTGCCGATTCCAGAGTTGTTCTGGCCTAATGTGGCACAACTGAGGATGTTTTGGGGGCATTCCCAGAGGCAGAGCTGACATGAGTCAGCTCCCACTGGGCTTTGCCCCCATGAACACCAGTGGCAAGGAAAATGGACTTACTGAAATTGGCCCTGGGAATCAGTCACCTGAAAGGGTGGTGTAAGTCCATTTACCCTCTGGAGGGTTTTTCGGTGACTGGGGGATTTTGAGGGGAGGTTTTTGCCTTCCCACACCACCTGAAAATCCTCTGGAGGTGGCAAGGTGCCTTCCCCAGCCTACTCTCTGTCTGGATTGAGCAATAGTGCTATACCTTTTCTAAACCTTTAATGGATTTTGAAAGGTATTAATCTCATTGGGAAAGAACTGAAAGTCTCTGTATAGTTAAATGAAAAAGGGAAAAAATTAAAGGTACATAAGAAGGCACTGAAGAAAGCACGTCACTGTTTTTTGTGTTATTACAAGCTCTACCTAATAAGAATCCTGAGGCTCACACTACCATCTACACATGGCACACACAATCACATTGTGTGCACTGGGCAAAAAGAGAAAGAAGTGTCACATTTCATTACTGACAGTCCTGGACTTGATGTGCTGGAAAAATACATTTTCTCTTCAACAAGTGAGCTATTTGGGGGAAAGTTATTGGAGATGGAAACAACAATTATGGGTTTATTGTACAATAAAAATAATAATCTACAAAGACCCATGGCAGCTAAATGGCCTGAACAATAAGTACACCAAACATATGAGCAGAAAGGCACAAGATCCTAATGTTATCATCCTGAAATTAATAGACTGAGACTGGAGTAATTCTGCACAGGATTCCGCAGTGAGTCAAGCAGCACACTCATGCTGCCGTTCTATGATCTAAAGAGGAAATGCTTTTCTAACCCTCAATCTATGCCCCACAGTCATTTTTTCTTCCAGCACTTACATGGTGGAGAGCACTGATAAAAATGACTTGTGACTTCGGCCAAAGTGTGCCTTCGGCTAGTGTTGATGGGGAGGCGGATTGGGTTGAAGGCTTTAATTTCCTCCTCCAGTTCCTTGTCCTGCCTGACCTCCTCGCTGATAGTGGTTTCCAGCAGGCTGTTTGGAGAGACTGATCGATTCCTGAAGAGACTGTTGAAGTTTGGATCCACAGGAAAGAACACAGGCTGGAAGGGCAAAGACATGGGAAGTGATAAAGTGCACTCGTTTGCTTCCTCTTTGCACCTCCTTTCAGAAGAATCCCCTCGTTATCCAGTTCCTTTGCCCATCTATACACACATTCCCCAAACAGTTTACACAACAATAAAACTAAGAGGGGATGTTTAAATTACTCTGGACTCTACTGCCCCATAATGGCCAGCCCCCAATTTTCCCCAATCAAATGCAAAATCAGGATAGTAGGAACACCAACCTGCAATGGGTTGCTGTTGTCATAATCCATGTCTACCTGTAATGGTGACTGAATCAGATTCTGAGGATGCTGGTAAAGCAGTGACGATCTCAATGTCTCACTGGAAAGACTGTCCTGAGGCAACTAAAGGCAAAAGGGATTTTTAAAAAAAGAGTTATTGCCAACTGCTATTCAGACAGAAACAAATATGAAATGCTGTACAGAACAACATGCAAGGATTAATTACAAAGACACACTCAAAGGGTGTGTTTCAGGATAGCAATATAGAAGGATGAGAGCTTATGGTAATGGAGGATGTGATAGAACTTAAGGCTCTGATGTTGAATAAAGGTAGATATCTTACAGTAGAATTTGGAGGTTCAAGTTTACAATAAACCAAGATCTATCTCTATCTCTCCCCACCCCCCTCTCTCTCTCTCACACACACACACACCAGAGCCCTTCCCTATATCCTGCAGGAAAAAAAATGCTTCATAGCCAGCAGCTTAAAAGTCATTTAAAAAATAAGCAATTCTGCTAGAAACAGAATTGCCTTAAAACAAGAAAAAGCCAATCAAAGAACAAAAATAGAAGTTAGCATGACCTTAAGAATGGCAGCATATAATTTTACCTCAACGTTGCTGAAGTCTGAGCTCTGTGGCCGTTGCTGACGGCCATTTGCTGGACGATTTGACAACTGATTGCTTCTGTACTCTTTGAGGCGCTCCAAAAGAAGGTAATAAATTGCAGCAAAATGGTTGTAACTGCTATTTTGTAGGGACTGGAGTAGACAGAATAAAGAGATGCAATTATAGCATTCATCTGGGTTTTTTTAAAAAAGTACTGCTACCTCTCAACTAAAGGATGTAAACCTAGAAGTATTTTCTTGAAAGTTAGCTGCCCTGAAAATTAGCAGGCAAAATTCCATATAACACATTTAAGCTCACAGCATAAGGAGGGGATTAACAGGGAAGGAATAAAAATGGACAAAAGTCCAGTGTGAAACAGCTAGGAAGTGTGCTCTGGGCAGTTTACAGACTGTGAACGTTTATGACAAAGAATACTAGAACTTTTAAAATGAAGAATATTCTCATTTTCATACACTTTATTTACAGTTTCTCCCAGCTTTGGTAGTAATGATCATTTCTAAATTTACTGACTTATACAGAAATAATTAGTGCAACTGTCCACAAGTGGACCTTTTTCTTCATCTGAAATCTAAGCATCAGATGCACTATTCTTTCCTAGAAAAGAGCCACTAAACTTGTATAAGAGGCAAGTACTCAGATTCTGCACGAGTCAAAGACTCACCTCAACTGTTCTCTGTCTGTCAATGCCAAGACTGTGCATAATCCCAAGGACCTGTTCATTGTAGTCACCCAGGTTGGAGTTGTAGTTTTGCATGGAAAATAACAAAGACTGCTGCTGCTGGAGAGAAGGATCTGCCTGCATCCATTTGTGCTGTTTTATTTGGGCAATTGTGATTCTTTTTGTAGGGTCCACCACCAGCATCCGTCGAATGAGCGTTTCACAGTCTAGTTTGTTTGAGGAACAAGCACAAAAGACACACTTAACTACAGAGACAAGGGATAAGAGATATCTTTGACTAGAAGCTAGCATTTAATTATCTCAGCCCCATAATGAAAATCAAGGATTTTAAAAATGTACCACACTGCCCAAACCAGTTTAACCTTGTCCTTAGATCTCTGTTATCAGAACAGTGAGAAAATACCCTGCTTCTCAAGAGCAAAACCAAGAAAAAGCCAACTGAGGCACCACAGTAAACTGAGTTTTTCTGTCCTTGACAGTAGCCTCCCCTTTTAACAAGTAACAAACATTTTAAATATAAACCCTAGCATTGTTTAATGACCCTTTCTCTCAAAAATAAAGTAACAATCACTTCTGCAGCCAGATATATATTTTTGGCTACACTGCTGTGCCTTTCTACATGGAAAAAATGTCTTACACATAACGTGAAGTTAATGTGTTCTTCTAGATATCCATATGATACAAACAGTTGTAAGTTATTGGCCATTTGTTCAATACATGGAAAATGCAATTCAAAACCAACAAAAATCTAGCAAGTTATAGATATCTATCTTCCAAAAGATGAATAAAACACACCTTGAGACATGAAGTAGGGTATACGGAATCGACCCTCAAGCACTCTTTGTCTTAGAGTTGGTAAATTAGGTCCATCAAATGGCAGAGAGCCACAGACAAGAACGTAAAGAACCACACCAAGGCTCTGTCAATAAAAAGGATAATACATAAGTGACTGAAACACAGCCAGTGAAGTCTCTTAAGTACCAACCCTCTGGAACACCTTTACACTTGTATAGAGCCTATAGCTTACCCATATATCAAGATGTGGACCTTCATATTCCTTTCCTTCAAAAACCTCCGGGGCTGCATAGGGTGGGCTTCCACACCATGTGGAGAGAGGCTCACCAGATTTGTAGAAATTTCCAAACCCAAAGTCTGTGAAGAAAGATGAAAATCTGAAATTTAACACTGATTCGGTGTATTTTAGAAACTGATTGAGAATTAAATCAAGGCACTAAGGAACTGCAGGGGATGCTACGGGACATCGCACACTTATTTCCCAGAAAAGTCTATTCTGCTAAATGTCATCATAAACCAAGGCGCCATCATTCAGCTTTTTCAAATCATTTAAAGCCTTAAAAAAAAACCTAGAGAACCTCACAAAAAGTGAAGCAATGCCATATTTTGTAGCACAACCACTGCTTACCTG
Source organism: Sphaerodactylus townsendi (assembly GCF_021028975.2). Classification (NCBI taxonomy): domain Eukaryota; kingdom Metazoa; phylum Chordata; class Lepidosauria; order Squamata; family Sphaerodactylidae; genus Sphaerodactylus; species Sphaerodactylus townsendi. The sequence goes on from NC_059428.1 coordinate 71,164,285, forward strand.
CAAGTTTGATGTTCATGTTAGCGTCTAACAGCAGGTTCTCTGTCTTGAGGTCTCTGTGAACTATGTGATGGCTGTGGCAATAATCTACTGCTGAAAGGATCTGCCAGAACTTCTTTCGAGCTTCACTCTCACTCAGGTGTCCATGAGAAGTCAAGTGATCTGCCAGACACAATGACAAAAGGAACAAAATGAAATGCCTCGGATGGACATCTCATTTTCCTTGACCTTTATCTTGAATAAGTAGTATTCAGCACTTTAATACTGTGATCATTTACTCTGACTTAAAACACTTAAGCATGAGGATGTAAATCTTCAGCTTTCTTTATTATTCTTAACACCCTCAGTATACAAATTTCAGCTAATGGGTCATCTTTCAGGCTGTACTAGATATACCATGACTGTTCCTCTCGAAACTGCTGTTTATCCAAATGTTTAAATACTTAGATGACAAGAAGGCTGAAACTGAGGGAATGACAATAGCTCATTGTCCATAATGAGAACTCACCAAACATTTCTCCGTTTTTCGCAAATTCTGTCACAATATAAAGCATATCTTTTGTCTCCATAACCTGAGGAGGGAGAGAAAAAAATATTACAGACCTCTGAGTTGTTTAAATATAGTTTTGAACGTAAGTACATCACTGCACCGCATCAAAACATGACAAGTCATCGATTCCTTCACCATAGAAGTTTACCCAGTAAAACAAGAATTACTGAGAATAACTATATTTCCCCTCACAAATGCCATTAAAAATAGCAATACTTCTGCGTTCCTGTATAGAAACATTTAGCCATTTGCTGATAAATGTTAATTTTTTATTTTGACTTTACATTAACAAGTTTATCATATCTGGATACATAGGGAAGATTATTATGGTGTATGATTTCACTGTTAACAAGATAGGTGACCTACAACAAGAAGCAAGTAAAAGCTACCCAAACATTCCACTCACTCTTGGCATTTTATGGACTTATTTTACTCCATAGGATGATTACTAGCCTGTCAATCCATGGTAGCTTCCTGCTTGCGTAAAGGCATTTCTCAATATTCATAAATAAGTGAATGTTACTTTGTGACTCCTACATTATTTCTGAACATACAACGGTTTGCCAAATATTTTTAGAAATATCTGATAAAACATTTTAAAGTATTCTAATGATTTTGAGGGAGGGACCACATATTTCATCAGCACAGGAACCTGTCCTGTTTTTCAGCTTCCAATCATAAATACAAGAGCATCCATCACAAACAGCTCTCTAAAAGGAACCATAGGCACTGGCTCCCAAGAGATTAAGAACCAAAATTATGTCAGTGTTGCTCCAGAAACTGGGATTTCCAGCATTTCCAGCATTCTGTAATGAAGTCCAAGTCTCAAAGGCAAGAAAGAGAGATCTCATCCCTCATATAAATGAAAAATGAAACATACATTTAAAAATTAAGTGACATGGAAAATAAAGTATTTGTAAATGTTCTGGGGAAAATTCCAGTTGGATTAAAATTAGACATTCCCATTCAAATTGTCAACAACACCCCTCTACCCGCAAAATGGCATTTCACCTAATTCCTACTCCTCAGATTTCTCCAAAAGGGAGCATCAAACATAAACATCAAAATAGGAATATAAAACATTAAGTTGAAAGATAAATTAAAAGCTGGAATAAAATACTCTCCATGTTCCATTAAGTAGCCTGATTTAACAAGAAAACGATTTTAAGATATTTTCAAATCCTTAAAATGCTATTCTGGTCAACACCATCCTGTACAAATAAAATTAACAGAAACAATGACTCCTATGCCACTATGCTGGACACTATGCCACAACTGGACACAAACATGTAATAAATTCGTCAAATGAGAATGTGATCTTTTAAAGTAATGTCTCCACATAAACAACTGGCTCTTCTAGTTTCCATATTAAGAATTGCAAAAAAACCAACAAAAAGACAGGAAGACCATCTTATTATGATGGTAACTAACTGAACTTTAGATCTGTTGTGACATATCACCTTTGCCTTAAACCCACGCAATACAATCCAAGATGATTAAATAAAACTTCCTAATTAATAAAGAATTAATAATAAATAAAGTTGAAACCTAATTAGACACATTTAGCATTTCTTACATCAACCTAGATCGGCAGATGATTGAAATCTCATTTTCAGCACAGTACATTAATGTGTGTTTTCTGCGGTTTGTAAAACTCAAATTTAAATGGAAACATTGGAGTGACAGCCTGCTCCTAATTATATTTACTCAGACACAAGCCCAAATTATTTTAATATAACTTATTTCAAGTCAGCACCGTATGAAACTCTGCATTATATTCAGCACGTTATTCCTAGATATAAAGTCAGTGTAAAGACATAAGAACGAGCCTTAATATGGAATTCACCTCCTACATGATAATTTATGTCACATTCAAATTATTTGTAGGTATCTTTAAATCAGTTCTGATCAAATATGAGAAGGTTGTTAAACATGAAGTACGCAGTGCCTGATCTATTTCTGTGTGTGCATTTTAAAGAAGCATAATGAGCACCTGCCCTGACCTGGATGGCCCAGGCTAGTCTGATCTCGTCAAATCTCAGAAGCTAAGCAGGGTCAAGCCTAGTTAGTACTTGGATGGGAGCCCACCAAGGAAGTCCAGGGTTGCTGCGCAGAGGAAGACAATGGCAAACTATCTAGGAGCATCTCTTGACTTGAAAACCCCTACGGGACTGCAATAAGTCAGCTGCGACTTGACAGCACTACCCACCGCCTCACCAGTGATCATTCTCCCCAGTTCCAACCATGTGAACTAAGATCATGAACAGCCAAAGCCAGAAAGATAATTCTAAGAGGCAGATAATGGTGAGAAGTGATTTCTTACCTGATACAGCTTAATAATATGAGGGTGATTCAAAAGCTTCATTATCTGAACTTCACGATAGATTTTCTCCAAATTGCTTGGATCTAACCGTTTTTTGTCTATAATTTTTACTGCAACCTGCAGATTCAAGACAACAAACCCAGAATATTTGTAAAATACATTCTTGTGTTACTGCCCAATATATGAACACATGTAAAAATAACTTTTAAAAAATTAATGTCATTTGGGAGAAAATTATACAATCTGCAAAATAAATCCTGTTACAGGACTGCATGCAGCATAAAATACACTAATTACAAAGAAACTTCAAACAAATGGCAATCTTAAAACTTTCTCAAATAACAACACCATAAGAATAACTGGGATTTTCTCACAAATGAATGAATTTGCAACACAACAGAATGGTCTTTGTTAGGAGCAAACTGTATTAAATTCAACTGGATTTATTTCACAGTAAGCTGTGCTTAGGACAGGAATTTTCCTATCAGGATGTTGGTTACTTTGACAATTATTTCAGAAATTCAATTTTATACTCCTCAAATTGTACAAATTGTACTTTTGTTTGTTCTACCAAAGTCATTTTAAAAAATGAAATCTATTCTGGTGAAAAACCTGTCTCATTAAAATCACTGCTGCCTAATCTTAGTACGCTGTTCCAATTGGTCCCACTTCATTTGACTTATTTCACAGTTGTGCAAACCAAAAACTTCACAGAACAATATCCTGAATTCTTTATTCTTAATTTTCTCAACCAGCCAATTCTGCATATATCACACCCACCTGCGTTTTAGTCACTCTATGCCGAGCCAGTTTCACTACAGCAAAATTGCCTTTTCCCAAGGTCCTCTCAATATCATAGAATCCAACTCGAAGAGGCCTTTGCTGGCTTTGGTTTAAGGTGGGGACAGCTGTATAATCTGACAGGATCACCATGGTTGGATTTTGGTGGGTGACAAACACTATTTAGAAGTATTTATATAAGCATTCCTCTTCAAAGACAGAAATTTTGCACCTGCAAGAAAACAAATAAAATTCCACTGAGCTTTATGATAATGTGTGCCCTGCAAAAGTCCTAACCAACCCCCTCCAACTTCAGAAGCGAGTTCTCATTTTTGTTTATAAACTGCCTTTTTTCACTAGGGCTCATGAAATAGAAAGTTTTGAAAACATGTCCCAGACAAAAAGTTCTCCCCAGCCACTTAAATTTACAAACGGAAAACATTTAGGAAACGCCAAGCATAAAAGTATTAAAATAAAGTAGTCGGGAAAGTTCTTGATTAGCGGCCTCTGCAATTCTAGGGATGAAAACGCTCCCCGAATAATTCCACCCACCGCAGCCGAGACCCCGATCTCTGTCCCAACAGGAGCTGGCTGAAATGAATGGGGCTTTACCCCCTAAGAAAGTGAGAACACGCTTCGGACGCCCCACTCGTGAGGAGACCCTCGCAACGAGGACTCCGACGAGAGCCACCTCCGAAAGCTGCCCAGGCTCCCAAAGAGACAGGCGCACGCCGGGCTTCCCCAGCGCAGTCAGCGACCAATTTTTTGCAACAGCAGCCCGGAATGTGCGCGCCTGTCCCCACAGAGAGCGGCAAATAGCTCAGGCATTCCCGGTGGAACTTCTCCCCTGTTCCCGCAGCCTCAACCGCACTCGCAGGAGTACCTCGCGCTAGGGAGGGCGACCGACCGGCTCCAGTCGCCTCCGCCTCGCAGCCCGCTGGCGTGCCCAGCGCGCTGCTGCTGCTGCTGCTGCTCCGGCGATGCCGCCGTTGTCTCTGCCGCCCGTGCGCGCTGTGTGTGTGCGCAGAGGCCAAAGGAGCACGCGGGAAGCCCTTCCCCCCGCCCACCCCGAAAGCCGAGACAGACCCATTGACGTCACTTTGACGCCAGAGCGACGCGCGACTGAGCGCGAGGCTGAATGAGAAAGGGAGAGAGAGAGACATAGAGCCGTTGCCAAGAGACGGGCTGTTCTGACGCGCGCCCAGATGGACCCGTCGCCCTGGAGATCGGGAGGGTAAAGTGACGTTAGCGCCAAGCGCGATTGAAGAGGAAAGGGGGGGGGGGGAGCAAGCCCTCCTTGTGCGATCCGTCACGTGACCATTTGTTATCATTGCGGGGATCGCCCGCTGCCGGAGCCGCAGAGGCCCGACTTAACCCTCCGCGCGCCACAGTGCAGACGGCATTTAACCCCATGTATTCCAGAAGGCAGCTAAGGATCGGACCCTCCAAAGGCCAGGCTGAGCTTGTTTCAGCGCCGCCGCCACTGGCACCGCTTCGCCAGAATCCTTGACAGAAGCCAGTCTGGAGAGGATTTTGCCGCTTATGCATCGCGATACAGACAGGCGGTTACCCCACGTGCACCGAAATAGGATTATGAAACTTCATGCAAGAGGCGTCGAGCGCGGCTTAAATCTCACCGGGCTGAAAATAACTGCTCTTCTGCGCCGGAATCCAGTCCAGATCGGAAGCCGGGACAGAGTTCTGCACTTTGCCCTCAGTGGGTGAAATTGGGGGTTAGTGAAAGTCGCCCTGCACGCTTTCTGCAGACTGCAGGTCTCATGGCGAATGCCAGACCCCTCAGCGAAACCATTAAAAACGCCCGGGCTTGGATCCCAAACTATAAATCCTGTCGAAATTCTGTAGTGTATCTGCCGTTGTTTAAAATGATGAGGCTCGATTTTTGATGGCAATCAAAGGAAGGGAAATATAACTTTGGAAATTCCGTATTTTAAAATTTGCTGCAGGAATTGTGAACATCAACACACTTCGTCTACGAAAACAGCCATTTCTCTGGTTGTAAAGTTTATGTTTCATGGGCTCCAGACAGATTTCTTGGGATCCTTAATAGATGTGGGACCATAATAGAAAACAAATTCCACAATACGGTGAGAATACGCAGCAAACTGGGGAAATATTCCCAGATGGATTTATCTAGCTGGAATGATTAAAAGGATAGCCCATGTTAAAAATTTAAAAATATACGGGAGATCATTTTCTATATTACACAGACAAATAGTAATAGCAAAAAAGCTGGCATGACCTTGACTGTCTGCCTTGAGTTCAGTTTCTAGGACACCTTGCTACAACTCCTGCACCGTTGATGCCATTTGAATTTGCCAAGCTCTTGCTCAGATTTAGCCTAAATGAGTTTGGCAGTGTACAACCTGTCTGAAGACCTACTAGTTTAATTTTCTGAGGCAGGGAAAAATTTCAGCAAACCTCCAATTTAGTTGGGAGAGATCACCCTGACATACCACACGCCAGGGTCTAGCCATGCATTTGTGCTGGGAAAATGCTTCAGGCAGGAGTTGTGGTTTGGAGGACTTATGATGTACATTCATGTGTAATTCACTCAATTACATGGTTCATGACCTCCTTCGGTGTAACTCTAGTCCAGATGTCCTTTTTTAATTTGGAACTTTTTATCCTACCTTTGAACTATTAGCATAATTACAACAGTCTTTTTAAAATCGGGGCAGAGGTGAAATGTGCAAATAAAAACCCACCCCAACAGAAACGTACCAATAGACTGGCCTTCACGCAGATGAAAAAAGCAGCCAAATGTGGGGCTCCCAGTTATGCAGAAAAATATAACTTTGTAATGTAGCCCGCAACCCTCAGTCTACAAAACTTGACCAGGACCGTTAAGATAAGGACACTTTGGAGGACATTAATTTATGCGGTCACTGTAAGTCAGGAGCAACTTGATGTCACTCAGCACAGGCCTACTCAAAGTAACACACACACCCACACACCCAAAAGCTCTCTCAAAATAAGCCAGTGGCAAATCCCGATGAAGCAGTATAAAAAAGCATGAAGATGCATAAGACAAAACTGTTTCAAAATCTTCAACCAGACTTTTCTTACCAACATAGTATACTAGTTATTGTCAGATTAACATCTGAAATACCTGCGTTTGAATCCCCAGTTTGCCAGTTGCGCTGGTTCGGACTAACCTACCTCACGGGGTTATTGTTATGAGAACGAAAAGGTGAATAATATTGTAAGCAATTTGGTCCCTTTTGAGGAGAAAAGCAAGGAATAAGTACCAGGTAGATTCATGCCACTCTGTTCCTAGAAACTGGAAAGCCACCATTGTTTGCAAGGCAAGAGTGTAGGCAACCAGCCTTGTGGCATGGTCTCAGCAGCGGTTTAGAGTCTGAGCCAGTTGGTCCCTAGACATAGATGTGCTTAGTGACTCAGTGCCTGCTGCGCCCTATTTTCATGAGAGAAGTGATGATATGAACCTTCCTTGTGAAGATCAATTAATAACCAGAGTGCTTAGAGAATTTGATGTGAAATTCCAGGATAATATTCCTTATTATTATGAAATAAAACTTACTGTTCTTACTAAAGCCTAACAAACAGCATGTGCGTGTATAATTGCTGCACGTGAACAACTCCTTGGGAACTATTAAGGAGAAAGTGGATTGTGATAGGTTACATTCCTTCTCCTTAAGACACTGATACTGTGTAGCACTTAGTACTCCAGCCTGCCTGAAACAAGGCAGCAGTTTATTGCAGTCTCAAAGGGAAGTATTTGGTAACCAAGACTGGATTATATTGACTAGTTCAACACAACCCACATAGTGAGTTCATTTGCTGACTTTAGAAAAATGAGAATGAATCCTCAGTGGCAACTTATAGTTACCTCCTGTGGTCTTTTGAAATTCTTACCAGGTCAGGGTTAACTGTTCAGTAAAAGCGTGTGAGAGTTTGTAATATTGTGGTGGGGCATCTTCTATATCAGGACTGTCTGCCATTTCACTTAACTGCTTTCCCTCTGCCCATCTATCTATTTCTCACCCATGTTAATTAGACAGATTGTCTCTACCTGTTGTTTATTATCCCAGCAGAGCTTATTATCTCCCATTCCCCCTTTTTATGCCATGCTAGCTATGCAGTTCATCATACCAGAAGTCATCAGAGAAGTGCTGAACCTTAGGACTCTGCCCCTGCTCCTTCACTAGGAGCAAAAGGAGTTTAATGGAGGACCTGCTAGATCCCCCTCCCAGTGCCAGTGGGGAGTCAAAGCAGTTTACTTCCTCCTTGCCTCTTTTTGTCAATGATAATTCATGGAGGAGATGGGTGGTTCTTTCAACATGAGCCTTCCTCTCCATGACAACTTTTAACATCAAATATCAAAGTCATCACAATTCAGCATAAAACTAGTTTTAGTCATGAGTGTGCAAAAAAAACCTGGATTTGGATTGAATTTTTTAAAAAAGTATTAAGGGTAGTCATATTAGGAAATCAATTGAACAGTTGCTTACATTAGTTAAAGGGAAATACAGTTCCTGATGTAATTCTCTGCACCCTCCCAGTTGGTATGAAATGCTCAAGTACTATATCTTCCAAAGAATCCCCTTTTCCAATTTTTAGGCAGATAGAAGATAGAAGCTTTGTTCTGCAGGAATGTAAGATTTTTACTTGCAGAGTGGGCACAGGGCATGTATGTTAGCATGGCTTTTAGGAGGGTGTTTGGTGTTTTTCCCCAAAAAACGTAGCACACAGGTGATAAAATCTGAACCATCCCTTCCTTTAAATCTGGGTGCTTAGTTGTTTCAACATTTTTCTTCCAGTTTAGCAGACTTCCCATTCTCATAGTCGAAGAGAATATGCGTTTCAGACAGCAGAACACAGCAGTGAAAACAAGAAAAGAATAAATTGTTCCTGTCTCTGGCACTTTAGGTAAAGATAGGGGACATACCTCTGCTTTGCACATGAATGGGCATATCCCCTCCCCTCATATGCAATGGATCTTAGTTCTTGAATCAGTGGTTCTCTCATAGAGAGAGATGACCCTGACCCTTAGCTTTTTCTAATGCTTTTTGCATCTCTCTAAGCCTCTTTATGTGCATGTGTTTGTTCATTATTATTGTGGGAGGAGCCTTCATTTTCTGCCTGTGCCCTCTCCACCCACCCCCGACTACATGTAAACTATCTATAATAGGAGGGGCAAGCTGTAGCCTCTGCTTCGATTCCCCAAATTATCCTAAATGTCTCCCAGTGGATACAAGCAAAGCCTTTTCCCCTCAGTGTAGTAATTTATCTACAGAAAACAAAATAGCTCATTCAGACATAGGACACCCGTTTGTAAAGAATCAAAAAGGACTCCCAAAGGCTGAAATGTTGCAGTGATTGGTACAGAGTAGAAAGGCTGTACACATAAATGTTAGCTGGGAGGATCCTGTTCCGGGGAAAATCAAGTTCAGGCATATATCTGCAGAGTCACTCCTGCTTGTCTTTCCTGCTTGCTAGGAAAATGAAATCAGATGGTAAGGCACCATAACAATTATCAGATCAGAAGGTTTCCAATTTCTCCTGAATGTTGAAAATAATTCTGTTCCATTTGGGAACACTTCCAGTTTTAGTGAAGGATATGGTTCAGATCAGATTTGAGATGCAGCCAAACATTGCTGGATTTTGTGGTATAACAATAATTCACAAATGGGTTTTCCTGCATGGAATCTCAAAAATGACTATAAAAACCATGAGTTAGAGGCAAGGCACTGTGTCTCCTTTCCATTCCCAAGAAGGCTTTTCACTGCCAATCCTGAAGAATGAAATTTTTTCACACAGTCTCATCTTCCAGACTCCAGGGCTCATTCCGCACATGCAGAATAATGCACTTTCAAACTGCTTTCAGTGCTCTTTGAAGCTGTGCGGAATAGCAAAATCCACTTGCAAACAGTTGTGAAAGTGGTTTGAAAACGCATTATTTTGCTGTGCGGAAGGGGCCCAAGAGAGATGAAGAATGAAACCATATTTTCACAAAAAATAATGATTGGCTTGAATATATATTAGGAAATGGAGGAAAGCAGAGTTAAGATGCCACTGCGCCAGTTACAAAAAGTATGTCATTAGGCTATTAATTATCCCAAGTATGTCCTACAAGTCAGCACCATACAGATGGTCCGCTGATAATGTGCTGGCTTTTTGTTCAGTAAGTAAGTGATCTGTTACAGACGGTTTGGAGGAATAGGGAATAACAGAGACCAAAGTTGGCATTCCTAATGCTTTGTATAGTTGGCCACACTTTATCTCCAGTAAAAGAGAGGGAGAAGAACATCAAAGACCAAAGCATATAACATCATGACGCAAGATCTCTAGAATTCATGACCTCAGTGCTGGAATAGAAGAGAAATTTCACACTAAAGTCCTCTACACGTTTCCTTTTGGCTACCTAGACTCATGGTCTTCGTCATTTCTTTGGATGAAGCTGGAGTTAACCTCAGTCACACCTACAGTACAAATTGCAACAAGCCTTGAAAAGGTACAAGAGAGCACTGAAGAATGAAAATATGCGGGTAACTGTTAATCATTAGTGTGGCCAGTACTATATAAATATTTGGAAAAGAGGCCACACTCCCCTTTACAATGACTGGTGATTTATAAGTGTAGGTGATAAAAAAGATTTATTTATAAGGTGCTTCCTCCTGTATACTTTTTTAGTGCCTTCACCCAGTTCAGTGCTGGGTAAATCACAGTTCCTAAAGTAGTAATGCTCTTGCAAGCCTTACTTGGACTTAGATGGAAGGGTGTAACACTGCTTAGGATTGCAGCACAAGGGTTGAATGCAGACTAAATTTTCCAGTGGCAGAACAGAACATTTATTTCATTTACTCTCCAACTGCAGTCCAATGATCTCCCCAAAATGTTATCCCTGGAAAATAGGGAATCCTGATGAATGGCATGAGGGGAGTCTGCAGTAAGAAAAGCAAATCAGTGGAAATGGCAGATGTAGTTTGGATCCAGACTAATATCCACTCTTTCCACTGCTGACCTGAGTGATCCTTGCTGTGCTGGCTTGTAGCACTACAGGGACCACTCAGCTAAGCTTATTCCAGGGTCATTTTTACTTCCCAATCTGCTCCTAAACTCAAAAGACAAAAATTTGGGCTCATGTAACTCCCTGTTCCAAGGAAGTGTTCATGGCCAAGAGTGTTCATGAGAACACTCAGTCCTCATCCTCTGCCCATGGAGTAACAGGTGATCAATTTATTTTATTCTTGGATTTGTTTTTTGATTTGACCATTTTAACTCACATGCATTCCTGTACGCTAAGTTGTCAAATCATAACAGATTAACAGTGCAATGCTAAACAGAGGCCCATTCCGCGTAAGTTGGTTAGAACATTTCAAGAACATTTCCACACACCTCTTTACCACAATGTTTGTCTGTACCCACCTTCTCCAAAAGCTTCATAGCCACCATGAGAGGTTTTAATATATATATATATTGCTTATTTGTGTAAACAACACTTTATGGATTCACTGCTTCAATTTTCAGTAGCTTCCTTTAATTGGTGCTTCACTGATTCACCCAAACAGCCAAAAAACCCCACATGAAATGATGGAAAATAAAGAGTTGGGGGGGGGATCAGCTCAGGGACAGGAAAAAATGGCATGGGGGGGGGGGGGAATTGAGCAACAGCACAGACAAGTGGAAAACAGTAGCAAGAAAGATAAAGTTTTTAAAATGACCACATTGAAAGAAGATGGCTTGAAAACATTTCACACAAATCATTGTAAAAGGGGTTTCAGAAAGAACATTTTCAGGCTGGAAATAAAATGTTTCCAAAACGAAAGGCGGGGGGAACAGTGCAGAATTCCACAGAGGAAACATTTTGTTTCATCCAAACTCAAAACCAAAGGAGGAAACAACATAAAGAGTGAGATTCTAGAAAATATACTGGGAAATATTTTTAGTCACCAGGTGCTCCTTGCAATGCAAAGAACATATCACCATTGTCCATAGGTCAAAAGTATTTTATATACACTTGGGGGTTGTTCTTTCCATTCACAGATTCTTTGCGGATTAACTATATCTGTAGAACGTGAGGAGCTCAGCAGACTTTCTGTATGGAATTGAATTATCCCAAAATATCCTACAAAAAGTGCAGACTATTCTCTTGGAAGGGATACAATTCTTTAAGTGCTAGGTGCCAGGGCAACAGAGTACAACAGGGCCCCCATTTCCCTTTGTATAACCACTTTCTCCTGTAACAACACACCTTCCATTTGGCCCTTCCTATTCAGCTGTGCCTTTTCTTTTTCAGCTACTGCCTTGCTCATTTCACTTTGCGTACTCTGGTAAAGAACAATCAGGAGGGTTGCCAACTTCCAATAGCTGGAGATCTCTCACTATTACATCTGATCTCCAGGTGACAGAGACCAGTTCACCTGGACAAAATGACTCCTTTGGAAGGTGAACTTTATGGCATTATACCCAGTGGTGGGATTCAGCCGGTTCGCACCACTTTGGCAGAACCTGTTGTTAAAATGGTGCTTGTAATCGGTTGTTAAATTATTTGAATCCCACCACAGATTATGCCCCATTGAAGTCCTTCCCCTCTCCAAACCCCACCCTCCTCAGGCTCCATCTCTAAAATCTCCAGATGTTTCCCAGTCTGGGGCCAGCAAGCCTGGCAGTCATACCAAACTGTGCTTTCCTAGTTGCTTGGATTACTTTGTATAACACCAGAGAGAAGAAAACATGCCTTCCATTATTTTATTTGGTGAACTACTCAATATAATTGAAATCATTTAAATAACACTGAAAGCTATGAAAATATTATTCTGCAGTAATCTTGGCCTCAAGATTTGTGGAAAAGTTTTTCCACGCTTATCACTGAAAGTTTTTCCACACTCATCACTGAAATCCACATCCATGTAAAAATCTTAAGCAATTGAACAACCCCAATATATTTTATTGTTTACTTTTTAATCTTGCTTTTCTCCCCACAAGGGGACCCAAATTGGCTGACATCATTCTCCTTTCCTCCATTTTATTCTCACAACAACCCTGTTGGTTAGGTTAGGTTAGGTTAGGTTAGGTTAGGTTAGGTTAGGTTAGGTAGGCAGCCCAATCCTAAGGACAAATGACTTTTGGAGCCAGCATGGGGCCACGCCAGCACTGCTGCCCAACCTGGCACTCACACCAGTGGGGAGGGCAAACTGAGAGGTGCAAATATCACAATCTAAATCTTAAATTGTTGGTTTTATACATATGTACTTTTTACAAATTGTATTTTTTAACTGTTCAGTGCCTTGAGAATCCTACTTGGGAACAATTTTATAAGAATATGTTATTTGCCTGTGGTATCCATGATCAAATGTGTACCATGAGAAAGCAGCTGTAATGTATTGACTAGCTGAGCAACTGCAGCAAAACTGATTTAACGGTTTGACAGTCACAGGACTGAGGTAGAGCATTCAGGGTCAGTTTTGGCAAATATTGTAAGACCAGCTCCCATAATTTTTCTACCCCCAAAAAAGTATATATGTGATGTATTATTTATTATTATTATTATTTATTACATTTAGTTATTACAATATTACCCCTCCCAAAAAAAACCCTTTGCCTGGTCAAAACTGCCTGCACCATGCACTGACACTAGATTCCAGTTGTGCAGAGAACAAAGTTTTGTACTACTGTTTTAATTTTTATATGGCCTTATTTTAAATGTTTTAATGAACTGTCATTAAACTATTGCAAACCACTCTGAGCCCTGTGAGGATAGGGCAAGATACAAATTTGAAAAATAAATAAAGTACAAACAATCCTGGGGATTTTTTTCAGGAACAATGATTTGCAGCCCTTTGGCTACATTAACACACTACTGGCTACAAATATTAGATACCAACAATCCATACTTTTCTGCCACCCTTCACAATACAATGTGTGTGAGATTTTCATGTTGAATCTGGGACTTGCATTAAGTCCAAAAAATTCTCTTTTATGTCCACTGATTTGCTGTTAACAAAGAGGGTGTGTGTGTATCATTTGAGTGGGCAAATTGTGCTTGGCATCTTGGTGAGATTTATCTAACTATATTTAACTATTTGACTATAAATTTATTAAATATTTAATATTTTTATGTTTCTTAAATATCTTAAGTAATTTTGTTTGCATTTTAGAAATTTGTACACAATAAATTGCATATTTTTATGAAGTTTAATGCTCATGCCTCCAAATACAATCACTTTTACAGCTTGGAACTATGGCAATAGGTGGTGTCTGGAATTAACGCTAGAAAGTTCTTCTTTGTTCCAGTATTTCTTTCTGCTTTCTTCAACCTCTATCCTTTGTAATATAATTGGTCTGCTTGCTCCAACTAATAATAATTCAACTAGAAGCAAGGGCTAGTTGAAGTTACCAGTCAAACCATTGTTCTCCACAAAATGGAAGGTAAATGTCCATGTGCTCTGATTGCTACATAGAGTCATAAATATTTTTAATTAGTGTTCTTAGCATAAAGCAGAGATCAAGTAATTACTGTGCATGCAACAGGAATAAGAGGGCACCAGGAGTAAAAGGGCATCAGTGGGTGGCACTTGTGGTGACTTGCCATTCTGTAGCCTCCAGTATCGTCATAATGTGCAGGGATGAACTATTGTGTGCTATGATGGCTTACAAAGATGTTTCCCACACTGTTCTTCCTTGAAAAACAAAAGCTGTCATTCATTAGAAATATTATATGATTTGTACTAAGTTCAGAGTTCATGTTAAACATAGGTCTTTTCTGCACAGCAGAAATAAAATCTCCTGCAGATATTTTTAAAAGATCCACTGTGGATCCTTTAAAAGCTTTGTGTGGGCAGCCAAAACGGTTCTTTTTCCCGGCCTGCCACCTGACAGAGCTCTTATCAGTTTCATGGTTGCACCCACCATTTTCTCCCACTTGTGATTCTCCATCCCGCCTGCCATTTGGTGAAGGTTTGTGACAGAGATTTCCTCTGCTTGCAGCTCATCTGTGCACAATTTCACTATAAAAAGTACATGAATGAAGGTTTTTTGCCTGACAATCCTACGCATGTGTCATATTTCCATTTGTTTTGTTTTGAGGGAGCTGTCTGCGAAGCTACCATGACTCAAATATGCACATCTTGCAGATTTTCTTGTTGTGTCATTGTCGCTTTACAGATATCTCCCTCAAAACAAAACAAAATGGAAAAATGACACATGTGTGGGATTGTCAGGCAAAACCAACTTTATGTACTTTTTACAATAAAATTGTGTGCTGATGAGCTGCAAGCAGAGGAAATATCAGTGGAAAAACTACACCAAATGGCAGGCGGGATGGAGAATCACAAGTGGGAGAAAATGGTGGGTGCAACGGCAATGAAAATGAAAGTAAGAGGTGGAAGAAATAAAGCTTCTCCTGCCTGGTGATTTTTATAATATCCTCAAGACATTATATTTCTACTATGCAGAAAAGATCATAGAGAAACTTACAATGAAAACATGAAACAAAAATAAAAATGGGACTTTTAATAGATATCATCAAATTAGAAAAGGCATGCAAAAGGGCAACCAGAATGATTTGTGATTGAAGTACACTTTTGAGGGGGGGGGGGGGAGATGGAGTGGATGGGCATAGTAGAAATTTATAAAATTGTACATAGTGTGGAAAAAGCAGAATTGTTTTTTCCTCTCTTATAATGCTAGAATTTATGGCCTAATGGAATTGTTTGAAGATGTGACCAGAAGAAAAAATGCTCTTTACATAACACATCAGTAATTTATGGAATTCACAAATTGAGGTGGCAGCTACTGTTCAGATATATAGCTTTGAAAAGGGACTAGAGAAATAAATGGAGGATGTACCTATTAATCACTGTCAACCACAACACCTAAATGTGAATGGCTTTAAATAGTAATTGCTGAAGAATAAATAACAGGAAAGAACAAATATCTTGCTGCCTTGTGTGTAGACTTCCTGGGAGCATATGACTGGTCACTTACTACTGGAAGCAGGATTTGGTATGATTCGGCAAGGCTTGCTTGTGTTCTAAATCACGTCTTACAACTCAAACAAGTCTGTTCCAAAGAAGCAATTTCCAGTCCCCCTACCATCCGCACCCCATCCCCATATTTTATACGGTTCCATCTTGTTCTTCAACCACTGTCACATTCAGCTTTCCCAGCTCAAGAAAGGAGGCATTTGAGAATCCACACTTGTATTCCCCCTTCCCAAACAAAATTTTTAAAAGGCACTTACTCCCCTCCCTGAAAGTATACCATTTTGTCATATATCTGGGAGTCCTCAGATTCAAGCCAAAGGAAATGAGTGGCAGAGGAGAACACATGGAGGAAAGATCCTAGTGAATCAAAGGCACTGAATCTCCCAATTAATCATTAATGTATGAAACTGACTGCACGGCTTCTTTTATTACCTTGACTTGGGGCATGTTCATAAGGGCTTTCACTGACCCATTGACAGCACTTTGGGATGAGAAATAAATTAACCGGCAGCCAACAAAGTTAGGATAACATTGGCTTAATATTTTATTGTGATGGGTCCTATCCAGAACTCTAGTTGTGTAATCAATTAAGCTTTTTGGACCATCTCCAAAGGCAGCCCCATGCAGAGTGCTGTGGATGAAATCTGTTGCGTGCAGTACGGACACAATCCTTTGGTGTGAAGAGCTAAAACACAAAAATGGCTTCTCACATGAATAGAGTCACCATAGGAAGAAACTGACAGTGCAATTCGAAACAGAGTTTCTAAATCTATTGAAGCCACTGGATTTAGAAGGGTCTATTTTGCTTTCAACAAGCCAGGGACTGTAGAATAGAACTGCTGTAAATCAAAACAGCAGTAATGAATATGTGAAATGTAACTTTAAAAATCTTAATGGCTCTCCTTTTTCCTTACTGGTCTCTGAGTACAATCATCAAGCCTGCACAGCTGCCGTGCCATTCTTTTGGCCTGGAGCATGGATAATTGGTGCACTTCTGCTCCAGAAATAATTGTGTCCACTTGTCCACTTCAAATCCCACTTCTGTGTTGCAAGCAGAGGTGTCAGTTTTCCTGTCCTTCACAGCCTGGAGGCACTTGCACAGCACTTAACCTCCACATTTCAGCGATGAGCAGAATTTGGCCTATAATTCAGAAGATCAAAGCAATTTCAATGTCTCATTAACTGCAAATTGTTTTGAAAAATGTCTCCTAAACTACCTGTGCTTAAATGTAGAAGCTCCAGATTCATATCCTGCTCAGCCCTAAGATTTGTTGTTATTTGGTTAAACTGCTAATTCACAACCTGACACTCTTTACCAAACTGTTGGGAGAAAACAAGTAGTGTAAAACACTTTCTACACCAAGAAGTGCTACAGAAGTGATTGATAATGCTTCCTGCTGTAGCATATCACTTGTACCAATTTACCTTGTAAGCACTTTTGTGCACCTGGCGGTTTGTATTATAAGAAAGGTTGTTAAGAGAGGAAGGGGGCTGGGGAACAGTTCTACCACTGTTGTTAGTAATGAGATACTTGTTTGAAAGGCAGGGAAAATACAGGCCGTTGATCTGCATCGCTTCCGTTTACGACGCCCTGGGGCAAAGGCGTTTCCTCAGTGTCATTGCCATTCGCGATAGGCCATTTCACTGCTGCAACGCGAAAGCAGCGGCGAATTCTGGATCGCCTCTTCCCTGTATGCAAGGCGGCGTCAAGTCCGCCTCTAAAACAACAACCCTTTAAAGGTTGGGGAGGGATCGTCTTCCCTGCGGCGCGGGGTCGGAGGGCAGCGTGGGCGGGGCTGCGACGCCCCGCAGGCGACGAGGAAGACACAGTAAGTGGGGCGGGGGAGGGCGCAGAGGCGGCTCCGTGCGAGTCAGCTTGCTGCCTCTCTGCCAGCCTCCCCGTTGCCTGCTCACTGCATCGCTTTCATAGTATGCGAGTAGGTTCACCCCCACGCCGACGGAACTCCTGCCGGCGTGGGGGCGCGAGGGGGCCGTGCAGAAATGGCCACAGAGACTCAGTACCCTCATGGGTTACCAAGCAAGGTGATGTACCAGCTGTAACCTTTCATATTTCACTTTTTATATTGAGTACAAGGCTATAATTTTAATTGTCTTTGGCAATTTCAAAGCAATTTTATCTCCTTGTATCTCCCTCCCCTCACTGTACTGTTGTTATTTCATTCTTCTGTCTTCTAATGGTGTACCGGTAATCCAATTTTCTTGCACAGTTTATTGCATGTATTGTACTGGTATTTATTGCATTGTTTTCATAATTTTGTATTTCACCTTCAGTCTCAACAAGAAAGGGAGGTGATGAAGTAAGTAAATAAATGAATAAATCCATGCTGGAGAAGCCTGACCTAGTTACAACTACACCATGCTTTGATAACTTCCAAACTAGATTATGGTATCACTGTCAATGTGGGGTTATTATAGAAAAGTTCTCAGAAACTTCATGTGGTTCTAAATGCTGCCAAAGTTGTTCTGATAACATTACATGAATCTCAAGCTATTGCATGAATTTCATCAGCTCCCAGTGGGTTCTTGGTCCAATACAAATTATTGTTTTTGACTTTTAAAGCCCTAAAGATTTTTGCCCCAAGATGTATCTATGAAGGACTGGCTTCTCAGCATGAGCCTAAAGAGATATTGAGGGAATGTAGTGAGGAATCGTCAACTTCAAGAAAGCTTTTGACAGCATTCACCGAGAGTCCCTCTGGCAGATCCTGCATTTGTACAGAGTACTAGCAACCTTTATCACCATCATCAAAGACTTGTACCTACAATTCAGCTGTTGCATCAAGACAGATAATGGCTGTACAGACTTCCATGAAATCTCCACTAGAGTCAAACAAAGCTGCAATTTGGCTCTTCCTTGTTGCCCTTGACTACATCTTGTGGAGAACTGGGACAGGTTCTGGCAATGGCATACACTAGCCTGACCAAGATCACCTTGGCGATTTGGATTTTGCTGATGACATCGCTCTGCTCAAGGAAGTTGAACCAAAGCTGCAGCGTGCAACAACTGACCTGAATAGAGAAGTGGGAAAAATTGGCCTCAGGATAAGCCCTGATAAAGCAAAGATCAGGTATGTTAGCTCCACAGCCCAAACACAGGGAATCATAATTGGATCACAGCAGCTAGAGAAAGTGGAGAGGTTCACCTACTTGGGCAGGGGTAAATGGTGCCTGGAGACAAATTGTCTCCAGGATGTCCCCAGGCTCCGCCCCCTGATGCCCCCAATCTCCACCCCCCCACTGCCAGTGCCCTCGACCCTGCTCATGTCACCATGGACATGGGCAAGGTTCTAGGGTGCCCAACTCCCCCCCGACTCCCCCTGCCGGCTGGGCTCTCAGCTGGCAGCCAGCAGTCCCTTCTGACATCCACTCCGGGCAGGTCAGAAGAGACTGCAGTCCCGGCTTCAGAGACCTGCTTTTATAAGCACTGAGGCCAGGGGTGGGGCTTGGGGAGCAGGAAGGGGTGGGACTTCCTGTTCCCCAAGCCCCACCTCTGGCCTCAGTTCTTTTAAAAGCAGGTCTCCGAGGTGGAGACTGCAGTCTCTTCTGGCCTACCCAGAAGGGAGGTCAGAAAAGACTGCAGGCTGGGAGGAAAGGAAGGGAAGGGGGAGTCCATGGCGACATGAGTGGGGTTGAGGGCGCTTGGAGGCAACAGCAAGTCCTGCTGCCTCGTTGTTTTTGTGCGCCTCGCCCTCGACCCCATCCATGTGTCACTGACATGGGCGGGGTTAGGGGTTCTTGGAGACAATGAGGCAGCAGGACTTAAGAACTAATTTAATCTGTTCAGGTTTTGAAAGTGTTTGATGTTGGGTTGTGCCCAAAGGGGCAGAATTGTAAGCTTTTCCTGCTGGCAAGGTAAGCTCCCAAAACCTTGCTATTTAGTCATGGAAAGTTAATGTTGCTTTCAAGATTAGCACTATTTCTCTGGGTGACTGCCTGCTCTCTCAAATGCCTCTCCCCCCCACCCAGTCCTATGTATACAATGGGTTAGCCCCAAGTTCCCATGATTTAAACTGGCCTGAGTACAGAGTGTGAGTGTCCCTGGCAGTAGATGTAAGAAGTCTGGCCTGCTGGACCACCCACCTGCTGGGTAAGATTTTCTGCTCAATGAAGAGCAGTAAGTTTCAATTTAATTGATTTTATGCTGAAAATAGAAAAACTCTGAAAATGATCTCTGTCCTTAATGCTGCTGGCCCAACTGCAGAAGCAGCATAAACAGCCTGCATGATGTAGTGATTAAAGTATCAGATTAGGATCTGGGAAACGCAGGTTCAAATCTCCAGTCTGCCAAGGAATCTTGCTGGGTGACCTTAGGCCAGTCACACACTCTCAGCCTGAGTTACCTCAAAGGGATGTTGTGAGGATCAAATGGAGGAGAAAAATGTAAGCAGCTTTGGGGCCCCACTGAAAAGAAAGACTGGATATAAAGTAAATAAAGAACAATACAGAAGCCGCCACGTACAAAATCACATGGTCCGGCAAGGATGAGCCTTAATGGTGTAGAGCTCATACTTTGTAGGTAAAGGAACATACATGCTGATAAATTTCCCAGCAGGAGTTGGGAAAGCCCTTTCTATTCAGAAAGCACCAAAAATACAATACTGAGCTAGATGAACTAGCAGTCTGAATGCAGACTTCCCATTTACCTGCTCAGGGCAGGGAATTATGTGTCCCCAAGCCCAATTTCCTTTCCCTGATGAATTCAGGAGCAAGAGAAAAAAATGACCCCCATAATTTGACCACAGAGGCCAGTGAGCAGCCTAAAGCATCATCCAGAGGTGACATCACATCCTCCCCAAGCTCTGCCCTTGCTAGACAGTGTCTCCCAAATCTCCTGGCATTTGCTGAGATAGTGTTGGGAACTCTATGTGACTTGGTATGAGGCAACTTCGAAAGTTGGTGGGAGTGACTAGTAAAAGCAGAGTGAGAAAGAATGGTCTAAATTTCTATTAAGACCTATCTGATACGCTGGCTTTTATAATATTATTTTTATAATATTACAGGTTTGTAGTGCCATTTACTTGGATGCTAACTCCATTGCTATATTATCCTTTGAGGTGTGAATGCTGTTGCCATATGAAGCAGGAACTGGTAACTTAATCTTCCTGCGTAGATAGGATTCATGTGAGATTTTAAATAATAAGATTGTATTCCAGCCTAAGCATTCATAGTTTCTTTCAGTTTCTTCTGCACAGCAACAGTAACAAGAGACTTGCCCTTGCTGGCCCAGCTAATAAGAAGAGTAGCAGGACTGTGTTGACAAGCATCTCAAAAATGGAATGTGGACTTGTCCTCTATTACTTGGACTTTTTGGCCACATCTGTGATACAAATCTTATTCTTCAATGACCAGAAAATCAGCCCACAGGCATTAAACAAGAGAAGAATCAGTAAAGGAACCATGTGGCGCATTGCTAGTAGTACTTCCAGATTACTGTTTTTAAAATTACCTTCTTATTACTATAGAATAGAGAACATGCAATTGAACCAGATAAGAGCTACAATTATCATAACAACAACACAAAGATTGAGATGGTGGAGTGGTTATTGTTCAGTATATCCATCAATAACATTACTGGTTCTGGACTGAGACTAGAGCTATGCAAGCACTTGGAATAACACTTTATGGGACTCTTCAAGAAAGATTCCCAACTTCTATTGTGCATAGAATTAAGTTTATTATCAAATTTTGCTGTTTCTCAGGCATGAATAATTTCTGCTTACCTATAGACCTGGATTGCGCAGAATTCTGGTAGTAAAAATGCATTTTGAAATTCTGAAAATATTCATGCTTGGGTGAGAGCAGTGGTGGGATTCAAATAATTTAATAACCGGTTCCAGTGGTGTGATTCAAATAATTTAACAACTGGTTGTTTACAAGCACTATTTTAACAACTGGTTCTGCCGAAGTGGTGTGAATCTGCTGAATCCCACCACTGGGTGAGTGGCACAGTGGGACAACAAACTGTACAGATGCAAGATCTCTGACTTGAAACATGGAGTGGTAGAGGAATGCCTCTGGAGTGGTAGAGGAATGAGTTTTTCAAGCATTCTTCAGCTGCTCATGTCATCAGGCCCAAGAATCCAACATGGTCATTTGGCTGGCTCCTTGCCATGTTTTGAAGTTAGGGATGATGCAAGCAGACCAGCTTTGTTATGTCACATGCAGGAAAGTATGCTGTTGTATTAAGCTTCTGCCTGCCCTGCCCATCTCACTGTTTTTGGAACAAACAAGCAAGAGGACTTGGCACTAGGCTGGATCCTCATCAGCTAACCACCTCCCTGTTGTTGTGTGTCTGTTTCCTCTGAGGAATGTATAAAAACATACACTTTCATAAGGGTTGGGATCTGTCATCTACAAGGGTGTGCTTGTGCTGGAGGCCGTGCAAGCACATTTAGAAGTTACTGACCTCCTTTTATGCATGAGGATTCTGAGTCAATGTCTGGCTCACCCATTTACCAGGAGGAATTCCATGGTGGGATGAAAGGCAGACCCTAAAGTGCTCAAGCAGGACTTAATATAAGACAGGACTCCTCTGGGCATTATAAAACCTGTCCTGTCAGAAGGGTGTGAAGGTCTTTAAGCATGAGAAGTAGTTACAGAAGGCCTCAGAACACATTCAGGGCACATACAGAGAATTCAAGTCAAATGCTCTCCTGATGGTATACTTAGTCCTCATATACCAATTAACAGGGGTGTCAAACAGGGGTGTGTTTTGGCCCCAACCCTATTTAATCTTTTTTTAAGTGATCTGGCTTCCTTTTTGATGGAGGATTCCTCGCACTGCCCTGCTTTGAATCATATGACCATACCTTTACTTTTGTATGCTGATGACGCCATATTACTCTTCTGTACAAAAAAGCTGGCTTTGAACGCACGCTTTACTGGCACGCTTGTGTTGAATAACTGTAGTCATAATTAACCTGACGCTTAATTTTGCAAAGTCAAAAATAATGGTTTTGCTTGTGTCTTTGAGACCATTTAGTCTAATAAATAATGAACAGCTTCTGGAACAGGTCAAACATTTTAAATACCTGGGTCTCCATTTTAATTATAACTCTCTCTTGGGTTACCCAAAGGAAATTGGCCATTGAATCAAGCAAACTTAGTTGCAAGGCCATTAGCCGCTATTTTCGCACTCAAAGGTCAGCTTTTTTGAATTTGTACCTGCAGCCATTAAGGCATTTAATGCTAAAATCACCAATGCAATTAGCTATAACCGAATCCCACTGTGGATACAAGCATGGAGCTTCGCGACATGGAAAGAGTTCAGTCAGTGCTTTCTCTATAGTATACTCGGCTGTACTTCTACTCAGTCCCCCATATGCTGCGGTCTGCTTGGAGGTGGGCCAACATCTTACTCCATACAAGAGCATGGTGCATGACCTTCCAATTCTGGATACGATTGTGCTTTAACAACTGTCACAAAAGCTTTACCTACCAGGCTCTTTCTTTCATAGCCAAAACCGAAAGTGGTGGTCCTTTGTTGAGGCGAAAATCCATGAAATGGGTCTATCCTTGGATGCATTGGTTTTAATGAATGCCAATGAGCTAAAAGCTGACTATCAAAAAAAAGAGATTGTATGATCATTATAGGTCACCTGATGCAGCAGGCTAATAAACGCTGCTCTCCCCTTGCACTTTGGGTATACCCATTAAAACCTCTATACCATGGCCAAGTATTTCCATTTTGGTCTTAGAACCCAAATGCGGCGACGAGCCCTGACTCCTGTTGCCAGGTGCAATATTCTCCCTTCAGCTACCACTCAGGGCAGAATACAGAAAGTGCCTTTTAATGAAAGATTTTGTCCCTGCAGTTCAGCTTACGAAGAATCAATCCAACACGTGATATTACACTGCCCGTTACACAGTTTAGCCAGGAATAAATATCTAAACCCGTGGTTAAAACCCCCCATTGATAATATTAATCTATCAATTGTGGTAACGATGTTGGATTGTGGTTCTGCAAGTGTATTGGAAGCGCTGGCTAACTTTTTGTGCTCTGTCATCAGCAAACGGTTATAACTGTACTGGAGATTGTATCATTACACTGAGGTCGCCATTTTTCTGGTATATTGCTGCTGTTTTAATTATGCCATTAAAGGTTTATATATATATACATACAGAGAATACCACTCTCATCACTAAAGAACAACAGCCTTTCCCACACACATTTAGGACTAGGGAAAGAACTTTAATGTCTCAAGGGGATGGCTTTCAGTCAGCCTCTGCCTGACACTCTTTTCAAATGAATGACAGTTTCTCATATTCTAGGCTCACATACTTAAGATTATGAGAGGAAGTCCCATGTTGACTATTCCTCAGTGTGGTTTGGATTTTCCCTGTTCCAAATTCCATTTGTTCTGTTACACTAACAGATGTGCTGTCCACACCTCTAAAGTCATATCAGAAAATCTCATGTAAATAGCAAAAAGCTTTACCTTGCAAGAAAAAATGCAGTTTCCATGTGGCATTTGTGTTGCAGGAAATTGGGCAAGTCATTATTCTTGCATTCCCTTCCAGTTGACTGTAATTTTCTTAGCAGTGTACTTCAGTAATGAAATTAGGAAAAGGACAGGATCAGATTGAATCCTGATCAACTGAATGACTTACAGAGGCAACACAATATCAAATAAACTGGAGTCACTGCTCCTGTAGCAAAGCAAATCAAAGCCTGTCCCAAGTCAGAGACTGAACAATGCGCTTAGTGTAAACAATATTTTGGAAAGGCGAAACCAGTAGCACAGTCTGCTTTAGGGGTCAGTCCACAGTCATTCTGTTGACCATCCCACTTCTCCTCCTGAACCAGGTGCCAGTATAACAGAGGCCCTTTCTGCACGGGCGTTTTATGGCGGCCTGGGGACAGCAAAAACGCCTTCCTCAGGGAGCCATTCGCACATGGGGCACAGCTGCTGCGCAGCCGCGCCACCCTCGCGCTGCTCGACCGGCGCAAAGCCAGCATTTCCCAACCTCGCTCGGGGAGCTTAGGAAGGTTGTTAGGGAAATGTTGGCTTGGAGCCGCTGCCGTCTAAACGGTAAACGCGGCTCCAAGGCTTCCTCCCCACTCCCACCCTTCACTTAGAGCCTGGTCTCATGGCCCTCTCGTTGCGTACGCCCGAGGCCTGGGGACACGCCTTCCTGCCCCCCAAGCGCACGCTGAAGCAGGCTTTGACAGGGCCAGGGCGCGTGTCTCCAGGCCTCGGCGATGTGCCGGAGGGCCAGGGACAAGCTGGGTCGGCCAGGCGACGGCGCTCCGCGGCGCCGTCATCCCGGCTGTTTCTGGGACCGTTCATGCGAACGGTCCCAGGGGGGTTGGGTCGGCGCGGAATGCGCCAACCCAACCCCCATCGACGCCATGCAGAAATGGCCAGACAGACCCAAATACTTTCAAAAATTACCAATTCTCATTAATTTTTCTATGATAGTAATGATTGTGACAAAGAAGAGTTTTCAATAGTTTAAACCAATTTAGAGTTTTAATACTTAAAATCCAAATGCCCATTCCTAGTTTTTTTTAAAAAACTGGACTACCTAAAATCTATGTCCAAGAATAGTCTGTAGGATGAACTAGAGTACCACAGAGGGTGCAATTAAAGGTTTGGCTTTTGAGGCCAAATGAAACATGTTTTGAGGCAGTTTAAAGTGCTTTCAGCAAAAGCACAGGGATTTACTGCCTGGAGGCTGACAGAAGCAGAGGGTTACTCCAGATTGCAACACAAGCACTTTTATTTCTTAACTGATGAAGAAGGCATGTCAGATTTCAAAAGTGAAATCTCAGGTTAATGAGAATAAATGGGAAAGCTTTCCATTCACTCCTTGATGACTGCAAGGTTTTTTTCCCCTATTGTTGTGTTGTTGTGTTGTGAATATATTCCCCTATTGTTCCCCTATTGAAGGCCACTTTGAGGTTTGGAGAGGGGGAATATAATTGTAGTTAGGATATCAGATATCTTCCATTTAAAAAAAAAACTACCTGAACTTCAAAATACCTTACTTTGTCCAGAACTGAAGAGAAGTGAAATGGCCAGAAATTAAATTCCAGATTCATTAGCAAGTCATACTTGCCTCTCACCTTCCACCAAAAAGCTTAGGACACCATTTGTTTATTTAGATTAAACCACAGTTTTCTCTCAAACAGGGATGGCAACAAGCTTACAACATTGCTTTTCTTTCTACCATTTTATCCTTATAACAACAACCCAGTGAGGTAGTTTAGTATGAGATTGTTACTATCCTAAGGTTATCCAGGGAACATTCATGGGACAGTATGAACTAAAACCTGGATTTCCCAGATCAAAGCCCACCTCTCTAACCACTATGCCATGCTGAAACATAAGGTTCCATTTTATCCTCCAAATAATTCCATTAGTCTGAAAGGCTGTTTCTATCTGTCTCTCAAAAAATTACTTAATGAGCATCATGGCAGGTTAGGACTCAGGAGGTGACACCTGAGTCATTCAGGCCTAGCACTCTCTGCCATTTGGGTTCCTTTCTGCTATGCGTGAACCTAAATTGGAACAATGAAGAACTTAAGTTCTCCATGTTCCACCAAAATAAGTCCTACTGCAGGGTAGGCAACCATCATGGCCTGAATGTCCAAAAATGTCTACCTATGAAGGGGTGGGGAGATTATGGCAGTACTTAGCCAGACGCTCTAGAAATAAGTTGAACTTCAGTGGTACTGACAGTCTGTCAGGGACTCACCTAACTTGCCTAGCTGAAGAACTGACCTGCTTGACAAGCAAAATGGGTCTGGAATCCTGCAGTTTGCTACCCAGAACAAGGGTGATTTATCCCTGCTCTATCTCAATATTTCTTGAATATGCTCACTGACATAGATTACTGACACTTCTTATGTCTGCATGTTCAACAGGGATAAAAGCTTATTAGGTTATACCAGAATTGACCATGGAGCACCAGCCAGAACAAGTCTGCATTTAGACAAAAGCTAACTGGCATGGGCAGATTTTAGTGGGATGTCACTGGAAGCTTAAAGGAGTACCTTGGAAACTAAGGCCATTTATATACAGGGCTTCTCCACATGGCAAGCCTGCCTTCTCATTGGGGCAGATCTTTCCTTCTTGAAGTGTATGACGATGATGTCATATTTTCCAGTAGCTGACAGAAGGAAATCAGCATGCTTTTTTAGGCAGGTTTGTTGTCACTTTGGAATTAACTCAGAATGTGCAGATGTTGCAGGGCATCCAGTGTTCCAACTGCAAGTAATTGCATTATAGGAAAGATGGATTTCCTCTGCATGCAAACCAATACCGTCCTCCCCACCCGCACCCCATCTTCCACTTGAGCAGGCAAGTATTGTGTGGAGGGAGGTGCTTCAGAGACATAGTCACGGACTGATCATTTCCTGTAACACCACAGATGACAATTCTTGTCCACCACTCATCCACGTAGCAATTATTTGTAAACTCTTCAACTAACCGAGAGCTGTTCTACAGTTTTTTAAATAATATCTGTGTTTCAAGTGTCTTCTGTTTATAGCAGGGACCAAAAGTGTATCCAATTATTCTTTTTTCTGCTCTAACCAATGAACCTGGAACAAAATTGGTCTATCAATCTTTCCTTCCTAGTAAATTTTGTTCCAGGTTGATTGGTTAGAGCAGAAAAGGAATAATTGGATGCACTTTTGGTGTATCCAAATTATTGGATGCACAGTGGCAAAGCAACTGCAGTGAAACCACTTCCCCCATCCGTTATGTAGAGAATGGACATTGCACTTTCAAGGACTTGTGGGAGAATCATGAAAAACAAAATGACAGTTGCATTATGTATTAAGCCTTAAGTCAGTGATTAGTACTTGGGCGTGTTTGTCAGTTATCAAAAAACTGCTGCCCTATGGCAAGAAATAAATTAATTCATAATGAAAAACTCTCTTCTCTCTCCTCTGATCCAAGCCTGGAGAAGAATCTCTGTGGGTGGACAGGGCCATAGGCAGCTAGTTGTAGGCTATGAGCCAAAGTCCAAAAGACATTAGGCTCTTGCCTTTCAGCTTTGCCTTGGGTGAGCTGTAGGTTTCTTGTAGTACCTGGAAAGCAGTGGTGTTCTGCCCACAAGGATGGGGGGGATCAAATGACCCTGGGCACAATGGTGGGTGGGCGAAAAATCACCCCACCCACACTCCTACCCCGCGCCGACCCAACTCGGAAGACCTGGGTCGGCACAGGGGAGGTGCCTAAAGACAGAGCCAGCCTGCTGCTGTGTCACCCTTCTGAGCCACCGCCTTCCCTCCCCAGGCCCCCAGGGACAAGTCCTGGGAGCAGGGGCAGCTCAGATGGGCACTGTGACAGCACCCTGTACCCCCCCCAACAACCTTACCACAGCTTCTCCCCAGGGCTTGGGTAGGGCAGGAGGCAGCCTGCAGGGAGGTGGGGGCGGCTTGGGGGGGCATCGTCCAAGTCGCCCCAAGCCCTGCCCCGAGCCCTGCCCCCAGGCGCCATTTCACCCCGATACACCTCTGCTGAAAAGGGAGGGGCAGATGCTCAGCGGATCTTTCTCGGCTGGCCCAAGTTCACAAATTCCTGCTCCTAACACCATTGCCCTCCAAGTATACTCTGATATTTGAACAGCAAAACCTAGATTGCACTACAATAGAACAAAATTCTGGCTTTATAACTAAGGCCAGTGAGTGCATGCTTTCACCACACAATGGCCACTTTGTATACAGCCATGCTGTTGACCCATTTGAAACTATTCAACCCATCTTCTCTGTGCAATCATAAAGTGTGATTGGCTGTCAGATGTTTAAAGAAAAGCACACTATGTTGCTCATCTCACTCCCAAACTACTAAAATAAATTCACTTCACTTTGGCAAACCAGTTGTCAGGTAAAAGAACCATTACTGTCCTGTCCAAGTAGATACACTTGGCAATTAAGCTTGAGTACTGGATAAGAGTTCAGTAAGGTGTGGTGTATGAGGATACACTGAGTGCATTTAATGTAAATGTAGTTTCTGATTTGTTTACATTTCCATATTCAAAGGCCTTGTTGTTCACCTCCAGTGGGGAAAAAATGCAGTGTAGTAGTTTGATCAAAGAATCTGAGGGCATGACTTCTGCTTTCTTATTGGAAATGTGGACCACAGGATATTGCTTAATTTTCTTCGGATTTACTCATGAGAATAAAGGCAACTTCATAAGATCGTTGCAAGGACCTAAGCAATTACTGGCTGCAATTCAAGTGTGCTATATGATCTAAATACCATGGAATAAAAACATACTTTAGAATTTGCACCAGAGTTAACAAAGTCAAGCTGGGTCTCCTCTAGTTCTCAGCCTAATCCAAAGATTTATGCAACAGCAGCTCAAGCATAGCCAGCATGGTTTTTTAAAATGAATTTTTGCAATCAAAACCACTGACAAAGTACAGTTATTAAATGCAGAACAACCTAATCAAAAGCGAACACACTGGAAGCAAAAAAAAAAAAAGAAGTCCAGCTTTTTTGCAGGCTGGAGACTGCTTCTGAAGAAGAGGCAGCAATTTCCTCTCCTTTGGTGGAAACGGTCCAACATGACTGCACTGGACATTGATGGGTAGAAAAACAAGCATAACATTCTTTGTAAGCCAAAGCAGTCACAGAGCCAAATCTTATCTCCTGTAGAGGAAGAAGTCAGCTTGAGGGAATGCCATTTTAAGCTGAAAAATGGCTGGACGAGTACCATTAGCTGTCCTTACTTCCAAGCTGCTCCCTCTTAAACTTCTGTGGCTGCTTTGGGTTTAAAAAAAATGGAGGGAAAGTTCCATGTGACTTAATGTCAAGAGTAGTTTTATCCTCAGCTGCTGCTGCTCAGTCAGCCCATTAAAACAGGAACCATTGCTGAATGATGCCTGTGCCAAAAATAAAAACCAAATTTCCTACCCGCCCAGCATGCATTATACAAATATGTCCATTACAATATATGGTCTTCTTTTGCTTAACCTTTTCTTCCTCTAAGAACTGGATTTTCTAAGAATTTGGGATTTTTTTCCTTTTCTGTAAATAGATAGGCAGAAACAAAGCTTGGAAGTGAGGCAGATGAAAGACTGTTTATATTAGGCATTGAAGCTGGTAGACCTATCATTTTCCCAGTGAACACACTAATTTTTCCCCAAAAGATGCAGGGCAGGCCTATTATTATTCATTTACTTGTGAGGTCAAAGGACATACATTTTTGTGACTGAGCTCCCCAACTCTTCTGAGAGGTTTTCTCCTCCAGGGCACTTCCTGCCCGAAAGATCCCAGTTATTAAATGTGTTGACCTCATGTAAAACATTGAGGAGAGTTTGGTTGTCTGTGGCCAGGGAAGAGGGTTGGACTACGTAGAGTGGTAAATGCATTGTTTATGCTACCATTTCCTCTTCTCTAGCCAGTATGGAAGCAAAGGCAAATTTCAAGGCAAAACAATCAGGGAACTGCTCCAGTTTTTCCATTTTCTGTCAGACATTCCCCTCGTAGCCATCAGACTTTGCTCAAGCCCATGTTTAACATGACATGTTTGTTTATTTACTCAAAAAAGAAGAAATCCTAACTAACTCCAGCTGATTCATTCAGACTGAACTCAAAACACTCAAGAGAGGAAACCATCTTAGTACATTACGTTCTCCTCTCACCAGACAATGGCTTGCCCAGCTCCTGACTCAACATGTTTGCATATTGATTGGGGAGGCCAGTGTTCTTGCACAGGTGTTCTGATAGAGATGCTTCTAAGCCTACTCCCCTAGGATTACCTTAGTTAGTCAATTAAAGGCCAAAGTTCATGTGATGCTAAACTCCAGAGAAATGTAATCAGGGGAGAGCTTGATGGGGATCAGAGGTCACAGCTCTAGAGAAGGAGGGGGTATGAACTCTTACCCTCTTTTCTATTTTCTTGATCCTGGATGGTCTCTGCTACCACCCACCTAGCTGTTTTAAGTCCCATTAGGAAAATATGCAAGTGCAGGGGTGATGGTAGAAGAGGAGGAGGAAAAGTTGATGTTTTTTAAACCCAGTGGAAATTTTATCCACACCTGAATATTCCCAGGCTAGCCTAATCTTGGTTGCATCTCAGAAGCGAAGCAAGGTTGGCCATGGTTAGAATTTGGATGAGTGTCCTCCAGGGACTACCAGAGTCCTGACCCAGGGGCAGGCAATGGCAAACCACCTCCAAAGGCCTTTTGCCTTGAAAACCCTACTGGGTTACCATAAGTCAGTTGTGACTTGACGGCACACACATATACCCACACACAAAAGGAAAAGTTAACTCCTTTCCCTGTACTGTGGGCTAATCTATAGTGACATCCTCTTGCAAAAGCTGCTGTTCTGAGTCTAATAATATCCTTGCACTCTAGTCAGAAAACTTTAACTTTGCATGCAATTTGATCCTTATATGTGGAGCTTAGTGAAGGCTGCTTTGTCTGGTTGCCTCTTCACCTTCTTCTCTCCACACACGGAGTGGCAACTTGTTTAACAAGAACTGAAAGGTAGGCAGGA
This sequence comes from Sphaerodactylus townsendi, assembly GCF_021028975.2. NCBI lineage: Eukaryota > Metazoa > Chordata > Lepidosauria > Squamata > Sphaerodactylidae > Sphaerodactylus > Sphaerodactylus townsendi. The sequence goes on from NC_059428.1 coordinate 71,195,386, forward strand.
GGGAACAAGTGCTCATCCTACATCGTGGTCCTTTCTAGTCCACTTATTTCATCTGTCAAGCTTGAAGAGGAAGACATTTGCAAGTTATCAGAGATAGAGCCAATCTTGGTTTGGATTTCAGACTGAATTAAAAATCCATAACAGAGAACTGTCAACGTGGAAACTGCAGAATTGAATGTTGGAATTCACAGCTCTTTATGAACAGAGCAAATGGGACAGATTTTCTAAAAATGATAGTTGAAGGCAGGCGAGAGGAAAGACCACTCTCTAACCAATCCTGGGATTCTGATGCTTAATCTTTGTGACTGTTACTGGAAGATAATTTAATGAAGTTCCCACAACATGAGAGGGTTTATACCTTAAACAGGGTAGAGTGGGTGATTCAGTCATCCACAGGGGCAAAGAAAGGGGGAATTGCGCCTGGGGCATGCCTGCATCCTGCGCCCTGCCACGCCCATGCCTGCCCATGCCATGCCCCTGGAACGCCCCCGCACCAGCATGTGCTTGGTGAATCGCATCCCACCACGCCCCCTTGGCGCTATGCCACTGGTCATACCTACATTTCTAGGTCTCTAAGAGAGAGAACATATATGTTGCCCTATTGACTGACAATGGGACACATAAACACCTTTACTCTGCTGATGAGGTAGGGAGAAGATCAAGCCAGGAGAGAGCATCAAGAGGGGATCAGAGGGGAGTTGGCTTAATTCTTCTTGTGATACTTACCCAAACATTGTTAAGGAGACCCACCTTGCACCTGAGTGCCAGTGCGTTGTGGAAATGTCCCAGGATTCCTTGTCTGTTAAATATCACTTTAACTACAGCAGCACTTTTTGAACACCCATAAAGTCAGGGTTGGTTCCACTCTCACTTATTGTTGATGATAAACATATGAGCAGCCTTACAATGCTTATGCCTATCTGTGGGCCCTCAAACTGACTCCTGTCTGTGCTGATGTCTGACAAAGGGTATGCCAGATCATTTATGAGGGCAAGATGCAAACACCTCTGTGTGCTCTGTTTACTATTGTCCTAAATAATCTGTCAGGCATTATGTATTACCACTACCTTAAAATATCTAATCTCCTTCATAAATATGAGAGAGGTTAGTAGCAATGGATTGGTTTAATATTAAAGCCACTGTATGCTGTACACCCCTGAAAGTGATGTTCTAAAATTTGTGCTTTCTCCTCTTTTCTCATTAAATCATCCTGCTTTCCTGTTTTATGACTCCCTGCTTCCCCCTCAACACTGACTTCAACATCAAACCTTTCTCCAGTTATAAACTGTTTCAAGGAGCTCTTAATCCTGCTGTCTTAATAATTGCATACACAACCATTTCCCTTTTCTGTCAGCAACTGTCTCAATCCTTAGCTATCCATCCCCTAGACCTTTTATCTGGCCTTGAGAGGTCACTGAGTAACCAGCTTTTCCTGCTGGGGAGCTGTTCTTTTTCTTTTAATATCTGACAAAAGTGAGAATTATGCACGAAACTCTCTGCTCCCACAGGTTAAAAGTGTTGCCAAAGCCATTCCCAGAATCTACAACAAAGAAATGCTTGTGTAACCAGTAGTTAGTATGAGTAACTTCCCCTTTGATCAAATATATCAGTGATATATTGAACGCTGTGGCTAGTGCAGAAATAAGATCTCTTAAATGGTAACCTAGCTGTGGACTCTGAAGCACCTACCTTTCCCTAAACTCTTTCAGCAGGAGTCTGAAGCAGTGCTGTAGGAAGAAACTGGCTCCTGGGGGAAAATGGTGCCCCCCGCACACACCCCCACACACACCTTATTTAGCTAAAAGAGCAGCTTGCTCCAGTCCGCAGAGGCTGCTTCGGGCATCAGAGGCTGCTCCAGGCCACAGGGGTGGTCTGAGGGAAGGTGTGGGGGGAGCAATTCTCCACCCCCACACCTGGGCCCAGGGCATTTGCCCCCCCCCCCCCGGCCCCATGGTAGCTCTGCCTATGATCTGAAGTTTCCTTTGCTCTGCTATGATCCACACACTTTAATATTCACTTTTAATAAGCCTTTATTGGCATACAGAACATACAATATAAATACAGTTAAAATTACTAGATAAAACTTCACACTGGATCATAAGTTCAGTTCGCAAACCTCAGCCAGAAACTTTGCCACTGCAAGACAACAGTCAAGGTCATTACAGTTAAAGAGCATATTTACTTTATCAAGCTCTGTCAGGGTTTTCATACAGTCAATGATCTGTAATAATAAGCTGGATCTTGATTTCTGGTAAAGTGGGCAGTGGAGGAGAATGTGCACAATGGAATCCAACTGCCCTGGGCTGCAGGGGCAAAGCCTCTTATCGTTTGGTAGACCCTTGAGTCTTCCTCTATGGAGCGGGGATGGCATAATATTAAATCTAGCCAGCATGTAGGCTCTCCTATATATAGGGTTGGTAAGCGCAGCAATATAGTAGGCTGGGTTTCCCTGCATAAATGGAATTGCCACGTTCATTGGGGAGCAGGATTTGTTGGCCAAGCTCTGCAGTTGTTGATAATCCATTGCTATTAGCCGCTCTTTGATGAGGACACTTTAATATTACCTATTGCTTTTCTGCTCCATTTAAACTCTATCACCTTTGCTCTCCCTTTTGATTATTTTTTAAGGACTGTTGTCTCCTGTTCACATGGAATTTCACAGGGGCTGTGTGTCCAATGTCTCAGAAATATTCCCCAGAAATATTCCACAATTGGAACCAGAAAGACATTCCAGCAGCTTACAAACCTTAGTCTTTTCCCCTTCCTGCTCACCACATGAAATATGGTGAGCCCTGAGATCTCTACCAACAAACAGGGACACAAATTCTCACTTGTGAATCTTGATTCAGTCCTTCAGATGTCCTTATCAACAAATTTATCATTCCAATTGGATATGCTACCATCCAGATTATTTAGCTTTGTAGCTCCAGTTATAGTAGAAGACAGTTCCACATTAACTGCTTAGTCTAGAATTGTTGTTCACTCCATTTTAGCATATAATCCAGACAACATCATTGGCAGCCATGGCTTTGGAGGCAGGCATCTGTCTTTTTTTTCCCCAGAATATGATTTGTGGCAATATCATCTATTGACCCATACATTTTCCTCCATTCCTCCTCCTTTTAGAGTTATCAATTTCTTCCTCTTCTCTTCCAATTCTCTCATGGCACTTATGAATCTATAATAAGTTATTAATTTGGAGTGGGGGGTGAAAATACAGATTTTCCCTTTGTTGCCAACCCAATCCAGTACTAATTTGTATTATTTTGATATTGTTATCTTGCAACCACACAACTGCAATAATAATGAATGAGAAAATTGGGTCTTAATTTAATCTGCTACAAAGTGTAAAGCCATACTTATGCCCACAACCTCCACAGGAAACAAGAATTGATAATTAACCATTGGTTCATGAATACTCCAAGGGAACCAGACAGCATCCCAGAGGACAGTAAGTAATTAATTACACTGAAAACAAAAGGGACAAAGGGAGAGTGGAAAGCGGAAGCAAAACCTCAGCTAAAGGAGAGTTACTTTATAATAGACATATGTAAGACCATTCCCATGGAGATAAATTTTGATGTAATACAGTGCTCTGTTAAATGTTGTGTAAAACCATCATTTCAATTCTGCTTGCAGCCAAATGCAGAACTGACATCTTTTAGTGGTGCAGAAAAGGTCATAGTATGGGGTTTTTCCATGGTTTTCTCAAGACTTTATTTTATGTGACCTGTTCTGAACATCAGTAACTAGAAGAGGGTGCCCTCATATCTTAACTAGAAAATGAACAACAAGCCACACAAGACCTCCTCACTAGACAACCCTGCCCCTCACCCCATGCTGCAACAGTAAAAACAAACACACTAATTACATATTCCCTTGTAATCACATTGAGTAAGCCTGGCAATTGCTGATCTCTCTTGAGATTCCCTGCTGACAACAGCATGAAAGCCATTAAGCAATCAAATTTTGTTTTTGTTTTGCAAGAAGAATATTTGTGCATAAACGTTTTTTTAAAAGTCATCTGCAAAACCCATGACTTCTGACTAAAGCACCACAGGTCTGTTCCAGTCTGCCAGAATCAATAGATTCCTGTAAGATGCATGATTCAAAAATAGTGGAGAAAGACCTTGGGATGGGGTTGGTACCTAATGCTTCCCGTGTGAGCAGGAGTGTAGAAGTAAAATCCAAAGGAGAAAGATAAAGCACAAGCTACACTAACCCTTTATCCCACCCAGAAATGGAGCTGCACTTAGAAATAGTTTAGCTATGAATAAGCGTCTGTCAACAGTTTAGCGTAACATTGGCTAAGGTTGCATTTATCTTTGGGGCTATTGATTAGATTCCTTTCTAATTTTGCTGCTTATATGTCTCTTGGTGTTTATACCATACATGGTCAAATTGCTGGATCCAAATGGGTTGTTGAAAGGTCAGAATTTTCACTCAGTGTGCTCTTTATCCTCCTGAATATTGTACACCTAATCCCCAAAGGATGCACCACCACCAACAACAAAAAAAACCACCAACAGACCTGAGCAATTGAGCCAGCCTGAGGAGTTGCATGACAGCACACAGCACTTTGGGAAGAGCCATTTTTCCTTTCCTTACAATGGTTTGAAGCATTTCCGGCAAGGGGGAAAAAGAATAATATGATATCATACTACTTCAACTGCAAAATTAAAACATTGAGCTCTTCCTGTTTTTGTATTATTTCAAACGCTTCCCTGAGCAATAGGAAGTTCCACAGGCAGCTGCTACGGTTGATTTCCTTGGAAGAAGAAAATGCTGGTGATTTATTGGGGGAGGGGATGTCATCTCAGCTTATTTACAAATATTCAAACTAAACAAAGAGAAGTAGTTCAGGATCCAGTCAGGAGGTAGTAACCTGTGAAGTTGTTACAGCATGAATATTCCCAAAGCCAGCTGCAAAAAAAATCTGACTGCTTTCCAATTAGCTGGCTAAATCTTAGTTGCCAAACTATTTCTCTCTAACCTGAACCCAAACTAGAGGGATGAATCATAGCTAGCAGTTATTAGTCGTCAAAAGCCATTGAGGAAGCATTATTAATCATTATCAACCATTATTTAGTTCATGGCAACTAAAGAAGCATCTTTGGCTATTAAACTACACAAGAGCTAGAGAAAATGTTGTTTAAAGTATTGACGTTTCCTTCTCAGGGTCTTACATGCTTCACAGCCTGCCTGTCCTTAGGGAGGTGAGGCTTCATATTGTTAACATGCAACAGGACTAGTCTTGTTCCCTCTGCTTTTGCCGGTCGAAGTGTGAATGTGAGCTGCAAGGGCCTTTGCAGAGTTGCTCCCTTAGTTTGCATTCATTCTTCCTACTCTTGTTTTTTCATAAGAAAAAAGTGGTATCAAGTGGTGTCTAGCTTATGGAAAAAACCTGATGAGATTTTTAAGGCAAGAATCATTCAGAAGGGGTTTGCTATTGCTATTGTCACGACCCTGCTAATTCCTTGGAGGTCTCCCATCCAAACAGTTGCCAGGGTTAACCCTGCCTGGCTTCTAAGAACTGACTAGATCAGGCTAGCCTGGACTCAGGTCAGGGATTGAGCTGCAGATTAAAAGTTGGCTATAAATAAGGAAGTAAATGAATTGAGTAAATAAGGAAGTCACCTCACTTTCAGTGGACCTAAGGAAATATAGCCTTATATTAAATTAGGCTAAGGAGGCCAATTTTGATTGTACAGTCTAAAAGAAATGAATGCAACACAAGAAAATGTACCCTATGTGAAGATGTGGCCCCACCTGCTTCGAAAGAGACTATTTACTTTGTTTATAGTCAACCTTTCTCATTGAGATTCAAGGAAGATTACATGGTATAAAACAATGCAATCAAATTGGGTGATATATTTATTTATTTTTATTTATTTATTATTCTACTTTTATACCGCCCTCCCCCGAAGGGCTCTAATGCAATAACATTAGAATTACAAAAATTTAAAACAATGCAAACAAAGACATTAAACATAATATGCCTAACAATGAAGAAAATATTGGTATCCCAGGACCCAAAATGAATTAAATAACTACTATCCAGTGGCCAACATTCCATTCTCAGATAAGGTGCCTGAATGTGAGTGGCTACATAGTTTCATGTGGTCCTAGAGGAGAGAGATTATCTAGACCCATTACAATCCAGGTTCAGTTCTGGGTTTGTGACAGAACCAGTGTTGGTCATCTTGACTGATGATCTTTGCAGAGAGAGTGAAGGGGGAATACATCCCTGTTGATTCCTCAGGACCTCTTGGTAGTTTTCCATACCAACAACCAATGGTATCCCTTTGGAGATGCTGGCTGGTTAGGAAGTGGGGAACACTGTGCTTTGGTTATTGTGCTCTTATTTGGTTGACTTATTCCAGGGAAGGTGGTGCTGGGATACTGCTGCTTGTCCCCATGGTATTTATGCTACATCCTCCCACATGAATAAATCATGTTCCCCATGCTGTTTAACATCTGTATGAAACCACTGCAAGAGATCTTCCAGAGGTTTGGAGTGAGGTGCCACCATTATGCAGATGTCACCCAGGTCTATGTCTCCTCCTCAGCCAAGCCAGGTGGGTCTGTGGAGATTCTGAAGAATTGTCAGGAGAAACTAATGGTGAATGCAAAGAAGATGCCCTTGTATAGCACTGAAATGATATCACTTCCTTTTTTTTCTTGCTGAATTTGCATGCCAATTAGGAGATTACACACCTGTTGCTTACAACTGCCTTTATCTTGAACAGTTAGTTGAAACAGTTACAGATAAAGGCTAGATTAATGATTTTTTTAAGAGTCATGATTGCCTTTCTTCTTATCTTGTTGTATCTGATGATCTTATATGCACTTATTTGCATACCTTTTATTTAGTGATAACCTCTATCTAAAAACAATCACATGATTGCGATAAATCAAACTTAGCCTTTTTCCGCACAGACATCTTACTGCAGATTTTTTCAGTGGTCAAACCAATTTGCGCCTTGGAAACATTTTCTGTGAAATCATTCCGCACACAACCTTTGCCTTCCTTGTTTTGGGTTTTTCCCCCGTATCTCTTCAGTTGCGTTTATTCCACTTGATACTACTGAAAATGTATTATTCTAAATAGTAACGGGAGGTCATTGTGATGCAGAAGAACAACCCTCCCCACTTTTTTATTATGTGCATGCTCCCTATTGTTACTGTGCAGTTACATTTTGAAGCAGCAATTCATAAGAACATAAAAACATAAGAATAATAACATAAAAACATAAGAATAAGAACATAAAAACATAAGAATTCAAAAATGTCTCAGCGTCCATTCTACTATTGAGAACTACCAACCCAAAATGGAAGCCAAAACAACTCCTGGAGCAGGTGCTATTACCTGAAGGAACAGAAACACATAGCTCACCCCTACATACAAAGAATCACATTTTCTGGCCAAACTTGATCTTCAATCATGCACTATCCTTATTTCATCTGTCTCTAATTGCATGTAGAAATTACTCCTAATACTATTTTCAAACATCCCAGCATTCATCATCCCAAAGCATCTCAGCATTCTATTGCTAATGCAATCACCCCTCCCCGCTTCAAAATCTATCTCTGCCCTAACGGTACATTTCAAGTTCTTTGTGAAATTGCTTCAGTTGATTCAATCAACCCTGCTTTTTTGTATCTCTGTCTCAACATTACATTGCTAGTTCAATATAACAAAGAGAAAACAGTTTAAAAATTCTTTTGAAAATGAAGGAGAGGGAGAGAAAAATGGCTAAAAGGGAGGTTGGGCAGCTACACAGGGTGTGGCTAAGCGCCAGGTGTTTGGTAGGATGTAAAAATAAAGACCATTTCAACCTGATAGCATGCTCAAGGGAAGCTGGCTTGGAAAGGGATAGAAAAAAATTGCAGTTAAAGTGTGGGAAAACCATAAAATGAAAGGCTCATTCCGCACATGCAGAATAATGCACTTTCAAACTGCTTTCAGTGCTCTTTGAAGCTGTGCGGAAAAGCAAAATCCACTTGCAAACAATTGTGAAAGTGGTTTGAAAACGCATTATTTTGCATGTGCAGAAGGGGCCAAAGTTTCTAAACCCAAATGGAGGGGGAAAGTGTGTAATTCAGAAGGGGGGAAAGTAGCATTTAGTGGCAAGATAAGTTGTAAATGACTTGTGCGGAAAAGGCCATAATGAAAGATAAGACTGATATTTTTCTATAAATAAGCATTCCTGTGACAGGCAAATCAGATTTATCTGGCTGGGAATTTCAAGCGAGATGTATTGGTAAGACTTTGGGTACCTTTGGCTTCTCTGATAACCCCCTGAAAGCAGGGAGGCAAAAGCTGAAACCTGATTTGTTTTAAAACTATCATTAGCTATAATATGATCTAGCAATGTAAGGAACACTGATAATTTTAGCACTCATTTCAATAGTACTTGTGGGGTTAATTATTTTTTGCCTTTTATTTTTTTCTGTCAGTCTCAATAAAAATAATCTTTTCTTTGTTCAGTAAAAGATGCAAGTTGATGCAAGTACTTTGTCTGGTTTGCTAATAGTTTTAGAGAAAAAGAATGGACTCATTCCAAAAAATACCTTTGTATTACCAGAAATAGAGACAGAAACGTTTCTCTAACATGATAAGCCCTGGAGAGTTCTACGACTAATTGGTTTTTATGCAGGCAAAGCCTTGAAACTGTCTGGCAGAGAGTCTCGTTAGGGTGTGGGGAATAATCCCATGCTACACTTGGAGGTGGTAGTTCAGCTTTCTCAGTTGACTGAACCATCAGGACTGCTGTGGTTAAAAGCAAAGAGATGGCTCTGGTAGGGGAAGGCCTCCAAGTCAAACAGTGGTTTTCCTCGTGTTTGGTTTTTGTCTTAGCCTTTTTCAGTGGTGGTTCAGATGTGCACTGAGAACTATCTGGACTGGAGACTTAGAATGGAGCCTAACAACAGATCTAGGTTCTGACAGAACCAATGAAACTGACAGCAGGCCTGATAGAAGACTTTGCCAGCAATGCCTTAGTACTCTGTGCCAAGGTAGATGACTAAACTGCTGGGCTTTTAGAGCATGACAAGGCCTTTCCCCCATAGCCTTTGAAATCCCCTCCACAGCCCCACCACAGCCTTTTTTTTTGCTGGCTCCCTTTCCTCCCTCCCCTTGTTGGCCTGAATTAAAATGGCGGTAGTGGCAAGGAAGAAAGCAGAAAATGAAGTAGACTGAATGGGTTTGCTTTAGTAGCTCTGTCACATTCTCTCCCCTCTACTTGTGCACTGAAGAGGAAATGGAAGAGGAGCCAGCCCCCACTCCACCCAGATTACTGTTATTTTTGTTGATACCGTCCCACTGCTCCACCCATTTACTGTGCTATTCTATTATTTTAATGCTAGAATTAGAGATAAAACAATGGAATGTTAGCACTAGGAGACATAAATCGTCCAGCATGTGTTGCCTGAGTTAGTGCTGCTGAGAAGTACTTGGTGTTTTCCTATGGGTAATGAAGTGGACATTTCATTTCATTTCATTATTCGATTTATAAGCCGCCCTTCCCCGTAGGGCTTAGGGCGGCAAAACTTCAGAAGTCAATATACATACAAAGAAAAAAGCTAACTGCTGCAAGTTTACATATGTGAACACATCTTGGTTTATTACATTACAACAATCTGGACAGTCCGAATACAGGGTATTCAACTACCCAGTTTCACTTCCTCCCCAAAATCTGCTTAGATTCCCACCAACCCTCCCAAAAAAACTACTTGGGGAAAAAAGAACATTGGACTATATTATCAAAGGTGCAGTAGTTTACTAATGGTATCAGCACACACTGTCCACTTTTAATGTACTCACACAAAGCAAAGCAGACTTGTAACAATAGTGTGGATCATTTGGGCATTTCCAAGCCACATGACTCAACCATTGGGAAAAAATCCGTGGGAAGCTGTGCATGCAGAAAAGGCCATCCTCTTGACATATTTGAGAGGTAGCCCTTGAGCCAAAGGGCATCTGGCCAATACCAGTCTGAACAATGATCTGAACACAAGTTTTCTACTCACCAGGCAAACATTCCACTTATTTAGTCTTTGGTGTAACTACCACTGTAAATCCAGAATAACCCATATGGCAGGAAAGAATTCTCCAAATTTAAACTAGTATAATATATCAGTGTTTGGCCTGTAACTTTAGCTGGATATCAACCTTTGCTCTAACACACCCTTTTTTTGCACCTGTTTGTAGAGGATAAACACATTGCATTCCCGGTGGCTCAGTCCCAGGCTGAGTGCTTCAGATTCTTTTGAGAGCTATTGCAAGATGCCATTTTACGCTCATTGGCAATATGGTAGCTTATATAGACAATTACATCGTAAGTGTTTCCTAAATTATTTTATACCACTTGTTAACTCAAGCAAGTCTCCAGAGGAAGGATCCATCTCCTCACCTTAAACGTCACTTGGATTTCTTTATTCAGAACAAACCAACAGCAAAATAGTTTACATATCCATTTGTGTACAGGCCAATGTCAGTCATGGAGCAAGAAGAACAAATACAGTCATTTTAAGAAGAGGCAAAAATAAACAATACAGGGCTTGAAGCTCTTCCACACTAAACATCAGCCCAAACTTTGTCCATTTGTAAGTTGTTCTGTGCAGGGTCAAAAGTAACAAGGGGTGGCTATTTTGTCAGGAAATGTCTAGGAGCTGCATTCTATAAAAATCCAAAATGTTTGTTTACAGGATGAAAAAACAACATGTAGATGTGTGTGTAAAGTGCCATCATATCACAGCTGACATGACAACCAGTGGGGTTTTCAAGGCAAGAGACTAACTTTGGCCCCTTCCGCACACGCAAAATAATGCATTTTCAAACCACTTTCACAACTGTTTGCAAGTGAATTTTGCTATTCCGCACAGCTTCAAAGAGCACTGAAAGCACTTTGAAAGTGCATTATTTTGCATGTGTGGAATGAGCCAAAGGTTTGCTGTTGCCTTCCTTCTTGGTATTTTTGGTGGTCTCCCATCCAAGTGTAACCAAGGCCAACCCTGCTTACCTTCTGAGATTTGACACCATTAGGTTAGCCAGGACCATCCAGGTCAAGGCTCATGCAGTCTATAGTTCAGGTGATAGGAATTTGCATTCCAGATACATTATACTTCCATTAGTCTCCCTGCCAGCATGGCCACCTGACCATGCTGCAGAGGCTGATGGGAATTGTAGTCCATAACATCTGATGCTGCCCGCCACCATGCTAGAGTAGTTCCAGTGATGAGGACCTTAGCGTTATGCACCATACTTATCAAAGCCTCTGCCAGCATGGCCAATTGACCATGCTGGCAGAGGCTGATGGGAATTGTAGTCCATAACATCTGGAGTGCCAAAGGTTCGCCACCACGGCTATAGTTCTACACAAAAATAATCCTATTGGCAAGGACAATGTTTACATCATTGTCTGTAGTTCCCACAAATCCGCCTGCCTCTTATGCCAATACTCCTTTGCATTAGAATGGCAGAACTCAAAGTAATCCTTGTGGTATTTAGGTGCGACTTGACTTGTGATGCAGGAGATCCATGATGGGAATGTCCCATACCTTTGTTTTAATTTAGAAGGCCAAGTGGGAGTTTCCTAGAATAACCATTCCTGGGGTGGTTTTTCTAATCTAATCAAATTCCCACCTCAAAGCTGCTGATTAGTCTCATGAACAAAAAAAGGCTGGTTCTGAGCAGTAGCACTGGTCCAGTCCCATTTGGACACACAAACATACATCATCTCACAATATGAAATCTTGGGTATGTAGTTTATTCCCCATGAATTGAAATATCTGGTGTTTGCACATGTGATCTAATTACAGATACTTTCAAAGCTACAAGATCATTGTCTTTTTGATCTAAGCTAAACATGTGAGAAACCAAAGAGTGAATGTACTGTTTTGAGTTTCAAATACCACATCTATCATTCTGAACTCCTTATGTGCTTAGGGGGGAACTTGTGGTACAGTGACTTTGAAAGTCTTTGGCTTTGCAAGTGATCAGAAACCCTATCAAATAATAAAGAATTACTAATTGTGGGGATAATAGACAATATTAGAGTGAATAGAAGCTTGGAACCAATGTATAAAATAATTATTAGAGCAGCACACGCAGTGTTGGCGTTGGGCTGGAAAGATAATAAAAAATGGACAGTTTCAAGATGGTTGGAATATATATGGGAACAAATACAGCTAGAGATATTTGAGAGACTGACAAAAAATATTTTATGGAAAGAAAAAATAGAAGACATCATGAAGATATGGACAGTGTTTGAAAAATTGATCGAAGATGCCGGATTTAACGAAGAGCCATGGAATAAGAGAATAAGAAGAATGAACCTCCTACTGCTTGCATGAAATAATTAATAGAAAGAAGGGGGGAGGGGGGAGAAAATGGAAAAATGTATAGATGGAAGAAAAAATATTAAATGTAACAAATGTATACATACTCTATACAATAAAAAAATTATAAAAAAAGAAACCCTATCAAATCTCTAATCATTTATAAAGCTTTTGTAATACCATATATACTCACATATAAGTCAAATTTTTCAGCACATTTCTTGTGCTGAAAAAGCCCCCCTCGACTTATTCGCGAGTGAGGTGTATTTTAAAAAATATTTTAGGGTTTTTACTTTGTTGGCCACCAGGGGCGCAGTTTTTAGGCTAGCGGCACCAAAATTTCAGGGTACCATCAGGTGACACTCCTGATGATACCAGCCAGGCACCCTCAAATTTTCCCCAAATTCTCCCTTTAAATCACCCCCCCCCCCCGAGTGGATTTAAACGGAGAATCAGGGCTTACAGAGCTAGTTTACTGTTTTTCTTTGAAATAAATATTCAAAAACATTTAACCTACTGATGCCTCAATTAATGTAATTTTATTGGTATCTATTTTTATTTTTGAAATTTACCAGTAGCTGCTGCATTTCCTACCCTCGACGTATACACGAATCAATAAGTTTTCCCAGTTATTTTGTGATAAAATTAGGTGCCTCGACTTATATGCAGGTTGACTTATACGCGAGTATATACAAAGCTCACAAATCAGGTATCCTTTGGTAAGTCACATACTTCCTTATGAAGGCTGTTGTGAAGCTAAAATACAGCTCTGAACTCTTTGGATGAAGGCTGCGGATAACAAAATATAAAGTGTTTTGATCTGATAGCACTCCAGTCAAAGGTGTACATGCTTGAACACAGAAAAGGGAACTTCTTTATTGGTATATACTAGCTCAGCTCTACTGTTAGATACACAATCATGAAAATAAAGAGGCATCTGAAAATGCAGTCTCACATCTATGGAAATAATCAGACTGTATTGTGAGTGAAATATGACTCTCTGGAAACTTTGACTAGATGACTTCCTGATAAAGTTTATATAACTTTAGCTTTGTAAAAATCTCTATGTGCGCAAGGATGCCTGTGCTTACGTGCCACAGGCCCCGAAACAGGGTGGGGTGGAACTATAGCTTGGCCCAGCCTGAAAACACTGTCATGAATGTGCAAGGTCATCAGATCCCCTCTCACTGCAAACTCTCATGGACAAATCAAAAGGATGCCTTCCCCTCCCCTGCAGTGCTTAGTTTACATAATCTGGCCTGGCTAAGAGGCAAGGGACTACAAGTTCCAGCAGTGTTCAGTTTATCAAACTAGAAGGGTATTGTTAAGGCAAATGTCAAGCCCAGGACACTTGACAAGACCATGCATTTCTTGTACTGTTAAATGATAAGTCTGCATCACAAGGTACTGATTACCATGTGATTGTTACTTGTATGTGATGCATCCATCCCCCATCCTGCTTCTTGCTCAGTTCTGGGATTTGTTTCAGAATAGTTCAGTGAAATGAATCATAGGACTATAGGTATCAACAAATGCAACATAATCTTTTGTTTTATTTGATCTCTTCTTGCAGGACTTGATTTCTAGATAAAAATTAGGAAGCTTTTCCCTCACTACTTGACATATAAGGACATTTACATGGAACATAACTGTATAGTTACTATGGCACCTGTGACTTCTCAGACACATTTACTGAACAATAGCAATGGAAGTGAGCATTAGATGGGATAATTTCCCTGAGGAGGGGAGGCTTAACCCCTGCCCACTAGATCCCTGCAACAATCCCTTCCCCACTCCAAGCTAGGCTGATTTTTGAATTTGGATCAAATTATGGGGGAAAGAGAAAAACACTGGCTGGGTGAAAGTTGTTGTGGGACAAATTGGCAGGCACAGTAACAGTTAAGTAATCTTATCCCATCTTCCAGTTCTTCCCTGACAGAGTTTCACAGGGAAATTATAAAGCTCCGAACCCCATAGTTTATAACATATATCTCCAGTCCGACTCCTAATGATGAAAAAATGCTTTCCTTGGATGCTCAGGGACAATATAATGGGAACAACATAACTGAAGGCCCATCTCCCCTTCCTCCTTTGAACTGGCCCATTCATTCAGGTCATCATAGGTTGCTGTTTCAGGTTGCCCCTAATTTGGAAGTTAGGAGGTGATGACTGGATATAAAATCTTTTAAGTTGTGGCACCCCATGGCTGCTTCCATGTGAAGATAATTCTCTGTGTAGCTCTTGTTGTTGCTAGATATTCAGAGACATTTGTAGCGGTAGCAGAATTCCCACACAGCAAATTTCCCCATAGTTTCTTTGCCTTAACTCTCCTCCAACTATGGCCAGCTCTCCAACAAAAGACTTTAAAAAACAATAATTATGAATTTATAAGGAGAAATGTGCAACCTGCACATTTCCCCATGTAACTTTGCAATGAAACAGGCTATAGACTTAATTTTTAAACGATAACTGGGAACTAGTAGATTGTAGCAGCAGATTATTATAACGGTAGAGTGAGTTGTCAGTTCCAGATACTTAAAAGGAAGTCTGAATAAAGCCTCTGGTTTGGGAGGAGGGGGTTAGTATCTGCAGGGCTGACACAAGAAAAATAATGCCAATGGCTTTTGAAAGCCATCTTCACCATTTTTTATGGAAAGACACAATATAAATGGTTTACACTTTTACATTGTCCCTTTACTTGTTCCCCTGACAGTTGATCAGCACTAGAACCAACCTTCTGATCAGATGCAGGAAGATAAACATTCATAACAGTATCCATACGGTCTATCACTATACAAGTATAACTCTGATTTGTGGTCAGAATTGAATTCAACTTATATACATTTCTGAATTTTATTTTATTTTATTCAATTTATGTCTCGCCTCCCCAACCAAAGTCGGGCTCAGGATAGTGTACACACATATTTTAAAACAATGTTTCTAATACGTAAGATCACAACACGTACCTACCATTAAAAGTCAAGATGGCAAACAAATTTCAACCCAGCCCCACTTGGTATACATACTCATTAAAAACTGTCCAAACATGGGCAAAGTCAGGAGAGGGCAACACAGAGTGACAATGTGTTGGTATTTCTCACATGCTCCAGTTGAGCTGGCAATTTAGAGAACACAGCTATTCATCTTCATTTCACTAATTTTAATTCATTCCATATCCAACATCTGCCTCCAATTAACAACTGATCTGAAGTCTATCAGATATGTGCATCATGCAACTTAGATTCCCAGTTTGAGCTATAGCCTTTTATCACAAGTCCATGCAGTGTGCAGTGGAGGGAGAGGTTCACATTCACTGCAAGTGGGTTGTTCCCAGAACAGCTCCAGAGAGACTTGTGATTTGTACTTTCACAGGTAATCTACAAATGTGAAAAGACGGTGTATGAGTTATTGGCAATACTTCCACAGTCACATGCAAACACACACGCATGTGCTCCTGAACTCTGCCATGACAGCTGTGAGCAAAATAGAAATATTCAGGGGGGCATTTATATCAAGGAGCTGTAGTATAATCAAACTGCTCAGGAGATTGCTTTTATAAGAGATACAAGTGGGTAATTCACTAGTGGGCAATTGAGGTGGGCATCTCATTTTCCATTCCCCCAACTATTACCTCTTTCCTTTTACTGAAAGCCTCTGTTGCATCTCTCCTTTTCATATTTCCTTCTCTTCTTCCCACCCATCAGCCAACGTACATATCTCTCCTTCCAGCTTTCCATTGCTCTCTCCTCCTGGCAGCCTCTACCTTGAAAAATTATGGCCCAATTGTGTGATGCTGTCTGCCAGGCTGAGCTCAATTCTGTGGTGGGCAACATGCATGAACCTGCAGGAGGCACCTCATTTTCCTTTACATCCCTTTCCCCACACTGTTTCCTCTTTCCCTTCTCTTGGCAATCCCCATATTCTCCCCTTTCCCTGGTTCCATCTCTCTTCCTCACCCACCCATCAACCTACCTTTTATCTATACCTCACCTTCAGCTAAATGTGTTGTTTATTTACTTCATTTATTCTCTACCCTTCTTCACATTGGGTACCCAATGCATCTTACATCATTCTCTTCTCTTCAAGTTAACCTCACAACAACCTAGTGAATGTTCATTCAATTTTGTAAATACCGGTAAGTCTACCTCATCTATTCAAGGCTTTGGTCACCAGATTTAGGTATCTACAACGAGAATTAGATATATTGATTATTGTAGCCTATTATTACAACATTGCTTTAACTCCATTACCTTGACTATCCATTGTGGCATGTCCTGCCTTAGACATTTTTATCAGTTCAACAGTTTTTCCTCCTTGAGTTTCCACAGGAAAGGCAGATAAAGGAGATTAATATTCTCAGTTTATAAAAGACATTGGTATGAGATCCCAAACCTAGACATCTGTATACATTAGGAATGACACACCTACCTTATAAACATAAACCAGCTTCAAACTGATTTCAGTGCCATTATTTTCAGGCATGGATTCCAAGGAATTCTAATCACCCTGGTACTCATCACCCTGGACAGAGTAGAGAGCTGGGCCAAACAAATAAAATGAATTTCAACAGAGATAAATGTAAGATTAGGCAGAAAAATGAAATGCACAGTTATAGTGACAACTGGCTTGACAATACTACACGTGAAAGGGATGTGGGAGTTTTAGTAAACCACAAACTGAACACGAGTCAGCAGTGTGATATGGCGGCCAAGAAAGCCAATGCGATTCTGGGCTGTATCAACAGGAGTATAGTGTCTAGATCGAGGAATGTAATTATACCTCTCTATTCTGCATTAGTTAGACCTCTTCTGGAATTCTGGGCACCGCAATTCAAGAAGGATATTGACTAGCTGGAACGGGTCCAGAGGAGGACAACCAAAATGGTAAAAGGTCTGGAATCCCTTGGGGATGGGGCGGTATAAAAGCCGAAACAATAAATAAATAAATTAAATAAATCCATGCCCTACAAAGAGAGACTTAGGGAGGTGGGTATGTTCAATTTGGTGAAAAGAAGGTTAAGAGGTGACATTATAGCCATGTTTAGATATTTGAAGTATGTCATGTTGGTGAAGGAACAAGCTTGTTTTCTGCTGCTCCAGAGACTAGGACCAGGAGTAATGGGTTCAAGGTGAAGGAAAAGAGATTCCATCTAAACATCAGAAAAAACTTATTGACAGTAAGGGCTGGTCAACAGTGGAAAGCACAACCTCAGAGTGTGGTGGAGTCTCTTTCTTTGAAGGTTTTTAAACAGAGGCTGGATGGCCATCTGTCAGGAGTGCTTTGATTGTGTGTTCCTGCATTGCGGGGAGTTGGACTTGATGGCCCTGGGGGTCTCTTCTAACTCTATGATTCTAATCTTAATATATTATCCATACATGCAATCTCTGCATTCTCAACTCAAGATGGTAGGCTTCCTATTTTCTTTCTAAAATAAGTCTGAATTTGTGCAATTGCATATTTTTCCCATGATAACATCATACACTGAAACACAGGGAAGGAAATTTGCAATAGGACTCTGAAATAGCCAAGACCATGCAAGCTCAAAACCCTCCTCCATACCTCCAAGTAATTAGCAAGGTCTCTGAGGTTTTGCACTCTCTCTCTCTCTCTCTCTCTCTCTCTCTGTATGTGCGTTTTAATGGCAAAGATACTAAAACTGAAGACAGAAAAGACAATTAACTAGGTAGGAAGAATGACACAGTGAGTCTTCAAATAAGGTTTCTAGACTATATAATAATTTACAAATTTTACAGGGGGAGAAAACCCTGCCAGGAAGTGGATTGCTAAGAAGCGGAAACTGGTGACACATGAACGGATGAGAAGCAGACAGTATCATCTCCTTCTTCAATTAATGTCCAACCAGAGTATGGAAAGAATCCGAGGTCTGCAATCAGGACCTCCCCCCAAATACTAGTTGTTTCAGTTTCACCAGGTTTCCTGTAAGGAAGGACTTGCATTTGATTGTAAATGGGGATGATGTAAATCTACCACAGTAATTGGTTGTAGAAATCCTGTGATGAAATAAATGTATAAGCAACCTAACAAGGTCTGGCAAAACTGGCAAGGCAGATTTTGTTCACTTGTTTGTTTGTTTGTTTGTTTAAGAAATGAACACCCACCAGCCCCTTCTCTCACCGCCCCCCACTGAGGCTGCCAGTTTTCCATCTTGGCAGGGCCTTGATTCCATCTTGGGCCCTGCCTCACACACAAAAAATGTAAAAGTTGTATGCTAAATTATCTCAATGATGCAGATTATCTTGTCAAGTCTGTTTGCTTAGAGGTGACAAATTTCCTTCTGTATTCCATAATAATGTCTACATACTAATTCAATTGTATCCAAAGTAAAAATATTAATGAGATAAATTCACAAGAAAAAAAGGAAGAAGGCTAATATTTCAGCATTTAAATGTGTTGTTCCAATTGGGATTAATTTTTAGTAACAACTTGGTATGTTAACCGGTGGATATCTTGGTGAAGCAGTTATACTCAAAATGAAATACTAAATTTGAGGCTCCAGAATTCTTTCAAGCTCAACTGACATACTACCGGTTAAGAAGTTTCTTTCTGTGGGAGAGGGAATGCTCCCCCGTTTCAGTATCCCTTCAGACCCATAGGGTTGCCAACAGCCTGGATAAAATTCCCTACCCCTTTAATGGATGTATAATGGGATGTTATTTACCAGGTGATGTTGTTTAACTCCATGCCATGAAAAGCTTTAGTTGCCCATTTCCACTCATATTAGGTCTCAGTGACAGAATATTGTATTCTTGAAGGTTTTCATAGCCAGAATCAACTGGCTGTTGAAGTTTTTCCACACTGTGTGGTCATGGTCTGGTAGTTTTTCCTCCTAACATTTGACCTGTGTCTACAACTGGCATCCTCAGAGGCATGTTATGGCAAGATGTGTTTCACTGTGAGATGGTGTCAGAGAGAAACACATCTCACTATGACATGCTTCTGAAGATGCCAACCATAGATGCAGCCAAAACGTTAGGAGCAAAAACTACCACACCACAGACACACAGCCCGCAAAACCTGTAACAGTCAGTTGACAGAATATTATTACTCGAGGATGTTGGCTATCCCACTAAGAGCTCAGAAGGGCTCAAACTTCTGCTGTCTACAATATGGGGATAAACATAATCAGTGGCATACCAGGCTTAAATGGCGCCCAGGGGCATGACTGCCTCCCTGCGCGCGCACACCCCGCGCATCCGGCTCCCTACCCCCCCCTTTGCCCAGCTCCCCACACCTCACTTACAAGAGCCAGCAGGGAGGCCGGGGGAGGGAGGGACTCGGGGGCAGCTTGAATGGGCACAATGGGGGCAGGCTGGTTCCTGGGCCACTCACCACAGTGCCCTGCCCTCCCAGCCTCCCTTCAGGCTGGCTTCTCCCCTCCACAGGCCCTGGGGAGGGCAAAAGCTGGTCTACAGAAAGGCTGGGAGGGCAGGACGCTGCAGCAGGTGGCCCAGGTGGGCACCACAGTTGGCCGCTGCCAAGCCCCACCCCCCTGCCTCCCTGCAGGCTGGCTTCTGCCCTCTCAGCCTTTCTGGGAAGGGCAGAAGCCAGCCTGCAGGGAGGCTGGGAGGTGGGAGGGGCTCAGCAACACGCATCCAGGGACATGGGATATCCCATGTTCTCACTAGCGGTACACCACTGATCATAATACTGACCGCATCACCCCTTATGTCCCACATGGACCTCTGCGTTCGGCAGTGGCAGAACTGCTGGAAACCCCTAGCCCTGCGACGATGCGGCTGGCCTCGACCCAGGCCAGGGCCTTTACGGCTCTGGCCCCTGCCTGGTGAAACGCTCTCCCTCCAGCTGTCCAGGCCCTGCAGGACCTTGGTAAGTTCCGCAGGGCCTGTAAGACTGAGCTTTTCCCACGGGCCTTTGGTGAGGGCTGGTCAGCGAGACTCCACTCCCACCGCCCCCCACTGAGGCTGCCAGTTTTCCATCTTGGCAGGGCCTTGATTCCATCTTGGGCCCTGCCTCTCCCCTCCCAGCCTTTTTGATCGGGTGCCTGTCTTTAATTTTGCTTGCTCTTAACTCTGCTATTTAAATTTTAAGAAATTGCTGCTATGGACATTTGTTTTAATGTGGTTAGTTTTAGTGATGTATTTTATGTGCTGTTATTGGAACAGCTGTATTGTGAGCCGCCTTGAGCCCTTCGGGGGTGAGGCGGCCTATAAATCTAATAAATAAATAAATAAATAATTTACCAGATGGGTATAAGGATTGCTGAGATAATGTACATGGAAGCATGTTAAACACCCACAAAGCAGTTGATACATTTATTTTAACCGAAACTTTTAACTAGGGTTTGATCTTTTTAACTGGGAACCTTTATGCATGGGATGCTTACCTCATGGCTCTTAGCTGCACAGTGGGGCTGTAGTGTGATCTCCTCGTGTTTCTCTGTTTACATGTGAGGTGGCATTCCCTGCCTGCTCTCCAGGTTGTAAATGAAATCTCAGCAGGCCTCTGCTTTTCCTGGTCTTCTTAACTCCACCTATCATCTCCCTCTTAAAGGCACAGATCTCATCACACTTGGTGGTTGCAAGATTGCTGACTTGTTGAAGCCCCTTTAAATTGCAGTTATATTGAAATATCTGTGATTGCTGTTATATTAATATTGTAGCCCCTTCCGAAAAATAACCCCCTCAAAAGAAAGAGGCAAAGCAAATCCCTGGACCACACTCTGCTGAAGAAGAGGATCATGTCCTAAAACTGATATTTTACCTCCCCCCCCACACACACACTTTCTGCAGCTGCTGTTGCCCTGGGAAGAGAGAGAAGCTTGTTAGTAAATAGTTAGCCCACCATTCATAATTCATCCTACAGACATCCACCACCCCCCCCCCCCCACCAAAAAGCCTGTTGTTAACTTCAGCACTCTGGAAGTGAGAGTGTGAGGAAAATGGCTGATTGTCCATTTGTAGGTTTTCAAATGCAATAAAATACAGCATTTTTTCAGTGATTCTCTATATCAGAATATCAATATATCAATATAATAAAAAAATTGAAGTAATAACGGATCTGAAAAGGAGGAAGGGGAGAGGTGTGCACAGGAGTGCAAGGGACTGGGAGGGGCTTGTGGTTAGTGCAGGGAAGATGTCAGGGGCAAAACTGTGTTCACTAGCAAATCTCTCTCACTCTGGTGTTGAAGAAAACTAAAGTCACACTTAAAGTGGTATCACTTGGCACGGGGAGAATGGAAATTGAAAGCGGGAAAATACATCTGTACAAGAAATCTTGCTGCAATGGACATTTGCCCCTGCTGCGCAGGAGGCACCTTGTGCATAATGGGCCTACATTTACAGTCTGCATTTAGTTTGAGGACTGGTAACAGTATTGTTTAGGCTGCCAAACATTTGTATTTTATTAGCTTGTTTTTAATGGTTAATTTTAATAAGATTATGTTTTATGATCTTATATTTTTTGTTGAGAGCCACCACACATAAGTTTTGGAACGGGCAATATATAAATGTTCAAATAAATAATACACAGAAGCAAGTTAAAGAATTATTATTAATACAAAATTATTCTTCAGATTTTCATATCTCCAAATAAGTTACCTCATTTTATTATCTCAACAAGCCTATGAGGTATATTGGACAGTACAAGTCCAATGACAGACCCAAGATAACCCAGATAACTTCATGGCTGTTCAGGGATTCAAGTTCCATAGTGACCCAGTTTAAGTTCAGCATACCTGTAGTAATGCACTGCTGACCCAGCAGCACCGTGGTAGAACGTTGGGACGCCAACGGACCTACGGCCTTCTGGTCGCACCGCACCCCCACTCCTCATCCCCCTATGAGTCACAGGTCATGAACTGTCTGCTCAGTTCACCGGGCTTAGGGACAATGGTCTTGCCTCTAGGTGAGGACAGGCCCCAGACGCTTACGCCTTCCCATCGTGCAGCCAGGTGAGATCATGCATCACATGATGATCTCCAGGTCTCCCGGTCTCCCGCTCATCTCCCTATCCACCTCCTTTACACGCCCACAATGAAAACCTCCCACAAAGGTGCCAGACCAGTACAGGGTAGAGTTGTCAGGATCAATGCAAACTCACAAGGCTCCTGTTAAGTTGACGCTTCCACCAGATGAAAACCTCCCTCCGCCTCTACTGGCTCTTAGCTAATGCACCTCCAAGTGGGATGACTACAAGCTGGTGCCGAAACCCGAATCTCGGCCCCCACCCTGCTTCACCGCCGCTTCTGGGAAGGGCTGCTGACACCGGTCCGCTGATCGGGCGCGATTCAGGGACCACCGCTGTATCGCCTCTGTCCCTCTGATCAAGCAGATCCAGAGACACGTCATCCTAGGACACTTCGCCCTGAATGGAACACCGGTGAGTATGGGAGCTGCAAAAGCAGGGCTTATGACAAGCACGCTAATCTAACCAAAAGCGCAGCGAAATGCTGCAGGGTTCCATAAAGAGAGGGGAGCTGCGAAATTGGTTGAGAGGAGATTGAAGCTCAATGTCCATGGTACCCCAGGGGACATTGAATCTAAGGATTGGAAAACATCGGGCGACTCTTCTTATTGCAGAGCTCAAGGCCGGGTGTCACCAAGTACTGACGTGGAGACAATGTTATGTCAGCCATCAGCCTGCAGACCTATGGCTCTTGCTGTAGGCTCCTTCGATCTTTTCACCTTCAATTTCACTCCCCCCGGAATTTTCTATCCACTAATTTGGACTGTCCCTCCTTCTGCCTCACTTGCTTCTCGCTTCTCAAACTCTCTCCGCTGCACTCATGTCTGCCGCTTTCCTCCTTCCGCTCACTTCCTCACTGGGCCCCTCATTTTCTGAGCCACCGCGACTGGGCTAGCCACGTATCGGCGCTGGTTTCAAATTTGGTAGAGCGAGAGCAACCACGCATCTGCGGAGGAAGGAAACCCTGACGGAAGATGATGCTCTACCTCCTCAAGGTGTCCAATGCCTGCCTTTCCCCCCCGTCCTCCGCCCTATGCGCTCTCACTTGAATCTAATCTTAAGCTCATTGATCTAAATCTCACAAGGTTCGCCCTCCCTTCATGCTTCCACTTCCAGCCTGCTCGCTCCTGCTATTTCTAGGGACCACTCATGCCTCACAGGAATGGCGCTAGATTTCAAAATCCCTGCAGTCCACTGATTTGTAGCCGGAAGGAATGCTGACGAAGAAAACACTCAACATCTTGGCATCTATGCCCTGCCTTACTCAACTAAGACAGAGGACTAGCTGCCTTGAACCCTCCTCAGAATGTCAAGCATACAGGACAATGAGGCATGGAGAGGGTGCGACGCCACATGGTCTTTAAGCCTAGAGTCTCATAAAGAGGAAGTCCCCTTGGCCCTCCAGTCAGAAGGTTCAAGCCAGATTTCATAGCTCCTGAGCACGCATAGGCCCCAAGCTCCAAGCACCCAGTAACAGTGCAACTGCCAGTACCTCAGAAGGAGCAGGGATCCCAGCCTGCAGAGAGGGGAGGCTTCCATGGTGACCCAGATGGTGGGCTTCTCGAAGTTTGGGTGCAGCCATTTCCTCATAGAGATTCAACATCTGCCTGCCTCTAGGACCCTGTTTGAGCCAGTTTGGAACCACACGCCATAGAGGACAAGGCTTCATGCACTTCCCATCGACCCCCAACTAATCTTTTCTTCCACAGCAACATCGGTGAACTGCTTCACCTCTCCTCACGGGGGTCTGGATGCTTAAACTCATGTTATTTCCTCTTAGGTTTGTTCTCACTGTCTGTTCAATGAAAAATGATCCAGTTTAAAACACTTCCTATGGAATTAAGGACAAGGACTAACCTCTACCTCTTTTCACCCTCGGGCTATATTGATAAAATGCTCTCACAGAAATCCCAAATATGTATTGAGTCGCCTTTGTTTAAAATGCTCTCACAAGAAAACCATCTTCAGCAAGAGAGAGAGAGTGTGTCTTGAGTCAAAGTTGCAACCTCCTCATTACATTATATATGCTCATGTATGCTTATGTATGTTCTGTGTGTCTTGCCCTTTTAAAAGGGACCCCTAAGGTTCTTCCCCTCATGAGAGGAATTTTCCCATTGCCTCTAAGCTATGCCTATGCTTCAATTTAAAGTTTCTTTTTGATTATATGTGCTAATGCCTTGAAAGGTGTCACCCATTCTGCCTCAAGCCACCTCCATTTTAGTTTTAACCCTCAAAATTCTTCTTCAAGCCTTTCTTGAGAACCTTTTCTTGTCTACCTGAGCCTACACTGCCACACATTGGCGTAGCATTGTGGCTTGTATGTGGAGCCAGAATTATTTCCACAGGTTCCCACATTTTCTGCTGAGTGCCCTCCTGGCTAGCCACAGTGCCTGGGGGCTCTCTCAGCTAATATTCCACCTTACAGCCAGCCCCGCTGTGAAGGTAGGAAGCAGTTCAAACTGGCTAGAGTTCTTACAGGAGGGGAAGGTAGAGTTAACTTCCAAACCCCTCCTTTCTTCTACGCACTCTGTATTTCCTTCCTCAAATGGGCTGGACTCCACCACCTCAACACCCAGGATTTGAAAAGGGTTTCAAGTTGCTCGTGTGATCAAAACTCAAGCCCAGGAACTGTTTTCTTTGCATCTTCTCTACATCTTTCCTATAGATGCTACATTACTTATATGACTATAATTGTGAATTGTTTAAGTTGCTTTTGCAAAAACCCACACCTTAGACGGTGATTGGGACTGCTTACAAAACAAACATCCACCTGATACACCTCTCCTTCTCCTAAGCCTTCGGCAATTTCGCCTTGTATCTCTTAACTTTGAATGTTGCAAGTGATCGTTGTCGAATGGGCCAACTATGCCTAACGAAAGCTTGGCTAAACAACGAAAGAAAGGGTAGTTCCCCCCCCCACACCCAATCCAGGTCTCATCCAGCAGACCATACCCACTCTCTATTCTCTATCAAAATTGCCCGCCCCACTCAGGGCTCGAAGCTTCCATTGTCATCTATAAGAACTAACTCAGCCAGCACGAAAACCCTCTGGGGAAAAGCTACCGGGCTTTGTTTTTTTTTTTTCTTCTATACAGGAGTCCAGCTCGCCATGCCAGGCCAGCCCCATCCCCGAGATGGAGCTGGGCCTCCTGAGATCCCACCCCACTGTTGAGAGAGTCTGACACCCCCCCAGCTCGGGGCTAAGATGGGAGGACCTCTGGGAACCAGTACACCCATTCTTCCATCGGAGATTTCCAGAACCCCCGCTGCCCCCCCCCCCCCCAGGAATGGCAGCCTGGCCAAGCATATATTCAAAGGTTGACGCTGTGTGTCGCTGCTCCTCATCTACAGCCGCCATTCTCTCTCTCCCCTCTGTCACTCTGGCTGAAACTTGAATTGCAGCCAGAACATTCCGATAGATTAACCCTTGGAACTCCTCGCTCGTTTTCAGCCGAAATAATTGTTGGAACACGCCTCTTCTTCTCACAACCTTGTTTCGTGAGAGTCACTGAACCTGCAATGCTAAAGACTATCAGTAGCCTCCCTACGCCTTTGAGAAACCCATGGACTCTAACGGCCATCATTTGTAGCTGGTGGTGAAGTCAAACAGCAAGAGCTGCATTGATACAAATGGCGTAAACCACGGGTTGCCTTCCTTCCTACATCTAGCCTATGTACCGTTTAGCTATGTTTACGTTTTCTATTTATATGATGTCTTCATCTACAAACATGGCTGTCTTCTATATATTGATAAGCCATTTAATGTCTGATGCTCGTTCTTTATGCCCATTGAGCCGACTTCAAGGGAATTATTGTTGAGTACTCATGACCCGAATTGGATTATTGAAGCTACTGCATGGCTCCTAATTTTTTTAGAAGTTATTGTATTTGCTGTTGCTGTATCTCTCATCTGCTCAAGCCGGGACTCTCTACTGTCAGTCTTCACCATTGTTTTGCATCAGGTTTCACCTCGAGCCCAAGCACCGTGTCACCGGCCTCGACCCCTTTGCCGGAGCGACGCAGCTGCTCTAGCCAAGGCGTGAGTATGTTTCCCTATGACTCCCCTTGTGGAGTCCCCGGACTTGTTCTATGCGTAACACTAAGACTATCGGCCGCTCTTGGCCTTGTGTCCTTGCAAAGTCTACTAACTCTACCTCCACCGGGCCTGGATGCTCCCCACTGAAAGTTAGCAGGAACTCATCACAATCTAGATAATCGTGCCGCCATTGATTACTTGCTGTTGTTGCATCACCAAGGTTGTGAGAATGTACATAATATGTGTTGCTTTAACCTCTGACAATTCCCAATTGATTCATATGAAAATGGAGCTGCAAGAAGTTGTATCTAATCTGAAATATGATGTTTTGTCTCATTGGTGGTCAGCCCCTCTGGAGCTGGCTGGAGGATGGTTGAGTGCTATTGTACAGCTCTGCATTGGTTTAATTGTATGCCCTGCTATCGGATCTTGTTTCGCTTCAGTGTGTGTCTAATGTTGCTCTGTAACGTGTGTAAGAAGCTCCCTCAATTTCCCTCTGCCCCAACCAAGTTCTACTGCTACACAAGCAGCTCGGTCAGCTTGACCAGACGCATGGAGGAGACGAGCCAGGCCCTTTAAATCACCCCTAGCATTTCGTCCCCCCTTCTAAAATGTAAAGTGAGGAGATGTAGTATCGCACTGTTGACCCAGCAGCACTGGGTAGAATCAAGACGCCAACGACCTAATGGGCTTGTCGCATCAAGACTCCCCCCACTCTCATCCTATGAGTCAATGGTCATGAACTGTCTGGCTTCCAGTCACCGGGCTTAGGGACAATGGTCTTGGGTTCCCAGGTGAGGATTAGGCTCAGACGCTTACGCCCTTCCCAAGACGTAGCCAGGTGAGATCATGCATCACATGATGATCTCCCAGGTCTCCGGTCTCCGCTTCATCTCCCCTACCTGCACCTCCTTTACACACAATGAAACCCTAATAAAGGTGCCAGAGACCAGCACACATAGAGTTAGTCAGGATCATAAACTCAAGGCTCCTGTTGCTGACGCTCTCCACCAGATGAAACCTCCTCTGCGTCTCGCCTATTCCTTAGCGACGACCCTGCGGGGATGACTACACATACCACTCAAAATTTCTCTGCTTAGTCCAGTATTTATTAAGTATTTTTGTATCATTGGTGTTAAAATGGCAAATACCAGAAGAAGAAGACATGAAGGTGCTCCGGACTCCTGTTTAGCATTTAAAATCTCTTTTACCTCAGTCCAGAAATGTCAGGCTGTGATTAATGATATGAAAAACACAGAGCTAAATTTCCAAAATTTATTTTATTCCTGCTGCAGAAATAATGTCATCTGATATTTTTACAATGTGGTTTAAGCAGGATGTGTCTGACAGTTTTGGCTTTTCCCTTTCAATCCTTCTGTCAGCCACAACTATCTTATGCCAAGTTTTGGGCCCTGCTGAGCCACTTGGAATGGTTTATCTGATGCTGTTGATCATCCAAATGACATAAGAGCCAGATGGTCTCCTTGTCATGTAAGGGGGCTGTTGCCATTTGCTAACGTCATGCTATGCTTCAGTGGAAAGGATGGGGGAGGTCCTACCATATTATTTCCAGGATAAGCAGTTTTTTAATATACCACTGAGAGTACTGTTGAGAGAGAGAACCAGGGTTGAGTGGGTAGAGCACATTTTACATGTCAGAAAGCAGGCACTTGCTTTGGATGGGGCAGCCTAGCAGGCATGCAAGCTGACAGGAATTGGGCAGGGAGGAGTCTGGCAAGTAGCAGGCAGGCAGAAGATTAGTGAAGGGCATGAGGGTTAAGAAGGTAAGCCTCAGGAACAAGTTGCCTTGACTGAGTAAGTATAGAAGACAGCTTTATATCAGGCAGGGATTGGCTTGTAGAATAACGAGTTTGTAGGACTCACTGCCACATGATTTAGTGATGGTCACTATTTAGATTATTTTAAAAGGGAATTGGACAAATTCAAGCACAGAAAGTTCAAAATGGTTATTACTCATGGCGGCTAAATGGCACAACTATGGTACCACTTTAAATCCAGTTTGCTGAGAAAACATCTAGGGAATTCTCTGATCTCTGTACCCCTGTGGCTAGTGGGCCTCCTAAGGCATCTGTTAACCATGCTAGGAAATAGGATGCTAGGAAATAGGAAATAGATAGGCTACTGGTTTGAACCAGCTAGAGTTTTCCTAGATTCTTAGGGTGGGAAAGACCTTGGAGAATGGCTGTCAATTAGTCCATGGATATCACTTAGTTTGGGTAGTTTTTCTCTTAATGGTTTTTGTGTATGATCAATCAGTGCATATTCTGACAAGATATGAACATTAGCACAATACTTCCCTTAATTCTGCATAGTGACATTACAGCCAAATATCTCAGGAAGGAGACAGCTGTTCAAGTATGCACTCTTTTTTAAGAAACAATGTAAAGCTGCATATACCAGCACAGAAGAGGAAGAGCACACAATGCTGATGGAGGCCGCCCTTTGGGCTTTGCAGTGACACCTTGATAGAGCAGAGCAGGTGGAAACCCAGAAAACTGCCACACGTAGCAAATTACAGCCGCTGGCTAAACACTCTCATGTGGCAGAAATTTAGCACGGAAACACTCACTGAACAAAAAAGATTGGACCCTAACGGCTGGGACCAGTCTTTGAGAAAGGAAAAGCTATGCATACGTAGAAATGGCCTGAATATGTAAAGTCTATTCAGGCCCATTTCGCACAGACCATTTAAAATGTCTCATAGACATTTTAAAAATAACCATTTTTTGCTTTTTTCTTCTGCACAGCGTGGGAAAATAAAACGTTTCAGGCCAATGCAGTTCTTTTTTCCTGCCTGTCGCCTGTCTGAAGCTTGTCAGTTTCATTTGTAAAGTTGTGCCTGCCATTTTAGACTGCTGCAGATTCTCCATGCTGCCACCATTTGCTGAAGTTTCCTCTGCAGTTCATCTGTGCATGATTTCACTGTATAAAGTACATGAATAAAGTTAGTTTGGACTGGCGATCCTGCGCATGAGTCATTTTTCTTTCTTTTTTTGTTTTCAATAGGCATCTTTGGATCTATGATGATTCAATATAAGAATCATGTGCAGATGAACTGCATGCAGAGTAAACCTCCATGGGAAAGCTTCAGCAAATGCCAGATGCACGAAGGAGCTCAGCAGCAGCATAAAATGGCGGGCGCTAGCAGCGAAAATGAAAGTGAGAGCACTTTAAACGTTGGGCGAGAAAAATAAAATGTTCCCTGCTTTCTGCACAGCAAGCAGGAAATGTTTTGACAACAATTTTGGGGGAAAGAAATGCTAGTCTGCATTTTCAAAATAAGCTTTAAGAAAAAATAAAATGTTTTCCAATCGTTTTGGGGGAGGGGAAACTGTGTGGAATTCCACCCCAAAATACTTTTTCTTTGTGTTGATCAAAATGGGCCTCAGAAGTCACAATAGGCACAAACCCAGCTGTTGTCATGCCCACCCCCCGTCCCTGTCCTTCCCACATGGACCAAGGATGACTGAAAAAATCTTGGTTTGAGGAGTCCAGTTTGTCATGACACCCAAAGTGTAGTTTGTTTACCCTACAATCCAGGATTTTAAAGTACTCAAGCATGACAATAAACTAGATTTTGCCCATCACCAACAAATCCCTATTTATTCTTGACATTTGAACACACACATTCAGAGAGAATATTATCTTAGCTAATGCATGAGATGTGGGCCTAATAATAGCTTATGAAACAAAACCTGAAATGTGAAATATATAAGGGGGCTTGCCAACCTCCAGGTGGGACCTGGAGACCTCCTGGAATTGCAATTGATCATACTATAAGAATCAGTTCACCTGGAGAGTGGACTTCATGTCATTTATTCTCTGCTGAAGTCCCTGCCCTCCCCAGGATCAACCCCCAAATTGCACTCGAGCACGGGCCAAAGCCCTTTCAAAGTGGTCTATGGACATGACAATGTGCCTTTTCTCCTGGAGGGGGAGCCGCCGGACGGCCTGACAGACCTGGGTGACTGGATCTGCCCAGGAATCCCTGGATAAGGCAAAGGCGGACTATAAACGCTTCGCAGACCACAAGCGCAGGCCGGTGGAGTACAAGGTGGGCAACCGGGCATTCCTCTCTACTAAAAACCTGCGGGGCCTCCCAGGGACACGCAAGCTGGGCGCACGATTCTTGGTCCTTTCCGCGTCTCCCGCATGATCAACCCAGTCGTGGTCGAACTCGACCTCCCGAAATCACTGGTCCGCATCCTGTAAGGTTTTCTGCTCGCTGGCCCTGGCCTTGGTAACATTCCACGGACTGGGCTGCGTGCCCAGGAGGACTGTTATCTGTAACCTTGTTGTCTGTGCTTATCATATGCGTGTGAAGTTTTACTTGCTGTTCGTGTGAGAACCGGGTTTGGAGTTTGGAGAAATGTTACTTTGTGGGCTGTGGGTGGGACAGAAACGCTCGTAAAAGCAGCGGACTGGTGGGGAAGGGTCAGAGTCTGCATTCCGTGTATTGTGCATCATGGAAGTTTAAGAAATAAAGAACTGCTGAAGTTACATTGATTCTAGTCCTTTCAGGTTCCTTACACACCCACCCTGTGTTTCACGTCTACCTCCTGAAAAAAGTGGCCCCCGGTGATGCCTGGCACCCGGACGCCCCCCTGCCAGAGGTGTTTGTTGTCAACGGGGAGATACACCAGGAGGTTGCTGCCATTGTGGACTCTCGCATGCATAGGGGGTCATTGCAGTATCTGGTGGAGTGGAAGGACCTCCCTCCCAGATACAACGAATGGGTGGCGGTCCAACATGTCGCCGCTCCATGCCTCCTCTGTGCCTTTACCAGAGATGCCCAGACAAGCCAGGGGGGAAGGGGGCCCTAGGGGGGCCTTAAGGGGAGCGGGATGTCAGGACCAAGGTCCTACAGACTGTTACCCCCAGTTTCCATTTTAAGTTTCAGTTTCGTTTCTCCTGATCCCTAAACCCACCTCTCCTTTGGACCGCCCACACACTTTATATATATTGGGACTGAGGGCAAGAACCCTCAGTTCCAGCACCCTGTATCTAGGGTAACAAATATCAATAAAGTTTGTTCCTTTTCCATAAAGTTGACTTTGTTTGAGTGTGTTCAGCCTCACACTATTGAAGATCATTCTTCTGAAAGGAAGGAGAAGGAGAAAAGTGGAGAGGGATAATACTCCTGTTATTTCTTTGTTCCCATCCTCATAAAGCTGATTTTCTTTCATAAACTGATATTAGGATAGCCAGTTGCCTGCCTATGGAGGGCAAGCTCCTGTGCCTGCATTCTACTGCCTGTGCTTGCTCAACCAAGCAGCGGGAAGAAAGAGAGATGATGTCTTGGATACTGTGACATCACTTCTGGGTGGCCATTTGGGATGCTCCAGGAATTTCTCCAATCTCTATGATCTCCATTTAAAACATAACAAAAACAAATCTTGCAAAGAGAGGGCATGTCTTTCCTACTTTCACAAAGAGATATTCCACAAGAGGGAATTATTGCAGTAAAGGGTCTTCTCCTCACAGCTGATTCTGTAACCTCCCAGAGTGAGGGCGCATGAAGCTAGGAAGAGTTTGAGTAGCAACAACTAAGATACTGCCACTTCTGATTAATGCAGCAGGTTTGTTCTTTTTTGCTGAGCTCTGTAGTTGTTGTGACTATGAATCTTTCATTTGCAATTATAGAACAAGCACATCTTGTGCCAGTCAGCAGGTCCTCATAAGAACTGAGCAGAAATAGTTTTGCAATTACGGCAGGACAGAATATCTCAACATTGATCTCTGCTCTGATTTTGATTGCTAGAAACTTCTTTTTAAAATCCCAACTGAGAGACCAAGGGCATCACTTTTGTCTAAATAAGAGTCCGTATTTCCCCCAGGCAGTTCTGAAATTTGAAATAGATCCCCAGTTCAAGGAAATATAAAAATTCCACAATTTATTTTAATTTTGATTTGTTGGCAGCCCAAAAAGTGGCATATGGCACCACAGGCTGAATAGTGTAGCTCCTTGCGCAAAGCAGTGTCGTAAATATCAGTCAGATGCTGCTTATAGAAATATATTTTGGGTATTTTTCCAGTTCAGTTGCATAAGAAGCAGGGTGCATACAGTCATGCCTGAAAACAAGGATCCCTGTGCTCTGGAAGTGCTCTCAACATGTTTTTATCAAACATCCCAGCTCCACAGATTGGAAGCAGGAATCTGCACTGACTGGCTGGCACTTTTGATGTCACAGTCCCCATACCCAGTGGAATAATTCAGCATCTTGAAAAAATGGATAGACTTTTTTTAACTGGCTGTTGTGGGTTTTTCAAACTATGTGACTGTGGTCTTGTAGCTTTGGCTCCTAACATTTCAGCTGCATCTATGGCTGGCATCTTCAGAGGCATGTCATAATAAGATGTGTTTCTCTTCGTGGCACAGTTTTCTTTAAACTCTAAGATATTCTATGAACTTTTAATTGCATAAATAGGCAGACACCACAATTTTTAAAAAGCATATTGAATGGGGGCAAGGAGAAACCAGGATGTCTGTCAGTTGCTGTGCAATATCAGGGAACACTGGGTTCACTTGCCAGGAAAAAAAACACACCCTGACTTCAATG
The DNA here is from genome assembly GCF_021028975.2 of Sphaerodactylus townsendi. Classification (NCBI taxonomy): domain Eukaryota; kingdom Metazoa; phylum Chordata; class Lepidosauria; order Squamata; family Sphaerodactylidae; genus Sphaerodactylus; species Sphaerodactylus townsendi. The sequence continues at coordinate 71,228,290 of NC_059428.1, forward strand.
TTATGTATGCCAGCATTCTGCCTTAGCGAGCTCCATGCTTGGATGCAAACAGTAAGTTAGGGCCTGAAATGTAGCGTTTCAGGGTGCAGTAGAATATGGCTAATATTGTAGTAGTCCTGATCTGGACATTTCTACTCTTCAAGATTCATTCCAAAAGCTCCATTGGCTAGAATTTAGACCTTTCTTAAAGTTTGCAAACCTATATGCCTCTGGTGCAGGCATCCAGAAATGATATTCATTCTTTACTTGTTGCTTTCTGGGGTCAAATTATGGTTATTAATCAAAGTGCTTGACCAGGGTGCCACCTTCTGCTCGTGTAACCCCCATGCTCAGAATGGGTTGACCCAGAAAGGGGGTGGAGACTCAAAGCAGCAGGAGGCTGCAGAGCTCATGTAGTTTGGAGGAGACAAGGCTACCAGACTCGGACCTTGATTTGAATAAGCCCTTAACACCTTGTTAAGGTAACTGCAATGTTGTTGGGAACTAGTGAGAAGGTAGTTGTTTATTTTTGCTATGTTGTAAATGTTGGAGTTTATTGTTTCAGGGTTTTGTATGTTTGTAATGGGTGAGAGTTCTCCTGGAAACCTTCATCATGTTGAATCCTGTTCATCAAGCCCTTGGAGTCTTCAGGAGCCAACCCACTTGCAAAGAAGAATTGGACTTGACAATATCAGTTGACTGTAAATATAAGGACTTGAAAATGCAACTTAACAGGACTGTAATGTGTTAAATGTTAAATGTTAAAAGTGTTATTTGTTAAGAAAGTAAACCATTTTGTTTTAAATTTAGTTTGTTTGCAACTCCTTCCAAGTACTGCCCCACAGAACTCACAAGCTGAGGTTACACTTGCTCCTCACCACTGTTGCCTGCCCTTTTAACAACTACTCCTCTTTTCCCCCAACATTTTAAAAAAAACATGTATTTTAAATACATAATTACATATGCACAACAGGGCTGAACAAAATCTTACAAAAGTAATTGCATGAGAGGTCAGGAAGCCCAGTAGAGCATCTGTGACTTCCCTTAGTACACTTAAGGATGACTCTGGGAGCGAGGAAGAAAGGAGGAATCAAAGGTGACAGAGGCCAGGCACAGATGGTGGCAGGGGTTGTCCCCCCCACCCCCAACCAAAAAATCTACTGTTATAGAGCTGGTTCTGAATCAAGTGTGTGGATGAGGACTGAGTTATAGATGGAAAACCATATTATGGCTGCTTTGCCAGGACATTACCTCTGTGTCCTCTTTTGTCCCTTTGTCCTGTGCATTGGTACAGGAGATACGCCTTCCCAGCCCTCTGTCTGGATCTGTCTGCAATAGTTAGCAATAGTCATTTCCTAACTGGGCTTTCTTCAACTCCGGGTCGTCACAAATTCTACGCCAGTATAGCAGCATTGCGTAACTGTTCTCTCTTCCAGGAAAGAGGAAACAATGTGCTCTGACTTTCTTGCTATGAGAACGGTGACTGGGTGCATGGTCTCTAACTAAAGATGATCCCCTCACCTCACCTCAGCCTTTCCAACATTTATTTGGCCTTTTATAGGTTCACAGTGCAGGAGTTGGTGTTGATTCTGCATCATGCTGTATGTGCACCTCTGCCAGCACGACACACTGTGCTATATTGGTTAAATGGTAAAGAGTCATATGAGGAGAAAGAACAAGAGCCATATATGTAAACAAGCATCAGCAAAGCAGTAAGTCAGATGGTAGCCACCACAGTTTTAAGATCAGGCTGTCACATTACCCTTACAAATTTCTGCAAGGTGATGTTCGCCTAACAACAAATGAGGGAATATGTGACCGTGAAAGGGAGATGCAGCATGACACTAAAGGCAGCACAGCTTCTTGCTATCATGCCAGGTTTTTTTACTGGCAGAGACCACAGAGAGGAAACACCCATCTGGATTAAAAATTTCAGTCTGCCACAAACACTTGGAGTCTTCGTACTGGATGACAGAGCACATAGTTGGACAAGGTTAGTCAGGGATAAGCACCTCTATAACATGCAGACCCAGTTGTGGGTGAATTTGGCAGAATCCAGCCTGAGTCTCAAACAACAGTGAGACGTTCATTGCCAAAAATACGCCCAGTCATCTTCAAAGCAACTGTGTGTTTAATCGCTGTTTCTAGTTGTTGCTATTATTTTAATCTGCCTGCTAGGCTTTGCATTTTTTTCTCACCGTTCCTTCTTTTTTTTTTTTTTTAGTAAACCTGAAACTTCTGACCTTGGACCCTTTACCAGAATATGTGCCCCAAGCAGGGATGACTTAAAGGGGTAGTGCATGTGGCAGATAGTGCCCCCCAAATACTTCCTGCAATCTTTTTTCCTCCCCAGTTTCGATCCCAGTAGAGTATAATCCTGTAACACATATTAACACTTTAGAAAGTCTGAACCTTATTCACTCACTCTTGTTCTTCATTCCAGCAGCAAGGAGAAGACATTTCTGCTCCAGCCAGGCTAACCTTATCCCCAGTTGTTTCTGACTGATTAAAAGGGCTGGCTGAGTCTATCCATGTGCGAAGTGGTGTATGCATGCACATATGTGTGTCTGTGTGTACAGCATACAGGGATCTGTCCTTCCAGATAAGATCATACAAACCTGCCCTCCCACTTTTTTCCCCTAGAAAGTTCTGAAGTTGTTAAAATGTCTGAAAGAAATATTCTGAAATCCAACAAATCCCCACACCTCAGCAAACACAATGAAGAGGAAAAAAATGAAGAGAATTGTCTTCAAATATTCCTTATGGACTAGATTATACCTTAGAGTGCTGGAAATGATCATATAGAAAAATTACTTACTTAATATTTATGTACTTCAATTGTCCCCTACCTTTCTAATCAATGGAACCCCAAGTAGCTTACATTGTTTTCCTGTATTCAATTTGATCTTCACAACAGCCCTGTGTAAGCTGAGAGAGTGTGACTAGTCCAAGGTCACTGCTTCCATGACAGAGTGGGGATTCAAACCTGGGTCTCCCAGACCTAGTCTGACGCTCTAGCCACTGTTAACTCTCTACTCAACCCTGGCTGGCTGTTAGAAATAGAACATTCTACACCAGAGACAGAATCTTTATCACAGGATGAAAAAGGCGGAAGGAAACAGAATATTGCAGAAGCAGGAAGAAAAACTGGAAAAGAATCTACCAGTTAATAAAATAAGACCACCAGCCCCATGTCAGTGTCAAAGGTCATTTATTCTTTGCATGTTGTTTAATGCTACTTTTGTTCTCTGTAGTTCTTCAAAAAGGGGGGATATAAATCCAAACTCTTCTTCTTCTTCTGAGGGGTTGCTCAAATTAGAACTAAAAGGTATGGTGGAATAAACTGGAACAGATCTTAAAGTAGTGAAAGGGAGTCCCTAACCAGGATGCAATGGGTAAGGACTAGCGGCATTAGGGATAAGCCAGTCCGTAACTGGAAGAGCTATGAGAATGAGAACAAGAAGGAGAACCTGAACAGTTACATGTGGAAAGAAAAGCAAAACAGGAAAAAAGAAATCATATTCTGCCTGACTTGAAGAGGAAGGTGCTTGTGGTGTCTGGATGTGAGCCATCTATGAGGAACAGCACCCCTCTTATTAATCTGAATTTAGCTTGGTGCCTATGGGGAAGAGTTGCTAGTGGCCCAGTTTGGACTTTTGGGACACTTGACTAGAGCTTTGGAACCTAACAATCGTTCATGGATTTGTGTTCTGATTGGTGCAGTTGTGTATCTGGTGCAGTTCTGTATCTATTGGGGTAGACTTAAGAGCTGAGGTAGATTTAAGAGACTTAATAAGCTAATATAGCCCGCCTATGAAGGGAATTACTGGATTGTGCATAGAAAATGCACTTGAAATAGGCTCTTCCTGAGTTGATTATTGTGTCATCCAATAATTGCATCTGCAAATGATGTCCCAATAGACTTTGATCCATGCAGTTCTGCTATTCCTGGATGTTAGGCTGCACCAGTGCTCAAAGGTTAGACACATTATGGGGAAAAGGTCTAGCAACTACTTACCATGATGAGTAAACAGAACTTCCATGTTCAGAGGAAGTTACCAGAGGAAGTCAAAGGAAGTTGCTGAGGAGGCAACAAGCAAAGGTGTCTTTGGTGCTTACATTAATAAGGGCTTAAAACAAAATCATGTTATAAAGCAAGGAATTCATAAGTGATGAGCCACAAAAAGTACAATTTCATTTCAGATTGAACCAAAGAAATTTTTGTTTATGTTTCTATCAGTACAATCCTAAATAGTTATACCCTTCTAACTACATTGAAGTCAATATTAAAATAACCACTCCAGCTGACAAAAATGCTTCCATCACTGATGATTTATGGGGTCAAAGAATTAATGACAAAAACAAACACGCCAATCTCTGTATATAATCTCAATTTTCTTTCCTTAGCATTGTATTACATTAGTTCATCCCCTCCGGATAGTCTTGTCCTTGGGAGAGATGTTAGTGCTATACCTAATTTCTATCTGGATAGACTTTTAGCCCCTTCTTCCCCTCATTCTAACATTCCAGTCTGAAAATAAAAATAAAAACAACAGAAAAACAACAGAACTCCACCAGGAAATGATTCACCCCTCCACTAGATAATGAGCCCAATGAGGGGCCCACCATTCCTGCAGGCAATTGGATAGCACCAGTGGCGGGATCCCAAAATGTTAATAACAGGTTCCGATGGTGGTGGGATTCAAACAGTGGTTCCGCCGCACACACGCACCTCCAGTGCTTATTGGGCAGGGAGGTTGCTTTAGTAACCCCTTCTCGGCACTCAGAAAAAATGAGTAACCACTTCTAGAGAAGTGGTGAGAACTGGTTGGATCCCACCTCGGGATAGCACTGCTGATTCTCTGAACTGGGCAATGCAAATTACTAGGAAATGTACACTGAAAGCACAGGAGCCACATGTGTGTCAATGGCCTTCCCTGGGAAGCTTCTGAGAATGTGGCCACTTTCCTGTTATTGTATCACTATAGGTTAGGGTGGAATTCACACACACATAAATTTTGGACTCACTTACTGAACACTTATTAAAGTCATATTTTGCTCTGAGAGAGATTATTTTTTTCTGCTGACTACTGGAATCTCTTTGCTGCAACTTAAATATCTGTTACTTAGAAAAACTTTGGTAATGGTTTGGAAATTAAACTTTATCTGAATTTATTTTATGACATTGTGTACAACAAAACATCAGCAACTAATCGTAGGAGCCAGCATATCCCCTCTTTCATTGTGTGGGTCATGGGGGCAATTGCTTGCCTATGAGGTTGTCACTGCAAAAGTATTTTCTCTTAGTTTGCTCTTCTCTTAGCTTGGCAGGAAACAAGGGCCTATGATTTCCTGTTAACTACAGATGCCTTATTCTTCATATTCCCCAAATAGGAAATGGTGGAGTCTTTGTGCCAAGTATATGGAAACTCAATTTCATTTTCAAACAGTAGCTTGATGTTTTGGGAGATATACTGTTGCTTAGACATTTAGATCCAGTTCAAGTAATATGCATCCTACATATGAGGAGAAGCACGTCTTAGCTCCTACCAGGGTACTGGCTGGACATTTAATGCCCCTTAACTTAGGGTTGACAACTCCAAGTTCCAGGAGATCTGGGGGTGGCACCTGAGGAAGGCAGGGTTTGAGGAGAGGAGGAACCTCAGCATAACGCCATAGAATTTGCCCTTCAAAGCCATTTTTTCCCAGGGAAACTGACCATGAAGGGTTAGGGTTTAAGGCTGCACAACAGTGGTGTTATGACTCTCACCTGTTTGATGCAGGCTAATTGCCCCACCACTCTGTCAGCCATGAGATCAGAAAAGCTACGTTCATGGGTCCCTATTGGCTTTATAATGGGGGAGGGATTCAAGTCACTCCTACTCTTCCCAGGCCTTTTGAATACTGTTCTGACACAATCCTGGCTCTTTCTGAGCAACTGAACCAGCCAAGAGCATTCTACAGCCAATACTTGTTGACCTGGGAGGGCAGCCTTTTAAATAGCCCACATGGGTTTTTCCAATCTTCCTGGCTCACCTTTTGCCTGACCAATGGCCAGGCCTGTTCTCCTTCCCTGCTGTTGCCTAATCAGGGCCAAGAAGCCAGGGAAAGCTACCACAGGCTTCAGGGCTGCATCGTCCTGACCCTGTAAGTGCACCATCCTTCTGCAAGGACAGGGACAGAGCTGCATCTCCTGTGGTGCACTTGCAGCCTCATCCATGTCTGGTTGGGGCAGCCAGCTCTCCTGTAAGATGGCTGTTGCTACATCCCTACCATAGGTCTTTGTCTTGTGCCTGAGGTCGGCTGTCGCAGTAAGTATGGAGGCATTGCTTGTGCCCTTTGCCTCCAGACTCTGATTTCTGTTCTCTGGAAATAAATTATACTTATGGGAGTTCTCCATGCCCAAACTAGAGGTTGACAACCAGACTTACCATCCATGCAGAGTTAGAACATGCTAATATGGCCAAACCTTATTCTATATTCCTAGATTCTAAGAAAAGCTGATATCCTAGAAAACATCCCAGAATTAATTACATGGACAAAGCTTATACAAACTGGATTTAACACTTAAATGCTTTTTCTAGCTATTGGTGTGTGTGTGTGTGTGTGTGTGTGTGTGTGTGTGTGTGTGTGTGTGTGTGTGTGTGTGTGTGTGTGTGTGTGTGTGTGTGTGTGTGTGTGTGTGTGTGTGTGTGTGTGTGAAATGTGCACACACATTTGCCAAGAATATGTAATTCTGATAATATTTACATATAGTACTTTTGCAGTGCTTGAAGTATTTGACATACAAGTAATACGTATAAACATTTGCAAAGGAAGTGAGTATCGTTTTTCCTTATTGCAGCTGAGGACTGAGGCTGAGACAATGGCTTGCAAAATAATGATGTAAGAACTAAACCATGGAACTTTCCAGTAGACGCTCCTAACTGCTTCACAGTGTCAGCTGTCATCCAGAACAGTGGTGAAGAGCATATGTTACAAGCCACAAAATCCCTGATAGCAATATCATGCTACCCAAAACAGAACCAGGTTCAGATATCAACATATAAACCAATTTCAAACCCAAAAGGAAATGCTACTTATATTGAATTCTGTGATGAAAGTATTAAACTAAAGTGTCATAACCATTTGATATCACACAGAATATGTAAGCCACCTCTAAACATTATATACAGTATACAAAGCTAGAGACACAGAATATGTACTGACAACTATAATGGTATGCTAGGTCCTGAGTCTATAAACATTCACAGTATCGCTCTCAGAAGATCCTTGCACCCAGTGTATAAAGCAGTCCCCGTCCCGGAGGTCACCGGCATAGAATGTGTCGGCCTGAAGTGGTTGGCCCCGGAGAGGTTGGCTGTTCTCCTGGTGTTCCGGTTGTCTAGCGCACCTGGAAGCAGCCTGCCACAGCTGCTTTAGATTGCGGTGTCAGGATCAAGTACTGCGGCATTCTGGTTTTCCCAAACTTATTACAAAATCTTGCGGTGACTTCAATCGAGCCATGTCGATGCCAGCCTTCATGTAGCCTGCTTGGCTCGCCTGACCTGAGTGTCATCCTTTATGAGCTACCCTTGTGGCCTCTCCCCCCCCTGATAGAATTCTGGCAATCCCACCCAATGCTTGAGGCTTCGGGCACCACGCTTCTGGATTTGGTTCTTCGGGTCGAGGGGGATACACCTCGAGTCGTGATCCTCCTACTGAAAAGAGTGCCCATGGTCCCCGCACCATTTATGCCCTGAAGGTCCGGGTGGACTCCTGCCGCGATCACGCTGCCCGTTTAGGCGACCCAGGCCGATTTACGCCTCGCCCATGAGGAGACTTCATATGGATCCACTTGGTTTCCTGAATGCTCTGCGGGGACCCTGAAAACCTGCCCGGCACGCTTCGATGAGCAGGTGGGGGGACTCTGGAATTCCCTGCTCCTCCGATGCCATCGATGCTGTTGTTCCCCGGCCGCCTCTACGTCCCTGCGCTTCATGACGCCAGCTTCCATGGTATACAGAGGTGAAACGGGAACTTAGACGCCTAGGAGCAAGTGTGGAAGAAAACTTCGTGACGAATGCCGCGCGAATCATCTTATATAGGCACGCTTATGCGAAAGGCCTATGAGGGTATGGTGGCGATGAAGAAGAAGGAGGTGAAGAGGGCTTTCTTCTCCTCCCTCCCTCACATCCGCTTAGGCCTCTCGCCTGGAAAGCCCAGCGAATTGTTCCGTGATGAATTCGATCATTGACCTCCTTAATCGGAGAGGATCTTTCAAATTCCCAATTCGAGTATTAGTTAGCTGCGTGAGGCATTCATGAGCTTTTTTTTTGGCGGATAAAATCAGCGTCGGCCTCCACCACGCACCTTCCGGCCCATCTACATTGGCTGGCTACAATTGTTCAGTGAACTGGAGACTCCCTTGCCGGGCCTCTTCCGCCGCCCTCTTGTTTGGCCTATAGTTTCTCTCCCTGCTCTCTGAAGTCTCGCTGTTGACAGAGAGCCTTAGGGCTTGCTGTTAGACCTACTACCTGTCACTTCTGGATCCTCGTGCCCGGCCCTGGCTTGTGAAAACTCCACTGCCGGGCGGAGCTATGACCTCATCTGTTGAGTATAACTCAATAGTTCCAGCTTGAGCAAGGGACCTTCCTGGATGGGTTGAGGGAGCCAGTGGTCCACCCACTCCCAAAAGACCATCGCTAGATCCGCAGAGATCTGGCGCCACCATTACCGCCCCGTCTCCGAATCTTTCGCTCTTCTGGGGAAGCGTGAATTGAGAGAGTGGTGTTGGAGCAGCTTCAAAGGTTTTCTGGATGACGATCGGCTTTCGACCCTTCCAGTCCGGCTTCCATGCTGGGCATGGGACGGAGACTGTCCTCGTCGCCATCAGCAGACACACACTCCGCATTCAGCCTCGAATTGAGGCGGATCGGCGCTTCGCTGGTGTTGTTAGATCTCACCGCGAGTGTTTGATGTGGTCCAATCATGACCTTTTGACCCACCGCCTCGGCCGCCTCTGGAGTGCGCAGGCACTGTCCTTCAATGGATTTGTCTTGTTTCCCTCCCGCCGTGAGTTTGGAGCCCAGGCAAGCGAGGTAGAAATTGGGGAAGTCAAGCCTCCCGGACGCGGTTCCGGCTTCAATGCGTGTGTACTGCACCAGGGGGCACCTTATTATCCCCTGGCCTGCTATTTTAATATCTATATCGCGACCCCTTGGTCTTAGCAGCTGGTGTCGGAGTTCTCAGCTGATTTGGTCATCGAAGTAGCACGCAGGATGGTACTACAGCCTGTTCTGTTGATGGAGGGGAGCAGCCGCCGCCCTGGGCGGCTCTGCTACAGCACTGTTTGGAAGGCGGTTAAGCCTGGTTGAAGTTCACGGCAGAGCAGGTTAAAACTGAATCCATCGAATCCTCTGGCTCGGCCGTGAGGGGGGGGTCGTTCGAAAGCCAGCCCGGTGTGGGAGGGGGTCACTTTGGCGCCGTAATCCTTCCACGTCAGATGACGCCAGCCTTTGGGGTCCCACTCTGGATTTGTCTCTTTTCAATGGAGACCCAGGTGGCCCATACAACCTGGGCTGCTTTTTTTCCCATCTTCACCAGGCCCCTTGACGGCTGGCGCCCTTCACTTTCTCCCAAAGCGGACTCCAGCCACTTCGTGAGATCCACGCAACGGTCATCTCAGATTAGACTATTGCTTAACTTCGCTCTACGCAGGCCTTCCCTTGCGCTTTTGATCCGGAGACTAAAGTTGGTCCAGCATGCAGCGGCGCTGGGTCTGCTTTTTACAGGGGAGCCACCCTGGGCACATATCCACCCCCTATACTCGCGCCAGCCGTGCAACTGGCTCCCTGTGGGAATTCCCGGATCATCTTCAAGGTAAGTTGGTAATTTTGATCTTTAAGGCCTTACGCTGACCTGGGACCATCAGTATCTCGGTGAACCGGTGACATCACCCCATACATCCCTTAAGCATCGGCTCTCTCTCTGATCAGGAGAGGCCAATCTACTGGTGGTCCCTGGCTCTCTCGGCAAAATACAGCTGGGAGCCTTCTCCACATGGGCCAGAGCATTTCTGGCTCTGGCTCCCCCGCTTGGTGGAACAGCTCTCCCCAGCTGTCCTGGGCCCCATGGAGACCTTGCTGGGAAGTTCCTGCAGAGGGCCTGTAATGACGGAGTTGTCTCCGCAGCGGGCCTTGGAGGGAAATCCAGCCGCTTGAAGGTGCCCCTCCCCTTTTGTGGTCTCTGACATCTGGGCTTTTCAACTGTCATCCTAGAGCTACGCGCATTCCTCCCTTTTGGAGGGGAGGGAATTTCTAGAATTGGAACGCTGGACGCCACTGCTCCTCTCCTTTTGAGGGAGGGGTGTGAGCAGTTAGTAGTAGTAGACTGTGCTGAACGCCATTTTATTCTTGTATTGTAGTTCTATTATATTTATTAGATATGTTTTATGGGTTTTGCTGCTTTTTAAATGTTCTTTCCTTTTGAATTCTGATTATGTTGTTCTTTTAGGTTGCATACAATCACGCTTCAAGAGTCGCTTCTCGGGATGGGGCGGTATAAAAATAAAATAAATAAATAAATAAATAAATAAATAAATAAATAAATAAGTAAGTAAGTAAGTAAGTAAGTAAGTAAGTAAGTAAGTAAGTAAGTAAGTAAGTAAGTAAGTAAGTAAGAAAGATGGCTGGGCATTAAGTATTCTCTTTTTAGTAGGGCCTTTTCCCTTCATCAGCTTTTCTTGTCAGTTGTAGTACTGCCCGTTTTATCTTGCAGATAATTTATTATGCTGTATGATGCATGTACAACTCCTTTGGGATTAGCAATGCACAGACAATTCAGCACTAGAGAATTGTTCTGTGCAGGTGTTCACCCCTTCCTTTGATGGCCAGTTCCCCAAAAGTGTAGACTGTTCACAAAACCATCAGCCAGTACATCTGGCTTCCTTCCCATGTCTTTGTCAGGAGACACATAGCTTGGCATTTGCTTGTTGTTCTAAGGGTGGCTGGATCTTCCTAAACAGGGCTTCCCTACCCTTGCATTGGTGGCAGCTGGTGCTAAGGGGGCTGATGACATGGCAAGATTTTGTGAGGCTATACCTTGATCTGGGGGGATGTGGAATGGTATGCTATATATAGCCTGATCTCATCAGATCTCAGAAACTAAGTAGAATGGCACTTGGCTAGGAAACCACCAAGAAAAACTTTGCAGAAGATGGCAATGGCAAACCTCCTCTTCTTCTCACTTGCCTTGAAAACCTATGGGATTGTCATAAGTTGGATGTGACTTTACACCATTTTACATATACACTTTGAGCTGGGTCTCACAAAGGAGGATGGGATAGCCAGATTTCCAGTGAAGGGGTGAGGAAGACACTGAAGCCAAGAATTGGCAAGATAAGACAGAATTCAGTGTTGATGTATAAGATTAATCCAGGTTTCACAGACCAAACATAGTTACAATAAAGCATGCTTTCAATTTAGGTCTGAGACGAGCCTTTGTTTCTGATTTTGTACTTGTGTATAATTTACCCATGATATAGTAATTGATATTTTTTGGCTGTGAGGGGGTAGTACCTTTTGATTAAAATACGAGTCAAATTATTGTTTAAAAAAAGAGGAAATACAACTTTCATCTTTAGTCTAAGCCAGCGGTTCTCAACCTGTGGGTAGCGACCCCTTTGGGGGTTGAACGACCCTTTCACAGGGGTCACCTAAGACCATTGGAAAACACATATTTCTGATGGTCTTAGGAACCGAGACACAAATAATTTTATGGTTGGGGGTCACCACAACATGAGGAACTGTATTAAAGGGTTGCGGCATCAGGAAGGTTGAGACTGGTCTAAGCCACTGGTCTAAGCCATCATGCACCACAACTTAGTTTTTCTGAAGTGGCCTCAGACAAGGGGAGGCAGGGATTGTACACCACCCTATTCTACCACCCTATTCTACCTCATCTCCCCTAGCTCTACTCCCATCTGAGCTAGAGATGTGTTCTCCAATCTCCTCCCTCAAGCCTTTTGAAGGCCCAGGGGCTTCCCTCTACACAAAAACCCTATGAGGATATGGCCAAGCCTGTGAGGAATCAATAGAACACCCAGTGGTGGGATCCAAACATTTTAGTAACAGGTTCCTATGGTGGTGGGATTCAAACTGTGGCGTAGCGCCAATGGGGCTGGGCAGGGCACGACGGGGGCGTGACCAGGCATTCCGGGAGCGGGGCATTCCTGGGCGGGGCTGTGGCAAGGACACAACCACTGTGCCGGTCCTTGGACAGGAAACTAATGTACGCAGTTGCAGGCTGCCACGCACGCCAGTGCACCTCCTGCTAGACTGCTTCAAGCTCTGCATGCTACTGCTGAGAGGAGGGCGTAACTAAGGCAAAAATCACATGGCAAAATCACCAATTAGTAACCCCCTCTCGGCACACACAAATAATTAGTAACCTACTCTCGGGAACCTGTGAAAACCTGCTGGATCCCACCTCTGAGAACACCCCATCCAAACAATTTTTGCCTTGTTACTCCCCTACCTCACACCCAGGGTGCAGCTTCTCAATAGCTGATTGTGAGGCAGAAAGGCCAGCAGCCTGTGGCTGCTTGCCTCTTAAAGGGCCAGCTGCCATTGATCAACTGGTTGTAAGGAGGATCTTAACAAAGTGCATCTGTAACCCCATTGGGCCTGGTGGATGCCAAGCTTGTCCATGTGGGGAAATGGGTGGGAGGGACCAGTGTTGCATCAGCCTCTGACATCTTCCTAATAGTTTAGGCAACTGAACAATCCAAGTATGTTAATTAAGTTGTACTAATCATATTTGATAACGAGGCATGAAATTATGTTAGTTTGTGTATTCTAGTTTGTGTATTAGAGAGAAAATGAAACTTATGTTGAATCAGATACGGGTGTTTTAGGTTATTGGGATTCATAGTGTTTATGTAATAGGATTTCACCTTAACAATGCACAGAATGTAGAGAGTGCAGTGTTTAACATCTGGCCACTATCTACCAAAGATAACTAAGAAGTGAGCATGCATTTATAAAAGTCAGAACTGTTTGAATTTTCCAGGTATCCTACAGTGCCTTTTAAGTTTGGCCTCAAATGCTTTTCAGTTCATTCTTCTGCCAAAAGAGCACTGAAACTGCTCTCCTGTGAGTTGTGCATTGACTTCATGGAATAATTTATGGGGCTTTTCCTTTCTGCCTGGACATTTACAGTCTTTGGCTTGCAGAAGCGTAGGATCTTTCAGTTTTGTGATAAAGAGTTCTTCAACAGGGAGGTGCTTTCTCTGAACTGAGCACTATCTTCCAAAATTCTCTCAATGATTGAGGCACTGCCCATAGCTTCCTTTGATTGTATTATTGCTTTGCTCACCACCCATATGCTACCCACACTGAAAGCAATATCACATTTTTACTGCATACTTCCATTATATGCTGAAATCAACCTCTGGCCCAGAAGGGTCATCTCTGATGATTGCCGTGTGTGTACTCAAGCTTTTAGAAATGAGGTCTTTCCTGTGTGTTTGTTCATTGGCCTCTTGCCAAAGAGCTGTATTCCAAGCATAAAGTTTTATATGTGATAGAGGAGTGGAAAGAATTCCCTCTCTCCAGTTTACCCTCCATCACCACCACCTCTTTGATAATTTGAAAACAGGAAGAAATATGGCATTAAGAAACAACATTTTTATAAGACATTAACGAGCTTCACCAGCATTTATATACCTGTTGGTTACGTAGGAATAAAATACATGCACAAAGGCATTCATTTTAGTTGAACTGTAAAGAACTAAGGCCTGAAAATAGGGTTGCCAGTCTTCAGATGGGGTCTGGAAAGTCCAGAATTAAAACTGATCTCCAAACAACAAAGATCAGTTCCCATGACTGCTTTGAAGATGGACTGTATGGCTGAGTTGAGCTTCTTCCCCTCCCCGAACCACACTCTTCCCAGGTTCCACCATCAAATCTCCAGGAATTTCCTAATGTAGAACTGGCTGGATTGTGTGAACCTGCTGGATTATGTGAACCACTTCTGCCTAATAAATTGTTGTGCCCTGACCAGGATAGCCCCATCTTATCACACCTAAGAAGCTAAGCAGGGTTGTTCCTGGTCAATATTTGGATGAGAGACCACCAAAGAATACCAGTGTCATTGTGCCAAGGCAAGCAGTAGCAAACCACTTTTGAACATCTCTTGACTTGAAAACTGGGTTGCCACAAGTCATCTGCAACTTGATGGCCAAAAAACCCAGATGGATAACATTTACTGATAACATATTGATAGCCCATAATATATTCAAACAGAAAAGGCTCAGAGTGACAAATGACATGGCCTTTCCCCATAAAATTACACTCAACACTATTAGATGAGTAAGCCAGAGGCTCTGAGGAGGAGGCATCTGATCACCTAAGACGGCTAAAGAAGGAAGCAGTGGTTAGACTACCAGGTGCCCCCTGTGATGTGCAAGAGAAGCTCCAAGAATTTGAATCAGACTGTTCACCCTGGAAACCAGCCCTGCATTTTTATCCAGACATTGACCCAGAATCCTCTATCCCACAGTACCAGGACAGTACCCTTCAAGCCTCTCCAAGCCCTAAATCGCCTCAGTCCCATCACAGTACTTACTGCTCTAACCAGCCATGGCTTCTTTAAATATTGGTAGCCTGCTCCTAGAGAGGAGGGGCCTGTATCTCCACCTGGTTGCAGTACTACTTAAGGCTTCAGTTCACTCACTCCTTTTGCTGAAATAACATCTATGATGCACTTTTGGCTCCTGCCTTGATCCTAGACCCAGTTTTAAGCTGGACAAGCATTGATGGCATGTGTGTTATATGCTTTAGTTAAATACATTAAATCTACAGTGAGATTTATGCTTCCACAGGGTGAATTTGTTCATTTAAGAGTTACTATGTGCATTTACATTGGTAGTTTGCCGATGTTTAGGGTCAGCCAGAATTATGTAAGGACTGAACACAGCTCACAGGGCCCATAGTTCATGGACCCAGACACTATTACATAACATTACAGCTGGAGAAGAGAGCCAGTGTCCAGATACAAGTGCAGGACAAAATTGTTATTGTATTATCTATCACCAAGGAAGCCTTTAAAATCACACAGAGGGCAAATATAAAACCCCACATGAGCTTGTGGGGACAATTAACTATTTACTAGCTATTTCACTATTGTGCTACAGCAATCACTGACGGATGGACTGGCATGCCCACACAAGATGATCCAGAGGTTAATGATTGCTGTAGTGCAACATCATTATCCAAAATGTGTGAATAATGCTGTGGTTAATATTTAGACTGTTTCCATGTAAAAACCGTTATACACTTCTGTAGAATTCCTTTTCCATGATAGGTAGAAAGCAGAACTGTGGTTTCTCATCGCACTTATCTTGGCACTGCACACCCCTCAGAAATCTGGCAATGAAAACCCTTCCCTGTGTTTATCTGAAATTAAGCCTCATTTAGTAAAGGTATTGCTTCTCACTGCAATTGTCCTTTAATATTTGTTACTTCAATGGAAAATCTGAAAGATAACTATTTGAGGCAAGAAGATGCGGTGGCATTATTAGAATACGCCCAGAAGGAAAATACATTGAGGATAAGAGGACTATCAGAGATTGAAGGAGAAATATTATCTAAGCGACTTATGCCGATGCTTCAAGAAGTTTGGGACCTCGAAGAAGAGGATGCCATAAGGGAAATTGACCAACTGTATAGGGTGAATTCAAGAGCAGCCCACGATAGGAAACTCCCAAGAGATATAATCATGCATTGTGTAAGGAAAAGTTTGAAAGATGAAATCTTAAGACACCATTCGAGACAACCCCTCAAAATAGATGGGAAAACATTGATTATAATGAAAGAAATCCCACAATCGATCCAGAGACGGAGAAAGGATTACAAATGCTTGACGGACACACTCAGGAAAAATAACATTATATACCGCTGGATCATCCCTGAAGGGGTCTCCTTCGTCTGGAACGGAAAGAGACTGAACATTGTCATGGTACAGAGAGAGCAGGAAATCTCCCAAAAGCTGAGAAAAGCCATCCAAGAAAAAGGAAAGTAAGAACAAAGGGCAAAGGGGCTTTGGGTGGGGAGGGAGATGGATAAAAATAAATTTGTAACTTGTAATATAAATGGGCTAAATAACCCCAGAAAAAGGAGACATGTCTTCTCTCAACTTATTAAGGAGGATCTTGCAGTAACTTGCCTGCAAGAGACACATATTAAAAAAGGGGACAAAAAGTACATTAATTACCCCAAATTGGGGGTTTTTTTCCATGCAGGGTGCAAAAAGAAAAAAAGAGGGGTAGCATTGTATATTAAAGAACAACTGCAACCTAAGGAGATATTAGTAGATAAAGAAGGGAGATATCTGGGCGTGGAAGTAACTGTAAATAATTCTAAGGTCCTGATAATAGGGATCTATGGCCCAAATGAGAAAAAAGCAGATTTTTACAGCCAGTTAAGGGAGAAACTAACTGAATGCTCAAATGAGAAATGGATTATAATGGGGGACTTTAATGGGGTGATAGAACCAACCCAAGACAAATTAGACTTACAAGATAGAAAAAAGAATAAGTTGAGAAAAGACAATAAACTCCCTAAGGTGTTCTTCGAGCTCACAATAGAGCTATGTTTACAGGATGTTTGGTGATTGAAAAGAGGTAAAGAAAAAAGTTTTACATACCACTCACATAGGCACAACACCCTATCAAGAATCGATATGGTGTGGGCTTCGAAATGCCTCTGTGCGGAAATAAAAAAAATAGAAACAAAGCCGAGAATCCTCTCAGATCACAACCCAATATACGTAGAATTAATAACAACACCAAAACAACCAAATTGGAAAATAAAAAATTGGGTCTTAAATAACAAAAAAGTCCAAGAGAATATTAAGAAAAGTTTATTGGAGTACTGGGAATTAAATACAGGATCGGTGAAGGAAGAGGCAACATTATGGGACGCCCATAAAGCAGTAATACGTGGGCAGCTGAAGATGGCAGAAATAAACCTGAAAAAAGATAAAAAAGAAAAGTTTACAGAATTAGAGACACAGATAAAAAATCTGGAAAAGAAACTACAAGATAAACACAATAGTAAAAAGATAAATAATCAAATTAAGATATTAAAAGAACAGATTAGAGCACTACAAACAGATGAGATAGCCAGAAACATATTATATATGAAACAAAAATATTACACTTTAGATAACAAAACGGGAAAGTGGTTGGCAAATAAATTAAGAAAACAGCAAAATCTAAATAAAATTAATAAAATTAAGATGGGACCAAAAATAATAACTGACAAGAATCAAATTAAAAAAGCCTTTCAAGAACTCTATAGTCATTTATATAAAAAAGACTCATTAACAACAGAAAATATACAACGCTACTTGAATAATCAGAAAATATTAAAAATAAACGAGAAAGAAAGAGAGGATCTGAATAAACCTGTAGATATGGAAGAAGTCGATAGAGTGATCAGGGGATTAAAAAACAAAACACCAGGTGCGGATAATATACCAGCAGCATATTATAAGACCTTCAAGGAAGAGGTAATTAAACAACTAGTATCACTAATAAATAAAGTATTTACAGATGGAAACTTACCAGAATCCTGGAAACAGGCTACGATTTCGTTAATACCTAAGACTAAAACAGAAACACCAGAAGTAAGTGAATTTCGGCCCATATCCTTACTTAATGTAGATTATAAAATTTTCACTACAATATTGGCACAAAGGCTTAAGAAAATTTTATCTAGATATATTCAGGAAGAACAATCCGGCTTTCTCCCAGGAAGACAATTAAAACAAAATATCAGAATTGTCACAAATATAATTGAATACATTAATGACAAGCCTGATTTACCATTGGCAGCAATCTTCCTAGACGCAGACAAGGCATTCGATAGGGTGAACTGGGAGTTTATGCTAGCAACAATGCGTAGAATGGATATAAATGGAAATTTTTATAATGCAATAAGAAAAACCTATACGGAACAAAATGCAAAAATTAAAATAAACAATGAATATTCTGAACAATTTACAATAGCCAAAGGAACCAGGCAAGGATGCCCCTTATCACCCCTTCTCTTCATCCTTGTAATTGAAATATTATTAAAAATATAATAGAAGATCACAGAATTAAGGGTGTTAAAGTGAAAGGAAATCAATACAAGCTAATGGCGTACGCTGATGATGTAGTTATTTTTCTGGATGAACCACAAATTAAACTTGATCAACTACAAGAAATAATAACTAACTATGGAAAAGTAGCAGGACTAAAAATAAACTACAACAAAACTAAAATGTTCTTGTGGAATATGACAAAACAAGAAAAAAGAATAATCATAGAAAACTCTAACATCAAAAACGAGAAAAGAATAAAATACCTGGGTATAATACTAGAGGATAACAATAAAAACTTAATAAAAAATAACTATGAAAAAATGGGGATAAAAATTCAGGAAGATTTCAAGAACTGGTCCAATAAAAATTTATCATTATTAGGAAGACTAAGCGCAATAAAAATGACAACATTACCAAAGTTTATGCACCTCTTCCAAACCATCCCAATAGTAACATCCAATAAAATATTTAACGAATGGAAAAAAGCAATAAATAAATTTATATGGGAAGGAAAGAAGCCCAGAGTAAGATATAAACATCTAATACAAAATAAAAGAGAGGGAGGCCTGGCACTACCAGACCTACAAACCTATCATGACTCCGGGGCCCTCGCATGGATAAAAGAATGGGTTACCCTAAATGATAAGAAATTATTAAGTCTAGAAGGATATAACTTACAAAAAGGGTGGCATGCCTATCTATGGCCGACCCTGGAGAAAAAACAGTATATAGACAAAATTTTCAAAAACCACCTGATAAGGAACAACTTATTAAAGATTTGGTTAAAATACAAAAGAATATTCTATACTAAGATCCCAATATGGATCTCAAGGATGGAGGCACAGCAAATTATAGATATTAATGAAAAAGATAATTGGCCGAGATATAAAGACATCTTACTATGGAATCAAGATACCCCAATTATGAAGCAAAAAGATGCAATAAAATGGGAAAAAGGGAACTGCCAGTGGTTTACGTATGCCCAATTATACATTAACTTCAAAATGGATAATAAAACTTGGGGGATACAAAAAGAACTAAACGAACTAGATATGATACTTATCAACCCAGATGCAAAGAATATCAGTGAACTTTATAAGCTTCTGTTGCAGCAAAAAACAGAAGATGAGATAGTAAAAAACAATATGATTAAGTGGGCAAAGAATCATAGAAAGGCTATAGCCCTAGAAAAATGGGAGAAATTTTATAAGGAACTATATAAATTTACTCCATGTGCGGACCTCTGGGAAAACTCTATAAAAATGTACTATAGAACTTACCTTACACCATCTCTGTTAGCAAAAATGAACAAGCATCACTCGCTAATCTTAAACAATCTATATGCCATTAAAGGTATTCGAAATCGAAATCGAAACAAGCATCACTCACCTAGATACTGGAAATGTAAAAAAGAAATCGGCACATTTTTTCACACCTGGTGGACCTGCAAAAAAATAAAAAAATTCTGGAATGCTATACATATACAAATAGGAAAAATTCTGAAGGTGAATATAAAAAAAAGCGCAATTACTTACCTGTTAGGCCCATCCTTTATGAATGAAAAAATTTCTGTAAAATATAAACACCTGTTATTCCACTTACTTGCAGCAGCGAGGATTGTGTTAGCGAGGCACTGGAAATCAGACCAGTTACCCAAAATCGAGGAATGGAGGGAGAAGGTGCAAACCTTATATGTAATGGACAGACTCTCATTTCAGATTAAGGAGTTACCATCGGAGGATTATCAACAGACCTGGATGCCATGGACATTGTACCAGTCAAATAACTATAACGTCAAAATCTCTCCAATAGAATATTGAATGTATTAGAACTTTTCTTTTCTTTCTGCTGGAAGGAACTTAGGTTAAAACGAGGAAATATCTGCTAAGTTTCCTTTCGCTTCGGACTTCTGATTAAGTTAATATAAATAGACTGGAATTAGAGTCGTTAAGATATTGAATCACATTGAAGTAACTGAGGGGAAGTCAAGGGGGTAAAGATAGGGGGAGGGAAAGGAAGACTGGGAGGGATAAGGGGAGGGAAGGAGCATTTAGCCACACTAAGAAATTAACAAGCTGAATTAAAGCTGTCAAATAACTGCTCCTTTTTTAAGTTATACATGAATTTAACGCTTGACAATGTATGATTGTATATGATCAACTGATGAACGTAAATGTATAACTGATGCTTTTATGTTGTTTAATAAAGATTTATATTAAAAAAAATATTTGTTACTTCCCTGTGTTGCACTAAGTGGTTGTTAGTACTTTTGCTATTTCATTATTAATTAGCTCATTGAAAGTGGTCGGCGTTCCTGAATATGTGCTTAATCAGTTCTTTTTCCTGAAGACTAGTGGTGTAATAACCGTGGTGAATTGCTGCTTTTTTCTTTATAGCCATTGGTCCCTTTCGTACAGGCACAATAACATGCTTTCAATCCACTTTCACAATTGTTTGCAAATGGGTTTTGCTGTTTTGCACAGTAAAATCCAGCTGCAAAGTGCATTGAAAGTGGATTGAAAGTGCATTATTCTGCATGTGCAGAAGGGGCCAAAGTTAACTAATTTTCTTTCATGATCATATTCTGGGATTCATTTATGTATTTACTTCATTTACTTCATCTTTCCCCCCAAAGTGGTTTATGTCATTCTCAAAGTGGTTTATATCATTCTTCTCTCTTCCATTTTATGCATAATGATGAACAAAATAAAAGTAATGAAGAACTATGTTCACTACAAATAGAAAAGCAGTAATTAAACTTCCCCATACCACTACGCAGCAGATCAAGAACTAATTAAGGATTTAAGAATCAATATCAAAAAAGAGAGGGCAAAGAAAAGTTCAACCCAAAAAAACCAGGTAACCAAGAAAATTGATGAGCAGCCTAATAGTAGAATTAGTAATTAAGTATAACATGCAATAAATTGACAAAATTTTAATACATTATAAATATTAAAAAGAATCCATTAAAATTAAATTCAAATGGTAAAAATACGCAAGATAAAATAAATGTATTTAAAGTACAAAATGCAGCATTTCTTATCAAGCTATAAAACATACACAAGTAATGCTAGTTCATTAACTAGATAATCCCCCTTTCATTACTGGATTAGGACCTTTTAGACTAATTTTTCAGATTGTTGTTGTTCCTGGTTCAGATATCTCAATCAGCAAAGTTAGAGTGAATCATAGCTCTATGGTGTGTTTATCTACATTCAGGAAGGCCCATTAACTCTATTAAAACATGCCAGGCAGTTGTATATTAAGTGACGGGTGGGGTCACGTGCGGGTGGAAAATTGCCCCACACACCCCTCCTCCTTCCCCCTTTGCCCCGCCTTGCCAGGCCTGGCAGAAGCTGCTGCCGGAATGGTCTCCCCAGGCCAAGCCCAGCAGAGGCTGCTGCTGGGCACTCCTGCCCGGCTTCACCCCACCAGCCAGGCCCCACGGCCTAGAGCAGGCTGGCGGGGCTGGGCTGCAGGGCTGGGCAGCTGCCCAGCCAGGTTGCTTTTTCAGCCGGCTGCTCTTTGCAGCCAGCTAAATTAAGGTAAGTGGGGGGAAGGGGGGGCTATGGAGGCCACCCCACACCCCCACTTACCTTAGCTCAGCTGGCGGCCCAGCTAGGCTGCTTTTGCAGGAGGCTGAACCAAAGTAAGTGGGGGGTGGGAGGTGGGAACTCGGGCACCATTTTGCCCCGGGCGCCATTTTCTCCCCTTACACAACTGCTTGGGAACATATTTTAAAAAGCTGCCTCTCATTTTTGTTCCAGACAGCACAGGCATCAGAGGAGAAAAGAGTCTTTTTCCCACCTGACCGTTAAGCTCTCTGGTCAGTTTCCTCAGTTTGTGCCTGACTTTTGTGTGTGGGCAAAGGGATTCTCCCTGCCTCCATTTGCTGAAGGTTGTCCCAGGATGTTTGGTCTGCAGGCTCTGATCCTGGGTGCTTTTTCAGTCTGAAGGACTACTCAACATGTCCTGCTGATTCCAGCAATTTATAGTTTTGTTTTGTTTTGGAGGAGCTGTATTTGAAGATATGCAGACACATATGAGAATCTTAGCCTCACAGAAGATGGGTCTACTGCCCATTGAAAAACATTGGGTAGACCTATCCTCCACAGACCTTCTTATTTTTTATTAACCACACAGAAAAACTAAGACAGTCTGTGGGGGGCAGGTCTACCTGATGCTTTTCAGTGGGCAGTAGACTCATTTTACAAGCAGCTAAGATTTTCGTGTGTGTCTATGTATCTTCTAATATAGCTCCTCCAATTTTTTTAAAAAGAAAAACTTTATATTGCCAGAATCAGCAGGATAAGTTGAATACAACTATGTACTCTTTGAGCTGAAAAGGTACCCAGGATTGGAGCCTGTAAAGCAAACATCCTGGAGCATCTTTCAGCAAACGAAGGAAGGGAAAATCCCTTCCCCGGCACACAAGATATCAGGTACAAGCTGAGGAGGAAACTGATCAGAGAGCCTAACTGTTAGGCAGGAAACATAAGACAATGTACTGTCGAAGGCTTTCACGACCGGATTCAACACACAGCCAGGCAGGAGATGTCTTGCAGACAACTTGAAGGGGAAAAGTCCTGCTTCTAGCAGCTTCAAAATAAAACAACTTCGACTGAAATAAGGCATCCTGAGGATGTCTTGGGGGAAAAGCTGTGTGGCGTTCCTCCCCAAGATGCCTTTTTTTGCATCCTTAGGACGTCTTATTTGTGCTGTGCGGAACGGATCATAAGCTGTATAATAAACATTCTATTTTCTAGTGATTGCAGTCACTGTACTCCTAAACTGTGGGAAAGCTCACGACACATGTTTTTTTTCTCCTCATGACTACAGATGATGATTCAAAGAGTGTAACCCAAATGCTTTAAAATGGAAGATATCATATCACTGCATACTGAAAGCAAGTTCTAAATAGGAGCTTAGCAAAGCCTGGTTCAACCAGGTTATTCAGCAACAGGCATGAAAAACTGAAAAAATTCCAGCAACATAACTCTTTAATATATCGATTGACATGCAAAAGGCAGAGTATTAGGTATGTGACTTTCTAGATGAACTTTCCAAAAGGAAAGCAAAATTTGCAGAAAAAGAAACATCTAAAAATAAACATGCATCGCTCTCGCATGCCCAGAAATATCAAGGGGCAATTTCTGACTTTTCATTGTGTGAAGTGACTCATTCCTTCACTCCTTGCAAGTTGTAACTAGTGTAAAAAATGTGTATTTAACAGAATGATTCACACCAAATGGCCACTGGGTTACTAGTTGGGCTGGAATTAAGGGCATGAAAATTGACATAAAGGCCAAGGGACTTTGAATGCACTAGCTATTTGGAGACCAACTGTGGCAGACATTAACACTCAGCTGTCACTTGTAAATCTTCAATTGCTTTGACAGGTGGCAGATCAGGAGATGTGGATACCTATATCTTTCTGGGAGAGCTGCATTGTTTGGAAAGTGGGACAAGGCCAAAGCAACAGCCTATATTTTATTTATAAGTGCACTAGATGAAGCGGGGGTAGTGGAGCTTGATATACTTTTGACAGGCAACTCTATCATTCTGAACTGTGGATGTGTCAGACCACTTGATTAGTCATGCAAATTCATTGCCCCATTCCCCCTATAGAAGGAGTCGTAGTAAGTATTTTGTTTAGGAGGTGAGTAATTCATTGAAAATGTACTTCAATTTCTACTAGGTTTGATTTTCAACAAATGTTCAAGTAGGTAACAACAATATAGAAATCAGAGCGAAGTTCAGTTATAATAAGTATTCTATTTGAGTAAAATACTGGCTTAAATACCAGTGTTTGTGCCAGAAAATCACACCGATCCATGACGACCCCATAAGGTTTTCAAGGCAAGAGACATTCAGAGGTGTTTTGCCATTGCCCAGTGGTGGGATCCAAACATTTTAGTAACAGGTTCCCATGGTGGTGGGATTCAAACTGTGGTGTAGCGCCACTAGGGCTGGGCGGGGCACGACGGGGGCGTGACCAGGCATTCTGGGGGCGGGGCATTCCTGGGCGGGGCTGTGGCAAGGACACAGCCACTGCGCCGGTCCTTGGGCGGGAAACGAATGCACGCAGGCGCAGGCCGGTGCACCTCCTGCTAGACTGCTTCAAGTCCTGCACGCTACTGCTGAGAGGAGGGGCGTAACTAAGGCAAAAATCACGTAGCAAAATCACCAATTAGTAACCACCTCTCGGCACACACAAATAATAACCTACTCTCGGGAACCTGTGAGAACCTGCTGGATCCCACCTCTGCCATTGCTTACCTCTTCTTGAGCCAGATGTGGCCCAAAGTCACCAGCAGGCTTCACGTGGAAGAGTGGTGAAATTGAATGTGGTTCTGTAGAGTCCTCTGCAATTATCCACTATACCACACTAGTTCTCTCACCAAGCTTAACACTAACCACTAAAATCCAGTTTAAAGAAATGGCCTCACACAGTGCTTCCTGTGACTGGAACTCCAGATATGTAATTGAGCCCTAAATAGCAACTGTGGGAGGTCCCAACATAGATCAGGGCTACGGCACAGAGAATGGACTCTTCCCATTGCTATTTTCCCAATTGCAAATGGCCCAGTAGCTGTTTTTAATCACAGAAAAGGTGGAGGGAGTCAATTACCCAAATTACATGTCTGGAATTCTAGCCTTAAAACTGCAGAACCACATGTAGTATGATCTGAGTCCAATAGCACTATGCAGAATAGTATTATGACGGAAGAAAGTTGTCAGCTGGACACGCCACGGAGAAGGCTTTTTTTCAAGAGGATTTGTGGTATTAACGTTAGGGTGAAGCAGGCACCCTTGGATTGTTTTGATTACCTTAAAGGGTGTTTTGCTTATACCCAAATAAGATATTCCCAAATTTAATTTGCCAAGGGTACACCTGCCTCAGCTATTTGTACAGTGCCAGCTTTGTGACGCCTATCACATTTATATTCTGCTTTTCCTCCATAAAACAGCATGCATTTCCCAAAACATGGCAGCATCAGAGAACTGGACTATAGCAAATGTCTCTTCAACAGAATATCAAATAAGCAATTTTTGGCATTTTGCTTGACTACTTTTCGGACGAATGATTGGAACAAAGATTTTACCAGAATAATTCTACTTGTATTATACCAGAACAATTATATTTAAAATCAGGACTCTGGTTAGACCAAATTCATTCACTTTTACCTTATTTCTCAATATCATGGTGTACATGTGCACCTATTTAAATACATTAACATAGTCAAATGAGCATTTTTAAAGAAAAGTCATAGGCTGTAAATTCAAGCATATTTAAAGAGTAACAGGCTTATTCCCCGGCCTAGACACAAACTGACATTTCCTCTGGTAGAGGCAGAGCAACACAGCATGAGGTGTGTTTTATTGCTCCTTGGAATGGTTGATCTGCCCACAGTCTATCATTTAATCACTGCAAAAAAAGAAAAAAAAGCAGCATTTTGGTTTCTTTGCTATACTCAAATTATGATTACTTGATCTAAAATGCTGTGAATCTTCATAACATCCAAAGTAAACATTCCAAAAAAATATATAAAAACCAGAAAGTAAAGGTTCACCAAAGCTGAAGTTAGTGGGTTTTTTAATGAGTGAAAATACATCTGACCACAGGCAACAGAGGAAAGAAAAGCTGCATCTTTGTGTAAAATAAACATTTTTGGCAAGTATAGCTTGCCACAGCATGGTCTTATAACGATGAGAAATACAGCAACTATCAAAATTCTACCTTGAGTCCTACAGTTATTATGAATCCTTGCCTCCTACTTCTTTTGGTCACCTTTACCATTTATTATACAAGACAATGAACTTTCTCTTATAAAGCTCATTTGGGGGGGAAAGATAAATTAGCAGAACACATGGAATATTTTCTTTATTTCTCTAAATTAACTATTTTTAGAATAATAGGCATCACAACTTGGCTGCATTAACACAATAGTGTAATTTTGAAGCTGAGTTGAGAAAACAATGGAGGATCTTCTCATTTGGGTCAGGCTAGATAATTAAACTCAGAGAAAGTTGCTTGAGTGTACCTCCTTGCCCTGAAGGAAAACTCATTAATCATGTTATAATAGCAGCAAACATCCTAACATTAATTCTGAGCACTCAGTATATTGATGCAGAATAAAAAGCCATCTTCTTGAATGCATAGTACTACATGAGACAGTTTCATAAATGCCATAGATCATATATTTAAATAAATTAGTCAAATACTTCAGTTCTACTTAGACCAAACTTCTGTGGGCTTCTACTGAAAGTTTGGGCCACTCCCCACTCACCTCTTTTGTGTGCAACCCCGCAGAGACCCCGCGTAGAGAAGCCTCCGCGGCTTTTGACCACGGAGTCATTTGTTCCCCACTCATCAGCCTTTCAGGAAATAGCGCGGGGTTCTACAGCAAGACTCACATTGCAATCGAGCGTTGTGGTTGGCTGCACACATGTGCGTCACGTTCACGTGGAGGTTGCGGCCGGCCGAAGGCGGGCCTCCATTTTTATTGGCTGAGACGAGAAGTTGGTTTCGGTAGGCTGGAGGCATTGTTTTGAGACGTCGACACATGCTGACATCAGTATTAGATCGCCGGTCGCACTTGCTTCGCACTTGCTTCAGTCGGAGCTCGAGTAAAAAAAGAGCAACGTTGGCACGTCTCGTTGTGCACATGTCACAATTTCCCCAAACGTGCCATGAAACGAGGATGTCGACTCGTGTCTACATCATCACTTCGTGCACTTTCTGCCAGGGACACCCTCCCTTAACAAAATGGCGGTTCCTGTTTCCTGATTGGCCGGAAAGCTGTGCATCACAGCGAATCAGCCGCGCAAATCAGCCGAGGTTCCCCATCACCCCGCGGCACCGGCGGGGTTTTTGAAAATGTTGCTGTTTTTAGAGGACCTAATTTGACGCGCGCCAAGGAGGTGGGAGAGCGGCAAATTCTTGGCAGCTGCACAGTGGCCACTGGCGATGTGGGGAGCATCCAGGATCCCCGTGTCTTATAAAGAGGTGATCCCGCGGCTTATGGTGAGTGGAGAGTGGCCCTTTGTCACCTTTTGAAAATCAAAGAGCATGCATGTTAAGCCTAAGCACTAATAGACTTGGTTCAAACTAAGTATACTGACAAAGTGGACTCCCTGGCTCACAAAAGCTGATGCCATGCATTATTTGTTAGCCTTTAGAATGAAAAACAACAAATCTTTGTTGTTTGGATTGCAATGCATGGCTTACTCCAGCATGGAACTCAGTACCCTTGCCATATATTGAAACAGTTCTGAAAAGAAAAACACGAATGTCAGTTTCTTTTGCCTGCCTCTGCATCACAACCCTGACATTCCTTGGACATCTTCCATCCAAATACTGCCAGGGTCAGTGCTGAGAGTGTGCGGCTATCCCAAGATCATCCAGCAAGTTTCTATGGAACCACTACACCATGCTGGCTGTCAGTGTTTCAGTAGGTACCAGTTCAGGGGTCTGCAATCTGTGGCTCTCCAGATGTTCATGGACTACAATTCCCATCAGCCCCAATTCCCCATTGGCCATGATGGCAGGGGCTGATGGGATTTGTAGTCCATGAACATCTGGAGAGCCACAGGTTGCAGACCCCTGTACTAGTTAAATGCACTTTTTACTGTAATACACTAGTGAGGTACATGTGAATGACTGCCCAAAAGTTTATAAGGGAAATAGAAATGTCCAAGGATGCAATCCCATTTACTAATGTTATGGCAAAAGCGGGAGGGAGCAAACCTGCACTTTGTGAGTTAACTATACTTCTCCCTCCAAGAACAAAAATGCCAGCATCCCATGACTTTTTGTGATCTGCATCTCTTTATGTTTCTATAATGCAGGAAAATATCCAGAAATGGTCAGAAATGCACATCTTCATTGTACTGAATATCTCATATAATAAAGTATCAGTGTTTAAATACTTAGAGGTGACATTTTTGATATTACAATAACTGTGAGATTGAACAATTTAGTGGGCAAACTACAAACAGAAAACTATATTTTTGTTCCATTTTAGTGAAGCTCACTTTAGTGTCCTGTCTAGATGAACTCATAAAGCAAAGAAGGTGGGGCACACGGGCTGCTTTCAGGGACACCTCCTGAGACACCCACGGCGTTTTAAAAGATCTTCTTCACCTTCCAATTCCTCTCCCCCTGCTATCAGACTACTTTTTCTGTTTCTATTGCCACTTCTCATCTTCCCAAGAGTTCCAGGCCACTGAAGCTTCCGACTCACACAACCAACCCTAACACACCCTTGAAATGAACACCACCCTTGGCAGTGGCCCAGGTAATGCTACGGTGATCCTTGGAACTACTCCATTGAAGTCAGTAACACCCAACTTCACAGGGAGTTGCATAAATAACTGCACCAAACATTTGGAGAATTCTGCAGAGGGTGTATTCCTCCCCTTGAACACACAGTCTAAAATCTGCACTGAAGTTGTGGCCTTTACGTATTTCCAAGTCACTCTGAATCATCCTCTTCTATATGATCCCCTGATTCTGTGTCTGCAGCTGTTGAATGAATGCGCATATTTTTGCTGTTGATATTTTTTATTTAGTCATGTTAAATGGGTTAGCTGATACCGTCAAAGTAAGAATAGAAATGGGTGCTTTCTGGAGTCTGAACAGCTGAGGATGCTCCATCTGCTTAGGATTCCTTCCTTTTGGGAATTCAAAGGCCAGCACCTTCTTTCTGGCAAGGCTCCAGTGCCTTTCACAGCTGTGTGATCGGCAAAACTTCAACAGAGATGCAGAGATTTGGAAAGCTTCGTCATCTGAGTTTAGGCCAGCCATGTTAAGCAGCCGAGGTGCCTGACTGCAGAAAAGGCGGCAACCATAGGGTGTGCCCTAAGCAGCTGCGGTTGAAATCCAGGGAACTGGAAATTCTGCCTTCAAAAAGTTGAGGAGTGAATCATTTGACTTGAGGTAAGAAGGAACCACCTGCTTATTCTTGGTCAAATTACACACAAAGGACATTTGCAGTCTTCAGGATTCCTCCCCATTCAGGTCAGCAACAAAGGAACGAGTGAGAGAACACAATGCGAAGAATGTGCAGCCTGCCGCAGAATTCCACTTAACCATTCCATGGTTTAGAGCAGCGCAGAAATTGTGACGCCAGGTCAACAAGCACCCATAGTCAAAAGAGCAAGTAGACATGCAGAGGCATGATGAGGATAAATTAACTTGAAAGGTCAAGTGGTTAAAATACGCAAATACACTTTCCCAGCAGCAGCCACCTTCCCGTGTAATGTGTGTAATATGTTGACTTGCTACAAAGTAGTTCAAAGCACTTGGCAAATATCAGATCAGTCTCCCTAATACCAAGAACAGTATTTTTAAATGACAGCAAGCACATTTCATTCTGCCTGACTGAGAGCTCTGAATGCTTCTCCTTTACTTGTGTATTTATTTTAAAATATACACTCTGCAGTTCAGCAAAGTAAGCACCTCATAATATAGAAAGTCATATCTAAAATCAAAATAGAAATTCTAATCGCTATCAAAACAGATAATTAAACCTCACACTACCCCAGAATAAAGTTCACCTCAAATGCACACATAGCATCAGAAGCTGTTTTGTTCAATTGTACCTTCCGCTGGTGGGTATTCTGCCTGACATAAGCATTTGTTTGCAGCCCAGCAAACCTTCTGGGTAAACACTTTATTGCAGACTCTTCCTTTCTTGGTGCCTGAACCTTGATGTAGCAATGACAGCTAACTGGTAATTGGTCTTCCAGATATCCTTTCCTGACTGCTTCTTGCGTACCCTTGGATAAGCTTTCAGTGAATGTGCTGAGTGAACTGGGATAGCAGATCAGTGCTCACAGTGCTAGCTAAGATGGCTGGCTCCAGGATTTGGGGGGATGGGGTGCTGAACAAGAAGCCTCCCACCATTAGGGGCATCCCTCTCACCATCACCTCATTCTTGTCCACCCTTTTTGCACCTTTCATCATGCAAATAGAGGCAGAAAGCAGGCAGTGGCTGGTGGGCAGCTTGAGGTCCAGCAAGTAAGCACTGGCATCTACTGGGAGCTGCATAAACCACCAACATGAAAGAATAAAGCGCAAGCGAGTGGCAGAGGCTGCTGTTCTCCCAGCTCAGGTGACACCACATGATATTCACCTGGGTAGGCCTGGAAGAGGCCAAAAGGCCTACCACAACCACCTAGCACAAGAGGAAAGAAAGTAGAGCTACTGAGAGCCAGCGTGGTGTAGTGGACAAGATTGGCAGACTAATGTGGAGAAGTGGGTTTGATTCCCCACTCCTCCACATGAGCAGTGGACTCTAATCTAGTGAACTGGATGTTTCCTGCTCCTACACATGAAGCCTGCTGGGTGACCTAGGGCTAGTCACAGTTCTCTCAGACCTCTCTCAGCCTCAACCAATAGACTTCTTGGTGGATGGCAGAGGGGGCAAATGTCTCAGTTGCCATTTTAAAGTGTCAAATGGCCTTGCATTCAGCTGGTCCCCCACCCCTCCCCACAGGAGCAAGCAACTGTATTGGACTTCAGAAGCCCAGGCAGGCAGCAGGAAGGCAAGCTCAGAGGTGTGCCTCTGGTCCAGCCACAGAGGTCGGAGGCAGGCTGCAGCAGCCCAGCTCACTGCTGCACCCACCTCCTCCTGCACCTCACCCACCAACCTCCACTCGCCACCCACTCACTGACCTGCCTCAGCTTTGGGGGGAAGGCGCACTTTTTGGAGGGCACAATTTCAGTATTCCCCACCCCCCGTACCATTTTTTTCAGATACACCACTGGCCCCAACTATCTCACAGGGCATTTGTTGGGGGAAGAAGTTTGTAAGCCACTTTGCAATTCCTTATGGTTGAGAAAAGCAGGGTATAAATCCAAACCCTTCTTCTTTTTCTACTGTTGTGTCACCAAGGGCCAGTGATCTGCAGCGGGCTCTCTTGAACACCAGCATGGAACACCAATTCAACCTGAGCTTCCTTCTTTCCCACCATCTCAGTAGTAGATGGATTAGAGGAGTCTTTGGTGAAGCTTCATGCATGTTTTGTGGATGCAAAATCTATGTAACCAATTTATTTTCATGTATTTATTTATAAAATGTATACCCCACTTTTCTGCCCAGTCAGGGCCACCAGATCATGGGCTTGAGAGAGAGTGAACAGAAAGGTTAGCAGATACTCAACAGGGGAAGGCTATTGCTCTGCTACATTTGTGAGGGCCAGCCTGACTACTAGACAGACCTAGGTGCTCGTCTATGGTGTCAAAAACAGAGAGGTGCCCTGTCATTATCCTGCCCAAGGCATCTGGGTCTGCCATGGCAATTCTGCTCCTTCCCTCCCTTCCCTGTGGGTGGGGGCCTCTCTGCCCCTCCTTCCCTGTCCATCCTACCATGGCACAAGGGAACTGAGGAGAGTTTGTGCTGCCTTCATCACCTGAAGTCATGCTGCCTCCATGCAATGTGACTTTGGGGGAGGAGGGCATGTGGCAGCCTCCCACCTCCCTATAGCATGGATGGTGAGAAGGGCAGGCAGTCTCTGGTCTCCCCACAGCGCAGGGGGCAAGGTAGGAGGATGGCCAGCAGCTTTCCCAACAGCAACCTCTAGCACACCCAGAATCCTTATGCCAGTTCAAGGAGAGGTCTGTTGCACATATTAGGTGATGGGATTTGGCAAGTGCCAGTCACACAATCCAGTAATGAAGGAGTTAATTGTTGCATGCTAATTAGTTAGTGAGGTCAGAAGTCAGTGACCAGGTAATTGATACCTATTTGTTGAGTGGGCTACATGCAGGTCTGCACATAGGCTTTAGATATATGTTCTTTGTTTAACTCTGTATGTCAGGGGTGGGCAATTATTTTTTCCATGGGGCCGCATAAGAAACAGAAAATATTGTGGAGGGCCAGGCCAAAAGGCAGGGGGGCCAGACAGGGTCATCCGGCGGGCCGGATGTGGCCCGCGGACCGTATAATGCCCAGGTCTGCTGTATGTGGTCTGTCGCTCAGTCTTAGCCATGTAGTAGTCTAAGCAGCAAGCTGGCTATTGGAGCTAGCTAGTTAGAAAGATGTTTCTTGTTTTTCTTCCAAGTTACCTTTTTCCTTTGTTAGTAAGTAAACTATATATATTTCAGTAAAGCAATGTGTCTGCCTCTTTATTGCATCAACTCTGCTAAATAAGTATTGGTCCACACATTAGGGCAAAGGATAGGTGCAGGAAAAGAGATTCCACCTAAACATTAGGAAGAACTTCCTGACTGTCAGTGCTGTGGTGGAGGTGGAGATGGTGTGGATGGTGGAGATGCTGTGGTGGAGATTCACTGCATCAAGATAGTGGAGATTCACTGCATCTTTGGAGGTTTTTAACAAGAGGCTGGATGAACATATGTCAAGAGTGCTTTGATTGTGTGTTCCTGTATTGCAGGGGGTTGGACTTGATGACCCTTGGGGTCTCTTCCAGCTCTATGATTCTATGATATGAGAATAACTGAATCTATTTTACTCCCAGTAATTTTCATTACCTTTCCAATTCTGAATTTCCCTAGTATTTCTCTGCCTTGGTCTTATTCCTCTGCTTCTTGACCTTTATTCTCCCACAGTAAATATGAGTTAATCCCAGTTTTGAGGAATGCTACTAAAGTTTTAGGACACTATGGGTGATAAGATAAAATTAAATAAATGTTGTAATGTATAAGATGTGGTTGGATAATCTAACACTGGGCCTTGGTAATAATAATAATAATTAAGACGAAAACATTATTTACTCAGTTCAGTCTAGCAGGGGATCCTTCAAACACAGTATGCAGAATGTCTGATACTTAAGTAGCTTCTAGATGCACTGGGTGCATACCCAGACCATAAAGGCATGTGTCAGTACCACAGCCCAAACTTAACAATGTTTATGATTTATAAGGAAAAAAACCCACCTCCCACCTCTGTCATTATGCTTTGGGCTAATTGAATTACAGTGGTACCTCGGTTTTCGTCGATAATTCGTCTGAAATGAATCTACGAAAACCGAAATCTACGAAAACCGAAGCACCATTTCCCATAGGAATCAATGTAAATCCAATTAATCCATTCAAAGTGCCTTGAAGGGATTTATCGGCTTCCTCAAACCCCAGCAGGGAGGCAGAGGGAGCTCCTTATTTGGGCAGTGACACCCCCTGATGTCACTGCCCAAATAAGGAGCTCCCTCTGCCTCTCCGCTGGCTGGGCTTCCTCAAACCCCAGCCAGTTTCGGTTTTCGTGGACTTTTCCTTGGTTTCGGTTTTTGTGGACTTTTTCTGGGCAAACTTTTTCTGGGTTTGAGGATGAAAGCCGAGGCAGTCGACGAAAACCGAGACAAATTTTGCCCAGAAAAAGTCAACGAAAACCGAAACCAACGAAAACCGAAGTCAACGATAACTGAGGTACCACTGTCTATTTTAGAGATCCCAGAACGAGCTAGAATGTCTACAAATAAATTAAATTCAGCAGAATTTTTTCTATGGGCACTTTCTTTGTTCTTTTTCCTTACTGCGGTACAGTTTATATTTCTAAGCCCACTTTTCTGGGAGTAATCCTTATTTAATAGATCTGAGTAGGATTTCACTCTAAGACCTGATCAGAAAGGCACTGAGGCAAATGTACTACTTTACCAAGACAGCGTTCTCAAAAATGTTAATAATATTGTGCTGGTATCACTGTAAAGATGTTTGTTCAGGGAAAGGAAATGTAGATGTTCTTCTGAAATATCAAGGATGGAACAGAACTAGCACACAATGTCCTCCTCACCCTACACATTCCCTTTTTCCTGTACACTCCTACCACTGACCTCATATCAGGTATCATAACAGCATGACCCAGTACTATAAACAGGTTGTGCTCCACCATATACACATTGCATATTACTCAAGAGTTCTCTGCACAGGCCTCCTCCACCCACTTCTTTTTGACAAGAAGCTTAGCAATACTAACTGCTGCTGTGGGTATTTCCAGGTAAGCACTTGAAGAAATTGTGGCCTTTACTTTAGGTCTACAACTCACCCAGCCATTAATGCCAGGAAATTACCTCTCCATTGATCTATTTCTTTTATAATGAGCCTGAAACTGACTCATTGATTTTAGCTCTTTACGCTTAATAGGATACTTGAACTTATATGGTTTCTTTTATTCCATTGATCAGTTTACAGAAGGGGATTGGTATTCTTGTGAGTTCACTGTCTTCATGACTGTGCAACTAATGACTAATCAGGCACTTTACAAAAGAACTGTAATGAGAGTTGCTATATTGCCCAGTTGGTGGGTTTTACCTGGATATTTAGACCCTGGACATGCACTACCCAGTATCTGTCTGGCCCATTGCTAACTTTCATTTAAAAAAAAAAAGGCCCTCTCTTTCTATATCTGGAAACAGAGGGCAAAATTTCTGGGCCACTATTTACCTAATTTATACAGCACAGACAGGCTTGTTCCACCTTCTGTTTATTCCAGCCAGCAAAAAAAAAAAAAAGCAAAATTTGATGGATATGGAATGCAAGATGCTTTGCTTCCCTACCGCCACAAGCTGCTTTTGTGCTTGCTTTAGTTGAGATCTGTGTTTTGTTTCTTAAGCTTTAAGCAATTCTAAGAAAAAAAGCACCTTATACCTTCTTGTGAATCCCCCCCCCCTTCCAAATAACATGTAATAAAATTTGGATACTTTTAAAAATGTGAAACGGCCGAGTTCATCTATCCGTTCCCCGGTTCTGTCTGTAAAGGGCAAAGCAGCAGAAGAAAGTGGTCTTTCACATATATTCACTGGGTGGCATTGTGATACTTGAGACCACATCGTTTCCTCCCTCAAAATATTTAAAGGGGGGAACTTCTTATAAGTTTCAGGGCTGGTCCTTATTTGTGTGTGGATATTTTTTATCTTTGTGCTGTTGGCTAGCTTTAACATTCAGAATGATTTGTTTTTGCTCTTGAGTCTCAAGGCCAGCCCTTTCTGTTTAAAAGGTGCCCGGACTAAAGCGTACTAGAACTTGATCACTAAACCGGGATTATAAGTACAACAGTCCTAGGACAATCAATTCCCTTTATTATTGCTACATATTCTGCAAGCTTGATATTAATCTTTGGAAGCTATAGAAATTGACGGTGAGGAGTTTCTATCTCTGCTGAAGGTGAACGCTGAGGTCTGTGTTTGCTATTTAACCATCAATAGAATGAGACTTGAGAGACAAACCGACAGGAACCTTCTACATGAGAACATCTCCAAACAGCACAGAAGGTGATCTCGGAGCAAAGGAGGCATTGTTTGCCGGCTGATCCAGAATGATTCCCAAACTAGTTTCTACAAGTATGAACACCATATTGACAATGAAATGCCTAGAGTAGGATCTGTGCTGCTGTCATAATCCCCATTTCTAATTGGTTTGCTAAAGGTCAATCAAACAAACATCAGACCTTTATTATAGTCATAGACCAGCACAATGCTAAAGGTCACCCTACTTGCTGGCACAGATGTTATACCCAATGAAGCTGGTCGCCCACAAATATTTCAAAGAATACAATGGAGCACAGCCACAGAAACCATAATATAATGGACGTGTCTACTTTCAGATGTCAAGTTCACTGACCTTTCATTTGCATTTGACTGACACCAAATGGATCTCTCGCACTAACAGTTTCTTCTGTCCCAAAAGTGACTGAGCTAAATATTAACCCAGTATTACAGATCTTAAGAGCCTGAGATTTACAGCACAATTTCATGCAAACGTTAGTACCTGAGCAGTATGTGAACTGTCAAACAGTTATTGTAGCCAATCATCTCCTGATAGACCATATTATATGTCCCACCAGGGGCGGGGGGGGGGGGGACACAACGTATGTGAATTAAACATCACTACTGTTGCTTTATTTCCAGCATTCAGAATTCCAGAAGCATGGTAGAAACACAGCATATGTGATATGAACATTAAACCTGAAATAACTTGCTGTGGTGGTACATGCAACTTTGCTTTAGAAATTGACATTACAACATTCTAAATGGACACAGATTTCATTTGGACATTACCTTGTTTGAAACCCACACACATTTTAGGTCTAAAGGCAAAACAAGGTGAACAAGAGCCAATTGAAGAACAAAACAAGTGAATAATTAGAGTCTATGCATATACAATGTCTGCTTTGCCTATGCAATTGGGAATACTGGGAAATGTACATCCAATTGTGTGTCTATGGCCTAGACATGTTCACACTTATTCACAAGTTATGTGTAACTTGCATAAGGTTAGAGAAAGGGCCAGTAGTACAGTCCTTCTACATCCATTCAGTCTCCCCAGATAGTTACTAACAAACAGTACTTATTTGTGGTCAAATTCCTCTGATGGGAGTGTGTATCAACTAGGACAGCCATGTGACAGTTTATCACTCATCTAGCAACATATGAATAATATTCATGAGCCTAGCTCACAGGGATTATCTCCCTGCATTCTTTCTCCTGTCTCTTTCTTGAACACAGAACTGAGATCAAAAACTAACCTTAGTGTACAAATCAAGCGCCCAGGTTAACTCCAGCAATGGAGTAAGTCTCCTCTCTCACTACCTGGGATTATAAACAAGGGTGCCTGCATTTATACATGATGAATAACCCAGATGAGCTTTTAGCTGCTGGGCAAGAAGGGGAAGAAAAGAACAAGGTAAACATGTCAGCCTTGTATTAAGTCAGGTTATTATGTACACTTCCACTTAATCACAACAGAATGGCTGGATATAGAATGAGGCTAAAATTGGTTCCTAGATCCCTATTGCAATTCCAGGTTCTGTATTTTCCATCCCAATTTTCTACCCCAATATTAATGATTTCTGCACTTCAAAATAAGCTTCGGTTCATCCCACCTCTTATATTCCTGAAGTCAGGAGACAGTGCCCTAGAAGGCTGATGTTTCACAAAGCACTCTGAAATGGGGTACCAAGGAACTCCACTGGTTTGCATTTACAAGTAGTTGAAAAACAAACTGGATTTTGACCACTCAAACTCATATATTTGTTTAATTAGAAGATGGTGCCTGCAACATGCCATTCAGTGGTGCCTGGTCCAAACCCTGGCTTTTGGGATGCCTCCAGCAATGGCCTAGTTTGTACTGCTAAGTAGTTGAAGAACAAGGAATTTGCTGCAGCAATAAAGTTTTGAAAATTCAACTCACACATTTCTAAAATCAGAAAAGAGAATCCTG
Source organism: Sphaerodactylus townsendi (assembly GCF_021028975.2). Taxonomy (NCBI): domain Eukaryota; kingdom Metazoa; phylum Chordata; class Lepidosauria; order Squamata; family Sphaerodactylidae; genus Sphaerodactylus; species Sphaerodactylus townsendi. Next base: position 71,265,578 of record NC_059428.1, read on the forward strand.
CAAGGAACCTTAGGCCAGTGTTCAATAACCTACTTTGTGCAATAATTGGAATAATTTTCCAAGAAATATACTGCATTATGGTTAACAAACAGTAATCACATCAAAGTACAGAGAACTCTTTCCTGATAGGAAATATTTGCTCTTGTTCTTTATCAGTTTTGACTCCTGTAATTATCGATAAAACGTTCAGAGTAGAAAGGACCTCAGTACTCATCCCGACTTACCTTCTGCGCAAACATAGATAACATGTCCTTAACTATCTACCAACAATTAAAGATGTGTGGAATAGCTTGTTAATTCTCCAAGTTACTGATTTGCAGAGGGAGTAAGGGTATTTCTAAACAAGATCAATATACAGTGTGGTACTCCTACTTACAACAGCCAGCACAGGGTCTTGATATGCAGCCTGGATTTTGAAGCTACCCCTTTCTCTTGAGGTAGATGTTTTGTTTTCATACCTCTGGTTTCCCAGCTGCCCTTTAAACTACAAGCAGTAGCTCCACAAAGTCTTAATGTTCCTTACCCATCAATAAGCCTTTTCAAAATTTATCATTCACATCAATATAATCCAAATTCCTCAGTTATACACACTTTTCCGTTGCTGTCAAACACAGAAGATTAAAAGTTATTCCTAATTGGTATCAGTCGAATAGGAGGAAAGTTGGTGTGGTTAAGGCATGAACATGACTCCAAAGAAGAGGCACTTGATTTTATCCAGAAATTGAATAGACACATTAGAACTATTATTAATTTTTTTTAACCAACTTTTGGCAAAGCTATAACATCAGCTTTTGCACAACATTACTAACAGGGTTGTTATCATGTGGTTACCATATAAAACCTGATGCATGCTACTTCTAGCTATGACGGAATGAGCTTCTCCTGCACATGCAAAAAAGACAGTTTCTCAAATGCTAGTTTCTCAATGTTAAAATGAACTACAGTGTTTTACAGACAACCACAAAACTCAAAATAATCTTAAAGGTTCAAAAGATAATGTCATAGCAAATGCACTTTTATATTTCACACTCTAATACTTTCATGTCCTCAAGCAGTTCTTGTGCCAGCACTTGGAGATCTCCATTACGGCACTTCGACAGCATGAGAATACGTGGCAATGGCATAGTGTCACGTATCTTGCCAGCTGACTTGGCCAAAACCTCTGGCTCCAAAATCACAGACTGGAGAAGTCGTAGCACATGAAGGCATACTTCTGGATCTGGATCTAGACGTGATAAAGAAAATAGTCTAAGCAAAGTTCCATAATAGCATCCATATGAAGGTTTTCTAAGGCTGACTTTAATCAAAATCATTTTGTAACCTTGCTCTACATTTCAGCTGTAAAGATCTCATCAATGCTTATTTAAGTCATATTACTGATTTTTGCATTGTACCAAGCGGTTCTCAAATAATGTGGCATAAAATTGGGTCGCAACCTTGTAGATTACTAAAGCAGAACTGTCTTGTGTGGTGCTTTTTTTATTCTTCATCAGTAAACTGTGGATGGCACTCGGGGCTTAGAGGGCTCTGATGTAGAAAAAAAATCAGATTAAGCCCTGCTGCTGACCAGGGGTGAATTTTATATTAATTTATTTAATAAATTAATTCATTCATACCCTACTTTTCTCCCTAAATGGGGGCCCAACATGGCTTACATCACCCTGTCCTCCATTTTATCCTCACAAAACTCTGCAAGGTAGGTTAGGCTGAGAGAGTGTCTGGCCCAAGGTCACCTACTGAGTTTCCAGGGCACATCTGAGGATTCATACCTGGGTCACAAGATTCTAGCCCAACATCCTTAATCACTTACCAGACAGGCAGCTAGACTTTTTGGATAGCATCATAGAGATGTGTGATTCTACAACTTCGCCCTTTTAAGAAATTGCCAGATGTGCATTAATAAGTGACTCTAAGATACAGCCACTTATCCCTTATATGTTTTCCCCCTACAAGTGGGGTACAAAATAACTGCAGAAACTAATCATTTTCACTTCTGGAGTACTTATTTTACTGCAGTCCATATAACATATCAAGGTACAAAAACACCTCATGAATGTTTTATAGAAAAGTCATTCAGGCAAGCATTTTTAAGTGCTCTAGAGTGATACAGACTTTCTAATCCTTCCTGATAACCTGCAAAACACTAGGTTCTTTGTGTACCAAAATGCCTCTTAGTGTACAACAATGTTCCTGGGATACAAAAACGTTTCAGATACAAATATTAGAAATTATTACATGTTTTCCTTTAAAACTTATGAAAGTTTGTTAGTTTTCTAACATTCTAGATTTAAAACATCGTTCTTGTTGTTTCAAAATTAAAAACAAAAACTACTGCTTTATGAGGAATAGAACAGGTATGAGTTATTCAATGTACAAAGCAAATAGGTGAATCTTCTCAAACATTCCACCTCATTTGAAAGTCTGTTTTCAAGCTGTCAGTGTATGGATACAGTGGAACACCTTAACAATTGCCACAACTGACACAAAATTTTGTGGGACATTGTTTTCCCCTAAATACAGTGAAATTAGCTTGGGGTTAAAATATATTCCACAATACAAATTGTGAACATTTTTTTCCAAGCACAGAAGCGGTGTTAAGGCTGTAATATTCTGTACATATAGTAGTCAATAAGTCCAAAGAACAAAGTGGAGGTCACTTCTAACTAAACATGGATAGGACTTGTAGTAATGCACTGCTGACCCAGCAGCACCGTGGTAGAACGTTGGCACACCAGCGGACCTACGGCCTTCTGGTCGCACCGCACCCCCACTCCTCATCCCCCTATGAGTCACGGGTCATGAACTATCTGGCTCACAGTCACTAGGTGTCTCAGACAAAGGGACAATGGGCCCCTGCCCCCAGGTGAGGATTAGACCCAGACGCTTCGATGTCTCCTCTCCGCGATCGTGAGCAGCCAGGTGAGATCATGCATCCGCCATGATGATTCCAGGTCTCCCCGTCTCCCCGCCATCTCCCTCATCACCCACCTCCTTTAAGCACGCCCACAAGGAAACCTCTACTAAAAGGTGGCAGCGAGATTCAGCACAGGCGGTGAGTTGTCAGGATCACGAAATCCCGCTGGCTTCCTGTTGCTGACGCTCTCCGCCAGATGAAACCTCCTCCGCGTCTCGCCTATTCCTTAGCGACGACCCTGCGGGGTTGACTACAAGCTGGTGCCAAAACCCGGGAATCCTCGAACCTCCACCCTGCTCACCGGCCGCTTCTGGAAAGGGGCCGGGCGACATCGAAGTCCGCTGGATCGGGCGCGATCCAGGGACTAATGCTGCATTATCGCCTGTCCTCTGGATCGGCAAGATCCAGGAGACACGCGTCCTAGGACACTCTCTCAACCGGTCGAACACTGGTGGAGTATGGGAGCTTGCAAAAGCTGGGCTTATGACAAGCACTCTGGACGACCCGAAAGCGTTAGCCAAATGCAGTGGCCCCCCGTGAAAGAGAAGGGAGCTTTCGCTAAATTGGTTGGGGAGATTGCAGCCCAGTGTCCCTGGTGCCCAGAGGGGGGGACATGGAATCTTAAGGACTGGGAAAACATCGGGCGCACTCTTCGCGACAGAGCCTCACGATGTCACTGCCACTGACGGAGAGATAATGTTATGTCGCCATCAGGCCTGCAGGCGAGACTCCATGGCTCCCTTTGCTGTAGGTCACTCTTTTCGATCTTTTCACCTTCAATTTCAACCTCGGAATTTTCTCTATCCGCCAAATTGGACGCCTTCGTCCTCCTTCTGGCCCCTTTGCTCCTTCTTCGGGGCCTATTTCAACTTCCCTTCCGCCGCTCAGCCGCCGCCTCCCCTTTGTTCGGCTTCATTTTCCTCAAGCCACGATTTCCCCATCAGCGCCTATACACGTATCGGCGCTGGGTTTCAAAATCCCTGCAAAGCGGGGAATCCACGCATCTGCGCGGAGGAAGGAAACCCTGACGGAAGATGATGCCTACCTCCTCGCAGTGTCCTGAGCGCCTGCTCTTCCTCCGATCCTCCTGCCTCTATGCCTTCACTTGAATCTAATCTAAGCTCACAGTTGATCTTTAAATCTCGCTGCCTGCCCCTCCTCTGCGTTTCTATTCCCAGCTCTTGCTCGCTCCTTCTATTTCTGAAGTCTCATGCCTCCCGGCTAGTGCCACATTACAGAATGGCGCGCATTTCAAAATCCCTGCAAAGTGCGTAACCACTGATTTGCAGCCGGAAGAAATGCTGACGGAAGAAAACGCCAATATTCTGGCGCTATGCCCAGTCCATCCCACTAACCAAGAGGACTGCCGTTTTGAACCCTCCTCAGAACGTCCTAAAGCCGATCTACAGGACAAAGAGGCATGGAGAGGGGAAGATGCTCAAAGACGAGCGGCCTTAAGCCTAGAGTCCTTCATAAAGAGGAAGCCCCCTTGGCCCCCTCCAGCCGTAAGGTTCAAGCCAGATTTCATATAGCCTCTGAGCACGTGCAGGGCCCCTAAGCTCAAAGCACCCAGTAGCAGCAAAAATCGCCAGTACCTCAGGAAGGAGTGAGGATCCCACGTCATGAGGAGGAGCCACCCTGGGTGACCCAGATGGTGGGCTTCTCGAGTTTGGGTGCAGCCATTCTCATAGAGATCTGCACCACGTGCCTGCCTCTAGGACCCTGTTTGAGCCAGTTTGGAACCATGCCATAGAGGGTCAAAGGTTTGCGCAATTCACCTACTCCACTCTCACCTAACCTTTTCTTCTCCCACAGCAACACGAGGAACTGCCGACCCCTCCTGCTCTCACGTGGGGGTCTGGATGCTTAAACTCATGTTATTTCCCTCTTAGGTTTGTCTCTCAATTGTCTGTTCCACAAATGATCCAGTTTGGAAACACTTCACATGGAATTAAGACAAGGACTAACCCCACTTCCTTTTCACCCCCGCTTATATTGGTAAAATGCTCTCACAGAAATCCCAACTATGATTGAGTCGCCTTGTTTAAAATGCTCTCACAAGAAAACCATCTTCAGCAAGAGAGAGAGAGCAAGGTCTTGAGTCAAAGTTGCAATCCTCTTCATTACATTATATATGCTCATGTATGCTTATGTATGTTCTGTGGGTCTTGCCCTTTTAAAAGGGACCCCTAAGGTTCTTCCCTCATGAGAGGAATTTTTCCCCATTGCCTCTAAGCTATGCTCTTATGCTTCAATTTAAAGTTTCTCTTCTTTTGATTATATGTGCCAATGCCCTGAAAGGTGTCACCCATTCTGCCTCAAGCCACCTCCATTTTAGTTTTAACCCTCAAAATTCTTCTTCAAGCCTTTTCTTGAGAACCTTTTCCTTTGTCTATCTGAGCCTACACTGCCACATTGGCGCGTATGCAAGTCTACATGTGTGGTAGCTGTGAATTATTTTCATGTTCCCACAATTTCTGCTGAGCCCCCCCCCCCCCCCCTGGCTAGCCACAGTGCCAGGGGGGATCTCTCAGCCACACCTATCTTACACAGCCTCCGCTGTGAAGGTAAAAGCGAGCTCAAACCGGCCAAAGTCTCCTTACAGGAGGGGAAGGTAGAGCTGACTTCCAAACCCTTCCCCCCCGCCGCCTCTCTTTTCTGCACCCCCTCCTTCTCTCTTAAGTGGGCTGACGCACCCCACTCCTAGATCTGGGATCTGACAAAAGGTTTTTTTTCTTGCAAACCCCTCTCAAATTGCTCGTGTGATCAAACCTCAAGCCCAGGAACTGTTTTCTTTTGCATCTTTCTCTAAAATTTTCCCATGAATGCTATATTACGATATGACTATAATTGTGAATTCGTTTAAGCTGCCGACCTGGTTGTGACCTCTCCCTTCTCCTAAGCCTTCGGGCAATTCGCTGCCTTGTGTAACAGCTTGCGGGTTGCAAGTGATCGCTATCGGAATGGGCCAACTGCACCTAAGGAAAGCTTGGCCAAAACAAACGAAAAGAAAGGGGAGTAGTTCCCCCCCCCCTATTGACCCAATCAAGGTCTCATCCAGCAGACCATATCCAAAGTAATCTTCTCTATTCTCTATCAAAAAATTGACCGTCTCCGACTTCCACCTCCAGTGCTTCCCGCTTTCCATTGTCATCTATAAGAACTAACTCAGCCAGCACGCAAAACCTCTGGGGGAAAAGCTGCCGCTTGTTTTTTTTCTCTTCTATACAGGAGTCCAGCTCGCCATGCTGTGGCCAGCCCTATCCCGAGAGATGGAGCTCGGCCTCCCCTGGAGGATCCCGACCTCACCGGGGCCCTGTTGCTGAGAGCCCGGACACCCCCCAGCCTGGGCCAAGATGGGAGGGACCCTCTCTGGAACCAGTACACCCATTCTTTCCACGGAGATCGCAACCCTCGCTGCCCCCCCCCAGGGGAATGTGGCAGCCTGGGGCCAGCTATGGCTCAAAGGTTGACGCCAGTGTCGCTGCTCCCTCATCTACAGCCGCCATTCTCTCTCCCTCTCTGCCGCCCCCTGGCTGAAACTTGGAATTGCAGCCAGGAACATTCCTGATAGATTTAACCCTTGGAACTCTCCGCTGTTTTCAGCCGCTTGAATAATTGTTGGAACACGCCTGCTCTCACAACCTTGCTCGTGAGAGTCACTGAACTCCGTAATGCTAAAGATATCATCAGTAGCTCCCCTTACGCTCTTGAGAAACCCATGGACTTCTAACGCCATATCGCTTCTAGAAGCTTTGGTAGTCAAACAGCAAGAGCTATGCATTGGATAATTATGCAACCACGGGTTGCTCTCCTTCCTTACATCTTAGCCTATGTAAATTGCTTAGCTATGTTTATTGTTTTCATTTATATAAATGATGTCGCCTATCTACAAACATGCATGTCTTGTATATATTGTTGCCAACGCGAATGTCTGATGCCTTGCCTCTTTATGCCCATTGGAGCCGAATTTCCAAGGGAATTGTTGAGTACTATGACCCGACTGATTATTGAAGTTACCGTACGCCTTAATTTTAGAAGCATCGTGATTTAAGGTTGCTGTATTCCCGCCTATCTGCCTAAGCCGGGACTCTTCTACTGCTCGTCTCACCATTGTTTTGTGCATCAGGGCTTCACCTCGGGAGCCTGGGCACCGGTGCCGCTCCGCCCCTCCCCTCGACCCCCCCTTTGCCGGAGATGGTACGCAGCTGCCTCTGCGCCATATGAGTATAGCTTCCCTTTAATTTTGTGGGAGTCTCCCCGACTTACTCTCATGTAACACTAAGACTATCGGCCGTTCTGGCCTTTCGTGCCCTTGCTAAGGGTCTATCAATCCTACCTCTCCAATGCCTTCTGGATGCCCTGGCCTCCTCGAGCAGCAGGGGAACCTCACGTTTAGCGATCTTAGATAATCGTACGCTTATTGATTACTTTATTGTTGTTGCATCACCAAGTATTGTGAAAATGTACGTAATATGTAAGGTTTTAATCTCTCTGATAATTCTCAATTGATTCATAAGGAAAGCGCGCCGAATTGCAGGAAGTTGTATCTAATCTGAAGTATGCGATGTTTTGTTCCAATGGTGGTCAGCCCTCTGGAGCTGGCTGGCCGGGAGGATGGTTAAGTGCTATTGTACAGCTCTGCATTGGTTTAATTGTACGCCCCATTAATGGATCTTGTTTCCGCTCAATGTATGTCTAATATTGCCTGTAACCTATGTAAGAAGCCCCTCGACTTTCCCCTTACCTCGCAAATCCAAAGCTCTTAATGTTGCACATGCTAGCCTCGGCCAAGCTTGACCAAACGGCGTGGAGGGGACAAGCCGCCCTTTTAAATCATTTCCTAGCATTTCGGCCTTCCTTCTAAAACGCAAAAAAGGAGGAGATGTAGTAATGCACTGCTGACCCAGCAGCACCGCGGTAGAACGCTGGCACACTCAGCTGACTCACGGCTTTCTCTGGTCGCATCTCGCGACTTGCACTCCTCATCCCCCTGTGAAATACGGGTCATGAACTATCTGGCCTACAGTCACTAGGTGTCTCTCAGACAAAGGGACAATGGGCCCCTGCCCCCAGGTGAGCATTCGCACCATCTTCTGACGCTTCTCTCCGCATCGTAGGTGCCAGGTGTGAGATCATGCATCAGGCTACGATGATCTCCAGGTCTCCCGGTCTCCCGCTCATCTCCCTACCCACCTCCTTTACACGCCCACAAGGAAACCCTAATAAAAGGTGTGAGAGACCAGCACAGGGCAGAGTTGTCAGGATCACGAAATCCCGCGCTTCCTGTTGCTGACGCTCTCCGCCAGATGAAACCCCTCCTCCGCTACCCTTCTATTCCTTAGCTTTGTAATTTTACCTGCGGGGATGACTACAGGACTGAGCCTTAACCTTTATATTTCTCACTACTGTTACCTGATCCTGACTATTAAAGTTATTTCCTGAATAGTTCCACCATAAGTCAAAGGTCTCTCAAATGATTTCTTCCAGGATAAAAGATCTATGGATGATTATAGCAGGAGGCCTACAATATTTGGAAACACCGTGATTCTCTAGAACTCTCAAGGGAATTTCCTACCACTTGTAGTAGCAGGGAACATAAAATGATATCATATCTTCCCAAAGGACTGGTACAGAAACATTTCTGGTGATTTTTTAAACAGTCTGTTAATCATTTAAAGAAAGTATTCTGAGTGCTTGTATGTGCTAATCATCTGAAACAGAACACAAGTTACTTTATTATAAAATGCTAATACAATTTTAACAATAAATTAAAAATCTATCTTAACTTTACTGTTTGACAGCCAACACTGTACTGCTTGATGTCACCAGCATTCAGCCACTATCAAACGCAGCTGATAAGGCATACAGCTACTGCAGTCACATGTGTTACTGGCAGTATACTCTCAGATGAACTATTCTCTGTAATGGGGCTTAAGTAATTACATTACATCAATGCTAAACTGTTCATCTGTAATAGGCTCTGTAAGTGTGATGTGAATTCAATTGGGCACGTGCATGCAGCATTCTTAGGTCATCAAATGCAGAAGCAGAATTTATCACCCCGACAAATAATGGGTACTAAGTTCAAGCTTGACTAATTTACTAGCTTTTCCAAATACCCCCCACTGGTACTAAAACATTTTAACATCATGTCATGCTGGCAATGACTGAGTTTTATTATGGCTTGGCCAACAGCAACACACAGAAAGCTGTAGTCCTGTGAACTTTACCTGAAAGAATCTCATTGAAGTCAGTGGAGCTTACTTCTTAGTAAGCATGATCAGGCTGCAATTGAAATTGTGGTCACAGGGAGTAAAGCACAGTAGATATCTTTTTATTGCTAGCATTAACGTCATTGGATGGTTTCAATGAAGGAATTAATTGTGAGAGGGCCTGAGCTGGGCAACTGATGTGTCTCCTCTGTGATGAGCGTGTCAGTTCGGCAGATTGATGGGAGCGATTTGGTAAAAGAATCTATTGTGAAAGAGGGCGGGAAGAGAATGTATTTTTCTTTTTAAAAAAAGAAACTAAAGATTAATGTATTGACAGGTTTCTGTTTTCCACTCTTTCCACTCCCTGTATTCTTTTAGATTTCTGCCCTCAGGATGAGGACAGAACAACAGATCTTGCTATTCTCTCCATGGCTGGTCTTGCGCAATGTGGGACTTCAGAAGGCCATGAAGATGAACAGCTGCTTCAGAAACTGCCATGTGCTCTTCCCCAGAAATACTACACTTGATCTTAGCTGATACACCCTCCCCCCCCCCAAGTGATAAACAGGGGCCAGTGCTGATACTTAAAAAGAAAATCCCTGAACAACAAACATATTTGCGGTGAACTAGGCCTCAATGCTATACATAGGCTGAAATGCGCCTATTCTGGGGTTGCCAGCTCTGAGTAGGAAAAATCCTGGAGATTTGGGGGTGAAGCCTGGGGAGAGTGTGGGGTTTGGGGAGGGGTGGGAACTCAGCACCACAGATTCTGCCTTCCAAAGCAGCCATTTTCACCACAGGAACTGATCTCCAGAGTATGAAGATCACTGTAATTATGGGTCATCCACAGGCCCCAAGTGGAGGTTGGCAACCCTACCCCAGGCTCATGAGCAATACCACACATTGCACCAGATCCAGGCGGATGGAAAGCTTCCAGACACCTGCTAATGCCAGATGGTTTAACCAATGGGAAATGTTAAATCTACTTAGGGGACAGCAGTCTCCAGTTTGCACCATTTGAAGGTTTCAGATATTTCCCTAAGGTGTGAAGGCAGAAAATGTTTTACTGAGAGTTAGGGAGAAGTGGTAAAAGGCTTGACAAAACAGTCAGCAAAGCTCTCACCTGCACTCTTATCTAGTCCATAAAATCCAGCTTAGAAAAAAGCCACGATTTGAAGGCAGGCATGTCTCATTAGTTAAGTTCCCAAACATGTAGCTGTTTTGGAAGAGTTTTTTTTTTCCAGTTGTAACAAACTCCCAACAAACTGCTAAATGTACTTATCCAAAGAGACATTCTGTCTCAATGTCTCTTTCCAAATTCCAGATTAGCCCCTCCTATGGACACACAGCAAGCCTAAACCTTCACATCTGCCAAAGTGCTGGAAGGCATTTTATTTTGTGCTACTAAGGCTACACAGATATGGGGTTATTTTTAAAGTACTGTATTTTAGTGGTTGCTAGCATAGGTTTTATTATAGGTTTTCTTGGATTTTGACTATAGCACCGTTGTCTATTGTGAACAGGCTAGACATTTAATAACACACTATACCCTAAGCTGGAAATTAATGAAGCTACCGACCAAAGTACCCATGTCCAAAGCTAGCTGCAGAATTTTTTTTTTTTTTTGGCCTTTGGAACAGAGAACTTTTCAGACTCGTATTTCCATCACCACTTGTAATGTTTTACTCTGTGTTTTCAGATGCCAAGTAATTTAATTCCATGCTAGACCAGTGATGGTGAACCTTTTAGAGACTGCCCAAACTGCAACTCAAAACCCACTTATTTATTGCAAAGTGCCAACACGCTTAGTAGCGAACTCTGTGCTGGGGCAACGGCGCACTTGTCCACAGAGTTGTTGCAGTTGTTTCTATGTTCAGAGCTTCCCCTCCATATGATAGAGGATATAAAATTACATTAATCAAATGGGCAGCCCAATCCAGGTGGTGGTGGTAAATGGAGTTGTGGAAGATGCATGAGCCCACACTAGCACCACTGCCCAGAATGCCAACATAAGGGACAAATGCACCAGTGGGAGTTCAAAAATGAGGGCACTGGGGAGCAGTGGCTGGGGATGGTGGAGAGGCATTCCCTCCAGTGGTGGGATTCAGCCCTCGAACCAGCTGAATCCCACAACCCCAGGGGAGGGCGAGTGAGGGGTTTTTTTGAGCCCCAGAGAAGCTTGGAAACCCCCCGCGTTGGGCCCTCCTTGGAAGGCCAAGCAAGGAGACTTTTACAGTCCAGGAGAAGCCTGGTGCCCCCTCGCTGGGCCCTCCACAACTTACCAGTGGCCGGGAGAGGAACTCCTGCCCCAGTCGGCAGGGCCTGCTCCCCAGATGAGTCCGGGCTGCACAGCTCGTCCCAGAGGCAAAGCTGGAGCTGTGGGGTGCCTGGCAAGCATCTGGCCAAGATGGGGTTCATGGTGTTGGCCCGGACAAGCCTGAGGCCCCCCAGAAAGGCCCAGCAGCCACCAGGACCACCCCAGGCAACATAGGTGGTCCCAGGGGATGCAGCTGGCAGACCAAAGGAGCCACGATCTGCCAGCAATGGTGCACATGCCCACAGAGAGGGCTCTGAGTGCCTTCTCTGGCATGCGTGCCATAGGTTTGCCACGACTATGCTAGACAATACCAAATATGCTGTCCCACATAAGATCAGCTTTTTCATTGTAATACTGATTTTTGAAGGGTATGTTTTAGACCCTAAACTCCAAATGGCAAAATTGGTTGACTTTTGATTATTCTGCTATTGTGTATATTTTCAAGTGAATAATATATCTGATGGCAGAACTCAGGGATTCCAATATTAAAAGCCAGTCTGCCATGTAGTCTTTCAAACTTTAAGGACAATAGTACCTGATGTGTCTTTTTCTGTTAATAGTCAGAAAAGATGGACATACAGAATTCATAACTTAATTTTTCATGTCACATGCAAAGTTTCTCAATTGAGGTTGATCTTTTCTGACTGACCTGTCCTTTCATAAATCTCTTTCATACAGCTCACATAGTCCTACTCTCTCCCTTTGATAAAATCCATCCTCACTTTCTTACCTCGCTTTTCCAACACATCTTTTCTTGCAAATTATACACATTTAGTGCCTGGTGCTTTAAAATATGGGAATAAGGTTAACCCTGACCTGGATAGCACAGAAGGTCAAGTGGATCGAAGGGGTCTGATTGGGGAATGCCAGCTGCTGACCCAGGAAAGCATGCAGCCAGTGACGTAGCGCTCAGGGGGCGGGGGGAGGGCGTCTTGCATCAGGCATGTGCCAGGGCGGAGGCGTTCCAGGGCGGGGGCTGGCAGGGGAGCAGGGCACACACATGCCCCAGGAGCAGTTTCCCCTTGCTACGGCTCTGCATCAACCATTAAGAACTATGGGGTGCTCCTAGATGTCTCCCTATCAAGGGAGGCCCAGGTAGTAGGCACTGTTTGAGTAGCGTTTTTCATCTATGCCAGGAACAGCAGCTGGAGCCCTATCTTTTCCAGACTGATTTAAACACTATGATCCATGTGAAGATCACCTCCAGGCTAGACTGTTGTAATTTGCTCTAGAAGCTCCAATTCGTCCAGAATGTGGCAGCAAGGGATCCTCGAGGCAGACATACATACAACCTGTGCTCCACCAGCTGAATTGGCTTCAGGTGGAGCACTGAATTAGGTTTAAGGTTCTTATACTAACATACAAAGCCGTAAATGGTTTGGGACCTGCATACCTATGAGACTGCCTCTTCTGGTACCACACTCCAAGAGCTCTTCCATCGGCAAATTCCAACTTACTGGTGATCCCTGCCCCTAAGGAAGTCCAGCTTGTCTCAAACAAGACCAGGGCTTTTTCGACCCTGGTTCCAGCCTGGTGGAACACTCTGTTTGAGGAGACCAGGGCCTCGCACAGCTTAATACAGTACTGCAGAGCCTGCAAGACAGAGCTGTTCTGTCAGGCATATGGTTGAGGCAGCTACAGTTATCATTGAGGCTTCCCCCAACCATTGTTAACTTCCATCAACAGCTAATATTTAACATCTATTATCTCTAACTTGTTCTGACTGATAATTACCAACAAGTTGTCAGGGCCCCCTCAATACGGTGGGTTTTTACTGTTACATTTAGTTCTGGTTTGCCACTTGGATTATTTTATCTTTATTAGTTGTTCTATTTGGATATTTTAATATTCATTATTAATGTTACTTGAATGTTTACAGGATTGTCGTGAGCTACCCCTAGCCCAGGAGGGGAGGCCGGTCAAATCTAATAAACTAAATAAATCTTGTCAGATCTCAGAAGCTAAGCAGAGTCAGCCCTGGCTAATGTTTGGATGGGAAAATTCCATGGAATAGAAGGGTCATGACACAGGTCACCGTAAGTCAGCTATGACTTGACAGCACTTTCCACCATCACCAAGGAGGTTTGAATGTCTTTCCTTCCTTTAGAACATTAAGTCAGATGAGAATTTTGGATTTATATTCACATTTGTCACCTAGTGAAATCATGATCTGGTCCTGCATTCATTGAAGACCTTACCATTCAGAAGCCACCAGAGTAATGGAAAGAACCCAGGACTTTCACTGATGTACTTCAAGCCTTTCACGTTGATACTTACATTGTATAAAGACATCATCATTAACCTGGAATTAGAAAATGTGTTTAAAGGGAGAAGCGCAGTTTTGCATCACACGGTACACCTTGTGTTCAGCAACAAATGATTAATTTCCTCCATTCAAATAAACAAAGACACAATTTCTACCATTGGGCACGCCTATCTACATTGTTATTTCACTACGTGCTCCTTTTTAGTCAATCTTAAATTACAGGTGAGTACTATGTTACTAAAAAGGTGAGCAGTTTTGTACTAAAAAGGTGACAGCAGTTCAGTGCCACCAAACTCATCAGAATGGCCTTAAATGAACACACAACAGTTTCAGTGAAATCCTCTTAATTTGGAGTCCCCAGTGGACAGCCTATCATCCTGATTAAGCTACTTGTCCTGACAAACAGAAAAGGGCACTTTAAAAAATTAGCCTGAGGCGGCTTAGTTTAAAATCCTGTCACACAAGTACAAACTCCTAGACAAGTTTATCCTCTCACTTCACTCATTCGCTTTATACCTCCAAAGCCTTTGGTTAGGTTTTTTAAAAAAAAAACTTCTCTGAATGCCCTATGTCTTTAAAAATTTACTCGGCACCACTTTATTGCCTGGCTCCAGATGATCCTTTCACCAACAATGTCTTTTCTGAACCACAGTAATAGTCAGCCATAAAATGGCTATAAAATAGGTGCCTTATTTTTAATGCTTCACTGGAAATAATGCTACTTAAGACCTCGGTTGCGTCAGACCCTAAAGCATCCTAACTAAATCATGCAATTATGAACGAGGGGTGTTTTTACACATGTAGTGAGCCTTAATTAAGGTTGTACTGCTTGAGACTGCAGATAGGGTTTAATATAGTTAAATGCCACTCCATATGCCCTACCTGTCCCCCAAATCCCTGCACACTAGATGTCAAGAGAGAAGTGCTCTATGCTTTCTCCCTGGGGTAGTATCTTTCAGAAAGAACTGGAGGGCATTCAAGTCATGTCAGCCGCTACACAGTCTGAAGTGATATAGCCTAATTACAGGTTCATTATCTCAGTGAGATGAAGGCTTCCTTATTTTCCAGTGCCATCTTATGCAGAGTTACACCCTTCTAAAATCACTGAATTTAAGGGGCTTTGTTTAGGACGGTACTACTAGTATTGGATTCTAAAAGCCATGGTCAGTTATGAATTAGGACAGTGACTTTCCACTATTAGACAAAATGAACTGAGGAATCTCAATACTGCATTTCCTTCTTGGCAAAGATAGAGTACAAATTGTTACACACAAGGATGCACTACAGCACATATGACCATATTTCCATGCTGCTGTACGTAAAACCACTGTAACTAGAAAACATGGTCTACAGTATTACAGCAGCAGTGAGAGAGGTATCAAGTTTTTGTTTTTACTGTTCATGTGCTTTTAACAGCAGCCCCCATCCAAGTGTATTAGATGAAATCTAATGAAATCTGAAATATTTCCAACTGCTATACCTCTGTACCTTTTACACCAAAGAACCCTTTAAAACAGCCTGGTCTTTCAAACAACTCCTGGGTCAAAAAAAACAACCCAGGCTTATATAATACTAGCAGGATCTGTGGTAGACCTGTCCCTGCACTTTAAATGTTGGCATGAAATGGCTCTCTTTCACCTCTCGGGCTCAGAAAGACATCATTTGGAAGCATCCATTGTATTTCCGGGAAGCAGAAAGAAAGTGTTCTGCCATTGGATGCTGATGAGTGAAAAGGCTGTGAAGAGGTTCAGGGTAGGATTGAATGGCAGGGAGCTGAACTTTACCTTACAGCCACTGCAGCACATTCCTGGGGGCTCATCCCGCGACTTCAGAGCATGACACCAAGCACAGGGTGATCAAAGTCCAAGATCAATCACCTTGTCTCCACAGTAATCAATGTGAGATCCATATTCAAAACCCGACAAATATTTTTTAGTCCAAGGTGATAATTTGATTTGTAATCTTTTTTTATTGTATTTGACTGTAGTGGTCTGGTTAACATGAGGGTTGTTAGAGGAATATTTTTTCACAGCCTCTCTATGAACTTCAGGGTGACATTCAGCATACCTCATCACAGCCTGTCTGTGAACTTCGGGGTGACATTCAGCATACTTCATCACAGGCTCTCTATTAACTTCGGGGTGACATTCAGCATACCTCAGCACAGCCTGTCTGTGAACTTCGGGGTGACATTCAGCATACTTTTTCACAGCCTCTTTATGAACCTCTGGGTTGTTTTTCGCATATTTTGCAGCAGCTTCCTGTAGTTGTCTTTTTCTAACCAAATCTGTAAATTGATTTCTGCGTTTAATCCCTCTCCTCCCTTTAGCTGTTTCAACAGAAGGAACAGGTTCATATGCAGTGAGGAGGTCAGTGGTAGAATCCAGTTGGACCAACATTGGCTCAATTGTGCTTGTTGCTTGGTGGGTGGGTTGTTTGATTCAACACATGGAAGTAAAGCGTCAAAGTGCCCTTCATTAAAATCTCCTGTGAAACTAATCATTTTTACTCCCCGTACTGCATCCTTTAGCTTGGCAAGCAGGTTTTTAACTGTCACCTTTAGAATGTTCACGCAGATGGCCAGAGTTCAACAATAACGCAGATGGCCAGAGTTCAACAGTAAATGTGTAATAACTCAAGTAAAACTGAATATTTTGAAAAATCCTTTCTTAGTGAGCACCTAAACCACATAATGAACTGGTGTGCCAAATTTCAAGCTTGTAGGTTCGGTGGTTTTTTAGTTCTTTTGTGTTAGTGAGCCAGTGAGTCAGTCAGTGGTATTTCACGTTTATAGATATAGATAAAACTGCAAAAGAAGCTTTCATTACAAGGCAATTACAAGAAATAACGGAAATTAAATTAATATAGTTATATTTCGTCGGTCGGAACAGGATTTCGGCTTAAAATACCAGATACAAACCTCAGTTAAAAAATTAAGCTACATCTCCCATTTGATCAGTGAGGGTTAGTGACTTTCTTGAGCCAATGGTGGGAGTAGTACTCCTTTTTTGCCTACACCATGTCCAGCATACTACTGAATAACCAATCACAACACGCCACATTACGCCTGGAACTAGGGAGATTATCTTCCAGATTTTGGGACAGAACTGCCCCTGGATTTGATACAGTATAATTACCAAACTGTATTAAAAATAAGAAAACCACAATCTGAATTATAACAACATCATTAAACCTTTTTTAAAAAAGAATGATAAAACTAAAATTGTCAATTTAAAAAATCTGATCAACCTGTATTCATTACACTTGGTAATTGGAATGTAACAGAAACTGCAACATTAATCTAAAATATACAGTGAAAGCAAGACAAGCTGTTTTAAAAGCAAAGTTCTATATATTTTACTGAAATTTATTATACTGCCCATTCTGAAATGTTATATCTCGTATTTGGAGTTCATTTACTGAGCATGTAAAGGAGCTAATGTAAGTAATAGCAATAAAATCAGTAAAGATTACAGTGATTCCAACAGTATACACAATAAAAATAACTGCTGCCAGGGAACAACAGTGTTACTACATTTCCTCTTCCCCTAATTACCAGTCTTGAATCTGGAGAGAAAACAAAGGGTTTTATCCTGGTATTAAAGAAACTAACTCTGAGTTCACAGATCTAGAACAAAACATTAACAATTAAGCTTTCTTTTATAAGCATTTCAGGGAGATCCTGGAGTACTTATTCAAATCACAAAAAGTCACCCACCATCCCATTATATTTACAGTGACCTACTCTTGTCAAACCACTTCTTACTGTTTACACAGCACTTTGAAAATATACACACGGGATAAGAGCTATACTCAGTTATTTTCAAAAGCCTCTAGAACTCTGTTTCATAACCAATTGCTGTGCTAATTTGTACACTTGCTAGTGACCTAAGAAAACTTTCAGTTTTTAAATATATTTATTCTCATATCTTTGCAACTTATAGTCAAAAACTTAATCTTACTGTCCTTCATATTTCCTTAGAAAAATGGTTTCAGTAGAAGAAATTTAAATAATTGCTGACAAATTAAAACAAAGTTATCTTAGGTTCTTGTAATTTAGTAATGTTACCATAGATGTATTTTACAATACATTCATAAGGAGGTCTACTCAGAATCCTACTCAAGTTTTTTCAATGAGGCTTATTCCCAGGAAAATGTTTTTAAATTTGCACTGTTAATCCACTTTTTTTTAATATGATTCCCATATGCAAACTCAGAAGTAAGCTTCCCTGATGGGCAGCTCCATGAGATTCAGAGAAGCCAAGTAAACTTATTTATCAGATATGCCAGAATGGGTTAGTACTTGGATGGGAGAACACGAAGTAATACTAGGATTAGAAAGAGAAAGAGTCAACATGGCTTTTGCAGAGGCAAATCCTATCTTACAAACTTAGAGTTCTTTGAGGGTGTAAACAGACATGTGGATAAGGGGGAACCAGTGGACATTGTCTACTTGGATTTCCAAAAGGCTTTTGACAAAGTTCCTCACCAGAGACTGTTGAGAAAACTCAGCAATGAAGGAATAAGAGGGGAAGTCCTCCTATGGATTAAAAGCTGGTTGAGAAACAGGAAACAAAGAGTGGGTGTAAATGGGAAGTTCTCACAATGGAGAGATGTCAGGAGTGGTGTCCCCCAAGGATCCGTTTTGGGACCAGTGCTCTTTAACCTATTCATAAATGACCTGGAAGTAGGGGTGGGTAGCGTGGTGGCCAAGTTTGCAGATGATACCAAATTATGTAGGGTGGTGAGAACCACAAAGGATTGCGAAGAGCTCCAAGCGGACCTTGATAAATTAGGTGAGTGGGCCCAGAAATGGCAAATGCAGTTCAATGTAGCAAAATGTAAAGTGATTTGCACATAGAGGGCAAAAAAAAAATCCAAACTTCCGCCACCACTTCACAGGGGTCAGTGCTATCAGTCACAGACCAGGAAAGGGATTTAGGCATCTTAGTTGATAGTTCCATGGGAATGTCAACTCAATGCATGACAGCTGTCGAAAAGGCAAACTCTATGCTGGGGATCATTAGAAAAGGAATTGAGAATAAAACTGCAAAGATTGTCATGCCCTTATATAAAACAGTGGTAGCCTTTGACGCGCGCCGGAGTACTGTGTCCAGTTCTGAGTCATGCATCTCAAAAGGATATTGAGGAGATAGAAAAAAAGAGAAGTGCAGAGAAGGGGCAACAAGGATGATTGAGGGACTGGAGCACCTTCCCTATGAGGAGAGGCTGCAGCGTTTGGGACTCTTTAGTTTGGAGAGGAGGCGGCTGAGGGGGGATATGATTGAAGTCTACAAAATTATGCATGGGGTAGAAAATGTTGACAGAGAGAATTTTTCTCTCTTTCTCACAATACTAGAACCAGGGGGCATTCATTGAAAATGCTGGGGGGAAGAATTACAGGACTAATAAAAGGAAACACTTCTTCACGCATAGCGTGTGATTGGTGTTTTGGAGATATGCTGCCACAGGAGGTGGTGATGGCCACTAACCTGGATAGCTTTAAAAGGGGCTTGGACAGATTTATGGAGGAGAAGTCGATTTATGGCTACCAATCTTGATCCTCCTTGATCTGAGATTGCAAATGCCTTAGCAGACCAGGTGATCGGGAGCAACAGCCGCAGAAGGCCATTGCATTCACATCCTACATGTGAGCTCCCAAAGGCACCTGGTGGGCCACTGCGAGTAGCAGAGAGCTGGACTAGATGGACTTTGGTCTGATCCAGCTGGCTTGTTCTTATGTTCTTATGTTCTTAGGATTGCTATGCAGAGAAGGCAAGGGCAAACCACCTCTGTTAGTCTTTTGCCTTGAAAACACTACTGGGTTTCCACACATTTGTCAAAAGGACTACTACTACTGAGCTGGCTAAGACTTGACAGCACTTTACAAACTACCCACCCCCTCATACACATTCAATTTCCCCATGCCTTTTGAGAAGAATTAAGTCAAGTATTATCTTAAGTTTCTGGAACAGAGCTTGCCCTCCCCAAGCCTGTTGCTGCTGGATGTGCTGTTCCTCCTTCCCCTTACCTGGCCCATCCTGGTTCCCATTGGTCAGGGACCTGGGGATCTTGCCTTGGTACTTCTCCCCGGCCCTCTGGCTGGACCCCATTGGCTAGTTGGGTGGAGTGGCCAGCAGCTGGGGGCTGGCCTGAGCAATCTCAATTGACATGGGCCTGGGTTCCCTGGCCCAGCTTGTGAAGTCTCTCCTTGGCTCCCCTTCTCCTTCTTTCCCTCTCTGTCTCACTTCCAGTCTCCGTTCCAATTGCTTTCCCTATTGCCATCCTCTGCTCTTGCCTCATCCCCATCATTCTCCTCAGTCCCCCTTTTATCCATTCCCACCTACCAGTCCTGCCCTCCAAAGACCCTCTTCCCCCTTGCAATTGGGTCATGAGTCATCTGTCTGGCCTGTCCCAGACCTCCAGTGACTGCCTAGGGTCCCACCTCCCCTTTTAAACCTGAGAAGTGTGGGATGGGTCCCCTCCTTCCATGGCTGCACTAGAGTGGCTTTCTCACCAATAGGCTGGTTCAGGACCTTGGCACAAAGGTCCAGGGCCTGCAGGGCTGCATCGCTCGCTCCCACTGGCTGTAGACCACTTCACTGCGCATCCCCTGAGGGCTGTGCTGGTGGAGATGAAACTCCCTGGTCCATTGTCCTCCTGCAGGCTGGCCCCTACACCTGCAGTGAGTCTGGGGGGTTGGGGGTGGGGGACAGGGGTGTTGTGCAGCAGAGCCAAGCAATGGGGGTGGGCTGCCAGGCAGCCACTGTGGCGGCTCCTGGGAAGGCAGAGGAGTCTGGGCAGGTGGCACCAGATACTGTATAATTTTAAGTATTAAGATCTGACGATCACAACCTGGATCCTGTGATATCTCTATTGATTCTGGGAAACTATGAGCCCAGCTAATACCCCCCCCCCTCATTGATGTTCTCTAGTCTGAAACTGCCCTGTTTTCTGTAAGGAAGCCTAACACTAGTTTTGGAGACAGACTTGGGATTGTCTCCCAAAATGTTTAACATACTTGGATCTTTTGTAAGCAGACTATATCTTAACACAACTAATAATCTTTAGGTTATACTCCTCCTCCTTGGCAGAACAAGAACTTTCTTTATATATTTACAGTCTGCCAGGACTGGGCCCTGCTTTTCTTCAAAATCCTTGCCTCTGTGGATAGTCTCTGCTAGGCTGGCTTTGGATTGAAGGTCAATTTCTCAATGAAGAAGCTAAGGTATGTTGACACTGGAATACCTGGGGACCTGGACTTCATAGGCAAGTCCCTGAGGGTAGAACTGGCTGGACAGATGCTAAAATATACAGCCCCTTAATCTTTTGTTGAAACCTTTAACATTCTTTATGCTAAGGGGCAGCTGCCAACTTTTGACAAATGTGATGAAAAACACTCTGAGAAAAGAAGCTGTAGGAGGATTTCAAAGATGACTTGAAGGCCATCTCACTACAATTAATCATTCTGACCACAACCACCTCCTAGTCTATTGAAATGATCACAAATGATATCAGGGTTACCAAAGAGGCATCTGTCTTGGGTACTGAAGACTGACCATTTTATCCTCAGGCAAGAAGTAAAATCACATATTGAAAATGAGACGGCAAAAAACAGGAATGACAATTTGAAGAAAGATTGCACAGCTGCCTACCACTATTTCTTAGAGGAAAGGGTCTGCCCTGGGGAGGAGGTGAAGAACTTTATCTGCTGGGAATGTTTTGTTTTTGCCAGTAGTATCACCTTCATCTGACCACTCCTACTCCTCGCTGGCCTCTGCATCTTTTCAGCATCTGCCCATGAGCCTTTGGGCAGTTCTTGTGCTATGAAGAGTTCAAGGCTGGGAGGAAAGAGCTAGCGTACCACCCATTTTTTCCTTCCTTTTGACAGTCTCTCTGCCTGGCACTGGACATGGTGGGGGCAGGCTGAATTCCCATTTGACTCATCTCTGATTATTGGTATGGCACGGACTCTGGTTTTGGACCATGCTTTACTGAAATGCTCAAATGCCATACAGTTGTACTCCTGTCCTAGCAGAGAAAGACAAGCAGCAGGAGGAATTTATGGTAGAGGTAGACTGACTCACAGCTTTCAGATTGGTATTGTATTTTATCCACAACAGGAAGAAGCCATTTTGGCTCCTCCCCTTCCGTAGGAAGTTGATGTTCTTGTGGGGTTAAAGCCAGGTTTCCAAATGTAGGGGTGAGCCCGCGAACCCAGCAGAACCGTAGAAGGAGCGCCAGGCATGCCGGTGCCGGCTACGGCCTTCCGGGCGCACACGCTCCCCCAACCCCCGCTCCCCCATGAGTCACGGGTCATGAACTGCCTGACTCGCGGTCACCAGGTGTCCCATACAAAGGGACAAAGGGGCTCCTGCCCTCAGGTGAAGATTAGGCCCAGACACGGATGCTTCCTCCCGCACGTAGCAGCCCGATGAGATCATGCATCACATGATGATCTCCCGCTCTCCCGCTCTCCCGCTCTCCCGACCTCCCGTTCTCCCGCCTGCCCGACCCCTTTACACGCCCCCGTTGAAACCCTAATAAAAGGTGTGAGGGGCGAGCGCACGGCAGAGTTGCCAGGATCACGGGATCCCGCGCTTCCTGCCACTGGCTCTCTCCACCAGATGAAATCTCCGCGTCTCGTCTCTTCATTGGGGCCTCGTGGGCAAGACTACACCAAAGAGCAAACAAACAAATCCTCCAGGACAACTCCCCTGCCGCGCCTTCTCCATCATTCTGTGGTAGATTTTTCTTCTTTATACCATGAGAAATTGTCCAGCAGACCCTCAGGGGTATGGGGTTGGTTCAGGCTCTTTTAGAAGGTTACTTTTACAGTTGCATCTGGTCCCAACTTCTATTTGCCCTCCTTCAGACGATACATCGCTGGTGAGGCTTAGAGAGCTCTGCATGTTCCTGGGCTTTGCTTCTTCCATCATTTTTTTTCTTTTTGTGAAAAAAAATCTGTCCACCTCAACAGTGGGAGGGTGTGGAGGGAATGAAAGGTATACTGGCTGTCAGAGACAGCCATACAAAATGGCCTTTTTGGAGACAGGAGAGCAAAAAGCTTCCCCACTACTGTCCACACTTTCCAATTAGTTCATGCCTATCCAATTTCTAGAAAAGGTTTTAATAATTACAGTACTATCCTTCCATGTGAAATTCAGGGTGACATCTATCACTCTCTTCCATTTTATTCCAATACATAATGTTCTCCTGCCTTCAGAAGAACAACCTAAATGCCTAGCATTCATTGCTATCTACCAAAGCAAAATTATACAACATTTCTTACAATAAAAAAAAATCCTACCACTGGACATGGTTTCACAGTCTGTTTACCAACAGAACTGTCAAAACAGATACAAAACGATGCAGAAAGACATGGCTGTATCTGCACTTATTATTATTATTTTTTAGCTGTTCTGCAAAAACTGAGGAGCAGATTGTGGTGAGTTCAGAAAAGCAATGTAGAAAAGGAATGTTGAAAAAGAGTTTAAACATTCTGTTAAGCTGTCCAAAGAGCAAAGCTCAAATCTGAACACACTGTACGTAACCACCCAGGCAAACAGCCTAGGACTGGCCCTCCATGTTCCTCCTCCAGTCATCAACTGCTTACTCATTCTCTGTGCTACAAAATGGTATTCCTATTTTAAGATGTCTAAACATTTCCATTAGGTATCCCATTTTACTTATATCTTTAAACAAAATGTTCTGTTAGGCAAGAAAATACAGATTCATGGCAGGTGTTTTTTTATGCCAACCAACGCTAGTTCAGTATTCTACCAAGCCTCTGGCACCCTCTGCTGACCTTTCTTTATAACAAACTATACAGATGAACAAAACATGTTATTTTCAACAGCAAGCAAAAGAAAGCATGATTTTTAATAAGGAATGACTTGGATCCTAACCTTCCACAATCAGAGAAGAAATCATGAAAGGGATATTTGCCACTTTCTGGTTACCCAGTTATGCCCCATCTGAAGATCAGAGCACCCCCAGAACACTGTAGAATACAGTGTGGAAGTTACAAGAAGAGGGAATTGGTTGATTTTTTCATCCCCTTTACAGGTTTTTGCCCCATTCATAGCACATGGGGAAGAGAGCAATTTCTTACAGTTCCCCCTTCTTGGTGCATTAATGACATAAACACCAGTGCTGTATCAATGACCACTGCGGAAGATTTTTTCGATCCTCAGGATAACTTTTGTGGGCAGCTTAGGGCGGGGGCACTACACAGAGAATACTGCAGGAACCCCTTCCATGAAGGACCTCCGTCTGCTGAAGGGGGAGATTCAACACAATGTTTATAGTTATAACCCAAACGACCAAATTCTCAGCCATCCAGAAAATAACATCACAACAGTGGATTAACAACCGTGATCCAGAGAGCCTCTATACACATGTTAAAAGACTTGCAGACATGCACAGGAATTTGTCACACCATCCAGGAGTCACTCCTTTTTTAAGGAGGCAGGTTTGAAGATGACCTGACAGGAAGTTGCCTGTATCATCAGTCTATCAATGCCAGCATTATTTAGGACTAGCAGCATCTCTCTGGAGTCCTCTCCTGAGTTTTGGGGGTGGCTTCTTGCATTGCATAAGGGACTATTTTCAGAAAGCAGCAGCTCAGAAGCTCAGGAGAGTTTTGCCATTTGTCCCTCTGTTTGAATCTCTCAACAACAGTTTTTTTTAAAGGTGTTGGTCAAGTTATCTCAGTCACCAGTCCCTAAATATGGAATAACTGTGATGCATCAATATTTTGGTGTTGGGCCAACCTGGAAAAGATTATTAAATGCTTTGTACATTAAGTACTTTACCAAAAGTTTCTTATGAAAATACCAATATAGATTTTAAGGGTGTTTCTGATTGGATGAAAAGATTTTAAGCTCAGCAATTCAGCTTTACCCAAGAAATATTTCTGAGTTGCAGCCTAATTTTATGAACGCTTTTTGAGGAGTGCCAATGATTTAATGGGCTTCTGCTCAGATAAATGTGAAACTTTGCTTAATACATTTTTCTACCTCCTCTTTCCCGAAGCATTTTCTATTTTCACAATTTGATTCTTCAGGATGGAAGAGAACAACTGCTAGGAGATGATCACACTGTCACCTAAAGAACACGTCCTAACTGGCTGCAGTTGTTTCTTCCTGGTTTGTGCAAATGATGCAAAACTGTCTGTATGAGGAAAAGTGCAGAACATTCCACTTGGTGTTACTGTACCTGCTGCTCAGAGATAGGGAGGCTATCCTTAACCTGTGGGTGAGTTCCTCACACCATCAGGGACAAAGTTTTTATGACCACCAGTGGAAGGTAACCTCCTTTTTCTCTGGCAATTTGAAAAAACAGGATCATTCATATGGAGGCATTCCCACAGTTTGGGAGCCAAACTACAGCAGTTTTTCTCTGAGCTTCCTGACAACATTGTTGACCATCGGTTGCCTTTCTGTGGTTTTCTTGTTGTTTGTCTGGGATTTTTCAAGCCATCTTTAATTGGATTTTGAGAAAGCACAGAGGAGCAATTAGAAAACCACAAAAAGGCAATGAATGGACAACAGCGTTGTCAGGAAGCTCAGAAAAAAAATGCTGGGAAAACTTTCATGTGAAAGACCCCTTACAGAGGAAGAACTGCTAACCAGACCAAAACCAAAAGAATTTGTAGAAAAATCTAGAGAAAAAAGGAACAGTTTCCATCCTGGGAATATCAATAGCTGAAGGACAAACAAGGCTTAATTTCACACAGAAGATAATTTGCAGAAAGTAGACTACAGGCACCATGGCAACAAACAAAATGGTTGACAACACTATAGTGTTCCTTAGTTGGCACTCCTGACAAATATACCCTGCATACCTCCAAGTAGAAAGATTAATCACAGTAAGCCTCATGTTTGTTTGTTTGTTTGTTTATTATATTTATATACCGCCCTCCCCGGAGGGCTCATGTTCTGTTCTCACTCAGAGCAGAAGGAAATCCTTCATGGATGGGTGACCAAAAGTGGTATGCCCATCCAGGGTAGGCTGACTACCAATCAAAAACAGAAACAACACCTTCTACAACACCCTATTTTTGAATGGTGTGCGAGGGAAGGTAATCATATAATGTCGGACACATGTTGAGAATGTTGCAGCTGTACATATGACTTCAGCCAATGAACTGGTATCAAATGTCACCAATGTAGATATTATTCTGATAGAATGGGTCCTAAAAACCTGAATTCTTTTCTTTATGTGCTTCTTTTGCAACCCAGATGCATTTCCAGAGTCACCTGCTGACAGAAGCCATGGGCATTTCGCTATTTTTTGTACAGGAGAGAAATGCTATACAAAAATACATTTTCTGAAATTGGTAGTTCTATGTATGTAGATTCCTACACAATTCTAGATCCGTCTTTAAAACCGAGTTGGATCCAGACTGCAGACCCCTTCAAGATGCTCCTCAGGAATAGCATTTTCATGGTTCAGGGGTCTGTAACCTGCAGCTCTCCAGATGTTCATGGACTACAATTCACATCAGCCCCTGCCAGCATGGCCAATTGGCCATGCTGGCAGGGGCTGATGAGATTTGTAGTCCATGAACATCTGGAGAGCCACAGGTTGCAGACTGATTTGGTGATCATCAGGCTACAGTGGGTGGGAAAAGGGTGGCATGAAATGTTTGTCCCAATGATGGAAAAATTAGTCTGGATCCAACCCATTATTTTTCTTGACAGAAGGCCTGAAACAACTGATGGAGCATCTTATTCAGAGACACCCCTGGCAAAAATAACTAGAATACATTCTTCATGGTCAACATCTTAACAGGAACTTTATGCAGAGGCTCATATGGGTGTTGAATTAGAACTTAAAGAAAAACACACAACCCTCAAGAGGGAAAGCAGATCACTACTGTGGGCAAGTGATACTACCCAACAGCATTAGAACCATAATCAAGGCCTGTCTATACATGTCAGGGTATAGTCCAAGTCCAATGCCATCCTGGAAATTTTTCTTTAATAGCCACATTGAAGAAATTATGTGACATTGCATTGCCACAGTGTCACTCTGGATGCAGACTGAGATTTTGAGGACAGCATCTTTTGGAGGTTTTTTTGGACAGCATCTTTTGGAGGCTGGATGGCCATCTGTCAGGAGTGCTTTGATTGTGTGTTCCTGCATTGCAGGGGGTTGACTTGATGGCCCTTGGGGTCTCTTCCAGCTCTATGATTCTATGATCATTTGAGTGAGCCAAAAGAATCTCCTTCAACAAGAGCTGCTGCTCAAAATCCATGCAGCCAGATGGAGCCAGTCAAGATTCAGATGTAAAATCCTGACTGAACATCTTTGGGTATGGACCACAGATCCTGCACAGAAAGCTTATTTAGGCCCAAAGACCACAGCCTCCTTGGCCAGTGAGAAGCAGATTAGACTTTTCTCTTGCTTCCTCTCTTATCATTTCACAACAATAGTGGAGACAAGAGACAAACAAAAACTTGGGATGCTGAACTACTGTCAAAGCTCTGCTTCTAAGTGCTTGAGCCAAGGAACAAACCTTTTTATCTATTGGTACTGAAGAGAGGCACATAGGGACCTTAAAGCAACATACTGTCTCCTAAAATACTGAGTGAACACTCCCACAGACACTGATGGTTCAGCCAATTCGCTTGGAAAATTGCTGAAGTTGGGGAAAACAATGCAAAACTCCTTGGAGGAAACGTTTTATTTCCTGCCCCAAAACATTTGGCGGAAAGGGCCATTGTGACCACGAACTTGGAGATTCTGTAACAAAAAACTAAATGGAGGTGTTAAACTAGTTGGCTGTGACTCTAACACATTGATACTGTATTTCACTATACTATAGTTCCAAAGTTCCTGGACATGACATGATTTTTCTCTGAGGCAGCTACACAATCTAAGTCACAGGAGAATCTGGGAATTGTAATGCTCACCTAACTATTGAATGCAATGATTGTTGGCTTGGGTAGTATGAACTTAGTTAGCATGACTATTTCTAATAACTATGTCCATTCAAGACTAGTCATGTTAAGAGAGGAGTGGTTCCAATTTTTTGCTACATATAATCATTGTAGCCAGTTTCATGTTCTGCCCTCCAGGAGTCTCAGCCAATCACTTTCAAGTAGTGGTTTGGAATGTTGAAAAGTGGGGGGAAAGGGGAGTTGGGACAGTTTAATTGCTGGCCAACTGACAGAACTGGGGATTACTGGATTTTGGTGGGAGAAGGTCTGTTGGTCAGTCAGGGAGTCCATTAAGGAATTTAGATATTTTGATGATAGGCAGGGGTTGGATGTTGTTACTGTCAAAAACAGTTTAAAATTTTCTGTTCCATGTTATAAGTCTGAATCAGTCAAACAGGATATCTGCTTTGTAACTGTTACTCCTTCTCAGGCCCCAGCTCTTTGTTACTACAATTGTTACTACAATACTGAGAGGGCTAGAGAAAAGGGGGGGGGGGAAACAAGCACACCACATATCTCACTGAGCTAAACCT
This sequence comes from Sphaerodactylus townsendi, assembly GCF_021028975.2. Lineage (NCBI taxonomy): Eukaryota > Metazoa > Chordata > Lepidosauria > Squamata > Sphaerodactylidae > Sphaerodactylus > Sphaerodactylus townsendi. The sequence continues at coordinate 71,293,772 of NC_059428.1, forward strand.
GTTCCTTAGGTGTTTTCATCAAACTTTCAGCACAGTTCCTTCGAACCTATCATCCTCTCCTAATAGCCAAGTGAATGCTGTGATGGACGACTAGCTGCAAATGCCTTATACCAGTCTGAAAACCCTGATTGACAGCAGGTTAAAAAAAGAATTCTACTACTGGTAGTTAAGAGTGATAGTTAGAAGCTGTCAAGTAGAGTGGAAGAAGGAGAGATTGTAGGATTGAGGAGAATCCGGAGATCGCGAAGTGAAATTGGTAGTCCTTCCTTGAGGGAAATAGCTTCAAGGAAAACTGAATGATCCCTATTAAGTGTTAAAGAATGGAAATTAGAGCTTGTGTGTATATTCCTGCCTCCACAGACCTTAGACATTTTGTGCCAAATAAGTTTCAGCCTGTTTATATAAGGAATGACAACCAAATGATCTCTCTCACCAGTAACAAACATATCCGTAAAACAAAGCAGCTACATCCTTGTGACACACAATCTATTATATACAGTTAAACAAAGTCCCCCTAATTTCTGCTGCCTTTTTATCAGCCAAGTTTAAACCTGAAACTTCCTGACAGACTTGACCATTTCTCTATAAGAGAAAAATGAAATAATTTATGTGTTGAGAATTCATATCAGTTTCTTGTGTACTATATTCAGACTTACACTAATAAAGGGTTTTTCATTTCCTCAGCTTCCTAGGCTTTTTCAGAATACATGATATATATTTCATAGGTCAGGGGAGGGGGATTTGGGATACTTCATTGAAGACTACAAAACTAAGAGGTTCCACAAACTTCATTTACAAAAATAAATGTATAGAAGAAAAAAAATAAGTTAGTCAGTTGTGAAATTTAAATCCTTAGTTCCTAGGTCTGGGTGTTGTCACAACCATCAGGTGACAGCAGCAGCTAATAACACCCCTTCCAATGGCAAGTTAATTAAGCAATAAACGCTTTCTAATATTTCACTGTTAAAAGGCCATCACTGCAATCTGATGCAGTTACATTATACTAAGCCCAGTGACTTTAATGATCTTAGAAGGGTGTAACTGTTTAGAATTGCATTTTCATTATGAAGATAAACATTTTAACATCTGATATAATTATGGTAGTTTCTTATGTTTCCTTTTTCTTTTAATGTAATGATTCCCACACTCTCAATTGGCCATGTCTTGATATGACATATTTCTAGAACATTTTATATGCTTTATGAAAAAAATATTCCGGGAAACAGCGCAAAAAGAGTTAATACTCAACGATACCAATTGTAATCAAACATAGAGTCATAAGAAATATCAGTATAAATACCGGTTCAATATAAACCATTTTTCTCTAATAAAGTAATTAGAATAAAAGGTTAGTATGATAAAGGCTGAATGATAAAAAGTAGTATACTATTCATACAGCATTCTCCTAATTGCTTTAAATGCTACACACAAATCCTTGCAACAATCCAATTAAAAAAGGCCTGTATTATCCCTTGTAAGAGATTTGGGAGGGGGGGACTAGGGCAGGTAATTTGAATTTGAGAACCGGTAGCCTGTTGAAACTGTGGAAGTTATACCACCATATTACACTATATTAGCTCTATTACATTAGAATGTAAGATTCACTAAAAGTATGCACTTATCATACACTTTCAGCTTGGTGCAACATCCCGGCTTCAGGTCTCCGAGAAGGTGCATCATTGTGTCCAACAACACCTTATTTGAACTAACCAGAAATTCACGACCACATGCTAAAGCAGCAATATCTAAAAAAAGAACACAAAATAAAAGTATAAAAACTACAGAAATAGTCAGTGTGAAATAATTTTGTCCATAAATTAGATTTCTGAAAAAAGTTATGTTAATCTTTTGCACAGTAATATGATGAACCACCTTGGTGTAAAAAGATAAATAGCATTCTTTAATTTTCCCTAGTGGTTTTTTTTCTAAACAGCTTTACAAGATAGAACGGAAGAACTACCGATTTAGCTCTGGAGGTAGATAACACAAGGTCAAAGGATCTAGCTCATGCTGGATTCACAACACAGGTGGGCTAGAAGCAATACATCATATCCAGTGCTGGTCAGAAAGTACAATAAAAAAGTTATTCTGCTAATCAGAACAATTTATGCAATTTGTCTAATGCATCTTTGCCAGTACTCAAATGCCTTTCACACTGCCCTGGTTATCCTGATTAGCTAGACTAACACAACTACATGAAGTGAGCAAAGGATTCCCCTTTACTCGAGTCATCTGGTGGAAGTGAAAGTAGTTAATACTACATACTCAGACATTCTATTTTTCTTATATCTTCAGCTTCACAATTACATTTGTCCTTGTTCTTTTGAATGCTTTTCCAAACTTAGCACTGCTGTTACATCTGTTCTTTCTATGTCTTTAATTTTGCCATGTAACCAAATTCTTACTAAACAGTTTATTATTGCCCCTATCTGTTAAGGAAGAGAATTGCTAGAAGAGAAACACTAGAAGCGTTTGACAAGAATGAGACATAGCTGCTGGATGCCTAAGTTTTTTTGATTTTGTGATACAAGCTTTCAGGCACTATAGTGATAGACAACTGAAAAACCAACATCCCTTAATTGTACTGCTGCTCTTCTAATCAGCCAACACAGCTCTAGGGATTCATAGTCTTCATTAAGTGAGACTTTTTTCAATATATAGGTAATCAATATATGTGATATATTAAAATTTGCAAATTAAATACCATTCTGTCTGTTCTTTGGTCAAAATTGTTCAATACTTAACAAATAATCCTGATGGGATTATTTTGTTTTGTTTTCAGTAGCACACCACACTACTTCTACTCTGCAGCTAGTAACTACAAAAAGTCAGTCAAAATTAAATAATCTCACAATACATATGCTTGAAAGGTCGATCGATACCTGGTCAGTTTATACATGATGCATTTTATCTCTCCTATGATACAATTTTATCCCTCCTATTATACATGCAAAACATTGTCTCACTATTCCAGAAATGACTTACTTGTAACTATACCTGCCAAAGCTAACACAAACTGACTTTCATCTGAATCGACGTCTTGTTGTTTGGTATCTTCACCAAGTGATCTCACAAAACTCTCCATTGTTTGTCCAGCAATACTAAAAAACTTTTCAGCTTTACTCTGAATGAGGAACAGTTATTTTTACAGTTACAAACTGCATGTTTTTAGACAGTGAATATATTTTCTAAGAGATAACACTCAGGAGAACATGAGAATGCATTAATGTTCTTACTGATAAGTATAACATGCGGTTGAACACATTGTCAAGAATCGTTCATTAATACAAATGTTTTATGGCAAGTATAATTTTCCTAACAACTTTAGCAAGAATATTATCTATTCTGTTACAAAAACTGTACAAAGTTTTGTATTCACAGTCCAGTCCAATGATAGTTTAACAGTAGAACTTGAGGACACAGTGCAGCCAGAGTTGGCTGCTCCTGTGGAAGACCAGGCAGCAGAGCCAACACCCATTCCTTCCCTGCCTGATGACATACAGGTGGAGGAGCCTGCAGATCCTCCTAGGGAACCCAGTGACGAGCCAGCTGTGCATAGGAGGCAGAAGCAGAGGCTGCTACTGCAGAAGAACAGAAGGAGTGCTCGTTTGGCAGCAAAGTAAGGGAGATTAGAAGTCTCTGTATCTGATGAAGACTAACTCCTCACATAATCCCAGCCCCCTGAATAAGGCTCTCTATATAAGCCTTGCTGTGAGCTTGCTTCTGCCTGGAGCAACCAGTGTGTTACCTGTCGTCGCTGTGTGCCTAGTTCTTCATTAATTCCTAGCCTGCTCCTCAGTTCTCCCATGCCTTGACCTAAAGTTGACCTGACTATGCCTTGCCTGCCTTGACCTATTGGACTGTGACCTGACCACACTTGTGCTTGCCGCCTGCTTTGCCCTGTGGGGTCAGATCCGACCACGTCCCTGCCTGCTGGTAGAACAGGGACAATGCCAAAATATAGGGGAGAACACGAATTTCCTGCCTTGCTAGTTAGGTACTGATATTCTTGATCAAGTAGGTCATTCTTCATTGCACAAAACAATTCATTAAGTGCTAGCATATGGAGAAAATCCCAGGAAAGCCTCAGAGAAGCCAGCTTTTCATCAATGAGCACCCACCAATCAGAGGCGTGAAGTTCTGATAAAGAAAGGTAGGTAAAACTATTCAAATTAACAAAAAAAACCAGCGTCAGAATTTTAGAGTAAGTAGCTAGGTTATAGTACTCAAAAGATGCTGACCTGTTTCCAAACATAGGGCTGCATAGGTAACACAGTGAGGGAATCTAAATAGTCTGTACATAAAACTAGACTGAATTTGTTCTAAGGATGGGTTCCATGCACATATCCATAGGGGAACCCCATATAAAAGCTGTTGCGATTACCTTTGTGTTAAATATCTTTAGGGCCTCAGGTATGTACTGGCCTTATTTTTGGAGTAAAAAAAATTTACTACAGCAGCCGAGGTGGACTTGCAGGCCTATGTCTTGCCCAAGAGGTCTTATAGGAGAAATTTATTCCTAAGTATTTTTTAAAAATTAACTTGTTCAATGGTGTCCCCCACAAAAATAGCCACCTGAGATTTTTTTTAAGAATTAAGGCCTCTGATCTGTGCAGATTAGAGCAAACAAAGGATATTGCAGCATTTGCCCCCATTATGTAATGAAGGCCAATGTATTGAAGTTGGCACAATTTGCTGAGGTCATCAATTTTCCCAGTCAAATCAGAAAAGTTCACTGGTTGCAGTTCAAAGGTCTTTGAAATCAGTATAGACTGTTTTGATAAAAGATCAAGTAGTTCTGAGGAATTACAGATGTTCCTGTTTGAGTAGTAGCATTACAAAGTTGATAGTTCAGTGAGTCTGAATTCCAGATCTTGTCAGGGCAAGAAACAAAGTCAGCATTACAAGCAGGTAAGCTGAAAGAGACTAGGAGGGTTGAAGAAGTAGAAGGTAAAACTTCAGGTGGATCTATATCAGGATCTAGAATGGCAAGCTTGTTTGGATGTTTAAAGTTGTTCCAGCATCTTTTGCTGCAACAGAGTCAGAAGCCCTGTTTAGAATAGTTTTATCTGATTGATATAGCCAGTATGTCCTATGTTTTCTTAGGTTTCTTTTCTGTGGAACATAATGTTTGATGTCCAGCTCCATAGAACATTTGTGCCATATGTTGATTCATGCGCACCCTCTGTGCAAAAATAGAAAACTCTGAGCACACTGCTCTCTTGAGGGGCCCACAAAAATGTGCTGATTCCTAGCATTCATATAAGACAAACTTGAATGTTCATGTTGCTTGTACAAGTGACTCACTCATAGCTGTCAAATATTCCCGGGGGGGGGGGGGGGGTTTCATGCTCTAAAGCACCTCAGTGGGATGATGGCGCATGGCCCGTTCTTCTTGCAAGGTGTTCATGATACCAGTATGTGAACCTATTTCCTTCCAATACTTTCTGTGATCTTTGCTAGTTTTCACACTGTTTTGTATAATTGCTTTCCACCACATAAATAGAAACTATCAGGCTTCTTTTTTTTTCTTTTTAAAATTCACAGTCCAGTCCAATGATGGTTCAACAGCAATAAAGTCCTTCTGCATAAAAATTGGCACTTGCATTCCTACCCGCCCCCACCCCCTCCACCAAAGAGAATGTAATTTACAAGTTTAAAATCTTGGTGACTGCACACTGATATCACTCAGGTATCATGGGAGCTAGAAAAAGACACCACTTCAATTATCTTTGCTTGACAGCACACTAAAACACATGTTTTGTTTAGCTCCAGAAAGAAGCAAGGTTAGGCAATTAACAGCACCACCACTTTCACTTTGCCTTGAACATTAACCAGGCAGCACAAGAAAAGTCTTAATCTGAATTCTCAGTTTCTTCCAGGATAATGAAGCTCATGAAGGATTCCTTGCCTGAGGCCCCAAAATTTTGAGGAATGTTCTTGAATGTTTTTGATTTGTATATGCCTATTTAAATTCTAGATCAGCATGTAGCCAGAAATTATGTACATGTATCATTTAATGAGAAATTTTACACGCTTCCTCTCCAGAGACCTGGTTAAGGCAGCTATGTTTGCCACTGCGTTTTCAGGTGACTATCACTATGTGTTGATCCTAATCAAATTGACAAAACATTAAAGCAGTTTTAAAAATTATGTGAATTAGTTCTAAATTAAAGTTATCACATATCACTATACTCACACTTCCAAGAATGCTTTTAACTGCTTCTTCATTGCTAGAAACACTCCATAACAATGTGCATACTGAAGCGCCCATCTCTGTACAATATTCTGCTTGCTGCAATAATTGCTGCTTTGCTTCATTCAGCTGCTGTCGAACAGTTAATTTTTCCTGAAAGTAATCAATACAAACTTGATTACTACTAGAAAGTGTCATATCCTGCCTCCTCCTCCACCATGGAACTTCAACTTGTACAAATCTGGTTTCAAAGAGAGATGTGCCTATCTTTGCACCTCCATGAGTTCAGCAAGGATGCTGTATCACATCCCTCCAGATCATATCCTGTGTTTATTGTTAGGAACATTCTAATTAGATTTCCCAATAAGCTTTGAAGAAAATTCTAAAACATATAGCTCTAATAAAATGTTTCTGCTGGGAACAGCAGTCCCCTACAGTGCATGATTCTCTCATAGCTGAGTGTCCCAAAACAATTATAAAGACAAATCCAGATGTCACGTTGCCAAACACGTTGATCTCTTGTCTTCCCCAGTTGCATATAAAGTATGTACATGTGCCTGTGTAGTACTGGTAGTCTACCATTTTTAACTCAAAAGGAGCAAATGGCTGAAGGCACCCAAACCCTCTCCATTTTCTGCAGAGGCGGAGTTACCAGGGGGCCGGGGATGCACACTTCACTGGGCGTATGCCTGGGGGGCAGAAAATCACCCCCCGCCCCCCCTGCGGCACCCCACTCCCACACTTACCTTATTTAAACAGTAGAGGCTGGAGAAGCGGTCTGTTCCCTTCAGGCTAAAAACGGCCTGGTGGAGACTACATTTCCCAGGAGACTTTGCGAGCCCCAAGGTCTCATGGGAAGTGTGGTTCCCACCAGGTCGTTTTCAGCCTGAAGGGAACAGGCCGCTTTTCCAGGCTGAAGTAAGGTAAGTGAGGGGGGAGGCAGGGGAGAGGGAACCGCAGTGGGGGGAATGGAAAACACAGAGTGCGTACCAGGCGCACTCTGGCCCAGCTACGCCTCTGATTTTCTGTCAATTGAAATCCTGTTATTCCTGTTTGACTCCAACAGGATGTAAGGCAGGTTGGGAGAAAAGTGCCCAGGGCAGCAGACGTTGGGGAGATAAAGCAGATGAGGGTTCAATTCCCCTCACATGCACAGTCCTACTGCTGATATAATTAGACCCTGCTATCCTGACTATCCCTATCTAATTCAGCCCTAAAATAATAAAACAAATTTGACGATTAAATTCTTCAGTTCCATGAAGTTTTTAAATCTCCAAACACATTTTAGTATAGAAAGCAAAGATTAATTGATGACCAACAAAACTGGCTAACTGCCTGTAAACAACTAAAATGTTTAAGTATTTGTTATAATATACCGTATATACTCATGTATAAGTCGAATTTTTCAGCACATTTTTAATGCTGAAAAAGCTCCCTTCGACTTATATGCGGGTCATTAAAAAAATTGTGTGTTTTTACTTTGCCAGCCAGCAGGGGGCGCAGTTTTTATGCTACAGGCATCAAAATTTCAGGGTACCCTCAGAAGGCTCTCCTGATGATACCAGCCAAGTCTGGTAAAGTTTGGTTCAGGGGGTCCAAAGTTATGGACCCCCAAAGGAGGTGCCCCATTCCCCATTGTTTTCAACGGGAGCTATTCGTAGATGGGGCTACCCTTTTGAGGGTCCATAACTTTGGACCCTCTTAACCAAACTTCACCAAACCTGGCTGGTCTCATCAGGAGAGTCTCTTTATGATACCAGCCAGGTTTGGTGAAGTTTGTGTCAAGGGATCCAAAGTTATTGACCCCCAAAGGGGATGCCCCATCCCCCATTGTTTACAATGGAAGCTAATAGATTTTTCATTTCTGATAATATCCCTCTTAAAATCTAAGTTGGGTTACATTTGGACATACAGATGATGATGAGGAATCCAGTTTTGAAGGATTTTAACTCTTGTGTTTTAGCTTGGTTGCTGGTTGAGCTAAGGTTTTTTGTACTTTTAAAGTTATTGTTGATACCATATTGTTCTTGTTGACCCTCTTTTCCACTTACAGAGCCAGTTTACTGTTTTTCTTTGAAATAAATATTCAAAAACATTTAACCTACTGATGCCTCAATTGATGCTGCATTTCCCACCCTCGACTTATACGCGAGTCAATAAGTTTTCCCAGTTTTTTGTGGTAAAATTAGGTGCCTCGACTTATATGCGGGTCGACTTATACACGAGTATATACGGTACCTCTGTTCTATTTAAAAAAGCAGAGGACCTATGAAAAATTCACCTAAGATGGGTGGGGAGATAAAATACTGGAAAATCCACCCTCAGTAGAATTACATGAAATCACTTAAAATCCACTCATATATAAACTGGTAACAGCCCAACACATTATCCTATCCAGCCTGTCAATTCTCATGTTGGAAGTTGAAACTCTGAAGATCTAAATAACTCTTTAAAAGAATGGGTTAGATCTAAAGGCCATATTCCATGAATAGAAGCGACTTCTACCAGCAGAGCAGTCCCTCTTCCAGATGCAGCCCAATGTGTTCCCTAAAATGCTCCTCCTGGAGGTCAGGGATCCTCAGGAACAGCATGGGAATGGTGAGTCTACAATTAGGAGGAGGAACATGTGAAAATCACACACACCCCTTCTAGTGGCAAAAAAATGGCCTTTGGTTCTAACCACAAAGCCATTATACTTACAAATTCTTACTCTGAATCCAACCCCTATCTACCTTTCTTTCTTTCATACAATCTGCTTGGGCTGCTTCCAGGCGGGCTTTAAAGTGTTCACAATCCATTCTCAGCTGTTCTAGTTCATGTTCTTTCTTGTCTACTACTGAAAAAAAAAGGAGAGGAGGGGCGAAATAACTGATATAATACAAAGTGTCAGTGGACTGAATATTTCCAAATACATTTATTTGCCACCAGCTTTCAATCAGTTAGTATACCCCAACACCATGAAACATGAATGGCATGTAATTAACCATAAATTGCGACAGGCATGTAAAATGTAATTCATTTTTCTCATGACAAATGTTTACTTTCTTGCCCTTATAACATGGCAGAGTGGTAAATTACAATACAATACAATACTCAAATCTCTGCTTACGACCTGTTCGAATCCTAATGGAAGTCAGTTTCAGGTAACTGGCTCAAGATTCTAGGTCAGTAAAATGAGTCCCCAGCTTGTTAATGACTGCAAAAGGCACCCTGCTAGCACAGTCTGCCTAGTAAATGGTATGATGTGAAATTACCCCATGGGTCAGTAATGATGCGGTGTTTGACAGGGGACCTTTCCCCAACTTCTCTTTTAGTTTCACATATTAGTAAGCAGCATCTTTCAATCTCTGATCTGGTACAGAAGGATATGTAGAGTAGAATATAAAGGAGATTAGTCCTGAAATGCTCAATATTTAGTAAGGGCCATACACCACCACCAGCTTTCTGGGTGTAAACTGCAATTCTAAACAAGTTCATTCAGAATTATGCCCAGTGATTTCAGTTGGACTTGTTTCCTAGCAAGTACATATAGGATTGCAGCCTAAGGTAGAGCAGTTTTCTTACAACTTTTGTGGAGGAAAAAATCTCAAAATTCCAAAGACCGATTTAGATATATTCATCAAGGATAGGCTTTTTATCCTAATCATTCAATGACATGCACGGCATGTAACAAATGACACACCTTAGACTAAATTTGCCTCTGAGCTGTTGAAAAAAGAACTAGAGGGTCACCCTGTGCCTTGGTCCAAGCACTACACCAAGGCATGGTGAATGTGGCACCACTGCTCTGCAGAAGTGAGGAGTCAGTTAAAATGGTAAGCCTGCAGAAACTAATGGGTCTGGGTGGTGTCCAAAATGCTTTATGATCCCAGGGTTGGTGAGTTAGGTGTTTGCTGAAATTAGATTATTTTATTCAAATTCATAATTTAAATACATTTAATATATTCGTTTAAATCTATGTTTGTCTTTTAACTGCTAATGCATGCTTATATTTTGTTTGATATCATAGCTGCTAGTTTTTAGAAAGTGGTTGGCCTTTCATTACAATTCAAGGAAGTTGTAATGTATCGGCGAAGTATTGGTGCGGATTGCAGCAGGGCTGCCTTCTGAATCTGACAGAAGTTAATTTTGTCGATTTGAAGATGTTTCAAGTGCTGCCCTAGTGTTTTGGGGATGGTGCCCAGGGTGCCAATTACCACTGGGATGACCTCAACCGGTTTGTGCCATCGATGCTGAAGCTCAACTTTCAAATCGTGGTATTTAGCGTTCTTCTTGTGCTCTTTCTGATTTTATTATTTGTGAGGCTTAAGATTATTTAATCTTTGTATATGCTGATCTAAGACTATATAAATAAACTAAACTTCAACCCTCATCCTCAACCTTCTTCATTTTGTTTGCTGGCACACTGTTATCTTCACAAGGAAATATTGCATATTTTGGTACTTGGGCCAAAAAAGGTTGCCATACCAACTTTTTTTCTTCTTGTCTGTTTTCCTCCTTGCAGTGTTCACAGCACAAAAGGAAAAGTAATTCAGGGTGATTTGGAGTAACAGGTAGCAAAATGACTGCAAAATGATTAAGCTTACTAATTCTTCCCTTATAAAAAAAATGCCCAGGGGGGAAGGGGTTGCCAGACCAGTTACGTGTATGTTTATAGCATCTAGTTTGGTTTTTAGGTGTTCTGTTCTCAAAGTTTTTTCAAGCAGAACAACTGTGAAAACAGCCAAGACTGATGAGTCTAACCAGTATTAACAGAGTTAATTAAAGAGTTGGTAGTACTTACTTCCTTCAACCACATCCAACTTCTGAAAGTTCTCCACAATATCACTAGTCAGGACCTGGGGCAAAATGTCATGTAATTGCATCACTTCAGTTGTCAGCCTCTCCAGCGTTTTCTTCCTCACTTTAACAAATTCCCCTTGTGTCTCAGTTATCTGTAACAGAAAACAAACTAAATCCTTCTTTCCTTCTTAAAGTTTCCTTCATTCTACAAAACACTCACATAGAAAAAATATTCTACCGGTACTTCTATATTTATTTAAGACTATACCTATTCAGTTCAAATCCACCAAGTTCACTGGATTCTTTGAAGTTTTTACAAATATTCAATCTAACTACAATAATGCACCAACTTAAAATTACTGCATTTTCCCTGTTGGGATAAAGAAATAACTTTTCTTTGCTGTTACATTCTTTGCAATATCTGTAAATTTCCAAGAGCTATCTCATATACTAAGAAATCACTACACATAAGACCATTACATATAGTTATCAACATATTTATTTATTTCCTTAAGCTTTTATACCGCCCCATCCCCGAGGGGCTCTCATGCATGTAGATACAACTCATGCATGTAGGCATTTCAGCAGTGACGTAGGTATAGATATTTTTATGGGGGGTTCAGGGGTGGGACCACACCCCCACCCACCCCTGGGGTGTGTGGCCACACCTCCCCAAGCCCCACCCCCCGGCCTCAGTGCTTATAAAAGCAGCTCTCTGAGCCCACGACAGCAGACTCCCCCCCCATCCCGCCCCCCCCCCATCTGCTGGGCTCCCAGCCAGCAGTCGGCAGTCCCTTCTGCCCTCCCCTCCAGGCAGAGGCATAGCTAGGGAAAATGGAGCCCAATGCAAAATCTGAGTTTTGCACCCCCTCCCCCCATGGGCGGCCGCTGTGATGCTGGAATCCACCCCCAAGCAGGTTCACTTTCAATGGTGTTTAAACTAGGGAGCCCAAATTCTCCTTTTAAATCCACCTAAAAGGGAGAATCTGGGGTCTCCAGTTAAAACAACATTGAAAGTTATGCTGTTGGTGGTGGATTATCCCCCACCCTGAAACAGCATCACTTTCAATGTTTAAACTGAGGACCTCAGATTCTCCCTTTAAATCCATGCTGAAGGGGATGGATTTAAAAGGAGAATCTGGGGGAACTGGGGGGGGGGGGGTGCCTGCTGTCAAGGCTGCAATTGTCAAACTTTCAAGGTATCTTTAGGAGACTCTCCTGATGATACCACCCAGGTTTGGTGACATTTGGTTCAGGGGTATAAAATTATGGACCCTCAAAGGTGTAGCCCCCATCTTCTATTCGCTCCCATTGGAAACAATGAGGGATGGTGGCACCCCATTTGGGAGTCCATAACTTTGGACCCCCTGAACCAAACCTCACCAAACATGGGTGATATCATCAGGAGAGTCTCCCAAACAATCCCTGAAATGTTGGTGCTGCTAGCCTAAAAACTGTGCCCCCTGCAGGCCAAAAACAAAAAACACTAAAAATACCCAAAAAACCACAAACGGGGGGGGGGGGCAGACCTTCGGACATGTAATGGGGGGGTTGAACCCAAGAACCCCCCCCTTACCTATGTCCTTGCACCTCAGTAAGGCACTGTATAAAGGAACAAGAATGCGGACAAATTGCTGACAAATTCCTGCAGTGTTAGGGACCCTCAAATCCCTCATTCCAACTTTTCCAATGGATATATGCGACAGCACCAAAGTGCAGAGAATGAATCGAAGCACACCTAATGCCTCCTATGCACTTGGACCTCATGGCAGCTAGTACTATTCTCAAAGAAAAAGTTCATTCAATTTTTACATATTTACTTCATTTGTCATCTGCATTTTCTCTGTGAGACTCAAGACACATTACAGAGAACCCACACCGTTGTGTTTAGTGGATCATCTCCCCCCTTCCCATATGTATTTTCTATCTAATCCTAGGAGTGATTTTGACTTTATTTCAAATTTATATCTCTTCATGTTCTCACTGCCATGGTTTCCTTCAGCAAATCCTGGGAAGTGTAGTTTGGTGTTGATTTATTCAAGCCAGTCCGTCCCCCCTTTCGCTGAACTACCCCTCCCAGGAAAAGGATCTGCTGTAAATACTTTAAGCGTCCCACACGGATGTCTCCATCGCTCGAAGTCACTCAGTGACGGTCAAAGCTTAAGTGACCAGCCGAACCCCCCGTGGAAATCCCGTGATCTGATCTGCACTGGCTTCAGGTTGCAATAAGCTTTCACTTTAGCCGTTTGCTTTTCCACGCTGTTAGCCGCCCACCACAGCGAGTATGGGCGCGTGTGGGGATCCCCAGCTGCACCCTCGTCTCCTTCGGGCAATTCAGACGGGCAAAGCGGAAACGCAGATTCAAGAACCAACCGATGGAGACGAACTTCACAGGCTGGAGGCAATCCTGACCCCCGCCCCGCCCCGCCCCCGCTCTTCAAGGCAATGGCTCTCCCTCCCCACCCGCGATCTTTGTCCTAATTTCAAAAGGCACATGACGAGCCGTGGGGGGCAAAAACAACAGCGGCAAAAACAGTCCGCGGTACCTCTTGCCCCTCCCCAGAGCAGTACACACGTTCGCTGCTCCCGCGCTTCATCACGCGACCTCGGAGGGAGGGAGGGAGGGAGGGAGGGGGGGGGTCTGAAAACTAAACAGCTCATCAGCCCGCCCCTCCGCCGGCAGCCACACCACGTGATAAGCGCCCAGCCTTTTTGTGGGGAAGGTGACGTCACACCTAGCGGAAATTTCCGTAAACAGAAACGCAGCTGTGCTGCTGTGTGGGCGGGGGATGGGGTCGCGGTGCTCCTTGGCATCTCTAGGTCGGAGGAAAGGGGTCTGTGTATTAAGCGTTGGCTGTGAAAAATTAGACCGGTGGAAAGACGGAATAAATACATATGCTATTTTTTTTCCCGATTTGACTTTTTGTACTGAAGGTACAATGTGTCTGTACTGCTTTCGTTCGTTATAACTAATCACATCCGTGCTGAGATCACAGCACAACTGCGCTGTATTTTAGGGGGCCTAAAAGGTGAAAGGAGGTGGCATTTGATTTGGACTAGAGACCTTTAATCTGGAAAATCGAGTATGATTCCCCGCTCCTCTACATGAAGCCTGCTGGATGACCTTGGCCCAATCGCAGTTTCCTCAAAACTTTGCTAGCCCACTAATGTATCTTGCCTTGAATACCCTATGGCATCACCAAAAATAGCTGTGACTTGACAGCTCACACATCGCGCTTTCGTGGGAGGGAAAGTGGCGTGGTATAGCGGCAGCCCAACCTGATCAGATCTCAGAAGCCAAGTACTTGTGAGGATGACTGCCAGACTGAATAGGAAAGCAATGGCAGACCACCTCTGCTTCTCATTTGCCGTGAAAGCCCTTTGTGGGGATCATAAATAACTGCAATTTTACTTCACCTGCACAGAATTTTTCTGCAACTTGAAAGGGGCTGGCCAGCGGGCTGTTTAATATAGTACCTGTTCTAAACTCTATTATAATTTTAAGTCAAATAAAAAGTTTGGTTCCTAGTGAAATTAGTTAATTTACATCTTACTGAATAATTTCAGGCTACTGTATTTGTGATGTTATCTTTTGACAATTAAGTTTCAGTAGGTCCCTAGAATGTCCCTAGAAGCTAAAATAAACTGAGGCTGTTTACTTTGATCACAAAATGAAAAGACAAGAGTCCCTGGAAAAGACAATTATGCTAGGAAAGATTGAAGGCAGCAGGAAAAGAGAAAGACCCAACTTGTGATGGATTGATTCTAAAAAAGGAAGCTACGACCCTCAGTTTGCAAGACCTAAGCAAGGCTATTAATGATAAAACATTTTAGAGGATGTTGAATCATAGGGTCACCATGAGTCAGAAGCAACTTGGCAGCACTTAATATATTAGTGTGTTTATTTTAGCATTGTTAAAAGCCGCTATTTGGCAACCTCAGCCACCCCCATATGAAATGGAAAGTTCTTAAGAGGATGGTTGTAGCCCCTACTCCAATCTTCAATATGAAATGCCGGGAGTAGTTTGTTACAGAATTGATGCAAGCTACTTTTTCAACATGAGCTTTAGTCCTGCTAGCATCCAATATGGAGGTAATAGTTCAAGACTATATAGCAGGCTAATCACACACCACTCTCTTTCAGTCTCAACCTTCCTTCAACATGCATCCCCCTGAAGAATGGATATAATTATGGTAGACTCCATTAATAAGCATAACCCCACAGCAGGAGCACACTATCACTCCAGCACATTTACCTACACATCTACAGTGTGAAGAAATAACAATGATCATTTATTTCTCTCTTCTAGTATAAGAAGCATTTGTGGAGCCATTTTAAGTCTGGGCTTTTTTTAAAATCAGACATCAGTGTGGTAGCGGCAGTCAGACTCATTGATGTCATTGCACAGAAACACCATCTTAGATCTCAGTTAATTGTATTTACTTATTACCATTGACAGCATTAGCAGTGAATCATAACAGCACTGAAAAAAAATCTTCTTGCACCTTCGTAGCACGTACATATTCTTGGTAGCCACCTCTTACTTTCTGGGTTTATGCGGAAAATCTTTATAAGAGAAACTTCAGATGTGGAAGCTGTATTTAAAGAATATTGCCTATTGAAGTTTTTTTTAAAAAAACCCATTGTTTTTTCAAAAAATTATTATTATTATTATTTATTATATTTATATAACCGCCCTCCCCCTTTAATCTCCTTTATTCCATCCCAAATCTTCTTTATTATATATTTTCCATGGAAATATGCTAGTAGCATTCTGGAGAAAGTTACACAGATGGCCAGAAGCTATCTTTATGAAAATCTTTGGCAATAAAAGAAATCCTAAATAAGTATACTGTTATTACATTTTTATCCTGCTTTTTTTCTGTGAGGTCATGGTGGCATACAGAGCTGACCTTTTTTTTTTCCATTTAAACTAGTGGTTTCCATCTTGGGGGCCAGGTACTCCTGGGGAGTAATTGAGTAATGGAGTAATTTAAAGGGTTCTGCAAATCAACATGCACTGTTGTGTTAAGATTTCTAAATATTGTGTGTGTGTTTTTCAGTTCTGTGTTTTAATGTGGGGCTTTACATGTGTGTTGCTGTGAATTAAAATGCTGAATTTTTGAGTAAGAAAGAAGAGGTCTGAATGGGTGATTGAAGAGTGTTATGATTGGTTGATTGGGCGACCTTGGGCTAGTCACAGCTTTTCGGAGCTCTCTCAGCCCCACCCACCTCACAGGGTGTTTGTTGTGAGGGGGGAAGGTCAAGGAGATTGTAAGCCCCTTTGAGTCTCCTACAGGAGAGAAAGGGGGGATATAAATCCAAACTCTTCTTCTTCTTCCTGTGAGGCAGTTGACTGGTTTGCAGAGAGAAAGAGCTGAGTAAGATACTGTGGAGAGTGTTAGAATTCTGTGTTTGTTAACTTGCTAGTTAGTAAATTATTGAATGTGTATACTCATCTCCCTGCAAAAGCAGACTCAGAGTGACTTCCAACCAATCTCTCTCTATATAAAAAGCTAAGCGTGAGTTTGTTACTCACACCCTAACGCCAAAACACCTGGACCGAATGCCCCCAAACTTGCACACGCTGCTGCTCAGTTCTGCGAGCGTGTTTTCCACTACGTCCAACCCTCACACGACACACCTGAGGCAGGTAAAACAACAAAACCGAGGGTCGCCTTTGCTGCGAATGCGCGATACCTTGAAGCTGGGGCCCAAAGCAAGGCACCTGGCACCACCCGAGCACCCCCTCTCATCCTGGCATCCATTTCAGGCAGTGTGGCTGGGACTTCCAGATTCTACAGAAGTGGGGCTGAGGAGCGCTCAGCTACCGGCATATTGGGCCCTGTGCTGGCACATTTGCCCCTTGCACTGGCTCCACAGGTATGTCCACCCCTGTCCACTCTGGATTGGGGTCTCTGAGAAAGAGGAATTGTACCTATCTGAACCATTTGTTATGAACTTTACTGAAACCCTTATGCAGTTACACTGGAGGAAACTGCTGTATTTAAAGGATTCCCTTTTACCTCAAAGCCACCCCCATGTGCTGACCATTCTGACAACTATAACTAAGCTACCCAGTTAATTGAGTTCAACTACAAATTTTAATACAAGAGCCTTTGGTGGTTGCGAAAATAAGTAGAAAACACTAAAGAAAGCAGCATCACATGGGGGAATCTGTGACATTTATTTAATATTATAGGGGTCCTCATGCTTGAAAAGGCTGGAACCATTGACTTACTAGAGCATCTAGTCATCCCATCTCTGGAAACTTCTCAAGGCTGATAGTTAGGTGAGACTGATAGAAAGTAGCTGGGACAAAATCACAAAGAAGCTTAATGAATGAGTGAATTTTGAACCTGTCTTTTAACGCCTATTATAGTAACTCTCTAAACTGATATCACAATGTACTGACTAAAACAGGATGGACAAATCAGACAAATTAAACTCGATCAAGCTGTTTTAAAGGTAGCTAAATTATGTAGAGGACTGAGAATTTATCCTGCAGATATGAAACCTATCCCAAGAGAGAGTAGACATATAACTACTGTTTCAGTACTGGCTGACAATCCACAAAGAGTTTATCCTTTACTTATAGTCTACTCAGAACACACTCTATGGGCCTTACTCTCAGAAAACTCTTTGTAGTACTGAACCACTGAACTCTTTTAATATCATCATAGCCAGTAATAGGGTTAAATCTGCAAACCAATCCACTGGCTGACAAAAGCAGAATTGGGCTCATTCCACACATGCAGAATAATGCACTTTCAAACTGCTTTCAGTGCTCTTTGAAGCTGTAGCAAAATCCACTTGCCAACAGTTGTGAAAGTGGCTTGAAAACGCATTATTTTGCATGTGCAGAAGGGGCCTTGGTTTAAAATAAAACAACCCAGGCTCTGAGAGTTGTACTCATTTGGACTATGCTAGTAATAACTTTCATTGCTCATATACATTAAAACGGTATACAAATAGAAAAGGTGAACAAATAGGCAGATGTTGGCTAGGATTTGTTCTACGATATGCTAATTTCTTTTTGTTGTGTATTTTGAGATTTGTTTGTTTTATATAGAGGAGCATTTAAAAAATTGCGACCCGTCCTCAAATGGTGCGGAACAGTAACTTCAGGATCATTTCATCTTATTCTACTGCCTGGGTGGGCGGGCACACGATTTACTCCCGTAGGGATGCCTTCTACCTAACGTGCCTTCAGCCGGACTGGAATCCATGTCCATAGGCGAACACGTGGAGAATCCAGCATTGCCGATCTTAGTCTCGCAGCTCTTCTAGCGAAGCTGATTGGTTAGCTCCAAACTCCACGTGTCCACTTCCGCCCTTCTTCCCTTTCGCCGCGGCAACTGAACGAATTGCTTAGAATGCCGGCGACCCGAGTGTGGCTGTGACGTCATCTGTGAGCGTTTGTTGACCCGTCGGGCTCGTTCCACACGGGTGGGCGGGCGGAAAGGAGTGGATGATGGCGCCTGCTGCTGTTGCTTCCGCTGTTCAGCCGCCGGAGATCCAGTTCGCTCAGCGGTTAGCCGCGAACGAGAAGCGAATTCGAGACCGGGCGTTGAAAAAGCTGCGAGGCTACATAATTCTGAGGGCCCAGAATCCGGCAGGTGAGATCCGGCGGAGCACGTGGTGCTCTGGACGAAGGCGTGATATTTTGCCTGTCTACGCGCACATCAGCAGAAATGATCTTTGATAGGCGCAGTAATGGCCAAAGGGGGGGGGGGGGCGACGCATGTATGATGCTGAGCGGCATTTGGGTATCAGGGTTACATAGGGGAGGAAATAGTTCTTTGCAGATGCTGTTGAACTTAGAGCAGGGGTCTGCAACCTGCGGCTCTCCAAATGTTCATGGACTACAAATCCCATCAGCCCCTGCCAGCATAACCAATTGGAGAGCCCAGGTTGCAGACCCCTGACTTAGAGAGACTATTAATGTGAAGGGGAGAGCAGTAATGGCATGACTGAGAGAATTGGCATGACTGAGTATATGAGAGAATTTGTTCTGGAAGAAATAAAAATGTATTCCAACTTTCCTTTTCAAATGTCTTTTGGCTCCTTAGGTGGCTTTAACCAAGAAGAATTTCTAAAAATATGGAAAGGGCTATTTTACTGTATGTGGATGCAGGATAAGCCTCTGCTGCAGGTATGCCAAAACAACATGCTCTGTTGATGTAATATTTTGTGTCTGCATTTGCGTTTTTTCTCTCAGAAATAAATCTCACTTTGTGCTGAAGTAAGCATGAAGAGAATTGCATCTTTATGTTAATAGATTTATTTATTGAAAATATGCTGGATGGTAGTTATTTATTTTTAAAGAATTGAGAACCAACAAATACTTCCAAATCAAGTTAATAATCAAGGGAAATGAAAAATACATATCAAAGTAAACTGTAAATCAAGAGTTAACCCATATGAAATACCTATTATGCCCACAAATTATCCAGTGCCATATTCTAAACTCTTTGGTTCATAGATTGTCAAAAGAAATCAAAGCATATTTAAAGGCTCTCACAACTGGAATCAACTGGCAGTTGTGGTTTTTCCAGGCTGTTTGGCCGTGGTAGTTTTTGCTCTTAATGTTTGGCCTGCATCTACGGCTGGCATCTTCACAGGTAAGATACCAGTAAGATACCATGACATGCTTCTGAAGATGCCAGCCATAGATTAAGGCGAAACATTAGGAGCAAAAACTACCAGCCCACAGCCTGGAAAATAATCAACATAGTACTTCTTAGAATGTGAATGAAAACTTGTCCAAGCTGACCCTCAAAATAAACATGTTCCTGGAGTTTTTCAGCCTTTCCAGTTGTAACTTTGCATCTGTCAAAATGTATTTTGAATGATTCTTTGACTACAGCTTTATCTGGTGGTGTGTGTGTATATAAAGTGTCATTGTTTGCCTTTGCTTTCCTCTACATAACAACCCTGGTATTTCTTAGAGGTCTCCCATCCAAATATTAATCAGAACTGATCCTGCTTAGCTTCTGAAATTTGAAGTGATCAGGCTAGCCTGGGCCATTCAGGTTATCTGATGATCGGTACAAATATATTAATTAAAAGGAAAATTTATGCAGAGTGAAGATTTAATTATATGTGGAGCAGAAAGATATGCAGTTTTTAATGTGAAAGAGTAGAGTAATTCTGTACTTTATGGATTGACATTTTGTGAATAGTAATAATGCAATCTGTTGCTTTCAGACCATTATGTGCACATCAGTGCTTTCAAAGTTTAGTGCATGTTTGTGAATTCATTCATTCCAGGTCAGAGATGCTACTGTTGAATCTAAAAAGTTTATATCACTGCACATCTAGTGATTAACATCTGTGAGTGCTGTGGTATTTCAGGATATTTTTACTCCTAACATTGTCAGTGATTGATTGATTCAGTTTACATCAGGGCGGCGAACAACAATAAGTATCAATAACAACATCAGTTAGACATAGTCAACCAACAAAACATCAATAAGCATAACATTATGAAATAGTAAAACATAATAAACATGAGCAATAGGTCAACAAAATAGCAATAATCATAACATTACACATTGCAAAAATCATAAATATACTATCACAAAATGGAAAAAAGTCAATAAACATTAGCATATTATGTAACAATGTCAACAAGATGACAGTAGTCATGACAAGATTATCAATAAATGTCACATTACAGCATGATCATACCATCATTTAACAAAAAAATCAATATCCTAACCTAATAAATAATCCAAAAAGACACAGATGGTGGCTTCCTCTTCTATAACGAAGACTACAAAATATGATGACCTAGTTCTAACTGTCTGAGCGGTTCATAGCAGTGATAGAGTAATGACCAAGCCTAGCACTAACCTAAGAATAGCAACAACTATTAACTAAGCCTAAACTACTAATAATATAGCAACATTACTACCTAACAATGCAAACGATTGAACTAACTGATATACTCAATGTCTTGAACAGCTGTGAGCACCGACCCCCACCCACAGTCAACATACTTAGTGGTAACAGTGCTGAACCCCATTCTCCATGGCGTTCTGTCTGGGGGGGCACGACCCCACCTCCGCCATGTTCTTACCTGGACTGTCAAGCATGATAATTCCATGCATGATAGTTTTGAGCATGATAGTTCTATGCATTCTGTGAGAGCCCCTGCCACTGACCCCC
This sequence comes from Sphaerodactylus townsendi, assembly GCF_021028975.2. NCBI lineage: Eukaryota > Metazoa > Chordata > Lepidosauria > Squamata > Sphaerodactylidae > Sphaerodactylus > Sphaerodactylus townsendi. The sequence goes on from NC_059428.1 coordinate 71,314,924, forward strand.
ACTGCTGTTCGGGGGCCTCCAGCAACGAACAGACACACACACACCCCTGCCAATGGGCAACCGTTGCCATGGGCCCAAATGTCATCACTTGAAAACTCGCCCAGCCAGTCACTGCCCAGGTGCCTCAGTCAGTCGCTGTTGGGGGGCCATTGCCACTGGCCCCCTACATCAGGGCCACCTAAGAGTCAAAATGACATCTCGCAGCCCAGAGGAACACAACTGCTCTCTCCTCGACTTGGAGGAGCTTCGTGACCTGCCAAAGTGCAGCTCGTCAGATCGAAAAAACAAGCCAACAGCAGGCGAGCTCCACAGCTCCTTTCCTTCCATATTTCAGTTCACTAACAAAACTAACACTAACAATCAACAGGTAACACTAGCCTTAACTGGTTCTCAAGGTAGCATAGGAAAAAAAACACTTCTAGCCCTCCTAGGTCTAAAAAACAAAAACTAATTGCCAGGGCTCCAGGTTAGTTCTCCACTTCGGGCACCATGTTGTAGCTAACTCTTTATCCACTTGAATGTGGTGATGTTGGCCCATATATATATAGAAGCTTAAGTTCTTTATCAGGACCAACTTGTGCCCCTTGAGTTCCTTCCTTTTCTTGCAGACACATCAAGGTTATGACTGTGATCCAGAGTGCTCATATGTACCTAATATCACTTCCCCCTTTCCTGAGTTTACTTTTCCAAAGGTGTGTTCCAAATGTTTTCAAAGAAAAAGAAATGTCTGGTCATGTGGCATCAAAAAATAAACGGATAGGTAATATTTTGTGCATTCAGGGAGGTGGGCATTTTTGCTCTTGTGCCATGTGTCCAAATGGCTTTATTTTTCTGTCAAGTTGCAACCAATTTATGGCGACCCCATAGGGTTTTTTATATAAGAGACAAAGGGATATTCACTGATGGTTTGCCATTACCTGGCTCTGAACTGTGACACTGGTATTCCTTAGTTGTCTCCCATCCAAATACTGACCTAAGCTAACCCTACTTGACTTCTGAGATCTCATGAAATCAGGTTAATCTGGGCTATCCATGACAGTTTGAAAAACAGTACAGGAGGTTTTTCAAGTCCTAGAAAAGGAAGTGGGTAAAGATTGGGAGCATGCATATAGTATGCAGGCTTGCCCTTTTGGGTCCTAACCAGGGCTATCCCATGTCCCCCGATGTATGCCGTTTTGTCACGGGGGGGGGGCGTGCTGAGTTCCAGCCGGGTCCCTGTGCCTGGGTGCCGCTTGCTGGTTGAGGTGTTTGCTGCAAGCCAGCTACCCCCTCCCTCCTCCGAGGCAGGGGAGGACAGGAGTTGGCCTACAGCCATGGTGCCAGCCCCAGCCACCCTCCCCCAAGCCCTGCCCCTCCCCTGGTCTCCCTGCAGGCCGGCTTCTGCCCTACCCAGGCTCAGTTGCACCTGCCCGAGCTGCCTGCTTGGGCCACCCTGGGGAGGGCAGGAGGCAGCCTGCCAGAGGATGGGAATAGGTGGCAGGCAGCCCAGGCAGGTGCTGCCCCCGAGCTTTGGCCTCCTTGCTGGCTCCCGTAAGTGGGGTGCAAGGAGCGCATCATGCCCCCGGGCGTCATTTAGGCCTGGTCTAACCATGGGATTATTCATACTTGAAGGGGAAGATTGGAATCTGCTTTTGAAGGACTATATTCTACATTTTCTTTTCTTGTCCAATTTTAGGAGGAGTTATCAAACAATATATCACAGCTTATCAATGTAATAGAGAATATGGATGCACGTAAGTCTTCCTAATTTTATTTGCGAGGTGTGTACATTGCCAGTTCCAAGAAGCTTTGTTGCATTTGGGAACAATTGCTTCTGAAGAGTTGTGCATGGTCTTAGGTTTTGGTAGTGACTGGTTACATGGTTAATTAATTTAGAAACTGTCCTCAGAAAGAATAACTTTAACTTGAAATTTGTTTCGGTGGAGGAAATTCTACAGTCAAAAGATGTAAATCAGATCCCTAAGTCTGCATTTTCATAAAGAATTTATTTGTATTATTTTACTTTATTTGGTTTGGTTCCTGCACCAATTACCCTCTTTCATTTTCACAATGCTTATGAGAGGCTATGTCCAGAAAGGGAACTATCTCCCAATCCTGCTGGATTCACCCAACAGATTTACTCAGGGAATGGGTATTGGCTGAGATGTAGGGTGGAAGTCACTAGGTAGCAGTGATGCATTAGGCTATGCCTAATAAAACTCTCATTGGCCAGTGGATTCTTTGCTCTGCTCTCTGTCTGTTACCTGTACGATCTATGATTCAGCGTTAACTGAGAGAGAGCAAGGATGTAGTACAACTGCTCCTGTTGTTCAGACTAGACTTCCTAAATGGGCTGCGTATGGTGATCTAAGCATTACTATAAGTTCCTTTGATTCCACTCCCATGAGTGTCCTTGCTGAATGGAAACTCAAACTATTTTTTTCATGTGAGTTATGAAAGTGGAAATGTTTGAGATGGAATATAAACATTACTATTCTTTTTTAATTGTAGGGCATTTGTTCATTCAGACTTTCTGGCAAACTATGAACCGCGAATGGAATGGAATAGACAGACTACGCCTTGATAAATTTTACATGGTAAAAACTAACTGTTTTTCTGCCATTTAAAAATGTTAAACAATTCCATTGTACAACGTCACTTTCTGAGATGTTCCCCAGCATTGATTGCTAGGGGCTGTAGAGAATGGATATACTTTGTTGGTTGTATCTATTGTGTCCTTTTAAAATCACAACACACAACTTGTTTCCATTATAGCAAGGTATTTTTGACAGTGGCTGAAATTCAGTTAATGCCTCAAACCATGACTTGTGCTAACCACAGGTTACAGCCCAACTATGGTTCATGTTTCCAAACTAACAACAGACACTGTTGATTTTGCACATCTTGTTTGTTTGTTTTTATTTTCATAAGGTCATCACCATGGAATATCAGTAGCTGGAGACAGTGTAATGGCCATAACCATCACTTGTCAGTTCCTGTAGTATGGTTTGCAAACGTGCTTCATATTAGTTCCAAGTTGACTTTGTTTTTAAAACCAACTGCAAACATGTGTTGCTTAAATAAGCTTTCTTAACCTTGTTTTGTTGTGAGCTGATAATAGTGAATTTGAAAGGAAATATTTAAATCATGATTATCTCTTTTGGGCAAGCTTCCACCACTGTCTATGTTAGTGCTTTGACAATATGATTCTGAAACTGAGAGCAGATAAACAGGTTAAGAAGAAGTAAATATGATGGCATTTCACGATGTTGCTATTGGAATAACACATTTGAATATTTTTCCCTTGCCCCAAATTCTCCACATAGACAAACTAATTTGGCAAAGAGAATGTGCCTATCTCAGATGGCTCCCATGTGCTACTTTACGTATGTAGAGTTCATTTGTTTTAAGGTGGCAGACAGTCCAATCATGTGATTCCTTCGCTTGCATTCTAAAATCTTAAATAGAATTATGCCATATTACGTTTTTGAAGGTGTAGGTTTGCGATGTGGTAGATTCATAGACACTGAATATGCTTCCTCTCATGCATCCTGAAAGTTTACTCAAGAATTTATGTTGTTTGATTTTTTAATTAATGTGTAGATTGCCCCAGGGCTCAGTGGAACTTTTTTCTAAATAATGTTTTATTCCTGAATCATAAATTTCTAAGTTATTGCTATTTTAATGTTATGTAACTGATGCTAAGGAATTTAGATATTGTGCAGACACTGCCATATTTTGTTTCCATTGCAGAATTGAAAATACAAGGAATCACTAGAATATTGCAGTCATCCCCTGCTAGAAAAGATGGAAGTTAAGAAGGGAAATGTTTTTATATCTGTATTTGTCTATAGTAAATTGTTTTTCCACCAAAACTTTAGGGCTCATTCCGCACATGCAGAATAATGCACTTTCAAACTGCTTTTAGTGCTCTTTGAAGCTGTGTGGAATAGCAAAATCCACTTGCAAACGATCTATGATTCAGCGTTAACTGAGAGAGAGCAAGGATGTAGTACAACTACAAGGATGTAGTTGTGAAAGTAGTTTGAAAACGCATTATTTTGCGTATGCGGAAGGGGCCTAGGATTAGTATGCAGACATTCTTATAACTAGAAAAGTTGTGACAGGATTTTTTCTTTTTTGTAACCTAGTTGATTCGCATGGTATTGAGGCAGTCCTTTGAAGTGTTGAAGAGAAATGGATGGAATGAAAGGTAGGTAACCCTTTGGTGATGGGGTTGTATAAGTAAAGAAGAAGAAGAGTTGTATTTATATCCCCTTTTCAGGGTGGCAGATTTATTTCGGCCGCTTTAATGGTATTTAATGCCAAGGTGTCCCAACAACGTCTCTATGGGGTTTCCCTATGGATCAAAGCCTGGCATATATTCTTGGAGCGAATACAATCTAAATTTTTTATATAAGCTTTTCGGGGTCCCCCATTGTGTACCCTACGCTGCCCTCTGCCTCGAGGCAGGACTATACCTCTTGGAAACAAAAGCATGGCGGGCCACCTTTAAATTTTGGATTCAGTTATGTTTCTTTAATAACCCTAATAGTCTCATCTACTGCACCCTCCACGAACTTAAATCTTCTACCTGGTGGGCTCATATCAAATCAAAGATTTCCTCCCTGGGTCATTCTTGGGACCAGCTCCTTATGCTTTCTCTTAGTGAGATACGTTTACATTGTTATCAAAAGGTAACGTAAGCTATTTGAACAGGGAACACCAACATCCTAGTTAGTGGTAAAGCAAAGGGAGCTTGTTCTCCCCTCCATTTTAACATCATGCCCGAGAAATGCAGGATAGCTGCATACTTAAACATCTCTGCCTGACCAACCCTAAGTTGAGGTGTGGCTATTTTTTTACCAAGGAGCGAGAACCAACATCGTTTCCTACTCAATTTTTTTTTCCCTTACAGAGAGATTCACGGTAAACCCTCTGGCCAGCAAAGCGCATACCTGTGAATACTGTCAAACCTCTGAGGAGTCATTGGAGCACATTTTATTAGTCTGTCCAAACTGTAACGATTTTAGACCAAACCTGTTTTTAGGGGATCCCTTATTGGTCCACCCAAGCCTTTTAAATCTTAAATTGAACTATCTTCTGAATACAGAGAATCCTAAGCAACTGGACATAGTGGCCAAATTCTTGCTCACTATTACGAAAGAATTTCCTGGATTCCTCTTTCTCTCTGAAGTATGCACTTTATGAAACAGGAGTACCTGTTTTATGTCGTTAAACTGTATTTGGATTACTTAGTTCTGCTACGTTTTAATGCTGAATAAAGGTTTTTGAACTTTGATATCCCCGTTTCTCTCCTGTAAGGAGACTCAGGGCTTACAAATTCCTTTCCCTTCTCCCTTTACAATAAACATCCTGTGAGGGGGATGGGGCTGAGAATGCTCCAAAGAACTGTGACTAGCCCAAGGTCACCCAGTTGGCATGTGTTGGAGTGCACAAGCTAATCTAGTTCACATGATAAGCCTCCACAGCTCAGAGTGCTCACATGATAAGCCTCCACAGCTCAGAGATTGCAGAGTGAGCAATCAAACCCAGTTCTCCAGATTAAAGTGCACCTGCTGTTGACCACTATACCACACTGGTTCTCCAGAAGGTCCTGTGAGCTTACTTTGAGCCCATTGGGCAGGGTGGATTACCAATTAATTATCTGTAGCTGTATGTAATAGACCCAACACTTTCTTTTCCACAACAGTTTTCATACTCTTTCCTTATAGCCTGATTATACTTATTCAGAATTAAATCTCACTGAGTTCAGAAGGACTTAGTTTCATGTAAATGCTGGAATTGTAGCTTTTGTTTTAAATCCTGATGCTTGTGCGCTTTCTTTTTTCTACTGCAAGCTTATATAGAGATTTCCATTTAATCATGACAGTGGTAACTGTGAAGTTCAGCAGAGAGGTTAGGATAGATAAAAATTGATAATAGTCTTCCAAGAATGTAAATTGGACTTGATCTGTATTTTGCTATGTAAAACAATTTGGTTTAAAATGAAACCTGAATTTATGACTATCATATAATAAACTGTTTCCACACGGTTTTCTTGTTTTACATATTATGGCTTAGATATTGGGGTCTGGTGATTTGAATGGCCTTTTATTCTTATCTTATACCTAAGGATAAACCACTGTCTGCACTTGGCTCAGTACTGTAACTATAAACATTTGACTTCACCTTCAAACAGAGTCCATCCCATAGTAAACAATGATGTGCCCAGTCTTAATGTCTGGGTGAAAATATCTGTTTGTTTTGTGTGGTAGGACAGTGTGATTATGACTGGGGGCAGAAAGGAAAACTTTTCAGTGTTGACGCCAACCAGTATTATTCTACAAAACCCTTGTAATGGCTGCAGGTGTTAAAAGTGGACCTATTTGAGATCATGTGTATTGTCAGCTAAAATTGAACACTGCTTTTTGAAACAATACAAATCTTGCATTGAATGTTAAGAAATTTCCCCTCTGAGGCTGAATAAATCCCATACTGTTTCAAATCAATATCCTTTATTGTTACAGACAAACAGTTAGTATAGACTTCATTTCGGAACTGTTGAAACAATGGCAGTTTTACCTAAACTATGCTTACGGTTTAAACTATGCTTGTGTGAAAATTGTTCATAATTACCATGTTGCAGAGGTAAAGGTCCATGTTGGCATGTTTGCGAAAAGTATTCAGCATAATTCTCTGAAAGCTTTCTGGTGGATTGTGCCCACAGAAATTATAAAAATAGGTGAGCTTTCTAATTGTACTGTAAGAGAAAGTTGGACATTCTTTAGTTGGTACACTCTTGTGCCTATTTCATGTTCTCCAGTCCCTAAAAATCCAATGCTGATTGCTACATTTTTATTTTGCACAATAATGTATATTACTCTGGATTTAATTATATGACTTAGGGGAATGTATCATACTTGGTTTTTTCTTTCTTCAGTCTTACTGAACCGTTACTAAGCCTGCTAATGAGAGAGGCTATCCACTCAGAGAGCCATGCTCCTATTGGGATAAAACTGCATTTCATTGACATCTACTTGGAAGAACTGGCTAAAGTTGGGGCTAAGGAGGTAGGATCACAGATGATGATTCAAATCCTGATTTGCCTTGAAAGATGCTGCTTTCATCCCCTTTGTTCTTTCTCACTCACCCCTCCCACAGAGCCTCAGCTGTTACCCATACCTGTCCTGCAATAAGGGCAGCACTAGAAAGCATCTGTGGGGTAGGTAGAGAGAACTCCACACCACACTGGGCTAGTAGAGAGGTTGGCTTTTGTCTTTACTCAGATGGAGATCATTATCTCATGCTAGCAGAGCCATCTCTTTCCGGTAGCCTGGTCTGAAGTAAAACTGAAAAGGGTCTAGAGTAGATGAGTTATTCACGAAAACTTGGAGTTGATTCACCACTGCTCTTAAATCACTTCGTCTAGGAAGGGCAGATTGGAGACTGAGCAATACTTGGCCACATTATTTTTTTGTAGGTTTCTTAAATAGTGAACAGAGAAATGTCTCTTTGAGTAGCCAAGAGCATATTCCCTGTTTGTGACTGATTTATAATAAATATTAATGATTTTTAATGTGGTTCTTATGTGATTTTAGCAAGCAGGATGTATATCCAGGGTAAAAGTAGTAGCCTTCACAGATTCCAGGATCTTGTCAACATCTAGTATGGAAATTGAGTCAAAATCATCCATAAATAGCTGAGATGGTGCACCTATGTTACAGCTCACATCCTGATCAGAGCCTATTCTCAATATCAGCAAAAAAAACCCCTTGGCAGACATATCACAGCTAATTTTCTGTTCCTTGGAAGTTAGAGCTCAGATTTAGGCATCAGCAAATACTGAGCTTCCTCGAACAATTGAGATGAATGTAAATTAGCTGAAGCTATGATATTAGAGAAGTAACCTTTCTTTGCTGCCATCACCATTGCTTCATTGGTCTTACAATGACCTCGAAATCATCAGATTCAGTCCAGTTGCTCCACCAGCACTTTCCTAGACATCAACCAACATTCAGATCCCTCAGCTCTGTGGACTGGGTTATGTCCCAAGTGTGGGAGAGGTCTATGAAGTACGATCTTGTTGATAGCTTCAAGGAGCTTCACATTACATGTTTCACCTGGGGCCTCAACAGAACATGTATTTAGAATGCTAAAACCCACCAGAGCATTTTGAAATCCAGTAGGATTCATGAGCCTCTGTGGGTGGACCATTTTAACTGGGGCCCTCTCATATAGGGTGTTGGGAGCCACATTCATCTTGGCTTTCAGTAGGTAGTGGTCAGACGGATCTTCATAGTTCAGCACGAATCTTCAGCCCGGAAACCAAACCTTCCCTCAGATGCTCAGTGCAAAAGGTTAAGTCCAGGGTGTGACCTCTTTCATGTGTTGGGCCAGTCGCAATTTGGGAGAGACTCAAGCCAGTAAAATAAGCTATAAAGTCCTTGGCAGGTCCCTTCAAGAATGATCAGTCTAAGGGTTTTCAACACCACAGCTAACAGTACTTCTGCTAGAGGGTGCCCACTAGTGAACTAGGCAACTGGTAGACAAGAAGGTCTAATCTAGTCTTAGTCCCTACTGTAAGGTGCACACAGCCAATGTCAGTGATTAGAGTGGAAGTTTGCAGAAGCTGAAGGTCTTATGGAAGATAATAACCACACCTTCTCCTTCCTAGGCAGTTGTGCAGGGTTAGTGGAGGAGGACAACCAGGAGTTGTTAGTTGGGACACCATGTTATTTTTCTCCAAATGTGTTTCTGTTATTGCAAACTAGGTCAGTTAATCCTGACTGCAACATCTCATGGAGGTGTGTAGTTTTGTTCTTCACTGATCTGTCAATTTATGAAGGTATGTATTCATTCCTTCATAGAAAATTGCAATAATTTAGTAAAAACCTGGCCCACCTAACTGTATTTTGTTTTGTTTTTGTAGCTCACAGCAGACCAGAATCTCAAGTTTATCGAACCCTTCTGCAAAACTGCTGCCAAGACTAAGGAGTATGTTCAGTAGTGTATTTTACTGCTTACAATGGCTCTGGAAATTAAAGTGATGTATATATTGTTTTAAAAGCAGTATCTGTTGCATTTTTATCCTTCCTTTTCTCCAGAGAGCTTAGAGTAGCAGTCATTGTTCTCCTCCATGTTATCCTCACAACAACGTTGTGAGCTAGATTTAGCTGTGAGAGAATGGACTGGCCCAAGATCATTCAGAAAACCTCATGGCTGAGTGGAGATTTGAACCCAGATCTCTCCAGTCCTCAGTTTTGCCACTGCACTGGTAACTGAGCAGATTTCCAGAACAAAATTGGGCATAAAAGAGACAGTAGGATTCTCATTGTGAAGCAAGACTAGCTTTCTTTTGTGTGCTTGCAAACAAAACTGCGTAACTATGGGAACTATATATTTTGTTTCTTCTGATAATAAAAGCTATTTCTTGGTGCTCTGAGTACTGCGATGGTAATATTAGGGTAGTAGCAAAAAAATACTGGATGAATTAAATGCTGGTAGCTCTTTAAAATCCATGTGGAGAATTTATGGTTGTTTGTTGTCTTTTGCAAATTATAGTGCAATTGTTCTGATCTTTATGAGGTAAGCTTTTAAAAGGTTTAAAGGGAAGCCATAGGAATATATCTTTTTTTTTTTGCTTTTTCTTCTTTAATAACATAGTCATCATCTGCTGCAAGCTATAATTCATGGTGTTTTTGAAACCATTGTGGATCAGTGCCCATTTGCTATTGAAGATTTAATGAGGGAACTGAAAGCTAGTAGTGATGATGATCTATCAGAAGATGATGACTGGGATGACGAAGAGAATAAGCTAGCGGCGAAAAGTAAGTGTGGCTTCATATTCCGATAGTCTCTGCCTTGGATTACTATAATGTGTTCTGTCTAAAGCTTCTTTTGAAGGCTGGCTCACCACACTTGGGTCCTGGCTCATATTTTATTGCCAAGCACAGTTTAAAATATTAGTTTTAACGTCTCAATGTTCTTGCTACAGATTGCTTTGAACTGTCTTTATATAGGTGAGGAAATGTGCAGGCACTCTTCGATGTCAAGAAGAAATCTTTCTAGAGATATGCATTTGTGGATTAGAACCCAGCCAGAAATTTTGTCTCCTCTCTCCCAGTCAGCCTTTTCTCAGTTATTAGAGGTTCTCATCAGTAGAGGCCCTCTCACACTAGGGCAGTGGTGGCAAACCTTTGGCACTCCAGATGTTATGGACTACAATTCCCATCAGCCCCTTCCAGCATGGCCAATTGAAGGGCTGATGGGAATTGTAGTCCATAACATCTGGAGTGCCAAAGGTTCGCCACCATGGCACTAGGCGCATATCCTTTCCTTCAGGAGAGAGGCAAGATAGTTTGGTCAGTCTCCAATGCAAGGCAAGATGGGAAAATGTTTCTACCTCAGGCCTTTGCAAGCGTTAGATTATTCCCTCACCTTGTCCTGTAAGGGCCATGCTGGTTATTTGGTGAGCTCTTTGAAAGGACAGAGGGAGGAAAATATCAGCCTCTTGCCTTGTGCTGGACTGAGTTAGTGCAGTGGTTCATCTGTACTTTGGCTTGATTCCTCTTTTTTCAGTTTGTTGCAAATGATCGTTAAGTGTTTTGTTCTGTACTGTACAGACAGAAGCTTGCAAAACAAAATTTCACTAGATGGTGAAGCAGAAGAAAACATTTTAGATGCAGCAGATGATAACATTGGACCTGTCCTTCAGGTAAGTGCCTGCTTTGGCCAAGTGCCTACTTGTGTAAAGCTTGTATACCAGTGATTTCTTTCTTCTGATCTGCACGAGCTATTCTTCTCTCATTTGAACTCTTACAAAAAATACTGAAGTAGCCAGAGGACTTGTTTCTTTGGGGGGGGGGCATTACTGTATTATTTTATTTGTGGGGGCTATATCATTCAAATCAGAGGGCACAGGAAACCTATATCTGTTGCACATATTGCTGATAATCGGCCCTGTAAAAATCAGGTGTCTGGGTTTCCCAAATGGCTCTTGACTCTGCTTATTTACTGAAAACCATGACCAGAATGGCAGTCCATGATAGCTGTGGGATCTGTTACCTCAGGCCTGGAGTGAAGGTGCTTAGAAGGAGGGAGTTTGGACGAGTGGCCCAGTAGTATCTATGTTATAAAGTTGGACAGATGCATTCATTCAAATGTGTGGTGTAGGAAAAATGTGGTAAATGTAATATGAGAGTACACAATGTCAAGGTACTGCATCTTTCAATTTATGAGGTGATCAAGATAACAAGCTATAGTGTACATCCACATCTCTCATTATTAGGGACTTTTCAGTTATTTTAAAAATTGTATAAACACCTTATTTTCTTCAGTTTTGCCACAAGATTAGAAAGTGCTGAAAAGTTGAGAAAATAGAATCCTGGGAGAAGGCCCTAGTGGAGAAGTCAGCTTTACATTTGATGAAAAAGTGGTCTTATCTTCTAAATTTAGTGGAATTTTTTTCTAATGGATGATGATTATGCATTGTCGAAAGCTTTCATGGCCGGAATCACTGGAGTATTGTGTGGTTTCCAGGCTGTGTGGCCATGTTTTAGTAGCATTTTCTCCTGACGTTTGGCTAGCCACAAATGCAGGCAAAACGTCAGGAGAAAATGCTACTAGAACACAGCCATACGGCACAGAAACACGCAACACCCCGATGATGATTATATTCTTAATGTGGTATTTTATATGGTTAGCAGTATGTTTTAATATTTTAATATATGTTAACATGCATAACTTTCTTTGTGTAAACCAGTTTTGTTCAATTTTTGTGTTGTCTTACCTAGAAAACGTTTATATTTAAAAAGTTTGAGAAACTGCATAAATGTTCACATTTACTTGATCTAAAGAACTATAACTTTTTTTTAATTTGATAGTTTGATTACAAAAGCATTGCTGACATGCTGTTTGGATTAGCCAGCAGAAAAAACACACCGGCTTTTAACAGAAAACATCTCTACAAACTGGTTAAAAAGTAAGTGATCTAAAAGTATACTCTGGAGGATCTGTTTTGCCTGAATTTCTTATCCTTTTTGTTCATGTCATGGAGCCTTAGTAGTCCTACCCTTTCCAATTTATCTTGGTGGTCTGAAAATAAAATGAATGTAAATGCTAGCATTTGTATTCCTTCTGTTTGCGGGTAAATAATGAAATTGAAAAGTCTTCTTTTTTGCCTGTTTTGCAGGTTCCAGGACCTTGCTGAAGGTGAGGCTCCAACATCACTTTGTTTGCCTTTTGATTTTGCTGACAGCTGTACAGTAATGGATAAGAAAATACAGCCATAGTAAACTTAGGTGTCCTTCAAAGCATGTCTCCAGGGCTTTTACCTGGATTTCTTTCTTTTAAAAAAATTCTTTATTTAAGTTTGAAGATACAAATGTGAAGAAAAGAAAGTAGATATGATTTAAAAGAAAAAATATAGAACAAGGAAAAAACATATAACAAGCTTGCTTATGATAAGCATGTTAGTTACATCATAGAGTTTTAAAAAGTAAGTTAGTTCCATATTTTCTGTACCCTTAACCCTCCCCCCCAAACAATGGTTCATATACCTTTTAACCCCTGCCGAACAGTATATAGAAACTTCTTTTACCTGGATTTCTTAACTGAAAAGGAATTTTCAGGGACCTAACATCCGGGTCCCACTCCCAAGGTGACATCTCTTCAGATGTCATGGAGAATGAAGGCCTTGGGGATGGAGGGTGCCAGTCTGAGGTGGGGGAAGATGCTCCCTTAGATGGGATCCCTTCCTTAACTGGTGATCAGCTATCCTCTCGCACTGAGGATACCCCTCGGGGAGGTGGGGGGCTCCTTGTAGTGGGTGATTTCGGGACTCATTAGAAATCGTAGAGAGTTGGCTCTTTGTGAGGAGGCGTGATGACCGCATGGTGACTTGCCTGCCTGGATGCTGGAAGGTTAAGCTGGCGATGTCCACGCTTCGGCTTCTAGATAATAGGGCTTTTAGACAGTGCTGGGGTGGAGTCAGCAGTTGTAGTCCACATTTTCAAGCAAATTCGCTAATCGCACATTGGGAAATGTAGCCGGGAGGTTCCCGTGGAAGCTAAATTCCCCAGGGCTGCTAGTGAAACAGGTTGAAGTCCAGGACTCTCCAAGGTGGCATTCTCAGAAATGCTACCCGCTCCATCGCCAGCAGGGCTTAGAAGCTAGGCAAGCCGGAGATACAGGGTCTCAAATGCGTGGATGATGAGGAAGGTGGTGTAAGGCAGAGGGTTTCAAGATTTGTCAGGAACTGGGGAACCTTTTTTGGGACAAGGTAGGCCTGTACAAACGGGACGGGGCTTCCATCTTAACCAAAGAGGAAACCCATTGCTGCCAAGGCGCTCAACGCATTAAAAAAAAGGTGGCAGAACAGCTTTTAAACTGATCACTGGGGAAAGCTCGACAAGGAGCTGAGGTGACTTCGGTTCGGAATACAGTATCTATGGGGATGCAGACAGAGAGGGAGGTTTTTCTAAATCAACCACATACATAAGCCGCAGGAACATAGCAATGTGCATGTAGACAAGGGATAGTGTCTACAAAAGACTTTGAGGGTAAAAGCAACATGAAATCCCAGGTTAAGATCAGGAGACAGTGTATACAGGTGTCTCTATGCTAATAGTAGAAGCTATCTCGACCTAAAATGGGGAGCTAGAGTACAAAGAGGCTTTTGAAGGAGGACTTTGATATAGTGGGCATTACAGAGACATGGTGGAATGAGGAGAACCAAGTGGGATGCTAAGTTATACCAGGACTACAGGGCTCTATAGGAAGGATAGGACAGGGCGCATTGGGGGTGGAGTTGCCCCTTTACATCAAAGTTATTAGAGGCATAGTATCACATAAAATAGAGCAATGCAAGGGGAGCTGGTTCCCCTGGATATCAATACTCGAGGTGTGAAGGTGACAGTTTAATATTAGGGAATATATTATCGTCCCCTGACCAAAGTGCACAAGAGGATTCTGAGATGGAAAAAGAAAGAAATTAGAGAGGCCAACAACAAAAACAAAAATGTAGTGGTAATGGGTGATTTTAACTATCCCCCCTTATAAACCTGGAAAAATGCATGTTCAAGGTCATAGTAAGGAGAGAGCATTCCTGGATATGCTAAAATGACTGTGGCTTAGGAGCAGATGGTTGTGTGGAACCAACCAGGGGAGAGGTGATCCTAAGATCTAATTTCTATGTGGGACCCAGGACCTGGGTGCAGGAAGTCAGTGTTGTTGAGCCGATAGGGAACAGAGCACTGGCACAATGCTGTCAGGATTCAGTATCCTCAGCGCTATGTGAAGACAAGTGGCAACCTACTAATGTAGTTACATCTAACAAGCCTTCAGAAAGGGAAATTTCTCCAAAGAGATGAAAGAGGGATGATAAGATGCGCAGGAAGGCTGAAAGGGGAAAATCAAGAGAGTCGAAGCAACTGTCCACTTGGGATGCTTGGAGGTTATTTAAAAACACAGTAATAAAAGCTCAGCTGGAAATGTGCCCTTCCACAGGTTAGAAAAGGCAGCGACTCCAGTCCAAAAGAAAGCCACCATGGTTAACAAGAGAGGTTGGATGGAAATTATCAGAAAAAAGAAAACGCTTTTAGAAAATGGGAAGTCCAGTTTGGCTGATGAAAGAATATGAGAGGGAAATCACAAATGGTGGGCAAAAGAGAAGCAAGTTAGCTGTAAGGAGGAGGCAAAAAAAAGGATTTATGAGGGAACGCATGGCTGCAAAACATCAAGACCAGCAACAAACAGTTCTTCAAGTACATCAAAGCAGCTAAGGAAGCCAGCAAGGGAAGCCAGAAAGTCTGCGTTAGATGACAAAAGGAAAACAGCAAAGGGTGCTGCTAAAGATGGCAGGGGAGATTGCAGAGAAGCTTTGAAATGAATTCTTCGTGCATCTGTCTTCACCCAAGAGGAGGTGAGGAACATTCCTGCACCTGAACCAAGCTTCTTAGGAGGCTTAACCGCAGGAACTAAGCCGTAAGATAGTGGTAGACAAGCGAAGAAGTTCTTGGCAGCCATTGATAAACTAAATGTTACTTCAAATCCCCTGGCCCAGATTGCATCTGCCACCCAAGGAGTTCTTTGTAAAAGAGCTCAAGCTATGAAATTCGCTTGATCTTCTCACTTTTAATATGCCAACTTTATCCCTGAAATCCAGGCTCCATCCCTGAAGACTGGAAGATGGGCTAATGTCACACCAATCTTTAAGAAAGCGATCTAGGGGAACCCTGAAATTACAGGCCAGTCAGTTTGACATCTGTTCCTGAGTAAAATTAAGTAGAATCTATCATTAAAGATAAAATTATAAAACATGTAGGAAAAGCAAGACCTGCTGCTGGAGAAAAGAGTCAGCATGGCTTTTGCAGAAGTGCAAATCCTGGGTCTTTACAAATCTTACTAGAGTTCTTTTGAGGGTGTAAAACAGGGCATGTGGACAGGGCAAGTGAACCCGATTGGACATTGGTTCTACTTGGATTTCCAAAAGAAGCTTTTGACAAAGTTCCTCACCAGAGAGACTGTTGAGAAAAACTCAGCAATATGGAAAGCGAATAAGAGGGGAAGTCCTCCTATGGATCTCGTGGCCAAAACTGGTTGAGAAACAGGAAACAAAGAGTGGGTGTAAATGGGAAGTTCTCACAATGGAGAGATGTCGGGAGTGGGGTCCCCCAAGGATCCGTTTTGGGACCAGTGCTCTTTAACCTATTCATAAATGACCTGGAAGTAGGGGTGGGTAGCGTGGTGGCCAAGTTTGCAGATGATACCAAATTATGTAGGGTGGTAAGAACCACAAAGGATTGCGAAGAGCTCCAAGCGGACCTTGATCAATTAGGTGAGTGGGCTCAGAAATGGCAAATGCAGTTCAATGTAGCAAAATGTAAAGTGATGCACATAGGGGCAAAAAATCCAAACTTCACATACACGCTACAGGGGTCAGTGCTATCAGTCACAGACCAGGAAAGGGATTTGGGCGTCTTAGTTGATAGTTCTATGGGAATGTCAACTCAATGTATGGCAGCTGTGAAAAAGGCAAACTCTATGCTGGGGATCATTGGAAAAGCAATTAATAATAAAACTGCAAAGATTGTCGTGCCCTTATATAAAGCAGTGGTGCGACCGCACTTGGAGTACTGTGTCCAGTTCTGGTCGCCGCATCTCAAAAAGGATATTGAGGAGATAGAAAAAGAGCAGAGAAGGGCAACAAGGATGATTGAGGGAGTGGAGCACCTTCCCTATGAGGAGAGGCTGCAGCGTTTGGGACTCTTTAGTTTGGAGAGGAGGCGGCTGAGAGGGGATATGATTGAAGTCTACAAAATTATGCATGGGGTAGAAAATGTTGACAGAGAGAAATTTTTCTCTCTTTCTCACAATACTAGAACCAGGGGGCATTCATTGAAAATGCTGGGGGGAAGAATTAGGACTAATAAAAGGAAACACTTCTTCACGCAACGTGTGATTGGTGTTTGGAATATGCTGCCACAGGAGGTGGTGATGGCCACTAACCTGGATAGCTTTAAAAGGGGCTTGGACAGATTTATGGAGGAGAAGGCGATTTATGGCTACCAATCTTGATCCTCTTTGATCTGAGATTGCAAATGCCTTAACAGGTGGTCGGGAGCAACAGCCACAGAAGCCCATTGCGTTCACATCCTACATGTGAGCTCCCAAAGGCACCTGGTGGGCCACTGCGAGTAGCAGAGAGCTGGACTAGATGGACTTTGGTCTGATCCAGCTGGCTTGTTCTTATGTTCTTAATAGAACCCTTAGTTGATTTTTTTCAGAACTCGGGCAAATTTGAAATGGTATTCCCGCTTTCTTAATCTAAAAGTGAAAAGCTTGATGTTTCATGGAGAAAACTACTACAGTGCAATATATTATGAAGGCTGAATTTTTATTTTCTTTTAAAAAGAGAAAAAATAGTGCTTGCTAATGTGACATATGGATGGATGAAGATCAAAATAGTGCAGTTCTTGGTTATAGGATGTCTCATTTAAATACTCTTGCTCATCAGGGACTTTTCCACAAGATGACTTTCCTGAAGATGTTTCTACGGATGAAGATGATGATACCTTCAGCAGGAAGAAGTGGAAGAGAAAATCCGGCAAACCCTTAGATGAAACCAAGCTGAAAAAAGGTGGGAAAGAGAGCAGCTTGCAGAATCTTATCCAATCTTTTACTTGGGCTTCGATCCCATACCTTCTTTCTGCTTGCATTCTCCTTAGTCTGTTGCAGAGTGCACACTGCTCTGACACTAGGCAATTTTGCAATATCAGCATCCTTCAAGAAGCAAAACAAATGTCTAGTGCAGGGGTCCCCAAACTACGGCCCGGGGGCCAAATGTGGCCCCCTGAAGGCATTTATCCGGCCCGCCAGGCATGGCAGCGATGGGTCCATTCATGTGCAGTGGGGGCTTGAGGGAGAGGAGGAACCGGCAACAACGGCTGTTGATTGCAGTTACATGATGGCACCCCCAAATCTCCATTAATTTTCTGACCCAGAGTTGGAAACCTTACATGTGGCAATACCTGCTCCGCCCTTCCCTCTCAGCTACTCCATGTGTTGCTCTCAGGCTTTCTGTTCCGCCTCACTCCCATTGGCATCAGCCAGGCTGGCGAATCGCTCGCTGGCTGCTAGGGAGGAAAGAACCCAGGAAGATACCTGATCCTGGGTTAGATGGAATGCTTCATTGGGAAAGTTCTGCTTTTTTTTTTTCAGGGGAAGGTATTCCACAGCCTCCCCAACAATATTTGGAGCCCACCCTATACTTGACATACTTTGGTCACTGTTCTAAAAATAGACCATGACAGAAAGGCTGAAAGGTGAAATCAAACATTTTACAATCATTTGTGCATAGGAATTTGTTCATAGTTTTTTTTAGTCCGGCCCTCCAACAGTCTGAGGGACAGTGAACTGGCCCCCTGTTTAAAAAGTTTGGGGACCCCTGGTCTAGTGTGACAGGAATGCTCTCCACAGCAGAGAATCACCTCTGCAACAGACTAAAAGAAGTGTCAGCAGAAAGAAGTCATAAGATCCAAGTTTTTGAATTTCACTTTTTATGTTCCAGCCAGTTCTTGTTGGGTTTCATAGAGTTTCTTCACTGGAAATACCTTTTGCTGTGTTGCTTGGTCTGAGGATGGAGTAGAACTTACCTGATGTCTCAGGCCAAGATGTATAGTTAGGGGCAGCTAAAATACTCTATTATAAGCCAAGCTTTCTGAGTATACCAACATCAGGAAGGCTTTGGGAGTACCTTGACAGTTACAATAGTATTTAACAACAACATGCCTTGCTAGGGTCATGTGAATGGCTTGTCTAGCTCAGCATTCTGCCTCTCTCAAGGGCTAGGGCAGCACTTCAGACAGATGGTCCACCAAGACTTAACAGCAGTGTACATCCCTGACACCAGTCCCCCCCCCCCCATTTTAAAATTGGTCCACTTTCGGAACTTCCAATAACAGATGTAAGACTGTGCTAGTCAGTTCCTCTGTCTTTAAATCCATGTACCTTGCCTTGATAGATAATGCTAGAAACAGAAAAACTGATATGGAAGAAAATGGTGGTAACACAGAGTTGCGAAAGAAGAAGAAGAGAAAGAGGAAGTTGAGTCAAGTTACTGACCCGCTCACTGCTACTGGAAGTCAACAGAATGAGCCAGTTGTATTAGACAAATCCACAGAGCTAACCCAGGATGATGAATCAGCAGATATTAACAAAAGGCAAAAGAAGTCTTTAGATACAGATGCTGTTTCTGTAGCTCATCCTGTTGGAGGGCTTAATGGCAGTGCATCAAAGGAGACTTTGACATGTTTGGTAACCAGTGTAAAGAAAAAACCAAAGAAGAAAAGTGGCAGCTTGTGGAAAGACACCCTAGAAACTGTCCATCAAAACAGACAAGTCCCTACTAGTACAGGAGGAATTCTTGATCACTCTGCACTTGTAGATAATGTTAATAAAGTGATCAAGAAGAGACGGAAAAAGGTTGGGATCATCACTGGAAATGGATTTCCTGAAGAGGCTGTTAAGCAACCAGAAAAACAAAGCTGTGCATCTGTGTTCCAGAAAGTTAAATTGAGAAAAAAACAAAAATTGAGTATCTTGGAAAAGATGAGAGGTTCTAAAAAGAAACTAGTCAGTTTGAAGAAGAAAAAGAAAATCAAGGAAACCCTAAATATTGTGAATGAAAATGAACTTGAAGCTGGAAACAAGAAGAGCAAAGCCAGTGTAAGTAGATCCTCCCATAATTTTTCTGTCACTTTCAACATGCACACTTGTATTCATTTCCTTGACACTGGTATTTTATTGTTGGTAAACCTTTTTTTGATGTAGTCATCCAGCATATTATTTGTGGCTGGGTTTGTATGCTGTAAATTTTTAAAAAACATTTAAATATGGTGAGCAGCAGGCCTGTAAATGTATGAGGGCAGAACATAATAACCTACTAAGACTGTACAAATAGGGAGAAAGTTATCAAAATCTGGGGTATTACCCACACAAATGTTTCATGTATGCCCCTAGTGTATGCTGTGTTGCATGTGTGCTCTAACAATCCAGTGAACCTTCTACCACAGTATGTCTGTCCAGTTTTCAAAATATGTGGGGTAGCTTCCAGTCAGATAGCTTTGTAGTACCAATAGTTGCTTAACATGTGCTTTGTCTGTGAAGCATGCCACTGTTAAGCCAAGCTAAAATATACTGCAAGTATTATTGGAATATATTGCATATTATTGCTCCTTGGTTTGTCCGCTGTGTTCTGTGTGTGTGTTTTCAACTTCTCTATTATTTCCCTACAGGAATCTAGTGGCAGCCTCATTATGCTACAGAAGATGGCCAAGGCTGGGAATGATTTTGTCACTTTTGAAAAGACAACTCCACCAAAGCCAGTATTCTTTAGAAAAGCAAAAGGAAGCATTGCCTCCATACAGGTACAATGTTGCTGGTAATAGTATGCCAAGAAAAGCTGATATAGAGAAATAGTGCAGTGCTGTTTTTGCTGAAAGAAGGCATTTATGTCCCTAGCTGTGATCAACCTTTGGCATCAGTCATTGTATATAATTACTTGGCTTATGCAAAATTATTCCTGCTGAAATAGTCAGGTTTAACAGGTGTTTAATGTGCTATAGCAGCGGTTTTCAACCTGTGGGTCGCAGCCCCTTTGGGGGTCGAATGACCCTTTCACAGGGGTCGCCTAAGACTCTGCATCAGTGTTCTCCATCTGTAAAATGGATAAATGTTAGAGTTGGGGTCACCACAATATGAGGAACTGTATTAAAGGGTCGCAGCATTAGGAAGGTTGAGAACCACTGAGCTATAGGGATGGCTGCATCCCTCTGGGCTCATTTCAGCACTTACAGACACAGTAAATGTGGAAGCACCGCTGATCTCAGAGGAATGTCAATGTTAATAGAAAGTCAAAGTATAAATTTGGAGAAATTGGGAGAAATTGTTCCAAGTCAAATAAATTGGGAGAAATTGTTCCAAGTCAAAGTATAAATTCTGGGGGTAATTTGTTGTTTGCTACCATGAGGCAGTTAATTCAGAGCATTTCTGTGAGATCAGGTCTCCCTTGTTGCTTACAAGATCTGTGGCTGTGTTCTTAGTTGAGGAGAAATACTAGTTGCCTATTCAGCACAAGAATAATGGTTATTTTCCTCTTATTAGAGTTCAAGAGCAGGATAAACGGTACAAAGAATTTGTTGTTTTTCCAAGTTGATGGCCAGTTTTGCACCTTGTTTATACTTTCTGTCTACTTGAAAATCTACCGTCCTTCAAAAGCAGTGGCATTATTAGTTCTTCGGTATCCTTGGGCTCCTGTAGACACAACACTGGCTCCTATAGTCAGAAATTGGTGCGAAGCCTTAGGAATGTTCGGTCTCTTTCATAGAACAAATATTCCCTTCCATGAACTTCACTTGTACAGACATTGACTGCAATCAAGGCTAACCAGATAGATTTTAAGGGAAGTCCATGACCATCTCACATGACCATCTCATTTTCAGAAGCTTCTGAAAATATGTGAAAATGTGTCAACTACAGCTAGATTACAATCAGTTATATAAATGGATTTGCAGTCACCATCTCAATTGGGAGAAATATAAAGAATCCTAGAGTTTTATGGTAAAAAGCTGGTACTAATTTCCTCGTTGAAGTGGAACTATACCACACCAGGATTGCAGGAGGGGTTAAAATGAGCCCTTTAGGGATAGGGTGGTCTATTAAATCTAACAAATAAATAAAATGTGTGAATGCCCCTTCATGGAAAAAAAATCCCTTCACATGGAAATGTTAGGTCTCAGTCAAACCTTCTCCCTTATTTGCCAGTTTTTGTATGTGGAGGGAGTTTATTGGGGGGTGGCAGTGTGGAGCCGCCACCTCCTCTATCTAGCCTAGTTCTTTTACTCTAGAAGCCGATTAAATGCTTCCAGCTTCCTAGAACTGAAACTGTGGTGTGTGTGGTTGACACGTTGCCACTGATGGCTGTAATTTGATTACATTTTTCAAGTTGTGTTCAACAGTTGGGAAGAGGAGAATATTTTAATAAAGGGAACTTTTTAATTGTTCCCAGAAAATAATTTTATCTGCTGTCTTCCTCTCTTTTTTATAGTTTACCAGGCTACAATCTTCCAGTTCCAAAAAGGTCACCTTTGGGCTGAATAGAAACATGACAGCTGGTGAGTGTCTTGACTTTGTTTGTTTGTTTGTTTGTTTGTTTGTTTGTTTGTTTGTTTGTTTGTTTCTCAGTCTTATAGACCGCCCAACCCCCGAAGGGCTCTGGGCAGTGAACAACATAAAATAACAGTTACATAATAGACTGTAAATAATTTAAGTTAAAATGCAGCAATTAAGAACGACTAATAACAGCAATGCCCGCAACAATCCCTGTTAAACTCTCCCAGAAGGGGAGAAAAAGAGTGGGCCCATAGATGGTAATGGGCCCAAAATGTAGGAGGAGGCGGGGGCACTTATATCAGCGGCTGGACACTCCAAAGGCCCGGTGGAACAACTCCGTCTTGCAGACCCTGTGGAACTCACCAAGATCCCGCAGGGCCCGGACAGCTGGAGGAAGAGTGTTCCACCAGGCAGGGGCCAGGGCTGTAAAAGTCCTGGCCTGCGTGGAGGCCAGCCGCATCATTGCTTCTCTGGAAACAGGCCAGTTAAAGAGAATAGAGTAAGGTACTGTTATTTAGCAGCAGTTGCTTGAAAATCTAATAATGGTTTCAGTCTTGTGTAGAACACAGGTATAAGAGAGAAAGCAAAATAGCTGCCATCTGACTCAGTGTGGAGGTAATGGTTAAACTTCAGTCTTGTTGTGATTGCCATCAGCTGGATGGAACAGCAGGCTTTATTTCTGAATACACTCTGATCTCAAACACTGAATTACTGTTACCCGTAGAAGAGAGGCTGCAATTGACTCTAGCATCAATGTATCCCATCATGCTGGCAGTCCAGTTACCAGTAGATGAAGCTGAAATACTTATCCCAAAACAAAACCTGTGATTGCTGGAGGTCTGTCTGGTTCCCCTTCATGTGTCAATGGCTGTGGTGCCCATATCTAAAAATATGCAGTCCCTGAGTAAGCTTCTTGTTTTGTAATCTTTGACAGAATTTAAGAAGACGGACAAAAGTATCTTGGTCAGCCCGCAAGGAGCTTCCCGTGTGGCTTTCAATCCTGAGCAAAAACCACCCCATGGAGTTCTGAAGTCAGCTTCTGGATCTCCTGAAACGGCTGAAATAAAGAAATCTTCTTTAGTGTCATTTAAGAAAAGACCAACTGCAGTGGACTTCTTCTAAGCAAATAAGGAGAGGACTCGTTTGTACAGAATATTTCAACAACCAGTATTTTTGTTTCATTTTGTTTTAAAATTAACAGGATGCCATACATTAGGTCAGTGTAATTTCTGATGCTGGTACTTTACTGAGCTTCTCTGTTTGAAACAACTTTGTATATGTTGTTGTCAAAAGAAAAATAATTTGAGTTTCTAACTAGAGTTTTATTGTGTGCGTTCTGAAAAATCCTGTCACGTGGTGAAAAAAATTGTAAAATTTTGTTCAAAACTATTGCTTGGGTGCTTTTGTTAAACCCAATTAAATTGGGGGGGTTATTTTTGTAGCCCACTCTAGACACAACTCCCTTCTTTTCATGCTTTCTGCCACCTACCTTCTGCTTTCTTACCAAAGCTTTTAGATTAAACTTTGAACATCTGCTCAGATGATGTCTGTAGAAAAGCCACTGTAAGGGATTTCATCCCTTTTGGAGTGTGAAGGTAGCTTGTCTCTTAGTCTGCCTTCAGATTATTTTCAGAAACTGTGTAGACTCTGGGTCATGGTAATAAGGACAGACAAATGTGCATCTCAGTTTGCTCAAAGGAGTTTCAGGATGGATAGTTCCTCCAAGCAATTGCTTCACTGTGTATTTTTGAGGAAGTTGCTAACTAATGAATGTCCTTGTGAACTGCACTATATGAATGGTTTTGTCCACATGCTAGTGGTCTGAGAGTGTTTTTGAAGCTTGTTTTTCCAACTCCCTTACAGTTCTAAATAGTACACACCAGTCAAAATTCAAAGACTGGAATTCCATGGATTTCTTGTTGTTATAATGTTTTACATCTTGTTTTATCGCACAATATAATGGCTTGGACCCAAGTTCCATCTCCATTGTTTTTGCCACTCCTGCTCTTCTCATAGGCTAGAGTCAGCCCCTTGTGCTGTTCCCTTGGGTTCATTGACCCATAAGGACGGCACTGCAGGGAGCACAGTGGTCTGCAGCAGGAGTACGGAGATAAGAAATCTCTTTTAATTGATGAAATAAAGATTAGCAGAAACCCAATTTTGGATCCAACCCCAGGGAAAGAGGATGCCTTAACAAAAATGTTAGCGTTTACTCTTTAAGCTGACACTACATACACCAGAAATCCAATATGATACTTTGGAAAACTAATAGGATTTTAGGGAACTAGGACTAGCAAATATTAGTAATCTTTATGTGCACAAGTCTTTTATGGAGTCTATAGAATAATGCATTTTTTAAAAAGCAGTTTGGCATTATAATGCTCCACCAGTTTCTAAGGCTAGAACCATAATACAGAGTATATAAAGATGTTTGGGGATGAGAGTTCCCTTTATCCTTCTACCAGGATATGTCTCAGGTTTGTGCTCCTCCTTACAGGCATCAAAAGATTCTGCTGGGCATCTTGCAGGACAAGAGTGGCGACATTCTTTTTTCCTGAATGTTAAACTAGTATGAGTTCAAGATTGGAAAGAGTAAATCTCCTGATGGTTACTTTTCTGGAAGGACGTTATTGTAAAATTGTATGTGTAGTATATGTTACCCTGTTCTTTTGTGTTTGTCCACTAGTTTGCCAAGAGTTTAATTCAAATCAGAATATTAATTTAACTTCATATCTTCATACCTTAAGAGAATGGAAATGAATGTAGCACACCAGAACAATTCTACTGCACAAGTTTTTACAATATTCCATCAAAATCCGTGATCTCTGCAGTCAAATCAGGTTATCTATGTATTCTAAAACTGTATAGAATAAAAAGGAGTTAAAGTGAAAGCAGCGTGTGGCCATGCCTACGATTTTCCCTCCCTGAAGTAGTTGCCTCAGCAGAGGGGCAATCGCACAGTCGTGTGACAGCCACCCCCTCCCCCAGTGCTGAAAGGCAGTGCCGGACACAGTGCCAGCGCCCCTGCTACTGGCACCCCCATACAGGGGGGTGGCCATGGAGAAGTCGACTTTAATCATCTTCCTCCTGGCCATTAGTGGCATTATGCTGGCAGCCTGGTCCTTAGACTTACGCAACCCTTTTGTGAGGCATAAGTCTTATTGAGACCCACAGAGGCTTCTTGGTGGGGGGAAAGCATTTTCACTTTTTGATCCTCCCTACCCAACTGGGAAGCCTCTTTGGGCCAGCAGCCAAGCACAGTCACAGCACCATGGCTGGGCACCTAGCTCTTGGAAGGGACTGCCTAAACTATATTTTTTTAACATGTAGAATATAATGCAGGTTGTTTATATATCTTTTATATGGATTTTATGAACATTGCAGAAGTTTAAACAAACCTTGGATCCCATGTATGGGAGACTTTGAAGTACGATGCTGTTAAATTCCAAGATAATATATTTGTTTCTAATAAACTGCATTCCAAATAATGGAATAGCAAGATATTATTTTGTGGTGACCAGCCCGTTGTAGTCTATAACAAAGCTCTTGCTGCCCTCAACAGATTGGGTGAAGACCCACAATAAGTCCATTTAGCAGTTTCCATTGAAACATATAATTTGACTTTATGTAGTTAATGGAATGAATAATTTCCTCAACTATCTTGAGTGGGTTTTCCCCTTTCATTAAAGCATTACATTTTTGAATAATACAATCTTTTCCTGCAGTTGGGGTTTACAATTGGAGGTCATGCATTGTTTCTCTTTGGAATTGCCACCTTAATTAAAACATACACAGCTTTGGATGCTTACAGTGTAGCTGACTTTATAGGGATTCCTGTTTTTACATCACATTTGAGAAATGAAGAATAGGCTGGAGCTGTGCTTCCTGAGATCTGTGACCTCCATTTTGTTCTGTGGGGCAAAGATATTCTAAGTGGCAACCTATTAGAAGAAACTGAGGAACCTATTAGATGTCGTGGGGGTGGACACAAGAAGAAAATAGATCATTTCAATGAGGAAGTTTTGTTAACATACCTTCACAAGAAATGTAAAAGATTTGTAATATTCAAAGTTGCTGCTTGTATCCATGATTGTAATGTAATGGGTGATTAGATGACAGCTTAAGAAGAAGAGTTTGATTGCTGTACTAATTCAGAAGTAACTATACCAAAACACTAATTAAATAGTTCCATAAAGCTTTGATTGTCAAATACAACAGCATGATTCACATGTTACAGTGAATGTGCGTATAATCCATATACGATGTATACTCAATTTTTAATATGTACATGCAATAATTTTCATGGTATAGTCCATGCATGTAGAGTTCAAGATGTGAAACCCTACCTTCATCCAGGTACCTGTCGCCAGTTTTATTGTTAAAGCAAATACACATGTGCCCTTTGTTACAAACAGATGTATCTTACACATGCAGAATGCTCATACGTTCACTGTAACATATAAACAGAAGATCGTTTTGCTCTGTCACTCAGAAGCTGGAGCCATTAAAAAAAGCACTATTTGAATACTTCATAGTTTAGCAGTTCATTTTTAAAAAATGGATGCATATGAACAGTGGATTTGTAAATGTTGTCCTTACCAAAATTGGTAACCTACCAGTTAAAGATGTGTTGTCTCTCTGCCATATTTTCCCAAATTGTGCTAATGGCTGAGAAGATGCAGACTATGTGCTCTTTCTAAAATGTTGAAATCTCAACTCCTTTTTTGGGCATTGTCATTTCTGGCTAGTAGGGTTTCAGAATTGAAAATAAGATCCAAAGTTTTGAGTCAGTGAGCCAAATAGTACAAGGCAAAGTATTTTGGAAGGAATCCAGTGCTTTTACCCTACTTTTCTCCCAAACAGGATTCAAGGCAGCTTATGATAAAAATCAAACTTCAAAATCAATTCACTTGAGGGCTTTTTCACCCCCAAGGTCTAGATCTTTTGTTTGTTTTGTTTTGCTGCTGTTGAGGATGAAAAGATCAATAATATTTTAGAACAAATCCAACTGATCCAATACTAGAAGTTCAGCCATTGCATTTTGGCACTGTGTCTGAATTACGTTAATCAGCTGAATGAATGAATATTGGAGTTAAAAAGCCTAGGTGTATATCTGTTTTGAGTGATAAGCATACTTGTAATTTGTGCTTATGTATACAGGAAAACAATGTTCAAGTTAGAGGTGGATTCAATGCAGGCTTTAAAGATAATTTATCCATGATTCCAGGAGGCTGCATCTGCTTTCCCTGATCTTAGAATGGTATGAGGTGGGTTAACAAATGCTCTTGCAGTAAAGGAGTATTTTTCCTAGTAAGGAAAGCTCCCTATGTTAGAAAAGTACTTTTAGCTAAAAGGAACCCTTGAATCCAGTGCTATAGATAAATCACATTTTATTCCTGTCCCTTATTTTTACTGCTGTAGTCTCCGCTTATTGGCCATATGCCAAAGAGAAGTTTTGAAGTCATATTGGCCATTTTTCCTAATCACAGAAATGTCATAGAAGTGATTATATATTTTAACACTATAATCAGTCCAGTCCTATAGAGATTATTTATCCTTCCTGCAGGAAAAGAGATACAAAACACAGGTAATGGGGTTGAAGATTAAAACAGACAACATAAATTAATTTACCACATAACCCTGCAGCTCTAACTTACATGCAAATCTGTCCTGTATTGAACACAGCAGTGCTCTCAGGTTTCTAGTGCTCTATGTGCATATTCTGACAAGAATAAAATATGCAGAAATACAACCTGACAGGTAGATAACCCTGAGCAGTGGGGACTGAAAGAAGTGACTTGCAACTTATAATGCAAGCCACACACAGAAAGTTGACTGATGCAGTTTAGGACCAGGAGGGTTATCCGTCCTGTTTGCAAAAGTCTTGTTCTTTCTTTTGGCTCACTGGAACACATACTGTGTTCTCTTTTACCTCAACCTCAGTTTTACAGAGTAAATTATTTAGAAAGTTCATAAATATTTGTCCAAATAGTTACTGGAATTAACTGCTGAAATCCTGGTTTTCAAGCGTTCTTAGAATGAAGCCTTCTCTATTCAGAGGCCACGTGTAGCGGACTGCATTCCATTTCCTGCAACTGTAATTACACTTTCTATCGAGAGGACAAAGAAATGATTGCTACATGTTCTATCACTATCAGTTGGGTAATTGTAATTACCTTGTTACCTGAATGCTACAGGATAAGATCTTGAGTTGGATTCAACTACTTTTGTGCTAATGAAAAAAGAATGAGGGGGGTCTTCCTTTGATCACTAAAAAAGGTTAAGCTGATAATTATGTGACGTGTGTGTACAAAATGGATGTGGACAGGGCTATTATATGAAAAGCAATTGGTTGAGAGCCAAACTAAAAAAGTATTTGACACAAGTTGGGACAAGGTTTAGATGTCTCCACCTGCAGCCATACTTACTATTGGGGAGCTAAAATTCCTAAGCATGCCAGGGCCAAGTTCAAGTTGGGAGCATTTCCAGTAATCAGGAGGGGCTTGAGCTTTCCTCTGTGCCATTTTACCAAGCCCAAACATCGGAGGGAGTCTAGTTTACTCAGTTGCGGGGCTGAATGTGTATTCTCTGCAACACATGTGAAATGTTTCATCTGATTTCAGCCCTGAGCTTCTTTGACTTCTTAAGTTGAAAGGTTTGACAAATAGAATGATTTTCTGTTAACCACTTTGACCGATAACACAAAGTCTCTCACTAGGTTTGGCAGCTGATTACAACACCTTCAAATGAAACAAGCTATTGGCCCTCTGTTTCTCAGAGTAATTGTTGCCAAAATGAGGATTTCCTTCTCTTGGCTTATCCTATGCAGCAGCTGTTATCACCTCTTCTGTGAACACATTTCGCCACCCCCACCATTGTTTGCACACCTCCCCCACATTCCATCATGGTTTTGCCTGTTGCTGATACTATGCAACAGGCAACTGGTAATCTTCGTGGCTGACTAAAATATTTAAATTGGTATCTTCTAAGTTCAAACCTAGCATAACTATCCAGGGCATCAGTGGGTGTTTCATCTATCTACTGTATCTTCTTTTTTGGACTTGAGTTCTCATTATGTTGTGTTAAGAGCAGTACTGGGCTTCAACTCTGATTCCTGACAATCAGTTCCACATAGCAACTGCTGTGCCTACAAATGTCAAAAGAACTTTTGAACCCTTGGTGAATGAAAGAAGTTTGGAGCTGTGTCCCGCAACATTTGCATGAGTTAAGTCTCCTATTTTCAGTGCCAATATATTTTAAAAATTGTTCAGAACTTGTCACTGTTTTGAAAGAAGGCTGTAAATCCACAAACTACCATTTTAAATAAATTCCAGTTTGTCTTTCTTTTGGGCCTGGTATAATGGGATAGTTTGTAGTCAAGCTATTAAGAGATCTGTGACTCAAGACTTTGCAGCATGTGGCCTCGGAATCTATAATTATACGGCTATTTGCTTAGTTTATGTTTCATGGTTTCTTTTCTTCCGCATTTGAATGAATGAATCCATGAAGCCTTTTCAATGTGGTAATCATGACAATGGTAAGTCTACATTTCAGACAGATGATAAATCTCTAGACTGCTGTTTTTCTCAAGAAAGCTGGATGGCATTCCTTCTGTTTAAAATCTTTTTGAGAAATTGCATTGATTTCAGTCCTCTTTATATCACATTATTTGCAAGCAGAATAAAATTCCGTCAGGTCATGCAAATGGATTATAATAATTTCCACCAAAAGGTAATCTTGACGACAATATCAGTTTTCAATAACTTGCTTTCTGTTAGGAGTCAAAGACATTTTTCTCATTGACGGTTTCTTAGCAACATGGCCTAATTTAATACTGTTTGGAGAGGACATTTTGTTTGACAGTGAAGAACGGCTGTGTGACCTTCTCAACTAATATGTTGTTTGAATATTTTTACACTGTAAATGTTATTTTTTTATCAAATGGGTTAACTAACAATACAATCCTAAACAGCCACACCCTCTAAACCACATTTAGTGGACAGACGGAGAAGGATGTAACTTTGTTAAGGATTGCACTGTAAATTCTTCATTGAAATAACTCAAAACATTATTTAGTTGTTCTGAGAAACATGAACTTAACAAGAATGTCAACTTTAAATTTTACTGTTTAAATTTTGCACTCCTCCCTCCCGTATACAGATCATGGGAAGGTACTTCTACTGCTCCCTGTTTATCTTCTATTGCTCTCCCTAAATTTCACTTGGCCTTTTCTAGAGTCCATTTTGATGCCTCTCCCTTGACTATACTATCTTGAAGATTTCATAAAATACCATTTGAGTCACATCGCTGCCTCTGCAACATAGGGGGTATTGTGAACAATCACATATTTTTCATATTCTTCAGATTTCTTGAATTCTAATGCAATGACAGCTGTTTCATGCTGTCATGCATGAATTTTGCTAATTAAAAGTGCTAATACATAGTCAATGCAAATATATGTTTCAAAAACTATGTTTATTTGGATACCTGGTACAGAAAGCTCTCAATTTAGACTGAATTTTCATCAGTGTGTAATCAGATTGCAAATTTTCAGGTGATATAATCCAAATCTATTCTCATTTAGTTTTGTAATATTAAGCATGTTTGCCCAGACAACCTTTTGAGTTCAATGAGACATGATACCTAGCACATATATTTAGAATTTAGGCTGATCATAAGAAGAAATTCCTATTGATTTCAGGGTGACTTACTTCCAAGTAAATGGGCACAGAAATGTATCTTTAGTAATATTAGCCAAATTTCATTTCCCGCTTTTTCCATGTTCTCTGAACTGTGAACTATATTGTTTGTGTTTGTGTACATGCCATTAAGCCATTTCTGACTTACGGTGACCATATGGCGATCCACCACATGGTGAACACCTTGTATGTACTCAGTCATGGTAAAACAAAACTTGTCTAGAACTACTATTGTTACTTGAATTGATGGTCTGCCTTCCAATCATTAATTTGTGGAATGAGAAAAATAGAAGGTGGCTTAGCGAGAGGTGGACAAAAGCAGGATTCTCCACCAGTGTATACCTGAATCCTTCTTAGGAGATTAGACCCAGGGATTTTATTAAACTATAAAGAATGATTACAATCAACCAAAATGTTTCAACCATACAGAGCCTAAGAAAATAGAGTGGAGTGCTGAGAGGATTTGGTTCAGGTGGTATGTTGCCTATCTTAGAAGATCAATGAGAGGAGAGTAATGCAGTAATTCTGGCAGGAGACCCATTGTTCTACAGGTTACATTCCATTAAAGTTGTGGGGAGGAATTATGAGGTTAGTGTTGGAATCAGCCCTCTTAGCTGCCAGCTGTCTTCTGCTTGGACTCCAATTTGTCCCTGCTAGAGCTATTTTTTGAACCAAGCCTTTGCATTAAATATACATGGAGGGGCATTATAATCTTTGTAACTGCTTCTAAGGATCATGAGAATGTCTGACCACTAACACTACCGTCTAATATAATATATGGTGACAATGTGGCACACATGTTGAATGATATAGCAGCAGGTTTTCCTTTCATGCAAAAACTGGACCTTAGTTTGTTTTGGAGTACTGCCAAATAGTATTTCTTCTATTGTACATGGACAGTGATGAGTGTATTGAAGCAACCATTTTATATAGTGAGAAATACTTAGTTAGTTATTTCACTTAAAAATTGTTGATACTGTGAATTGTATAACTGCTACATAAGCAAGAAGTCTGTGTTGAAGAGCAACAGTTTTGAACATCCGCTGCAAGGTAGCTGCTTTTGCTGAGGTGTATACACACTAGTTATTGACATGTGTATCAGAGGAGAGCATATTATGAAGCAGCTTCTACTTGGAATCTATTCTTGTGGCTATTCTATGTGTATTGCATATGCTGTATTGGGGACTTTTTTAGACAGAGAGCTATTTGAGTATTTTTGTTAAAAAGCAGGTTATAAATTTAAAATAGAATGCATAATGTGTGCAAGATGCTTTTTAATAGAATAATGTGTGGACTATTTGTTAGAGCATATGAAACATCCAACTTGCCTAGTGCACTGTCTCCTCCTTGGAAGCTCATAAAAAGAGCAAGATGGAGAAAGTTACCCTCTTTGCCCCTATTTCCAGTAGAGAGAATGATTCTGCCTCTGAACATGGAAGTTCCCTTGCACACCACAGATAGTAGCCATTGATATTGTATGTCCATGCAACTGACATTCTAGTGAATGAATGCTGGTCTGTCACTAAAATCCAAAGAGTGGAAAGGAGCAAATGTAATCTAGTTGACTAAGGAAAACAGGATAATGGCCAAGACAGTCCTTTGTTCTTATCCAGAATGGCTTTCCCTGTTCCCATATCATTGTCTATCCAATGTGAGACTTCTTACTGCTCAACAGCCAATATGTATTGTTGGGTATGTGCTTTTGCAGAAGCCCCTTTGCACTGTACATATGTAGTGCCCAAATGTCTCATCGGTTTTGCATGTAGGAGTATTTCTGTTTCTTTGGACATGGAGCAGGGCAATCAGTGATGCTAGCCTCAAAGTGAGACCTAGGGATCCCATGAAATTACAACGCATCTCCAGACTACAGAGATCAGCTCCCCTGGAGAAAATGAACGCTTTGGAGGATAAAGTCTATACAGCATTGTATCCCAGTGAGATCTTGGTCCTCCCCAAACACAATCTCCAAATCTCCAGAAGTTTCCCATCCTGGATCTGGCAACCCTACCCTCCATTCCCCATGAGTGGGCGGGGGTTGGCAGGCAACCCTAAGGACAATGACTGTCTCAACAGAAAGATAATTTCCAGGTACCCTACATCTATGATCAACCCAGTGTTGGAAGCCCAAGCTTAGGAAGGAAAGAAGAGACATTAGCTTCGTTTTCTGGCCCTGGAAGTGCAGTTTTTAACTGCAAGGCCATGGCCATATGATCAATCCAAGACATAGCCTACCCGTGATAAGAGATTTGAGGTGGCATAATTCTGAAGTACAATGGACTGTACCACGTCAGGCTATAGTTGAAGAGGACAGCATTTCCATGCTTCCCTGCGAAAAAACTCCTGCAAATTAAAAACCTGACACATCAGGCAGGCAGATGATGGCTTCACCCCCTTCAAACGTTGGATTAGTGTCCCATTTACAGGACAATATAACAGTACTCCCTCCCCTCCAGGCTGAAGTGAAACCGTCCACTCAACCTTGTAACCACTCATTCCCATGTCGTGCAAGCTTTTTGCACTACAGAGCGAAAATGGCATTTTTCTTCCAAACTATTACACATCGATTGGGACGATAATACGCGCGGGGTGGTGGTGGTGGGGGACTGCATCTTGCAAGCGTGAGCCCGACCCCAGAAACGCTGCTTGGTCTGGTGTATTGTTACTCCTCACGGGTCGCTGGGCAGCGTGCGGCTCTGGCGGCGTTGTCGTGACTAAGCACTCTTGTACGTGCGGGGAGCCCCGCATTCTGGGTGTTCCAGCGTGAGACGCTTTTATTCCGTGGGCAACTGCGTGGGTGCCAATGCTGGGGGCGATTAGAGGAGATGCCATGAGGGCGGCTCGTTGGGCACGCCGGCAAGCAAGCACCGGGGGAGGAGCGGGGGGCTCACTTCGCCCTCCCTCCTCTGCTTCCTTCGCCGAGGGTAACTCGGGGACCGCCTGCCCGCCCCATGCGGGCGCCTCTCCCGCCTCCTGCTGGGCCTTGGGCGGCGTGTGCGGGTTCCTTTAAATGGCTTCAGCCAGAGCTGCCGCTGCCGCTGCTGCCTGCTCAGTCTCGGCTGTGATGTAAGAAGAGACTTTAGGTGTCTGCGCCGATCGCCTGACTTCCTCCAGCCCTTCTCCTCGGCTGCCGCTTTCCCTCGCCGTCCTTGGCTGCCCCGCTGCTGGGTGGAGGTGCTGAGCAGCCTCCGCAAGCCGGTCCCGACCTTCTTTCCCTGCCGAGCTCCGGCGGCTGCTGCAGGCGCCCTTGGCCAGGGCAAAGCGCGCGGCTCCTCTCTGCGCTCAGCCTTGGGGCGCGCAGGCATGGAGAAGAAGGAGGAGGAGTGCAGGGTGCTCTCGATCCAGAGCCATGTCGTGCGCGGCTACGTGGGCAACAGGGCGGCTGCCTTCCCCCTGCAGGTAGGTGGAGAGCAAGAGGACTGCTTAAGGGACGAACGAGGGCTCCGGGCGGCATTCTTGCCCACCTTCTTCCTCGCCACTTTGCAGCGCTTTCCCGCGCGCATCCTGGAGAGCGCCCGGGCAGGATGATAGTCGTAAGTGGCGGATTGCTCGCTGTGCCACTTCGCAAGCGGCCTGGCGACCCGCTTAACGGAAAGGCTGCTCTACCCCTGCCTAGAAGGAGCTGTGGGGTTTAGGCGCGCTGGCATTTTTTAACCCCCCCCCCCCTTTTAGGGCAAAGCTTTGCGAAGGTGAACTTGTACTTAGGAAGCGCTTACGTCGGACTGAGAGAGTTCAGGGCAAAGAAAGCTCTCGCCTCTTTACTGTGAATGGCATTTTTGTGCCTTCAGGCCGGTTCTGCTCCATAGCAGTGCCTGATGAGAAATGTACTTGGGGCCGAATGCAACAGCCCTTCTAAGTTCTGGAGGACATTGGAAGATGTCAGGGTCACGCTGACCGTAAGGACGATCTTTTTCAGCCTACTTTTAAACACAGCCTAAAAGCTTTCCAAGATTAACAGAACA
The DNA here is from genome assembly GCF_021028975.2 of Sphaerodactylus townsendi. Taxonomy (NCBI): domain Eukaryota; kingdom Metazoa; phylum Chordata; class Lepidosauria; order Squamata; family Sphaerodactylidae; genus Sphaerodactylus; species Sphaerodactylus townsendi. Next base: position 71,349,233 of record NC_059428.1, read on the forward strand.
GTTGCGTGAAGCTCAGTGGGTGATTCTTCAAAGAGCTGTAACATTAGAACAAATCTGGATAAAATATTTTAAAATTTGAAATCTGGTTATCTTCCTTCAGCAACTATTGTTTTATCTTGTTCTGTTCCTGTAGTTGTGCTGTTGATTAAGCAAAGAAACGGACTGGTGTGTTATTACGCTCAGGAAAAATTTATATATTTTTAAAATATATTATTAGAAAAATGTAAGAAACCACTTTTATGGCATGGGGAGGCAGTGAATGGATTTATGGGACATTATAGTCCCAGGTGGATCAGATTCTCCCCCAAGATACTGTCCAGCATGTTTCAGCATGTACCTTCAAAGCTTTTTGAAGGAACAAAATGAGTTACATATAACAAATGCTACATTGCACTTGGTATATTTTGTTCTTTATTCACAAAATATGGTGATAATAATAATCAAATCTAATAATCTAGCTCACAACCAATAATTTTCTAAACTAGAACTAAATTCACACTTGCCACAAACTTTTCAGCACCTTGTATAAACGGGAAAAACCCCAAAGCATTTTCTAGGGTATGTGTATAATGTTTCTACCATATGTGCTTTTTATTGATTGATGTTCAAGTAGCAAAGTTGGTTTACCTTCACATTCAAAATTTGGTTTCTCTTCAAAGCATATGTAATTTTGGTGTACTAGTTCAGCTGAGCACAAGTTCGTGGTGCCATTGCAGGTACTGAACACATGCCCAGTTGGGATATTTGGGTATCTTTCTACTGGTTACTTATGCTAATAGGGAGGGATAATATTTTCAGTGTGTCTGTTTTTCAAGATGCCTTGACCTGGATAGGCCAGGCTAGCCCAGTCTCATCAGATCTTGGAAGCTAAGCAAAGTTAGCCTTGGTTACTACTCGGATGGGAGACCATCAAGAAGTTTAAGGTTGCTATCAAAGAAAGGCAGTGGCAAACCACCTTTGATAGCTTCTGGCCTTGAAAATCTTATGGGGTTGCCATAAGTAGGCTGCAACATGATGGCACTTTTGATCACCCATTTTTCTTTAGATAAAAATAGCAATTTTAATAAATTTTAAAGTGTTTTTAGATCAGTAAGGTGAATGACCATGTAAAGCTTATCATGAAGCATTTATTTGATGTCGCAGGTCAGCACTGTTTATAGAAGTTGGAAATAGAATATATAGTTATCTTGAGTCAATTTTAGACAGGCACTGTTCAGTTGGAGCAGAGTGACAACAGAGGGTGGCAGCTTCTATTGCAAATAGCAGCAAAATATTCGTAATAGATTAATTTTTAAAAATCTATGGAAAGGTCTAACTCTGTCTAGGATTGCACTATTAGAGAGTTGCCACATCAGTATGCATTTTCTTGCCTTAACCTGTGTATATATCTCAGTTCTTTTGGTGAACTAGGATTTTTGACTGATAGGTTATGTGGGGGTCCCCAACTTTTTTGAGTCTATGGGAACATTTGGAACTCTGACATGGCGTAGTTGGTGGGGCAACAAGATGACTGCCACAAGATGGCTGCTGCAGGAGATGGAGCCGGCCACAGAATGATTTCCACAGTTTTACTTTGGTAACATAGCGTAGATCCTTGTGCTGTGGTGGCAGCTGCCTCCAAAGCAACATTTTTTTAAAAATCTGCACAGCCAAACAGAATCATTGCTAAACAGAGGCCCTTCCTGGATTCACCCACTTCCTAAAAAATTGATGGTGGGTGCCATGGCACCCATGGGCACCATATTGGGAACCTCTGGGTTAATCTTTGAGTTGAACATCATTGCACGTTATCTTCTTGCTGCTACTAGGGCTGATCTTCTGGAATTCATTCTAAGCTATCATTATGATGAAATGTCACCAGGAGAAAGTTGATATGGTGAAGATTAAGTATTTTACAGTAATTCTAGGGAGGGTTTTTAAAATATTTCTTGGTACTCTGGCAAGGCTGATAGGCATTTTGCATTTCTTGCCATAGATTATCCAATGAAATATGAGAGGTCTAAAAGTCCATTTGTACTAACAGAGTTTTAAAATGACTCAGGCATGAGATGAAAATAGTGTATTTCTGGTTATCAGTGACAGTGCTACCAAATAGTTGGCTGTGTCACTCTGACAAGCACTGCTCCCACGTTGATGATGGAACTGCAGGGGGAGCAGAGAGGGAATCACAAATTGAACAACAAATTGTAGCCTGTGACAATTGATTTATAGCTTATGTCCTCCTGATTTCACTTTGCCAACAGCCACTTGGCTTCAGCATTTTAACTGCAGAATAAGCCGTTGCTACTGATCAAAATGCACCCAATGTTCCTTTGTTTGCTTTTTCCATATGACCACTAAGGTCCCTGAGTATAAGAAAGACTAACCCAGATGTTCCCATGTAATCTGTAGTGTCTGTTACTTTAAACCAGGGGTCTTCAAACTACGGCCCTCCTGATGTTCATGGACTACAATTCCCATCAGCCCTGTCATTGGGCCATGCTGGCAGGGGCTGATGGGAATTGTAGTCCGTGAACATCTGGAGGGCTGTAGTTTGAAGACCCCTGCTTTAAACAAAGTAGTTTAAAAGATACAAAAATGTAGGCTATTGGAAAGCAAATTTCCCCTGATTTACGGTACTTTAAAATAGGAGACCATTCAAGGATTGCAAAGGCTACTAGACATGAGATTGAAAGTTGTACTTTAAATCCATTTTGGAGAGATCATAGCACAAAATAAGAATTACCATAGGAAATGATAATTATACGCATTGATATAACTGAATTTCAAGTTTATAGAGATGTTGCACAAGTTGTCTAGTTAATCCTTGTGACAAGAATATGGTAAAACAAGTCAATATTGTTATCTCTGTACTTCAGATATGGCTATGTAGCTGTTGTAGCTTGCCCAAGACCACTTACTTAGTTGCTGACTGAGATGATACTTTAGCCAGGAAACTCTCAGCCAACACTCCTTGTCATTATTGCATCAATTCCTTTTTCTAGAATCTTAATCTATCCCCTTTTCTACAATGTAAGTAGTTAACCCTATTCACAAATGTGTTACTGATTCAGATGTCTCTACTGATGGAATGAGTTCAACAATATTTCACTGAAGCCTTGACTATCAGTAATGTCCTCTCAAGCATCTTTCCAGATTCTTCTGGTTGCCATTTTGAACAATTGTGAATGAAATACAGGCAAAACTAGTTTCCCCTAAATAGTCTACACATTTCATTAAGATTTTGCTTTATTTATTTTCTCTGAATGACTTATAAGAATTTTGAGGGTTATTATTATTACTGATAGGAAGACACATGGGTTGAAAATTTGCTCTAGATGTTGCTGCTTTATAGGGGGAAGGAAGAAGAGTTTTTTTTTTCAACAGAGGGTAATCATCATGCAAGTCAGTGCTAAAGCAGACGTCAGAGCATGCCAGTATATGCTGTGATGCAATGTAGAAGCTGTGAAGCTAATCTGTGCTCTGTAGTGGCAGCTGTTTTTGATAGCTGAGGTAAGTAGTCTTTCTACACAGCGGAGGCTCTGCAGGCTAAATTGCCCTGAATCAGAAATGAGAGATGTTTCAGCGTTCTGACTCATGCTGACGTTTCACCTCTATTTATAGAAGGACATGAAAACTGTTTTGAAAATCAAAGTGAACTGTAGTAAAGAAGTTTTTAAAAAAATGTTAAGATATGAGAAGCTCATGTTTGTAGCCAACTGAAGGTGAAAAAGTATAAATTAAAACCAGTGTCTATGACTGAACAAACATATTGCTAAGATCAGAAATCAGTACTTTACGTAATCTAAGACTGTTTTCTTGCCCCCTATGTTGTATAGAATTTTGTATACACATACACACATTATCCCAAGCTTGGGTACTGGACAGTCTAGGAAGAATAAAAGGTGACATGAGGAAATAGCTTAAAGTTTAACATCTGACCTTGTTACAAAATGATATGTTTATTTACAATGCAGCAAAGAAGCTAAATATGATGGTGTTTGATCAGTAGCTTTGTAGTTTTCAAGACACAGAATCTTCACACAGTTTCTAAACTATGACAGTATTTGGTTATTATAAAACAGCATGCAGTTTACCATGATAATGCCTTATCATGCTTTATGGGTATTAGCAGTATGTGTCATAAATCTGCCAGCACAGGGAAGATCAAACTCTCTCTTTTTATTTTAGTTATTTTAGTTCACATCAGCACCTTAGGTTAAAAATGCAGTAACTGCCATCCCATGTTGAAAGTCAAATGGGAAAATACACCTTGGTTCTACTAATCAAGCAAAGGTGACCTAGGGAATTTGGCATCCAAAACTCTGAGCATGGCTACACAGCACTGATTCCTCATCTCATCTGCCTTTTTCCTCTTATCAGTGATGGAAATTGGGATTGCAAGTTATAATGCCCTCTGTTGCCCAATGAGAAAGTGTAGGAAAGTAAGCAAATGACAGGCATGTGCCTATTTGCTCACTTGTTGGCTCTCTGGGTGAACTACAGCAGTGGTGAGGAGCTGCCACTACCATGTGCTTATTTAGTCTCCTGCTTCCTCTCTGGGAAAGTGAGCAGATGGTAGGGAGGAGAAATTAGGGTTACCAACAGGCCAGGAGAAAAATGGCCTGGTCTTTAACAGATATGTTGTAATTTACAGGATTTGTTGTTTCCTTCCATGTAAGGAAAGCATTATTCACTCATTTCTACACAGTAGGCCTTACTAAAGGGATAGAATAGTCTTGTTCAGGCCTGTTAGTGACCCGAGGAGGAGGAGCCAAGGAAGGGTCTTCTCTTGAATGAGTCTTGCCAAAGATGCTGTAAAATTTATATCTTGCCTTATAGCAGGAGCCTGGTGGCTAACTAATTTGGAGGATAGTGGCTTTACTGAATTCAAAGGAAGGCACTTTCTTTACAAATCTTCAGTTTGAAAAAATGGCTTCATGGATGCTATCCTTTTGTAGCATCAAATGTTTATGCTTAATACAGTAATAGAGGTACTTCCATAAGGGTTCAGGCATTCAGAGAAAGAAACTTCAACCAATATTCCTAAGCAGTTTACAGATGTTATGCTTTTATTATCTGATATATATCTGAACAGTTGCTTTAAATATAGCTTCAGGTTTTCATTTTCTGTTTCGAATAAGGCGGTTGGCTCAGCTGATCTCCCAAGGTAACTTTGGCTGTGGGGTGAAACAAACAGGAAGTAGGGAAAAGCTCTTAGAAATTAAGACCAAACTAGGTAGGATATTGGCAGACCCTAATTGTGTCCCTCTTGTTCATATACAAGGTGGGTGGTAGAGCCCAATTTTAAAACCAGGTGCTGTTGCCCATATGCTTTTCTCATCTGCTGATTTCTGATATAACTGAGCTGAACCTGGAAGAAAAGCACCTGTCAGGAAAGGCTTTAGGGTAATAATGGCAGACACAAGGGGGGGGGGGCATGCTTTCTTCACCTGTGCACTCACTTTGTGGCTACAACTTAGACCACCTGCCCCACACCCTCTTGGGCCTCCAGGAAACCAGGTACTATCAAACAAAACACAACACTCTCCAATGGCCAATGTAGTAAATCAAATGCAGATAAATATAATCTGATAGGAAGTGCAACAGTGTAGTACAAACATACAAACTCCAGGAAACCAGTCCAGGACACCCCAGAACAGGAACCTCATCTGTGGTAGAAATCTAGAGGCAATTAGCACTATTCCTGTTCTAGTAGGATTGTGTAGCACAGTGATGGCGAACCTTTTCGAGACCGAGTGCCCAAATTGCAACCCAAACCCCACTTATTTATCGCAAAGTGCCAACACGGCAATTTAACCTGAATACTGAGGTTTTAGTTTAGAAAAAACGGTTGGCTCCGAGGCATGCGTTACTCAGGAGTAAGCTTGGTGGTAGTCGATGGGTTTGCTTTGAAGCAACCATGGAACTCTTCAAATCACAACCCTAGGAGCGTTTACTCAGAAGCAAGCCCCGTTGCCAGCAACCGAGCTTACTCCCAGGTAAAGGATCACGCTTTAGTTCTTCACATGAAAATCAGTGGGGTTTAACAGCGCTTAACAGGGTCACACTGCTTCCCCAAAACTAGGTCTTAGGTTTGATGCTAATAATCGAGCCCAGCGGCCCAGGCCAGCCTAAATGTGTGTGTGGGGGGGCAATTTCCCCCCCACATGATGAACTCTGCGCGTGCCCACAGAGAGGGCTCTGAGTGCCATCTCTGGCACCCGTGCCATAGGTTCGCCACCACTGGTGTAGCATAAGAACCAGTGCAGCAGATAAAATTGGAATTGGAATTGAGATACCACTCACAGCCTCTCAGAGGTCAAGTGAGAGGTCCAGGCCACTGTGCTAAGGTAGGTTAATAATAATATGCCCATGAGTCTGGTATTTCTATCTCATAAGTATGCTGGAATTAATTTCTTCTGGTCTTGCTAAATTCTGGTGGTTTCTTAATCATATGTAGACAAATCGTCTCTGTGTGTGGGAGCAGCCTAACATCAAAGTGATAATCCATGACAGAATTTGTGACACATTAATTTTTTTCTCAACATTTTTGATTGTCGTAGAAGGAACATCTGTTTAGTATTAACTGCATTCTTGGCCAAATGTGGATTAGAAATGTCCATAGTCCAGATATCCAAGTACACTGTAGCTTTGTTCTTAATATATGTCCCTAGACATAAGAACAGTACAATCTTTGGAATTTGTAATACAGACTATTATCCTTTAAATGCTGTGAGTTCTCCATGTATTAAAGATCACAAATATGTACCTTTGTGTTGCTTTTTCACTGTATGTCCCAATAAATACCGGTATCTTTTAAAACAAAAAGGGGGAGAGATAATTGTTTTATAAGCCCACACTCTGAGAACAGGATGAAGTGTGATGGATCAGGCTACACTGTCACCCAAAAGTCTTCCCGCAGGTCTCGTTGGCACAGCTACCACTTCCCTACACACATCCATCTGGATCAACTACTTAAGAGGGGCCATTGGTACTCATCAGAGGGTGACCCCCTCTCCTTGTTTCCGTCAGGCTTGGATTCTGGGGCAGAGGCTGCTTCCATAAGGGAGCTTAAAAAGTGTAAAAGCAACAGTAACGAGTGGATGAAGATGGCATCTTTACACCTTGTTGCTGTGCACTCACTCCTAATGCTGTTCCCCTGCTTCATCCTTCTCCCTGTTACTGTCTGTCCTCCTTGTACAGAAGTGGGGAGTTTAGCCTTTCCATCCTGGTGGCACAGCTAGCCTGCTCCCTGATCTAACGGTTGTGGGCAGAGCTTCCACACAGAAGTTTGGCCTCTGGCCACCCCTATTTTCCTTGTTTAAATCAGGTCGGAGGAGGTTTTTCTCAGGAAGCCTGACCCATGCTAAGAATGAAAGTGATGTTATACAGAAACTCCTAACAATGCATTGCATGCTACTCTCTGTCCAGGGGGGGAGGGGGGGATCTCTGTAGAAGCAAGTTTGAAGTTGACATTTACTATTAAGGAAAAGTTGTGGATGCACATACTTCTGCATAGTTTCATTTGTGTTTGCTAGAGTAACGTAGCAAGCAGTGTAGCTGAATCATTCTTAATATGAAGTTAAACTCCATTGCCAGGAAGCATAGGATTGGACCCTTGGATGTATTGGTTTTTCAAGAAGCAGATCAACATGCTGTTCACATATTGTTTTTGAAGCTGCACTGGATTTCAGAAGCAGTTTGCTGATGGGGTAGTGGGCTGCTGTTCCAGAAAAACAAGTGTAAAGTTCAGTTGAGTGGATGGAAGTGTTTGTATGTTTCTAACCAGTCCTAAAGCCAACAACTGTGTTTTCATGATGTTCACACTTTCAGATGTGATGTTTTCATTTGGGCCACATTTTACTTTCTGTTAACATATGCTGAGCAAGCCCCTGTTGAGACTCTTTGGACTATTATGATCCTCTGAAGGTCACAATGGAATATATGAATCAGCACTTGTTTCTACTACTAAGTTCTGAAATAACGAACACAATACCCGTTCCCACTGTGATGCATTATTGCTGCCTTGCTTGTATCTGTAAGACAATTGCCTATTCACTGTAATGCATTATTATCCAGGCAATATATCTCCAGAATCTTAATGAGTTTTCTGTGCATCACTGTATTCAATTCTCTCAAATAAGCCTGAACCATGTAGTTCCACTATATCAGTCTGATGCACTATGTTAAATAATGGAGAACAAAAGATATTAAATTACGTTGGACCAACTTGTGATTAGTTGACCTATGCTGCCCATTTATGTTCTGCTGTTCAGATTACTCTTATTTTAAAACAGTTTACCTGAGATGAAATTAGCATAGCATGGGTGAAAAGTTTGTCTGGCTCATTTTTCCTTCTCTTAGACCATTTGTGCACAGGGCTTCCCCTTGAGGCAAGCCCACCTTCACTTCGGGGAAGATTTTCAATTATGCAACAAGATTTGCGACATTTGCCCCCCCCCCCCCTTTAGCTCTTAACACCTGAGTCCTTCTACCTAATAGGACTCGCCACTCCCTCCCTCTTAGGGGAGGATTTAAAATTAGGGTATTTGGACGCCTCTTATTATTCTACTGCTGTTTTTTAAAGGTTTTAACCATATTTATTTGTACTGAGATTCATGTTGTACACCGCCCAGAGCCCCTTGGGATGGGGCGGTATAAAAGTTTAAATAATAAATAAATAAATAAATTATCTGAGTTTGATTTTCATTTACACAACTGTTACAACGTGACTGCACTTCTGATGAATGGAAGGATGGGTTTTCCCAATGTGGGCAAACTCCAACCTTTTCCTCTATTTCTCTGGGAATCTGAACTTGAATGAGTGCGCCATGCCTGCCTCGGGTTCCTTCCCCCACTTTCCCCTCCAACAGAGCAGTGTGTTCCTCCATTTCTCTGTCCACTCTCCACCTATTCTGCTGCCAGTTCCCTCATTTCCCTCCCAGCATTCCTCATTTGGTTGCTACTATTGTTGCATCCGTACAATGAGCAAATGCACAATCCCAAAATCTTCAATCTGTACCTTCTGTGGCCATTTGTATGTTCTTTTCTCTGTTTTCCCCATATCCATGGGCATCCCCTCCCATGTTTGCAAGACTGGATCCCCCCCCCTCATGCTTGATCTTGGTTTTGCAAAGGGGAGGGGAGAGAGAGCCAACAGGGTGCTTGTGAAGATGGATAGAGTTCTCTCCCCATTTGCAAGGCTGGATCCTGGCTTTGTAAATATTTGGAAGGCGGTGTTAGGGCTCAGCCTGGTCTGAATGGGAACCCCGGGAGGAAGACTCAGATAGAGAAGAGGGGACAGTGTTGGTTTCAGAATCTCAGGCACTACCTGTAGATGCAGAGACTGAGCAGCAAGAAGTTCCTGCAGGACCAGGTCCCCAGGCTCAGGCATCCCAGCCAGGTCCCAGCTCTGAGATTCCCCAGCAAGAGCTTAGCTCTGAGACTCTTCAGCCCCTTGATACAGAGCCAGAGGTGGCCCAGACCGCTCCTTCCCCTCCCCCCCTATCTCCAGAGTCCCAGAAGCTATGCAGGTGGAGACTACGTGCTAGCTTACAGCAAAGGAGATGCAGCAGCAGGTTAGCAGCTATGGGGCAAGCTAGAGTAGATGCAGTGTCTTTTCAGGAGCCAATTTGAGTAACCCAGCTGCAAGAGGTTATTGCACAAGGGAATGGTAGGCTGGCTATAAAAGAAGAAGAGTTTGGATTTATATCCCCCCTTTCTCTTCTGTAGGATACTCAAAGGGGTTTACAATCTCCTTGCCCTTCCCCCCTCACAACAAAAATCATGTGAGGTAGGTGGGGCTGAGAGAGCTCAGAAGAACTGTGACTAGCCCAAGATCACCCAGCTGGCGTGTGTGGGAGTGCACAGGCTAATCTGAATTCCCCAGATAAGCCTCCACAGCTCAGGCGGCAATCAAACTTGTCGAGTTTCCGCAGGGTCTGCAAAATGGACCTGTTCCGACAGGCATTTGACCAGCCAGGCTGAAATGTGCTTCCATCACCCCAGCTTCCGGTGGACGAGGGTGGGGGGTAGGGAGGGTTTTTATCGCCACCTGGGTTTTTTATAAATCTGGGACATGGTTTTATAATGAATTTTCTTGGTTTTAATGCTATATATATTGTTGTTATGCTTTTATTGTTGTGTGCCGCCCTGAGTCCTTTGGGGGAGCGTGGCTAATAAATCTAAAATATAAATAAATAAATATTAAAAAGGTGTCTTGTGCTACTTTAAAGGCTAGTCAATTTTATTATGACATACACTAGAGCCCACGTCATCAGATGCATCAGGTTAACCTGATCTGGTAAGATCTCAGAAACTAAGCAGGGTTGCCCTTCATTAAAGTTTTGACGATCAACCTCCAAGGAATGTCAGGTTTGTGACATGGAGGCAGGCAATGGCAAACCACATCTGAATATCTTTTGCCTTGAAAACCCTGCGGGGTCACCATAAGTCAGCTGTAACTTGATGGCAGCACATACACATAGCACAGAGAAAAAAATTATGAATATTTAGGTTGAAAACCAGTGAAATTCAAGAATTGCTGTTGGTTGAGTACAAAGTTCTGTTGTACACAAGATAAGCAAGTGACAATTCTTCAAAGTACTAGTAAGTGACAGCACCATCTTCAGACTTGTTTGCTAATTTAACAAAGCAAATTCATCAGAATTTCAGTTTCTTGAAACGTGTTTTGGGAATCAGGTGTTAAGTGACATTTTGAACTTGCTGATTTTTATTCTTAAATTCTCTTTTGCCCTTTTTTGTGTAAGGAGTCTTACTTTTAAAAAGTATTTTGAAAATGATAATTTTTCATTTTTTCCCTCTACCATCATTCCTAGACTTGTGACATAGACCAACTCTATTTGTATCCAAAATGAGTTGTTTTAGGATCAAAAGGATAAAAATATGGCATATTGATTTACAATTTGTATTCAAATATTTGCAGTAGCTGAACAAATTACTATCATGGCACACATTATTTATTTATGAAACCATGTCCTTGTGGGTCATATTGTTTCATTGACTTTAAGTAGTGGAGAGGTATAGTTTGAAATTATGCCCTACCTGTAGTGAAGCAGGCCTTGGATTATGTCACAATATATTTGTTCATTGTTGAAGGGCCTTAAGTTGCTGTGTTGGTGGTATTCTTTTCTTTTAAATTTGAATCTGAAAAGACAACTGGGATGAGATTTGATCCCAAGCAAGGTTTTCTAGATGGGTTTCTGCTTTTCCAACTATTAAAATTTTCTCTTCCCACTCATGTTGGACATACAAAGATACAACATATTAATAAATGTAGGTCCCTCTTGCTGCTTTTTATAGCCAGCAGTTTTCTATTTTTGGCATCCTTCAGAGTGATACCTAGTCATTTTTTAAAAGTGTCCCGATTTCATCATTTGAAAGTTTCTGTTCTGACTTCTGTGCTTAGAATGAAAATTTTTTAATGACCATGCATTTAAATGAAATAATGTTCAGGCGAGCAGTGACCATTTTCCCTACTCCAAATCTGGAGAGAGAGAGAGAGAAGAGAGAGAGAGACTGGCTGCAGATATGTCTTTAGATAAAGAATTTTACATTGCACTATTAATCTTGTTTGACAGTTTGACACTGAAAAAAAATACTTTGTCCCAAATACTAAGTTGTTGCTGTTTAATAAAAAAGAAGTGTGTGTCTCAGTAATTATTGTTGCTTCAAATTGCAGTAACTTACAAAAGGATCTGCATGCTTTACCCTAACATTGCTGGTTTCTCAGTAAACAAATATAGTGTTTTTTAGATGTATCCTCTTAAGCACATGGAGTAAAGTGCTGAGGTGGCTTTTAAAATTATGGAAATATCTAGCAGAAATGCTGTCAGGATCATGCAATGTATATCAAGCAGGAGAAAGCTGTAATGTATTACAGTTTTCTATATCCTGGAATCCAAGGTTAAAGTTTGTAATGAATTATAAAACAAGCCAGATGCTATTGATTTGATTTGGCAAACAAGGGGGAGCAAATGAAGAAGAAGAAGAGTTGGATTTGTATCCCCCCTTTCTCTCCTGCAGGAGACTCAAAGGGGCTGACAAACTCATTTCCCTCCCCTCCCCACAACAAACACCCTGTGAGGTAGGTGTGGCTAAGAAAGCTCAGAAGAACTGTGACTAGCCCAAGGTCACCCAGCTGGCATGTGCTGGAATGTACAGGCTAATCTGAATTCCCCAGACAAGCCTCCACAGCTCAGGTGGCAGAGCGGGGAATCAAACCTGGTTCCTCCAGATTAGAGTATACCTGTGCTTAACCACTACGCCACTGCCTTTTTGTTTTGAGCTGGCTTGCTATAGATATGCAAGTAGCAAGTATAGCCTAGCTAGACACCAAGGATTTGGACTTCCAACAATGATGCCCCTGAAAAAGCACAACTGTGCACAATTCGCCTCAGGCTTCTTTCGTTGCTCCCCAAGTATGAGCCAGAAATACTCCTATTTCTTTATGTGTCTGTTCATCAAGAAGACACGATAACACTGTATAACTGTGTGTGAAGGACAGCTACCTGGAAACTTATTCTGGCTGCTTCCAGCCCTGCTGACATCATCTATGAGTGATGTCACTGAACATTTATGAATGGGAAGCAAAGGCTTGAAAGACAGAAGTTGAGATAGATATGGTCTACCTGATTTCAATGGGATGTTAAATGTAAATGTTTGCTAGACTGTTAGCTAGGTGTGTTTATGCAGATATGGTACTTGCATGTACTCCCCACCCCAAACTGAAGATTGGAGACACTCATGAAACTAGCTCATGAAGGAGGGAGAAATATAACTATTCCCTTCTTCCTTATTTATGGTGCCATGTCACGTATGTTCTTTTGTGGAAAATCCACCTCCATGAGCCTTGTAGGATGCATTCCATCATCATTAGAAATCCTATACAATTTGGTGACTGTTACAGAGAAAGTTAATATCGTTTAAGTGTTAGAGTTTCTGGGAGTTAATGGTCAGTATTTAGCAGTAGTTTCTCTCCTGATAAGCCAGCATCTGTGGCTGGCATCTTCAGAGGATCCTCTGAAGATGCCAGCCACAGATGCAGGTGAAACGTCAGAAGAGAATGCTTCTAGAACACTGCCATACAGCCCGGAAACCACACAGCACCCAAGTGATTCCATGAAAGCCTTCGACAATACAAAGTTAATATCATTTAGATTCCACTGAAATTAAACAGTAAAGTCACTGGGGCTTGTGTGGCTTTTCATTAGAAGAAGTATTTAATAGGTACAATGGCCAGGATCCAAAGGTCTATGCAGAGAACCATCTGCATGCACCGAGGCTTTTCTGATTCCCTCTTCCCAGTGCAACTTTTCATGCCTCCCCAAAAGCTATTCCTTAAGGTTAGAGGACTCTCCTTAGCAGGATTTAGTGGGAGATGCGGCCTAGAGATGCGGCCTATCACCAACCTCACCAAGCTACCCGAATGGACTTTCTGCTTTCATATGAGACTGGAATGGACAGTAGGTCCTATCTAACAATATTTGAACTCACATATAGGCCCTCTTTCTACTTAAAAACTGTTTAGATTCACTCAGACACTGATAAATGAGGTAATTTAAACCTGCTGTTATACAGCCATTAAGTATTGTGGTTTACTTGTTTGCCTATCCGTATCTATTAGAAATTGCACTAATGAGTGCTTCTTGTTTCTAATGACTATTTAATCAAAGCAAACAATTCAGTGCAATGTACAGGTTTTTTTCTTCAATAGTTCCATTTTGTCTTTAAGAATACATGCTTCCATTTGGGGTTTGCTGATTTTAAACTGTTATATCTTCTATCAGTTCCTTCGTCATCCTTGCTGCTGTTGAAGATCTTGATACTTCTGCATTTTAAATGACTACTGCTTCTGCTTCTGCATTTTAAATGACTACTGAAGAAATACAACTTGCATGAAATTAAATAAAATGTATGCTTCTTTCAGTACTGCTCAGAGCACATTGACTTCAGAAGTGTATAAAGTCATGAGTGTGTGTGTGTGGCACACAGTATGTTCAGAATGTAGCTAAAGGGCATTCATCATATTTCAGAAACCTATGAAGCCCTCACTGGTGATATTCATGTGGCCTTTGCTGCCTTTATCAGGCAGTGACTATAGGAACTGTTTGCTTCAGTGAACCGTGACAAACGATTACCAGCTTGAATTCTTTCTTCTTCAATTAAACTGTGTGAAACGACCATATGGATCCAGTTTTATAATTATTTGGTAATTCCATTCAGGCTTTTAGCTGACGTACAGTATTTTAATTGCTCACAATTAGAGGTCACAAGCAAAGAAGTTATATCCAAAGTCACTAACACATGGAGCTTTTTGAAATATATTAATATCAACAAGTATTTCAAGAGTGCTTTTTTAAATAAAACAACTTTCAGGAAAACTTTAACCCTTTGGCAATGATTTATGTTGAAATATTATTGAAATCAATGGAGCTGGCATGATTTGAGACTGACTTGTCACATTGATTTCAATGGCACAATGGATTTCAATGGTTCATCTCTGCTGTCAATTTTTTTTAATAAGTTGGCAGGGAGGCCTTGCCCAATTTAGGTTAAAGTGCATTCTATTAGGGCTTAGGGCTCATCAGCACATTCCTGGGGAATGTTGATCCTCAAGACATCTCTAAGGTGGTTACTTGGTCAAATCCATTGATGTTCCTGAATAACTGCTCCATAGATATAAACTCCAGGAGTGATGCAACTGTGGGAAAAAGCAGTGTTACAATCATTGTTTCATTGACTGGCCCACACCCAACTCCAGAGTAAGTGAGTTTGCTAATCTCCCATGTGGGGCTGCACTGAAGACACAATGATGACAACAGTGTTGTAGTTACCTATAACTTGTTCATTGCGTGTCCTCTGTGCAGGCACACATCCCTCCCTCCTTTCCGTACTCTGGACATATTTGGCCTGAGATGTAAGCTCCATGCGGCAAAGGGAGAACTGAGGGAGAGGAGTGTTCCCTTCTCCATCACATGACTGTTTGGGCTGTAAAGCCTTATCTCAAAATGGAGAATGGGGGAGTGCTCCTCAAGAGTTAGAAACCTTCTAGATTGAAGCTTAATAGTCCATGGCTGGCCTGCACTTGCACAGTTCCCGTGTGTGTTTGCTCAGAAGATACTCAATGAACAACAGTTACAGGTAAGTGCATTACTGTTGTATGCTGCAGTTTGCTAATGTTTTATGAGTGAACCCATAGGCAGGAGTCTTACTTTGGCCCAGCCTGGTCACATGGCTTCAGTTTACATAAAAGAATTACCTTGTCATGCCAAAGGAAGAGACAATCTCCCCACCCCCTGCCCCAGTACAACACGACTAGCAAAAGCTTCAATTAACCTGCCAGAAAATTGCCTGAAAATGGATCATACACAATTATTTCTGCATCATTACTATTGTCTCCCTATGACTCACTGTGCTGTATATAGTAACTTTTCTTTTGAGGAGATCATTTTATTTCTACCAGGGGATATTTGAGAGCAAATATATTAAATGTCAGATTTTTCTGTCATATTCATGCAGACTTTCTTTAGCAATGGATGAAAATGTGGTATGAGTCAAACATCAAATATAATCCATTTACTGTTATCTCAGTTTATTAAAAGTCATGCTAAAATGCATAACCTCCTTTGCTACACACTGTTGTACTCTTTCCCGTCAGTTGTTTTCATGGACAGATCTTTTTGTGCTTTCAGCCTGTAGGATTTGGCAGTCGGATCATCCAGAGGAATGTTGTTTATTCCATTCTTTGCTTTTTATTTTTGCAAAATGTTAACATTGGAAACCAGACCTGGCTCTGATCTTTGTGATGCTCCAAAAGTGGATCTAGAAAATTGTGCAGTCACGTTGTTAGGGTTAAGTAACAGCCACAGTATTATTATAGGAAAATACATTATTTTTGCTGGAGTTCATACTGTTTTTTTTCATATAAAAAGCAAGTTTTCTATTTGCCACTTTATTATTTTCTCTGTCATCTTTTTTCTCTTCAGCAGAACTTTTTTTAAAGGTTTGATTTAATTATCCAACTTTTACTTTCAAAATATAGTATGGTACTAGTTGTACCACAGGTTATGTTCTTTCCTGAAGCATCAAGGAACATTTCTATTGATAGTTATTTCCCTTTTTATGTTTCAGGTTTTGGGGTTTGAAATTGATTCTGTGAACTCTGTCCAGTTTTCAAATCACACAGGTATGAATATATATTTGTAATATATTTAAATAAGTTTATGAATTATTTATGGATTATTTAACATGGCCAAACTGTATAGGATGCTGGAGATGTAGTATCAGATATTCAAACTGCAGAAAGTAGTAACAAGGGTATTATTGATCAAAGCCACAGGGAAGGGGCTATACCCCCAGATCAGGGGTCGGGAACCCGCGGCTCGCGAGCCGCATGAGGCTCTTTTGTGCTTGTACTGCGGCTCCCGGCGTGGCTGACCCTTCTTGGAGCCTCGCAAGCTCCTGTTGGCTCGCAACGCTTGACTCTGCGCCACGGCTTCTCTGATCCCTTCTCTGCCCTCCCGCCACGGCTAGGAGTACTGAAAATTCCCACTCTCCCGTTGTCCGCCTCCAGCCACCTCTTCCCTCCCCTTCTCTCCATTGCGGCCCCCTCCCTTCTGTTCTCCTCCTTACATGCTTTTCCTCCGGGCAGCTGCCATGCCCTCTCTTTCTGCCGTGCTCGCCCTGATTGTTTACATCAGGCCGTCCCCACAGTTGCGTGTTTCGCAGAGGGGCGGGGGTTGAAGAGCCGGGCGTCCTCGGCAGATCGGGAGAGTGCCCGCCCCCCTGCCTCACCGGCAGTCCTGTTGTGTGATTATGAGACCCCCTTCCCAGACTTGGGGAAGTCTGGAAAGGGGGTCTCATAATCACACAACAGGACTGCCGGTGAGGCAGGGGGGCGGGCACTCTCCCGATCTGCCGAGGAGCCCCGCAGACATGACCAGAGCCAGCCCCGCCCCCACCCGGCGCCAGGACAGACACCCGACAGGGAAGCGCCCTGTGGAGCTCACTGCCGGGATGGACAGCCGGCCGAGGAGTGCCCCATGGATGGGGGAGGATGCGGCGGGGGGACCGGGCTGGCACCGCTGCCCAGACGAACCACATGTCAGCCCGGCTGTAGAACAGCTGCAAAGCCTCGGCCGAGGGCAGGGCTGTGAGCAGCCGCTCGGGGCGAGAGGGATTACAGAAGGGATAAAAGGGGGTGGGCTGAGCAGGCAGAGAAGGTGGTGGTTGATGGTTGATAGTGGTTGATGGAAACGGGTGGGAGGAATGGTGGCGAAAGGTTGGGAGAAAGAGAGCGCGACGGACGGAGGAGGGAAGGAGGGTTTGGCAGGACAGGTGTTAAACCAGCCTACGGGAGGAGGAGAAGCAGGGAGGGTAGCCTTGAAGGACGGAGACAGAGGGAACAGTGGGGAGAGGGAGAGGGAGAGAACAAGGAGGCCGCCTGACAGGGTGCGGGGTGGGGTGGTCACCCAGACCCGGCGGTGCTCGGCTCTCTCTACCTGGTTCTTAGGCCAGCTGTGGCTGCAAAGACTGTCCCAGTTAGTCCACTCCCCAGAGAACGGGAGTGAGGCTGGGGTTTCCAACACCCAGGTAAGGGAATGTGGGTTGGCACCAGGGCATCCAGCAGGGACCCTGCAGGGGGACCAGCATAGAATGTGTGTGGTTATGAGAATGAATTCATACTTAATTTGTAGTATGTGTCTGTTGCAAAATATGTATCCCTTGCTAGACACGCACAAATCACTATTACAACTTACAGTCTTATGGAGAACTGAATCAGGGCCATAATGTATTTTAATGCTCCCAAAGATTTTAGAGAGTTTTAAGCACATCAAAGCAACACACTATAATTGTTTATACAAAGTGTAAAGGTAAAAAAAACAATATATACAGTGTTATCTTAATTTTAAATGTCAAAAAGTATTTGCGGCTCCAAGTGTTTTATTTTCCGTGGAAAATGGGTCCAAATGGCTCTTTGAGCGTTAAAGGTTCCCTACCCCTGCCCCAGATATTTTAAGCACTGGGAAGGAAAAGAGATGGGTACATTAAAGCATGGGCAACATTTAAAAATAAATAAAGATAATGGTATCCAGAGTAGAGGTAACCCCATCTTCTGGAGTCCAAGCATGTAGTTTAATTGCAAAAACCAATTGCACCCAGTCCTGATCTGTACTGGATCAGACCTTGCTCTGTATCAGGCCAAGATTTGTCATACAATGGAGCATCCTGTGTAGCGTTTTGTCTCTTGCAGTGGCCAGCCAAGATCCTTACAAGTTCACTAGCAGAGCATGGATAACTTTTTGATGTTTGTCCCCAGCATCAAACTGCAAAATATTGAAATAAGTTCTCAGTGTTGTATATTGCTAGGTGAAGAACAATTTCTCTTGGTGATTCTGTCTTAGAATAAATAGGCAGTGAGACATTTCAGTGCTTGGACATCCACAGGTGAAATCTGTGTTTGAAAATTTAAGGTGAAGTTAGTTTGCACCAAACTGTTAATGGAAGGCCTACCTGAGTTTGCCTGGAGACACTGTATGCAAGGTCAGGATTGCAGTAGTGCTTAAAAGTCTCAAGCTGGGTTATATAAGCAAAGCCTAAACAAAGTAATAATTGAACAGAGGCTGCAGTTCATTTGCTTAGGCTACTGTTAATTTGAGGGATCTGCCTTTGGAAGCTGAAAGCCTTAGGCTCATTCCACACATGCAGAATAATGCACTTTCAAACTGCTTTCAATGCTCTTTGAAGCTGTGCGGAATGGCAAAATCCACTTGCAAACAGTTGTGAAAGTGATTTGAAAACGCATTATTTTGCGTGTGTGGAAGGGGCCATAGATTAATTTTAATTACTCAAAGACTTCAGTTTTAATTTTGTTTATAAACTCTAGAAATGTGTTAGGAAATTTTTCTTTGAAATAGAATATTTCTGGTTAACACGATCAATGTACACAATAACAAATGTAAATCACTTTCCTAGGGCACTGAAAAAGGTTTGCAGCAGTTGTATTTCAACTACATACGTGAAACACTTTAATCTGAATGTAACCCTATGTCAGTGGGCAGCCCCTCTCCAAGATCAGGATGGCTAAAGAACAGTGGCGTATCCAGAGGCGTAGCTGGGCCAGAGTGCGCCTGGTGCACACTCTAGCTTTTTTGCCCCACCCCCACCCCCCTTTGCGGTGCCCCCCACACTTACTTTAGCAATCCGAGCAGACTGGAAAAGAGGCCTACCTGTTCTCTTTCAGGCTGCAAACAACCTGGTGGGAACTACATTTCCCAGGGTGTCCTCTCCAGCTTGCTCCGTTTGTTAAAGTAAGGGGGGGTGTCACGGGGGGCGGGGGTGAGCTGAGTGGCTGACCGACAAGGGGGAAGGGGGAGTGGTCAGGGAGAATTTTCTGCACCCCACATGACCCAAAGCTGTGCGCCCAGTGCGTGGCGCACCACACCCTGGTAGCCCCGCCGCTGGGCGTATCAGCCTGGGACAGGGGGTAACTTCTAATCCCGGGCGCAACTAATCTTGTCATGTGGGGGGTGGAAAATCGGCTCCCCACGTGACCAGATGCCATATGATGGCCAGGGGCAGGACTTGGGGAAGTGGCCCCGCCCCCATGCCCTGTCCCCTGCCTCTGTGACTATAAAAGCACATCTCCGGAGGCTGGCAGTTGCTTCTGCTCTCCCCAGGCTCTGGGAAGGGCAGAAGCTGGACTGCGGGGAGGGAGGGGGAGAAGGGAGGGAGTGGGGCTCCACCCCTGAGCCCCTGCCCCAGCCCCTCCCCCAGGCACGGGGGCCCCCAGAAAAGGTTTGTCTCCAGGTGCCATTTTCCCCCCAACACGCCTCTGCTAAAGAATATTGCTGTATGAACTACTGCACATGTTCAGCAGCGGCATTGCTCCAGGAACTGTCCTTTGTTTATAATATGCTGTATCAGGACCAGTTCTTTATTTTTAAGAGCTCTGCTATGGGCAGTGGCGTAACTAGGCAAACTGGAGCCCTGGGCAAAACCTGCATTTGATGCCCCCCAGGCGCGTGCCCAATGCAATGTGCACCCCCCCTTGTAGCTACGCCCAGTGGCGTATCCAGGCAAACTGGAGTTTGGCGCCCCCCATGGGCAGCCACCCTCCCCCACTGTGACCAAGCAATGATTTTTACACCAGGTTGTTTCAAAGTCACCATCACATTATAGAACATGCCCCAACTCACAAATCTGAGCACAGCAATAAGCCATGCCACACAGCAAAAATAATTTTTTGAAAACATTTTCAAAATGCTTTCAAAATGTTTTATTACTGCTATGAAAACATTTTATAGTGTTGTATCCAGTACCCCCAATTGGGGGAAACAGCATCACTTTCAATGTTTCAAAGGAGAATCTGGGCTCCCCAGTTTAAACAAGTGATGCTGGAATCCACCCCCAAACAGCATCATTTTCAATGGTGTTTAAACTAGGGAGCCAGATTCTCCTTTTAAATCTACCTTCAAGGGAGAATCTGGGGTTCCCAGTTTAAACAACATTGGAAGTAATGCTATTTTGGGGTTGATTCTCCCCCACCCTGAAACAGCATCACTTTCAATGTTTAAACTGGGGACCTCAGATTCTCCCTTTAAATCCATGTCAAAGGCGGGGGGATTTAAAAGGAAAATCTGGGGAAATTTGGGGTATGCCTGCTGGCAGGGGTGCAATTGTTAAGCGAGCAGCACCAAGCTTTCATGGTATCTTTAGGAGACTCCCCTAATGATACCACCAAGGTTTGGTGAAGTTTGGTTCAGGGGGTCCAAAGTTATGGACCCTCAAAGGTGTAGCCCCCATCTTCTGTTAGCTCCCATTGGAAACAATGGATGATGGGGCACCCCCTTTAGGAGTCCATAGCTTTGGACCCCCTGGACCAAACTTCACAAAACATGGGTGGTATCAGTAAAAGATTCTCCTGATGATACCTCCCAGGTTTGGTGAAGTTTGGTTCAGGGGGTCCAAAGTTATGGACCCTCAAAAGTGTAGCCCTCATCTCCTATTAGCTCCCATTGGAAACAATGGGGGCTGGGGCACCCTCTTTGGGAGTCCATAACTTTGGACTCCCTGAACCAAACCTCACCAAACCTGGGTAGTAGCATCAGGAGAGTCCCCCAAATAATCCCTGAAATTTTGGTGCTGCTAGCCTAAAAACTGCGCCCTCTGCAGGCCACAAATGGAAAAACACTGAAAATACAAAAAATCCCACAAACAAACCTGCGCCCCCCACAGGGCTGCGCCCAGGGCAACTGCCCACTTTGCCCAATGGGAGGAACACCTCTGGCTATGGGTCTTGAACATGTTTCCTGGGAATCTGTAGATGTCAAGCCGGAGTTCAGTCAGAGTGTCATAGCCATCCTTGAACTCTGGCTACAGAATGAATGTCAAGGATAGAATTTAATAGATTAGGTCAGGTTGCAAGGTATGGCTCCTATAAGAACTTCTCAGTCCAACTGACTTTGAGAAATGAAGCAGTTTACTGCCCAGCACAGATGTGAGCCACTCAGCCTCTTCACCTTTTACCTGCGCCGTCTCTTTTCAAACCCAGCATTTGGCAGAACCATGTCTTATCTGGCCCATCTTGGGCTTTCCAGAGTCCCTGGACCATGCTTCCCTTTTTGAATCAGCAAGAACAGATCTGATAGCTGTTAAGGATCTGGAATAGGACAAACATAGATTTAGCCACTGGGAACAAATGTTTTAAATTGAAAAATAAATAAATTTACATAATCAGAGATTAATTTAGAGCTGAATGTTAAGAAGTTAAATCAACTCCAATGAAACACACATAAATATGAAAATATATTGGTTTTAAATTGCTATTTTTTCATAGCCAAATAATACATGGAATAATGTATAGCAGTCCATAATCTTTCCAGCCAGTCAGGTTTATATCATGTGATGTCATGATTCTAAGGAGCCAATCAGATCTGGCTATGAATTAATGCTCTTGTGGATAAATACTGCTTGTGGTGGGTTGCCAAGGAAGGGATATGATGTTCTTATGTTTCCAATAAAATTAGACCTTTGCTCCCCAGGTTGCTGCATTGTGGCAAGTTCCTTGATTTCCCTGACTTCACAAAATGGTTGAACGTTTTTGCCACCACTCCCCAAAATGAAAGGTTATTTGGTAGTTACAAGTTTTTTCAAAAATTAGCCCTTCCTTTCTACCCCTTTTCAGCTGTACTCATGATGGATTTGGCATCTATGTTCCTATTTGTTTATTTATCACATTTATTTATCAAATAAACTTGTTTTATTCTTACAACAGTGTTGTGAAATAGGTTACCAGTGGTGGCGAACCTATGGCACTCCAGATGTTCATGGACTACAATTCCCATCAGCCCCATGCTGGTAGGGGCTGATGGGAATTGTAGTCCATGAACATCTGGAGTTCCATAGGTTCGCCACTGTGGGGTTAGACTGATAATGGTCTTTGCACAGAACACAAATAAACGCAAAAAAATTTCCTCCATGAGTTCCACATGGCTTTTAGTCCAAAATGTTTTATTTCCTGCCTGAAAATGTTTCATTGGCATGCTGTTCCCTAGCAATTCTTTTTTGAAAACATTTTGAAAATGTTTTCACTTGCTGTACAAGCTCTTTAAATCGTTTCCCGCGCCTCTCTGCAATCCCTGGACTTCCTCATTGGCACCATTTTCTGAGCTTGAGCCAGCTATCTTGCACTGTATTTTGGTCAATTTTTTTTAATTTGGGGGGTCATATCTACATAGCTACATGGACACAACCCCTAGAGAATCGCAGCATGAGGCTTTGAAGCTTTGTCGTTATGAATATAAGAAGTTTATTAAACTGAAATGACCTCAAAATGGTGACCAGGAAGCATGTTTGATGGGGTGAGTGCGGACAAATGGGGGATGTTGAAAATGTTTTGTGGATAGGACTAATAGCTTGCCTGAGGTGACTCAGTGAGTCTCATACCAGTGCAGGCCATTTTTTCTCTTTTTACTAAAACCAGCTGTCCATGTAAATGATGTAGGGCATATGCGAAGTTCAGACAACTTTCAAAGAAATTGGTTCATTCTGAATCCATTTATTTTCTTTTAATCTTCGCATGGCCCCCCCCCCCCCCCCGACCACCTACTAAATCACCTTCTGACTAACAAGGTGATTTTTTCCAGCAAGAATTTCTGTTCTTAAACTCATGAAAAGGAGAATTATTCTATACCATTTATAAGCTGAGAAACATGTTCTGTTTAATCATCCTGAAATACAGGGCCCATTCTAAGCTGAAGCCCCCAAGGAACCCTGTTGTTGCCTGGTAAAGAGTATTTACTTTGTGATTAGAGTGAGTGACTCACCTCTATACGACACTGTGCTTCATGCACAGAATAAAAGGAGCTGTCATACAGCCTACGTAGATGCTCTTTTTTTGAAAGGGGGGAAAGTGTTGCAATTTGTCACCCTCTCTAAAGTATAAGAAAGTACATGTTGCTGTTGGGGCTTCATCTGAGGGGAAGAGGGAAGTACCCTATAGCCTTTGTGCCTGATCTGAAGGATTTTTTGCATTTAACATGTACCGTATATACTCGCATATAAGCCGAGTTTTTCAGCCCTGTTTCAGCCTTGAGGAAGCCTAGCCAGCCGGAGGCAGAGGGAGCACCTTTTTTGGACAGTGACTCCCCCTGATGTCACTGCACAAATAAGGAGCTCCCTCTGCTTGCAGGCTGGCTGGGCTTCCTCAAGCCCCAGCTTCCCACCCTCGGCTTATACGCAAGTCAATAAGTTTTCCCAGGTTTTGGTGGTAAAATTAGGTGCCTCGGCTTACACACGGGTTGGCTTATACACGAGTATATACGGTATATAATATATTTGCTCCCTACACTTGAAATTGTTCAAAGCAAAGTCAGTTTGATGTTTTTAAGGCAAGTCATTTCTCAGTTTCACAGCAGAAGATAATATTGATCCAGATGTAGTGATTAAGAGCAGGAAGACGCTAATCTGGAGAACCAGGTTTGATTGCCACTCTTCCACGTGAGCTCAAACTCTTATCTGGTGAACTGGAATAGTTTCCCTGCTCCTACACATGAAGCCTGCCGGGTATCCTTGGCCTAGTCACAGTTCTTCAAAACTCTGTCAGCCCCACCTTCCTCACAAGGTGTCAGTTAATGGGGAGACAAAGGGAAAGAGTTTGTAAGCCACTTTGAGACTCCTTACAGTTGAGAAAAGTGGAGTATAAATCCAAACTCTCTTCTCCTTCCTCTTGAACTTCTCACTGCTGAATTTGTTGTCATCTGTGGCAGAATGGCCCTACTCTCCGTGACTCTCCAGGATGTCTAGGCAACAGCAGCCACCTGAATCTCTATCTGGCTGTGTCTTGGTTTCCTGGTTTGCTTGACCCTTGGAGCGGTTTTCTTTCCCTCTTTTGGTACCACCAATTGGTTATTTTAAGGAGATCTAAAATGAGAAGGCTAAACTTCTCCTTCCTGAAATAAGCGTCAGTATTTGAATCTTTGTTTCCCATCGTAAAAGGTTAGTGTGTTGACCCACTTACTGCTTGCCCAGAACCTCCTGCCATTCATTCTGGGATACTGTGTCCTTGAATGCTCTGTGGATGCTTTCCCCCCTTTTCTAAAGAACTCTGTGTTCCAGTGTTTATTCAGTAAGCATTCTTTGCACCAATTGCATGCATGTTCAAACTATTATACTATCAGATGTCAAAATGCAAATATAGTTATGGAATGTGTTGTCAAGGTAACAGCAGGAAGCTACACATTTGTGGCCTTTACACATTCCATTCCTGACTGGGAGGGCACCTTATGAGTACACAAATGCAGCATCCAGATTCAGGCAGGCATCTGGGGTGACAGGCAGCAAGCACAAGCCAAGGAGCAGTCCAGGGTCAGCAAACAAGTAGTCAAAAGTTTAAACACCAAAACAGAATGACAGATCCAGAAAACACAAGCCACGTCACAGTCCAAGGTCAGGGGTGAATCCAAGAAACAAAGCCCAAATCCAATCAAACACATAGTTCTAAGGGACAGAGCAACAGCAGGTATATAAAGGTCGTGACCAAGTTATTTACACTCTAGTTCACTGTTTCTGTCTGCTTTTTTCAGAGAAACCTTGATCAGGAGCTACTGCAACTCCTCAACCTGCTGAGTCATCCACTTACCTCTGGCAGGTGCCACTTATCACTGGCTGAGTAGCCTCTGTGGCTCTCAGCCCTGATCCTGTGGTGACTCAAGCTCTCAGGTAGAGGTTGATGGGTGCTGGGCTGCCAACCATGAGCTATGGCGCCATTCCTGCACCTCTCTACAAGGCTTTCTTTTCCAGTGTTCCAAAGCCTTGGAGGTGAGGCTGATGGCTGCAGTGCTTCTATTTTGGCCTTGGGAGTGGAACTGGGAGATTGAGCGTGTGTAGCACACACCCTGAGACTCCTCTTCTGCACCAGATGGGGCTTCTGTCTTGTGTGGAGGGTCTTCCTGCAGCTTCCAAGGCCTCGGGCGATTTCCTCTGTCTCTTCCCTATCTGAGGAAGCATTGGCAGGTAGACTTACGACATGCAGTCTTGCGGGGTGGGTGGGAGGGTGGGTAATGCTTCCAGAAGTGTGGGAGAGAGAAAGTCTACTTTGAATGAAACTAGCTTGGATCTTTACTGAAGACAGAAAAACAGAAAGGCAAGCAAGCAAGCAAAGAAAGGAGGACCCCACTTGCCATTACTAAATAAATAATGAATCTATTAATGTTGATTTATATTCTCTGGAAAATAAAAGTATTGAATAGAAGTATTTGTTTAATTTGCCTCTAGCTTGTTTAACTAGAGGACCTGCCACATCCAGCAGAAGCAGTTCTAATTGTGCTTGTGGCATTATGAGAGTTTATATGTTTTTGATACATCATCTGTCACAATCTACACTTTTTTAAACCTTTCATGTCATGAACACAGAACAAGAATTGAATGAAAATAATTTAACCCTTGAGTTTTTTTCAGTTTCACCAATGTGGTGTTGTGATGGAATGCATGGTGCGGGGAGAGGCGGGGGAGACCTGGGTTTAGATCCCTATTTTCCATGGAACTGGGTGGCCTTGTGCCAGTTGCTCTCTTTCAACCTAACTTACATCATAGGTTTGTTGCGATTGTAGAATATAGGATGAGACAGCCATATATCACCCTAACCTCACTGAAGGAGGTGGAGGATATTCAGTAAATATTGGGAAAATGTGGATGTGGTTGGTGCTTTCATAGCACTGGAAGAAAATATTTTAGATGAGTGACTGAAGATTTAGGGATGAGGCTTGGGGAGGGCTGGGACCTCATTAGAATATAATACCAAAGTCCAACATCCAAAGCAGCCATTTTCTCCAGAAGTCTGGATCAGTTGTAATTCTGCAAGAGCTCCAGGCCCCACCTGGAGCTTGGCAACCCTAGCAGAACTGGTAAAATTTTCCAGACTGCTTGGTTGGGTAGTGAAGATGGCCAAATGACCAAGTGCACTGAGGCAAATTACTGCTCAGTAGATGGTCTCTGTGTCAACTCCGATATTTGGGCTTCTTCTGAAAGATCCCGTAGTTTGTTGGTTGTAGACTTGTTGGTTGTAGAGGCAGTGCAAAGGCAGTTTTGAGTCTCAGGCACCTGCTAAAAGTTTGTAAATAATTTGTTCCTCAAATGTTCCATTTAGATCACTGCTTGCATCAGACTCAAATAATTTCTTACATTAGCATTATAGCAAGGGTTGGCTCAGCGTAAAGGAATAAACATACCAGTTGCAGAAGGTCACACCACCAGATTCAAATGTACTTAAGCTCATTCTGCCTCTCTGTAGATATCTTATAAAGAAGTACATGGGCACATATGTGAGAAAATGTGAGTGAGCTTGTATGTTATTTATTTGTTTATATTTATTTATTTAAATTTAAAACATTCGTATACCATCTTTCTTCCAGTTTAGGATTATCAAGGTATTCTAGTTAAGATGGTGGTGGCAATTTGTCTTTGGCTATCACCCCCTTTCATCACTCGACATTTGGCTTACTGGAACAGAAGAAGCAAGAATCTGTTTTTCTTCCCCCTCTTACGTACACATGGGTTCTCTTACATAGGATATGTTTCCAGCAAGCTGGATAGGAGATGTTCCTATAATGGAGACTTCTTTGCTGCTTTATTAGGTAGGGAAGGGGCTACAACAGAGTTTGTGGACCCCTGTTGATATTGGCTATTCAATGTCAGTCTTTGTCCCATGTCATTAGAGAAGGACAGTGATACTTAGCATGTACATAGTTCTTTTAGATTGTTCAAAATACTTTGCATGTATTATCTCAGTACTCATATATTATATTGTTTTCCCTGTAGTGCAGATGTGAGATGCTAAAGGATAACAGTTCGTCAAAAACCACCTAATAGCCTTGTGGCTAAGTCTGAACAGGGAATTTCTTAGATTTGTTAGCATATGTTCACATCACTCTGGGAAATCAGGCTTTCAGCAAAGTGATTGTCTGTGAATCTAGTGAGTCTGCTGGTGATACATGCAGAATTTTGGGTCTCAAAACTTGTGTGTGTTTCCTAGCTTTGCCATCATGGCCTGTGTGAGTATAGTAATTTCTAGCCGTTCATCATCCTTCCTAATGTCCATAGGAACATTTGCTTACTGATGATCCTTTCCCAATATTGTAATGTTTTTCTAGAAGTGAAACTACATATTATGCATAAGATCCTCAGCTGGGACTTTGACATTTTTAAGGAGCCATGATTGAAATTACCTCCTGAAGCAAAGAGGTATCTCCCCCCCACCCCCCCAGTGCTTGTGGTAGCTGCTTCAAGGAGTGACTGGTGTGAAGAGAAAGGGCTAACCTCCTCTTCCCCCAACATCATGGTCTCATTTCAGATGTGGACCCCCCACCCCCCGGTGGCTGTTTTGATGCCATAAAAATCCTGGAAGATCCAATCATGAATGATCTACATAATGTATAGTTTGATTCTAAATCAGTGGTTCCCAACCTTTTTTCACTTGCGTACCCCTTGGCAAACCATTTCCCTAAAATTATACCCCCATATTCATAGTTTGCTTGAGTTTAACAGCCCAAAGACCATATACCCATTAAAAAAATTACAACAAACTGCAGAATTTTGCCACATCTACTACACAGTTTTGATTTAGACCATTTAAAAACAACCTTCATTTCACAGCATCTGGGAAAGGGGCAAATTTAACTATCCATTTCGTTAGAAACTTTTGTCTTTCAAAAAACCGATGTACAGGTTACCGTAATCAAGTATGTTCATTTGACAGCCACAGAATATTTGATGGAAAGGAGTTTGTAAATTGTGGCCCTTCATCCGAGCTGTTGGAAGTGTATTGCAACATACAATCATACATGCTCGTCTCAATTTAGGGACTGTTAACCTACACAAATATACTCTAATATTAGCAAACCCATTATGTAATTTTTTTGCATGCCCCCAAATTCTCCGGTCTGTAGCCCTGGGGCTACATGCACCCCAGGTTGGGAACCATTGCTTTAAATGATAAGGCTGTTCACATTTTCTTCTTGTTGTTTCTACCCCCTTCAGGTTATGACCACTGGAAGGGACAGGTGCTAAATTCAGATGAGCTTCATGAACTATATGAGGGATTGAAGCTGAACAATGTCAATAAGTATGACTACGTACTTACAGGTAAGTGCTAAGTCTTTGTTTCTGTGAGAATGAGACTGTGAATGGTACTGGGCCTGAAATATTTAAGCTGAGGTAGAGTTAATTTCAGGTTAACACTTAATTGTGGAAGGACTGGGGAAATTAGCACTGGGACTGGTGAGGGAACATTATTTGCTTGATCAGCTACCTTCTGGTTTCTTAACCATGATAAAGTGATCACCCAATATTATGCTAACTCTTGCTGTGGAAGAAGCTCTTTTAAAAGGAAAATGTAGCATCAATTTTATGATGCACAGGTTTGTATCCAGCCAGTGCCCTATCTGACTTTTTAACAGATGATTAACAGGGTTCCACTTCATTGCATACAGTATATTTGATTTTAATTTCATTTTCTATGTTCCCTGCTGCAATGAATAAGCTGCTTCTAAAGCTTGCTGGATGAAATTGATTGCCATATTGATTTATATGACTTCCACAAGAAAGGGAGGGTTTTTAAAGCCAGAGATAGGGGGGCATGTAATGATACGGGCCCAGAATTATAACCCATAAAGGCAACTCTGGTATGAAGGGTATTGCACAGCTGAAAAATAATTTTTCCCCTTTGGTTTCCATGGAGTTCTTGGAGCTGAAGAAGCCATTTAATAACAAACGGAATGAGATTGCATTGGTGAAGCAATGAAATTTCAGCACAAACAGATTCTTGTTCTTCTTAAGATATTTCTAATTTTTTTCACCCTCAGGAAAATGTTTGCTTGCAAAAGGACAGAATAGCTTCACTAAAGCTTTCTTTTCACCCAGCATAGCCAGTTGAGAGGTTTTCTGTAATATGGTATCATTTTATTAATTCTTATGTTTTCAATTGTTGTCCTGCCTCTATACATTTGAGACTTCTCTTTTTGTTGTCCAACATTCCGTTTCTTTAGGAAATTTTGTATAATGATGGGCATAGACTCGGACTTTGGAGGGCAGACCTTCCCATTGAAAGCACTGGTCCTTTAAAGTTGAGGGGACTGATGTACTGTCAACTACATGATGAGCATTCCCTCCTACCCAACATACCAGCCACCCTAACAGGATTCCTGATTCCAGTATGATTGGGACTGGCATTATCAGGAATTGTGCTGGAGGTTAAAAAGGGGATTGAATATTGCTTTGGAGACGGGAGCTTTTATCAGGTTGGCAGTATGTGACTGCATACTCCCTCTAATTGTAACCACAGCACCATAGTCATTTAAAGCAGTGGTTCTCAACCTTCCTAATGCCACAACCCTTTAATACAGTTCCTCATGTTGTGGTGACCCTCAACCCTAACATTTATCCATTTTACAGATGGAGAACACTGATGCAGAGAGTCTTAGGCGACCCCTGTGAAAGGGTCGTTTGACCCCCAAAGGGGTCGCGACCCACAGGTTGAGAACCACTGATTTAAAGGATCTTGAATTATGTTAATTTCACAATGTTGTAATCAATATATTTGTGAGAAGAAACATGACAAGAATATTAATTTCATTTGTGACATGCACTGCCTTTTTTTGGGCACCTGGTTTTCAGTCATCTGTAAAAGCATGAAAAATCTGATCTGCCTCTACATAGAATATTTTGTGGCTTCCTTTTCTAAACATTTTTCTTTTAAAACTTTTGTAGTGACTTCCCAACACTAAATCAGCAAAGGCAACTATACATATAAAAACTATAATAACACACATATACATTCATACATAAGCTGGAGTGGCAATTTTAATTGAAAGCCAGAAGAATCTGAAAAGTCCTAAAAACTGTAAAATACTTATATGGAACACGATATAGAAACCACCAATCTAGATACTGTAAGACAGATGAAGCTGCTATTGCTCTGTATCCCCATGTTCTCCATCTCCACCCCAGTCTTAGCATGAGCTAAAGGCAGAGAGGCATGGAGGGCACTGCTGAGATATTACAGGTTGTTATTTGTTAGACTTTGCTAGGAAAAGGAACAGAGGAACAGATTGGCAGCCCCCCCCTCCCCCCCCCCCATATCTGTAATAACATTTAACTTGGGCCTCAGAGTAGTTTGGGAAATAATTCAATACAATTTTAGACTTTGAGAAATTGTTATCAGACCTGCCTGCCAGCCTGTGTATTTCTTATCCCTTCCTTAGTAGGGATCCAAAGCAACTTACAGAAAAAAGCGGATACAGTTTGAATAAGTGAAAGCTAGGTATAAAGAATGAGTGCAACAAACAAAAACAAAAGGTACATGAAAAGGCCTGGGCTGAGAACCACTAAGTTAGCCCATCAAGATCACAGGCTGTGAGGCCTGGGCCAAGAGTTCTTTGGCTTGCTCCCAAAGACTTGCATTCCTTCAGCCATTCCCAAGCTTTAAATGCTTGCAGCAGGAGAGAGAGGAACACTCAGGAGGATGT
The DNA here is from genome assembly GCF_021028975.2 of Sphaerodactylus townsendi. NCBI lineage: Eukaryota > Metazoa > Chordata > Lepidosauria > Squamata > Sphaerodactylidae > Sphaerodactylus > Sphaerodactylus townsendi. The sequence goes on from NC_059428.1 coordinate 71,380,258, forward strand.
TACAAGCTGGCCACCATCTTTCCACATTCTCCCTCCTGTTGCATGTAAATGATTCACTAAAATAATCTAAAGTAATGAATAGTGTATAAAGGTCACTCTTCTATAGTAATATATGACAGGGCAAAGGTGTTTTTTTACTGATTAGAAGGCAGCACTGTTGCAGACCTTTGCTTCTTTTTTGCTAAGTTGAGGCAAAGCATCTGTTTTCCCACACCCAAATTTAAAGGGACATTCAGTGTATCTAATCAGTCTTTATGATTTACTGCTTAGTTGCCTGACAATAAGTCCCATAAAAGTGCTTATGTATCTTCAAGGGAGTATGCTGCTTCTTGCCAGCCTAGAGCTGTCCTGCATTGTACTCTTTGCAGGCAGCACCCCACATAAGACAGTGTGTGACTCAGTTCAGATGCAGAGGCGTAGCTAAGGAAAATGGAGCCCGGTGCGATATCTGAGGGGGCCCCCCCGGCAGCTGCTGTGATGCCGGAATTCACACCCAAACAGCATCACTTGCAATGGGGTTTAAGCTAGGGAGCTCAGATTCTCCTTTTAAATCCACCTTAAAGGGAAAATCTGGGGTCCCCAGTTAAAACAACATTGAAAGTGATGCTGTTTTGGGGTGTATTCTCCCCCACCCTGAAATAGCATCACTTTCAATGTTTAAACTGGAGACCTCAGATTCTCCCTTTAAATCCATGCCGAAGGGGAGGGATTTAAAAGGAGAATCTGGGGAAATTTGGAGGGTGCCTGCTGTCAGGGGTACAATTGTTAAGCTAGCAGCACCAAACTTTCAGGGTATCTTTAGGAAACTCTCCTGATGATACCACTCAGGTTTGGTGAATTTTGGTTCAGGGGGTCGAAAGTTATGGACCCTCAACCCATCTCCTATTAACTCCCATTGGAAACAGTGGGGGATGGGGGCATCCCCTTTGGGAGTCCATAACTTTGGACTCCCTGAACCAAACCTCACCTAACTTGGGTGGTATCATCAGAAGAGTCTCCCAAAATATCTCTGAAATGTTGATGCTGCTAGCCTAAAAACTGCGCCCCCTGCAGGCCAAAAACTGAAAAACCACTACAAACATTCCAAAAAACACACAAACGAACCTGCAATTTTTACACCCCCATAAGGGGGCGCCCGGTGCAATGCACGCCCCCTGTCCCCTGGTAGCTTCGCCTCTGTTCAGTTGTCTTGTGAAACCACAGATTAAATAAACAAGCTATAGTTAATGTGATAATCCAAATGCGGGCCACTCAACTAACTGTGGTTACCTAAGGAACATAAAACTAGGATCTGAAACCATATTTTGAAGTTGACTTATTAATTACAACTGAGCTTGGTTCAAATATTACATTAAACCATGTTTGTATATTTTTAAATATGATTAATTTCACAACCAACCATGCATTGGAATCTTGATTTGCCTTGACAGATGCTTGTTTCATCATCTTTGTTCTTCCCTCGTTTTGATAGGGCTGGGCACCTGGCCGGTTTTGTGGTAAGGGCAGTGCTGAGGAACAAAACGGGATTAAGGCAGCATGTCTATAGATTGCCTTCCATGGCATTTTGCTCTATTGCAAAAGTGTAGAGATAAGACATGGAATGTTGCCGGTGTTCATCTTATCTCGTTATGTTTACAATTTGATCTAATTAATGTATCTGGATTATCTAAATTTCAACAGGCAGGTGAATTTACCTACATCTCATCTTGGAGTAACAGCTCACCTGATCATATATTGGTTTCTCAGTCTCTTTTTAAATTTGTTACTAATTTCCCAATTGGTCACAAAGTATGGAGTGATCATTTACCTGCTTTTGGTTAACATCTCCACGGTCAGTTTATCACATGATACTCACGTGAAAAAACACAGTTTCAGCAAGAACTCCCCACACTTAAGTGACAAACACAGATTCATCCCGGTTCGGGCATTCTCCCCCCCCCCCAATTTATCCTGTGTTTTTTCACAACCTGCACTGAAGTGCATCTTTTTTCCCAATCACGCTCCAAAGCCGGATCAATGGGGAGAAACAGGGGAGAGATGTGGGCCTGCCCTTTGAACCTTCCAGCCAATCAGAGCACAGTGGGCTGTGCACAGAATGCGCACAGCCTTTTTTTTTTGTGCCACGCTGGGCATGCCTACGAAGGAACGTAAATAGGAAGCTACAGAACAACAATTTTGATACATTGTTTATGCATGAGTACATTCAAACGTAAAAACGAGAATAACATGAATTTTCAATCAGGGGTGGAATAGTGTTTCCGCTCCTGCACAATAGCCAGTCAGAAGGCAGGGGAAAAGTTTCCGCCACAACACAACAGCCAATCAGGACGAGGAAGAACAGACCCGTCGAGCAGATTGCCTGTTCGTGGGGAGTGTTACATTGCTTGAATCTGCGATAGACATCCATGTCTTCACTAGACACATGCTGCAGTGGGGAGGGAGAAACCGCAATGAAAAGATGCTGTTTCTTTTGAAACCTGGTTGTATCCGGCTTTAATTTCTCAGTGGGGAAATGGCTATTGTTAGCAATACATGTTTACAATCGGCATTGGCAAGTTTACGCTGGAACAAACTTAGTGCTTTTTTTTGCTACCCCAATTATGTCCAATCTTAAGCAGTTAGTTTTGACTACTCTGTTGAACTCCTGGGTAATTTTGAGACTTTGATGGGAATGATTGTGAATTTTGTGGCTGAGCAGAATACAGTATGTCTTTCTCATCAGAACACCTCTGGGAAGATAGTGTTTGATGGTGAATGTGGAAGAATCAAGGCCCAACTAAGGAGGATTTACTCTGAGTACGCTACCATTAGTGCACCCAATCTACTTTCTGATTACTTTAGCTTAAAAAATGCGTTGAGGCGTTGTATTAATCAAAACTGTATAAGGAATGTGCAATACGATTGGGAAGTTTTAATAAGGACTGTGAGGGGCAAGAATATTAGGAAATTCTGATGGATTGTCGCTAAAAGAACAAGCTCTCATATGCACCCATATAATATTATTGAGCCGCAACTGTGGTTTGAACAATTTAATCAACTTTTCCAGGACACATCTGCAAGTACTATCCTCCCTGAAACTTGTTGGTTGACTATTTCCTTACCTTGGCCTCCAGTCACAGAGGCTGAGATAAAAACTTTGATTGATCATTTGAAGCCCTATAAGTCTCCAGGCCCTAACCACGTTCCTCCAGAATTTTACAAAGAGTTTGCAGACTGGTGGTCTCCCCTACTTGCCAAACTTTTTACTGAGGCAAATAATACAGGCGTAATGCCGGGTTCATGGACCAATGCTACCATTATTCCAATTTTCAAAAAAGGTGAACCTAGTTTGCCCACCAATTATAGGTCAATTAGCCTGCTATCAGTTGCAGGGAAATTATATGCTAGATATTTGCTTAACTGGCTACTTAAATGGATCGAGCATAATAGGATTCTGGGGAGTGAACAAATTGGTTTCAGGAAAGGGTACTCTACACTAAATCACTGCGTGCTTCTGGATCTGATACTTTCCAAATATTTCAAAAAGTCTATATTTTTGTACTGAGTCCAGTAGCTTACTCTACAGGGCCTCACCAGATCTACAACACTCTGAATGGTGGAGGACAATCATTGGCAAACTTACCACTCTTGGTTTATCACTGGAGGCCCTTGTTATGCTCGAGCCTCAAGAAATATTAAGGGTAATTAAAACACGACTCCTTCAAGAACAACAACAACTCCTTCAAGAACAACATTTACTGAGTCAAGCAAGAACAACATGCTCCCCTTTATACCTTGGTATTACTTCAGAAGTTGGCAAGATGGCAGTGTACTTATTGCAGCTTTCTGATCCTAGGCATCGATAGTCCCTTACCAGAGCCAGATGTTTTTTCTCCAGCTCTTCTACAGGGCTGGTTTTGTAATTCCCCTTTATCGGATAGAGTGTGTCCACATTGTCCAACTCTTATTGAAACACTCAAATATATTTTGTTCAGCTGCCCAGAATATAAGCCTCTCAGGGGTGCTTTATTATTATCAGCTGCCCAGAATATAAGCCTCTCAGGGGTGCTTTATTATTACAGTTTATACGTAATCACTCTCCAAAAGCAAGCATTTTAAAACTACTGAATAGTAAAGATCCTTTGGTGTTGGGGAACACAGCTCAGTTTCTGTTGCAAGTTTTGATAGTAAGAGATACCTAACCTATTTTGTCTTGATCTGCTTGCTTTTTTTGCTGTGATTACACTGATTTGCTGTGATTAACCATGGGTGGGTTAATTAAAACCTGTTTTTGTCTGACCTCTGAACCAACTCTTAGTCTGACTGTTGAACTGCTGCTTCTCTGTTGTAGTCAACTTAACAGTTGTAGTCAACTTTCCCACCCACCATGTAGGACATTCCTGGGTATTGGTAGGAAATGTGTATTGCCTTCAGTCTGACATAGTTTGGAAGTTTGTAGGTAGCAGCTGGTTAGATTTTTTTTTCAGTTTGAACCAGCATTATTTTTCAGAAGAAACAGGGTATTTACTGCTCATAAATAACCTTTTTAAGAAACCCTGCCCAACCCCGATTCTCTCTCTCTTTTTTTGTCATCCATACATATACCAGTCAAGCTCAGAAACAGGAGAAAGATGAAATTGCCAACTGTTTAATTTGTGATATCTGATTCAGATATGGACATGAACGATTCTGTATTCAGCATGTGAACTGGCTGCAAGCTAGTCATGAAACTTGGAGGGCAGGAATTACTTGGCTTTTCACCAGAAAGAAATTTGATGAATAGGAGGTCAACTTGAAATCTTGCTTGGAGTACACTCTTAATTTGTTTTTTCAAAAGCTGTTGAAAACAACAGATTCACATGTCTGTGCAGATCAGCTCTAATGTTCCAGACTCCTCATAGCTTTCATACAGAACAACAAAGGGCCAGTGTGAAGAATCTCTGGTGCTGACCAGCCACTTATTTTCCATGGGTCATGGCAAGCTGGTCATCTGAAATGTTTAACACAGGCATGGAAAGAGATTTGGTATGTCATGGACATCTCTTTGTTGTGGGCTAAGTGGCAGCTTGTTGAAGAGTGCTTTGTGATCATGGCAAACCCTCAAATGTGCTAGTTTGGCATACGCAGAAACTGGGGCAAAAACACGTGAAGTTTACATGAGAATTTTTTTTCCAAATATAATTTTCTTTCTCATCTTTTCAAAGGCTACACAAGAGACAAATCATTTCTTGAAATGGTGGTTGATATTGTCAAAGAGCTAAAGCAACAGAACTCCAAACTGGTGTATGGTAAGTTTCTGAGGAATAATTGATTCAATTTATGTTATTTAATTGGTTGCCCTCCCAATCATTCTCTCAAGGTTGAGGGAGGGCAAAACTTTTTAAAATATGTATAGGAGTTGAAAGAAAATGGTTTGGATAAATCAGTGTGGTGTAGTGGTTAAGAGCAGGTGCACTCTAATCTGGAGAACCGGGTTTGATTCCCCACCCTGAGCTTTACCCTGAGCTCTTTCAGCCCTACTCACCTCACAGGGTGTTTGTTGTGGGGTGGGGTGGGGGCGAGAAAGGGAAAGGAGATTGTAAACCCCTTTGAGTCTCCTTACAGGAGAGAAAGGGGGGATATAAATCCAAACTCTTTTTCTTTTCTCTTCTAAAACCATTGTCATAATAGCAACCTGCCTTGAGTTCTTTTGGTGGGGAAAGACAAGTTAGAAAGATCTTAAGTAAATAAATAGCAAATACATGCATACACAGGTACTCCTGAAAAAATTGTATAAGGCAATAAAATGGTGCAAATAAGTTTCCAGCTCATGGATTACATTGTCTGACCACAAGAAGAGATTAATTTCTCTGATGTCTAAGTGGGACTTGGCAGTTATCCTCTCATTGCTTAGCTTCTCTGATGACAAGTTAGCAGTTAAGGGGAGGGGGTGATAAGGAGAATTTGTTTTCATTTAGTCCCTGTTGAACTATTGCCCAGTTGTCCAGGAGCTCCTGGATGAGATCTTGTTGATACAGCTAAGTTGAATATTAGTTTTTCAGGAAGTATCTGGTTTTCTCAAGTGATTTTTTAAAGAAAATCTTTTCAGGTTAGTGCTGATCATTAAGCATTTACCTGACATCATAGAGCAAATCCACATCAGTAATTTTGTTGCCTATTTACTATCGCTTTATAGAACTACTTCTTTCACAGATCAACATTAGGGCAAAAATTATTCACCGTAACCACTATAGAAGTTCCTGTTCATGGCCTTCTGTGCAGACCCACATGGAACTTCACATGTGCCGGGCCAGCCATGGTAGAAGATTTATAAACTTCAGTAAGATCCCTCTAGAAACTCTTCAAGTGTTCCCTCCTCCCTGTATTAGGTAGGAAGATCTCCTGCCCAATCAAAGGTGAAGCCTGGAGGGAGTACTTCCCTCAGTTCTCTTCTTGCTGCTGCTGGTTGAGTGTGGGATTGTGTTTTCTGTGGTAACTTTATTGGACTGTTCTGTTACTATGGAGCAGAAAGGTGCCTTGTTTAAGAAATGTTCTAAATGTGGAGGCAAGGTGGCAAAAACATGATGGTCTTACCGATTGCCTCCTGTGTTTTGGGGAAGGGCATATTCCTCCAGCATGTAAAGACTGTGCACAGTTAACACCTGAGGCTTTGACTGTGAGGACATCTCGTATCAAGACCGCTCTTTATTAATGTTCCCTTGGCCCAGATAAATCTGAAAAAAATTATCAAAGTTCATAAAAAATCGGCTTCACTGTCTTTGACGCTGACTGTTGCTTTGGGAGCTTCGACAGCTGCTTCGGTGCATACCTCCTTGCTCCCAGTGTTGAAGAAATCTGTCAAGAAAAGGTCTTTTCTTAGACGGTAGCCAAGATTAGGGAGGATTGGTTGTCCTGTATCTTATTGCACTTTACTGGAGCAGGCGGCTGGGGTTCCCTCTGCTACACAGAATGGCCAAGGGGAAGGTGTACTTCTTCCCAGAAGCAGACAATCTGCTTCTGAGCAGAAGGGCTCACCATCACAATATTCCTTCCCTCCACCTGGCAGCCTGGTTGATACATCACTGAGCAGTTCACCCGACAGGGTTGAGGAGGTTTTGGTCTCTGCTGGGAAAACTCCGCTTGTAGATTATATGAAGTGGAGGCGTTTTTGTGATTAGGCAGAGGCCAGGAATATTGATCCTGTGACTTGTTCCTTTCAATTGATATTTGAATATTTATTGTCATTAAAAGACTGTAATTTGACCAATTCAACTGTCAAGGTACATTTGGCCGCTATTTTAGCTTTTCACTTTAACTCTAATTCATTATTTTCTCACGCCTTCAGCGCTAAGCTTTTGAAGGGCCTTGGTAATCTTCTACCACAAGTTAAAGTACCTGTGCGACAATGGAGTCTATCACTGGTGCTATCCCACTGCCTGCTTGTTTAGCTTGCTACTCTCCCAAGTGGGTCTGCACAGAAGGCCACAAATAGGAAGAACAATGTTACACCTATCTGCAACTGTTGTTCATAGAGTGGTTTTCTGTGCAGGCACACATACCCTCCCACTGGCCCCATATTGCTGTGTTACACCAATGGTGGGATTGACTTTTGTTGGATGTATATATTTTGATGTGGCGGGTGGCAGAGAACTGAGGGGAGTTCTCCCTCCTCCCTCCTGGCCTTGCCTAAGATTGGGCAGAAGATTTTCCCTCCTAATGCAAGGGGGAGGGGAAGGGAGCACTTGGAGAGTTTTTTAGAAGGATCTTACTGAAGCTGACAGATCTACTGTGGCTGACCCTGCGCATGCGCAGTCCCATATATGCCTGCACAGAAGACCACTCTACGAACAACAATTACAGGTGAGTGCAACATTATTTGAAATGAGACTAGCGAAGTTTGTTGGCTGTTTGTTCCTTTTAAATGTTTTCTTGTAGCAATATTATTTTTCCACATTAATTTTCTCCTGCAGTGTGTGATCCTGTGATGGGTGACACGAAGGATGGAGAAGGCTATATGGTTAGTATTTCTGTTTTTATAACAATGTTGTTATGCCCAAGGAACCATATCAAATCATATTGGGCTCTGGATTTGGTGTCTATCTTAGGAAGAAGCAGGATATTTCTTAAGCTCTCCTTTCATGTTCAGCTCTCATTAAATTATTGCCAGTTTTCAATACAACCGACATTGGCTTTCCTTAATTATATGGAGGATGCTGAAGACTATCCTCAGCAACAATTGTGGCCTAAATAATTCTTCATGCTAAGAGATCCTGGCAATTTTGTCCACGCCTTTGCAAGGTCTTTTTCCTCCTCCTCTGGAATTTTGCAGGACGAATTTTCAGAAATTGGCCCTTTCAGCACAAATCTCCCCAAACGTTTGGAAAACATTTTCAGTCTCCCCCTTTACCACATTGTATGTCTGCACTCACCCCTTTGAAACAATGAAAGACTGTCATTACATGTTTTTTCCCCTTTTTTGAGTTCGTTGATGAATGGATGCTTCAAGGCGTCACAGCTTTGTTCTTTTGATTTTCCATACCTTTGTATAATTGATGCTCAAAGATTAACCTCTTCCCCAATGAAAAAATCTCAAATAAATAATTGGAAAAACAGACAGGGGGGAACGGGAGGTGAGCTCAGAAAATGGCACCGAGGAGGAAGTCCAGGGAAAGCAGAGAGGTATGGAAAACATTTTAAAGTGAACATACAGCAGTGAAGCTGTTTTGAAAATGTTTTAGCCTAAAGATCGTTTTTAAAGGGGATTCACTGAAAATGTTTTGAGGCTGGGAATAAAATGTTTTCAGAACCAAAGGGTGAGAAAATGCAGAACTTCATAGAGGAAATGTTTTATTTCCTGCCTCAAAGCTTTTTAAAAGGTTTGTGTGGAAAGAGCCATTGTAAGGGAGACCTAAATCATCTACTACCCTGTGAGTGAGCAGTGAGTTTCCATTCTTGTTCAAGTGGAGGGGTACTATTTCCTTCTGACAGCACTCCCTTGTGCTTTATGGAACATCTCCCAAGAAGGACTCGTTCTAGACCTTGGGGAAGGTTGCAATTTAAAAATCCTCATGTACAAGCAGAACAGTTACTTTTGCTTCTTTAGGTCTTATATGTTAACAGAAGCTCAAAACTATTACTAAATAGTTATATGAAATTTAACAATCCCAGATAAAACTGGTGAAGGTTCATAAAATCAGATACACTGGTAAATGGATGCTCAAAACTTGGAAATTTAGATTTGTTTGTGGGTAGCCATCTAGAGGTTGTCAGCATTCAATATTGGCATTCACTAAATTTGGATATTCCCTGATTCAGAGATCATTACGTATTTGGGAATCTCTCCCGGTCTTGTATGCTTATGTCTAGGCTGAGCTGAGAGGGAGAACTGCTCATGAAACACAGAATAAACATATTTAACTTTTTGAAATGATCCAGTCAATCACCTAAACTTTCTAAAGCCAATATCCATTTTCCTTATTTTATAGTATGTTCCAACAGATCTCCTTCCAGTTTACAGAGACAAGGTTGTGCCTGTAGCAGATATAATAACACCTAATCAAGTTGAGGCTGAGTAAGTACTGCTTTCTCATATATTTTGAAGATTTAAAGGATAAAGTCAACCTGTGTTTCATTCCTACTCAGTGAGATAAATTGTCTTTTGGTAAATAAAAAAGGAGTTGGAGATCTCTTGAATTCTAGAAACTGTACTAGGGTTTCATTTTAAAAAAACTACATTAAAATGTACGTTGTTTTAAAATAATATTGACTATGTACTTAAAGAGCATGGAAGATGTACAGTCTTTCTGTGGTTTTCACAGGTTCACGTTTAATCAGAAATTATCTCCAAGTGTCACAGATCGGTTCACCTGGAGAAATGGCTGCTTTGGAAGGTGGACGTTATAGCATTATGTACCCATTGAAGTCCCTTCCCTCCCCAAATCCCGTCATCCTCAGGCTCTATCCCTAAAATCTCCAGGTATTTTCCAATGCAAAGTTGGCAACACTACACATAATGCCAAACTAAGAGTGAAAATGTGATGTTCAGAGCCTGCTGAACGACCCAGCCATTTTTTAAAGTAGCACACTTGTAAAATGTTCTTTCCTCCTCTGTAGGTTACTCACTGGTAGAAAGATACGGACTGAAAAAGATGCTATAGAGGTAGGTGACGTGGAGCCCAGACGTTTGTATATCAGTAAATGTTTAGTGTTCTTAAACCCCATTTAAATGCTTTCATGGTCAAATGGGAACCTGTTTGATGAACTTGGGGCCCAGGAACTGCACAGAGCCAAATTTGCTATTGATGCAACCCCTACCATTTGCATTATTATGCTTAATTTTAAAAAGTGTTGTGCCTAATTAAAACAATCCAGTTTTAATTGCAAGATTGGCATGGGCACGTAGGCAAGATCCTACACAGTGCGGATAATTGAGTCTGCTGACTTGGCACAGTTTTTGCAGGTCATGAGCCAATCTGCAGTCTTGAAAACTGTGGTGAGTGATGGCTTTCAAACTGGGGCTGAAGCTTATGTAAATATTTATATTATCCATTAAAGATGGGGGAGAAGCATCCTACATTAGAAATGTTTACATTGTCTGTCAGGAAGGCACATACCTGCTGAAGAAAATAACTCAAAAGTGACTTCTACAGTGTAATACTACACAGTACTGCCCCCTCATGTCTGCATAGCAGCATTGTAATATTTCTCTTTTAGCATCTACCACAATGAACTTCCACTTTTCCATACGGTTACGTATATGGACCAGCCATTCTAATGCATTTCAGTAAGGAAATCTGGTAGTGCATTTATGTTTGTGTGAGGTTTCTGTTGGTTCTCACAGTGGACCTTTAGGTTCTTTTACTATTTCATATCCAAGATGAAATTCCTGACTCTCCTCTCAGGACATTTGTGCATTACCTGTAAGAACAGTTCACTCCTTGTGCCTTTGCCAGCTTCCACTATTTTTCACAGCACTGAAAAAATGGCATGCTCTGAGTCCACAGTTTCCAGTTCTTGTTTTAATATTCTCCCTTTCAGAGTAGATAATTTTGTCAGTGAATGAGTTGGAAAATTATGCCTTGAGGCTTCAATCCATGATGGAAAAAACATAATCCAAGACTGGGCGAATTGAGCTAGTGGCACACAGGTCGATGCTGCTACAATGATGTGGCAGTTGCAAAGTACTTCTTTACATTAAACGTGTTATATATTTTATCATAATAATTAAGTGCAGTTATTCCAGTTGCATAATAGCACACCGTTGTTATTTGAATGGTGTGACAGAAAACTACATTCATAGTTGTGTAGTATTAACATGGCACCATGTTGTGTTGAGTGGCCCGTGGTTGGAAGTCTCACTGGCCTCAGTTTTCTGCCATGGAGTTTTTAATGTGCACAAAGTCTAAAGATACAATTACTGGATACAGGGGTGTAGATACTCCAGCAATCCATTTAATCTACTGCAGTTGGTTTCTGGAGTACTTTTGCTGATATGTGACCTTACCTAATTGGTCTAATAAACATCCTCATGCCATGAATAACAGGAGCCCTGACCTCTGCTGCTCTATTTCTTGCAAAGCCAAGGTTTGTGCTTCTCCCCAACAGCAGGAAGAACTGACAATTTGTTACAGCTATCTTTCTTCCCCCCCCCCCCCTACTTTTTAAAATGCTCTGAGAGTCACTAGGGAATATCCCTGTTGTATTACATTGTTAATTATAGTGCCTTTGCCATTTTTAGTCACTAATGGAAAGAAGTCTAGGTTAAGTAGTCGTTTTATTTATTGATTTATTTACATACTTATTGATTGATTGATTGATTGATTGGATTTATATCCCACCCTATCCTCGTGGGCCTTGCTATCTGATGGCTTAATAAGCTGCTAAACTGCACTGACACTCATTCATAATAACTAGTTCTGTTTATTTCTTTTAATCCGTGGAAAGGTAATGGATATACTCCATAATATGGGACCAGAGACTGTAGTAATCACCAGCTCAGACCTTCAGTCACCTTCAGGAAATGATTACCTGATAGCATTAGGAAGCCACAGGAGAAGTAAGTCATGATTGTTTTTTTAAGGGAAAAGGCTTAACTTTAAACTTTAAGTCCACTAAAAATTACTGCATTCTTTCCAGTTTATCCGGTCTTAGTTTACATGCAAATTCTTTTTGATTGGACATCATGCAGCATCTGTGCTTGATGGTTTATGAGTAGATAATTTTTCTTTTCACCTGCAGCACACTCCCTTTTTCCTGTTGTTTCTTTTAAGATATTACTTAATACTCTTCCATTTTGCTATAAGTTATCACAGTTTAAAGGGTGCAGTTAAGGCAAAAGGGAAACAAATTAGAACATCTTTCATTATGCACTACCAATAAATCTCGAGGTGTCATGGCAGTTGAATTTTTTTATGGGACAAGATGTGACAGCTCACTCTGGCTTTTGTAGAATCCACTATCCAGCATCCAATCTCTTAATCACTGAATTCATGTCTCATTGTCACAGTTCTATGCACTTTCACTACTAAAAATTTAAGATTATTCTCTCAGGAAGTTCCAAATTTTGCACTGAATTCTGCAATATATTCTGCAATGTTAGTAACTTTGCATAATTTATTCTGGTTTTGCTTATTACAAGGAGGGGCAAGATACCCTTCAGGAAACTGGATTGGACATCTTATTGACTAAAGCTCTGGTTTTTGAGATCTTGTTAGATATGGCACAGAAACATGTTTTTGTAAAAAGAAAGAAAAAATTAAAATTTTAAGGAAGCTGAACTCTGTGCCTAATAGAGAGCTTTTTCTCTGCACTCACAGTATTCCAGTGTGCATGCTGCTGCCAATAATTCTCCAAGGGTGCTTCAGATTTTGGCCTGAAATCAATTTGGAGTGATGTATAAAATCATAGCACTGGGATGAGTTGGTAGTATCTGTCATGTGGGTGCTGTCTTATCTACCTGAGTCGACTGGGAAGGTAAAATTGTTCACACAGAAGGAAGCCCAGATGAATGGCTACAGTGGAGGTTTAAGCCAGCATTGCAGCAGCTGCATGGCTCAGACTGGCCATTGGTGCCATTGTTAAGTTTTGGCTCATGGTTATTTCCTCTTGCTCAGTGTCAGAGCAGAAGAGGCAGTGGGTGAGCCAATAAGACATCACTCACACTGCTGGCCAGATATGAACTGAGTGGCACCTGCAGGGCTAGTAGAGCTATTAGGCTTAACTGCTCCTGGCTGCCAATAATGTGCCATGGCAGTGACCCCCTCCAAGTTTTCCCTATAAGCTAAATGCCCAGTTTGTCCTTGAGTTAAAAGTTCCTGTTTTATGGCATGAGAAGAATAAATGTGTATCTCCCCGAACAGCTACAGCAAACGGCACTACAGTGACGCAGAGAATCCGAATGGAGTCTCCTAAGGTAGATGCTACCTTTGTTGGAACAGGGGACCTGTTTGCTGCCATGCTCCTGGCCTGGACACACAAACATCCAGACAACCTTAAGGTACAGATTCAATCCTCCTGGCATGTCAATGATGGCAGAAAAATATTCTTCCCTTTCTGTACTGAAAATTTTTACATCCCAGGTAGCTGGGAAATGAAAAGGAAAGGAGAAAATAGTACATGTGTCTGCAACCACTGCAAAAATAGGGCACTATTCTATCAGTTTTCATAGCCTGTTATTCTTTGACTCACTGTTAGTGGTTTACATATCAAAAGCAGAACCAGTTTTGCTACTACAGGACTGGTCACAAGAAAACTGTTACTTTCTCTCAAGACCCTTCCTGCCTCCCCGGAGGTTTTATCATGGGCACCCAGGGGAGTCCAGGAGACTGTTGCACCAAACAATTCCTGCTTATGCTTGCTTTGTTTAGAGATGGCTAATAACGCTTTATTTCCTTATCCAAACAGCACCTGACCCTTATCAGGGTTCCAACAGTAAAGAAACCGCACAGCCTGAGAACATTTTCGCTTTTGAAAAAGCTGTTAGAGGGAGGGGGTGCATCACGGGGGGATATAGACTGATGCTTAGTGTAAAAATGTTTGATTCAGCAAAAGCCCCATGGAATGTCCCTGTTTGTTTACTCTGATGCAATAAAGTGAACCTGATTATTGGCAGGAGGTCAAAGGGCATGACGCTTTCTTAGCGTCAGAGTCATTATCATTTGCAGAGTTGTCTCACTGCATGGCAATTTCAGCACTGCAATACTGCCTCAAACTTAAGGAAGCAAAAAACACTATAGAAGCAATTCAGTGTGGTTTTGTTTGTCACTTCATTTGTACCCCGCCTTCTTCTCTATTAGAGTGGTTTACATCACTCTCCATTCCTCCATTTTGTTCTTACAGTGACCTTATGGAGTAGGGTAGGGTGAGAGTGTGAGGTAGGCCTAAGGGTGCCCGGTGAGTTTCCGTGACAGCTTGTGATTTGAACCTGGATCTCCCAGGTCCTAGTCCAGCACTCTAACTGCTACACTACACTGGTAGAGATCTGATGTTCTAATCCAAAATGATGATCTTTCCCCTTACTATTCTGCTCCCTTTCTCTTTAGGCATAACTGAAAAACATATCCTAAATCAAAGGAAATTTACTTTTAATATCTGTTATCCAGAACTCGCTCCACAGCGTTCCTAGTGAAATGTCATTTAAATATGTCTGTCTGTCATAGGAATGTAATTTGTAGAGATCAGCTCTTTAACTTGCATTTTTCATCAGTGTCTTAAAGGTAAATAAAGTGATATTGTTAGTGGGCCAAGCAATAAAATGCAATGTAGAACTGAAAGCCTTTTCTGCCGATTACAGGTGGCTTGTGAAAAGACAGTATCAGCCATGCAGCATGTTTTGCAGAGGACCATCAAGAGTGCAAAAGGTAACCCATTTACATAATGTTTTGAAATTGCTGATTCCCTGTAACTGAGGTGTACGGTCGTTCATAGCTGCTGTGCTTACCATTAATAAGCCCAACTAAACTGCCTCTTCTCTTATCATGGTGGGGATATTTTATTTCCAGCAGCCTTGGAAAAGGCATTACACCTGACAAAATTGCTTTTATTTGACTACTAGCTCTTAAATTGTAGCCACTTGAACATTTTCCTGGCCTGTTTTCTTCTCTTTTAATTAAAGTTTTTTTCTAATTTTTTCTCCAAACTGCTGCTTTGGCAACCAGGACAGTCACAGCAATCACAGAATCTTCCAGCAGGGATTCTCAAGTCACGGTCCAACATCAAAGTCAGGGAACCAATAACACAATCCAAATGCAAGGCCAGAAGGGAGGCCAAGGTCTCAGTCCAGGGCCAAAGCACATGATCCCAAGGCAGGGTCCAAAAGCAGTCCCAAGGTCAGATAACAAGGTACCACAAGCAATCTCAAGCAGATCACACAATTAATGGGGCTGTCAGCAAGGCTGCAGGCACACTGATTGCACACTCCCTCTAGCCTCACTGAAGCCGTATATAGGATGTTTCCCTGCAAGTGAGTCTGATCCCATGTCAAGTTCCTTTCAACAAACTGAGTCAGCTCCTTTACTCATGAGAAGAAGTGGGCCAGATCCTGCAATGACCTGTTGGTATCTCTTGGCATTCTCTCAGCAGAGGGGAAATGTTAGGCTGTCGAGGGCATACTCCACCTGATCCAAGCCTCAGCCTTGTCCTTCACCTCATTACTCCTGCGGTCCTTTGGTGGGTCTGATGGTAGGTGGATCCATCTTGGAACCTTCTGGCATGAGGCCTTGCTGGCTCAGAGGGTGGAATTGGTACTGTTGAGGCTATGAGACACTAGGCCCACCAAGTTGGTCTGACAAGGCAGGGCCTCGGGTCTAATTGCCCTCCTCCTCCTCTGATGAGATTATATGAGACAGTAAAATGATGCAGCTAATCTTTACCCCAAAATAACCTGGAAATTCTTCATCTGAGAAAACTTATTGCTATTTTATTTTTAATTTTGAAGCATAATCATAACACTTGGCATTCTGTTTCATCTCTTTTTTTTTTTTGGATTTTGGCACAGCTGCCCTTTTTCCCCACATGGATTTTGCCAAAGGGTTGAAGTTACTGGGGTGGCTCCTCCCTTTCTCTCCCACTTTGCTGAAGAAAGGGGCTCTTCCTCCAGCCTAAGGAATCTTTTGTTGAAGGATGACCCACTTAAGCTGAAGGAAGGCTCCTTTGAAGACAATTTGATCCACACTTATTGTAACTGGAATGTTTTGAAGAATAAAAAGAACTCTTCACAATGTGTTTTGTTTTAATAATATCAGAACGTAGCCATGCTGTTCTACAGTAGAACATAGATTCAAGTCCAGTAGCACCATACAGAGACCAACGACCATTTCAGGGTATAAACTTTTGAGAGTCAAAACTCCTGTCTCTGACAAAGGGAGCTTTGACTCTTGAAAATTTATACTGTTGACCTCTTAAGGTGCTACCAGACTCAAATCTGGCTCATTTATTAGTGGAAACTCTTATCTGACCATGAGGTCCTTAAGTTTAATCATCTTACTTTTGTTCTTGAGCCTATAATAATTAGATCTGCTACATTTTATGACAAATACACAGGAAGATGTCTTGCCGATTTTTTACTGTATAAGACTGCTAAATTGAATCAGTATAATATTTTGTTATAGAATTCAGAATTAAAGAAATCATGTTGGCGGAGTTTTTTTTATTTTATGTATTATCAAAAATACCAATACAAGCTAAGGCTTTGGATCCAGCAGCCACACTGCAGATTAAGGAGTTCCTGGGAGCTGATGTTCTTGCAGAATCATTACATGTTTGAAATTGGAGTTTTGAAGTATTACTTTTCCTTCAGACCTTCTGATATTGCCCGTTTACAACCCTTTTTCTCAGCTGTGCATTTTTAAAAAATGTTCCACAGTTCTCTACCTGTAAAGACACCATACAAAAGGCATCTCACAATGCAAGGAAAAACTACATCAATTAATGAGCTGTTGGCTGTTGTGTTACTGTTTTCAAATTGTTGTGCATTGGTCTGTAATAATCCTGCGCCAGCACATTCCAAGGTCACTCTAGCCTGTCACACCTTTTTCCACATATTGTTCCTTTTTATTTCGATGTTTTCCGTTGCCAGCCTCTGAAATAGCCAACAGCATGCATGAAATGAATGTGTCTGCTTTCAGTAGAATGGGTCATGATAACCTAGTATAGATACAGAATTTCTGCCTGGACCTGCCAGAGCTGTGCAGCTGTTACCAGGCTGATGCAGGATGGAAGTCAATCTCCATGAAGTTCTCACCATTTGTATATTGAAAAGATGCCCATCCTGTGCAAACTCTGCATGGACATGACTAAGTTCTGATGGGGACTGAAGGTCTTTGATTGGTCTTTCAAAGGTCTTTTATATTGTTTAACCTTTAAACTGTTGAGGATTTACAGAGCTACCATTCTAGAGCTGAAATGCAGCTTGAACTCCTTACTGCAATCTATGAATAACAACAGATGGTGCAAAACATGAGAGTGGCACCAAAGTGAGAGGGTTACGCTTTTCTTCTACACTGTTCATGTTAAAAGTAAATGTCCATAGAATTTCAGTGTCTTTCTCCCCTCCCCCCCCCCTTTTTTATTTCAAAGAACAAGCTGGAGAAGGAAACAGGCCTAATTCAGCCCAGCTGGAACTGAGGATGGTCCAAAGCAAAAAGGACATAGAAAATCCAGAGATAATAATAACTGCTACTGTGTTATAAAGGTTGTGTATCTCCTAACAACGCACAATGTTATTGATGTCCTCATTTTCTTTCCTGTAAATTGTAATGTTTGCCTTAGATCTGTGACAGAAACCTGACTTCCATGAAATATTGCCCAGCATAGATGAGATCCACTACCAAGCACATGTGCTGGCCTTGCTTGGATTAAGAAGGAAAAAAATAAGTTAGGTGTATTATAACTCTCTCCCAGGTCTCAAAATGGCTGTCAGATTACTTCAGTCATGTTATGAACCCTGGACATGGGAGAACAAGGTTTCCTGCCTTGCCAAAGACTTTCAGACTGCATTTGTCAGTGGAATGACTGGCTGGAGTATATATACTGTGGTAAAGTATCAGGTGCCAACTCGGTTATCTTTTCCCTTACGCGAAGAGGTTTGGTAGCACACTGCAATGTTCAGTACCTCAACCACTCTGGAATACAATGTAGAGGAGATTCAGGGGAAGGACAGGGCAGGGTCTGAAGACAATTTGCTTTTAGCTACTTTGCATAGGCCTTATTTTTACACCACCATATTTCCAAGATCTGCTTCCATTTCTGTTCTGTGAATAAATGCAAGACTCCACTGCCCAGAGGTGCTAATCCTTTAATCTCAAACAACCAAAAGTATCCCATGTCACTTTTTTGTCGCACCCCCCCCCTTTTGATTTCTCCAGAAAGAAATGCAGCTGAGAAAAGGAAATGATTCTACCTCTGACAGAATGTTGCTTGTTTCCATTTTATCAAAAGACCTGTAAACTGTAAATTTCCTTAACTAGTACTTACTATAACACATAAATATTCCAGTATATCTGTTAAGATTATGAGATGAGTGAAAGTCGATTGTTAAGACCAATTTACTGTTTATGATCATAGATGAAGACGAACCCCTTGTGTTCTCTTGCATCATTCAGACAGTATAATAAAAAAAGAACCATATAATCAGTCGGTCCCACCAAAGGCACAATACATTAAACATTACTGTTGCACAATCTACATGCATTTTCAAGAACAGTTGAGCAGGAATCCCATGCAAATTACTAGAAATTAATGTTGGATATGCCACAGTTTTGAGGAATTGCATCCAAAGTTATCAGCCATCCCTGAGTAGATCAATTATCGAGATATAACATATCTCTCTCTGTGGATTTTAAACACTTACTTATAAAATGTCACTCTTTAAAAAGTTAATCAATGCACTTCTGTAAAGATTAAACATGCTCCGAATAAAAAGCCTTGGACTTTATAATGTGCAATAATCCCTTTAAAGTTATCAAAATAGCATCCATGCCTTTTAGTTGCCAATAGTTTCTCTCAGGACTCTGCATGTTCTATTTAGAAATTCAATCCTGATATTCCTAGCTTCCCATTCTGACTGTATTTTTCATGAACTGTTATGGACAAATTGATTTTTATGTTATTCCTCTTGACTTGTTTCTTGGGGTGTAACAGGGTATCAAAGGAATCCATGCTTGGAGTGCATAGCACTCTAAAACATGTGTAAACAATGTTCTTCCTTGACACGGAAGCCAGACTTCCTTATCATTCTTTTTCTGTTAGAATGTTTTAAAATAAGATTCCTGCCAATGTGTAATTCTGCCATTAAATGTTTATTACTTGTTTATTTAGAAAATGTATGTGCCATATCTCCAGAGACCTGCTCGAGTCAGATGGAGGCTATTTGTAGGCCTTGAAGCACCTTTGTATGTCTCCTGTACATCCTCTTAAAATGTTGACACTTCCAGTTTTCCCTTATTAAAATCCTCAAGTTTCCTATCCTCACAATTTAAGAACTAAGTTTGATAGTTAACCCTCTCAGTATAACCCTCACCATCAAACAATTCCTCCAGCTGTATCAGAGCAATGTAATGCCTGCTGAGATTTTTTAATACAGAAAAAAACATTTCTCACAGAATGTTTAGCCACAGGTTAACATAAAAGCAGCTTATAGTTATGTGTGCAGGACTGTTAGTCTAGAATTGCCTGATAGATATTTTGAATGACTGCATCCCTTGTGTGCCTTCCTGCTATCTTATTCCTGGCCACCTCTACCCAGTTTTGAAGCTGATTTGACTTCTACAATTTTTTTAGCATAATTTATTCATCCAGTTAAAGGAGGTGGCTTCATCATAGCACAGATCTAAGAGGAGAGGAGACATAGTTGGTTCTCTTCCCTTTGGGGAGTCCTGGTTTCTGATTGTGTTAGAGCTCATGAAACGGTAAAGTACAGGAGACTTGTATGGTATCTCCCCATTCTTCCATGTAGCATTTGAATAAACCAGCTACCCTAGGTAATAACACCTGGGCTTCTTATAATAGGACCAGGAAGGTAAATATATATTTTACACATATTCCCATATTACTTTGAACTAACTCTACCTTTGCAATATGCCATTAGAATTGGCATTTACAGCTGATTTCCTCTGTCTTCCTGTCAGCAGATGTGAGGTAAACTATAGACAGATTTTTAGCAAATCAGAGAGAAATATCTTTAAAATATATCTTTAAAAAGCTGCTTTCCTCTGTCTTCCCATCAGCTGGTCTGAGGTAAGCTACAGACAGATTTTTAGCAAATCAGAGAAAATATCTTTAAAATATATCTTTAAATATATATGATAAAAACACTCTCTACCTTTTCCCACTGAGTGATTAATGTCTGTAATTTCTGGCATACTCTGACGATTAAAATCATCCTTTTCATTAACATACATTTAAGTACCAAACTTTACTGCTACTACCTAACTGTCACTACTGCCATGAAGTAATTTTTTAGCAATAAGAACATGGGTGGCATAGTACCCACCTGTTCTGTGAGATTCCAGCCCTTTTCATGCTGAGAGAGCCAAGCAAAGTTTTCTCATGGAGATGTGACATACACTGCCATAACCGCATATCCAACTAATTCTTGTAGCTTAGAGGTATGTCACTATTAAGCAAAAAAAAAAAAAATCATCATGAGATCCATTACATCACTGAAAGATTTCTGCTTGCAAAATGGGGCTTT
Source organism: Sphaerodactylus townsendi (assembly GCF_021028975.2). Lineage (NCBI taxonomy): Eukaryota > Metazoa > Chordata > Lepidosauria > Squamata > Sphaerodactylidae > Sphaerodactylus > Sphaerodactylus townsendi. The sequence continues at coordinate 71,400,905 of NC_059428.1, forward strand.
CCCACATCATTCCTGCTGCACCCTCCGAAAATTCTGCATGGTCAGAGGGATTTCCAGGAATGTCTTGGAGAGGTGCCATTGGAAAATGAAATCTGTTAGAATTGCGGGCCCCACCCCACATAAAAGAAAGTGCCTTCTGCTTGCACAAGCAGGGGTTTAAATACAACCCTCAGTTAAGAAACAGATTTAATTTTTCAGTCAACCGATCAGCATAACCACTCTTGCTGATTATTGAATGTCAGTGCTGAATATTCCAGTGATAAAGAACTTTATTTCACTTATGGCATGCCAAACTGACATTTCCAGTGATCTGTGAAGACTTGGAAACTAAAATGATTCAACCTTGTGGTTGGCTGGATCTAGACCGCATGTCAACCTAGCTCCTTGGTACACCATGGAGCTGCAGATAATGAAGTAGGAGCTCAGATGACTAGAGAGAGTTTGGCAAAGTACTCATGGCAAAGCTGCAAGAGCATCTTACAGGACATCTATAAAATCCTATGAGGTAGCAGTGAAGGGCTCTAAAAAATTTTTTTGGATAGCTTCCATTGCATCAACAAGTTCATGCCCAGGACAATTATTTAGGGTAATTAGGTCCCTTATATCCCTCTCAGAGGGGTCTCAAAATATTAATGATTCAGCAGCCAGCTGTGAGGCATTTGCAAGCTATTCCACAAAGTCCTATTGCTCTGTCAAGACCTTCTCGCCAATGAACGAACTGGATGCCCCTTGGCCATCTTCAGGTCCTATCTGGGACAATTTCAGCTGGCTCCTGGGCTGATATTGACAGAGTTTTGGCTGCTGTGAGGCCCACCACTTGCTTCTTAGCTCCATGCCCATTATGGCTGGTTGAGGCCAGTAGTGATGGAGTACAGGATCCCTTGGTAGACATTTCCCAGAAAAGCCCTTAAGCTAACTAGTTGCCCAAAGCAAACAAGTTTCAGATCTTTAAAAAAAACACAAGGAAAATTCTGTTTCTAAAAATGGAAGAGACCATTGTCATTACAAGTCCAGTACTGAGGACTGATATCCATCACTACTGTAGAATCTGAATCAACGGCCTCTTCTGCACATGCAGAATAATGCACTTTCAATCCACTTTCACAATTGTTTGAAAGTGGATTTTGCTGTTCCACACAGTAAAATCCAGCTGCAAAGTGCATTGAGAGTGGATTGAAAGTGCATTATCCTGCATGTGCAGAAGGGGCCCACGTTTTAAGACAGAACTATGCTTTTGACTTCAAAGAGTACAACTCTGTTTAGAATGGCACCATAAAGGGAGAATCATTAAGGAATACCTTCTTTATTGTAGATTTTGTTACTGCTTTGGTTTTGAAGGCATTTTCTCTGATACACTTTGTGCTGCACTTAAATCTGAATATTTTAGGAACATATATAAGCAATACTCTGCATGAATTTAGCACAATCCTGTCAGACTAATACACACAAGGTTTCAAATGATTCTGGGAAGTAGAAACAAGCATTTAACGTTTATTAAGCGTTTATTTCCCTGCCAACTTCACATTTCAACATGTTAGTTTAAAGGAACAAGCATCTCGTAGGGGCCGTGTCCCATTTACAGACCTATCTATAGGGTAGCCTTAGGCTCAAAGATTTGCAGTCCATCAAGTTTACCAGAAAGACTTATACTTCAGAGTACCAACCCCCTCCAAGGTGCCACTACAGTCCTCATGATCGCCAATTCAAGTCTGTGTCTTCTGCCCCAGTGTGTGAATATCTGTGCTTTTGCAGAGGATAGATGCAGTGGTGGAGAAAAAAGAAAATATGGCCATGTCAGAGTCTGCAGATATTTGTACTTCAAAAAACAGTGAGATGGATGTCTTTAGAGAGATTCCACCTAAACATTTGGAAGAACTTTCTGACTGTCAGGGCTGTTCGACAGTGGAATTTCCTGCCTTGGAGAATGGTGGAGTCTCCTTCTTTGGAGGTTTTTAAATAGATGATCATATGTCAGGAGTGCTTTGATTGTGTGTTCCTCCATGGCAGGGGGTTGGACTTGATGGCCCTTGTTCTCTCTTCCAACTCTGATTCTAAGGTTCTGAGTGAAAGATAAGATTTTATTGTAGTGAATCTTTGTTTACCACAAGCCTCTTGAATTGTTTTCTGGAGAACCAAACAAATCTTAGGATATAGCCTACTTCTTTCCACTGACCCCACAAGAACAAGAGAGACCCAGCCTGGCTAGGATTGGGCTCAAAATAATGCTGATTCATTAAACAAATTAGTACAGGCATAAACAACTTGGCCAATAGGACTAAGCAAATACTGCAATAGTTTGTCTGAACAAAATGGAAAGCTGGCATTGTCATATAGTGTAGCTCATTTATGTTTAATACATTTTGTAAAGATTCTCACAATGTTCCCTTTGCAGCTGTATTGATTATTTTATTTCCTCATGGAGCATAAGGGGCGAATGTCACATGCAAATGCATGCAACAGGGTCTGAATCCTATTCTTAAAAAAAAAGCTTCCGAAAGGGGTGTTTTGAGCAGGGCAGGAAAATGATTAAACACCATCAGCTACTTTACCACTCAAAATTTCCCCCCTGCCGAAAGCTGTTTTTCTTTAAAAATAAATAAATGAGCATCAGGCAATCGTTACATGCATTTACACAGGACATTTAGTTAGCCCATCAGCAGGACCAAAACTCATGTAAAATGAAATATCTTCTGAGCTTGAATCCAGCTTTATTGTCCCCATAATTCTTTCTACTATTCTTGAGCATAAAGACATATGATACAAGCAAATAGAAACTGTCATGTGTGGAAACTTAATCACTCCTGCTTTTAACATGCTTTTACCAATTCTATATTAAATATTGATTTATGTTTTAGTTATTTGCCAGATTGCATTAAAATACCAGAAATCTGTAATCAGCGCAATATAACAAAATGAAGAGGACCAAGATTTCTAGCTAAAGATACTGCCTTGTTAAGAGTAAACTTATATGTATCCTGATTGGATAGTGTTAATTCATTGTTTGTCTGGTCTGTTGCAGTGATTGTAAAAGTCTCCTAATTTGCAATATGTGGCGAGAAAGATTGTAATAAAATATCTATGTTTAATAATACTGTGCATAACTATTGTTAAATCCTATTTTGAATATGTTTGGCCAGTTCAGAACTAAACTAAACAAGATCAGTTTGATAGTGTTGATAAATCGGGTACTTTTATTTAAGTTTTATTGCTATTGGAAACGAACACTTATTGTTGGAGGGACACACATGCAAATATCTAAACGAAACTATGGTATTACCAAGGGAAGCATTGACAGAGCCCATGCAGACGAACCAAACTATCCCAGGGGCACACTGAGCCCTGTGCACACATTTTCTTGTGCATATTTTTGCTGTGTAACGAAGAACAGGATCCTGTGCCAGAAAGAAGTGGCTCTGATGCCAGTCTTGGAGTCTATGCATGAACGTTTGTATGTACATATGGCTTCATGCAAATATTCTATCAAATGTGCAGTAGAGTAATTCCCATTGCCTCCTTTGCATTACTAAACGTTTGCCCAGGGCTTTGGTCTTCTGTGTTCGCATAAGTGAACATTTTAGCACACATCAAGTATATGATAAAATGTGTGGAAAAGCGTGACAAAATATTAGTGTCAAGATTCATAGGTTTCTAAAGAAATGTTAAGAAGTTATACTGCAGTTAATGACAATGGTAGCTGACAAATAAGAGATTCTACCCAGACTAATTTGTGACAGGTTTAATTCCTCCATTTGTGGGAGATCTTTATTTCATGATTGAATAATTTAAAAATTCCATCTCAGAAGAAGTCAGAGGGCCATAGACTGTTGTGATTAGACAGAAATACTTCGCATTCAAATATTTAGTATCAGAATGGTTGGGGAGAATGTATAGTGATGTCATTCCTGCAAGAGGGATTTGACTGTATAAATGGATTCCTTGTTCCCCTGTGAGGATTTCTTGAAGAAGGATCTCTGGCTCAGGAGAGCTAAAAACCTCTAGTGGAGAGAGATGGAATTAGGTTCTGCAGCAGGAATTGGTAAACCTCCCCCCCACACACACACACCCCTCCTATTTCACAGAGCCAAATTACATGTGACATTGGAGTTGTGTGATTTGGTCCCAAAAGTAGCTGCGGAATACTAGAGAAGGAAAGGTTAACTTCTCTCCACCATCTGTACACCATTTGCTCATCTGAAAATAGCCTCACAGAGCTGCTTTTAGTCCAGATAGGTACCCATTGTGCCTTCCCTTAACAGAGCTTAAAGCAGCTGAGGAGGGTCAATTCTACATGTAGGAATAGTCCAGGATAAAGAACTAACCCCAGTTTCCTCAGTACCACAACCAAAGGGGGCCTCTTAATCCCCCTCATACTGGTAGTTGCGTTTTAGGGCCAAATTACAACTCTGGAATGCCAGTCACATGTTTGTCACTCCTTGCCTTAAGGCACCTGGAAAAGAGATACTGTAGGTGGTGTTTAGTCTACTGATGGTCTAAATTTTGGCCTGAATATTTCTTACTCTCCAGTGTGATCCTAGTCATAGATCATTCTCCTACCTAGGTCCAACTTCTTCTTGTCCTCCCCAGTTCTTCACAAGGGAGAATGAATGTTGATGGCGCAAAGGCTGAATCCAGGAGCTTTTTTCTACTGCATTCTGAAAGAAGCACATTGCCTAATTGGATGCTGCACTGCCTATGCACTGACTGTAACTGAAATGTCATAGATTGTGGGAATAAGCCACAGAATTTTAGCTTAGTTAAAATCCTAACGTTCTTTGGTTAAAATATTCAGTGTAGGCAAGTGCATTTAAAATATGAAGATATGTCCTTGGAAATGGCATTTACAGGAGAACTAGCAAAATTAATAAGAGAAATGAAAAGAAAGTATGGCATATGCTCTTATGATTATCCCAGTTCTTTCACAGAGCTCTGCAAAACTCTAATCCTAGTCCTAAATGATGCGACCCATGATACTTTCCATGCAACTGATTTCTAACATTCCAAGCCTTCCGGCCTATGTGCTTTTGTGGCAAAAAAAGATGTATTCCCAAACTGGAGGTAATTAAAGGCCATAGTTTGGAAGGGAAATACTGTATTTTCAGAACTAACTACAACAAGGCTGTGCCATATGTTAGTAAGTGGAAATTACATGTATTATTTGCATATTGCCTTTTCATTCCATTGCTGATTAGAATAATAATGTGTCTAGGAGAATGTGGCATGTATACTGTGTGTGTGTATGTTTGAGGTTTTAGTTGTAGTGGGGTAGAATTTGAGGGCTGGCTGTGCAGGCCTTCAGAAGGGAAATAAAATATATTTTTATAGACAGCCGTATGATTTTAGGTTTCAGTAGTGCTGTATCAGCCGCTTACAGGAATGTCAAACTGCAAGAGAGAATAAAAGAGTGTGGCTGTACAATATGAGAAAGATAGTTCAATCAATCCTAACAGCCCTGGATGGATTTAATAAATAAACAAATAAATAAAGATGCCTTTGAAATATATTTTTAGCTCTAAAATATTAGATGGAGAAATATTTACAAGCAAACTTTCTATGTATTTGACATTTGTGTAGTGCTTTGTATTGAAATAATTGATCTGTTGTATGTTTCTATCTCTTCTTAATTGTTCTTGGGTTGTAGGGACAAGAAGTAGATGATGAATAATTTTTATCCCAGAAAAAAAATCTCTGTGGTGTGCAACTATGTATAATGTTGGTGGCCTAATGAAAAATGTTGTGTTTGTATACTTTCTGGTTGGCACATGTGACTTTTATCCATTTTTGTAGTAAAGTTTACATGCTAAACTGTGTAGGAAGATGATAATAAAGTAAATGAATTAAGTAAAGGCCAAGTGCTAATTACTATTGAACTAAGAACTACAATGTGTGAATTGGTTTAAAATAAATGCTGTTGTGTTCCACCTCTTGTGATGCAATAGAGAAAGGGGAGGGGGGCTTCTGCACTTTCAGGTGTGCCCTGTATATTTTTCAGATTTCTTAAGGCTGAGATGGTGCATTTCATGAATGGAAGGGTATAACTTCTTGTAGCTGGTGGCCAGAGTAGCCCATGGCTTTTGCAGGGCTTCCCTGTCTCTTACTGATATAGTGGTGGGAAAATGCAAATGGTTAGGAACTGTTTTTTACATTCTTATGTTTGCCCTGGCCAAGTGCCATGAAAGTAAAAAATAAGCAGAGAGCAAGAACATACCCCAAACAGTTTTTAAATCAGGGGAGGAGACGCTAGCATGAAATAAATGAAATAACTGATACAGTGTTCAGCAGATGGGTAGAATCATCAGCACTGTATAACAGCTGGGGTGGATAATTATCTTTGGTATGATAATTGCAGTGTCACAGGCATATACCACATCATGGAAAATATACAAAAAAAATACTGGTTCTGGTGGGTTTTCCGGGCTGTGTGGCCATGGTCTGGTGGATCTTGTTCCTAACGTTTCGCTGCATCTGTGGCTGGCATCTTCAGAGGTGTATCACAGAGGGAAGTCTGTTACACATTGTTACACAGACTTCCCTCTGTCATACACCTCTGAAGATGCCAGCCACAGATGCAGGCGAAATGTTAGGAACAAGATCCACCAGACCACGGCCACACGGCCTGGAAAATCCACAACAACCAATTGAATCCGGCCGTGAAAGCCTTCGACAATACAAAAAAATAAATAGTTTATTAATTTTTGCTTTCCTTGTATAAAAAGAGCATAGCTTAGTGGTAGAATATCTGTTTTTCATGCAGATGTTCCACACTTCACTCCCCATCATCTCCAGTTAAAAATCCAATGAGCTATCCACTGTCTGGAGTAAAAACAGGATATAAATATTTTAAATAAATAATTTTAAATATAAATATGCCAAATTTAGTACTTTTTCAGTCTATTTTGTAAATCTAATGCTATTTATAATTAGGAATGTTAAAAAAATAGAATCACAGTATACACTTTCATTTTTAAACAGATGTTAATGAAAGAAAATCCCACTATTATTGTCCTAAAGCCTTTGACCACTGAGATATTTTAACATTTGTTGCTAAGGTAGAAAAGAATGCTACCTGGTGAGGCTCCAAACAGTATTTTGTTGTTTTTTGTTTGCCCACTAAGCTGTTAATCTGGTTTGTGAACCAAGAAGACATCTGATCATTCTGATGAAGCCTGACTTTGATTTGTTAAGGCCCTGCTATGAAGGACAATTTGAAAGTGGAAGCAGCCATGTGATCTGAGGAGCTCAGCAGTGAGGTGAAGGGCATTTGAAAACAACTATTTGTGTAATGTGAAAAAAAGAACAGCATATATTTGCTATGTTACTTATACCACACAGTTAACAAAACTGAAGAGCAGTAAAGGTGCTTGTATGATGAGCCAAATAGCCTTGCACATATCTGTGCACAGCGATAAAGATGGGATGGATAATTAACAGGATTCCTTTGATAAGAATGATGTACATGGATGGAAAATTTCTTGGAAGTAACCAATCATGTTGATTCTCCAGAAAGGAATTTCATTATGTCAAGTGTGGTTATATTTTTCCTTTTCTCCTGTTTAGCTTTCTGCTGTACCTTATTGCTACTGTCCCACTGTGCCCAGATGTTCACTAGGTCTCACTGGCGTAAAGGTTCATGGGTACTTTTTTTACTCCAGTGACAGCAAGACCAACCATGCACAAAACTGGTTAGATTTACAAAAGAAACTAGCCGATTACTTCCTCACCTATGGGAATTAAGGATGCAAACTGAAGTCAACCAGTCAGGAAAAGAAATAATTTGGTCTCCTCAGGAACAGCAAGGTGGAAGCAGACACCCACAGTCATGCCAAGATTTGCTCCTGATGCTGTTAGAAAGTGTACAATCTGCACATGATCTGACCACAATTGTCAAAAACAGGTTTACTTTTACATATACAAGATATACCAATTCCTCATCATTCCTGCTCCATCTTTTGCATGATGCTTCAAGCAGTGGTTTCTGCTCTAATTCTAACATTGTGTGAGCTATTTCCCAATTTCAGATGTTCACGAGCAAAAGATACGCGTGGACACCTTGGCCAGTCTGACCACATTTTAAAAAATATATCTCTTGCCTTCAGATACTTACCAGAAGGTCTAATAGTAATTAATTCTGACCAAATCAACCACAGCAAATCTTCTCAGCCTGTAGGCCTCCATTGGAAATCTTCCTTTTTCTCAGCTATTTTATGCTTTTTTTTAATACCATGTATTTTGCTTGAAGGGCTTATTACATTTTGCATTACTTAATTCTCTGGTGTTTGTATTATGCTTGATAATCCACTCCCCCAGTTGTCTTTTTAAACAGCATGGGAAAGCACCTTGTATTGATTCCCAAACTCTTGTGAAAGTCCTTGCTCTGGTGAGAATTTAGCCACAATTTTGATTGTCATAGTAAACCTGATGATTATTATGGTTGCTTAGGTAACTAAAAGGTGGCTGGATTCTTATGAGAAGAAGGAATCTCACATGAGCTTGGAAAGGCCTGTAGTGCATGCATACCTGCCATGCTATTTTCAAAGAAACTAAGGAAGGGTTGAAGGAGAATTAGCTGCAAACATATTGAAGATTGAGTGGGTGGTAGTGTATGGACTCAAAGGTTGGATGGAAGATTGCCACATGCAAAACACCACCAGTGCATACTCTCTTAGGTTGCCTAATGATGAAGTTCAAGGGCATCTATAGAAATGATGGGGGTGGTTTGCAAAGTCTATTGTAATTGCAGATCACATGATGATCAGCAAAGTCAGGATCTGAGGGAACAAGTACCCATCCTTGTCTCCTACTAACTCCCATGATAGAACTGGCTTTGCAGAAGGTTGTTAAAATGAAGACTGATTATGGACAAAGTATCTTCTGTGCAAATGAGGGCAAATGTCCATCACAACAAAATTTCTTGTATCGATGTATTTCCTGGAGCTCCGCTTTCACTTACCATTCTTTCTGTGGTAAGCAAGACCACTTCTACTGCAACTTATAATTTGCTTTGCTGCTAGAGCGGGCAGATTTGCCAGTGAGCACAGCTTTGCCCCGGATATCTTCCCTCTGCCCACAGCCAGCCTACCTAGCTTCACCCTTCTGTCCATGCCTTCCCCCTCACCATCACCCCCCTTCCATGTTGCCGGCTCCTTTCTGCTTCTCTATCTGCTCATATCTAGATATCAATATCTCAATATAATAATAACAGAGAAGTTTTTTCCAAAACACAGTACAAGCAACGTCTCTTTTGGCTCCACATCCACTCTACTTCCTTCCTCCCCGATGATTAGGAGGGCTTTTAAAAACGTTATTTCATACAAGCCTTTATTTTAAACCAAGCCTCTCTCTTCTCCTGCAGAAGAGGGCGGGGTAGAAAAGGGAGGGGAGGGCAGGGGGAAAGAACATCTGCTATATTGATATAATTTAAATATAATATAAATATAATATAAAGCAATTTAATGGGCTTTCACAAAGACAGCAATCTTGAGATCTGTGCCTTTAAGGCTAACTTGGTAGGTGGAATTAAGAGAACCAGGGAAAGGAGAGGCCTGGCAGTATGCAGCTGTAGGACAGGCACTGGGCTGTCTCCTTGCCTTTAAACAAAGAAACACAAGGAGACCAAACTACAGCCCCACTGCACAGCTAATAGCCCCAAGGTAAGCATTCAATGTATAATGAGCCAAAGATTTTTTTTTGCTAGCCTTGTAACAGGTAAACTATTTATTTCTCATTCACACTCTGTCACTTAAAAAAAAATACCTGTCAAACCCGCCATGTTCCTTGGGTCGGCTCTATTGTCAGTGTCATTCTTACACATTCCATTTGCTCTCAGTTTGAAGTGTTTTGAAAGAAGGGAACAGAATCAATGACAAACAATCCAGAGGTCTTTTTGAAACATTTTAGAACTGAGCAACAGCAGGAAATTACATCCAAAAAGATAGATGCACTTGTGTTAACAGTATGAATGTAACCATATAGGATGCTACTCAACAATTAAAGGACCTTTTGCTTACATACTGACCTGCTCGCCAGCTTCTTAATCAAAGGTCTCCTTTGTGTGTATCCATCTTTTGAGGGGTGGTAGGTGGTGGTCGCTAGAGATAGGGCCTTCTCAGGGGTAGGGACCTCCTATCTGGAATTGTTTCCTACAGCTCTTCCTCTGGCATCTAGCCTTTCTACTTTGAAGTATTATGTGAAAAACTTCCTTTTTAAAGGGTGTTGATTTTGGTCGATTGAGCCCCCACTCAAGTTTTTGTTTGTTAAGGAGACTGATTTTGTGGTAACTGTATTCTAATATAGTTGCTTTATCTGTATAAACTTCAGAAATTTTTCCTGAAAGATGGTAAGACACACATACAATAAATATATGACATCTTGCTAAGTTTAAAAAAGCCGGTGCTATTTCACTTATTCCATTCCTGCTTTCAAACTGTAAGCAAAAGACACGATAATACAGATTGAAATGTCTCTTAGTTCCCATTTAGTCAGCTTCTTATAGATGTGCTACATGAAGTAGGTAAAATACCCAGCAGACAAATCGAGATATAACAATACACTAGTGATATCTACAGCAGTAGAGCCCTCTGTTGTACGGCATTGACATCTGTGATGGTTTTTCAATCAAAACACCTTTGGTCTCTATCTAACCACTCTTAAGCAAGATTTCAAAGCTTCCTCCAGCCTAAGGAGGTGTCCTCTAATTTAAGAAGCTCTTCTGCCACAGGAAGTATCACTAGAGTGAAAATAGAAAAGCTAAAAACTTTGAGGAATACAGTGGTATGATACAGATCATTATTAATATTATAATTATTTAAGAACCATTTCACACATGCATTCCTGTATCTGCATAGCACAGTGGTTCTCAACCTTCCTAATGCCGCAACCCTTTAATACAGTTCCTCATGTTGTGGTGACCCCCAACCCTAACATTTGTCCATTTTACAGATGGAGAACACTGATGCAGAGAGTCTTAGGCAATACCTATGAAAGGGTTGTTCGACCCCCAAAGGGGCGCGACCCACAGGTTGAGAATCGCTGGAATAGCAGGTAAATTGCTGGCTCAGAGCACATTGGCCTACATCTTGTTTGGTTCCTAGGGTGAAAGTGACAGAAGAACTGCCCACCTTGAATTTGTACCTAATGACTCAGTTATGTCTAAATGCTTCACATGTGTTCTGCAAATATGAAATCCACACCACTAGATGGTCCCTAGTTTTATTATACAACCTAGTTGATTACAAAAAGGACAGTATATTGCTAATTATGCTCCTGTCCCCTTAGCTGCTGCCTGAAGAACAACAGTACTTTTCAAAACAGGGTTTTTAGAAATACTAAATTCTAAAACATAATTAACAATGAATCTGTACAAATACAATTTTACAATGTAGATGTCCTCCACTGATAGAGGAAGTGTAATAATAAACTACTTGTTGGCATAAGAGAGATATGGAGGTGCTTTTTTCTAGTTCTTCCATCTCACTACAGTCTTTGTGACTAGTATCCTTTTTGTCCACGGGAGTTCTACAGCCCATGGCAGAATCTTTTTTTGGGGTGGGGAGGGTTTATATACAATTGCTGTGGGAAAGGGAAAACAGAGAAAGATCTGCTACTGTGGGTGCCTTCTGTTTGTGCAACCATATAATTTAACTCCAAACTTTCAGTGAAGTCTTCAATTCTATAACACTCCTAAGTAAGCAGAACCTTCCGTTTGGACACACAGTGGCAGTATTGCCACTTCTACCTATCAAGGATCAAGTCTCTGCTGAGAGGCACACAAGAAAGTGCAGCTTTTCCCTTATCTAGTTTCTGGTTTTAATGTTAGGCTGCAAAAACTGTATCCAGACATTGAAGGTCATCCACCTAGGCTAAATGTTTCCCACTTATCTTCCAATTATGAGCTCTTTTCTTCATCTCCCTCTTTCCATTTGTTATGTGTCCTTTCATTATCTCTGCCTCATCCTTCTCCTGCACATCAGCCCAAAAGCAACTTTTTCCTCTTCCTTTCCTTGGGCAAGTTCCCATGACTTTACAAGGAGGGTCACACGCAAAAGCAGTATGCAGGACAAAGTAACAAATCTTATTCCAGCACAAACAATTATTTTGGCTACTATGAGAAAATGGTGTGATTTTTGTTCCTGTCCCAGTATTGTTCAGAAACTCACTGTGAAAAGAGGTAATATATTATTCTTGCATATCCAAGCACGGAATTGAAGAAAATTATATTTTAACATGTTCAAGTTGGTACGCATGCATGTCTGTTCACAGTGAGCAACACATATTGCAAGAGTGTTTTATCTGGTGATTTCTGGCTGTGGAGGACACCAGTATCCCCACAAGGGACAAGCTTTATCTTAATGAGAGAATGCAGCTCGGTGCAATTCAGGTTCAATATCCTCTCCATAATCTTTAGAGATTCAGCTTGTTAGCCCTCATTAACTCCATTAGTGACTCCCAGCACCACTTCAGAATATTTGCTCTCCTACATGGATTTGATGAAAAGGAGAAATATAATTGGGTATCAGTGACACCTTGGTCCAAAACACAATAGTTTCATGTAAATATTAAAAAGCATGCAAAATTAGCAAAAAAAAATTTTTTGAGGTACATTCTTCAAGAAATAAACTAAAAGATAGGATCATGGCCATTTGGAGCACTATAGCTCCAGTTCCTTGCAGAACGGCTATTGAAGTTCCAAGAAAGGAAAAAGGACTGTATTCCCCCCTCTATTTCCGACCAACTTCAGGGCAACCAAGCCAGTTTCCATTCCAAAACTAGCCCTAAAAACTGGAAATAAATCTAAATACAGATGTGGCCCAATGATTCACTAAACAGTCAGTAAGAAACATGACTCTTGTTCCTAACTGATCATTTTGAAAGGACAGGATCTTAAGCAGGAACTCCACAGCCGACATAGGTAGACAGGGAAGATTATATGCAATGATGGTCCTCCAGGTGTTAGGTTAATGTAAAATAGAAGAACTTAGCATTTTCTTTACTGGATTGTCAAAACTCTTTTACTTTATAATTTTTGGGATTCTACAGGTAAAAGCTCAGTGTAGGTAATTCAGCAACCATTATCCATGTCTTCGAATTGTGGGTTGGAGCAGTATAAAATGCTTTATCAGAGACACCTCCAGGCCAAACCAGGAAGAATTTTACTTTAAAAATCAAGATCTATGCCAAAATATGCTGGTGCTATCTTCTTATGTCAGTTTGTCTTCTAGGGAAGCAGGGGTTATTATTGGAAACCTGGGTATTTATAAACAAACTACAGTATTCCAAAGTTACAACAGCTACAGCATTTTGCTATAAAGCACAGTGCTGAAAAAGGCAGCAAGACATAACATATTGTGTATGCTCTGGGACTGTCTTTGAGTGTTTGGAAGCTGCAGCTAGACAAACAGTTCTTAGTTCCATAGGACAATCAAACAACATACAGAAACGATTGCTTTTCCCCCTGTGTGGAAATTAGTTAAGAATGCTACTTCTTTTCATACAAGATCATGGGAGGAAACCAGAGTTCATGTAAGCCCTTCTTCCAAAGGAGGCTGGATACTTTTTAAAATTCACCTGTCACTTCAGTGTTTAAAATGTAAATGTTTCAGTACATAAATCTAATTCTATATCCTCTGAGGGAATACAAAATTAACTTATCTATTCCCAACTGGCATATTTTCAACTCTGTTCCTATCGGAATTAATGCTTATTGGTCTCCTCAGAGCCATTTCATTCATGATTTCTTTCTGATATGGAACTATTATTTCTGTAGAAAAAGCATGCATATTATCGTGGCAGAAATACATCATAGGTGCTTTAAAAACTTTGCGTGGGGGGAGGGTGTCCACTTGTACCAGAGTGCCTTTTTCTATACAAAGGATTAAATCCAGTGCAACATTTTCACTTGTTCTAGAGGTCATGTCATGTACAAGAAGAAACACTGCACTCTCAAACTTATTGCATCCCCAGCAGTGGCGTAGTGGCTAAGCAGCAGTGGCGTAGTGGCTAAGAGCAGGTGCACTCTGATCTGGAGGAACCGGGTTTGATTCCCAGCTCTGCCGCTTGAGTTGTGGAGGCTTATCTGGGGAATTCAGATTAGCCTGTACACTCCCACATACGCCAGCTGGGTGACCTTGGGCTAGTCACAGCTTCTCAGAGCTCTCTCAGCCCCACCTACCTCACAGGGTGTTTGTTGTGAGGGGGGAAGGGCAAGGAGATTGTAAGCCCCTTTGAGCCTCCTACAGGAGAGAAAGGGGGGATATAAATCCAAACTCTTCTTCTTCTTCTTATATTTCTGCTTACACAAGATGTGGTGCCACCAGTCCTGGAGTTTCAGCAGTTTCTTCGCTCTCTAAATAGTTTCCCAAGAAACAATATGGGATAGGGAGGAGATAGTTGTATAAGATGTGCACAGAATGGAGCAGTTATAGAGGGGTGTGATGGGGATGATTAGGGCCTGGAAACAGCCCTATGAGGAAAGGCTGGTGGACTTGGGAATGTTCAGTCTGGAGGAGGTGGGGGGGGGGGAATGAATTTGAAGGGCTGTCATTTAAAGAAAGGCATGGGGCTGTTTCTGTTGGCAGCAAAGGATAGGACTAACAACAATGAGTTTGAATTAAAGACAGAAAAGTACTAGTTGGATATTAAGGGGAAAAATTACAGTAAGAGTTGTTCAGCTGTGGAACTGACTGCCTGGAGTGGTGGTTAGCTCCCCCTCACTGGCAGACTTTAAGCAGCTGTTGGATGAACACTTCTAAAAGATGCTTTAATGTGATCTTGTATTGACCAGGGGGTTGGACTTGTTGGAAGAAAGGGACTTTACGCTGTTTCCTGCCTCATCCTACAGAGGGGTTTTTTACTAGCGAGCTAGTGGCTAGATAGGGACTTAGGAATTTGTCACCTTTACTCTATCATGCTATCCCTTTGATGTAGACTGATACTCTTAGGGACTTCCTCCCTTGCTTCCGCCTTCTTCTCGGACACTCTCCATTACTCTTACCTCCACCATGCCTAGGGAGAGGATGTGTCTCCTACGCATCCGCCTCCATCCAGCTAGATTAGACTAGATAGTGAACCTATCTCTACACCTTTCTATCCAGAATGGAGTTCACTAATAAATACTCTTTTTATTAGATAAGAACTACAAATGACTCTGACTTTCTTTTGTGTCTGAAGTTCTCTCTAGCAAGCTCAACCACGTGTTTGTACCCAGGTAAGCTTCCCTGTGTTTTAGCCTCTGTGCCACTCTGCTACTTTTCAAGGGATACACAGCAGCACCAGGTGTGCTTCTCCCCAACATGCCCCTAATGCCATAGCGGCCACCTTCCAGCGGCCATTTCTCCTGGTGAACTGAACTCAGTTACCATCATTCTCTAGCCACCAGCTGAGAGGTGGGCTGTAGCTGCTGCTGCCTATACAGGGACAGAGAATTCTGGCATGAATCGGCTGACACCTAATGAGTCATTGCATGGCTTACTTGGTCCCGCTTGTTTAGGAGTCACCCAAATTACTCCTCAGCTCAAATTCCTTATGGCTTCTGGTAGGAGTGTAGAGGCACAGGTGTCAAACTCACAGCCCTCCAGATGTCATGGACTACATTTCATCATCCCCTGCCAGCATCGTGCTGGCAAGGGATGGGAACTATGATCCATAACATCTGGAGGAGCCGTGGATATTTACCCTAATAACAAAGGCAACAATGCCCCAAGCCTACCCTGCAGAAGGCTACAATTCAGAGCAGCCATTTTGCTTCCTAAAGCTTGTGATTCTGTTTTCTCTGTAGGAAGGAAGCCTGATTGGTTACAGTGCAGGGTTATGTCGGCCACTGACTAGCAACCACCAATAGCAGGGGGGAGGGAAGGGGCAGGGAGAATCAGAAGCAACCAAAGTGGGAGCCACTGTTTTGTGTGGCAGCTCCTACAGCATTCTGCTAAACACTTGCTATGGAAGTAAAGAGCTGGCATGAAGAGCTCTGATTGTTAGTGTTGCCAACTCTGGGTTTAGGAAATTCCTGGAGATTTGGGGGGGGTGGAGCTTGGGAGGTTTGGGAGGGAGAGAGGGGCATCAGCAGGCTGATGCCCTAACAGTCCAGCTCTTCTAGGAAGCCATTTTGAGAACTCAGCAGTCAGTTGTAATTCCAGGAGGTTAGCAGCTCTACCAATTCCCACACTTATTTGGTTACCCAAGCCAACCACATCGGGCTGGAGACCAGGCCTTCTCCAACACTTGTGTGTTCAAGGTGTTTCCTCTGTCTTTGGAGGAGGTTCTGTTATCATGGCAGCATGAGTCATTGTGGAATTTTCCTCCTCCTAGGATCCCACTCTGGCCACTGCTTCATGGGCCAATAAGCGTGGATGGAGGGCAAATAAAACCCATGTTGGGTGGGAACTTTGCAATAGTCCCATACTCTAACATGGGTCTAACCCACCCCTCCACCCACACTAGTGGTGCATGAGGGCAGGTTTTTTTTGAGAATCTTGTTTCAGGGATTCTTTTTATTTTAGCTCACCCTCCACAGTCATGTCGAGTGAACAGCTGAGGCTGTGGGGTGTGTTTGGGGGCCTGCTGATCAAACTAGAGGTACAGCCCCGGCTCCCACCTTTCAAGCCATGCAGGGGAATGGACCATAACCTTGGCCCTGGAGTGGGGACCCAAAGAGCCAACACACGCCTCCAGCCTACAAATGCCTCAGGACCAGGATGGAGTTCATGTAACCTGCCTGTCACCTGGGTTTATTAGCCCGTCTTGGAAAGAGACCTCTAAGAAAAGGTTACAAAGGGGAAGGGCATTTAGAAGCATTAGGGAAGTGGTGGCAGACCTTTGCTCCAGATGTTATGGACTACAATTCCCACATCAGCCCCTGCCAGCATGGCCAATTGGCTGGGGCTGATGGGAATGCTCAGTCCAGCATCTAAGGTCACTGCACTCCAGAACCTTAAGATAGCAAGCAGCTCTTTGGATTGAGCCCAGAAACAGTCAAGGAGCCCGCCCTGTTATTTCTTTGATTCCCAGACTGAGCCCCAGATAATAACTGTACAAACCAACGCCCTGGAACAGAAGGGGCCAGTGAAGAGGCTGGAATTACAGCTTTTGTTCTTACCTAAATGAATCCCCACTGCCAGCTCTACACGGGCTTAGTGGGGTCCATATCCTCTTCCCAATATACGAGCTTTAATGGTAATGAGGTTAACTTTCGATTGGGTGTTAGTTGGCCTGTAAAGCAAACCTCCCCAATGCATTTCATGAAAGAGTGTGTGTGTGTGAGAGAGTGTGTGTGTGTGGGATGCTGCTGATCAATAGAACCCTGCCACAGAATAGAAGGGTGGGACAGAACAGAAATGAGTCAAACAGGAATTTCAGCTGATGAGATCAAAGATAAAAGTTCCCCTTGTCTGTAGGAAACGAGAAAAGCTTTTCATTTGGCTGAGCCTGACGGCTAGCCAACCTGGTTTGCCAGGAACTGTAATTACCCTGGAAGGGACGATGTGGGTTGATCAAGCCCTGAATTATAACTTGACCATCCCAGCCAGGAGATCGTGGGCGATATGGTCAGCTGTGTAGGCATGAGGCGGTTCAGAGCCAAGGGAGATTTTCAGCACGGAAAGCATGAAGAAGGAAGAGGTGACAGCAACTCGGACACAGATCCCCGGTGGAATCGGCTGGCAAGGCTTGACAGAGAACGGAGGCCTCTCTGCACAACAAGGATTCGAGCCTTGCTTGTACAGGATGCAGTGACAGCCACTTAGATGGCTTTGAAAAGGGTTGCCAGCGCCAGGCTGGGAATATATGGAGATCTGGGGGTGGAATACCAAAGGAGGGTGGGGTTTGTGGAGGGAGGGGGCTTCAACAGGGCATAATACCACAAGTCCACCTTCAAAGATGTGCATCAGTAGAGTCACTGCATTGGTAGAGTCCCTTCGGTAAATCATGACCCAAAATCTTGGAAACACCATATCAAAGAGGTTCTCTTGCTCTGTTTTAACCATTGGCACATGCTCATTTGTCACGTGGAAAGAAGGAATAGAGTGAATCAAAAAAGCGAGGGATACTGCCGCGGGGACATGGGGGGGGTGGGATGACCCCTGAGAGACCCAACCATTTTGACATGTGGGGGGGCACCGTCACGCGCCCTTCCTCCTTCCCCCCTCCCCGTCCATACACCCTCCCAACCATCCTCACCTCAAGCCAGGCCACAGAGGGCCCAGAAACAGCCACCCCAGCCCAGCCCTGCCCTCTCCCACCCCCAAGCTCTCCAGGCCACGCCTTTTCCGATGGAGGTGAGGGGGCAGGCCTGCCAGCAGCGGGCACAGCCGCTGATAGAGGTGGGGTGCAGCCAGCACAACGGGCGGGAGCAAGGCCTTGTTTTTGCACCCCACCTCTATAGGAGGCCTAGCCCCTCCCACCCATAAAAAACAGGCCTTGTCCCCAGGTGCCGTTTTATGCCAGTACACCTTTGATCAAAAGCTGCAGTAAACTGTGCATGCAGAATATTATGTGCAAAAGCCTGATTTAAAAAAAAATGGAATGATGGAAGATTCTGCATGTGTAACCCCCATGCTCAGAATGGGTTGACCCAGTAAGGGGTGGAAACTCAAAGCAGCAAGAGGCTGCAGCAGACCTCATGTAGTTGGAGGAGACAAGGCTACCAGACTTGGACCTTGTGGTGCATGAGCCACTTAACTCCTTATTAGGGTTTCTTTTAATGGTTGTAATGGGTGAGAGTTCTCCTGGAAACCTTCATCATGTTGAATCCTGTTCACCAAGCCCTTGGAGTCTTCAGGAGCCAACCCACTTGCAAAGAAGAATTGGACTTGGCAGTATCAGTAGACTGTAAATATAAGGACTTGAAAATGCAACCTGAACAGGACCTTGAAATGTTGATGTTATATGTTAAGAAAGTAAACCATTTTGTTTTTAAAAATTTGTTGTTGCAAACTCATTCCACATTCTGCCCCACAGAACCCACAAGCTGAGGTTACACATGCAGGTGATTTTTCTTCACGCAAGAAATCCAGATAAGGAAAACCATAGTTTTTTGTTCAACCAGAGTTTTATGGTACCAGACCCTCCCTTCAGCAGCAGAGACATTGGCGAATCTTGCAGAGAAATGGTCGGAGAATGTGCTGAAAGTCATGCCAAGGGGCCCTCCACTCCAGAAAGACCGAACCATTTGTCCTAAACGTTCAAAGCGGCAGCCATCATAATTCAGCCCTATCTTCAGTGACTGGCAGTGATTTATCTGAGCAGAACGTTCCTTTGCAGACGGTAAATTTGAGCTGAACGTCCCCACCTCGGTGTGTTTATCCACTCCTAAATGCTCCCGTGTCAAGTTTTATCACTGGGCAATTACTTTGGACAGGATCAGCCAAGAGCCGGAACATCAGAGGTGCTGCTGTCTAGTTCTACCCCTTTGAAGCTGAATAATCCACAGGTAAGAAGATGGAAGGGAATGCAAGGAAGAGAGAGGAGGGTGAGCAGGCAGCACAGGGAGCAGAAAATCAACCGAGTCACAGTTTTGCACAAGAAAACAAAGTCACAAAGAGCAGGCTGACACAATGAGTGAGTGACCTGCCAAACTAAAATAGTTGCTGGTGCTTGGCGTGGGGCCTAGAAGAACACTGCTACATTTGGTTGATTGCATGGTAATATCCTTCAATTAGCCCCCAGAAGGCAGCATCCTTAGCAAACTCACCTGCTGCTTCAACAAGTCAGAAGGAGACTCGGCTAAGATCACAGCACTGGGTACATTCCATCCCTTGGAAATGTTTGAAGAAAAGGGACTTTACGCTGTTTCCTCCTTGCTTCCATAGCCTAGCTTCTCGACCCTCTCCATCTACCTTCCACCATGCCTGGGAGAGGGATGTGTCTCCCCTACTGCATCCCGCCTCTATCCAACTAGATTAAGATTAGTAGTGAACCTATCTCTCCACCTTTCTATCCAGATGGAGTTCATGTAATACTCTTTTCATTAGATTAGAAACTACACATGACTCTGACTTTCTTTTGTGTCTGAAGTTCTCTCTAGCAAGCTCAACCACACGTTTGTGCTCAGGTAAGCTTCCCTGTGTTCAGCCTCTGTGCCGCTCTGCTACTTTTTTTCAAGGGCTTACAGCACCAGGTGTGGATCTCCCAACAGGAAACCTGAAGCTTCTGAATGGATGGAGCCTTCCAGGTGGAGAGCCCACAGACCCCACCACCCCAAATTGTCCACATTGTCCAATTGTTCTCATTGCTGCCAAGTTTCTCATTATGTTAATTGGAAATCGACCCTTCTTCAACTTCTTCTAAGAAGAAAAAGAAGATAAACTTGGATTTATACCTTGCCTTTCCCACCTGTAAGGAGACTCAAGGTGGCTTACAAACTCCTTTCCCTTCCTCTTCCCAAGGCAGACTGCAGCAGGGCGGGTGGAATGAGGAGTTCCTGAGAAAGAACTGTGGAGTAGCCCAAAGTCATTCCAGCAGAATGTAGAGGTGAAACAAATCCAGTTAACCAAATAAGAGTCCACTGCTCATGTGGAAGGTGGGAATCAAAACCAGTTATCCAGTTTAGGAGTCCACCTGCTCTTAACCTAAGGTGACAGATGGTCACCTTTGTGAACTCAGGACGGGTGGGTGGTGACTGCGCTACACATCTTGGCGCTTACACGCTACAGCCACAGGGCCTGCCTCTACAGGGCCTCCGTTTCCTGTGAGCCAGAGGCGGAAATGGAAGCATGAAGCCGTGTGTCCCCTCTTGACCCCAGCAAATCATGAGGAGAACTACCCTTTTTTCTGCTTAGCCACCCCAAGAAGGCAGTCACAGCAGCCTTAAACTTAGGACACTTAGAAAAAAACCAGCGGGGCCTTGAGACAAATTATTTTAAGGTGGGACTGTCCATGTGGCGGGATGTCTGAGTCAGCTAGCCACAACCACGACCACCACACTGGCTCTCTTGACCAAGGAAGGAATACACACACAGCCCCAATGAACCAGCTCACGTTGTCAAATGCTCTCATTTCTAGCAAGGTTCTCTTGATGTTCATCTGAAATCTATCCACCTGCAACTTAGACCAGGGAGAGAAGACATCAATGCCATAGTCTTGACCTTTCAAAGTGGCCATTTTCTCCAGGTGAACTGATCACCTGGAGATTAGTGGTTGGCAGCCTTAGTCATAGGCCACAGACCCTCCCAGCAGCCCAATTGGCTCCATGCAACAAACAACAAAACACAGATTCCCAAGGTTTCTGGATTGGGCTTCATGCCTCCCTGAAGAATGAGCAGTAATTACTGCAAATGCTAGATGGAGCTAGCCATTTCTAGTGTATTATGTAATTTGGCTCATGAAAAGAAATAAGAAGGGTTTTTTAAAAGTATTTTTTTTAAAAGGATAGCAATAAAGAAATACAATGGGTTTGATGCCATAAAACATCACTGCAACATCAAAGCTCTAAAGTTGGTAAATTACAGTAATGGCCCTTATCAGCTCCGTGAAGTGGCAATCCCTTCTCCAACCTTGACTAATGGCACAATAATTAACTGCCTGTCACTAGGCAACCACACAGCTTCTACTGTTTTCCTAAACACTCAGTTCCCCCCCCCCCATATATCTGGGTTTTTTTTTTTCTTTTTTGGGCTAAATAATAACATTAGTCAATATTTTCTAATAAATGGTTTTTTGGGAGCGATCTCAAACCTTGGAAGATTACAGACCCCCTTCTACCAGAACAGCAATCTAGGAACAGAAGACACCTCGGGCATTGTTTCCCTGAGGGGAAGAGGCATTGGTTATCTTCTCAAATGAGTCTAAAGGTCAAAGAAGCGGGCTGTTGATAATGAAATGCGTTCATTTCTGCCTGATTAGAGAGTTATCCTCGTGCGGGGCTCAAAGAACAGGTATTTGACTTCACAAGAGGGGTTTATCACCTCTCCGACGTTTCTGAATCCGTTAAAAAGAGCAACACGTTCTCTTTCTCCCATTGTCATTTCAGTGCTTCTCAGGGAAATTGTTTATTCGTTTATTATGCTCTGCCCATCCCCGAAGGGCTCAGGAGATGGCTTGAATGGATCTCCAACAGTTTAATTTACATATAGAGAGGAGGATGTGGTTAATCTCTTGCTAGACTGTCCCACGTCAAATTGACAGAGGAAGTAAAAAAAATGTCCTTTGAACAGAAATGTAGCAGTCAAGGGAATGGCTCTAGTCTAGCTTTCTACTTGAGATGCTAGCTTTTGATAAGCAGAGATTGCTCTCTGCCCCCGGAATATAGAAACACTCAACCACATAGCCTCCCATTTGGAAAGAGGTTTTTCTCTTATCTGCTGAATCAGTGGATTCCTACCAAAGAAAAGACTGGTCAGCGGCTGCGGAGCACTTCCTTGTCTGAGGATGCAGCAATAATCATGTCAGTTTTGAAGACCATCAGTGAGTGTCTCCTAATGTGTAAAGCAAAATCTGAGGAGAACCACTACAAGCCCACTGTACTACAAGCCCCTTGCAGGGATAACTCTCTCTAATCAGGCAGAAATGAAGGGAGCCCTGTAGGTAGCATCCCGTATAATTGCCCCATGTGACAAGACCAGATCTTTTTTCCCCTTCCTTGCTTCTGCTTCTTTCCTTTCTGATTAGCTTCTGGAGGGATGTGAGAAAAAGCTGAGTGTTGCTCACTTTCCCCAAAGAAACAGGTTTCTCAAAGTTAGCCTTAATGAAAGCTCTCCTTTACAGTCACAAACCGCATAGCTGTATGGTGGCGCTCACTGTTCCATATTTAGTGAGTTTGATTTTTTAAACATTCATACCTAAACCCCATTTTCAATGAAAGAAAGTCAATAGACAGGTTCAGTAAAACACACAGGAAAATCACACTTTTGAAGCTGAATTTCTCCAAACATCCTTGAGGTTGAAATGGGTATCATCCTTCACCTTGGGCTCTTAGTAGGTTTCTGGGCTTTGTGGTCTGGTAGTTTTTTGCTTCCCTGACATGGCATGGATAAAACACATCTTACCGGGCGGTGCTAAAGATGCCAGGTCAGGGGCCGGTAGGTATAGATTTTTATGGGGGGGGGTTCGGAGGGGCACCCCACCGCCAGGGCATGGCCCGCCTCCCCAGGCCGCCCGGCGTGGCTTATAAAAGCAGCTCTCGAGGGTCGGGGATGGCGGGCCTCCCTGCCCTGCCTGCCCTGCCCTGCCTGCCTGCCTGCCCTGCCCTGCCCTGCCTGCCCTGCTGCCACCTGCACCCTGCCCTGCCTGCCTGCCCTCCCCTCTGGGCTGGGGGCATGGAGGCCGGACCCTGGTGCAAGGTGAGATCCCCGCCAGGGCAGCCGCTGTGATGCAGGAATCCACCCCCCCAAACAGAATCACTTTCCAATGGTGTTTTAAAGCTAGATCCACCTTAAAGGGAGAATCTGGGCTCCCTAGTTAAGTAACGTGAAAGTGATGCTGTTGAGGTGAATTATCCCACCCTGAAACAGCATCACTTTCAAGTAGTAGTGGTTAAGAGCAGGTGCATTCTAATCTGGAGGAACCAGGTTTGATTCCTGCTCACCCACTTGAGCTGTGGAGGCTTATCTGGGAATTCAGATTAGCCTGTGCACTCCCACACATGCCAGCTGGGTGGGCTGTCCACAGCTTCTCAGACTCTCTCAGCCCCACCCACCTCACAGGGTGTTGTTGTGAGGAGCAAGGGGCAAGGAGATTGTAAGGGTCTGCAACCTGTGGCTCTCCAGATGTTCATGGACTACAATTCCCATCAGCCCCTGCCAGCATGGCCAATTGGAGGGATTGTAGTCCATGAACATCTGGAGAGCCACAGGTTGCAGACCCCTGCTCCAGATCATCCCCAGAGAAGAAGAACAGTTTGGATTGATACCCTGTCTTTGCCCCTCCTTACAGGAGTCTCAAAGCAGCCAATGGCGTATCTGGGGGGGACAACCCAGGCACCACTTTCATGTGTCCCATGGGGGGGGTGCATTCAATTGCCCCCCCACTCTCCCTCCCAGGAGCAAGCAGCCCAGCCCTCCTCCCCTGGAACAACCTGGGTCTGGCAGGGGCGGGACTGTGGTGGCACCACTCCGCCCAGTAGATGTCCAGTACTCCCCTCCAGGAGCAAGTAGGACCCAGTGGGGGTGGGGCACCGGCAGCAGCAAGGTGCCCTCCTGCTTGGCGCAGCCACCGCCCGTGTGCCCAGCACCAGAGTCCCGCACCGCACTCTCCCGTTTACAATGACTCACACAACCTGCGAGTCAATAATTAATGGGAACCTCTCGTCTTACCGCACCACCCTCTGCGGACAGGCACAGCTGCGTCGAGCTCATTCAAACCCCCCCCCCCAGTCTGGAAAAGTATCTCGAGAGAGGTGGGGGGGGCTGTGAGAAGCGGTGCAGCGGATGGCAAAGCCCTGGAGAGAGTGGCGAGAGGTGATTTCGGAGGAGCTTAAAGGGGTACTCGGGTGACTTCCCAGAGGTGGCCTCTCCAGCAAGCCTGTGGGAGCTCTCATGCAATGCCTGGTAGTGCTCTGCTCTTGGGGCAGGGGGCAGGGCGTATCTGGGGGGCATAATGCCCAGGGTGAGCCCCAGGCTGGGGGCACGCGGTGCCCAGGCTGAACCCTCAGTGTTGTTTTAGCCAGACACGACCCTGAACGCAGCTTCCAAACTCCTTTCCCTTCCTCTCCTCATAACGGACACCTTGTGAGGCAGGTGGGGCAGAGAGAGTTCGGAGAGAACTGGGACTGGCCCAAGGGTACCCAGCAGGCTTCATGTGCAGGAGCGGGGAATGCAAACTCAGTTCTCCCGATTAGAATCCGCCACTCGTAACCACCAGACCACACAGGCTCTCCACGGCTGGGTGCTGCTGGGCCTCCCGGTCTTGCCGCCACCCCCGCTTTCCAGGGGCAGACTCTCCTTCCTGGCCAGGCCCCTGGTGGCAGATCGGCCACTCGGCAAAACCATCATATTCACTGGCGCAGTTTTTCACAATAGAAAAAGCGGGGGGGGGGGGCATCTTCAGGAAAACCACTGGCCCCGTTCTGGAAGCTGTGGAGTCCGTGCGGGCGGAGGGGAGCACGGCAGGCGGCTCTCGGAGGGGGCCTGCCAACGGCCGTGGGCTCCTGAGCTCCCCACCTCGCAGGCGCCTTGTGGCACAGCGCTCTTTGGCAGTGGCAGGTCTCTTCTGTTTACCCATGGAGGGTGGGGTGGAGGAGGAAGAGGTGACCTCTCGCTCACCCCGTCGCATCTGCATGGAACCGCCACCTTCCCGTGAACTTGCAAACAACCGTGGAAGGGCTTCACCTTGCCTTGAACTTGCTCCCAGTGCACCGTCACGTAGCCCCGCGCGGAGCAGCCATCAGCTCTGCAAACAGGAGCGGGGGCCGGGGGGGGGGAACGCACTTGCTCATCTCAGAAATGTGCGCAAAGCACCATCGGATGACGTGTGCCGGGGAAGCCCGGGAGAGCAGCGCTCGCTCGTTCAGCCTTGAGGGGTGGCCACGCAGCTCCATTGTGGGAAACGGCAGAAGGGATTGGCAGCCTGGGGGAAAGTGCCCAGACGCGCCCCCCACCCCCACCCCGGCCATGACGGCCACTTCCTGGTCAACGCTGCCTCTCGGTTCAAGCCAGGTGCAATAGCAACAGACCCCTTGGCTTCAACCCAGGTTAAGACCAATGGTCTATGAAACAGTGTGCGCGGCCCCCAAAAACATTTATCTCCAGGCAAGATCATGTGGGAGATAAGAAGACCAGCACCTAGGGCAGGGGACAGCAGGAGATGGGGAGAGAAAGACCACCTTGAGAGAAGCCACAGGACTTGAAAGAACTGAAGTACGCTCATACCTCAGTTTTGTCGATAATCCGCCCGGATTTCCTCGGCGAAAACCGAAACAGACAAAAACCGAGGCTATGCTGAGGCTATGCCGTTTGCACAGGCTGACGAAATCTAAGGCGACCATCAAAAACCGAAGGCAACAAATGACTGATCCCATCGGCGAAAACCGAAACCAACGATTTCCAAAGGCGACCAAAACTGAGGTATGACGGTACCGTGTTTCAGAGGGCAGCCATTTGGGCCTCCAGCAGAAGAACGAGATTCGAACCTGGTAGTGCCTTAGAGACCAACACTCTTTTGGGTGGTATACATTTTTGAGTCCAAGCTCCCTTTATCAGATGTATTATGTGCTTCGTAGACGAACTAAGACAGGTGGGGGTGGGGAGAGAGCCTGGGGTGAAAGTAAGCAAGGGGTCAATAGTCCAGTTTTTCTGGGCAGCGGGAAAAACTGGATTGGTCAGGTTAGAAGCCCGGAACCCAGTCAGTTGAATGGGAGATCTCTAAGGAACCCCAAGGGGTGTGATGCGGAGGCAGACAACGGCAAACCATGTCTAAACATCTCTTGCCTTGAAAACCCTGTGGGATTGCCATACTCTAGCTATGACTTGATGGGACTTCCCACCACCACCACGTGTGAAGGGTTATGACCTTGATCTGGAGCAGCATTGTAGTTTGTGCTGAAAAGGCAACTCTGCTGCGATGGGCAGTCTGCTGCTTGGAGAGGCTCACCTGGTGAGTCCAGAACCATCGCAAGGGAGTGGGCCCCAATTAGGACAGTCTGCCGCAAAAGAGTGATGGATCCAAATAACGGAGTCAAATGGTTTCCTGATGGCCCTGGTATATTTTTCTCCTGACATGGTGGCAGTTCTGATAAATGGGTGCTGTGTGGTTTCCGGGCTGTCTGGCCGTGTGATCCTCTGAAGATGCCAGCCACAGATGCAGGCGAAACGTCAGGAGAGAATGCTGCTAGAACACGGCCATATAGCCCGGAAACCACACAGCACCCAAGTGATTCCGGCCGTGAAAGCCTTCGACAATACAGTTCTGATAAATGTTTGACTGACCCCAGGAATGAGAAAGCATCCCAGGCAGCTGACAGAATTGCTTGTAAGCCCCCTTTCCCATATGCGAATGCCTATCCGGCTGCTTAGATTTCTGTGTGGGTTAGGACTGGGACGGTGGCCCAGAGGCAACCGAGGATTACTTGTGTGGAAGGCAGCAGAGGACAGGCTGCAGGTCACTTGAGAGAACAGCTCTCCCAGATCAAGCCAGTGATCCATCGAGACTAGTAGCCCCCCATGGACTCTCCCTAGCCCCATTTTAAGGCCACCCACACTCCCAGTCAACCCCTAATTACTTTTTGAGCAAAGAAGTATTTCCTTTTGCCTCTCCAGAATCTACTGCCCATCAACTTCTTGGATGTCCACAAATTTTAAGATTATGAATGAAAAACTTCCCCCATCTACATTCTCAAACACACGCATAACTTTATAAACAGATCTCGTGTCCTCTCTTAGCCATCTTAGATCCTACTGTGAGCAGAGACGTGAGCAAAGAAAATGAACTTTTCTGCCATCAGTGCATCCTCCCAAGACAAATGGTCTTTGTTGTTAGGGTCCTCCCAAAAAGGAACACAACAGTCTTGGCTACTCACTATACTTTGCAAAGGACTCTGCCCATCAAATCAATCACATCCACTCCAACTGAGGCACCATTTCAATTGCAGAAGTGATGGATGTTTGCACATCAGCCAGTCATTATCACACGGCCAACCATCCACCTGCACAGAACTCTCTGACACCTGGCTCATGTGACCCCCGCCTACTGTGGCGAATTAGATCTGAAGGGGATTGGTCCATCTGAACACCCACGCAATCACTGCTTCCCTTGGGTACGAGCCCGTGCCTCTGGTAGACAACTGTTACACCAGGAAACACCTTGGGTCCTACAGCCAGCCTAAAATCCGGAAGTGTCTGAAAATGTTGGAAGAGAAGGACTTTGCACTGTTTCCTGCCTCAACCCACAGAGGGGGTTTTACTAGTTAGCCAGAGTTAGATAGGGACCCAGGGATTGACACCTTTGCTCTATCATGCCGGCTTTATCCCTTTGATGTTAGACTGATACTCTCAGGGACTTCCTTCCTTCCGCCTGCCTTCTTCTCGACCACTTCTCCATCTTTCTTTTACCATGCCTAGAGGAAGGATGGGTGCTGTGTGCATCCATCACCATCCAGCTAGAATAGGATAGATTAGTGAACCTTTCTATCCAGAATGGAGTTCACTAATAAATACTCTTTTTATTAGATTAGAAACTACAACGGACTCCGACGTTCCTTTGTGCTGAAAGCTTACACGCATGTTGGGATACGCACACGTGCATCTGTAGGGTAAGGCTTTGCTGCGCTCTGGCCTCCAGTTGCACTCTGCTCGGTGCGAACTGGCACAATCTCACAGGGGAGATGATCCACCGGGCACCAGGCAGAGGCCCCTCCAAGCTCCTTGGTCAGGGTTGCTAACTCTGGGTTGGGAAACGTCTGGGGATTTGGCGGTGGAGGCTGGGAAGGGAAGGTTGAGAGAGGGCAGGAACATCAGCAGCGTATCGTGTCCTGGGGCCGACCCGCCAAAGCAGTCCTGTTCTCCAAGGGAACCCATCTCTGACATCTAGAGGTCAGTTCTAGTTCTGGGAGATGTCCAGACATCACCTAGAGCAGGGGTGTCCAACTCTGGCACCCCAGATGTTCATGGACTACGATTCCCATCAGACCCAAACTGGCCATGCTGGGAATTGTAGTCCATGAGCATCTGGGGCGCCAGTTGGATATGCCTGGCCTAGAGATTGGCAAAGTGACTCAGTTCCAGCTGAGGACCCAAGGGAAGCCGCTGAGCATGTTCAGCGTGAGTGGGGCCTCCTCAGGCCTCGAACCCTGCAAAACTCCAGGTGAGTTTCAGCTGCAGCCTCTGTAAAGTATCTAATCCAGATACTGCATCCGCCAGGGCTTGTTTCTGCAACAACAGCCGGCACGGAGCGTCGCCTTTGGCACCGAGAGCAATAACAGGATTTATGGCTGTTTGCTGCAGATTAAGAGTGCAGCTGAAGCGAGACGCTCGGCCGGCTGAGATGCCACCCTGACCCCTGGATGGCCCTGCTCCACAACCATTTCCCAGGACACGGATCAGGACAAGCTGACCAAGAATTCAAGCGCTGCCCCAAGTCATTGCTCCGGATTAAACAGCTTACGAGCGATGGCAGGTGACCAACAGTTGGATCTCCTTTGTGCACCTCAGATAATCTATCCGGAATAAACACATCAAGCGCAAGGAAGGAGGCGAGCAGGGGGCACTTCAAGGAATCTGGGCAGTGACTCAAGCCTGATGCCTTATCCCCATGTTGGGCTGGAGTGCTGTGAGGGCAGCCATGGTGTAGCGGTTAGAGCATCAGATTAGGTAATGGAGCTGTTGGAAGAAAGGGACTGTACGCTGTTTCCTGCCTCATCCGGCAGAGGGGTTTTTTTTACTAGCGAGCTAGTGGCTAGATAGGGACTTAGGAATTTGTCACCTTTACTCTATCATGCTGAGTCTATCCCTTTGATGTAGACTGATACTCTTAGGGACTTCCTCCCTTGCTTCCGCCTTCTTCTCGGACACTCTCCATTACTCTTACCTCCACCATGCCTAGGGAGAGGATGTGTCTCCTACGCATCCGCCTCCATCCAGCTAGATTAGACTAGATAGTGAACCTATCTCTACACCTTTCTATCCAGAATGGAGTTCACTAATAAATACTCTTTTTATTAGATAAGAACTACAAATGACTCTGACTTTCTTTTGTGTCTGAAGTTCTCTCTAGCAAGCTCAACCACGTGTTTGTACCCAGGTAAGCTTCCCTGTGTTTAGCCTCTGTGCCACTCTGCTACTTTTCAAGGGATACACACGCACCAGGTGTGGATCTCCCAACAGGACTTGATGGCCTGTATGACTCATTTCAACTCTATAATTCTGTAAGATCTTGCATGTGTGTTTCATTGCCTAAATAAGCAATGTAGCACAAAAGAACAATCCCTTTTGCAAGCAGAGGTTCATTAGGAGTTCTTTTTCTGATTACACATCTCTGGATCCAATGATGACATGATTTTGGCTAGATTTGTTTTCATGATGGAAAATATTAATATATGTACAGCTACTTGTAGCTGTCCTAAAGGACAGAATTAAATTTAATAGGGCCTGAAAATGGAACCCCTCTTGCCCCAGATGTCCGTCCTCCATATGTGGGGAAGCAAATTATAAGACACAGTTGGTCTTCATAGACTATATGGCAGAAACCTAAGTGATCAAGGGAAATTTTAAAAAATCTAACCTATTTTACCTTGTTATTCAACTACTCTTCCCTAAAACATTCATTGAAAAACTTCACAAAATATGATACTTCTATCATTTGCCATAACCCTAAGTGATCCAGGCTGTTAAGGATGCCTTGGTTCTCCTTCTCAACTACTCCCAAATATTTTGGGGAGAAGAACAAATATGGATTTGATTAAAGACTAAATTAAAAATTCAGAACGGCTATTTAGTAAAAAGGATGTCAAAGCTGCAACAGGGGAGTTGGTTCTCAGTGCAAGAATAGGAGTTAAGAACTTCACCCAAATCTCAGCAAAGAATGAGCAGAAGAATAAAATATGTTGTACTGTTTCAATAGTGCCTGAATCGCAAGGGCAGAATCTTTCTGCATATGGTACTCTCTGGAATCTTCCAGAGAATAGGGCCAATGGCATAGCATTAAAGCAAGTGAGACCATAAGCTCTGTGCTGCCTTGGATTTTGTAAGAGGGAAAGATATTCAGCTATATGGCCTGCTATGCTTGGGATTCCCAGACTCAACGGGGAGCGTCTTAGAGGCAGCACGAATGAGGTCTTGAGCCTCAATTTCCAAGAGTCTGTGTAATATGCTTTTGTAAGCATCAAAAGCAGGACACGAATGAAAGGACATTTAGATAGATGTGATTTAGTAAGCATCTGATAAACTAGACTTGAAGAATCAGTTATAGTGTACTTAAATGCTCTAAGCCACGCTAAGGTCTCCATCTTGTACTGGCCAGTTTCAGTACATAGCGCTACATAAGAAACGCACCTCGGCATTCCCATGATTTTATATAAAACATTGACTGTAGAAGGAGAAAAATTTACATTAAATGCTATAGCAAAGCTTTCCAGTGTGAAAGTTTTAACCCATTCACTTGCTACTGTTTCTTTCCAGAGAATACACACATGTTACTTAATTTATAGGAAGCTCCGCCAAAGATCTTAACTATAACAAATTTGAGGCCTTTGCCCTGTGATCTTTCAAAACTATCTGTTTTGTTTCCTTACAAGAGCTTCTGTTTTCCTCAGAGTTAAACCCCATGTACTTCAGTAATGTTAAAGAGTCCTGTGTCACTTTAAAGACTCAACACATTTATTGTGACATGGGTTTGCTTTAATAATAGATTTTATTTATTGGGTGTAAACTTTGTGTTGGTTAATCTTTAAAAATGCCTTGCAGTATCTTGGACAGATTTCCATGAAATTTACGTCCAAATTAGGAAATTTGGAATTTCATCTCTAAAAATTTTCCTTATAGCCTCACAAGCAGAGCCATGAACTCTGACACCCGATGCAACAGTATGTCTGTGCACATGTCATACATTCCAACTGTCCCTATTTACTAAGGACAATCCCTGGTTTCTCGTCCCCGTCCCTGGTAAATCGCTGTTCTTATTCCCACCCTTTATTTTTGCATTTTGGAGATATCGTATTTAAAATCTCAGGAATTGCTTCTTTCATGAATGTGTCCTTTCCATTTCCAAGGTCTCTGCAAGTCAAAATTCTGCCTGGGAGTCTGGGATGGATGCATCTCTTCTTCAATGCATATGTATGAAATGGCACCTGAAGAACTTCAGGGGTGTCGTGCATTGCACTCCCTGGCATTTTATGTTACATGACCTGTAATAACAGAATGTAGGCCAATGTATGTTTCCCTATCTTTTTTTGCCATCAAGTCAAAGCCTATTATGAGGACCCATAAGGTTTTCAAGGCAAGAGATGTTCAGAGGTGGTTTGCCATTGCCTGCCTCTGCATCATGACCCTGGTATTCCTCGAAGGTCTCCCATCCAAATGCTTGCCAGAACTGACCCTACTTAGTTTCTGAGATCAGATGAGATCAGGCTAATCTGGGCTATCCAGGTGTCCGGGCTCGGCTGCAGTGCTCGGACTTACCCCACTTAGTCCCGCACCAGCTGGCACTGCGGGAGATGGGAAGGCTGCAGAGGAGCCTCTTGCAGGGAGGGTGAAGGCCTTAGAGGCATCAGAAGCCTTGTTCAAAGGGGAAGGCAGGGAAGAGAGGAGCCCACAGCAAGCCCACAGCAAGCCCACAGCTGAGGCAGCTGTAGAAGGTGGGTTGAAGAAGCCGCTCAGACCAGGCCGGGCCCGCCCGCCCACAGCTGAGGAGGCTGTAGAAGATGGGCTGGAGAAGCCTCTCCCTGTGAAGCAACAAGGGAGAGAGAGGGGGGGGGGGGAGTGTGTACTCTCAAGCCAGACAGGGGAAGGGAGGCAAGGAGACCTACTAGGAGGAGGGTGACGTGGGCGAGGGCTGCCCGTACACCCAGTGTTTTGTGAGCGCGGTGGTTTCCTGGTCCTTGGGCCAATTGGGAAGGACATTGTCTGGGGAGACCAACTCCCAGGTTAGGGAAGAGGGAAGGATACACCACCCAAAGGGCCCAGGCGAGGGGGGGGGGGGAGATGCCACACCAGGTCAGGGCTATGCTATCTTAAACCTAAGGAAAAAAAACAACATATTGGCTTTTACAGCAGAGCAGGAAAAGCCATGGCAGAACTATTTATTACAAAGCTATGGTAAATGACTGCAGTGACTGAAGATAACCTTCAGCAATGTCAAATGTGGGACCTGATCAATATACTTTGCTGTGAGAATACAGATGTTACAACTATGTCCACCTTGAGTCTCAGAGAGAAAGTTGGATTATAAAGTAAGTAAATAGAAAAGTAAATTATATGTTCCTATTTTAATCTGTGTGACCTGGATGGCTCAGGCAAGGCCAATCTTATCAGATCACAGAAGCCAAGCAGGGTTGGCCCTGGTTAGTACTTTGCTAGTAGATGACTAAGGATGCCCAGGCTTGTTACACAGGAGTAGACAATTACAAACCACACCTGTATGTCTCTTGTCTTGAAAACCCTATGGGGTTGCCACTAGACTGCTGTAATTTGACAGATCTTCACATGCCCACATGTTTTAATCTGTGAAATGTTGTGTACCAGGCCTAAATGGTGCCTGGGGGCATGACTGGCTCCCCACACTGCCCCCCCCCCAGTCTGGATCCCCATTCCTCCCCATGCCCCACTTACAGGAGCCAGCAGTGAGGCCAGGGAGGGCGGAACTCAGGGGCAGCTTGGACAGCTGCCATGGCGCCTGCCTGGGCTGCCTACCACCAAGCCCTGCCCCCAGCCTCTCTGCAGGCTGGCTCCTGCCCTCCTCAGGGCCTGGGGAAGGCAGAAGCCACCTTGCAGGGAGGCCAGGAAGCAGGGCTCTGAGTCATCTGTCTGGGCCACCTGCCGCAGACCCCTGCCCTCTGTCCTCCCTACAGGGAGGCAAGGGGCAGGGCTCCGTGGCCCAGGCAGGCACCTTGGCAACAGGCCAGCTCCTGCCCTCCCCACCCCCGCGGGGGGAGTGGGAGCTGGCCTGCCGCTGTGGTGAACAACTCGGCTGACAAGTGGCACCCCAGAATGGAAGGAACAACTGGGCCCCGGCCGGGTCAACAAACCATGGGAGAGGCTGGGCGCGGGTCCTGGCCGGTGACCAGCACCCCCTCCCCAAGATGAAACAGCATGCACCTGGCAACATGGGCTACCCCATGTCCCCATTAGCTGTACGCCACTGGTTGTAGAGTATGATGTGGTCAGAATATGTATATGTTTCACTTGTGACTTTTCACTTGTGGCTTACAGGCCACATTTGCACTACATAAGGAAAATGATTTGCAGACTGATTTTGAACTGATGTTACAATTCCATTAAGGAACCTTGGGCACTGTAGTACCTCAGGAGGGGTACAATGCCATATAGTCCGCTCTCCAAATAATCTGTTTTCTCTATGGGAACTGACTTCTGTAGTCTGGAGATAAGGTGTAATTCTGGGGGGATCCCCAGGTTCTACCTGGAGGCTGGTATCTCTAGAAGCCATAGTTGAACTATAGCATTACCAATTGCAAGCAGGGAAATATCTGAAAATTTGGGGCTGGAGCTTGAGAAGGGTGGTGTTTAAGGAGGGGAGAGAACACAGCAGGGTATAATGCCCTAAACTCCACCTTCCAAAGCAGCCATTTTTACAGGGGAAACCTATTTCCATTGTTTGGAGATTAGTTGTAATTCTGGGACATCACCAAGTCTTACCTGGAGGTTGACAAACCTAAGGCATCAGGCATGGAGCAGTTTGTGTTCTTCAGAGTAGAATTCTTTAAAAACTGCAGTTTCCAAAACACAAAAAATGTTAGGGAACACTACTGGTTGAGACTTAATAGCTGAAGTTCAGCTGACTTATAGGAATCAATCTCATCACACCACATCTTATTCTTGTCTGCTCCCTCCTGGCTCACTGGCTGAGTAATTCATTCAGGATATGCACCATATCTAGCTATCCAGAGGTGGGATCCAGCAGGTTCTCACAGGTTCCCAAGAGTAGGTTACTAATTATCTGTGTGTGCCGAGAGGGGGTTACTAATTGGTGATTTTGCCACGTGATTTTTGCCTTAGTTACGCCCCTCCTCTCAGCAGTAGCGCACAGAACTTGAAGCAGTCTAGCAGGAGGTGCACCGACGTGCATGGCAGCCTGCTCCTGCGTGCATTCGTTTCCTGCCCAAGGACCGGCGTAGCGGCTGCGTCCTTGCAACTGCCCCGCCCAGGAGTACCCCGCCCCTGGAATGCCCGGCCACACCCCCATCATGCCCCGCCCAGCCGCATTGGTGCTATGCCACAGTTTGAATCCCACCACCATGGGAACCTGTTACTAAAATTTTTGGATCTCACTGCTGTAGCTATCCTGTTCTTGGCTTCCCTGCTTCTGTTTTCTCTGAAAAGACTGCTTACTTGTAATCTCAGGTCGATTCCCCACTGAGGATTAGATGTGTGCTCGTCACACAAAATATCCAGGTTTCCAGCAGAACTCCCCTCTGCACCAGCGCCGAACACGTTTTCATCCCGTTTCTGGCGCTCCCCCCACTCCCACTCAGCACATGTTATTTTAGAACCTGCAAGAAAGTAGACGTTTTCAAAAAAAATGCGTGGATAATCTGGAGCGGTGGGGAAGTTGTGGGGGTGAATCTGGATTCGTTTTTTCTGCCGCTGGTAGTGACGTGGAGCCTCCCACCCGCTGGTAGTGACGTGGAGCCTCCCATCCAATGAGAACACAGTGCACGATGCGTGCACAGTCTTTTATTTTATTTCACGGACCGGAGATCCACATGGATATGAAGCAACATGGGGCCGGTTTTGACTGATTGACTGAGTAGAAGGCAATACAAAGCAGTGCTACACATCGTATCCACGTGGCTCCGACTACACGAAGGTGCGCGGAAACAGGGCTTTGCTTTAATCGCCTGTTTCTTTGTCTCCGCATAGAGTCATTTTGCGCATGCTTGCGCAAACGTGGATCTGCAAGGTTAAAAATAAAAAAATTCCCACCCCAACACAACGCAGCAGCCAATCAGGGTAGCCCCTAAACTGATTGCATGTTCAATCTGCCTCAGCGGGTAATCCTTCGTTGCTGCTGCGTTTCTGGGAACAAGGATTGTTTGTGGGGCAGAAGCTGCCGTGGGGACACTGAAACTGCTCAAAAGGTCCCGTTTCCCCCCAAACCGGTTAGTATCTCAGATTTTGTTCTCCTTGTTGTCTTGATTAAACTGCCTCTCAGGTTTTCCATGATTACATTTTTATCTGTTCCTGCAGGCAGAATAGACAGCTAAAAGTCTGCTTCACAATAAAGTGCCTGTGAAGAAGCAAATAGGAAAAAGTCTGGTAGTGATAAACCATAAAGCCTGTCTTCAAACCCTTTCTCCCACCCTCTCCAAGTTTATAAATCTGCTCCCCGCTGCCCCCCCCCCTGCAAAAGGAATGAGAGCACAGCAAGGTTTACATATAGACAAAGGAAGCTACAAAGTAAGACGTCAGATTATGATCAGCTTCGAAATTTTAATAAATTAATACATAATTATATTTGCAGTAACCATATGTAGCTTCCTAAACTTGATTTTGTTTAGGGCTCTGGTATGTCTCAATCTGTCCCATGGGAAGGAGGCAACTTGGGACCAAAGGAAGGCTTTTAGTCAGCTGAAGATAGAATAAGAAGGGAAGTCAAAACAAGAAAAAGAAGGGAGTGAGATTCACAGTCTCGAAGGCTGTAACAGTGGCAGAAACAGTATGGAGAGGAGAAGGGATCTGGAGCCCTATGAGCACTGGGCTTGAGAGTACAGACACCCAAGGAAACAAGGGATTTGGTGGAGACATCAAGCGGGTTGTTTTTCTATACTTTTTTTGTCCCATGCAACCATGGGAACGAGAGCAACACAGAACTGAAATGCTGAAAATCCAAGAAAGCAGAATTTTGGCTGGGGTCCTGAAATCAAGACTAATGTCATTCTTACCAGAAGACTATTTAAGAATTGAATGGTTTGTGGTTTTGAAGCATCTCTCTCCTCCTTCAGGATGAAACAAGCTCTTGTGGAAAGAAAACCTTTTGTTCTTTATGCCAGAGCTCTTTGGGGTCAGCAAAACTGTCAGAGGGAAATTACAATGTATTGTCGAAGGCTTTCACGGCCGGAACAGCGGGTGTTGTGGAGCTTGCTGTCAAGGAAGCCAGAGTCTAGCAGCATTCTCTCCTGATGTTTCGCCTGCATCTGTGGCTGGCATCTTCAGAGGATCACTGATCCTCTGAAGATGCCAGCCACAGATGCAGGCGAAACGTCAGGAGAGAATGCTGCTAGAACACGGCCATACAGCCAGGAAATCACACAGCACCCAAGGAAATTACAATGTTTCCTACAGTGCAGCACACAAAATGCTTTTCATCTTGGAAAGGGTGAAGCAGGGCACAGTAAGCACTTGTTGCTGTAAAAGGAACTGTGGAAGCCAAAATCTGAGCATTCCTGCCTTTAAAGATGTTTACAGGCAGGATAGCTTAGATTAGCCGGAGCTTCAGTTTTGACAAGAGAGCTGACAAGGACTGGAGATGTCATTTTTTTTAAAGACATGATTCCTGCAACCTGAATTACATCTACTGTTTGGCCAGTGGACCTCAAAGGGCTTTCTTCCTAGAGTAGGTCCTGCCCCACCTGATATAATTACAGATTGACAGACCTACAATTTGTTTTAAACCCAAGGAGAAACAAAATATTACTTCCTCTTAGCTTTAGCCCTGCAGTGGTTGGCTCAGACCATAACTGCAGTTACGCTTCACAAGTAATATCTAGCTGATGGTTCTTTGTGGGAATTCAGCATGAATTCTGTTTAAACTAAAACCTTTACTCTGTTTCCTTCCTCATACAATAGCAGATTTTTATACAAGTGTTCACAGTGTGATCAAAACAAAGCATTCTAGAGCTTTCTCCTGTGAATGACTGGTCAGTATCAGGATTCCTTTTAGAACCTGCTCAATTTTTGGACTTGTCTTACACTGTCCAGAGATGAACCTGTTGTGTTGGGAACATTTTGTTCCCTCTGAGAACATTTCTAAGATGACAACAAAGAAAGAAGGATTTTCCTTTACTAGGTTTCACTGATAATAAACTCCAAAGAATTGTGATACAAGTTGCTGTGGTGTTTCCACAGCAGTAGAAGCACACAGAGACAAGTGGAGTCACATAGGGGCATTTCAAAAGAACCTCCAATTTGACGGTTTTTGAAAACTGCAGGGAAAATGGCGGTGCAACACAGGGGCAGAGCCAGTGCAGTTCGAGGACTGTGAAGAATTCCAGGCTGCACTGGGATATTCCCCATGTTAACATTGGTACAATTTCGCTGTGAAAAAAAACAGTCTATGATGGTGATCATCCACTCAATAAAGCATTCCAAACACTGAAACTTGTAGGTGGGAGGACTCACAAAGATGCTGTTTCTAGGGGCATCCTAAGGCAAAGTTAATGTACACTATAATTTGGAGCTCTGAAGCTTGCAGAGTAAGAGTCTGAGACTGCAAGAGAGCAAATAAACCTTGACATTTATAGTCCCACTTGTCTTTGTTCTGGTCAGCGTCATATGCAGTGATATTGTCTATTAAATGAAATAGCTCAAGAACAAGCCAAACTCACAAGGTCAAAATAAAACACTGCAAGAAACAGGTTAATCCGCAAGCTTTCTACTATGCCTGTGCTAATTACATTTTATTCTAAATTAGTGTTTCTAGAAATACCAGGCTTTGCAAGCAAACCTTTCAAGGTTCTACATCTAAGCAATGCATCTCAGATTTAGTAACGTTTCCTACCTATCTCCTGATCACCCGCTTTGAAATCAAGGGCCACAAGAACTGCTCAGATTAGAATGTACGAACAGTAGAACAGTGTTCCAAAAATAACTCAATCTTTAAAGTATACAATATAAAACATTCATATGACTTAACTGTTATAAAATATTTAACAGTATACATTGAATAAATGCAAGTATTAAAATAGCCACCCGGCTTTTCCCCATTTTTCTTACTATGAGTGAAATAGTCTGGGCTGTGGAACAAATGTAGTAGAGAATATAGTACAAGGAAGGATCACAGGCAAAATGGACAAGCACTATGTCCTTCTCCCCACCATCCTCTGTTTGGGATATTCATAAACATTGGGTGGGGGGAGTCTGGGATCTTGGGTGTCTAGAGATTCTATTAGACTGGGCTATTCACTTCCACTCCATGTTGGACATTCCACATTAAGTCCTGGCAGACTTAATCCCTTTTGGACAAAGGATGATACAGTTCTAACTAGTGAGCTTTAACAACAATGAAACTACTCATCACTCACACAACAGAGAAAAAATGCGGAGCATTTATTGCTGCATATACAAGACAACTGCAATTAAAAAAACCTTGTTTCTGAAATATTACTGATTATACTCAGAATATATCCCTTAAAAGATCAGTTTGATCTTTTTTAAAAAAAGAAAAATTGGGTACAGAAAGTAGGGGAATTAATAAACAATAATAATGCATGACTTGGATTAACCTATTATGCTTCCAAGGTAAAAAAAATAAATTTCCTTGACAGTAGTAATTTTAAGATCCTTGGGGATAAGGCATCTCTGGTAGGGATGATTTATAAATATCCAGCAACGATGCTGTTTCATCACAGATGGGAAAATGATCCTCACCTTCCCATTCATCTGGCAATAGAATTTTAATAAGATATCCCCATGGGGTCTTTTTGAATGGATCACTGGATGTTTTGTGCTCCACATTGCCAACACCATCCCTGGTTGTTCAGAGGTTGGTCATAACAGAGGCAGGAAATCTATCTATTCCTTGCCAGATGGAAGCCACAACCTTAGCACTTCCATCTAACCTGCCTTTCATGTAATAACTGTAGAAGATGACAAAGATACAAATAAAGTCTTACACACACAAACACACACACCCTTTATTAGGCATAGTACAATTGCAGTTACGATTATCAAATTGAGATCTATTCAATAGCTACAAAACTATTCAATATAAAATGTAATCATATAGTTAAATCTCATAAAATATCTAAATAAATAAAATTTGATCTAGTGTTAACAACTTCAACTAAAAAAGAGGCAACTGAGGTAATTATTGCAGGAGAAAGATCATTTGAAAGGAATCATATAACGTTTCCAGTAAGCAATAAGTTCCTTAATTTAAGAAGGGAAGAGAGGTGTTCTCTAGGAGCATTAGTATGAAAATGGTATTCCAGCAAGATATGTTGGATTGTGTCATGTGACTCGTTAGAACAATGGGCAATACCGCACTGCAGCTGGAATTCCTTGGTATCATTCTACTAGATCTTTAGAAGGAAGGGCACTAAATCTGGCAAGCTCTATGGTGCAAAGGGTTGTCTAAGTTATGGACATATTGTGCCATTGTGCCACATTGAGTGATCAGTTTCAGTGATTCAGGAGAACATATGGAGGGTTGTAAGGGAAAGGTTCTTGGAAGTTCCAGATCTAACATTCTTTGTTTTAGTAGTTTGAAAATGAGATCCTCATTAAATGGTTTTTTAAAAATCAATAGAATAACCAATAGATTGTATCTTCCGCATTTGAAAACGAAGAAATACTAAGTGGATCATTTTTAAAATAAAATAGAAGAGAATTGGAGTTTGTCCTGAAATGAATTTTTAACCAGTACCTAAGAGAGGTTAACCAAGCCTGAGTTTCCACAAAGTGTTGTCCTAGCTGTGCATAAATAACTATATCAGGGATACACTTTGGCACAATTGTTTTTAGAAAGGTGGTCTGAATTTTTGCTTTGAAGATCTTTACAGCAGCAGGGACCATTTGGTTACCTTTTGCATAAAAATAATTTTTCTTAATTGGAGTAGTGGAACATCTCGCAGATTCTAGTTTTATGTTTGGTTCAATGTAGATTATATTGAAATTTGATACCAAGATAATTAAATTATTTTACTTGGACCAAAAAATTACTGTCTAATAGCCATTTTGAGGATTCCATCTTTTGG
The DNA here is from genome assembly GCF_021028975.2 of Sphaerodactylus townsendi. Classification (NCBI taxonomy): domain Eukaryota; kingdom Metazoa; phylum Chordata; class Lepidosauria; order Squamata; family Sphaerodactylidae; genus Sphaerodactylus; species Sphaerodactylus townsendi. Next base: position 71,441,406 of record NC_059428.1, read on the forward strand.
AGAATACAACAATTTTTGATTTGGCATAATTGATGGTAAGATGGTTTTCCTTACAGTAATTTTGGAAGGCATGTAGGTATCTTTGTAGGCCAATTGTGAGTCACAGCTCTCTTCTTCAGATTCCTGAAAAAATGAGCTGTGTGACTCACAAAAGCTCATATTCTGCAAGAACTTTTGTTAGTCTTCAAGGTGCCACTGTAGTCTTCATGCTCTTTTCTACAGATAATCTAGTTGTGCTACAGCCAACGATATATCAAACATCCTAACAGTACCTTTACACATCTATTACATTGTTATCCTCCCCTTTCCTCCAAGGTTCAAAGCAGCATATGTGGCTCCCTTCCCTTTCTCACAACAACCCCTGAGGAAGAGAGAGCAGGGCAGACTAGTCATTTCACTTTTACAGGGAAGTTCTCAGTGGGATGCCACTTGAAGGGTGGTTGGTAGCCAGCAGCAAGCAGAGCCAGGGCCCAATAATTTTGCCAGTACCACTTGGCTTGAAATGTTCAAAGGTACCACTGATTCCCCAGTTGCTTCTTCCTGCACCATTACTGGTTGGCAGCAGTGCAAGAGGAGGCATTGGGTGAGGTTATGCCCACTGTTAGCACTACCAAATAGCTGTGAGCTTAGTGCCTCCATGGTGCTGGCTTAGCACACTGCTGAGGCCTCTCTGCTAGGTTTGCCCTTTGGCAATTTTAGCTCCCCAGTCAGTCCTGTAAGAATGATTAGCTGAAGATGAAGTACATGCCTGAGTAGAGATTTGAACCTGGATCTACCCATCTCTTACCAACCATTCAAACCACTACACCATACTGCGTAATTCTTGGACAGCAGAAACTGTGACTGGCCATAGTTCAGTGGTGGCGAACCTATGGCACGGGTGCCAGAGGTGGCACTCAGAGTCGGGCCCCTCCCCCACACATCTAGGCTGGCCTGGGTCACTGGGCTCAAATATTAGCATTAAACCTAAGACCTAGTTTTGGGGAAGCAGTGTAGGTAACCCTGTTAAGCGCTGTTAAACCCCACTGATTTTCATGCAAAGAAGTAAAGTGCAATCCTTTACCTAGGAGTAAGCTTCGTTGCTGGCAATGGGGCTTGCTTCTGAGTAAACCCTCCTAGGATCGTGATTCACCCATTGGAAGAGTTGATGGTTGCTTCAAAGCAAAGCCACTGACTACCACCAAGCTTACTCCCAAGTAACGCATGCTTCAGAGCCAACCATTTTTTCTAAACTAAAACCTCAGTATTCAGGTTACATTGCCATGTTGGCACTTTGCGATAAATAAGTGGGTTTTGAGTTGCAATTTGGGCACTCAGTCTCGAAAAGGTTCGCCATCACTGCCATAGTTGATTACAGTTGTAACCATGCATTGTTTACATAGTCATTTTATGTTGCAGCGTTCACTGAGTACAAAATTGGGAATGTTACATCTGTAAATTATAACCACAATGTCATTGAGCTAAGCTTGGGATACTGCAAGTCACAGTTTAATGAGCTTGGGATACTGCAAGTCACAGTTTAATGAAGAACTTCCTCAAACATTACAATATATCAGTAAGTACACAATACAAACTTATCTTGTGAGTTTAAGTCTGCACATACACATCTTTTTAAAAATCGCTCTGAACTCTGAGGAAGCAAGCAATGGAGAGGCAGGTGAAAGAAAGCAGATCCCGTGTGATGTTTAGAAAATTACTACCATATTCTTACCCAACTGTTTCTCCATAAGGGTATGGGCAGAGACCCTTACTCCACAGTGGTGAGGGACAGAATATGCTTTTCCCTACAGTCAAGGAGTAGTCTGTTTTTATATGCTCCTCACCACTTTGGCTTCAGTGCTGAACCAGCGTGAGCTCTTTTCTCTTCAGGAGTTGTTTATCTGCACAATGAAGAATGAGGCTACAAAAAAGTGATTGGAAAGGCTGCACCTATTAAGTTACTGCCCAGTCAGATACTTGCTAACATGACCAGACCACTTTCTTCCGCATTGACCATCGCTATGCTGGCATACTCTGTTGCCTTGTCCGCAATTACATGTGCTAATAAAAACACTTCCATTCTGCCTTTCCCACCATCCATAGTGGCTGCTGAGACTGGAGGGAAGAACTGGGCTCAGGAGATGCATGCATCAGAACAACAAAACAATAAACCCCTTCAATGACCTCTTCAAATTTTGAAATAAGTTCAACTATCAACTTTAAAGTACAATATTAATCAGCAAAAATTATTGAAAACAATGAAAATCCCTCCTCTGGACAAAAATTGCAAGCTGCTGTAACTCAGCCATTTCCCATCGAATTTCTCAAAAATGGAACGAGCATGTGTACCTTACCATGGAAAGTCTTCACCACACTTTACAGAGATGGGATAAATCACATACATTTTATAAGGAACACAGCTGTTTATAGTGGCAAGATGCTATAATGTGGCTGTATAATATGGAAAAGGAAATCTAAATTCCCCCCTCCCACAAGTCAGAAATCTGCTATCCCAGTCTACTGGGTCTAATAGCAGAGGTTATTTATAGGAAGCTGATGCCACAGTGACAGCATCACTCATTTCTACCCAGGCACAAAGACTATAGTTCATTCATTTTTGTCCTGCCTATCTGCATTTGAATTTGCACAGTGCACAAGGCACATAGAACATGTACTGGTTGCTGCTGAGGAAATACAGTTAACCCACAGCCTTTTGCCTTAAATGTGCGTCTTTTATTGTAAGAAACTCAATTATAGGCAGAATAGAATCAGGATTCTAATCTAACTGGACTAAGATAGATGCAGGATGGAGAGATGATGTTAGCTAGAAGGAAGATTCTTTGAGAGGATCAGAGGATCATGTTGATCTGCAGTGGAACAGTTGGATTCAAGTCTACTAGCACCTTAGAAATGAAGATTTTCAGGGTACAAGCCTTCGAGAGCCAAATCTTGTTGTTCCCTGATAGTAGCAATCTATACATCAAAGACACAGTGTCAGAACAGTTTGAAGGGAACTTATCTATCATTTTGACTCTCTATAGTCCCTCTCTGGAGTCTGAGGCTATGAAACAGCACAAAGTCTTTCACTTTGTAAACACATGACATTGACTTACGCTAAATCAGACCGTTGGTCACATAGCAAACAATACAAACTCTTGCTATCCTCCAACTGGAAATGCCAAAACTGAGCCAGGGATATTCTGAATGCAAAGCATATGCTCTGACACGGAGCCATACACCCCTGCTGCTGTAACTGTTATTATTTTGCAATATATTTGTAAAAAGGGGAAAAACTATAGCATATTATAAAGAGAGCTAGGGAAGAGGAGGGAAAGATTAAATGCCCCATCCAATGGAGTCCTCTCAGTGGGGAGAATGTATTATTTTTCATCCAGGTTCAAAAATAAAATATGAATTGATTCTGAGCCAGAATTTAAACTGGGGTTTTCACACAGCCAAACACACTAGCAGCAGCACTCTGCTACCTATCAGTTATGCACTATAATTCGGGATAAGCAATGGTGCCAAGGTGGAAAAGCTAGAAGGGCAGACTTTTGGAGCATATCTTGGAGGGTCGGAGGGCAGTGTGGGCGGGTCCCTGATGGCCTCCAGAGCAACACTGGAGGACAAGGTGAGGGGGGGGGGGGGACGCAGAAGAGGCGGCTCCGTGCGAAGCCAACTCTTCTGTGCCGGCTTCTGCGGGGCTGCTCACACGCTCCTCTGCGAACGGCCCCCACCCCTCAACCAGCATAATTTCTGCAGGTGGGAGAGGTTCTCCACTCGCTGTAAAAGCGAAAAGTGCCTCTCAGAAAGTGTGAGTTGGAGCCAGGAGAACTATTGCAGCATTATGACTTCATATTCTGTGCCAAACAATCATTCCGTTCTCTTACCTGAGATGCAGCCAACACATTGCCTAATATTCAAGAATCATTTGCCTGCTCATAAGGACTTGGGACACCATTACTAGTGCAATCCTGAAGACAATTGCACCAGACTAAGCCCAATGAAATGAATGGGCTTAGAGTGAGGTAACACTCTTTCAGATCACTCTGTAATCTCAGCAACACCTTGGGGACCAAATGAGATCAAGACTTTGTTTTGCAACATTGTGTAATATTATGGCTTAATAAAATAATTTCTCGTGATATATGGGATTTAATCTGATAAAACATTCTCCTGATATGTGAGATTTAATTTAAGTAGACTGAGTGACATATGCATGTATTTCTCCTCCCCCAGAAGTAGCAACTACTATAGTTGTTTTAAAGGAACGTTACATTATGAAAGTAAAATTGCCGGCCTTGATCTCAAACATAATTTAGAGAAAAACAGCAAAAATATTATGAATCTGTAATACTATGGGTCCACTACTGTCATAATACTTTTAACTGTTTTCCGCTCCCTGCACTGTGGTGGGATATTCATTGGTATAACTTTTCAATCTGGCAAAATAAAAGTGAAGACAAGCACTTGTTCTATGGCATAACTTCCAAGAATGGTGGAAAAAACCTGATCACACGTTCTCAAATAAAGTGAGCTGAAGTATTGGATGAGGATCAAGGACAGTGATGGTGAACCTTTTCGAGACCAAGTGCCCAAACTGCAACCCCAAACCCATTTATTTATGACAAAGTGCCAACACAGCAATTGAACCTGAATACTGAGGTTTTAGTTGAGAAAAAATGGTTGGCTCCAAGGTGAGCATTACTTGGGAGTAAGCTTGATGGTAGTCGGTGGCTTTGCTTTGAAGCAACCGTGCAACACTTCGAATGGGTGAATCATGACCCTAGGAGGGTTTAGAAGCAAGCCCCATTGCCAGCAACCGAGCTTACTCCCAGGTAAAGGATTGTGCTTTAGTTCTTCCCATGAAAATCAGTGGGTTTTAGCAGGACTTAACAGGGTTACCTACATGTCGTGCCCAGCAGCCCAGGCCAGCCTAGATGTGTGTGTGTGTGTGTGTGTGTGTGTGTGTGTGTGTGTATTTTCCACGACCCCCCATGACAAACTCTGTGCACGCGTGCCCACAGAGAGGGCTCTGAGTGCCACCTCTGGCACCTGTGCCATAGGTTCGCCACAACTGAACTAGGAGACCCATGTTCCAGTTCCTCTCTGTCAGGTTGGGATGTCCTTGGGCCAGACATATAATCTCAGCCTAACCTGCCTGCCTCTCAGAGTTGATATTGTAGTAAAGTTGTAAACTAGTTTATATGCGCATTGGGGAGAAAAACAGGGTATAAATATATAAACAGATGTCTTGGAATGCAACCGATAATGTTTCATCACACTTGAGAATAGAATCTCCGTATTAATCTTCAGTTGTAGGAGCTGTAGTAGGGGTTTTCCTGGTGCTTTATGTCATGATTCCATTCTCTTAATCTAATTCCCACTACACAAGTATTTCCTCCCAAGGTTAAAATTTTGAAGCATGCCTATCACTGTTATATATTTATGAACAGTTACTGAGAATATTGAAACAGGAACCACTAGTTTTCTTCCTGTAAAAAGCTGTTTCTAGCTTTGACCGAGAGCATTTTTCATGCATGTAAAAAGATGTTTTATTGTTTAATGAGCAGTCTGGTTCTATTACACATACTTTACTGCTTCAATAACACATATAGCTGCACAGGCACATCTCTTTCAGAGCTTCTTCTACGAATCTATGAAGTGCAATTCCAGTTCCCTGAGAGTTCCTGCCTTTCACTGCTTCCCAAACATCTTATTCTCTAACAGAACCAAAGCAATTTACACAATAATTCTACCCAGATACTAATCAAACTCAGATATGCTAAATTTCAGCAATATATAGTATTTACTCAAATGTACAACTAGGTTTTTTCCCCAATCAAAAAAGAGAGGGTTGCCTATGTTTACATAAAGTTAATATTCAGGTTTTTTCCCCCATAAACTATCTTAAAGGGATCATCTTACAGTCAGTGTTGTCTTTCAAGTAAATACAATGGCTATCATGTACCTTCCAGTGGTAATTACTCAGAGATAATGAATGTACTCTTTTCTTAGCACATATGTCTTTGATCACAAGAAGGACATTCTCCACAAATTTGTTATAACCCTAATGGCCCAACCCAGCTCCTGGATGCGGAGTGGGCTCCCCTGGCGGATTTACGCTCTCTGGGACACTTATCATGGTGGAGGGGGGGAAAGGCCAGCAGGCGGACCCTCTATGACTCTCTGGAAAGTTTGAATATGGGGCTGGGCACCACGCCACAGTTCCTGAACTACAACGAGCCCCATTAGCATAGCATAGCAGGGGCATGCCAATGGCATTCCTGGATGGTGGAGCTGACTGTACTTGACTTTTTCCTGACCTTTAGAGCCAGGAACACCGTGGTCTGGGCCTCAGAGTTATGCCAAACAAAAGAATAGCATAACTCCATTCCACCCTATGGAGCGTGTTCAGGCGGCCAGGATGCTTTTTCCTTTTGGCTGCATTCACACACCACCTAAAAGCACTCTGGAGGTGGCATGGCAATGGAGCCATCCTTGGCTGTAAATTCACCCAGATGTGCTGTAGAACAGTGGTATAATGAGGGAGGGGCATGAGGAGGCTGGAGCCCTGGGCACCTCTTGGACTGGTCACATGGGGATGTGTTGCTGGGCTGCCCCCTCCCTTGCAACTGCACCCCACATCTGAACTCCATGTGGAGTTTTGGAGTGGGAGCGCAGTTGAGCGCTGAACCAGCCAGCATTTATTTGAACTTAAGTCCATTATTGGCGCCACTCTCCAAGCTTCACCTGACTGGAGATGGAGCTTGTTTGGCCAAGCCAACAGTGAAAAACTGGAGCTAGCCAGTCCAACTGCTGGCCTCACTGTTTTAGGCAGCTATGCTCATGCTGGGCAGCCCTGAACATGAAATTCCTGGCACTTACCCAGTTAGACCCTCACCAGACTGAAGTTTGTCTTTGATTCTTTATGACAGTAATGGACTGTAACCCTTATCATGCAAATGTATATGCGTCAATATTATAGAACTTACAATGGTGCAACCTTATTATATTATCAAATATTAAATACTAGAATTTTGTGATTATAGTAATAATTGTAATAATAATGACAGTAATCAAACTCTTTCTAGCTCTTACAGGTGAACACTCGACCAAAGGTTCAAGCCTCTAATAGCAAATTGTGAAATTGGATCTCCCAGGGCACACATAACATGATGCAGGAAATAGACCAATAAATCAGGGGTGAGATGGCTTCTTTCCTTGGATATGAGGATAAGCAAGGCCAGGCTTGCCCAGAGTTCTACAACATGGTACTCTTGGGTGCCATGAAACCTCTCAGTACTTTCTCTGGTGCCTCTAAGCTTCTCAGAAAGCAGGCGGGGGCATTGTAAGACATAGCTTGTAATTGGCTGCCTCCATTCAAATGAAAGGGCTTTCCAAGGCTGTGATAGCAGCTGCAGGCATTAAAGGATCAGGACTGGTAAGCATAAATATAACATCTTTAGGGGATCATTAAAATATATGTTTTGGGATTTTGTGTTCCCACAGCATGGGAGAACACAAGTATTGTCAGCCAAAATTGATCTTTTACCCCACCTGCTGCATAGATCTCTTGTCAATTTCACAGTGCTCCTGCCGTTTTGTGTGCTGCAGGAGAGTCCTTTGCTTGCAGCTCTTCCATTCACTATTTCACTGTACAAAGTAGACACATAAACTTAGCCCATCCATCCCATACTTGTGTCATTCTTCCTTTTTTTTGTTTTGAAGGGGCCTTCTACGAAGCTACGGAGACACAAATCTGAGCATATTGCAGCTTCTCTAGTCATGTTGCCGTAGCTTCGCAGACAGCCCCCTCAAAAAAAAGAAAAATGACATATGCATAGGATGGATGGGCTGAACAAACTTTATTCATCTACTTTGTACAGTGAAACATAGCAAACAGATTGGCTGCAAGCAGAAGAGACCCCCATGGGGAATCCCCACAGAGAACTTCCTGTAGCAGACATAATAATGGGTCAGAGCAGCAGGAACAAAAGTGAGAGAGTTGGGCGGGAGAAATAAAGTGTTTCCTGCCTGCTGGAGTTTGCTCAGCAGGCAGGAATTGTCCTCAAACCTGGCTGGGGAAAAAAGACCACCAGTTTAGCAATCTTTGAAAGACCCAGGTTGAGAGAAATAGAACGAGCCTAAGTCATTTTGGGGAAGACATCTGTGCAAAGTTCTTCCCCAAAACGCAATATATAAAGTCCCAGAGACATTATAATTGTGCTGTGCAGAATCCACCAATGTATGGTTCAATGTCCCCTTCACACTTTCCTTCTTTTTATTCTGAAATATTTCTCTTTCACCACCCACCCACTTAGACTTTCCTTTATTTTGCTTTATTCCTGTTCTCTTTTTTGAGAAGCTTTTAACCATTTTTTAAAACAGGAAAATCATTTTAAATACACACCCTGCCCCCAATAAAAAGGTGATTAATATGGGAAGACAGAGAGAAATTTAAACGACGTGAACATCTCCAAGAATGTTTGCAAGTCAGGACAGAGACAATTCTGGTCCTGGCAGACCAATGGTCTAACTCAGTTACAAGGCTGCTTCAAATGTTCATTGTGGAATAAGATGAGGCAGAGGAGGTAGGTGTGGTTGTCTGGTGTTTGTGACCTGACTGGCAGTTACCATTGACTTTTTTTTTTGCAAAGGGGAGTGGGCTTTGTTGTAGTCTTAAAGTCCAGGGAGGATAGACAAGCATTGTTCAAGAGTAGAAGCACCCTTTCCTCTTTCTCTGGCCTTGCTGTCTTTCCCATGCATCCAACCAAGCTACAAACAATGACTAACCTTAACAGATTAATGAGGTATTAATTGCACAATTCCGAATAAGGCAGCTTCATATATTCAGTGTGGTTACCATTCAATTCTTCTTCAAACAAGGAGGGAGGTATTACATTTGACTTCCCTTCCTGTAGTGGTCATTTTGGAATGGGACCACACCCTTTCAAAACTTCCAAACTGCCAATAGGCTGAAAAAGACTGGGGAACTGTGATCTAGATATTACACATTTGGGTGCTTTTGATACTGCATGGGATTACCATAAACCAAGGCCATGAATAGATATATGTAAGCCAACCCATTGCATACCTTTATTTACTTACGTAAATTTTCATTCTGCATCTGTCCTCTCAGAGCAATCCTTGCGGGAGGAGGCGAAACTTCTCAGGAGGCGTTTTGACCCTGGCACCAGAGCAAATGCTACTTGTGCTAGGGTAAGGGACATTCATGCCCACAGAGCGGTACTTATCCTGGTGCTGGGGCAACACAGGGAGAGTCTTACAAAGTATGTGCAACTCAGTTTAACAACAACTTCTAGTAAAGAGTGCCATGATGCTGAGCAGCAGGGCATAAAAATGAATCCATCAACAGACTAGGTCTAGGAGAACCCACAGGCAGGCAGGAGAAACATTAGTTTGTTTATACACCTTGTCTGAGAGACTTTCTCTCCAGAAGGAACAAAATGTTGAGGAAAAGCAGGAGAAAGAGGGGGAAAGCCAGGGGAGAAGTGTTGCTGGTACAGGAGTTGGAAATGCGCTAATTGTACTCCAAAGGCTTGCAGTAATATGCTACTGCATAACCTCAAAATTGAAACAGTTTAATATTATTTAGCACATGCCATTAGTGCATTTCTGATTCACACTGCACATCCCCAAGTATAATTAATATGCTGGAACAGGAGTGACGTGTAGGTAAGGCTGTGACCCCTTGCAGTAGTGTATCAACAGAAAATGGAGCCCAGGGCAAGAATGGAGTTTTCCATCTCCCCCCATGAGTGGCCAAGGGGTCCCCCATCTTCTCACATTCCCCCCTTTTATATTTCCCACCCTCCCTCTGTGTGCATGCCACCCGCTCCAACCAATTAGTGCCTCGCCCCCTTCTTATTCTGCAGGCCTGGCCCACCCACATGTCAAGCGTGGGGGCCATCCTCTGGCATGCAGGCTTGCCTGAGGCTGCTGGGCTGCCTGCCCTCCCCGGTCTCGCTCGCTCACCCCCTCCACTCCTGGCTTGCCCCCTGACTCGGGGTAGGTTCCGGGTAGCTGGGGTGGGACAGCTGGGTGAGTCCGAGGTGAGGGTTGCCCCCAGACTCTGACACGGGGAGGGAGGTGTGTGGGGGCAATTTCCCCCCACATGACTAAATGGCTGCCGCCTAGGGACATTTGACCCCATATGTCCCCCTGGATTGTATGCCCCTGAGTCGTCTTGTAATCTTATAAATTCTGGTACCCAGATGTGGACTTTGGTTCAGGCAGTGGAACTCAGAGTTGGTCCAGGAGAGGAGGCAACTACAGGTTTTGGCAGAGTCAAGCCTACTAATTTTGGAGGTCTTTGCATAGGAGTTCAATGCAAAAGCGATCTATTTACACTTTACTTACTAGGAAAATATACATACATTCCCTCTCTAGACTCCTGCTTGATAAGCAGCTTTTTTTTAAAAAAGGTGGGGAGCCGACATGAAAACAACCCCCTCCACATTAGCATAGTTTTGTTATAATATAGGCTGAAAGCAACCCTACTGCAACTACAGAGTGGAGACACACCTCAAAATTTGCCCACACTATGCGGCTGCTGCCTCCAAAAGAATCAGGGCTGCAATGTATAGGTCAACTATGCAGAAAAAAGTTTTTTAGCTCTTCCGAGGCATGCAATATGAACATGCGGAAGAAAGGCACAGGGACCCTCATCTCACACTCCACGTATCCATTGAGCTGTCTGAAAATGGACTACAATCACACGCTTAAATCATGCAGCAGCTGTTTGGAGGTCGAGGGCGGAGCCGAGACATGCGACCCCTTCCCCCTGCTTGAGGCTTTAAAGGAATCGCTTTCCCCTTCGCTCCCAATTAAGGTGGCAGAACTGCGGTTATTGCCCGTTCCTTTTCAGGCCTGTTAATGAGCACGGTGAGGCTCCGTATCCGCAAGGACGGAGAAGGCTGCGGTTGGGAGTCACTCCGGATTAACTGACGACGTTCAAGGGGGGAAACTGTACGCACGTGACGTAACTCTCTTCGTTAATTATGAGGCTGAGAGAGGAGGGGGCGCGTGGGAAGGAGTATTTCGGAAGGTGGAGCAGCGGGGGGACGGGAGGGCGTCGTTTGGGCCTCCACCCCCACCAGGCGCGGGATAGATGCAACTGCAGAGGCGGCGGCTGCTGCAGGTCTTCAGTCCCCGGGACCTCTGAGGAGCGCAGCTGCGATGCGCGCATGTTGGGGGGCCTTTGGCTAGGGAAGCAAAAGCGGCCCCGGGCGGTGCAAGATGCCCGCAAGGGGATTAGCTTGCTTGCCCGTCGCCAGGCTGCGACTGTGAGTGCCCACCCCGAAGAGGAAGAGGAGGAAGAAGAAGAGAGGTTGCGGACTCGCTTCGTTCGGCCCATTGGACTCGACTCCCGCCGCCGCTGCTTGCGCGGGCGTCCTCCTCTCGCCTCCAGGCAGTGCTTGCTTCTGTCCCGGTGGCCCGGGAGGAACTGAACTGTGGTTGCACAGGAAGTCGCGGCTGCTTGGGAGCACCCACACAACACACCCCGATAGGGAGGCAGCTGGCTCTGCCGCACTCCAGACAAGAGTCCGCCTGCACCGTAGCCAGGCGCCACTACAATAGCAGCCCCCTCCCCTGCCACCTTCCTGGAGGAGCAGCCGCAGTCACGGAGGCAGCGGCCGCCCAAATTCCGCTAGCTGGCGCCGAGGCAAAGGGCTGCTGCTGCTGCTGCTGCTCCCGCTTAGGAGGTGGAGGGTGGCCACAGGATCGGAGCTGGAGGAGAGGCTCCGGGTACGAAAAGTTCCGCCTCTACCAGGGGGAGAGGTGGCTGCAGGTTTGTGGTGCTTTGGCCGGGCTGGGTTGTTGCAGGAGGGGGTTGTGCAGCTGGCTGCAGCTCGGGTTCCTCTGCCTCCTCCACCCCCACGAGGAGCCCTTTCATTGTTTCCTCTCGGCTGGCTCAGCGTTGGCCCCGGCTTGCCCCTTTTGCAGGTGGCGCGTACTGAGCTCAGACTCCTTCCGTCTAAGCAGCCTTCCCTCTGCTGCAGTCCTTTCCGTATGTTCTTCGCTCCCTCCCCTTTTGCATCCCTCTTTCCCCAGCTGCCAACTTCTCTTTGCACACACCCCTTCCCTTCTGCATGTGCACCCTTAATGGACGAGTCTGATTTTCCCTCCCCCATTACACTGCATTGTGAGAGCGGTTGCCTGTACGGCTGTCCACATGAGTAGTACCCACCCGCCCACAATTCAGACCGTCTTCCTAATTGCTTCAGTGCTGAGGAAGCGACCCAAGAGCTTCCCATTCGTCTCTCGTGCGGGGTGTGCTGTCTTCAGGTTCCCTTTATTTTGACATCCGTAAAGGGTTCGCCCTGCAGAAGTGAATCCGCCCTACTGTCCTCACCCACACCCCTGCCCTACAGTTATCCATCATGTCTCTTTAGGTTTTTCCTAAAGGCTGTAAAGCTGTAGCTTCTGTTCTGCTTCTGTTCACACATTACTGTTTTGTGTGAATCTCTTTCTGCTGGGAGTTGGAGGGAAGGAGGAACTGGCTGGTTGGCAATGGAGGGGGCTTCCCTAAACCGGGCTTGGAACCTCCTGGTTTCTGTCCGCCCTTTAGATTTGCATGAGATGATCTGCCCTGTGTGTAAAATATCAGCAGACATTTTTCTTCTGTAGGAAGACCAAGCAGTTTATGAGCATAAACAAGAAATTGGGAACTAGGCAGTTCTGAAGTGTGTGTGTGTGTATGCTTGCGCAATGTGCCTGCTGAAGGCCCACCCCAGTAATTTAGTGTGCCTCTTGTCTTTTCTGGAAGCATGCAGAGAATTGCAGATTGAGAAAGAACTGCTTTTGTTTGAATGAATGAATGAATGAATGAATGAATGAATGAATGAATGAATGAATGAATGAATGAATGAATGAATGAATGAATAAATTTTATACCTCTGGTGAGCCAGACTCAGGGCAGCTAATGGATAAACTTTTGGGGTGACTTGTAGGTAAAATTAGAAGGGCAGGGCAGGCGGCACTTAAGGCTAAGATGTTTGTAATACTAAGCTAGGAAGAGTGCACTGTGCTCTGCTTTTTGAGTTCACAAAACAGTTTCTTCATGGGTGACATTTTTGTGGCATACAGAGTGTGGTGAGAGTTTTTCTCAGACAGCTGATACTTATCAGGTACCTATCTTATCCTAGCTCCTTTGCTGTAATCTACCAGGTTGTAAGAAGGGTTGTTACACTATACATCAGATACAAGTGTATGAAACAATGATTCTCTGTAACACCTGTACTTTGTTGTGTAGGGAAACAAATTCTCAAACCACACTTGTTATGTAGAAAGATGTTGCTGATTGATTAGGACTGAATGCCATGCCCTCAACATTATCAGTAAGTGTATATATACACACTCTAAAGTCAATTTCTCTGTCCTTTTAAATATAGCAGGATATACACATTTTCCTCTTCAGATCATTTTCGTGTAGGGTACATTTTACTCATAAGGAGGCTAGTAGTAAATGTAGATAATTACTTGCCTTGTCTATGAACAGCATATGCTTATGTACACCACAACTACTGTGTTTCAGCTAAAATGACTTTTTTAAATGATCACATCCACTACAGAAGATGTGTTCCATTTGCCTCAGTCACTTGTGCGGTATCAGACTTATGGCGTGTTTCATCTTAATATGGCAGCCATATTGACAAGATATGCAGTGGTTTCCAGAGAGAGCAACTTGCCCAATTCACTGTAAAAACAGTTCTGGGATATTACAAGTATTATCAACCACTTTGTGGGAAATGTGTCGTTCTTGGCCACAAGACTATATTGTCATCCTGTCCAAGAAGCAACACAGACCAAGCTGCTCCTTTTGTTGTTTTAAGGTCTCATAAACAACTGAGGAAGTGGTAAATCTGTCAACATTATCACTTTAGAATGCCAGGTGGTGACTTCCGTGATTAAGCAGTCTTCTGTTCATAAAGTTATTTGTGCTTTGGTTTCTAACCAGGTCTCATGTGTGACTCTGTGTGTGAGAGATTTCTACCAGGAGAGCAGTTGAAAGTGCTGTGGACAAGAAAGGCTTATCAACACTAGATCAAATTAGACGTGGTATGATGAGTACTACTCACAACTTTTATAAAGTGAATTAGAAATTCCATTCTGTTGTTTTGAAGGTTGGGGAAGGATTGGTGTGATGTTCACTGATAAAAATTGCCATCACTACCTCCAGTGAAAACAGGTACTGTACCTGCCTCCTGACTCCCTCCCCCAGGTTAAATGCAATTTCAGGGTATGATTTCACTTGTAGGAAGAGTAGTTGGACAAAGAGGTTACACACGCTATTCTTCAGTGACCCTTTTCCAGTCACGTGAAGTTGCTTCACTGTAGCAATATGTGGGTAATTTGACTTTTGGCTGATAATTTGGTCTATGTGTGATTTCACAAATACAGCTTTTCACCTCTGCTTTGATTTGTACCTCATTGTAAGTGCTGATCTGGAAGTAGAAGTGTTGGATATGGTGTCCGGTCAGATTTATATGAATAGTTCTAGCCCTGCTCCCTGATCAATTTAGCAGGGCTCTAAGAATTGTGAAGCCAACCACTTGCAGCCTGGATCCCTCCCCTTCTTGGTTAGTTAAACCTTGTGCAGATGGGGAGTCATACGGCTAATATTATCAATTCTTCACTGTAAGGGGAACTTCCTAAGGCCTGTGAAGAATCCGCTATTTGACCATTATTGAAAAATTCCTTTCTTGACAGAAAATGATTGCAAATGATAGGCCTAGATCAAATTTGGTGCTGTTAGGAAAAGTTGCTGAAAGTGTTGTGGTGGAACAAATCCAGTTTTGTTTTGTTTTTGCTGACAAATCTTCCTTTGATTAGTTTCAGTCTGGTTTTAGACTCCAATGGTAGCCTAGTGGACAATCTTCTTAAGGATGGTAAAGAAATATGTTGGTTCTGGTTTTTTTAAAAAATGGTGTGTGGACTCAACTGGTGTTACTAGAGTTGTTTAAGTTGTATGTTAGAACTTTGAATGAGGTTACCTAGTGCTTTGGGGTCCAGTGACATCAGTATGCTGATGATATCCACCCAGCTATATGTTTCATTGAATAAGTCACCAGAAGCTGAAGTTTATGTTCTTGGTCAGTGTCTGCATATTACCAGGTGGCTTTGGGATGACTGGTGAACCCTGAGTCCACAAAAGGCAGAGGTAGTGCTGGTTTGTAAGGCAGAGGTTTTGGAGGAAGTGTTGCCCAGTCTAGATGGTACAGTGCTTAAGAAGAAGAGGAGTAGTAGTTTAGATTTATATTCCACCTTTCTCTCCTGCAAGGAGACTCAAGGCGGCTTACAAATGCCTTTCCCTTCCTCTTCCCACAACAGACACCTTGTGAGGAAGGTGGGACTGAGAGAGTTCCAAAGAAATGTGACTAGCCCAAGATCACCCAGCAGCTTCATGTGTAAGAGGGGAAACAAATCCGGTTCACCAGATAAGAGTCTAGCACTCACATGGAGGAGTGGGGAATCAAACCCAGTTCTTCAGATTAGAGTCCAACATGCTTAGCCACTACATCATTCTGGTTCTCCAAGATGGCAAATGTATTTATTTAGTCTTATAAGCCACCCTTCCCTAAGCAGGCTCCCAAGAAATTCAATAAATATATAAAACCAGTTAAAATACATATAAAACTTATTCTAAGTCTAATGGCACTGATATATAACAATAATTACTTAAACAGGAGGGATGGGGGGGGCGGGGGAGGACAGACGGATGGAAAACTGTAGCTGCTGCAGACATATACCTAGGGGAACAGCTCCATCTTACAGGCCCTATGACATAGCATCAGATCCCACAGGATCTAGGTCTATTACACAAACATTGATTTAGCTCAGTTCAATGGTCCACAAAACCCTCTTTGAATAAAATAGCTTTACCATGCTTCAGGAATTCTTCTGTAGTATATCCTGCTGACTTCCTCAGGGATGCTGTTCCACAACAGGTGCCACATGCAAAAAATAACAAGTTTGAGCTGTGGCTTATTTTAGGAACTTCAGAGATGGGATACTCAGGGTCATGGTGGAATCTAAGTGGGTGCACAAATTCCTATTGAAGAGATGGTCATTCAAGTATGTAAGTGTCAACCAGTGTAGAGGTTTATAGATAAGAACCAGCACTTTGAATTTGACCTGGAAGCAAACAGTTGTTCAATGAGAGTTACTGAAAATTGGGACAATGTGTTCATACCTTTAAGCTCTAGTGAGTAGACGTAGCAACTACGTTTCATACCAACTAAAGTTTTTAGGTAATATTCAAAGACAGCCCATGAAAAGCATGTTGCAATTATCCAGCCTTGGAAATTATGATGGCATGGATCAGTGCAGCCAACTCAACAGTGTCTAGATAGCGAAAGGTAAATATAAATATTGTGATAAAGCTAAGTGATCCTTATTGTGGTTTTTATACATTATCTTTCTTGGTTCTTATGTGCAATTTGTGATAACTAGTTCTCAATGATCAATCACAGGATATCAGTTTCTTTGAATAAATCTTTATTAGTAAAAGCTGGATAGAAATGAAATCCACATGCTTAGTTTGATCTACTAGTTAAAGCAGTGATTCTCAACCAGGGTTCCGTGGTACCCTGGGGTACCATGAGCACGTCCCAGGGGTACCATGACAATGCTACCGCCTGCCCCCCCCCATCGGAATCAAATGGATTTTGAAAGGGGGGGGGGTTGGAAGCTTCATGGGCTCCCTTTAAACAACACTGAAAAACAGCATTGTTTTATTTGCCTAAATTCGGTGTGGATTGGGGGGGGGGGTAGATTTAAACGGAGCTCTTCCTTTAAATCCCCCCAATCCATGTCGAATTTAGGCAAACAGACAATGTGGCTGTCAATGCAGCTTTCCCTCCCCTCCCCTTGCTTGCCACTCCCCCCACCTACAGGCCCAAAACGGGAAAAAACCTAAGACATGCAAAAAAAATATCAAATGAACCTCAGGGGTACCCTGAGATATGAAGAGCGAGGTCAAGGGTACCACGATGTCGAAAAGGTTGGGAAACACTGAGTTAGAGTCAAGTCAAGTAGTATTTATTGTTTGAGCCATTGGCTATAACATCCAAAAATACATACAGTTAAGATATTATTTAGAGTAGCTGTTTGTTTTAATATGATATTCTGAATGCTGAAACAGTAGTAATTACATATTAGTCTACTACTGTGAACTTGCAAAGTAGGTGTATTTAGAGAGTATACACAACAGTATGGCCTACTTCTGCTAGGCATTTAGCATACATATCTTAATTTGTTCGAGTGACTTCTGTTGAATAAAGTGAAATATTTTGTGGTTTTCATATGTCTGGGATGCATACCCTGCATATCCATTTTGGAATTAAAGATACTCACCTAGGCCTTTCAAGCATGAATTTGGTGAAATAATAATGAATTTTGATGCCTGTTCTCTACCTTTTGGATCAAAGAACAATTTGGTCATTTCCCCACTTACCATCTGCTGCACGCTACTCTCCCCACTACAGGGGCGGCGACAATGCAGCCGCCCCAACACTGCTGCTCTCGTGCCCCCTCAGCGTGCGTCATTCCTGGCGCTCCTCAAAACGGTGCCTTTTGATGACCCTGTGCAGAGCGCGGGGTCGTGGGGAAGCCCGGGAGCGCGCCAGAAATGACGCGCGCTGAGAGTAGCGCGCAGTAAAGGGGTGTCGAGGTAAGTGGGGAAACGATCTTTGATAATCTATTACTAGACTTTTCTGAAAGCTGACTAAATAGATACCGGTTATTTAAATTGTACTTTATCTAGAACTGTAGTTCTCAGACTTTTCAAATAGACCTACTTATAAATTTGTTGTACTTCTTGGGGCCTACTTACAAAGTAACTCCTGCTACTTGCCCTCTTGCCAGTGCAAGTTAACACTATTTTTAAATTAAATTTCTATACTGCTGCTTTCCTTTTGGACTTATTTGGGCTGAACAAATTTATAGTTCTTGTTTATTAATAAGTCACATTGCTGATCAACAGGATGTGTTTCTTGGCTGCTTCACACAGGGGCAAATTAAAATTTGTTAAGCCTTCCAGAGCTGCCTCCTCTCAGCTCACCTTGTTTCTTTTTCAATCTTCTCTTGTTCTCATGACCCATTTGCAGAGAGTTGTTACCCACTGTTTTGTTCTGAGCCACTGATCTTGGTATTTCCTTTCTGGTTTGCATCCTATTCTATTTCATGTGTATTATGATTGATAAGGCACTCTTTCTCAATAATTAGCCCATTGTTGAGAGGAACATTTTAAACATTTTTTTTTGCTCTATCCCTTGCAGAATTTAGTGCTGTTGTGCACTGAGGAATCCTTTTTGTTTGAAGTGGTGGGTTTTTTTTAATTGACTTTCAGTTACGTTTATTTAATCACTTTAGTTGAAATACATTTCTTATGTCTGTGGTACTGATAGAACTTTGAGCTAAGGAGTGCTTTGGGTTACTTCTGTAGACTTTGCAATTTCTTGCTTTAGCTTTAATGTATTGTGCTAATCCAGTGTATTAATTGTTGCAGGTAAATTAATTTTTTTATGTCGGAACATGTTTTGCTTGTTTAATAGTGTCGTTCTTCTCCTTCTCCCTCCTTGAGGTGTTCAGAAGTTCTAGCACCCCCAAAAGTTCCTAACTGCTTGAAAATAGTTTTCATTATAATCTGGAAGAGAACGTTTCCATAAGAATTTCCATAAATCGGAAATGATTTGATGGTACTTAATACATGTGAGTTGTTTAAATTAGTTTTTGAATGTTTTATGTAACTATTAGCTAGGTCCAGACATATTTTGTTAGTAGTAGTTGTAATGGCAGTGGACACATTTTGCTAATAATAATGGTCATCATCTAAATTTTAGTTTCATTTGCCACCACCTAAGTTATCATTAACCGTTTAATAGTTTCAGCACTCATTTCTTTTCTTTTTTAATTTATGTCTATTACTGGAGCTGTCTATTTGGCTGGCATAGTATTATTAGACTTTACATAGGACCTAAATATTTCAGCTTTCCTAGAATGTGCTTGATTCCAAAGATTGTACTAACTGAGAGTTTAATTATGAAGTGTGTATTTGTATGAAAATGAGACTATATAGCAAGATGTATTTTTATGACTCTTCATAGGGCATAACACTATATAGGCTCTGGTTAGTTCTTTGTTTTCATGGATATACACCAAAACCTTTCAGTGGTTTGCACCTACCTGAAGAGGTTACATTTATCAAAAGATGTTAAGAATCCAGTCTCTGAAGTCCTTCTAAGTTGTGGTTCAAGGCCATGCTGACATGTTTGCCCCTCCAATGACGTAAGGGGCACCCCAGCAGTGGAGAGGGCAGAGGTGCTGGCCCTCAGCTCTGTGGCAAACTCTGGAATTGGGTGCCGCTTCAGATGAGCACTGACATCTAATTGGACTTCTGTGTGTGTGTGGGGGGGGGGGGGGGCAGAGCATTCCCAGGATGGAGCTAACTTTAGTTGGTTTCCACCTGACCTTTACGCCTTAGACTTACTCTGTTAAACCCTATGGTGGGTGTCCAGGCAACTGGGTTTTTTTAGCTGCTTTTCCATGCTGTGTGGAAGCCCTTTTGGAGGCAGCAGTGTGGGAACGGCTGCCTTGGTTTGGACTGGAGATGTTCCAGATTTTGCAAGTACTGCTTAATAACATGCAGCATTCATTTGCTTAATCATATACCTGATGCTAGGTAGAGGATGGAACTACAACTACACGTTAAGGCCCTATGATTACTGGCCTTCAGAAAAAATCATTTTTAATAATATTTGATGCATATATAATCCAACAAGACTGTTGCAGCCTACCAATATGAGACATAGAATATGGTCTGAAAAGAGGTTTTACGAAAACAGACATATCTAGGGTGTTTCATTCCATCTACATCTGGGAAATTTAAGTTCCAGGACAAATAAATGTAAAATAAATGGAATGGCTCATATACAATTACAGACCCGTGTTTTCTGTTATATAAGGAACCCTGCAGGAGTCTTCAAGCCTGTTTGCTTCCTCTTCCCTTCACATATGGCTAGTTATTTTTGTTTTCGTGTTTGAATTGGTGAACTATAACTTGGCTTTCTCTGCAAACAGGGATTACAGACAGTATTATGTTCCTGATTTGCCGGAAAAGCACAAACCCATAATATGGTAAAAAGGAAAATTATATATGTATTGTTGAAGGTTTTCACGGCCGGATTCAACTGATTCTGGTGGGTTTTCTGGGCTATGTGGCTGTAGTCTGGTGGATCTTGCTCCTAACATTTCACCTGCATCTGTGGCTGGCATCTTCAGAGGTGTATTCAGGCAAAACGTTAGGAACAAGATCCATCAGACGGCCACACAGCCCGGAAAACCCACCAGAACCAGAAATTATATAGCTTTATTCTGCAGTCTTCACATTACCTATTTCAGAAAGAGAGGACATCTTTTCCCTTGCCTCTCAGAATTACGCTTGGGGAGAAATTGCATACTATCTATCTTTCTACAGACAGCAATACAAAAGACTTAACAGGATATTCCATATTTAATTGAATGTAGGGTTCCTTTGGTTTGACTGATGGTCTTGTCTCACAGTGAGAATGTCAGATGAAGGAGTGCATGAATCAGAGGCCTTTTTCCTATCATTTTGGGAATAACCATTGGAAGAAAAGATTGTTGCACGGGGAAAGGGAAAGTTCCACAGTTTCTTCCAGTGTTTTTAGGGGTTTTTGTTCCTTTGTGTATATGACCTATGGCTATCAAATGAAAAATGCTGAAACCCACATAAAATTAGAAGCACATTTAGAAACATTTGTAAACCTGTATCAAGACAACTGACTCAAATGTTTGATGCAGTATATTTGTTTATTTTATCACATTTCTATCTTGCCTTCCCCTCACCTAGGTGGAACTCAGCGTGACTCACATCATAAAATTAATAGAGTCAACAATTATTAATTCCTAAATAAATCCAGAAAGCAGTGGCACCTAAAAATTTCACAACATCCTCTCTGAATTTAGAAAAATTGTAAATTTAAAACTGGCAACAAGTTGGGGATTAAAAATAACCTTAGCTGCCTGGATGATAATTAGGAAGAGCTGGTGAGGGGACTGGGTAGCAATGATGACAGGTGAAAGATCTAAAAGTTCAGGCCAGTGGTTCTAAAACAATCACTGTTCTTAGCTATAGGCCTGGTAGAACATCTCTATCTCACAGGGCCTTTGAAATTTGGCCAGATCTTTCAGGGCCCTTTTGACAGAGAATTCTACCAGGTAGGGGCCTGGTGCCACAACCAAAAGGGCCCTAGTCCTAATTGAGGAAATCCAGATGGATTTTGGACCAGGAATCATCAGTAAGTTATTTGTAGACGAGCATAATATTCTCTCTCTGTGTGTGTATTAAGAAAGGCAGTCCCAGAGATACAAGTGTCCCAGACTGTTTAGGGTGTTTAGAGATGGTTTAGCACCAGCGCATTGAACCTGATCTGGAAATCAACTGGGAGCCAGTAGAGCTGCCAGAGCCCAAAATGTATATGAGCCTGCAAGTGGATTCTTGCAAGGATCTGTGCATCCACATTTTGGAGCAATCTCAAGAGCAACCCTCTGAAGAGTGAGTTATGGTAATCTGGTTGGCAGTGATTGTTGTGTGGATCACTGGAAGAGCTATATTTATATAAATTATTTTTGCCTTTTTTTCTCAATTATCTCATTTGCCTACCTGTCCTTCAGAGTTCGATCTCAGTTAATTTCTTGCTTCACACCTTTCTTTTGTTAATCGTGCTTTTGCTTCTCTACTTCTTGGGACTGGTTCTTAATCCTGTGTTTATGAATGCTGGTGTCCAGGTAGTGTATGGAATTCCTCAGGTATTGCAACTGATTCCAGATTACATAAATCACATCCCCTGGAACAGATGCAGCTTTGGAGGGTGGACTCTATAGCTTCGTACCTATGCCCTCTTCAGCCATTGCCCACAAATCTCCCAAGAATTTTTAAGCTGGAGTTGGCAGCTCAAGCTCCAGAAAGCTACTGTCATCCTTCAGACTTGTGTGAAGCCTTAAATCCAGCCAAACAGACAACTTCTTCTGTCATTGGAACCTGGCTGCAAACCTTCTGTCAGCTTTATCCTGAGAGGTTGGAATGCTTATGAATATTCAACCTAGTCTGTTCAGAAGATTGACTACCTAAGTGCAATATTAATTTTTCTCCAGTTTGTTAATAAGGCCTTACTTTTTTGTTCTTAGCAGTATGAAGCTTTTGCCTTCAATTTTTGTAATAATTTCATTTGTGTTGGCCATTTCTGATTCATGGCCACACAAAAAAATCATAAAAAGGATTTTTCTTCTCTTCTTGGGAGAAAAAGTGTAAATCTAAGCTTGGATTTGAATGTTCTACTGCATAAGTGGAAAGTATGTCTGGTTATACGGAATGGGTTCTCTGCTAAATCTCTCCCATCCCACCCAACCCCTTACATCTTACCCCAAAGCTGCTGTTTGGATAAGAGTGGCTCTCCTGCAAGGCCTTTGAGAAGTTTCCGTAAGAAAGGTGTTGAAATTAATAGTGCACGTATTTTGAGTAGAAGTGCTTTGTATGTGCTCAGCAGGATTATTGAAGCCAAACCAGAGTTTTAATGATCGAGGACAATTCCTATATTCGTATTCATTGAAGTAACCCCAGATTAAATCTTATGTTGACTAACTCTTACTTTGACAATGCTACAGTCCTGCAGAAAAGTGTTCCAGGATTGCTTGAAGTGTAGGTCTGCCAAGTTGCTTGCCTTTTATCCTACCTGCATGGTTACAGGACTGTAAAACTTCCTTTTTTCACACTTCAACAGTTTTGGAATGAGACTGGGATATTTGCAGTGGTAGATAGAAACAGGTCTAAAAATTGGGACAAACAACACAATAGGAGTGTACATTTTCCCTGCATATTAAAAATATTGTGATTAAAGAAATGGGGATTTCATGGACTGTTACTTCTATTTGTCAAACAGTACATGTGCCAATGTGAGTCTTCAAATTCTACCCTGTAAATTTCCTGCAGATGTCTGAAATAAGACTGTTGAAAAACTAAATGGTTACGTTAGTGAACTTACAAGGTAAATAAGCTAAAAGGTATTTTGAAGATGATAGCTGACTTCATCATATTTTGCATTTAAAATAGCTGTTGTCAGTTGCTGACACAGCGATCCTATTTCAAATCTGTGATTGCCTTCTTAGAAATGCTACTTTTGACTAGATCATTCAGATCTCTGAAAGCGTGGAAGATTAAGGTTTCCAGCTATTTTTTTAATAGGGTGGCAGACTGAATGCTGTTGTATAGTGATTTTCAAACCTTTTGCAGACATAAGGGTAGGATGCCAGATAGGTTTGGAGCTGAGAGTTGCTAATGTCATCACAATACCGCATAAAGTTGTCTTCAGAATGTTATTTGATCAAAGATGTACATTCGTAAAAGTCTGTGCTGCACGAAACAGAGCTATATGTATTTGTATATTTTCCTGCATGACATTTAGATCCATATGCAGCTGGCTTCTGCCTGGGGCAGGGCACTTAGTGCCATGGCCCCAGCCTGGTGGAACACTCTACCTCCGACCATCCAGGCCCTGTGGGATCTTGAACAATTCAGCAGGGCCTGCAAAAATGGAGTTGTTCACCGGGTTTTTGGGGAAGCTAGCCTCCGATAGTGCCATCCCCACCCCTCTGCCCTATGTTGTATGCTGGTTGTAGGGGCATAAGATCTCAGGACTTCTTTGTTTGGTTACTGATAACCATCTGATAGTTGATTTTAGGCTTTGAGGCTTTTATGCTGTATTTTTACTTTATCTTTTATGATGTATTTTATCTGATGTTTTAGAGTGTGCACCGCCCAGAGCCCTTCACGAGTGGACAGTTATAATAAATTTAAATAATAATAACAACAACAACAACAATAAAACTACAATAATAATAATATAAAAAGCTTGTGTGAAATACAGACTTGAAGAGTGGATGAAAGTTGACTAGAGGGTTTTTTCATGTTTTACAGAGAAGGGTGCTTTCTAATAGAATTCAAGCGATGCTTTTTGTTACTCTGAGCATATGTATTCACACACATAGATTGGGGCTTCAGTAATACTATGTGTAAACTAAGCATTTTGTTTTGAAGTATCCCTCCATTATTGGGGCAGAAGATATTAAGGTATTTGTTGAACTTTGCATTTGGGTGTTGGGATGACAGCTAAATTAGCAAAGTACTGGTGTATGCTCAATGTTATCATCATACAGTTCCAGCAGGTGGCAGAAGCCTTCTAAGAGGCACACTTTCTCTTGAAAGCAACTCCTGCAACAGTGGCAGGTGCCACTTTAAGAGGTATCCATGCTGTGAGAGGAAATGCCTGTAAGCTGGGTATCTGCTAGAACTGTACGTCAGTGTCATTAGGTGGTGGTGGTTGGCAGTTTTATAGTAGCATTATCTTAATATATTAAGGACACATTGTATATTTTCTTCAGAACTATTTTTTACATGACTGTAGAGCAAAAAGCTCCTAGTTGAGTATATTATGAAATTTAAAACAAAATTATGAAATTTCCTACCTGCACTGAGCTCACTGGAATATATCAGTACTATTTAGGTTAGTGTCATTAATTTAGTCTTCTGCTCGGACAATAAATTATGTATCATATTGTACTTAGTAAATCTACATGGATTTATTTTTCAACATTGAGTCATTGTTTAGAGCCTGTTGATAGACTCTGCTTTGATGCTACACTAATAGAATAACAAGGTTAAGGTTTAAGAAACCACCTGGCAATCCTGAATTCAGTCATACATAATCGTTGGCTTCTGTGAGCTTTACATTCGTGTTTGTGAAAAGAATTGGAGTAGTGTCCATCAATTAGCAAAATGGAGCAGTTTAAATCTCATGGCTTAGTGTATGGGTGTCCAAGCTTTTCAGTATGAGGGCCACATCATATATTGTATGAATATTTCCAGTCTGAAAAAAAGTTTTTATACAATAAATGAATGAGTAACATTTAAATGAATGAATAAGTTTTACTTGGATCTTTTTTGTTAATCAGCATGATAGGATTCAGAACAAAACAGAAATGTGACAATTGAAAAGAAACAATACTGTGCTTAAACTAAAAAATGATATTTAATGAGTAAAAATGTCAAACAAATGCTCTGACAAAATAATGAGTTACTTAACTGTATATAAGCGAAACAGGTTATTCATGCTTTAAATTAATATTCATTTTAATTAATACTGAAAGTTGACAAATTTAAATGAATTGGTAATTTGTCCAATTTTGTGTTACGCAATAAACACACTAAAAAAAAACTTTAGTAAAACAAAGCAAAGAAATCCAAGGATTCTGAGCCCTTGTGTGGAGGGTGGTATACAAATCAAATCAAATCAAATCAATTAATTAATTAAAACAATAAAAATACACTTGAGCCATTAATAAAGGTTGAATAAAAATAAATTCAATCTGTACCTTTCTACACAATTCTGGCAACTAGAATTTTCAATCATAAACAACGAAAGATGAAGCCCAAGATTAATGGAAATTGTGGAATTGATTTTTTATTTCAAAATACCACTGAACTGAGATTTCTAGCTCGAGCAGCCAATTATTACCCCAAAGCTAATGTAATCTAATTTTGGCCACCGCTGTTGTTGCAAATTGAACAAAGAGCTCCTTCTGAATGAGGCAAGTTTCAGCTGCTTTTAAAAATTGGTATTAAAAACTTAGCTGTCTCTCCCTGAATTAGTTACATTGGTAGCAGATATTTTAAAAGCAAGATCATTAATGTCCGACAAAGTCTGGTTTTGAGTCAAAGTGCTGATGTCTTCCCTTCCTAATTGTCTTTCACGGCAGGGCAAGGCACTGAATGCTCAGTAATCAGCATGTTTCTTCATGAATGATCTCCACTTCAGGAGAATGTTTGGCTTCTAAAAATGGCAGTCTAGTTGAGAAGCAGGCTCTTTCTACACCACCCTCCAAGCAAATAGTGATAATCTTTGATAACTCTTGGTAGCTGGGCTACAGCTAAAGTTACCTGATGATTCTGCACAGACTTGCTAGTGAAGAGATTGCTGAATTACTGACTGGTAAAACATTAATGGACCCAGCAAGTTACTAACACGACCCTCAGTAGAGCAGAGAGAAACAGAAAGATCCATGTCTTGAGTTGGCACCTCTGTGAGACAAAACGGATGAGATATTCATGCTGGTACCTAGAATAATATGAGACAGAACTGTTTCAGGAGCAGCATTTTGGGTAGATGCCAGCCCTGCCTCTCTGTATGTGTGTGTGTGTTTCACTGATTCTCTTCCAGTATTTGTTTTTGTGGGATTAATTTCTTTGGCAAGACACTTCAGAGACATTTATATATATACAGCTACCTTATACCAAGTCACTTCAGTATTTGTCTTCTAACTGGTAGTGGCACTTTAGCAGAGAATGGTCTTTTCCAACACATGTTACCTTAGATCCCTTAACTGGAGATACTAGAACTGAACTTGTTGCTTTCAGTATGCAAAACATATGTTTTCCACTGAGCCACAGGATGGTTTGTTTAACTTGGATTCAACAACTAAAACCATGTGGCACTTGGATCCAACCCAACATACTGTCATTAAAAATTGAACTAATAAGGAAACTTACCTGCTAGTGTTGTTTGACGAACTTCTGTACCTTGCTTTAGTATGTAGATTCTTGACCATGTTTGTTGCCTTGTGGTTGCCAATCGGTTTTTTCAAGATCCTACGAGAGTATAAGAATATCTTTTTGTTTAGTTTTAGATTTCTCATGCAGTTCTGAAGTGCAGGGTGTAAAATGTCCCTTCCATGAGTAGAAGAACAACATTTTAAAAAATCATCCTGTTGTGTACATTCTCATATGGGCATACAAATAAAGGGGATAGTGTGATATAAGAGTGAGCCAGGAAGTCCCTGATTCAAACTTCACTTTGATTTGCTTTAATATCTTTTACTAGGTGACCTTGAGAAGCCTTTCAGGTTCTATCCTATTCTCTTATGTACAATGGTGATTTAAAAACAAACAAACCTAGCAGGACCCTCTTTTGGCACGCATAGTCTAACAAGTTTTTTGTTGTAGCATTTGTGGACCAGAGCCTGTGTTATCAAATGCACATAATAAATAGGTCCTCGCTAGGCAGATGTGTATATAGATTAAGAAGAAAAAGTTGTTAACAGTAGGGGCCAAGGGGCACTCCATAAATACTTATGTTACAATGAAAATGTATTAATCTCTAAGGTGACAAAATAATATCTTAGCAAAAATAAGCAAATCAAGATGGCACACCTCTGGAGTTGTTAGGGTTACTAGGAGAGAGTACATAATACTCTTAAAACACTTAAGTGCTATGAAAATGGTAACCTTATGTAATAATACATGCATTGTATAAATTGTAGTAAATACAAATATATATTCTTGTGAATAATATTGCTAACCTGGGTGGGATGTTATTTTGCTAATAATAATAGAAGTTTGAGATTTGCTTGGTTTTTTATTGTCACTTTCTGTAGTCCATAATGTGACCCTTTGTTTGATAACAGTAGTTCTGCCTTACACCCAATCCAGGGTGGGGGT
Organism: Sphaerodactylus townsendi; assembly: GCF_021028975.2. NCBI lineage: Eukaryota > Metazoa > Chordata > Lepidosauria > Squamata > Sphaerodactylidae > Sphaerodactylus > Sphaerodactylus townsendi. The sequence goes on from NC_059428.1 coordinate 71,468,983, forward strand.
GGGGGTGGGGGCAGAATTGCCTCCTGGATGTGACACGGGCCTGTGCTGGTTGCCCTCTCTAGGGCATTTACCCTAGCAGAGAGGTAAAAATTCCAGCGGGCAAATGGGTGTCACGAATGTGGCATTGTGCCCTGGCTCAGTACTCCTGCATTGCAGCTGGCCCTATCAGTGCAACTGGGGTGGACCAGAGGTGTTCCCGGGGCTCCCACCTTTAGAGTTGGCTCCCATCCAGCCTTTAGAGTAAGGAATGCTTTGGTCTGGGCCTCAGAGTTGTAACTTCCTTCAGCCCTATGGAGGGCTATCAAGCAGCTGGGTTTTATTTTATTTTTGGCTGCACCTGCACGCTGCCTGAAACCCCTCTGGAGGTGGCGTGACGGAGCCATCGCTGGCAGCCTCTACATTGGGCTGCCCATCACCTCCACCTATTCTTTTGCTGTTCTGTTAAAGGGAAAGTTTTAACTGTCATAGGGCCGGGATCTATAGGATAGACTGTTTCTGGGGTAAACCTATTAGTTGAGGTTACTCCCTGTTGAATTATCCAAAATGATTGTCCCTGGAAATGTTACATGGTTAGCCTACTCTGACGTTACTTGACAGTGTGTACTGCCAAATGTGACTATCACAAGGGAGTTAATTTGAATAGAGGGACATGAAGCAGCAAATGTCGACCTTGTGATTGTTTCGACACAAGGAAAAGAACTTCTCCTGTTTATGTCTAATTTTAGCGAACTCAAGCACAGCCATATTCTGGACATGTCTAGCAGCTGAAGAGTCTGGTTTTCTTTTTCTACAGTGAAATAGAGTAATGATTTTACAGTGAAATGCTGGTTTTCTTTTTCTACAGTGAACTAGAGTAATGATTTTAAATCCTCTTAATTTTTATTTACATGGTAAGAAAGGGAACTATAGCTTATTTTGTCTGCTTACATTATTTTTAGTTGTAATTGATATATATCTGTTTAATGTATGTTTTTCTTCATGTCTGGGACAGCATGGCCCAAAGCATGCTTTCTCCGTTAGCTTCAGTGAGCTGACATTTTTTGATACTAATGCAAATTTGAATGTATATGAAGCAAGGATTTATTTAGTGGGCATTACTCATTTTAAAAAAAAATTTAAACTGTAATGATTGACCTGGGATGGTGAGAAAGATAAATTGAACTTAAATTACAATTCTAAAACACCCTTGTACTTTTCCAGTGTTTGTACCCCAAAATCCCCGTGCAATGGACAGCAGGCTCTTGTATCATGCCTTAGATCTTACATCTAACTGGCTTGTGAGTGTGTTTGTTTAGCCAGTTAGAGTGGGTGAGTTAAGACAGCTGATCGCAAATATAAGGTAAAATAGATTTTAGCAAGGTTCAATCAAAGGGGTCCAAATTAGCAAACAGCTAACCAATCGAAGCAAGTTCATATTAGCTGGTCATGATTAAGGAAAATATCTATCTTTATAAAAGTTCAAAATGTTAACACCTTACATTGCTCATCTTGTGTACTTACAGTACAGTTTACAACACAAGAGTTCAGTAACGTATAACAAATTAGTGAATTCCTGCTCAATACTGCATTATCTCTTAACAAATAGAAGAATCATCTAAATGTTTTCTTAACATACTTTTAAGAATACTGCTATTTGTCCCATTGTTTGTCCCATTCCACTAGTGTCAGACTACTATGTTCACAAAATAGGATATCGTCTAAAGGTTAGTTTGCTCTGCAATGTGAGGAGTGCAAACCTTTGGGGACTTTAGCTGAAAGCACAGGTAATAGTGCTGGATCATCATCACTAAGTCAAGCATTCCCCTCAGTTCTTTATTTGACCTTTACAGACATGGCTGCAATGTAGCTCATTCACATTTCACCTTTCCCCCTTTCAACTGCTCATCATTCTTAGAAGGAGAGGTTGGAAGTCAACGGTCTTGTTGAAAAAGGTTATGATGGAGTGAACTCAGACAGAATCGTGTGACAGACTCAGGAATAACTAGTGCAGGCCTCGCTATTACTGCCCCTGTCATAGTATAGCTGCATCTCTTAAGCTGGCTTTCAAAAAAAAAAAAAAAAAAAAGGAGTCCTGAAAGTAAAACAGTGACAACACCTTATTGGAAAATTGGTTCTCCCCTTGGCTGTTTATGCTGCTTGTTCTCTGTGTATATATTGAAGGTGCCTTTGTACCTTTTTAATGGCTGCTTGATTTTTTGCATATTGGTACATTTAGATCCTATTTCCCTGGCCAGGCTTGATATGCATTGAGCTTGAGCCACTTTAATTATGATGATGTAGTTTTTTGTTCTCCTTCTCTCCCAGACTTTACACAAACCTGAAGACAGTGTACCTGCTAAGGCTTGTACCCTCAATCTGTGAATTTTGGACATTGGGTTAGGGATATATTTAAAATGACTTGGATATATTGGGCTAGGGATATATTTAAAACAATTTACTTTCAAGCCTTCGCAGACCAGGTGCTCAGGAGCAGCAGCAGAAGACCATTGCTTTTACATCCTGCATGTGAGCTCCCAAAGGCATCTGGTGGGCCACTGCAAGTATCAGAGTGCTGGACTAGATGGACTCTGGTCTGAACCAGCAGGCTTGCTCTTATGTTCTTAGATGCAGAAACATAGGACTATTGCATTTGATTTTTTCCCCTGAAACAACATTGATGCTTTCCTGCTTGTTACTAGGCTCAATTTAGGGAGAAATCCTGGGTAGGTCTTAGAATTAAGTCTAATGTTTAATGTGACTACCATTAAAGTGTCCTTGGAATCACAACCTTACAGGACTGGTTCTTAACTTTAAAGATCTTCATGACCTGGAGACCAATTTACTATATGTGAGTCTATGTGCCAGTTGTGTTCCTCCAGACAGTTTCTTGCTCAAAGAAGGTTGATTATGTTCCTTCTCCACTCTATCTGTGGATTTTCATTAATTGGACCAATTTTATAGAATGGTCAGCTAGAGAAGGCAATCAATTATAACTTTCATGAAATCATGCAAGGCTGTCCTGTTCCAGAGACCTTTTGTTAAGACTACTGAAGTTATTAGCATACTATGGGTGTTGAGTAATGTGGGTGGAAAAAGAAAAAAAAATCCCTTTAGCTTTGAAGCTATGGTAACTTCATTGCATATTGGTTAAGTTGCCTTGATTCTTCAGAGATACCAGTGTTTTAATAAAATGAATAAATGATCTGGTTGACATTAGTGGCTCAGTTAGACCATTTACAGAAAGCAAATGTGGCAGAGCAACTAGAACGTAATGTGACCCCCCTCCCCTTCCATTTTGAAGCAGCATACTTCCAAAGGACTCTAGTATATGGTGTGTGGTTTTTTTAAAATGGTAGTTTATCTACTATGGCTGTTTCTGAAATTCTGCTCAGAACTCCCTGGACTTAACCACATAGGTTAACCATACAGGACTGATTTTCTCGTATGGTAAAGTGGTCATATTACTGAGTCACTACATATCCATCCTGAGTCCAATGTTTCAGTACATGCTTCCCTTTGTTTGCTACATCAGTTTCACCAACTGTTGGGTATCTTTGTGAAACGCAGATATGCCTTTAAAGTCTTACACTCTATCTCAGAAGGTTGTTGTAAGGATAATTTGCAGGAGGAGAATGATGTTAAGCACATTGGGTTCTCATTGTGGAAAAATGTGGGGTACAAATGAAGTAAATAAAAAACTAGAATTTGGTTGCCAGCAAAGCAATCATATGATACACTTTTAAATGCTAGGAGCAACCAAATAATAGATTTAGTACCAAAGTTATCTTCTTCAACAGTTTTGTTTCCTATGCAACTCTCAAATTTAGCTGCATCTTTGGCATAGTGAGTTTGGGAGGAATTGCAGTGGAGAAAAGGAAGACTTTGGCATAGTGTGTTGCGGGAATTGCAGTGAAGAAAAGGAAGACTGCAGGAAAGCTGGAAGAACAAGTACTTAGTTCTCTTCTGAATAGTGGTTGCACAAAATTCTGTATGCTTAAATTTTATCTGTATTACTTTGAAGGGTAATTTGAAAGCATCAATCAAGGTATATATCAGGTCATTCTGAGCAATTCTGAGAGTAGTCTTATTCCTAAAACCAGTTCCGTGTATTTACTTAGAGAAGAATGGGCTGTTTACAAATCGTAAAATTTGTATGTTCGTAAAGTGTACCGTGAGGGCATATATTCCCAACAGAAGCATGATACCCAATGAAAATTCCATTTCATTCCAACTTCTGATCTATGCACATGAAAGTGTTGTAACTGTGAAACACTTAAAAACAAATTATCTGAGGTATGTACTCAATTTCATAAACATCACTATCCCTCAAAATTTCACAATTAAAACAAATATTTTCCAACATTTAAATACCTCTAGTTCTTTATAACCTCTTTAAATCATACCTCTACATGTTGAATCAACAATTACACTGACTACTGAATCTGATTTCACACTGTGCATCTTCACCTCAACAATGTATAAAATATAGTTCAGCAGTAGGAAGATAAAATAGTTGAGCGTGACTCTAAGGGATTATTTTCTTTGATTTCTCTACCTACTGTTGTTTTGTTTGAGTATTCCTGTGTAGATACATCATGTTTTTGAAGCTTAAATACAGAGAAAATATTCAACTTGAGCACAAAATGGAGGATTCTGGCCTTTTGAAGAAATTCAGCTCAGTTCCAAGTGTTTACTAACCTTGCTTGAAGAACAGTGATAATGCTCCCCGTCTCCTGTATTTCTTTGTTCCAGAAGTTGCAAAGTTTCATTTTTAAGGCTTTCATTTATACTTTGAAATAACCTGTTTTAAAGGAAATAAGTTCCATTTCACTTTTTAAAAAATGTGGACGGGAGGGCAAATGTAGATGATTTTTGTAGGAGGGGATGTATGGACTCAACTTTGATGGTTCTAAATAAGTGCAAGGAGAGGATGCTAGTATTCTTGTGTCCTTTTCCTCAAGCTTCTGTATCTCTTTTGAGTACAGCGCAAGAGAAGATGTACCTTTGTTTCAGTAAAGTACTTGTAGTGTGGCTTAGTTGCCATGCTTTCTGCCTCTACTATCACTTTTTAAACCCTTTATTCTAGTTCTTTCTTGGTTTTCTGTGTTGTTGTTTTTCTCCCCCAACTCAAGATGTACCTGAACATACTTTACAAGCAGGGACCCAAAACTTAAAACTGTTTGTTCCAGTATGCCTCTTCCAGATCAGGTTACATTGTGAAGCCAACTCAGGAGCATTCTGTTCTGTGAATGAGTTGTGTTCTGTGTTGCGGCATTAGCAAATATGCTCTGTGATGGGAGTGCCTTCTATTGTGCCAACCAGGGATAAAAGCCACAAGGTTATGCAAGGTGTGTAAAAATTCAAAGATGTTGAGGGATAGAAATTACTTCCTATGTATCAGCCGTTCGAAAGCTGAAATGAGAAACCATAGTTATAGAATAAATTTGTTATGTCAAAACATGCTTGCCTGCTTTGTTGCACATGCATTTACTAATATTGGCATGTTCTGTTTCCCATACTTCTGATTAATGCAGTAGCGTTTAAACCAGTAGAGTAGAATGCTGCTGCGGCAATATGATCAATTATCATATGCAATTCTGAGTGAATAGGCAGAACTTTTCTCCCCAGCATTAGGAGCTGCTGTAATATCCATTGCTTCTGGTGCAAGGTGACTCTTTTCTACAAACGTATTAGCATGAGTTATTCATGCAGCATTCCAGGCTTGATCCAAGCTATTTTATGTTCCTTGGGTGGGTTGAGGGAGATGTTGAAACTTGGCTCAAAGTATTTGTATGCTGTTGTGGAATGTCTGTTTGTTGTCTGTTGGGAAAAATCCAGTCTTAACACATTAGCATACTTCTACGTGCAAAAATGGAAGGTTTAGTTCATACTTGTTGAATTTTTATCTATTGTACTGTTGCAATCAAGTGGATATGGTGATAAGATTCATGGTTTGCCTATGAGTGAATGGGAACTATTGAAGCACATATATTGAAACATGATGCAGTCATGTCATGTCACGAATATCTAAGGCCGTTTCCGCACAAAGGCGGAAACGGCCGGGTTGGCGTTTATGACACCGACCCGACGACGCTGGGACCGTCCGCATGGACGGTCCTGGGAACAGCCGCCGCCGCGGAGTGCCGCCGCCCGGCCGACCCGGCATGTCCCCGGGCCTCCGGCGCATCGCCGAGGCCTGGGGACACGCCCCCCGGGCCTGCGCGCCTGCTCCAGCGGCGCAAGGCAGGGGGGCATGTCTCCAGGCCTCGGCGACGCGCCGGAGGCCCGGGGACAAGGTGAGTGCCGGGTGGGGGAGGCGGCGTGAAGCCGCTGCTGTTCGCTCAGCAGCAGCTTCACTGCGGCGTTTCCCCAAAAAGAGCGCTGGGAAGCGCTCTGGGGAAACGCCAGCTTCAGGCCGGGAGGGCGGCACGAGGGCGGCGCGGCTGCGTTGCAGCTGCGCCCCCCGTGCGAATGGCGGTCTGGAGACAGCGTTTTTACCTTCTCCAGGTCGCCATTCATTGCCCGTGCGGAAACGGCCTAAGGCAACTTTTTAATTCACTACAACATGCGCTATGTTTATAATACCATGGGAGAAGATGGACTAGATGAGATTCCAGACCTATTTCCTTGCTAATCTAAATGATTGCTTCACTGATGACAAATGTAACAAACTAAAAAAGACATTAGTCTGATAGAATGCAGATGTCATGTTAAGATTCTCTGAGAAAACCATGGTGACTACCTTCTACCCACACACAATCATTCTGTCTGCAAGTTAATGTCACAGTTTCAGCTTTGTTGGTTATGGAACAGAAAGAGGTGTACCCAAAAGACCCTTTTTTCAAACCTAGGCCAAAGGGAAAGAAGTTTGTATTTGTTTACTTTTCAGACTTTCACAGACTTACTTGTAGACTCATGTTTGAACTGGCTAAGGTTAATGACTCCGCTAAACCATACCTATAGCATTGAGATTAACACTGATACAGCCTGAATCTGGACTCTGAGAAAGATATCAGTCATGGTCAGTGAGATGTAGTAACTTCTAATGCATGGGGGCTAATAGTTCACCTAGATCCGACATGGCTACAATTAATGGTCTAGTCTAGATATTGAAAAATCAAACTTGCTGCCGCTAGGCCAGTGGTGGCGAACCTATGGCACTCCAGATGTTCATGGACTACAATTCCCATCAGCCCCGGCCAGCATGGCCAATTGGCCTTGCTGGCCGGGGCTGATGGGAATTGTAGTTCATGAACATCTGGAGTGCCATAGGTTCGCCACCACAACACTAAGATAGCCTGAAGAGGTGATCTTTTTTGTTCTCTGTGCCAGACGGGACTCTACAAATAGACTCCACTTAGTTAGCCTTTAAAATATGGGCCCATCTTCACAAAGTAAATCCAGGGGCACCTTCTCACAGGGTCATACTTATGTTTTTGTTTGCAGAATGGAAAATGGGTCTCTGCTCTAATACACTGAAAAGGCAAGAAGCTGCGTTAGCAGCTATATTGGGGCAGAAATCTTAAGCATGTCACAAGGATTGAAATCATTAAACAGTTCTTAAAGGGCACTTCCCAAATGATGCTACCAACAGTGCACAGATTTCCTGCATGGAGCTTGGGCAGAGTTTTGAAAGCATTAGTAAAATGTCCCTTTGAATCCTAGGGTTTATCTCAGTGGTTCATTTTATCAAGGCAGGGAATACCGTTCAAACTGGAAACTGGCTTTCTCTGTTTGGATCTGTTTTCTTAAGGGTTTGATGATTGGTACACTCAGAGGGAGGGACATAATAACATTTTCGCTGAAGAGAAAACAGTTTGTTAATAAGTCACAGCATAATTATTGATGGAAGGTCATTTTTTTCATATTGTTTTCGCATAAGTAGTTCTCCAAAACTATATAAACTATGTATAAAGACTCTGTGTGGTGTAGTGGCTTGAGTGCTGGGCTAGGATCTGGAAGACCCCGGTTCAAATCCCCATTCTGCCATGGAAGCTTGCTGGGTGATGGGCTAGTTATGCACCTTTGACTAACCTACCTCCCAAGATAGTTGTGAGGATAAAATGGAAGAGAGGAGAATGATGTAAGCCACTTTAGCTTTGTGAGGAGGAAAGCAGGACGTAAATAAATGTAAAGATTAGATGGATTTTCTCCCAAGATATCTGTAAGAATCACATTAGTTCACTAAAGGTTTCTAATATACATCATGGCTGAAAAATTCTAGATAATTTCTGAAATTTACCAGCATGTTACTAGTTAAAAGTATGAATGTTTAACAAGTTACCCACTTTAAATAGAGTATTCTATCTATCCATTACTAGTTTGTGTTAGTGAATGCAAAAGTTTGCAAGGCTGCTTCAGTAACATATAAGGGCGGACAAATGTATACAGAAGATTAATATATTACCAAAATCCAACAAAATCCAACTTGATGAGTTATATTCCACAGAGGCATTCTGCTAATGATGATGCTGTTTTTCACTGCAAGGGGCCTTGTATCAATAGAAGCTCCTTGTGCCAGAAGAAATCTCTTGCGTTGATAGTCCAGATCTGTGGGATTCAACTTGGTAATTTTTTTGAAAATCAAGGCTCCCACTGTCCATCTGCTTCTAATTAGATTTTTTCTTCCTGAAATCAGTCTTTACCCAGTTTCTGTACCATTAGCTGCAAGCATCTTAATGTGAATGTGATACAAGTAGTGATTAATTGATCAACTAATATATACTATATGGGTAAAATTTTGTGTCTCTCTGTCATAGATGTGTTTTCACAGATACTTAAGGACATTTAGTAAATATACTATAGACAAACATGTACATAACTTCAATAGGATATTGGTACAGTAAATAAATCAAATTCTAGGGTTCGTATCCGGTGATCCATCAACAGAAAGCGATCGAAGATGAGGATTTTTGTCATGTTCCTTCCTGCTCTGCAGTCCCTTTTGACCCTCCCACCCCCACCGAAAGATAACCGTGGACAAACAGTTCTCTCATCTGTCAGTAGACGTGTGAGAAAAACTCCTTGTGCCAGAAGAAATCTTTTGCATACCACTGCAAATTCCTTGCTCACAGGGGCCAGTCTCACAGCACGATCAACTTTCTGGTAGATGAAACATGGTGAAAATTTGTGTTCCTTCTGACAGTCCAGTAAAGCAAGCAAGCCTTTATTGGCATAGACAACAGCACAACAATAGTAAAAAACTGATTAAAAACATATACAGTACAGGAAATAAATGTTAAGTGGAGGGAAATCTACTGGCATTTAGTAATTTCCAGGAGAAAGTCTGCCACTATCATACAGAGAGAAGGATCAGGATTGTCCAGCAAGTAGTGTAATCTAAATAAATCAGGGAGATCGGGTAAATGTAAAGGAGTAAGATTCACATACTTGGATCTGATTTCCTTGAGTCTGAAATAGTGTAGTAATTGGTGGGCCAGAGATTCAACTGAGCCATCATTACACGGGCACAATCTTTTAGCCTTTTCTTAGTCAAGTAAAGTGTTCAATTTGATTAAGCTCCAAGGTGCCATTCAAGCTTCTTTCAGGTGCCATTTAAGTTGTCTTCAGTTCAGCCCAGCAAACTTCATTGGACTACATTTTGTTAAGAAGTTTTATCCAAATAAAATATTGAAAAATGATGTGGAGCATAGGAGTTCTGTGTGGTTTCTGGGCTGTATGTCCGTGTTCTAGCAGCATTCTAAGGAGAGAATGCTGCTAGAACACGGCCATACAGCCTGGAAACCACACAGCACCCCAGTGATTCCGGCCATGAAAGCCTTTGACAATACATATGTGGAGCATAACTTGGGAAAAGGTTACATGAGAGAATGCATTGCCAGATGTTGGAATAAGATGCTGATGTGGTTGTTCCTGAGTTGAAGCTTTCTTTTATTTTGTGAAGAATTTGGTTGATCACAAACTAGCTGAGAACCAGCTGAACAATAACAAGGCTATTTGACTTATTGCTGTGCAGAAGATATCTTTTGGAATTTGCAGTGCTGAAGATGGGCAAGTTTATATTTTACACAAACATAACATTTTAATTTAAAATTGTTTTCAGTATAAAAGGAAAAGAATCTCTCCTATCTGTCCACTGAGCTATTATAAGAGTAAGACTGTTCTATTACACAGAGGTATCATCTGTCTCCCATGTGGGCTTGCTTCTAATTAACACAGAAAAACACTGCCTCAGATAGTTCTCTCGAGGACTATTATAAAAATGAACAATAAATATTATGGTAAGGAACTCGAGATGCATCTGATAAAAATCTGAAGTCACATAATTCTGGATAAATTGCCTGGAATGTACACCACCCCCTTATTCCTGAGGCTGCATCATGTAATGGGAGCTGTCTCTCGGCCTGCTGGGGATGGACGGGATATAAATTTAATTAATAAATAATAAATATAATAAATATGGTAAATGGTGGTTCTAACTGATAATGGATCCATAGTTAATGCTCCTAACTTCTATTAATTTTAATATCTCTTCTATAGCCGTGTGTGTTTTAAGAGTGTTATAATGTCATGTTGTAATAAATGGATTGGATTCAAAGGTACCCTAGTAAATGAGGGGTTTTTAGTTATAAGGAGGACTTCTTCTACTGTAAGAGAACAATTAGTTCATCTTTGTGGGTCTTCTGTGCTGTCTCACGTTGAGACTGTGCATGTGCGGGCCTACCTCAGAAAATGGAAATCTTGAATTTCTGTTCTGTTGCTTTAAGGGGCACTCCTCCTTCCTTCTTTTAGATGAGAACTTTCTCGCCTAAACACAGCATGTAAAATTAGTTCATTGCTGGTTGTTTTGGGTCTGTTCATCATGGCTGAAGTAATGAAGGATATTGTTTTGTTTAAAAAATCTACTACATGTAGTACAAAAATGGCTCAGACAGATCCTCACAGATAAGGTTTTCTATGCTTCAGGGAATCGCATGTTCCGTGAGCTTGTAAGGCTTGTTTGTCACTGACACTTTGACCCAGGCAAGGTAAGGTCTCCAGCCTCAAGGCAGCTTTGTACAAATGAACTCCGTCTTCTTGAGAGCAATGATAAATCTTCTTCTTCGACCATGTTGATGCCAGCCGGTACCACAACTTTGACCTCGCTTCACTTGCCCAGGGAATTTTCTGAATCCCTGGTGAAAGAGCTTTGAAAGAAAAAGCGAGGGAATAAGCATAAGGACTCAGAAAGGAGACCTGCTTCAAAGGAACGCAACTCACCTGACCCTAATGTGTCTCACCTCATTCCTCATCGATTCCACCTCTGTACTTGAGATCCCACTCTAGAAGCAGGAGCCTCATTAGGAGACACCATTCCAGTTCCCTGGAACCAAGGCGCTCATTGTTGCACTTTCTGGTGCACTGTGAGACTCTGCAACCACTGTCTCCTGAGCACTGAGTGTCTCCAGTGACCTTGCCTGTAACTGGCAGAAGGTTTATTTGACTCTGGAGGACAGCGTCAGTCAGGTCTTTACACTCAGCAGAAGCAGGACTTCTTTCAGGGATTCCTCCACCTATTCTAAGGCACCTATAGGCCCATCAGATGTCTGTCTGGAAACCCAGAGTTTAGCTTTGGTGCACCCACAAGACTGCAACCCATTCTCTAATGACAACATCATCTTGGATAACAATATCATCTCCACCTCAAGAAGAATCATGGTGTTTGGCCAGAGCACATAGTGGCACCTCCTCTTCCTCCTATCCCACAAGGAGTTCCTGCATGACCCATATCATCCTATCGCAGCAGCTTCAGATCCCCTGAACCAGGAGCACTGAGGTGCTCCATTATTGGCATAAAGGAGCCATTGAGACTTTGACCAGGTCAGACCCTTGGACCAACCTCAGTGCTGACAATTCAGAGAACCAAGACACTTTGTGTCTGACCCTAGGAACGGTTCTGATGATGATGGGGGAATGACTATGACTATATGGTGACTATGTGATGGTGTATATTTGGATCACCTGTCTCGATTTGTGGTTAGTTGGCAAGTCATGACTTCTGATTCCTGAGTGCTCCAAATCAGACATGTTGGTTATAGTTTGGAGTTCGTTTCATTCCAGACTGCCTTACCTGACAGTACAGACTCGAGAATTGCTTGCATATCAAATTGGTTTGACCATCTCCACTTTGGAGGGTTTGGGTCTCTTAATCAATTATGAAAAGTCTTCTCTGACACCATCCGAGAGTACAGAATTCATACTGGCCCACTTAGATTCTAGGATTGCATCATCAGGAATATGATGCAGAGATTTATGGCTGATAGATTTCAAACTGTTCTGACCATCCAAAAGCTGTTGGGCCTAACAGCCTCCACAATGGCAGCTGTACTGCATGCCAGACTCTTTGTGAGACAGGCACAAGACAAGGTAGTCCTTCACCCCAGACTGGTACACTGCCCTAGTGTGATCTCCTCATTCCAATGTTGTTAACATCAATTGTTGTTGATATTTGTAATTGATATCTATTAATAAATCAAGGTTTATTAGGATTGCAGAATGTCAACAAAACAAATGCCGTTAGTTGGCACAAAGTGGCAGTTACAGTTTGCTGTTTAAATAATATGATAAATTTACGATAATGTACAATTACAGAATTATTGTAGACTTTAATTGAATGTTTTGGTGAGAAAAAGCTGATTCCTGTAGTGTGTACTGTTAGACTAATCAGTTCTGAATGTCAAGCCTTTCATTTTTGAATTATAATTTTAAAAGGCTTATTACTGACATGTGTGGGTATGTAAAGTGCCATCAAGGCACAGCTGACTTACGGTGACCCAGTAGGGTTTTCAAGACAGGATACTAACAGAGGTAGTTTGCTTTTGTACTAACATACAACTTTGCAAATCAAACTTTTCTGTGGTTGATATTGATATTGCCTAAATGTGCCAGAAAGATAGGACAAAAGAAGAGCTACTGTTTTGTAGAAACTATCTTTAAGAGGAAGGACTTTTTCACCAATATAGTGCTTAGAAGACACTTAAAGCGGAATCAGAATGTTGTAACTGGGATTCCTCTTTATACCCCTCCTTCTTGCATGTGAACTGTTCTCCTTATCTGATTCCTGTGTCTGTTGCTTACCAAAATGAAAAATAGAGTATAAAATGTGACGGCCTGGAAAAAAACTTCAAAAACAAAATTCTGATGGAAAAAATTGGAACTTTAGTGGAGCACTAGAAAAAAAACCCTTTGAAATACTTTAAACTTTGTCAAAGTGCAGCAGAATCTGTAGAGTTAAAACGAAAATGTACAAATCTATAGTATACATAGAAATTAACAGTGATTGGTATTGTTTGAATGTGAATATTTGCCATAATTAATATACTATTACTTTTATTATGAAGTTAGTGTTTTCAGTGTTATAAAGTTTAACTTAATACTTAAATATGCTCGGAGTCCTATTGGAGTAGATCTGCTTGCCTCTGTCTGGGTAACTTTCTTCTACTAGCTGCAAATTTTGTTTTCTAGGTTACCTTCCTCCCCCATCTTTGATGGCAAAAATTAAGACAGTTGAATTAGTTGAAAGTAGCACAGCATAGAGCAGTTAGTAGGTGTCTCTCAAGTACTACCGGTAGGTATGTTTGCAAATTTGCTTATAAAAAACGAAGGCATTTGTAGTTTTAAGATTCATAAATAAGATCAATTGTACTATTTCATCTGCTGTTCAAGTAGTATAAAGGAACTACAATTTCATCTTCTGGACAAATAGTTATAAATAATACATTTCACGTTGTTAAAACAATAAAATAAGTTTAGATTTGATAGTTACACATATCACATATTTCAATTTCTCCAAAAACATCTCTTTCTGTGTCTTCCTTTGGCCTGGGTTATCCCCCAACACCCCCACCCCTGGGCTGCAGAATTTCCAGAAGATTAACAACTCTGCCTTTGTAATCCAAACTCACATTGAGAAGTTCCATAAAGCTATTAGAGCTATATTTGTCAGTATGAAGCATGGAAGCTTTCCTAAGTATCTCCCAGGAAAAATTACTTTTTCTTACTTTTCAGAAGGTAAGATAGTACGCAACTCTCATGCTTTCATTTGATGTTCGAATACATGCTGGTAATGCATTAAAGAATAAGAAAGCAGGAGACAATCTAAAATATAAGCTTGACTTAGTTTACTCTGTCCACCATTTTTGTGCATCACACTTTATAGAATACAAGATGATGTAGTTCCTTTACACTGACATTTTTCTTAAGCTGACTAAAATTGGGACTGCTGGAGCATAAGGGCTGTGTAACTAGTATGGCATCTGTCATGTTGCTGAAAATGATGTGCAGTTTGCACTAATAATCACATCCATCCAATCATCTGGTTCCTAGGATATTTTTTATTCTAACCTTTCGTGCTGCATAAGGTGCTATCTACAATAATTGCCATGTCATATTATGTATTAAGGACCATTCTAAAGGACAACTTGTTAAAAGTACCATAGTCATGCTACTGATAATACTTCTTCAATTGCCATAACTGCTGGAACTCAGCAGTGGAGGCTAATAAATCCAAGCTTTGCTGGCGAAAGATTAATCCTTTTGTTTTTTGTTCTTTGAAATGTGTCTTGGCTTAGAATAGCTAGGTATGTCTAAGCTGTTTCACAAACAACTATGTACAAAGGAACTACTGTTCAGGAAAGCTTGAACAGTTAGTGCTCAGTAGTGAATATATGAATTAATGTTGCTGTTACTGTAGAATAGTTCCCCACCACAAGGAATTAATATGACTGGAATTGAACTTTTATCAACTCTAACAGCGATCAACAGCCTGTCTTAATGGACCTTGGATCTAAGATTCCTTACTTTTGCTTGTGGTTTTAGAACAATTACAAGGAGATCTAGAGTGATAAAGAAGAAACTTACTTGGCTTTATCTTTTCATTTTCTAAGAACATAAGAACAAGCCAGCTGGATCAGACCAGAGTCCAGCTAGTCCAGCTCTCTGCTACTCGCAGTGGCCCACCAGGTGCCTTTGGGAGCTCCCATGCAGGATGTGAAAACAATGGCCTTCTGCGGCTGTTGCTCCCGAGCACCTGGTATGTTAAGGCATTTGCAATCTCAGATCAAAGAGGATCAAGATTGGTAGCCATAAATCGACTTCTCCTCCATAAATCTATCCAAGCCCCTTTTAAAGCTATCCAGGTTAGTGGCCATCACCACCTCCTGTGGCAGCATATTCCAAACACCAATCACACGTTGCGTGAAGAAGTGTTTCCTTTTATTAGTCCTAATTCTTCCCCCCAGCATTTTCAATGTATCCCCCCTGGTTCTAGTATTGTGATAAAGAGAGAAAAATTTCTCTCTGTCAACATTTTCTACCCCATGCATAATTTTATAGACTTCAATCATATCCCCCCTCAGACGTCTCCTCTCCAAACTAAAGAGTCCCAAACGCTGCAGCCTCTCCTCATAGGGAAGGTGCTCCAGTCCCTCAATCATCCTTGTTGCCCTTCTCTGCACTTTTTCTATCTCTTCGATATTCTTTTTGAGATGTGGTGACCAGAACTGAACACAGTACTCCAAGTGCGGTCGCACCACTGCTTTATATAAGGGCATGACAATCTTTGCTGTTTTATTATCAATATATATAGGGAATGGGATGAAATTGGATGGTTTTCCCTAGAACAGCATGAATCGCAGTTGAAATCCTTCTTCGTTCTTGGCCTGTTAGCAAACCGAGTGTACAGTCAAGACCTGAAAGAAGGGGAGAGTGCCACTTCGTAGAAAACGTTTTGAACTTTGAAGAGAACTAGATAGCTAGTTATTAGAATATGTGTCTTTTGGGGGGAAAACATCTGAAATGAAGGAAACAGAGATGAACAACTGTACCGTTTATAGTTAAGACAGTAGGATCTAGAAATTAGTGCATGCATGAAAATCCGTTTTTATGGGGAAAGAAAATGGCTTTGCAAAAAGAGCACTAGAGCATAATGTGCCCTCACAGTCCACAGAAAGTCTTTCTTAAGATCTAGTTCCTCTATGGCTCCAGTTTGCTTATATGAGCATGTGTAAATAATATAGGTATTCACTTGAAGCAAACTTGGGAGTCCAAGTGACTGGAGAGGAATCTGAACTGACATTTGAGATTTCATTTGGAAAAATGAGATCTGAAGGATTGGAAATTGGGTCCTAGGAAAGACCCAGAGAAAAGTTGTTCCTGAAGAAAATCCCCAGTGAAGAAAATAGAGCAGGGAGTCAGGGAGAACACTATTCTGGACACCTATTAAGGCCAAATGTATACATAGACAGGTCCTCTCTTATCAGTTGTACAGCATATATGTTTTCAGATAAAATAGTTATTTGTGTTATACTGAGTTTCCTTTTTTTGCAGTAATAAGAGAGGTTCTGATGACTCTGTTCATGTGAGTCATGCACTGTGTGATCTGGGAAGTTATGGATTATATCGGTAATAATTTCTATAATTTCCAGCAGTCTGAAGTATCTATTGGAAGTTATGAAAACTGCTGAAACTGTGAGCCAAGGTCTCAACTTCTATGTTGCTCAGAGGAATTCTGTGAATGTTCTAGTATTCCAATGGTACTACCTGACTGGCCCATTTTACATTTTGCTCGATTTACACATTTAAAATTTGATTTTCTAAATTATTGCAGGTTGGAGGAGTTTTAAAGCACTTCTGGGAAGGAAGTTGGAATGTCTTAGCATCTCTGATTGGGGTTTGGGTGCTAGCTGTGGCTGTTCTTTGAAAAGCCTCATTTGTCCACAGTTATCCACACTCTGATCACATGCAAGATATGCTATCAAAGTTTGTTTTCCATGGGGCTGCTGTTAAAGATTGCTTGGAACTTTCAACTGATACAAAAATCAGTAACAAGACTGCTGACTGGTGTCTTATAAGAATTGTAACATTGCCAATTTTTAAAGAGTATGCTGGTATCCATTTCCAAATAGCAGGCTGTGCTGTAGTTATCTGAAGATTGGTTTGCTTTCTTATGAGCCTAACAATCCATTGAACTTTGCAGAAAAGGCCCTGCTGTTTGTGCTTCCATTGTTGGAATTGGGTCAGGGCCTTCCCAGTGATAGTGTCCCAGATGGAAAATTCCTTCTTCAGTCACCCACCTGGTAACCAGTCATCTAGTTTTAGATCTTGATTGAAAGTTTTGTTTGCTTAGTCCATTAGTACAAGGTTTTATGTAGATCG
Organism: Sphaerodactylus townsendi; assembly: GCF_021028975.2. Taxonomy (NCBI): domain Eukaryota; kingdom Metazoa; phylum Chordata; class Lepidosauria; order Squamata; family Sphaerodactylidae; genus Sphaerodactylus; species Sphaerodactylus townsendi. The sequence goes on from NC_059428.1 coordinate 71,486,116, forward strand.
TTTTGTTTTTGTGTGTTCTCGTGATCATATTGATTAGCAGACTATATCTCTAGTTCACGGATTTTTGTTGGTAATTATAGTTAATTGCTGGTTTCATTTTGGATTTGTACTGCTAGATTACATTTTAATTATATTTTTATGTATCGTCCCTTACTGCAATACACTTCCTTGGGAACAACTTTATGGGTTTATTAAGTTTTTAAATGAGTATATATGTCTGTAACACATCCGTTTGCAATGTGGCTCTTCTCAGCATTTGTCATCTGATCTACTAATTGAATAAATCGAATAATAATAATAACAACAACAACAATAATAATATTTTTACACAGCTAATGTTTTTGTAATTTTGGGTTAGAATAAACAGGAAGGAAGAGGCACTTGGTTTTCTGGTTTTTCTACTTTTTCTTGTATTGTGCATTTCAAGTGTGTACTTGCTGCATTAAAGTTAATAAGACATAAGGTGTCTGGCTATTATGTACTTGTTTTATTAAATGGTTTTTAGTAGCAGATCTATCTTTTTAAAAATTCCCAGAGTGTGTTTGTACTTCATGGCACCCCCCTCCCCCACCATTCCCATAATACAATTGAAGATATTCTTGTCAACTGTAGCATGGCAGTTTGCCATAAGACAATTACTGGATTACAGCAAATACTAGATATGCTGGGTCTAACTGTAATAACTGTTGCAGGCATTTACTGTTTTGTTGCTTGATTCATGAACACCTAGGTTTATATTGATTTCTTATGATGCTAAAACTTTAAAAACTTGGATGGGTGATTAAATATTCTGCTGTGACCACAGGAGAATGCTCTTGTCCTGCTTTTCTTGTGGCTGAGGAGGCAGCTTTCAGCAGCAGCCATGTTTCCAGATTTACCTCATCATGGTTTAGTCCTTTTGTAATCCTTCCTCCTTGTCAAGACTGATTTGTTGGTTCAAACGGAGACTGACATCTTCCTGTTTTTCTCCAGTCCATTTTTTCCCGCCATTGCTTTCTCATTTTTCAAAAGCAAAAACAATTTGGAAAGATGTTTACAAACCAATCAGGAATATGTTTGTTAGCTGGAGTTTGTGCTACATTAATTACACTGGCTTTAGCGTACTATGTGTACTGGTAAGTACAGCTTGACGCAGTAACTTTACTTTTTCTTTATTAAGTTGGGATTGTGTATCTTAGGCTTTGGGTGTAGTTTAATACAGTGATCTATATTAAATCTGTAGTAATGTCTCCTTAGATTTTGTGTCCTACCTATTACTTGTAGAGTTTGGGAGTATTTTTAAATATATATATTGTATTTAAATAGGAAAGAAATGGCTTGCTAATGTAAATCTTGGAGAAAATAACTGGCTTTCTTGGATTACATTACTGCCTTTAAATTCCACTTTTTTGTCCCCTCCCTTTGTTCCTTTCTCGAACTTTGAACACGGCAAACACATGTTTACTAGCTACATAGAAAATGAAGTGTGCTTCTAGAGACTTTGTTTTTTGGCCATTTTGTTCAGTTCCTGTCATATTAATCAGGTGCAATAAGTAATGCTTAAGGTAGATGTCACAAGTATACAAAGATGGCTAGTTCAGCTGATTATACGATGGCAGGGGAATGGAAACAACATAGTCTTTTGGATGTTATTATTTGGGCACTGTTTTAAATTGGTTGGTTTTAACAGGTCAAGATTTATACACATCCACATTCATATTAATGTTTTATGTTTTTACTTCATTTGATAAATTGTAAATGTTATGTTGTAGTTAGCTGCCCTGAGCTCAGATTGTGCCAGGAAAGGAAGGCATAGGAATCAAATCAAAATAAATAAAAGCTATTATAAGTGCAATATAATTTTGTTTTCATGAAACTGAGGGTGTCAACTGTCATTTGTCATGGGAAGCCTTGGTCAAAGGCCATACTGGTGGTGGGAGACTGTGCAGCAATAGTGTCTCAATTGGTATACTAGGACTAGGGACATCCAAGTTCAAATTACCACTAAGCCATGAACCACTAATTCGCTGGATGACCTTGGGCCAGTCACACACTCTCAGCCTAGCCTGCTTCACAGATTTGTTGTGAGGATAGCATGGAAGAGTTAGCAACCATGTACACTGACCTAAATTCCTTGGAGGAAGGAGTGGGATAAAAATGTGATAGATAAATAGATTGCAGTAGAAATGTGTAAGCAGAAAATAAAATGTATTCATTTGCTCTTTTTTTTAAAAAAAATACAAGTTGTAAATGCTTGGTTGAACAAAACTACAATATCCTATGAGAAAAATAAAACAAAAGCAGATTTAAGAACGGTAAATGTCCAGATTTGTAATCACACTTAAAAAACTTATATCCCAGCACAGTATCATCTGAAAGCATGGAGCCATGTTTGGAAATAGCATATTTATTTTTGTTGAAAATCAGACAACTATGAAAACTAAGTTACTTATATAATAGATGATCTAGAATAGGAGTGGTTATTTGTGTATATTCGAAGCCCTTTTTTTGCTACAGTATTTTGATAGCGCTTCAGTTTAACAAAAGTGATTATACATCTCACAGAAGTAGTTTTGAATAAGCAATAGCAAGAATTTCCAATGTGGTTCTCAATATCGATCAAGTCCCCCTCATGCATATTTTTTAACCGTCGTTCTATTTAAAAATTCATTATTTGCACCTCATTCAGTCTAGTGCTGGTTGAAGGTATACAGCTTTGTAGAAGCGAACTATGAATTATTGCCCCATATATTCAGATTTCAGATAATCATATATATGGTGAGAGAAAAATTGTTAGAATTAGAATACTTGTCTTCCTTGATTAAGTCCAGTCACTTCTTTGCAAATGGCATAATCTTAAAATAATATAGAAGTATTATAATGCCCCCATAGGATTGTTCGCTTAAATTGTACAAAGTGTGGTTTGAAAAGTAAAGGTTAGGCAGTCATGTGATGAACGGTTTCACTGTTTGGCACGAAGGACAAATTCATTTGTTTGATTTGAAGAAAACTGGCAAAATAATTCAGATATCTACTCTTTTATTGTAGCACAATTTCTTCAGGGTCTCTTGACTTCCTTTTGTATTGTGCTAGAAACTTGCTCCTCTGGCTTGATTTTTTTCAGTCAGGATGAATTGATAAGATTAGGCCAGAGATTGCTAGTAGCTTCACCTTGTCTCACAGAAAGATAGAACCTCAATGTTGAATTAATCTGCAGGCACTTCCTGGACTTTCTTTGTATTGAAAAGGTGTGCTAGCCATCCTTATTCTGAAAACCACTTACTTGTATCCTGTGGCTACTGCACAGCACCCAGGGAAACAGTAGACTAGAATAAGACCAAGTGAAGAGTTTAGCAGGGGCTTTGGTCTGAAGAATATTGAGAGCTACAAAATGCCCCTCAGAAGATACTTCTTTTTTTACTCCCTTTATAGTGGACACCCAAAATGTTCTCCTTTCCTCTATTTTATCTTCATAACAAAACTTTGAGTCAAGCCAAGGCTAGAGTGTGTGATTGGCCCAAAGTCACGTGGCAAGCTTCCATAACAGAAGGGTGATTTGAACCTGGGAGCTGGTGCTCTTAATATCTCAAGAAACTGCAGTCGTACAATTATCAAATTCTAGGAGCTGATGATTCACTGCCAATTTTGGAAATCTCTATTATTTAAAATGTAGTTTTCTTAAGCTTTGCTCACTAGCGAGTAGATAGTAGGGTTAGGGTTAGTGCTCCAAGCAACAACATGAGAGAAATTGTTTAAAAACCTGCCACCATCCTCTATTCTACTATGTTCTGGAAGTGACAGTGGGCATCTCTAGTAGTCACCAGAAATTCCATAGTTGTATCCAGAAGTGGATTGTATCTGGCAATGATCCTGTTGTCACCCAACCCTTGGCCAGGCAATCCTGTTAAATCATAGAAACATGGAATCATAGAGTTGGAGGAGACAAGGGCTACCCAGTCCAACCCTCTGCCATGCAGGAACACATAATCAAAGCATTCCTGACAGATGGCCATCCAGCCTCTGTTTAAAAACCTCCAAAGAAGGAGACTGCACAACCCTCCAAGGCAGCATATCGTACTGTCAAACAGCCCTTACCATCAGGAAGTTCTTCATTATGTTTAAGTGGAATCTTTTCACATAGTTTGAATCCATTACTCTGTGTCCTTGCTCCATCTTCAGCTTGACATTCCTTCAAGTATTTAACCATGGCTGTCATGTCACCTCTTAACCTTCTCTTCTCTGGACTAAACATGCCCAGCTTCCCAAGTCTCTTTTTGTAGGGCATAGATTCCAGACCTTAGACATGCTGTATCTTGTCAATATCTTTCTTGGATTGTGATGCCCAGAATTGGACACAGTATTCCAGGTGAGGTCTGACCAACGCAGAATAGAGTTGTACTATTGCGTCCCTTGATCTAGAAACTATACTTCTATTGATGCAGTCCAGAATTGCAAGGGATTTCTTAGCTTCCACATCACACATGTTCAGCTTGTGGTCTACAAAGACTCCCAGACCCTTTCACATGAACTGTTGTCAAACCAGGTGTCATCCATTTTATATCTGTGCATTTAATTTTTTCTGTCTAAGTGTAGCACCTTATATTTTTTCCTGTTGAAATTGATTTTGTTAGTTTTGGCCCAGCTCTTCTGACAGTGTCCTCTGGAGTATCAGCTACCCTTCTAATTTAGTGTCATCTGCAAATTTGATTGGCTGCCCTCTATTCCATCATCCAAGTCATTTATTAAAAAATTGACTAGTACTGGTTCCAGGAAAGAACCCTGTGGGACACCACTAATCACTTCTTTCCAGGATGAAGATGAGCCATCGATGAGCACCCTTTTGGTTTGGTTGGTCAACCAATTACAAATCAGCCTAACAGTACCAATGTCTGGGCCACATTTTACTATCTTTTTTTTCAAGAATATCATGGGGATTGTACCTGGCAATGATCCTGATCAAAGGTCTTACTGAAATCAAGGTACACTACATCCAAAGTATTCTCTTCATCTACCAAGCTTGTCATTCTATTAAAAAAAGAGATAAGATTAGTTAGGTGTAACTTATTTTTGAAAAACCCATTCTGACTTTTAGTGACCATAGCATTCCCTTCTAAGTGCTTACAGACTGTCTGTTTAATGATCTGCTCCAGAATCTTTCCTGGCATTGATTTCAGGGTGACTGGGCAGTAATTGTTTGGGACTTCTTTTTCCCCTTTTTGAAGATGGGGACAACATTTGCCTTCCTCCAGTCTGCTGGAACTTCTATTCTCCAGGAAATCTCAACAATTCTAGCAAGTGGTTCTGAGATTATGTCTGCCAGGTTTTTTTTAATACCATTTTAGTTTATCAGACCCTGGAGACTTGAATTCATTCAGAGTAACCAGGCATTCCAGTACTACCTCTTTATCTATTCTGTGCTGGTTTCCTCTGCTGCATCATCTCCTCCATTTCCCTCAGCTTGCAAATTTTTTCTTTTGGGAGAAGATTGAGACAAAGAAGTTGTTGAGTAGTTCTGCCTTTTTTCGGTCCCCTGTTCGTGAAATTCACCATCTTCTCCACACAGTGATCCTACCATTATCTTGTTCTTCCTTTTGCTCTGGACATAACCAAAAAATGCCCTTTTATTGCTTTTAACTTCTCTAACAAGCCTAAGTTTATTCTGGCTATTTGTTTGAATTCCTTTTTGGTGATTTCCCCCTTTTTCCATTTCTTGTGCACGCATGTCCCTTTTAAATCTTAGTTTAATTGAAAGTTCTTTAGACATCCATCCCGGTTTCTTTAGATAGCTCCTGTTTTTCCTTTTCACTGGAACTGTTTGAAATTGTGCCTTTTTTTGAGAAACTCCCATCTATCATTTACTTCCTTCTCTTTTTATTGTTCTTAACCATGGAATAGCATCCAGTAAGTTTACTGAACTCTTTTGACATTCAATCAATATCAACTTTCTGTGTTGATGGCAGCAGGTGCCGGAAATCCTGATACACAAAGGTATTTAGACCAAACAGAATCAGAGGTCCCACAGTTTTCCAGATAAGGGTAGGCTTGTGTCAATTAATACCAGAATACACTGTGACCAGTGTAAATAAAGAGAGATGTCCATAATCTTAATGACAATGTGTGTTTTCTTCCATTTCCATCAATGAAGAACTGTTATGTTCAATGAAGAACATAATACAGTGACAGTAACAATTATATGTTATCTGAGCATGCCACCCTGCTTTTGTTTGGCATGAAACAATACCTTAATTACATAATCTTAACATAAAATATTTTTTCAGAGAGGGCAACAGACGGGAAAAATCCTATTCTTGAAAAAAAAATCCAGGTTTTGCATGCAGTTCACATTGGGGTTCATGAACCACAGGTTGAGAACCCCTGAACAAGATTATTCTCTAGTGCATTGATCAGTTACTAATGGGAATGTTAAGTTACCCCTGTGAAAGCTGACCTTGCCTTGGTGCAGTAATGTGACCAATTTTACCAGGGTTTGGTCTCAGTAGCTCCCCAAGCAATAAACACCATAAAACAAAAGAAAGCTTTGTTGAAGAAATTATAAAAGATATTGAAAACAAGGCACATAAATCAGTGGCAGTGAAATGCACTAAAATAACAAAACTGACTATCTTACTTACTAGAGTTTTACGCATCATAGTTGGTTGTTATGCAGAGAGTTCCAGAGCATAATACAGATATCTTCTTCGCATCAAGGCGGGGTAGGGAGGAAGGCTGAAGAGAAAGGATACTTCTAATGCTGGTCATAACCTCCTGACCCAATCACTGGACAGTGTCCATGGAACTTTGCAGGATGAGAGCGTGTTACCCCTCCTGTACCAGATTCACAGCTGAACTCTGTGAGTTAATTGACAGGCCCAAGTAGATGGCCTTCATGAGCAACTGTCTGGGGTGGGGGGAAGAGCAGCTAACACCTGCAGAGATTCAGAGAATAGTGAACCTAGGTGGAACTAATTGGAAAATTATTTTAAGATGGCTTCTCTCTTGACAACCTTCCCTTCAATGAGGAGTGTTGAGGACCCAAGAAGACATCTTTAGTTTATCATTAGTTTGCTTTCTGGACAAACTGACCCTTATGATAAGGTTATATGAGAATGTGTCCCAAAAGCCACTCCCTTGTAGACTGAGAATCTCAGTACTTTCAATTTGAAGTTGGGAAAGAAAAATGAAGTAATGTTTTTGGATTTTGGATCAGAATATGAAGAAGAAACTTTAAAAACACTTTTCTAATGGAATGCTTACTATGTTCTGTGAATTAAAATTTCCACTTGCAATATATTAAAAAATATATATTTTCCACATGCAATATATTAATAAATGTTAACTGTTGCACTTTGCATAGAAATTTAGTCATTAAGAGAATGGGTGGTTTTAGGTCAAAATAAGTTACTGTTGTCACTTCCTATTGTGTTTCCAGCTTGCATATATAACATATTTTAAGAATTCTTAAAAGAGGAGCAGACTTTAATTGGATTGAACACATATGCAATGTTTTGCTGGCTGACCTATAAATTGTCAAGGATTTTTCCACAGTTTGAGTCCTGTGCATCAGTTTACCTTTCATATGTATGCAAGCAATCACATTATTTTTCCCTTTTGTAAATGCTCTGTTCAAATTCTGCCTGGGTTGCCTGTCCTTTAAATTGAAAAGCTTTTGTAGTTTAGAAGAGAATAATTGAGGTTATAGCCTTTTGGAATATACATTCTTTGGGCCAAGGACTGTAATTTTTGTATACTTTTACTGGACTTGAAGAAATGAAGGCCTGATTTGATTAACATCTCGGGGCTGCCAGCATTGAATACTGCTATTAGCAGTATTCAATGCTGGCAGCCCCGAGATGTTAATCAAATCTTTCTTTAAAATTCTTTCTTTAAAATTTTTCTTTAAAATTTTCTTTAAAAATCTTTCTTTAAAATTTTGTCCTTGCTACTGATGGCCTTCAGACCCATATTACTGATAGCAAGTATTTATATGCCCAACTTTTAAAATAAACTAACATGAGCTGTAATAAAACCTGAAATGAGTGCTTCTGGCAGGGCCTGCTAAAAGTGACCATGTGCCTCTGCTGCCCACCCTTCCTTTCCCCACCCTCTTGCAATCTATGTTCCTAGCTGTACACACTGCCCAGCATAATCAGGGAACAGGCGTATAGGTAAAACAGTCACCTGTGAGTTCAGATGGTTAGAAGGCTCATGAGGGGATAAGGAAAGGATGCACTATATAGCAGGTGAGAAGGGAAGCATGGTGGGGCTAGTGGTAGATAGAAAAGGGGGCTGGATGTACTCTCCCCAGGGCTCTCCAAGTCTGGAACTGGCCCTCTATTCTTATTTGTGTCATCTTCATGATTCCAGTGCATTTACATGGGTACTGTTCATGCGCAGATCTGCCACAGGAAGTTTTTCAAGCTCAAAAATGCCTCCTGGCACTCCACTCCCCCCTTCTGTTTTCTTACTTTTTGCATTGTGACATAGAGGGGACAGAGTATGCCCCTCTCAATTCTCTCTCTGCCGCAGCTGGTCATGTTAGTCATGTAGTAATGACGAATGCCAGCTCTGCCTTGTCAAAAAGCACATTCCTTGCATTGCTGTATTTTCACCAGTTCAGTCCTAAAGCTAGGCACAATAAAGCTTCCCATTTACATTCTGGGAAAAGGCTTTATCAGGAGCTGCTCACAGTGTGACTATTGTGACATAAGCTGGTATCCATACCCCCCATTTGGTTACTACCAGGCAGAGACAGTCAGTTTCCCTTAGATCAGGGGTAGGGAACCTGCGGCTCTCCAGATGTTCAGGAACTACAATTCCCATCAGCCCCTACCAGCATGGCCAATTGGCCATGCTGACAGAGGCTGATGGGAACTGTAGTTCCTGAACATCTGGAGAGCCGCAGGTTCCCTACCCCTGCCTTAGATGATACAAAATTCCCACATGAGGGAAGTCAGCCCTTTGATGATGCAGCTTTTGTCTACAATCCTGCCTTTGAGGACAGAGCTTGACTATGCCTCTGAAGCCTCACCTGAGGACAAGATGTCCAAACCTCCATGTATATAGTTGATTTGGATGGGTTTGCCTTTTGAAAGCAATGTCCCTGTGCTCCCCCTAGAGCTAGGAATCAATTGTTTCAGATGATGCACCCAGAATACACCAGATTTTTCACCTTCCCAGTCATGGAAGACCTATTAGAAGTCATAAATGAACTTGGCCATTCCCCCATCTCTCTCCTGATAACAGTAATCAATAAGTTCTGTAGCTGCACCTGAAACCAGATCGACATGGGTCCAGAAAATCAGTTTCTTCCAAGTAAGCCTGCAGTTGAGCTGCCACCACTGTCTCCAGGACCTTGCCCAAGAATGGAATATCACCATTCAAAAATTGTCTAACACCATAGGGCCCTTAAAAAGGGGGCAGACCCCCACCTCGTTCAGAAGCTCAGGCACTACCTGCTCCATCAAAGAGACGCTTACCACCTTCTGAACCCACTGGGCCAGCCTCCTCCATCCCCCCCACCTCCCCCAGCTAGTTTTTATTAGCCAGGATTGACAAGGGTCCAAGGGACTAGTAGTAAGCCTCACTTTCAACCCTCCTGCTATCCCAAGCCACTCTGTTCCATCCTCCCCCATGCCAAGCCTCACCTTGCCACCCTTCCTCCACCCCAAGCCACTTCTCTCCACCCTCACCTTCCCTCCTACCCCAAACCAACCTCTCCCACCCCCAAACCACAGATCACAACCAGGTAAGTGGTGAGCGTTGTGCTGGAAGCCGGAGGGGAAGCACTGCAGCTTCAATAAAGCCCATTGCAGAAGGAGATGCTTCCTCTTCTACCCTTTGCTAGAGTCCATTGCATATCCCTTGCAATGGGCTTTGTTGCTAGTCTAAAATAAAATGCCACACAAATGTTCTTTTCCATTCCCCTCACAGGAATGTGTGCATGGCTACAACTTTTATGGGCAGTTTTGTAAAGGTGGGGAGACAGTGCTTCCACAACATCCCTATACCACAGGTACTTGTTTGAAGTGGTGGTGGTGGAAAGGGCATCAAGTTACAACAGACTTATAGTGACCCCATAGGGTTTTCAAGGCAAGAGATGTTTGGAGGTGTTTGTCATTCATTCATTCATTCATTCATTCATTCATTCATTCATTCATTCATTCATTCATTCATTCATTCATTCATTCATTCATTCATTCCCTTTATTAGGCATAGGAGGAGGTGTTTGTCATTGCTGCCTCCACATGGACTGACAGAATGGTGACTGGCCTAAGGTTATTCAGCAGGCTTCATGTGAATGAGGAATCAAACCTGGTTTTTCAGATTAGAATCCACTGTTCTTACCCACTATACTGCACTGGTTCTCTTTTGTTTGAAGTTAAACCAAGATATATTGGGGAAAATATATACTGAGGAGTAACCTTAAGTGACACACGGTGTCATGAACTGGAAAATGCTGTCAGTTGAAATACAGTTTCTTCTGTATCATTATTTTGTGAGGATAGATCGGTTAAGAGAGACCTACAAATAGTATGTTCATAATGATAAACAGTTCATAACTACATCTACTATAATCTGCAGTACAAAACCAGTCTAGCAAAGCTGAACTTGATTTTGGTTGTCAACAGTTCCCTATTTAGCCTGTTGGGAAGCCTAAAGTGCATTTTTGGCAGCGCAGAATTCTTTCCAAATCAACAGAGAAATTCTGGCCAGAATTATATATATCCATTACAGCTGCTGCCATATGAAAAGCTTTAGTGCCTTTTCTTCACAATTATGAGGTTCCTGGGTGGTTTCCTGTCAGATTTAAAAGGCATGTTTTAAAAGATATTGAAATACTTTTTGTACTCGTGGGTGTTTGGAATGCCGGTGATCTTAAATGATTTGTAGGTGGTAGTTGTATGATATTTTGAAGTTAGATCTATTCAGCTGTTCATCAGAAGGTAGGAAAGAATCCTGTAAACCGCTAACCACTCCTTAAGGTGAAGCAGATACCTGTGCCACTTTATTGCTGACTCTTAGGTTTTGTTTTTTTTAATGCAAGAATATGTTTTTAAAATTGTCATATTTATGTGTTCCTTGTCTACTTTTAAGTGCAAAAGCAGCTATTTTAATTAATTCAATACGGAAATGCAGAAGAACAGTCAATTTGAGGCTAACATTTAGCTACTCCTGTTCTCGTATTGAAAATTCAGGCTCATGCCTGTGGTTATAAAAAAAGAAAGGGCCTTTCCTAAAATGTTATTTTCCTGGTTGGTTAAAAAATTATTTGCTGTCTGATTACTGTCTGAGGTGTCTATCTGCCAGTCATTTGTGCAAAGGAGTCCATGTTTACATAGAGGCCTCAACATGTAGAGTTCAGTGTGTTTAGGCTCTATTTACATACTCTATACACTTTGTTCATAAGGTATACATAATGTATGCATGTCGGGCTCTGTGCAGCTGCACGGTTCTGTGTATGAGTGACAAGCATGACTAGAACAGGGTAAGTTTGACTTCCAGCATAGTTTTGTTGTGCTCATTATTATAATGAATAAAAGTGGCAAAAGGCATGTCTAATGCTAAAAAATACAAAAACGTAAGGAATATTAGAAGAACTGCTTATCTTTTCTTCCTTTGAACTCATGGAACTTCACTGTCCTGACTAGAACAGTTAAGAGTAATTAGAACAGTTAGAACAATATTGCTACATCTACTTCCTGAAAATGAACCTGACACTGTAGAATTTGATTTTATCCACAAGTTATTTTGGTGGCAAGTAAATTATATTATGACTGTGGTGTCAACTAGTAATTTTAAGAGGCATAGGTAAATGATTGTTCAATGGACATTGCAAGTTTGTACTTTGCAAAGTCTGTACTTTTTAATAACAATTTCTGTCCTTTGATAGAGAACAACTTTACTGTATTTTTGACTTACTTAATGGATGTTTAAGATAGACATTCATAGCAAAGTGTAGAAAATGATAAAGCAGCAGAAATGGGGAAATTTTATAGCTTGCAAAATAAATGAAGTGGTTGCAGAATTCTCTGGTAAATCCTGGGTTATTCAAGCAGTTCTAATAAGGCCTGACATATGATACACTTCCCATGATTTAGCAGTTTTAGATGTGTTGAGCATATATATAGATTCATCTGTTTTGGAGGTGTAAACAAAATCAGGCTGTTGGATAAGATTTGGTGGTTCCTGAAAACATGTTTTCTGTTATCAACATTTCCTTTATCTACTCTTTATTATCTTGGTTCTGTAGTATAGTTTATCCATCATGGTCAGAAGTGGCACCTCTAGATTTCAGGATTTGTGTACCTTTGCATACATCATATTTGTCTAATTAATTATTTGTATTTCATTTGTAGAATGAAATACACTTAAAAGCTGAACAGCCCAGCCCAATCCAGAGGGGTGGGGTGGGGGGTCATCTAGTGGAGGTGGTACAGGGACACGGCAGCAGATTTGCCCTCCCCAGGGTACTTACCCTGGCAGAAGAGCAAACACACTGACAGGTGACCGCTGCACCCCACCAGGATGGCCAGATGCAGTACTGATTACTGTGTCAGCGCTGCTGCATTGTTCCAGCCCTGTCAGCACAGCAGTATTCCCTGGGGATGGAGACGATTTAGATGGCTTCCACCCTGGGTTTTCAGGGACATGCGTGGCAGCCTGGGCCTTTTGGGTGGCATAAGTCCGTTGAGCCCTATGGACGACTTCCCGAGGGTGGGGAAGTTTTGTGGATTTTCCTCCATCCTCATGCCACTGGAAAGTCCTGTGGAGGCAGTGGGGTGACACAGCAGGACTGTCCCTGGCCACCCAGGGCTCTGGATTAAGCTGGAAGACAGATATCTTGGAGGGAAAGAGTGGATGCCATCTTCTTTTAAACTACAGCTTCATATGGGGTATGACATGCTTTGACCCTGACAGAATTCCTATGACGGTTTGCCATATAACATTTAAATAGTGGGTTGAAGGCATCACTTCTGAAAGTGTTTGAATCCTGTTCCAATAGGTTCTTGTTGTACAAGATGAATATTTCTATTTGGGAGGGAACATCTTTTTTTTTTAATGAATGCTCCACTTGGAGAAATCCCATAATGTAGATGATTGAAATGTATGCATTCCATTTTATTTTCCCTTGTAGGCTAAATATTCCGTTAAGTTGCAAGGTAGTTGGAGTGACTTTCTTGCATACTAAGGTTTATGTTTACAAAGCAGAACCATCTTTTATCTCTGTTAACTGGATCCCTAAGACTCTCTGAATGGAACTCATTGCTTTGGTATTTATTTAAATCACATGTACTTTGGTGAAACTAATACTCAAAAGATCTAATGCTCTTATTCCTGTAGGAAACCACAACTCTGAGGTTTGTATTGTGAAAGCCTGTGTAGCTTTGTATGCGTCTACTATCTAGGAAAACATTTTTTTCACTTTTAAAACTTTGCTGCCAGTTTGAAGACATCTTTCATAGCACTTCCTTCATTTTATGTTTTTAAGATCACTTGGTACGGATTTGGAAACAGAAATTTTGATCAGCTAGTAAGTTCAATTAGCTAACTAGCTATTCATGAACTATACCACTCAGATATTGTTTCTTGCCCTTTTACTGTCAACAGTGCCTCTCCAAAATTTTGATGAATATTGCAAGATAATTTCCTAATTAAATTGTTTTATACAGTAAAATAGGGGAAAACAGCCAACAACACAGTGCACTTGCCCAATACTATGTTTGATTATGAAAATCATAATCATTAGTAATATCTGTTTTATTTGAAGACTTAACATGTACTTTGGATTCTAAAAATTTGGGTGTCTGGTGTTAAGGCTCAATATAAATGTACTTTCTGCAACAGGAGATAGGTATTCGTTGAATATTTTAAAAATTATTTGACATGGTATCTATGATGTACCATAAAACTGAATTTCTTATTTTGTAGTATTTCATGTATGAACTGTTTCGTTAATTTGTCATCACAATAGCCCTGCACAGCGAGTCATAGTTCCCAATTGTACATGGGACAGAACCCAAGGCATTCAAAACCACCTTGCCCACATAATGTCTGGCTGCTGTACCTGTTTGGTTCTTCCTAAACCAAACATAGAAGATATGGTGCAATCTGTAAATCAGTGCATCCACCTGCTGTGGCTGAGGAGACATATGCTTTGTTTCTCCCCATGATGTCTCCTGGCACCCCCTAATCCATGATGAAGATTATGTGGCTCATTCAGCCTCATGGCATTTTATGTGCCACTGGTTTGACAAAATTGAATATTTTTGCAGTACCTTCAGAATGGCTGAAGGAGCCTCCAGTGATATGCACTGTCCCTCAGATGAGGCAACAATAGCTTTAGAAGTTGCTAATGCTTGGGACAATAAGAATGAATTTTTGTAGTATGGAATAAACTATTACTAATATTGTTATTTTTCTTCCCACGTTGCTATATACCAGTGGTGGCGAACCTATGGCACGCATGCCAGAGGTGGCACTCAGAGCCCTCTCTGTGGGCATGCGCACACAGAGTTCGTCATGTAGGGGCAGAAAATTTTCCCCACACACACATCTAAGCTGACCTGGGCCACTGGGCACAACGTGCATGCACCTCAGTGAGTAGGGAGGACTCGGCTGGCAAGCCTGGTGCCTGTGCTCCAGGTGGCTGCTGCCCAAGGGAGGGGGGGCAGAGACAGAGGAGGCGAAGATGATAGAGAGGCACAGCAATGGGACTTGCTTCTGAGTAAACCCTCCTAGGATTGTGATTCACTAATTCCAAGTGTTGCACGGTTGCTTCAAAGCAAAGCCACCGACTACCGTGTTTCTCCGAAAATAAGACAATGTCTTATATTAATTTTTGCTCCCAAAGATGCGCGATGTCTTATTTTCAGGGAATGTCTCATTTTTCCGCTCCACAGCTGCTTGCTCTGGTGTTCTGTTCGACGGGCATGCTTCCAAACAAAAACTTTGCTACGCCTTACTTTTGGGGGATGTTTTATATTTAGCACTTCAGCAAAACCTCTACTACGTCTTATTCTCAGGGGATGTCTTATTTTCGGAGAAACGGGGTACTATCAAGCGTCCTCCCGAGTAACACACGCCTTGGAGTCAACCGTTTTTTCTAAACTTAAACCTTAGTATTCAGGTTAAATTGCCATGTTGACACTTTGCGATAAATAAGTGGGTTTTGGGTTGCAGTTTGGGCACTTGGTCTCGAAAAGGTTCGCCATCACTTCTATATACTGAATAGTAAACTATCTGGTTCCTATGTGGTTGACAGCAACCACACCATGGGTCACTTGCAGACAAGGAAGGAATGTATTGTCGAAGGCTTTCATGGCCGGATTCAGCTGGTTGTGGTAGGTTTTCCGGGCTGTGTGGCCGTGGGTTCAAGGCACTATTATATTGCCCCACAGAAATGCTGACCCTTTCTAGTCAATCCCAAATCCTCCTTTAGTTTGCCACAACAGTCTATACTTGACTCCTACCTGTTTTTTTTTCTCACTGCATTTCCCAGACTCCTACTGTTAGCTTTCTAAATGGTCTTCCACATCCACATGCCCTCTTGCACACTTTCTGCTCCTGATGTACCTGCCAAAACTACTTAGCCTAAAGCTCAGTAGTGTATTCTTGCTTAGAATTCATTCTGTCATGAATGCTCTTCTGTACATCTGCTGTGGCGCCTTACAGTCATGCTTTCTGCGAGAGCCTGCTTTCAGGCAGCAGTTTATGGCGCCTGCAGCTGCTTTGCACATACAATTGTTTGGCATTAACTGGGTAGTTCTTAGAATTCATAAGCATGGAGTGATTTAATGATCCTCTGATGCCGTTGCTTTCCATCCCATTTGAATCTCTAGCAACTGAACATTTCTGTAAAATGATCCCTTCTGGGTAGTTTCTGTTTCTTCATCATAGAAACAACTAGAGATGAATTGGTAAAATTGTGCAAGGTATAACTAAGAAGAAGAAAAACGAGACCTACAGAATTCTGAAACTAAGAATAGGAATGAGTAGAAACAGTTCCAGTATCTGGATTTCCATTCAGTTGACAGCTTGCTCTCATGAATCCTGTCAGGACATTCCTGTCTTTATATTCACATTTATGTATTGTCGCTGTGGATTTTAAAATTTGCATCATGGGGCCTTCTCATAAGTATGGACCCTCTAACAAATATTAGCTAGTGCACATATGTCCATGATTAATCCCTAAAAATCCAGCGAACCTGTTTTGAGCATTCCAATGTGTGCTGGAGCTTTTCTTCTAATTGATGCCACACTCATGTCCCAGAAATGTATGGTGGGATTTTCCTTTCTGCCCATTTTAAAACAGGACAAGCAGAAAAAGACATGAACAGCCTCCGGTGGCTGCTATTGTATGGTTCTGTGCTAAGTAGGCTATCATGCAAGACAGAAGATGTGACCTTTCCCTGTCAGCAGCCTGAGTATCCCATTTGCAGACACTCCTGTTTTGTTCAGATGGTCTCTCTTCTGCATTTTCCTGTAAGTGTGAGAAAAAATAACTTACCAAATAATATGGTCTTGCTCCACCACAGTGCTCTGTCTGTGTAGTAGCTGTGCCTTTGAGAAATATTACTGCAAGGGCATACAGAAGTCAGCTTTTGCCCAATTCTAATGACTTTGAGGGCTAGAAACATTTTTTTAAAAAATGATACTTGATTTGCAGGACTCAATCAGGCATCATGAAGATGCCGAGCATCATCATCTTCTGTAACTCCAGGTCCACAGATTGTTTCAGCAGTAGGCACAGGAAATATAGATATGGTCGGTGTAATGGAAAAATCAATCCCAGAAATTACAGCTTAATAAATGGCTGTAAGAATGTAACCTGTCTGTGGTGCTCCGTCCATGAATTGATTTGTGCACTGGTGACGCTACTGAGAATATTTCTTTCTTAGCTAATAGCCAATTCAGGCTCTGCCCGCAATGGGAAGGTACCATTGCAGAAGTGTATTAGTTTCAGAAATGTCAGTGTAATGTTTGATCTGGGGAAGATTTCCTGGAAGTTATAAACTTAAAATTGAGGGAGGAAGATACTAATTACACTGGGTTGCATTGGGTTCAGTTCAGAGCCCTAATAGTCTGAAACCTGTTCTGTGACTGACTCCTATCTTCTCCACACATGCAGAAGAGTTTGCTTTCCTGCTACATTGTTGCTGGTTGCTTATTGTTATTGGAATGGAAATGGCTCATCCAGAGGGAGCAATAATTATGTTCATATGTCATAATTAAAGTACTGACAGAAGGAATGACATGATAATTTCATGTGAGTTGAAATGTAGATTAAAATCACATTGTGGTAAGGAGGAAGATGCTTATGTCATGTTTGAAAGACACCCCCCCCCCCCAATCGTCTGGAAGAAAAATAGGTCAAAAATCTTTGTCTTTGAGGACAAAGGTGAGGAATTGTGATTAATTTAAAAATGTATGCTCTCACAAAATATTTTCAGGAAAAAAATGGGAAGTAACTTCTATCGAAGACTGTACAATTCAATGTCTTAAGTAGTTCAGAAGATAGTACAGTACAGAGAAAAATCTACTGTAACATTTGCACAAGATCGCTTCACACATTCACTTCAGATTACCTGTATGTATGAGTCCGACTTGCAGTGCTACCCTATATGTAAGCACATGCCATTGAGCAGTAAGGGGCTTTTCTTTCTACTGGAGGCGGGGAATATCTTCCATGGGTATCTTCTTCACCAATTGCAAGGAGGCAGGAACTGCTCAAAATAAACACTTCCTGTCGGGTTAGTCCAGCCCCTATGCCTCAGTATTCTTTCCTGCCTGCAGGGAGTGCAGGGTTTTTTGCTTTGCTCCTCAGGGAACCATCAGTGTGGTGTTAGTGTGGTGTGTTTGTTTGTCTGTCTGTATTTACCTGCCAGGTAAAAAATAGTCTTAAAGTGAGGCTCAGGACAGATAGGGAAAACTAATTAGGTTAGTGTAAGGAGGTTAAAAAAGCTTCCCACCTTTTTGCGTGAGGACTGCCTCCAACATGGCGACGGGATCCTTCACCTCGCCTCGAGAAAGCTTCGCGCGCTTGACCGTGGAGGGAACTCGCGCGGCCAAGAGCACCGCAGTAGCGCAGCCCCCCACAGCAACAGTGCAGCCGGAGATGCCCCCGTCCAAGAAGAAAGCCTTGCACAAAGACAAGATGGGCAGAGGCGACGCGGATGATCCCGCTCCCAAGCGGGCGCGCGATCAGACGGCTGCAGGGAGCCAGACGCCTTCCGAGGGCGTTGCCATTCACGGCGGCTCCTCGACCGGTTCCTCCTACCCCATGGTGGATTCGGAGTCCCCGGTCCCACCTCTCCCCCACGAAGACAAAGACAACTCCGGGCCGGTGGCGGATGCCGGTAACAGGCAAGAGTTGGGCCCCTGGGGGGAGGGGGAGGAGGCGAGCAGCGGCAGCAGCCAACAGCCAGACCCTGCGGCAGAGGCCATTGCAGCCTGGCAGAACGCGCCTCCAGCAGCGTTCGCGCGCTTCATGAGGGCAGAAATCGATAGGGCCCTAGCAGCCAGAGAGAAAAACGCCCCTAGTGCCATTCTGGCGCGAAAACAAGCGGCTGGCCCTTCCTCCCTAGCGGATGATGGGGGAAGAGCACGATACAGAAGCCCCCTGGAATTTCCCGAGGAGGAGGACTCCTCCAGTGGGGAAGAGCAGATGGGGGAAAGGTTCTCAGACTCAGAGGAGGCGGCCATAGAAGCAGTAGAACAATCTCCAAAATTCTTCAAATTGGAGGACCTTCGAATGCTCATTTCCAAGTCTATCTCGGCACTGGACCTCCAAGATCAGGAGGAAGCGGTAGACCCGCCCACCAACCCAGACTTAAATACTGCCCCAGCTAAACCTATTAAGGGCTTCCCCAAAGGGAAAGCAGATTACTTTCCTCAAGACCAAGAAGGAGAAAAATACTTCCCAGTCCCAGAGTATTTTGTGGGACGCATTAAGAAGGAGTGGCTTAAGCTCACAAAACACTCCCCCCCTCCTTTAAGAAAACCTATCTTATGCCCCAACAGTTCCATAATATGCTCCAGGCTCCACCAGTTGACGCTCCGGTCGCAGCCCTGCATTCAGGGGATCTGGTGGTTAAGGAGGGAGAGGGAAACATCAAAGACTCCCTTGATAGGAGGTCTGAAGCTGCTCTAAGAAAATCTCACGAATGGATGGCTGCGGCTATTAAAACTCTGACCCCGGCATCCACAGTCTCCAGAGCTAGTATGGCATGGTTAAAGAGGATCCTAGAAAGGCCTCCCCCTCTAGACTCAGCCACCAGGGAGAGAGTAGAGCGTGTACTCATTGCCAGTGCCTTTATAGCTGATGCCACGCTAGATGCCATTGCCCTAATTGCAAGAGCCATGGCTACGAGTATGATTGCTAGGCGCAACACGTGTTTACGCCCCTGGCAGGCGGACACGCATTCTAAAAACGTAGTGGCTGCTTAATCTTACTTTGGAGAAAACTTATTCGGTAGAGAATTAGAAAGAGTGCTAGTTGAAACTAAGGACAAAAAGAAGGCTATGCCTAAGTCAGTGAAACAAGAGAAAAATAATCCCAGCTCTCGCACCACCTTCCGCTCCAATAGAGTGCTGCCCAGATTCCCAAGAGAAGGGAATAAACAGGGTTGGCAGCAACAAAGTTCCTTTCAAAACAAAAACTTTCAGAGAAACAACAACAAGCAAGGAAAACCTTTTAAACCGGAGTTTAAAAAACAATGACTATCAGGAAGTCCCAATAGGGGGACGACTGTCCAGGTTCAGTGCAGCCTGTCAGGGAACACACATAGACAGATGGTCCAGGGAAGTGGTTCAGGAGGGCTACGTGATAGAGTTCCTAAAATTTCCAAAACAACAGTTTATCCCATCCCCAATTTCGGGAGACGGGCCCAAAGCAACAAAGACCCGCCAGGCCATAACTCACCTCATTGCTATTCAAGCAATAGAGCCAGTGCCCGTGCAGGACAGGTTCTCAGGAACCTATTCACACTTCTTTACGGTCCCAAAACGAAACGGGGACTGCAGAGCAGTGTTGAACCTGAGGACGGTCAACAAATACATTCGGCTACCAAAATATCGCATGGAAACTCTCCGAACCATTTCCCTGGCCCTTCAACACAACGAATTTCTGACTTCGCTAGACTTAAGAGAAGCTTACTTACACATAATGATTCACCCAGCCCACAGAAAATTTCTGAGGTTCGCGGTAGACCAACTACATTTCCAATATTGGGCTCTCCCATTTGGGCTGGCCACGGCCCTGAGAACGTTCTCGAAGATACTCCTGGGACCCATTATACGTCTGAGAGAAGAGGGGATCCACATCCACCCCTACTTAGACGATCTATTGATCAGATCGAAATCCAAGCAACAGGCGATTCTAGATGTCGCCAGGGTACAGGAAATGCTACAAGCCCACGGGTTTCTAGTCAACCAGGAAAAGAGTTCAGTGATCCCAACACAGAGGTTAGAACATCTGGGAGCCATCCTGGACACAACTACAGACTCTCTTTTCATTCCACCAGCCAAAATTCAAAAGATCCAGCAAGCGACTTCAGCACTACTAGCCATGAGCCAACCATCATTGCTCAAGGCAGCCAGCCTTCTGGGCATGTTCATTTCAGTAATGGACTTGAACCAGTGGGCACACTTCCACGCGCGGCCTCTACAACAGCTGCTACGCAGATTCCAATGGAACATCATCCAAAAACTGGACAAGAAAATCATAGTGCCAGCTCTGGTCCGCAAAAGCCTGAGGTGGTGGCTCATCAAGAGGAACCTCCAGCAGGGCAAACGCTTCCTACACGGAAAACGTCTGCAAATTTTCACGGATGCCAGCCTCCAAGGCTGGGGGGCCACCCTTGAACAACGATTCATCCAAGGAAAGTGGTCACAAACGGAGAAAAATCTCCCAATCAATGTGTTAGAAACCAGGGCTATTTTCCTAGCCCTGACTCACTTCCAAAAACAACTGCAGCAGCGGCACATTATAGTCAGGACCGACAACGTAGCTGCCAAAATGTATATAAACAACCAGGGGGGGTCCAAGTCCCCAAAACTGCACCAGGAAGTAGTAAAGATTCTAATATGGGCAGAGGAAAACCTCCTATCGCTGGAGGCTCAACATATCAAGGGAAAATTAAACAGCCAAGCAGACTGGTTAAGCAGATAGCAGGTGTTGAAAGGCGAGTGGCAATTAAACCCAAGGGAATTCCAACGGATTTGCAACAGATTCGGAACACCAGAAATAGACCTCCTGGCATCACCAGAAAATGCACAAGTACCAAGGTTCTTTACAAGACACTTCCATCGGTCGGCAGTGGGCACAGATGCCCTGACAGCACAGTGGCCGAACGGACTGCTATATGCATTCCCGCCATTCCCACTAATTCCACGTCTGCTGAAAAAAATCCAACTGGAAAAGGCGACCGTCATTCTGGTGGCCCCCAGGTGGCCAAGGAGGCCATGGTTCTCCACGATTCAACAAATGGTTGCTCAGACACCACTGACACTAACTCCAACAGCAGACCTGCTGATCCAGGGCCCAATCTGCCATCCGGATCCATCGTGGCTAAGCTTGACCGCGTGGCTTGTGACAGGAGAGGTTTAATACAGAAAGGCTACTCAGTCAAGGTCACAAACACCATTCTAGCTGCGCGAAAAAAGTCAACCATAAATATCTACAATACTTCATGGAGAACGTTCGTCCACTGGGCCAACACAAAGAACATAGACCCGGAAAAACCTTCCATCAAAGACATCTTGGAGTTCTTACAGAGAGGCTTTGACTTGGGCTTGAGAAGTGCCACGCTAAAACGCCAACTGTCAGTGCTGTCTACTGTCTGTACTCCTGTGGAAGGCACCTCAATCGCAAACCACTCGGACATTACGAGGTTCCTCAGAGGGGTGACACTTTCTCAACCCCCGGTGGTCCACAGGTTCCCCTCTTGGCGCCTTCACGCTGTCCTAACGGCTCTGACCAAGCCGCCTTTCGAGCCCATACAGTCAATTCCTCTGAGATGGGTACGGATGAAAACGCTGTTCTTAATAGCAATCACTTCGGCCAGGCGAGTGTTGGAACTGCAGGCACTGTCTTCCAACAAGAAATTCTGCATGTTCCATTCAGACAAAGTAATTCTACGGTTAGAACCGACGTTCAGCCCAAAGATTCACTCCACATTCCACCTGAAGCAGGAGATTGTTTTGCCGAACTTTATGCCCAACCCTAACCAGCCCAAAGAAAAATTGTGGCACAATTTAGATGCAAGGAGAGCCCTCAAGGCTTTCCTAATTAGATCAGAATCGGTAAGACAATCAGAATCGCTATTCAGTAACATAAGCCCACCAAAATTGGGCTTACCAATGTCAAAAGCAGCCATTAGCACCACGTTAAAGGCAACTATCATAGAGGCATACAAGGCACAGAATTTGCCTATCCCCACAGGAATCACGGCACACTCCATCAGAAGAGCGGCAGCGAACGCAGCATTTTGCAACAGCTCATCAGTGGAAGAAATCTGTAAAGCCGCCACCTGGTCGTCTGTGTCATCCTTCGTTAGACACTATAAAATCAATTCCATGGCCGCTTCTGACATAGCATTCGGAAGAAAGAGAACATCATTCGGGACTGATGCTACCCACCCTTTTTCTGGGGACACCGCTCTGGGAGGTCCCATGCAAGATATTCCCCGCCTCCAGTAGAAGGGTCCATTGAATACTTATTGTGAAGGGCCTTTCTACTGGACGGCTAGGGGAATATCTTGGCCCTCCCTGGTCACTATCAGCCCCCAACGTGAGTTCTTCCTTGGAGAATTCAGAGTTCCTGTGGAGCAGTAGTTTAACAGTTTAATAGTTTAATAGTTGAAAAGTTCAGGTTGATCTTCCTGTTGTCCATGTCGTATGACTGCTTTGCCAGCATGGATACTGAGGCATAGGGGCTGGACTAACCCGACAGGAAGTGTTTATTTTGAGTAGTTCCTGCCTCCTTGCAATTGGTGAAGAAGATACCCATGCAAGATATTCCCCTAGCCGTCCAGTAGAAAGGCCCTTCACAGTAAGTATTCAATGGACCCTTCTCGAAGCAGAAATGCATTCAGTTAGATGCAACTAAGCACTACATTTGGGGTGGGAGGATAACTTGCTAGATCAGAAAAGCACAGCCTACTCCTCTTGTACCAAACAGAAAGATATGTTTGACATACAGTTTGGAAGAACTTCTACAGGCTACAGAAAGGACTGCTATCACCTTGTGATGCACTACCAGAAGTTGGTGTGGCGTCCCTCTTAAACTGAAGGAGACCTGCAAGCTAGCTTATGGATGTTCCCAAGGATCAACAGCTGGCCCTTCTATACCCCATTCTACATAAAGACCAAGTAAAGTTGTAACTTTGTTCTCTATTTCCTTTAACCCTCCCCCCCTTTCCTTGCCCCCACTCATCTCAGTCTGGTCTGGACTAGACGATGACTTTGGTGTGGAGCACTTGAAGGGGGCAGGCAGGCGGAAATGGTGGACCAAGTTACAATTTTATTTAGATCTTTTATGTGGAACAGGGTATACCAAAAGTCATTGTTGTCTCTGCTTGAGATAATGTTAGGCTGGTTAAGTGCACTACTCTTTCTTTTTTTCAAGGGCAGGCTTGGAAATGAATCAAAATCCACTCAGGTTTTTGGTGGTGTGAAATGCAACAAGATGCATTCTAGTGATTGGAAGGAAGCAACTGATGAGTAGGTGGTGGAATAATTTTGTCTTTTCATAAGGAAACTGACATTTTATAGTACGAACATTTTGCAGGAGGATTTGAGTGACTGAAAAATCATGTTATAGAACTCAACTGTTGGGAGGTACCTTTTCCAGATTTAACTGACCCATGACAGGAGGAGGCTGTAGTGCCAAGCACATCTAGGAGGCTGACTTGGATGGCATAAAGTGAATTATAGGCGGCAAAGTAGTCTGTGAGGACATAGGAATTACTTCATTTGGTGTTCAGCAAGAAGGAGAAGAGCATGCTGTAGATCGAGGAGAAAACAAACCCATAGTTTGCTTCATCAGATAGTGTGTTGCATTGCCTAGCCAAGCCTGCTCATCCTCATGGCTTATTTGCATAGTGACTCACCACACCTGCTTGTTAGATTTAAACTGTTGTTTAAAAATTTCCTCCCAGTTTTGTGTCATCGAGCTTGCATCACTGCCATGCATGAATTCAAGGTTCTGCTGAAGAGTTAGTAGAGGAAGGAGGCCTCTATATATGGCAACTTCATAGGACCAATGCCAGTGGCTTAACAGGCTGTGTCATGCTCCAGGGTACAAGTGTGTGACAAGTACTGAAAGAGCTGCAATGTTCACTCTTTTGGGGGACACAAGGGTGGCAGCAAAATTTTACCTCTCTGGGGGCAGCAAAGTGCCTTGCTAAGCAGAATGCTGCACATTAACCTATTTCCCTTGCAACTACAAGCTGAACGATTTACACCCACTGTGCCCCCTTGTGGCAGCTGCTATTGAGCATGCATAATATAAACTCATTAGTCTTCATATCAGTTAATCTCATTCTGAATTTAGCCCTAGAGCAGGGGTCCCCAAACTTTTTAAACAGGGGGCCAGTTCACTGTCCCTCAGACTGTTGGAGGGCCAGACTAAAAAAAACTATGAACAAATTCCTATGCACAAATGATTGTAAAATGTTTGATTTCACCTTTCAGCCTTTCTGTCATGGTCTATTTTTAGAACAGTGACCAAAGTATGTCAAGTACAGGGTGGGCTCCAAATATTGTTGGGGAGGCTGTGGAATACCTTCCCCTGTAAAAAAAAAAAAGCAGAACTTTCCCAATGAAGCATTCCATCTAACCCAGGATCAGGTATCTTCCTGGGTTCTTTCCTCCCTAGCAGCCAGCGAGCGATTCGCCAGCCTGGCTGATGCCAATGGGAGTGAGGCAGAACAGAAAGCCTGAGAGCAACACATGGAATAGCTGAGAGGGAAGGGCGGAGCAGGCATTGCCACATGTAAGGTTTCCAACTCTGGGTCAGAAAATTCATGGAGATTTGGGGGTGCCTTCATGTAACTGCAATCAACAGCCGTTGGGGCCGGTTCCTCCTCTCCCTCGAGCCCCCACTGCACATGAATGGAGCCATCACCGCCATGCCTGGCGGGCCAGATAAATGCCTTCAGGGGGCCACATTTGGCCCCCGGGCCGTAGTTTGGGGACCCCTGCCCTAGAGTGTAATTAAGAAGTCTGCACTATGAGGCCAGATACAGAAAGGGAAGATGCTTCTACAGACTGGCAAGGAAGCCCTGGATTTCTCTAGGAAAATCCCCCAAATTTAACCCTACCCACCAAGAAAAGAGAGAAGAAATGTATTTGTGGAAATATTGTAAATAAACTGATCAATATCCCTCAAGATCATGAGCAGCATTTTGGGTTGGTTATGATAAAGGTAAACCGTATGCAAGCACAAGATCACTACTGATCCTTGGGATGATGTCACATCACAACCTTTACTCGACAGACTATGTATACAGGGTGGTTTGCCCATTGCCTTCCCAGTCATGTACTCTTCACCCCCAGCAAGCTGGATACTGATTTTACCGACATTGGAAGGATGGAAGTCTGGTCAACCTTGAGCTGGCTTCCTGAAACTGACTTCTATCGGGATCGAACTGAGGTCGTGAACAAAGTTTTAACTGCAATACTGCAGTTTTTCACTCTGAGCCACTGGACTCCTTATATGTTCAATCTTTCCTTTGGGCACAAGGGTGGCAGCATAATGAGGCATTTTTTAAAAGAACATGGCTGATGGTGGAGAGAGGAAGTGGGGAATAGAGAAAGCGGCTGTAGGGGCAGAGGGGGGTAGAAACCAGTGATCGGACAAAGAAGGCAACAGTTGTTGTGCAGCATGGAAGCACAAGCAAGAGCAGGAAAAAGGGTGGACCAGTGAAAGTCCCCCTCTTATCTCTTGCTGGGTCACAGATTCAGATATTCTGGATTCAGTGATTAGGTTTCCTTTGCACAGTATTGCTTTTTTAATGTCTAGAGTACAGATAGTCCTGAAACTGTAACGCTTGTTTGCTGTTTGAGGGCGAAGGGTTGCTGGATAGCAGCTAATTTTGCAACAGTTCTTTGTGTGGATATGAGTGCTGGCAGGCAAAGACTCACTCCACTGGCAAGATATTGTGGCCAGTCCCACTTTAATATTCAGTGCTTCTTCCACACTCTAATTTGGGCTGGCAACTATGAGAACAGAAAGCCCTCTTATGGGGGAGGCTTTTGGTCTATCCCTGCCACCTTCACACACTTGGTTCTTTCAACTGCTTCATTCAACAGGGCGTGGAGGAGGATGAAACCTGCTTTTAATAAATGGCCGATTTTTTTCTGGATATTTTGCTGGCCTTGTGCAGTGCTAAATGAGCTTCTAAAAACAGTGCTCCCTAAACAGTGCTCCCTAAACTCTACCAGCATGTTAGGTGCCCCACTAGAGGATCCAATACATTGGATAAAGTGTATACCAACATTAAGGATGCCTACAAGGTGATACAATTACCACACTTGGGTCAGTCAGACCATTTGTCACTGTTTCTGGCACCAGCATATATTCCACTTGGGAGGCGGGTGTTGCCTGTAATAAAGACTGTAAAATCCTGGCCTGATGATGCCTCTAAACTACTTCAAGATTGTTTTGAGACAACAAATTGGGATGTTTTCTACCACCCAGATCTGGAGGAGTATACCACTGCTGTTCTGAGTTATATCACCTACTGCACAGACACTCTTACTGTGGATAAGCGCATCCGGATTTACTCCAACCATAAACCCTAGATGACAAGGGAGGTTCAGCGACTTTTGCATGACAGGAATATTGCTTTCAGATCTGGTGATGAGGCAAAGTATAGTGCGGCGAGAGCCAGTCTCAAGAGAGGCATTCGACAAGCCAAGATGAGTTATAAGAGAAAAATTGAAGATTATTTTAATAATAACAACATGAGGCAGGTGTGGCAGGGGATTCAACAAATTACCAATCATAAACCAACCAATGACATCTCTGTAGATGGGGATTCTTCTTCTCTGGCAGAGGAGCTAAATCACTTTTTTGCCCGCTTTGAAACAGGTCTATCAGAAGGAGATGACACACAGCCACTAGGTGATTGCAGCTCACACCTCACTGTGGCGGAACATGAGGTGAGGCAAGTTTTGAGGGCTGTGAATCCAAGGAAGGCTGCTGGACCGATGGTATTCCCGGTCGGGTGTTAAAGGAATGCGCTAACCAACTGGCTGGTGTTTTACTGGGATCTTTAATCGATCTTTATCCCAGTCCACCATTCCATCTTGTTTGAAAGCTTCCACCATTGTTCCACTACCAAAGAGATTTCCTGCTGACAATCTTCAGGATTATAGACCAGTGGCACTCACCCCCATCATCATGAAGTGTTTTGAAAAACTGGTCCATAGGCATATTAGTTCTTGCCTTCCAGATACATTTGATAAACATCAGTTCGCATATCGGACTAATAGATCTACGGAGGATGCCATTGCCATTAGCCTCCACACAGCTTTGACGCATCTGGAACAGCAGGGGAATTATGTGCGAATGCTCTTTGCGGACTTTAGTTCCGCATTTAATACAATCTCGCCACAAAGACTGGTGACAAAACTTGCGGACCTTGGACTCTCACATTCAATCTGTTTGTGGATTAGGGATCTCTCTTGTCTGGATCGCTCCCAGAGGGTTAGACTGGGAAATCGGGTTTCCTCAGTTCTTACTCTAAATATGGGAACGCCACAGGGCTGTGTGTTGAGTCCTTTACTGTTCACCCTTTATACATAAGGATTGTACTCCTGTCTATCATAGTAACACCCATTATCAAATTTGCTGATGACAATAACGGTGGTGGGGCTCATCTCTGAGGGGATGAGTCTGCCTATCGGAATGAAGTGGACCGACTGCTCTCATGGTGCAGGGAAAATAACCTGGTTCTTAACACTAACAAGACAAAGGAGCTCATAGTGGACTATAGAAGGAATAGCTCAGAAATTCAGCCCTTGACTATAAATGGAGATCAAGTGGAGCAGGTGGCTAGTTTTAAATTTCTGGGCGTTATGATTAAAGAGGATTTGACCTGGGGAGTACAGACTGCCGCGGTGGTTAAGAAAGCCCAGCAAAGACTGTACTATCTGAGACTTTTAAGGAAGCAGCAACTGGATGGAAAACTCCTGGTGTCCTTTTACCGCTGTGCTATAGCGAGTGTCCTAACCTACTGCATCTGTGTATGGTTCTCCAGTTGCACAGTGGCGAATAGGAAGGCGCTCCAAAGGGTGATCACCACTGCACAAAGGATTATCGGCTGCCCTCTCCCCTCCTTGGAAGAAATCTATAATGCCCGAAGCCTAAATAAAGCCCAAAATATTCTGAGGGACCCGTCTCATCCAGCACACTCTCTTTTTAAACTGCTACCATCTGGCAGACGATACAGGGCCCTCAGAACTAGGACAAAGAGGTTTAGAGACAGCTTCTACTCTAGAGCTGTGGCTATGCTAAACTCCGCTGCTTCATATTGATGTATTTGGGGCTGTGTAGGGATGGGTGGAGGATGATGATGTATGAGTCTGAAATTGTGTGCATCGAGGAATGCTGCTGTAAATTTCGTTGTGCGTGCACAATGACAATAAAATGCTTATGCTTATGCTTATAAAAGCAACAGTGTAGTTGTTATAGCAAGGCATTCTTTATTATGCATTCATTCAAAACCATCCTTTATAATGGGCCGTCAGAGGTCAGGGCTTTTTGAAAATCAACTTAACTGCTCAGGAGTTTCAAGTACCTGAGAACTGGATTGTTGTAGCAAGAGCTCCTGTTACTGTTGCTCAGAAATAGGTTGTAGCATTGCACTACACAAGTTTGACTCACTGCTAAGAGGGACCTGAATGGAATTGACCTGGAGACAAAAAAAAAAAAATTCTCTCCACCTGCTGTTTATAGAAAAGAAATTTGTACCATTTTCTGTTCTAGGCTTTAGCTATTTAGTTTGCTAAGGGCTGTTTTTCTTTTCGTTTTTCAGGACTGTTATTCTGAGTGAAGGACCGTGCACTCGCCAATAAGCAGTTATCATGGGCTTAATTGCATTTCTGAAGACCCAGTTTATTGTTCACCTCCTGATTGGGTTTGTCTTCGTTGTGAGCGGGTTCATCATTAACTTCATCCAGCTATGCACGCTAATCCTCTGGCCTATAAACAAACAGTTTTATCGACGAGTAAACTGTCGCCTTTCCTATTCGTTGTGGAGCCGTGAGTATGCTATGAATTCGATCCAGTAACTGAGGGGTGGCTGCTCTTGGTACCAGAGGTTCTCAAACTGTGGGGCGTGGCTTCCTGAGAACAGGAGGGACCTGATGAGACAAGTGTGCCTGCAAGGGCTGGAGCAGCAGAAGTGATGTGCAACTGCTGCTTGTGGACCGATAAGCAATGTCTGGGGATCATTCCTGCAGGCATCATCTTTCTCCCTCTCTCTGTTCTGTGACTCTCTATTCTGTGTAGCAGTAGGCAAAGAGAGAGAGGGAGACCCTGAGTATGCACTTGGTAAGAAGCAGCTGGAGGAACACACTGCTCCTCTCTTGGAGTTGGAGCCTAGAGCAGTTGTGTCAAGATTTGTTACCTTTTCTTTATTTCCTGACCCTTGCAATCCCACAGAAAAGTTTTCTGTGCAGCTGAGGTAGTGCGGTCTGCCTTCCACTCAGCAAGTATGTTTAGTAGACAGACAGTTCTAGGATGTTGTAGGTTTTTCGGGCTGTATGGCAGTGTATTTTCTGCTGACGTTTTGCCTGCATCTGTGGCTGGCATCCTGAAAATGCCAGCCATAGATGCAGGTGAAACATCAGGAAAAAATGCTGCTGGAACACCGCCATACAGCCTGAAAAACCCACAACATCCTAGTGATTCCAGCCATGAAAGCCTTCGACAAAACATGTAGTTCTATTTCTTTTAAATCTGGCATTAGTGTCTTCTCCAACAAGTCTTAGTCTAACTGTTCTGTGGGGGGGGGGAACTGGTGCCCAAGCCCCCCCCCCACGCCTCACTTACTTTTAAAAGTTAAAAGAGGAGCCTGCTCTAGGCCACGGGGGCTGCTCCGGGCTGCTGTGGCCAGGGAGGGATGGGGAGAGCGATTCTCTGCCCCCCAAGCCTGCTCCTGGGGTGTTCGCCCCCCAAGGTAGCTCCAATTCCTATGCTTCTAATTGACAGAACTGTTTCTCCAGATAAATTCAGGACCATAATTCCCCTACCAGCATGGCCAATTGGCCATGCTGACAGAGGCTGATGGGAATTGTAGTTCCTGAACATCTGGAGAGCCGCAGGTTCCCTACCCCTGCTCTAACATCATCCCTGTGAGAGAAAAGGGGTTCCTTTTCTTTCTTAAAACTATTAGTGGCACTGAGTGGCCGGGGTGATTATGCACAGGGAGGCTCCCACAACCTCAAAGAGAATTGGCTGTGGAGTCTTTGTTTCAGGGCATGTTAGGCATTATTACCGACCTTCCTGTTTGCAGTGGGGCAGGCATTACCTGTCAGCCACCCCATCTCTCCCTCAGCCTGACATTAACTTAGGAAAAGGAAACAGAGACAGCCTGTTAGGATGGCTTCCCTCCAAGCGCTTCCTAGCAAAACAGCCCCCTCCCTACATCATGCCATGAATCTTCCCACTTCTAATAATCACACTGCCTCTCCCCCATCTGGCATCAGCACCCTCCTGCAACCAGAGAGCAGCAGCACTACTGGGGATATTTTGGGATCTGGTCACTTCCCCCACCCCAGCTCTGCACTGGATGAGTTTCTTGGATGAGTTTCATCACTCTTTCTTAAGAGGCACCCACATCTCTGGGGAAGTTCCCCCCCTCCCTCCCCTGCACAGAGAGTTTAAGACAACAGGATTTCCGTTCAGCAACAGGGAGGAGAGTGTGCAGAGCAGCATGAGGGAATGGGGGGAGGGTGAGACTAGGCAGACTGGCTATGGGCAGAGGGAGGAGGTCCAGGGCAAAGCTGTTTCCACTGGTAAATCTGTCTCGCTCTGGCAGCGAAGCAAGATTTAAATCATTCTATAAGTGGTTTTGCTTGCTGTGGAGAGAGTGGAAAGTGAAAGTGGGGCTCCAGAAAATACTTCCATACAAAAAATTTGTTACAGTGAGCACTGGCCTCCTCTACGCAGCAAAGACCTTGTGCGTAATCGGCCAGTGGAATCTTAAATATCTAACTTAGTTTTGAGACATGGAGGATATGAGCTGTTAACTTGGAGCAAGAGCAGAAGACTCTTGTAAATACCTTCCTACATCCTTATTTAGAGCCTATCTGAAGGAGATGGGGCGATTCTCTTATTTGAAGAAAATACAAAGGAGAAAGAAGACATTCCAGACTGTTTCAAAAGAGTCTTTTCAGTTTGGCCTGCCATGAAGCTGCTGCTTAGTTGCTGTTCGTTTGACTCAGCACCTTGAAAAGGCCAGTTGGGCCCGAATTTATCAGGGCTTGGGAGATAAGCAGAGTCAGTCACGGTCAGTCTTTGGATGGAAGGCTACCAAGGAAGATTGGGGTTGCTATTTGGAGGAAGGCAATGGTAAACCAACTCTGCTCGTCTCTTGCCTAGAATGCCCCATGTTGGAGCCACCATAGGTTGGTTTTGGCTTGACTGCTTCTCCCTCACCCTCTCCTTTCTCTTCCTCTCTGTTATCCAGAAGCAAGTCAAGTATAGACTGTTTTCTTCTAAGACTCCCTGCCTTCAATCCATCCCTGGCCCCCTCCCTGCCTTCAATCCATCCCTGGCCCCTTCTCAAGGACAGGAAGGTTGACTGCCAATGCATGTACTGTGTGCAACATTTTTATACCAGCTTGCCTAGTGGTGCTTGTCTACATTGGCCTTATTTTTTTAAATTCTAAAGATTTGGCAGCTTCCAGTAATTTGGCAAAGACAGGATAAGAGGAAGAGATATTATTATCTTGAAGCTTGGAAAGGCTGCTAGAAAATTAGCTAAGCTGAAATTGTTGGAAGCAGTTTGGTTATATCTGGATGAGTTCAAAAGGATCTTTTGTCATTTA
This sequence comes from Sphaerodactylus townsendi, assembly GCF_021028975.2. Lineage (NCBI taxonomy): Eukaryota > Metazoa > Chordata > Lepidosauria > Squamata > Sphaerodactylidae > Sphaerodactylus > Sphaerodactylus townsendi. The sequence goes on from NC_059428.1 coordinate 71,518,156, forward strand.
AGTAATTTTACAAGTGCCTTGATCTACTGATGGTCAGTAATTCTTAATATCAAGCCATTGGTTTAAATTGGTTTTGAGGGAATTTCAGTTTGTATAATGGTTAGGTCTTCTTTTTTCCTTCTGTTTGTATCTGCTTCCTTTGGTTATGCTGAGAATGTTAATATGGCAAGAATAACCATGCTATGAATAGTGGACAAACACCAGTTTCCATTTGAAGCTCCTGTTCTGGGTAGATTTGATTTATTAACAGTGGTGCTGTTAAAGTAGGTGGCCATTTTAATGAGAGGTGTAATATCTGTTACCTGAGTGGGTAGATGTGATTCTGGTTTGTAGCACAGAATCTTGTGGGAAGAGAGGCAGCAGCTTAGTGACCACTTATTTTGGTATCCATATCAAATCAGTAGGTTCAGTGCATGTCATCTTCAGGAAAAGATTACTGGTAGAAGACTGGTAAGGAGCCTTTTCCTGAGAGCTTGGAGAATTGTCTTCTTCAGACTGAACTTTCTTGGTGAACAGATTGCATTTTCTCCTGGTTTGGGAAGAGGAAACTAAGTTATTGTATGACAGGAGAATGCAATAGACAGTACCTATGGTGAAGCCTGATGCAGAAGCCCTCTCAGACTATCAAAAAGCAGTTTTGTGTGTGGGTTGCAAATGTGGAAATAAGGTTTCCATCTTTAATTTTTTTCAATTTTAAAAACTTAGTTACTTCAGGTAAACCTTGTTTTGGTCCCCAGTAAGCACCAAAAGTGACTTGCGTCATTCTCTTCTCCATTTTACCCTGTGATGTGAGATAGGTGAGGCATAACAGGGATATGAACCTGACTCTCTCAGGCTCTAGTCTAACTTTAACCATTGCACACTACATCATGTTACATTCTATGGCTGCCATTTTTGTTACACACATCTGTCTGTCTGTTTATCTATTGTTAGATCATTTTGGTAATCCATATACATTTCTGGAGAATGTTGTGTTCTGTGGATTGCTCTGCAAAACACTAGACTTTCAGGTGAACTGCCTTAGCTGATGAGGGAATTGAAGGTGATGTGAAATGATCTGTTAGTTGTAGCCATTAATGATGGTTGCAGTCAAAACAAACCTCTCTAGATGGAAAATCCACTTTGTAAGACAACAATAAAGGCATTGAATTCAGTTCTACAAAGAAAATGACATATAAATGGCACACCATCTTGCACTATAGTCGTTTGATAAAGTAATTTTGGAATCATATCCCTTTTGCCACTGTGGGATGCCAACTGTGTGGAAGTATTTCACAGACTCACTCCCACAGGAGGCTTCAGTATCTTGCTGAGTAGCTCTTAACTAAAATTATTAATGCTGAACTTCTGTGAAAAGCTCCTTCCTGTTGTAAAGCAGCACTGATGTTTTGTCTGACTTCCTGCCTAGAGAAAACACTTTGCTGCATATTTAATTCATGAGAGGAATCTATATTCCAACCTATTCATCCCATTATCTTCAGATGACGTGGTTTTTGACAACTCTGCTTGCTCAGTTTTTAATCTGCTAGTGATAAAAGTCTATTCAAATGGAAAAGGGTTTGTTTTATTTTTGCGAGGTTTCTGTATATTGCAATCTACAAAATTATAAAGTGGTTCCCTGTTCCTCCTAGGGATAATTTTGCACACTGTTTAAAGAATTACAGTGGCATTTCTCACCCAACGTTAGCTGATGTTCTGTGTGCTATTCAAGTGTTCAGATTTGTGTGTGTTGGTGAAAAATGAAAATACCACTAACCTACCGGTCCACAGCCCACAAGGTTAGAGAGGTTATTTTTTTAATACAAAAGATTGTCTGGCAGCCTGTCATCCCCTTACAAAGACATAGCAGTGACTGAACTAGTTCAGAACCAAAGGTGCATCTTACTAAGGATTTGTTGGCAGTGGTGACTAGCCAGATGCCTCTGGGAAGTTCAGACAACAGCTGTCTTATGTTGTTATTCCTGAGCATCTGTTAGTCAGAGATGAAATAGATCTTTCTAAAAGAATCTTGTAGCTAAATAAGTCCACATAAGCAGATTAACACAAAACTGAAGGTGTTAGAATACAGAATTGTAAAAATTAAAGCGGAGATACTTAAAGCCTGAACTCATTAGCAATGCACTTAATTGATGTCTCATTATTAATCCCAGCAAGCCAATTCTTCTACAATATATTGCCATTATAAATTATACTTTTTTCTGACTTTCCATTCTTCTGTCATTTAAAAACATACTGTTACGTGTAAAGTTTAGTGCTGAATATATTCATCAGGAGTCATTACACTTTTAGGGGTCAGGTTTGCTTGAAGCTAAAAAGAATTTCAGCTTAGTAGATGAATTAGGTATCAGATCTCCAGTAGCCCAGACAGTTATGATTCTGGTCTTTTCCCAACCTTGGCACTTCAGGCTGTAACTGTTTCTTTAGAATTCTTTCCATTGTGGTTTTGTTTTTCCCTTAAGCTATCTTCTGCTGGTAAGAGCAGTGGGTAAAAGAAGAGTACATTTTGTATACTCCTTCGGGTTGTTGTGCTCAGCTACCTATCCTCATGAAAGGCAAACACAAAGACTGAGGCTTCAGATGGCACCGGAGGTTTACATTGACAGATAATAATAAAAGGAATCCTGAGATGTGCAGATCTGCTTTCAGAATTCAGATATAGGCAGAATTAATACGCTAAACAGGAAATATAGCATTTTAAAAATATAGCACTTTTTAAATTTATTTTTTATTTTATTCCATTTTTAAACCATTCTCCCCCCGTCCAGTGGGTCTCAGTAGTAAACATCAATAATTTATAGAGGGATAAAAACATATATTCTTAAAATTTCAATTCCCACAATATGACACCTTTTCCTTTTATTGATAAGGGTAGGGCCAATAACAAAACATGAAAGAACATCAAAAGAGAAATATAAAAGGAGAACAAAATAGATCTGTCCCATTGAGTTTGAAGTGATGTTTTTAAAATAACTCAGATTTCTTGCAAGTTAGAAACAACCTGTTTATTGGAATGGAGGTTGTTTGTTTAATGGGGGTAGACAAATAAGATCGATCTCTAGTCTTTTACCTTAAGGTTTTGAAATGAACTTCAGATCCTGAATTAAATGGAAGCCCTGCTTATCTCTATTCATCATCCACTTAAAAAAGAGAGGGGAATGGATCATACAATTTCATGGCCTATTCCTAATTGCTCCAACTTAGTTAAGCAGTTGATTGAATGACATCTCTCTCCTAGTGAAAACAGTGGAATTCCAAAATCTGTTTTAGGAAAGAATCTTTGAAGAGCAAGACCATTCCCAGATAAATATAATGAGGACCTCTTTTTTTGGCACTCAGATCTGAATGTTGGAGATACACATGTTCTTCCTCACTGAAGGGTTGTTTATTCCTTATGCTAGACCACTGTGTAAGAAAAAAGAAACTAAAATCAAAGATTCTTGCGTACAGTTCTTTATGTGTTTCCCCCTTTTTAAACATTCAAGCGTATATTGGAACGCTGCCCAATATGTCTCTGCACTTCTGAAGTCTAGCATGTGCTACCTTTAAAAGTGAAGCTGGGATTTCATGTTGAAATTGTGTCTTCCAATAAATTAGTCCTGGGGCTGTTCATGGGGTAGGTTGTTTGAGTTTACACAAAGTAGAAGCAGTGTAACTGCACAATTGACAGCAACTGCAATAGAGTTGCTTTAAAAGAAGCCAAGAAGGAACTGGGTTGTAATACATGACTAAATAAGACGTACTAGCAAATCTTTTGTTTCTCTCTCTTGTGATCTAGAGTTAGTGATGTTGCTAGAATGGTGGTCGGGCACAGAGTGCACTTTGTTCTCTGACCAGGCTGCAGTGGATAAGTTTGGAAAAGAACATGTCATCATTATCCTGAACCACAATTATGAAATAGATTTCCTGTGTGGTTGGACCATGACAGAGCGCTTTGGTGTATTGGGGGTGAGTTGGTTGTCGCTTTGACGTTACTGTTTGCTAAACTATAACACTGTTCAGTAAACCATAACTTTTTATTTTTCATGTTGGTGTTTGGAAGAAGGGAGTGGTTCTTTTCTTTTTTTTAATTGTTTAGTTGCTCAAACCACAAAGTTAGTATTGCTAGTAACTTATTGGGTGGCTCTGTAGTTGAAGCTTTCAATGGTAGAATACTCCAGCCTTACAGGAGGGATCATGGATCAGTGACAGAATCTGGTATGTTTACCGCCACAGAGATTTCACACCATCTAAAGACCAGACTATGTGATATGGAATATCAATTTCTCCTGAGCACAGCGCAAAGCTCTTGCTCCTTTCTATTCTTCGGGATAATTCCCCAGAAAACAAGCCTAACTGTTTATCTGGAACAACTAGTTGATTACAAGAGTAGATGGGTCATAACCAAGAGCAAGATGCAACTCCTTTTCCCCTCCTGGCTCTACCTCAAGGCCAGCTTTTCTCAATAGTCCATTACAACAAGCGTCCGCTGCGGTATCACTGTCCCTACACATCGGACTCAATGCAGCTCATATTTTGCTGTATTGTTCAAAAGTATAACAACTTTTACAGAATTGACTTTGTGGGCACTGTTACCAACAGGATTCACATACACTATTCTCCAATAAAAGAAAAATGCTTTAAGCTCCTGAATAATTCCAATGTAGAAATTTCAGGAAGCTTGGTTGCCAGTTGCTATTGTTTGCACTAGAAGCGTGTTTTACAATGTGTAACAATGAGTGATTTTTTTTAATGTATCTGGAAATGTTTGACATTTCCTTTCTTTGATTATATGCCTAATGAAGGGTTCTGGACTGGACTGGACAGAATCTGCTTTGCATGCAGATGGTACTATTCAAAACAAATAAGATCAGATAGTGAGTGGGTCAGTGGCGTAGGAGCAGCAGTGGCATTGGGAGGTTAAGAGCTCGTGTATCTAATCTGGAGGAACCAGGTTTGATTCTCCGCTCTGCCGGCTGAGCTGTGGAGGCTTATCTGGGGAATTAAGATTAGCCTGTACACTCCCACACACACCAGCTGGGTGATCTTGGGCTAGTCACAGCTTCTCGGAGCTCTCTCAGCCCCACCCACCTCACAGGGTGTTTAAGGTAGCCAGGGGAAGGGCACAGGACAGTTGTGAAGCTCCGTTAGTTGAGTCTCCTACAGGAGAGAAAGGGGATATAAATCCAAACTCCTCCTCCTCCTCTTCTTCTTCCTCTTCTTCTTCCTCTTCTTCTTCCTCTTCCTCCTCTTCCTCCTCTTCTTCTTCTTCCTCCTCTTCCTCCTCTTCCTCCTCTTCCTCCTCTTCCTCTTCCTCTTCCTCTTCTTCTTCTTCTTCTTCTTCTTCTTCTTCTTCTTCTTCTTCTTCTTCTTCTTCTTCTTCTTCTTCTTCTTCTGTGTCTGCTTTACACCCTAGAGAGCTTATGCCAGACTGTGTAGACAACATGTGCCTTTTGTGGGGAGATAAAGGAAAGGGGATTGTTAGTCGCTTTGAGACTCCTTAAGATTTAGAAAAGCAGGCTATAAAATCAACTCTTCTTCTACATTTCTGAATTGAGAATAAGGCAGCTTCATGTGTGTCCATGTGTTTAATACATGCTTTTTACATAAAGGGTCCCAGGTTCAGTCTTAGCCATTGGCACAGCCAAGTAAAAAGTAATAGGAAACGTGTGTATAACACTCCTTCTTTGAGAAATTGGACATAATGAGCTAGATGTACCATTGTAGATCAAGAAATAGATACCATCTTGTGGTATTTCTTTCAGAGCTCAAAAGTTCTTGCTAAGAAAGAGCTGCTGTGTGTTCCCCTAATTGGCTGGACATGGTACTTCCTGGAGATTGTTTTCTGCAAAAGGAAATGGGAAGAAGATCGAGACACTGTAATTGCAGGACTGAAACGGTTGTCTGATTATCCAGAATATATGTGGGTAAGTGAGTGTTTGGGCAGCATTTCTGTACTTTTAACAGAGGGGTGCAAGGCATAGTTCTCCCTGGTGAGGGTTCTTTTTTCAATAGCCTAGTTCAGGGTGCTAGAACCTGCGGCTCTTGGCTCTCAGATAAATTAGGACCATAATTCCTGGTCCCATCAGCCTCTGTCAGCATGGCCAATTGGCCATGCTGGTAGGGGCTGATGGGAATTGTAGTTCCTGAACATCTGGAGAGCCGCAGGTTCCCTACCCCTGGTCTAGTTGTAATGAACTGTTACTGGGTTCATGTCTAATATATGGTGGACTGCACAACCTCATTCTACTACAACCCATCACTATGATGGATGAATAGACAAGCTTCTTTAAATCTTAATTTTATGGCATCTGTTAACATGGGCATGGGCAGGAAGCTGTTATTGTAGTGAAAGGAGTGACAAAACACAAGTGCTTGTTGTCCCTTCTGGATGAAGATGCAATCCAGGCTGGGAAGGAATCTCTATTGGTAGGGAAACATTGTCTGCTGCAGGTGGTAGAGGAAGTCTGTTCTTTCCCTCAACTATAGAAGTGTCTCTGTGAAAGAGATTCCCTCATTGGCTTCCTCCTGAGATAGTTCAACAAAGAACCAATCAATCTTTGGACTGTTAATATCCAGCAGTCCTTTCTCTGATGCAGAGGCTTCTAAATCTAGGTGGTGGGTGGGTCATAGCCAGGGGCGGGATGCAGCAGCTTCGCACCACTTCCGCAGAACTGGTTGTTAAAATGGTGCTTGTCAACAACCAGTTGTTAAATTATTTGAATCCCATCACCGGAACCGGTTGTTAAATTATTTGAATCCCACCACTGGTCATAGCAGTTTGCTTAGATCAGTCACGTATGCACTGTGATTTCTTCATTTAAATGGTAACACTGGATGTTTTCCCTTCTTGGTTTTTGTGCCACAGTTTCTCTTGTATTGTGAAGGAACTCGTTTTACAGAGACCAAGCATCGTATCAGTATGGAGGTGGCAGAATCTAAGGGGTTGCCTAAACTGAAATATCATCTGTTACCCAGAACCAAGGGCTTCACTACTGCTGTCCAGTGTCTCAGGGGAACAGGTACTTGTCTATTTCAGTAGGCTTTCTTGCAGGACTATAAATATGATCATTCAGCACAATCTTTATTATTGGTTGTTGGATTTATATATATATAAATCTGTATTGCTTGGTTATGTTGCAATTATTTACAAAATAATCTTAATGCAGTAATTAGTTCCTCTTTTAATTCAGAGAAATTAATAATGCTACTTAGCACTTCACATCTCTCAAGTGTTATGCAAGTATTGCCCAATTAGCACTCCCAGCATTCATGTGAGGTGTGTGTATGTGTTGCGCCACACAGATCAAACTGTTAAATAGGACAGATGGCTGGCTAAACCATATTTACGGGTGATGTGATTTATTATGTCTTGAAAGCTAGTAGCATCAAGGCAACAATGCAGTAGATTTGAAAGCTGGAAGGACCTAGAAAGTTGCATTGTCCTCTCCCCCACTGAAGAAAAATTGATGTTATTTTGTAACAGTCTTCACCTACATTTAGAAGAGCTTGCTAAGCATTTGCTAATCCAAATGGTACAAGGAAAATTCTGGTACCTGGTGAAATCTAGAGGAGACCTTGACAACACATTGAAAAGTGTTGGAGCCAGGTGGGTGGCCCTGGGTTAATAATTGCCTTTGATTCAGTCCCCTTGGGCAAAATAAGAATGAAGCTGCCTTATACTGAACCAGACCCATCGTCCCTCAAGGTCAGTATTTGCCAACACAGACTAGCCGCAGCTCTCCAGGGTCTCAGGTCGAGGTCTGTTACATCACCTCCTACCAGATCCTTTCAACTGGAGATGTTGGGGATTGAATGTGGGACCTTCTGCATGCTAAATAGAGGCTCTGCTGCTGAATCACGACCCTTTCCTAAGGAATATTAGCCAATCCTGCAACTGTTAGATTTAGAATGTATTTCATATATTTAAAGTGCAATATATTCCTTTTGGCAAGTAAAATCTTTGTGTTCCTCCAAGTAACACATTTATTATCCATTCTCTGAAAACTAATTGGTTAGACCAGGGGTCTGCAACCTGTGGCTCTCTAGATGTTCATGGACTACAAATCCCATCAGGTGGGATTTGTAGTTCATGAACATCTGGAGAGCCACAGGTTGCAGACCCCTGGGTTAGACATAATTTTAGTAGGGTTTTTTTAACATCCACTAGTTGCTGCGTGTCTGTAATGGGCAAAGCAGGAACGTGGAAAGATTTTGTTAGCTTAATATACTTTTTTTAAAAAGCTCCCCCAAATGCAACTTGATACTAAGACTGTATAAACCAGTTTGAGAAAAACCTGATTGGTTGCAATCTTGAATACATTGTTCATCAGAGTAACATTTGCTGCAGGTTTGTTTGTCCGAATTGTGGTTTGTTGTTATTGACCACCATTATGTCCGCCAGAATTTTTCATGGTGGACTGATAGTTCACCTTTCTACCTGGACCATGCCTGCCCAGTGGTGAGACAGACAGTGCCCGGTTTGAATGATGGTTCAATCCTGGATTAGAATTTGGGACATTAGAAAAGAAACAAACATGACTTTAGACACAGTATTGTTTGGATTAACAGTGTTTTAAAATTCATTTTTTCAGAGAAAGTAATACTCCTCTATTTGTTAGAGTGGCCAAATTCAGTGAGCACAACAAACTGGAATAAAATGGAAAACTGCCCTGGCACATCTGGAGAGGGAAGGGAAAAATTAATTGTGGTTTAATCATGATGTACTAAATGAAGCCTAATAAACATACTAGCGACTTTTGTCCAACTAATTACAAAGAGAGTGATTGATCCTGAGTCATTTAGTGCAACTTTAACACAGTTTCTATTTTGGCACTGTTGGGTCTGTGGAAGAATTTCTCTGGAGAACTGGAGGGCGCTACCATTCTCTGGTATACTACTCATTTGTATCCAACTTTGTGTTATTTATTATGAAAATAAATGAATCCTGACTGTCTGAAGCTTGAAATAATAGATATGTCTCATTGCTTGGAACAGTTTCAGCAGTGTATGATGTAACATTAAACTTCAGAGGAAATAAGAACCCATCTTTATTAGGAATCCTTTATGGGAAGAAATATGAAGCTGATATGTGTGTCAGGTAAGTCTGTGATGTTGGGTATTGTCATTGTGATAAAAAATGGTGGTAAAGCTCCCAGGATTACTTCCATTCTTTCCACAGAAATGTTAGGACTGCTAGCTTTTTGTTCTACTTTTAGAAGAATCTCATCTTGCATTTGGTATCTGAGTGTAAAGACAATCATATGCAACACAGCACTGCATGAATCCTTCCAAAAAAATACTTTGCTCTGGCAACTGCTTCAGCTTGGTTCCTTATAGGCTTTAAAGTATGTGAGCACCTTTCCGCTGGCTACCCTTGCAAGATAGGCCACCTTGGCCTCACTGGGACTAGATTACCCTTTCAAAACAAACATGACACAGCTTGGGCTTCTGTTCATAAACTCTTTCGTTCAGGCAGTTGACTGCACTCCCTTCAGTCCTGAGCCCATGCACTACAACCTTTTCTGATCTTGCCCTGCTCCCTTTTATCCCTCTCAGGAGGTTCCCTTCTTCCTGAGATTTACCTGCTCCAGCCTCCTAGTGGCTGGCGAGCTGTCTGTTGAGTCCTGCCAGCCTGAGACTGGTACCACCCCACACTCTAAGGCTGCAGAGAACGGCTGATTGCAGCTTGGCTAGGGCTGTGTTGCCTCTCCCCTGTTACCTGGAACTGTAGAGGTCTGCTATTTCTGCTTAGATGCTCCTGCCATTTCTCTGCAGTTCCTCCCAACTTCTGACTTCCTGGGTGTCCCTGCTCCTTTTGGTAAGTCCAGAGGCGGAACTGCTGGTTGTGGGGTTCGCCAGCATCCCTGGGAGGGCATTTATGACAAGGAGGGGGGTGGAACAGGCTACTGGGTTCTGGGAGGCAGCCCTGTCTGTGAACACAGTATGTGTGTGGTGCCCAACAGTGTTTCCATTTTTATGGCTGTTTTTAACATATTTATGAAAAATAGAAAGATACAGACTGATCTTATTACATGAGGAACTCGGAAAGCATACCTTTCCACAGACTGATAATAGCATGAGTTTAAGGTTCTAGAGTCCAGTTGCCTGGGCTTTTTTTATTAGGCCTACTAAAGAGCAAAATGGATTGGTGATTAAACATTTAAAAAAACTGAAAAACTAATTCAAGCAATGTTTTCTGAACTAGGCTGAATGCAATCCTGGCTGAAATTGTTCCTACTTAGGGATGAAGCAGGAGAAGCCAGGCTCTTATGAGTGAGAGCTATATTACTTTAGTTCTGTCTCATTCCCCAGCCACAATACCCAGGTTGCAATACATACATCTGTTGCTCCTTAGTATGTACAAATAACAGGAGTTTCTTCAGTAATGTCCAGCTAATTTAAGATTTGACTGCATTTGTTTGGATCTAGGAGAAGAAACCAGGTGAATATATCCCCACACAATGTACTATATTTTTTGTGCAAAACAAAGACAAACCTCTAGGAATTTATCTTCCTCACTAGCTCCAAAAAGAACAATATATCTGTACTATCGAAATGTTCAGACTATGACTGCTCTCTGGTGGCAGATTTGTTGCGCTGGAGGACAATACAGGATTTTCAATTATACTTATGTCAAACTATTCTAATCTGGAGAACTGGGTTTGATTCCTCACTCCTCCACCTGAGTAGCAGAGACTTATCTGGTGAACCATATGTGTTTCTGCTGGGTGACCTTGGACTACTTGCAGTTCTTCAGAACTCTCTCAGCCCCACCTCCCTCACAAAGTGTCTGTTGTGGGGAGATGAAGGGAAAACTTGTAAGCCACCTTGAGTCTCCTTACAGGAGAAAAGGGTGGGATATAAATCCAAACTCTTCTTCTTCTTTAGGGAGTTCAATGTAGCTAGTTAGAATAATTAGGAGCTAATGCTGTCCATCAAAGGGACGTTAAGTAGTTTGAGCATTGAAGTGTACCTTATAGAGTAGATTTGTTGTTGTTGTTGTGTGCGCCATTTGGACCAATTTTAGATGTTTTGCAAGCCTTCTGTCTAAACAAAAGGCACTCTAGAGAATCACCTTCAGATTTGCATAGCCTGTGGGAAATATTCAACTTAATTAGGAATAAGTGACCTTTTTGCAGGGGTACTGTGGCAAACAGAATCATATAGAGGTTCTTTACATCACTTGACAACCCTAGTTCAGACTGCCATCACAAGATTGGGAATTGGTTGGATGCAAGAAGTTCCTTAATAGGTTATGATTCAGTTCTCTAAAGGCTCCTTTCGAGCTTGGTCAATATTGCTTTGCTTCCTGTACTCTTATTAGGGTTGCTCAATCTCATTATAGTGTCAGATGGTACTTTTGTGTTTTGATTAATAATTCTAGCAGCACAAGAGATCAACTGATTGCCAGTGTATGATGAAGCACATAATTTGTGGCTAAAAAGTAAAGGATGTGGAAATACATGGAAGATGGCTTTATCAGGGGCATATCAACTAAAGATGGTACCCAGGGTGAGCACTACCCAACATTGAGCTGCTCCCCCCCCCTCAAATGGAGTTTGGGGGTGCAGTTCATGGCTGGGCAGCTTTAGACTGTGAGCCCCACATCCAAGGCCTGTAATTTAAAACTGGACTCAGTGAGGCCAGTCCCAGCCTTGAACTTCAGGCTCTGCTCTGGCCAGGTACAGCTTTATTCTGCTGACTCCACCTCTGAAGTTCCACCTCTGAAGCCATGAGGACTTTGGAGGCGGAGCCAGCAGAATAAAGCTGGACCCCGCCAGGCTGAGCCTGCAGTTCAAATCTGCTCTCCACTTGGCTGGATCCAGCTTTAAACTGCAGGCTTTGAGGAGCTTGGAGGCTGGGCACATAATTAAACACTAGACCCAGTCCCAGCGCTGAACTGTGCACACTGCCCCTGAACTCCACAGTTTGATTGTGGGGGGCAGGGCTTCTGGCATGGGGGGCTCTGGGCTGCCAGGCACCTTCCCTCAAGCAGCGCCCAGGATATCTGCCCTACCCTAGATAACGCTAGGGGACTTTATTGGCATTGGGACTACAGAATGAAATGGGGGGGGGATGAAACTTTTGACATTGCTAAAAATTAAATCAGTGTGGCTTCATTGCTAAAGTAAAAAACGAGAAGTTCAGAAAGAGTTCCAGCTTCCTCCTTCAGCATGTTGAATCTGATATCAAGAAATATGGGGAAGGCATTTTGAACATTTATGAAAACATTAATACTTGACGGCACTGAAAAGCGATAAAAGTCTTAAGCACTGCTGGGTTGATTCACTGTATTTGGTCAAAACCCTGCTTTCAGTGGGATATTGACACCTGTGTACTTTTCATGCCTTCTCTTTTTTAAAAAAATGCATGACTTGGAAAGTGTTTTGGAGAGTGAAAAGAAAAGAGATGACTGAATTCCAACAATTGCCACCTGCCCAATTATTATTTATAATAAGAGTTTAGGATTCTGTATCCTGTGTTGCTGCTTCAATGTACATATTCTAATTATTGTTGTTCTAATAAAATCTCTTTGAACAAACTAGGAGGTTTCCTCTTGAAGACATCCCTTTGGATGAGAAGGAAGCAGCAAACTGGCTTCATAAACTTTACCAGGAAAAGGTGAATGGTTTGTTTGTTTTACAGAACAACATATCAAGGGAACTAATTGTCAACAGAAAACAGTGGTTCTAAATACAGGCAATTTAAAAAATGATAATTGAGTGATGACTATGCTTCCCACTTGGAAGGCAGAATGTTTTAATCAATGTCTTAAAAAATGGAATTGTCTACATTTTCTATAACAATCCATACAATGTTATGTAATATCATTCTTTATAGAGAGCAGTATGTATCAAGAAAGTTCAAAATTGATTTTGGAACAATCATATCCTTGAATCTCCCTCAGGGTCCATGTACCCTTGGGGCATTAAGACCTTTTGAGGGCAAATGAGGACATTCAGGATTATTGGCTGTTTATTCTTGCCTCGTTACAGTGGCTTCTGACAACAAGCAAAGGAGTCTCACACTAGGAATCATTTCCCATAATCTAGACTTCTCTCAGGTCCTTTTTTTTTTAAAGAAAAAGTACCACACAGCAAGTAGGAGTAAAGCCTAACATGAAGCAATTGGCTGATAGCTATCAGGCTCTATGGTCTTGCTGAGATCTAGGTTTTTTGTATGTATATATCATAACTACATCTATATAAATAACGTTGCCTTGCTTGGTGTGCTTCACATGCTAGTTCTTTACTTGTTTAGTTACTATAATCCTTTTTACAGCCTCCTGGTGGAGTTCTCTCTTTGAGCTATCCATTTGGCCATAGCATGGGCCCACTTGTTTTTTTGTGGCACCTCCAGCAGGGCTTGGCTATACTGCCCACCATCATTTAAAAAAGGCACCTGTGTTTAGGTGGTCATTTTGCAGTTTGTTTCAAAAAAGCTTTTGAGCAAAAGCTTGTAGAGCTGCGTTTGTCTTGCCTTTTTTGTTGGTACCTTTGGGTTGTTGTTTTTTTTAATAAGCCACTTTGCTCTGCCATGGTAGCCAAGAAAGACAGCAAATAAATATTTTAATAAACAAATGGGAGACATTCTGTGATGGTGATGTGCACTGAGGAAGGGGAGATGATAGTGGGTTGAAGACTAACCACAGCTGCACAGCATTTTATCATAAAAGACTAACATTTTTAGATTCATTATAAATTATTTGGAAATAGTTGAGGACTTACAGGCTTGCAAATCCATATGCTTGATATCTTAGTGTCAATATATAGGATAGGGGGTAGAAAGATAAATTTCATTACTGTCTTCTAAATTACATTGATTCAAAGTATTGTTTCTTCTGCCATGTGGCGGGACACTTGCCGTTTCCTCAACAAGTGTATTAGCCCAACCTCTGGGGTATCACCAAACTAACAAAGGAGGAAAATGTATATTAGCTGTATCAAGAAGTTCAGAAGTTTTTTTATCTTTTGTTGTGAAATGCTGTCACGTTCTAGCAGCAGTCCTGGAAGTAAGTGCCATTAAAATCAATGGGACTGACTTCTTATGGAACTTGTTTAGGAATGGATAAAAGCCAACCTTTCATTAGATTAAAAGACTTGAGGCTTCTTTATCAACCCACCAGCAATTCTTACCTTTAAACTATGCTCTTTCCCCCTCCTTGATGCACCAAGACAAGCAGACATTCATACTGGTTTCTTTGTACACATCACATCAGTTGAAAATGAAATTATGGGAACTAATTACTGTTGTGAATTGTATACGGCTCTTATGTCAATGGGGAAATACTTTGATTACAGCACCACTGTTTTGGGCCTTATGTCCTCCAGTTTCAGCTTCTCAGGAGAACAGTTAGCCTTAGCCTAAAGAACCAAATACTGCTGCTAAGCTATGAGAAGCAAAGTTTTCTTAGCATATAAGGATTGTAGCCATTGATGTTGTACAGCTCAGACATAAAGTTTCATGGGTCCAAAGCCCCCAGATTTCTTTTTCATTTGGGTCCAGGTCCCTCTAAAGTCCAGAGTGATGTAACTTAGGCTTCTTTTGCCACAAGTGCAACCCAGTGCCCTGCTCATCAAAGTGAGATTTCTGGTGGAGAGGACACAGAGTAGCCTTACAGACCTGGGTGTATCACAAGCGCAGACTGTGGCAATAATTGAAAAGGAGAGGTGTGTGTCAGCATCCAGATTCTGAGCCCTCTCTTTGCCATGAGCCCTGTCCTCTGGTGAGATTTTGAGTTGGAGTGACGGTTGTGGGGAGTGTTTGCAGTGGGGATGAGTGGTGGAGAGGCTTTTGTTCTTCCAGTGTAATCAGCAGGAACCATGACAGTACCTAGTTTGGAATGGATCTGAATTAAAATGATTTTTTCCCCAAACACCTGTGGGCTTTCTTCAAAATAAGTATGTTTTAACTACACCCATTCTGATTTGGGCTGGAAGAGATTATCTGTCACTAATCATAACTTCCAATGCAGGCCAGTTGTAAATATACTACCTGACAGCTTTCAGGAGCATAGACATGAGAGAGTGACTTGCTCAAGTCAAAGCCATTCCACAGGGTGGATTAGTGACTTAGGGATGTTAAATTAGCTTACATGAGTACTGTCATATGGGAATTCAGTCTAAAATCACATTCAGCTTTCCAAGAAATAACATATGCTTTTTTGTTATTCATCCACTGGACCACATGTTCCTTTGCTCTGATTTCTGCTGTTGGTATCCTGTCACTGAAAAATTGAAAAATAGTTCAAGATCTATAGATGCAAAAGAAAAAAGTACAAACAATGAATGGGGAAAGGATTGACTTGACTTCAGAGAGAAGTTTGGAGAGGAGACGGCTGAGGGGGGATATGATTGAAGTCTATAAAATTGTGCATGGGGTAGAAAATGTTGACAGAGAGAAATTTTTCTCTCTTTATCACAATACTAGAACCAGGGAGCATTCATTGAAAATGCTGGGGGGAAGAATTAAGACTAATAAAAGGAAACACTTCTTCATGCAGCGTGTGATTGGTGTTTGGAATATGCTGCCACAGGAGGTGGTGATGGCCACTAACCTGGATAGCTTTAAAAGGGGCTTGGACAGATTTATGGAGGAGAAGTCGATTTATGGCTACCAATCTTGATCCTCCTTGATCTGAGATTGCAAATGCCTTAGCAGACCAGGTGCTCGGGAGCAGCAGCCGCAGAAGGCCATTGCTTTCACATCCCGCATGTGAGCTCCCAAAGGCACCTGGTGGGCCACTGCGAGTAGCAGAGAGCTGGACTAGATGGACTCTGGTCTGATCCAGCTGGCTTGTTCTTATGTTCTTATGAGAAGTATAACAGTGTTAAAATCAGGATGCAACAAAAATACTAATCCCTCTTATAGCAACTACTACTACTTTGTCACAAGCATGCCTGTATAATATTATCTGTAAACTTTGAAACCTGTAAAATCTTTTAGGCATTGAGTTACCTGAACACAATCCATGGATTTCTTGATACCTTTCTTCCTTTCTTTCTCCAAGGATGCTTTACAAGAGAAGTATAATCAAGAAGGTATATTTCCTGGTCAGCAGTTCAAACCTCCCAGAAGACCTTGGACTCTCCTAAACTTTCTTTTCTGGGCCACAATTCTCTTGTCTCCTCTTTTCAAATTTGGTTTTGGAATTTTTGCAAGTGGATCACCTCTCCTGATTCTTGCATTCCTGGGCTTTGTTGGAGCAGGTAATAAAACTGAAGAAAAATGTTTATCTCACAAGCAGAAGCTGGGGAATTGCAAGCTGAAATACGTGTATGTGTAAGAGAGTGGCAGCATCCAGTAGTGCAATCATAGACTAATGTTACTAACATTAAAGTTCTGCAGCTTAATTGGGGAGAAAGAAAAATGTTCTCATTACAGAGTGTTCTTATTTATTGTTTGGTTTCTCTGGATTGTAGTTCTTGGTAGATATAACAATTAGCACTTTGAGCAATCTGCTCATGATCTGGATGTATAGATGTGTTAATTTGTTCAAGAGTTACGATTCACTTCATCAAATGCATTTATCTAAGTATGACCCGTTGAAGTACATGCTGGATTAAGTTTTGGTTTAGATTTTTCTTTCCCCATATCCAGGGCCACACTGCAATTTACCATATTAATAAACCATTAATAAACCAATTAATAAACCAACCATATACATTTTATCTTCACTGCAGTTCTGATAAGAGGGTAGTAATTTGCCTAAAGCTCTCAAGTGACTACTGTGGCATCTTCCCTGATCAGATCCAGTACTTCAGCCCACAGCATCATACAGACTTCTTTAGGCATCTTTTTCTTAGAATCTTTGGCCTGCTTTGTGGTGCTCATTTTTAGATCATAATCCAAGACAACTTTAAGCCATAATAAATGTATCAACAATGAGGTGTACTATGCATTTGCATCTTTGAAGTGTTAGCTGATGTAAATCATTCTGTTTTTATTTTCCATTGGGGGACAAATGCCGTCTTTTTTAATTCACCGTGGTGTCTTCTACACCATGTACACTATTGTTTGTACTGTTTATGAATTGGTTGTGAGGGCTGGGGACCGGGGTGGAGCGATTTGCCCAGCTTGTTACTCATTTTCCTCCCATAACCAGCCATGACTACCCTCAATCTTTGGGCAATATTGCTATTTATAGATCTCACTGAGGAACAATAGGAATGCAAAGATGTGCTGAAGCAAGCACAAACGGTCAAAAGAATGTTTTGATTTGGCAGGAGAGAGAAAAGATAGACATTTATTTCTGTTAACGAAGCTTGCTTTTGAGCAATTTCATGATTCAGCAGCATGTGCTGTGATATTTACAGACATCTACTGCTGATAGATCAACATTCTGATTGAAGTAGTGATTACAGTTCTGAATAGGCCCATATTAAGGACATTAAAGAGTATTTCAGTCCTTGGATGCCTCAGGCCCTTGTGACCTGTTGGAATCCTCTGAGATGCTTGATCTCTGTATCATATTTATTTAGGACACTTTTCATCCACTTTTCTCCAAAGTGGCTTACAGTGTATAAAAGACAATCAGATTTCACAGATTCCCAAAATTAAGCCAGTTGCCCAATTATTACTTGCCATTAACAAGCTCACAGGACAAAGCAGGGGCAGCAACCGTGGCCTTGATGGAACAGTCTCTCCCCAGGCAGGCACTCACTCCCATGTATGTGCCAGGCTACAGTTCTGTGCAGCACATGTAGAATCTGAAAGGTCAGAATTCAGTATCCACTTGTACAGCTGCACAGTTGGATCCAATCTGATATGCCTGTGTATCCTTGTACAGATTTTCTGAGCTTTTGGTTTGTATTACACAGTTGATGTGTTGTGGAATAACTCCTGAAATAACTGTGTGATATTTCTTTTTTCTATTTTAAAGCTTCCTTTGGTGTCCGTAGACTGATAGGAGTAACAGAAATAGAAAAAGGCTCCAGCTATGGCAACCAAGAATTCAAGAAAAAGAAATAATTTTACAGATGCACTTCTAAACACATAACAAGACTATGGTATTGAATTAACTTCATTGAAAGAAACTTAGAAAACTTATCTTCTTTTCTTATTAACTTATAACTAATAATACTTGAGCCAAGACTGAAGAAAATGGAAGATTCAAAAGAAGAGGAAGCAGTTGACTACTTATCTGCATAAGGATATCTGTATTCATGGTTTTGGGGAGAAAATGGGCTAAAAAAAACATTTTCTGCTTTGTCGGGGTGGGAGGAAGGAACTGATGGGTGGAGCTATATATGTCATCAGGTAACTGGTTTGTCTTTCAAGAGTTCAACATCTGCTTTGCAAGAAGAGCCACTGAATTTCTTCTTGCTATAACCATTTTTTCCGATACTTAGTAACTTTTTTAATGCATACACTGTAGCAAAATACAATTTCCAGTTAATTTACAATTGTTCCTTGGGAGGAAGCCAACTGAAAACTCGGTAGAATTTTTAGATACCTATTAATTTTCGAAATGAAATGGATAATGACATTTTGTGGGCCAAGCCCTTTATGGATAAGCACATTCTTTAGACCAGACTTGACTAGTATGAATATAGTTTCAATTTTTTTCCATCCCCTTCGTTCTGTCCCAGTAAGAACTGGAACATGCTTGGGTTCAGTCTCCTACATCTTGGACTGTTTTTAAAAGGCATTTGGATTTATGTGACCTGAGCTACTCAATCCCCTAGTCTTGGTGTTTCTTCCAAAGATCCACTCTGCTCAGCTTCTTGCATGGCTTATGATGAAAACATCTTCAACCTGCACTGGGATAGGGAAAATACCTTGTTTTTGAAAATAATAACATATATATATATATGACCTGAGCTATGTGTATGGAATAGTACACATTTGAGTACTATATTTCCAGTGCTGCAATCCTAAACATCCTTACCTGAAATAATTTTCATCGGAAATCCAGTGGAATTGATTTCCAGGTAAATATGTTAAGGTTTGGAGTGTCATTTAACCTATCTAGCACAACATATGAACACCCAAATCAACAGCCACTTCAGTGCTTTTTAAAATCTTTAATATCTGAACTTCTGAAGGTTCAAATTTCTGTTTACTGTGCTACAAATGAGTAAAGTCAGCATGGCTCCTGACTCAAAGTATACTTATAGGAGCCACATGAGAGTGTGTATGTTTAGAAAGGGGCTATTTGTAACTATGTGGCAGTGGCAGATACTTCCAGTACAGGGATAAAATTCTGCTGTCAGCTCCAGACCAGAAAAATCTGTGAATTAAAACTCTAGGAATAGAATTCAGAGCTGAACTAGGCTATTCTTTTCTTTAAGATGTGATATTAATGCACAGTTTCTTATCAAAGAGAAGATTTTAATTGTATAATATCACTGATTTGCTTTTTCTCATATGCCCAAGGATAAATGCGTACTATTTTACTTTACCTAATATATGTTGCATTTTTATACCTGTGTTCATTTAAGAATTCTTGAAATAGGTTGGTTTGCTTGCTACTTCAAGTACTAGAAAAATTATTTGCAGGGATTGCTTATCTTTGCTTTCTCATGTACCTGAATGCTTATGAATTTCTGAATGGAAGGTTTTTGAAGTTATCTTACAAGTAATGATCAGAATAACTGATAGGTGTGCGTGGGAAAGAACGATATGTTGAAAACCGGTTCATGCTGCTGGCTTATCATTCTGGCCTCATAGTTCCTCTTGCTGAAGAGAGATGTTAGATTCCCAACCAAACAGGGTCTTGTCTCTTCAGGGGGGCAAATGCATCAGTAAAAGCTCTGACTGCATGCAGATCTGCCCCACCTGTGTTACTAATTTTCAAAATACTTTTGTTTGTAACTTGTTTGTAGTCAGGAAAAAATGTGTTCTTTGGATCACAGCCCATAGTGTACATCTGTTTTTGCTGCATCATTCTCCCACCAAAAGATTGCACTAGTAGTCCTAGAACAGGCAAACTGTACTGTCTGATATCTGATAAAAACTCCCTGTAGTCTAAGGATGGACAGCTATTATTAACTTCATTAGAAGTTGAAAATGTTCTTGAGGGATGGGCAAATTTCAGCCGTGACTCTGTTTTATAACTTGGGGGATACTTTCTGCTTTTCGCTTTGTTTTTAAACCAGTATCCCCAGCTGCACAAAGATGCCTCTACTTTTCTCTGATTTCTAACCAGGGAACAGGTAGAGTTGCTTTTAAAAATACTTAGTAAATAACTCACTTCTTGGAAAGTTAAAAAACCCACAGATGCTGTACAATTGCTTTCTGAAGATGATGATGAATATGTTTTAATTGCACTCAGTATCAAAAACAAAGCAGGGCTTGTAAAGGAGGAAGACCCCTTATGTGAACAAAGCATTTGTTAGTGGTGAATGGAGCAGGAAATATTAACAGGTTAGTACAGGGGTCTGCAACCTGCGGCTTCCCAGATGTTCATGGTCTACAATTCCCATCAGCCCCTACCAGGATGGCAAATTTGCTGGCAGGGGCTGATGGGATTTGTAGTCCATGAACTTCTGGAGAGCCACAGGTTGCAGACCCCTGGGTTAGTAGGACAGGGTTAATGGTGATTGAGCAGAAAGAGGCTGTAGAAAAGAAGATAGAGCATATAAAATCTTTTAAATGGATGTTTGGTCTCCACTCTGTACAGAACAACTCCTGCTTCAAGTTGAGGGGAGTAATATATGTACATTTTGGGAAGAAAAAGCAGAATAATTTCTTCTGTTTTATTTTCATATCATAACAAATCATTTTGTTTTAAAAGCTAGTAAAGAATACACATTTAATTTGTTTGCAATTCTAGAAAGACATATCAATTTTGAAAACTGAGGTGTACAATATTCCACAATAGAGTACATGACAGCTCATCTTTTTGGCTTGAACTTTGGTTTGTCCCTTCAAATAGGTTTTTGAAATAAATATGCAGAGTGTGTATGAAAGAATATGATTGAAAATAGCAGTAAGTGTGTCTCATAAAAAATATCAAGCGGTTTGGATTGGAACAGTAAGCATAGATTTTATACCTTACACTATTTTCTTCTGGTTTAATAGAACATAGCTTGTATATTTGACTACCAAGCCCTTTGAGAGCAATAATAAACAAATATATCATGAGCTTTCTTTTTTTGTTGTCGTTTTCATTATTCAGTTTTAATCATCATTTGAGCATGACCACGTAGACACTTATTGTAAGTGCATCAAGGGCAAAGGTGTGCCCAGCAGAATTTATTGTAGCAGCTTCCCCCCCTTTAACCCTCCCTCCAACCCTCAAACTAGAGGAGACCAATAGAATATTACAACACCAGTTCTTCTGTTGAAACCAAATGAGATCCCTAGGGTTTTGCCTTAATGAAGCTGCAATTTCATCTAAGTCTTTCCCTGTGCTGATCTACTAGTCTCAGCATGTGGATGCTCTGAAAGTATGACTTAGCTGTATTTTCTGAAACAGATAATATCTGATTCTCCATAGACAGAGCTGAATTAAGTTCTTGTTCATTCTTGTTTGAGAAGTTGGCTAAAACCTTGGAAGGTTTATTGCCAAATTGGAAGCATTCCTGCTTGTAACACTTAACATTCTTTCCCATTTGTAGGTCCCAGGTCATTTTAACTGCTTTGACATAGTCTGCCATATAGCTGCTGATCTCTGATTCTTTTTATGTTCCTCTTCTGATTCTGTTATCTGAATTGATGTGGTCCCCTTAAATTCAGCAGCCTTTTTTAAAAAAGAAAGAAAAACACTTCTGATAAAGACTTAGCAGCATCCCATATAAACAGTCATGTTCAGTTCAGGTGTCAAAGTTAAATACAAACAAATTCCAAAATATCCACAACTGTACTACTTTCATTTTTAATAGTCAAATCTTCTTTATTTGGCTTCAGTGGAGCTTTGGAAGACCCATGAGAACGTAACTGGAGCATGATCAGAATATACCTTGATACTTTAAGACCAAATGGCTATATCTTACCCCATAATTTTGACTCAGTGCTTGGAACAGAAAGGTAGGTTAACTTTGGACTTGTATGATCTATATTTTTAGTCAGGAGTTCCATGGCTTGCTTGACTTTATTTTAAATGTGTAAGGAAATAGTGCAGAGGATATCTTCAAGAATAACGAATCGGTATTCTGTGGATCTTGGTTAACTTATTGACAACATAAGTGCCTAGCTGAGGGTTGCCAGCTCCAGGTTGGAAAATTCATGGAGATTTAGGGATATAGCCAAGAGAGCGTGGGGTTTGGGAAGGGAGAAAGGACATCAGCAGGACAAAAACCATAGAGTCCAACCCTCCCCCCCCTCCCCAAATGGTAATTTCTTCAGGGGAACTGACCTCTGAAGTCTGGAGATCAGTTGCCAGGTTCCACCTGGAGGTTGGCAACCCTAGCCAAAATGGATAACGCCAAAACTCATGCAGTCCATCCAGCATTCTTGGGAAGAATCTCAACATTGGTTGTTCAGCAGCACTTAACTTCTGTTCTGGGAAAAAGTGATCCACTGATGCAATGCTGGCAAAAGACAGAATAAATTTTTCACAGAGTGTTTTAAAGACTCAGTGTTTGGTGGGTACAAGATTTCTTTATACTGCTTATTCTGTAATGTTCAGCAGCTGCAACAACAAACACAAATAAAAACAATGCTGGTAATGACAATTGTACTTTGAACTCCAAAGAATATAATTTCAATAAATACATTTGCTCAGATCTACAATGCTTGCTGGAAGTTGAACGGACGCCCCAGAACAGCTTTTGTCTGCCTTGGTTGAGTGTGTGTGTGTGTGAGTGTGTGTGCGCACATGTGACTATTTCCATTATTCTACCCTTCATAGTTTTAAAGACAAGCAGGACAATGTGTACCTAATAACAAAACTTAGCAGTTGTATGACATTTTTAGGTGTCAATATGCTTCAAGTACATTCTTAGTAATGCTTACAACAACCCTATAAAGTAGAGTTGTAGAGTCATGTCATCTTATTACCATGTTGTATGTCAGTGATGGCGAGCCTTTTTGAGACCAAGTGCCCAAATTGCAACCCCACTTATTTATCGCAAAGTGCCAACACGGCAATTTAACCTGAATACTGAGGTTTTAGTTTAGAAAAAATGGTTGGCTCTGAGGCATGTGTTACTCGGGAGTAAGCTTGGTGGTAGTCGGTGGCTTTGCTTTGAAGCAACCGTGCAACTCTTCGAATCACAACCCTAGGAGGGTTTTTACTCAGAAGCAAGCCCTGTTGCCAGCAACTGAGCTTACTCCCAGGTAAAGGATCGCACTTTAGTTCTTCACATGAAAATCAATGGGGTTTAACAGGGTTACCTACACTGCTTCCCCAAAACTAGGTCTTTGGTTTAATGCTAATAATCGAGCGCAACGGTCCAGGCCAGCCTACATGTGGGGGTGGGGGCGATTCCCCCCCCCCGACGAACTCTGCACGTGCCCACAGACAGGGCTCCGAGTACCACCTCTGGCACCTGTGCCATAGGTTTGCCACCACTGTTGTATATGGTAGCTGAGGCTGAGCAGGATTGGGCTCTTAACAGTGTAGTCCTAAGCAGTGATATACCAGTCTAAACCCATTGACTTAGAACAGTGTTTCCCAAACTTTTTTCACTCATGTATCCCTTCGAAAATCCATTTCCCTAAAATTGTACCCCCATATTATCAAATGCACCACCTAAAATTTTCTTTGCATACACCCAAACACTCTGGCATGCACCCCCGATTGGGAACCACTGACTTAGAAGAATGTAACCTCGTTTAGAGTTGCACTGCATGTCCACTTATTAAGACTGCAGTAGAATTTTTTAAAACTTTAACCAGTTTGCAACTTAACAGTATGATACTATGCAGTTACACTTTTCTAAGCCCGCTGAGTTCAATGGATTTAAGAGAAAAGTAAACTCAGCATAGGATTATGCATCTAAGCTATACCAAGCAGATAACAGAAATGCTTTCCATTCACAATCTAACTGTTTTTTGGGGCTTTCTACTTATGGTGAATAAAAAGGATAAGTAATTCACTTAAACACTGTCATTTTTCCCATTGTTGCTCCACACATATTTGTACTACCTACAAGCTCAAGTTCAGTTTTCTCTGTGGTTAATGCTGTTAAGCAGCTTCAGTCAACATGGTTTCAGGAAAAGTCCAGCCTTATCACAAAGTCAGTAAAACCTTCTTTTACCATAGCTGTTAAATACAAAGATTTTGGAAGAAAAAATAGTCTGTTTTCTGCATACTACCCCCAGCACACCAGCTTGGATCTTTTATTTTAAACCTTCCTCTCATTCACATAAGCATTCAAACAAGTAATCAGACACTGTCTGAAAAGAAACATGGAATGTATGGTCATCTGCTAGTGAAGCTCTGACCTCAGGTAGTCAAACCATTACCATAATTCCCTGTTAAATGTTTTAAGAGATGAAAAAGAGGAATACAGAAAGTCAAATAAAAAAGTCAAATATAAAAAGTGTCCACCACTGCAAGTTTGGGCTGCAAGTTTCCATGGCAGATTTGAAGTTGGATCTCCTAGATCCTAGTTCAGCACTCTAACTTCAACACCATGCTGGCTTTTTTTTTTTTTTTGGTAAATGGACCAGCTACATATATAAATGAGAGATGCAAACAATGTAGCTATTAAGGGGGACACTCAATTCCAATAGAATCCTTGGAGCTGATGTATTGGAATCCAATATTTCATCGATTGAATTTTCTTTAACTAACTAAAGTTCTATAGCTGCAGTATTTGGCTCAGTGGTACACAATATGACGGATAAGCCAGCAAACGACTAGGCAACAACTAATTTGAAGCAAGGAAAAGTATAGATTGTAAAGCCTTGTGACTTTCATCCTTGTGTCCCAAGGATGAACTGCCCAGATTGTGCAAGTACAGCAGGCCTTGCTGAGATAGAGAAAGCAGTGGCAGGGATTGGCTGCCTTGGATCAACGGACTCCTCAGATCAGGAGCCTTTTGTCTTGAGATGCATGTGATTTACCTCAAAATATCTACAAGCTCTCTTCCAGCCAAAAGCTCTAGAAAATACAGAACTGGTGTCTGCACTGAGTCCTACATTGCCTGATACTCACCATCTGCTGGACAAGAAGTTATGCTACAAAGAATTAATAAAATTCTCAGCAACAGAGGAAGGAAATAAAAATACAGTTTTTCAACGTAGTGAGATCTAGCTCTTAAATACTGTTTTCCAGAGGAAATCAGGCCTGTGCTGGTCCCTGGCAAATGAGGAAAGCTGGAAATGAAAAATGTGTATCTTCAGAACTGACTGTATCATTTAGACTCCACTTATAACAAACTGGAAACTTTTTGGTAAAGAAACCCAAAACCATAATTAAAGTTGACAGAGTTGTTCCACCGGGCTTTTGGAGAGTCCAGCTGCTGATGGCCCCCCCCCCTTTTTTAACATCTGTGGACCCTGCTGTCTCTCTTCTTTCCTCTTCTTCCCCCTCTTCCGTTAGGGGATGTTTTAATAGGACACCATCGATATATTGATGTTAGAACGCTGCATTTTTAATTGGCTATTTTAAGCATATAGAGCCAAGTATTTAATGATTGATTTTATTGTGTCTATCTGTTCAGTTTGTTCATCACTCTGGATACCCTTCTCTGGGCGGTTTAGAAATATAAATAATAATAATAATAATAATAATAATAATAATAATAATAATAATAATAATAATAATAATAATAATAATAATAATAATAAAGTTTGCTCATGTTCAAATCCTGTATCACATGCATCTATATTATGGGTGATCAGGAAATATTTTATAGTTTTTAAAAGTAATAATAAATCGAGGGGTTTTTTTAACTGGCTTCTAGGACTTCAGTTCCATTTATGCCCTTCCACCACTAGATGGAGATACTGGGTTTTCTATATTTTGCACAGGCTAATTGAGACTGATTTGCAATTCATTGTTCCACAGGGAATCGTGAACAGTTGCTGGAGTGTATCGTGGGTGTGGTAAAAATAGAAGGCTTCTGGGATCACTTTAGATACGTTTTTTTTAACAGGGCAATCATTTCTGGGTAGGAAAACAATATATGATAACTGGTTGTTGTGGGTTTTCCAGGCTGTGTGGTCGTGATCTGGTAGATCTTGTTCCAAATGAACCAGACCACAGCCACAAAACCCAGAAAACCCACAACAGCCAGTTGAATCCGGCCATGAAAGCCTTCAACAATACAACATATGATAACTTGTGAAATACAAAATGTTTATTTTGTTGAAAACACACTATTTGTAAACACAATGCTCTTGCTTTTTTAGTTCTGGATCAAGCCAAAAAATCCATCTGTTCTAGACTAATATCCTGTGTACCACAGTGGCCAAATAGATGGTTCCAATAAGCCCACAATAAGGACATGATATAGTCATCCCCTTCTGTTGTTCCCAGCAATTGACATTCAGAGGTAAACTACCTCTGAACATATAAGTTCTCTTCAATCACCATAGCTCATAGTTAGTAACAATCCTATCCTTTAAGAATTTGTCTAACCCCCTTTTAAAGCCACAGTATAACCCTCCACAAAGAGCTAGAGTAGTGAAGGGGTTAACATGATAGACTAGGACCTGAAAGACTCATATTTAAATCTCTACTCTGCCATGAAAGCTTTCTGTCAGCCTAGTCTACCTCCTAAAGTTGTGTGAGGACAAAATGGTAGAAGAGAATGTTGTAAATTGCTTTGGGCCCCCATTGGGGAGAAAGGTGGAATAGAAATGAAGCAAACAAATAAACATTTCAAATGACTATTTTTATATCCTCCATCAACATTTAAAAGTTTCCAATTCTAAAATATACCTCTGCCTCCTTACTGGCTACTGGCTGCAAATGTTATGTTCTATATTAGGTTGGAATATGCAGTTTACATAAATTCCAAAGTTGGCAAATGTGTCATTCAGTTTTAAGAGAGGACATCTCTGTTACTTTGAAATGTCACACTTTACACCTGACCAGGAAGAAAAAGATAACAGCTCAAGAAAAATTCTTGACATATGTGCTCAAAGCTTGCAGAGAAAAGTTATGATCATTGTTTTCTTGTGGATAACAAAACACCCTTCTCTCCTGAGAAGGGTGGAGCTAGCTAGTTAATGTTATCAGTGACAGCTGATCATTGGCTATCATCTTTCTAAAAACTGTTGATTGATGGCACGAAATACTGTATCTTTTTTCAAGCCACCTGAATTTGTGATCAACTGCAAGCTGTTGAGCTGACAATATTTCCTGAGGCTGACTCAGAATTGCTAAGAATGCTTTTAACAAAACAACTCATTGTCTGTGCCAGTGATGGCAAACCTCGGAGCCCTCTCTGGGGGCACACAGAGTTTGTCATGTGGGGGGTAGAAAATCAACTCCCCCCACACACATCTAGGCTGACTTGGGCCACTGAGCACGACATGCGCACACCACGGTGAGCAGGGAACTTGGCTGGCAGGCCTGGTGCCTGTGTTCCAGGTGGCTGCTGCCCGGGGGGGGAGGGGGGGTGCAGAGGAGGCAGAGATGCTAGAGAGGCACAGAGCAGTGCACGTGGAACTTGCTGGAGGCTAGAGCAGGCTGGCCCCAGCTCGAGCAGGTGGGGCTGAGGAAGAGGGAGCCAACCGTTTTTTTCTAAACGAAAACCTCAGCATTCAGGTTAAATTGCTGGGTTGGCATTTTGCGATAAATAAGTGGGGGTTGGGTTGCAATTTGGGCACTCGGTCTCAAAAAGGTTCACCATCACTGGTCTATGCTTTCAGTATATACCTGACATATTTGTGCACTGTTCATTCATAAATAAATTCTTGCATGCTAAAGTTGCAGTACTGAGCATTATTACTTAAAACTGAACCCTGGCAAGTATTTGGATGGGAAACCCCAAGGAATAGCAAGGAAATGATGCTGAGGAAGGCAATGGCAACCATCTCTAGCCTTGAAAACTGCACCAGAGGTCGACTTTGATCAGCTGTGACTTGATGGAAAAAATAAAACAATGAAAGCAGTATGCAAACGAAGCAAACTGAAAGAGCTAAAAGGCCCCAGCTCGAGCAGGTGGGGCTGAGGAAGAGGAGCCAACCGCTTTTTTTCTAAACGTAAACCTCAGCATTCACAGGTTAAATTATTGGTTGGCATTTTGGCGACATAAATAAGTGGGGGTTAAGGTAATTTGGGTAATCGGCGTCTCAAAAAGGTTCACCATCACTGGTCTATGCTTTCAGTATATACCTGACATATTTGTGCACTGTTCATTCATAAATAAATTCTTGCATGCTAAAGTTGCAGTACTGAGCATTATTACTTAAAACTGAACCCTGGCAAGTATTTGGATGGGAAACCCCAAGGAATAGCAAGGAAATGATGCTGAGGAAGGCAATGGCAACCATCTCTAGCCTTGAAAACTGCACCAGAGGTCGACTTTGATCAGCTGTGACTTGATGGAAAAAATAAAACAATGAAAGCAGTATGCAAACGAAGCAAACTGAAAGAGCTAAAAGAAGGTAAGGTGTAATCATCCCCGCAGGGTCGTCGCTAAGGAATAGGCGAGACGCGGAGGAGGTTTCATCTGGCGGAGAGCGTCAGCAACAGGAAGCGCGGGATTTCGTGATCCTGACAACTCTGCCCTGTGCTGATCTCTGGCACCTTTATTAGGGTTTCATTGTATGTAAAGGAGGTGGGTAGGAGATGCCGGAGACCGGGACCCTGGAGATCATCATGTGATGCATGATCTCACCTGGCTACGCGGCGGAGGAGCCGTGAAGCCGCCTGAGCCTAATCCTCACCTGGGGGGGGGCAAGACCATTGTCCCTGGCACCGTATTGAGCCAGACAGTTCATGACCCGCGGACTCATAGGGGATGAGGAGGGGGGCGCGGTAAGCAATTTCAGCAAGGTCGTAGGTCCTTGGCGCCCCAACGTTTTACCACGGTGCTGTTGGTCAGCAGTGCATTACTACATCTCCTCCTTTTTTTTACATTTTAGAAAAAGGGGACCCAAAATGCTAAGGGCGATTTAAAGGGATTGTTCCCTCCGGCCGCCTGGTCAAGCTGACCGCTGCTTGTGTAACATAGAACCTTGGCTGCGGGTAAGGGAAATTGAGGGCTTTGCACACGCTACAGGCAATATTAGATATACATTGAACGGGCAAGATCCGGCAACGGTGGCACACAATTAAACCAATGCAGAGCTGTACAATAGCACTCAACCATCCTCCCGCAGCCAGTCTAGAGGGCTGGACTCACCAATGGGGCAAAACATCACAATTTCAGATTAGATAACTTGTAGCTCAATGCGACTTTCATGTGAATCAACTGGGAATTAATAGAAAGATTAAAACAACATATTATGTACATTCTCACAACCTTTGCGATGTAACAATAACAAGTAATCAATAGCCGCACGATTGTTCCAGTCGCTGATTTGTTCCTGCTAAGCTCGAGGCCAGGGCGCCCAGAGCTGTGGAGGTGGAGTTGATGGGCTTCAGAAGTGGGCACAGGCCGCCAGTTGCGTCGTCCCGTCCCGCCGCCAGAGACAGGCCCTGAGAGGCGACGTACGTTTCACAGAGCAACGGTGCGAGCGAGCCGCTGCGCACGGCCCCGTGGTTTCCGGGCAAGAGAAGTCCCGGCATGGCATTGCGCTTTGCACGCGCAACAAACAAAATACCATAACTCAAACAGGGCATACCAAAATTGTTCAACAAACACGGCCAAACCCATACAGGGCCGGATGACAGAACATCCCGGCCGCATAATGTCCAACGTTTTAACCTTTAAGGTTTGACTACTAAAGCTACAGAGCCGCATGGCGTTAGAGTCCATGGTGGGTGGATTTCTCGTTGTTTAGGAGAGCTACTGATAGTCTTTAGCTGGTGTTCAGTGATCTCACTTAGCAAGGTCGCAGGAGTAGCTTGTTCCAACAATTATTCAAGCGGCCGAAAACAGCCGGGAGAGTTCCAAGGGTTAATCTATCAGGAATGTTCCTGGCTGCAATTCCAAGTTTCAGCCAGGGGGGCGGCAGAGAGGGAGAGAGAATGGCGGCTGTAGATGAGGAGCAGGCCACACACAAGGCCAACCTTTGAGAGCCATAGCTGGCCCCAATGGCAGCCTGCTGCGCATCTCCGTAGTAATGGTGTACTGGTTCCAGAGAGAGGTCCTCCCATCTCGCCCAGGCTGGGGGCAATCGGGCCCTCGCACAGGGCGGCGGGTCGGATCTCCAGGGAGGCCCCGCCCATCTCCGGATGGGGCTGGTCTGGCATGGCGGCTGACTCCTGTGGTTGAAGAGAAAAAACGCTTCTATCGCCCCAGGGTTTTGGCGTGCGGCTGGCTGAGTTAATTGCTCTTATGGATGAGATTACCGGAAAGCCCAAGCCCTGGAGTGGGGCGGCAATTTTTGATAGAGAATAGAGAAGAGTACTTTTGATATGGTCTGCTGGATGAGACCTTGATTAGGTCAGTAGGGGAACTACTCCCCTTTCTTTCGCTAGTTTTGGCCAAGCTGTTAGGGCGAGTTGGTCTATCTCGGCCAACGCATCACTTCTGCGTAACATTCAAAGCGCTAAGAGATAAGGCAGGGAATTGCCCGGCTTAGGGAGAAGGGAGAGGTCATATCCAGGTCGGATGTTTGTTTGTAAACAATCCCAATCACCGCCTCTAAGGTGTGGGTTTTGCAAAGCAATCTCTAACAATTCACAATTATAGTCATATTCTACCAGCATCCTAGGAAAGATGTAGAGAAGATGCAAAGAAAACAGTTCCTGGGCTTGAGGTTTGATCATAGGAGCAAATTGAGAGGGTTTGCAAAACCTATCAGATCCTAGATCTAGAGAGGTAAAAAGGCCAGCCCATTGAAAGAGGGAGGGTGCAGAAAGGAAGGCAGGGGGAAGGGACGAAGTCAGCTCTACCTTCCTCCCGTAAGGGGACTTTGGCCGTTTGAGCTCGCTTCACCCTTCACAGCGGAGGCTGTGTAAGATAGGTGTGGCTGAGACTCTTGGCACCGTGACTAGCCAGGAGCCAGCAGAGAATGTGGGACATGAAAATGATTTCGCTTCATATATGTAAACCGCCCCACCAATGTGGCAGTGTAGGCTCAGATGGATCTAAGGAAAAAGGTTCTCAAGGAGAGGTTTGGAAGAAAAAGTTTTGAAGGTTTAAACCAAGATGGAGGCGGCCAGCAGGTCCATCAGGTCCTGGGAACACGACGAAGCCAGGTCCGCGAAGCGGATGTTAATGTGAAGGTTTTCAAGGCATCGGGCACACATAATCAGAAGGAGAAAATTTTTAATTGAAGCACAAGAGCATAGCTTAGAAGCAATGGAAAAATCCTGGCAGGGAAGACTTTAGGGTCTCTTTGAAAGGGGCAAGACATACAGAACATACATAGGCATACAGAGCAATATATAAAGTAAACAAGGAGGATTACAACCTTGATTTGAGATCTTGCTCTCTCTGAGGTACTGACGATTTTAAGGCCACTGGGAGCTTTGAGCCAGGCTTCGCACAGAAGCAGGAGGCTATGAGATCTGGTTTGAACCTTTACAGCTGAGAGGGCCAAGGGGGGCTTCTTCTTCACTTAAGGACTTTTGGCTTAAGGCCATTGTGTGAGCATCTTTCCCTTCCATGCCCTCATTGTCCTGTAGATTGGCTATGGGCATTCTGAGGAGGTGGGTTCAAACGCAGTCCTCTTCCACAGCATTTCTTTCTGTTGCACCAGTGACTGTGGACTCTGCAGAGATTTGAAATGCGTGCCAGCCTCTGGGGCAATTGGCGGAGGCATATGACTTCGAAGTAGAAGGGCTAGCAGACAGGAAGCATAGACGAGAGGGTTTGCGCAACGATTTAGATTTCAATGGAACCCAGATTAATCTCGCGAGATGGCGAGGCAGGGTGTTCAGGTGAACTTTGGCAGTTTCATGGATGTTTGTCCATACTTGATGTGGATGGCTCCTTGGTGCATGGGGTCGATGACCCCTGATGATGCCGAACAACCCCGTTCAGCTGCCGGAAGCTTTTGGCAAGACCAGCCTAATGGTCTCGTGGGGATGGGATCACTATACCGGAGCTGGAGCAGCTAAGATCTCATGGGAGCCTCGGGGAAGGGGTTTGAGTAAAAGCGGATCTTGTCTGGCTGGGGAGATGCCCGGCTGGCCTCCCAGCGGCATTGGGAGCCCGCCCTAGACTTTCCTGGGGGTCTTCGCCCTCTGGGAGAGACCCTCCCTCCCCGCCAGGGTTGTGGCCCCTCGGCAGCCTACACCTCGAAATGTCCCACGGCCGCAATTGAACACTGGCCTCGGCTGCCTCATGGCAGCCGAGAGGGCGGCGACCAGAAGGCTGGCTTGAGGCCAGCATCCATATCCTGGCAAGCTTTGAGCATGTCGCCAGCTCGGGTTCCTTCCCTAGGCCTGTGACGCTTTGGCGGCACTCAGCGAGGCTGCTCTCCTTGGCAAGGGCGCTTTAAGCGAGTTCCGCCCTGGGCCTCCTCGTTGTCAACCTGCCTTCTTGAGGGCCTCCCCCCCCTGAGCCTGTTCAAACTCGCGTAGGGCTCTTTTGGGGTTTTGCCGGATGGTGGAGAACTCTGGGTTGGCTGGCCGGGCATTGGGGACTTTTGATAAATGCCTTATAGGCGACTCCAGAGGCTTTACCGTAGCGTATTCTTCAGGCAGGACAATCTGATCGCTAGTTGGCGTAAAGCATCGAAACCGTGAAGCTGGGCGGTTGTAGGCGCCGGAAAGCGTAAGGTTGCCCTGCTAAGGCATTGCTGGCGGAACTTCGCCTCCCAGATCACAAATTGTGTCGGGCTCAGAGCATGCTGAAGGTGGTCTTCCAGTCGTCCGAACCATTAAGTGACTCGGCGACTGCCTCGAGCATGCTTCTCACATATGGGTTGGTGGACTTATCGCCCGCACCGCTTAGCGGGAGCTCGGTGAGGATATTATAGCTCATGTACTCGACAACCCGCCAACTATGCCATCCTCCCCTCGGTATCTGTGAAGTGGACGGGCAATAATGCAAGCGATATCGGCATCGCTCTTCCTCATTGGTTTCTTCTGCAGATCGCGGGCTACCACGCCTGGCGTAGAGTTTTGAACCCGCGACACGCGGGCGCTTCGGACGGACATGCAGCTGCTTCGAAAATGAAGGCGGAGCAGCAGAGGCCTAAGCCGCTGGAGAGTTTGGAATGGGCTAAGGAGCAAGGGGGGGGCAGAAGGAGGACAGGTATTCAATTTAGGTGGATAGAGAAAAAATTCGGCTGAAATTGAAGGTGAAAGATCGAAGGAGGGCGCCTACAGCAAGGGAGCCATAGGTCTGCAGGCTGATGGCTTACATAACATTGTCTCCACGTCAGTAGCAGCCACATCGGGCCACGCAGGCTCCCCAGCTTAAGAGTGCTCGATGTTTTCCCCAGTCCTTAAGATTCAATGTCCTCTGGGTACCATGGACACTGAGCTCAATCTCAACCAATGTTTGCTTAGAGCTCCCCTTCTCTTAATACGGGACTCCTGCCGTGATTTCTTCGCTAACGCCAGAAGTTCGCTAACGCAGCTTGCTATAAGCCCTGCTTTTTGCAAGCTCCCCATACTCACCGGTGTTCCGGCCGACGGTGAGAGTGTCCTAGGACGCTGCGGTCTCTGGATGTGCCGCATCCAGAGGACAGGCGATGTCGGTAAAACGGTGGTCCCTGGATGCCGCATCCAGCGGACTTCGGTATCGCCCCTTCCCTTGGTATGCACGGTGAGCAGGGTGGAGGTTCTGCGGATTCCCGGTTTCGCACCAGTTGTAGTCATCATCCCCTTAGGGTCGCCGCTGGCGAACAGGCAAGACGCCGGAGGAGGTTTCGATCTGGAGCGGAGAGCCGCCAGCAACAGGAAGCGCCGGGATTTCTCGTGATCCCGACAACTCTGCCCTGTGCTGATCTCTGGCACCTTTATTAGGGTTTCATTGTATGCAAAGCGAGGTGGGTAGGGAGATGAGCTGGAGATCGGGAGACCTGGAGATCTATCAGTGTGATGCATGATCCTCACCTGGCTACGGCGTAAGGAGAGGAGCCGTTAGCCGCCTGAGCCTAATCCTCACCTGGGGGGGCAAGACCATTGTCCCTGCGCTCGCGGCTGGTTTCAGACAGTTCGCGACCCGCGGACTCATAGGGGATGTGAGGAGTGGGGTGGCGCGACTAGCAAGGCCGTAGAGGTCCTGGCGATGCCCCAACGTTCTACCACGGTGCTGCTGGGTCAGCAGTGCATTACTACAGTAAGGCATCAGATACTGAATGGGAATAATGTACAGAAAATGTTGGTTATGAAGTCTTTGAAGATTAAAACTAGAATGTAACTACGGAGCCAGAGCAGACCAGGGAATAAATCATAGAATCTCGTCACATTATATGAGATACAAAGCAGCCATCAATATCCAAGATCTTTAGCCATGCTGATTTTAGATCCACACTTAAAAGGACATAATTGAAGGACTTATCTTAATAAAACACAGAGCTCCAAGTCGACATGATGCAGCTCCTCGTCAGCCAGAAGGGCATGATGAAGCCGATTTTAGATCGCCATTCAGCTAAGGCAAGAGGGTAGAGAAATGGGTTTAGGATGATACCAGTCCCTCTGCCTACTTACTACTTGCCTAACTCATATTCAGAGGCATTAACAGCCCAATTCAGAGAAGGCTCCCTCTTCCTCAGCCCCACCTGCTGGAGCTGGGGCCAGCCTGAAGGAGCTATTCACATGGCACTGTCCTACTCCAGCAGAAATGCCCTCCCCGGGGCACTGGTGGGTGGTCACTGCAACCTCCCAGGATGCCCCAATGCAATGCTGATCACTGCACCAGCACCCCAGTGCTGCCACCGGTCCTGCTGGTGTAGTGGGGGCTCTCCAGAAGCATAGTCAGGGAGAGCTGACATTAATCAGCATCCACCCTGGCATTTCCTCCAGGTATATGGCAGCCCGGACTTTGGACTTATGTCACCATCAGGAGCATACCGCCCATGGGGACATGTAAGGGCAAATGTCCCCAGGTAGCGACCATTTGTTCATGTAGGGGACAACCCCTCCTCCTTCCCCCTGGGGGCCCTCCTTGGCCTTGGGGCTTCGGCTGGGCCCTGTGCGCTGCTCCAAGGTGCAGTGGGATTTCCCAGGCAGAGTCTTTTCAGAGCAGAGTCTTTTCCTGCTGCTGTTGCCACCCGCCTTGCGTGTTTGGCCAAGGGGTTGGGAGGGGGAAAGTCACGCGCTGCTCTCTTGCTCTTCCCTCCCTCCTTCCCTCCCACTCTTCCCAAACGGGTGGCGAGAGACCGCCCCTCGGAAATCCACCACCAAGCTCATAACGGGTCTGTGTCTGCCTGCAACCAGCCCTTCTCATGCCCCCTTCCCCACAGTGGTCAGGCAGATGCAGCAGCCTACTGACCTGGATGACACCTTGGGGGGAACTGCCTATGTGCCCCCCTTGCCACTGGCCCAAGTAGAAGGCCGCTCGGGGGAGCAATAGTGGCCCTTCTCCCTCCATGGCCCCCGGTGGCAGGGTCCTCCAGGGGCCCCTCACCCGCCTGTCCCCCCAACCCTGGGACTGCCCCAGCAAGCAGATGGCTGCGGCCACCTCAGCCAGGTGCCCCAGCAGCAGTCCCCCTGGTGAGCTGGCGACGGAAGCAGCAGGTAGAGCCATGGCTGGCAGCAGCCCCCGGCCCCTACCTGCCCCTTCCCCTGGCTGCGGGTGGCCTATTTTGTGTCGATACGCCACTGACCACCTTCCTTTGGTTGGCATAAACCCATTGAGACCAATGGAAGGCTTTTGGGTGGCAGGGAGATTTTGCTTTGTATTTTGCCTCCCTGTGCCACCAAAGAGCCCTCCTGACTGGCAGAGCAGCCCCAGTCGCCAAAGGCTTTGAATTGGTCAGGAAATCTCTGAAAAGCCCTGACCTGGATAACCCAGATTAACCCTGATCGATCTTGGAAGCTAAGCAGGGTTGGCCCTAATTAGTATTTGAATATCCAGGGTAGCTAAGATAAGCAATGGCAAACCGTACCAGTCTTTTGCCTTGAAAACGCTATGAGGTTGCTGTAAGCCATTGACGGTCCTTTCTACCACCTAACCTAAACCTAGGAGACAACACCATGGAAGACTTTGGCTTCTATGCCCTGTTTGTTAGCCCTTCGGGGCAACTGGTTGGCCACTACATGAAACAGGATACGGGAGTAGATGGACTACTGGTTAGCTGCAGCACAGCACTTCTCATATGTTCTTTCGTACCAGTGTTTTTCCAGATGGTAGGACCTCTTCTCCTGTTCTTCAGGGATTTTTTTTCTCTGAAAGGTGCAGCAATATGTTAGCTTCCAGAGGGTAAGGGAAACATAATAATGAGTTTGTATTGGTTTTATGTTATGATTTCATCCATAATTTAGCCTAAAGGCCAGGGTCACTGTCATCACAGATCAATGGACAGGCTTATGCTAAAATGTTCCTTGGCAGCATTAGAATATCTACATCCACTATTTCTCATCTAGTCCTTTCCCCTATCAGTTCTCTCTTTCTTTCACAAATGGACATTATATGCCTATATCATTCATTTTACTTTTCAGATACAAAATTTGTTGTTTTACCTCTACTGATCTGAGTGTTTTGCCAAGGAACTGCTCACCTGAGGAAGGTTGAGACACCACATTTTGCACAGGGCTTTGTGCAATCCCTTTCTTTGGGATTGAACTGGGAATTTTATCACTGCTAAAAAGCTTTTAAAAAGCTAATAGTTTCCTATAACCTCAGGCCATATTTGGGAAGCTTTTTCTTGAAGAAGTTTTCCAGAGAGGGTTTGTTAAGGAAGCCACAGCCCACAATGGTTTTGATGTTTTTAGTACAGGTAGCCAGATTTTGTTGTTTTTAGATTCTCTCTTTTTTTGAAACTGTTCCAGTGTTTGTGGATTTCAACGGCTCCCCTGTGGAGTCTGACATAACTCTTACTACAGGAAGTATGGAATCTTGGAGAGGATGACGCAGTCAAAGAAATAGACAGACTGTATCGTGTCAACTCAAAGATCGCGCGAGACAGAAAATTACCGAGAGACATAATTATAAATTGTGTTCGGAAAAGTCTTAGGGACGAGATCTTGAGGTACCACGCCGCATCCAGACTCCAACTAGAAGGCACAAACCTGATTATTCTCAAAGAAATTCCCACAATAATCAGGAAGAAGAGAAAAGACTACAAAGAACTGGCTGATACCCTACGTCTAAACAATATTAGATTTAGGTGGAATACACCAGAAGGCCTCTCATTCCAACTGGACTCCAAATATTTTAACATCAATTCAGTGATGAAAGCACAGGACTTCATGACTAGGAATACGAAAAACCTGAGATCCGCAGACAACCAGGGGGTAAGACTGCCACATAATGGCAAACTGTAAAATCATCAGCTGGAACGTAAATGGTTTAAACAATCCTATTAAGAGAAAAAAGGTCTTCAGCCAGCTTTGCAAAGATAGATTTGATATTATTTGTTTACAGGAGACACACATCAACAAAGAAAATGTAAAATACTTACAAAATCGAAAGTTGGGATCACTCTCCCATTCATGTCTACCCAAAAAAAAAAAGAGAGGGTTAGCGCTGTATATTAGAGAAACACTAAAACCGAAAGAAATATATTCAGATATTGAAGCCAGATGTCTAATTAATGAGATAACTTGGAACAATGAAAAAATAATGATAGTGGCGATTTACGCCCCAAACAATAATAAAGCCCAATTTTATACCAAATTGTACAACCAACTAATCCAACTACATCCACAAAAATGGATAGTACTTGGGGACATGAATGGGATAGTAGATCCTGACAAGGATAAGAAATCAACAAAAGGTAAATGTAAGAAACACAAACTGGCTGGAGACAACAAATTGCCTAAAGCTTTCTTTAAAATAATTAAGAACTTGGAGTTGATTGATGTGTGGAGGGAAAAAGCGGGTACGTCATTAGAGTATACTTTCTTTTCAGGTAGGCATGGCACCCACTCTAGGATAGACATGATATGGGCACCCAGATCTTTGAGCTCCCTAACAAAAAAGATAATAATACAAAATAGAATCCTATCGGATCATAGCCCGATTACCTGGGAGATCGGACAATACAAGAGAAAAATAAATTGGAACATCAAAGACTGGGTGCTCAGAAATAACAAATGTAAAGACAAGATAAAGAAAGACCTGACACAGTTTTGGGAAATCAATGCACACTCAATTAGTAATAACGGAATGATATGGGATGCCCACAAGGCAGTGATAAGGGGGTGTTTACTAAGTGAAGAGATTAATTTGAAAAAACAAAAGGGTGAGAAAAAGAAAACCCTGGAAAGAGAATTATATAATCTTGAAAAGGAATTAGAAAAAAGGGGAGACAACAAAAAAATACAGAGAAAAATTAGACTATGTAAAGACCAACTAAATTTATTAATCACAGATGAAATTACGAAAGCAGAAATATACATGAGACAAAAATATTATTCCCAAGGGAATAAGCCTGGAAGATGGTTGGCGATGAAACTCAAAAAAAGGCAAGAAAGAAACATAATTTCACAGATTTCCAACCACTCGCAGGCAATAACAGAGTCAGATAAAATCAAAGAAATAATTAGGAATTACTACACCCAATTGTATAAAAAAGAAAATATTGATCAAGAAGAAATAAAAAATTACTTATCGAATCATCCACCATTTGAAATCTCCCAGGAAGACCGAAACACACTAAACAGGGATATATCCCAAGATGAAATTAGGAAAATAATAAAACAACTGAAAAACAAAACCCCAGGCCCAGACGGGATCACTGCTCTGTATTATAAAAACTATGTAGATGAATTGATAGACCCATTAACACAATTACTAAATGAAGTTTTTGAAGGAAAAACAATCCCTGATTCCTGGAAGCAAGCAGTGATCTCCTTGATACCTAAACCGACAACAGGAATACCGGAAGCTAAAGACTTCCGACCGATTTCTTTATTAAATATTGATTATAAAATATACACCTCAATTCTGGCAAACAGACTAAAACACATACTAAATAATTACATCACAGAAGACCAAACAGGCTTCTTACCAGGAAGAACAACAGCCAGGAACGTCAGAACGGTAATAAATATCATAGAAATGCTAAATTTAATACCGCACCCTCCATCAGCTATAATATGTTTAGACGCTGAAAAGGCCTTTGATAGAGTAGACTGGGGCTTCCTCTTAACATCGTTAAAACACTCAGGGATAACAGGAAACTATCTTAAGGGAGTAACAAATATATATTCCTCACAATCGGCCCAATTAAAAATAAATAATGAATTATCAGATAAATTTATGATTGAAGAGAGGAACGAGACAAGGATGTCCCTTATCCCCTTATTATTTATTATTTCTTTAGAACCCCTACTGAAGGCGATCACCAATGACAAAGGATAGAAAGGAATTAAATACAAAGGAAGACAGTATATAATTAGAAGCTTACGCTTGAGCGATTTAGCTTGCTTTGTTGAAGATCCACTACACAAAATTACTCATTTAATAGACGTGATTACAGATTACGGAAGAGTAGCAGGTCTTAAAATAAATAACTCAAAGACAAAAATCCTAACAAATAATTTAAATGAAAGGGAGAAACAAGAATTGGGAAAATTAACAAATTTTACTATAGCAAAAAAATTAAAATACTTAGGAATAATAATTGAAAATAATAATAAAAATTTAATTACGAACAATTATAACACAACCTGGCAAGAAATAAAGGGAAAATTAAACAACTGGGGGAAAATGAACATCTCCCTATATGGGAAAATATCAATCATTAAGATGTCGGTCCTACCAAGAATGATGTATTTATTTCAGAATCTACCTTTAATTACAAACATGAAACTTTTCAAAACATGGGAATCAGACATTAGCAAATTTTTATGGGGGGGGAAAAAACCCAGAGTCAAATTTAAATATTTAATAGATCACAAATATAGAGGAGGTTATGGCCTACCTGACTTAGCTTTATACCATGACGCTGCGGCCCTAAAATGGGTCAAGAGTTGGATAAATTTAAAAGATTACGACTTGCTGAATATAGAAAGCTTTAACAACCAAAAAGGATGGCACCATTACCTATGGCCACTACACAAAGAGAATAAAGCGGGAGACAGAATCTTTAAAGAACATATAGTGAAAAACGCCTTACTTAAGATCTGGCAAAAATACAAAAATATTTTTTACACTAAAATACCAAGTTGGCTATCACGTATGGAAGGTTTAAGGATCCGAGATAAAAATAATGATAAAGACTGGTTGACATACCAAGACATAACTTATAGGAACCAGAACAACCTGATAATTAAACCAAGGAACCTGGTCCAGATAGTTGGACAACCCTGCCAATGGTTCACATATTTACAATTACAAAACTGTTGGGATTACGATACAAAAAATTGGGGTATTAACCCAAATCATACAGAGCTAGATAAAATTTTAATAGGAGATGACACTAAAATGATTAGTAAAATCTATCAACACCTTCTCCAACAAAAAACGGAAAGGGAAGTCATTAAACCCAACATGATTAAATGGGCAGAAAACATAAACAAACCAATGCTTAGACCAGTGGCAGAAATATTGGATTAACATTTATAAGCACACTGGCAGTCCACCAAGACACGTTTTGAGAATTATTCTGCGAGCTAACAACCCTATTACATTATCTAAAATTGGCATACTCACCAATGTGCTGGAAATGCTTGAGTGAGACATGCCATCTATGGTGGTCATGTCCTAAAATACAAAATTATTGGCTGTTAATACATTTAGAAATAGAAAAAATTATTGAGAAACGGTTTAGAAAAAATCCATTAACCTACCTCCTGAGCCCAAGTATGGCGGATGAAATCTTTTTGAAAAATCAGCTATATTTACTGTCTCATTTGATTATAGCAGCCCGCTTAGTCTTGGCAAAACAATGGAAAATGGAACTTATTCCGGAAAAAGAAGAATGGAAGAACAAGGTCCAGCAAATGTTCATATTGGACAAAAGGTTTCACCAAATTGAACTATTACCTGCAGAAAGATATGTGGAAAACTGGAGGCTTTGGATTAACTATCAAGAAAAAGAAGCCGAAGCGAACTTCTTACCAATTGATTATTGAACGATTCATTATGTATATAGAGTTAATATGGATTAAGATTTAGTTTTGATTATTTGGTTTTGTTATTGTTTTCCCCCTAAAATACTTAATTATCGAGAATATATCGTATTAAGTATTAAACAAGGAATACTTATAAGGATAAGTCTAGTATTAATTAACAAATAATAAGGGGAGATCTAGAACAATTTGCACTACTAGTTAAAAATAGGAGATGTATTAATTATATATCTATTGCATGGGAACCAAAATATAAACTGGAGGATATGAAATCCTAAGAAACAGCTAGAGATATCGCTGTATAGAACTAGGATAGCTAATTGAGACTGAAGGAGAAGTCCACCCTTTCTTTCCTTCTCTCTTTCCTTTCTTTTGTTTTTTAAGGCTAATACAAACAAACAAACAAATAATCAAATTCAGACGGATGATGATGACAAGTTGAATAACGAAATAATTGTTTGCTGTCTTAAATACTGTAATTTCTAGATCTTTATCCTCTTTAACCTCCTGAATTCTTTTTCTAACATTTTAACTCTTAAATTTCATATGGCGCGATATAGAAATGATGTTACCTATGTGGTTGTTTAAACATTGTCTTTTTTGTTTTAATCAATAAAGATACTTTATACAAAAAAGAGTTTCTGACTCTTATCAAGAGTTTCTGTGTCTTCAGATACGATCCTATGTCCAATTTGGTTTAGAGCATTTTCAGCTACTGCTGGTTTCTCAAGTAGGATTAGTCAGCAGTGCCTTTCATGTTCTTTCATGCAGATGCGGGCAAAATGTTATGAGCTAAAACTACCAGACCATGGCCACACACTCTAGAAAATCCACAACAGCTAGTTGATTCCAGCCGTGAAAGCCTTCAACAAATCAGAGAACCATATTTCCTGAGGTTCATTTTAAAATGTGAATGCAACACCACTAAGAAAATGCAATAGAATGCTTAAACTCAAAAAGCTTGTTTTTAGTTTATATACACTCAACAAAAACCAGTCAACTGGGGAAAGGTGGGTTGCAAAACTCACCAGCAGTAAGCTTTGGTTGAGGCCTTTGGCGTCAGAATGTGGTAGTTGACTACCAGGGTAGAAGTACTAATTGAAGTTAAGACTTTAAAATTAACAGAGGGCGGGGGGTGTACCTCACCCTGAACTTATATTGTTTGTGGTTTAATTTATGCTATTATGTTTTGATGATGTAGTTATTTTTTCTTTTTTAAGGATAATACGAAAGGTATATTAGATACCTTATGATGTGGATACTACTGTTTTCATTTACTTATTTTGATTAAAGTGCATGCACTATATTACTGTAAGGAACTTGTAAATATTTGTATTTTTAATTGCAATAAAATTTTAAATAAAAAAAAGAATGTGGTGATGTCATTTCAGGCATGTACGGGAAGTGATGTTATCACAACACCAACAAATGTGGGAACAGTTTACTATTTGGGCAAAACTCTATGATAGAAGCCATTTTTACCATAGGGTTTTGCCCAAATACCACAGCATCCTCATGGTCATCAGTGATGTGATGATGTAACTTCTGGTGCATGCCGGAAATGATGTCACCCATGTTCTGGCACCGGAGGCCTTGGCCTAAGTATATGGCTGGTGAGTCCCCCTTCTGGCTGGCTCAATGGTACCAAATGGGGCGGGGCACCAAAGTGGGAGATATCCCACTGCCAGCAGGGATTTAGCAACCTAGTTTCCTCCCTACCAATTATAAGTAAAATTAATCTAATTAATAGTCTCTTTCAGTTATTCAATACTTTGTAAACAACTGCACGCTGTAAAAGTATCTGTAATTTGATTATTATGGGTTCTACTGAACCATTTTGGTTTGTGTCTCATATATTTCTGACTGATTGTTTATATTATGGAG
This sequence comes from Sphaerodactylus townsendi, assembly GCF_021028975.2. Lineage (NCBI taxonomy): Eukaryota > Metazoa > Chordata > Lepidosauria > Squamata > Sphaerodactylidae > Sphaerodactylus > Sphaerodactylus townsendi. Next base: position 71,561,114 of record NC_059428.1, read on the forward strand.
ATGCAAGGACCCTTGGTCTTGTTGACATAGACAGGATTTTGCTTAGTGCTGCTGTCCCTCATCTTGCCCATCTCAGTCCCCTTCTTCGCCCTCATCTTACTCACATGTGGTTTTCTAAGGTGCTGCTGAACTCGAATCTAAATGATCTTCCAAAGGCACCTGTTCTCTAGTACAAACACTGCAACTACTCAGGTTACCTCCAAGCCAGGTGTTTAGTTTGGCTTGGGTCCCCCCTGAGAGGTGTGAGGTGTTTGGCTACCTTTTCGCTATCGTTGTGTAGTGTTTGGCTACCTTGGCTTTCCTAGCTTTGTTGCCATCTTTCCAAAACTGACTTTAGTATGATGTTTTTGGAAAGATCAGAGCAAAGCTGGGGTGCATGGTGTGTAGATAAGAAAGTCTGGCTCTTTCCTTGTCCCTCCCACACTGGGACCATTTTGTCTGTGGAAGTCATTTCATCCTCCCCCACACCACCAGACAGCTTTATCACACAAACATCCACTTAAAAATTGACTCGGTCACTATAGGAAATCTGCCAAATACAGTCTCATGGATGCCTCTAATCCTACTTTTCGATATGCACAATAGGCCACAAAATTTTGCTGCTAACCAGCTATGAATTCTGGGAGAAAAAACTACACACACAATCAATATGAAACAAATCCTACTGCCTAGGGGCTTCAGTCAACCATTACCCCGATATCTATTTATTTAGCTTATGTTTAGAAACTCCTTTATTATATATGCTCCAGAAATTAAATCTTCCTTGTAATTAAACAAAAAGTGATGACTATCCAGTTTTTTTCCATCAGTGATCATGAAATTGCAAAGAAATACTTCAAAGTATGAATAAAATGCAAGAGGGTGCTCAATGAAAATCCTCAAGGATTAATAAAATAACTTTTTTCCAAGAGCAATGAAACCAGACATTAAGTCCAAAGCAAGTGTGATCTGATGGACTAGCAGGAGTGTTTGTACAGTATGGGACAAGGTTAGCTTCACTATACACCCACCAAAGTTGGTTCCATGAATCGTCAAAAGACTCTTTTTATTTTTTACAGAAATAATAAATACATATATCCCGGATAATAATCCTTTTAAATTAATAATGTTGTATTTATGGAACATAATGTAATTTCTGTGTTGTAAAACAGCAAGATATAGTGCAAAACTTATACAAATACTTCCATAAGGTTGCATGTGCTGCTTTAGTTGAGATAGGTGAAATGTGTTAAAAATAACTGCTAGAGGAAGAAAGAAGATGACTGGTCTTGATCAGTGAACGATCCCCCAGTTTCCTGATGGGAGATAACCTTTGACAGCGTTTTTCTGATAGCTTCCCACCTATTCTTCCTCTGCACTCGCCTGTTGTTTCCACTGGCCGTACTCCCCTTTAAGGAGTTCTTTAAATCGGAGGCCACGAGCCGTGGCGCCACCCTCCCCTTTAACTGTCGCGTCTTCATTTGCCGGAAGCGGTAATGCTAGTCTAGTGATACAGGAAGCGAATGAGCAAGGGACTCTTTTCCATCCGTAGGGGTAGCGCGTGAGGGGACAGTTGGGGTTTGGGAGAGGGGTGGGGAAACGCAAGGCTTTCCCATTTCGTGTGAGAAGCGGGGGGGGGGGAGAGGTGTGGTGCGGTGTGGGCAAGTCCATGGCGCGCAGCAGGAAGGGGAGCCCAAGGAGCCGGGGCTGAGTGCCCTGCCCGCCCATGGAACCCGCCCTAGCGGCGGCCACTGAAGAAGTGGTGGGGTCGGAAAGAGAGGAGGCGCCGCCGGTCGTTTACACCATGGAGAACAAGCCCATCGTGACCTGTGAGTGGCTGCAGAGCGGAGGGGACGGGGAGGCGGGGGGGGGGGTCTGCGCTGCGGCGGGGGGGCCCGTGACCTGACCCTCCTCATTGTCCCCATAGAGGAGCGCATAGTGCCCTGCAGAGGGTACCTCCGCGGCACCTCCGCGAAAGGCAGTGGGAAGGGCTGTGTGCGGGTCCCCTTGCGGCTCTCCCCGGGCCATACCCAGCCTTGGTCCAAGGAGTGTGGCTTGGAGCGGGGGGTTGCGGCTCAGTTGCCACGCGGGGAGACCCGGCGCCGCCGCCACCGCCGCCCTCCCAGACGCCCTCGGGCAGGCGGCTGCCTTCTGACTTTGTTTTTCTCTTCTGTAGATTGGGAATGAACGCGAGTTGTTTGCTTTGCAGAAACATCCCGGGTCGCCTGAAATGGACTCTGGTATCTGGCGGTTGCACGTGTCTGTCTCACAGCGTGTGCCTTCCGTTGAATGAGGGCATTTGCCAGTTGTGGGATACATGTCTGTTAGTGCCTCCTTCTTTATCCCTGCAGATTTGCTTTTCCTCAGCTTTTTGTGTCTTAGGGCAGAGGCGGACTTTGAGGCCGGGTGTATCAGGGTGCGAGGCAAAGCCTGCTGACCTCATCGCTGGGGTGTCTTCAGGAGGCAGAGTCAAATATAGCCAGTCTTCTGGCGTGTGGAGCAAAATTCTAGACTCACCTCCCCTGCTGGTTGGTTTGTTTGCCCTCAAAAAGTAGGACAAAACCAGAAATTTGTTCTCTTTTTCTGTCTGGTAAGATGTGTGAAGTTGTCCTATCTTGTGCTGAATATAAGCACATGCATAATAAAAAGTAACTTTCTCTGTTGACTTCTAGCTTTCAGGATATAAATAAAATTACTAAGCTATTGTAAGGATACATAAGGAGTTGTTGCTTTGTCAGTTTTAGGGGATATACATCAAAACAAGCAATAGTTTAAAGTTTGGTTATGTCACTGTGTTATTGTCTTACACCTTTTGTAAGACATAAATAATACCATTCCATCATCCAAAAGATTGACAAAATTATGATCCATATTGTTAAGAAGTCCAGGGTACTATAATGGATATATTATTTACTGGGCATACTGAGAGGGAGGGCAAATTAGGGTGCAGGTTAGTTCATTGGCTGATACGAAGAAGAGGTACAGATCACCCTAAGAAGAGGTACAGGCTTTGAATCCATTGACTTCAATGGGTTTGCTTAAGATGACACACGTTTTTGTGGCATACTGATGAATCTTTTCTAGCACTTGTAATGCTAAAATTATAGTGGCTGTTTTCTTTCATGCCATCAGATTATCATCAGTGTCTTGAAAATGAACTGGTGGGTTGATTCTCCAGTCTGATTATTATTAAGAAAAACATGTCACTTATAGCTAATTTAGTTCTATTAAAGTTGATGGAACTGAACTGACTGAAAATATACTTGCAGTTGTAAAGCATCTTAAGTTATTTAGGGCATTGGACATACCAATTCTTATCAATTGTTACAAGGACGCTGAAAGGCAGGCATTATCCTAATATTGTGAATGAATTTATTTGTATGTAGCCATAGTAGGCCATTACAAACACATCAACAGTTATCTCAATTTATTATGATTATACTTAATACATTAAAATATATAATACTGGTTAAAATTAGGTAAAATATACAACAATATGCCAATAAAACATATTGATCAATAGTATCACTCTAAAAACTGCTCTCTTAGCAACATTGGACCTAATTTCCTTTGCTGCCGGAGCATACAGAGGCATTCTATGAAAAGTGTACTCATCAGAATCTGATAACAAAAATATTGGGTTCTCAGCATTGGAGTGGTTATTTAAACCAGAAACCCTCAGCAAGAAATTCAGTCCTGGATTCCACATACAATAGTCAATCAAATATATAATGGAGTAAGTCCTCCAGTGTTGAGATCTAAAGATACAAAAGCGTCAGTCCTTTGGCGTTTGACAATAGTGTCTGGCCAGTACAGCCATTGGTGTAAAGTGTAAAGAAGCAAAGTTCTCTAAGATTTTGATTTGAAATATTGACTAAGTGGGAAGCTCTGAGATTATCATTTTTTAGTAATTTAAACCATGGAGCAGTTGTAGATTTCAAAATTAGTGATCTATCCATCAAGGTGTCAAATTCATATTCCCAGTCTCTAAATTGGGAATTGTCTGCTGATGACTGTAGAAAGTCATCTGGGTTGAGTATTGGAAATCTATTATTAAGGAAATCAAAGTGTGTTTGATCATTGGATAGCATAAGATTAAATTATTGATTGCTAAATGATTGTAGTCTAGCTGTTCTGGCTTTTTATCCCTATAGTTTTTAGAACAGGCCTGAATCGTGTAGTTTGGGGCTGTGTTGCACATGCTGAGGCAGACAGGCTTTACTTGGAAGGTGTATAGTTAAGGCATTTGAACCCAGAGTCCCCCTAACTGAAGTTGCTTCACCTGCTCTTTATATCATGCTTTTAGCTTAAACAGGTTGTAAATTTAGCCATCAGTAGCAAATAAGGTGACAGCCCTGCTTGAATCGGAGACTCAGTTTTCAGTTGTTACATAAAGTTTGGAATGTTCCTGCTAAAGATTTGTCCATATCCATTATCTCGTTGAGTTATGGGTCACCTCTTCATAACTTCAGAATTCTCACACTTAAAAAACAACAAGAAATTCTTGTTTTTCATTTCTAGCTTTCTGTGATAAAAATCAGTAAAGTTGATCTTGTTTCAATCCCTGCTAGTTTAATGCTGCATTGTGAACCTTTGCAAGCATTCCTGTTATTTTAAAAAGGTGATAAATATTTCAGTTCTTGTGTGCCGCAAATATTTTTGATGCAGCCTCAATTAAATGAGCGCTGCAAAGCCTTTAAGGATGTTTTACTTAAATGGACAGGGACATAGCTCTAGAACTGACAGTAGCTTCCTGGAACAGCAGGGTACTTTTCAAGTCTTCCCATGTTTTAACTGTTGGCACTAGGGCATGTGATTCATCTTGCAAGAATGTCAATTGTTGGCAAGAAAGGGTACTCAAATATGGCATCCAAAATTTTCATCTTTCTAAAGTGCCAGCATAATTATAGTCAAATAGGGTTGGAAAGAAGAAGTGAAAATAAGGTTGGAGAAAATACTGGTATATGTTTGAGTCCTGTTGTAACTTTCTGTTTAAACAGGCATAGTTTTACTTAGATCTGCAAATAAACAAGCAAAGATATCACTGTAAGCATTTGCAATTGAATAAGGATAAATCTGAATGACTGAAAATGAAGGAAAGTTTAAACTGGATGGAGTAAATTAAACATAATTGGCAGATTAATCGTTAGCTGAGAATTAGCAGTGCCTCATGAAAGACACCAATAAACATGTGATAACTTTCTGGAACATCAAAATATTGTCACAGGGTTTTTTTCACGTCCACATATGCTATGGACTTCCCCTAACATAAGCTTCCATAGCTTTGACGTAGGAGGCTTGTATATAGAAAGGAAGGGCCTGAGTCTTGCTACAGAACCAATGTTTCTGTATAAAGTAAGTGGGTATTGGTGATTGTGATGACAATATCATTTTACAAGGGGAATGAATGGAAGAGTACATGGCAAGCAAGAACAGAAAGTACTATAGTAGATCACAGTAGAAAAACTATGATCTGGCAGTTCCTTTGGATGTAGCACAGAACAGGGAGATATGTATTTGTTTCCTATTCCAAGTAGGAGTTGATGAGACCCTGAAAGGCAGGGTACTTTTTGGTGGTTCTGTTGGCAACACATTTTTAGAAAAGTGAGAAGTACTGAGACTAGATTCCAAGTATCTATAGAAGGTTAGTTCTATAGCCAATCAGTCTGGCACTAAGGACACATGACCTTTCTCAACTAATGGTCTTACTCATGTCCCAGAATCTTTTGGCCTGGCTCTCTTCATTACCTCCACCACAATACTCAGAAATGTACTTGCCAGCCTTTGGCCTCTGCATGGCTTGTGTCAGAGTAATAACAAAAGCAGTTTTCCCAGTCAGTTCAGCTGTGTGCTGGGTTGTTACTTTTCCTTCCTCCTCATGGATTTTGTTTTTTAAAGAAGTTCTGGGAAGGGAAAAGTCATTTCTATTCTGCATGTCCCAGTCAAAGTCCCCTTTTATTCCATTGAATCTGTTTACCTGGTGGGTCTCTAGGATCCATATGAAGATTTGCCTTCTGGAGGAGGTGCTGATGTCACTAAGACAGTACTCATTCAGTGAAGGGAGTTGCTGTTTGTTCTGGTCCATATGTTCTGAACTGATCCTGCAAGCAAAACTGAACCAGAGGTATTTGGTGAATAATATTAATAAGTGGAGTAATTGGTGTTCATTCAGTAAAAATAACTGCTCACTACTGCTTTTCCTTGTATCAGGTGAGAGGTTTTTTTAATGGTATATTGCTCACCTATGTCCTCTTTGTGGGAGGCAGTGCCACTACCTGCTGCATAAAGGAGAGTTTTTAGGCAAGAACTTTGCATTCTGACTAACTACAAGGAATCTGAGAGTAAAAGGTTTGATTCATTAGCCTTTAGTTGGTAGTCATGGCTGGTTGTTTTGTGTGGAGTGCCCTTTTATCAAGGTTCCCATTTATATTTTTGAATGCTTCTGGACCTACGTGTGCTGCCTTGTGTCATTCCTTGTGATTTGTGGCCTGTGCACCCTTGCTGAGAGTCATGTTCTCCTTGCATTGTCCTATTACTGGCTGTTTGGTATCTTAGGCATCATTGGGGTCTGGGTAGGGTCTATCATCTATATTGTCTGACGGGTTTCACTTGCACCACTTATTTTATAGGTATAGCTAGCACTGATGAAGCAGGCAGGGCCAGCACCTGTTAGAGGATAAGATTGGAACTAAGTCAATCACTCCTTCAGTCCTTCCCATTGCATCCTCACCTTCAATTTGTAGTGTTATGGTGTCATAATAGTTATGGCGGAGCATTTGTGCTGAAGGTTACATCGTTGTAATTGCTGTTCCAGTTTAAGGATTTAGTAGCAATCCTACTTTAATCTTGCTGCCATCATTAGATAATAGGATTTCATTGCCAATCTACTCAGGCTGTGTAAATTACTCGATTAGTGACCACTGTAAATAATCTGCATATGTGATTTCACATACTGTTCATTGAGTGTACTTCTAAACTTTTATTTTGGTTGAATGTTGGGAGTCAGTAGAACTTGCTAGTGATCTTTCTTCCTCAGCCACAGAATGTTACTGCCAATGTATAGTTTTATTTGCTCTGGTGAAGGCTGGAGTAGGTATCTGTGGATAGAAAAATACACTGTGTGTTCAGAACAAATTCCAGAAGTGTAGTTTGTTGCAATAGAGTCCAGGATATTGAGTCCTAAGTGGCTGACATGAGTATTAGTCAGAAAGAGTGTTTCATCAAGTAACATGGCCTAAGAGGGATTCCTTACACATGAAATAAAGTAAACTAGAGAACCAAATTCACAGTATAACAAATGGGCTTAGAAGACATTCAAAGAGTTGGATCCTAGGAATTCATAGCATTCCCTGACTTCCCCCTGTCCCTGCAGCATCCTAAGACCTACCGAAAGTCAGTGTTGGGCATTATGCACAAAATGCTTCGTGTCTTTGGGTGGAGTGAAGGCTGCAGTGAGGATTGGGAATTAGGCAAAACTAGTGCCACTTCTTGCCAGTGTTGGAAGTGTGGCAGAGAAGCAGTTTGACCTGATTCCCCTTCCTCACTGTGACCCATGTGCCTCATGGTGTTTTCTGTGAGGCTTTTTTAACTGCTAGCATTGAATAGCTGAAGAAGAGTTTGGAGTTTCAAATCAGCTTGCAAACTTCTTCCTTTCCTCTCTCCCCAGCAGACATCTTATAGGGTAGATGAGGCTGAGAGAGTTCTGGAGAACGGTGACTAGCCCAAGATCACCCAGCAACTTTCATGTGGAGGAGTGGGGAATTTTGCCTGGTTCTCCAGATTAGTGTCCATTTGTTCTTAGCCACTACACCATGCTGGGATTAATTTTTCAGAGGTCTTAGAAGGGGGTGGGAAAGGTAGGGGAAAGACCTATTTTTGTGAATTCTTTCTATTTGTTGTAACGTAGGATCAAAGTCATTGAATACATCGTGCGGTAGAGTTAAACCATGCAAATCTCTGTTAGAGATATAAACTAGTTCAACCACGCTGGAAAGACAGTAGGATGAAGTCAGTGTATATGGTTTGTTTGTTCAGCTCAGTTTTTAGACAGGCAGCCCAATGGGGGGGTCCCCCTCTGGAGCCGGTTCACTCCTGCCCTGCCCTGCGTGCTCACACCACTAGTGCAAGAGGCAAATGCACCAACCTGGAAACCTGGGCAAAATGCTGGCACAAAATGCTGCACTGGCGGCCAAGGGCAGGACAGGACAAGGAGCCAACTTTAGTTGGCTTCCACCCCCCATCCAACCCCCTGCACCGGGGGAGCCAGTGACAGAAGTAAACCATATTTTTGGTGACATGTCTCCATAATCCCCTATGGGGGGTTCTTGGGGTTGTTTTTTGTGTTTTACTTTTTGGAGGCTTCCTGCACCACAAGAAAGCTCTTTGGAGAGGGTGGGGCAGCGGTGGAGTGGCGCTGTTCCTGCCCACTGGCCCGGTCTGTGTGGGGCAGTAAAGCAAAACTTTCTAGGACCATGTTGAAATTCCAGTCCAATGCTATACAATAATAATGACATATTTAATGTTGAATAATGACATACTTAATGTTGAATCTCCATCCGGATGGAAGGATGAAAAAATATTTCAAATGTACAAATACCTTAAAAAATATAAGAATCCAGGCCTTTTCACAGCCCTAGTGAATATACTTCAGTTTGAATTTGGTATAATATTCTTCTGCACGAGAATAGGTTTGGAGCAATGATTCCTTAACAAGGATGCTTCCTGGAAAATGTGTTTAAGCTGTTCATTTCATGTGCAGTCCTCTATAAAGAATCTGTCCAAATGCTTGTGGAAAAAAGTGTCAATTTGGAATCTGCCCTCATTGTACTGTTTGAAAGTATCAAAGCAAGAAATTCAGCAAAAGAGTCAAGGTGGCAGAAGTTTATGGTATTGACAGTGAACTTGGAATCTGCTTAAACATAATATTAGAAAATTACCAGAAATAGTGAGATGCAGGAAAATTAATTTCGGGTTACGTGAGCATTTGATTGTGGAATAAATTGTTTTTGATTACCTTAAGATGTTGACTTTATTTCAGCCATTCTGTATGTGTTAGATTTGATAGGCTAGGCAATTACTTTGTTAAACTTGCTGTATCCTAGGAAAGAAAACTTATCTGTCAGAATTATTTTCTGTGAGTGTCACTTTTAGTGTGTATCATGTATGGATGGAGTGAAATATACATCTAACTTTAAAAATAAAATAATTGTGCAGCGCTTTATTTCTATTTTATTTCTCTAAATTTGGTGTCTTGTTTTTATATTACTCTTATACACCGGACTTCAGAAGCAAGAAACCAAATATTTTGCACATTTGTAACAGGGTATAAGTACTTGGTTAAATGTTAATGGTATTATGAGCCATGCTAATCTGATATTCAGAGCTGTCATTGGGCATTGCTTTGCTACTGTCAGAAAATACTAATAGTTATTCAGTGCAGAATATTGGTCATGTGGATGGCAGTAAACACACCAGAATAATTGGTCCAGTCTGAAAATGAGTGCCAAAATGTGAAAAGTTTTGTAAAGGACTGAAAGAGATTTTGACTGGCAGAAGATCTTGGAGTTTCATGGTGTGGCTGCTCTGAAGCAAACACTTCATGCTTTGTGCTTGTTTTTTGCACTTCAATTGTTTGTGTATGCATAGAGTACTAATAAACACCATGTGTGCTTTCAGTGCTCCTTCAAAAGAAAGGACTCTCTACCATTTACATGGGCTCCAGTTGCTTGAGGAAGTGAGGAACATGCATCAATATGTTAACTCTTATAAACTGAATTTTGACCTCATGCCAGCAGCCATAACCAGCATCTAGGTCAGGAGTCTACAACCTGTGGCTTTCCAGATATTCATGGACTACAATTCCCATCAACCCCTGCCAGCATGGTCAATTGGCTGATGGGATTTGTAGTCCATGAACATCTGAAGAGCCGCAGGTTGCAGACCCCTGATCTTGGTGAATGTGAGAGAGATGCCATTCATGATACATGTACCATTTCCACAAGGATTAGTGCTGTTAGCTCTGACACTTCTTAATAAAAGGGGGGGGGGGGAGAAGATGGACAAAAAATGGCTGTCTGGTATGCTGTCTGTAGAGATCTGTTTTTCCAGAAAGCCCCAGTAACAGATTTAATATGTTGGTGACCAAGAGGGAAAAACTAGTAAAATATTCCTGATCATTCAGTAAGGGGTAATGATTGTTGGAGGGAATGCTAACAAGCAAGGACAGATTGGCCATTTGGGTCATCAGGCCCACTGGACCCCAAGTAAGGGGTGGCCCTAGCCTCATGCAGGATGAGGGAAAAGGTGTCTATCCAAGGAGATGCCCAGCCAAGCAGGGCAGATCTGGTTATTTCTCTGTCTTCCTTTGTGGGGTGTGTGGCCCTTTTACTGTTTTTTCTTTTTTTTCTCAGTCAGCCTTGGCTAACCAGTCACAACTGACACAATAGATGCTTGGTTGCCCTAATACATGTGTATTGCTGATAAGGAGTTAACAGGACAACACTCTGACTAGTCAAGAAACAGTCTACAAAGGAGGGTTTGCTTGGGTACAGCTGATTAGGCTTTAGCACATTTAGAACCATGCAGCCTTTTATTATGGGCTATAGAAGTCTGATGTATATTTGAGAGATGTGTTTAACAGTATAGTATTTTCTCCCCACTTCCCCCCAAAACAAAGCAGTTGTAAAGTCTTCCACAGAAATGGTTGGAATATAATTTAGAAGTCCCCACCTAACAGATACACTACAAATAGCTTGCCAGAGTAAAAATGGACACTTGAAAACTTATGCAAAATAGTTTTGGAATAGAGTACTTAATCCGGGTGTCACATGTCCCCGGGCGCACACTATCTGGTCATGTGGGGAGGGGGGCATGCGGCACCTTGCCCCCAGCCTCTCCTGCAGTGCAGCACGTGGCAGTTCCCTCTATCCCCAAGCTGAAAAGGGCTGCTGGTTTTCCTCAGAGGGAAGCGGGGAATGCGCCAGTAACCCTTGGAAGTGGAAGGGCGGATTGTGACACCTAGGCCGGGAAGAGGAGAGCATGCCTAGAAGAGAGTGTTCCTAGAACTCACAAAGCTGGCAGCAGCGGCCTCCCTCTCAGCAGTGAGGTTAGGCCGAGGCCGCCCTTTCTCAGTTGCTGAAGGCCTTTCTTGGGCACTCCCACCTCCCGATGCTACCAGTCAGGCGGGAGTGTGCCAAACTGGGCTTTCCACAGTGGGCTCAGGGACCTGGCCGCCCCCTCTCCTGGACCTGGGGTGCTGGGGGGGGGGCTTTTGTGCGTGCTGAGCAGGTGACTGCTGGCTCTGTCCACAGGACATGGGAGAGCTACGTGCCGCCTCCACCCCCCTGCCCGCTTCTGGGCCTTCCAGGCGACTTCCCTCCCTCTTCCTCCCCCCGGAGTTCGGCTCATGTCCTCCTCCATCGCTGGCATGTTAGCCCAGGGGTGCTCTTGCAGACCCCCAACTCACACTAAGACACGGGCGCCCCCAGATGCCCGGGCGCCCCCAGATGCGCCCCTACAGAGCCTTCCCCGTGCCAGGCTTCCCTGCCCGCCCCCAAGGCCTTGGGCTATTCTCTATCCCGAGGGAGCTGGAGCAGGCAGGGAGAGCCCATGTCCTCCAATGGCAACCCAAAGGGGTGCCCCAATCCTGCACAATTAGGCCACCTTGAAATGGATGGGCAGTGCTGGGGCCGGGCTAGTTTAGGGTATTATTATTATTATTATTATTTATTTAATTTGTATACCCTCCCAATGGCACTGTGAGCTTGGCAGGGGCGGCTGCGCCCAGCTGACTCTGGCCCTGCCCCCCCCCCGCCCAACCAGCCCTTCCCCGGGCATTGAATGGGCTCCCCCCCAGAGGTGTATCTAGGGGAAATGGAGGAGGGCGGGGTGGTGGAAAACTCTGATTTTGCCCCAGGCTCCATTTTTCCTAGAATAGATACGCCTCTGTTCATATTCCTAAAACTAAAAATGTGACATAGTAAATAATGTGAGAATACCCTTTCTTTGATTACCACCCATCTAGCCTAAGACAGTGGAGCATCAGTTCCTCTGAAGATTGCCAGAATGGTTGGGTAGTTCATATTTTACATTTTTAAAAACACCTGTTTACTATACAACACTAGAGACTGAATTAGGGAAAGTTTCTGCATTTTGTATGATTCTCCACTGTCTTAGGCTAGATGGGTGGTAATCAAAGAGAGGGTATTCTCTGTTGTGGCACCAAAACTCTGGAACTCCCTAGGAATATTCATCTGTCTGTCTCTATTGTTATACTCTACCAGTGGGTTAAGATATTTTTTGTTTGGCATTCCTCCTCCACCCTGCTCACACAAAAAATTATACTATAACAAAAGGTTTGTGGAAGCTATATTTTTATTTGAAAATTTGCCTTGTTTTTGCTAACAAACATTTCAGTTTTTTTTAAAAAAGAATCTACCAAGACAGTGCAGCAAGTAGTTCATGTACATAATTGTTTCCATATCTTTGACTTATCCATCATAATGCCTCATTTTACCATTCCCAAATCGGAATGATGCATTTACATGAAAACACCTTTCAACTGCACTGCTTCCAGTTCTGCAGAAAAACTAGGAGGATAATTCCTCACTCCTTGTTTTAAATATATGTGTGTGAGGGTTTTTGTATTTTTAGAAATTTGTTTTGATTGTTCAAAGGCTTGATGACTCTAGGTTAGGTGGAAAGGCGGGATGTAAGTGTTTTAAATATCAATAAATCCAGGTGCAGTTGTTCAGCATACCAATATTGTTTTCTGGTTAGCCTGAGTACTTAAATAATTGTGGTTTCCTTTTGCTACCACACTTAGATTTAATGCCTTTTATTTCTGTAATTTATTTCTTGTGGTTTATTGTTGTAATCTTCTTGCCTTGTGCTGCTCAACCTTGGCTAGTATATTGCAAACAGAATAAACTAAATGACTTATCAGTATATAGAAGTGTGGGTGCTCAGTCCTTTTTTCTTTTTTACACTTGCATTACTGCAAATCCAACAAGACTGTTTCCCCAGGTTTGGTGCGGTTGGGTTTGAAACATCTGTGACCACTCCAGACCAGAATTCTCACCTAGACGTGCCAGTGATTGATAGAGGCTCAGTGCTTCAAGCCTGATCCACTGGCCTTTCAAATAATTTTGTGAAGCCATCTACTGTTCTTTCTGTCTTCAAATCTTCTTTCACTTGATAAACTCTCTTATTATGATTATTTTCTTCTCCTGAAAAAAGTCCTCTGAAAAAGCACTAATGCAAAATTGCATCGGTACTTCTCAGATGGTTTTTAAGGACAGGAGAAGAAGCAGGTACCACCTGAGTATTAAGCAACGGAATTTCCTCCTAGGTCATTGGAGTGCTCAAAACAAATACTTGTATTCCTGCAGAAGGTTCATATCCTTTTGGCAGAATCCTTGAAATGCACACATTTTTGGATAGGTTGGCAACTGCTGCAGCTAGATAATTGCAGAGGCTGCAGTAAGCTGCAAGTTGCTGCTCTTGACAGAGTATTCTATTTGAATAAAGAGTGTGATCCTCATTGTATACTCCCCCTCCCCCAACATGGCTGTAGCTGATGGGAAATAATAGCTTAATTGATGATGGGTGAGAAACAGTTTTTCTATTCAGCATCCATTCCCTCCAAATCAAAGTTATTGAGGCTTTTACAGTTCTGTGAACAGTGAAGGTCATGTTGGAAAGCTGGTAATTTTCTTCCAGATATTTTAGTGATGAATTGTTAAAATCTTGTCCACAGATTGTTAAATTTAGTCTTAGTAAGTCTTAGTGTTTCCTTTTGTTAAATCTAGCAGAATCTGAATGGCAGGCATGCTCAAAATCAGGTAATTCTTTTAGTGCAGCCACTTGATGTGACCAGTTGTTTAATAAGTCTCTTTTGTTGACTGGGCACACTGTTTTACCACATTAAGTCTATTGTTGTGTGCATCTGTTACTCTTATAGTAGTACTATTCTCCCACTGGCTATATCATATGGCTTCTAGAGCCCCCATCTAAGGCTACCAGTTGTGAGCAGAGGAAACCTGGAACTTTCCGCTATACAAGCCCAACTAATCATTTGGAGGAAAGAGACTGAGAGTGAATGTAGTGTGGCTGTCACAAGCCGATTTGTGGCAGTTGTTTCTTTTAAGAAGGAAAAAAGTCAGCTTCTGCATTCTAGTGGATTTAGGGTAAGGCTAGAAGGCGGAAGCATGCAGCATCCACAGTTGACATGAAAAGCTTAGGCAATTGGTTATTTAGCAGTTGTACCTGCTTCGCTATAGTGCACTCCATAGTAGTTCTACTGGACGGGGGAGGACGTCTGGATGGGTGTTTCCCAGCTCGTTCTCAGGGAGACAGGATGTAGTTTTTTCGTCACTTCCTGGGAACCGGCTGGGCGGCCATCTTGACTCCAGTTTAAATCCTGTCTCTGCAGGGAGAACAGCGTCCTTTGGCAGCTCAGCTCCAAAACTTTTCTCGGTTCTAAATGGTGGTATTCGGTTGCTGTTAGTGATTCAGTGTGTTTTCTTCCACATACTTATATAAATAACATGACTGCTGTATTCATATTTTTATCCGGAATACCACTTGCCTGTGGCTGTGGAAGATCTTCAGAATGGAGTTAGGCATTAGAACTAATTTTGATCATTTAGTGTTTTTTGTGCATTTGACAAGAACAATGTTCGATTGTTATATTATTTTCTTTTAGGTGCTGGAGATCAGAATCTCTTCAGTTCTCTGTATCCCACACTTTCTCAGCAGCTCCCACGAGAGCCCATGGAATGGAGAAGGTAACAGAAATACTTCCTTTTTTAAAAAAGAAATCAGACAAGGAGTTAACATAGAATTAACACCTTGGCAATTTCTGTGAACTTAATACTTTTAAAATTATTTTGTTGCTTTTAAACAATGGAGAGTTTTTCCTGTATTTTACTGCTTTCTTATTGCAATGGCTATATTTAAGAACAATTCTATGCAGTAGCAAGTTGTGATGGACCTCCCACACCTTCCAATATAACCAGGGCAGGAAAACCACCCACTGATCTAGTTTGTCAGATTTTTCTGCCATTTTCACCTAAGGGAGTGAGTTGCTTCTATTATGGTAGTGTAAGATGGTAAGAAGCACTTTCCCTCAGCCCAGTTATACTCCCAACAAGGTGAAGGAAGCCCATTATTTTAAACTCTGTCTTAGCAAACCCCTTCTCAGGGCACACCAAATAATACTGAGGCAGATATAAATTAAACAGAATAAAATATTTATTTAATAAGAGATGAGATGAGAATGGGAGATGAAAAAATTGAAGAAAGGAATGGATAAGATAGGAGTCAATATATATATTTACAAAGAGAATTCTGGCAGATAAGCAGTATTTGTTTTCAGGCATAGGCTCAAATAATTTTGGTCAGTTTCAGTTATCTTAGATGTTCTTCAGTTAATACAGTTATTAGATGGTATAGTTCCTTATATGTTACTCTGGCTAATGGATTACTTCTCACGCACATGCAAGGGACTCCATATCAAGTGCTTGATAGCATGAACTTCAGTGTACCCTCAATATAGCTCCCTCTGCATTGATGAGAAATCTCTCAACATAAACATAAAATACTCTCTTTAGAGAAGCTCAAAGCAAAACGCAATATCCCAAACTAAATGGCATTTGGGATTTTTCTTCCCTCTTCCTGGAAGATTTATCCATCACTGGTTATATATATGGTTCTTCAGTCTGAGCCCCTCAATAACCAAACCACCAGTACACTCTGTGTATTATTTGCTTTAAACCACAGCACACAAGGCTGTCACACAGTAGGGCAAGCCAAAATCACACTGACTGTCACTACTTTTCTCAGAGTTGTTATGTTTTATCACAGCAAAGGCTAGATAACTGTTCATTTCAGGAACTTTAAACTCCAAAAGACTCTCAGATGGTTTTACACAGGGAGATAACCTGTGTAATGACATCAAGTCTTCTGTGACCAATCAAAGTGCAGTGTTGCCTCAGCCAATCAGGTGCCTTCCCTGTTCCCAGACTTCTGTGTCTCACTCTGAGTTTAAACAATAATGACTCCTGACATACTTGCACTTATTAAAACGCACTTTTCTCTGCATTCCCTAACGCAAGCCAATTGACTTAGAAGGTTGTAACACTGCTTAGGATTGTTCTGTTGATGTTCTAATGTTTACTTGGATTCTTTTTTTTAATTTAAATGCTATTCTGAGCTGTCCTGGATACTCTTTAGAGTGAAAGGCTAGTATAACAATTTGGCATCCTCTAACAGTATCATACCAAGAATTCCAATGCATTTGGAAGCCAAAAAGAATGATTACTAGTTCAGGGCTATGAAATAATACATGGCTATGGATCAGAGGTGTAACTGGGCCATAATGCGTCTGGTGCACGCTCTGTCCCCTCCTCCCCTTCCCCGTGGTGCCACACACCCCCACCGCCCCACACACACTTACCTTAGAGAAACAGTGCAGGCTGGAGAATCGACCTGTTTCCTTCAGGCTGAAAACGGCCTGGTGGGAACTACACTTCCCATGAAGTGTAGTTCCCACCAGGCTGTTTTCAGCCTGAAGAGAACAGGCTGCTTCTCCAGCCTGCACTGCTTCACTAAGGTAAGTGGGGGTGGGTGGGGGTGAATTTCTGTGCCCCTAGGCATGCGCCCAGTTCCACATGCCTCCCCCCGTACTCTGGTAGCGCCACCTCTGCTATGGATTGTTGTTCCTATTCTTAGTTATGCCCTGTTTTTCTTAAAAATGGTAAACATAACAAAATTAAATTCCGGCTAGAAGTGTCTTTAGCTCATACTTGAAACCGCTATTTCTTGATATATATGAATCATCTATGTGTTAGTAATAATAATAAAAAGTGAAAATTTCTCCAAATGAGACCTAAACATTTTCTGTTAGTTCCTAAATTTGGAAGAAATCCACACTCTTTTTTCTTGTAAAGGAAAATTAGAAGATTTTAGGTGACCCTGTATGAAGTTCAGATTATGCATTTATACATGAAGCTTCTACATTTAGATTTTCAGACAGTGTCCATGCTGTCTTACTTTGGTGTAAATGCTTGTTCTAGAGTCCCTTGATATATATTCTAACTCAGCTTTGTGTATATCAATTAATGTCAGTGTTTTATACACTCTACAGGTCTTATGGTCGAGCCCCTAAGATGATTCATCTAGAATCTAATTTTGTCCAATTTAAAGAAGAACTACTGCCTAAAGAAGGAAACAAAGCTCTACTAACATTTCCCTTTCTCCATATTTATTGGACAGAATGTTGTGTAAGTACTGGTCAAAGCAGGGATACAGAAATTGACCATGGTTAAGGCTGCCAACCTCCAAGTGGTGGCTAGAGATCTAATGGGATTATAACTGATCTCCAGGTGACAGAGATCAGTTCACCTGGAGAAAATGGCCACTTTGGAAGGTGGACTCTGCGGCATTATATGCCATTGAAGGCCATCCCCTTCCCAGGTTCTATCCCCAAAATCTCCATGTATTTTACAACCTGGAGCTGGCATCCTTACAATGGATGAAGGCGATTTGGATTGCATCTAGTTATGGCTGTATTCTAGGGCAAGATCTTACACTGGGGGTGAGGGATGTTTTGTACATCAGGCAGCAAAATAAACTTTATTTTTAACAATTTGTTCTGCTTGCATTAGCCAATTGTTGATTAAAAATCAAAAGTGGTCTGTCAAATAAAATTGTCACTATTCTAATTCAGTGGCATGAATTCTGATTTTTTTCTGGTGAAGTAGAATAAGCATTTCAGGTTTGTTCAACTAGTCAACCAGATCTTTGATTTATTTCTTTAGGACACAGAAGTATACAAAGCAACAGTAAAAGATGACATCACCAAATGGCAGAATGTTCTGAAAGTTCATAGCTCTATGGATTGGTTAATTGTGGTGGTAGAGTGTGATGCCAAGAAAAAAAACAAAACCAATATCCTTCCCCGAACATCTATAGTAGATAAAATAAGAAATGACTTCTGTAACAAACAGAGTGATAGGTAAGTTTTTGGTGCTGTTAAATGTAATTGGTGCTGTTTGTTGTTATGGAAGCGACTGTAGTCTTCAAAAGTATATCAATTTTTGATGGTGCAGCATTCAAGACATTAGTAGAGCATTGTTGAATCAGACCCTTGCTGTATCAGAGTAGTGGAGATAAGGAAGTTTGTTTCAGATTTTCATCTTGTTTTCATGGAGAGATTACACGTTACTGATTTTGGAGTTGTTCCTGTGTCTCTGTACATGGAGCAATTAGTTTTATAATCTTTGATTTACAGACTGGGAACTTGCTATAGGAATATTGAATGATATTCTCAGAATTTCAGTTTTGACAACTTTGAATAAACATCTTTTAAAAGCTTGAGATACAGTAATAAAACTTACCATGCAGCGGGGAAGCTAAACATTAACTTTTAAACACACTAATTTTATATTCATTTTGTGTTATTTTGAGAATTTTTCCTTTGCTAGAATTCAGATTTAATCTGAAGTTGCCTTCACTAGAATGCATTTTTGTAATTGACGTGATGGGCATTTTTTAGTTCCTGGCTTTTGTAGATGCAGGATGCTATTAGAAAAGAAAACTTTAATATTTGTTTGAGACAGTGTATTTTGAGTGTTTAAGTGGCTATGTCTTCATCTTTATGTAAGGGATGACAAAGTAATCCTTTGGAACCTAGTATAAACCTGGTAGTCTTTTTTTTTTGTTACTGGCAGGCCATTGTGTAATAATGTGCTGCTTGTTGCCAGCATCATGATTTTTGTCTAGTACTTGTCAGCAGGTTTGTTTTAGGAGATAATTTAGGGAGTTATTGGTAATCAAAACATGGCTTAAATTCTGCATCTGAATTGTAAATCTTTAGATTAAAAAGGGAGGAGAACATTAGATACTTTTTGGAAGCTGTTGCTAGAGCAAAGGATTAGAGAAAAATTATACATTTAGCCCGCCATTACAAGGCAATCAGTAGATATTAGCTTCATTTTTTTTGAGCTTCCAAGATCTTTGTTTTTTAAAAAAAATTATTTGGATAGTCGGACCCATTCCAATCCATACATGTATAACAATTTACATTTTATCCAAGCCATATAGCCCCCCCACCCCCCCTCCCGGAGTTGAATTCTTAACTGAATTCCTTAACTGAGCAGCAGCAGGTTCATTCTTTCCAGCATCTTCTCTCATCTTTCTTCTTTCACTCCAACTTCTCTCATCCAGTACGCATACAAAATCCATATCCTCATGATTTCATTCTGTCTATCCTGCCATAATTGGTTCCTGATGTTAGCTTCATGTCATGTTTCTTCTTAAATATGTAGTGCAAAAACGTATACAAATACTTCTAAAAGGTTGCATGTACTTCATCATTTGAGACGGGTGAAATGTGTTAAAAACAGCTAATAGTCAGAGGAAGAAGGAAGGAAGATGACTATTTTTGATCAATGAGCCATCCCCCAGTTTCCTGTGAACACTGGTGTGTGATGCCCTTTGGCAGTGTTTTTTGGCCTCAGGGATGGCTGAGGCGCTCTGCTTGATAGTGGTTCTACTCTTTCTGCATCTTTCCTAGTGGACACCTTTTGTTTTAAAAAATGTCTTCTTACAACAGATTCAGATTTGTGTTCAGCTTTGGTTGGTGGCTGTACTCTGATGAAAACTTTAACACTTCATTGGAGGAGTGAAAGGAACATTTTACCAGGCCTCAGATGCAGGAGAGCTCTCTGCTTCCAAACTACTGGTGTCAAAGAAGTGGTCCAGGGTCAGGGTGGTACCTCAACCTGCACAGGAGCGTTCCCAAAGTATGGCAGCCATCAAATCCTGTGTTAAGCCTCAAGCGTAGCCTGAATATTCCAGGGGAGACCATAATTTGTCTCAGTCTTCTTCAGGGATGTCACCGCTGCCAAAGAACAATTGGGTGTGACCCCACAAATGTTGACCCTCCTCCTTAGCCACCACTTTATAGGACAAGGAAACTCCTCTTTCAGTTTCTCTGGGGTGTGTGTGAAGAAATCATGGTAGCATTTCAAGGACCAAGAATTGCTCTGTTCAGCCTCAGAGCAATATGCTTCATACAGAGCCCCCCCAATCTCCTTCAAAGAGCCTATTCAAATCATAGAATCTTAGAGTTAGAAGAGACCACAAGGGCCATCAAGTCCAACCCCTGCCATGTAGGAACACACCATCTAAGCACCCCTGACAGATGGCCATCCAACCTCTGTTTAAAACCCTCCAAAGAAGGAGACTTCATTACACTCCGAGAAAATGTATTTCACTGTTAAACAGCCCTAACTGTCAGGAAGTTCCTCCTAATGTTTAGGTGGAATCTCTTTTCCTGCACCTTGAACCCATTACTCCTTGGAGCAGCAGAAAACAAGCTTGCTCCCTGTTCACATGACATCCCCTCAAATATTTAAACATGGTTATCATGTCACTCCTTAACCTTCTCTTTGCCAAACTAAACATACCCAGCTCCCTAAGTCTCTCCTTATAGGGCATGGATTCCAGACCTTTTACCATTTGGTCGCCCTCCTCTGAACCTGTTCCAACTTGTCAATATCCTTCTTGAATTGCGATGCTCAGAACTGTACACAGTATTCCAGGTGAGGTCTGACCAATGCAGAATAGAGGGGTACCACCACGTCCCTTGAGGTACCACTATAGGTACCACTATACTCCTATTGATGCATCCTAGAATTGCATTGGCTTTCTTGGCTGCCACATCACACTGCTGACTCATGTTCAGCTTGTGGTCTACTAAGACTCCCAGATCCCTTTCACATGTAGTGTTGTTAAGCCAGGTGTCACCCATCCTATATCTGTGCATTTCATGCTTTCTGATTTTAGTGGCAACTTCTTGTTTTATTTAGGTATCCTTGACCAAAATATTAATCTCTTTGCAGATGTGTAGTATTGTCTGACCCCTTGAAAGATTCTTCCCGCTCTCAGGAGTCATGGAATGCCTTCCTGACAAAACTCAGGACACTACTTCTTATGTCATTTACCAAAAACCTGGGCAAATTTGAGGATGACATGAGAACATTGAGGGAGAAGAGAACAGAACCAGGATGGAGTTTTTGTGAATATTTTATGGTTCAGGTATGTGAAATAGAGGGGAGCATAATGAGAAAATTATGTTATTTTCTCAGTCAGTCTAAAGTCTGAACTTTGTTTACTGGGCAGTTCACTTATAGCAATTTTTTGCATTAAGAATTTTTAATATCAGAGCCAGCATAGGCTATAATGCTGAATTCAGCACATCCAAGTAAACATATCTCCCAGAATGCCTTTTAGATATGGTATCTGAAGATACTAGAGGATATCAATTTTGTCCAAGAGATTCATGCTTTTTTTCTGAAAAAAACTGCTGTTGATTTCTGAAGGGGAATCTGTCAAGATGGGCAGTGAAAAATCAAGTGCATATTTGCTACAGTGTTTTTATATGTATTGTTGAAGGCGTTCACAGCCAGAATCACTGGGGTTCTGTGTGGTTTCCGGGCTTTATGGCCGTGTTCTAGCAACATTCTCCCCTGATGTTTCACCTGCATCTGTGGCTGGCATCTTCAGGGGATCTGATAGTATACTCCACTTGATTTCCTACTATCAGATTCTCTGAAGATGCCAGCCACAGATGCAGGCAAAACGTCAGGGAGAATGCTGCTAGAACACGGCCATACAGCTCGGAAACCACACAGAACCCCAGTGTTTTTATAGCTTATTAATTGCTTTGTACCCTAAACTGGATGCTACATACTAACACATGCTCTCTTTTTTTGGATATTAAAAGGAAGAGTTGGCCTTTGTCTTTGAAATGCTTCAGCAATTTGAGGATGCCCTAGTGCAGTATGATGAACTGGATGCCCTGTTCTCTCAATATGTTGTCAATTTTGGTGCTGGTGGTAAGTCCTTAAATCAGCAAGCGACATTACTTTTTTCCTTTGCAAAATTTGAAAGGAACAGTCCAAGTGTGTGAACTCAAGAGAAGCCGTAAAGCAGTACTGAACTGAGCAGAAGCTATGTGACTTACATAGTAAATTTTAATTGTTCCTTGATTTACTTAGATGGGGCAAATTGGCTGACGTTTTTCTGCCAGCCAGTGCGAAGTTGGAATGGGCTGGTCCTCCGCAAACCAATAGACATGGAGAAAAGAGAACTGATTCAGAACCAGGAAGCCACACTATTAGATTTGCGCAGTTACTTATTTTCTCGCCAGTGCACATTGCTAATCTTCCTTCAGAGGCCATGGGAAGTATCTCAGCGAGCGCTGGAACTCCTCCATAATTGTGTGCAAGAGCTAAAGCTTCTTGAAGTAAGTCAATGTAACCTTAATTAGCTAAGTGATGTATTCTTAAGCTTCCTTCCAAGTTGTTTATCACTTGCTGCAGATTACAGAAGTCAGTTAGGGTGACTAAAGGTTGAATGTCCTTTGGACAGTGTTTAGTAAGTTAATTATGTGAAAGTTTAGAGCATCTAGTTGGGAGGAAGTTGTTCTGTAATGTATACTGTAGTGTAAAACATGTCAGTCATAATACATGAAGGTAGGTAATATGCATTGTTCTCTTTGTGACAGCTAACTGTTTATTCTTGTAATAATATGGGATAGTGGAGTCAGGAAATTAATTTCGCAACATTCCATTTCAGTTGTTAAAAACAATCCTGTCTTTTAACTTGTTCTGTGGTCAGTGGTTCTCTAAATAGTGACATGATAACACTCATGAGATGTTTTTCATGGCTGTATCCTGGTTGCTTATACACTATTACAAATGAAATGAATCCAATTTTTGTAATAGGCTATCCCAGTCACAGGCTAGATTCAGATAGGAAAAATATTTGTGGAACATTTTAAAAGCTGAAGTGACTGACTGCTTCTGAGGAGCACAGTGAGGTCATCACCCACCTTTTGTTTTCTCAAAATGGATCCTGGTGGTTTAGAATGAAATACTACCTGCTTCCTAATATTCTGCAAGACAATATGAAAGACTTAATGGAAGGTCTTGTTGTGAATCCTTCCAGCACTTATACAATGTAAGACTGGGATGGAAAGAGGGCTGTAGGAAAGAGGAATTGTAGTGAGGCCAGCTAATTTTAAGCCGGACCCAGTGGCATAGGGGGGAAAATGGCACCTGGGGCAAAATAGCACCCAGGCCCCATCCTGCAGGGCCCCCGCCTCCACTTACCTTAGTGCAGTTGGCTGAACTCCAGGATCCTCCGGACTGCCCCTCCCCACAGGGCCACGCTGCCCCTTGCCGCCCCCCCCCCCCCCACTTACCTTCATTCAACCAGCTGCTCTTTGCAGTCGGCTGAACTCCAGGCTGCTCCGGGCTTCTGTCTGGCCTGGCCTGGTGGGGGAGGGGTGTGGGGCGATTTTCTGCCCCCCACGTAACCTCACGTGACCTTGGGGCATGGTGCCCCCTTGCCTTGTGGCAGCTACGCTTTTGACCGGGCCCCAAATTTTAGTAACATTTTTGGCCTGGTACTGGAACATTTCTGGATGTTTTGAGTCCATTTTCAGATGATGCACTCAAAATGCAAAAATGTGTTTGAGATGAGGCTGTAACTCAAATCTTGTATATATTCTTGCCACTCAGCACACCATTCTTATTATGGTTTAAGTTTTTTGTTCTGTAACCAACAGTTTGCTTGTATCAAACGTAAGTACAAACCATCCACGGCCACATTCTTGCTAGATGAAGGTAGTATACAATACATGATTCTGAGGGTTTCTGGGTACTGACCTAGTCCCAGTGCTGCATAATTAATTCCAAACTCCCAGAGTAGGCTTCAAAGTGAATATTTTAAGTCTCCTCTAATTTTTGCTGCAACAAATGTTATTTCTTGTCTTGTCTGATAAACCTAATATATTGTTTTTTCCTATACTTGGCTAATTCATATTTTTATGATTCATTTTTATACCTCCGTTTATGACTGATACTTTTACCTTTTATATTTCACTTTTTACTTGCCAGGGTCTTTCTTGTTAAAGGGCCTTTCCAGACTGCCATAAGCCATCTGTTTTTAGTGCCTTTATTTTTTAGCTTGTATATTTGCTTTGTGTTAGTGGCTACTTGCTTCTGATGGTGGTCTTTAGTCCTTTCAGAGACTGTGGTCTTTTGGTGGAAAAACCCCCATCTTCAGCTTTTTTTTCTATTCAGTTTTTGAGACAGAATTATTGTATCGTTTTTACTACTCACAGTGATTCATTATAATGTGGTGTTGGTGGTGAATTAAAATTCTTCCAAATGATAAGAATCATGAACTATTTTTTTATTACTTACCAACTCTCCTAAAAAGTTGGTTCTCTTTTTGGCAGACTACTTTCTGTTAGAATGAATTTTGTGTCTGAACAGAGCCTTTTACTGTTTGATCTTAAGGTCTCTGTTCCTCCCGGTGCTTTGGATTGTTGGGTGTTCTTGAGTTGCCAGGAGGTTCTGCAGAGAATAGAAGGCTGCTGTGATAGGTCTCAGATTGATGCCAATGTTTCTCACATGGTTGGCTTATGGAGTTATGCCACTGAAAAGGTAAGTCAAGTGGGCGGTGTGTTACTAAGCTATCGGTGACTGAGCTACAGTCTGACAAAGGGAGCTTTGACCTTTGGAAGCTTGTACTCTGAAAATCTTGTTGGTCTCTAAGGTTCTGCTGGACTTAAATTGCTGCGTTGGCAGGGGAGTTCATACAATTGGGAGAGGGGAGCTGACTCCTTTGGCTGGTCCCTTGAGCTTCCACTGCTGCATCGCTTTCTATTCCTAGGAGTCTTCTGACCTTCAGGATCAGCTTTTCAGTGGATTGCATGGAAAAGGGGGAAAAAGCTCTTCTGGGAACTCATTCATTCATTCACTCTAATTGATCATGTTTCATACGTGGATTTGAAATATACTGGAAGAGAGTGACTAGCGTGAATGAGGGTTGAAGTACGCTTTATGCTTTTTTTTCTGGGCCTACTTTAGGCTCCCAGTATCAAACTTGAAACTGCACAAGAGATGGAGGCTTAAGACCTCTCTCTCCACTTGCTGCAGTCCTCGTGCAAATCAGACTCCCACAAGCCTGTGAAACGTTTCAGAAATCACAAGGAGCTCTGGACACAGGACCCAGAAACAGTGTACAGTGCGGTTAATTACTCAGGCATGGCCATCCTACCAATATTAAGGTTTTCATACTGTTGATAGTAGTAGTAGTAGTAGAGAGAAGTTGGGCAGGTGGAACTTGTTTTATGATACTATGACAGGGCTTTGATTTACCTGCCCCAGATCCTTCCTTCATACAACTATTAAAGATTTGGGAGCAGTAAGACTGAAATGTTGCAATTCCTTCATGAACTTCATAAACTGTATAGACTAAAGATTTAATCATTTAGTCAACAAAGCTTATTTAGCTTTGACAAACTTTCATTTTTATTACATGTTTAATATCTATTTATGTTGCTGTTTTCATGAGCTCATAGCTGATGAGTGCCAAACAATCTTCAGTGTATGTTGTCCCATTTTTGTTCCTTTCTTAACTGCTTTGTGTCTGTTGATTGCCAGATGGTAGAGACTGACATTGAATGAGTATTGCAGTTGTGCCATGCTTGTAAGCCATGCTGAGGCATGTGGCTAGTTCTCGTGGGCAGACCGCATACTGAACCATATGTCTGATCCAGCAGTACAGTTCAGTTTAAAATTTTAATGCAGATTTTCTGAGAAATGCCGTAGAATTTTGGTTAAAGTAATTAAAATAATTAAAATTAATTTAAAAGGTTAGATCCGGTACTTATGCAATAAAGCGGGTTCACAGAAGAACTATTTTTTGCGTTAATATTGCAATTCACTGAAAGAATTGGAAGGTCCTCAGGAAAATCATGGAATACTGTATGAAGGGCTGAATTGAAGGGATGGTAGTGACAGAAATATTCCTCCCCTCTGCTGCTGTGAGTCTTTCCTTATGCAGAACTTGTGCAAATGTGTGATTTCTCATGATAAGCCCTTGCTGCTGTCCCTGGGCTGCATCTTGCACTATTCCCGGAGGACCCCCAAACTTAAAGTAGCTAAGTTTCAGGGGCTGCTTAGAAAGGCAGCTGGGCCCAGGAAGTCTTCAGTCACTGAGCAAGAAGCATGCAGTCATGGCAGTGAGCAAGGTTCCTGCCTGATGTGTACTCTCCTCTAAGAACATAAGAACATAAGAACAAGCCAGCTGGATCAGACCAGAGTCCATCTAGTCCAGCTCTCTGCTACTCGCAGTGGCCCACCAGGTACCTTTGGGAGCTCACATGCAGGATGTGAACGCAATGGCCTTCTGCGGCTGTTGCTCCCGATCACCTGGTCTGTTAAGGCATTTGCAGTCTAAGATCAAAGAGGATCAAGATTGGTAGCCATAAATCGACTTCTCCTCCATAAATCTGTCCAAGCCCCTTTTAAAGCTATCCAGGTTAGTGGCCATCACCACCTCCTGTGGCAGCATATTCCAAACACCAATCACACGTTGCGTGAAGAAGTGTTTCCTTTTATTAGTCCCAATTCTTCCCAGCATTTTTCAATGTATCCCCCCTGGTTCTAGTATTGTGAGAAAGAGAGAAAAATTTCTCTCTGTCAACATTTTCTACCCCATGCATAATTTTATAGACTTCAATCATATCTCCCCTTAGCCGCCTCCTCTCCAAACTAAAGAGTCCCAAACGCTGCAGCCTCTCCTCATAGGGAGGTGCTCCAGTCCCTCAATCATCCTTGTTGCCCTTCTCTGCACTTTTTCTATCTCCTCAATATCCTTTTTGAGATGTGGCGACCAGAACTGAACACAGTACTCCAAGTGCGGTCGCACCACTGCTTTATATAAGGGCATGACAATCTTTGCAGTTTTATTATCAATTCCTTTCCTAATGATCCCCAGCATAGAGTTTGCCTTTTTCACAGCTGCCATGCATTGAGTTGACATTCCCATGGAACTATCAACTAAGACGCCTAAATCCCTTTCCTGGTCTTTGACTGACCCCTGTAGCGTGTATGTGAAGTTTGGATTTTTTGCCCCTGTGTGCATCACTTTACATTTAGCTACATTGAACTGCATTTGCCATTTCTTAGCCCACTCACCTAATTTATCAAGATCCGCTTGGAGCTCTTCGCAATCCTTTGTGGTTCTCACCACCTCACATAATTTGGTATCATCTGCAAACTTGGCCACCACGCTACCCACCCCTACTTCCAGGTCATTTATGAATAAGTTAAAGAGCACTGGTCCCAAAACGGATCCTTGGGGGACACCACTCCCGACATCTCTCCATTGTGAGAACTTCCCATTTACACCCACTCTTTGTTTCCTGTTTCTCAACCAGTTTTTAATCCATAGGAGGACTTCCCCTCTTATTCCTTCATTGCTGAGTTTTCTCAACAGTCTCTGATGAGGAACTTTGTCAAAAGCCTTTTGGAAATCCAAGTAGACAATGTCCACCGGTTCACCCCTGTCCACATGCCTGTTTACACCCTCAAAGAACTCTAGTAAGTTTGTAAGACAGGATTTGCCTCTGCAAAAGCCATGCTGACTCTTTCTCAGCAGGTCTTGCTTTTCTACATGTTTTATAATTTTATCTTTAATGATAGATTCTACTAATTTACCAGGAACAGATGTCAAACTGACTGACCTGTAATTTCCGGGGCCCCCCTAGATCCTTTCTGAAAGATTGGTGTGACATTGGCCATCTTCCAGTCTTCAGGGATGGAGCCTGATTCCAGGGATAAGTTGCATATTAAAGTGAGAAGATCAGCAATTTCATGCTTGAGCTCTTTAAGAACTCTTGGGTGAATGCAATCTGGGCCAGGGGATTTGTTAACATTTAGTTTATCAATGGCTGCCAGAACTTCTTCCTTGTCTACCACTATCTTCGCTAGTTCCTTGGATTCGCCTCCTAAGAAGCTTGGTTCAGGTGCAGGAATGTTCCTCACCTCCTCTTGGGTGAAGACAGATGCAAATAATTCATTCAGCTTCTCTGCAATCTCCCTGCCATCTTTTAGCACACCCTTTGTTCCTTTGTCATCTAACGGGCCTACCGCTTCCCTTGCTGGCTTCCTGCTTTTGATGTACTTGAAGAACTGTTTGTTGCTGGTCTTGATGTTTGCAGCCATGCATTCCTCATAATCCTTTTTTGCCTCCCTTACAGCTAACTTGCTTCTCTTTTGCCACCATTTGTGTTCCCTCTCATATTCTTCATCAGTCAAACTGGACTTCCATTTTCTAAAAGACGTTTTCTTTTTTCTGATAATTTCCTCAACCTCTCTTGTTAACCATGGTGGCTTTCTTTTGGACTGGGTGCTGCCTTTTCTAACCTGTGGAACACATTCCAGCTGAGCTTTTATTACTGTGTTTTTAAATAACCTCCAAGCATCCTGGACAGTTTTGACTCTCTTGAGTTTCCCTTTCAGCTTCCTGCGCACTATCCCCCTCATCTTTGAGAAATTGCCCTTTCTGAAGGCAAATGTAACTACATTAGTAGTTGCCACTTGTTCACATGCTGAGATACTGAATCTGACAGCATTGTGGTCGCTGTTCCCTATCGGCTCAACAACACTGACTTCCTGCACCAGGTCCTGGGTCCCACATAGAATTAGATCTAGGATCACCTCTCCCCTGGTTGGTTCCACAACCATCTGCTCTAAGCCACAGTCATTTAGCATATCCAGGAATGCTCTCTCCTTACTATGACCTGAACATGCATTTTTCCAGTTTATATGGGGATAGTTAAAATCACCCATTACCACTACATTTTTGTTTTTGTTGGCCTCTCTAATTTCTTTTTCCATCTCAGAATCCTCTTGTGCACTTTGGTCAGGGGGACGATAATATATTCCTAATATTAAACTGTCCTTCACACCTGGTATTGATATCCACAGTGATTCTGTAGGGGAACCAGCTCCCCTTGCATTGTCTATTTTATGTGATACTATGCTCTCTTTGATGTAAAGGGCAACTCCACCCCCTGGTCATATGTATGTTGCCCTCAAAAGCAGTAATTCTGTTTGTGCCATCTGAATGTAGTAACGTGATCTGTTTCTACAGCTAAAATCTCTGGGCTACCTGTGTGGGCTTGTATCAGAAAATGGGCCCAATTCAGAAGATCTTAATAGAACAGTTGATCTTTTAGCAGGACTTGGAGCAGAACGCCCTGAAACAGGTACCACTGACAGCTTTTACCAAATGATTTAAATGTGACTGCTTTTCCAATAATCTTGATTTGAGGTAACTCCACTACCAACATGTAAAGGACAGTGTGTTTCCTCATTAGGAAGATGTATTTGATAATAAGATAGTGTTCTATAAATTGGTGAAAGAGGCTGTGACAGTTGAGAAAGCTGAGGAGGAAAAAAGAATAATGATGGGATTAGAAGGGTGTGAGAATAGAAAAGAGAGGCTGAAAAGAGGGAGCAGAAAAGCAAACCAGAGAGAGACCTGAATTTTGAAGAAATTTGTTAGGATCCATAAATTGAGGGGTTGGATTATTAACCACATCATTATTAATAGTTGCCCCTGAATCTTGTAGCATTTGCAGAGAACTTGGAGGAGGGTGTGTCCTGATGCTGGGCTTTTGCAGATGATGCGAACAGTTTCTTGCCTCTGGTGCCTTATGCAAAAGGAAGGCTAGAAATCATTCCTCTTTTCTGTTACCCAGGTTCTTTGGGCAGGCTGTTAGCTTGTTTTCTGAATACCAGCAGTTACCACCTGAAATGAATATCAAAGCATCATTGTTTTCTTCTCAAAATAGGGAACAGTAGATGAAGAGGTCGAAATATCAGGAATGGTGTAAATGAAACATCTTCCAAACTGCAGTGTACATGGGAAGAAAGAGAGAGAGAGAGAGATCTGCTTCCTGCCCTCTTCAGCAACCTGGCCCAAATTTTAGGAGCCTCTGCCTGCTTGCATACTTAGATTTTTGCATCTCTGTTTATAGGCAGCATATTTGGCTTGTGTAATGCAAGTGGAGTTTTCACTGGGTCAGATATCCTGATTACAAAATTTGTCACATCACTCTAGAAGAAATCTTTTTCAAACTCACATAATGTTAATGCATGTCAGATCTTAAATCTAATGCAGTAACACCACTGGTGTTTTCCTGGTCATATGTATGTTGCCCTCAAAAGCAGTAATTCTTTGTAATATGACATATCCTGTTTTACTTTTGAAGCCAATACAGCACAGTCTCCTTATAAGAAATTGAAAGAGGCCTTATCATCTGTAGAAGCTTTTGAAAAGCACTATTTAGTAAGTATGCCTTATTAATATTCTATGTATACATGCTAAATAAGAGACAAGTATAGTAGTAAATTTATAATAGGCACTTGTGTTGGATATATTTGTTGGACTGATGGACACATTTTCAACATAGAACTAGGTACCGTATATAAGTTGACTTTTTCGGCACATTTTTTGTGCTGAAAAAGCCCCCCTCGACTTATAAAGTCTATGCATTAAGCAGGAGTAGTGTATTTTAAAAAAAATATTTTAGGGAGTTTTACTTTTGTCAGCCACCATAGAGGCTCAGAAGTTTTGAGCTAAGCGGCACAATAATTCTTTCCTCAGGCTATTATCAGGGCAAGTGACACTCCCTGATTATACTCTGAAGCCAGGGTTTGATTAAAGCTTTGGTTCAGGGGGTCCAAAGGTTATGAACCCCCCCCAAAGGGGGTGCCCCCCATCCCCCCATTGTTTTCCAATGAGAGCTTCTTATAGTAGATGGGGCTGGACCCTTTTGAGGGGTCCATAACTCTTTGAGACCCCCTGAACCAAGCACTTCACTCTAAGGCTTCCTGGGTGGTAGGTCACCAGAGGGTCTCCTAAAGATACTCTTGAAATGTTGGTAACCAAGCTAGCTATAAACATTCCTCCCTGACAGGCACCCTTGCAGAATTTCCCCAGATTCTCCCTTTAAATCACCCCCTCCCTTCTGAGTGGATTTAAAGGGAGAATCAGGGCTTACAGAGCTAGTTTACTGTTTTTCTTTGAAATAAATATTCAAAAACATTTAACCTACTGATACCTCAATTAATGTAATTTTATTGGTATCTATTTTTATTTTTGAAATTTACCAGTAGCTGCTGCATTTCCCACCCCTCGACTCTATATACACGGAAGTCAATAAGTTTTCCCAATTTTTTTGTGGTAAAATTAGGTGCCTCGACTTATATGCGGGTTGACTTATACACTAGTATATACGGTACTAAGCTTATGGACTGTTTTAAGAAATACAAGATTATCAGAGATGGGAAGCACTTTCAGTATACTGAATAAAAGAAATGTAACGTTTTGGAAATGAATGAAAATTAATAGCAGTTAAAATATTGTTTGTAGTACTCCTTTAATGCTAAGTAGGAGTGTGGGTATTTTGGACCCGTATCAGTATTTCTGAATTCCAATACCAATATGATATTCAGGTTTTTTCAGGTTTACAAATTTTTCAGATCCATTATATCCTATGTGGAAGCTTTCCAGGTGGCTGTTGGGGATATTTTTAAAGATATAGGCACCAAAATTGCAGGGGTTGCTGCTGGTGCTTGTCCTTTAACTAACCTTTAAATTTCAAGTAGATTGAACCAAGGGGTCCAATTCTGTGGGCCCTGAAGAGGGTGGGGTAAACCATCCTCCATTATTTCCTATATAGGGAGGAAAAAACCTCCCCAAGCTGCTTCCAGAGCAAAAGCCATGCCTGCAAGCAGCAATCACTGGTCAAATAATTCCTTGCATGGAAGAACCAACACAACAAGCCCAACAGAACCTTTGCAGAACTCAGTGATCTCAATAGAACCAGAAGCCAGTGTACCAAGCCAAACAGAACCAAAATCAAACCAAAGGACATCTGCAGTGGAAATGAAAGGTGGGGGTGCACTTTTGCAAGACCAGCGGAACCAATTGTAACATGCAAAAGCCCAGCAGAACCTAGTGCCACTGTAGTAGCATAAGCTCCACAGGACTAATGTCAGATCAGAGAATCTCTCATGTGGAAACAAGTCGGGAGTTGCACTGTTGCTAAGCCAGCAGAACAAATGGCAATCTACAGAATGCCCAACAGAATCCAGTGCCACTGTGGCAGTGCAAACTCAACAGAACTAATGTGAATCCACAACACAACAAACAAAGCAGTAAACAACACTCTCACACCTGCAGAGGGGATGTAAACAAAGAAAAAAACCTCTCTTGAATCTGACAAGTCACTTGAAATTGACACAAGCAACATAGCAAGCCAGTAGAACCCCCCTTCACAAGATACAAAAAGAAAGGTGTGGGGCGGGGAGCGAGGTAGGAAAAACAGTCCCCGGAAGCCTGGAAACTTTGGCTCCTCATCTTCCTGGTGAATGCCAAATATTTCTAGGATTTTGAGACCTTCCACATATGGAGCTTTTTGGATTTGGAGAAGACTAACACTTAGGATTTGTTATAATTTAATGTCAGGGTGTTATTTGCGCAGTAGATGGCGAAGACTTGGAGGAGTCTGTGTAGGCCCACCTAAGTCCGAGACCGTAGGACTGTGTCGTCCACATATAGAAGCACTTGGATGGGACTTTGTCCAAGTTTTTCCTAAAACTTTATCTTTTTTCTTTCATAGGATCTTTCCCATGCCACCATTGAAATGTACACAAATATTGGACGAGTCCGCTCAGCTAAGCTTGTTGGAAAGGATCTGGCAGAGTTCTACATGTAAAGAAAATTTTAAATTATATGTGATTTACAACTTAAGCTTTTAAAATAATTTTTCAGCCTAATTAAAACTTAAATTGTTAATTATTTGTTTTGAAATATATTCTGAAAGGGTCATGTCTAAGACCACTACAATTTAGGAATATCTTCAAAGTAAAGACAAGACAAAAATCGTCACTAGCTCAGTAGTCAGCATCTCCATGCTACAATAGACCCTTGCTCAGAGTAGCTCATCAACTCTACTGATAGCTTACATCCCCACCTTCCATTCCCTTTTCCTTTTGCAGGAATATGGAATCTCAGTCAAGGGAAGAATTGTGTTGTAGTTCAGAAATGTACAACAGGCAGTACAGACATTAAATTTTATAGGAAGACAGCTGTGGTACAGGAGAAATGAGATTTTCTGTCAGTTCATTTATGGCTGATATAACTGGTTAGAGACTGAAAAGTTTTCAAATATTGTAACAATTTGCCTCATGTACACTGAGCATTTCAATACTAACTGTGTGATCCTATGCAGAGTTACTCCAGCTTAAGCCC
The DNA here is from genome assembly GCF_021028975.2 of Sphaerodactylus townsendi. Lineage (NCBI taxonomy): Eukaryota > Metazoa > Chordata > Lepidosauria > Squamata > Sphaerodactylidae > Sphaerodactylus > Sphaerodactylus townsendi. The sequence goes on from NC_059428.1 coordinate 71,594,285, forward strand.
ATTGAAATGAATTGACTTAGACTGGAGTAAATCTCTTTAGGATTGTACTGCAAGTTACTCTTTACTTGTTTTATTAGTCTTTCATATTTTTTAGCAGGGACAATTTAAGTATTAAACTGCTGTTTTTCCTTTCTTCGCCCACGTGTGATTCTTCCAAAGGAAGAAGAGGAGTCCCCAAAAGGCTGAAGTATATCTTCAAGGAGCATTGAAAACCTACCTTTCTGAGGGCTGGCCATTGCTTATTACACATACACGGAAGCAACTAGCAGAATGTCAGAAACACCTTGGACAAATTGAAAAGTATCCTTCAAAAGAAGAGGAAGGTTGTGGGTCGATTTACTGGGAAAGGGTGTGGAGGAGAAGCTAACTTATGTCTGAACAGAAGCTTTCTTCCATGCCCGTAGCTGTTAAAGCCAGAGAATTTTTGATAAAAATCATGTGGTCCAAGTTAGCATTTAGGGCCACCAAGCAAGGCAGAGAGCTTTGCACGTAATGATCAATGAAAGGAGTCAACAAAAATATGTATTTGTGTGTGAATGAATAGAATGTATGTTAAGTGGTAGAGAGAAGCTATTAAGAAACCAATGCAAGAGGAGGTAATCAAATGTTACAGGGTTGATGAATGGTAGTTACTGAAAAATTATTAGATAGATTTCTCTTAGAAGCCATACTGATTCTATCCCTGAGTAGAGCCTCTTCCTCTAATGCTTAATAATTCTGTAACTATAGCTCTGTCTTTAATAACAGTTTTCCCCAATCTACACACATTTGATTAATTGTCCTTCAACTTCCTGTATTCCTTTTTAAGGATTGGCAATATATTTGCTGTTTCCTAATTCATTCCTCACTGGCCAGATTTACTAAGAAGTTGTATATTTTTGTTAAGAAATCAACAATTTCATCCTAGATTTCCTCAAAAGACCTTAGGTATATATAATCCAGATTTGATGGCTTATGTTTTTGGGCATTATTCCCAGAGCTAGTCTCCTCTATTTGACTCAGTTCTTCAGGTGCCATCTCTGAGAAGATTGGTTCCAGCATCAGAAACTTCCTCACAGTTTCCTCAATGAAAAGTGACAGTGTTAATTCAGTGTATTGTCAAAGGCTTTCACAGCTGGAATCACTGGGTGGTGTGTGGTTTCCAGGCTGTATGGCTGTGTTCTAGTAGCATTTTATCCTGACATTTCACCTGCATCTGTGGCTGGCATCTTCAGAGATGCTAGCCACAGATCCAGGCGAAATGTCAGGAGAAAATGCTATTAGAACACGGCCATATAGCCCAGAAACCCCACAACACCCCAATGTTAATTCACTTTCTGTGCAATTTCTCTGGCTGCCTTTTGTAAGTCTTTCCTTCGTCATCTAATACAGGGGTAGGCAGAAAATCATTTGGGATTTACTCTCCAAGAAGTTAAAAGTAGCTCTCTGCACCTCTTCCCAGGTTGCTGCAATCACTCTTATCCTTCCCTTTGAAGCTACTGGAGCAGCTTCTCTCCTTGTTCTGTTTTGCACAAAGTAAAAGGCAGCAGGCAACACACATACCTTTGGTGCAGAAAATAGCACCAGCAGTATTTCTCCCTTCTTCCTGTCCTCTGTGTGCATTCTCACACACACATCCTTGCTTTGGATGGAAAAGGAGCATGCTGTGAACTCTTTCCCCTTTCATCAAAACTATTATTTTCTTATTCCAGCGGAGCTATTTTTACCATTAAGAGGTTTCTCCTAATATTTAGTGGAAGTCTACTTTCTTGCAAGTCATGCTTATTACATCCCTGCCCTCTGGACTTGCAGACAAGTCTTTGCTTGTTGAAGGAGAGCCATGTTCCCCTTCAGACTTCTTCGTAACATCTCCAGTTCCTTCAACATTTTCTTATGGTACTTGTTTTCCCAGTCTCTGCTCATCCTTGTTTCTCTCTCCATAACTTGTACCAGTATGTCTGTATCCTCAAAGTACATTGCCCAGAACTCAACACTCCACTTCCAGTAAGGAATGACTAGCACTGAATAGAATGGAACTATCACTACTTGTGATTTGAACTCTGTGCTTCTGTTGTGCATCCTAAAAATTACATTTGCCTCCCCCGCCACCTCATCATATGATATGGCTGGCTTGTAATTGATTGCAACCCCCAAATCCTTTTCACTTGTGCTGCTAATTTGTGGGAGTTCTTAATTGTGACTGAAATTTAAGGCCAGTCTAAACTCGTGGCTAACATCAGATGGGAGATACAAGATACAGAGATCCACTTCTGGAATGCCGAGCTGGTTACTATATACACTGACACTATTGGAGGATCTTAATATCTTGCCTTAAAGTGGCAGAAAAAACAGTCTGTGGCCAAGACAGGCTCCGCAGTACAAAAGTTCCTCTTGATAATACATTTGTCCACTTTCTTTTCTTTAAAAATTTGAAGACCCTTTTGTCATTAGTTTTAAGATGGTCTCCTGTTGTAGTCTTGTACCTTGTTGCTCTTTTGAAGCAACCGTTCCCCTGGCAATTCCCAAGTGTGGAACTGTCTAGTCATTGTGTTGTTGAAGGCTTTCATGGCCGGAATCACTTGGGTGCTGTGTGGTTTCCGGGCTGTATGGCCGTTTTCTAGCAGCATTCTCTCCTGACGTTTCGCCTGCATCTGTGGCTGGCATCTTCAGAGGATCTGATGTTGGGAAAGCATGCTTTCCCAACATCAGATCCTCTGAAGATGCCAGCCACAGATGCAGGCGAAACGTCAGGAGAGAATGCTGCTAGAACACGGCCATACAGCCCAGAAACCACACAGCACCCAAATATGTAGTCATTTTCAGAAGATAGTCATATTGATCTGCAGGAGAACAGTTAGATTTGGTATCTTTTCTGCTCCCTTCTGTTTAATTGCTTTAAATAGTTTATTGTTGCTGTTTTATATTAAGTAGAATGTTTGCCAGTATATTACTACTATACAAGATAATTTTAAAGTGTATTGATTTAATTTTTATTTAAATTTTTGCCCCACACTTGACCTTAACTCCCTCAGAATAAAATGATCACAGTACAATAACATTAACAGATGCAGCATATTTCATAAGTTTGATGGAAAAGGTTTGTGTAAATATTTAAGAATAAAATATTAATTCATTTTGTCTGTACATCACAATTTCTTTTGCTGTGCCTGAACTCTGTGCCAGCTATCTCCAGACAAGCAGCCTTTTAGCTGCTGATACTAACTTAACAGAAGAAGAGCGCAAACACTTTTGCCAAGAGATCTTAAATTTTGCCAAACAGCCCTCAGATGGCAAAGGTAAGACTTCTGGGAAAAAAACTAGTTATAAAATTTCATCACTTTCATATAATGAGCTGCTGAAGCAAGACTTGGGTTCTCTAGCATGTCTTCACCTTTTTATTAGTAACTTTCTGCATGTGCTGGTGTTTGCATTTTTCTTTTTAATGTTTCCTCAGCTGTAACATACTGCCCTATTTTCATCAGGTATCTTTATTTGATTATCAGCAATTTCAGGAAGTTAAGAGTGTAGCATGGCATCCTGATTCTGATTGCAGAGGGAATGGGAGATTAATGAATAACTGTCAAATTGTTCCTCCCTGAGACCCTTCTAAAAACAGGAGCTAAAGAAGTTGTCATGTGAAATGGGGAGACCTGCCTTCCCCCTGTAATTTTAACACAAGTTCTGACTTTAAGCAGTATGTGTTCATATTACGATTCTGCAGGCAGACATACATTTGCATAATATGGTTGTGGTATTCAGTTTTCGTTTTCTACTAAAACCAAGTTGCTAGTCTTTATGATAGTGAAAATATACTTGAAAAGACATAAACAGTGTCTGCTAGAGCTGAAGTGTTGGGTTGAACACAGAGGCGTAGCTCCAAGGGATGTGTGTGTGTGTGCGCAACACACCAGGTATGCACCCCTGTGGGGGCATGGCACGGACGGGGGTGGGACAGGGTGGAGGACGCATTGGTGCATTGGGCGCTTTCCCCCTTACTATGCCTCTGGTTGAACATGTTTCCTAGTGGCTGGGTGTGAGTTGGTGGGGTCAGTATGTCAGTGCTTTGCATAGCCCAGGGGTCTGCAACCTGTGGCTCTCCAGATGTTCATGTACTACAAATCCCATCATCCCTTGCCAGCATGGCCAACTGGCATAGCCCTTGTCACTCCCCATAGCAACCAAAAGCAAAGAACACACATATACATTTTGTATAAGCTATGCAGGTTACAGAATTGTGCTTTTCTGGGCTCAGGATTTTAATTATCTTGGTTCTGAGCATGTACAGCCTCTAAGTTCATCTGGATACTACCATCTGTAGAGGGAAAAGCAGTGTGATTAAGGAGAGGGTCCAAACAGCTTTATCACGAAAGCTCAACAATCTAGACTTTGCAGCAGATGCCACAAGGCCCTCATAAAAATGTCACTGCTGTGCATGACTGGAGGGTCCATGATTCAGTACTGTTTGGAGGAGAAGTTTGGAGGAGAAGTCGATTTATGGCTACCAATCTTGATCCTCTTTGATCTTAGATTGCAAATGCCTTAACAGACCAGGTGATCGGGAGCAACAGCCGCAGAAGGCCATTGCGTTCACATCCTACATGTGAGCTCCCAAAGGCACCTGGTGGGCCACTGCGAGTAGCAGAGAGCTGGACTAGATGGACTTTGGTCTGATCCAGCTGGCTTGTTCTTATGTTCTTATGTTCTTACTAGAGGATCTGGTTTGCCTACAGAAGGAACCAGGTTCAGTCCCCAGTTAAAAGGATCAGGTAATCGGTTAAAACCTCTGAGCCCCTAGTGAGAGCCAGAGCTGACAATACTATGATGAGCCGGTGGTGTGACAGCTGTGTGCTGTAAATCTTGATTCTTCCAGATTAATATTCTGACCTTGATTAGCCACTCTTTTAAGAGGAGACATTTCTTCTCATCTTATGGTTACTGGTGACAGAAAGCATGAGTTTGGTTACACTGAAATGCTCAGCATTCACTTTTATCTTCATTTCAGGTCAGAAAGTTATCCTGTCCATGCATCCCTTCGCACAGTTGAAGAACCTACATTTTGATCCTCCTAATGCCGTGATCCACGTGGGTGGAACCTTGTCAATTGAGCTGACTCTGGTAAACCAGATGCCCGTCACGGTCAATGTGGATCAGATTGCCATCAATGTCCATTTTAACATTGAAAAAAATAGCTACCGGAAGACAGCTGAATGGCTCACAAAACACAAGATATCCAATGGTATTATCAACTTTCCAAATGAAGTTGTAGGTTTCTCTCTCTCAAGAAGTAGTGTGCCGATGTTGGAGTTGTATGAGATGTATGAAAGGAGCCCCTCGGATAATTCTTTGAACACGACAGGCATCATCTGCAAAAATGTGCACATGCTGTTACGGAGGCAGGAGAGCAGTTCTTCTCTGGAATTACCCACAGGGCTTACTCTTGAAGATGGTGCCCATGTGTTAAAATGTAGCAACTTAATACTGGAACCAGGGGTCAATAAATTAACTTTCAGAACTCAGGTATGTTTTTCGAGAAGGCAGTATTGCCCTCTCGCCACAGCTTTACAACTTGGCTCATTCTACATTGCACCCCTCTTGAACCAAACCTTGGCTTCTCTGGATGGCTGGCAGATTCTGTGATGCAACTATAGAAAGCCAGGATGGCACTCGTCAAAATCACTTAACTTATTATTTTAGTTCTTGTTGCTTTTTTGAAGTTTAACTATTTCGTTAATAGCTAGAATTAAAATAAATATCCCATCTTTTCCCAACTATAGTATTCATTGTCAGAAAGAAAGCAGAAAAGGTAAGATTGTTTTGACTCTGATGAGAGTTTCTGAGAACTAGTTTTAAGATGGTTAAAGTGGTGAAGTGTTGTTTATTTATCTGTTAGTTTTATAACCCACCAGTCCCCTGTCAAGGAAGGCTCAGAGCAGCATACAACAATAATAAGTCCCATGCAAAGGGCCAGGCACCTGGATGCAGTGCCACAGGCACTCCACCTCATCATTCCCAAGGGGGCTTTCCAGTGGCGTGGAAAGGAAAAACAAAAAAGCCTCCCTACCACCAGAAAGCTCCCATTGGGCTTAATGGATTTATGCAACCAGAATGTTGCTGTCCAAACCCTGGCTACTGATGTAACAAAGGCAAGAGCCGGGTAGAAGCTGACTGTTGTCAGTTCCCCCACCAGCCATGCCTCTGGATTGCCCCTACTACAGCTGGGTCACAGAAACACTGGCGTAGTGCTCAGCGCTGTGTTCCACCACCATGGAAGGCCTTGGCAGCTGCCCACCAAAGCAAGTTCTCCAGAAAGGGCAAATCTGCTGATGCAGCTCCACATCACTCCTAGTGGCATATTCAAACCCCACACACATACTCCTGAATGCCATACAGTAAAATGTATCACATTACTGTATCAGTTCTTGGCACCTCAACCAACAGATCATAAACCAATACAGAGGGAAGGAACAAATCAAGAAAGGATAAAGTAAGGTTATGAAAACAGTGACAATGGAAGGAAAGTGAAGGAATGAAAGGGAAAGAAAGGGAAGGGGGAAGAGAGATGGATACTGTTGCTGTATGCCTGGCAATACATCTCCATTTTACAAGTCCCATAGAGCCCAGGTCTTGCTTTGAAGAGCATTCCTCCAGGCTGAGGCCAGAGCTGAAAAGGTTCTACCTGGGGTTGAGGACAGCCAGACGTTTTTCAGGCCGGGGACCATCAGTACATTCTTCCTTGCTGAGCATAATATTGTTTGGGGGGTATATTGGAAACATTTTAATGATTTTTAAAAATTGAAATATTGTAATCAGTTACAGGTAATAAGTTCTGCACATTCTGTCTTTGCTGTTTTGTTAGTGTACAGAATCTACAAAGATCTGTCTAATATATAGCATGATGCTTAAAGAATCCTCTTCTCTAAGCACTGTTTTTTAGCTTTCTGTGCTTCAGTCAGTGTATTTATTTTCTTCTGAAACTAGCTTTGCCCTAAATGCAGAACTTGAGACATTAAAATACAACCATGCACTTATTTATTACTTACTTTATATATAGCCTGCCTGCCTGCCTTGTCAAAACTCAAGATGGATTACAAAACATCTTAAAAGTTCAGAGAGCATCGTGCAACACTGGGCTATTTTGACATGTGACCAAGCAGCTATCTCATACGTACGGTTGGTCAGCTTAAGGGGGAACTGTATTTGGCTCTGCACAACCACACCATGTGGAATAGCTTGCCTGAGGAGGTCAGGAAGGCTTCCATTTTCCTGGCTTTCCATGAACTATGCAAAACTGAATTATTCAAGAGGGCTTTTCTATGCAGGCAATAGGGTAGCCCTGTATAAAAGGATCCACCAGGTTACTTGGATAAATTATTGGGGACTGTACTACTGTGTATACTTTTTTTGTGGATTGGATCATGTAACACTTAAGCTTTGTTTCAGTTCTATTTTTAGACTTTTGGTAGGTTCTGCAGCCCAAATCCTATTTCATTGTTTACTGAATGTCTCATCTTGTGAACTGTATTGACTGACTGTGTAATCTTCCCTGACTCCCAGGGAGAAAGACAGACTATAAATAATGTAAATAAATAATAGAATATTCACATGTGAAGTGAACATGTTCAATGAGTACAGTTTGGACAACTGAGACATTTCTGATCTTGAGAGGAATAGAAGGATTGTTTAAAAAGTGAACCAACTATATATACCATTGTACCTGCGAATGCCGAATTGTACCATTTATTTCCTGTCCTCCTGGTTGCTGCCAAGGCAGCTTACACAATATAAATATAACTAGGTTAGAAATTAACCCTGATCTCATGTTGCTAGAGCTATGGCTCAGTAGCAGCTGTCTCATTCTCTCTCCCTCTCCAGTAGAATAGCTAACCACTGATGAATTCTGGGAAGGAGGGACCAAGTGACAGGTGGGCCAGTCAGAAACCCCTCTCTTCTCCCCTTCTCAGGGTGTTATTCTTGTAGGGGCACTTAAGAGTGTTTCAGAGACCCAAATAAACACTTCTTCATACATAGGATCTTACTTTTGAGTTGAATGCATTAGTCTAGGCTTAGAAATGTGTGCACAGATAACTTTTTTACTGATTCTGTTATTTAACATACCATTTGCTTCATGTATTCAAGACATTGTGCAACAGTTTTGAAACAGACAGTTTGTAAAGATATTCAAAGAGCTTCAATAGTCATAATTTGAAAGCAGCTGTGGCTGTTGTTTCACTATGAATCTTCCATGGTGTTGCATATTCACTTGTGGTTTTAAAAAATATGTAGTGGCATGTGGGAATCTGCAAAGACTTGCAGGAAGAATGTCATTCCCCTCCCCCACTATTGCATCTTTCTCTTTCCTGAAAGCCCTCCTAGCCTCTCCCATTTTCCTGTTTCCTTCTCTCTTGTAGGGCCTGGCTGTGTGGTGCTGGCTACTGGGCCAAGTTCACTTGCATAGGAGGGAACCCTCAAGGACTTGTGGGGTGGCACCTCACTTTTCCTTCTATCCCCTTTCTCACCCAATTTTCTCGTTCCATCCTCCTGGCACCTGCCATAACATCTGCCCTTTCCTTGCCTCATGTACTCCTCAGCCATTCAGCAGCCTTCCCGTTATCTGCCTCCCATCTTCAGCTATATTTATCATTTATTTTATTTATTCCCACCTTTCCCCATAGTGGGAACCAAAACAGCTTCTATTCTTCTCCTCTTCTATTGTCAGCACAACAACCCTGTGCAGGTTAGGCAGAAGTATGTGACTGGCTCCAAATCACCAAGTGGGCTTCCACAGCAAGATGGGGATTCAAACCTGGGTATCCCTGACCCTGCTCTGAAGCTCTAACTGCTGCACCACACTAGCTTTCATTAAGTGGCTGCTGTTGAACAGTAGCAAGTAGCTAGGGCTAGTTGAGTACTGCAAGTTGGGCAGTATCAGGTCACCCAGAAGCTGCTTCTAGGCCTAGGGTTGTCCATCTCCAGATGATACCTGAAGATTTCCCAGAGTAACAACTGAACTCTAGATGACAGAGATCTGTACCCCTGGAGAAAAAACTGCTTTGGAGAGTGGGCTGTATGAAACTATATTCAACTGAGGCCTCTCCTCCCCCAAACCCTGGCTTCCTCAGATTCTACCACAAAATCTCCAGGAATTTCCCAACCTGCAGCTGGCAATCCTAGTCAAGTCTGGCCCCGTATCCTCCCTCAAAGACCAAGATAGCTTGGAAGAGGCTCCGCTTCCTCCCCTTGCTTTTATTGACACAACCAAACCTTGGAATGCTGTGGAGAATCTGTTGCTTAAAGCTACAGGTGCTACTTTAATCCTTTTTGAGTTCTTAAAAATTCCTAATTTGTTTGTTTGCTTTTTAGATTTCACATTTTTTTAAAAAAACCTGGGGCCCTTTCCAGGTTTGCAGAAAGATCTGTCTTGTCCATTTACAGCTCCACAAAATGGATTTAAGTATCCGAAGATTTGGATAACTTTGCTATTAGAATATAAGATGATATGTTCAGTGAAAATGCATACAGTATGTATAAGGAGAAAGACAGTGGTCATCTAAGTTGATACCCCTGACAAAACAACATTGAAAAAATGTTTCTTTTTTGTAAGAAATTGGTATTTAGGGATCATTATTGACATATCACATTCCCCCTCTCTTGATGTCCTGAGTTTTCATAAATTCAATCCTTTTTTAATATGAGAGACTAGGATATCATTCCATTTTTATCAATCACTGAGCTCTTTACATGTGCTCATTTGAATAAAACAGTATAGGCATGTAGTCTGAGTATATAAAGAATATAAATACCAGAACCAGACCAAACCAAATACCAAACCATCTTGAGCCATCTTCTGTGCACTAAATGGGAAAGGAACTGAATTGAAAGTAAACAGTCTCCCTAAAGGCTAGCTTTTTTAAAAACACTTCTTCAAGCTCTTCCAGCTTTACTTTGCATCCATGATATAGCAGTGTACAAAGTTTTACTCTTTGAATGCTATTGAATAACAACTGTTGAGAACAGTGAAGCATTTCTCCTTATCTAGAGATGTGAATTAGAAAATTATTCATTGCTGTATTTTTCAGGTTGAAAATTTTCTATTTCTTAAGGTTTATTGTTTCATAAACAAACAATAAAATGGTAGTAGTGAAAAGTGCCATCAAGTCACAGCTGACTTTCAAGGAAAGAATTGCAGAGGTGGTTTGCCACTTCCTCAAAGACATGGGCTGAGAGAGTTCTGAGCAAAATGTGAATGGCAAATGGATAGTATCACAGAAGTTTGGCAGTTTCAAAGTTGTGATTTGTATGTTTCAAGTGATTATCCCTAGAAATTGTTAGAAAAATAAATGTATGCTTTATTGATTTGTAAACCTGAGCAGGGATGAGAAGACCAGAAAAACATCTAATTGTTTTTTTTGAAAGCCAAAAATTTACCGGGTATAAGGATACTGTACTGTTACATGTTTTCTTTAAATAATGTAAAGGAAATGCTGCCACCTTTTTTCTGTAAATGTGCAAAGTACATTCTGCAGAAACAAATGTGTTAACTGACATTATAAGGAACTGAGCTTGTCAGTTAATCAGATATGCTGCTTAACAAAGTTTTTATCCAGTTGCAGCCCAGTTGTTCAGTCCGCATGCTGGTTACCAAAGCTTTTAATTATTTTGTCTTAACGTTTTACAGCCATTATTCCAGTTAAGATAATTTACACATAAGCTTTGAATTTGTTTAAATACCAATTCTCCCCCCACTAAAAATATTTCAGTTAATTGTTTGTAGTTGCTGAGTCATAAGGTCAACATCAGGTACTTTTTACTTTTAAAATAGATTTACTAAAAAAAAAAAAAAGCCAAAGATGCTAAATGGATCATACTCTATTTAGGACATAAGGTAATTTTCTAATTCTCATTTCTCCAATAAACCATATTTGCTGTTCTTATCCTTAGTTGTTCTCAAGAATTATTATCTACGCAAGCATTGTTGAGTACAGATTATTTTGTATCATTAGTTTTCATTGTTTCGTACCAAGAAGTTCTGAATGTTCTGTGACTGCTGGGTGATGTGAGTGCCAGCAAACTGAAATATATCTGTGTTTGTTTGGATGATAGGGAACAATCATCAGTGGATATACTTTTGAATCATTGTTCATATATTTTGTACTCATGCACAACCCTTTCCTTTATTTGCAAGTGCTGTATGTGGCCAGAAGGTCACATACCTATTACAACACTCAAATTACTAAATGGTTCCTCACTAAATATATTATTTGTACACTACTTTTCTTCTCAATAGAGACCCAAGGAGGCTGACTTGGTTTCCCCCCTCCTTTATTATTTTTCTCACAATAACCCAAAAAAGTAGGTTATGTTGAGAAAGGTTGACTGGCCAAAGATAATCCAGTGAGTTTCTGCAGCACGGAGAAGGATTGAGATGGTCTCCCAGATTCTATCCTGACACTTTTAACCACTATGTCACAATGGATTCATTAACCATTATTGTTTTTACACACACACACACACACACACACACACACACACACACACACACATCGTACCAAGAAGTTCTGAATGTTCTGTGACTGCTGGGTGATGTGAGTGCCAGCAAACTGAAATATATCTGTGTTTGTTTGGATGATAGGGAACAATCATCAGTGGATATACTTTTGAATCATTGTTCATATATTTTGTACTCATGCACAACCCTTTCCTTTATTTGCAAGTGCTGTATGTGGCCAGAAGGTCACATACCTATTACAACACTCAAATTACTAAATGGTTCCTCACTAAATATATTATTTGTACACTACTTTTCTTCTCAATAGAGACCCAAGGAGGCTGACTTGGTTTCCCCCCTCCTTTATTATTTTTCTCACAATAACCCAAAAAAGTAGGTTATGTTGAGAAAGGTTGACTGGCCAAAGATAATCCAGTGAGTTTCTGCAGCACGGAGAAGGATTGAGATGGTCTCCCAGATTCTATCCTGACACTTTTAACCACTATGTCACAATGGATTCATTAACCATTATTGTTTTTACACACACACACACACACACACACACACACACACACACACACACACACACACACACACACACACACACACACACACACACACACACACACACACACGTTATATATATATATATATACACTTGTTTTATATATATATACACACACACACACACACACACACACACTTGTAATATTATATCAGCAAGTTCTTAAAATGATTATGTATATTTCCACTGATGACTCTACCATACTAAGTACTGATATAAAAGCTGATTTAGGAACATGAGCCAAACAAGCAATCTTGGAACAGCCTCCTTGAAAACTATCATTGTTGATGAGCTTCTTGTGTACTTGGAAAAATCTGTGAATCTGTGTCTCAAAACAAACATTATTGCTGACATATTTATTAGTCTAATGGAATGAGTGATGCTTCCTGGTTCTTAGATTCAAATTAGTAGTGTTCTGTTTTATATGCAGTGGTTTTGGGTGCCAGGGAAACTATTTTTAAATATATGTGTGTATATATGCTTTTTCAACTTCTTTCAGGGCAAGGAACCTGGGACATATACTCTCAGACAATTATGCATTTCAGTGGGCAAAATGCAGTTTGCCCTTCCTCATATTTACCCAATTGTGCAATATGACGTCTACTCTCAGGATCCACAGCTAAAAGTGGAACCTTGTACTGGTAGGTAAACTAATTAGAAATTTAACTAGTTTATTGCTCTTGCTATGTCTCCAAGACAGTTGCAGCCCAGTATATAGTGCACTGGATAATTTTGTGAATGTTGTCTTTAAGAACTGTGGGTTTGATCCTGGCATCCTTGAGTTTATCGAAGTTGATTTTCCCTGCCTCCCCCTTCTCATGTCTTCGCTGAAATCCTTCTGAGTGGTGTGCCGTGCACTGCAGGGGGCTCCAATAAGGCAGTGAATCAAACAAAATTGTTCCTTCTCTCTTCCAGAAATGGACTAAAATTGACATGTTTGCAGGGGACTGTTGAGGAAGTTAGGGGATAACTTTCATGTAATTTTTTCCTTGTGAGAATTTGGATCCATTCCCAAATTACTGGCTTGTTATTTTGAAGTACTGTGTTTGTAACTGACATAGCAAGCTAGTAACTGTAAGAGTATTGGCCAACAACTTGTGGAAACAGAATGCTGATGTGAAAATATAGCTGTTAATGCCTTGGGTAATTAGACCCCTTTCTACTTTTTGGAGGCAATTCATATGCTGTTTTTAACTTGGTGAGACCAGAGACACTTTTTATGCATCTTACTGGAAAGTAGATGGTACCGCTATCCTTTTTTGATAATAATTGTAACATCTGAGAATATCTTTGGTGTAAAATATAGAAGTGCAGTTTGCTTTTCCTCTTCTCCCTTTTTCAAATTTAGGACATTGGTTTGAACTGTGGCTTTTAATGTAAGTAACCGTTCAACATATATGTAAGAAAGGTTCTTAAAGATAAAGGGTCTTGACATGTACCCTTTGGATTGTGTAGCTTTAGTCAGGGGAGCTTATTGTACAGCTGAATCCTCTGGACTGAAGGCCCTTCCATTCATCCAGAAAGGTTGTAATAACTGAAATGTTTTTGGTATAATGATGTATCACTTTTAAACAATAAAAGTTTGACAGAGTGAATGTTGTTAATTTCCACAAACCTATTCATACATTATTTATTGGCTTTATAAATTCTTTGTAGGTGCCCAAGACCAACACTATTAAGTGTTTCTCTTTATCTCCTTTTTTTAAATAAAAAAAAACAGACATTCTTTTGGCTGGAATTCCTCAGAAGGTAAAATTCACGGTGACCACCGGCCATTACACCATGAAGAATGGTGATGCCTTGCAACTTAGTAATGCCGATGTCATGCCAATCCTGTATCATCCAGAGAGCAAAGCAGTGATTTATTCGAACACCAGGGGTATGCAGTTTTGGCACTATATTAATTGATTTTGGGGACTTCAGCAGATATATAAAAACATACCTAAGCACTGCAGTAATAAGAGTTGTGCAAGTATCACGTTGACAGTAGCACGCTGAATCTACTTTAGAGTACCAGTTCATGCACCAAAGCTTTTTGATGACCATGTAGGCCACAGTCAACAGTTAGAGGTTACTTCTCCATTGCTTTCCCTGCACACGGTGTAGAAAACACTTCTGGGGGAAATAACTTTGGGTGCAGCTTTCAGCCCTAGCAGTTCAAAACAGAGTTGTTAGTTGTTGCTTTTCCTTCAATGGTGGTTCTCTGGAAAGAAAGAACTTTTTCCTTTAGGCCGAAAGTGCTTACCAAAGCTATTCCATTACCATCTTTCCATTATGTATTTTGAAACTGAGTTTTTGGGAATGTATGGAGGAGGAGAGGATTTAGTATGAAAGTCTTCAATGCTTCAAGTGTTTAGGTCTCACCTCCCACCCCCTGCTTCTCCAGTGATTGGTCTCAAATTAAAGTCAGTAAAGTTCAAAATCGTATTTAGTTGTAAGGAGTTGCTAATGGAAAGTAATTATAAACTGATGGACTATGCATTGACTTGGCTATATTTATAAAATATTATATAAATTATATATACAATGCTACACAGTGGTTAGAATTCCCCAATCAAAGAAATACCATACTCTTGAGTATTTTTTCTTTAATATGCAGAGATCACCCAGCAAGCTTCTGCAGCATGGGTGAGGATTTGAACCTGAGCTTCTGAGGTCCTCAGCTGGCACCTTAACCATCACACCGTGCTTACTGTCTCGAGCATTTTAGATGAGATAACATAAAATGCGCTTCATTTCTCTCCTGCATTCTTTTTTACTGGGAGCATTTCTTTCTAGAAAAGGCATCAGAAGCATCACTGACGATTCAGTCATCTGAGAAAATCACAAGCATCAGTTTGCCAATGGCTCCTGCTTATCATGTGATTGCCTTTGATCTTGAAGTTCTGTACTTACCATCAACCTCCGTTTGTACAGTGGAAAACAAAAACCTACCTGGTAAAGAGCTGTGGAGGAAAAACAAGGAGAATGAGACTTTCCACAATTGCATGGCTACAGTTGATCAAAAAGTAAGCAAGAACGAATAACAGGGTTTTTTAAAATTTTAAAACTTTGTTTCAACTCGAGAATATTAAAAAGATCAACTGAAACTGAACAAAAAAAATTGACTTAAAATTCTTAATCTATTTGGATGGTTGATGTCCTGTTACATGGCACAGTAGACTGAACGTATTCCTTTTTGGTTTGTCAAAAAGATTTCTGTGTTCAGAAAGATTTCTGTGTACTTCCATACTATTTTGCACAAGAGTTGCCAGGCCTCCACTAGGAGTGGGGGATCTACTTTGAGCCCCATCCTCCTGGCACTGTCTTACCAACCCTAAATTGAGGCCTTTGACTGATCACCATTGGACTGATGATGTCATCATGTTCCCGACGATGTGGAAGGCACTCTGGTATTTGAAGAAAATTCTATGTATATTTGTTTCAGGTTCCACACATAATCAGGCCAGAACCTGGAACTAATTTTGAGTGTGGGGTTAGGAGTGGATTTGATTGATAAAATGCAGATGTTATGGTCAGACCACTGTGCCCTGAAGGCCCATCTAAGCATGCGACTCCCTCCTCATGTGGGCGGTGAGATATTTATGCTCTCCTGTGGAGACTCATGGCTCCAATAGGATTCCGGGATGCTTTGCGAGATCCTGTCCCTCCCAGTTCCCAGGGGGTACTTGGCAACTCTGTCTTGGACATTTTATAGCTTTGAAACTAAAAACTTCCTTGTTCAAATGAAATGCTTCCCGAACTAAAAAAAAAAGTGTTCAAAGTATTTGCAATCTGCATGATTTTATTCCTACTCTAACTACCTTGTGTTAACACTACTTGTGTGAATTGTATACTGAAATGGTAAAGAGGCAGACAATATTTGATGTGGTGTTTTTTCCGGCCCTATTCTGATAGACAACTTCTGCAAAAGATTGCAGCTGTATAAAATGAAGAGCAGGAATTAAATGTTCAGTATTTCACCTAAGAACTTCAATTTTTTTTTGCAGGTAACCATTGATTGTCCGTGGTCAATTTACTCTACAATTATTGCACTTACATTCAGTATACCCTTTAAGGCTAAATATTCTTTATTATCAGCAGGCAAAAGGTAACATTTCTTTCTCTACTACAACATAAAGATACTCCTCAACACTGCCCCAATTTAATTTGAGTCCTTGGAGTTCAGAAAACATCTCAGTTGCCAGTTCTCTAATGTTCTTTTTATCTTTTGACTTTAATTGCATGGTGGGGTATCTTTTTTATTTGTTGCCTTTTAAAATGAGAATCAAAAATCTATATTAAAAATTCACACAATGACAATTGCCTTGCTTAAATATAAATTAGCTCAATGAAACAGTGAGATGAATACTTTTGAACCAATGCTATTTAAGCCTTGTTTAGGAATAAATGTGGCAGGGTTGAAATATATTATGCAATAACTATTTGCAAAATTGACATGCATATTTTGATTTTGCCTCTTTATTCTAGAAAATATATACAGGTTTGTGTTCAGAACATGTCCGAAATCTGTTTTCATTTATCTGACAGTAATCTAAAAAGTTCTGAGAATTGTACAGATCTAATTCTGGATCCTCTAAATTCCAAAGTTGAGCAGGTAAAGTATAAAGTTTATTATTCCTGAACTATGTGAATGTAGCTGTGTATTACTTGGAATCTGAGAATCGAAAAGTTCACTAATTGTTTGAGACAAAAAACTTGTGGCACAAGATCACATAGCTTCTGTAAAAGAGCAAGCAGACAAAAGACTGTTTTGAGAAACAAATACTACGACCCTTTCAACAAAATTGAAAAAAAACACAGGTCCAAAGCTGTTAAGGTTCTTTTGCTCGTGTGTGTGTAAGGGTTGCCAACTGGTATTTTGGTATCAAAGACTGTGGTAGGGATGATGGGGCTTGAAAAGTTCCCAGCAAAGTTTTCTGGAAAGTAAGGAAGCTCAAAACTGCTGCAGTATTTGAACCTTTCAGTGATTGGAAGCGTATTGCTGGTGAACTGCCATGCTAGGGTAGACAGTAAGCAGTTGTCACCTATTGTAAATTTCAATTAGTAAAGAGAAAGAAAAATTGGAAGGCAATCCCCAAATGTTGTAATCAAAAATACGGTTGTACTTGAATTGTATATGAAAATTATATAATTATTCCTTTAGTCGTATAGTCTTGTACGATTTTAACTGGATTCTCTTTTCTTGTTATGTACCAGGAAAGAAAGTAATCAGCATGGGAAGGGGTAGTTAACGTAAGAGCTGAAAGGCCATTGGGGATAGATGAATACTTATTCATGTTTTGGCATAAACCCCAAACTTATCTGCAGCTGATTTCCTCTTGTGATTGCAAAGAAAATAAGACATGCTAACTAAAATGAGAAAGAACCAGAAGCCATTTCTGTGAACACTCACCTCACAGGGATTTTATCTGCATAAACTCAAAGATTTATTTTGCCTCCTTACAGCATGGCGCTGCAAGCATTTTAGCCCTAACTAGGAGTTTGATGCAGTAGTAAATGTTTTTATAATACTAAAAGTAGAAATTGAAAAAGTAAAATGATGTTTTTGAAAAGCAAGAACATTTTGCTATAATGTTTTGATCTTTACTCTTTCTTTTAAAAAAATTATACTCCATGTTTTGCTGAGTAGCTATCCACAATTTAACTAATATATTAACTGTGCAATTCTATGCAGAGTTAGTCCAAACTAAGGCTTGTATATGGTTATGCTACACAGTATATAGTGGAATAGTTGTGGATGAATCTCTTTGTGTGTCTCTGTCTCTCTGTCTTTCAGCATATCTATAATAAGCAAGCAGTATTTTTTGTATGGGAACTGAAATGGACAAGAGCTCTTCCCACATCCTTGCAGTGCCAGTTTTCAGTGAACTTCTGTTCAGCTCCCTCTGAAGAGCACTCGCTTTCTTTGAAGCCGTACATTTATGAATTCCAGTTGGAAAACTTTTTTGTAAGTTTTACTGATACCTTACTAAAGAAAAGCAAGATGATGGGAGTGGGGGAGGGGAGAGAACTGTCATATTGGAAGCAGACAGGATTGGTAAAAGCATAGTGAAAATCTGCGTAAGAGTTGGTGGAGTATATCTTACAGTACCGGAAGTCTAATTTGTGCTTTACATTTACTATCGGAGGCTTGGCTTGTGAGCTGCACTGCAACTACAGTGGCTAAAGAAGCTTTTTTAATGAATTGTGGCAATCATGGAGTCTCCATGTTGCTACTGGACTTCCTGATATTAGCTAGTGATGGTGTAGAGGCTCCTGACTTGAGGACATAGACCCATAAGGAAGCTGTTCTAGATGCTACAGCTATGGTTTGGATCAGTGCTACTTGGAGATCGTTTCAGGTAGCCATTGTATGCTGAATATAATGTACTTGATAAATTGTTGTTTTAGGAGTCTGCTGTTTCAACAGGATAATTAGATCCAGTACTTGAAAACATCAATTTTTGCAAACAGTACTGAATATCAGGAAGCTGCTGTATTATAAGTAGTACCAATGGTTTTTCCACTAATTAGTGCTTTAGCTTTTCTTCTGTTGGATTAAAGTGGAAGTCTCCTAATGAAATAGTGGTAGTAACCTTTGTTTTATCCTTAGTTCACTTTAATTGTCTGAGGTTGTAGCATGAATGTGTTTTTTCTGATAGGAGGCTTGTTCATAGAAACCCTATAATATAGCTGTGAATGTAATGTTTAAACCAGCTCTAAGCAAAACAAACTGATGGCAAAAATGGAAGTCAGATTTAGGAAATACGCCACCCTTTCCAGATCTGCACAAAGTAGCTCACAGCTAAAACAATAAAACAAAACCAAGTCATACAATCAATAAAATAGTTCTTATGTTCTTAAAATAAAAACTTGTAAATAAAAGCAGTGGCAAAGCTATAAGGGGTCGGGGGGGGTTGCCATGCACCGGGCACACGCCTGGAGGAGGGGGTGGAAAATTGCCCTTCCCCCGTGGCACTGCCCCCCCCCCCCCACTTACCTTAGTTCAGCCTGAGAAAGTTCAGCCTGAGAAACCAGCCTATGCAGTTTGGTTAGGGGGTCCAAAGTTATGGACCCTCAAAAGGGAAGCCCCCATCTCCTTAGCAAAGAATGTGGGATGGGGTACCCCATTTGAGGGTCCATAACTTTGGACCCCCTAAACCAAACTGCACCAAACCTTGGGGTTGCCATCATGACAGTCTCCAGATGATACCCTGAAATTTTGGTGCTGATATGTCTAAAAATGCACCCCCTGCAGGCACCAATGTCCTGGTTGTGGTGGAGTGGCCGCCCATTGGGGGGGGGGGCATCCAACTCAGGTTTTGCCCAGGGCTACAGTTTGCCCAGGGCTGCCTCGTTATGCCCCTGCCCCAGGCACAGTTTGGCCCGGCTATGCTTCTGAATAAAAGCAAGAAGCAGCTCAAAAGCATAAACCAGATAAAACAAAGCAATCTTAAAATGATATTGACAATAGCTCTCAGGGTAGAAGGAGGCTTATTTGGATTGAGAAATATTATAATATTGTTTCATACAACTTTGAAACAAATTTTGGTTGCTTTAAAGCAATGGTCTTCAACCTATGGGTCATGATCGCTAGATGGCGTATATACAAGTCCCTGTGATGCCACCATTTCTCGGATTTTTGCTGGGGCTTCCTGCCAGTGCATATGTATAGAGAGCAAGGACACCATATTATCTGTTTCTCCATGAATGCACATTGTGTGGAACAGGAAGGTGAGGTGAGGTTATCAATTAGTAATGCAGACAGTTCCTTTTTATCATACATTCAGCGCCTCACACCCATCCCGCAAAAACTCTCTTTAATAAGCTATCCTTGCCTTCTTTCTTTTGGGCAATCTTTCAGTATTCTGTGTGCGCTTGTTAGTGTGGAGCCTTCTGTCCCAACAGTGAGTTTAGTCTGATTCCTCTTGATCCTGTCAAATACTTACAGCTAGTACATCCCATGCTTCTCCCTGAGGATTAAGGGTGGATCCTGAGGTGAGAAGGTATAGGTTTGGGAGGGGGGTGACTTTGGGTTTTTTTGCAATGGTAAGTGGCTTTTTCTATATGTGAGAACCCCACTAAAAATGCCATCTTCTGAATACATTAATCCAACCAGTTTCTGACCAGTTCAAATTATGTAGAGAGAGTTGCATCTTATTCTGTATATACTGACTGTGAATATTATTGTGCTCCTGCCAGACATTATATAATGTGAAAGCTGAGATTTCCCCCCCATTGGGGGCAGAATATTGTAAAACAGGCTCACTCTGCTCATTGGAAGTATCAATTACCCGCCTTTCAGACCTCCTGGATGTGGATAAAGATGAAGCGCTAACAGAATCAGATGGATACTGTACAACAAAACTGTTGTATGAAGGTAGGCAATTTGATTGGGTTTGTGGTGGAATAGTTTAGGGTATTCATCTTAGCTTCAGTTTGTCTATATAGTGGTAATTTCATAAAATAATCCCAGTGAGAGCAAATGCATCTTCATTGGAACTCTGGAACACTACAATCATTCAGCTACTTTAACAACGGATTATTGGCGTTATTGAGGAGTTCATGATTTTATAGTACCATCCAGTGCACATTGACTGAATTTGATAGTGTCTCGTGGAATGTATATACCAGTGGTAGTGAACCTATGGCACGCGTGCCAGAGGTGGCACTCAGAGCCCTCTCTGTGGGCGTGTGCACATAGAGTTTGTCATGGCGGTGGGGGGGGCAGAAAATCCCTCACACACACACACATCTACGCTGGTCTGGGCTGCTGGGCATGACGTGTGCGTACTGCGGCAAGTAGGGAGGACTTGGCTGGTGGGCCTGGTGCCTATGCTCTGGGTGGCTGCTGCCTAAGGCGGAGGGCAGATGCAGAGGAGGTGGAGATGCTAGAGGGGTGCAGAGTGGCGCAAGCGGGACTTGCTGGAGGCTAGAGCAGGCTGGCCCCTGCTCGAGGGGGTGGGGCGGAGATGCTGGAGCAGCGCAGGGCAGAGTTGAGGGTGCAGGACCTGCTGGAGGCTGGAGCAGGGTGGTGGCTGCTGCTGCTCAAGGGGTTGAACAAACAAAACGTGTGCCTTTCCAAACAACTAAAACCTCAGTATTCGGGTTAAATTGCCATGTTGGCACTTGGCAATAAATATGGGTTTTGGGTTGCAGTTTGGGCACTTGGATTCGAAAAGGTTCGCCATCACTGGTATATACGGCTGTCGCTGTAGTCCCCCCCCTCCTTTAACAGAGTTTAATTTTCCAGTCTTATAAATAAGCTTAGGAACTTCTATAGCGTAATAGTTGCCAAGCATAGGTCATTTCCAATAGACTTCCAGATACTGCCACTGGAGTGTTGCTCAAAATTTTTGCTATTAGGAAGGGTTAGCTGCTCGTCATTGCTACCCTCTCTTGCACTTGCCAGAATTGGCTCCTAGTCTTGGGCCAGGCAGCTGCCAGCTCTTACTCTTGCTTTACTCAGCCATACAGTTAATTATTTAAGAAAGGAGCCAGAAACCAGGTAACCTTAAATTGGTATTTAACAATTGTGGATGATAGAAGAAGCCTGGTTCTTTCAGATCCAGATGGATCCATATTCATGTGTTTTACACAGGTTCATCATGCTGAAGGTTGTACAGTTACTCTAATGACTATATGTACAATAATGTTTTCTTGTTTAATAATGTATTGAAATTGCATTTGTTTTAGTTGTAGATAACAGTAGCAACTGGGCAGTCTGTGGGAAGAGTTCTGGAGTGATATCTATGCCTGTGGCAGCTCAAGCAACCCACAAGGTGCACATGGAAGTGATGCCTCTCTTTGCTGGATGCCTCCCTATTCCTGATGTCAGAGTATTTAAATACCTCCCTCATCACTCTGCTCACTCTATACAGCTTGATGCGGGTAAGGATGCATTTATTTAATGGCTCTGTTGGAATCCTCCACCCTAAAATCATAGAATCTTCTGCCTATATGCATTTCCATTTCGAAACAATAGTCGATCCCTTAGGCATTGCTGAGTAATCATGGATATCTTTAGCATTTTATTTAGATCCTTATGTGATAGCCAAGTTCTTCTGAACAAGGAGTTGGTCAGCAGAGCACATCATAAAAATAAGACCCTTTGGCATCTTCTGTAGCCTGTGGAGGATATATCGGTTGCATTTTCTTTTGTTCTAAATATGCAGCTTCATGTCTTAAAGTTATGAAAAGAAAGGTTGTATTTCCATTAAAAATGTAGCAAGATTCATTTAAAGCTTTTCAGCATTCTTCAAAATGGTGATTTAGATCAAAAGTTTGGAAGTCATCGCTGAAGTTCGTAACCTTGGTTCTTATGCACAGGTAGGAATAGCAGAAAACAGGAGTTGTTTGCAGTGAAAATGTATTTCAAAAATGACATGCCTTAGTTCAAGAACTATCATGCCTCTTACCAAATCAAATATTTTTAAAGCAAATGCAAAATGAGAGAGAACATTATGTTGGTTGTGGTGGGTTTTCCAGGCTGTGTGGCCGTGGTCTGGTGGATCTTGTTCCTAACGTTTCGTCTGCATCTGTGGCTGGAGTCTTCAGAGGTGTATCACAGAGAGAAGTCTGTTACACACTGTGTCCATTTTTAGATTATTTTCTCACAAGTCAGCATTCAGGGTGAACATATATATTTTTCCAATACTTATTACATTGTTCCAACAGTATGTCACTATTATGATCTTGAGTCTATTTTATCATACATTGCTTAACTACTTCTTTTTCAGTTTTCTGTTCTAGCAGAATTTGTTAGATTTTACTAACTGTCTTAGTTGTATTCATTTCCAATAACCTGTCAAAATCGCTCCAAGTTGTTAATATGACTCCCCCATCTATATCACTTTTCATGAGATTTTCAAGACAGATGTAATTGTTCAGCTGACATGTTTGGCCCGCAAATTTTATATGGTCTCTATTTTTAATAGTTATTTCTCCTAATTTTAGCTCTATCAGATCATTCTAACTTGGCCAATATGTATTATTATTACTACCTTGCAGTTGAAAGGCTTCCATGCAGGAAAGCCAAATAGGGGTCCTGACATAGAAGATTTTTCTGTAACGTGTCCACAGCCTCCGTACCTGCGGGACCGTCTTGCCCCATATGTCCCGTATCGGCCCCTGCGGTCAGCAGAGGCCAATCTGCTGGTGATCCCTCGCCCCTCAATGATGCGGCTGGCCTCCACCCGGGCCAGAGTCTTTACAGCTCTGGCCCCTGCCTGGTGGAACGCTCTACCTCCAGCTATGCGGGCCCTGCGGGATCTTAATGAATTTCACAGGGCCTGCAAGACTGAGCTGTTCCACCGGGCCTTTGGGGAGACCGGCTGCTGATGCCCCCCCCCCTTTCTATAACATCTGTGGACCCTGCCGTCCCCCCCTTTTTCTTAGGGGATTTATTAGTAGGACGCCATCGGTATATCTGATATTAGGACGCTGCATTTTAGTGGGGTTGGTTTTTAACATGTATAGAGCCACTACTTAATGATTTATTTAATTAATTTTGATATTATTGATTTTTTTGTGTGCTCTATCTATATGTTCTGTTCACCGCCCTGAGCCCTCTGGGGGAGGGCGGTTTATTGTTGTTGTTGTTGTTGTTGTTGATAATAATAATAATAATAACAATAATGTTCTTCTGATATAATGTTTTGTCATATCGATGTATTTTTAGTTTTGTCTGTACAAGATAGATGTATTTTTACTATCATGCCTCTTACCAAATCAAATATTTTTAAAGCAAATGCAAAATGAGAGAGAACATTATGTTGGTTGTGGTGGGTTTTCCAGGCTGTGTGGCTGTGGTCTGGTGGATCTTGTTCCTAACGTTTCTCTTGCATCTGTGGCTGGCATCTTCAGAGGTGTATCACAGAGGGAAGTGTGTAACAGACTTCCCTCTGTGATACACCTCTGAAGATGCCAGCCACAGATGCAAGTGAAACGTTAGGAACAAGATCCACCAGGCCACGGCCACACAGCCCGGAAAACCCACCACAACCAGTTGAATCCAGCCGTGAAAGCCTTCCACAATACAATTATACCTTTGGCTGCCACTGCTGCTTATATGGGAAGAACTGTGCAATGATAGAGCAGTCATCTAACAGTTCATTTTCACCTGTGGGAGTTCTAGAAAGTGCTTGGAAGTCCCACACATGTTAGGGCTTCTCCTCACTGGAATACTTTTTGATATTTTAGTTGCTTCTTTAAAGAGATAAAATTATGCATTTTCTTTTCTTAAACAGACAGCTGGATTGAAAATGATAATCTCTCAGTGGACAAGAACGTGGATGATCAAGCTGACAACAGCAGCATCAAGAGCAGGAGCAGCATCCACTCCGCCACCAGCGCAGAACACAAAGGCTTGCCAATGCCCCGCCTGCAACCGTTTTCCCCTGGGCAGGTCTTCAACTCCAGCGCTGGCATGCAGGTCCTTGTCATTCCCAGCAAGGACGATCATATTTTAGAGGTTAATGTCACATGACAGCTCTCAGTGCATGTGTGTATACTTACATACATGAGACTTGAATGTGAATGCACTTTAAGGAATCATAACCTGATTGTTCTTCAATGAAACATTCTAGTGCTAATGAAGCCTATGGCAACTCAACCTTTATTGGCCATGGAAGCATCCAACAATTGTATCAATTTAAAATGTACAGTGAAGCTTGTGTCAGCTAGTTTATATTGCTACTTTAGGGTGTGTATGTAAAATAAATGTTGGGTTCTTTCCTGCCCTCCCACCCCATCACATGGTGAAATAAAAAATGCTTATTGCAGTTGGTTCTTTAAGTTGAACAGCTTACAGAACTGCTATTTTCTTGGGAATACTTAGGTTTCTGTTCAATGAATATTTCAGGTTGACATACAATAAGCCTTGAAGAATGTCTGTCAATGGCTGAAGTATGTGCCTTTCTTGTCACTGACTGTCTGGTTTCCTGGACCAGGATAGCTTTCAAATTTTGTATAATAGCTGTGGGATTCAGAATCATTCTATCTACAAGATTTTAAATATGTATATATATATCTTCTTGAAGACTTAACTACTTCTGTGCCTTGGGATATATAAAATGTATTAGCCTACTAGCTCTATTCTGAAACTGCACCATATACAGAAATATTATGCTACATTACCGGGAAAACACACATAATACCCTCTGATGCAAGTAGTAAGGTGGCACATAAGTGGTTAAGTTAGGAATAAAGGTTCATTGGACCAAGCTTCTCCCCCAGTTGATAATTTAAATTAAATTGATAGTTTAAATAATTAGAAACTATTATATTGAGCTTGAGTATATAGCTTTTATTAAATATTTGTCATTTTATATTTTTTTAAACCAAAGTTTGTTCCGTTCCCCTTTCTCAACTACTGTTAACTTATTGTGGACTACAGAGCCATGTGTGGTTCTTTTCAGTCTTTACAATCTTTACAATAATTGACCTATATGTATATTTGCACCTTATTCTAGAAAAATCTGAGAAGAAGCAAATAAAGGCAAGAATTATAGAGCGCCTTATTTGACCACTCTTCCAGTCCAGTTAAGGGGAGATGTGAAGTCCAGTTGAATTTGTTCTGGTCCAGCAAATGGCAGTCACACCATAGCAACTGATATATTTTTCAGTTGTAAATGTGTTGTACAAATGATTATTTAAAAAAGTTTAACTGATGTAATTGTGTATAATTTACACTGAAATCAAAGACAGAATAAATGTGTTTTTATTGATGTGAAAGTGACAGCTTGTAAATAAGAGTGCGTGGGAACTTTCCAGGTCTCAGAAATAATGTATTTTTGTACATAAGCATTTCTCTGAAATTCACTGCTACAACCTTAGTTGCTGTTCTGTCCTGATACTAGGTTACACTGTTTTCCCTCTCCTTGCAACCTATGTAGTTCTTAGTCACCTCTAGCACATGAATTAATTAATTTTACAGCGACAAAAGTATATTGGGTAGATTCAGTAGGTTTTTAATGTCCCTGGGGGCTGCGGGAACCCAGTCTTTACAAAAAACTAGTCCTTCCATATTGTGTATTTCCAGCATTGTGCATCTGTGTTACCTCTACTATTTTCATAACTTAAGACCTATTTTTGCTGGAAAATGGTAATATTCCAGAATGTTTACCAAAAACTGTTATGTCACTTAAAATCAGTTTTATACCTGGACTTTAAATTTACACTTTAATTTGAATACTCATAAATTATTATCATCAGCTGGATAACTTGCTTTTATTAGCTAAAAAAAACCAGTAATCTAAAAACATTTATTTGGCAACAAAATCACCTGTCTTTGGCTTGTCTTTTTATGTACTGTTTTAAGAATCATTGAGGCGACACAATGTCACAACATATATACTTAGCTTTTCAGTTCAACTACAAAAATTAGTTAAGCTGGGGATTTTTCCCCCCACAGGACATGAGCAAAATATAAAAGTACAATTTCAGTATATTAAATTATTTGATTTCTTGTGAAGAGTCCATAAGCAAGACAGTTTTATTAGCCACTAGCCCAGATAAGATCTTCTTGTCTAGTTTTAAAGAAGGATAACACTTGTGCAACTATATTGGAACTAATGAACTTCACTAAAATGCCACAAAAGCTTATCACTACTTAAGGAGGTATTTGTATATATTAGGGAAGGGGTTTGGTTTCTGGGTACAAATGTAAATAATTGACACAAATTTGCAATATGTGTATCTGAAAAGAATTCTATTTATAGATAACTGTTAAGTTTGTAAATACTATAAAATGGGTTAAAGGAGTATAATTTTTGTGAATTTCACAGCCCTATTTGTGACTGGAAAAATTAACTCCTAGTATAAAAATTGTTGAAGTTAATGTGAGATTCTGGCATTTCTCATTTGCGGCTCTGTAAGATTCCATTATTACAATAATCCATGAAGGATTAAACGTTCACAAGCAGAATAGTAAGGGAAGGATTTAAAACAGGTTTAAGAAATAAACTTGTTATGGAAAAGAAATTGGAAAACAAGCTAGTGGATAAAAAGTGAATAAAAATCTTGAATATTTTCAACAGTATTTGTTTACAGTTCTACTAACCTTCAAGCTTGATTTGTATCTGTTTTCAATTTGAGATTGCTAGGCATGAAGAGGCCACCCATCTGTGAAAGAGTCCAGTGGTCAGTTACTTCAGGCCATTCTTCTGTTAGGCGTCAGCAGTCTTCCTCTTAACTAACTCTAGAAAAATAGATTAGCCACAAGAGTTCTAAGCCACCTTAGGATGAATAGCTTCCTCTGTGGTCCAACGAATTTAATACTTGAAGCTCCCTTTTCCAATGCGGTTGTAGAGTTCCTTTTGTAATCAGGAAACAAAAATTCACTCATACTCCTGTGAAGCATCTTGGCATCTTAGGAAACTGTTAAGATTGGAAAATTGGGGAGAGGAGGGGAAATCAGAAGCTTGAAATACAATAATAGAAAGTGGAATCTGGTTTAAGAGAGGAAATTGTCCTTGTTTTCATCTTCTTCTCAGAATTGTTCTGCCTAATGCTTATTATATCTTGTAATGCACCACAGATGCCACCTTACCAGTTTACCACTATACTCTATTTATCATGAAGATCTAAGTGTGGTCCTGCGTGCTATGGTGGAAGTTTCCCGCACGCATGACCGCAGTTTAAAATAGTGTGGATTCTCTGTTGCTGTCAGAGACCCTTATTCAAGCATTGTTTTTGTAAAAAACAGTATGCCCTGCACTGGGAAACATAACTGAAAAAATAGCACTTATATTGTTCCAAATGGCTATTAGCAAAACTCACTTTTTTGTAAAGTTGCACCTGCCATTTCCTTTCGAGGGGCAGGAAAAATAATGTTTATATTGCTTCGGGTGGCTATTATCAAAATTTGCCTTTTTGTAAAGTTACGCGCACCATTTTCTTTCCAACAGTAGGAATAGGGAAGAAAATAAAGGACAGAATTTTACAAAAGGCGAGTTTTGCTAATAGCCACCCGGAGCAATATACAGTGGAACCTCGGTTTTTGTTGGTAATCTGTCTGAAAAGAATTGATGAAAACCGAAACCGATGAAAACCGAGGCAAACTTTTCCATAGGAATCAATGTAAATCCAATTAATCCGTTCTAGACACTCCCAAAAACATACCAAAAACACATTTTTGGTGAATAAACATAGTGTTTAATGCTGAAAACAGTAACAAACAATAACACTAGGACCAGCTTCAGAGCCAGTGGACCAATGTCACACCAGAAAGCTGTCAAAAAGGTCTGTTTCTGCCGCCTCTTTAAGATTTGTCTGAAATGGGGCAAGACATTGTCATTAAACAAGTTGCAGACATAGCCTGCAACAGCTTTGTCCAGGTGATTTTTCTCCACAAACCCCTGCACCTTACTGCAAATCGATGAAAACCGAGACAAATTTTTCACTGAAAAAATTGATAAAAACTGAAACCAATGAAAACAGAAGGCAATGGAAACCGAGGTTCCACTGTAAGTGCTATTTTTTCAACGTTCTGTGTTTCCCAGTACAGGGCATGCTGTTTTTTAAATAAATGCAACGCTTAAATAAGGGTGTCTGACAGCAACAGACAATCGGAAGGGGGTGGGGGTGGGGGAACAGCATGCACTTGGACCCCACAGAGCATTCAACAAAAAGAAGATCCAGGAAGATGTGGCAGATTAATTCCCACATGTCCTTGGTTCTTTATGTTGAATGGAGTATGGTGTGACAGATTCCTTTCCCCCTCACTTTCTGGCCCATTTATATAATGGAAAGAATAGAACAAAGCCTTCAAGGATTTAGTGTACTGTGTCTTTAATGCTCAGTGGCTCAGGAGAAACCTGTGCTGTCCTGAGCACCATTTCCCATTGTGGGTAATGGAACAAAGTTGCTCCAAGCCTTTTATTGAAGCTAATATACTTGATTTATTATAGGAGCTCCATTTCTGGATAGAATATAGTTTCTGAATCTAGCATTATTACTAGGATACAGGACCTGTATCCTGCCCTTGTGGAACCAATATGGGGGAAAAAGCATGTGTGCAAGTGGAGGTGTGCAAGTGGAGGTATGAATAGTTAAACCCAGCTCCAACCTTCTGTTTTCAGAACTGTTGCTCTCTTAACCCCTTTCCCACCTTGCGCCACATCAGCTGGGTTTCTATATGCTACTGTCTTCTTGTGACGTAATCCACCCTATCCTGGAGCAGCAGCTGCCTGTTGTCCAGTTAGTGGAACTTTCTCAAGCTTCTGCTGCTGCCTTTGCGCCACAGACTGCTTTTGCTCTCCTGATACATCATTAGCTAGAGAATGAACTGTATACCTTAGATGCACTAGTATTTTTGTTACTGTTCCCCATTGGCCTGTCCATTCCATCTTGCATCCTTCAGCTCTTTCTTTGGATACTCTTTGACTCCACTGGTCTTACTCCTGTGTTGGCCCATCCTTCTCTGCCAGATTTTTTAACTTCCAATATTTAGGATGTGATGGGGTTTTGGTTGTTAAACCTGCAGGATTCTCCAGAAAGGCTTCAAAATATCTTGAAGCCCCCCCTTTAGCCCTTGAAGCCCCCACCCCTTTTAACATCTAGGCGGATGAAGAGTTCTGGAAACCTCAAAGGTTTACATATAGTTTTTTGCTGCTGTGGCTCATATTAATAATTGATTATGTCGGTGGTGACAAACATGTGGCCCAACTTGCCAGCTGAGACAGTCGCCTTCCCATCCCCCCAAGTGCTGATCTGGACTGGTGCACCAGTTGGGGGCTCACCAGCTGAGGCAGCCTCCCCACCCCAGGGCCTAGCTCAACCAAGTCACATTTATATCATATTCATCCCTTGTACCAAATGAGTCCGACACCCTTGGATTATGTCATATTTTGCCATCACTTTAAGGAATGTGATAGGTTAGTTTTGGACAAAATGGGAACATTTGTGAACTATAATGCATAAATATAACCATGTGTTGAGCATCCCAAAATTAAAATGACTGCATCAGCATTATGTTTGCAGTAGATATGTGTGAATGCCAGAACTGGAACAGATATGCTGAACACCCTTGAAAGCTGAATCTCGGTGCTATGCTGGAACACAAGCTAGTCTAATAATACTTGATTCAGGATTAAAATTTTGCCAAGCAAATGAGGGATGGTGGTCACAGTACTTAAAACATTAATTAGTATTCTACTTCAAAATCCAGCCACTGCTAAAAAAAAGTTGTTTAAATCTTCCTTCTGTAAAGCCTTGATGTTTTAAGGGCGTAGAGGTTACAGTCTAAAAGACCTGAAGCTGGGTATTGTTGGGCAAGGCTTCCACAGGGCTGCTGACATAATATAGGGAAGGACCAGTAACCAACTACATTGTACTATGTCAAACTATTGGTCTATGAAGATCAGAACTGTCAACACTTGACTGGTTGCTGTTCTGCAGGATTTCACAGGTCTTTAACATACCTAACACCTGACAGGATTGAGAAATTGGGACTTTCTGGAAGCAAATCACATACACACGAAAGTAGATTGTGGAAGGCCTGAATTACATGGGAACCTCTGTCAGTTTTTAAGCAAAGAGAAAGCCAGAGGAGCAAGTGGGAAAACAGCAGTGTAAGAAAGGCATGTAAAAACTCCCAGGTGCTTCAGCAGAGCCCTTTTTTTACATAACTACAGATGCCTCAAAAATATTATACAGCAAGTTTCAACCTAAGGACTATGACAGAAAAAAAAAGAATATTGGTCTGAAGCTACAATTGTGTGTGTAGAGAGATAGAGAGAAACAAACAAGGCAACCCCAAATTTCTGGAGGGACAAAAGAGAAAGGAATATTTGAGACCAGATTCCCATCTTAGACCTGATTCAAATGCGATGCTGGCTGCTAAGCTGCCTGATTTTGGATGAACCCAGCATCTAGTTTAAACCACTGGGAGACGCGCTGCAGTTGCTAGGTCTGCAATGAAAAGCGATGAGTCCTCGGTGTGCTAAAGCTGCATGCGAAGCGTCTGAAAGGTCCATTTAAAAGTCGCTGCATGCCCCACAAATATAAACCCCGTGCCAGTTCTTGTGAATCAGGCTGGGCTCACATATGCAAAATGAGGAGGTGGAAAGAGGATGCCACTTCAGGCCACGAATGGTGGATTCTTTCCATCTCGGAGTGTTCCTTCGCATAAATACCTCCACACAGACAGAAACTTGGCGCAGCAAGTGGAGTAGATGTCCTTTCTCACTCTACTTGCGCTGATTCTCTCGTTTCAGTGACCTGCTGAATGTCCTCCCTCGCCTGCTGAAAACACAGCCTGAAGCAAGCAGTGGAGTTCATTCTACCAATTTATTTCCTCCACAGTTTAGATGTCCGCCGAACTGGAGTCCGAAGTTAAAGGGAGTGCCAAGACCGGAACGTCGACGGGCGGGTGGATGGACAGCATTTCAGGGAACTGGAGCAGCATTCCTCCCGTTTGCCCTCCTACCACCAGGGGGCGCAAACAGGTCCTCTGGTAAAGCTTTTGACCGGGAGGAACGAGGCAGCTGAGCTTCCGGGTCATTCTTTTTTCAACATGTGTGTTAGTTCCGCGTGAGGACCGGCGTGAAGATGAAGTTCGCTTACAAGGTGAGCGTAGGACGTTGAGGCAGCTTTGCTTGGTCTCTTCAGGGCTATCGAACTATCACTGTTCACTGCTCTTGCTTTCTCTTCCTACTCTTATTAGCGTTGTTGTGAAATCTCTGCAGACGGTCTTATTAAGCCGCTATGATGCGCGTCCTTCCACGTGGGTTTTCCACATCAACGCACAGCACGGGCTTTTGTGGTGTGACAGCTATTGAGTAGTAGAAAGTAGCCGAACCTGAGTTGGTTGTAAAAATTGTGGTAGCAAAGGGCAAAACGGCTCTGGAAAGGACTCTGCCTTTGACTGACAGAAACCACGATTAGAACTCTTTGGAGTTGCCTAGGATGGCCACTGAGGTTATTCATTTCTGAGAGCTACAGGTGCTGCTTCTGTTATTTGGTGGAGTTATTTTTTTATTTATTAGAATTTCATATTTTTCTGCTGACCTGGGGCATTTTTCAGGTGTGTAAAAATATATGTCTGGTCTTTTCATGACTCCAGTCTCTGGATTTAAGTATCCACATCTTTGATCATGTAGTTAGATATATTGATTACCATCATTCTTAAGTTTACATTTGTGTTAAGATAAAGCATTTGTAACTTAGTTAATTTTTGAAGCAGTTCTCAGGAGAGTGCTGATAAGGACTTGTCTAACTCAGTTTGTTGGTTCTGTCACATTCATGTTATTATCTTCTAGTTCTCCAACTTGCTTGGCACAGTTTACCGATGTGGAAATCTGAATTTCACTCCAGATGGGAACTCTCTGATCAGTCCTGTGGGAAACAGAATTACTGTTTTTGACTTGAAAAAGTAAGCTCTTTCTCTTGTTGATACAATTGAATTATCCCAAACAAAATACAAGCCTTTGAAGAACTAAATGGATGAAATACATTGGATCATCTTCAGATTGTATTTACCTCAAATTAAGATGATGTTTTAAAACTTTTGTTGACTTTCTAAAGCGGGAGGGTTGTGTTTTCCTTGGGTATACAAAGAAAGCTTCTCTGGGAGTGGCAGGACGGTGCAGTGGTGGCACTGCTGCCTCTTTTGCTGCTAGTCTTTAAGGTCAGTCTTTGTGTACAAGTCTCTTTCTACCTGAACCATCATTGCTGGACTGAGCTGAATAGTATAACTGAACTTACTGCTTTGATTAATACTTTGCCTGTTTTTTTAAAATATCTGTTATTGATTCTCTCCCCTAGTAACAAGTCTGAGACGCTACCACTGGCAGCCCGATATAATATCACATGTGTGGGACTTTCTCCAGATGGAAACCTGGCCATACTTGTTGATGAAGGTACTTATTTTGTTTTTACAAGTGTCAAAGAGAAATGCAGTCTTGAGTTGGAAGTTTTTCTTCTTAACGTAGATATTAATCTGTAGCAATATTACATACTCTTTTGAAAATATTTTGCTGTTTTGTATATTCTCTTGTGGCCTACAGGCAACATTGCTGTGAACCTGAATTAAATTCAGTTAAATTAAATAAAACTAACTTTGTTATAGTTGTAGGGCCTTCAAATTATGACAGAGTGTATTGTTTGGATGTTGCAAACATTTTTTCCATAGAAGCATATTTTTGTTTTCTCCCTTTTCCTATAGAGGGAGCTGCTTTGCTTGTCAGTTTGATCAGTAAATCTGTGATCCACCAATTCAACTTCCAGAAGCCTGTGCGTAGTGTCTGCTTCTCCCCAAATGGAAAGTAAGATCTATTTTAAACTCTTCCCCTCCCCTCTTTGACAAAATTATGCAAGTAGAAGTTATTTCCAGATTAAGTTTGGTCCCTTGTAAAATAGGGGCCAAATAAATGAAGTCTGTAGACTGTTAGAAGAGGAACAACATCTTCTATTAGCTCTGCTTTACACGGGCTTTGTCTGTATGAAAGTATATTCTATAGATAATAGAAAAAGAAGAAAAAATAAGTGTTGATAATTTCTGCCTCAAATGTTTATACAGTTTCACCTAATTCTCTGAATAACTGTTACCTACCTAATATTATTTGGCTTCATTTTATTGATTTTTCGTTGTTTTCTGAATTATATGGAACACACTTACTCTGTATTTTCTGTGCAACAGGAAATTTGTGGTCACAAAGGACAAGGTTGCTTTGATGTACCATGCTCCAGGGAAGAAACGAGAATTTAATGCGTTTGTCCTTGACACAACTTATTACGGTGCATATGATGAAACAACTTGCATAGACTGGACTGATGATTCAAAGTAAGTGTGTTAAAATATAAAACTTGTCAATCGGTCAAAGATAATCTGCAAATATATGCAAAATCTGTTTAAACTTTTGCCTCTTGTGTTACATGTTGATGATCTTGCCAACTTCTGGACTTTGTTCCAGTCAGTTTTTGCTTTGTGTCTCTTGTGCCTTGTGTCTCTTGTGCTTTGTGTCTCTTGTGTCTCTTTTTCTTTGTCTGGGATATTTTATTAATGTCAGCCAATTTAGAATAAAAAAATTGTGGGACTATGAAAGACTTGCAAGGAGCAAAATCCCATCCCTGTGTTGGGCTGTTCCCCCCCCCCCCCTTCAGCTCCCTTCTCTTCTGCCGCTGTGCCTTTCTCTGGCCCAAATCTCCTCATACCGTTGCTTCTTACTCTTGCCTTCTCCCCCTGAATGTTTCACTGCTACTGTTTTCTTTTTCTCTCTCTGACTTCTCCCCCCTGCCCTGTCACCGTTGCAGCTTTCATTTCCGCATCAGTAAAATTTATTGCAGTATCAGCCCTAGAGTGGCAGTTGTGATGCTGCACTGTGGATTTTTTTCCTTTAAGTTATGATGTCTGCAAATGTAGCCGTCTTCAGTGCTTTTAAAACCTTCCTGACATTTTTTCCTTTCTCAGATTTTTGGGAGAACCTGGGGGTTCTACTATCTCTGAGTGACCCCTCCATAAATGTTTTGATCAGTATAGGGGGAGGATGATATTTACCATTACATATATGATAAATCCATGATTTATAATGGGACTATCCCAGTGGTGGGATCCAAAAATTTTAATAACAGGTTCCGATGGTGGTGGGATTCAAACAGTGGCGCCGCTGCACACACGCACCTCCAGTCCCTATTCGGCAGGGAAGTTGCTTTAGTAACACTTCTCAGCACTCAGTAAAAATTAGTAACCACTTCTAGAGAAGTGGTGAGAACTGGTTGGATCCCACCTCTGGACTATCCCCATTTTAGTTATTGTATTAAGTCATCTTTATCAAACTCTTTGAAGAAGTAGTATATATATTGTTGAAGCAAATATTTTAAAAAGAATTCTGTATTATTTGAACATGAATCTATATATGGCTCCCTGATGGTTAATCAATATTAGCAGTTTTTCCATGTTTACAATCTTTAAAAGTTTAGCCAGCCACTTGGAAAGTATTCTTACTGTCCCTTGATCTGTTTAATCTCTTCATTCTCATGTACTTGGATGTTTCTAGAAAACTTACAATTTGGGCATCAGCAGTAAGGCATTGCCTAGATATCTATCCCAGCCTAAAAAAGCCAGCGTGGTATAGTGGTTAAGAGCAGGTGTACTCTAAGCTGGAGAACTGGGTTTGTTTTCCTGCTCTGCCACCTGAGCTGTGGAGGCTTATCTGGGGAATTCAGATTAGCCTGTACACTCCCACACACGC
Source organism: Sphaerodactylus townsendi (assembly GCF_021028975.2). Taxonomy (NCBI): domain Eukaryota; kingdom Metazoa; phylum Chordata; class Lepidosauria; order Squamata; family Sphaerodactylidae; genus Sphaerodactylus; species Sphaerodactylus townsendi. The sequence continues at coordinate 71,629,488 of NC_059428.1, forward strand.
CAGCTGGGTGACCTTGGGCTAGTCACAGCTTTTCAGAGCTCTCTCAGCCCCACCTACCTCACAGGGTGTTTGTTTTGGGGAGGGGAGGGAAAGGAGATTGTAAGCCCCTTTGAGTCTCCTTACAGGAGAGAAAGGGGGGATATAAATCCAACTCCTGTTATTCTAAACTGAGTGGATCTCCACAACCACTGAATGCATGAGAACTGGGGACCGTGAAATTGATCCGGTGGTTCCCTTCTGTTAATGGAAGGAGTTCAGTGTAAAGCTCCTTTAATAAACAGAAGGGCACAGTTGCATCTGACACTCTCTTCAGTCTTTGGTATCTTCCCTTAGTTATCATCAGCTGTTTAGTTAACCAATGGTATTGGGTACTAGATTATTTGATTGACCCCATTCAAATGCTCTAAGTATATTTGTTGCTGTTGGGTTTTTTTCCCCATTCTTGTAGATGTTTTGCAGTTGGTAGCAAGGATATGTCAACTTGGGTTTTTGGTGCAGAACGGTGGGCCAATCTGATTTATTATGCTCTGGGAGGTCACAAGGATTCCATTGTTTCCTGCTTTTTTGAAGAAAACAGCCTAGATGTATGTACATTTTTAAAAAAGTTTGTTCACAACATCTATGTTTTTACGTTAGCTTGTTTTGGAGAAACTATGTGGGATCTTTTTAATTTACATTTACAGTTCACCTTTCGTTGGGATTCTGAGTGGCTTACACAGAGTGAGTCAATACAATTGACAAGATGGTCTATACAGTGAATAATACAAAAAAGAATTTGGGTTGTAGAACCAATCAGGAGTCTAAAAACAGAACTGAAGCAAAGAATAAGTGTTAACGTGACATATTAAATGATGCAAAAATTACATAGTAGGATCTTGGTTTCAGCAAGCTATTCACAGTAGTATAGACCACTGTCCCTTATAGTTTTTCCAAGTAACTTTGTGAATCATTTAGTACAGTGAGACACTATCAGCTGAGTAGAAATGCCCTACTGAATAATTCAGTTTCGTATTGTTTGCGGAAAGCGGGCAGAGTCGGAGCCTTTCTGTCTTCCTCAGTCAGGCTGTTCCACAAGATGGAAGCCCAAATAGAGAAAGCATGTGCATAGGTGTACATTCTGGACTCAGATTAAAATGCTTGGTTGTTCAACACATTTATCATTAATGGGAACTAGAAAAGTGATTTTAAGTGTATCAGTAATTTATGTCTTAATGTATTGTCGAAGGCTTTCACGGCCAGAATCACTTGGGTGCTGTGTGGTTTCTGGGCTGTATGGCCGTATTCTAGCAGCATTCTCTCCTGACGTTTCGCCTGCATCTGTGGCTGGCATCTTCAAGATGCCAGCCACAGATGCAGGCAAAACATCAGGAGAGAATGCTGCTAGAACACGGCCATACAGCCCGGAAACCACACAGCACCAAAGTTTATGTCTTGCGAACAACCTAATTATGTTCAGAATCTCTAAGCCTATCTCATGTGAGAATCCAATTGTAGAATTTGGGTATTGGCAACCAATATAAATTTGTATATATATCTGGTGCCCAAATTTTAACAATAAACCTAATATGAAAGTCTTTTGTTGACTCAGTTTTTCTCACGTCCAAACCCAAACGCTAGAGATAGTAGAAATGTTCTCGATAACTACAGGCTAGGTGGATTTTTAAGAGACCCTTCTTACAAGTGCATTTTAATAGCTAACAGATTCTAAACTGTGAGCAAGCTTTGGCTTAATTTCTTATTTAATTAATGGCATGAAATTCTGTTTAATTTATTGGTTTAATGCTCGGTGTTGTGATTGTTGAAGTCAAATATGTTCTTCTGTTCTAGTTGTACACTATTAGTCGAGATGGGGCTTTGTGCGTGTGGCAATGTGATACAGAACTAAATGGCTTGAAACCTAGAATGCCCAAACAACAATCTGAAGACAAAGAGGAACTGACAAACGACCAAGAGGAAGAGTTCACAGAAGAGCCATGGGGCAAAGAGATTCACGGGAAAGTTAATGAAAATGAACAAGAGAGTAGGAAAAAAGTGAAATACTCCTGTGCTGCCAAGTAAGTGATCTTTCAGGGGACAGTGGCACAGTATAGGAGGAATTTCTTTAAATAAACAAATTTGTCTTTCTCCCAGAGCTGTGACTTATAAGTTGTTAGTTTTAGCCACCCAAACCAAACTCCTTTGATTTCTTAACAGCATGTGCATGAATTACGTGAGTAACAGGCATTACTGAAGTGAATGGCTCATTTGTAACTATATGTCTGAGCTACAAAAACAAACCAAAAAAGAATACTGATTTTATATCCCAGTATAACAATAAAAGAGGAGCAGCAGCTGAACAGTGGGAGAGAGAGTAGGTGAAATAACTGTCTTTTGTGCAATATCTTGTCTTGCTTAGGGGTGGATCTTTTTCCACCCTTTCTTTACCACAGCAGCTTTCTGTACTCCATGAAAAGGGGTTGCTGGGGATCACAAAACCCCTAAAGACAGAATTTTATTTATTTACTTAATACCCACCATTGTTCTCAAGGGGAATCCAAAGCTGCTGACATTATTCTGTTCCATTTATCTTTACAAAACAATTGTGAGGAAAGTTGAGCTGGCCCAGGGTCACCCAGCAAGTTTCCATGACAGAGTGGGGATTGTCCTAGATTTTAGTGACAGTCTAACTGCTACACCACACGGGCATTCACAAAGGCCACTGGGTACTGGATGCAGCAGCCAAGAGAAAGAATTTGGAGAAATTATTTCAATTTTTGTCCAATTTCTTATCTTTACTGGAGTCCCCTTCCTCTGTGTCTGGCAGCTTTTTGTACCAGCAATTTAGGCATTATAAGGATCTGGCTGTATTTTCAGGAGACCAGTAGGACTGGTTATAATTCTTCTAAGGTACCCACAGGGGTTTAGGGGGAGAAAATAGCGCTCGGGGCAAAATGGTGCCTGGGCGCTGTCCCCCTACAACCCCACCCTGCCTCCCCACTTACCTTTTTCTGCCGACTATAACAGCTTTCTGCTGGTTGAAAACTGGCCATGTTGGTGGGATGGGGCCAGGCCTGGCAAGGGGGTGGGGGTGATTTCCTGCCCCCACTGGTGCACGCCGGTTGCATGGCGCACCCCCAGTCCCCTTATAGCAGTGATGGCGAACCTTTTTAAGACCGAGTGCCCAAATTGCAACCCAAACCCCACTTATTTATCGCAAAGTGTCAACCCAGAAATTTAACCTGAATGCTGAGGTTTTGGTTTAGAAAAAAGCCTGCTCTAGCCTCCAGTAAGTCCTGCACACACCGCTCTATGCCTCTCTAGCATCTCTGCCACCTCTGCCCCCCCCCGGGAAAAAGGCACTAGGCCCACCAGCCGAGTCCTCCCTGCTCACTGCGGTGTGCGCACATCGTACTCAGTGGCCCAGGCCAGCCTAGATGTGTGTGGAGGGAGAGTGATTTTCCGCCCCCCCACATGACGAACTCTGTGTGTACGTGCCCACAGAGAGGGCTCCAAGTGCCACCTCTGGCACCTGTGCCATAGGTTCGCCATCACTGCCTTATAGCTACGCCTCTGGGTACCCAAAATTATAATGGCTGGATAAATGGGGCCTGGCGCATTGTGTAGTCCAGTCTTTTAACTTGAGTAGGAAATACCAGTCCACATATATCTTGAATTAAATGTGTATCAGTAGTATTTCTTGTAGCTTCTTAACATTTCACCTTTCGTACAGGTATTTTTTCAACAAAGAAGGAGATTTTAATAATCTGACCTCTGCAGCATATCACAAGAAAACCCATCTGCTGGTCACTGGCTTTGCTTCTGGAATTTTTCACCTCCACGAGCTTCCATACTTCAACCTCATCCATTCTTTAAGGTTACTATGGATAGTCATTATTGACTGGATAAATGTTAGCATTGTGTTGCCAGAGGAAACACTGATCATCATTAGTTTTTTTCACTGCAGTATTGAACGGAATGGTTTTACACTTTGTGTTATATGGCTCTGAAAAGCTGCTAATTATAACTGCGCATTATCTGTGTTCAGGGCAAGGAGCCCGTCAATCAGTTTTGGACCAGAGCAGGGGTAGGGAACCTGCGGCTCTCCAAATGTTCAGGAACTACAATTCCCATCAGCCCCTACCAGCATGGCCAATTGGCCATGCTGGTAGAGGCTGATGGGAATTATGAATTCTGAGCTGATTGGAAAAGCCGCAGGATTCCTGAACCAGAGAATCATTGTACCAATGATAGGAAAAATTTTCACCTATATTGCACTCTTTGTGGGGCTCTGGGAGGTTGATTTTTGAGATAAAGGCACTAGATTTTCAATGTAGCTGCAGGTTTCTCTCCTTACAAGAGCCCCTGTGTTTGGTTAAGTTCGGGTCTGGGGATCCATTTTTATAGGCACACAGTTTTTCTCCATTTGAGGGCCTATAAAATTGCATCTTCTGACCCAATCTTTACGAACCATGGGGATTCTCATAAGAAGAGCTTAAATTTGGTGCATCTGCTTTGAAAAGTAGCCACCCCAAAGCCCTGGAATGATTTGTCATAAGGTAACATATAGCTGTTCCCTTTACAATTTAAAGAGAATGGGCCCTGTGTTAATTAACGGGAAAACTTTCCAGTGCTCTGGGGGGCTATATTTTAAGATAGACACACTTAATTTTCAGCAGAGTCGCAAGTGCCTCTCCTTATGAGAACCCCCACATTTGGTGAAGATAGGCCTGAAAAATCCAGAAATAAATCTAGAAAAAAACAGCTTTTTTTTCCAGCTGAAACAGCTTTTTAAAGTTCGGCATATCCAAGTGCATACTCCTAATAGTAACTGGAGTGTCTAATAGCAAATCATCATCTTAAAGAAACACAACAACTGTTCTGTGAAATATGCAATTATGCATCTCCACTGACCTTGGCATAATGATATCCTCAGATTAAAACTAAAAAAAAAGTTTTAAAACAAACTTATGGTGAAAATATAAATTCATGTTGGTTTATTTTGCTTGATCCCTTGCTGTAGGGATTAATTTAACAAAATTTATCCTTATTTCACTGTGCCAAAAGATCATATTACTGGCTTAAGTGCCCTTACCTCCTTTATAATCCTGGAATAAATGTTAGTCTCTTAGATGCCACCAGACTTTTGTTTTGCCTTCTCTATTTTGCCAGTTTAATGACTGTGTCTGATATTATTTCACTATTACATCTTTGTCTGGTGGTATATTCTGAAGAAGCTAAGCTTTGTTTTCATTCAGCCTGTCTGGACTTAAATCTATTGTTTTTTAACTTAGCATTTCAGACCAGAAAATTGCAGCTATTTCTATCAACAGTACTGGTGACTGGATTGCTTTTGGATGTGCAGGTATTCAACTGTCTATCAATATTGTGCTGGGATAACAATTGACTATCAATATTGTGCTGGGATAACAATTGACTTGCTTCAACCACTGAAGCTTACTTACAATTGAATCACAGTTCTTGAGAGTTGTAACATTCCAGCTGAATTAGTGGCTTATGATTTCATTTTTCTTTGATTCTGGGTTAAGAAATAATGTGAACCATACCAGAGTTTTTATCTGTAACACATAAGGGCAAACAAGCTTCATATTCTGTAGGAAAACAAGTCAACCTGTAAATGACTGAGGATATTTATTTATAGTATTTGTATCCTGCCTTTTGCCTGATCACAGTTGCCAAGGCAACTTACAAAGATCATAAAACCAAAACTAAAGTACATGCATAAAACACGAAGACAGCAAATAACACTTCAGGGAGGAAAGAAGGATCCTTGAGGATGAAACAAAAAAGTCTTCACTTACTGTGGAAGTCAGTGATAGAAGGGGACAAACAAATAACCCTGGAGATGGAGTTCCATAACTTTAGTGCTGCAACCAAGAAGGCCTTCTCTTGGGTTGCTTGATTTCAAAATTTATCTTCTAGCATTCAAAGCTAGGCCTCAGAAGATAATTGTAATGGTTGAGTAGGTTCATATGGGAGTAGGCAGTCCTTAAGGTATGCTGGTCCCCAAGCATGTAGGGCCTTAGTCAATACCAGCAGTTTGAATTGGGTCTGGAAAGAAATTGAGAGCCAGTGTAGAAGGATCATCACTAGAGTCATATGGTCCTTACAGCCCACTCCAGTCAACTTTTTGACTGCATAATTAGAAATTCTGAATACTTTCCTAGGACTGATCCACATAGAGTGCATTTCTAATCTCTGTGTTATCAAGGCGTGCACCTCAGTTGCAAGGTCTTTTCTGCCCAGGAAAGGCCACAGTTGGTTAACTAGCGGGAGCTGGTGATAGCATTCCTGGTCACTTCCATCACCCACTTATCTAACAGTGCCACCAGCTTACAGACAGATGCTCCTTCAAGGGGAGTACAACCACATCCAGAACAGGAGACACCACAAATAACAGGAAGACTTCTTTCATGGAAATTTTGTGGAGCCTTATGCTTAAAAACTACATATACACCAAATATGTGCAGAGTGCCACCTTTTAAAATTAAAAATTAGGAATATTATCAGTAAATGCATTTATTAAATAGCTTGAACTGGTTCTTCTAAATGTCTAGCCTTCCTTTCCATTCTGTTGACAGGTCTGGGACAGCTCTTGGTGTGGGAGTGGCAAAGTGAGTCCTATGTGTTAAAGCAGCAAGGCCACTTCAGCAATCTGGTGTCACTGGCATATTCCCCTGATGGACAATACTTGGCAACTGGTGGGGATGATGGGAAGGTAAGCCTAGCACTGTTGATGAAAATGGGATTTGTAATCATCTAAAGCATAGGTGTCAAACTCGCGGTCCTCCAGATGTTATGGACTACAGTTCCCATCATCCCCTGCCATCACGATGCTGGCAGGGGATGATGGGAACTGTAGTCCATAACATCTGGAGGACCGCGAGTTTGACACCTGTGATCTAAAGCCTACAGTTTCTGAATGTATACTGTAAAGAGGTCTGGTATTTCTGAAGGTTCTGTCAAGATGCTACATCACATGTTTATTTGTGTCTGTGTACTAAGTTTACCTGTTTTTACAGTTTTGCTATGGGAATTGTTAGCTTTTATTTATTTCTTTTGCTTTATTGTTTTGGTTTATTTTTTATTTTTTGTTTTGCAATATTTTTGAGAAAAAGCATTGGTGGTATTCTGAAATAAGAACAAATTGACACTTGGTTAATACTGAAGTCATTTAGAGTTGGCAGCACATCATAATATATAGCCACATCATTAATGAGATGTACAGATGAGGGTGACATGAGGTGTTCTTGTCACTGAGATTCTGGAGGCATAATTCTGAACTTGTCTTCCCTAAGGAAGGAGTGTGGAGATCTGTTTGCGGTAATTGAGCGAAACCTGTGAAAGTTAAATACTTTGTCCATCCCAGGAAAAAAAATTGTTTGAAGCTTATTAAAGGGCTTCCTGTTTTTGTTTTCAGGTTAAGGTATGGAACACCACCAGTGGCTTCTGCTTTGTTACCTTTACAGAACATACCAGCAGCATATCTGCTGTGACATTTACATCCTCAGGTTATGTAATTTTGAGTGCATCTCTGGATGGAACAGTGCGAGCTTTTGATCTTCACAGGTAAATTGTCCATATAGTTTTCAATCTTGTTTTTTGCTTTAGCTTAGTTTTCAGACCAGTTATTTTGTAAGCAAATATTCTTAATTTACATAACATTCTAAAGTTAAGTTATTAATTCCTTTGTTGGGTTAATTACGGCATAGTTAAATGTACAAATTCTTATTATAATAAAGTCTTCTCACATAGTTTTACCACTTCAGATGATAGGGGTATGCTTGGTAATTTGAAAAGTGCCATGCTGAATCAAACCTTGAAGCAGCATGTCAGAGGGAAATAAAATGAAAAACACTTTTCAGATATTCAGATATGAAATATAAGTTGTTGGTCCTGTTTAGCTACAGAATTCACTTTGGTTCTTAAAGTATATTTCTCTATATTTTAACAGGTATCGCAATTTTCGCACGTTTACATCTCCTCGACCAACTCAGTTCTCTTCCTTAGCTGTAGACAGCAGTGGTGAGATAATTTCAGCTGGTTCTCAGGATTCTTTTGAAGTATTTCTGTGGTCTATGCAGAGTGGACGACTCTTAGATGTAAGAAACAGACTTTCTTTGTTTAGCCTCAAAAGTATTTGGAAACTGTTTCCTTGGGCCCTTTACGCACTGGCCAAAAACGGCTTATTTTTCGTTCGCACAGCCGTTCGCACAGGCGGCGCTGCTGAAACACAGCAGCGCCGACCTGGCTCCCCTTCCCTTCCCCCAGGGCGGCGTCAGGCCGCCCTCAAAAACACCCCTTAGAACTGCAGGTTTTTGAGCAAACAGCGTGTTCCCGGCGGCACGGTGCGAACGGCACCGCCGGGAACACGCTTTTTACCCCGTCCCTCTCCCACTTACCTCGTCGCCGTCGTCGCCCTGCTGGCCTCCTAAGACCCTCCCTCGCTGTCCTCCGACCCCTGGTCGCGTGTGAACGCCCCCCCCCCTTCCTGCCGGTGTGAGGGCGCCTGGAGGCCCGTGCGGAAAGGGCCTTTGCCAAACTCTATTCCCTGTGAAGATACACCCCCCCGCGCACACACTTGCATATTTAAAACGTTTCATTCCCTATATGTTCTGCTGCAAATGATAAGTCATACATGTATTATAAAAATAGCAAACAAAGCTATGCATTTCGTAATGCAAGAGGTGGGATTCGTGTATCAGAGGAACTTTAAGTGTGATTGTAGTATGATAGTGAAATTCCTGATATAGCTTTGGACTGGATGCAATTATTTGTTTATTTTATATCCCACCCTTTCCCCACAGGACGAATTACAACATAAAAACTTAACAATCAATTAACTTAAAAAATATAGCATTACTATAAAAACATGCTTTGATGCAATGTTGTATGTTTAGGCAGCTGTTCTCCTTGTGAATTCCAAGTTTTATGTGTGTGTTTTTTCTCCCTTAGGTCTTAGCTGGCCATGAAGGCCCCATCAGTAGCTTGTGTTTTAACCCAATGAAATGTGTTCTAGCAAGTGCCTCTTGGGATAAGACAGTCAGATTGTGGGATATGTTGGATAGCTGGAAGACCAAGGAAACCCTTGCACTGAACTCAGATGGTAAATATAAATCACTTGGGCAGTGCAGTCCAAATGGGGGAGAAGCGCTGTGGAAGCCGGAGATGGTATGGTGAAGGCAGTACCACACCATCCCTAAAGGGGATTCAGGCAGCGTGGAAAAGGAAAATAAAAAACTCTCCTTCTGCCTGAATCACTTAATTGGGGAAACAGGTGTGGCAAAAGTCTGTGGGCTCAGAGCGTACTGTTCCTAAACTGGAACACCAGTAGAAGCAGATGAAAGTCTGCTTTCCCCCCAATCCCCCTTGGAGATGCCTTGCTGTCTGCTTGGACACCAGTGTAGTTCCCCAGTGGTGTCCACTTCTGAGTTTGGTTGCTGCGGAGCTGTGGGGCACCCAGATACCAGCATTTGCTCTCTCCATCCGTGTAAGTGCCAGTTAGGCTGGCAAAGGAGGCAAATGTGCTGGTGGGGCCCTCCCCTGCTCCCTAACGCTACCCCCCCCCCACCCCGGATTGGGCTGTAAGTGCTGCTTGTGTGATGCTTGTGATTTTGGGATAGCCTGCCTATTTGAAATTTTAACCTTAAGATCAATTACTGTAAGAAAAAAACTTGCCTATGATGTAACTCTTGCCACTTGAATGGATTTTAACAGGTCAGCTAACTGGCATCTTAATTTGTAAAGATATAACTCATGTTCATGTGTTGTTTTGTTCACTGCCTTGGGGATCCTGATTGAGTGGAAAGGAGGCATAAGAATGTAAATAAAAACAATAAACAAACTAACGGAAATCCATGGATGGTTGTTATGAGACCAAACCTGAGAACCCTCACGTTCACATGTTTCCACCTACCCCCTTCCTCCCCTTACATGTGCTTAAAAATTAAACATCAGAGTCCTTAGGCTTGTTCCCCATAGCAAGTTCTGTTGTGGTGTTACAGCTGCACCATGCATGAGAATGGAGAGCATATGGGAATGCTTCTTGAAGTGAAACTGAACATTTTCTTCTTTCACTGAACGTGCCTTTTGCAGTGCTGGCTGTTGCCTTTTCCCCGGATGGTAATGAACTTGCAGTTGCTTCCTTGGATGGTCAGATAACCTTCTGGGATCATGACAATGCAGTGCAGACTGGCTCAATTGAGGGAAGACATGATCTACAGATGGGAAGAAAGGAACTGGACAAAATAACAGCCAAACAAGCTGCTAAGGGGAAGTAGGTGGAATATTGATGAATATTTTTAATTTGGGTTTTATTATACTTGTTTTAATGGAAGAGCCAGGAAGACTGTACATAGCATCCCCCTCTCTCTCTCAAGACTCCTCTGTGTGTCCTGCCAGTACATCTTTGTTGGTATGAAGCATTTCTGACCTTCTAAGATCAGAAAATACTTCTTATCACTTCCACTAATATAAAAAATGGTGGTATGAATTCATTATAGTATTCATAATTTTATGTATAGTTTAATCCTGCAGAAGAGGTCAGGATTTAGATTACTTTAGTTAGTAACTTCACAATGTGCTTTTCAAGCTGATTTCAACTGAGGTTGAGTGATAGGAGAGGTAAGGAAGAGTGCTGTGCTAGTTCAGTAGGCACCTCCCTGTGACATACTCAGAGTGTCATCCTTGCTGAATAGTCTGATTCTTTAATTTCCAATCTACTGAATCATGCTCTAAATGTTTGGTTTTCTTATTGCATATCACACACACACACACCCCGTCTGCACCTTTGTTATCCCCTGATAACAATCTCATTTACTGCTGCCATGGCTTATATGTAAAAAAAGTTCACTCTAGAAGTGATGCACTCTCTCTCAAATCTGCTAAAGACATTTTAATAGGAGGATAGTTGTATAAACAGCTATGTTTTTTCTTTCAGATGGTTGCCACAGAGTAACTATACTTTGTAGAGATTTTAAACTTTGGGATATATAAATAAAATTACTAATTTGCACCTTTTGTCGTCTTCAGATCTTTCACTACTCTCTGTTACTCAGCTGATGGGCAGTCCATTCTGGCAGGAGGGATGTCAAAGTTTGTTTGTATTTATCACATTAAAGAACAGATAATCATAAAGAAATTTGAAATATCCTGCAATCTTTCCTTAGATGCAATGGAGGTTAGTGACAGGTTTTGGGAAGGTGATCTTGGAATTTGGTATAGGGTTTGGGAAAGAAACTGATGTAAATGAGAGAGCAGCAGTGGCGTAGGAGGTTAAGAGCTCTTGTATCTAATCTGGAGGAACCGGGTTTGATTCTCCGCTCTGCCGCCTGAGCTGTGGAGGCTTATCTGGGGAATTCAGATTAGCCTGTACACTCCCACACACACCAGCTGGGTGACCTTGGGCTAGTCACAGCTTCTCGGAGCTCTCGCAGCCCCACCTACCTCACAGGGTGTTTGTTGTGAGGGAGAAAGGGCAAGGAGATTGTAAGCCCCTTTGAGTCTCCTACAGGAGAGAAAGGGGGGATATAAATCCAAGCTCTTCTTCTTCTTCATGAAGCAGGAGTTTGTACAAGTAGTGGTGAATTGATAATTAATTTAGCCTTTCGCTCACATGATTTGCAAGATTGTGATCAGAGCTCATAAATAACCTGATTGCTCTGTAGTGCTGCTCAAGACACTTTGTATTTTCAGTATTATAGTACTTCAACCTTCACTTTTTTTGAGAATCATCACCACAGCCTGGTCATATTCTGACATTCCAGACACCTGGTTTGAATTTGTCTGTCTTTAAAGGCTATAAAGTAATGAATACTCAATTTTTCGCAGGAGTTTCTGGATCGCAGGAAAATGACTGAATTTGGAAGCATGGCATTAATAGATGAAGGAACTGGGGATGATGATGGTGTGGCCATTCCTCTGCCAGGGGTTAAAAGAGGTACCAGTTGCTTTTTTAGTAATATTCAGTATGTCACCCATGACACTTGCTGCATTTGGCAAGCAAAATTTCTTTGCTTAGCCATGCAGGGCTGGAAAGGACAACAATATTTAAATCAAGTATTTTGTACATTACTTCTCACTGTTTGACAGTCACACCTTTAAACCAAGGCGACCCACCAATAGCATGGTGCTTTTGTTGGAGGGAGGGGAGTGAGTGACACTATTCATGTAATAATATTTGCACTCATATGCTGTCTTTGTCATTATTATAGCCAACGTAGTAGTATGTACAAGATAAGCTTGGTATGTACAAGATAAATCCAGCATCCTATAGAATTGCTTCTTATTTTGTTTCAGGTGACCTGAGTTCTCGACATTTTAAACCAGAGATAAGAGTGACTTGCCTCCGCTTCTCTCCTACTGGTGAGTGTCTTTATTTCCCTGGCTTGTTTATTGTGTTCTCTCCACCCATTCTTTTCAAGGTAGCCTGCCAAACATGTCACAGTGCTGAAAAGAAAGAAAGTGTAATAATGTTTTAAGCTGGTTCTCAGGAGTTGATGGAGCTGCTTTGTGGTGGCTTAAATGGAATAAATGAACTGACCTAGTCTATAACTAGGATACTTTGGCCATTAGATATTTTTGATCACTTATTACATTATCCCTGGAATGTGATAGCCAAGTTATCTATCTGCTAGAGAAGGAGGAGAAGGAGGAGGAGGAGTTGGATTTATATCCCCCCTTTCTCTCCTGCAGGAGACTCAAAGGGGCTTACAAACTCCTTTCCCTCTCCTTCTCACAACAAACACCCTGTGAGGTGGGTGGGGCTGAGAGCTCCAAAAAGCTGTGACTAGCCTAAGGTCACCCAGCTGGTGTGTGTGGGAGTGTACAGGCTAATCTGAATTCCCCAGATCAGCCTCCACAGCTCAAGCGGCAGAGCGGGGAATCAAACTTGGTTCCTCCAGATTAGAATGCACCTGCTCTTAACCACTATGCCACTGGTGCTCCTTGTCTGACCACATGCTTTATAGTAGCAATAAAGTTTAAGAATTTTGTTCAAATAGACTTAATTTTTCAAGATCCCTTAGAGGGAACATTCTCATCAGTTCACCTCCAATGTATCTGCATTCCATCCTTCAGACTTGCAGTTCTTAACTAATGTAACTTTTTATAGGACGAAGCTGGGCAGCAACCACTACGGAAGGCCTTCTGATCTACTCTTTGGACTCTGGTTTGATCTTTGATCCATTTGACTTGGAAATTGACATCACTCCTAGCAATGTTCACACAGTATTACATCAGAAGGAGTATGCCAAGGCAATTGTCATGGCTTTTCGACTGAATGAGAAGAGACTGATTCAAGAAGTCTTGGAAAATGTTCCATATAATGACAGTAAGTTGGGCTGCTGCTTTAAATTATTGTCAAGCCAGTATTATAGTTGTAGAAGGCAAGACTTTTTGGAATTCAGCCTGTGAACAAGATGGTCTGTATACTATAGAGAAGGAAAAGGACTAAATCTTCTGATACTTGACATCACTAGTAGATGGTTATTGGAAACAGGAACCATCACAGGAATTGGTAAGGGTGAGGGAATTGATTAGGTTGCAGTTGTTTGATTTTCTTCTTGGAAATGTAAATAGATTTTTTCCCCAAAAAAACTAAACCGGAACTAGAAGCCTTAGTGATGGATCACGTATCACCTGATGTAGTGCTCACCCTTTCCAGAAATAAACGTCCAGCTTCATGTTATTTCAACTAATAGTAATTCTTATTTGTTTTAAATTTAGTTGAGGTGATCTGCTCATCACTACCAGAACTGTATGTAGAAAAAATGCTGGAATTTTTGGCCTCTTCCTTTGAGACGTCTCGTCACTTGGAATTCTACCTCTTGTGGACTCAGAGATTGCTTATGCTGCATGGGTGCAAGTTGAAAACAAGGTTTGTAAAGCAAATTAGTTGAGCCTGGATCTTCTTGGCTTTATAAGTACAACCTTCCAGTACCTCCCAGTCATTCTCAGTTTAGGAGTTTACAACTGTCATGTTAGAGAAAAGTTTGGTATGTGTGTTACCACTCCTGCAAGAAAGAGATGTTTTATTGCTTCTTTTAATACTTTGGCATATTGAAATGCTAAATGTAAAAATTGGCAATTTTGCTTTTTAATTTTTTTAAAAATGAGTGAATGTTTATATAGACTGAGATGTACATTTTTATGCTTTTGCAGGTCAGGAAAACTTCTACCTACCATTCAGTTTCTTCAGAAGAACATTCAGTGCCACTTTGAAGAGGTTTCCAAACTGTATGTATTTTTGTGAATGCATTCTGTTTTAAACTCTTTTACCCTGTCCATATAACTGTGATTGGATTAAGACAATCCTGCTGCTCTCCTTGAAAATGTATTTCCTCTTTCCTCCCACTGCACTCTACCATACGAATAGGGTGGACTCTGGAAGCTTTTGTCTTTGTGTGGCTTAGTTCTGACCACTCACTCCTTGTTCTTCTGTTGTATTAAATAGTTTGTTTTCATGTGTGATATTTAATAACTCAATAACAGAAGGCCTGGGATCAGAAAACACAGAAGCATGTCTATTTTAGTCTTTGATGCCAGATCATTCAATATATAAATCTATACTTGTAGAAGCAACCAATAAGAAATACAAGTCCTGATGCATGCATGCACATAAAGTAATGAGTTGCAGGTATGAACTGAACCAGCATTGATTTCTCATATTGTCTCAGATTGCTGTATATTTCAAAAGAGCTATAGTCAGTGTGTTTGGTGTGAGCTACACATGTTGAATAATCAACTCGAGTGCATGTATGAACTAGCCCTAGGAACACATTTCTTCGCCACTGGATACATTTGTATACAGCGGACAGGCTCTTACTTTCAGTGATTTAAATTTACTCTAAACCGGCTGTTGTGGGTTTTCCTGACTATGTGGCTGTAGTTTGGTAGCTTTTGCTCCTAATGTTTCACCTGCATCTATGGCTGGCATCATCAGGGGCACATCACAGTAAAATGTGTTTCTCTCCATGGCATACTGTGCCACCACAGCCAGTCGATTTGGGCCATGAAAGCCTTTGACAATACATTATCTTAAACTCTTTCTATGGTTTCTCTTTCTACAGTTGTGACTGGAATTGCTATAACATGAAATATATTCTGGCCATTTCACAACAACGTGGAATGAAACGCACCGCAGAAGAGTCTGAAAATGATGAGGACCTGCAGGATTTGGAAGAGTCCAGAAATGATTCTCCCATGGAAGAATCAGTTGTGCTTTCATGAGAACCACTTATTTTATTAGTTCTGAAGATGCTTCTTAGAACCCACACGGATTTTTAAAAAGAACTGAACAGCCCTCATAGGGACTTATTTTATGTAACTGATATGGGGAAGGGCAGCAACTTGATTGAACAAGGTTTCTTGCCTCCTTCTTTGTATCTTTGTATTCTTCTGAAGGAGCAGAATAACAAAATGAATATGTAAATTTTAAGCAAAACATGCCTGTGTTAATTTGTCAGTCAAGAGAAGTGGTCAAAGTATATGGGGTAGAGTCTAAAATTCCCCAGGTAGTTATCCTCTCACACTTTAAGAGGTGTTAACCTGCCTTTTCCAGTGGCAGTTCCTGGTGTGCTGCCAAAAGTAGAAGTCCTCCAGGGCTTCTGGTTGGAGAAAATATTTTTCCCTCCACTTGTCTGCAAGTGCTTTCTCCTTATGAGCGGGATAACGGGTTGGATTTCAGGCCTGGCTCTTTCTCTGATGTTAGGTAAAACGTGTAAAAGTAAGAAAATCATGTTGTTAATTTTCTGTTCTCCATCCCAATTGGTAGGGAAGATTACTGGTAGGGAGCCTTCAAAGTTCCGAAGAGGTAGTTGGACTGCTTTTCATAATGTGGGAAGCATAATGTGATCCTCAGAGTACTGCAGTAAATGTGTTTATTGTTTGTACATTTTTTTACAAAGGTAAAAAAATGATTACCAAATTGATTACCAAATCAGAAAAGAGAGAGAATGAGCTGGTATTGTATCTCATAAGGCTATGTTTGTATGCTTTTTTTTTGAGGAAATGATAATTTTTATGCAGTCTTGAGGGTGTCCATGCAGTTAAGCATGTCGGTTACAAAGCCAAGCTATTTAGTTTTACAGAGGTCCAAAAGTCCATGTTCCTGTGCATGAACAGGGAGTGGAAGAGGCAGTGTTTCAATCCTTCTCTAAAGGGATTGTTTACTTTTGTAAAACAGTCTATTTTTTTGGTAAAATTATTGTTTTAAATTTTTGTAATATAATCTGTGTGGATTCTTTTTATATATTTTGTTTCCACAAGACAGCTGTAGATTTGGGAGAGAAACACTCAGCATTGTGCATACATTCTCACATTTTTATGAATAAACAAGTGGAGAATCTACTAGGACTTGTGGGAAGCATCTTGTTTCCTCTGTATTCTCCTGCCCTCTTTTCTCTCTGGCATCCCCCATAGTCTGTCCCCATTTCCATCTTCTTTCTCTCCTTCCTACTCCGCAAGCAGCCAACTTTATCTCCCACCCCCAACTAGCTTCCCTTCCCTTCATAAACTTCTTGGGCAAAGTCCAGCCAAGTGTGGCAGCAGGTTGCTCTACTGAACTGTGGCTTCCAAGCTTGCGAAAACTGTGCATTGGTAAGTGCCCAATAGTCACCCATGTGCTCCGTGCTGTTGGTCCCAGGTGTTGCATGGCAGTGAATTACTCAGAGGCTCCCCTGGTCCTGCCACAGCTGCACAGCAATAGTCAACCCACAAATTCATGCAACTTGCACAATAGCAAGTGACTTGTGTGGGTTGTCTACTGGCTGCTTCCAGCCCTGTTGCCTTGTAACTCACAAATGAATTGTGGGGCAGCAAGTTTTTTGGCCTGGTAACAGCTACTGCACCAATCAGGCAGTGACTGCTGGGCCGAGTCCTTTATCAACGGAGGGGATGGGCACTTTCCATGACTCCTTTGGCCTCCCAGTTCCCTGCCCAACTAGCAATTTATATAAACCAAGGCTCAGTAACATTGCAACTGTCTAGTGACCCAGAAAATAACCACTGCAATTTCAGAACATAGTCTTGTGAGAGCTTAATGGGCATTTTAAAAAAAACTACAGATCTTTCTATTTGGGGAATTAATAATCTTTCAATGTATTTTTTAAATTTCAGAATTTTCTGCAAATCTGAATGAAACATCTTGGCCACCGACATTTTATGTTGAACAAGTGTTCACAATGGAATAGTTCACCTTCTGTTTGCTGAGTGTAACCAGATATAAATAAGATAAATGGTCTTACTTGGCAGAAGATCTTTATTTTTGCTGTTCTGACTCCCACTTGTAGCTCCTCTTCAACATTAGGTTCAATAAAGACACATTTTCATTTAACATTAACGCTACATATCAGGTTTTTCAAACTAGGTAAATGATTCTTCAGTTAAAGATGGTAACTAGGAACATGCGCTTTTTTGCAGCGTATAAAGTTCAATCTTCCTGTTCTTCCAAAATAGAAAGGCTTGATCCCCTATAACAGTTTAACATCACTCTGCATTATTCTAATAACTAAAGGCAGAGTCAAGTTGGTTTGGTATTGGGATAAAATACTAGGGTACATCTAGATTAGTACTTGATTAGAGAGGAGGGGGCACAAGGCACAGGGTGCATACAGGGCATCTCACCAGTAGAGAAGCCAGGAAGAAGGGGGCACAGGCCAGCTTCTCCTTGTCTGGGCATATGCTGTGCTGGTGCCTGGAAGAACTGTACCTTGGAGCTGAGGCCTAGGGTGGGTAGGACTGTAACCAGTTGGTGAGGGAGTGCATGTTGCTCAGGGACGCCTCGGTTCTGGGTGGAAGTTTGATATGAGGTTCTGGTGATGAAATCAGGGTTCTGGGGTGAAGCAGGACAATGAGTGTCTGAATCAGTGATTCAGTGCCCTTTGTAAAAGTTCCAGTTGTTAACCACAGCCAGTTCTTTTCATTGTCCACCTTGTCCTTGATCTTCTTCAGAAGAGTATTATTATTATACCATTTATGGTATACCATTTGCTCTGGAAGAATTGTTCCTTAATTCTAAAAGAATTATGGAATAAGCTGTGTCTTCTCAATGACACTTGGTACATACTTAGAGGCATTTTTTAAATTAATTTTTTATTTTAGGTTAATGTTTTTAATTAAATTAACTTTCCACATTCCTGAATTAAGAGGCATGGCTTTCAGTGAAGGTTCCTGGCAGAAATTAAGCTTTTTATCTACTCTTGAGTTGCTGAAATTTGATTAACTGAGTGGCAGAGGGTCTAAGAGAGTCTAAGGTGTCCATTGGAGGATTGAATGGGTATTTGAGTTCTCAGAGTTTGCATGCAACATTGTAGATTACCATGTGAACACAGCGCAAGGAATGGGTTTCACCTGTGCTCCATCAGTCGCACTGGCTCCAGGTAGAGTATCAAATCAGGTTCAAGGTTCTGGAGCTTACCTTTAAAACCCTTAACCATCTGGGGCCAATGTGTCTGCAGGACCACCTCTCCTGGTATGTCCCCCTGAAGAATACGAAGATCAGTCAAGAACAACTTATTGGTAGCCTCCAGTCCAAAAGATGTCCAACTGGCATTGACCAGTGCCACGGAGTTCTTAGCCCTCACCCCTGCCAGTTGGCATGCTCTCAACGAGACCCAGGCCCTGTGGGATTTGATGCAATTCTGTAGGGCCAGTAATAGAGAGCAGTTCCACCAAGTTTATGGTTGAGGCAGCTATGATTAACTATTCATATGGCTTCCCCTTGCTCTATTTCTTCATTCTTTTTTCAAAATTGGATGAATGGAATGAACTTAGGGTTTTTATGTTAATGCTTTTATTGGCTATTGTTGGAAACTGCTTTGAGCCTGTGAGAGAAAGGGTGGCATATAAATCAAATAACTGATAACTCCTGGACATTTATTGTTGGTACCTAACTGGGTAAGGAAGGCCATACTGGCCCCCTCTGTAGAGTTGTGTGCAACAGAGTTAAAGGGAGGCTGTGGCTTGAATTAAGTTTAAGCAAACAGACTGCAGATCTACTATATTACTCTTCACTTCGTATTTTCATTATAACAGTTTAGAAAAAATCTGGAATTCAGAACATCTACAATAGGCATATCATATCCACGGTTCTCTGAGAACTAGCATAGCTTAGCGATGTGAATGTTAGACTCTGGTTCAAGTCTCCTGGGTGATTTTTGGGCCTTTCTCTTTCTTCTAGCCTAACATGGTTGTTATGAGGATAATAAAATAGAGGCTGGAAGAATAGTGTGTGCTCTCCTACTGTTGACCTGTTGTTTTGAAGAGCTGGAAATGCAAAATGTTGCCCAAGTTAACTTAAAACACACACAAGTTATTAACTTTCATAAATCATTTTTTTCTAATTGCACTGAAGGCATAAAAACAGCATCGATGCAATAATTTTGACACGATATATTAAAACCATCAGTTAAAATAACTACACAAAGGATTTGACTATTAAAACAAAGTCCATCATTAAAGGAACTTGTCACTTGCCCATTTGGTGCAAAATTATCTCTGGAAAGGGAACACTAAGTTCAGTCCCCAACATCTCCAAGTGAAATGCTTGGGTAATGAGCGTTGAGATTCCCACCTGAGGCCCTAGAGAGTCAGTCACAGAAGACAACAGTGGTCAGCTCTGCTCTGCCTCTCTAGGGAGAATTGTCAGGATGTCGGGATTGAAGGGGGGGGAGGGGGGAAAGCTTTTTTATACATACAATCTGATGAGATGCCGGAGTGCAGTGCCCAGAGCTGAGTTCCCTTTGGCACATGTTTAAATAAAGAAGCCTCATGGTGGGGTGTGAGTGCTAATTTGTGACTAAGGCCACTGCAATTCTATATATGCACACTTGGATCTCCTGGCTTTCCACCAAGGCAGGTCTGCAAGGCGACAATTCAAAATACGCAGATCAAACAATTAAACAGCTTCTGGTATTGGGCTTCCAAATCCCCGGACCACACCAGGTTCCCCCTTTGTTCAGTTTCTAAAAGAATCACGGGGGGCGCCAGGAGTTAAAATCCCGCCGCCCTCCACCCACAACGCAGAGGAGCAATCTGGAGCTGGCAATTAGCTAATGATAACATCTTCTCGCTCCTAACTTCAGATTTAGAGCAGCAGCGGAGCGGAGACGAGCTGAAATAGCCTGATTAAGAGCCTTATTAGGAAGTGAGGCCCTCGGAATGATTGATGATCTCGCCTCTCCTGGCGTCGTGGAGAAAGGCATCCCGGCCTCTAGGTGGCGCTGCCGCGGTGCTTTCAAGGACTCCGGACAGACTGCCCAGGCAAGGCCATTCCGCAGCAGCGTTCTCTTGCTCGCGGCAGTCATGCTGGCTGCGAGGTTAGCGATATGCCGGCAGCCCTTCCTCCCGTCGCCGCGTGTGCTGCTGCTGCTCAGGGGGGTCCCGGTCGACCACGCTTCGTTTCATTCTTCGGCGCAGCAGCTCGGCGGGGCCAAAGTTGCTGTGGTGAGTCTCTGTGCGGGGCAGGCAAGTCATAGATGCCAGCCATAGATGTGGGCACAATGTTCGGAGCACAGCCCAGAAAACCCACAACAGTTGATTCTGGCTGTGAAAGCCCTCGACAACACAGCCAAGAGAAAACTAGGAACTGGTTTACATTTTGCACAGATCAAGAAATAAAGCAACCTAAGTCATGCTGCTTTTTCTGCTTTTGTATACCGGAACTGTTTCTGGATGACTTGAAATACTAAACTTTCTATCCAGCTTGAGTCTTCTGCTGGACGCTTTAATGAGGAGATCTCTAGAGGTAATAGTATCTGGGATATACACATTGGGGCAAAAACATGTTGTAGAATAGTTATCGTAAACACCGTTATCATCAACACCATAACAAACCACAGAGGTCAAGTTTGAGAAAAACAGAGTCATATACAGTGGTGGGATCCAAAAATTTTAGTAACAGGTTCCCATGGTGGTGGGATTCAAACTGTGGCGTAGCGCCAATGGGGCTGGGTGGGGCACAATGAGGGCGTGGCTGGAGCATTCTGGGGGCGGGGCATTCCCGGGCGGGGCTTTGACAAGGACGCAGCCGCTGCACCGGTCCTTGGGCGGGAAATGACAGTGCACCTCCTGCTAGACTGCTTCAAGTTCTGCGTGCTACTTCTGAGAGGAGGGGCGTAACTAAGGCAAAAATCATGTGGCAAAATCACCAATTAGTAACCCCCTCTCAGCACACACAAATAATTAGTAACCTACTCTAGGGAACCTGTGAGAACCTGCTGGATCCCACCTCTGGTCATATAGCAGCAATGGTTGTTCTTTGAATATGGGATAAGCATTAATAAGCCTGATCTTTAAATATGATCACTTGGAAGACTTAGGTCAGTAAGACTGCTAAGTTTGCTTATAATTTCAATTGCACAGTGACATTCCAAACTGAGTGTGTGTGTGTGCCACAGCTGACTTCCAGCAACCTCATAGTGTTTTCAAAGCAAGAGGCATTTGGAGGGGGATTGCCATTGCCTGCATTGAAGTGGGCTGAGAGAGTTCTGAGAGAACTGTGACTGGCCCAAGGTCACGCAGCAGGCTTCATGTGGAGGAGTGGGGAATCAAATCCAGTTCTCCAGATTAGAGTGCCACTCTTATGCCACTCTTATCCACTACTACACCATGATGACTTTCAGATTGAATATACCTTGGTATAATTAGAAGTTGTCCAGTTATTTCCAAATAAATGGTATTTTATACTTAAATTTCAACTGGATTATAAATTACTGATAACAATTTTGGCTGATAAGGTTGTGATTCCCATTATTATATCCTGTGTTTGCTTCCTTCTATCATATTTTCCAGTCTGCTAGTTAGGATCCTCCTCACATGTTCAGCTTTCTGTACCTCCGCCATTAGATCAAGCAGGTGGTTACCAAAGATGGGTCCTCACCTGTGGCATGCCCTTTCCCAAACATTCCCTCCCCCATCCCCCAGGTTTTAAACAAAAACATGGTTAAAATGATTTTTGCAGTCAGCTTCTACCTAGGGATGTTTTATGGGGATAATTTTAGGCTGTTAATGTTTTATATTCTGGCTGGGTTTTTAATGTGTAGGTTTTTAATAGTTTGTTAATTCTGATTATTTTTATGCTGCCTTACTATTTTTCATGTTTTATTTTTTGAATTGCTTCAAGAATCTGGGAAGGGTACATTATACCATTTCTCAATAAATATAAATCACTAAACTGGGTATTTTTCTACAGGTTCTCTCAGGATGCGGTGTTTATGACGGCACTGAAATCCATGAAGCTTCAGCGTAAGCATATCTGTACAAGTAAAGATGGCTAATAACCTGCATACAGAGCCAAAATTGAACTATTTGATGTAGGTCCATTTCCCCCTCCAAATGTTAGAAAGCCACTCCCTTGAGTATTTTGAAGCCATCTCTTCCCTTTTCTCACATTATGATATGTAAGAACTCAGTTATAATGATCAAAATCTTTTTTAAAATAATCTTTATTCATTTTTATAAATTGACAACATAAACAATCATTACCGCCTATCTAACCCTAACACCGTTCCCACCACAATTTGTGAGATGGTTTCCTCCCCTTTTGTGTTGTATTAACTAACCTATACTATTTACTTAAAAACAAAACAAAAAAACCTTCTCACCATCTGCCTTTATTCTATCTTATTTTCACTACTCATTTAAACATCACAAATATTTCCCCCTAACCCTTCCCCTCATTCTTCCCTTCACCCACCTCTATCCCTCCATTTCCCATCTAACTAACCTTAATTATCATAATGATCAAAATCTTTTTGGTGTGCAACTTAATCTATTCCTTCCGCTCCCATTTCTTTCATGGTATTTGATAGCATATTGGTCCATTTGAGCCGTGGAGGAGCCAGCGTTCAGATGTTTGCTCCAAATATTTCTCAGATGCATGTTATAGACCACTGCAAAGGGCAGCCAGCTACAGATGAAACAAGGTGAGAGCTACATTTAAAATACACTATATGAAGACATTCTTTTGTACAAATCAGCTTGGTATTGATTGCACTGTAGATCTCTGTTCCAAACACACTCACCCCATCCAGGATTCCATGTACGGTAAATAGTATTCCTGTTGTTCTTAGAGTTCTGATTTATAATGTACAAGACTTTTGAGTGAGTCTATCCCACAATAAATGAGAGTTTCATTATGTATTGCCGAAGGCTTTCACGGGCGGGCTCAACTGGTTGTTGTGGGCTTTCCAGGCCGTGTGGCCGTGGTCTGGTAGATCTTGTTCCTAATGTTTTGCCTGCATCTGTGGCTGGCATTTTCAGAGGTGTATCACAGAGAGAAGTGTGTTACACTCTCTGTCCAGTTCTGTAACTTTGTCAAGAATCCGTCTGAGAGGTAATTTTTCTAAAGTGATTTTAATAACGCCTCCGAATTCTACTCCTGATGCCACATATGAATTATTTTCATAACTTGCAACAGTTTTAGTCCACAGTTGATCATTTGAGTCCTTTGAAAATGTTATTGTTTACTTTGTGTGGGTGTATGTGTGCATACTTATGCACATACACTCATACATAACTATTGTTCTTCTTGTACTTTTTTCCTACAAGGAACGTATTATCAGAATCGGCAAGGATTGCTCGTGGCAAAATTACAGAACTTAATAAACTTACTGCAAAAGATCATGATGCTGTGATATTTCCTGGGGGCTTTGGAGCTGCCAAAAACTTGTGAGTGTTAACTATAAACACCATACTATTTTATTATTCTATTACTGAGATCCATGTTCTGGCGGTGAAGCAGTAGCTGGACTAGGGCTGCCAGGGAGAGGCAAGCCTTAGTCACAAAAGACCATGGAAAGGACTTGCCAGAGGGGCTTGAGAGCCAAAAGCCCAGTGCCAGCTAGGACAGTTATGGGGGCCCCAACGACAGAAGGCAAACCTAGTAGGCTTCAGAGACATGAAACTCTTATCATGGGAAAGGACAGTTTACTAAGGGAAGGCAGTGAGGTCTAATGTGTGTTGAGGCACTGAAAGTAGTATAACAGACATTACAAGTAGAGCAAGCGGCCTAAGAGGAACCTCTGTGTGTCAGCATAAAGGGTTCCTGGTCTGAGGTCATAGCAGGGCATGTCAGGAGGAAACAAATTTCTTTCTTATTTGTAGCAATTGGACATTTTGGAAGTCATTTCTTGAACATTTTTATTCCTGTTAGCTATTTCAACCAACATCATTAGCAAGCTGTGCTAATGCAGGAATGCGGTTTCCTTAGAATAAATATTATAATTGCTGTGTGAATTTTCAAGCCCCCTTAAAAATGGAAACTTGATTCCCTCCCATCTAATATAACAAATTCCCAAACAGAAGCAGATTCTTCTTGATTTTCAGAATGGATACTTTAAAGTTATGAACAGCTGATGCTGTGATGTAATAAGTAGTTATTATGCTTTTGTGACAGATCCACCTTTGCTGTAGACGGGAAGGACTGTAAGGTGAATGGAGAAGTTGAGCGTGTGTTGAAAGATTTCCACAAAGCTGGGAAGCCCATTGGGTATGTTTCTTTTAAGAATTGTGTTTGAAAACTTTCTGTGTTGTTCATGGTATTGGAAATGCTACAGGCTTACATGTGTACATTATTGCCTGCCTGGAACTGCTAAAATGGGGTCCATCAACTGCTTGGAAAGATACATTCTTGGCTATTGGATAGCTTTTGGCTTGGTGTAGTGACATCACCCCATGGGCCATTAATGACCCAGTGATTGCACGGGGAACTACCTTTACGTTTATCATAAATTATGCAAGTCCGGTTTAATTCATTAATTAAAAAATAATGCAGTCTTCTCACTGCCTCTTGACTTCCACCTTAGCTCTTGCCTTCTCTCAGTGCCTGACTGCATTGTCCATGTGTCTGCCCCAAGTTGTGTTGACTAGACATCCACCTAGACATCCACCTCTGAGAACTGAATTCCCAAAACTTGCTCCATCTCAGGTCCTGCAGACAAACATACATGGAAGTGAATTCCCAGGCATATGGGGGACAATTTGTATCAAAAGAAAAGGGCTTAAGTCCTCTTCCCTTGTGCCAGTTTCTTGACCTAAAGTAGCTTTGCTGGCCTAGCAATTCAGTTACAAGCATGTTTGCATGTTGGGCAAACTTTATGTGTATTAATAGGCTATATGTAGCTACCCTAGGACATTTCAGGGCAGCAAAATTACTCAGTGGAAGACTTAAGCCCCACCCCATTTGAACCCTATCATGTCCCTGCATGCCTAGCAATTCAGTTACAAGCATGTTCTGTCAACAGCTCCTGGGAGCGCACACATGCACAAGGACACCATATCATGTTGTTGCACCTTCCAGCATTGTTTCCTTTGCCTGGGGCTGCTGAAACCTCTCCTAGCTGGAGGGCATCTGGCTTAGCCTGGCTGGCAGGTAAGGGCTTGGCTTTGTTACTTGCCTCTTGAGGAGCCTGCTCCTGCTCTATGATGTCATCTGGCTTCTCATCAGATTCCTTGTCTCCCAGGGACTGGCTCATGACAATATGCAAGAAAATATTTTTAAACAATATGTTAATTTGAAAAAACACCCTCTTCTTCAACAGCGCTTCTGCCTGAAATGTTGAAGTGTTACGATTACAGTTATGGATAATTTTACTTCCTGACATTTTGTGGTTGGCTCCACTTTTTGTGGCAGCCATTTTATGGTTGTTCCCACCATCCAGTGCAAGAATTTCAAAGGCCTGTAGGATCGGAAAGGTTGGGGACCCCTGTTCTAGGGCAATGGCCAACTGGGAAATTTACCTGTTAGTTAAATGGTCAGATCCACCTTGTCTCTAGCCATTTTCCTACTTAAAATCCTTCCTATCCCAGTTGCTTCTCCACTTATGGATCAAAAGACGTATTTCTATATTTTTTATGCAGATGACAAAGTGGGGGCATTATGAAAGAGGAATTACATTCCTTTTTTAAAGGAAGCAGAGAGAGCGTATGAAGTACTGATTTGTCCCAAAGAAAGTTTGTGAGTATTTATGCAGATTATAGAGATTAGCCAGATGTGCATGTGCATAAAATAGATGGGGTCTCCAACCTTTTTGAGCCTGTGGGCACATTTGGAAGTCTGACCGGCATGGTCAGTAAAGCAACAAAATGGTTGCCAAAAAATGACTACCACAACATAACTGCAGTAGCACAATGTAGTTTTGTGATGAGAGCTGCTGCCAAAGCAATATTTAAAAAAATATGCACAGCCAATGAAAACTTCAGTGGTTAATCAGAAGTCTTACCTGGCTCCAGCCACTTTTTCAAAATACTTGGCAAACCTGTGGGCACCATGTTGGAGATCCCCGTTTGAATTTCTCTCTTCTGAGAGGTTTTGACAACATAGTTTTTCCTCTCTCTCTCTTTCCTCTCTCTTCTGAGAGGTTTTGACAACATAGTTTGACAACATAGTTTGGTTCTGCTGATGAAGGTGCCATTTGAAATCATCACCATCACTGGTTTACAGTTATTTAATATTTTAATTAATTGATTGATTCTCTGTTTCAGTTTCCCAAAATAGATCAAAGGACTTAAGACAATGCATGTGATAGTTCAGTAAAACTGTTCCTTGGGGAAGGAAGTGATTTTCAGCTGCTGCTGTTTCTCTTTGTTCTGATTGGCCCGTCAGTGTCAGTGTCAACAGTTGGAGACTGATTGGAGTTCTTTTGTTTATTATTGTGTGCTTAACTTGTGTTAAGCCTTCGTGATATGTATTTTTACCTTGTAAGCTGTCTTGTTAGCTAAGGAGAAATGTACATAATCTACATTTGCTTATGACACTAAATCCTCTTATGAAGGAATCTCAGTGGAGATTTTCTGTTTTCTTCCAGTCTGTGCTGCATTTCACCTGTTTTGGCTGCAAAAGTTATCCCTGGTACTGAAGTCACAGTAGGGCATGAAGAAGAGGAAGGTGGTAAATGGCCTTATGCTGGAACTGCTGGGGCCATTAAAGCAATGGGAGGAAAACACCATGTTAAAGAAGTAACAATATCCTTTTTTGGTTTTAACGATTGGAGAAAGAATGGAAGAATATTATACATTTGTACATTTTATTATACTTATACATTTATTACATTTTATTATACTTATACATTTATTATTATATTATACTTATTATACAATATACAATATACTTAGCTATACTTAGGCCCTTTCCACACATGGCCCCGGAGCCGCCATGGCCTGTGAAGGCACCTCCAGGTGGAGGCGTGCCCCCTTTTTTTACTTACCTCCTCTTCCCTGCGTAGCTCTGCCGAGACGAGGGGACATGCCTCCGTGGCCATGGCGACACGTCGGGGACTAGGAGGCGTGTCCCTTCATCCCCACAGAGATATACGGTGTTTTTGCCGCTCCACGGGCGCTGTTTATGGCCTGTGCAGAATCCACCTTAGTAAATGTGCACCCTTTTAAACCAGTGAGCTTCAATGAACTTAGAACTGGGTAATTCTGTTTTTGATTACAGTCTCATATGTGTATAATATTGGGATGTATAAAACATCCTAGTAGTACACTTTTATACAAAACTTTTTTTTCTATTTATAGAATAGAAGAACTTTCTGAAACTTGTAGTTATGATACATTTAGATCAAATGATGTAGTCCTGTTCAAAATTACATTAGTCTAAACCCATGGAAATAAATGGACTTAGCCTAGGATAACTTTGCCTAGGATAACTAGTTAATGTTGCCCTGAATACTCAAGAAGTGTGAAAACAGAAAATTAATTACATTTTTGCTCAAGTGAATAATGTTACTGAGGAATTTTGCTCCTGAAGTGTGTTTTTGGTTTTTAAACTAGCACTTTGTCCTAAAACTCCAGATTTTCTGCAGTATTCTATAAATATAAAATGTAGTGTTTAGAATACCAGTAATTCACACTGTAAAATGAATTTTAAAAGAGTTGTCCATCATTTTCCCTTTTGCCAACTTTGTAATGTCACAAGAAAAAAAAGATTTCTGCTTATTCTCAAATGAATATATAATTTGTTCCAATGGAGAAATGTCACAACGTGGTATTTTTCTTTCCTAATTACTTGATGTCATAGTCTCTTTTCGCATAGTGGTATTCAATTACAATAAATACAGCATTAGTTTTCAGTCCTTGCATTTTACAAACTGAATCTACAATGAAAAACAAGCTACCTTAAACGTATACAAATAATCAAAGAAAAATAATCATGAATGTCATCTTGTGGTAAAGTCTCCTTATAAAATTTAATCGGTTAAGTTCACCTTTGGTATTTGCCAAATGATTGGTGAGGCATCCTTCAGGCTGCGGATGAGGTATCAAACTGTGAATGTGGGAACGAGAGGCAGCAAGTCTCAGAGAGAGGATTGCTTCCTTATAAATAGTTGATTGTTTTATAAGCGCCTGAAATGTAGGAACCCCTGGCTGTTATAACATGACATTATGCTATGCTGCTGTTGGGAATATCTATTTGTGTTCTCTAGTTTACTTTTTAGTTGCTGTGTTTTCCTTAGCTGTCTTCCACGATGCGCATGTGGATGCAAACAACAAGGTGGTTACTACTCCTGCCTATATGTGTGAAACAGAAATGCATCACATCTTTGATGGTATTGGGACTATGGTAAAACATGTGTTGAAACTGACAGGCAAATGAAATAGATATCCATGCTACTAACATTAATTTGCAGATTTGGCAGTACTGGTTTAGTAATAGGATTGATTTCCGTAGAAACATGTTCAAGGTTGCATTGCGCTAACTTGTTTAATTGAAGGTTGCTGGAACTGTTTAGGGTTGTGAAATAATTTTCAGTAGCCTTCAGGCCACACAACTGACCTACCCTAAACCCATTTGCTGCACAGTGAAGTGTAATAGATGAAACTGAATATAATCTATAAGACATTTTATTACTTACCATGGTCCCATCATGTAAAATATTGATGTACAAAAGTGAGGTGGAATAAATTAATGATCTAAAAATCGTGGAGCTCATTATGTGGATTGCTAATCATGGTAAAGTCTCCAGCAAAGCTGTAATCAAGAATTGCAAGGTTAGGAACTCCTCACTTGGTGCAACTTCTGGACAGGTACAATGAAATTTCTGGGTCTTGTCAGATCCTAAATAATTAGAATATTTCCACACCCTGGATAAATAAAGATTGTTTGAATTAGCATTGTAGCCCTCAGAGGACAGAAATCTTGAAATAAAATAATGCATTTATTACTGGCCTAATTGTATCTGACTTGATTTCACAAAATCAACAAGATTGCAAATAAAAAAGTGGTAATTTGCCCTAAATACACCAAAAACAGTTGTGGAAATAGGTATGTCTGTGTACAGCCCATCTTCACCAAAGCTTTGTTTTGTTATGAGAACAACCCTGGACGGGTTTGGACTTGGGAGCTCTCCTTCCTGCCTATATGCTCCCTAGTTTGGAACAAACTATTGTTGCAACCAGATTGTGGCAAATGGCAACGTGCAGCATGTTCTGAAACAGGAGGTCTTCAGCATCCAAGGGGCACCCCAGTGTTCTTGTAGCTGTGCAATATGTGCCAATGAACAGCCATTTGCTCCAAACCAGAACATTCCCTCCATTCTGACCACATAAGAGAAGGGGGGGGGAGTAGCACATAATCCAGAGCTTGTCTTATAACCTGTTAGCCATGGGCTGTTCATTATATATGATTGCAGATGTTGTGTATGATTCAATTCCTTTCTAAAGTTGGCAGATGCAAAAAAATGAAAATTATTCTTTAAAATAGTGGCCAATAGAGGGCACTGTTTCTGTTTCTTTTCATTTTCAAGTGTGCAGTTTTCCATCTGATATTAACAAGAATTAAAGAATACATATGGCTTATAAAATGGACTGGATTCTTTATATATTTACTGACTTGTTCCCTCAAGTTTGGCAGTATGAAAAGTGATTAGTTGGTTGAGCTTAGTACAGTTAATAAACTGTTTGCAAATATGACCATACATTCAGTAAGAACTGTAGCATGCAGTTTTCTTTGGCAGAGTGTGTGGTGTATCTTGCAGGGTGATTTCCTAGACTTTAATCCCAGTAAGTTTGGAAGCTTGATACTTTGGCTACTGGCAAGCATAGAGAAAGGGACTGGTGGCAGCTATCTGACCTGGGGAGTGAGGATTCGCACTCCAGAGTTTTAAAATTAACTGCCCATACCAAGAATTCTTTGTATTAGGGGTTCTTGACATTCGCCACTGCATTTTGTGGCAACACATTCAACATATTGTGCATTATGTGACTTTTCTTGTCTGTCCTTACTGTGCTGTGAGGTAGTGTCATTCGGTACTAACAGTATGGGAATGGTACAGAAAGAAAATTTGCTATACCATCTTGAATGTTATAGCCTGTGAATGTGTTTGCCTTTCCTCCATAGCAAAGTGTTTCAGTTCTCAATCCCAACTCAATGCTGTTATTTCAGAACTGTGATGTTATTCTGGTCTATCTACTTGTATCTCTTACAGAAAGTATCTTTTTGAAATCGTGACCATCTTGTGAACCAGGAAGCACTAAAACTGTATACTTGCATGGTTCCATGCGAATAAGTTACTTCTGGCACAAGAATTGTGCCTCCGGAGGGGGGGTGGGGATCACACTCCCTAGTCACCAACTGTACTAAGAAATCTCCCACTACTAATGCTACAGTTCAACACATTGTACTTCATTAAAGCTACAAAGTGGAGCTTTGATTGAGCAAAAAGCCAAAAAGGTCTGGTAGACTAACTGGAAGAGAATCTGTGGAACCTTCTACATTGTAGTAAATATGGACTCTTAGATCAGGGTGTTCACAAAAGCAGACATCATTCATAGCTAAGAGTATATTTCTAAACTAAGAACAAGGCTTTTAAGTCTAGAGGTATAATAAAGCACAAGTCCTGTACAGAAGCTAAATAAATAAAAATACAAAGCCTCACACAGTAGCCTGTAGACCCTATGCTGATTTATCTGCAATTTCATACAGTGATCTTCCTTTAATGTGGGTTATGGTCGCATCCTAAAATGTACTTTGTCTTTGAACAGTAATTCTGCAGAAATAACTGCTAGGATTTCATAAATAAACTTTCCTACGAAATGCCAGAAAGCATTTTCTCTCCTTTACAAGGAATCATGAATTAACTTGGTGATAAATCAGGACCTAAAATGTATGCATATAATAGCTTCTTTGGACACTTTTCAAATTTAATCCTGTATTAAGTTGTACCTTAACCTCCTTTAATGAATTTACAAGGAAGGTAAGGTGTAGCTCAGTCTCATCAGGTACTGGAAGCTAAGCAGGGCTGATACTTGAACAAAAGAGGAAGGTAATGGCAGACCATCCCTGCTTCTCTCTTGTCTTGAAAGCCCCTTGCTGGGGTGGACATATGTCCGTTGTGACTGGATGGCATTTAATGTATAACGTGCATGTATAAACAGTACTAGCAAAACTTTATCCTAAAACTTGAGTCTTCAGAACATTTTTTGATAATCTGTTAGCATATGAATGTATGCCCGGAAGCTTGTCATATTACAAATTTCACATGGATTCTATAAACCAACTGGCATGTGATTGTTGTTGGTCTTTTTGCACAGAAAAATCAGATTCTGTTCCTTCTCGTGGTTTGTGTCTGACAGCAGTAAAATTAGTTCCTCTTTTCCCCCAAATTCCCTTTCCTTCCCCACTGTTAATGTGCCTTTTATGGTTGCAGTTTGTTCTCTATGTGTAGGAATCAAGCTATTTCTCTAAAGTGCTGTAGCTGCTGTCTTTTAAACAGTTAAAAAAGTATTCCTTGTTAATAACTCTGAAATTTCAAAGTTTTAACATTTAATAGCTTTGAAATTTCAAATATGCCTATGGAGAGAGAGGAAATAATGTGATGGTTGTGGGGGGATGTATTTAATTGCTTTAGGGAGCAAGCCTAAGTGGGTCTACTCAGAAGTAAGTTCTATTGTATTCAATGGTATTTGTGCCCAGAAAAACGTTTTTTCTATTGCAATTAGTCACTAGTTATCTGTATATAAGCAAAATTTATCTTCAAAAATTGAGTGTCTTGTAGTAAACTCAGAAGTATCCAGTTTAAATTTTGTTAGTAAACCACTTTTGCACTGGAGTGATAAAAGCAATTCCAGTTTGGGTAATCCTGTGAAAGCAATATTTCCATTTGCATTAACACTTGCTCTGTGACTTGGAGAAATGGGTTGGCTTAATGACATCAGTCTCTGGATATTTCACAACTCGTTCTCTGTTCTCAAGTATTTCATTTTGTCATAACATGTTAGTGAATAAAAATACTGTTAATCACATCACTGGACATACTTTTCCTTCAAGTTCTGACTTCAGCATGACTTTTTAATCCTCTGCCCAGGTTACTACTCTCCTTACTGAGTTGTAGCTTGTATCTTTTGTAGCTTTTGGAAACAGATAGGCTCCCAAGAGGTTGAAATCTAGCTAGCCTTTAAGTTCGTTAAGGTTTGTTTGTTTGTTTGTTTATTGTTTTGATTTATAAACCGCCCTATCCCCTAGGGGCTCTGGGCGGTTAAATTCCATTCATTCCCACAGAATTTAGAAAAAGAGACAAGAGCTTTACCTCTCAACCACTAAAACTTTTGTGTAATTTACTGGCAGTGGGATTACTTGGATGCTGTAAC
Organism: Sphaerodactylus townsendi; assembly: GCF_021028975.2. Taxonomy (NCBI): domain Eukaryota; kingdom Metazoa; phylum Chordata; class Lepidosauria; order Squamata; family Sphaerodactylidae; genus Sphaerodactylus; species Sphaerodactylus townsendi. Next base: position 71,662,071 of record NC_059428.1, read on the forward strand.
TCACTTGAACGCACCCCTGGGTCACTGTCCCCCTTCCCCCCTTCCCCAGAGTAACTAGCAGGGCTTGAATGGGTTTTGCAATGTGTGATTATAATTATTTTAACATGTTTGTGACTTCAAATAGAGAGCTGAGTTGGAGAGAGAAAGGGTTGGGTGAGAGGGGGATGGCAGAGCCAAATGACTGGTTGATTCTAAAGTGCAGGTGGGAAGGCTGTGCTGAACTGCCAGAAGGTGGCAGGGTTTCAGAGTGAAAAGACTGGGAGTGTCAAAACTCTAGTCAAAGAGAGTTAAAGCTCTGTGTGAGCATGGCAAAATGTGTTCGGGCTTCTGAGTGAAAAGACCGAATGAGTAAAAGTTCTATGCAAATGCTAGTGAGAGTGTTAGGGTTTCTGTGTGAGACATCATACAGTGTCAAAGCTCTGTGGGGGAGTTAAAGAGAAAGTCAGAGGGTATACAGAGACAGTCAGAGCCTCAATAAACTGTTAGACAAAATATAGACAGCATGAGAGAACAGAGAAAGAAAGACAAGCTGTCAAGTGTCAGAGTGAATTTATGTTGAGTGATGTCCTCAAAGTATTTGTTGTCTCAGTTTGATTATATTTAGTAAATATTTTGCTTGAAATCTTGCAGTTACCTATCAGTTATAAATCAAATCTTACTTTGTTTGAAGAAACATTGGAATCTCACCCTATTTTCCTTAGGACCATGTTGGCCACCCACTTTGTCTTATAAGCTCATACACACTGCCGAAAGAAGATAAAGGGTTTCTTAGAGGGGGCGGGGGGTGGATTTATATGGAAAAAAATTACAGGAAAAAAATATTAGTCGGCACATTCTATATTTATAAAGAGAAGAAAGAGTAGACATTGCATTTGGTAGCTGTGGGTGGAAGATTCATCGCAGTGGCCTGTTAACAGGATGAATTAAGTACATACACTCATCGGCTCAAAATACCTCCTATTTTGGATGCTGGCTGTGACATGGCTCAGCCAAAAGTAATGTCTAATGCACAATCAGGTCTGTCTATGGGCCAATTTGATGCTGTTACTGTTATGGATGCTGACAGGATCCTGGCATCTTTAACCACCTGTACTCTGGATCATTGTGCATCCTTGTTGTCAAAATGATATAAGGACTTCATTAACCTTGGTGTCCATCAGAAATAAATTGTTAACTCAGTATGCATTCCCATGGCCACTCAAATAAGTGTGTGACAAACTGCAAGGAAAAGCTGATTTTAAAATGCAGTCCTGTTTAAGCACACTTAATGTTTACCTACAGTGTGGAGCAGGAGAGGCTTGGGAAAAATGGAGCCACCTGATTGGCTGTGACTTCCTCCACTCTGATTGGGCAGGTTACAGTATGATGCAGAAAGAGGGAGGAGGTTAGCTCCCTGGCAGTGAAGATTTATTTAGTCAGAAAGATCTCAGAAGCACAAGGACCAGGGTGCTCTTTGTGAATGGCTTTTTGGTATTGTTAAAACTTGTCTGTCTTAGCTAAGAGAAAACTAAACTCTGAGGGGAGTAGATCAGCCAAGAGAGTGACTGCGTCTAGTGGGTATCAGCCTGAGTGCTGAGTTTAAGAATTCATACACAGACACTGTATGGGTTTATTGAAGGGCCAGGTGAAGGCTTAGTAAACCAGAATAAAGATTTCTCATAGAGAGAGGAGAGTTCTAATATATCAGTTTGTCTGATGTGTAGGAATTTGCTTTAAGTTTGTTTCAGTAAGAGTTTATGTTTTGTTTTGAGGGTTTTAGCTAACTTGGAAGGCTGTGTGTGACTGTATCTAGCCTATGTTAGGACCCTGTAAGTTAATAACCATAAGCCAGAACATCTAAGAAAAGGAACTGTACAAGCTGTGAAACATCTTATGAAATATCTCTGAAATTACCATCTAAGTAATCTTAAATGCTGTGCTAAAGAAAACCAAAACCATAAGTCTGTGTGCCAAACTCTCTTGTGTACTTAGTGTAAATAGATATCTCTCTTGCTTCCTGCCTTGTTTGCTTCAACCATCCATCTCTAAGATTAAATTTCCTTTCCTTCACCATCTCCTCTGCCTGTTTAATATATCTGAGTTCTTGCTTAAATTTATTCCTTTCTCAGTATATTTATTTTAGTGTGCCTAGTGTGGGGAGTATCTGAGAAGAAAAGTAAAAGTCAGCGGGCATCCTTTCACCTTCTGGTACTTGATAACAGGGCTGAGGGAAAGCGCTTTCTACTTTCACATTACCATTATTAAAGGCACCTCAGTCGCTAAAGTGAAAAGGCAAGAAAAATAAGAGTCAGTTGTTTTCCTGCCTTGGTGTGGTAAAAGGCTGACTGTGTTTGTCCACAACTTAAAACTGTGCCCATTCAGAAAAAGGATGTGGCCAATTATTGCTGTGTCCTTTCTGAGAAAGCAGTGGACAACTCCGGGCCTTCTTGGATCATTGGTCTTCTCTGGACCCTTTCTGGTTTGGTTCCAGGTTGGACTTGGGCAGAAATGGCACTGGTGGCTTAACACAAAAATTGCTTAATAGTGACAAAGAATAAATTTCCCCCCACAGTTAACCTCAGGTGAACAGTGAAAGTTCTGAAACTGAAATATGCTCAGTTTCAGTTTTCCCATTAGATAGAATAGAATAGAATAGAATCTTTATTGGCCAAGTGTGATTGGACACACAAGGAATTTGTCCTTGTATAGAATAGAATAGAATCTTTATTGGCCAAGTGTGATTGGACACACAAGGAATTTGTCCATAGATACCATATATGAAGCTTATAATGTATGCACAGTTGCTGTTACAAATTTTTCAGACTGTTTTTGAGGGGGAAAAAAAGAGGATCTCAACTAATAAGAGCATGATATAGTTTCAAATCTATGTGGGAGAAATTCCTTGGGACTTTCCTAGGAAGCTGAAAGGGAAATGCTAGTTTTTAGATTTAGCAGCTCTTGAGAATTAACAAAAACTAAGTCAGTGGGACACTTTTTCATGTTCATGTCCCTCACTCTCTATTTTATGATTTCTTTGGGGGAGCTAATTGTGTAAAGTTTGAGATTCCATTAAAAAAAACCTTCATAACAAAAGATCTTCCTTTGAAATAAGTTTATGCATGGGCTCAACTGTGGAAATCAAGAGCACCTTTCAGACTCATAGCACCAAGGAAGTGGGGGGGGGGGTGACGCACCAGGTGGCTGCGGGGGCGTTCTGGGGCATGGTGGGGGCGCAGGGCACACTCGTGCCCCGGACACAGTTCCCCCTCGCTCTGGCCCTGGCACCTATGCATTCTTGGATAGATTGTTCCAGTGTCCCTAGGCTGTATGTTCTTCTCCTTTGGGATTGGAATATACAACTAACATTTTAAAAATGAGAAGGAAAAGTGATCAAATATCATGCAATTCCAATTGCAGCAAGTATTCTATCCATTGTGGGGACACGATACTGCGCTACTAGTGGTGGATACAACTTGTGCTCTTTTAGTATTCATTTCCATTCCAAGAAGCATCAGTGACAGGACCTACCTATTTTCTTTTTAAAATATATGCTTAAATTTTTCATGCAGCTAGAAGACAATTGCAGTCCTTAGTAACAATACTTGATATTATGTTGCAGCAGGAGATTAAGGATTTCAGCAAATGAGACAAACTAGCTGAGCATTTCAAAGTCTAACTCAGTAAGAAAGTTCACACTAATCAAGTTCTTATGGAACACTGAATTTTTGCAAAATGCACAATTCTAAAACATGGACAACAGTGCTTATCAATGGAATAGCAACATGATCACATTCTATTATAACCAGTATTCCACATTTTAAATTCAGGAATCTGCTTTCTGAGTAAGATTTAAGAATTTTAATACCAGTGGGGCAGAAACTGGCAAATATCAGTTACCATTTGATTGCTTACATAGGAAATTACTGTCATGGACCCCAAAATCACTCAATATTCTAATTGCATCAGTTTGCCACCGAAAAGAAGCAGACTCAGATATGGGTAACATCAATATGAGATACCTAACCAAAGATTAACACAATTTATACACAAACAATTAGGATAGCTGGTATCAACAATTTAAAGAGCAGGTTTCATTAACATATTGGGTGAACATAAAAACTTTATTCAAAAGACCAAGAAAAGAGGAAAGGGTTACAAGAAATATAACTTAATCGTTTTCTAGTGTGCAAATTTACAGCCAAATCCACAATATGACAAACACACACTGCATGGTGCAACAGTATCTAATGCAGAAGTTACAGTTTATCATGTGTTTGTTAATTTCCTAGGGAAAACCCATTTAACCTAACCATCTTGAAGGATGAACTTATCAGGAAAAAGCCATTGGGAGAAAATGGCTTGTAGAAGCTTGGCAATAATGATGCCTTATGCAGTGCCTCAGGAAGACTGGTCTATAACATGTTGCATCTGTGAAATGGGCCTAAGAATGAATCTAAGCAGAATATTTCATGAAAAGGACTGGGAATGGAAAGAAGTAACTGTAAATGCAATTGGTTCATGCAGAGAAAGGCAGTACATTAGATATGTAGGTTATTAAGAGTCAGCACCCTCAATTAAGAACAGAAACAAATCAGTGCTGTTGTCTCTAAGAACAAAACTGCAGATGATGAGCAGCCATAATTTTTTTCAGAAACTTCACATATTCTTGTTGAGCATAGACCATTATATGGAGTCAAAGCTTCATAAGGACAGAAGGGGGGTTGCCAAGATCAGTAAACTCCCAAATAGATAAATACCGCTATTTTGGCAGAAGCTGAGATACTGGAACAATTACTTAGCCTAAAAAAAATTAAACATGGGTTGTTTGTTCTCATATGAGAAAAGAGTTTTGACAAAGTACTAGAAATCTTCTGTGTAATTTAAAATCCAGTGGTTCCGGACAAAATTCAACAGTTTCTTTTGTTGGAAAATGGCTGAATTCTGGACACAATTCAACAGTTTCTTGTATTGGAAAATGGCTGAATGCATCATCACTTGTTAAGAAAGTCACCTTTATTATTCTGCTAAGTGAAGAGAGTCTTACTGCACTTCTATATATGTCAGCCAGCCAGCAAAGGTATAGAGGTGGTCCCTCCTTACCAACTAGTATAGGAACAGCCCTGCCAGATCAGACCAGTGTTCCATCTAATCCAACTTCCTGTCCAATACAGTAGCCAACCAGTTAACTCCGAAGAGCAAACAACACAGCATAGCTGCTAAGGCCTTTTCTTGATGCCACCTCCTGGAACTGATATTCAGAAGTTTATTGCCTTTGAATGTGGAGGCTCTGTTTAGTCATCATGGCTAGCAGCTATTGATAGCCCTGTCCTCTATGAATCTTTCTAATCTTTTAAAGCTATCTATGGCTACAGCCATCACTATATCACTGCTCCAGCAGCAAATCCCTTCAATCACTCAGTGAGTAAAGAAGTATTCCTTTTGTCTGTCCGGAATCTACTGTAGCCCATCAGCTTCTAAGTTCCAGTACTTTATAAGAGAGAGAAAAAGTTCTCTGTCCACCCTCTCTGACCCAATCATAATTTTATAAACTTCGATCATGTCCTTTCTTAGTCATTGTTTTTCTGAAAATATCATAGTTTTCACCCTTTCCTCACAGGAAAGATGCCGTGCCCCAACTAATTAATTTTCTTGATTGCCCTCTTCTGCACTTTCCCCACCTCTGCAATGTTTTCTAGACCAGCTGATATGTCCAGATTGCCAAAATGTTACAGGCACACCATAGTAAATGGTGGTTTGTATTCATTCAGAGAACAGATGCTGGGAATAGTTTAATGACATCACAGCAATCCTATTTGGAGTCACCATTGACTTTAGAGGGCATTGACAGGAATAGGTTTGCACTGTGAGACTGAGTTTGACTTCACTATGAGTTAGCTGATACTTTCTGCAAAAAAACACAGTGGGAACCCACTAAGTAGCTGCAACTGCAAGATGATGTACAAGGTCCTAAATTTCACTATAAACTCATGCAAATTCCTGTTATACATTGGAAGAAGTCCAAAGTAAGCAGGTAGTTTGCAGCAAGCCTTCAATAAACTGACAACATAATCCATCACATTTGTATTACAGAACAATTTATAAGTTAGCTGATTAGGCCAAAACAAACAATAGTAGCTTGGGAGACCAAGAAAAAAAATCAGAAGAATCTGCACTTTGTAAGACCAAATTTCCTTCCACAGGCATACCATGAAATAAATAACATTAGCTTAAGAATATTTATATAATTATTGCATATTTCAAAAACATGGATGTGTACAGTGTGGTATGTAAAATGCCATCAAGTTATAGTTGAGTTATGGCAACCACAGCAAGCAAGAGGCTTTCAAGGCAAGTGAGAAGTGGAAGTGGTTTGCCATTGCCTTCCTCTGTAGTCTTCCTTGGTGGTCTCCCTTCCAAATACTGACCCTGCTTAGCTTCTGAGATCAGGCTATATCATTACGCCTTCCCTCTCCATGTTTACAGTAACTGAGTTTGTAAAAGAGTTTCTCAAACACTCATTTGGAAGAGTTTTCAGGCATGTAATTACTTCCAAATGTTGAAGACTGAGCTGCATGATAGTTTGTAGTGAGAACATTAATGGAGTGTTGTGGGAACTGAAGGGAAGGAATGCAAAAGTTCCAGCTGGATCATTGCAGAAGTCTGCAAGACATCTTAAAAGGAGGTCCAGTTCATCCAGTTCATCATAGATGTCCGAATGTGTGTGTATATATACCAAAAATGTAACTGCATGGGTTCATGAACATCAACTTCTGCCCCAATGATATATTGAGAATCTCATATTTTACTTGAAAAACAAACTAACAATTTCAAGTACATGAAAATAATCCAGGCAAATGCTGTAAATACACATGATGTAAGAACACACAGTTTACAAACTGCCTGTATTGTTCACCAAAGTGCTCTCATTGATTTGCTGCACTCTATGGCTGATTCTGCATGGGCCAAAAACAGCAGTGTGAAAACAGTGTAAAAATGGTGTAAAAGGGTTTAAAACGGTGTAAAGGGGTTTATACTGTTTTCACACCATTTTCACACTGCTGTTTTTGGCCCATGCGGAATTAGCCTATATCTTCTCCTTATCTTTGCCACTCGTCTTTCAGATCTTTCAGTATATCAGCAGCACAAAATTATTAATACTTACTAGTTTGGACCTTTCAATCTAACATACAAATTGTACTTTCCCCCTTTCCTTTAACCAAGGGACCAGCTCCATGATGGATGTGTACACCGGGCTGATCCTTGCACTGAAGTTATCTTTATTATTAATTACATTTTTCTTAGCATGCTCTGTGAAGGAGTTCATGATAACGTACTTGGTCCCTCCGCTATTTTATCTTCACAGCAATGTGGTTAGGTTGGTTAAGGTATAAAAGCATGACTGTTCAAGGTAATCTAATAAAGGTGTGGTATCCAGAGTCACAGTCTCACACATTACATGGCTTTCATTTTGCCTCCTTCATGTATTCGAACTTGAAAACATGAATTACCTAGGTAATTTACTCTCTAAATTTGTCATCCAGCATGTTTTCAACCTGTTTAGACATCGTGGTTGCCCTGAAGTGAGAGAGCCAGTCATTAACAGTTTGTGACAAATCAATGGAAAATGCTCTGTAACTGCAGTCCCTTTCTAGTTTTCTACCTCCTCTGGCTAGAACTGTGCTCTTGAAACAAATCTTAAATATCCACTTGTTAATGGTTAACAAAATCCAACTCAGTACAATCCTGCTTCTCTACTCCACTCCCAGATTTTAGGCTCAAGAAAAGCTTCCATCTGAGGATCCTCAATCTACTCCTGTTGCATCCACATTCCAGAGGTTCAGAGAAAGGCAAGGTGTTGCATACAATTCCCCAAGAATAAAGAAAACAGCCCCCAGCTCTGTGAGAGAGACATGGAGAAAGCCACCAGGTGCCTGCTAAAGGATGCGTGATCATAGGAGCCCCACACCAACATCTGAGTACACATTCCTTCCAGATAGAAATGCTATAACAAGCAAAGCTGTTTACCAACAGCTTCTCCCGGTGTGTGGACATTTTTCTGTGTCAGCCTTTGTTTCTGCTCAAGGAAAGGTAGCCTCACTGTCTTTCACCGAGTTTAATACACAAGTTTCATCTTTACTCTTCTGTCATTCAGTGGCCAGAACTGAATTTCACCAACTGGACGGCAAATATTACTAGCAGTTCATAGTGCCCAAGACCAGGCGGACATATTTCATTCCAGCCAGTTTTCTTCTGCAGAAAAATAGACAATCGCTGCTACTTGCCACTGTCTCTCAGTGTCTGTATAGCTTTCTATGTCATTTCCACACCAACAGGAGCTTCAGAATAAAAATGAAAAAAGGGTCACATAACAGATTTAACGCCATGAACAATTTCATGGAAAAGAATAAAGCAGACATCCTAGTAAAAAATCAGAGATTTAAATGCCAGGCCCCATTACTCTCTCTAAAGCTTAACTGTTACATCTCTATTCACATCCTACAAGAAATTTAATTCAACCAATTGCTACAAAAAATAGCACATTTTTACAATTTATCCACAGGGAATAATTTAGCCACACCAATATTATCATTTTCAGGACAGCAAATTCCTCTATCACATTTCAGAATATCATTAATGTATGGGGAACTGAATAAGATATTTTTTCACTAGGGTGTAAACTGGGAACTCCGGCCTAAAAATCCAAATATTTTTCCGAAGGATGACAGAAAGTTAGAGAACACATATCCAGCTGATGCTTCATCAGCTGCATTGGCGCCAGTTAGAGTACTAAATCAGGTTCAAGGTTCAGGTATTAACCTTAAAAGCCTTAAAACGATCTGGGACCTGTGTCCTCCTCTTCCAATATATCCCCTGGACAGCATTGTGCTGAACAGGTAACAACTTATTGGTGGTCTCTGCCCCAAAATATGCTCAGCTGTCCTCAACCAGAACTTTCTGGCTCTGCCACCAGTAAAGTGGAACACTATTTAGTGAGAAGAGGGCCCTGTAGATTTATTTCAGTTCTGCAGGGCCTGTAAAACTAAGATGTTCTGCCAGGCCTATGGCTGAGGGCAGCAACAGTGTTATATCTAGCTGCCTGCGCCCCCCCCCCCCATTATTTGGTGCATTAATTAGATCCCTCCTCACTGTGTTTATAAGGAAGGGTGCCATAAGGTCAGAGTAGTTGTGATGTATGCAGCTGCTTCGTAGCAATGGAAATAAAAACTTGTGTCTGAGTTCTATCAGAGAAGATTGCACAAGCCAGCATTTTCTGTAGAGATGAAAAATATATTTTTGTACATTGCTCATCCTCAGGGTGCAATGCAAAAGACAAGTGATGATTATTTGAAGTAGTAGCGAAGACTCCAATTACAATTTCTACATTATTTTTTGTTTTCCTACAACTATAGTAAAATAACCTTGAACACATCCTGGCAAACTTTTCACAGGCACACAGTGTACACTGAATTCATGGGAAACTTGCTGCCAAATCAAATCCCCTCAAAGTGGCTGAAGAAGCTATTTTAACAGGCAAAGCCATCTCCTAGACTCTAGAGCAACCCAAAGGTTGCATTGTGTTTGTGGTCTGATCAAACACAGGCTGCTCTTGTGCTTCTGGAAAGTAGTTATTAGAGCATACTCTCCCAGTTGCTTCAGACCATTGCAACTGGCTTATACCTCAACTTCAGGGTGCAGCAAATGTCACTGGCAAACCCAGGGGTGCAAATACACAGATGGAAGAGTTTATCTAGCCCAGTGGTGGCGAACCTTTGGCACTCCAGATGTTCTGGACTACAATTCCCATCAGCCCCTGCCAGCATGGCCAATTGGCCATGCTGGTAGGGGCTGATGGGAATTGTAGTCCAGAACATCTGGAGTGCCAAAGGTTCGCCACCACAGATCTAGCCAGTGCCCTAACACACTCATGTGTAGTCAATTAAGATAAGCTCCTTGGTTGCCTGTATCACATACCTCCCTCCTAACACTGGTCACTCACCCCATCCCCAACTGTCTTGGATCCTAGTTCACTATGTCAATCATAGGAGTTTGATCAGAAAGCTCCTTGCCTTTTGAACCTCACAACTACTGCTAGAAGATCTCTATTAAGGATTCCACATCAACATTAAACCAGTTTCACTTCTGGACTTAATGTACTATTAGACTCGTCACAAAACTGGAAATGAATCCCTAAGAGAATGTAAACTGAGCATGTGTGAGAGAGAAATAGCCCCCTTTCCTTTTAGCACTTCAAGGTAGAATCAGATCTAAACCCGCTAATGAAGGTAAATTGCCACCTCCCTTTTTGGGGAATGTAGGATGGTACTTTATTGTCAACTTGAAACAGGACAAGCATGCTTTAAAATAGCTGTACACATGCATTCATAATAGCCTAGACTAAATACTAGCCATACTGCTGCCAAAGACAAGACCCAAGCATTGTGAGTTGGGAAGGAATGGGAATTAGGGTGACATTGCAAGGGCCTGGAGACCCAGTCTGCACTGCAAGTCCATAACAGGACATTGAATTGTTATGCCATTTAAGAAATACAGTTTTTTCTTTCATGACTCATGAGACTGTATGGATGAGATGGAATTGGAATATGTACATGTGCATATGCATATATGTGAGTGTGTATGAGTCACACAAATGTTGTACCAGGACCAGAGAAATGATGTTTGGGCTTGGTTCAGAGGTCCTGGGTTAACCATCTTGGCTGACTAAGGCCGTTGTTCCCCTTCACCACCACCAGAAGAGGTTTGCTAATATTATTATGTTGCTGGCTTACCAGTATATGCTCTGTGAATAGAATACTTCCTTTTATACAGGATCAATATAATGACTGTGATAAACACAGCAGCAGCTATAACACAACTTATTGCAACCACTCGTGTTTGTTGTTGGTTGTCATTTTTAACAGGGTTGGATGTGGATGTGGAGTCCAAACCTGGAGAAAAAAAATACCAAACCCTGTAAGTTAGATTTGAAAAAACAAACACCCACAACAATCCCACGAACACTGCTCAATGAACTTTTGCCCACATAGTCTGTGGAGTTTTTTTCATTCAGCTAATTGCGTAATTCTCTTGGAATTTCCTCTGACTTTCAATTTCCTCAGACTTTCCTCTGACAAAGGAGAAACAGCAGAGAAATCAAAACTAAACACTCTGTGGACATGTGAATGTAGTTAATAAGGTGACAGACACAACATTTTCAAAATCTTATCTCCTACCCTTGCCTATCTGACAGCATCCTGCACTGGTAACCTGCTACTGCCCTGCATGCTACCTTCTTTTTCAATGGGTCCAGATGAAGTATAGTGTGGTGATTAGGACAGCCTGCATGGTGTAGTGGTTAAGAGCAGTTGGACTCTAATCTGGAGAACCAGGTTTGATTCCACACTCCTCCACATGAGCAGAGGACTCTTATCATGTGAACTGGACTTGTTTCCCTGCTCCTGCATTTTTGCTCCTTAGCAAAGAATGGGGGATGGGGCACCCCCTTTGAGGGTCCATAACTGGACACCCTAAACCAAACTGCACCAAACTTGGGGGATCCCATCAGGACAGTTTCCAGATGATACCCTGAAGTTTTGGTGCCGATACATCCAAAATGCGCCCCCTGCAGGAACATCCCAGAAATTTGCCCAAGAATCTTTGTTCTGAATTGCGTTTTCTGTATTGCTGTCAATGGGGGTTGCAGGCTGGGGGGGGGGGGGCACATTTCTGAAGGCACAGTCTCAAAACTTTCAGGGTCACATCAGGAGACTGCCCTTATGATACTCCCCAGGTTTGGTGCAATTTGGTTCAGGGGGGCCAAAGTTATGGACCCTCAAAACTGTAGCCCCCATCTCCTATTAGCTCCCATTGGAAACAATGGGGGATGGGGCACCCCCTTTGGGAGTCCATAAGTTTGGACTCCTTGAACCAAACCTCACCAAACATGGGGGGTAGCATAAGGACAGTCCCCTGATGATACACTGAGATTTTGGTGCTGATATGTCTAAAAATGCACTCCCTGCAGGCACCAATGTCCTGGTGCAAAAAAAAATTGGTTGTGGTTTAGTGGCTGCCCATGGGGGGCGGGGGGCATCCAACTCAGGTTTTGCCCAGGGCTACAGTTTGCCTCGTTACACCCCTGCTGAGTGACCTTGGGTTAGTCATAGTGCTTCAGAACTCTCTCAGTCCCACCTACCTCACGAGGAGTCTGCTGTGGGGAGAGAAAGGACCATTGGGGGGAGGGAGTATATATCCAAACTACTACTCTTCTTTTTTTTAAAAAAAAACTTTGATTTGCATTAATAGCTAACCTTGCCTCCACAAGTTGCCAGGATATTTCCTAACCATACATTAGCCAGACACTGACCAGCTGAACTTTGGCAAGGTGGCAATATCTTATAATTTCAAGACTACACTCCACGCCATGGGATCCAAGTGACTTGAGTTTCAGGAAAGGTTGAAGGGTTGGGTTGTTGTTGGGTTTTTTTTTCCAGGACTGGAGGGGAGAAATTATGGAGATTTTCCAGTCTTTGCCTGTTCTCTGTTCCAACTGATGCATGAAAGGAACAACCTGGAGCTGTCCCTCTTCCATCACCTCAGATGCCTCATTGCCACTCTTCCCAGTGCTGAATTTCAGAGAAGATCCAAAATAAATGGTATGATGTTAGGGAGATCACACAGTGTGTGCAAAGTACCTTTCCCTGGCAACCACAGTCCTAAATTTAACAGAGAGGTGAGACAGGAAGGCTAGGGAAGCTTTCCCAAAACCAGGGAAATTAATGGAATGGAATGAGCAGCAAGTGGAAAGAAAGAAATGGGAAGGCCTAGTATCGAGCAACAATGCAAAAGAAAAACAGTCATATGTGACCTTCCTTACAAGCAATGCATAGAGTTGATATAAACTAACAACTTACCTTTTATAGCATTTGTGCTGTTATTTGCTGAAAAAGAACAAAAGCGATATAATTTTACATCATGTTTCTTTTTAAAAAAATAGATTTTATTTAATGATTTTAAAAGAATACAGCAATACATCAAAACAATTTAGAATAGAGGGTGAAATACAGTTATGAACACTACTAAACCATTATACATTTAAAAGAATGTTTCATTCAATTAGTATTTAGACTTTTAAAAGTACTATTCATTTACTTCTATAATTGTACTCTATTGTAATGACTTAATTGCCTTAATTTTACAACATGTTTCCATATAGTCTGATCTGACACTTTGATGATGCAAAAAAAAAAAAAAATAGGGGAAGGAACTTCTAAACACAGATAATAGTAACGTCTGCATATTTCCACCAGGACTGTTTAATTTGGGAGCTATTTACAGTGGAATGACAAACTTTAAGTCTTACCAAAAAACATGAAAGGGAGGAAGCAATGGAAAAAAATAACAGAATAATGAAAAGAGAAAGATATTATACTACATGACATTTTGCCTATCTTGGTCCACCATTCAGATAGATCCCACAGTTCCTATGATGATCAGCATGGAATCAGAGATAGTGCTGTGTGGCTGGGTAGAATGCCACACCTTGACTCAAGTGGCATCATTCTAAATTGTGACAATAGCAAGGTATGTTATGATTCCTAGAATGAAAAAAGGACATTACTCCACCACTAATATAATTGATTATGCATACTCCTTATTTTTAAGCTCTATTTTTCACGCATGCATGCACGTGCGCACGCACACACACACACAAAATACCAGAAAATGGCAAAGGATTTTAAAAACACAAAAATGGAGGGTTTTTTCCCCAGTTGAGTGATGTGGAACAAAACATGAAATCAAAAAGGTGCATGCAAATAATTCCCATTGGTCCTATCTATATACAGCATTCATTATTTAAAATATTTATATTCCAAGAGGGGGAGAGGGCCGCTGAATGAGATCATCCAGACAGAGCTTTGGGATTGAGTGCCTCCACATGAACATGACTCCCATGTCTGTCTTTCATTATGTGTGTATCACCTCCATCTTTGTTCTGAACCAAGGCTTTGAAGCTGTGGTCAAGAGGCTAAGGCAGAACAACCTGAAGCTTAATCCAGGCAAGACAAAAGTTGTGAAGCTTGTGGTTTTGAAGGGAATGGACCCACTTGTTTTGGATGGACAGAAATTGGTTTCTGCAAAACAGGTTAAGAGCTTGGATAGACTCATGGACCTTACACTGTTGTTGGGAAAGCACATCAATGCAGCAGCCAACAGTGCCTTCTATAATCTGAATTTGGTTTGTTAAAACTCTCCATCTTCAGGCTGGCCATCCTAATCCATTATTTTGCAACCTTGGGGTTTGCTGACTATGTGGGACTGCTTTCAAGACAACCCACACATTTCAACTGGTTTCAAATGCAGTAGTCATCCTACTTTCAGGGACTAGCCAGGAACATATCTTACCAATATTAAAGAAGATACAACTAGCTGTTGGTTTGTTTCTGATGTTAATGTTTTATTTTTAACTACTGGTACTGTATATGGATTTTATTGTAAGTTTATATTGGCAATTATTTGTAAGCCGAAAGGTAGGACATAAATAAACAACAAATTCAAGGTACAGGTTACAAAAGGCACTCACAGTCTAGGACTAAAGGTCTATGAAATAACAAAGCAGATGGCTAGAGGGGCAGTAGAGTAAGGTTTGTGATGAATCTGACAAGACACAAGAACTTACTCCATGGCAGCTATGAGAGAAAAGAAACAAACATTTCTTCACCACCATTGCTTTCACACAGAGCAGGCCTTTGCAAGGCTTCTGGAAGCTCAGCAGCCTGTTATAATCTGCCTGCAGGAATAAGTAGACTGTCTGGCAGCTGGGTACAGCTAGTTTGATTGACACTTTGATGATAAAGTCTCTGCATACCTATTTGGACTCTACATTAGTAGTGACAAAATCAGATGGTGCCAGGGTGCTCACTTGTCCAATGTATGGGATGCCTTTCAGCTAGTTGAGTCTAAGGACAGGATTATAGCAAGACTAAGACCATATCACTCCAATCTTGTTCAATCGACAGTGGTTTTGCAATTTGCCTCTACTCAATTAAAGATGTTGGCATTTTACCTTTAAAGCCTTATACAGATGGAGCCATATACTCCCATATGAACTTACCTAACCACTCCTGTCAGAATCGAAGGCCCTGCTTTGGGTACTCCTACCACCTGAGGTTAAACAGGTGGCAAACTGAGAATGGGCCTTTTCAGTAGTTGCATTGAAATTATGGAATTCCATCCTAATCGAAACTTGTTTGTCCTCTTCTATCACTATCCTCAGCCAGCGGGTAAATATTTTTCTGTTAGTTTAGTGTTCCTTTGGTGACTCTCCATTTTGTTTATGTGCTTGCGTTTTGTTTACTTTTATACAAACACATATTTTGAAATCTGGTTTAATGTTTTGACTGCTTATCCCTTTGGGGACCCTGAACTGAGTGGAAAGCAGCATAACATTTTAAAAAATAAAACAAACAATAAACATCTGAGGAAGTGCTTTCCATTTGCTTCCACCTGCCAATTATAGTTGTCTGTAGCCACCTTTAATCACTGTCCTCACTTAAGCCTCCCCCCTTGCCACCCAGTACAGCCTGTTATGTAATGTAGGAGACTCTCTGTGGAGGATGAGGGGTTGCCATTCTTCATAGTTTTCTCAGGAGGCACTGTTTAGCTGTTTTATCTGACAGTGCATTCAATGAGGTCTGGGCTGCTGGCATTTTCTGGGATTTTACCTAATTATGAATTGAAAGTCAAAAAGGGGAATAAGTTATATATTGAGACAGTTATATCACATAACAAATAAAATGGATCTACCTTGGTGTAGTGGTTGAGAGTGAATTAAACCTTGAGAACCGGGTTTAATTTCCCACTCCTCCACATGAGTGGTAAACTCTAATCTGGAGAACCAGGTTTGTTTTCCCACTGTTATGTCACTTTATTTAAATTTGTAACCTGCCCTACCCCAGCCAAAGCCTGTGGGTGATCTTGGGTTAGTAACCGTTCTCTCAGAACATTTCCTCCCCACTTACCTCAGAAGGCATCTGTTGTGGAGAGAGGAAGGGAAGGTGTTTGTAAGCTGCTTTGAGACTCCGGTCCTGTCATGCCCTTAGAGATGCCTTCACTATTTTCTTTATTTAGGTTAGCTGTTTTTGTAAAGTATTCCTTGGGAGGGAACTTTAGTTAGACCCTGTGGTTAAGTGGCATAGTGGTTAAGAGCAGGTGCATTCTAATCTGGAGAAACCGAGTTTGATTCCCCGCTCTGCCGCTTGAGCTGTGGAGACTTATCTGGGGAATTCAGATTAGCCTGTGCACTCCAACACATGCCAGCTGGGTGACCTTGGGCTAGTCACAGCTTTTCGGAGCTGTCTCAGCCCCACCCACCTCACAGGGTGTTGTGAGTGGGGAGGGGAAAGGAGATTGTAAGCCCTTTTGAGTCTCCTACAGGAGAGAAAGGAGGGATATAAATCCAAACTCTTCTTCTTTAAGAAGCCCTCTAGAAGCAAGAGCACTACAGTATTTTTATTAGCTAGCAGTGACTCAGGTGTCTGTGGAAGGCTGAAGACAGCAATATCCCAGACATATAAGATGTCAGAGACCCACAGCATTTTGAGTAATCAAGTTCCAACAGATTGCAAGAAAACAGAATTCAGAAAGAGGACACCGGGGAGAATGCAGAAGAGGCACAAGCAGAACAGGCTTTCTAAGAAGCAATCAAGAAAGAATTGGTCCATGCAAGCTCTTCAAGTAGTTTCAGTCTCCAATTGTTTCCAGCAATGCAAGTATTCCCTATTAGTCAGACTTCCTGGGAGGAGTTTGAGTCCTACATTTTCAATACTATTAAACCCTTTTTGAACTGTTGCTCATTTGTTTATGGGTCTTACATTCTGTGCTGGCTAAGTGCAAGGCACCCATTATTAGTTCACTTGGGGAACAGAACAGGCCCTTTCCGCACAGCAAAAGTACAGTGGGTTGCAATCGGCATAAAGCAACCCACTGTCCCATCAGTGCATTTGCATACCTCCATGCAGGCAGCGAATATGCAGGCACAGAAGCAGTGTGGGTTGCCGTTGTACCTTTGAATGGAAATGCTTTTTAAAAAAACTCACCTTCCTCTGCTGCATATCTCTGCAGGTGGGAGGGCAGGCATGGACCCCGTAGCCATGCTAACACACTGTGTCCCTCTCTTGGCTACGCAGCTGCCAGGTGGGACCTTGGAAAAGGGAAGCACGGCCGCTGAAAGCGCTTCCCAGCTGTGGTTTGCTCACTCATGGCTGCAAGTTGCGTTAAAACAAAAGAATTGCAGATAGTGCAATTCTTGAAAAACCTGAAGTTGGGGGGGGGGGGGGGACATGGGGCAGACTTGCATTAGGAGCGGGATCCATGTGAAGTTCCCCCCCAAATGGGTTTTATGCAGTCGTTAGCCTGTGTTTATTGGGCTGTGTGGAAGGGGCCTCCTTATAGTTGAGAAAAGCAGGGTATAAATCCAAACCCTTCTTTTCCATTCATTGTGTCTTCTGTTTCATTAACAAACTTCCTGAAGTAGCATAAAGTTTGCCAAGCTCTACTAAGCAAGGAAGTGTGATTGGAGAAGTAGTGTCTACTGCTCGAGTTGATCCCACTGATCAACTAGGACTCTGACAGAAGCACAAGCATCATTAGCAGAAAATTCCTAGGAAGTAACCAAGAACCCATTGGATTCATTGACCTCCTCTCCTAATGAATTCACTGCCTCTAAACCCAGTCCTCACAAGGAAGTTTTCTGTCCATCAACTCTCAGATCACCAGTACAGAATACTTAATTCAGACTGTATCCTGATCCATGTGTTGGGCTAATTACTTGTTGGGACAGTCCCAAGGTTACTATGGCAGCTGTGAAGTCCTGAACTACCTCCAATAAACTTGGCCATCTGTGAATGCTGTAGTTCCCCATCAATCATCATGAGAGGTAGTCAACAGCAGATAAAGACCACCTCGGTCTCTGAGATAGACAATGGAATGGTCAAAATCCTTGAGTTCTAAGTACAAATGCTCAGACTTGAGTCCTAAGTACAAATGCTCAGAACTATGTCTTTCCCAGACACAGATCTTAGAGAGGAAGATGGACTCCCAACAGATCAGAGCAACCTTTTCTTCCATGCTGATAAATTACTGAGAACAAAGAGGTCACAAATAGTACATTAATATCACCTATCCACTTCATCCACCTAGACAAATGATCGTGAACATACAATACATGTGTCAGGGGCAACATGCCACAATGTTTTGGGTGACACACTGCTTGCAGTGCTGCCTATTATGCTTTCATGCACTATGTAGTTGTTGCAGGTGAGTGACTCTCTGTCTATATCCCCACCTTCCCCTCGATTTTTTAATGAGAGCAGGGCTTAGATGGCAACCTACACCGCGGTTCAGAGCCTGATGAACAGTGATCAGTTGGCCACTCAGCTGGAGGTCAGAGGAGGCACTGCGGTGTTTGTGTTTGTGTGTGTGTGTGGGGGGGGGGGAGTCCACGCCAGTGCAGGGGAAGGTAAGATCAGGCTATCCTTACCCCCTTCTCAGGAGCACAGCACAACATGCAGGTGGGTGTGTGCATGTGACAAGGCTGGGGGTGCTGCTGACTCTGTCCCCAATACTCTCTGGCTTTCCCACCATTATTCTTTGGGACTTTGGGTGGATAGGCTTGGTTTTGGCTGTGTCTCTTTCCCCAGTTCTGCACTGATATTTCACAGCTCCTTCCACTCACCAGCCTCAGACCCTCCTCCCAAGGCCAGTGAAGGTTGCTTTACACGTTCCTCATCGCTGGACTGGAAAGGGGGCTTCACGGTATGCAACTGCTGCAGAATGGTTTTGGCTGAAAGCTCTTTTCTAATATCTTCCCTCCATATGGTCATCCAAGAAGTATATTTCTTAAAGGGCCTAGAGATTGGATTTTGCTTGGAAGTGCCCCCCTTTCCCAATTACATCCAGGGAGATGGAGACGTGGCTGTTGAGCCTGTGTTTTGGAATACATTTTAATACCCCTGTCTTTCTTTTTCCCAGCAGATGGTCATGGCTAACTGTTCTTTCTTAATATTACACCATAGTTTCCCTCCAGATGCACATTCAAGAACTCATCTTTAAAAAAAAATGCTAAAGTGCGAGGTTAAATTTTGCCAGGAAGTCCCCCCCCCCGCCCCCCAATATCGGCTAAGGAATCTGGCTCACCTGCCTCAGGAGAAGTGAGGGGAGTGAAATGAACTAAGGAATTATTCCTCTTTTGTTTGGGAGGGGGTGACATGCAAGCTGAGTCAAATTTGGCATTTTCCAAATTTTTGACACACTGAGCCCAAAAGACTTCCCATCACTGACCTTGGCCTTGGTAATGCAAGCCAGTATGGTGTGGAAACCTCTGTACATGTAACTCTCTGTAAACAAGGTGGGGGAAGCGCAAGTCAGCATTAGAGGCCTCCTACATGTGGAGCTGCATACAATACATGGAAGAAGAAAGAGTGTAGTAACAAACTGGATAAATGAAGTGACCTCATATTCATCCTATGTACACTAGCACACTGTCCTGGTCTTAAAGAATTCTGCCAAATGTAGTAACCTATAAACTTTTAAACATATCTATGTTTCTCTCATTTCAACACAGTGTTCCAACACAGGAAGATTTAAAAGAGACTGACCAATCTGTCTGTGTTAATGTCTGTATCACTCATCTTTTTCTTTAAAATGTTTTATTTTAACAGAGCGGAAAGTCCTTACCTGCCACTTTAAGTTCTATCTGTCCTTGAAAAACCTTCTGATACTTGTTCTGTACTTTCTTCTGTAATATACACTCATATATTTTGCTGTCTTCCAAACTGAGGTTTAGCAGTTGAAGATGCAAGCAGTCCTTGTTAAGCACAGTCCTGTTCTTGTAATGTTCACATTGGGGTGGTGCAGGTTGATCAGGAAGATAGGCGTCTACTACACAGTCAACATTGCCTTTGAGTTGCCATTGTACTCGGAATGGATCTGACTTCAAGTCGCCTCCATGATAACAGCATTTTAGGTCAGTATCTTCTCCTAGAATGCCTGTGTAGTTTCCACAGTCTACAGAGACTGATAGACATAAATTACATTACGCATTTCTCAAAGACATCTTCAAATAATCTAGGTCTCATAGGGGCTACATTACCCTTCAATTCCACTGAATTTAACTGTTATAATACTGACCTGGGGCTCACATACATGAAGAGCCATCTCTTCCACATACAGGCATAAGTCCTCTGGTCACCTTTTCCTAGCGGTGCATGTTGACCAGTAGGTGAGGACTTCTCCCGGGAAAATAAGAGCCTTTGAAACTGTGGGTGACCCCTTGGAACAACCATTGAACACTGAACAGAGCAATCCTAAATGAAGTTTCAACAGTGGGAATGAAATGTGTAACTCTGTTTAGGATTGCACTGGAAGTTTCTTGGATCTTTTCTCCATTTGTTTTTAAGAGGAAATGCAAAACTGTGCTGCTTCAGCAGTCCCTGGGAAGTATTATGTGAATAACTGGCTGTTGTGAACTGAGTTTTATATATATGATTTCTATTTTTATTTGTAATGTGATGTTATTTAATTAGTCATGTTAGCCAGATGTATGTGGAGAGACATGGAATTAATGGACTGTATTGTCGAAGGCTTTCATATCCAGAATCAACTGGCCATTTTGGGGTTTTTGTTTTGTTGCTCCTAATATCTATGGCTAGCATCTTCAGAAGCATATCACAATAAGATGTATTTCCCTCTGTGGCACAGAGAGAAACACTGCACATTTACTCCACGTTGTGCCACAGAGATAAACACATCTTACTATGACACGTCTCTGAAGATCCCAGTCATAGATGCAGGTGAAATGTTAGGAGCATAAATGACCAGACCACAGCCTCCAGCCCAGAAAACCCAGAACACCCAATTTATAGACCACTTTCCCATTCACTTTCTGGATCATGAACATTTTCTTACACAAATCAGTACAAGAAAATTCATATGATATGTGTGAATGAAGGAAAAAAAGGTTCATATATTTGATTTTAAAAGTCTTCATTATATTTAAAAACCTGTTTTGACTTACCACCTTTTTGAATCCAAAGAAACAACATCCAAAGTCCAAGACTAAAAAAAAATAAAGAGACCTGGTAAGGTAAGGTAATGTCTTTACAAGTAATTATTAAATAGGTAATATCCAGGAGTTGTACAACTCAGCTGGAGAACCATCAGATACTGGGCTGAAATATGGAAATCTGCACAATGTTTTTTCCTGTAGTTCTCATAGTTCTCCATACACTAATTTTTACACAATACACCTATAAAGTATTCCAGAAGGTTAATCTCAATGTTACACATGACAGAGAATAGAAAAGATCAGGGGCGTACCACCCACGGGGACAGGGAAGTCCAATGCCATCCCCCTCGTGCAAACCTGGGGGTCATTTGATCCCCCATCCCCATGGGTGGTAGCCGGCGCCCATCCGAGCTATCTTTTCCCCTCCCCAGGCACTTGGGGGTGGGGCTTGAAGGTGGCTCGGATGGGCACCGAGGCAGCAGGCCACCTCCTGGGCAGCTCACCTCCCTGGGCCTGAGGAGGGCAGGAGGCAGCCTGCAGGGAGGTGGGGTGTGTGTGGCCTGCCTGCCACTGTGGTGCCCATCCGAGCTGCCCCTGAGCCCTACCCCCGAGCACGTGGGGGCACAGGGCCAGGGAGGGCACCCGGAGCATTTCTTCCCAATATGCCTCTGGAAAAGATAGAGTAATCCTAAACAGAGTCTACACAAAAGAGTTTAATTCTACTTGAGAATGCCATTTGATTTGCACACAGGGAATTGTTCTCTGTGCAAAGCAAGCCCTCTTATACTGGCAGTGCTACAGAGGCCAGTCGTGTGGGAGACCAGCATGGCTTATGCCCATAATCCTCTCCCACAGCCACAGAACTGCAAAATGGGCTGCAGGTGCTGGCAAGGCAGCTGGATCTTACCTTCCTCCCAGTGCCCCTGGTCAACTACAAGCTTCAACTCACCCCTTTCTTCATTTACTGGCATGCCAACATCTTCGCAGGTAAGTGTGGCTTTTTTCAATACTAGGGGCAAAAAAATATCCTACAAGATAGATTACAAATATGGGGACTCCTGAGGTTCCCTCTCTTGTCTGTCAACTATTCAACTGCTTATAATAGTTCACCATTCCTTCTTTCTTGACAGCTGAAGAATATGAACTTCATTTGAGGAAGGAAAGTGGCAATGCAGGGCACTTCTGCCTTGGTTTTGTTACAGGGTAACAGTGATGGGGTGAAATATTTGATGAATTCATCTGGCCAAGGATACTCCATTCCTGCATATTTATACACTCATAGAGATTGCCCAATTCTCTTTCCATATGAAGTGACTGCATTGATTCTGGCATAGGTCAAGAATAACAGTCTATGTACAACCTTGGGGTGTTCCTCAGGCTTGCAGAATCTTTTCTCCACTTGTGTGCCACTAGTTTCATGAGTTATTTCTGCTTTTACTGCAAACCAGGGTTCCACACTCTATATTAATCCAGTTGGCTGGAAAAATACAACCATAGTATTTTGGTCTGGCTACAGAAGTCATTAGTAACAGGTGCAAAGGCATCTGCAGAAACTCAAAAGCACCACAGCTTATTCGTGTCTTGCTATCTGAACCATGCCAGAATCAAATGCACTCAGGTTCTGGAGTATGTCCAGAAAATGCATATCTTGTAAAGAAAAAAAAAAAAGGGGGGGGGGGTCTGTGTCTAGCCAGTTTCCACAAATGGGAACCTACATACATTGTCTTAGGCTCTTTGATGGAAGAAAGTGAGATATCAATTTTAAAATTATAATGTACAATATGGGAAGAAAATACACAAGATCCTCCATACATGTTCAGAGAAACTGAATTATGCCTTCCTTTTAAATGGTAATATTCTAAGTATTTACAGAACTTCTTTTGAGACAAGAAGTAATTTTATTTTCTCTTCCATAATTGATAGCGCAATAAGATTCATTTTCACACATCTGGAAACAAACAACCACATATTACTTCCCAGTCTGGTTAGAAAGGTCTTAAAGCAATGGCAAATACTTACTTGCTTACATTTCTAGCTCCTAATATTGGAATGAGCTACATGTAAATATATAGGAGATATGTCAAATCTGATATGTTCATAAAGTGTGCTGATAAGGTCAGAGCACTTTCAGGGTGAGCACTGTACAAACATAGAAAACCTCACTGACTTGCACCTAATACATCCCACCGAAGTGTGAAGCAAGGATTCCCAGCATGGTGTAGTGGCTAAGAGCAGGTGCACTCTAATCTGGAGAACTGAGTTTGATTCCCTGCTCTGCCACTTGAGCTGTAGAGATTTATCTGGTAAACCAGATTAGTTTGTGCACTCCAACACATGCCAGCTGGGCTAGTCCCAGTTCTTGGAATCTCTCAGCCCCACCCACCCCACAGGGGGGAGGGAAGGGGAAGGAGATTGTAAGCCCCTTTGAGTCTCCTTACAGGAGAAAGGGGGGATATAAATCCAAATTCCTCTTCTTCTTCTTCTTCTTCTCTACATTCCTCTGAGGTGGGGCATAATGAGGCAAACTGTAGCCCTGGGCAAAACCTGAGTTAGATGCCCCCCCATGGGTGGCCACTCCATCACGACCAATTTTTTTTGCATCAGGACATTGGTGCCTGCAGGGAGTGCATTTTTAGACAAATCAGCACCAAAATCTCAGTGTATCATCAGGGGACTGTCCTTATGCTACCCCCCAAGTTTGGTGAGGTTTGGTTCAGGGAGTCCAAAGTTATGGACTCCCAAAGGGGGTGCCCCATCCCCCATTGTTTCCAATGGGAGCTAATAGGAGATGGGGGGGTACAGTTTTGAGGGTCCATAACTTTGGCCTCCCTGAACCAAACTGCACCAAACCTGGGGGTTATCATTAGGGCAGTCTCCTGATGAGACCATGAAAGTTTTGAGACTGTGCCTTCAGAAATGTGCCCCCCCCCCAGCCTTCAACCCCCATTGACAGCAATGCAGAAAACTCAATGCAGAACAAAGATGATTGGGCAAATTTCTGGGATATTCCTGCAGGGGTGCATGTTTTGATGTATCTGCACCAAAACTTCAGGGTAACATCTGGAAGCTGTCCTGATGGGACCCCCCAAGTTTGGTGCAGTTTGGTTTAGGGGGTCCAAAATTATGGACCCTCAAAAGGGGTGCCGCATCCCCCACTCTTTGCTAAGGAGATGGGGCTACCCTTTTGAGGGTCCATAACTTTGGACCCCCTGAACCAAACTGCACCAAACTTGGGGGGTCCTATCAGGACAGTCTCCAGATAATATCCTGAATAAACCTTGCTTAATGGGCATTACGCCCCTGCTCTGAAGGCTTCACACACATTTGGAGGGGCTGTAAATTACCAGACAAAGTTCTACCACCAAAAAAGGGATGAACCAACACACTCCAGGTTCTTTGCCATCCCCCACCCACCTGACAGGAGCCCAGTTAAATCCTTACTTAGAAGCCAGCAGGTGGCAGCTAGATGGAAGGAGGGTGGGGGTGGAGGTGTGCGCGCGCGTGCGCATGGGTTCCAGCTTCAATTCAGCTGAAATATGCACTAAATTATAAGGGGCCAAGCACCCCCACCCTTAAAAATGAGCATGTTTGTAGAGTGCCCACCCGTGAAAAAGGGGCGAGAGTTGCTGCCCTCTCTTCTCACACTGTTCTTCTGTCTAAAAACAGGAAGCAGGTCTACACACATCTTCACTGCATCGTAAAGGTCCTGCACTAGAGTACTAAGAACTCTTTATACAAAATAAAAAGAAAGGGGGGGGGGGGGAGGCGAGAGCCTGTAGCTAATATCCGACACATGAACAAGGAAACTGAACTTTGCTTAACCGCTTATGTTTCAGATCAAATCTGAGAAATTAGTTCACCCTTCACCCGGTCCCAGCCCCTTCTCGAATCGGGCGCCAACAGACCTATTGGGCGGGCGGAGGGGGAGACAGCGAGAACGCCATTCACGAAACACACCTAGAATTACAACTATAACTTGCTACTTACTAGCAACGCCCAGCCTTTGCACTCACCTCTTTGGTGCCATCCTGAACATGCCCACGCCTGAGCCAGCCGAAAGGGAAGGCTACATCTACAAGGCAGAGAAAAGTTTCTCAGAGGGAAACAATTGCAACTGGTCACCGCCACGCCTCCTCGGAGGGGATTTCCAGGCTGCCAGCCGCCAGCCGGGCTCTCCAGCCTCCTCGGGCTATTTGCATTTTGGCCAGGTAGAGCGCCCGGGCGCGGGAGCTGCTCGCCCCTTTCTCCTTTGCAAAACGAGGACTTGCGGCTGGGGAAAAGGAAGGACGGGCCCTCCATGGCATCGTGTGCCGGAGATTTCCTTCCCCCAGGCGGCGGTTTCCTGAAAATGCAGAAACTGTCTTGTTCCTGATAATAGGTCTCAAAAATATATCAATCGAGCGATTCCCTTTCAATACCTGCAGGGACTGCCCCACTTGCTGGTTTCCCGACTTGAAATGGCCCCTTAGAGCTGTTATTAGCCTCGGTCCGGCGCAGGAAGACTTTCCCAATCGTTGCAGCTACAGATGAAGAACAGATGATGTTTTATTTGTTATTTTAGACTGTGCACCGCACAGTGCCCTTCGGGGTGGGCGATATAGCAAATATAAACAAACAAGCATATTCACACGGCTGCTGAATTTCTCCTTCTTGTAGAACTATTAAAAGTACAAGAGTTCTTCTGAAAGAAAAAAAAAGTTTATTAGCATTTTAGTGCACCTGCTTCAATTAAACAAATTTCCAGGTTTTATGTGTGTTAAGGTAGGGTTGGCAACCTGCAGGTGGTGGCTGGCGATCTCATTTCCGAGAGTACAATGACCTGAACTACTCACAGTTCTCTGAATGAAGCCATACCCTGGACCTGTAGGGGGACATGATAACATTGACTATTATATTTTCAATTACTTTCCTATTAAACCCTAATATAGAGCTAGCTTTTTTCACTGCTCTTGCATATTGGGTCGATATTTTAATTGAGTTATATCCACTATGACTTCAAAGTCTGTTTCTTTGTCTCAGCAAGTTCAGACCCCCCCCCCTTTACATTAAATTTAATTTGTCACATTGTTGCCCAATAATCCTATCTGTGGAGATTCTCCTAGAGCTCTTCACAGTTGGCCTTGGTTTTTACCATCCTGAATATTTTTTATCATCTGCAAACATGACCACTGCACTGCTCACTCCCTGTTTCAGATAATTTATGAACAAATTAAATAGCACTGGTTCTGGTGGGGTTTCCGGGCTGTGTGACCGATGGCTGGCATCTTCAGAGGTGTATCACAGAGGGAAGTCTGTTACACACTGTGTGATACACCCCTGAAGATGCCAGCCACAGATGCAGGCAAAACGTTAGGAACAAGATCCACCAGACCATGGCCACACAGCCTGGAAAACCCACCAGAACCAGTTGAATCCGGCCGTGAAAGCCTTTGACAGTAAGTAGCACTGGTCCCAATAACAATCCTTGTGGGACCCAACAGCTTATTTTCCTTCACTGACAGAACTGTCAATAAGTCTATCATGTCACTATTGTCTGCATGTTTGTGTGCTGTCTCAAAGAACTCCAAAAGGTTTGTGACGCAGGAGCTCCCTTTTTATAAACCTTGCTGATTTTCCCTCAGTAGGTTTTGTTCTTCTGTGTGCCTAATAATTCTGGCTTGGATGACAGTTTCATCTGTGACAGATGTCAGGGTAACTGGCATGTAGTTTCCTAGTTCCCCCTTGAATCCAGTTTAAAAAAACTGGTACAATGTTCTCGTCTCCAGTCTTCTGGTGCAGTGGCTGATTTTAGTGACAAGTTACACATACTGGTTAGCAGATCAATAATTTTACTTTTGAGTTCCCTAAGAACCCTTGAATGTAGCCATCAGAACCTGTACACTTACTGGTTTTTAATCTAAGTGTTTTTAGACAGGAATATTCCACTATACAACCAACAACTGATTACAGGCACAAATGTGTCGAAAATGAATGGCCTCTTGCAGGTCTTACTTGGAAACTTTTATCAATATGGATTGGGTTGTGGTTACTAATTGCTGAGGGACAGACACCCTGAAGATCCTCAGAAGCATCTTTTGCCTTCATCAGACTTGCCATTTTTCAGGTCCCATATTGTTGAGCTTTCCTACATATGCCGTGAATGGTAGCCACATAAGGAAGTATTTTGTAATGATTCTATGAAAGTGCTACGGGGAAACCCTTGTGTAGTTATGGAACTATTTGAGAGTTGACAGAAAAGTTAATGCAGTGGTGGGATTCAAACAATTTAACAACTGGTTCTGGTGGTGGGATTCAAATAATTTAACAACTGGTTGTTTACAAGCACCATTTTAACAACCGGTTCTGCCGAAGTGGTGCAAACTTACTGAATCCCACCACAGGGTTAATATTAAACTTCATCTCTAACTATGGCCAAAAAAATTAGGCAACAGGGATACAAATACTGGAAAAACTAGTTTTGTCTGAAGGGAGCTATGTTTCTGCTTCAAAAATTTCCCTCCTCATTTTGGGAACATAACATTGTACATTATAAGCAGTATTGCTTTTGAAGTTAATTTGTATGCCAGTACAGTACAAACCAATGCCTTTCGTTTCAGCCATTTTTATACTTTATATCAGTACTTTGTAAGGCAATTAAATAGTACATTACAGTCTTCAGAACTGACTTCTTTGCCATAGAAACTGTTCAGACACTCTCTAACTCGATATTTCTATATTCTCTGTGATTTTTTACTCCACATATTGTGAAATCTGAAACTGCATTGTCAAAAATGTAGCAGATGCAGCTCTTGAGGACAGATGTCTGTATCTGGTACCTGGAACTGTGGTTCTGGTTGATGGATGGCAGTTGGGCAAACTGGAAAGTGCTGTCAGTTTTGATGGCATGTCCCTTGCAGTTGGTTTAGGTGTCTATAGTCAGGCTTTGATCAAAGCTTTGAAAGCTTCCAATGCACAACCACAGATTTCTATCACTGAAAATGTTAGAGAAAAAGAAGTGGGGGAGAGAAGCACATTCCCAAGAACTAATCTAGTTACAGACAACATTAAAATGATTTAGTGAGTGTTTAGGCATGCCAGTTCTTAGAAGAGAAAGGATGACAAGCAGTTGGAAACCACTAATTGATATTATTTGTGTTGATGATTGCTAGTTTGGGCTGATGGACACAATTTATACTTTTCCCTTGAAAGGATCTACCAGAACAATGTTGGTAATTTAACTGTAATGTTAAGTACAGTTGAATTATGAGTGCTCTGCTTTTCAACTGATAGTTAATATATTTCCTCCTTCACTGTCATTCTGAAGATCACCCCTGACTGGGAATTCTTTCTTGCCTGTTGTGGGGACATCCTCGTGCTCATAGGGTACAACCAAACTGCTTGCACTCAGATATCTTTGTTCAAAATGTTTAAAAAGTGATCTGGATTCAGGGGAAGAGAAATGTTCTTGGTCACATGTTGAGGGCTTTTCCACACCACACTATTAACATGTGTCAAACTAGATGGTCAGAGACCATGGTGAGACACAAAACAAAAAGAATTTGTACAGATAAACTCTGCAATATCTCCTTCAATATCTGAAATACCAATGCTACAGCTGGATAACACATCTCATAGACATTTACTGAAATATGTCAGATAGATATGTCATAGATGCATACTAAGATATAATCTATAGATATATGCATACACACAACTGCAGGTAATTCCAGAAGCCCACTCCACGCCGGGTCACGCCGTGAAGAAACGGTATCGCATTTGCAGGGAATAACATCTCGGTGGAGAGATCGCCAGCAGCGCGGAGACCGAGGTCCAAACTTCCTAGCGAAATCTCCGGCGCCGTCACGTTCCTGGGCACCTTTGTATTGCTTACTCTAGTCATGGTAGGGAGCAGAGGACTGTGGAAAGTTCCCGAGAGCTGGAGGTCGGAGATCACTTCATGTGATGCATGATCTCATCTGGCTACGTATGAGAAGTTATTTTAGCGTGCTGCGTCTGAGCCTAATCCTCACCTGCGGGCAAGACCATTGTCGCTGCGCCCGGTGATTGAGCCTGGCAGTTCAGTTCCTACGACCTGCAGACTCATGGGGGGGATGGGGAGGTGGTGCGAGCGTCGATGACCGGCAAGGCCGCAGGTCCGCTGGCGCCCCACGCTTCTCACTCACGTGACTGCTGAATTCGGCGTAAGTGCAATCTACTACATCTCCTCCTTCTTTACATTTTAGAAAAGGGGGTCAAACGCCAGCTAAGGAGGCGATTTAAAGGGGATGCTTAGCTCTCCCTCCACGCCCGTTGGTCAAGTTGTATTGGCCAAGCTGCTTGAAAAACATTAGGAACTTCTTGGTTATGGGTAAGGGAACGCGCGAGGGGGTTTCTTTACACGGGCACCTGCATCAGTAGGCAATATTAGATTAATGCGATTGAACGTAAACAAGAGATCCCATAATAAGGCACACACAATTGGGCATAACGCGCCAGAGCTGTACAATAGCACTCAACCATCTCCTCCCGCAGCCAGCTCCAGAGAGGGCTGACCAACAACGTAGCAAAACATCACACTTCAGGATTAGATACAATTTCTTGCAGCTCTGCGTAAACAATTGGGAATCATCAGTGACGGGTGCCACAATACATGTATGTACACACTCACCGCTTTGGTGATTCTTGCCAGTTAATGGCATGTACGATTATCTTAGAGCCGCTTAATGACCGAAGTTCTTGTTACTTTGGAGGCTGGTGCGCAGGGCAGTGGAAGGCGGAGTTGATTGGACTTCGCGTGCCAGGTCAAGCAGTCCAGCTGGCCAATAGCACAGGGTTAAAGTCCGGGGTTCTTAAGGGAAGTCGCCGAGGGAGGCAGACTCCGCTTCGAGAGGACGACGCGATCGATCCGGTTAGGAGGGATTGAAAGGCGAGTGGAGCCGATGGCGTGTCCGCTCCTGGGTGGAGCCTAAAGTAGCGACGGGCGTAGGCGGTGGCAGAGAGAGTCCCGCAGATAGGCAGGCGCTGAGATGCAGTAATAAATAAACAATATACCCTAAAACTGGGCGACAATTTAAACAATACAAGGGTTACCAAAGCTATAAGTTCGGGTGACTCCTCTGGCGCAGCAAGGTCAGGCGCGTTCGATAATATGCGAGTGGCTGAGGGCAGCCGAGAGTTCCAAGAGTTAACCTATCGGGGATGTTCCCTGTAAGTTCAAATCGGCCGGGCTGCTTTTGGGGAGGGGCGAGGATGGCGGTCGAGATGAGGATCCTGCAGGGGTGACCGACTGTCACCGTGGGGTAGCCGTATTAGTAGCTGCTGATGGCTGTAATCCACAGTGATAGGGAAAGCAGCGCCAGCTTTGGGATTCTTGGGCTCAGAGGCGGTCGGCTACGCGGGGAGTCTTCGGCAGCGGATCTTCGGTCATTCCTGGCGTTATTGTAAGTCGCTGAGGCTGTGGGATGGGTCTGGGAGGCCTGTTTCGCCTTCGTGGCGTGGCCTGGCTTCGCTTTGGCATCGCTCGAAATGGTGGGTCGGATATGTCGGGCTGGAATCCATAGAGGACTCCAGGGAAGAAGGACTGTGCGCTACCCTTCCCCAGGTTATGAGGGGTCGTCCTGCGTTCCAATCCTGGCTGGGCGGCGACCTTGGCGCGGGGAGGGTCTGACTGCCTGAAGTGTCTTTCTATGGGGTGACCTGTTGTCCTGATGGTAGGGCGAAAGCAAATTTAGATGATTAATGGTGAAAGTACTTTTGACTGTTTGTTGTATGTGGCCTAAATGGGGCCAACCCCCTTTCTTTAGTTTATGTCTGGCTAAAATCTCTTTGAAGCCAGCGTGATTTGCCTTTTCCAACGCATACGTTTGCCCGGTGCTGTTGTAGGGATCCCGGTGTTAACATCGATTCCCAGTTGGCGGTGAACTGGAGCATGGCCGAAGAATATATGCGGTGCGTTGTCCGCTTAAACGGAGGGGCGCTCCGACGCGTTATGCACCGAAGAGGTGCTGGATGACGTGATTGGTGGTCTCTACCGAGTGGTAGCCCAGATCGCACCTTGGTAGTAGGCATCTATATGGTTACGTAGTGCTTCCAGGGTTAGGGCAGGGACCAGGGTTATCCCATTTGCCACGTTTGTTTGCCAGCCCCGGCCACTCGGCCCTGAATGGCGCCGAGCGGTTAGCATTGAGCCAGGATTTCAATCTCATGGACTTCGGCTTGGGGATGCTGCAGGATCGGCTGGCGCTTTTGCCTCTCGGTGGAAAAAATCGCGAACTGGAAGGGGTCGAAAAGAGGCAGATGTGGGTAGCTGGTTCCTGCGTGCTGGTTTCCCGCGCTGCCGAGGGCCCGGAAAGGTGGCCGCTATACGGCCTGCCAAAAGTACGGGAAAACCGGATGCTAGAAGGTATCCGCATTGGAAGCTAGATTCGCGAGGTTTGTCGACCAAAATACCGGCTCCCGGCAGGGCAATTACGCGTTTCACGCAGATGGGAAAATCAACTGGTATGCCGGAAGGCCGGGGAAAAGTTTGAAGTGGGAAAATACCTGCCGCCATGGTCGGCCCGCTGAGCCGGAGTTGGGGCGTGTGTTTTGCGCCTGGCTGACCATTTCGCTGGAATGCAATGGCGGCCGCCTTGCCGCCGCCAAGATAAATTTCGAAAGTGCGCTAAATTTCCAATGGACAGGGAAAGTGGAGGAGAGTGGCGCTGAGAGGTCTCGGATCCCTGCCCGCAAATTTCTAGGAAATACCGGAGGGGTGAGGAGGCATTCAAGAGGTGTTGGAACTCTGTTCTGTTTAGAGGCATGACGCATTTTTTTCGGGTCCCATCCCGGCATTACCAGATCGAGCCGAATTTGGTTGATGAGATCACGAAAGCCGCCCGTGGAGAGATTTTTCATGGGCACGCTTGCGCAGCCACCACCGCCAGCTGGCCGCTTCGTGGCGCAAAATTCCGGTAATCCCTGCAGGAGGGCAAGTCTCAAGAGCAGAGGTTGATCTTTGAGGGGACTCGATCCACCCATTCGGCGGCTAGGACCTCCTTTACTGCTGAAAAGGTGTCCTTGTAGCTTCTGGGTGAGTTGGATCTGCTCCCCTGGATTTTTGGCGAGCTGGAGTAGCTAAAAACAGGGCTGGAGCAAGTGCGTGAGAGTTTAAGAAGGACGGACCCAGTTGAGGGGGTTCCAGCAGCTGCTGCAGCTGGAGGAGCGGAGCGCAGTCTGGGATTTGAATCTCCGGGTATGACAGGGCGGAGTAGGAGGGCGGAGCTTATGCCCCAGATACAAAAATGGCTCCGTTCTTCTGCACCTTTCGAGCCATGTGTAGGCCTGACTGTTTTAGAAGGCGGTCGGGCTAGCAGCCGCCACCCACTGGCGGGGATGGTCGGAAGGGTTATTGTAGGATATCATCCATGTAATGGGATGATCATAGCTCCGGGCTACGCCGAAATGGGGCTGCTAAGGCGTGATGGTATCAAGAATTGACACAAGGTGGGCTGTTGAGCATCCCCTGGGGCAAGACCTTCCATTGGTATCTGGGTCAGTGGCTGCTGATGATTAAGCACCGGCACCGTCGAAAGCCGGTAAATGTACTCGGGTCTTCATAGGGGAGAGGGGATACAAAAGAAACAATCCTTCAGGTCAACAACCAGGACCTGGTAGTCTGAGGGGATAAGGTTGGGGTTGGGTAAACCGCGATTGAAGAGGGCCCATGGGCTGGATACAGGCATTTACTTGCTCTGAGATCCTCAGTAATCGCCACCGCCACTTCTTTTTTATTACAAAGACAGGTGTGTTCCAGGGCTTATGTTGAGACCTCCTACCGGCCCGCGGCTGCTCCTCCACGGTAGTTGGTGCATGGCAATCAATTTCTTCTCTGGGCAGCTGCCACTGTTCTACCCATACTGGGGTCTTCGTGGTCCACGCGGAGGGAGGGCAGTGGGCCGGGCTTACTGCCTCGAAGCCTCCCATGACCATGGGGAGGGCATGAGTTGCCGCCCGACCTCTAGGGGGGGTTTCGTGCTGCCTGCTCCCTTCTTCCCCCCCCCAAATGTGTCCCAGCAGCCTGCCACTGATCAGGCCGCCGACACTGGGCTTCAGATGGTCATGCTGGGGGCCCCCTCAAGCACCCTGGGGTTCACCTGGGCCCGAGCTGTGTGGGAGGGCGGCGGATGCTCTTTTGGGGCGTGAGCCCGCAGGTGGCTGGGCTGCCCCCTCGAGGCCGCTCCTTGCAGGATGCCCGCCCACATTGGGTGCGTGCTGGCCCGAGCCAGCGAGGTCCGTACCCCCTGTAACAAGCGCGGGATAGTTTTGTTTGCTTAAGCGGAGAAGTCGGGACGGGCCTCCTGAGGTCTTCTCCTTTGGGGAGACCCTTCGGTGCGGTCGAGGCCCCCTACTGGGCAGGCAGCAATCTGCACCTTACGAAGTGTCCGGACTGGTGGCAATTGAAACACCTGCCTCGGGCTGTTTCCTGGCGATGGAAAGGGCTGGCGGTCAGGAGGTCCGCGGTGGGCGAAGGACCCGATATCCTGGCAAGCCTTAAGCATGTCGTCGGCCAGTTCAGGGTCCTTACTCTAAGCCTGTGATTGCCTTGGCGTACACCAGCGAGAGGCACTCTCTTTGGCGAGACGCCTAAGGAGGCCTGAGCCTTCCCCGATTCCTCGTCAACCTGCCTCTTGAGAGCCCCTCCGAGTCTGCCTGCCAAACTCGCGAGGGTTCTGGGGTTTTTGGCCGGATGGCAGAGAAGCTCTGTGTGGGCTGGCCAGGAATTCAGTAGTCTGACAAACGCCTTTGTGTTTACTCAGAGGCTGCACCGTGGCGGTGGCTTCAGGTAGGACAATCTGATTGTTGGGGTTACTGAAGGCATCGGCCGTAAAGTTGCGCTGGCGGTGGCGTCACCGAGGCGTTGCCCTGCTAAGGCATTGCTGGCGAACTTTCGCCTCCCAGATCGCAAATTGTGCGGGCCCAGGAGCACGCGGAAGGCGGTCTTCCAGTCGCCCGGGGACCATTAGGTGGCTCCTCAGCGACCGCTTCGAGCATGCTTCTCACATAGGGGGTGGTGACGACGCCCCGCAGACCGCTTTGCGAGCTCGGTGAGATTTTATAGCTCAGGCTGGGTACTGACAACCCAGCCAACTATGCCATCCTCCCCACGGTATCTGTGGAGTGGACGGGCACAATGCAAGAATTCGGCATCGCCTTCCACAGGGGTTTCTTTCTTCTGCAGATCGGGCTAATACGCTCTGCAAGAGTTTTGAAACCCGCCATTACGCGGCGCTGGACGGAGGTGCAGTGGCTTCGGAAATGAAGGCGATAGAGGGGGGCACGAGCCGCTGGAGAGTTTGGAATTGGGCTAAGGAACGAGGAGGGCAGAAGGAGGATGGTAGCGTCCAATTTAGTGGATAGAGAAGATTCCGGTTGAAATTAAAGGTGAAAGATCGAAGGAGGAAGCGCTCTACAGCAAGGGAGAGCCATAGGTCTGCAGGCTGGATGGCGATGCAAAACATTGTCTCCATCGCCAGTAGCAGCTGACACCGGGCGCGAGTTCTGCTTAAGAGTGCTCATGTTTTCCCAGTCCTTAAGATTCAATGTCCCCCCTCTGGGTACCATGGACACTGAGCTTCAATCTCTCACAACCAATTTGGCGCAGCTCCTCTTCTCTTTACGGACCCTGCTGCATTTCGTTAACGCCAGTTCGCCAACGGCTTGTCATAAGCCCTGCTTTTGCAAGCTCCTATACTCACCGTTCCGCCGGACGAGTGTCTTAGGACGCCGCCAGAAACGCCCTGATGCGCCTTATCCAGAGGGACAGGCGATACCGGGTAGGTGGTCCTGGATGCTACCGATCCAGCGGACTTCGTATCGCTGCCCTTTCCCAGGCGACGGTGAGCAGGGTGGAGGTTCGAGATCTCGGTTTCGCACCAGCTTGAAGTCGGCACTCCACGCCGTCAGCGTGAAGAACGGTGACGACGCCGGAGATAACATCTGGTGGAGACGCCAGGCAAAGGAGACCGGAGGTCCGTTCCTCAGCGAAGCCCCGCCTGCCGTTCCTGGCACCTTTTAGTTGTTACTCTATCGGGGCGGTAGGAGGGAGGACTGGGGAGTTCCGGGAGAGCTGGAGGTCGGGAGATCATCATGTGATGCATGATCTCATCTGGCTACGCATGAAGAGCGCATTGCCTGAGCCTAATCCTCACCTGGGGGGCAAGACCATTGTCCCTGCCTCGCATTGAGCCAGACAGTTCATGCAACTTGACTCATGGGGGATGAGGAGGGGGGTGCGAGGCGACCGCAGCACGCAGGTCCGCTAATATGCCCAACGTTCTACTACGGCACTGCTGGGTCGGCAGTGCACTACTACACAATTCTATGTAAAATTAGTTGGCATGCAAGGGAGGGGTGGCATGTGTATTGGTTTGTGTATAATATAATTGGTTTGTGTATAATAGAAAGGATTTTTGAGGCACCTGTTTTTTCTGCCCACAAATTATAAAGCTCAGATTGGATTTTCTGGGACATAATCCAGCAATACATAATTGATACAAAAATATGGGGTTGGGCATGAAATTGTACATGTCTGTGCTAGATCAGAATTTCTAACAAAACACACATAAGAACATAAGAGAACATAAGAACAAGCCAGCTGGATCAGACCAGAGTCCATCTAGTCCAGCTCTCTGCTACTCGCAGTGGCCCACCAGGTGCCTTTGGGAGCTCACATGCAGGATGTGAAAGCAATGGCCTTCTGCGGCTGTTGCTCCTGATCACCTGGTCTGTTAAGGCATTTGCAATCTCAGATCAAAGAGGATCAAGATTGGTAGCCATAAATCGACTTCTTCTCCATAAATCTGTCCAAGCCCCTTTTAAAGCTATCCAGGTTAGTGGCCATCACCACCTCCTGTGGCAGCATATTCCAAACACCAATTACACGTTGCGTGAAGAAGTGTTTCCTTTTATTAGGCCTAATTCTTCCCCCCAGCATTTTCAATGAATGCCCCCTGGTTCTAGTATTGTGAGAAAGAGAGAAATTTTTCAAAGAGAAAGAGAGAAAATGTCAACATTTTCTACCCCATGCATAATTTTATAGACTTCAATCATATCCCCCCTCAGACGTCTCCTCTCCAAACTAAAGAGTCCCAAACGCTGCAGCCTCTCCTCATAGGGAAGGTGCTCCAGTCCCTCAATCATCCTCGTTGCCCTTCTCTGCACTTTTTCTATCTCTTTGACATCCTTTTTGAGATGCGGCGACCAGAACTGGACACAGTACTCCAAGTGCGGTCGCACCACTGCTTTATATAAGGGCATGACAATCTTTGCAGTTTTATTATCAATTCCTTTCCTAATGATCCCCAGCATAGAGTTTGCCTTTTTCACAGCTGCCATGCATTGAGTTGACATTCCCATGGAACTATCAACTAAGACGCCTAAATCCCTTTCCTGGTCTGTGACTGATAGAACTGACCCTAGTAGCTTGTATGTTGAAGTTTCTGGATTTTTTTGCCCCTAATGTGCAACAGACACTTTACATTTTGCATATACATTGAACTGTGCATTTTGGCCATTCTCTTAGCCCACTTTCACCTAATTTATCAAGGGATCCGCTTGGAGCTCTTCGCAATCCTTTGTGGTTCTCACCACCCTACATAATTTGGTATCATCTGCAAACTTGGCCACCACGCTACCCACCCCTACTTCCAGGTCATTTATGAATAGGTTAAAGAGCACTGGTCCCAAAACGGATCCCTGAAGGACACCACTCCCTACATCTCTCCATTGTGAGAACTTCCCATTTACACCCACTCTTTGCTTCCTGTTTCTTAACCAGTTTTTAATCCATAGGAGGACTTCCCCTCTTATTCCTTGATTGCTGAGTTTTCTCAATAGTCTCTGGTGAGGAGACTATTGGTGAGGAGACATATATGATTACTTAAAGAAAGGAGGAACAAGGAGTCTACTACTGTCCATGAAGACTAACATATCTAATAAAGTAACCTTTATTTGTTAAAAAGGGTATCTTTAAAAAGAAATGTACAAATAAAATATGGCCAAATTGAAGCAACATTTCCTCATATTTTCTCATATTACACCAAAAAAGGAACAATAGAATTTGTATATGTGTCTGGTGCAAAAGAAATTAAAACAATTAACTGTCTAAAAATACTTTTAAGTTAGGGTTGCAAGTGAAAAGAAAAGGAGCAGGCTCTTGCACCTGTAAGAGCCATCTGATGCACATCTGTGAAGATTTCCCTAGCATAGAGATAATAATTATCATCAGCTGGTGTCTCTGTGTCATGGGTATTAGGCATAGTAGCGGCAACATACTGAAAAGTTGGCAGATCTGCTTTCAGTTTTGCTTAAAGTGAGAAAAATGTCTCATTTAAAAGTTCTAAAATATTCTTTCAAAGGAACAAAAAACTCCTTAATCAGAGTGGCTGGCCTCTGTGAAAAAATTCTTGTTCTGTAGATTTCTTTTGCAATCCGAAACAAATCCACGTACAATGGGGAAGCAGAATA
The DNA here is from genome assembly GCF_021028975.2 of Sphaerodactylus townsendi. Taxonomy (NCBI): domain Eukaryota; kingdom Metazoa; phylum Chordata; class Lepidosauria; order Squamata; family Sphaerodactylidae; genus Sphaerodactylus; species Sphaerodactylus townsendi. The sequence continues at coordinate 71,699,599 of NC_059428.1, forward strand.
TTTGCTATGGAGGAAATAAAAGGACAACATTAATGCAAATATATATCTAATATATGCCTAGACATCTATCTATCCCTTGATATACAGATTTTTATTGCAAGCTATTCACTTCCCACATCAATATTTCTCCCCTTGAGGTGAGAAATGTTACAATCTCATGAGGCCATCTCACTTCCTCCCCAGTGCTTTTCTGCTTCTTTCTTAACCATGGTGGTAGCTAGATTACATAGGCTTGATATTAGTCTATGGTAGATTCTGCATTGGCCAAATATAACGGGTGTAGGACATTACATAACACAGGTCCTGTTCGCACAAGTTCTGTTCCCAAAACAAGTTTGGCCTGTTTTATTCTTTGGATTTGGTTTTATTTCTCTCAACCCAGAATTTTCTAAAATTGCTAAACCTGCAATACTTTTGCACAATCCCAGGTTGGAGGCGTTCCTGTGCAAATACAACAGGCAGGAGACACGTTATTCCCTTCCAACCATTCATTGCACTGTCCACTGTTAGGGAAAATCTGCCTGCCTGTCATTCTATGCAGGTTGCCAGCAGGTTGGGGGCAGGTTCTCTGAGCGCCTGATAGTTTACAAAGTCCCCCAAGCATGTTTTTTCCCCTTTGGCAGTGAGTACGACAGATCTACAGCAGCACATTCATTATTGCCCAGCCGTTGGTCCCTTTTCCTTTTAAAATTTTTTTGCATGTTGCATATGTGCAGCTATGTAGAGTGGAGCATATTATGGGACAATTGACATGGCTGCGGGAGTTCATTTCTGTATGCCTGCGCAGCTACACATGTGATGCAGGAAATTTAAAAAAGAGAGAAGCATCTCCATACAAAGCCACAAAAGCAACCCAGATTGTTTCCATGGGCTCCAATTGCTGCCTGAATGGATGAAGGGCACACATGTGAGGAGGATAAAGGAAAACAGGTTCCTTAACCCGTTATACATATGCTGTGCAGAATCCACCTATAAGCCTCCAGCCCTTTTTGTTGGTGATGTACACCTTTATCTTTCTTCACAATGAAAGGAACTAGAGACTTCATTATTTTTTATAAAAATGAAAGCTGTGAAATCACCATAAGAGCATAGTGATCTAATGACTGCTGATTTTTACACACACACACACACACACACACACACACACACACACACACACACACACACACACACACACACACACACACACACACACACACACACACACACACACACACACACACACACACACAGCTTCCCCAGTGACACATGAAAGGAAATGGTAGGGGTAACAGAGCAGGGAAACTTGGGAAACCAAGCACATGAAAGTGTCATTACAACAACTCTGAACCAACAGCCACAGTGGCTATGGGAAACTAGCAGGGATCATGGCTGTAATGAAGACACCCAGGTCAGCCCTGTTTCCTTGGAGTTTCTCTCTGATTTATTTAAAATAAAGTCAAATTGAAGTGGTTCGAAAAGGAAGATTATACTTTTCCCAGAACAGTCCTGAAACACAGCCTATTTTACCTGTTCACTGATGGAATGTTGCTCCATATGTGTACAACATTCTGGATGGTGCCATTCTGCAGTTTGTACCTGACTACTGCTTCAGTCTTTTGAAGGAATAAAAGCATATGTATGTTTCAATAGGTAAAATGATACACATACTACAGTGCCAATAGCATCAATACAAACAGTAAAAATGTTTTGCAGAAAATTTTCAAGAGTGTAAGAGTATACAGATACAGCAGTTCGTTCTTCCCATTTCTATATGCTAGACTGAAACATTTTGATAAATGAAGAATAGCACACCTGCATTGTGAAGGCTTCCATGGTCAGAATAAACTGGCTGTTGTAAGTTTTGTAGGCTGTGTGGTGGTGGTCTGGTAGTTTTTGCTCTTAACATTTCGTCTGTATGTATAGCTGTCCTCTTCAGAGGCATTTCTCTATGACAGTGGTTCTCAACCTGGGGGTTGGGACCCCTTTGGGGGTCGAACGACCCTTTCACAAGGGTTGCCTAAGACTCTCTGCATCAGTGTTCTCCAATTGTAAAGTGGATAAATGTTAGGGTTGGGGGTCACCACAACATGAGGAACTGTATTAAAGGGTCGCGGCATTAGGAAGGTTGAGAATCACTGCTCTATGACATGCCTCTGAAGATGCCAGCCACAGATACAGGTAAAACATCAGGAGAAAAAATTACTGGACCACCACCACACAGCCCACAAAACCCTCAGCAGCCAATAGCTCACATGCTCACCAGTATGAGGAAACAATGATGTGTCCTACATACTGTTACCTAACCAATTTGCTGTTCACATAGATTATGCCCAAAGTATATTGATAGGGATTAAGTTGGTGTGGATTCAGTACCAACAGCTTCTGTTTATATTGTTCCTTCCTCTGCCCTAATCCTGAACTCTACACGTGCGGGATGATGACTGCATAATTAATTCATGAATTATATCCTGCACAATGTACCATTTCAAAACAGGGAAAATTCTGGTTTATTCAGCTCCTGTATTAACAGGCCATGCAGGAAGGTAGTGCTTGGGTAAACACTGACAAGTGAAGAAGATGTACAGTAAAATGCTTAATGACCAGGCCAGTTAAGATTCATGGTTTTGAACTTCACAAAAGACTAGTTAGAAATATTTCTGTGCCAACTGCATTCTGAGAACAGAGATTGGTTTGGGAGTGGGTAAAAGAGGTACCTATTATGATTCTCTTGGGGCTGTCCCCACACATACATGCCCAAGTCACTTCCCCATTGTGAATTTCTACTTCCCAGTCTTGTAGTGGTTACTACATGACTCTTTGTCATGTGGCAAGTTCCCTTGCCAGCACCAGACATCCTGTCCAAAGTTTGGAAGCTAGTGAGGAAACTGTACACTTGACAGAGTGAGGTAACTAGAGTGAATGGTATAGTGTACTGACAGAAGGGACTTCAAGGAAATTACTGGAACATATGTGGTAACTAATCTTCACACTGAATCCACACAGCAATGACTATGCTCTCAAATAAGTACCCAACCTGAGGCCAAACTGAAGAACAGAAAAATCTTCCTGAAAAAGGTATGCCAACCCCATCTAGGAATGCCAGGTCTCTCCTAGCCACCAACGGGGGTGGGGGGTGGGGGATGGATTAGAGTTTCCAGCTCTAAATTGGGAAACTCCTGGAGATTAGGTGGTGGAGCCTGGTGAGGACAGGGTTCTCACTGGAGGATGATGCCATAGAGTCCACCCTCCAAAGCATTCATTTTCTCCAAAAGAAATGATCCCTGGAGATGAGCTGTAATTCCCAAGTCAGCCTTCAGCTAGGAATGTACAACGATCAAGATATAAATAGGTGACGGCCATTTTAATACATCCTCTGCACTGCTGTCTGTGAGAGAAGACCCACATAAGTGGAAAGTGTTGATTTGTTCAAGTTTCAATTCAGTAAAGCCCATTTCATCATCCCTGTGACATGCACAAAGTGATGCCATATAGCAATTGTTTATGCAGGTAGTGACATCCCCTGTCATTTTGTAGCACATGCAAACTGTGCTACTGAAAATCAGATGGAAAACAGCAAATAATCTATTCAGTAAAATGCTTGAAAGCAACTTGGATTGCCATTTACCTCCAAAAAACGACAGGCAGCATCCCTAGTTTCTTCTTCCAACACCAAATTATCTATAAACATCCAGAAAAAAGGCCTGCTTCTTTCTGGGGGTCTGCTGTATTGAAGAATACGAACAAATTGGTACATATACCAAGCTAGAGAGGGAAATAAGTCAGAAGAAGACAGTCTCTGAAAATGATCTTTGGAAGTCATTTTTCTTAAACACATATAAATCAGTTTCACCTGATGAGAACAGTGGCCCAAGATAAAAAAGATAAAAATTCAAGGTAATTGACTGGCTGAGGATTCACCAGTGGAAGCTAACGGGGAAAGAATAGTCTATTAATAGCTGGGGAGATCTCTCCATGAAAGAGAAATTCCTAAGTGCTTGGAAAAAGGCACACCACTCAAGTGATTTATGTTTAGTTTTAAGGTTTTCTAACTGTAAGGCTGAGGGTACTGAGTGCTCAGGAAAATTAAAACATATGGCAGTGTTTAGGATCAGAGTATTTGATTAACCTGCTTTACATCAGCATGATAATAATACTATAAACATTATAAGGAACTTTGCCATAATAAATACCTCTAAATAGTTTCATGTACAAAATTATATAGCATACATTACCAGGTGGATGTTCATATGAGTTTGCAAGTGCAGGTGTAGAGCCAAATATAACATCAAACGGGCCCCACTCGTCAACCTAATAAATATTACAAAGCAGTTTCAGCAAGGACATAGGTAAGGGGGGGGGGGTTCTCGGGTTCAACCCCGCATTTATGTCTGAAGCTCCACCCCCCCCGTTTGTGGGTTTTAAAAACATTTTTACTGTTTTTTCAGTTTGTGACCTGCAGGGGGTGCATTGTTTAGGCTAGCAGCACCAAACTTTCAGGGATTGTTTGGGGGACCCTCCTAATGATACTACCCAGGTTTGGTGAGGTTTGGTTCAGGGAGTCCAAAGTTATGGACTCCCAAAATGGGGTGCCCCCATCCTCCATTGTTTCCAATGGGAGCTAATAGAAGATGGGGGGTTCACCTTTGAGGGTCCATAACTTTGGCCCCCCTGAACCAAACTTCACCAAACCTGGGAGGTATCATCAAGAGAGTCTCTTACTGATACCACACAGGTTTTGTAAAGTTTGGTCGAGGGGGTCCAAAGCTATGGACTCCCAAAGGGGGTGCCCCATTCTCCATTGTTTCCAATGGGAGCTAACAGAAGATGGGGGCTACACTTTTGAGGGTCCATAACTTTGGACACCCTGAACCAAACTTCACCAAACCTGGGTGGTATTATTAGAAGAGTCTCCTAAAGATACCCTGAAAGTTTGGTGCTCCTAGCTTAACAATTGCACCCCTGACAGCAGGCACCCCCCAAATTTCCCCAGATTCTCCTTTTAAATTCACCCCCTGCAGTTTTTGCGCCCCCCACAAGGGGGTGCCCTGGGCAACTGCCCACTTTGCCCAATGGGAGGAATGTCTCTGCTCTATAGTGTACTTAAAATAAGTACCTCTTTCCTTTTAAACTCGCCAAAGAAGACTGTATAAATCCCTCCCCCATCTCAAATAGCTTGTCCCAGTCCCAGTTCTGATGTGCTCAAGTATTTACTGCATATTTTAAATAATTTTAGAGTAAATCTGTCTTACTGTGATTCAAATCTATTTGATTGTATCCCTTCCTCAGCAGGTAGTTTTATTACTTATCCCCCGCCCCCCCCCCCAAAAAAAATCCTTTTAATTTTTGAATGGCTTGTTCATATAGCACAATGCCCGTTAGGCTTAGATTTGGGTTGGCACTAAATGTTTTCAACACTCCTCCAATCTTTCCTGGGACAAGGATGACTACTTTTTTTCTTTCTTTTTTTAAAAGAGAGTTTTCTCAATCTTCAGTTTTTCTAGCCCATGTAAAGGTTCACCAGTTGGCATGGGAGCCAATTCATATGCAAACACATTCTATGAAAGCTTTCCTGAAACGTCTATGTTGCATCACCTATTAAATATGTGCCAAGTTTACAATATCAAGAGCACAGTTCAGCAAAACATGAAAATCACAATACAGCAAAATCAGTGAAACTTAAATTATTTGCAAATAAATCTTTTTACACTGTGTTCAGAACATTTTAGGACTTGGTGAGGTATGCCTGAAAGAGACACTATGTGATAGCATAGTTGGACCTATCCCTACTTGGCTACAATGCTCACTGTGCAGTCTATGGCCATTCACATGTCTTTGTCATAACTGATCTCTTAGGCTGGTTTGTAAGGATAAAAGGGGGGGAAGGGAAAATCATGTATGGGTGGGGGAAAAGATGAAAATAGGATAGATTTTAAAAAGCATTGAAAACAGATCTCCAAGCATTTCCCCATATTGAAGTCTTTCCTGTGAGATTACTATTTATCAGATTGATCCAAGACCAGCGAAATTAATGAAGAAGGTATCAGTTATGGACCACAGTTATCCACATTTCTGTCCTATTAAAATGAATGTGTTCTAAGTAGTGACCACTGACTTCAGTGGCCATTTCAAACCCATTAAATAATCTCACGAGGAATCATGCTACTTATATGGTCACAGTCTTTTGAAACACTCCAGCACAGAAATAAATACACTTAAGTTATCTGAAGCTAGTGAATTTGTGTAACCTTGTATTAGACTATGGCTAGTATCTATCTGTCCCCCACCCCCGTCCTACAAAATAGTTAGGGGATTTGTCTCTGTCTGTGGTAATTTTATTAAAAATCTCTGCACTAATGTATTTTAAGACCCATTCTTTGACTGGAAGCAAATTTGATTTCTCCTCCCCAATTAATCAGCAAATGTTTTATTAAGAATACAAAGTACATTTGCTATAACAAATGATATAGAATAGAATAGAATAGAATAGAATAGAATAGAATAGAATAGAATAGAATAGAATAGAATAGAATCTTTATTGGCCAAGTGTGATTGGACACACAAGGAATTTGTCTCCGGTGCATATGCTCTCAGTGTACATAAAAGAAAATACATTTGTCAAGAATCATAAGGTACAGCACTTAATGATTGTCATAAAATACAGAGTTAGAAAATACAAGCTATAAAAACTTGATTTTGTAATGTGTACTTACATGATTTCTCACTACGTCTGTGACATCATGCAGATACTTTAACCTTCCATTACCCATACTTTCCCCCAGAAACCCGAAGTTTTCCAGTTCTGATGTATGGAAACAAGAAATGTAGAACTGCAGCCATGGCCAAATAAAAGGGTTGCTCTCACTGAATAGGCTTCCCAAGATATTCTTGCAAGAAAATGAAATTGCAAAGAGATCACATAGGGCTATTGTTTCAAAAGTCTCCTGCAGCTCCAATTTCTTGTGGAAGTTGTTGGGGAGGCTACTCAGTACTGAAGATCATGAAATAATTCACAGACTGATATGGGATGGCTGGCTGACTAATTAGCACTGACTGAGCAACATTTTCTGCTTTTATGGGCAAGCTCTGCAAATGAAGCTTATTAAGTCCTAGAAGGACATCAAGAGTGTTGACCATCCATGGAGAGTTTAAGTGACATCACAGCCCCAGAATGTTTGGGCCAGAATGTTAATCTGGTGTGTTGTGTAGATATAGGCTGAATCACCTAAGAACACTTTCCTGGGAGTAAATTCCATTAATTAAAATAGGCTTTCTTGTAGACCTATTTAGGATTGCTCTTTATAAACATAATGATGCTATCAGATAAGGATTAGCTTTAATGTTGCTCAAATCTGGTTATTTCCCTTTAGCTAGATCTCTATTAGTATCATATTTCTAAGCTGCTCTTTGGTTGTCAATATTTTTTTAAAAAAATCTTACAATTGATAACATTGTGAAATTTTGATAGTCTTGTATAAGGAAGGGAATAATTGAAAGTGAAGCTTTTGAGTTCCATTTATTTCGATACGAGGGTTATAAGCACTTACTTAAAGTTTGAGTGGATTGTGAACACTTCTTTTGACAGAAATTGCCATGTAATACTTTAATAAGAAACAAAATGTAAAGTTTAAAAAAATCTTCAAATGCTAATAGGACATTTAAACCTGAAGTCTGTAGAAAAGAAGATATTTTCCTTTGCTAGTTAAATATATTATTTCGGTGGGATGTTTCCATCGACCAAAAAACAGTTCCCAACACGATCTGCATTATTGCTTCCATTTATCTGAGTGGAACATATTCACACCTTTTGGCCTTCTCACATATAACATCATGGAATCCAGACCATAGCATGACACAGCAGATGCTCTACAGAAAGGGCTTCTGCTATATATATTGCTCTGGATGATCCAGGCAAGTGTGCCAAGCCACGGACTAGCATGGCAGGTGAAATATATTGAACATGCATGCTCAATTTCCCAATTACACTTACCTTGTGTAATATTATCAAAAAGGGAAAGCACGTTGATTGGTTTTCTCTCCAATGCATCCAATGGTTGGTATACCCAATGTTGATTCTGACTCAACTGAAAAAAATGCATATTTTGCATAAGTCATCTATTTGTCAAATGTGGACACTATTAACTTCAATGTTAATAGTTCATTATTCCATTTGCTACACATTAATGAGCTCTAGAAACCCTTTCCCCTCACAACGGATACAATCACACTTCTAGGGCTGCCAGCTTCTGGGGTCGATTCCACATGGGCAAATTCTATCTAGATCAAACCAAGTTTATAAAGAAACCGCACCTTTTCATCGGGGTTTCAACCTCCCCATCGCAGCATGCATTCAGCGAAGACATGTAGGCCTATCTTGGATTCCAGAAATGTAGCAATCCCCACTATCACACGATCTCCTTTGTGGGTCTCTCCTGATTGGCTGGCGTGCCATGTTGGGGCGGGACCTTTTTGGGCAGGAAATTTTTCCCTGTTACTTGCAACCTGAGGTTTGCTCGTTTGCAAGGATGAACGTTTAAGCGTTTAGGCACTTAAGCGGGTTTTCGCTCATTTGGAAGGGTGAATGATTAATCATTTAAGCAGTTTTTCATTCTTTTATGCTAACGTCTCTTTGCACATGCACTCGTCGAGACCAACAGCTAAATCGAAACGCAGAAGCAGCTGCGAGCGCATCGCTCAGCACCCGTCGAGCACTGATTGGTTGCTAGACATTTGCGTCACGTTTCATGGCGGGAATTTTAAACAAAGATTGGACCCCCATTCTTCCCCTCGAAACTGGATCAAAAATGTGCTAAGAAGAAAAGTTGTACTTTCAAGCAGGTTCTGCCTGGACGTGCGATAAGGGGAAGAACGAGCGCCAGAAACAGGATGAATCCCTGTTCATTGCTCAAGCAGTGGGGAGTTCTTGCAGAAACCTGGATATTTCAATTGAGTATCACGCGATTAATTCACCATGGGGAATCAACCTGGGAGGGATCTGGGGATTCCCTGGAATAACAGCTAATCTAGAGACTACAGAGATCAGTTCCCTGGACTAAAGTGATGGTTTGGAGGGTGGACTCTCATGGTGTTGTACCCCACTGAGGTCCCTGTCCTCCCATCCTGACGCTGGCAACCCTAGCTCCTAACCTCCTTCTGGTGTCTAGGGGGAACTGGAAACTCTACATACTTCCCCACATACTGAAGGGTCTTTAGGAAAAGGACTGATATTGATGTGATTAAGACATGTATTTTGGCTAACCTCTCAAATTTTTATCTACACCATGTGAAACTGAATACAGTGAAGCAACTTTTTTTTGTATACGGAGCTCTTATTTTCACTGTTCATTGGGTCTTCAGGATTCCTGGTGACTGATGACCAAGCGATCTGACTGTGAAGGAGCCATGATGAAATTATCTATGATTTGTCAAAATGCTACAAGCAGATTTATATGAGGGAATCTGGATGGGGAAGTGGAAGTAGGGGAAGTGGAGTCAGACTTTTCCCTGATCTTAGTCACCCCTCCCCACACTGTTGTTTCACTCTGGAGGAACATTTGAGTACATCTTTATGTCCCTTCCCCTTATAGGACAAACAGCAACTGAGGCAGGGCAATTTGCCTTAGCCCTGATTTGGATCACTCTTCTCTCATAATCGCCTTAGGATTTAAAGGAACCGCTTTGGCGATTCTGATTACAAATCTCTTGCAGTATGTAGTTTGAGGCTGAGGAACTACAAATGACCACAAGAAACTATCATTTTGCTGGCTGAACTTTGCTGCCATCTGGTGGAGACAGAACTTATCCTTCAACTTGATCCAAAAATTTTCTACATAGAAGGGTATTTTATTTCCTCCTACCGGTAGAACAGTGGTTCTCAACCTTCCTGATGCCGCGACCCTTTAATACAGCTCCTCATGTTGTGGTGACCCCAAACCCTAACATCTATCCATTTTACAGATGGAGAACACTGATGCAGAGAGTCTTAGGCGACCCCTGTGAAAGGGTCGTTCGACCCCCAAAGGGGTCCCGACCCCCAGGTTGAGAACCACTGTCATAGAACCAGGTAGTGTCTATGGATAGTCTTTCTCATTTGTCTAAAGGGCAGCTTTGCCAGAAAGCAGAATCTTATTCCATGCTGTACTTTCTGCAACAAATGTTACTTAGTTAATGCAAAGATAAGCAATCTTTATATCTGTAGGAATGCAGTTGTAATGTTCCCTTACAGACTCGCAATCATAGAGAAGCTTCAGCTCTGTCCGCCATTTTGTCTTCTTCTTCAGTACTCCATAGACATCCAATGGTAAACACAAGAAACAAATCCATGGATTAATTTCTTTGACTTTCTCTGCTGTGCCTTTTCCAACCAGCGCATCCAAACATTCAGAGCAATAAACTCTAAAAACATAAAAATTGAAAATATTTGAAAACATTAACTATTTTTCCTGTAACATTTAAAAAATTCACATCACATGCAAACAATAATTTGGCTGTTTTACAACATACCTTGGGATAGCTTAAGATATCTTGGGATAGCTTAAGATAAGATGTTCCCAACCTTTTTTTTTTGTTGAGCCTGCAGGCACGTTTGGAATGCTGACACAGCATGGTGGACGCAGCAACAAAATAGCTACCACAAAATGGCAGTCACAGGAGGCGGAACCAGCCACAAAATTATAGTCACCACTTTAACTTCAGTGTTGATGTGCTGTTGTGGCAAATAGCAACATTAAAAAAATTCTGCACAGCCAACCAAATCTTCAATAATCAGAAGCCTTGCTGGGCCAAAATCCTCACCTGGCCCCACCCACTTCCTAAAAACTGTTAGGTGCCAGAAAAAGTGTCGGCGAGAGCCACGGCACCCATAGAAACCATACTGGAGATCTCTGCTTTCGACATTACACCAAAAGGGAGTAGCACTTTTCCTCCCTTGCCTGTTAAGCATATTTGCGTGATTTTAAAACCTGTTTGGAACATATTTTAACATCTTTGCTTTTAAGCTGTCTGTGAACCCACTTCTGGGAATTTTTGTTTTTTGGTAATTCTAGCCCATGTGGCAAGGCCAGTGCAGACTCCTCTAAAAACTTTGTATAATACTGGTACACAACTTTCTTGGCCCAGGATTGCCAACTAATAAGAAACTGGTTTGACCTGTGCATGTCCTTTTAAACAAGTTTGCCCTTTAAAAAGCAACAGAGCATCACTTGCTCATAATGCCACATCAAACTGCTGTTGAAGACAGAGGCCAGTCATAGTATTGGCAAACTTGAACATTCTGTGCAGCACCAAAAGATACTCTTGGTTCAGGGTACAGAGACCCTTTCCCCCTAATCCTTGATCATCTCTCCACTGGATTATATCTCTCAGGGCTAAATGGCCAACATTTTTTCTACTTGACCTTCTCCCTGGTCTTATATGAATGTTTCATACATGTGAGCTTGAACGTGGTAGCATCTAGAACTCATATTTTTGGAGACTGGTTACCTAATGCAGGCCAGATCATCACAGAGAACTAACAAGTCCCCTGAGCAGCAGACCGTACAAAATGCTTGGAAGCCATCATTGTCACAGAGGAAGAATCTCTCCAAAAACCGTTCCTTAAAACAAACAAACAAATAAACAAGCAAACAAACAAACCTGGAAATCTAATTTAGTTAATAGCAGTCTCGTACTAAAATGCTGATCTCCAAACATGATCCACATTTTGTAAAATGTTGTTATCATTGTCTTGGAACAAGTCATTCACAGAATTACTTAAATCAGCTCTGGACTGGGACTGATGCAACCAGAGGCGTACCAGGGAAAAATGGCACCCAGGGGCAACACCTGCACCAGGCGCTCCCCCATCCCCACGGTGGATACCCCATGTTCCCATTAGTGGTACGCCACTGGATGCAACTACAATTTCTCTTACATACCCATTGGTCTGCTGTGGAGCCTTTAAAACTATTTTCCCTCCTTGCTAATTCTAATTGCTGAAATTATGGTGAAAGTGAGATTCACATCTCATGTTACAGTCCGACAGATTTCAAGCTGAGCAATTTAATTTGACAAAGTACATTTCTTACTCATCAGAATTTACAAATTGTCTATATTCCTAGGATATGGACATTATCTGGGACATATTAATACCATTCATCTTTAGCTGGTTGCAACATAAAAATAATTAAGATTAATAAATTATCATGTAGAACAATGGCCCTTTCCCCACTTACGGATTGTTGCGTGCTACTTGCGCTGAATGCCGCGGGGTCTAGCAGCACTCCCCACGACAGGGGCGGTGACAACGAAGCCACCCAGACTCTGTCGCCCTTGCGCCCCCTCAGTGCAGGTCATTTCTGGCGCTGTTTGGAACAGCGCCTTTTGAATGACCCCGCACGGAGCGCACGGCAGTGGGGAAGCCCGGGTGGTTACCCCGGGTTTCCATTTTTGTGGTCAACAGCTGTGGGAGTCTCTCGCGCCGGCAAGCGCCTGCCTAGCCCCGATGGCCGATAAGCAGCCTCGCCTCACTGGGCACGCCCGCTCCGTTTCTATATAAAACCCGTCGGAGTTAATCCCTGGACATTCCCCGGCTCCTTCCACCCCGCCTTGCCATTGGATTGTACCAGATCGTGTGGTTTGGCCTTGGCATCATTCAGCTCTGTTCAAGGGCCGCAGCGCTGCATTGAGGAAAAGGATCGGGGGTGGTGCACCGGGGAGAAGGGAGAGAAAGCTTTTTCCTCACTCTGCACCCGATGGCCTCGTGCAAATTGCAATGGTTTCCTGCCCGAGCAGAGTACCCGGAGCGATGGTTGGGGGAAGGGCAACAGCGCGCAGCCTGTTGCTGAATGGAGGGGGAGAGAAAGGGGGTCGGGAGGGTGCCAAACCAGGTGCGCATAGCCTTGTGTTGGTGTTTAGATTTAAAAACGTTGTGTGGGAATGGAGCAGGAGCCTTGCAAGTCGCATCAAGAGCGCCATGGATTAGAAATGGGAAATCGCGATTGCAGCAGCCGATCAGGACACCCCCTGAATGGATCGTGGGGAGTCCTGCCTGGCTGCTGCGCGGCTGCTAGCACTCATTTCAGGAAGGGGCAGAAGCTGCGGTGGGGAACATGACCCCGCGCTGAAAAGGTCCTGCAGCAGACAAAGCCGGTAAGTCTCCACGTTATTTTTAGAGTGGGGAAACGCCCAATGTGTCCTAACCCAAGTGACTCAGGCTGTCCTGATCTCATCAGGTCTTGGAAGCTAACCAGGGTTGCCACTGGTCAGCACTTGAATGAGTGACCACCAAGGAAGTCCTGGGTTGTTACACAAAGCAGCCAATGGCAGACCATTTCTGAATATCTCTTGACTTGAAAATCCTATGAAGTCACCATAAGTGTACTGCACCTTGATAGCACTTTTACAAATACAAAACAACACCATACACAATTACTATATATTTTTGCTAAACTTAATTGAAGACCAATAACTCAGTGTGTGACTTTTGCTTGTTTCTTTCACCTTTCAATTTTGGTCCTCATCTCTCTTTAGCAATTTCTCAGTCATCTGTCAAGGCTTTTCATTTCTTTTGGTTACAGCAATAGTCTTTGTGCATTCTTCCTTGATAACATCTCTGGTTGCAATGCATAGTATTTCTGGTTCATGTTCACTTGAACTAACTATTGCAAATTTATTCTTTGTGTGGTCTTTAAACCTTTCAGGAATGTTGCTTAGATTGGATTTTGACACTGTGAATATTTTGGTGTTTTTCTACAGCTTTATTCTAATTTTTTTTGTATTAACAATCTATACTGCAACCAGCTCCTGGTCTTGTTTTAGCAAACAGAATAGAACTTCTCCATCTTACTCTTCTCATTATGTAATCTATTTGGCTGTCCAGTGAAGCCCATATATACAATTGTCTGTTGGTTGCCTGAAACATGTTCGCAATGAACAAACAATTGTTGTCACAGCATTCTTGCTTCATTTCATGATCCTAAGGTAAATCTTCCAACAATATTTGATTTCGCTATGTTTCCTATTTTTGTATCCCATTCACCTATAATTATCAGCACATCTTGTTTACATTTGTGATCAATTTCTTCCTGCATATTTGTATAAAAGTTTTCAATTTCTTCCTCATCAGCATCTGTAGTTGGGATGTAAACTTGAATAATGCTTAAATAGATATGCTTTTAATGAAGTCCGATTGATATTATTTGGTCAGATTTTGTACTATAGGCCCTGACTGCCTGTGCTACATCTTGTCTCACTATTACAGCAACTCTGTTTCTTATGTGTTTGTCATTCTCCAATAAAACACTTGGTAATTTTTGACTGAAAATGTTCTAATCCCGTTCATCAATAACATGATAGATACAATAAAATTACTTGCAGTATGCTGTGGCAGAACCCTGACTTTGAGATAGGCTTGTATATGAGTAATTTTTTAATATATAGATAGATTAAATATTGATCAAAAATAGGGATGACTGGAGCATGTTTATGACAGAAAAGCACAATATCAATATTTTAAGTAAGTACATAAGTAGAGAACTAGAGTAGCTAGACTCAAAAATTATGAGGCTGGTCCATCCACTCACTGTGCAAGGAGCACATATTCCCCCATGAAACAAAGGATGCTGAGCATGGATCTCAAGACTTCCACAGCAAATGCAGATTTCTACAAGATACAAGAGACAGCAAGATCACACACAGCATCCTTTCACAACATATCTAATTCAATTTACAGCATCAATTCCTGCAGATTCCTGTGATTAAAAAATAAATATTTTATTCATTGTTCATATATCACACATTTTCAGTATTCAGTATGTCCAAGAAAAGAATTGTTACAGTTCTGTTGATTAAGTTTAAAATTTGTATAATATTCCACTTTTATACAGAGCTTCAAGAGAAGACACATGATTTATAATAAAAAATGTTCTCTCCCCAAAAGAACCATTTATTATTTATTAAACGTTCCTTTTTTAATATGAACCAAGTTCTATAATTTCTGAGGTCCATTTACAGGCTTCTAGAGGGCACTTTGCCAGAGGCGAAGCGAGGGGAAACTCTGCCTGGGGCGCATGCGCGTCCTGCAATCCTGCCGCAGCGCCGCCCATCCCTGCCCTGGAACGCCCCCGCCCCACCCACTCTGTGGTCTGGCCACACCTTCACCGCGGCTCCGGCCAGGGCGTTGCACCCCACCCTGTCCCATTGGCGCTACGCCTCTGCAGTGCCATAGTATATTATAACACACAGGGGAAAAACCTGCATGCAAATAAGTGTAAGTATAGCCCAACTGGTCTTTTCAGGTTTAAGCTGTTTTTGGAAGGAGTGGTTGATATTAGAGAAACAAGGAGACTAGGAGTGAAACGTAACCCATGACTTTTTCTGCTGATGGTTCCCTCTTCCAATTAACCCTTGCAGGAACTTTTACCTCCCAAGTATGATTTATAACCACTTAACTGATTAATAGGTATTATGCCTAGTAGCAATCAATAATGACAAGTATCACTTTCTCACCTTCAATGTTTCTCTTTTTATGGATTACTTCATATGCAAGGTTTTCTTTAAAAAGAAAAGAAAAGAAATAAGGGTATTTTGACATGTGAGTCTTAAATCAGTTCGTGTTTACAGTTATCTACAATGAAGTGTTTGAATAGTTTGGATTTATATCCTGCTTTTCTCAACGATGAGGATTCTCAAAGTGGCTTAGAATAACCTTTCTTTCCCCTCCCCACAATAACCTTTTCCCTCCCCTTTCTTTCCCCTCTCCACAATTGTGAAATAGGTGGGGATGATAGAATTCTGAGAGAACTGTGATTAACCCAATATGACTCAGCAGGTTTCATGTGTAGGAGTGGGGAAACAAACCAGGTTCACCAGACTAGACTTCACCACTCATGTGGAGTAGTGGAGAATCAAACCCAGTTCTCTAGATTTGAGTCCACCACTCTAAACCACTATACAATGCTGGCTGATAATTCAAGTATGAAGGCTCTGGCATACTCTGTCTAACACTGAGCACCTTCACAGATGGCACAACGCAAATGCGTATGGAGGGAAAATGGGGTCCGGAAACAAGCCTTCTCTGGGTGTCCCCTGCACCTGGGGTGGGGATTGTGGGGTGGGGCCCAAGCCCTGCCTTCCCTCCCTGCTCCCCTGCTTCTGCCCTCCCCAGAGCCTGGGTAGAGCAGAAGCCCTTGTCAGCCTCCAGAGAGCTTTTAAAAGAATGGAGGCTGGGGTGGGCTTGGGGGTGGGGCCATGCCCCAAACCACCTACCTCTCAGGGGCTTTAGGTGGAGCCACACATTCCAGGGGCCATGCCCCCCTCCCTGCCTTCTGCCCTCCCCAGAGCCTAGGGAGAGAAGAAGCCCCTGCCATCCTCCAGAGACATGCTTAGCATGGAGGCTAAAAGTGGGGCTTAGGGGCAGGGCCACGCCCCAAGCCTTCCAGGAGCGGGATCATGCCCCCTCCCCAGCTTCTGCCCTCCCCAGAGCCTGGGGAGAGACGAAGCCACTGCCAGCCTCTAGAGATGTCCTTTTAAAAGCACAGAGGCTGGGGCCCAGCCCCTAGCCCAGTGGTGGTGAATCTATGGCACTCCAGATGTTCATGGACTACAATTCCCATCAGCCCCTGCCAGCATGGCCAATTGGCCATGCTGGCAGGGGCTGATGGGAATTGTAGTCCATGAACATCTGGAGTGTCATAGGTTCGCCACCATGGCCCTAGCCCCTCCCTCTTGGGGGCAGGAGCTCATCCCTAGCCCCACTCCCAGCCTCTGTGCTTTTAAAAGCATGTCTCCAGAGGCTGGCAGTGGCTTCTTCTCTCCCCAGGATTTGGGGAGGGCAGGGGCCGGGCTGTGGGAGGCCTGGAGGGGGGGTGAGAGGGGCTGTGCCCCTCTGCCTTCCCTCCCCCATCCCGGGAGGCCGGCTCCTGCTCTCCCCAGGGCCTTTGGGCTCCCTTGACCCTGCCCAAGTTGTCGCTCCCACAATGTGGATGGGGCCAAGGGAGCCCAAAGATGACATCATGTTCAGTCTTCCTCTGCCCCGCTCACATCAATGATGATGTGGACTGGGTCAAGGGAGTCCGAAGACGACAAGGCAGCAGGACTTTCTGCTGCCTCGTCATCTTCCCGAAGGCATCTGATCACATGTGGGGTCAATTTTGCACCTCCCATGTGACCAGATTAGTTGCACCCGGGGACAAGGATTACCCCTTGTCCCCAGGCAGATATGCCACTGGCACAAAGGCTCTGGGGTAGTATATCAACACAGTAGTGGGTCAGGAATTATACTTGCCCTGAGACACAGGTACTTCCTTAAAATTCATCAATTCATGTGACAGCCATTGTCTTTCACTAGTTTCTGATTTCAGTCCTTCCCACCCCCTTCCCTTGGGAGGTCATTTCTGGATAAATATTTTGTTGACCTTTTCCATTTCTGCCACAGTGCTATGAAATAGTCTTCTGGCATGGGTCCCAGAGATACTAATAGGCTTCTGCATGATTTGTAAGACTGTTTTTCACAGGGGTCTACACGGTGTACATGCCCTGACTGAGGACATAAATATATTGATTTAGGAAAACATTTATGCTATCTCTCCAGAATCCTGCCTGAGGCAGCTTACAAGTAAAAACTCCATAAAATCAACATCATTCTGTGATGTGTGGGCTCCACAGGTGGAGGTGGGTGGGAGTTGGTCTCTGATGCTACCAAAAGTACAATTTGTCTGTCTGGATGTTACAGAACAGAGATAATTGCCCAGTCTTCCTCCACACTTCTTTTTTACAAATCACACAGTTTTCCTGATTTTTGTGGTATAAACTAACAACAAGCAAATTTAGATTAAGTGTGTGTGTGTGTGTAAAATTATAGGCAGTGGTGGGATTCAGCAGGTTCGCACCACTTCGGCAGAACTGCTTATTAAAATGGTGCTTGTAAACAACCAGTTGTTAAATTATTTGAATCCCACCGCTGGAAACGGTTGTTAAAATATTTGAATCCCACCACTGATTATAGGGATAGTTCTTAGAACAAACCCAACATATATTCATGCAGGAAAAATAATTACATGGGCACTGTGAAATATTAAGGTGTGTTTAATTCTTCTTAAAATCAAATTACCTCTGTTTAACCTTGGAGAACTTGCAGGAGTTATTTCTTTCACTGAGCTCCCGGAAAAACCACCAGAACTCAGTTTCTCCAGTGAAACAGCTGGGTGGGAGTGGAGATGGAGGCCAAGAAGGAAAAAAGGAACAATGAGAAATAAAATGGATCATGAGATGACTTTTCACCCTCCCTGTAGATCAGACAGTTCCTTTTTTTATACACCACAGATGTTGCAGGCAACTACAGGCCAAACTACAGATGACATTGAGAGATTTATGAATGGATTCCCCTCCCACTTCCTTTAATAGTAGCAAGGGGAGGAGGACAATGCAAATTGCAGAAGACAGATTTATGCCATTTTCCTGAGCTTAATTGCCCTCACATTTCTGTTCACCCCATGTGGGAAAATAAATAGGGACTTGTGTTGTAGTATTTATCTTGCAAGGAAAGTTCCTGGTTAACCATGGCCATGGACGGGCCTAACAGCCAGGAGCAAAGTGAGACATAGAATCAGAATGGAAAGGCCATTACCTGCCATCTAATCTCCCTCTAATAGCTCTTTATGGGCCACTCAACTCAGACCTGGCCAGCAGCACTCATGATAGGTGCTGCCTCACCCATCACCACTGACCTATGACTGTGGCGCTTGCAGAGCTGGCTTGTAGTTCTGCAGGAACCACACCTTCCTATCTTGTTCCTAGGCTGTTCTAACTCACCAGTCTGTTCCTTTGGCCACAAGACAGCTCTTGTCTAACACTTGAGTGCTTTACCTTCATTGAAGGGTGGAAATACCCTTATTTCATATTTGGCAATTTGGTAGAATGATACCAGTTTTCCTTACATTACCATAAAAGGGGATAGAAAATTGCTTTTTAAAGAAATGATGATGAACATTCAGGGAAGAGGCCTAGAGTAGCCCTGAGAGAAAGAGAGAGTGTGTGTAATATTTTATATATTACATATTACAGGCACATTACATAAATGGTTGTAGTTAGATTTTAAATGCCTACTTTCACCTCTGAAATGAATATGAGAATTGCCTCCTGCTTACAGATGAAGTCAAGTGCCGGTGGGTGGTCTTAATGAAAGGCATTACATTGTTTTTGATTTTGGCTTTTCCTGTGGACCAACTCAGTTTCCTGGTACTGGGGGGCAAACCACTGTCTTACAGGGTAGTGTTAAAGCAAGCAACAAATACATCTAAGCTCCATGGAGGAAAGGGAGGACACAAGCACAAGACATTGTTCATTTGGGAGATGGTAGTCAGATACTATGGTTAGTTCCACTTGAAAGCATAAATTACCTCGGCTTGAGCTTGGAATGTCTATGTGAACAACTTCTTCTACTGAAGGCACAGAACCACCACAAAATGATAAAACTGGAAGAGAAAGATTGATTCAGAAACCTTTAACAACATATACCCTGCTAAGAACACTGCAATCAAATTTTTACATTATACAGCCTCACCCCACCCACCAAATCCTTACAGTACTATGTCCAGTTTCTATCATACAGAATGCCGATGGGCAGGAAATGCCTTTCAACTGTTTCTAGGATGCAATCCTAAACAGAGTTACACCCAACAGTCTTGAAAGGATGTAACTCTGCTTAGAATTGCACACTAACAGCCCAATCCAGAGGACTGTGGTAGCCGGAGAAAGCGCTGCTGCCATGCTACCTCAAGAGGGGATGGCTTGGGAAGACAGTGAGAATAAGAAAAACTCCATTCATCAGAGAATCCCCTGAAGCCCAAAATGGACTCATGCCACACTTTTGGAGGGCGTAAGTTGAACTCCTGTACCAGCAATGTTCCTGGGCTGAAAACCCAGTGGAAGCTGACTAAGGTTGGCTCCATCTCCGGGAACATCCTGGAACACCCCCCACCCATGCCAGCATGTTTTCTTTCACTGACAGGGATCAGTAATGGTGCCACTTCCAGGGTTGGGTGCCACGGAGCCAATGCATTTGCCACTTGTGCTGGTGAGGTGGGCACCCATATTGGCATAAGCCTCAGCCTGTGCCAATGCCGGGAGTCCCTTCTGCCTCTCCCCAGATTGGGCTGCCTATCAACTTCACTTGCTGTCAAAAGCAACCAAGAGAAGATATGCATACCTTCATTTTCATTTAATGAAGGTATGCATATCAGCACTAACATAAACAGACAAAAGAGCTAGGAAGTATAGGAGGCATTGCTACAAAAATGACCCTTCTTTATTTGAAAGGGCTAGTCTAACACTTCTGTGCTTGAGGAGTACAATGGATGTTTGCTCCACCTCTAAAAATTAACCACTTATAAATGAAATACAACAAATTATTCTAAACTATACAAAATGGCACAGGCCTAGAAGAAGAAGGAACTAGCTCTGAGTCATGTCATAAACAGCACCCACTGAAGGCCCATCACACAACACAGTGCTTACACTTTGAGTTGAAATATCAGCTGGGAAAATACCTCTGTGGTTCAAAAAATGTGTTTATTACAATCCCTTGGAGCAATGTAGTCAGCATGCTCTTCAATTAGTTTATTGGTTTACTTTATTTACATCCTGCTTTAGAAAATGCCTTTAGAAAACACAAATCAGAACGTTTAGTACAGTCACATGCTAGCCTATGCAATAGTTTCTAAATAAGCTGGCAACACCTTGCTAACTTTGAAACTCTTCTATATGGAATTCAGTGAAAACTGCTTTCTTCCTTTCTAGCAAAGCTCTAAACAAGCTTTGAAATTTACCTTTCTTTCTTAAAATCAGTTAGTATAGTAATCAGTCAGAATAGTAATGACAAGTAAGTCTATATAGGACAGATTTCTATGAGGTATGCCAGTGTTTTGTGTTTCTATTTAATGATGTTTAGCTTAATCAGATCTACAGATTATTTTTAAATAAAAGTTGAATTTAATATATTGAATGTTTATTGGATGGGAAATGCAAGGTTTTACTTTGCATGTAGAACAAACAAATAAACAAACCTGAATATCTCCCTTTCAGGGCTGTACCTTTCAATGACTAAAAGCTGTATGGCAGCATTCAATTAATGAGAAGCATTATGATCTAGTGGCTAATGTGTTGCTTTAATTCAATCAAAGAAAGTTTACCCTCCATATGTCTCCACACGTGGGTCCCAGCAACTGTCACAGGATGATGCAGCAGTTTTTGCTCTAGAATAGTCATGGCAGCTGCAGACTTCAGCACAACTTCCTAATTTCTGAGTTCTGATTTGGTAAAACCATTGCTATGGAAACTGGGATAGGAGATAACATCTTAAAGTGCTGCAATAGCTGTACTACAGACATATTTATATCAGGAGGTTAGGAAACTCCCTTATGGATATGGCCTCAGAAACAGTGGTCTGTTCCACACAGCTGAAATAAGATGTCTCCAGGACACAAAAAAGGCACAGAAAAACTAAATCAGTCCACAGAAGGCAGGTCAACCCGCCTTCTGAGCGGCTAAGATTCTCTTATGTGTGTTTATATAGCTATGAAGATAGCTTCTCAATTTTTTTTTAAAAAATAGGAAAACTATATGTTGCTGGAATCAGCAGGACCAGCTGAGTGCAACTATGTACTATTTTGGTCTGAAGAGGCACCCAGGATCAGAGCCTGCAAAGCAAATGTCCTGGGGCAACCTTTAGCAAGTGGCAACAGGGAGAACCCTTCAGCTGAACACAAAATGTCAGGTGCAATCTGAGAATGAAACTGACCAGAGAGCAAAACAGTTGAGTGGGGAAAAGTCTCTTTTTCCCTTTGATGCCTTTGTTGTCTGGAAAGCACCCAGAAGCTACCTCTTTTAAAGACATCCTCTGGTTCTGGACATTTTATTTTGGGTGTGCGGAGTGAAAAGATGCAGTCGCCTCGTTTTAAGATGTCCCATGGACATCTTTTTTGTGCTGTGCAGAATGGTCCATTATTTTTTTCTGTAGATAAAATTTTCTGTTTCACAATGCCAACATAATTTCCACATTTCTTCTAAAAGCTCCATTACCTGCATTTGGTCTAAGGGGAGTTGCAAGAGAAATGTGCTCCGTAGAACTCACAGAAATTACATCAGAATAACTTCTGACTTCACAAGACTTATCTGAAGGAGAGAAACACACACATATCTGGGTACCGTGGGAAGTAATAATCTGGCCCTATAACCCTATGCAGATTATTTTATTTGCTGGTGAAAAGCAGGAACTGCTGGAGGATCAAGTTTATATGACTTGACACGCTATGGGAAAGTTGGCAAAAGTCTACTGAGAATATCATGTTGACCACATTTGGTGAAGAAACAGCTGACAAATGTTTTAAAGATAAATAGATAAGAAAAGTCCTACTGGATCAGAGCAAAGGGTCCTGTAGTTCAACATCTGGTTTCCCATAGCACAAATTAGATGCCCTTGAAAGGTCACCTGTGAGGCCAAATGCCTCCAATTATTGTCACCCAATACCTAGTATTTAGGTGTTTATTGTCTCACAAAATGGCTAGTTGCTGGACCTATCATCCACAAATTTGTCTAATCTTTTTTTTAATTGCATAACTCAGCAGCCATCTTGTGGTACTCAATTCCACAAATTATGTAAAGAAGCCCTCTCTTTTGTCTGTTCTGAATCTGCTGCCCATCATTCATTGGACAGTTCTGAATTCTAGGATTCCAAGACAGGAGAAAACAGTTTTCTGTTTTCTATATTCCATGCATAATTTCATAAACCTCTATCATATTTTCTGTTAAGTGTCCTCCTTCTCCATTTAAAATATCCACCATTCTCTGCCCTTCTTTGTCGTCTGGTTCACACTTTGCTTCACCAGCTTGGAAAGCTGCTTTTGCCTGGTGACTCTCTGACATTTGACATGGCTTGCCACATAGATCCCTCCTGATAACTCAGCAAGGGTTCCACAGTAGTAAGTGATACTTCCAAGAAAACCTCCATGGCTGGAACAAAAAGAGCAGACTGTGTCGATAAGGCAATACAGCACCTTAAAGACTCCACACAGTGTGTAACATGACAGATGCATGTTTAAGGTTGCCCTGGTATGAAGAGTCACTGAATCCCTCAAGAAGTTATTTATGCTATTTATAATATACCTTTCTCACTTGGACTCAAGGCAGGTTACACAGAATGAATCAATTGACATATGAGACATTTAATAAACAATCCAATAGGACTAGGGTTGTAGAACCAACCAGAAGTCTAAAATAGAACTGAAGCAAAGCGTAAGTATTAACATAAGCATATAGCCATTGTCATTTCCAAGGGTTCCTCCCTACTTCCACTGACATGTTTAATGAGACATGTTAAATGAGAAGTATGTCTCATGTGCAATGGGACTTATTACAAAGTAGATCTGTAAGTGAGGTCCCGTTCTTCTGCCTCGCTTCCTCTGAGACAGGTGGATGGGTTCCAGAAAGAGGGTCCTTTTGGTGTAGTGCCCAGAGTGTGGCACTTTGCCAGAAAATTCATTGTGCTCCATCCCTACTGATCCTCAGGTGACTACATGATTGTTGAGTCTGGTGTTTGTCCTGAATCATGTCCCAGTGTTTCTTCAGTGTCTAGGATATGTTTCTGTAATCTTCTGTTTGATAAAACTTCTTGCTTCTAAGTTTTTGTGCTTTATTGATTGCTCAACTTTTAACATAGACTTTAAAAACAATCTACATCCTGTTTTTTCCTTAATCAGGGCCCAAAGCGACTTTTCACACTGTACTCATTTCCTCGAAAAACCTCACAAACCCCTGTGAGATGCAATTTGGCTAATAGTGGCGCCTTCTGCACATGCAGAATAATGCACTTTCAATCCACTTTCAATGCACTTTGCAGCTGGATTTTACTTTGCGAAACAGCAAAATCCACTTGTAAACAATTGTGGGCTGAAAGTGCATTATTCTGCATGTGTGGAAGAGGCCAGTGTGTGTCCTAAAGTTACCCAGAGAGCTGTCACATGAGAGCAGGGATTTATACCCTCCTAGTCTGACACTAACAGTCCTGCTATCCTGGCCCTCCAATCTCTTTATTGCTTGTATGCGGAGGTGATAATTCTTATTTTAGTGTTGGGACCATAAGTTGTAGCTGTTTTGAGAGTCTTTGAATGGGAAACAGAATAGAAATATTTTAATAAATACATAAATAAATGAACTAAGGGTGCAAACTGCTAAGCCCCTCTGGACCTGGGGAAACTACCAGGGCAACATGGAGCTGGATTCCCCAGAGCCATTCTGCTAGAGGAAAAGATCTGTGGAATCCAACTCCAAATGGGGCTGGGACTGAAAACACATTTTAAGTTGTATCACACAAACAGATTTGCCCTAAGGGGCTGCAATATTAATTTGTCCGAGCACTGGAGGTTTCCCCTGCAACTGGATGACCCATTTCCTTCCATTCTGATTCTCCCCGCCCCGCCCCAATAGAGATTTGGGTTTAGGATTCTGGTAACAGTATTTCAATGAGTGTTTCCTGGGGTAAACAGAGAGCATCTGCTTGCTAATCTAAGGCTCATCAGTCACACGTGGGGAGCGTTGATCTGTTCACCGCAGGGGTTTGTCACTCACTCACCTGTACCAGAGGCGCTGGAAATCTCTTCTATGGAGTTGTCACTGTCCACCACGAGGACAATCGGTCCTTCCCCAGCCATGAATAGGGAAGAGAAATGTATCAATCTGGGGTGCTGATCCCTCGCTAGCTGCAGCGGGTACCTGCAGGGTGTGGCAGTCGGTGTGTCCCCCCCCCGCCCATGTGTTAGAAGAGGAAGGGCGTGGCTCTTATGCTATGTGGAGGGGGCAACCTCCTTGGGGCAAAGATGGGAGCAGAAGAGTTAAGGGGAAAGAATGTACTCGAATCGAAGGAGATCTACACATTCAACTTTGCAAGGGAGATATTGAGCAGGAAAGACGCTGATATTGTGGCACCAATAACATGGTTATTTGTAACACGATCAACGTACGCATTCTAAACGCGCGCGCGCACACACGCGCACACACAAACACACGCCATGGTATTTCCATCGCCTGGCATCTGGTGCATTTGGGACCCGGCAGGAATTTTAGCAAGCAGGAAAGGAAGTAGTAGAAGCGTGACAGGCTGGAGGTCCAGAGGATCCCCCGCGCGACAAGAGTTCCCTTCCTTTTCCCCTCCTCAAGTTAGAAAGACATAGGACGAAGTTTGTGGATCAAAGCTGCAGTCCCAAA
This sequence comes from Sphaerodactylus townsendi, assembly GCF_021028975.2. Lineage (NCBI taxonomy): Eukaryota > Metazoa > Chordata > Lepidosauria > Squamata > Sphaerodactylidae > Sphaerodactylus > Sphaerodactylus townsendi. The sequence continues at coordinate 71,724,815 of NC_059428.1, forward strand.
CATATTTACTTTCGAGTAAAGGCTCTCAAACTCGGGCTGGCAGTGATCTCAAAGGGCTTTTCGGCCGCTTCATCACTATCTAACTTTAAAGTGTGAAAACCACCAAACCAAGAACATTTCGTTTTTCCCACTCATGCTAACATCATTGTCTTGGTTCACACGTGAATACACGGTAACATTTGAACGATGAAAGCTTAAAAAGCGTTTTAAAAATCTTTATTTTATAGCTTATGGTTTTAGAAACGCTTCAAAACTCTTCCTAGGGGCCCCATGTAAAAGAGTTCTGGAACGTTGCCTTTTCATCACCAAAGTGTAGCACAGACCCTGATTAAAGATACCCAACAGCAGAATCTATTCATTCGCGTGTGTTTTGATGTTCGACTCTTTGGATGAGTGCCTTAAAAAATTAAGCTGCATTTTTTCCTGGGGGAAAGCTTATATGTAAATCTTGAACCAAATAGCCAGTAAAGACCAAATAATAGAATAGAATAGAATAGAATAGAATAGAATAGAATCTTTATTGGCCAAGTGTGATTGGACACACAAGGAATTTGTCTCCGGTGCATATGCTCTCAGTGTACATAAAAGAAAATACATTTGTCAAGAATCATAAGGTACAGCACTTAATGATTGTCATATAGGTCTAGTAAGCAATCAAGACGTTTCCATCTGACTGAAATGCTGAGTTACCAGGAAGGCTGTGTGTGTGTGTGTGTGTGTGTGTGTTGGGGGTGGGAGGAGGTACTCATCCACTTTATTTATTGTCAGGGAAACCTAGAAGTTAAAGACTGACGCTTCCTTGCCCTCTATTGGTCGCAGTGAGGCAGCACATATTCTAATGAAACATTCATAAAATGTTATTTTATGAGGAAATCTAGAGCAGAAGCTCTTCCCACAATGTTTCTCCAAGATTGACATCTAATTTAACAGGAAGGAAGGTTTTTGGATTCTGTATAAGCTGCATTTACAGTTAGTTTCTTAATCAGAAATATAAATCAGCTAGTAATAAAAATAAGAACATTCTTTGAGAAATAAAGTTATGGATGTTGTAGGCATAATCAGCACAGTATGGTAGAAAATATACAGTTCTTAGTTACACAGTTTATAGAGACCAAGCATTGTTTGGGCAAAATAGCATGTATATCTTTTACTTACTGCATAACAGACATTTTCAGTGATTGGCTTCTGCATTGCAGAACAAGAAACTTAAATCGGTCTTCACACTTTGCTACTGGAGCTGTTCCTAAGATATCTGATGTGACTTATTTGTTTAGTCTGAATCTGCATTGATCCCATTAATCCACTAAATATCAGCCATGATTATAAATGCATCACATATAGACACACATCAGTTCATCAGTTCATCAAGGTCAGCATAGTCTACTTGGACTGGCAGCTGCTCTCCAGGGTCTTAGAGGCCTGTCACATCACCTTCCGCAATATCCTTTTAATTGGAGAAGCCGGGGAGTGAACTTATAAGTAACTAGACATTCTCTCTTGGTGTGGTAACATGGCTCATGTGCCTGAACTGGAGAAACCTGGGTGCAAATTTCCAGCCAGTTATAATAAAGTTCACTGGGGGCGATTCCGCACATGAGTAAGATAGGTTCGACCCAGTTCCCTGAGAACCTAGGTTGAAGCTATTGTTGTTCCCCACTGCAACCAGCTTGATCCCAGCTCAGAGGGAGGAATCATCCTGTGCCTCTTCGCCGCTCCGTTCCGATTGGCTACTGTTCTACGGCCATGTTCTGTCTATCCCCACACACATTATAAAAAAAACTGCCACAGGAATGGAGGGATGAAGGTGGCGTTTTTTGATTGGCCAGCTGTGCGCTTGCCCGAAACACTCAGCTGTGATTGGCTGAATGGGGGACTCCTGGCACCAGAGATTCCACACTTTACTGGAATTGAGCTGAGTTCAAGCGTGGTTCCCTGAAAAAGTAGTAGTTCCCATCTGGAGTCGGAAATTTGACCGTTACATGGGGCGAAGCTGGTACAAAACCACGTCGATCCCAGTGGTTGTGCGGAGCACTTAGGTCGAATGCAGCTCGAACTTAGGTTGATAACGCAAGTGTGGAATCAACCTGGGTGACCTTGGGGCTTTCCGCACTACAGAAGGGAGCTAAGGTCGACTCGGTTCCCTTCAGTGGGGGGCGATTCCAGGCTGTCTGCACAGCAACTGAGTTGGCCCCCTGGAACCGAGCTAAGTGGGCGGGATCATCTTGGTGCCTGTTTCGCTCCTCGATCGTGATTGGAGCTTCTGTTACCATGGGAAATGGGAGCGTTCTTTTGTTTTTTACAGTTTTTACAGTTTACAGTTTACAGTTACATGCCCACCACGACTCTCCCATTCTGCGCATGCCACAAAAGCGGCTCCTGATTGGTTGAACAGATGAGGTGTCGTTTCGATGCGTCCGCACTTCGAAGCTTCGAAGCGGTATCAACCTTGTTCTGGCAGAAAAGTGTAGTTCATAACTGCGACAAGGATGTTGCAGTTCTGAAGGGGGGGAACTGAGACAAAACAATGTTGAGCTCGGTTGCAGTGCAGATTCACTGAGGCGAACCTAGGTAGAAACCAGTACAACTCTGTCAGTGCGGAAAGCCCCCTTGAGTCAGCCATTCTGTCTCAGCTGAATCTGCCTCACAGGGGTGTGAGGATAAAAAGCGGAAGAGGGAGAACTCCCCTGCCATGGATCCCAGTTGGCAAGGTGGGACAAAAATATGACAGCTGTCTACATTCTGTTTCCTTCTTCTTAACACAGGGTTTGTATAAATCTCTTCCTGATTTGCTTGGATCCTCTAATTTGTGACACCTCACTTAACTGGGAAAATAAGTGAGGTTAAGACATGTTAAAAATTGAGGGCTAAGAAGTTAAACAAGTATGTGTTTAAGATTCTTTCATTAAAGAATTCCTCTGGCATAGGAAAAATATGCCCACAGTACCCTTCAATTGTCCTTTCTGGCACTGCTTATCAAGTTTTTACCCAATGCATTTCTACTTTCATTCCCACAAGGAGCTCAGGGTCCTATAGATAGGACTTTCCCCACTGGAGAATAACAGTAACTAGACGTAAGATGGGTGGAGAGGAGAAAATTGACCCAGGGCAACCCACTGAGGGGAGGCAAGAGTTCATTTCTCTCTACCTCAGCTTTCCAGCCATTCTACCCTACTACCATTTTCAGTCAGCTGGTTGTTACTCTGGTGATTATAGGCACCTGTGGGAGCAGAAAATAAAGTAATGTCAGTCTGTATAATGCTATAGGAAGGTTTACTCCCCTTGACTGTGGAAATATTCCTTTGTTCACATGTGAACCATGTAGACCACCCAAACAAGACAGGGGAAGCTGAATAAACATTTGCAAAGTTGCTTCCAGTTACTTGAAGACATATTGCCCCTGAAGCAGCCTGACAGTCCAATTAAGAGATTCTATTTCTAGCCATACTGTATTGAATTTTGGGCAATATTCAGGGTTTGAATATTACAAAATGTTTCCCTCAACTGTAATTTCAAGAGATCTCCAGGCCCTACTTTGGCAACAATACCTGTGGATTCACAGCTATACTGGGTGTCTGGGTCTTCTCGCCCATGCCTTTGGCCCTTTCTGGGCCTGGGTGAGGGCCCACATCAAGATTATTGTGCTGGTTAGGAACATGATCTGGATGAAGGAACACATAATTCTTGCTCTGTCTGTATTTGTTACTTGGAAACCATATTCTCAAACCTTTACGGTTCCCTTTGGTATTTTTCTCCTGTTTTGTATTATGTTAAATGCAATTTTTGTTTAATTGGAGTCCAACCAGATTGTCAGTTTCTGAATAAGAGTTCAATTCAATCAGTCAGGGGTTAACCTCAGAAGCTATTTTTAGTGCTGGGATTGGAAGAAGTGATATAGTATAGAACAAAATCTGCCTCAAAGGGGAAAGGATGCCCAGTTCTGGGCAGCCCAGGTAGGCTTTAATCCCGAAACTGTGTTTGTGAGGGCTTAATTCTTGAATCTATGTACTTGGAATCATGCTGTCCCTTCCCCCCATTTATCACATTTGTATTCTGGGGAATTTTCCCCAGTTTATTCTCCTCAACAATGCTGCAGGTAGGTTCTGCCCAAGAAAACAGCTCAGAGCAGCATCTTTCCAGTCCAACATCATATGCATGAACTCTCCCACACCACAATGCACGAACAGTGCATTCCTAAGCAGAGTCACCCAGCTAACCCCAGTCTTCAGTAGACTTAGGTATAATTCTGGCTAGGATTTCATGGTCAGTGTCATTTAGTGCACTGTTGAATGTATTTAAGAATGTAGTGTAATTATAATTAGAAAGGGGAGGTTGGGATACTCAGTTTATTATGGAACTTAGCTATTTGCACAGACTTGGATGTTATGCAATGATATAACATGACATAATATATGAGAATCACTTAACTTCTGCATGCATCCACTAAACTAACAACTGGAATCCTGTTTGGACCTTGGACCTAGGACACACCCAATAAGAGTGTGTAGTTGTTTTTTTTGAGCAGTAGAGACCACAACAAACTGTTTTTGAAAGTTTCAAAAGCAGCTTGCCCTGAGATTTGAAGGGCTGTTGTTCAAAAAAGGCAGGACAACATATGCCCTGAGGATGCAGAATCAGACACTGGCCTTCGGGTGCCAAGCATTCTTCTTTAAACTGATAGTCTTCTGTCCTGTGCCAGATGAGGTCCACTTCACCAGTGGTGGGATTCAAATAATTTAACAACTGGTTGTTTACAAGCACCATTTTAACAACTGGTTCTGCCGAAGTGGTGCGAACCTGCTGAATCCCACCACTGCACCTCACACTCTAGCCTGTAACACAGGACCCAGTTTTATTATTTTCGTGGATATGTTCCTCACCCCACTTTCTTTCTGTTCTTCTCCTTTTTTTGCAGGAATTACTGGTATCTTTCCCTTTGACAGACTGGTTTACAAGGAATTCCTTTTCCCTAGGGAACCCTGGGAATTGTTAATTTCTTTGTATGTTGTGGTAGCGATAAAAAAACATTTCAACATCCTTGCTAAAGTTTAATATTCAGGATTTTTTTTGGGGGGGGGAGTGGGAGAAGAGCCATGACTATTCAATTTGCATAGAACCAAAATAAATGTGTAGGGTTGGATCTCAAGGTGCCTGTCTGTTCATAGAAAGTAATATTGAAAGCTCTACTAGTTGAAAGCGCATGTTTAGAGAATAGTCTGTGAATCTCTTATCTCAAGATACGCTTGAGACCTTCAGTCATCCTCAATAATTACTGACTTGGCCCAGAGTAACGTATCATTCTAGGACAATGTTGTATTTGTGTGCTGCATTTATGCTATTGGATACGTAATAACCGGAAGTGATACGTACTGTATTTTCTCCATTCCAAAGCTGTTTCCATATCAACACAAGATAACTCCTTGGGAACGCATGAGACATTGTGGTGGTAGTAGCTGAAGATGACAGTGCTTGGAGTGATTGACATTTCAGGAGAGTAGGAGTGATTCTCCTAGGATAAGCCATTAAGTCAGGATTCAGCTGCTAAGTGACACTATCTTTGGTGAAGGGGAGAAGGGAAAAGACATGAAACTTTCAAAATCCAGTGCAATGTTCATGCTAACTATGTAGCTGTTCTATAAGCTATTTTGGAGAAAAGAACTAAACTCAGTCGCCACATTTAGTAAGTTCTTTCTGTGCATGGAAATACATGTCTGAGAGGAGATCTCCTATATGGGGTATTCAGAAGCCTGCAATGAAAGGACAGAGCAGTGATGTGCTTATCACATCTAAGGAGCGCAGGGCAGCTTATCTCTCCCTTCCATTTTGTCCACACAGTATCCCTGTGAGGTGTGTAAGCCTGGCACAACTGTCATGACCCAGACAGCTTCATGGCCAAGTGAGGATTGGAGCTGGTGTCCCCAATGTCTTAGCCCAACATTCCAACCACTGCACCAGACTGTTTCTCTTGCAGGTCATGCCTTGGGCAGTGTATCCCTTCTATTTAGTTCAAGTACAATATGTAAGCCTATCAAGTTATATGAATAACCACTTCATAATTTCTCCATGGCAGAGGTTAAACTTTGTCAGTACCTGTCCTTTTTGGACATTGACCTAATGTAAATCCGACATGAAAATTTTTTTTCATGTCCAAATGAAAAAGGTGCCCTCGGTGCTATGCAAAACAATGCCAGAGGGGATCACAGAGTCTTTTGCCATTTTTGATCCTGTCCATTGACCCTTCCCGTTCATAAACCCAACACTTCTTTAGCTCCTTCAGTGGCTAAAAGAGCAAAAAAAAAAGCTGGCTGAATTCAGTCTAATGGTTTGTCCTGCATACTTCAAGCCAGGCAGCTGCTAATACAATACAAGTTATTCACCAGCTCCCCCCCCCCCCAAAAAAAATGGTGAGTCTTGGCATTATGTTTTTTGTTATTTCTAGAAATATACTTTTTTTCCTGATGAGTCTTTGACATAACCACAACATGTAAGATTCAAAGCACTGCTATTTACTGGCTTACTCTTTCCTGAAAGTATCTTCAAATTTCATATTCCATTACCAAGGAAGAATTTTACTACTGTGCTGCTGGGGAAAATTTTTCCACATCTGGGGTCTGGAGAAGAGTTCTGGAGAACTTGAAAGCTTGTGTGTTATTTTGTGAATTGTGCTTGTTTTTACGTAAATTACAAAATATGTCATTAGATGGCGCTCAAGCACAAGTGATCTTGTTCCTGGCTTCCTTCCCCCCCTCCCCCCCAACCACCTTGGTAAGTGTTTGCTTAGGAGGGGTAGAAGCAGTTTATGTTGCTACCGGGCTGCAGTGGTCAAGCAGCAGCAGGGGGTCCAACTTTATTAATACATTATTTAAATATGTATATACTCTATTCTCATGCATTCATTCGTTCTCACTTCCTATTAAAAGCTTTCATCCTACTGTAGTTCAACTTTGCTATGCGGATATTTTCCCTTTGATGAATACCAGCAGTATGACCAGATGTCTGGAGACTTTTACCAGCACTAATCTCCAGCATTAAGCCCAGCCACAAAAGAATCATTTGCTTGCGCAAATTATTACATCTGCATGGCCAAAACATTATCTCATGTGGAACCCAGACATGACAAGACTTAATACTAAACCCTGCTGCAGGCTTCATTAAGTACTCCCCGAGGATGCTGGGCAGAGCTGCTTGTTTCTCTCTCCTGCTGTTCAAAAATGGCAAACCTGAGGCTTATTCACATGAGTGTATCAGTCTAGACAGCCAATGTTTTCTTAACCCATAAAACTAAAAAGTAGACCGGAAACGACGCAAAGCAAACTGGGTGTTCCATAACAGAAGCTGTCCCAAGCCAAGCTTCTAAGAATGAATGAACATCGTACTGATTACTCAACTGTTCTTAGGAATAGCAAATTGATATTGAATGGTGAAGGGCTTTTTCCGTAAGAAGATATTCTCAGCAGGAAGATTTTATTTATGTTATCAAGGATGATCAATAAGTTCCTTCTGCATATCCACCCATACCTACACCTCCTCCCACTGGTTCCAATAGATAATCTATGTACATGGCACCTACATGTTTCTAACAGGAATGTTAGAGTGATCTGTTGATATCTGTTTTCTTCATCTGCACAGTCAAAGATCATCAAAATATTGAGAGTTAGAGAGCTTCAAAGGTAAAAATGAAAGATGATTGGGCTTTTATTATGTGGGAGGAGAGAGAATAGTTGCTTAAAGCTACATGGCAGATTAGAGGCTGCAAAAGGAGACAACGTTAATCACATGTTGGATGCTCCAAAGGCTTGTTTTATACAGGAAGTTCCTCAAGTCATTGGTACAGCGACTTTAACAGGTTACCTGGTTATTGATTCCTGGACATTCAGGAAATGATTCACAAATACAACACAGAGCTTGACAGATCACAGTCAAAATACTACCATCTTCTCTATCAGTGTGAGAAATATGACTGCTTTTCTGCCGACAGCTCCAAACCTTAAGTGCACATGGGAAAAATGAGAGGAATTTTCTGTGTGTCCTCAGTTCTGAGGATATGTTCTGTCCTAGTTAACCACGGAGATAATAATCCAGATAACACGTCTAACTTTTTCTTTATTTTTAATGAATGGGTCTGATTGGCAGTCCTTCTCAGATGGAGCCACCCAACTCTGCTGGCTGGAAAGTGATGATGTGTTCTGCAGAGGCTGTGTGTCATCAAAGGCTGAGAGTCTGCGCTGAGGGCTTCATAGGAAAAAAATCAGCAGTCTGCTTCATCTCTGAAGCTCAGCTCAGGAAATGTTTTCCAGTTTTGTTTCTCCTTGTGACATGATCCCTACATAGTAATTCACCAACATCCTCACTTGAGTTTCAGGAGAAAGTCTTGGCTCTGGCCACCTACTGAAGTTATGGTGAGCTGTGGTTTTTCTGCAAGTCTCCGCTGTTTAAGGTCAACAGTCAACTACTTACTGGACCACTGAGCTTCCTTCATATCACTACAGTTATGTGTTATGACTGGGGTCTCCCCAGTTCTCTGAGCAAGGAGAGGGGCAGTGCTACAGGGCCCTGTTTGACAGGTATGAAAGATAACTGGAGTCTACTGGCATCTTTGTAATGTCTGTTTTATTTACAGAAAGCAATGAAACAAATAAATAGCACAGTTGCCAATCCTGCTGCCATTTGCTGAGGCAACTGTGCAGCTCCCTGCAGATCCACATGCAGTGTTCAGGCCAGGTCAGTTCACAACTCCCTCTGCTTGAGAGAACAATCAGATTCAAACTTGACAGCTACTTCTTTTCTCACCAAATGTTCCTGTCCACCAAGCACATTTATTAGTTCATTTGAAAAACAAACACCTTTTCCCCCTAAATGACCCAAAAGAAACAATTTTCTCTCTCTCGCTAACTTCCACTGAGGAAATATTCCCCAATCATCCCTGACTATTGGAAGCAAGGATGCTCTATCACATGGGACAGATTGCCATACAAAAGGGTCCATAAAGCAAAAAGGTTGAAATGGGGTAGAACACTATATATTTTTGAGTTTTTAAAAGTGTCATATCTCAAGACTCAGATTGGCTAGCAAAATTTTTAGAACAATGCAATTTAAAGCTAAATTTGAAATTATATATATATAAATCTAGGGTGGGATTCTTACTGTTACCATGGAACACCTCTTGAGAGCAGATTGGATTAATGGTGAGGTAATTCTCTAGAGACCATGGGATAGGCTCTTTGTCATCTCTGGCAGTGTTCGTGCATTACTTACTCAGGCCCCATAGGCAATTTTCAGATATATTAAAAACAAATAAAATTTACAGCTGGAAGCACTGTATACTGTATTCAGCTATGATCATATTCAAATGCAGCATGTTTTAAAGATGTTTACACAAAAGTGGCCAATAGTAGATTCTGAGAAGTGATAACCATCTTTTCTTTCCCTCCTTCCAGATAACATGCTATGGGAGATTTCATGTATTACCCTCATGGTGTAATATGTGAATATCAAATTATTGTATTTATTTGGAAAATGTATGTACTTTCTCTCCAGTGAGCTGCTTATGACAGCTCAGGAACTAAACTAAATACAATAAAATCATCAAAACAATGACATAACAATTACCAATAATAGAAGACTGTAAAAACTGTGCAAAACAACATTCAGAAGCCTAAAATGGTATTCATAGAATGGTCCTCAGCCTAGAAGCAGACCATAAAAGCAACTAAACAAAGATAAAACCCCTAAGTTAAAAGCCTGATTAAATATATATATGGCCGTTTCCGCACGGCCCATTAACGACGGCCTGGGGGCGGTAAAAACACTGCCCCCAGGCCGCCGTTTGCACAGGCGCCGCTGCTGCAATGCAGCAGCGGCGACCTGACTGCGCTTCCCTCCCACCAGGGCGGTGTCAGGCCGCCCTAAACAACAACCCTTTAAAGGGTTGTTGTTGGGGAGGAAGCGTCTTCCCGGCGGCGCGGTGCGAACCGCTGTCCGTCCCCACCCACTCCGCGGTGTCACCATTAGGTAGCCTCACTGTCCTCCGACCTCCAGGGGTCGGAGGGCAGCGTGGGCGGGGCTGCGACGCCCAGCAGGCGACGACGAGGACACCGTGAGTGGGGCGGGGACAGGGGAAGAGGCAGCTCCGTGCGGAGCCGCCTGCCGTCTGCCGGCCTCCGCTTCGCCCGTTCATGCGAACAGGCTTGTGCCCCCACGCCGCCAGAACTCTTGGCGGCGTGGGGGCGCATCCTGGCCGTGCGGAAACGGCCAAAGTTTTTTGGCCTGGCACCTAAAGGACTGTACTACAGGCTGCAGGTGAATCTCAGATGCTAAGCAGCATAACTGCCAAGTGACAGTCTAAGTATCTTGTCCATCAGACCTCATTGACTGAAAGTCATCCATACAGCTAGGTTCAGACTGCATTCTAACAGAGTCCTGAGATTGAGCTGAATCAGCATCTAAGAATCAAACTAGATGTTACAGTTTTAAAAGAATCATGCAGGTTCCCCAGACCTGACCCACTCATTCCACAGCTACACAGCAGCTGTGGGAAGTATCTCTTTAAAAGAGCAGCTCCTGCTTTTCCTCTTGTACTATTTTTCTTGAGTGAACTGTAAATAGTGAAGGGAAGTAGTTAATTCCTCCTTTCTGCAGCTGTACTTTTAAAATGTAGTGTTAGTTTGGCCCTCAATCACAGTGACTGCAAGCAAGTCGATCCATGCAATGAACTGCATGTTTTCTGGGCCCTGGATAAAAACCCTCCCTCACATCCTGGAAAATCTCTGAGCCAGTGTGGTGTAGTGATTAAGACTGGTGGACTCTAATCTGAAGGACTGGATTTGATATCCTGCTCCTCCACATGAAGCCTGCTGGGTGATCTTGAGCTAGTCACAGTTCTCTCAGAACTCTCTCAGCCTCCCTTACCTCACAAAGTGTTTGTTGTGCTTTGAGACTCCTTACAGGAGAGAAAAGTGGGGTAAAATCCAAATACTTCTCGTTTCTGTCAGACCACATTGCAGAGATGCACTGGAGATGTGAGCTTGTTTTGTTGCCATTACTTCCACAGAGCAGGCATAATGCATCTTCTCACCTGTGTTTGGTTGCATTCACTGTACATTGTTCCTTCACTTGCCCTCCATCTGTCTGCCAAAGTGCTCATTGTACCCTGCTGCTTGGTAAACCACAGGGGATTTTCATGTTCCATAGAAGGGGAGGAGAACAACCCAATCTCTTGCTTGGGCCATCTCTGCATTTCAAAAGTCAACCAACTTTCTCTTTGGGGAAGTTATGTGAGTTTCCCTTTCAATGTAGCCTTGGAAATGAGAAACAGATGTGAGGGAGTCTCTTCTCAGCAGTGGTGTAGAAGGTTAAGAGCTTGTGTATCTAATCTGGAGGAACCGGGTTTGATTCCCAGCTCTGCCACCTGAGCTGTGGAGGCTTATCTGGGGAATTCAGATTAGCTTGTACACTCCCACACACACCAGTTGAGTGACCTTGGGTTAGTCACAGCTTCTCTGAGCTCTCTCAGCCCCACCTACCTCACAGGGTGTTTGTTGTGAGGGGGGAAGGGCAAGGGGATTGTAAGCCCCTTTGAGTCTCCTGCAGGAGAGAAAGGGGGGATATAAATCCAAACAACTCCAACTCCTCCTCCTCCTCCTCCTCCTTCTTCGTTGGCTTTCTCTGCTGTTCTATAATATCTGAACTGCTCTTTTGATTCTGGCTTAGACTCTTGAGACCCACAGATGGCAGTTGGTCGCAGAGTGTGTCATTCTGCCTGCCTTTGCTACTCAGAATTGCAAAATAGTAGAGCACCGTCAAGGGGCTGGAGCTGACACTTTCCTTTTTAAAATCAGTCCAGCATAGGGAATTTTAAAATGATGTGTTAATATTGTTATAATTTTACCACTTGAATAATATGAGTAGAATCTCATAAAACCTCTGTTACTTCTCCAGAGTAAACTTGAATGGCTTTGCCAACAGAACCATAACCTGAATTGTGTAATTCTTCCTCAGCAAACTTTCACAGCAGATAGCCCCCAGGTTGTCCATATGTAGTAAGTGGCATGAATTTTAGGAAGCAGTGCCCACTGGAGACATCCATCTTTAAAAGCAAGATGTACCTCTATAATGTTAATTGTACCAGTAATGGGTTTCTAGTGTGTCTTGCTTCTGTAGGCAATCAGAGAATGAGTGTTGCAGATGTAATTCTGAGAAGTGCAACATGAAAACTTTAACTGGCACAATCATTCACTTTGCGCTCTTCATTGCATGCCTTCAATTTTGTCACAGAGTCTTCCTTGGGTACAATTGGCCCTGCGTAAGGAATGCCTGTGTCTGGCACTGGGCTCCTTTGCCATCAGTCAGACTGACGTAATCAATTTTGAAGCAAAAGAAGAGTTGTCAAACCAAGTGTGAGAAAGGGAATTTCAAGTGGTGCTTGAAGAGACTATTAAATCCATACAGATTTATAACATCATAGTTATTGACTTTTTGAGATTAAATTGCTGTCGCTCACAAGACACAATGGCTGTTCCACCCTAGCAGTTTGAAAAGCTACCCTGGGTTAACTAAACTTTCTTATTTCGTTTCCCTCATTTCTAATGGATAAACCCCAATCATCTCGTGAATATGGATTTATATGATTAGTTATCATAATCTGTGATGTATAAATATAGAATTATATTTCCTACCTGCACTGATCTTTATGTAATAGTGGCACAGAGTCAGCCATTCGAAACTACAAACTTAAATTTGTCAACTTTTAAATTTGGCTTGGGAAGACAGTGCAAGGGGGAAGAGAGGCTTCAGCTTTCCCTCCAAAATCATTTCCTTGAGCTGCAGTGGCTGCTGGGGACCTCCATGTGTGCTGCTGTAAGTAGATGCAGAGACTCACAGTGGGTCAAATAGCCTTCCCCCTGCTTTGACTCAGGAAAATAGCATGCAAACATTGCACTTCTGAGCTGAATTGGGCCCCAAAGCCATTGGGAACTTTAGTTCTCCAATATTATGTATGATTGCTGGTCAGGTCAGCTCACATCACAAATATCATCTGGTTTGACCTAGGAATGTTGTAATAGCAGCAATCAACTTTATGCCCATCAGCTACAGCTGCCATCCAGACTGAACAGGAGAAAAGGGATTCATAGAAACTTCAGTTATCTGCCTCTCTGTGAACAATGAAGTATCCAAGAATACCCCCATGTTGCACACTTGCTTTTCCAGGGGGAGAATAACCCTGTTCAGAAAAAGGTTTTTTATCTATTCCTGTACCAGACTTGTTCCTTTTGATCAAGAATACTTCTCTCTTGTCTGGATTACAATTTACTTTCTGTTACTCATTGGGTGATTATGCACAAAGTCTTTGTTGTGTAGTGGAGACCAGTGTTCGCTACAACAAGATTTCTTGGAAGTATTTTCTGGAGTCCCACTTTCACTTTCCACTCTCTTTGTAGCAAGTGAAACCACTTATAGCACAATTTAAATCTTGCTACACTGCCAGAGTGGGACAGATTTGCCAGTGGGCATAGGTTTGTCCCAGACCTCTTCCCTCTGCCCTTGGCCAGTCTTCCCACTCCCTCACAGTGCTTTGCACACCTTCCTTCGCACACCTTCATGCAGGGGCGTAACAAGGCAAACTGTAGCCCTGGGCAAAACCTGAGTTGGATGCCCCCCCCCCCCATGGTCGGTCACATCACCATGACCAATTTTTTTTTTGCACCAGGACATTGGTGCATGCAGGGGGTGCATTTTTAGACATATCAGCACTAAAATTTCAGTGTATCATCAGGAGACTGTCCTTATGCTACCCCCCAAGTTTGGTGAGGTTTGGTTCAAGGAGTCCAAAGTTATGGACTCCCAAAAGGGGTGCCCCATCCCCCATTGTTTCCAATGGGAGCTAATCCCCAAATTGCGTGCCCTATGCAGCCCTTTGTCTGGAGTTAGGTCAAAACTCCTTGGAATCAGCCGCTTGGCTGAGGGCTTTTAGATTCTGGCTGCAAATTCATTTTCTCTCGTACTGTAATTCCTTGGTCCACCGTCTGCTCTCTGACACCCATTCCAACCCCTGGTTTTCTATGATTGAAGAAAAAAATGGCCTCTATTGGACTGTCAGTGGATTCACTTTGCCCTTTGTCCTATTCAGAAGCTTATAGAAAATGAAAAGGTCAACTATTGGATAGAGAGTTCTCTACCCCAATCACTGCAGCCATGAAAACATGCTCCCCCCCCCTGTATTTTTCTCTTCCATTTGAATGGGGCCACTTGGCACACTACATGTATTGCTTAATAAACCCTGCTCAAAGGAGAACCATAATGCTCACCAGGTTTAATGTTATGCCTTCTGCCTTGTTACATGGCAGATTTAATAAGCAAGAAAAGGCTAAAAGATTGTGCCCATGTAATAATGGCTCAGTTGAATCTCTGGTCCACCAATTACTACACTGTCTCAGATTCAAGGAAATCAGATCCAAGTATGTGAATCTTACTCCTTTACAGTTACCAGATCTCCCCATTTTAATTAGATTATACTACTTGTTGGACAATCCTGATCCTTCTCTCTGTATGATAGTGGCAGACTTTCTCCTGGAAATTACTAAACGCCAGTAGATTTCCTTCGACCTAACATTTATTTCCTGTATTGTATATGCTTTTTAATCTGTTTTTATTATTGTTGTACTGTTGTCTATGCCAATAAAGGCATGCAATGGAAGCTAATAGGAGATGGGGCTACAGTTTTGAGGGTCCATAACTTTGGCCCCCTGAACCAAACTGCACCAAACCTGGGGGGTATTATCAGGGCAGTCTCCTGATGAGTCCCTGAAAGTTTTGAGACTGTGCCTTCAGAAATGTGCCCCCCCAGCCTGCAACCCCCATTGACAGCAATACAGAAAACTCAATGCAGAACAAAGATTCTTGGGCACATTTCTGGGATGTTCCTGAAGGGAGCGCATTTTTGGATGTATCAGCACCAAAATGTCAGGTATCATCTGGAAACTGTCCTAATGGGACCCCCCCAGGTTTGGTGCAGTTTGGTTCAGGGGTCCAAAGTTATGGACCCTCAAAGGGGGTACCCCATCCCACATTCTTTGCTAAGGAGATGGGGGCTACCCTTTTGAGGGTCCATAACTTTGGACCCCCTGAACCAAACTGCACCAAACCTTGTGGGTGCCATCATGACAGTCTCCAGATGATACCCTGAAATTTTGGTGCTGATACATTCAAGAATGCCCTCCCTGCAAGAACATCCCAAAATTTGCCCAAGAATCTGTTCTGCATTGAGTTTTCTGCATTGCTGTCAATGGGGGTTGCAGGCTGGAGGGGGCACATTTCTGAAGGCACAGTCTCAAAACTTTCAGGGTCTCATCAGGAGACTGCCCTAGTGATACCCCCCAGGTTTGGTGCAGTTTGATTCAGGGGGGCCAAAGTTATGGACCCTCAAAACTGTAGCCCCCATCTCCTATTAGCAAAGGGGCACCCCTTTTGGGAGTCCATAACTTTGGACTCCCTGAACCAAACCTCACCAAACTTGGAGGGTAGCATAAGGACAGTCTCCTGATGATACGCTGAAATTCTGGTGCCGCTAACCTAAAAACTGCGCCCCCTGCAGGCCAAAAATGGAAAACCCCTAAAATACCCAAAAATGAACCCAGCATTTTGATGCCCCCCACAAGGTGATGCCCTGGGCAGCTGCCTACCTTGCCCACTTATGCCAGTGCCTTCATGCTGTTGGCTCCTTCCTGCTTCCCTAAGTGTACTGATCAAGAGGTTGATAGATTGATCTCCCATATGTATAGTGGTGATGGTGGTGGGGGGAGAACTCCGGCAGCTCTGTCTAACGTCTGGTTCAGTCTCTCCTCTACCAACACAACATCAGTTGCCAGGTACCCCCTCACCCCCCTCTCCATGCTGCTGACTCTTTCCTGCTTCTCTACCGCGCTTATTGAGAGATCAAGAGATAAATCTTTTGATACAAAGTAACAACAAAGGAATAGTATCAGGAGGCATCTTTTTAGTTCCACCCCACTTCCCCCACTCTGCTTCTGCCTTCCCTAATGGCTGAGAGGGCTTTTAAAACTGTATTTTGGGCAAGACATCGTTTCAAAACAAGTCTCTCTCCTGTTCTCTTGCAACAGTGGCAGAGAGTGTGCGTGTGTGGAGGGAAAGGGAGTGGGGGAGAGAATATCAGCTCTGTGCCATTAAGACTGTTGATGGGTGGAGTGAAAAGAACTGGGAAAAGCAGAGACCCAGTAGAGTTTAGCAGACAAACTGTGCTGCATGCTGCGGGCTAATTCCTTGGGTGTAAACAAAAAAATGTGAGAAGAGCCCACTACAAGCCCACTGCACAGAGTTCAGGCTCGATGTAAGTGTTCCATGCATAATGGGCCATTCAGTACTTTAATGTCTCCAAGTACTGGGCTTCTCCTCATAAGTCTTTTACCATGATGTTTTGTCCAATCCGTTTCCTAGCTAGCTTCCCTTAAGTGTGAAACACAATGATTCATTGTTTATTTCTCTGCCCCGCCAACCCCCCGGCCCTTATCCATGCCCTCATATAGTTACTCAACCTCCCTTAGTTACCCATATTATCCTTCCCCTCCTCTTCCATTTTCATGGATCAGACCAATTTTGTCAATGCCACATAGAGCTTTTGAAGTTAATGTTCAGAGATACAAAGAGCCTGGGTGGATTGAATCAGCTTTGTCAGTTTCAAATAGAACAATTAGTTCCTCCTCACAGCAGCCCATCTTCCCTTTCAGTTATTTTCTCTTTCCTTGGTCAGTCATTTTCCCCCTCTCATCCCCCCCTTCCTCCATTTCCACCTTCATTGTTTTTCAGTTTCTGAAGTGAGACTATTGATGAAATGTTGGTGTGAATGAATGAATGAGTGCTAAATTAATGTTGCCTTTTTTCTCAAGGACTGGGTCACTGGGTTTTGGGAGTCACACAGACATATGTAATGGTGGATCAGGGGTGGAGCAAGGGGGAACTGTGCTCGGGGCATGTGTGCGCCCCGCGCCCCTGCTGTGACACCACCTGCCCCCGGGCGCCCCCGGAACACCCCAGAACACCTCCACCATGCCCCCTCCATGGCCCGGCCACGCCCCTGCTGTGGCACCCCCTTCCCTATTGGCGCCACTGTGGTGGATCATGCCTTGGTTAGTGGTGCAAAATGGTGGATCATGCCATCTTGAGTGCAAACTTTTCTAAATTCAAAGAGGCTGAAGGGAATGCACTGAACATACAACAGAGAGATTTTCCAACATCCTATAAAAGTGGTGTTTGGCTAGAAGTGAAAAAAGATGAAAAAAGATGAAAGTTAATGGACTATGGCACCCAACCCTATTCTTGCAAGGTAATCCAGAAGGATATCATGGTTGTTTGTCCAGGACTTCTTTGGCCATCACATTGTTTCTAGAATCTACGCTAGGATCTGGTTAAAGTTTTCACTCTGCTATGAAAACTAGGTAGATATCCTTAGGCCAGTGACTCTCACCCAGTCAAACCTTCCTCTCAGGGAGATTTTTGAAAGAATAAAAAGACCAAGGGCAGAATGATGTTGCAAGTTGCTTTTGGCCTCCACTGCTTTTGGAGAAAACAAGCTTGCTAACTTCCATGTGGGGCCTGAAGATTTCTGGCTAGTATACTCGATATCTGGATGACAGAGATCAGTTCCCCTGAAGAAAACAGATGGTTTGGAAGGTGGAGTCTATGACATTATACTGACTGAGTGTCATGCCCCTGGACTGTTCAATAATGAGACTTCATGTTCAGATGGTTTATTTTATTGGAAAACTGCATCAGGAAAAGACATTTAGACTTCTGTTGCCAGAACTAAAGATTAGGTGCTAAAGCAACATACATTATATTCCGTCTCCATGCCCTCCTCTCCATGCTCTGCATGTCACACACCACCCCCTTGGCACTGGTTCTCAAGGGGCGAACGGTACCCCTCCTATCTCATGGGAAGGAGATATCCCAGCCTTCACTATATCAAAGCAACCCATACTCCCCAGCCCTTTTAAATGCAAAAGCCAGCAGGTGTGTAATGAGAAGATTAAGCCTTACCTGGAAAGCAAAACTAAAAGACAAAGAACAGATAACAGTCCCAGGTAGGGAGGAAGCAGTCATTTGCGAGAGGATCCCACTACCCCACCAGGAGGCGTGGCAGGACTGGGCCAGAACTGGGCAGATTGTGACACTGAGGTCCCTCCCCTCCCCTCCCCTCCCCTCCCCAAACCACACCACACTAGGCTCCACCCCAAAGTCTCTGTAAGTTTGTAAGAAAAGCATTTTTAAAAATGGAAATTCACTAATCCAATAACACTTTTCTGTTCTGGTTTAATGCATTTATTTATCACTTGCAAACATTAAGAAAAGAAACAGAAAGGAAAAAAACTATTTTTCAAGGGAAATATATATCCTGACTAGTATAGATTTTAGACTGGTCTACAGATATGGAAAATGTGAAAAATACCCTTCCCCAGCTAAACTAATATAATTATCATCAGTTATATAAACAGCCTAAACACTCTATTCACAAAAAAACTTGGGAACCAATTTTGTCCTTCACAGAGAAGGAAGGAATGTTGTACACTATGTCTTTTCAGCATTTTCTTCTCATTTTTAATTCCAGCTCTTTGTTTTGCCTGTTGTACCGGAAAACAGAACCTAGTATAATGGAAAGAAAACATCTTTTGGCAACAGATAATTGTTTAGAAATGAAATAGCACCATCCCAGTGAGTGTTTTTGTGAGATAAAGTATTTCATTGGTGTGAAGTGTAATATTTCTGAAAGGCTTTAAAAAAAATGCTTGCGTTTCTCTTTGTAAAAATAGCATGCTTTATTGGATGGCGTTCCAAACAAGGTATGCAGCTACTGTTGAAATAATGTTTAGAGTGACTGCCGTATACCAACATGAAATTAATTTCTGAATTAGGAAAAGTAACATGAAACCACCCTCATAACACCACAAAAAGTACCCTGTAGTTAATTGTGTTTCCCCTTTGTCTGGCATTTTAAGTTCGATAGTTTGTGGGGAATTTAATGTTCATAGTGTTGTTATAATGTGTGTTTTTACTATAATCTGCTTTAAGTGTTAACAGAAAAACTAAAATGGGATGCTTCCTAAAAAGAAACTTTTTGAAATTAAAAAAATGAACTTTTTTAAAAAAAGAAACTTTTTTAAAAAAGAAACTTTTTGAAATTAAAAAAGTCTTCCAAAATAATGTAATATGTTAAAACAGTTAGCATCATTGGCTGTGATCTGGAAAATCAGGAAACAACAAGCAAAACACCCATAAACCTCTTCTTATCTTTTTAACTTAGAAGTCTGGTTGTTGGAGCTCTTGGGAGCTGAGTTAAGGGTGTGTGTGTGTGAAAGACCTGCTGAGGGTGTCAATCAGAAGATCAAGGTTAACATGAACTTTCTGTATGTGTTTTCCCCACCAGTGTTATTTTTCTCTAGATTTTACAGTTTATCTTTAAACTTTTAAAAAATGGATTAAGTATCACTGTTGGTCACGAAGGTAAAAGATAAATTTGGGGCCACAGGGGGGCAGCAAAGACTTACTTCCATCTCAAAAAGGAAATGCGGTTTTCACTTGGAAATAATAAATATGCATATGTACGACTTGATTTCTTTTTCCTTGTCTAGAGGAATTTTTAAATATTAGAGGGATATGATTATTGTCAGGAAATCTGACCATCTTATGAATGCAAGGAAAGATTCCACTTTTAGTCTTTAATTGACTCCTGTTCCCAAGTCAGCAAGATGTGTATATGAGTGCATATATATATGCATATGGAAGAGAGGCAGGAAGAGTTCAAACTGCAGTTTGATCTAGCCCTGAACTCATATCATCACCCAACATGGAAGAAAGACATACCCACTCCAATGAGCACACAATGAGCAATTTGGGCTTTTAAAGGCCTTGCGGCCACCATCATTGTCAGCTGAAGGTGGTTCAAGGCTGGGAAAGAGAGGATGTGGCGAAAAGCCATTTGATTGATCACCCTGCTATGGGGTTGGAAGGACCAAGTAGGCATGTGCAGCTCACAGATCAGTGAGGAGGGTAGTATCCGCTGTCTCCACAGGCTACTGGAAAGAAGTGAAGGAGAGCAAGTGAACTAAGGAAATAAGAACGCTAATCTCCATATCTGAGGAGTATTCTACATCTATGGGCATATCAAACTAGGGGTAAGGAGATGGAATTGAGACAGGGCCTTAGCCTAGCTCATTAGACTACTATGAGTGATAGTCACCATATGTAAAATAATTCAATAAAAATATAAACACACATAACACCACACTGAGGGAGAAAGGCCAATAAAAATGAGTGTGATATCTCAAAATAAAATCAACTTTGCTCACTGGCAAAAGACGACAATAGAAAGAGGCCAATTATTCACTGGTACATTTCCTTCAGGGCAGCGATTTCATTGCAGATGTGCTCACACTTACTGCATCTAGTATCCTGGAAGCCCCGTGGTTCCCAACGCCGGGTAAACTCTGATGTTTTCCTTCACTTTGCGGGTTTCATTCCTTCAGGTCTACCCTTCCACTCTTTGCAGGTATTTTGAAATTTTATTTTATTCATATATTCAATTTTTAAACCGCCCTCCCCCAGAGGGCTCAGGTGGATTGGCCACAGGCATTTTCCCAAAAAGCAAAAAGTAATGATAATGAGCCTCCACAATAATGATATTCCTCATATTGCTTTAAAATTCAAAGGCCTCAAAAACTCATAAAAGAAAAACAAAATAAAAAGGGACCTCCCTGCAATGGTGGGGCAATAATGAACATGCTGCTGTAAATTGGTCATACTCACTGCCAGGGGAGAAAACGTGCTTGTGGGAGTTTGCACTCTGTTGAGCACTCAGAGAATCTGCCAATAATCTGCTGGGCAACCTGTACAGAATGGCAGGCTGTTAGATTCTTACTGACAGTGGATGGCACCGAACTTAAAGTGAACAGGTAGAAGGGAGGGAAATAAAGCTTCCCCTGCCCGTTGTGTTTGCACGGGAGCACCTCCAACACGGGACTGTGCAAAAAGATAGCTGATTAAGCAATTTCCAAAAATCCTGGGTTGAGGGGAATAAAACGGGCCAAACTTGTTTTGGGAATAGGACTTGTGTGAAGTCCCCTACCCACCCACCTAACCAAACGGTTTATATATAATGTCCTAATCACATTAGACCTGTGCGGAATCCACCTTTCTCTTTTCCCTTGACATATTAGGTAAACAGCTGGTCTGAACTTAAGGAAACAAAACACATTATTTTCTGTTTTAGATGCTAAACTGCCAACTTATTAAGTGTCATGACCTCCTGGAAGGAGCAAAATCAACAGAGAACTTTATTATAACCACAAAAGTACAGAACTCAATTGGCTGCAAGCAAGCACATAATTGAACTGGCAGTGCAAAGAGAAACTGCTCTTGCTAAGAGGCTGAATTCCATCACTTCCTAGTAGGGCAAGCCAGGAGGGCTAATATCAAATATCAAAGTTTGAATTGACAGAATAATAATATCCCCAATGCAGTGCTGTAATAATTTCATTGTGATGTAGTTGCTCCCAAATTGTCTGCTGGGTGGTAGTTTCTTATTTCTTGTTCTACCTTCATTGTTTGTTCCATTTCTTCTTCAGCAATTAACATTTTAAAAGCACTGTTGGTTGAAATCTGTTTCTAGGCTACAACAGATGGTGCTTGTTTCCCATTCAGTTCATCTTAACTCTGTCTCGTTTCTCTTGTTGAAAAGTCTATTTTCTACTGAAATTGATGATTCTCAGTTCCAATGGGTTCAAATAGCCACTGGCTCGTTTGCCTGCTCATTAGTGATTACTGGTTTAAAAGGGCAATACCCTTTAATAACAATGTGCTTTCTTCACACTGTTTTTTTGTACTCTGATTCCTGGAAAGTGGCCTGGATAAACATATCTTCCTCTGATGCTGGCACAAGTCTTGTTAAAAGGAATTCATGAATGGGCTCTCCATTGCAGCCTGTACTTTCTCTGGCTGTAATCAGAATAATCCTGTGGTTAGCCTTTCCATCTGTGAGGCTCCTCCAGGTATTTCATTTTGTGTTTGTCAGCAAAACTGAAAGGCACTTTGAAAGGACTATAGCTAAATTATAGTTGATTTGAAAGTAAAGACGCTGTGAAACTGGGCATCTGGGTCTTCTGTCTGTGTGCAGTAATGATACAACCCTATTTTCCCTGCTGGAGTTCTATATGAAAAAAGTGAAAAAAGCATGCTCTGCTAACAAACAAAAACTTCTCATACCATCACAGACAATTATGAGTCAATGAGAGTTCCACGCTGTGGCCCAACATTCTCAGGCTGGCCCTGCTGAGCTCCGGACTGTACCTAGAAGTCTGGCTTTTCTGTCCCTCAGATGTGAAGCACTGGGGGAACAGCAGAGTTCAGCAGAGCTGAAATGTCTCCACCCACTTTGCTGCCTTGTTTGCCACATGCAGATATGGGTATTTATCTTTTGGAGTAAGGATTGTAAAAACAGGGTAAAACCTTGCCCCAATTATCAGCGGTGACAATTAACTCTGTAGATTCTACGTGGCCATTTCCCCCCCTTTATTTGTTTTTAACCTTACAGTGCCAGAGTGAAGACAATTGCTCGCACTTGACGTAACTTCACCTTGAAGCTAAAACTGAGTGAGTGCAATTCCTCCACCCCATTTAGTGACATGTTTGGGTTGAACCAATTAGCAATTTTTGGTGCAGAGGAATAGAACTTCCTGCCCTTTGAGGATATTATTTGTTATATATCTATATGAATCACCCCTCTAGGGCTGCTTTCTTGTGATCAGAAGGCACAGCAGGATCAGACAATGCAGGTAGTTCCTCTGAGAACAGGTAACTCTTAAGCAGAGATTTCAGCTTTTGACCATAAGACTGAAGTATGACCCCAATTTTAATTTTTAAAAATGCACCTCAACTTTTAGAAGCAGCTGGCAAAATTAGATTTATTTATTTATAGCCTAGCTTTGTCAGAAGGACACAAGGCAGATTTCACATAGTGAGACAGTACAGTCACGAAATGGGACATTCAGTAACCACCAGTGCACTAGAATTTTATCCATCTGGAACCACCAGGAAAAACTGAAGCATGGCATAAGTATTAACATGAAACATTAAGTGGTACAGAGATTACATAATAGGAATGTATTTATACATAGCAGTTTAGACAAGTCTCTAATGAGTTATCTAAACAAGTTTGTGAACCAATTTATACAGTGTATTCTGCAACCTCTGCTGAAAAGCTCTCTTGAATAATTCAGTTTTATTTAGTTTGTGGAAAGTCAGGAAAGATTGCCCTCCCACAAGGTGGGGAGCCCCAACGGAGAAAGCGCACGCACAGACAATTGTGGATTGTGCCCATTTGTGAGCTGGCATCTGCAGAACCCTCTGCTAACCTGAGCGAAGCTGCTGCGGTGGAGCATGGGGAGGGGGGGAGAGAGAGATCCTGCAAATAAAGAGGCCAACGTGCTTGCTGTTCACACATCTGTGGATATTTTGCTGTTTAGAATATTTTTTTCCTCATATATCTTACCCACTATAGCCTCTGATTCTCAGTCTTAAACTATTATAAGATACAACCATTTTAGGAGTCAGCTGGGGAAACAGGGCAGCCCTATTCGTGGAAGGATTTAAAAGACTGCTGCTTTTAATGCAGTGAGTTCCAGTGAGAACAAGAAGGAGAAAAGGGCTGATTGCATCATACCATGTGAAGAGAATGTGAAAAAAAATTACTTTGTCTTATTGTTTTATATGTTGTTTGTTATTTGCCCAGAGTCTGCATTCAGTTTCCAGATATGAGGGTAACTAATAAGAAACCCTGGGGAAATGAGGAAAATTTATTAATCCTTATGTATATTCTCTGGTGGTGTCTTGCGGAACGTTCAGTTTCAGTTATACAGCATATGAATCATGGGAAGAGGGTTCTTGGACAAATATGTGCCTGGTAGCAACATCATCAGATCAGAAGTATATGCCAATGGAGTCCCCAAATAGGACTTTGCTGATTAAGCAGACAATAGCATTTCCACTTTCTGTCAATCATTGTAGTGTCTGAGGCTTTCAGACAGCTTTCTGACATGATATGAGCGTGCCTTGTTTGCATGAGAAGGTGCATACCCATTAAGCAATCAGAGGCAATTTTTTGTTTTTGTCCCCTGGCATACAGGGCCATTCAGGACGACTGTGTGAGAAAGAGATGCAGGTCTAGGCTTTCTCCTACTCTTGGCAATATTAGCAGCCCTTGTAGTGGTGACAGAGGCAAGCAATTTCCTTGCACCAGTTGATTGGCAGGAAAAATGTAGAGAGTCTAAGGTAGGGATCAAGGCTGGAAGACTTTACCCTCCCACCAGGAAAAGCACAATGAACTGCAGGAGAAGCAAAAACAAAACAAACAGCTATCCAGTAATAAGGAAGGATCTCTGTATATGAAGGAAAGCTGCTGATTTAGGATCTGAGATTTACCTCCATGTCTCCCACCAATTAAAATCATTCCGGCATGTGCAAACTCCTATTTGCTCGCCGTTAGTGGACGAAGTGCCATGATGTCAACATGCTTGCAAAAAGTGGAAGAGCGTTATTGCCCATTTTTAAATAAAATCAGAGTACACCTGCAGCTCTCTGCAACTTATTCTGTTTGAAGAAATATTCTCCTTGACAGGTTCCAACACTAAAAGTCAAGACTGTTTTTTAAAGGTTGAAATGACCTGAGCACAGAATGGGATAGAGTGTATATGTGCGTTTAGCTCTGTTGCTGTTGTGTTTTGTTTTGTTTTGAAGCAGACCCTCCCTCCCACCTCTGCTTGAGAGAAGTATGAGCAACCAGAAAAACTAATGGGCCGATTTGTGCCATTCTGGGCAAAAAAGAATGTTAGTTGCCTTTAAGAAAAGATACATTCTTGACTATCTATCTGAAATGTAGTAGGGAGCAATACAGTTTCTGAGGCTCAACTTCAACTGACCTTTAGTAGGCATATCAGTAAAAATAAAACAAAATACAGGACAGATCGGGTGTTAAAACAGGACATAAAACTGGACAAAGCACATAATGTTGGTACAGAAGAGGTGATCAAGCTTCCATTATGTCTTTGACTTGAGTACTTCTAATAAAAATTCAGTGTTTTTTCCAGTTATCCTGCCGTCGCTATTATTCAGCAGGTGAATAGTCTTTGTATGCTCCAAACAACTTTTTTTATTCCCTAGAGCTGGGACAAGTAGGGAAAGTCTAGGTAACACATACCTTGGGCAAAAAAAATATAATATGCTTGAGGGTCTCAACAGTATCCTGACAATCTGTACATGTTCTATCTTGAAGTGAAATATTCAACTGTTGGCCCTTAAGAACGGCAGAGGGAAATGTGTTACATCTATCTCCAGTGATGATCCATCTCTGCCTGGACTCTGATAGTTGGGATAGATATCTAGCTGTGAGGCTAATTTCAGGATAGATTCCAAAGTGCAAGGAACAGCAAGATGTCCTGGCTGCACTCAACAGCAACTGGTATTCCTGGTCCAGTAGCCTTCTTTTTAGGGATAGCCAAATTTCATTTGCAGATTGCATAAAAAAGGTTTCTAAGGAGAGACCTAAAGAGGTTATTTTGACCTCTATACATTTCCACCATTTGGAGGATTGCAGTTCAGAGAGGCTTTGGGTGAGGCTTTTGGCCTCAGTATTAAAGCAAAGATGAGACCAGTCATCCATGCTCTGGTTTTTAACAAGTGCTGTCCTGATTCGAGACACAGGACATCATATGGACACAGTGGGGTACCCCAAAAATCTTGTAGAGAAATTTGGATTGGACTCTCTCTACAGATTTATTCCAAACTCCAATCCAAAGGGGAACTCAGTAAAGGAGTTGATGTGTCACCTTTGCATTGAAGACTTTTAAGGCCACAGGTATGAATTCATGTCCTTTAGAGAAAAAGCACCGCACAACTGCATCAACAGAATTCTGACATCCCCTGACTGCTGCCTCTCTATGATTTGCCCAATCTGCTCTAAAGTGGAAGTGAATCCCCAGGTATTTAACTATCTTAACTTGTTCTAGACCAATGCCGTTAAGAAGCCAAGTGCTGGGATTAGGCCTATTTGAAATAACCATTACTGTTGATTTGGCTGTATTTACTTCAAGCAGGTTGAATACTGCTTGAAGCAGTATTCAAGCAGTATTCATTAAACCTAGTTAAAAGTTATGCATTATATTCTACTTCCCCTGTGGGTGCTCACTTCGAGCACGGGTGGTGCAGACTGCTTTGGTTGCTGGCGTGGCAGGTTGCTGATTTGGCACAGATACTCCATGTAAATTTCAGGTTCAGGTTTTTTTAACCTGGAAATTTTTTGGTAAAGCTGAATAAAACTGACATCAATTGGCTTTATTTGGCTATTACTGAAAATATTTGGCTTAAAAAATCTGGACCTGAAATTTTTCACACACATCCTGCCCCCAGCCCCATCATGCCATTTCCCAAGATCTTGGGGGATTGGGAAACAGCGGGTGGGCAAGTGGGGAGGGCTGGGGGAGAGCTGGCCCTGCCAACACTTTCCAACATGGAGATCTCTCCCTCCCTCTCCCCTTCCATTGGCTCCCAAGCCCAAGTGGGCTTGGAAATTGGCACTAGAGGAGAGGGAAATCTTAAAAGCCGGAACAGCCAAATGTTAGTTGGCTTTTTTAGCCCCAGATTCATTTGGATTTGGAATACACCTGGGTTTTTTTTTAATCAGTAAAAGAAAGACTGGGAAAAACTGATATGGCTTTTGAGGGTTTTCTGTGATTTTTGTTTACCAAATCACCAAGCCTAGAGCTTTTATGTTAACTAGATTTAATGTTCTACTGATATGGCTTTTAGGGGGATGGGGGGGGGGGGTTTCTGCGATTTTTGTTTACCAAATCACCAAGCCTAGAGTTTTTATGTTAGCTAGATGTTCTACTGATATGGCTTTTGGGGGGATTTTTTTTTGGGGGGGGGGGAGTCTGCGATTTTTGTTTACTGAATCCTGAAGCCTAGAGCTATTAGCTAGATTTAATGCTCTACTTTCAGTCATATTGTATGGGAGAGTTTAAAAAAATCTTATTGAGCTAGATTTTGCCCCAGCAGGCAATACACATCCTTTTTTATTGTTCTTTCTATGTTAAAATCCAGGCTTAATTTCCAAAAAGAAAGGGAAATCTGATAAAGCTGGAACATTATTTTTTGACAAATCAGAATCCATCTACTTATAGAATTGGTTGCAAATTTCCTGCATGCTGTGCAGCAGTGGCGTAGGAGGTTAAGAGCTCGTGTATCCAATCTGGAGGAACCGGGTTTGATTCCCAGCTCTGCCGCCTGAACTGTGGAGGCTTATCTGGGGAATTCAGATTAGCCTGTACACTCCCACACACGCCAGCTGGGTGACCTTGGGCTAGTCACAGCTCTTTGGAGCTCTCTCAGCCCCACCTACCTCACAGGGTGTTTGTTGTGAGGGGGGAAGGGCAAGGAGATTGTAAGCCCCTTTGAGTCTCCTGCAGGAGAGAAAGGGGGGATATAAATCCAAACTCTTCTTCTTCTTCTTCTGTGAGGCTTCATCAACGTAGTTCATTGACAGCCCAATCCAAAGTGGACTGCGGTTGATAATAACACCACTCTGGTGCCACCCTGTCCCCTCCAAAGGGCTTTCCCTTGGCACAAGAATCTCAAACAGTTTAAAAAGAGAGAATCCTGCAGAGAATCCCCCATAGGAGATAGCAAAGATACGCCATGGAAAACAGGACATTTCTCCCAGCCAGCTCTCGCCAGTGCACAGAGGCTGGGTGGGCAGTGGAAGCTAAGGTCAACTCCACCCCCTAGCCCACCCTTGGAATGCCCCAGAGGTGGGATCTAGCAGGTTCTCACAGGTTCCCGAGAGTAGGTTACGAATTATTTGTGTGTGCCGAGAGGGGGTTACTAATTGGTGATTTTGCCACATGATTTTTGCCTTAGTTACGCCCCTCCTCCGCTCCTCAGCAGTAGCACGCAGAACTTGAAGCAGTCTAGCAGGAGGTGCACCAGCGTGCGTGGCAGCCTGCGCCTGTATGCATTCATTTCCTGCCCAAGGACCGGCGCAGCAGCTGCGTCCTTGCCACAGCCCCGTCCAGGAATGCCCCACCCCTGAAATGCCCGGCCACGCCCCCATCGTGCCCCGCCCAGCCCCATTGGCGCTACGCCACTGTTTGAATCCCACCACCATGGGGACCTGTACCTAAAATTTTTGGATCCCACCACTGGAATGCCCCCACTATGCTGATGCAATTGAGAGTGGCACAGGAGTGCCTACGTGAGGCCAGGTGCTATGGCTGACCATTGCAGTGCACCCCAGCAGCTGGGCACTGGTGGATTTGTCCTTCTGCCAGGGTAAGTGCCCCAGGAAGGGTATTTCTACTGGTTTAGGCCTTTACTGTCTCCAGAGTGGGATTTGCCCACCCTGGATTGAGCTGCTCATCTTGAGGTTTTACCATTTTAAATATCTTTTGTTTATGTATTATATATATATATATATATTCCTTTTATTTTTTATTATACGCCAATAAAAGCTTTGTTGTTGATATAATGTTCCTGTTGAGCTCCTTCCTCTCTCCAATATTTTCCCTCCTCAGGTGTCAACTCCAACTCACCAGAACTTTGCCAAGCCTGTATGATCCTGTTGTATGATCCTAAGGAAACAGTCCATTGGTTAAATCCTTCAGCAGGATGTCTTAATAGACACTGTGCTTTGTGAATGCACATAACAGAATTTCCTGTTCCAGTGAGTCTCGTTGAAATATGGGAAGAAAGGAGCAAGCTACTGTCCCCAAGTGTGGATTCACTTGGCTGGTCTGCAGCAGTGTGGATTCTAAATAAACTTTAGGTGGAGGCAGAAAACTACTAGAGGGATATCTATATCCTTATTGGCTATGCACAGTGAATTCACAGAAAGCCAGGGAGCTGTAACTATCTGAATACATGTAAAAATGTTAATGAACAAAATGGGCCAAACCCAAATACTATTTCTGTGCACATCTGCAGCATTCAGAGATAACAGATCTTTAGAAGAAAATGTAACCAGGAATGCAGCCTGTTACCTAGCTTAACAGAATAAGAACTTATTTTTAAAATAGCGATGGGGAATTACTCAGCTTGACAGTGCGAGAGGCAGGCTAGGTGAGATCTTTTAGACAACTATACCAGAATTTGCTTTAGAAACGTTCTACAGAGAAGGCAAACGAGACCTGTAGTTAAATTGTAGTTAAAATTGTAGTTAAAATACTTTTATATACATTTTGGGTTGCAAGCAGTCATACAGTGAGACATTAAGGCTCATACACACAGTTCCTAAGTATATAAACAGGGAGGAAAAGATAGGTTTTGGATGATAGAGTACGAGGGGAAGCAGTTATATGTTACCTAAAATCTGCAGAGAAGTTCCAGAAGGCGAGGATCTCTATGCCAGCATAGGGACCCAAGCGGAGGACGATATATCGCGTCTCAAACCAACGTGACCAAGAGAGGTTCAGCCCAGTATTGAGCACTGAGGCTCTGGTGTGCAGTATTTTTATACCCTTTTGTGCAGGTAGGGCGGGAAATTCAAACTTAGGTTTCGTTTCTCTGCAAATGCTTGGGGTTTCCTTGCTGAACTTGCGGGGTTGAGCTAATTAGCAGCTCTATCGTCTCTACTTCCCGGGACAATGAGATCAATTGGTCCTAGATTATGTCAGTGAAACCTTGAATGGTTTATGCAGAGATACTTCCTAAAGGCTCTGCCTAGAGTATTCAAATTTGGCTGAGGCTTGAGTGAATCAGGAAGGAATTGATTGTTAGGGAGATCATATCTAGAGGTAGAGGAAATGCAGGGAAGGGGCAATTGTTGAGGAAATTGTTTCTCAAAGGTAGATTAAATATAACGTCCGGTATCAGGGAGTTTTCCAGGATTCATTGCATCAGAACAGCTTAGCAGGGTGTGGTAATCAAGATATGTCCATGGTCTATGAGGCTTCCAGCTCCTATTGTCTGGAGTAACTCATTCACTGATTTAATCTTGCAAACAGACCTTTTGCCTGTGGCCTGTTTTTAGATGGACACTCTGCTACCTACGCATACAAACATAGAAACTGGCATTTTATAGCACACAGTGTAAGAAATAATATGAAAATCCAATATTTCGTAAGGCTGGGGATGAAGGGCAGGGTTACAAACCTTATATACAAACCAGAATGTCCAGAAAATATTAGTTTTAATCTGAATATATATTGGTGACTTTTTCCTAGGTATTCATATCACCCAAACTTTTCAATGCTGAAAAAATATCCTAAAGGCTAATTCTGAAAGTTCAGCAGTATCTCATAAAAACAAAATACAAGTTTATTCTAGCATATGGTATGCTTCAAAGTATTTTTAATATAGAGGTGGTATTTTTTCCAAACAAAATGAAACAGGTAATATCATACAATTCATATTATTACTAGAATGCCACTTCTCTGTAAAATTATATGAGGGAAGTTTTTGGTTCACAAATGCTTGCACTCTTCCTGTTTTCTGTTTTGCTTGTAAACACTTCAGTCACAAGCCCCAGTCCTTGGGGAAATGATGGGAATCCCCCATTAGTCATGCCTCTTGAACACTCTTCAGCATTTGGGTGTATCTCTGCATTTGGACTGTGTAGGAGGATTTCTCAGCCCATTCAGATAAATTTATTCCACATGAACCCATGCTTGGAAGGGTGGAATAAAATAGTTCACATCATTATCCCTAGAAGTTAATTATCTGAGACAGTGGGAAAGTGACAGTCTCCAGAGTCTTAGAAATTTATAGACAGAGCTGTCATTTGCAAGGTGAACTAGGTCACCCATATTAGACAAGTGCATGGGACCAGCTTTCTAGCTGCTCATAATGTACAACCACTGGTTTTTCTTAGTTCCTTCTTAGATGGTAGTGGAAATGAACACAATGATATAATGTGTACTCAGTGCCCTGGACTATATGCTATAACAAACTAGGATGACACATCTAATGGGAGTTTGTATCTGGCATATGCACAAGGGCCCAATTCTGGTAATGGCCAGGGCATGCATGGAGCATCCTCAGCATGACAGAAGAATTTCTGTGTGTGATTTGTCCATGCTTATAGTTTGTTCGGGGTTCTGTGATTTTAAAACAAAAACCCCCTGCACAACCTGTTTCACCAATAGGATGAAAGAAAAGATTGTATATGCCTTCAGAAATGTTGCCTCATACTTCCTGTAACATTGCTCTAAAACAATTGTTTGTCTCCAGAGATCCAGGATGGAAGAGGGAGTTATCTACAGTGCAATGCTATGCAGAGATTTGCTAGTGCATGCCCATTGATTTCAATGAACTCAGAGTGGAGTAACTCTGCCTAGGATTGTGCTGGTATGGACATAAGTAAACAGGGACAGAAAACAAGTTAAAGGACTTCTATCATTAAAGATAAAATTATAAAGCATGTAGAAAAGCAAGACCTGCTGAGAAAGAGTCAGCATAGCTTTTGCAGAGGCAAATCCTGTCTTACAAACTTACTAGAGTTCTTTGAGGGTGTAAACAGGCATGTGGACAGGGGTGAACTGGTGGACATTGTCTACTTGGATTTCCAAAAGGCTTTTGACAAAGTTCCTCACCAGAGACTGTTGAGAAAACTCAGCAATGAAGGAATAAGAGGGGAAGTCCTCCTATGGATTAAAAACTGGTTGAGGAACAGGAAACAAAGAGTGGGTATAAATGGGAAGTTCTCACAATGGAGAGATGTCGGGAGTGGTGTCCCCCAAGGATCCGTTTTGGGACCAGTGCTCTTTAACCTATTCATAAATGACCTGGAAGTAGGGGTGGGTAGCGTGGTGGCCAAGTTTGCAGATGATACCAAATTATGTAGGGTGGTGAGAACCACAAAGGATTGCGAAGAGCTCCAAGCGGATCTTGATAAATTAGGTGAGTGGGCTCAGAAATGGCAAATGCAGTTCAATGTAGCTAAATGTAAAGTGATGCACATAGGGGCAAAAAATCCAAACTTCACATACACGCTACAGGGGTCAGTGCTATCAGTCACAGACCAGGAAAGAGGGATTTGGGCGTCTTAGTTGATAGTTCCATGGGAATGTCAACTCAATGCATGGCAGCTGTAAAAAAGTGAAACTCTATGCTGGGGATAATTAGGAAAGGGTGAGGAATAAAACTGCAAAGATTGTCATGCCCTTATATATAAAGCAGTGGATGCGACCGCACTTGGAGTTCTGTGTCCAGTTCTGGTCGCCACATCTCAAAAAAGGATATCGAAGAGATAGAAAAAGTGCAGAGGAAGGGCAACAAGGATGACTGAGGGACAGGAACACCCAACTTCCCTATGAGGAGAGGTTACTGGCGTTTGGGACTCTTTAGTTTGGAGAGGAGGCTGACTGAGGGGGGGATATGATTGAAGTCTACAAAATTATACATGGGGTAGAAAATGTTGACAGAGAGAAATTTTTTCTCTCTTTCTCACAATACTAGAACCAGGGGGCATTCATTGAAAATGCTGGGGGGAAGAAGTGGGACTAATAAAAGGAAACACTTCTTCATAGCGTGTGATTGGTGATTGGAATATGTTGCCACAGGAGGTGGTGATGGCCACTAACCTGGATAGCTTTAAAAGGGGCTTGGACAGATTTATGGAGGAGAAGTCGATTTATGGCTACCAATCTTGATCCTCCTTGATCTGAGATTGCAAATGCCTTAACAGACCAGGTGTCCGGGAGCAACAGCATGAGAAGGCCATTCGCGTTCACCTCCTGCGTGTGAAAGGCTCCAAAAAAAGGCACCTGGTGGGCCACTGCGAGTAGCAGAATGCTGGACTAGATGGACTTTGGTCTGATCCAGCTGGCTTGTTCTTATGTTCTTATGTTCTTATGACTTGTAGAGGTTCTTCTTGGCATGGGGAGGTGAACAAACAAAGTGATGGCTAAAAAACAAGGATAATGTGGACACCGGGGCAACATTTTCTTTAAAAGTGCATGGCAGCCTGTTAGTATTCAGCCCCAGGAAATAAACAAATAAAGGAATGTTTCACATGTGTTCCCTTTTCCTAGAGAGTACAGGAAACAATGTTATGACACTTTGCTGCTATAATAACTGCAAAGACATGATCACCTTGTCTTCCTCCTATGTACTAGTGTGATTATTTTCAGAGGAACATACCATTAACATGCTGGTATCATGTGCCACAAGACTTTGGCAGGTGTCCAAACAGAGCAAACACTGGGCTAGACTTGTCATACTCCTGGCAGCTGTTTTTCAGTCCATGTTGATTATACCTGTTACTGGTTATTTTTGACACAGTACCTTTCCCAGTACCTTTCCCTGACACAGTACCTTTCCCAGTAAGATGCTAAGAAAGTTTTTTTTTGTGAAGGGCTATCAAATATCTAACTAGTCAACACAGGCAAAAATATGAATGCTTACTAATGAATAATGAGACTTTGTTTTCAATTTGTTTAAAATAACATAGTGGTAGTTACTGATGTGAAAGAGGTTACTAGTTCATTGATGACTTGGCCTTCAGACCGTGGGAAAAGGGAACAATATTGTTTAGCCTGGAGGATGTAGTCATGCACAACCATTGGTATGTTGGTGAAGGAAGCTGAAGTGTTTGAAGGAATAATGAAGGTGTGAATCCCCATTCCTCCAAGATTTCTCATAGACAGGAATTGAAATCTACACTTAAGACACTGAAGTGGTTGTTAGTATAAGTTGGACTTAGAAAAGCTAATTTTAACAAACAGCATAAGTTATGCTGGATAAAATCCCAACTTCAAAAATACACAAGGAAAAGGGAGTCAAGTGAGGTGGAAGTTTCTTGAAAGCATGAGGGAAGGGAGTTCAATCCACGATAGAGATAGGGATAGGGATGGAAGGAAACATGAGCACCTTGTTTCTTTAAATGAAATTAAGTCCTCAGGGCCAGATGAAATGCATCCAAGAGTACTAAAGGAACTCGTAGATGTAATCTTGGATCCTTTGTCCCTTATTTTTGAGAATTTTTGGAGACCAGGAGAGGAAGATTGGAGGAAGGCAAATGTTGTCCCATCTTCAAGAAAGCATAAAATGAGGATCCGGGTAACTATTGACCCATCAACTTGATGTCTATATCTGGAAATGTTTCAGATCAATTCATCAAATAGTTCTTGAGTATTTAAAAAGAATGGCTGACATTACTAAGAACCAGCACAGGTTCCTTAATAACAAGTCATGTCAGACTAAACTTATCTCCTTTTTTGAGAGTTACTCCCTTATTGGATCAAAGGAATGCCATGGACATAGTCTATCTCAATTTCAGTAAAGCTTTTGACAAGGTTCCATGTGATAATCTTGTAGACATTAGTAAAATGTGGTTTGGATCCTATTATTGTTAGGTGGATCTAGACAGATCATACCCAAAGAGAGCTTGCTAATGGGTCCTCATCCTTTAGGAGAGGAGTGACAAGTGGAGTGCCTCAAGCATCTGTCCTGGGTCCTGTATTTTTTAAACATTTTTATAAATGACTTGGATGAAGGAATGGACAGGATGCTCATTAAATGTGCAGATGATACTAAATTGGGAAGGGTAACAAATACAGTAGAAGACAGAATCAAAATTCATCTGACAGCAAGTATGATTCTATGCATTTAGACAGATTGTGAGAGGGAAGAAAGGATGATCCAGTCCTTGGCTCTTGTGGCCCTTTTTTATATTCCCAGGGCAATGCCAACCACCATTTTGGGATCAGGAAGGAATTTTCCTACAGGCCAGATTCATCCAGCAATCCTAGAATTTTTTGTTTTCCTCTAGGTATAGAGCAGGGGCCACTGAGGTAGTGGGGTGGGGAAACTGAGAATTTTTTGTATTGTTCAAGGGGTTGGAGTAGATCCTTAGGGTTCCTTCCAGTTCTATGTTTGTATGTGATTTCTCTTATATGATTTTAGATTATTAGTTATGCTTTCTAAAATCTACTTTGTGATATACACTGGTCTACAACCATAATAAAGTTTGATTGAATCCCTTATAAGGCAATTACAGTCTTGTTATATTATAATTTCGTTAATTCAGTTTTTGGTTTCTCAATCAGATCTTTCTCCTGAGAATCTTTTTTTTCCTGATTATGTTCATATTTACAATGTCAAATTTAATTAATAACACTGAAGGTGCCAAATGCCTTTCTGTGACACTGGAATATTGAAAGTAGAGATAGAAAATACCTCCCCCACTCCCCCAACTCGTTTACCCAAAGCTGGGAACACTCCAGAGGCTGAGTGGTGATGCAAGCACGTAGGTAAGGGGGGGGGGGTTCCTCGGGTTCAACCCCACCATTCATGTCCAAAGCTCCGCCCACCCGTTTGTGGGTTTTTAAAACATTTTTACTGTTTTTCGGTTTTTGGCCTGCAGGGGGCGCATTGTTTAGGCTAGCAGCACCAAACGTTCAGGGATTGTTTGGGGGACTCTCCTGATGATACCACCCAGTTTTGTGAAGTTTGGTCCAGGGGGTCCAAAGCTATGGACTCCAAAAGGGGTGTCCCCATTCTCCATTGTTTCCAATGGGAGGAAATAGGAGATTGGGCTACACCTTTGAGGGTCCATAACTTTGAACCCCCTGAACCAAACTTCACCAAACCTGGGTGGTATCATTAGGAGAGTCTCCTAAAGATACCCTAAAAGTTTGGTGCTGCTAGCTTAACAATTGCACCCCTGACAGCAGGCACCCCCCAAATTTCCCCAGATTCTCCTTTTAAATCCACCCCTTTCGGTTTAGAAGAAGAGTTTAGAAGAAGAGTTGGTATTTATATCCCCCCTTTCTTTCCTGTAGGAGACTCAAAGGAGCTTGCAATCTCCTTGCCCTTGCTCCCTCACAACAAAGACCCTGTGGGGCTGAGAGAGCTCCGAAAAGCTGTGACTAGCCCAAGGTCACCCAGCTGGCCTGTGAATTCCCCAGATAAGCCTCCACAGCTCAAGCGGCAGAGCAGGGAATCAAACCTGGTTCCTCCAGATTAGAATGCACCTGCTCTTAACCACTATGCCACATTGAAAGTGATGCTGTTTCAGGGTGGGGGATAATCCACCCCAAAACAGCATCACTTTCAATGTTGTTTAACTGGGGACCCCAGATTCTCCCTTTAAGGTGGATTTAAAAGGAAAATTTGGGCTCTCTAGTTTAAACACCATTGAAAGTGATGCTGTTTGGGGATGGATTCCAGCATCACAGCGGCTGCCGGGGGGGGGGCTCAGATTTTGCACTGGGCTCCATTTTCCCTCTATGCCTCTGCCCAGAGGGGAGGGCAGAAGGAACTGCCAGCTGACGGGGGAGTCTGGAGGGCAGGGCAGGGGAGTCTGCCATCCCCAGCCTTGGAGAGCTGCTTTTATGAGTGCTAGGCCAGGGGCGGGGCTTGGGGAAGCGTGGCCATGCTCTAGGGGCAGGTGGGGGTGTGACCCCACCCCCGAACCCCCCCTAAAATCTATACCTACGTCCCTGGGTGATGGCCACTGTTCATCCAGAGGATGGGGCCCCTCAAGAGCTCCGTAGCACCTGTAGCACTCGGCCCAACTGGAAATAGGAACAAGTGGGAGAGAGTTGAGATACTGAGGTCAAGGAGAGCAGGGTGCAGCACCAGAGGCAACATGGCAGAGAGGAAAAGTTGGGGAAGGATATAGGGAAGAAAGGGAATGGCTGGAAGTTAGAAAAGGGAAAGAAGAAGGATGGCATGAAGGAGAAAGAGAAGGGTTTAATGGGAGAAAAGAGGGAAGGGAACTGATGTAAAGGAGGAGACCCAACAGACATCACCTCCTCACAAACAAATGTACCTGGAACCACCATGGACACCACTGACAGCTCCATCTCTTTCAGGGGAGCTGGAGCAAGGTGAGAATGGACCATTGAGACTGATCACATGGTCTAGTGTGACAGAAAGAATAAGACTTAGCTGCCACTAGGTGAGGTTTTATGCATGTTCAATAACTATCACAACTGTTTTTAAGAAACGTGAAAGTTTTCTGATAGAGACTTTGATTTCTGTAATAAATACCCAAGTTTCTTTTATGCCCCTTTCCCCTTTGGTCAAACATTGTCAAAATTTAAATTCCTTTCTGGATAAATACAAGCCAGGAACTTCAGTTTTGATGCTCCAATCCTGTATAATGAGATAACACACTGTCTGTGATCCTCCTGATAGGTGCAGAAACCATTTTGTGAATAGGGTGATATAGATATTTTCCAGTTTGGGTATATGCAAATGTCTACTCATAAAAATCTCCATTCTTGCATATAAAATCTAAAAACAGGTGTTTTGCGCTGTTTACATAGAATGGTGACTGTCCAGATTGAGAGGATACATGATCTCCCCAAAGTGTGGGTAGTTCACCCTAATCATAGCAACTGAACATGGCTACAAATGTGATATGATAAATGCCCCTGGTTGCCCTGAACCCCTTCCTAAGATCTGCTGTGACATGATCTGGAGGAGAATTGCCTCATCATTGGTGCTTGCTTGCTCCTGAAGTAGCATTATGACTGAGAAATTCCAATAAGGGGCCTATGAAGGACACCTGGTTACATACTAGTACTGCCAAGTGGAGTATTGTTCCTGTACTAATGATGGCACTGGCTGAAGCTGAGAGTGTTCCTGAAGATGCTAAAATGGTTACTAATGCTGCTGTGATAGTAGTTGTGGCACAAACTTCGTTCATCTATTCCAACTAGGCTATCCCAATTTCTGGCACTCCCATTTTACTTCTCAGGAGGTAGACGAAGTGCTCCAAATGTAGTATGTCAGTATGGTGCTAGCACCTTTAACCCTCTAATTGTCTTCTGAAGCATCTCCTATCTAATAAGGTGGAGGCAAATTAGGACTGCTCTTTACTTTGTGGAAGAGGTTTTATGGAAGAAGATAGTAAAACACGTTGGTGGACACCATGGGAACAGAAATACATGGAACCACTGACAAAAATACAACAAAGTATTGCAACAGAACTTTATTTTTCTGCCATGCTTACAATGTTATTATGTCGCACTTGTTAATGTTAGGAATCACTGTCATAGGCCCCTTCCGCACATGCAGAATAATGCATTTTCAATCCACTTTCAATATACTTTGCAGCTGTGTAGAATAGCAAAATCCACTTGCAAATAGTTGTGAAAGTGGATTGAAAGTGCATTATTCTGCATGTGCAGAAGGGGCCTAAGACACTAGCCAATCAGTGTTATCCACAATCAGTTTTTGCTTCAAACCTCCACACACATACACCCCCGCCCCCCAAGAAAATTCTGTAGAAAAAATGTATGGACTGCATGCAGTAAGAGTACTTATAAATCAACTGCATTGCTTTAAAAATGTTATATCTGTCAACTTCCAACCTTGTGATTATCAGTATGGATTAGGTGTATTTAACTGCATATTTTAAAAGGATGGATAGCTGGGCCTGTACTAGAAAATTTGGCTATATATTTTAAAGGGTTGAGAGTCTGACTGATGCTAGGAAATGTAGTTTTTATTAACAAATAGTCAAAAGGAATGAACATAGCTCTATATTCCCATGCTAAATTTTAAAAACCCTCTACAGTCTTGTTTGTTTCACATTCTTCTATCAACATGTCGACTTGCTGCAGTTTTTCTCCCATCCATTTTATGCAAGTGATGTGCTTATACAAGGTGACAATTTCTTGGATGGAAAAAGAATGAGTGTAGGAGGTTTTGCTAGTTAATTTCTAGGAGTTCAAAATTCTTTCAGCAAAGTTGTGATTTTTCTTTGCAAACTCGAAAAAACATTGCTGAATATCAAATGGGTGCATTAGCTTATGGAGAGCCAGGCTTACAGTTTCCTTTCTATGATCCACAAAGGAATAAAAATACACCAGAAATTCAGACCAGAAGCCCAAGAACCCAGCCAGGACTGACTGGCTGTTCTAACTGCAGACAGCTCTCGCATTATGTAGCAACATATCTAATTCTCAACATGGCTCATCTGTGGATACTTAGATCTGCAGATTGGAGTAATGGACAGACAAGGCAGATTTTTCTATAAATCTGAGAAAAGTCCCAGCTTTGCAGGAAAATGTGAAAGATAGAAACAAACATATTAGTGAATTAACTCTCCCTACCCCCAATAGCAGAAGCAGCCCCTGTAGCTTTAAGAAATTCCCTTTGACTTCACTGGTCATTGCAAGGCAACCACTGAAGGCGAGTGAGGGCGTTAAGTGTGACGAGGAAGTAGTAAAAGAGGAGAAGCTATGGGGCTTCAGAAAAGTGAAAAATCAGATCTGTCCTGCAAGTTCTTGCAGGTCCTTCACTTGTTACATTATCTCAGTGCCAGAATCAAAAGAAAAACATTATAGTGTTGCCTGCAATGTAAACTGAACATTCATCTATGGCTGGAAGTATTTTCCTTATATATCTAAAGGGGTTTTTTGTTCTGTAAAAACATCTATGTGATACCTCTTAAAGCAAAAGGTAGAGAGCAACATTTCACTGGAACCATCCCACATTCTCCAACTGTAAAAGGATTCAACAAAGGCCATGGTATATTTGCAGTGTTGGCTCCTTTCATTTCTTCAAAGGATATGTAGTCCTAAATTCTCCAATAGATGCTAGGTATGGCTATGTTTCAAAAGACCTAGGAAAACTGCTAGCCCTAGACTTTGTGGCTTGTACCTTAAATAATCTCTCACAAGCAAAGATTATTTAAGCTGAAATGGCAGAGGTGCAGATTAGCTTGTCTGTGCTGGGTGCAAAAACAGATCTTGTGCATTTAATAATATCTACATGGCAGAGAAAATTTGCAGATGCTGCTTTTTGTTATTGCAGCAGAAGACAGAGTTCTACCTGTTGATAGGGTTGCCAATTCTGGGTTGGGAGATTCCCTGAGGGAACTTGGCAGGAATGTGAGGTCATGGAACCCTCCTTTTCCTCTTTTGACACTGTTGAGAGTTTCTATGTTTCTACTTTAAATGGTGACCCCTCAGTTTTAGCCCCCAAATCTAGCTGCCAGTTTAATGGCATTGCCTCACTTCTGGAAAATACTCCCAATGTTCTAGGAATTGGTGGAAACTTTATGCTAAAGTTCCCACTGATTTCTCCAGTGGCAGGACATCAATGCCAGGTTATCCATGAAAGTGACTTAATGCTGTCCTACTGACAAGTACCCCATAGTCCTGACACACAGTCTCCCAATGAGTAGCAGCTGCTGAGTAGGAGCTCCACTACTGCTACACATTCCCCTGATATAAGTGTACACCACTGTTTATTTTTTAAATACTGGAGAGAATGTCTATATAGAGGTTCATCTGCTACAGAACCTTACAGAGCTCAAACTTATGTCAATGCATAAAAGCTTTATTTCCACTGAAGCCAGCAGCAAAAGTCTAGGTGAATTTAATGAGGCTGGAGTTTATGCAACTGTTATTTTCAATCACAGTAATGGATTACAGCTCAGTTAAGCTAATGTAACTGGATTTTAGCAGTTCCTGATCCACAGGGGCAGTGTGGAATTGGAATGTTGATTAAATTGTGATGATGTATGATACAAGCCCAGTGATGTGGAAGAGGGCAATAAAGATTTCTGTGGTGGCTACAGTTGCAACCTTTGGACTGCAGCATAGTTTGTGGATTTCCTTAGTGGGTATCTTGGTTTTTTGTTAATTTTACTGCCCCTGAAAGACTGGAAACCAAGGCCAGGACCGCAAAAATCATTGAACTAGTTGAGGGCCTTTACATTGGGTTTTCTCAAACATCAGCTCTATGGCAAGGATTTTCTTCTGTCTGGAATGAACTGTTAGCCATTTCTGTTTATATGCCCAACTGGGATTCAATCTTCCAACCACATAAAGAAGTGAAGAGACTTCTGGCTATGGCACCTATGGATATACAAATTGAATTGTTTTATCCTCCATTTAGTAACAACAAATTCAGTCCCAGTTTTAAGATTTGCAATGCCTCCTCTTAGTGGGAAAAAAGGGAAAGGAATGCCAGCTTTATTCTCACTGCTTACTGATGAAGTACAGGAAAGACTGATTTGGTTGCTAATTATTTGGCTGCTACTTCTCGGCTGCATTATATGTTTCAGCTTTTTTACTATCATGCCCCTCCTTGTCAACTCTTTTTTTATTTTGTGCTGGGTTCCCAAAGCAGGGTAGAATTGGATTGTTCTTTGACTTACTGAAGAATTACAGCACAGTTTGTGTCTAGGAGACTTTAACTGGAACACAGTTAAGATGTTGGGAGATACATAATTGTATCTTCCCAGCATCTGGTAAAAATGATTACATCTGTCTGGGTCCAACAGTTTTGCAATCCATAACTGAGTCTGCTGCACAGTAGTGATGGTCCTTACAGACAAAAGACAGACAACAGAGGGACATATATTTTTTACCTTTAAAAGACTAATAGAAGAATGGGGCCACCAGTTTTGATTAATGAAGCTATGCAGGGATAAAAGATGTAAACCCCTTTTGCCTTCCTTGTGTGGCCCTAACAGTGGCCCTTTCTGCATGGGTAAACAAGCGGGGGTGCACCAACATAGTTGCAGTCAGTGCACCTCCTGGGGCCGTTCGCATGCCATTCTGCGAACAGCCCGGGTGCCCCAGTGGCCCACAGGGTCACTGGGTGCCCGCCACTTTTTTCCTGCTCTTACCTCCTCTTGACTGCTGTCACCGTGGCCATGGTGACACCTCCAGGGATAGAGGGCAGGAGGCGTGTCCCTTGGCCTCTCTACAGTGACAGCAGCCCAGAGGAGGTAAGAGCAGGAAAAAAGTGGTGTGGGAAAACACCACATTCTACCCACTGACGTTTGCACGGCAGCAGGTGGAAGACGCTGCTTTTCAAAAAACTCGCTTGTTGAGCAAGTTTTGAAAGCAGTGTTTTCACACCACCTGAGGGGGCAAGCACAGCGCTGCTGCGATGCAGCAGTGCCAGCTGTGCGAACAGCACCCAGGGACGTTGTTTTTACCATCCCTAGGGCGCTCTTTTCCGCCCGTGCAGAAACAACCAATGGGCCTTTTCTCACTTACCTTAAGCCCCGTGCTACTTGAGGAGAGTAGCGCGGGGTCCCCCGGCACTCCCCACAAGAGGGGCGGTGACAGCGCAGCCACCCAGACGCTGCCGCTGCCGCTGCCGCGCCCCCTCAGCGCACGGCATCCCTGGCGCTCTTGCAAAGGGCGCCTTTTGATGACCCCGCACAGAGCGTGGGGTCGTGGGGACGCCTGGGTGCGCGCCAGGGATGCCACGCGCTGAGAGCAGCGTGCAGCATACGGGGGATAGGGGAGAGTGGGGAAACACCCAATGAGAGGCTGCAACTTCTCTGAAAGACCAACTGGGAGATGTGATCTCCATCACATCTTATTTGGCCCTTTGATTGATGATACCTCAGTTTGTGCCAGTTGTAAGAACTATATATTTTAATGAAGTTTTATTGTATTTTATAGTTTTAAATCAAACTTATTATTAAATTTGATACCTCCTGATGTAAGCCACCCTGAGACTGGTTTGCTGGAGGAGGGCAGGGTATAAATAACATTTTCATTCATGCATTCATCAATAGAAAGGGAAAGGGGTTTTTAGAAGCAATCTGGAGTGGTGGGTCTGCTGTCCAAAGGAAAAAAAATGTCAGTGGGTCTTCTGGGCTCATGCAGACAGATGGAGATAAGCCTGAGGAGCTGTGTACCAATGTAGTGGCGCCTCCCTTCTGGACTCAGTGAGGAGCACATGACCAAAGCTACCAAGGCCTTCCTTCAAAACTAAAAGAACATAGGAAAACATCTGGGTGCAGTTTACTTCATGGGATTTCATTTGATGCATGGTAAGCAGAGCCTGTAAAATTCCAGCTCTTCGGGTTTAAATCATTTGATCCATTACAGTAATTTAAACTCACTTATGTAATTCAAAATTTCTGTAGCACTCTATTATTTTCTCCAGCTTAGTTCACTTAAGATTTGAGTCAGAGAGTTCTGCTGAAGCAATGTACAGAACAGTGGATGTGTTTATAAACCTCACATTGGAAAGGATAAAAAGCAAAGCAATAACTTTCTGGGTTTTTTTTAAAGCAGCATTCAACAGGGAATGAAGAAAAATATCTCAGTAATTTTATAAAGAAATATACTTTCAGCCTTGTTAAGCAACTTAAAGAGCAAAATAGAATTGTGGATATCTGGATAAAAGGAAAGTTTGAAAAGGTGACATGTCTGTTGGGATGTATACGGTTGCCAGAAGAATGTTTTCATCTTGGTTACAAAGGGCTTTTTTTAAAACAAAAGTGACAATTCATACTGTAGTCCTTATAGCTGACAGTGAATATTATCCACAGTTTCTCAAACAAATGGCTTTGACTGTAGGGCATTTGAAGCTCAAGCTCTGGTTTTACTAAGTGCTCCCTTTTGTGAACTTGTGTTATGGCTCCAGGCAATGTTTTCCAATGATTTAACAATTTTTAATCCATTTTTGTGTCATATATGGGTCCCGGGGAAAAGCTGGAGAGCACAAACCCTAGGCCCCTTCTGCATATGCAGAATAATATACTTTCAATCCACTTTCAACGCACTTTGCAGATGGATTTTACTGTGCAAAATAACAAAATCCATTTGCAAACAATGGTGAAAGTGGATTGAAAGTGCATTATTCTGTATGTGCAGAAGGGG
Source organism: Sphaerodactylus townsendi (assembly GCF_021028975.2). NCBI lineage: Eukaryota > Metazoa > Chordata > Lepidosauria > Squamata > Sphaerodactylidae > Sphaerodactylus > Sphaerodactylus townsendi. The sequence goes on from NC_059428.1 coordinate 71,768,455, forward strand.
CCCTAGATAGCTCAGTTGGAAGAGGCAAAAGTTCCAGCATTCTGAATCTTTTCTGTGAGCAAGATTGAGACATCACAGTTGCTAAGGGGAGGACCAACCATGTGAACAATTCCTTAAACATTTACAACTTGCTCAAAAACTCTTCAAAAACATTGTTTTCCTTTTGTATATAATTATATAAATGAATATGGTTACTTGGAAAAGTTTCTGTGGTAGACAGCTGCTTCTACTGTAACAGGAGGGGCCAAGGCCCAGCGGTAGAGCGTCTGTTTGGCGTACAGAAGGTTGTAAGTTCATTCCGCAGCATCTTCAGTTAGATGATCTGGCACTAGGTAAGGTGAAAGACTTCTGCCTGAGTCCTGGGACAGCTGCTGCTACTCTGAATAGACAGTTCTGACTTTGCTGAATCAAGGGTCTGATTTGGTAACAGACATGTGTTCAAGTGTTCAAGGTATTATTTTTATGGAGGCAAAGTAGGACAGCATGAACAAAACCAATTATGTTACATTTGATTTTTTTGTGGTTATCATACATCCCATTCAAAGAAGCTTTCCTGTGCAGAGTTTATCAGAAGCACGCTTCTCAAATGACTGAGATTAGCTGTTGCATTGCAGTTTAAGGGAGGCTTGCTTATTGTGTGAAAGCAAATAATCAATGGAAAGTCTGTCTACAGTTAAATAATCATGTTACTACACCATGCATATAAAGCGTATTTTCAACAGTTTGCAACTGCTGAATCATTCGCAAGCTTCAGCTGACAAAAGGAATCATTCACAAGCTTCAGCTGACAATCGCCCCCTCTGCCACCCCTTGTCTTGCTCTCTCTTCCCCATGTCTGCCACTTTCTCTCCCTCTTTCTGCCTCCCAACCATCTCTCTCTCTCTTTCTTTCTCCTCCATCACTGTCTTCTTCTTCTGCTTTCTGCCCCCCAATAACTTTATCTCTCTTTCTGCCCCGCTTCATCACTCTCACTTTCGCTCTATTCCCCCACTCCATCATTTCTCTTTCTATTTCATCCTTCCTTCCCCCAATTCTTCCCCACCCCTATTAACAGGCATGCTGTGACTTCTTCCTCCCCAATTGCTGCTATCATTGCCATGCCTGCCATGGCTCCTGGACCCCCCCCCTTTGTTGGTGTCAGATTTGGTGGGTTCCAGGCCTACACCACCAGGTCCACCGCTGCAGAAGAAGGAGAGTTGTTTTTTATACCCCACTTTTCTCTACCTTCAAGGAGTTTCAAAGTGGCTTGCCATCACCTCCCCTTCCCCATCCCACAACAGACACCTTGTGAGGGAGGTGAGGCTGAGAAAGTTCATGTGGAGGAGCAGGGAAACAAACCTGGTTCACCAGATTAGAGTCCACTGCTTTTAACCACTATGCCATGCTGGCTCTTCAGCATCCTCAGTGGCTGCTGCAACAACTTGCGCTTCTCCTTCAGGCCAAAGCTTTGATCTTGGTTTCCTATTCTGGTAAGATGTATAAGAGCAAACTCCGGTTTGCAGGTCCAAAGATTATGGCCTCAACAGTTTGCTGTGAAAGAGATGAAATTGGAGTTGTTTGGCATCACATGAGAACCAAGCCAACTAGACTTGCCCATCTGGGTAACAGATTTTCATATTGTATTCTCAGTTTTTGTAAGAGATAAATCCACTTGGTCTGAAATGTAGATTTAAATCAATAAACACATGGTGTTGCTTCTCTGATACCTAGCTTTCTTATCCTGTCAAATAAGTACAGAAATATTTCCCAAATTGAAGATTAACTGTGATAATCTACCTTTGACTACTCTGTTGTTCATCCTGCCTGTATCCAACAGAATATCAATCAAAACTCCTTGAGGATTGGAGGACTTCAAATAAATTCTCTAAATTGGTATGCTGAATTATCTATTCTAAAAATCATGGCTCAGGACTTCATCTTACTGAAGGTGGAGAAAAAAACATCTTTGTAATGCTGAATTTATCACTGGTCTTTCTTAGTACTGAATATCCAGTTTATAGGTAAGAATTGATGTTTATACTTGCTCTGTTTTCTTAGATACTTGAATTGTTTCAGTGTTTCCTATACACTGCCTGACCATATTCTTTTGTGTTTTCTTTGGGAGTTCAACAGCTGTGACTTACAACTTCACAAGCTCAATTCACTTGTACTAACCTACTGGAATGAGTCAGGAAAAAATATTTTCCTTAATGATAAATCAATATGCAGAGTGCTTGCCAATTTGATTCTGGTTGCTTTAACAAGGTGTGTTTATTTGCTTTGATATAAATATATTAAAAAGTGAAGGCAGCTAACCTGAGCAAAGTTCAGGTGTTAAAGCTGCTTACTTCTTAAGTGCTAGAAATAACTCTGAGGCAGAGTCTGGGTGTGGGAAGCATGTTGGATCAACTAGATGTAGGTGGGGTTTCCCCATGCCTTCATATCTACAAACATCAAGTCACAGCAATAGTCCTACTTTAGCAGGTGTTCTGCAGGAGGCTGTTCCCCACCCATTTCTAGATGTGTGCTGCCACCTGCTGGTGGTTTTTTCTGCCTTTGCCTCCTGCATGGATTATATTTGTGAAAAATCACAATACAGACAATAACATGGTATGGAAAAAAACCCCATACTTCACCTCAGTCTCTAAGTGGGTAATTCTGAATTTGGAAAGGTTAGTTCCAAAGTGAGATACAATGTGGTGGGAATCAGCCCTGAAGAACTCATGTCTAAACTTTCAGAATTCTTAACCCAGGAAAGTCAGGGTGATTAATTTATAAATGCTCATCAACACACTATGCAGAAGAAGATGGTTTCAGAATACTTGACTGTACCATTTCAAAACATGATTGCATCAACATATGTTGTGAATAGTGCATGGGAATTTGAATTCTACCCATGGGGGTGTACAATATTCTTTTGTGCTGGTTTATCAAAAGCTTTCTTTCTAAAGTACAGTAAAATATCAGGGAGAGTGATATGGCAGTCATTTTAGCTCTGGTGTACTATTTAACTATATGTAGAAAACAATTTTCTTAAATTGCCAGCAACCATTTAAAAACTTGACCCCCATTAGGAGTCCGAAGTGGAACATACCACAGTCCTGCCATCTCGTTATCATCTATATATCTAATAGAGATACATGGCTCCCATCTGCGGAACCTAAATCCATGGAGTGGAGCCACACTGATGCTAAATAGATTTTCCTGAAAACTTGGAGGACTCCCCAGATTTGAAGAAAAATCTGAAATTAGAATACACACACACACACACACACACTTTGGCAGATGATAGCAGACTCCAGAAGCTGCTCTGGGCCTGGCTTCAGACAGCCACTCTGGGTCCAGTCTCCAGTTTGAAAGGTGGATGGTGGGACCTGGAACCACCAGGCTCAGTGATGGTGGGGGGAGATGGGATCCCTCCCCCCTTTGACCCTGCTTTCGCTGCAGCTACCACAGTTCCCAGGGTAGGGAAAAAAGAAGAGAGGGAAAATTGTCTGAGGAAAAAGGGGAGAGAAAGAGAAAGAACCGGGGGAGGGGGTTGTCTATAGGAGGGGGAGAGAGAGAGGGAAGGGGGTTGGGAGGAAGAGACAGAAAGAAAAAAGAGTGGAGAGTTGTCTGGGGGAGAGAGATAGAGGGGAGAAAAAGAGCAGGGCAGATGAGGTAAGAGAGATGGAAGATTAACATGTAAGGGGTGAGGGAAGAAAGGGTGATAAAAGAGTTTTGGTAGAGAAGGGCACAGGGAAGACAGAGAAGAGGGAAGATTGACCTGGGAGGATAAGGGGAGAGGGATGAAGAAAGTGTGATTGATTATGGGTAAACACAGAAAGTGAGGGGGGTAGACCAGTCCTCTGAGCAGATTCTCAGATGGTGATTCTCAGATGGTGTCTGAGTAGCTACAAAGACTTCTCCTAACAAAAAAGGAAAAAAATGACGTGTGCAGGATTGCCAGGGAAAACAAACATTGTTCATGAACTTTTTACAAGAAAATAGCAATTGGATGACCTGCAAGCAGAGGAATCCTCTGCGGGAAACAAATGTAGCAAATGGCAACAGCAGGGAGACTCTCAAGTGGCAGAAAATGGCAGGCACAAGTTGTGAAAATGAAAGTAAGTGCTGTGAAAATGAAAGTAAGTGTTCTAACGGGGTGGGTGGGCGGTGGGGTGGAAGGTGGGAAAAATTAAAAGTTCGCTATATGTCTTATTTGTGCTGCGCAGAAAGGGCCATTGAAGCATTTTAAAAAACGTTTCAGCCAAAAGAATCACTAGAAAGTAGATTCACTTAAAACTTTTTGGGGCTAGTTAGCAAAAGCCATAAGAACATAAGAACTAGCCTGCTGGATCAGACCAGAGTCCATCTAGTCCAGCATTCTGCTACTCGCAGTGGCTCACCAGGTGCCTTTGGGAGCTCACATGCAGGATGTGAAAGCAATGGCCTGCTGCTGCTGCTCCTGAGCACCTGGTCTGCTAAGGCATTTGCAATCTGAGATCAAGGAGGATCAAGATTGGTAGCCATAGATTGACTTCTCCTCCATAAATCTGTCCAAGCCCCTTTTAAAGCTATCCAGGTTAGTGGCCATCACCACCTCCTGTGGCAGCATATTCCAAACACCAATCCTGCGTTGCGTGAGAAGAAGTGTTTCCTTTTATTAGATCCTAATTCTTTACCCCAGCATTTTCAATGGATGCCCTGATTCCTCGTATTGTGAGAAAGAGAGAAAAATTTCTCTCTGTCAAGCATTTCTCTACCCCATGCATAATTTTGTAGACTTCAATCATATCCCCCCTCAGGCGTCTCACTCTCCAGAACTAAAGGAGTCCCAAAGCGCTGTGCAGCCTCTCCTCATAAGGAAGGTGCTCCAGTCCCTCAATCATCCTCGTTGCCCTTCTCTGCACTTTTTCTATCTCTTCGATATCCTTTTTGAGATGTGGCGACCAGAACTGAACACAGTACTCCAAATGCGGTCGCACCACTGCTTTATATAAGGGCACGACAATCTTTGCAGTTTTATTATCAACTCCTTTCCTAATGATCCCCAGCATAGAGTTTGCCTTTTTCACAGCTGCCATGCATTGAGTTGACATTCCCATGGAACTATCCACTAAGACGCCCAAATCCCTTTCCTGGTCTGTGACTGATACCACTGATCCCTGTAGCATAAAACAAGTGAAATTAAATAAATATCTGGGACCAGATGGAGTGACAACCATCTACTATAAAGCTTTTGCAAATGCTTTAATGGAACCACTCCTAGCAACGATGAATGGGATTTTACAATCTGGTCAACTTCCAGAAGCCTGGAGAGAGGCAAATATTACGTTAATGCCAAAGGAAAATCAGGATACAACTGAAGTTACAAATTACAGACCAATTTCACTCCTAAACAATTATTATACATTGTTTGTAGCCATTTTAACAAGATTAAAGGGAATCCTAAGAACATTTATTCATGAAGACCAAAGTTTCCTGCCTAAAAGACACTTAAGAGAAAATGTCAGAACAATATTAGGTGTAGTGGAGTATTATGAGAAAAACTTGAACAAGCAAGAGAAGCAGAGAAGGCATTTGATAATGTTTATTGGAGGTTTATGCTAAAGGTATTTTAAAAATGGATTTTGGGAACAACTTTGTGAAAGGATAAAGTCTATCTATACTAAACAAAATGCCAAAATAATTGTAAATGGAGAAATGTCTGAAAAATGTGAGATTTTTAAAGGAACAAGACAAGGATGTCCACTTTCACCATTGCTTTTTATACTTACATTAGAAATTTTAAACAGAAGTATTAGAAGTGATGATCAAATAAGAGGTTTGAATGTGGGTAAATAATCTTATAAACTGAGAGCCTTTGCAGATGACCTAGACTGTTGGACTTGTAGGGGTTTGATAGAAGATTTGGGTGGAATGGTTATTTGTGGTACAATAAAGCAAAGATTCACAAAGAATTTTCAAATCATTACGTTAGAAGGAGTCTGCTGCTCTGGGTATGGTTGAGATATAAAATGTTTATTGCAAGTGTAACTCCCTTATGGTTGTCCCCAGTTGAAGAGTTTTCAAGAAAAGAAGTGAATATGCAGGAGAAATTACTGTCTTACAAAGAATTGTTGTATCACAATGAGAAATGAGAGCTCAAACCATTGGACGAATTAAAAGATATAGTTAAAACTAGCGGGGCCCGGCCAAGCGTTGCTGTGGCTTATTGTGGTGAAATGGGAAAGGAACAGTAGCAGCAAATCAATTGCAGAGGCCAGCAGTACGTGCTCATGGAAACGTGCAGGCTGATCCTGTGCGATGTCATTGATGTGTGTGACCGCATCCTCCCTCCCTCCTCTTTCCCTTTGCTAGAGTGGGTGGGTCATATCCAGATGCTGTGCCCCTCCCTCCCTCCCTCCCCCTCCCTCCCTTCTGTCTCCTTCTGCTAGGGTGGGTGGGGCATATCCAGATGCTGGGCCCGCTCCCTCCCCTCCCTTGCATGCCACCCCTCACTCTCTGTCACCTCCCTCACTTCTCTTCCATGGCATGCCTGCCCCTCCGTCCCATCCCTCTCCCTCTGCTGAATGTGTATGAGAGGAGGTTTGTTGTGTGGTAGTAGTGGGTGAAGCACAGAGAGTGAAAGATACCTGCGTGTGGGGGGGGGAGAACCCCACCTGACATCTCACACAGCAATGGGGGTATGTGTTTTACGTTCACTCGAGTTATTGCCTATGCACTGTTTTCACTGCTCATATCTGGCCATCTGAGCGAACATTCTAAGGGCACGAACATTCTAAGGGTGACAGTTACATACAGGCAGCTTCATGGCCTGGGGCGCCAGGAAAAATATGTTTTACCTGGCTCAGGTGTGTTGTCTGATAGCGGGAGGTACGTAAGAACACAGTCAGGGGAATGAGTAAGTGTCTATGAAATTTTCAGAGCGTTTGGGCCAGCAGGTGCGGGATTATTCTCGAAGCAACAAACGCATAGTTCCATTTTTATATATATATATATATATATATATATATATATATATATATATATATATATATATATATATATATATATATATATATATATATATATATAAATAAATTAGTTCCATTACTATCAATTACTAGAAACATTTAAAGCAGACAACAAAAATACAGGTTTTGTTACACAGATGACAGAGTTTGAAAGTAACCTATGGATAAATGATGATAAACTGATTACTAAAATGTATAAGATGTTATTAAAGTGGGATACTGAGGAAGAGAGGGTAAAATTTTAGCAGTGATGGTAAAATGGGCTAATAATGTGGGGAGAAGCATACAAATAGAACAATGGGAAAGATTATGGAAAAAAGATCTGAAATTTACAGTTTGTTATAACTTGAAAGAAAATTACTATAAGATGATGTATAGATAATATTTAACACCCCAAAACTGTCTAAAATGTATAAGGGATCATTAAACAAACACTGAGATGTCAACAACAGGATTTTTCATATGTGGTGGACATGTAAACAGGCAAAATTGTTTTGTTATATGATTTTAAAAGAAATGCAAAAGATTATGAAAAGAACTACTTTAAAAAATCACAGGCATTTTTGTTGGGGTTGATCAACACAGAATACTTTTTATATATATATAACAACTGCAGCAAGGATTTTATATGCACAGAAGTAGAGGGACAATGAAATTCCAACAAAACAAGACTGGATTTTGAAAGTCACAGAATATGCAGAGATGGCAAGGCTGATTGTGTTTATAAGAGACAAGAATATGGACAGTTTCCTTAAAGACTGGAAACCCTTTGTGAACTATTTATTGAAAACATATACAAACAGAGAAATAATGGAAGGATTCGAGATTTAAATGAAAACAGTGTATTGGACTAAGGTAGTTTTATAAGGAGTGAAAAAATGCAGATATAAACCAAAAGCATAGAACTAGATTTGTGTTCGGATCCATAGTGAGGTAGCTGGAAGTCACCATATATATGTGTAGGGATGTGTGTTCTTTTTTATTTTCCTTTTATTATTATTATTGTAGGTGGGAAGGGATGACCAGTTTTTGACTTTTTTTCTTTTTCTCTTTCCGTATATGTTGTTTATATGGGCAAAATAAATAAAACTTTCAAAAAAAATTTGAGGCTGGGAAAAAAATAATGCAGAACTCCTTGGAGAAAACATTTTATTTCCTGCTCCAAAAGTTTTAAAGTGTCTGTGAAACAGGGCCTGAGATCCTGGACCTATCAGCACACTGATGCATCAGCCCATTTACCTCAGAACTCTTTAGATGACAAGGTGTTGCTTCCAGTTGAAGACAGAATATCAAGACTACTTTAAGCCCCTGAAGCTGAAGACGGAATATCAAGAGAGCAGCTAGCACCCTATGGCCACTGCCATCTTTCTCTACACAAGTGTGTTCATGCAGCACCAGACAGGGACGTAGGTATAGATTTTTTATGGGGGGGTTCGGGGGGGCCACACCCCCACCTGCCCCAGGGCATGGCCAAGCCTCCCCAAGCCCCGCCCCTGGCCTAGCGCTTATAAAAGCAGCTCTCTGAGGTTGGGGATGGCAGACTCCCCTGCCCTGCCCTGCCCTCCCCTGCCCCTCCCCTCTGGGTTGAGGCATAGAGGGAAAATGGAGCCTGCTGCAAAATCTGAGTTTTGCGCCCCCCCCCCCTCGGGGCAGCCGCTGTGATGCAGGAATCCACCCCCAAACAGCATCACTTTCAATGGTGTTTAAACTAGATCCACCTTAAAGGGAGAATCTGGGGTCCCTAGTTAAACAACATTGAAAGTGATGCTGTTTGGTGGTGGATTATCCCCCACCCTGAAACAGCATCACTTTCAATGTGGAGTAGTGGATTTAAAAAAAAGAGCAGGTGCATTCTAATCTGGAGGAACCAGGTTTGATTCCCTGCTCTGCCACTTGTGCTGTGGAGGCTTATCTGGGGAATTCAGATTAGCCTGTGCACTCCCACACATGCCAGCTGGAGCTGACCTTGGGCTACAGTCCACAGCTTTTTGGAGCTCTCTCAGCCCCACACCCACACCTCACAGGGTGTTGTTTGTTGTGGGAGCAAGGGCAAGGAGATTGTAAGCCCCTTTGGAGTCTCCTACAGGAGAGAAAGGAGAGGATATAAATGCCAAACTCTTCTTCTTCTTCTAAACTAGGGACCTCCAGATTGTTCCCTTTATATCCATGCTGAAGGGTGTGGATTTAAAAGGAGAATCTGGGGAAATTTCAGGGGGTGCCTGCTTGTCAGGGGTGCAATGGTTAAGCTAGAAAGAACCAAACTTTCAGAGGGTATCTTTAGGAATCTCTCCTAATGATACCACCCAGGTTGGTGGAAGTTTTGGTCCAGGGGGTCCAAAGTTATGGACCCTCAAAGGTGTAGCCCCATCTCCTAAGCTCCCATTGGAAACAATGGTGGATGGGAGCACCCCCTTTGGGAGTCCATAGCTTTGGACTCCCTGGACCAAACTTCACTGGGAAACCTAGGTGGTATCAATAAGAGACTCTCCCGATGATCCCTCCCAGGTTTGGTGAAGTTTGGTTCCGGATGTCCAAAGTTATGGACCCTCAAAGATGTAGCCTTCATCTTCTATTAGCTCTCATTGAAAACAATGGAGGATGGGGCACTCCCTTTGGAAGTCCATAGCTTTGGACCCCCTGGACCAAATTTCACAAAACCTGGGTAGTATCAATAAGAGACTCTCCTGATAATGCACCCCAGGTTTGGTGAAGTTTGGTTCAGGGGGTCCAAAGTTATGGACCCTCAAAGGTGTAGTCCCCATCTTCTATTAGTTCCCATTGGAAGCAATGGAGGATGGGGCACCCCCTTTGGGAGTCCATAACTTTGGACCCCCTGAACCAAACCTCACCAAACCCGGGTATTATCATCAGGAGAGTCCCCCAAACAATCCCTGAAAGTTTGGTGCTGGTAGCCCAAACAATGCGCCCCTGCAGGCCAAAAACCGAAAAAGCACTAAAATGTTTTTAAAAGCCACAAACGGAGGGGCGGAGCTTCGGACATGAATGGGGGGGGTTCAAACCCGAGAACCCCCCCCTTACCTACGTACCTGGCACCAGAGCCTGCTGGCATGGCCACTCTTTGAGAAGGAAAGGGGCTGAAACGCAGCATGCTTGTCCCATTTTCACCCCCCCCCCTTCAGTCCCCTTTGTACAAGGGAAGTAGGACACCTAGCAGCCATGGAAAGGATAATATGGATGAAGGAACAGGGCTGTGGATTTGAACTTATAAAAGGGATGGCAGTTCTTATTCAGGAAGTGGCTGCCCCAGCAGACTCTCTTGCTGCTTGAGCACAGCTCATAGCTGCCTAGCAGTGAACACAGACAGTGGTGGCCACAGTCTTCTCTTCCCTGTGAGATGCATTACATTGGGATGAAGCAGGGGCAGTTTAATTGATGGAGCCTCTTTGATGTATACAAAGTGTGGGGGAGGGTAGCTTGGAAGATGGGTGTGTGCTAGGCCTGCCTAGCCAGCTGCACCACAGGGAATGGGCAGTTGCCCCACTCAGGCTGCCCTCTCTGGGGTTTGCTGTGGCACTGCCTGGAGCTGCTACTTGTTCCCTGCCAAAGTCCCAGTACAGTAGGGGGGCTGGTCAAAGCCAGCCAATCCATTAGACATTGGGGCTTGTAGCAAGCCTCTTATAGTGCTCCTGCACCGCTGGTGCCCTAGCAATTGCCTAGGAATGCCTAACGGATGAGGTGACTCTGCAGAGGTGCGTATGCATGAGATGAGAATAGGTTTTCCTTCCTTCCTGTAAAGTTCCTGTGTTTCAGAAGGCTGCTTCCCAGTTAGAGCAGACTGCCAAGCCAGCTGCATGGGACTGGGCACACCAATCAAACTAATGAAAGACAGTAGTATGTATGTATATGTCTGCTTGAGAAATCTTGCAGATCAGGAACTGCAAGTAAACCAGACCCAAATGTACTTCTGATGCTGGATACTCTCCATGATTATTGGAATTGGAATTGGAATTGCCATGCATATGTCATTAAAAGATATTCTGTGTGGATACACTGCGTCTGCGTTTGGATGCACATTTGGATTTATGTCTGTGATTCTTGATCCAGAAATTGACTGATGCAGGTTTCTGTGCTGGAGCTGGACTGTGATGAGGAAGTATAGGCAGGTGGAGAGGGAAAAGGAAACAGGGGAAATTGGCCTTCCTTTCACACACACAAAAATGTACTTCTTCATTTATAAGAATGCAAAAGAAATTTCAGGCTGGACATACCTAATAAAAAGTTCACAATTTTTAAAATCTTTTATATTTGCTCAGCAAATGCCAACAGAGGGAGTTTCAGATCTATAACAGGTTAATAATTTTTCAAAAGCCCCTATTTTTAGTGGTGGCCATAAAACATTAATAATATCCTGAAAAAAAATAACACATTTTTTCTTGTTAAAACCTCTTTGAAATTATTTCTGTAAGTCATCTTCTGGATCAAGATATAATTTCATTTCAACACAGAGTTTACATAAGCAGAACAATAATAAAGAACATTTCTAAGTACTGGCACAATCTTTTGGAAGAGCACTGTTCTTCAATTTGGTATTTTTTTTTAGAACTGTTGATGAATTTAGTCAGTCATTATGTCCAGTCTCAGAAATATATGTTGCTGACAAGGAATCATGACAGATGAAAAACTTGTAACAGTGAGTTATAGGCATGATCCAACCCAAATATATTATATTGTGCTGGACTGCTGTAAGACACTGCGAGCCCACCTTGTGGAGAAGGTTGGCACTGGCCTATAAGCAAAATAAATAAATATGTGATATAGCGACATTGACATAATTTCTCTATGTTTTTGTTATCTCTGTTTTCTTTACCACTGATTTTGATAATAAGCTTTTTGACAGTGAGCAGGTGCTTCTGGTACACAAAACTGTTGTCACTCATTGGAAAAATGGGATCTATAAATGTTAGAGGATCATATTTATGAGAATTTCAAAAAGTTATCCAAAACAATATTTAGCTCTATTGGTATATATGTAACCCTACACATATACAACTCACTGAAAAGCCATCATCTCTTCATATCATGATTGTCATCTCCATATACACTAATAGAATTGTTTTTAAAAGAATCCTTTCAAATCTCTTTGAAAATTCTGTCTTTTTCAAAAAGAACAACTATGGGAAGAAGCATATATCTTTTTTCAAAGTTCTCTTTCAAGTGACAATTTTATATCATTGCAGGCTTGTTATTGGCCTCTCTGATCTTCAGCTAGTAAGCAGGACAAAGTCCATTTTTTAAAATCTTTTTTTCTTAACTTGGAGCTTCATCAACTTATTCAGTACAGAAAGCCACTGTGAGAACATCTAATTACTTGGAGCACGGCAACTAATTTGCATATTTTGTTTATGAACAATTATCATAAAATGTGCTTGCAATTTGCATGAGAATTTTGAATGTGTTAAATTCAGGATGTGTTATGCCATCTGTGCATTTTCTAGCTTTAGACTAAGAGTGACAGCTCTCAGGATGTCATGGGATTTAACCATCAGTGAGAGCAAATCTCAGCTTATACATTTCACGATTTTTCACTGAAAATATTTTGCCTATAAACATGTACACAGTACAGGGGGAGAGGCATTGTTTCAGTTGATATCCCTGGAAAATCACGAAATTCTAGTACAAGAGAATCATGGTAGCAGTTAGTGGTACTGTATACATGAGCTCATTGGCTCAGAAAGGTGCCCTGCTTGAGACTGCAGTTTCTTAGAGGGCTACCTGATTTATTTGGAATTAACTTTCATAACTGCTCCATAAACCAGGAGATTGAACTTACATATCTTGTTCTGTTTTTGATATTGCAAAAAACAACCTCCCCCCACTATTTTCAGTTGTTAGGAACTGGAACAAGTCCCTTTTCCCTTCCTAAGTTTCCTGTCATGTGTGTAAAGTGCTGTCAAATTGCTGCTGATTTATGGTGACTCCAGCAAAGGGCTTGCAAGGCAAATGAAAAGAAGTGAGGTCAGCCAATGTCTTCCTTTGCAGCCTCCTTTCCAAGAACTGACCCTGCTTAGATTCCAAGATCTGACAAGATAGGACTATACCAGGGGTAGGGAACCTGTGGCTCTCCAGATGTTCAGGAACTACAATTCCCATCAGCCCCTACCAGCATGGCCAATTGGCCATGCTGGTAGGGGCTGATGGGAATTGTAGTTCCTGAACATCTGGAGAGCCGCAGGTTCCCTACCCCTGGACTATACCATGCTGAGGGGCTTTCCGCACAGCAGAGGTGACCTAGATTGAACTTGTGTCTGCGAAAATCGTTAAGAACATATGAACATAAGAACTAGCCTGCTGGATCAGACCAGAGTCCATCTAGTCCAGCATTCTGCTACTCGCAGTGGCCCACCAGGTGCCTTTGGGAGCTCACATGCAGGATGTGAAAGCAATGGCCTTCTGCTGCTGCTGCTGCTCCTGAGCACCTGGTCTGCTAAGGCATTTGCAATCTGAGATCAAGGAGGATCAAGATTGGTAGCCATAGATTGACTTCTCCTCCATAAATCTGTCCAAGCCCCTTTTAAAGCTATCCAGGTTAGTGGCCATCACCACCTCCTGTGGCAGCATATTCCAAACACCAATCACATCGTTATGCTGAAGAAGTGTTTCCTTTTATTAGTCCTAATTCTTCCCCAGCATTTTCAATGAATGCCCTGATTCTCAGATAGTGAAAGAGAGAAAAATTTCTCTCTGTCAACATTTTCTACCCCATGCATAATTTTTTTGTAGACTTCAATCATATCCCCCTCAGCCGTCTCCCTCTCCAATCTAAAGAGTCCCAAGCGCTGTAGCCTCTCCTCATAAGGAAGGTGCTCCAATCCTTCAATCATCCTCGTTGCTTCTCTGCACTTTTTCTATCTCTTCTCAATATCCTTTTGGAGATGTGGCAACCAGAACTGAACACAGTACTCCAAGTGCGGTCGCATTCACTGCTTTATATAAGGGCATGATAATGCTTGCAGTTTTATTATCAACTCCTTTCCTAATGATCCCCAGCATAGAGTTTGCCTTTTTCATTGTTATGCATTGAGAGTTGACATTCCCATGGAACTATCAACTGCAGACTTTAAAACCTCTTCCCGGTCTTGAGACTGATAGCACTGACCCCCCTGTAGCGGTATGTGAAGTTTGATTTTGGCCCCTATAAAACACTTTACATTTTGCTACATTGAACTGCATTTGCCATTTCTGAGCCCACTCACCTAATTTATCAAGGTCCGCTTGAAGCTCTTTGGAATCCTTTGTGGTTCTCACCACCCTACATAATTTGGTATCATCTGCAAACTTGGCCACCACACTACCCACCCCTACTTCCAGGTCATTTATGACAAGTTAAAGAGCACTGGTCCCAAAACAGGATCCTTTGGGGACACCACTCCCTACATCTCTCCATTGTGAGAACTCCTATTTAGACTCCACCCTTTGTTTCCCCTGTTCCTCAACCAGTTTTAATCCATAGGAGGATTCTTCCCCTCTTATTCCTTCATTGCTGAGTTTCTCAATAGTCTCTGGTGGTGAACTTTGTCTAAAGCCTTTTTGGAAATCCAGACAATGTCCACTGGTTCCCCCCTTATCCACATGTCTGTTTATATACCCTCAAAGAACTTTGTAAGACAGGACACTTGCCTCTAGAAAAAGCCATGCTGACTCTTCCTCAGCAGGTCTTGCTTTTCTACATGTTTAATAATTTTATCTTTAATGGTAGATTCTACTTTACTGCCAGAACAGATGTTAAACTGACTGGCCTGTAATTTCCTGGGGCCCCCCTAGACCCTTTCTTAAAGATTGGTGTGACATTGGCCATCTTCCAGTCTTCAGGGATGGAGCCTGATTTCAGGGATAAGTTGCATATTAATGTGAGAACATCAGCAATTTCATGCTTGAGCTCTTTAAGAACTCTTGGATGAATGCAATCTGGGCCAGGGGATTTGGTAGCATTTAGTTTATCAATGGCTGCCAGAACTTCTTCCTTGTCTACCACTATCTTCACTAGTTCCTCGGATTCACCTCCTAAGAAGCTTGGTTCAGGTGCAGGAATTTTCCTCACCTCCTCTTGGGTTACCTGAGCTCCACTCTTCTGTTATTCCGCACAGCAGCCAGGTCGTCTCTCCAGATCTGAGTTCAGAGGGCGGGGTTACCTCCTCGCATCTTTCACTCCTCATTCCCGATTGGCTGCTGTTCTATGGTGGGAAACGGGTGTGCACATCCCTTTTTTCGTTTTGCCACGTAGGAGCTACGTTGTGACAACATCACAAAGCGCCTATTTCCTGCCTATCACAATATGGTGGGAATCTGCATTTTTGCAAGCCTTCTCTGTCAGAGCAGAATGAGCAGAGCTGAGCCGTTGCTTCGTGCACAGAAGGGTTTTTTTAAACGTGCGCTTTTCACGACCGCGAGCCTCCCGTTCTGCACATGGCCAAAATAGTGCACTGTGATTGGCTGGCCGGGAGAGTCGAGGCGAGGGAGATTCCACACTGTGCCGGTTCGGCTTGAATGCAACCAGTTCGGCAAAAAGTCGTACCTCCCAGTCGAGCTCGAAAATTTGACGGGGAGCAGAGACAGAAATGAGTCGAACTCTACGGCTGTGCAGAGTACCTGGGTCGAACCTACGTCAAACTAAGGTCGAATCCTACAGTGCAGAAGGCCTCTGAGACAGATATAGTTTTGTTCAGGATTGCACTGTAAAATAGAAGCTCTATAGAGGGTTTTCCCCTCATCAAACCATTCACTCAAGATACTTATGACTTGACTCTTGTTGTGTTTTTGACCCACACTTTGGACAATGAGGAATCTCCCCAAAACCCCTTAATTGTTTACTTCATAATGTCAGGTTGTCAGGCAGGTTTCAGGCATATATATATTATATATATATATGTGTGTGTGTGTGTGTGTGTGTGTATCTATATCATCTATATCTCTCTATCTCTCTGTTTTATATATATACCGTGTTTCCCCAAATATAAGACAGTGTCTTATATTAATTTTTGCTCCCAAAGATGCACTATGTCTTATTTTCAGGGGATGTCTTATATTTCTGTATTCTGTTCGTCAGGCATGCTTCCAAACAAAAACTTTACTACGTCTTACTTTCAGGGGATGCCTTATATTTCGCACTTCAGCAAAACCTCTACTACGTCTTATTTTCCAGGAATGTCTTATATTCGGGGAAACAGGGTATATGTGTGTGTGTGTGTGTGTGTGTGTGTGTGTGTGTGTGTGTGTGTGTGTGTGTGTGTGTATATATATATATACACACACACACACACACACACACACACACACACACACACACACACACACATATATATAAACCAGATATATTTTATTCACAATGTAGCTTATAGGATTCAAAGACATGGATTTTGTACTTTTGAGAGATTGAATACTTGGCAGTCACTGCTTAGTTGTATGGGAATAAGCTTTGAAACAATATTTATAAAGTTAGTGTCATCAGCAACAAAACACACAGTTTCCCAGGTTTCTTCCTTAAAACTAGTTAGGAGTCAACCCCTTTCCTTTGGAACTATCTATTTCTATTTGAGGACACTCAATTAACTTCCCTCACACAGGGGCCTTCTTGATCCTTCACACCATGTGATTGCAGACTTTTAAACAATGTATGAATGCCATGAAATGAGTCCATGAAAAAGTTCATAGAATTGTTATAAACATTTATGGTTTCTGAAGCCATTGTCTCCCATACTTGCTTTTCTTATCTATTTAGGAATTGTACAGCCTTGATTCTCCAGTGATTTTCCCAAGTATAGTATGTAATTTTGCTGAGGCCTTTAACTAAATTACACTGATGAATTCCTAGTGATTTTCTATATAATTCTTGCCTCTGTTGCTCTTAGCTCTTAGCCAGAATTCTCAGCACTTGCTTTGGAATTAAAGCAACACTTACTTTGAGTAGTAATCACATTGATTCTACCAGCTTCTCCACTTGATTTTGACCAATTTGCATCCTCACGGCAGAACACAGACCAATAGAAGACCCATCTAAACATCATGTCATGTGCACAATTGAAGGCTGAAACTGACTGTAGTCAGAGTTCATAGTTCAGATTACCGGTAACCCTATTTAATATTTGCCTTGTGATTTAATCTCCAATTCCACTAACCTACTTGTCTGAATGCTAACTTGTCTCTGCTTTGATGCTGCCCCTACAGTCTGTTTTCTTATGTATGCATTGTTTCATCTCTTTAGAAATTTAATCACTTTATTTTAATATTGGTAAGAACTCTAAATGTCATGAAAGTGCAAACATTCACTATGAGGCAGACTGGAGACATGAATATCAGTGACTACATTTGCCAAGCAAAAGCATGGGGTACAATTGGTAACTTGCAGTTGCACAGTAGCCTCCCTTTATCAGGAGATTATTTACATTACATTGGAGCAACAGATCAAAGGCTTAGACGTATTTTAATACGTAAATGGGTTGCAAAGCAAAATCATCTCAACTTCTCAATGAAAGTGGAGGAAGGAGATGAGGTACACAGCAGAATGGGGGTGCGGGGGCCGGGGGTGGGGGTAGAATCCAGTTAGAACAGTTAGTAAATCATACAAGAAGATCAATATGAAATTTACGGCCACTCTTAAACAGTCACCCACTTCTAAGTCCATTAAGGTGAATGAGTTTAGACAAGTATAACTGATTAGGATTGTACTGTTACTTAGTTGTACTGTTACTGAGAAGCAACAGACCAATTTGATTTCGTGTTCCCCTTATTCTGTGGGACTTACTCCAAAGAAAGTATTGAAATCTCAGTTTTTATTTGATGAAAATCTACTGTATTGAATTGCAGAAGATTTCTGTTCTGTTCTTCATTTAGACCTTTCAAATGTAGCTGTTTTTTGTTTTTATGCTTAATTATGCTAAAAAGAATTAATTAAAGGGAACAACCAAAGGAGTTAAAACAGTTTGGTCATGTTCTTTGGAGATACTTGCACCAATGGCAAAGTTTTGCAACTAAAATAACTAGAATAAAATGTGGTAGCTATATTTCATTTATAAAGATCACATATGGCTTCCTTATCGCAATCTGGTTCAGTACTGTTTTATGCTGATTGGTAGCAGTATAGGGTGGGGTACTCTTTCAGAAAACCAGTTCTCAAGATTCTTTCATTGTGCATGCCAGTGACTGAACCTGGGACTTTCTATATGTAAAACACGTGCTCTGCCACTGATCCTTGGCCCTGTACTGTAAGTACAGACAAGAGGCACTATTTAATATAGCTCAAATGATGGGATGAAATCCCAAGGGAAGCGAGGAAAGCCCATAACAAAACATATCAAGGACATTTGTTCCTTAATCTGCAAAAGGTATGTACCCAAAATACTCCCAGAAAGAAATAAGAAAATGGAGGGACTTGTTCACATATGTGATTAAGCTGTATTCAACAAACAGGCAAAATCACTAAGGTGAGATAAAGCATGAAGATAAAGGATGCATATATCAATATACAATTTAATTGTGCATTTGGAAGGTCAGGGAAAGGACTATGGATCACAAGGGGACATTAAAAACAGGTGAACAACAGCTCCTACTTTAGCTCTTAAAGTGGAAATTATGTTGTTCATTGAACATATATTTGCTTGCTAAGTAAAAGTAAATGAAAGGCTGAGGTGAAGACAATGATAAGAGGAAATCTGTTTGATCAGTTGTGGGCTGAAATGTGTTGATTCATTCTTTGAAGAAGCCGATTTCAAAGTGATCACAGGAAATGCTCCAGCGGATAAACTTTGTCCTTCAAGGTTCATCCCAGACACTAGTCAGCTTTTTGCACTTTGTTATCTGATTAGACAATTTTATGGTCCCAGCCCAAAGAATCCTTCCAATAAAAAATACCGTGATAAAGCTGAGGGCTGGCTTCTCTCTGGTCACAAATGAAGCATTTGCCTTGATAGCTTGTCAGGCCCAGAAACTAATAGGAAAAATGCAGAGTGTACGTTTGATGACATTGGTACTGATTATTATTTAAAGTCTTCTATTAATATGTCATTGTATGGGCCCAAATTAAAGTATAATGAAGAAAAGTAAGACATATTTTTGAAGTACTATATATTGAGGGGAAAGAAGGTCATTTTATACAGAAGTCAAGAGAACATCTACTGTTATGTGTATAGTCTTTTCAGTGCAGAAATTGTTGACCTAGAAATGGTCAGCAAACAAACAGCTTTGGCAAGTTTACCTCTTTTGGTCAACTGAGAATTGAGAATGGGAAAGAAGAAAGTGAAACACAGTGAGGAGAATATTCAATGGAACAGGACTACAACTACTATGAAAAAAATTAAGAACACCCATCTACTAGATATCTAGTTATTGTAAATGCTAATGTGAGTACTCTAGGCCACCACAGTGCCTGACTATAAATAATGTTTATGATATCAGCAATGGCTGCCTCCAAACATCATAAATAAATCTGCTTGTTTGTGGCAGGCACACTCTTAGCTTGTTGTCTTGTTTGTGCATTCTCGCTTCTCTTATGTGCAGAGTACAATTGACATTTTCCTGATTTTGGAAGCCTTGACTCGAACCATGATTTGATGATGTCCAGATTGTGGCACCTAACTAGAATTTTTTTTCCTTCCCAGAAACTGAGATTGTAAATCACAGTGTAATTCTACTTTAGTATTTCAGGTTGCAGAAAAGAAGCAAATTTCAATTTGCCCAAGTGCCTGCATTAAAAAATTAGACGCTGGTTTCCAGTTCTGTAATCCTGGTCCTACTGCATTCTTTACTGAATGTCTTAACACCATCTGATTGATTTTTTTAAATATATATTTTGATTTGCTGTAGAGAGATAACTGGATTTATTTGCCTCTCAAGGTCTTATTTTGCCTGTCAATATGTTAGATATATAGTAGTCCCCACAGCCTATTTACACTTCTTTAAACCAGAAGGGTGTTTATGCTGGCGAGAAGTAAGAACTGCCCTTTGCAGTACTGGAGAGAAAATTTAAGAAAATTCTGTACAAGCAGAAATTATGCACATGTTCAAAAAGAAGAAGAGAAGAGTTTGGATTTATATCCCCCCTTTCTCTCCTGTAGGAGACTCAAAGGGGCTTACAATCTCCTTGCCCTTCCCCCCTCACAACAAACACCCTGTGAGGTGGGTAGGGCTGAGAGAGCTCCGCAGAGCTGTGACTAGCCCAAGGTCACCTAGCTGGCGTGTGTGCGCGTGTACAGGCTAATCTGAATTCCCCAGATAAGCCTCCACAACTCAAATGGCAGAGCTGGGAATCAAACCTGGTTCCTCCAGATCAGAGTCCACCTGCTCTTAGCCACTGCTCTTAGCCACTTCGCCACTGCTGCTCCAAGAGAAAATGAATCCACCAAACATATGATTTTAAATTGCGTATTTTATAATAAAATTCGAGAAGAAACTATTGGGCTGTAATTGGACAGGTTTCTCAGTAGATCAAATAAAACCAGACTCAATTATCTTATCTTGGATAATAATCATTAAATGATGTTTATAGTCGCATGCAGTTTAGTAAACTTAGAAAATCCAGGGAGGGTTTCTGATACCAGAAAAGGAACGAGTTTTTAAATTTTTAACCTGACAAGCATTTTAACATAATCACCAAGGAAAATTTTGTGATTTTTCTACATTGTGAATCTAATAAAGACTAAGTTTATTTTAGAATTGTACTTTTAGTCTATTCTTTTGTATGTATATTTATTTATTTATTTATTTATTTATTTATTTATTTCATTTTTAAACCGCCCTCCCCCGAAGGGCTCAGGGCGGTGTACATCAATATAATAATACAAATATAAAACAATCTATAACAATTTTAAATTAATAGAATTTAAACAGTTTAAATTTGTTCTGTATGGATGGCACAAATGTCATTGTATGGATGGCACAAATATATATGGATGGCACAAATGTTATTGTTGTATTGATGTATAATTGCTTTTATAATCTGCCTTGAGTCTTAACAAGAAAGGCAGGCTGTACAAAAACCAACTAAATAAAATAAAATATGGAGTTTGATTCAAGGCTTCCAAAATCAGGAAGCCTTCCATTATCTTCTGTGTATCAGTTGAGGACCAAGCACCACAACAAGCCATTTTTGTGCATATCACAGAGATCTGTCATGACATCTTACAGCACCCAAAAGTATTCTAATCCAAAACCAGAGGCGATGCTACAAGGGGGACAGGGGGTGCACGTTGCACCGGGCAGGTATCTGGGGGCGCGCAAAAATTCAGGTTTGTGCTTTTTGTATTTTTTTAGTGTTTTTTCAGTTTTTGGCCTGCGAGGGGTGCAGTTTTTAGGCTAGCAGCAGCAAAATTTCAGGGTATTTTTAGGAGACCTTCTTGATGATACCTCCCAGGTTTGGTGAAGTTTGGTTCAGGGGATCAAAGTTATGGAATCCAAAAGGGGGTGCCCCCATCCCGCATTGTTTCCAATGGGACCTAATAGGAGATGGGGGCTACACCTTTGAGGGTCCATAAATTACAGTGAAACAACACAAATTCATATTGTTATAATTCATATTGTTAGTTTTTCTGAAGTATTTTTGTATAAGATCATTCTTATCCATAGTAGCATCTACAACACCATTTAGATCATCCAGTACTATCCAATTTTCTCCCAAGTTCTGTAGTAGCTTCTTATGTAAATTCTCATAAAACAATTTTTTATTTTCGTTCGATGCATAAATTCCTACCAACATAATGTTTAGTCCACTCCAATGTATTTCCATTAGTAATGTCCGTCCTTCTTTATCGTTATATATTTCTTCTGGATTAAAATGCTATTTGACATACAACACCATTCCTCTTTTCTTATTTCTACATCTGGAATGGAAAAATGTACCAATTTTATTGTTTGTAATGTAATGTTCTTCACCCTTTTTAATGTGTGTCTCCTATAAGCATATTACTGATGCAGATTCTTTTAATAATTCATTAAATATCTTTTTCCTCTTCATAATGCTGTTCATACAATTAACGTTCCACGAATTAATCTTGCAATTCATAATCATAGTTAGAAAAGTTTGTTTTAACTATATAAGATTGTTGTTGTATGCTTATTACCCCCCTTTCTTTTGCCATTCTTGTTTTTTTGCTTTGTTTTGTTCTGTTTTACTTTGTTTTGTTTTCCTTTGTTTCCTTTGGCTCCTCCCTCCTTTGAATATATTAAAATAGTATCAATTATGTGAGGTTTGTATATTAAGTCTATAATGAGTTAAAAATTATCAGCTTTCTCCTTATTCATAATGTAGTAGTATTTAGAATTAAATTGAAAGGACAGACCTTCAGGGAAGATCCATCTATAAATTGTATTTGTTCTCTGCAGAGTATCTAATTCCTTTTCTTTAATAATATCCTGCTGAATATATTGTCCCCTTTTCTGTGATAATATCCTTGGAACTTCTTTAAGTACTATCAAATCTACTCCTTCAATATTCAGTTTTTTGGAGGAATGTCTGCATAATATTTTGCTCCTGAAGCTTCTTCTTGTGTAGTTAAGCAATATATCACATGGCAGTGGCCCATCAAGTTCGATGTCTCATTTTATATGGTGGTCAACCAGTTGTCCTAGAAGGCCAACAAACAAAGCATATAGGCCAAGATCTTTCCTGAAGAAAGGTCTTTGTTTCCTAGCACTATTTAAAAAAAAATTAGAGCTTCTGGATGTGGAGGTTCCCTTTAGTGTCTATGGGTAGTAAATATTGATGGACCTATCTTCCATGCATCTTGTCTGTTAAAGCCATCTATAACAGTTGGACTGAGCCCAACTATGTTTATTTTGCAAATGTATCCCTTGTCTTTCTTCCATTAGTTGTCCAAGCTGTTTTCAGTCTCATGAAAGGAAACTGATGGTAGGTGTTCCATGGAAGAACAAGCAGACTGAGAGTGAAGCCAGTGGAACTATGCAGGTTGGGGGGGGGATTGGAGGGGGGGACTGCATACAACACAGCTCTTCTCATGATAGCTGATGATAGCAGTCTGA
Source organism: Sphaerodactylus townsendi (assembly GCF_021028975.2). Taxonomy (NCBI): domain Eukaryota; kingdom Metazoa; phylum Chordata; class Lepidosauria; order Squamata; family Sphaerodactylidae; genus Sphaerodactylus; species Sphaerodactylus townsendi. The sequence goes on from NC_059428.1 coordinate 71,791,419, forward strand.
ACCCTCAGGAAAAGGACTTGAAGAAATAACCTGTCAGTGATGGGCTGACTTGACCATCCTTCTTGTAAGCGTAAGCATAACAACACTCACTTTGAAGGATCCTTAATCTTTACCTTATCTATCAATGAAATGAATAAATCATGCCCCCCCCCTCTTTTTATATACAAACTTTACTATTTTTACAGCTGAACATTCCATGAGATCAGTTCTAGCAAGAGCTGCTATATTCATGCACGCACACACACAAATTCCCCAAAGAGAAGAACACCACTGTGGTTGACTGCTGCTCCTTTGCATATATAAATATATTTCAAGGTATGCAAATGTAATCTTTGCCTGTTAACGAACAGAGAGAGTGAGCCAATGAAAACAAGCTGTCTGGCTAAAGCAACTCAAAAACAACTACGATGCCTATAGGACAGCACTTCTGATTGCCCTCTGAGGAAGGCATCTAGAAGGAATTAGCCTTCTTCCAAGGCCACATACACTTTCCCACGCTCACAGCATTGCAAGCAACCAATGCGTGGGAGCCCTGCAGTTTCGATCAGTCAGGTAGGCTGGGTTTCTGTTAGCTTGACTACATACCTTTGAGTTCTATCAGCATGCAGTGAACACTAGAATTCCTGACATTTTTGTCATAGCATCAGAGGCAGAACAAATGCCAGTGACCTGCTGTTCTGCCAGGACTTCTGTGCTTACCTATTATTTTCAAGTCAAAGGTTAGGTCTATTTATGTAAATCCTCTGCAATGTGCCAAGTAATCTGACCTTCTGGTTTTCATTCTCTTAATTGTTTCGGTATTCTGCTTCTCAAAAAGAAAAAAGTTTTGATCAGTTAAACTTGGTCCTAAAAAGAAAGCAGCTCAGTAGTCTTTGAAGAATTTTAAGAGCTTTCTAAGCCCACCTAGTTTGCAAAGTAGAAACATCGGTTAATAGATGCCTGTAGGTACACATTTACAATTAATTAGTAGGAAACAGGTTTTTAAAAAAGATATGCCTGTGAAATCTTGGAACATAGGAATGCAAGATGTAAATGATTAATTATACTCCCCTTTGTCATTGCTTTCTATTGGATTTTTAAAGCCCTTGTCTGTATATCTAAGGAATGGATGCTTAAATCCTGTTGATCAATGAGATTTACACAGCTGAACTGTGTGCTGCATTTCAGTTTACAGGGATGGAGGGAATGAAGAAACATTTGGAAATTTGCAAGTGTTTATTTTTTATTGTATCTAAGAATGTAAATTGCTGAGCAAGTGCATGCCAGAGTTCATCTAGCACAGTACTCTGTCTCTATCAGCAGCCAACCATATACAAATCATGATGGAGATAGCTGCTATCTACTTTTAGCACCTAGCAGGATTTTTGGCACCCTAGCAGACCATGACTTTGCCGCTACTCCCACTCCCAGTCAATAGAGACAGAAGTGAGAAATCTAGAATGAACATTTTTCTTACAGATTTGTCTAGCTCACAGTACTCAGCTGTATTACAAACTGAGCACCATCTTCCCCAGAATTTTTTCTGTGGCTCGGAAAGGTGAATGGGATTCTACATGCATGGGGTTTAGCAGACCAAAGCCAGCTGCTTTGTTGGTGTGTGCACAGAGGTTCTTTAGAAAGCTCTCATTGATTATAGTGAACTATGTGCCAGACTACCCAACCAAGTTTTGCTAAGTGACTGTCTACTCTGTTTCAGGTGTGTACAGGGCATATTAAACCAAGCTAAAATTTCCAGGGGGCAATAAGGTAATGTGCATGTGAATGGCACTGTCAGCAGGCCTGTTCCAGCAACCATGAGAGAATTCTTAGAAAATAGAAAAGCTTTTTCTGAAAGAAAGCTCTTGAATACCAAGCCAATTCTCCATTGAGTCAAGGGGAGTCTTCCCACTTGTACCTTTTACACTGATTTAACGTTAATATCATAGGAAGTGCTCTATAACAAGTGCTGCCTGAGGCTGCAGTCGTACGTGGAAGTAAGTTGTACTGAAATCAGTGATGAATGAAACATACTCAGGATCAGACTGTTACAGTGCAATCCTAAATCCTTCCAAGCCAACTGAAATAAATTTGCTTAGAAAGGTGAAATTTTGCTTAGGCTAGGAAGCATTCCTAAGTGGATCAGCTGCTTAGAAGTAAGACCCATTGTAGTCAATGATGCTTACTCCCAGAGAGGTGTTCTTAGGCTTTATAGCCTTGTAGTTCCATCTTAAGCCAACACTACTTCGAATCCTACTGAGGACTATTCAGTGGGGTTTACTTCCAGGGAAATATTTCAAGATGCCATTCTTAAACTTCAGAAAATGGTTGCTGTGTTTGAACTCTTTACCTCCAACCTGTCATTTTATAAAGTTAGATCTAAAATAGTCTCTTCCCTCCCCCCCCCCACCTTTGGTGAAGTTTGTGAATAAAACTGTGCTGCAATATGTCGTGACTAACATGCCATAAAGCTTTTTTCCAGCAGCAGATGAAGTCGGTTCATTTTAGAAAAGAGTAGGAGTCAGAACATTCCATTGGAGCTGACGGAGAGAGTCTTGCTAAAAACAAGGAGGGGATGCTCAAGTCCAACTGCTTCCAGCTCTTCGGTGTCAAAGGCTGGGGAGGCTATATTGGGTTTATCAGTTAAGTTATACATTCTACAAGAACATTGTAACATTTTATGAGAGGGGGTGGCATGTGATTGCACGCAACTAAGAGATATCTTGAAAGCGCCGAAATATAAAGGAGCTGTTCCTTTGCCTTGCAGTTATTTTTATTGATTTCTTTCCAGGTACTGCGAGTTAGCATAGCACAGCTCATCGTGGCAGATGCATGCAGCCCTAGCAAGGAAAGGGGAGGGGAAATCTCAGAGCCAAATGTGGAATAAGCTGTACGGTGACTAAGAATGTTATTTTTTTTCATGTTCCTCCTACCAATCTTTCTCTCTGTCATTCCCCTACTCCCTGCCCAGTCTTCCCAGGGTTTCTGAGAGCCACCATGGGACCCCTGGACAAAGATTCCACCTGAGCCCCCATATGACCCTGATCCAAATCAAATATCATGATGAACAAATCACTTGGCTAGCTGTTACCATGCATCTATAAAAGAATCTACGTGTCCATCTATCTGTCCGTTTGTGGCAGGCATACCTCATTAGAAATTAATGCCTAGAGCAGTGGTTCTCAACCTTCCTAATGCTGCAACCCTTTAGTACAGTTCCTCATGTTGTGGTGACCCCCAACCCTAACATGTATCCATTTTACAGATGGGGAACACTGATGCAGAGAGTCTTAGACGACCCCTGTGAAAGGGTCGTTCGACCCGCAAAAGGGTTGCAACCCACAGGTTGAGAACTGCTGGCCTAGAGTCTCACGATTGGCCACCAACTTCAGAATGATCATGAGAGTTCCTGAGCCAAAAATTAAAAGAATCAGAATATCCTGTCCCAGGTGGTCTCCAGACACTCCCCTGTGCTACTAGCAATGGAAACTAAGCTAAGTTTTAACTTCCGTTCCTCATTTTTAATAATGAAAGCAGATTAACATTTTATTATCATGCATTTAAAGGATGGAGGAGGGGAGCAGCATTGTACTTAGACAGATTATGGGAAAATATTAACTCCTCCCTTCTGTAAATAACATTAGCAAATTTTTGATGCTTCACCATCATTAAAGACATTCTGAATTGCCAAGCAGGATAGAAGAGAGGAGTTGAAATAAAGATTGAAGAAGAAGGGGAAGGGAGAAAAATTAGAAGTGGAGATAGAGGAATGGCAAAACATGAAAGAAAGAGAGCAAAGTGATGGACGAGAAAAATACTGAAAACAGATAAATTGAGGGGAAAGAGCTTAAAACATTTTTGCCACCACTGTCTAACAGCCTGCACTTTTGCAAGATTTGACTATTCAGACAGAACTATTGAACTGGGGGGAACTAAAAGATGAGGAAACCACAGACTGTTGGAACTTCTCTCTGCTGATGGTGCCATGGTAGGAACACTAAACCCTGACTTCCTGCTAGCAGATTTATAGTAGCCTTAGTACTTAGTTTTATTAGAGTTTCACAGTAGTTTTTCTCTGGTGATCAGGTAATCATTATGTTTTTTACTTTGCTTTGGAGTTTTATTTAATGACTAGAGAGAAATAAGGATTTCTACGTTCAGCAACTGACGACCCCCCCCCCCCCGCGTGCATTGAGGAGCTGCTAATGACCACTGATTAAACCCACAAGCTGGTGTTTGTTTCACTTCTTCTTGGAGCTATCAATCCCTTACTATTGCTCTTATCAGTTTGGAGGAACCCAGGGGGCTTGGACACCTCCCTGGTGTGTTCCAGAATCTGCTTCTCCCCTTGGGAATGATTGTATTAATAAAGAGCCAATCACCCTCTGCACAATATTTAGATATTACATGATATCATCTGGCACCTGGTCTCCGTGTCCAAGACCTGGGTGAGAGAAGGTGAAATGGTCACCTTAAGAGAACTTACTCTTCTGGTTTTCTCAGCCCTTCACCAGTCCCAGACAAAGGGCACCGGGAGTGGCAATACTCATTTGGGTGTCTTTCTTCTCCAAGGTAGTTCCCACTTTGGATGTCTCCAGGACTGATAGTGTAGGTCTGGTGTGGCATACTGAGCTGAGTTTGTTTATCTTACTAGAATGCTAAGTGCCTAAAGCACCAGCAGAAACCCTGCTGAGTCTAATTGAGATGATCTTGGAGTGGGCCTTGCCCACACTGAAGGTGCACAGGGATTTTAATGTCCAAGTGGAGGTTGCCTCCTCTTTTGCTCTGGGTTTGTACCTGGTGTCATCCATAGTGACTCACAATTTATAGCATGTTCCACACATCAAGCAGGCTACATGCTGGATCAGATCTTTGCAATGTGTGTGGATGTAGATTTAATCTCTGTGGATAGAGGGCTATGGTTGGATCATTTTGCCTTGAAGGGCAGTCTGAGACTCCCAGCCCCTTCCTGAATAGGCATCAAGTGTATTTATGCTTGCCTGCAGAGACTTATAGATTCATAGAATGCTCTGTGGGAATTGATACCATCCAGTGACTCCTTAGATGTGCTGACAAAGGACTGGCATAGCTGTCTCTCAGAGGCCAGTGACAGGATCGCTCCCTGAAGTTTTTCCCCCTGCTCCAGTTTATCCCCCTGGTATAACACAGGGCCAAGGGAGGTGAAATGGGAACTTAGATAACTACAGCAAGCATGGGGACACACTAGTGACAAAACTACATCGTATAGGAAATTTATGAGATGGCAGTGAAGGCCACTAAAAAAAGATTAATAAGAAGCCTTCAACACAATTGTTAGAGAAATTTGGTTCCTTGCATCCCATACTGAGGGTCATCAAAATATTAGCAATTCAGCCATTAGCTACAAGGCATTTGCAAGGTTTTTTGTGGATAAAATCATGTCACTCTGCCATGACCTTCCTGTGCTAGTAAATGAACTAAAGGCCTCTTGGCCATCTTCAGGTTCAGTATTAGATAATTTCAGAAAACTTTCCCTGACAAATTTATAAAGGCTCCTGTTGGCTGTGAAGCATACCACTTTTCTTTTTGATCTATGCGCATCCTGAATAGTTAAGGCCAGTGAAGGTAGAGTACAAGCTTTCCTGGAAAACGCTGTGTGGTTTCCGGGCTGTATGGCCGTGTTCTAGCAGCATTCTCTCCTGACGTTTCGCCTGCATCTGTGGCTGGCATCTTCAGAGGAAGCCTTCGACAATACATTTTCCTGGAAAACATCATCAATCTGTCCCTGATTTCAGGAGACTTCCCAGGAATCTTGAAGGAAGCACTGGTGGAATTCCTCTTGAAAAAAAAACAATCTCTGGTTCAGTTTGATTCAAACAACTATAGCCAGGTATTGCATTTGTTGTTTCTGGGTAAGGTAGTTGAAAGATTGCTGGTGGAGCAGATACAGATCTTTCTGAAAGACATATTGGCTCTGAATCAATTTCAGCCTGGCTTCCAGGCTTGCCATAAATAGAGACTGTGCTGGCCACCCCTATAGACTACCTCTGTAGATAGCTGTACAAGATGGGTCAGTGTTGCTGCTGTTGCTCAGTCTCTCAGCAGCACTGGCATAGTTGATGAGTTGTTGGTCTACCTTGCCAGCACTGGATTTCATGGAACAGGCCTCCAATGGCTTGTCTTATTCCCACAAGGGCAGGGAGTAGCAATTGAGGAGAAGATCTCAATGCATTACCTGTTGGTATTCAGAGTCTTGCAAAGGGCAATCTGGTCTTCAATGCTGTTTAATATCTATTTGCACCTCCTTACCAAGCTAGTCAGGAGGTTTGGGCTGGGTTGTCATCAGCTTGCTGATGACACCAAGCTATTGTCAAGATTTGTTTCCTCCTGCTATAGTCATACTCTAGGGTTCAAAAATTGGTTTATTGACAGGCTGAAGTGCACAGCACTCAAGCAACCTTTTGCTGGAACTGAATCTCAATGCAACATTCTTGGTTAATAGTCCTTTCCCAAACCTCCCTCTAACCTCCACCCTCAGCTTCCCACTCTGGGTGGAGTTCAGCCAGAGTCAGCCCTCTTTGGGAGTTCGGCAGCTAACCCTACCTGGCCCATACTGATCGAGCCACAGTGATCAATACAATGGTCACCCCCCAGACTAATGCAACTTCCCTTGAGACTACTCTAGAAGCTACAGCTATCCTCAAATGTGGCAGTGCAGGTCCTGATAGGGTCCCCATATAAAGGCCATGTAATATTGGTGCTCCACCAGCTGCATTGGCTCCAGACTGAATTCTGGATCAGGCTCAAGTGTTGGTGTTAACCTTGAAAGCCCTCAACCATCAGGGACCATTGTGTCTTTGTGACCTCCTCTCCCTATATACTCCTCAGAGAGCACTTTGCTCAACCACTTTTAACTTTTTAGTGGTTTCCTGTCCCTAAAACTATTCAGCTACCCTCAACCAGAGTCAGAACCTTTTCAGCCCTGGCTTGTGGAACTCTCTGTTGAGTGAAACCTGAGCCCTGCAATTCAACAGGACCTGTAAGACAGAGATGTATGGTTGAGGATGGCAGCTGTGGAAATTAAAGCCTGGCCTCCCCTCTCCACTTTCCTCCTCTATTTCTGATGGTGTAGCCCTTCAGTTTACTATTCATTGTGTGGCTGCCAGACTCCCGAGAGGATATCCTGGGATTAAGTGCCAATGTAGGAATTTTATTGCTAGTGGTATGTAGGAAGTTTATTAATAGTGGTATGTTAATTTGTGGTTTTAAATGTAAGCGTTATGTATGTATTGTTTATTATTGTTAGCTATGCTGAGACTGGCTTTGCCAGGTAAAGGTGAAATATAAATAAAACTTCTTCTTCCTCCTCCTCCTCCTCCCCCCTTCCCCTTCCCCTTCTTCCCCTTCTTCTTCCCCTTCTTCTTCTTCTTCTTCTTCTTCTTCATCATCATCATCATCACAGCCTCCAGATCTTCAGCGAGCGATGGCCTTCATATCCACTGGATTCTTCCCAAGAACCTAAGATATTGTAATGTATCGGTGTAGTTTATGTGCAGATCCAAGCAATGTGTCCTTTTGCAATTGATAGCATAGACGTCATGAGGGAGGGACTGTTGGGTTTTCAAGCCCTGGGCATAACCTCTGGGTGTCACATGGGAAGTGAATTTGGCCACCCCCTCTCTCCCCATCCCAGGAGTGAGGAGCTGGAGCATTGTGCTCCTTGCCACTGTTGCTATACCTTTTGGCTGTAGGTTGACGTGCGTGCATGTGTCATGTGCACACAGATTCAGGAATGTCTCCAAAGACAGTGTTGGCCTTACAATTCTCCAGTTATAGCCACTATTGCATCAAGAGAACAGTCCTCTCTTCTCTCTGACTGACTCAAACTACTGGGTCATAAAACGCATAGGTAGTGACTTACCACTGCAATTTCCCCACAATGTAATTCTGAATTTCCCCACACATAGTAAAATAAATTTACCATTTCAGACACCACAACTGCAAGGGACTCTCACGGAATGTGTTTCCAGGTGAACCTCCTGGAGGCTCTGCTGCACTTTTCTACTGCTGGAATCTCTGAGTGTTTTTATCATTTGGGTTTTTGCATAGTCAGTCAGCCAGTCCTTGCCTGAGATGCTTAGCTTTTTTTCTATCACACCCACATAATTACAACAGCATAAAGAGTGGGATGGTGAAGCAGCAGCATTTTAAAAACCACATATTCTAATCTCCAAGCAATCTTTCCCACCTACTTCTTCCCCCATCAGCAGGGGTGTCAGCTGTGTTGCTTCTAACGTTCTCTGAGTCATCTTCTCAAGCAGCTTGTAAATATGAATCCATCAATGTCAAAGTAAAGTATCTAATTACAATATGATCGAGGGTCCTCAAAGTTTTCTTCAAACTGACACAACTTTGGGGTTATAAGTGAAGTTGGCAACTTTCTAGCCAGTCTCTATGGCTGTACCTGCAACAGATGCTTAATCAGCAGCAAGTACCAAGTGGAAATTTAATCTCTATATTAGAAAATTTACGTTGTGCAGATGAACACTAACTTATTAAAAAAATAAACAAAATGACCCATTTGTAATGTAATCATTATAAATAATCCCAATTGGAAAATCAGCAAAATTGACATCAAAAAAATTGACATCAAAAATTGACATCACATTTTTGAGAGGCCTTTCCAAGGTGCTGTTTAAGCCAGTCACATTGCTGAATTATTTATTATTTAAACATTTCAATGTCATTTTCTCCCCAATGAGAACCCTAAAAAGACAATATACATTAAAAAGTACAGTAAACTGCAGCAAGAAGGAAACTTAGAGGGAAGCCGCTTACCTGCTTCTTGTAGGAGGGTTCTTGTCAATCTCTCCTGACACTACTCAGCAGCACTGAACAGCAGCTAGAAACAGTGGAGGGGAAATGTTATCACGTGATGCTTTGATGTAATTTCTGACTCTAATACCAGCAATGGCATTATTGCATTGCAGTGATTCTCTAGGAATTCCCTAGCCCTCTGTGGTCTGTGATAGTACCCACAAAACATATTTTTCTTGCATTGAATGGGATGATTTCACAGTCTGTGTAATCCATTAGATTTGGCTGCATGTTGATGTAACAAAATATATGTGAAGTGAACTGTTGTGGAAACAAGAGATGGTGATGCAAATAAAGAGACATGGAACGTTGAAAAGTCAGTGAAAAGGGTTTGGAGACTGCTCAAAATGATTATGAAAACCAGTTTTGTGCTATTTTTACCCTTGTGTTTTTCTTTATATGGAGATTGTTTTCTTGCAAGAAAAATATGATACATGGAAGGGCTTTGCACAACTAGGAAAGTTTCACTTCTGCTATTCCGTGAAACAATAGTAATTGAGACTAAAATGAAGGAGACATGATAAATGTACATCCAAATAAATGTTCTAGTGCTTTACATGTGATTGGAATGGTCCTTTAATTCTGTCTAGCTATTGAATAGAGGTTTTATTTCAGCTTAGTTCAATGATGCTACTTGTGGAGTCCAGGATTAGTCATCCTAAATCAGGGAAACTGAAGCAATAACTTTTTCATGTTCTCTGGTAGGGCTCAGGGGAAACATATGTGTGGCACTCCTTTCATCCCCCTGGGCACCAAATAAAGAATGAGAGTAATTATGAAGCCAAAAAGCTTTCTATCTCACTCCTTTATTTACCTTTTCCATTATTTCCTTCCACTCCCAGGTAAAGGAATGTAACTTGTCTGAAAGATTGACCTGCAGGGGTGTGGCAACAAAGTTAACATGAAACATGGTTGAATACTTAGTCATTCTTTAATGAGTTATGGAGGAGTCTATGAATCATTTTTTTAAAATCCTTAAATTCCTAATTTGGCATGCAAATTTTCCATTTATGCATCAAGGGATTAATAGATCCCTCACACATACGTTCCTTCAGCACACATCCTAGATTCACTTTACCATATTTCTATATACATTTATAATGAGAGATTAGAAGAAACATACTTAAAAGTTCCCACAGAAATGAAATATATGCATAATTGGTTTCAGACTTATAGGGAAAGGTACAGAGCAGCGGTGCTTCCTGAAAAGTTTTTGACCCTAGCAGGTAGTATTGGTCAAATATTGTTGTGGTGGATTTTCTGAAGCCACCACCCCACAAGATATTTCCCTCTGTCAGAATACAATTTCCCACCTATCCACTGTACCGGGGGTCCCAGTGGGAAATTAAAAGAGAAAAACAATTATTGGAGATAGGATCTAGAGTTGACAATGTGTGAGGCATATGTATAAATCCCCAAACTTAGCTCAATAACTGAGCTGACGGGTTCAAGATGGTTTCCTTTTTTAAAGTGAACAAGAACCAAGTTTGTTTTAGGAAACACACACACACACAACTGAGGTAAAGAACAGCATGCAGCAGCCATTAGTTTGGACTAGTTTGGACTGTCTTACACAAGAAGGGAAAAGAGCTGAGGAACCATTGCCTTCTGTGGTGGAGGTTTGAATGCCAACAAAGGGCTGAGGGATGGGCAGAGCCAGCTCTTCCAGAGAAAAACTGTGGGCTAATGTATTGGGGGGTTTCAGGGGGAAAAAAGACAAGAAAAAAAGAAGAGACATGATAGAGGTTTATACAATTATGCATAATGTGAAGGAAGTTGCCAAGGTGGGGGAGTGGGTGCGGGTGGGACAGGCAGAAAGAGATTTTTCACCCTTTCCCAAAATACTAGAACTTGGTTGCACCCAATGAAGCTAATGGACAGTTGATTCAGTTGAAAAAGACTACATTTTCATTCAACACACTGTGTTGAATTGATTACCAGAATGAATAGTGATGAACAATAGATATGTGGTTTTAAAAAAGGGTTAGGTAAATTCTCCAAGAGTATGTTTAGCAATGGCTGCCAGCCCTGATGGATAAATGGAACCTCCACTTCAGAAGGAATATACCTTTGAACAGCAGTTACTAGTGGCAGGGGTAACTTTGTCTCTGTGCCCCTAATTGTGAGCCCCTATTGAAAAAGCATTCATCAGATGGTGTCTATTTTCTCAGATGCATGGCGGGTTCTGAACAAATCTCAGAAAGTGGAGATTATTACCACTGTTCTTATAGCTTTATAATATGCAACTTATAATATGCAACTTAATATAGCTTTATAATATGCAACTTATCCCTGAAATCAGGCTCCATCCCTGAAGACTGGAAGATGGCCAATGTCACACCAATCTTTAAGAAAGGATCTAGGGGGGACCCGGGAAATTACAGGCCAGTCAGTTTGACATCTGTTCCTGGTAAATTAGTAGAATCTGTCATTAAAGATAAAATTATAAAACATATAGAAAAGCAAGACCTGCTGAGAAAGAGTCAGCATGGCTTTTGCAGAGGCAAATCCTGTCTTACAAACTTACTAGAGTTCTTTGAGGGTGTAAACAGGCATGTGGACAGGGGTGAACCGGTGGACATTGTCTACATGGATTTCCAAAAGGCTTTTGACAAAGTTCCTCACCAGAGACTGTTGAGAAAACTCAGCAATGAAGGAATAAGAGGGGAAGTCCTCCTATGGATTAAAAACTGGTTGAGAAACAGGAAACAAAGAGTGGGTGTAAATGGGAAGTTCTCACAATGGAGAGATGTCGGGAGTGGTGTCCCCCAAGGATCCGTTTTGGGACCAGTGCTCTTTAACCTATTCATAAATGACCTGGAAGTAGGGGTGGGTAGCGTGGTAGCCAAGTTTGCAGATGATACCAAATTATGTAGGGTGGTGAGAACCACAAAGGATTGCGAAGAGCTCCAAGCGGACCTTGATAAATTAGGTGAGTGGGCTCAGAAATGGCAAATGCAGTTCAATGTAGCTAAATGTAAAGTGATGCACATAGGGGCAAAAAATCCAAACTTCACATACAGGTACAGGGGTCAGTGCTATCAGTCACAGACCAGGATGGGGACTTGGGCGTCTTAGTTGATAGTTCCATGGGAATGTCAACTCAATGCATGGCAGCTGTGAAAAAACAAACTCTATGCTGGGGATCATTAGGAAAGGAATTGATAATAAAACTGCAAAGATTGTCATGCCCTTATATAAAGCAGTGGTGCGACCGCACTTGGAGTACTGTGTTCAGTTCTGGTCGTCACATCTCAAAAAGGATATCGAAGAGATAGAAAAAGTGCAGAAAAGGGCAACAAGGATGATTGAGGGACTGGAGCACCTTCCCTATGAGGAGAGGCTGCAGCGTTTGGGACTCTTTAGTTTGGAGAGGAGGCGGCTGAGGGGGATATGATTGAAGTCTATAAAATTATGCATGGGGTAGAAAATGTTGAAAGAGAGAAATTTTTCTCTCTTTCTCACAATACTAGAACCAGGGGGCATTCATTGAAAATGCTGGGGGAAAGAATTAGGACTAATAAAAGGAAACACTTCTTCACGCAACGTGTGATTGGTGTTTGGAATATGCTGCCATAGAAGGTGGTGATGGCCACTAACCTGGATAGCTTTAAAAAGGGCTTGGACAGATTTATGGAGGAGAAGTTTATTTATGGCTACCAATCTTGATCCTCTTTGATCTGAGATTGCAAATGCCTTAACAGACCAGGTGCTCGGGAGCAACAGCTGCAGAAGGCCATTGCGTTCACACATCCTACATGTGAGCTCCCAAAGGCACCTGGTGGGCCACTGCGAGTAGCAGAGAGCTGGACTAGATGGACTTTGGTCTGATCCAGCTGGCTTGTTCTTATGTTCTTATGTTCTTATGGAGGTTCTTTTTAAACATCCCCTATGTGATCCTGCTTGTGCATGTGCCATGCAGAAACCAATCAGGAGCAGGACCAGTTTATTTTTCCTGCCCAGCCGGCTGATCTCCCTGATGTTCATTCAAGCTGCCACTCAAAAACAGCAGCCAATCAGAACAATCACTTTTCCTCAGTACAAGCTTTATTTTAAATCAATTTGCAGACCTATTCACTAGTTTTCTCCCTCTGGCAGCAAAATCTTATTTTAAACCACTAAAAACACAGATCAATTTCTTCCATTCCCACAACACATACACAAAAACATCAATTGGGGCCAGACCAAGTGTATTGTTCTGCCCAGCCAGCTGATCTCCCTGACTGACATTCATTCAAGCTGCCACTCAAAAGAAGAAGAAGAGTTTGGATTTATATCCCCCCTTTCTCTCCTGCAGGAGACTCAAAGGGGCTTACAATCTCCTTGCCCTTCCCCCCTCACAACAAACACCCTGTGAGGTAGGTGGGGCTGAGAGAGCTCCGAGAAGCTGTGACTAGCCCAAGGTCACCCAGCTGGCATGTGTGGGAGTGTACAGGCTAATCTGAATTCCCCAGATAAGTCTCCACAGCTCAGACGGCAGAGCTGGGAATCAAACCCGGTTCCTCCAGATTAGATACATAAGCTCTTAACCTCCTACGCCACTGCGAGAATAGAAGTGAAAGCGGATCTTTAAGGAAACAGGTCCAAACAAGAAATCTTGCTATGAGGGGCATTCACCCCCATCACGCAGCAAGCACATTGTGTGTAATCGACAAGTGACATCTGGTGCTTCTCAGAGGAAGCTTTCTCAAGACCTCTGGCAGTCTCCTGAAATTACAACTGATCTGTTTCTGACTCAACGGCGTAGCAAGGGGGGAAAGCGTCCTCCACCCCTGCCACGCCCCTGTCTGCCTCACCCCAGAACGCCCCCATCCCATCCCAGAATGCTTCCGCCACACCCCCAGAATGCCCTTGCCATGCCCCCACAGGGGCACCCACCTGGTGTGCTGCGCACTGCCACCACCCTGTTCCCTTGGAGCTATGCCTCTGTTCTGGCCTGAAGAAAATTGCAATTTCAGAGTGTAGACTATATGGCATCAAATCCCCACTGAGCACCCTCCCCTCTGCAAACACTGGGCACCTCAGGATCTGTCCCAAGAGCTCTAGGAATCTCCCAGCCCAAGGTTGGCAACCCTGTTTTGGAGCTAGAACTGCCAGTATATTGTTTTTTTTTTCTTATATATATACTCAGATACTATTTTTTTCAGAGATACCGTCTCTCTAACTCTAGTTTCAGGTGGGTAGCCATGTTAGTCTGCAATAGAAGAGCAAGATCTGAATCCATTAGCACCTTAAAGATCACAAGATTTCCAGAGTGTAAGTTTTCAATGGTCAATGGTTTCAGAAGAGTCAAAGGGAGCTTGGAAATGTTGTTTCATCTTTAGGTGCTACTGGACTCAAATGTTGCTCTTACCTGACTCTGGAAGTTTAAAATGGCTGTCTTAGATATTCCTAATGTTTAGGCAATATAATGTAATGAACCAATATCATGCAGTGATAACTGAAGTTTCATGTCTGTTACTCCACAACAATTGATTTAGGACACAATTGAACTAGTTAAGATTCTTTCCTCCCATCTATAACAAGTACAACTTTAAATTCCTATTTTGCATTGGTGAGTGAGGCTATGAATGCAATGGCACAATTCAGTTTTTAAAAGTGTTTGATTTAATCATGAAGGATAGGTGGGACTACAGCAAAGAAGAGGGTCTGTGCAACACTTATTCTGACCAGACTAACTGCAGAAGTTTCAGACCTTTTTATTGTTAGAAGTGAAGGACTTTGCACAGCTCGGAAACCACACAGCACTCCAGACTTTGCACTTTTAACCCCAGAATTAACCCCAGAATTCAGAGGAGGACAGACTTTTAACCCCAGAATTAACCCCAGAATTCAGAGTCAGACAGATAGGTAGGTCAGGATACTGAACTGCCTTTGGCCCTTTCCACACGGGCCAAATACGGCGCCCTGGGGACGGCAAAAATGCTGTCCCCAGGGAGCCGTTTGCACAGGCGGCGCTGCTGAAACACAGCAGCGCTGACCTGGCTCCCCTCCACCTCCCCCAGAGCGGCGTCAGGCCGCCTCCAAAACAGCGTGTTCCCACCGGCGCGGTGCGAACGGCACAGCCGGGAACGCTCTGTTTTCCCCGTCCCCCCCCCCCACTCACCTCATCGTCCTGCGTCGCTCTACTGGACTGCTGAGACCCTCCCTTGCTGTCCTCCGACCCCGCAGTGCGGAAAGGGCCTCCGACCCCGCAGTGCGGAAAGGGCCTCTCTTTCTATTGCTTTATTGCTATCCTTTTGATGAGTAGATGGCTACTCTCAGGGAAACTTCCTACCACTTTTACACCTTCTCTCCACACTTCTCCATCTTGGAACCATGAGGGCAGGACTAATCTAGTTAGGCTAGATTAGAATCCTGTCTCTGCATATCCTGTCTACAATAGAATTCCTTACAATAAGAAGTTTGTATTAGCTTTGCAAAGATAAAAGATGCTTCTTGTGTATTTCTGAACTTAGCAGCACACAGACCAGATATATTTATGAGATATAAACTTTTTCTAAGCACTGCATTAATAGAACACAGAATGCAGTACAGATTGTGGCATTCTTGTGTAATTCTTCTGCAGAAAATTGTGCCAAAAAGTACAGGTCTGGATGTGTCTCTACAGTGAATGAAATTATTTTGTGTGTGTGTGCATATAAACTGTGGGACTTCCTTTTCTTTCCCCTGTGGATTATAGTAAAAGAGAAACTATTAGCAACTTAATTATATTTCTCAAAACATAAGGCCTTTGTCATGACAGAATGAAGTCAATAAAAAAGCTTCTGCTGATATTGCTACAAGTAGCAGCACATAGTAAACTGCATCTTTTCCTGGAGATCAATTGTTTTTTTTATGTAACAGCTACAGTGGCAGTATTTAAAGCAACTTTGCAGCTCAAAATTATGACAAGCTGTTTTTCAGGTCATCTTGTGTACCCCAAATGATGTATGGGGAATTGCATGAAGGGTTTGAACAGACATCTGCACAGGTGGACCAATTGTGTGCGGCATTAGCTGAGTGCTTCATTTTTCCAAAAGTGTATGCTGTAATAGATCTATTCGTCTCTAAGGTGCCACAAAACTCTGTTCTGTTCTGACTTCAAACAATTAAACTGGCTATCCTGTTGGTAATTCTTGTGATTGCTTTACACAGGGGCGAAGTGAGGGGGAACTGCATCCTGTGCACACGTTCACCCCCTGCCCCTGCCCCCCCACCACGCCACACTCCGGAACACCCCCACCATGCCCCAGAACCCCGCAGGGACACACGCCTGGTGCGTTGCACCCAGTGGTGGGATTCAGCAGGTTCGCACTACTTTGGCAGAACCAGTTGTTAAAATGGTGCTTGTAAACAACCAGTTGTTAAATTATTTGAATCCCACCACCAGAACCAGTTGTTAAATTATTTGAATCCCACCACTGGTCACACACCCCACCCCCTTGGCGCTACACCATTAGCTTTACAGGCAGTACAGCACACTGCATTACTAACATGTAGCATGCGCTGCAGATAACTTAAGTGGGTTTTCTAGTATTTTAGCCCTCCATGTATACTATAGTATCCCCAGTTGCATGGACACCACAATGTTTACTTACTTACTTTTTTAAAAGTATGTATGTGTTATAATGTGAATGCACCATGAACAGTCTTAAATTTGATCCACTTCAAGTTTAGACAATTGTAACTATCATGAAGTATCTCAAGTGAATGAAGTTGTGAATACCTAAGAAGCCAAATTCTACCTCTTATTTAGAGTTTCTGTCCCAAGTCACAAGAGTTGCTGTTTGTCATAATTTTAGCCTTGTCTGCATTCGCCTTAGAGAAATTCACCCGCATTCAGCCTTCTATATAACTAGGTACTAGGTAATGATTAAGACTGTAGACTCTAGGTAAGATTCTTACAAATGTAGGCCATTTCACACAGCCTAAATAAGATGTCCTGGGGATGCTAAAAAAAGGCATACTGGGAAGACACTCTATACAACTTTCTTCCCAAGATGTCCTCAGGACACCTTATTTTAGCTCAAGGCATCTTTTTTGGAGAACACTTCAAAGTACAAACTTTTCCCCTATGCCACTTGCAAGACATCTCCTGCCTGGATGTGTGGAATTCAGAGCTCAGGAAGCATCTTATTTTCCTTGGCTGACCATTTTGCTGTCTCGTCAATTTTACCCTTAGCTTGACCTGACATTTTGTGTGCAGCTGAAGGGATTCTCCCTGCTACCATTTGCTGAAGGTTGCCCCAGGCATTTGGTCTGCAGGGTCCAATCCTTTTCAGCCCCCAAAATGCATAGTTGTATTCAGCTAGTCCTGCCAATTCCAGCCAATGTACCGGTATAGTTTTCTTATTTTTTTATTTTCGAGGAGCTACCTCTATACGTAAGCAAACATAAATATGATTGTCCTAACCACTGGGCAGACCAGTCTAACTCCCATTGAGAAGCATTGGGTTGACCTGCTGTCTGTGAACCAACTTGGTTTTTTTCTTACAGCACAGAAAAATAATGTTGGTCCGTGGAGGGCAGGTCAACTGAATGCTTCTCAGTGGAAGGTAGACCACTGTAAAGGATTCAATGGTGTTGATGGTGAAGTAACCTTGAGTGCATTCCACAGCCCGGGCGATGGGCCAGATGCATCGGCGGAGACTTTATCTTTGCGCGGGAGATGAAGTCTCTGTTCCCATGGGAAGCAGGAAGGGGGGATGGGGTGACTGGTATTATAACCTGTGCTTCTGACGGGTGTTTATCCTCTGGCACCGGCGTGGTACTTGAGCTTTCTTAAGATGTTCAATAAATTGGACTTTACTCCCAAAGCCTTTTATTTCTAAGGCTCTATGGAATTCCTTTACATTGTAAGGCGGTGGGGAATCCTAATTCATCTATATTCTGCACAGTGGACCCCGTCTTCGCAATGAGAGGTTGAATGTCCGCGAAGCTGCGCGTAGCTCTCAAAGAGGGTCTGACCTTTCCTCTGGATCTGAGAACGCAGGTGGAGAACGGCTCCTCGCTTTGGTGGCTCTCTTTCCGCCCCGACAAAAATGAAGTCTTCTTACCCGTTGGAACGTAGGGACGGACGACGCATCGGCTGGGGACTTCCATGAGTCGCTTTTGGGGCGCTGTCCATGGATCGAAAGTGCCTGTGGATCGATCTCTACCCGCTGCAGGATTACAAACCTCAGATGCAACCTGTCATGGAGGAGACGGCTTGACCACCTTTCGAGCGCGGCAACCCAGGAATCCATTGAACGCATTCCTGGACTCGTATTTTGCGGATGTTCCAAGGAACCACCGGCATTGCGCACTGGGGCTCGCCCAAAGGACACCGACTCAACCTGGAATTGAGGTATCCGTATCGCTTCCCAATCGGGACCCCCCCCATCCCGTCCGCGACCGCACCTGAGGTGCCCATGGGAGCCACCGGTAATACGGCGGCTACGGTGTCTCCATGGCTCGTCCGATGATTTAAGAGACTGATAAGCCTGTACCCCAGCCGGACCGTTTCTCTCCCATCGAGAAGACTGGGATGAGGAAGTGGCTACTTCGAAGATGCCCAAGCGTATAAACCGTGAACGCCAGCTATGGGAGGGAGGAACGCACAGTTGCAGTAAAGATGTTCCGCAGAGGGGACCGGAACAGCAACGCAGTTAGTTCAGCTTCGGTTGACCGTACAAAGACGCTGCCTCCAACGTATTGGGCTATGCCCAGAATCTGGCGTCAGTCCGTAGCGATAAAGTCCTGAACAATCCAGACTGGATTTACAACGGCAACGCCAAAGCTGCCTGTGTTCGCGACGCAAAGTGAATCCCACCAGCCCTTAAACGGGACCTAACTGGATTAAGTTAGAACGGAAAGCTGCTTTGCATGCGCACTCAAGATGCATTGACTCTCATGAGAGGGAGCTACGCGCTGAGAGAGGGAACTAAGGAGGCAGTAGACCAGGGGCCCCAAGTTGGTTTCTCCATGCGTTGTTACCATCATGCCGGGTGCCAGGGGGCCACGATTCGGGTCCTTAAGCACCCAAACGCCATACGCACCGCCAGCGCCCGGATTCGCCCCCCCCCGGCAGACAACAGCTGCCTGCCCAACCTGGCTCAACCAGCTTAAATCCACCCTCCCAGCAGGCTTGCCGAACGGGCTACTATCGCCTCGATACCACAGCCCGCTTTGATGGGGACCGCTCTAAACTTCCCTACTTCATCTTGGTAAACTCAATGCCCACTTGGAAGACTATGGATGATCTATAACCGTCTGAACGCTGGGGTAAATACCGGGATTAATCGGGCTCGGTCCTGATGGGGCAGCAGCCTAATTGGTTCAGGACTGTTTTGATTTGCAGGATGAGGGACTCTATTGCGCCCGTGATTCCTCCAGCTTTAAAGAGCTGGCCAAGATTCAGGCGCCGAATGAAGCTATCCGGCATTCATCAAAACCATCCAGCAAGGCAACCGCCTGCAGAATTTTGTCCAGGAATTGCCATGCTCGACTTCCTGAGTGGCCTGAACGCATGAAATGCTTAATACTTCTCAGATGCTGTGGACAGCAAACCACGGAACGGTACTTTTAATTGGGTTCCCTCGCACTATTGCAGATTGGATCCAGTTAATCTCAAGTGGCGCCCCGCTTGGGGCCGCCATTAGGGAGGCTTCAGCCTAATGCTCTAAAACTACTACTGTGTCTGGCTCTCAAATCGCCCAGCCGCCCTACCAAAACCACTCTGAACGCCACTTGGGTTGTGTTCTTACTGCGGAGGGCCAGGGTCATCTAGCCGCCAACTGTCCCAAGAAGCAAAACCAACCGCTTCCAGCTCATGCGACTATCGGCCAAACCACCACGCAGGTCAGGGGTCACTTCCCACTGGCTCGCCTAAAGCGGACCGGTTACGCACTCCAGAGGAGGGGAAGCAGCTGCTTCTGTCTTTCTTCAGCCCCTATGGACAGTCTGACTCTGATGCGGTGAGTGAAGGCAGCGCCCCATTACTGTTCAAGCATTTCTGGCCAACCCCGCCAAACATACTCGTGATTATGTTCTCGCCCTTGTGGACTCCGCTGCTCACAGTGCTTCATGCTGCCCCAGGTGGCAGAGAGGAGCTTGTGGTCTAGACCAATTCTGGCTAAGCCCATACCATTCACCTAAATGGATCGCAGCCCCCTCGGAAACGTAAGGACCGCCCAATACAAAACACAGCCGGTTCTCTCCGCTATAATTCATTGGGAGAAAATACCTGTCATTTTTTAGCTTCAGTGGCCAAACACTCCAGGTTTTGGGTAATGCCTTGCTATTGTTACATGAACCAAAAAATTCATTTGGAAAGAAAGTGATCCTAGAATTCACTGACCTCCTGTGGTGAACATAAGGAATTGGGAAGACAACCCAACGCCTCCCTGACACACACCCCTCTGGCTTCCTCAGTGATTGCTCCCGATTCTATTGGCATCCCACCCATAATTGTGATCTAGCCAGAGTTTTCAGGAGGTGGAATGCATCAGTTGCCACCCCACAGAGACACTGACTGTAAAATTGTCATACAACCAGGGGCACAACTACCCAAGGGTAGGAACTCACCGCATGAGTCCCAATGAGGAGAAGGAACTTCGTGGCTCTCTTAGATAAGAACCTTGCTCGGGTTCACATACGGGCGGGCTACCAAACACACACACGCCGTCTCCCGCTTTGTTTGTCAAAAGAAAGATGGGTCTTCACGGGTTTTGCAACGGATTATCGAGGTCTCAATGCGTCTCCCCTTGTCCACAAATATCCTTTGCCTTTGGATCAAGGACCTTTAGATGCAATCGCAAAGGACGCATTTTAATAAATTGGACTTGAGAGAAGTTTACTACAGAGTCAGGATTGTTGAAGGATATGAACACCCGACTGCTTTAACACAAAGTTTGGACAGTTTGAATATTTAATAATGCCATTCGGTTGCATGGGCCCCCCGGAGCTTTCATGGCCCTTTTGTATCAACTAAGTTCTCATGATTTACTGTACAAGGGGAGTAGTTGTATATTTAGATGACGCTTTTTAATTTACTCAGAACTATAGAAGAGCATGAGTCATTGGTTCAGAGGTATTGAAACGCCAGTTTGACAACTCTCTTTGCCAAACTTCCAAATGATAAGTTTTCACTGTGACCTCCATTGACTATTTAGGTTAATGATCTCGCCTCGAGGGCTTAACAATGATCCTACTTCAAAATTGAAGTAGTCCTCCAATGGCCTGCTCCCCACCAACCGCAAGTAAAGAACTCAGTCGCTTTGGTTTTGCTAATTTCTACTGTGATTTTATACCCCAATTTGTTGAACTGACTTCTCCTCTCGCCAGACCTCTTAATGCACTAAGGGTAAGATCCACTGTCCGCCATCCCGGGCCCCTTTTCTGTCTGGAGAAATGTCAAATAGCCTTTCAACTTAAAAATTCATAAGCAATTAATCAACCTATCCTCCAAAGCACCTCTGACCCGATCTCCCGCTTGTGGTTCACGAGGACGCTGGACAAAGCGCGCTTGGGGCAGCCCCACAGAAAAAAAAATAAAGATGGTAGACTGGGTTCCGTGGTGTGCTATATATTTGTCTAAAAAAAATTCTCTGGTGCCTAACTCAACTGGACTGTGGAGACAAGGAGACTGCGGCTATCAAAGCAGTACTCTCCACTTGGCCACTGGCTGGAGGGGCTAAGCACCTCTTTCTAAGTTTGGTCGGATCATAAAACCTGGCGCGGCTCTTTCCACCCCCCCCCTCAAGATGTCCGCAAAACAACTGCTAATGCATTTCTTTTCTCGCTTTCTTTACAGTCCATTTTTCCCCCCCCTGGGAAAAAACCAACAACTGGCTGGACGCGCCTCGCTCAGTTCGAGGTGGAGCTGCCTACGGTGACATTCCACGCATCGTCACCTCCAGTTGGGCTGGCCACACCATCTCAAACGGCCCACTTCTCTCCACTCCTCCTCCTCGCCTCAGCCCCGCCCTTCCCAAGTGGAACAGGAGGCGGCTGCATGAGCCTCCATGGCCGGGTTGAGACCCACCATGCTTGGAGAATGGATTTGCATGAGGGGAAATGTTGGCACGCGGCCTCGGCGTTCTGAAGCTTGCCACGCATGCCCGCTCGGGCTGGACATTTTGCTTTTTTGAAAACTTGCACTAGCCCGCAGTTCTGTGGCGCCGCAGTCAGCAGCACATTGAGGCATACATTAAAGGTTGCCTCGGGTTTGTGCAGAAGCCAAACTATCCCGGAAGCCCCATGGACTATTGAAACCTCTCCGGTAGCTTCCTCACTTGGGAAGTCATCTCCATGGATTTCATTACAGATTTGCCCGAAGTCATGGTACGGTTTTAGGGGTGGTGGTAGACTTATTCTCTAAGTAAGCACATTTATTCCATGTGCTTCCATCCTCCGCCCCTGTTAAGTAATGCTGTTTATTCAACATGTTTACCGCTCTCCATTCCTTCAAGTAAGGTGGTCTCCACCGCCCCAAATTCATCTCTTCAAAGTTCAGTGTTTTTGCTGTTGGGGGTCAGCTCGCCGCCGCCACTTCTACCACGCTCAAAGTGACGGCGACTAGAACTAACAGAACCCTAGAGCAGTATTTACGTTTGTTACACCAACTACCACCAAGACAATTGTGCGAAGCTTATTCCGCTTTATATGGAGTACTCTACAAACAATGCGGTTCAGGTAGCACAAAGAAAAACCCCTTGAAATTGTGTCTGGTCGCTTCCTTCCCGCCGCTGTTGGCCAACCACCGCAGCTGCTTTGGGACCCCCAGAGTTTCAACAATGGATTTCATCCCTAGTCGATGGAAGCTCTGTCCAGACTCTTACAACAAGCAAAGGACTCCCCAAAACCTGCAGCTTATAAACACCGCCGATTTCCGCGTGGGCTCCTAGTGTATTTTTCTCTCTATTCACAAAAAAATCTCAGAGACGCATACCATTCCAAACTTGGCAAGAGATTTGTGGGACTCCTTTTCAGATTACTAAAGTGATTACGATGTCACTGCCCGCTTAGATTTTGCTCTAACTCTTAGTAACATCCATCCTGTCTTCCATTCCAGCTTGTTCAAGGAGGCTCCTCACTCGATGTTTCAATGACTACCGAGAGGCCCCCAACGACTATTATTGATGGCCACAAGCACTCAATGTAAATTGACGCTTATCCTGACTCGCTTTAATTCCAAACGCTTGCAATATTTAGTTTCTTGGGTGGGATATTCCTCTGGGTATAATCACGGGTTTATTCCAAAACATTGAAGCTCCCCACCCTTATTTCTGCTTTCTTCCACCACTTCTCTCAAGACAAACCTTGGGGGGGGGAAGGGGTCTTTAGGGGAGGCAGAGTGTAAAGGATTCAATGGTGTTGATGGTGAAGTAACCTTGAGTGCATTCCACAGCCCGGGCGATGGGCCAGATGCATCGGCGGAGACTTTATCTTTGCGCGGGAGATGTAGTCTCTGTTCCCATGGGAAGCAGGAAGGGGGGATGGGGGTGACTGGTATTATAACCTGTGCTTCTGACGGGAAGTGTCATTCCTGCCACTGCGTGTACTTGAGCTTTCTAAGATGTCTTAATAAATGGACTTTTACTCCCAAAGCCTTTTATTTCTGCGTCTATGGAATTCCTTACACCACTCATCTGAGCCACTAAGGCCAATTCCCCATGGTCAATTAATCGCATGATACTCATGCGAAATATCAAGGATTCAGGAAGAATTTTCCACTTCCTGATCGACGAACAAGGATTCATCCAGGTTCTGGTGCTCATTTTCCCCCTTACCCCGCGTCTTTGCCGAACCTGCTTGAAAGTGCTACGTTTTCAAAAAACACGTCTTTGATCCAGTTTGGAGGGGAGGATCGGGTTATCAACATGCTTAGCATCAGCTCACAAAACATCAATTAAAAACTTTCACTCAGAGGAAAACAGTTTGAACCCTCTTCCTTCTTTTGTCCTGATTTGAAACCTTATAAGCACTCTGAGTCCCAAATAAGGTCCATTGATTTGACTTCCTAAATCATGATCCAAGTATTACCTCATACACCATCACCTGGGCTAGACTGATAATACCAGTTTATTACCTGCCATTATAACTTCATATCCAGCAAAATCACATGCCAACTTGAGGAGAAAATAAAGATGTATCCTCCTGAGAGGAGTGATGAGCAACTACCCACACACATAACCACCACCTAGAATCATTCTACTAGGAATTAATCACTAAACAGTCATTCCATACATTTGTGGTATCCTACTTACATAGTAGACCTCCTGATCAATGGCATGAAAAGCCACATCTGATAGGCTCAAAAACATGCAATGGCTCCATCAATCCAAAGGTCATCAACCAGACTCCAGTAGAGTTTTCATATCATACCCAAAGGAACAAACAAGCTGGCTGGGGTTCAGATATGGATGTTCTCCAGGTGTTCTGAAACTTCGGAGAAACCACTCCCATATTTGTTTGAGCAAGTATTCTGGAACAGTTTACGTGGGGCTGTCTGGCAACCTGCCCTCCTTTAAGGATATATTGATTATTCCAGCTAGTCAATAAACCTGTTTCCTTGGCTCACTTTCACCAGCCTTGATGAACTTAGGTTCAATTTATATATAATGAATAAGGCTAGGCTCTGATTCTGCATTTAACATGTCAGTCCTCAAGTTGAGTCTGGGTAAGTGTCAAACTTGTCATAGCACACAAGTAATAATGGTTGAGCCTGGGGGCGAATACATACTGGTTTAGCTGACAGTGTGCTATTCAGAAGAGCTGAACTGGAATGAACTTTGCAAACATAATGCAAATCAGCAAGGAATAAAAATGTTTTTAGTTCTCCCACATCCATAGCATCATTTTTTTTAAAAAAAAATTCTGTGTCATCATTGGTCAGTTTTCAAAAGACATTCAGCATCAACCTGCAATCTAATCATTAAATGTTTTATCCAGAGATGTGGAATGGCACATTTTCCATAAACATTTTTCCAGTGTTTTACAAGGTGTCTGTTGTGGGGAGAGGAAGGGAAAGGAGTAAGCCAACTTGAGTCTCCTTAAATCCAAATTCTCCTCCTCCTCCTCCTCCTCCTCCTCCTCCTCCTCCTCCTCCTCCTCCTCCTCCTCCTTGGGGGGGAGGAATCACTTCTAAAGATCCACTGTTTCATAAAATTAATACCAATGAATCAATGTTATGACCAATAAAACATTATGCAATATGTCAGTTTCTCTAGGAATTGTGTGAAAGAGTATATTTTATGGAATTGTAAATAGAGATGGAAGAGATAAAACCACAAATAAATATAATAATACATTTTTTGGAAAAAAAATCAAATTATAAGATTACTTGACTGGCTGTGAAGATCAAATAAAAACCAAAGCTAAAATTCTTGTTTATGTGCCTCCTCTCATATGGGGGGAGAGTAATTGGTAATCACCAATCTGCTATGAACCTAACAATGCAAATGATGGCAGAAGAGTGGGAGTCAAACTGAGGTATCCCAATGACCTTAGCAGAAGAGTGTTAACTTGTGTTGAAATAGATGAGCGGACTATCATGTCCACAACTTATCATGCAACTCTGGGTGGACTAAACTTTGTGAAGCAACAGTTTTCCTGGCTTTGTCACACTCCCTGGCTTTGTCACATAAAACAATTTTTGCACGGCCTCGCTGGGGGTCATGTACGCCGACCCAACCCCCCCCCCGGGACTGTTCACACGAATGGTCCCAGAAACTACCAGGAAGACTGCGCTGCGCCATCGCCCGATCAACTCACCTTCCCTGCGACCGTCCAGCGCGTCACCAAGGCCAGGGGACACGACCCCCTGCCCTGCGCGACCGCTCCGGAGTCGCAGGGCAGGGGGCGTGTCCTCAGGCCTCAGCGACATGCCGGACGGTCTCAGGGAAGGTAAGTCGATTGGGAAAGGGGGGAGGGATGGCGCCTTCCAGCCACTGCCGTTCGCACGGCAGCATTTGGAAGCCACTGTTTCCCAAAAACCTCGCTCAGGGAGCGAAGTTGGGAAACAGTGGCTTGGTGTCGCTTGGGAGGAGCAAGGGCGGCGTGGCTGCAAAGCAGCTGCGCCCCCCATGCGAACAGCTCCCTGGGGACGGCATTTTTGCTGTCCCCAGGGCGCTGTATTTGGCTTGTGCGGAAAGGGCCTAAGAGAAGTACATGCTATGAAATGCCATCATAAAAACATTTTCCTAGGAATAAGCCACACTGAATAAAATAAGAGTTGTTACTTTGACCTGTTTAGGAGCGTTCCTATAAAGTCTTTATATTTTAATAGATATCATTCCACTAAAAATAATTTCAAGATAAACCTTTGAATTTGTTTAAATATAACATTTAAATCACACTTCAGTTTTTTCCTTGTCAAATATTTCCGTTCAAACATTTCTTGCTAAATTAAATTAATAAAATTAGTACAAATTCATTTTAAATGTTGTTTAGCAAAATCAAAATAAGCATGGTAAATCGCAACTTGTTCCATTTAGGGCATCAGAAGGATTTCTGGGGAAAATTGCATTTCCCCACCACAAATTTCACATTATTGGTTTCATCCATTTCAGTTTCCCTCTGAAAACACAAGCATCTCTGGTACTAACAGTAGGGTACACCTGAGAAACTGTGTTACTAGTTCCTGGTTAATCTGCTGTTTAACAGATTTCAGCAGAACACAAAAATATCTAAGACTTTATTTTCATTCCATTTAACTCATATCTCATAGACAGCATTTTGCACCAAGAGCAATACAGCAGAGTATATATCCTGATTTTACTTCCTTGGAGTAATGTGTGCTACAAGCTGAACAATGTGGTTTGTTCTTTATAGGCCTATTTCACTAATTTTTTAAAAATAATGATTGTCAGCTGGGAAAGCAGAATATTTATACTCTGCAAATCCCCCCTCGTTTCCAGTATAAAAAATATATATGAATCACAAGCTACTAAATCAGAAATTTAAAAATACCAAGAGCTGGGGAGTTATATTAAAAACGAGTTTACTCAAAATCATGTGAATTTGCATGTGAATCTTCTGCCCTTAAAGTTTTGCTGCAAAGACAATATGATTATTCACTACATTAGTCATACTACCTTGAATTATAATGATCTACTTTTTCAGCACTCTTCTTGCAACCTAAAATTTGCTTAATGACCAGTTTAAATGAAAGCTTCATCTCTTACAGCAAAATCAGTTACAAAGCTATAGCAAGGTTACATGGAGTTCTCATTAACTTTATACAAAACACAAGATGTCTAACACATTCTGAGTGACAAAGGCTTCCTTCACACAGAACATTTAAATTGTTTTGCAAATATTTTGGAAAAAAAAACATTTTGGCTTTTTTGCCAGATAGTGCAGAGTGTTTCTGGAAAAAATGGTTCTTTCCTTAAAAAAAATGCCATTGTACCTTCAAAGCTATGCAGACTCAATATCCAAAGCCTTGCCAGTGCTCATATCATGTTTCTGGAGCTTTGAAGACACAAATTTAAAAAAAAAATGGAAAATCACATGTTTGCATAATCAGCTGAGTGTATTAGTGCATATCAATACTGAGTGTATTAGTGCATATCAATGACAGAAATGGCACACAGTATGGGGAATCACACTGACATAGCAGAAAATGCAAGCAGCAGAGAAACAGTAGTGACAGCTTCAATAATCAGGTGGGAGAAATAAAATATTTCATGATCTCTCCCCAGCAAGCAGGAAATGTTTTGAAACCATTTCAAGAAAAAGTTTAGCGTTTCCAAATAAAACCATTTTGGGCTGAAATAAAACATTTCCACAATTTTTTGGCCTTAAAGTTGTGTGGAATTCTGCAGGAATTGTTTCATATTCCAGTCTCAAGACATTTTATTTGTGCTGAGCAGAAAGGGTTAGATAGTGTAAAACAGAATAAGCTAATTAGAAAAAGCAGTATCTTCACTCCTGTACCCTATGTCTGCTTAATGAAAAAAAATGGGCAGGATCGCCATTTAAGTCCATTGAGTTTTATAGTAAAGCAGCACTAGGAATCAATTATTAGCTACAAACCGGCAAATTTCTAAACTTAGAAAAAGCCAATTTAAACTGACCATAAATATTTGTTATTGCATGATATGGGAAATGTTTATAGCTGTCAAAATAATCTTGCAAATTAAATACAAATAAATAATAATAGAATATAAGTATATTAAAATAATAAATGAAATCAAGAACTACATAGAAAACAATTCCGTTTTTTATATTTTCTTGGTTCATAAGTATTTGGCACATGCACTATGTTAAAAGAATGGAGTCAATCCTTCAGTACTTAAAAAATAAGGACCAGCAGTTTGATTTGTGCCCAGAGACAATGGGCAGCCAGCACAGATGTTTCCATACAGGGCTGATATGGACCTGTATCTAACCCCTGATAATAAACATGCAACTGCATATTGGACCAACTGAAATTTCTGGACAGGTTTCAAAGGCATAAATTCAAAGGCATTATAGTAATTTAACACGAAAGTGATCAGAACACATATCACTAGGCCAAATCATGCTTTTCAAGGAAGAGCCATAACTGGCCTATCAGTCAATGCTACTTAAAGGTGCTTTGTACTGTGGAAGATACCTGCGCTTCAAGTCATAGGCCAAGATCCAGCAGCAGGGATCCAGGGTTGGAAAATACCTAGAGATTGGAGATGGGGCATGGGAGCAGGAAGATTGAGGCAGGAAAGGAGAAAGACCTCAGGGGAGTATAATGACATTGATGACACCCTCCAAAGCAGTTGTTTTCCCAGGATAATTCGTGCTTGGAGATCAGTTGTACTTTTAGGAGAACTCCAAGTCCAACCTTGAGGTTAGCAACCCTGTAGCATTTTCAAATTACAAATCTGCTGCATCAGGGGAGGGCAGTTCTTTCCAGGACAGCCAGACTCCTTGGTCCTCAAGCAATGTTAGCATTGCCCAAGAGTACCTGGGTCTTGTATGAACTGAATATAAATTTACTGACTCTCATTCATCCCATTACCTTCTCCAGGCACCTGTTCAGTACTTCTACAAACGCACCAGATTCAGGTATTAAGGAAAAACAGAGAGATTTAAAAAGATGAATACAACAACGTGGGTCTGAACATGCTATATTGTTGCTATGTCACAGGCAGGCCACCATGTGAAAGGTAGAGCCATGCAGTCAGTTCCTTGTTTTCTTCAGCCATTTAACATATAGACCAAACATATGTCTGGTCACCTGTATATCTCTGCAAAATGGGCTGGCCTTGTGATGCAGAAACATCAATATGGTACAGACAAAAAGAATCTCAGCTAAGCTCTATTTTACACATAATCTCCACAGAAAATAAAGTGAAAATTCCATCCGTTGTCTCATCTGCTTCCTCCAATATACCCCAGAGCGTTCCCACAGAAAATCAAAGAGATCAATCCAGACTTGTTCCTACAACTCTTTGGTGTTTCCATTTATTATTGTATTTGCAGTGACACTCTTGTGTTTTGCAAACTGATGAAACAGGAGCTTCCCCAAGGCAAAAACCGAGTGGCATTTCTCACATTTTCCAAGTTGTTAAGCAGCAATTACTGCTAGTTAGTTGGGAGTTTCATACCATAACTTGTTGAAGACACAGAAGAAAATGATTGGCAATTTGTCAGCTTGTACAAATTATAATTTAAACATGCTTATCTGCACATCAAAATTTATTTTTTTGAATGCAACTTTTGTAACTTCTTTATCAAAGTATATTAGTTTGCACTCTAAAAAGCGGGCAGTGTGAAAGGCACAGAGGGGATTCCAATCTTAGTTCTTTCCCATTTCCCCAGTCCCAGCAGCAGGATTACACACATACACATGAACACAAAATCCATCATTAAACACTACAATTTTCTATCACTCTTCTGAACAAACAAGAGGGCCAATAGTAATGTTATAAAATAAAAGATCCATCTAAAAAGTCCATCTAGCAAGCTTAGTTATCAGTGATCAACCAGATTTATCTAAGAAGCTCAAGATATCCAAACCTGTACTTTGCTTCCAATATTAATCAAGCACAGATACCCAGTCTCTGGCCCTGACGTGGATAACCTAGACTAGCCTGATGTCATCAGATCTCTGAAGCTAAGTAAAGTCAGCTCAGTACTGACAAATATTTCAATGAGAGATCTCCAAGGAACACCAATGCAAAGGGGGGGGGGTATGTGGTGGCTGGCAATGACAAACTACCCCTGAATGTTTCTTGTCTTGAAAACCCCATCAGCAGGGGCGGAGTGCGGGGAAACTGCGCCCAGGGCATGTGTGCACCTTGTGCCCCTACCGTGGTGCTGCCTGCCGCGCCACACCCCCTCCATGGCCCAGCCATGCCTCCACTGCTGCTCCGCCCAGGGCATCACGCTCGCCCCATTGGCGTGACGCCACTGCCCATCAGGAGTCACCATACATTAGATATGACTTGATGGGGAAAAAAGCCCTGTCTCTGAGGTAGCAGTCACTGACAGACCTATTGCTCATATATTTATTTAAGAGTTTTTGAAGTCACTACCACTAGCAGTCCCAATATCCAGTGGCCATGCATTCCATACTTAAGGACTGCATGTAAATAGCCCCTACTATGATGGAAATAATGGTCATCAGTATTGGAGGAACTATATTCTAAATGCCAGTCTGGGGACCCTTTGGCCTGTGCCCCAGTAGTGAGCCTCCATAGCATTCAGTGGCCATTATGGAAAAAAGATTGTTGGAGTAAATATACCATTGATCTGATCCAGCAGAGCCTTTCTTATGAAGTTTAAACTGCTTTCATTAGCCGAGATCTAATGGTTCTCTAGCACCAAAGTCAATAACAGTAGTAGCAAAAAAGAGACAGGCACTCTCACAAAGACCCCATCAACTCAACAGCATCCTACCAATCATGACATGACTTCCCACAATGCCCCACATTAGCACCAATCTATGCCTGGTCTCCTTCCACAATTGCCCATGCAGTTCTCGTTGCAGCTGCAATTGAAAAGGCATTCATAGTGGCAATGGAGCATCCACACATAAGTTTCCCTTGCACTCTCCTTGCCTCAACCTTTCTGTGGCCACATTTTCCCCTATTGTCAGATGGCTTTTTTAAAAAAAAATGGCTATTGCTAGATCGGCTGTTGACTCCGTCTGTAAAAGCCTTTGACTATATATTGCTAAATTGCTACAGAGTACTGACATTATAGCCATCTATTGCTATTATCCATTAGCTCCTCTGAATTCCTAGCATTCATTTTTAAAAAGGCTCTCTCCTTTTCATGATGAACATCATGGCAGTAGGTTGTTACATTGTTATTGTGCTGTAGCCATCTAGCAATTGCTGGTTTCAAAAAAGCTGGAAAAGGTCCTCTGTGGTGGTGATGGAGGGAAATGGCAGCCCTGAACAGTTGGGACAAAGAAATTGGTGACAGTGTGGGTGGGACCTTTAAAAATGTGCCCCTTTCCTTTGACGCAAAAAGGTAATATCACAACATGTTTGGAAAAGACTTCAGGATGTCCAACCAGAGTAAAACATCCATGTGAAGGAAGTCTTAGAGAATGCACTAGGATGGCGTCACTTAGCCAATTCTGTCCTTTCTCTCACAGTGCAAAGGTTAACATCATTGTTTAGTGTTGGGGAAAAACTGTGCAAGCAGATAATTCCTTCAGAAGCTGGTTTGCTCCACCCTGGAAGACTGTCAGAGCCTGCCAGTTGAGACTCCATGGAAACAACCTTAGCTTTATATTGAAAAGCATCAGTGGAGGAGTGAGTTCTGAAAGTAATGTGGTGTACTGAGTTAGGAAAGCTTTTTATTTCCATGAGAGTCCTGTACCTGAGAAAGCATGACAAGACAATGAAGCAACAGAGGAAGTTTTATCTATTGCAGTACTTATTTCATTATGGTCTGAAGTGCATTCTCTAAAAGGCACAGAACCTTTGTCACACAGAGATTGCTTTGGGTTGCTCAGTGCTTCTGCAGCAGTATGTTTTGCTTGTGATTTGTCAGCACAGTGAGAGGAGTGTGATGCATCCTTGCCTCTGTGGGTGTTAAATAGATGTGCTGAGACTAAGAAACATGGGGCAGCAGCTTGTGGTCCTAAGGGGTTAGTAAAGTGAGAATAGGTATGGCTATTGGGGTGCTGTGTGGTTTCCGGGCTGTATGGCCATGTTGTAGCAGCATTCTCTCCTGACGTTTCACCTGCATCTGTGGCTGGCATCTTCAGAGGATCCCACCCCCCCCCCCCCCCACCCCCCCCCCCCCCCACCCCCCCCCCCCCCCACCCCCCCCCCCCCCCACCCCCCCCCCCCCCCACCCCCCCCCCCCCCCACCCCCCCCCCCCCCCACCCCCCCCCCCCCCCACCCCCCCCCCCCCCCACCCCCCCCCCCCCCCACCCCCCCCCCCCCCCACCCCCCCCCCCCCCCACCCCCCCCCCCCCCCACCCCCCCCCCCCCCCACCCCCCCCCCCCCCCACCCCCCCCCCCCCCCACCCCCCCCCCCCCCCACCCCCCCCCCCCCCCACCCCCCCCCCCCCCCACCCCCCCCCCCCCCCACCCCCCCCCCCCCCCACCCCCCCCCCCCCCCACCCCCCCCCCCCCCCACCCCCCCCCCCCCCCACCCCCCCCCCCCCCCACCCCCCCCCCCCCCCACCCCCCCCCCCCCCCACCCCCCCCCCCCCCCACCCCCCCCCCCCCCCACCCCCCCCCCCCCCCACCCCCCCCCCCCCCCACCCCCCCCCCCCCCCACCCCCCCCCCCCCCCACCCCCCCCCCCCCCCACCCCCCCCCCCCCCCACCCCCCCCCCCCCCCACCCCCCCCCCCCCCCACCCCCCCCCCCCCCCACCCCCCCCCCCCCCCACCCCCCCCCCCCCCCACCCCCCCCCCCCCCCACCCCCCCCCCCCCCCACCCCCCCCCCCCCCCACCCCCCCCCCCCCCCACCCCCCCCCCCCCCCACCCCCCCCCCCCCCCACCCCCCCCCCCCCCCACCCCCCCCCCCCCCCACCCCCCCCCCCCCCCACCCCCCCCCCCCCCCACCCCCCCCCCCCCCCACCCCCCCCCCCCCCCACCCCCCCCCCCCCCCACCCCCCCCCCCCCCCACCCCCCCCCCCCCCCACCCCCCCCCCCCCCCACCCCCCCCCCCCCCCACCCCCCCCCCCCCCCACCCCCCCCCCCCCCCACCCCCCCCCCCCCCCACCCCCCCCCCCCCCCACCCCCCCCCCCCCCCACCCCCCCCCCCCCCCACCCCCCCCCCCCCCCACCCCCCCCCCCCCCCACCCCCCCCCCCCCCCACCCCCCCCCCCCCCCACCCCCCCCCCCCCCCACCCCCCCCCCCCCCCACCCCCCCCCCCCCCCACCCCCCCCCCCCCCCACCCCCCCCCCCCCCCACCCCCCCCCCCCCCCACCCCCCCCCCCCCCCACCCCCCCCCCCCCCCACCCCCCCCCCCCCCCACCCCCCCCCCCCCCCACCCCCCCCCCCCCCCACCCCCCCCCCCCCCCACCCCCCCCCCCCCCCACCCCCCCCCCCCCCCACCCCCCCCCCCCCCCACCCCCCCCCCCCCCCACCCCCCCCCCCCCCCACCCCCCCCCCCCCCCACCCCCCCCCCCCCCCACCCCCCCCCCCCCCCACCCCCCCCCCCCCCCACCCCCCCCCCCCCCCACCCCCCCCCCCCCCCACCCCCCCCCCCCCCCACCCCCCCCCCCCCCCACCCCCCCCCCCCCCCACCCCCCCCCCCCCCCACCCCCCCCCCCCCCCACCCCCCCCCCCCCCCACCCCCCCCCCCCCCCACCCCCCCCCCCCCCCACCCCCCCCCCCCCCCACCCCCCCCCCCCCCCACCCCCCCCCCCCCCCACCCCCCCCCCCCCCCACCCCCCCCCCCCCCCACCCCCCCCCCCCCCCACCCCCCCCCCCCCCCACCCCCCCCCCCCCCCACCCCCCCCCCCCCCCACCCCCCCCCCCCCCCACCCCCCCCCCCCCCCACCCCCCCCCCCCCCCACCCCCCCCCCCCCCCACCCCCCCCCCCCCCCACCCCCCCCCCCCCCCACCCCCCCCCCCCCCCACCCCCCCCCCCCCCCACCCCCCCCCCCCCCCACCCCCCCCCCCCCCCACCCCCCCCCCCCCCCACCCCCCCCCCCCCCCACCCCCCCCCCCCCCCACCCCCCCCCCCCCCCACCCCCCCCCCCCCCCACCCCCCCCCCCCCCCACCCCCCCCCCCCCCCACCCCCCCCCCCCCCCACCCCCCCCCCCCCCCACCCCCCCCCCCCCCCACCCCCCCCCCCCCCCACCCCCCCCCCCCCCCACCCCCCCCCCCCCCCACCCCCCCCCCCCCCCACCCCCCCCCCCCCCCACCCCCCCCCCCCCCCACCCCCCCCCCCCCCCACCCCCCCCCCCCCCCACCCCCCCCCCCCCCCACCCCCCCCCCCCCCCACCCCCCCCCCCCCCCACCCCCCCCCCCCCCCACCCCCCCCCCCCCCCACCCCCCCCCCCCCCCACCCCCCCCCCCCCCCACCCCCCCCCCCCCCCACCCCCCCCCCCCCCCACCCCCCCCCCCCCCCACCCCCCCCCCCCCCCACCCCCCCCCCCCCCCACCCCCCCCCCCCCCCACCCCCCCCCCCCCCCACCCCCCCCCCCCCCCACCCCCCCCCCCCCCCACCCCCCCCCCCCCCCACCCCCCCCCCCCCCCACCCCCCCCCCCCCCCACCCCCCCCCCCCCCCACCCCCCCCCCCCCCCACCCCCCCCCCCCCCCACCCCCCCCCCCCCCCACCCCCCCCCCCCCCCACCCCCCCCCCCCCCCACCCCCCCCCCCCCCCACCCCCCCCCCCCCCCACCCCCCCCCCCCCCCACCCCCCCCCCCCCCCACCCCCCCCCCCCCCCACCCCCCCCCCCCCCCACCCCCCCCCCCCCCCACCCCCCCCCCCCCCCACCCCCCCCCCCCCCCACCCCCCCCCCCCCCCACCCCCCCCCCCCCCCACCCCCCCCCCCCCCCACCCCCCCCCCCCCCCACCCCCCCCCCCCCCCACCCCCCCCCCCCCCCACCCCCCCCCCCCCCCACCCCCCCCCCCCCCCACCCCCCCCCCCCCCCACCCCCCCCCCCCCCCACCCCCCCCCCCCCCCACCCCCCCCCCCCCCCACCCCCCCCCCCCCCCACCCCCCCCCCCCCCCACCCCCCCCCCCCCCCACCCCCCCCCCCCCCCACCCCCCCCCCCCCCCACCCCCCCCCCCCCCCACCCCCCCCCCCCCCCACCCCCCCCCCCCCCCACCCCCCCCCCCCCCCACCCCCCCCCCCCCCCACCCCCCCCCCCCCCCACCCCCCCCCCCCCCCACCCCCCCCCCCCCCCACCCCCCCCCCCCCCCACCCCCCCCCCCCCCCACCCCCCCCCCCCCCCACCCCCCCCCCCCCCCACCCCCCCCCCCCCCCACCCCCCCCCCCCCCCACCCCCCCCCCCCCCCACCCCCCCCCCCCCCCACCCCCCCCCCCCCCCACCCCCCCCCCCCCCCACCCCCCCCCCCCCCCACCCCCCCCCCCCCCCACCCCCCCCCCCCCCCACCCCCCCCCCCCCCCACCCCCCCCCCCCCCCACCCCCCCCCCCCCCCACCCCCCCCCCCCCCCACCCCCCCCCCCCCCCACCCCCCCCCCCCCCCACCCCCCCCCCCCCCCACCCCCCCCCCCCCCCACCCCCCCCCCCCCCCACCCCCCCCCCCCCCCACCCCCCCCCCCCCCCACCCCCCCCCCCCCCCACCCCCCCCCCCCCCCACCCCCCCCCCCCCCCACCCCCCCCCCCCCCCACCCCCCCCCCCCCCCACCCCCCCCCCCCCCCACCCCCCCCCCCCCCCACCCCCCCCCCCCCCCACCCCCCCCCCCCCCCACCCCCCCCCCCCCCCACCCCCCCCCCCCCCCACCCCCCCCCCCCCCCACCCCCCCCCCCCCCCACCCCCCCCCCCCCCCACCCCCCCCCCCCCCCACCCCCCCCCCCCCCCACCCCCCCCCCCCCCCACCCCCCCCCCCCCCCACCCCCCCCCCCCCCCACCCCCCCCCCCCCCCACCCCCCCCCCCCCCCACCCCCCCCCCCCCCCACCCCCCCCCCCCCCCACCCCCCCCCCCCCCCACCCCCCCCCCCCCCCACCCCCCCCCCCCCCCACCCCCCCCCCCCCCCACCCCCCCCCCCCCCCACCCCCCCCCCCCCCCACCCCCCCCCCCCCCCACCCCCCCCCCCCCCCACCCCCCCCCCCCCCCACCCCCCCCCCCCCCCACCCCCCCCCCCCCCCACCCCCCCCCCCCCCCACCCCCCCCCCCCCCCACCCCCCCCCCCCCCCACCCCCCCCCCCCCCCACCCCCCCCCCCCCCCACCCCCCCCCCCCCCCACCCCCCCCCCCCCCCACCCCCCCCCCCCCCCACCCCCCCCCCCCCCCACCCCCCCCCCCCCCCACCCCCCCCCCCCCCCACCCCCCCCCCCCCCCACCCCCCCCCCCCCCCACCCCCCCCCCCCCCCACCCCCCCCCCCCCCCACCCCCCCCCCCCCCCACCCCCCCCCCCCCCCACCCCCCCCCCCCCCCACCCCCCCCCCCCCCCACCCCCCCCCCCCCCCACCCCCCCCCCCCCCCACCCCCCCCCCCCCCCACCCCCCCCCCCCCCCACCCCCCCCCCCCCCCACCCCCCCCCCCCCCCACCCCCCCCCCCCCCCACCCCCCCCCCCCCCCACCCCCCCCCCCCCCCACCCCCCCCCCCCCCCACCCCCCCCCCCCCCCACCCCCCCCCCCCCCCACCCCCCCCCCCCCCCACCCCCCCCCCCCCCCACCCCCCCCCCCCCCCACCCCCCCCCCCCCCCACCCCCCCCCCCCCCCACCCCCCCCCCCCCCCACCCCCCCCCCCCCCCACCCCCCCCCCCCCCCACCCCCCCCCCCCCCCACCCCCCCCCCCCCCCACCCCCCCCCCCCCCCACCCCCCCCCCCCCCCACCCCCCCCCCCCCCCACCCCCCCCCCCCCCCACCCCCCCCCCCCCCCACCCCCCCCCCCCCCCACCCCCCCCCCCCCCCACCCCCCCCCCCCCCCACCCCCCCCCCCCCCCACCCCCCCCCCCCCCCACCCCCCCCCCCCCCCACCCCCCCCCCCCCCCACCCCCCCCCCCCCCCACCCCCCCCCCCCCCCACCCCCCCCCCCCCCCACCCCCCCCCCCCCCCACCCCCCCCCCCCCCCACCCCCCCCCCCCCCCACCCCCCCCCCCCCCCACCCCCCCCCCCCCCCACCCCCCCCCCCCCCCACCCCCCCCCCCCCCCACCCCCCCCCCCCCCCACCCCCCCCCCCCCCCACCCCCCCCCCCCCCCACCCCCCCCCCCCCCCACCCCCCCCCCCCCCCACCCCCCCCCCCCCCCACCCCCCCCCCCCCCCACCCCCCCCCCCCCCCACCCCCCCCCCCCCCCACCCCCCCCCCCCCCCACCCCCCCCCCCCCCCACCCCCCCCCCCCCCCACCCCCCCCCCCCCCCACCCCCCCCCCCCCCCACCCCCCCCCCCCCCCACCCCCCCCCCCCCCCACCCCCCCCCCCCCCCACCCCCCCCCCCCCCCACCCCCCCCCCCCCCCACCCCCCCCCCCCCCCACCCCCCCCCCCCCCCACCCCCCCCCCCCCCCACCCCCCCCCCCCCCCACCCCCCCCCCCCCCCACCCCCCCCCCCCCCCACCCCCCCCCCCCCCCACCCCCCCCCCCCCCCACCCCCCCCCCCCCCCACCCCCCCCCCCCCCCACCCCCCCCCCCCCCCACCCCCCCCCCCCCCCACCCCCCCCCCCCCCCACCCCCCCCCCCCCCCACCCCCCCCCCCCCCCACCCCCCCCCCCCCCCACCCCCCCCCCCCCCCACCCCCCCCCCCCCCCACCCCCCCCCCCCCCCACCCCCCCCCCCCCCCACCCCCCCCCCCCCCCACCCCCCCCCCCCCCCACCCCCCCCCCCCCCCACCCCCCCCCCCCCCCACCCCCCCCCCCCCCCACCCCCCCCCCCCCCCACCCCCCCCCCCCCCCACCCCCCCCCCCCCCCACCCCCCCCCCCCCCCACCCCCCCCCCCCCCCACCCCCCCCCCCCCCCACCCCCCCCCCCCCCCACCCCCCCCCCCCCCCACCCCCCCCCCCCCCCACCCCCCCCCCCCCCCACCCCCCCCCCCCCCCACCCCCCCCCCCCCCCACCCCCCCCCCCCCCCACCCCCCCCCCCCCCCACCCCCCCCCCCCCCCACCCCCCCCCCCCCCCACCCCCCCCCCCCCCCACCCCCCCCCCCCCCCACCCCCCCCCCCCCCCACCCCCCCCCCCCCCCACCCCCCCCCCCCCCCACCCCCCCCCCCCCCCACCCCCCCCCCCCCCCACCCCCCCCCCCCCCCACCCCCCCCCCCCCCCACCCCCCCCCCCCCCCACCCCCCCCCCCCCCCACCCCCCCCCCCCCCCACCCCCCCCCCCCCCCACCCCCCCCCCCCCCCACCCCCCCCCCCCCCCACCCCCCCCCCCCCCCACCCCCCCCCCCCCCCACCCCCCCCCCCCCCCACCCCCCCCCCCCCCCACCCCCCCCCCCCCCCACCCCCCCCCCCCCCCACCCCCCCCCCCCCCCACCCCCCCCCCCCCCCACCCCCCCCCCCCCCCACCCCCCCCCCCCCCCACCCCCCCCCCCCCCCACCCCCCCCCCCCCCCACCCCCCCCCCCCCCCACCCCCCCCCCCCCCCACCCCCCCCCCCCCCCACCCCCCCCCCCCCCCACCCCCCCCCCCCCCCACCCCCCCCCCCCCCCACCCCCCCCCCCCCCCACCCCCCCCCCCCCCCACCCCCCCCCCCCCCCACCCCCCCCCCCCCCCACCCCCCCCCCCCCCCACCCCCCCCCCCCCCCACCCCCCCCCCCCCCCACCCCCCCCCCCCCCCACCCCCCCCCCCCCCCACCCCCCCCCCCCCCCACCCCCCCCCCCCCCCACCCCCCCCCCCCCCCACCCCCCCCCCCCCCCACCCCCCCCCCCCCCCACCCCCCCCCCCCCCCACCCCCCCCCCCCCCCACCCCCCCCCCCCCCCACCCCCCCCCCCCCCCACCCCCCCCCCCCCCCACCCCCCCCCCCCCCCACCCCCCCCCCCCCCCACCCCCCCCCCCCCCCACCCCCCCCCCCCCCCACCCCCCCCCCCCCCCACCCCCCCCCCCCCCCACCCCCCCCCCCCCCCACCCCCCCCCCCCCCCACCCCCCCCCCCCCCCACCCCCCCCCCCCCCCACCCCCCCCCCCCCCCACCCCCCCCCCCCCCCACCCCCCCCCCCCCCCACCCCCCCCCCCCCCCACCCCCCCCCCCCCCCACCCCCCCCCCCCCCCACCCCCCCCCCCCCCCACCCCCCCCCCCCCCCACCCCCCCCCCCCCCCACCCCCCCCCCCCCCCACCCCCCCCCCCCCCCACCCCCCCCCCCCCCCACCCCCCCCCCCCCCCACCCCCCCCCCCCCCCACCCCCCCCCCCCCCCACCCCCCCCCCCCCCCACCCCCCCCCCCCCCCACCCCCCCCCCCCCCCACCCCCCCCCCCCCCCACCCCCCCCCCCCCCCACCCCCCCCCCCCCCCACCCCCCCCCCCCCCCACCCCCCCCCCCCCCCACCCCCCCCCCCCCCCACCCCCCCCCCCCCCCACCCCCCCCCCCCCCCACCCCCCCCCCCCCCCACCCCCCCCCCCCCCCACCCCCCCCCCCCCCCACCCCCCCCCCCCCCCACCCCCCCCCCCCCCCACCCCCCCCCCCCCCCACCCCCCCCCCCCCCCACCCCCCCCCCCCCCCACCCCCCCCCCCCCCCACCCCCCCCCCCCCCCACCCCCCCCCCCCCCCACCCCCCCCCCCCCCCACCCCCCCCCCCCCCCACCCCCCCCCCCCCCCACCCCCCCCCCCCCCCACCCCCCCCCCCCCCCACCCCCCCCCCCCCCCACCCCCCCCCCCCCCCACCCCCCCCCCCCCCCACCCCCCCCCCCCCCCACCCCCCCCCCCCCCCACCCCCCCCCCCCCCCACCCCCCCCCCCCCCCACCCCCCCCCCCCCCCACCCCCCCCCCCCCCCACCCCCCCCCCCCCCCACCCCCCCCCCCCCCCACCCCCCCCCCCCCCCACCCCCCCCCCCCCCCACCCCCCCCCCCCCCCACCCCCCCCCCCCCCCACCCCCCCCCCCCCCCACCCCCCCCCCCCCCCACCCCCCCCCCCCCCCACCCCCCCCCCCCCCCACCCCCCCCCCCCCCCACCCCCCCCCCCCCCCACCCCCCCCCCCCCCCACCCCCCCCCCCCCCCACCCCCCCCCCCCCCCACCCCCCCCCCCCCCCACCCCCCCCCCCCCCCACCCCCCCCCCCCCCCACCCCCCCCCCCCCCCACCCCCCCCCCCCCCCACCCCCCCCCCCCCCCACCCCCCCCCCCCCCCACCCCCCCCCCCCCCCACCCCCCCCCCCCCCCACCCCCCCCCCCCCCCACCCCCCCCCCCCCCCACCCCCCCCCCCCCCCACCCCCCCCCCCCCCCACCCCCCCCCCCCCCCACCCCCCCCCCCCCCCACCCCCCCCCCCCCCCACCCCCCCCCCCCCCCACCCCCCCCCCCCCCCACCCCCCCCCCCCCCCACCCCCCCCCCCCCCCACCCCCCCCCCCCCCCACCCCCCCCCCCCCCCACCCCCCCCCCCCCCCACCCCCCCCCCCCCCCACCCCCCCCCCCCCCCACCCCCCCCCCCCCCCACCCCCCCCCCCCCCCACCCCCCCCCCCCCCCACCCCCCCCCCCCCCCACCCCCCCCCCCCCCCACCCCCCCCCCCCCCCACCCCCCCCCCCCCCCACCCCCCCCCCCCCCCACCCCCCCCCCCCCCCACCCCCCCCCCCCCCCACCCCCCCCCCCCCCCACCCCCCCCCCCCCCCACCCCCCCCCCCCCCCACCCCCCCCCCCCCCCACCCCCCCCCCCCCCCACCCCCCCCCCCCCCCACCCCCCCCCCCCCCCACCCCCCCCCCCCCCCACCCCCCCCCCCCCCCACCCCCCCCCCCCCCCACCCCCCCCCCCCCCCACCCCCCCCCCCCCCCACCCCCCCCCCCCCCCACCCCCCCCCCCCCCCACCCCCCCCCCCCCCCACCCCCCCCCCCCCCCACCCCCCCCCCCCCCCACCCCCCCCCCCCCCCACCCCCCCCCCCCCCCACCCCCCCCCCCCCCCACCCCCCCCCCCCCCCACCCCCCCCCCCCCCCACCCCCCCCCCCCCCCACCCCCCCCCCCCCCCACCCCCCCCCCCCCCCACCCCCCCCCCCCCCCACCCCCCCCCCCCCCCACCCCCCCCCCCCCCCACCCCCCCCCCCCCCCACCCCCCCCCCCCCCCACCCCCCCCCCCCCCCACCCCCCCCCCCCCCCACCCCCCCCCCCCCCCACCCCCCCCCCCCCCCACCCCCCCCCCCCCCCACCCCCCCCCCCCCCCACCCCCCCCCCCCCCCACCCCCCCCCCCCCCCACCCCCCCCCCCCCCCACCCCCCCCCCCCCCCACCCCCCCCCCCCCCCACCCCCCCCCCCCCCCACCCCCCCCCCCCCCCACCCCCCCCCCCCCCCACCCCCCCCCCCCCCCACCCCCCCCCCCCCCCACCCCCCCCCCCCCCCACCCCCCCCCCCCCCCACCCCCCCCCCCCCCCACCCCCCCCCCCCCCCACCCCCCCCCCCCCCCACCCCCCCCCCCCCCCACCCCCCCCCCCCCCCACCCCCCCCCCCCCCCACCCCCCCCCCCCCCCACCCCCCCCCCCCCCCACCCCCCCCCCCCCCCACCCCCCCCCCCCCCCACCCCCCCCCCCCCCCACCCCCCCCCCCCCCCACCCCCCCCCCCCCCCACCCCCCCCCCCCCCCACCCCCCCCCCCCCCCACCCCCCCCCCCCCCCACCCCCCCCCCCCCCCACCCCCCCCCCCCCCCACCCCCCCCCCCCCCCACCCCCCCCCCCCCCCACCCCCCCCCCCCCCCACCCCCCCCCCCCCCCACCCCCCCCCCCCCCCACCCCCCCCCCCCC
Source organism: Sphaerodactylus townsendi (assembly GCF_021028975.2). Taxonomy (NCBI): domain Eukaryota; kingdom Metazoa; phylum Chordata; class Lepidosauria; order Squamata; family Sphaerodactylidae; genus Sphaerodactylus; species Sphaerodactylus townsendi. The sequence continues at coordinate 71,833,187 of NC_059428.1, forward strand.
CCACCCCCCCCCCCCCCCACCCCCCCCCCCCCCCACCCCCCCCCCCCCCCACCCCCCCCCCCCCCCACCCCCCCCCCCCCCCACCCCCCCCCCCCCCCACCCCCCCCCCCCCCCACCCCCCCCCCCCCCCACCCCCCCCCCCCCCCACCCCCCCCCCCCCCCACCCCCCCCCCCCCCCACCCCCCCCCCCCCCCACCCCCCCCCCCCCCCACCCCCCCCCCCCCCCACCCCCCCCCCCCAGGATAAGTTGCATATTAAAGTGAGAAGATCAGCAATTTCATGCTTGAGCTCTTTAAGAACTCTTGGGTGAATGCAATCTGGGCCAGGGGATTTGGTAACATTTAGTTTATCAATGGCTGCCAGAACTTCTTCCTTGTCTACCACTATCTTCGCTAGTTCCTCGGATTCGCCTCCTAAGAAGCTTGGTTCAGGTGCAGGAATGTTCCTCACCTCCTCTTGGGTGAAGACAGATGCAAAGAATTCATTCAGCTTCTCTGCAATCTCCCTGCCATCTTTTAGCACACCCTTTGTTCCTTTGTCATCTAACAGGCCTACCGCTTCCCTTGCTGGCTTCCTGCTTTTGATGTACTTGAAGAACTGTTTGTTGCTGGTCTTGATGTTTGCAGCCATGCGTTCCTCATAATCCTTTTTTGCCTCCCTTACAGCTAACTTGCTTCTCTTTTGCCACCATTTGTGTTCCCTCTCATATTCTTCATCAGCCAAACTGGACTTCCATTTTCTAAAAGACATTTTCTTTTTTCTGATAATTTCCTCAACCTCTCTTGTTAACCATGGTGGCTTTCTTTTGGACTGGGTGCTGCCTTTTCTAACCTGTGGAACACATTCCAGCTGAGCTTTTATTACTGTGTTTTTAAATAACCTCCAAGCATCCTGGACAGTTTTGACTCTCTTGAGTTTCCCTTTCAGCTTCCTGCGTGCTATCCCCCTCATCTTTGAGAAATTTCCCTTTCTGAAGGCAAATGTAACTACATTAGTAGTTGCCACTTGTTCGCATGCTGAGATACTGAATCTGACAGCATTGTGGTCTCTGTTCCCTATCGGCTCAACAACACTGACTTCCTGCACCAGGTCCTGGGTCCCACATAGAATTAGATCTAGGATCACCTCTCCCCTGGTTGGTTCCACAACCATCTGCTCTAAGCCACAGTCATTTAGCATATCCAGGAATGCTCTCTCCTTACTATGACCTGAACATGCATTTTTCCAGTTTATATGGGGATAGTTAAAATCACCCATTACCACTACATTTTTGTTTTTGTTGGCCTCTCTAATTTCTAATTTCTTCTTCTTCTTCTTTTGAGTGGCAGCTTGAATGTGGCACCAGACTGGTGATTTTTGAAAAACCCAGGTTAAGGTAAATATTGTGGAGGGACACTGAGGCAGACCCTGTGCAGCTTCAGGAACCATGCGGAATTCCTGGCTGCACATGGATATTTTCTGTGCTCACCCTGGGATATTTTGACTGTGTAAAAACGGCCCTAGATACATAAAGCTATTGTGTAGATCTGGCCACTGTTCACTCCCCTGTATGAATGATCCTAGAAATATCAGCAGCAGCTTCTGCTCCTCAGAAAGAAAAGCTAGGCTAGGTCTCAGAAGTGGTAGCTTCTGTTCTTAGACTCAGTTATTGCTCTTTTATATGGGCAGGAACAAGGGAGCCTAGAGGCACTGATGGCATTTGCTTGCTTTTTCTATATGCCACAAGAACACTCCATTTCTGAGAGGACAGGATCCAGGGACGTAGGTATAGATTTTTTATGGGGGGGGGGTTGGGGGGGGCCACACCCCCACCCGTCCCTAGGGCATGGCCACGCCTCCCCAAGCCCCACCCCTCACCTAGCACTTATAAAAGCAGCTCCCCGAGGTCGGGGATGTCAGACTCCCCTGCCCTGCCCTCCCCTGCCCCTCCCTTCTGGGCAGAGGCATAGAGGGAAAATGGAGCCTGGTGCAAAATCTGAGTCCCCCCCCCAGGCAGCCGCTGTGATGCTGGAATCCACCCCCAAACAGCATCACTTTCAATGGTGTTTAAAATAGAGAGCCCAAATTCTCCTTTAAAATCCACCTTAAAGGGAGAATCTGGGGTCCCTAGTTAAACAACATTGAAAGTGATGCTGTTTTGGGGTGGATTATCCCCCGAAACAGCATTACTTTCACTGTGGCGTAGTGGTTAAGAGCGGGTGCATTCTAATATGGAGGAACCAGGTTTGATTCCCTGCTCTGCCACTTGAGCTGTGGAGACTTATCTGGGGAATTCAAATTAGCCTGTGCATTCCCACACACGCCAGCTGGGTGACCTTGGGCTAGTCACAGCTTTTTGGAGCTCTGTCAGCCCTACTTTTCGGAGCTCTCACAGGGTGTTTGTTGTGAGGGAGCAAGGGCAAGGAGATTGTAAGCCCCTTTGAGTCTCCTACAGGAGAGAAAGGGGGGATATAAAGCCAAACTCTTCTTCTTCTTCTAAACTGAGGACCTCAGATTCTCCCTTTAAATCCATGCCAAAGGAGAATCTGGGGAAATCTGGGGGGGGGGGAGTGCCTGCTGTCAGGGGTGAAATTGTTAAGCTAGAAGCACCAAACTTTCAGGGTATCTTTAGGAGTCTCTCATAATGACACCACGCAGGTTTGGTGAAGTTTGGTTCAGGGGGTCCAAAGTTATGGACCCTCAAAGGTCTAGCCCCCATCTCCTATTAGCTCCCATTGGAAACAATGGGGGATAGGGCACCCCCTTTGGGAGTCCATAACTTTGGACCCCCAAAGCCAAACCTCACCAAACCTGGGTAGTATCATCAGGAGAGTTCCCCAAATAATCCCTGAAAGTTTGGTGCTGCTAGCCCAAACAATGCGCCCCCTGCAGGCCACAAACCGAAAAAGCACTAAAATGTTTTTTAAACCCACTAATGGAGGGGCGGAGCTTCGGACATGAATGGGGGGGTTCAAACCCGAGAACCCCCCCTTACCTACGTCCATGACAGGATCTTGTGAAAAACCTCCAAAACCTGAGGTGGATCTTGTTGGGTTTTTACAGTCAGCTGAAAACTCAAGTTATGTTTCTCTTCTATTCGTATCAAAATGGTTTCTTTCTGTTCTCACCCAAGAGGTCTTGAATAGCAACTGGTCATCACAGTTGATTAATTATATACATAACTGTATACAGGACACTAGCAAAAATATAGTTTTAGATGCACACAGTGCTAGCATGCTTAGTCAGAGAACAACAGTTCACATATCCCCTGGTATTCCAAGTCACAGGGTTTGTGGTACATGGGGAAATGATGCTTCTATTTTCCAAATATCTACTTCATTCACTATATTACACTGTTTTTATTCATTGTTCTCTAATTGTGTAATCCAGTTTTATTGCATTGTTGTACATATTATGCTGGCCTTTATTACATTGTTTTATAATTTTGTAATCCACCTGGTGTCTCAGTGAGAAAGGTAGATGATGAAGTCAAATAAAATGAAATAAAAATTAAAGAGAAACGGTACACACTGGTTCAGATGCCATACTGCTGCAAATTGTCCTGGTTCCACAGAGCACATAATGCCAACACAGTTTCACAACAAATTATGATACTAATGTTTTTTTGGAAGCAGATTCATTGCAAGTATCCTAGCTTGGCAGATTCATAGCAAGTATCCTAGCTTGCATTCTAACTCTTTCACCAAAGATAAATCAAAGACATCCTCTTGGTTTTGGACCACACTTTTGGTCATTGAATTATTTAGTCAACCACTGGATACTTTATTGTTCCTGCCACATTGTCCTGACCTTTACAGGCAGCCAGGCTAGCAACTCTTAACACCTTTGCTGTTTGGTGGAACCCAACTTGCACTCTGAGAACCACTTGGAAGAAGGCAGCTGCAAAAACAGACATTTCAGACTCTCATACTGCTCATCTTAGGTAGACAATGCGACAATATTACTCAGCAGATGTACATCAACTGAAAACCTGACCTTGTAGAAATCCGTAACACCAGAAAAAACAACCAAAGACAAACATAACAGCACTTTAGATCCTGGGCATTCAGAGTATAAGGTAATTGGCTTTTAAATGTTAACGGCATTGTTCAGCTTTCCAGTTTCCCTGGGCAACAGTTTCAGTTCGGCTTCAACAAGTATTTGTTTTATATCTCCACCTATTTTTTTAAAATCCAACAACCCACACATACACACTGTATTTGTGTGTGTGTGTGTGTGTGTGTATGTGTGTTACAATCTTTAATGTCCTAAATGCTGCAATGAGAGAGTAATAACGAGGACCTGATTGGCTTGACTCTGCAAGCTCCCAGTCTGGTTAAGGGCAAGCTACATGTTAAACTGATACTCATGGAAAGTCTGCAAATGAAGATCTGATGGTTCGTATCAGAGAAAGGACTTGAGTGAAGTGAACTCTTGAACCTTTCTGTGCCAGTCCATTTTCACCTAAGGATCCCCCCCCCCCCCCGCGCAACTGCTCTTATTCTTGCTGGGGTTTCAGACCTATGTTTACCTTACAAACGTCAGTGGATAAAAAAAAAACTGCAAGAGAAGGAGTTTCGTGACCATGGTGTTGCCCCTGCCTGTTTTCTTCACCTGTGCAGCCAGCAGCATCTTTTTGAGAACTGATCATGAGATTGGCCAGGTAAGTGGACAGACACTGGGGACAGATGAAAAGTATCAACTCTAAAAACTGAACTTTATTTTTTTTTACATGTAGTGGTGGCAGAAGATGGGTGGTTCAACAGCAAGAAGGTCTTAGCATGGAAGAAAATGGCTGCAATCATGCAAACAGACACTTCTGAATTCATCTGAATTCTTACCAACTGGTCACCCTATGACTGGCTCCCTGCTTACCTGGCAAACAAAGCATGAGCCAAACTGGCAGGAATAAATGTTAGGCATTATGTGTATAAACTAGCAGCCCTGGAGGCCAACTGTAATATACACAATACATGTGGGATTACACAAAGACTTGTAGGAGACATCTCATGTCATTTCCCCTCCCCCAACATTTCCTCTTTCCCTTCCCTGAAAGCCCCAGAGACTCTCCCTGTTTCCTACTTCCTTCTCTTCCCACAAACAGCAAACCTACTTTTATCTGTCCTTCTGTCTTCAACTCCCCCACTGTTACAGCAGCATCTACCTATGAAAATTATGACACCTGTGTGGTGCCAGTGGCATTCCTGCCAAAGGGACATGTGGTGACGAATGTCCCAGGGAGGAGGCCATTTAATCATGTGGGTTTTTTTTTTGAAAATTGCCCACCACACCCCTCCTTCTTTCCCCCATCCTGGGTCCATACTGACTGCGCCTCCCTGCTGGCAAAGATAAAAGACGCATCTCATTATCTGCGGGCCAGCTGGAGCTCAGCCCCCGCCCCACCATCCCCGCCCCGCCGTCCGGACACACCCTCCTTCTGGCCACTGCCCTCCTTCCCACAGGTAGGACCCTCCCGCCACCCCCGGGACACCCTTGCCGCCCACCAAGCGTCCACTTCCTCCACAGCCTGCAGCACTGCCCTTCCACCTCCCCAACCTGAGATCCCTGCCCACCGCCCCCGCCTGCACTCATGTTTTGCCCTGGGATCCATTTCCCTTTAATATGCCTCTGTGGGGTGCCACCCAGTGGGCAGGCACAATTTTATGGTAGGGATCCTTCAAGAACTTATGAAGAGGCACCTCACTTTCCTGCTTATCCCACTTCCCACGTTATTTCCTCTTTTCCTGCTTCTGGGAACCCCTATATCTTCTCTTCTATCCCTGCCTCATTCTCTCCTTCTCAGCCATTCAACAATCTGTTTTTATCTGTCTTCCATCTTCATCTATATTTATCATTTATCATATTTATACTTCATCTGTATCCTACCTTTCTCTACAGTGGAAACCAAGGCAGCTTACATTATTCTCCTCTGCTTTTTATCTGCACAACAAACCTGTGAGGTAGGTTAGGCTGAAAATATGTGACTGGTCCAGAATTACCGGTACCTAGTCTACCCTTCTTAATGGGTGGTAGAGCAGCTGTGATTCTCAGATGGTGTCTGGGTAGCTATGAATTCATCTCCCTCTAAAAAAAAATAAGGAAAAAACCACATATGCACAGGATTGCCAAGAAAACAAACTTGATACATGAGCATTTTACAAGGAAATAGCAATCAGATGAACTGCAAGCAAGGAAACCTCTGTTTGTAGGACTCCGCAGCAGGACTCTCAAGGGTTCAGAAGGAAGCAGCAGGACTCTCAAGCTGCATAAAATGCCAGGTTTGAGCTGCTATGAAAACAAAGGTAAGTACTCTGGGGGTTGGGGGGCTTGGAAGACAGGAAAAATACAATGTCTCCTGTCTGTGTCTGTCAAGCAGGAGGTGTCTTGAAGATGACTGTGGGGGGAAAGTCCACATTTTAGCGAGTTTAAAATAAGACGACTTGGGCAAAAATAAAACATCCTGAGGATGTCTTGGGGAAAATCCTGTGCGGACTTCCTCCCCAAGATGCCTTTTTTCCTGTCCTCAAGATGTATCTGTGCTGCGCAGAAAGAGCCATGCTGTCTTAAACTATAGTGTTCTTTTCCATCATAGTGATATATAAAGCAGTGGTATTCACTGGGATTTGTGTTTCACAGAGTTCTTTCTGCAGAGCTGTTTCCATGGCTGCAACAAGTAGTCTGAACTTTGTACACAGCAGAATTTTAGGCAGACAGTATAATTATGCAATTGTTCAAAGCAAATGTAAGTTTTACTTTTTTTTGCTGACTGCCTTGATTCCTAATTTTCTGTTGTTAGTTTTTGAAAATAACTTTTAGAAGCTTACAAACAAAAATCTAGCCCAGGAATTCCTGAACATCTACTTCAACAATGAGCTTGATTTGGAAAGCACTAAGTATCCCTTACTGTTCCTGGGCAATAATGGAGATAAAAGTATCCAATACTTTTATCAGACAACAACTCTTAACTTGCTTGCATAATCTTCTAGATTTAAGAAAACGAACATATAGAAAATCACGCTTCTAAGACTCAATTCATATTGTCTCCCCCATGTACATCAGATACAGAAATCATTTCAGGTGTATAGCCATGTTGGTCTGCAGTAGAATAAGTATATTCTAGTTCAATAGTATCTTAAAGACCAACAAATACCTTAAAGGCCAACAAGCTTCTTTCATCAGATACCTTGGAAATCTAGTTGGTATTTAAGGTGCTACTGGACTCAAATCTAGCTCTTCTGAGTCCAGTGATGTTCTACTAGTATACTACACATCATACATGTTATAAAGCCATGACTGATAAATGGTCCTTACCACATGTTCACCAGAGTTTCTGTGATACTCCAGCTATCTTATAGCAGAGTGGACAATCAATAGAATCAGACACACCATTTACCCAAACACCTGTACCAGTAGAGTTTTTAGAAGTATCTTTGCATTAAAAGTTTCAATGGCTGGTAGAATGTATTGTCCCTTTAGAGTTGGAAAAATTTACAAGAGTGTTTGGATTTACTTCAGCAATTTTTTGAGCTAAAGAAATATGGGATTTCCATGTCAGATTGTGACTGAACATAACATCCAATATTTGAAGTTGGCCACTAGTTCCACTTCTCTCCCTTTTATGGACCAAGTATTACATTTTATTCTTACACTTTTTGAAAACACCATTACTTTTGATGTTTCATGATGAACCACAACCTCTCCAAGCTACAGTAATTAATAAATAGTTTCAGTACTTTCTGATGTCCAGCTTCTGTTTGTGATAGTAATAAAGTATCATCTGTATAAAGCAAAACCAGGATGTCATGGTTGGCTAGAACTGATGCATGACACCCCATATTCGGAAGATAAGAAATCATATCATTCACAAAAGATTAAAATGTGGAGCAGCTAGAAAGCAACCTTGTTTAACATCCTTTAAAAGTAAGTAGTACCAGATAATTGGCCTTCTAGACCTTGTTGAATTTGAGTTGTAGAATTCTCATATAATTTAGAAATTAGCCAAAAAAGTATTTTATCTATTGTAAGTTTTGGCAATTGGCTCAAAGTTGATGCATTGGGACTGAATCAAATATAGCTTGGAAATTCATGAATTCTCCATAAACTTACCTCCATAAAGTTAGCCTCCTAGATAGGAACAGTGTTTATCAGCTAATTGACTCAAAATGAAACAATGAAAGAGTGATTCTATCAGACTGATTCTGATTTAATCCAATTCAAAATCAATATTATTGGGCAGCAATTTACAGGTTCCTTTTATATATGGAGACAATTACTGCATGCATCCAGCTTACTCCACCATTATGGGTTAGCTTTCAAAAGAGCAATTCATCTAATATCTGTGCCTGGTGTCTTACCTGTTTGTATTTGCTTAATTAAAAGAAACACTGTATCTGGTAAACCCAGAGGCCAGTGATCAGTATCAACAGGTACTAAGAGGACTCTTTCACAGTTCATTTTGAAGAGCTCACCAAACATAGAGGAGAAAAGCTATTCCCAGACCTCTGATGGGATGGTAAATTAGACACCCTGCTGGGGTTACCAGGCTCCAATTGGTGGATGAAGAAGAGCCCTCAAAATTACAACCGGTCTTCAGGTGAAAGATATCACTTCCCTTGGATAAATTGGTTGCTTTGGAAGTTAACTATAAGGCATTATACCTGGAGGCTTATGGGTAGGAAATGGTGTTCAGCGACAACTCCAAGTGCCCCCCCGCACATGTGCACCCCCTGCATCAGCCAGGTTTCAAAAGCTCTGGCTTGCCTGTATGGAGGTGGGGGGGGGGCTTGGGGACAGGGCCCCACCCCTAAGCCCCGCCCCCAGGTCTGCAAGGTGGTCCTTCTTTTAGCAGACCCAGTCCTGCCTTGGACTATCTTTTCCAGTTTTGGTGATTATTTCAACAAATACCCATGAGCCTTTGCTAAATATGCAAATTGTGTAATTTGCATATTTAGCAAAGGTTCATGAGTATGTTGTTGAAATGATCACCATAACTGGAAAAGACAGTCCAAGGCAGGACTGGGCTTGCTAAAGGGCAGGGCTCAGAATGGGGCCATGCCCCCACACCCCTGATCTCCATGCAGACCAGGGAGTGGGTGGCTTGCTTGCATGGAAGGGTGTGTGAGGCACTGCACCACAGCCCTGCTCCCTGGCCTTCACTGAGGTTGGGGGTGTGGCCCTCCTTGCCTATGTCTCTCTAAAAGCTCCGACTTTGCAGGCGGGGCTTGGTGGCTGCCATGCACACCATTTGGTCATGTGGGGGGTGCCTGGTGCCTCCCACGTGACCAAAAGGCATGCTCCTGGGGACATGGGGTGACCCTACTGAGGTCTCTTCCCTCCCCAGTCCCTCCTTCCCAGGACTCCACACCCCCCCCCCAAATATCCCAAATTTTACAGCCCTATACCCTGGCAGCCCTATACCCTGAAGAGACTCATTAATCAGATTCCAGAATATGTGTGTCCAGAATGTGTATTGTTAATAGCTGAGATAAGAATGTTCCATTCCATCCCATTTTTTAAAACTTAATCTAAAGTTTAAAAGAGTAAACGCAGTTCTGATAAGTTGGAGGATAAATTGGAGTGTTTAAAAAGCTGATGTTTTGCTCTGATCTTCCTGATATATTCTCTACAGTCACAATCAGACAACATATTCTGTTTTACCAGATTGCAAGATGAAGGCAACATAGAACAGATTGACTTACAGAGCTCCAGAATTTTCAGTAGTAGTTCTATTGATTCAAGGGTTTCTTTGCTCCTAAATAACTCAGCAAAGAGAAGTTCACATTCCCTTGAATTCATGATACCTATTGAATTGTGCATTACCGTGTTTCCCCGAAAATAAGACAGTGTCTTATATTAATTTTTGCTCCCAAAGATGCACTATGTCTTATTTTCAGGGGATGTCTTATTTTTCTGTGTTCTGTTCGCTGGGCATGCTTCCAAACAAAAACTTTGCTACGTCTTACTTTCAGGGGATGCCTTATATTTCGCACTTCAGCAAAACCTCTACTACGTCTTATTTTCAGGGGAAGTCTTATATTTGGGTAAACAGGGTAATAATGGGGACCATCAAAGTGGTCTTATAGGTTTTGCACCTTGAAGTAAATTAGGTGGAGAGTCAGGAGATAATAATCTGGTGGAAGTTGTACCAAAAACTGTAAAGGGAGGTGATTACCCCCCCCCTCCCACCCCACCCCACCCCACCCCTGATGATCTCTGTGACAGATTAGGCTTTTAACAGGGTTAATTTTTAAAGGTGCAGTTCAGCCAGAGCAGGAGCACCAAGTGTTAAACAGAGCACCACCTGATTGGCTGCTGAGCTGCAGTAGCTAGGAGCCACAGATAGGGTGGCTGGCTCATATAAAAGCCTGTCAGAAGAATAGTTTGCATTGGGAGATTTCAGAGTTTTGAAAGTAGCTTGTGAGCTTGTGTGACACACAAATCATGTCTGTCCTTAGATTCAGTCAGGGGAAACCGTGTCTATGGGCAGGAAGAGAGTCATAGACAAAGGGAGAACAGCTAAGGGGGCCTATGTTCTCAAATAGGTCTCAGACAGGCAGGAAAGAGCCTTGCTTTCACCAGTGGGTGGAAAACAAGAGGAAAAGCTGATCTCACAGGGACACTCCTAAGATCACACAGAGTGCTTGGCTATTGTCTCATGAGGAGACCACACCTAGATACTGGTGCCTTTGAGCCCATGAGGGTGTGTTTAGCTTAACTGGCAGAGTTAAGAGTGGGTTTAGTGAAACCCCAGAGCTTATTCTGTCCCAAACCAGTGTGAGTTCCTTTTGGAGTTAAGGGTGGGAGTTTTAGGAGGGAGTTCAGAACTGTGTTGAAAAGGTTTACCCTGAAAAATGACACCTGTGCGCATGTGAAACTATATGCTTTCAGTAAACTGGAAACTGAAACAGCCATCTTTAAGTAAAGCTAAATCTTGTAACTGAAATAGCCATTTAAGTAAACCTGCATTTGTTCTGTAACCTCTAAGAAATATCTGCCTAAAGAAACCAGAAACACTTAAGTACCTCTCTGAAACAACAACCGGAGAAGGAACACTTGTAAAATAAAATCTAGTTTTGTTTTATCTTTCAAAAGTTTCTCTTAAGTTCCATTTTTACCTCAGATTTTGGTGGCAGCTTATATATTAATTTTCCTGTCCGGATTTTTGACATAAAAGGCCTGTGTGTGCATGTGAGTTATGTTATGTCTCAAGAAACAGGAGTCAGAGGAACAAAACATAGTACTTTATTCCATAGCTGCTACTCACACATAGCCTAAAATCACTCTGCAGCTGTGCTCAATATAACACACTTACTGATTACCAATCACAGTGCAACAGCTGCAGACTCTTAAAACAATACAGTACCTCACAATCAATACAATACATTACACCCCTTCCCCCTAACTCCTGTAATAATCTGGTGGGATTCTCTTTCGCTGAGATCGTCTCAGCTCCCGCTCTGGCTCCTGAGTCTGTGTTTGTTCCTGGTTCTGCAAAACAATTGGACCATTTGCTGTTTCCTTATCCTGCATCTCCATCACCCACTTGCCAATACCCCAGATTCCCTCCGGGGACAATTGGACTATTTACTGCTGCCTCATCTTGCAGCTCTAGCTGCGCCCTTGACGCCCTAGATTTCTCGAGGACCTGGGGTTCCTGATCTACTATTGGACCTGGCACTCTCTTGCTTACTTGGTCAAGCATGTCTACTTGGATCACCCGCCCTTCTTCAGTTTCCACCCTATAAGACCGAGGCCCTGTTGGCTGCCTCACTGCTGCTGGGACCTAACACGGACCTGCTCCATGGTACAGGACATACACCGTATCATCCCTATCAAATGTCCGAGGTGCTTTCAACGCAGATCTTCTTTAAATTGGACGATCATCAACTGGTCGGGATACGTTCGGTCCAGCTTAGCGTTGTTAGTTTCCGATTCATTAGCAACTCACGCGGGACTCCTCCCGGTGGCTGTACTGCGGTGTTATGTGCTGTGTGTTAACAAAAAGTGCGTAACCGAAGCCCGGTGCCAATCCCCCTCTACTATTAAGCTGCAATGCATCGCCGTTGCTTATGCACCATCCTTTCTGCCTGCCCATTGGTAGCTGGATAGAAAGGGGCCGAGGTAACCTGGCGAATAACACCATTGGCCAGGAATACTCTAAACTCGCGGATTACAAGCGCTGTCCGTATCCCGATACCACCATATCCGGGAGGCCATGGGTTTATAAATAACCTACGCCCGGTGCCCTAATTACTGTTTGTGATGTCGGTGACGTGCTGGCACTACTTCTAGCCATTTGGAATATGGGTCCACTACGATGAGAAACACCTGGCCTTGGAAAGGCCATGCAGAATCAATATGTACACTATGACCACGGTCTTTTTGTGGACTCCCCATTGATAGGTAGGGAATTTCAGAAATTAGTTACAGGTCGATTATCTGACACTCCCTGCACCTGGCCACCCATTCTTCTATTTCACTATCCATCTTTGGCCACCACACATAACTACGGGCCAATGCCTTCATTCTCACTATTCCAGGGTGCCCTACATGTAAGGCCTCCAGCACCCTAATCCTTAAAGCTGCTGGGATCACTACTCTATTTCCCCACAGTAAGCACCCTTACTTGTGGACAGATATCTCGTGCTGCCTCTCATTCCAAATGGTCACAATTTTTCCTCCTAACTTACCCAATGGCCAACCCTTCCATTACCCAATTCAAGATTCCGGGCAAGCACTGGGTCCTTAGCTGACCTCTCTGCTATTTCTGCGGCTTGCACTGGAGGCTCTGATAATGATTCCAACATCAAAACCTCCAAAAGTGGGGAATGATCTTCCTCCTCCCTTTGTACTGGCAAGTGACTCAACGCATCTACATGCCCAATTTTCTTTCCCGACTGGTGCTGCAAGACATAATCATATGCATTCAGGAACATTGCCCACCGCGCCAGCATTCTAGGGGACAATATCTGTGGTGTCTGGCTCTGGGAAAATAGTCCCAACAATGACTTATGGTCTGTAACAATCACAAATGGGTACGGCCCATACACGTAATCATGAAACTTCTTAACCCCCAGCCACTATTGCTAATGCCTCCTTATCTATTTCGCGTGTAATTACGCTCCGTTGTAGACAGCGTCCTGGGAATATCACGCAATGGTGGAGCTTCCAGCATATCCTCCAATTGATGAAACTCAACACTGCTCCAACTCCATAGGGGCAGCCATGCGTCAAAATTAATGGCTTCCTCTCATCAAAATAGAACCAATACACTTTCTAGTGACTTAACAATCTTTTTTGACATCTCGGGAATGCCTTCTCATGCTGAAAGCTTGTCCACTGCCACACTGCCCGTTTATCCACAATAAACTGTACGCGAGTGGCTCATAATCACTAATGAGCCTTATGGCTTTACAAAATGAATGGGTAAAGAATTTAGCTTAATCCCAAAATGCCTGTAACTCTTTGGCTTTGAGCTGTGGTGCTGGAAATTCGTTGCTGATGTGGTGGATTCCCCTTGCATCTACCATGTATCCCAAAAACTCTACTTGCGCTACTCCAAACACACATTTTCACGCTTGGTAACAGCATGACCCTACATCTGAGAAGCTTGCTGCAGTTACTTTCCGTTACCCATGTCATCAGTTCCTCCTCAGTTGCACCCACTATCGACCGGACATGTCCATCAAAATACGGTGCGACTCCCGGCAAGGTTCTTAATATTTCTTCCATCCAAGCTCTGGAATATCCCAGGGCTACACACACTACACAGCCGGCTTTACTCTGAATGCCCCCCCTGTGAGTCACTGCTCGTCTGGAAGCTTCTGCAGTGGCATCATCCACTTCTCAGCTGTTGGGTATGCCTCGCGGCTAGATCTAATTTTGCGAAAACCTTTCCCCTGCGCAATGTTGCTAACAACTGACTGACAACTGGCACTGGAGTACGGATGTTTCTGCAATGCCTTGTTAATTGTGCACTTATAATCAGCACAAATGCGCACATCCCCATTGGCCTTCAGGGGGGGCCACAATTGGAGTTTCCAATTTTGCATTTACCACTGGCTCCAATATTCCCTGTTCCAATAACCGATCTAATAATTCTGCATCAATCGCTTTGGAAGCGCAAAGCAAACCGTGTGGAATGCACGCCATTGATTTTTCTAGGCGTGTTGCAGGGAATTCCCTTCACTAAAGGGATCAAAGATGCAATGGTAGTATAGGTGGACCCTTATACTGCCCCAGTCCCTCAGCAAACACACTCTTAAATTCTCCCACTAGCACCTCCCATGTCAACTTGCTAACCTCATGAACTCCGGTAATTGCGATTCCCAACCTCCCAAACCAGTCCAGCCCCAATAGAGCTTGTTAAGCCTTCCTTCCACTATTAACAATTTCAAACATCCATCAAACCCATATGATATTTCACATGGACATTACACACATACCAACCACAGGTACTCTATGTCGCTTGATAATCTGTAAGAGTAGGTAAGAGAGTCCACAAGATTTAATGTCGGAAATCATCCTGTGGGCAAAATGTTTATATAAGTGTCCCAGCAGCGGACCGCGATGGAGGAGATGCTGACCCAGAATCACTTCCATCACACCAAAGGGACATCCTGGATCTTCACAGTCACCGTCAACTTACGCTGGATCTCGGGTTGCACATGAGGATTTGATTACATCAGCTGCGTAAAACACCATCCCACACTGCTCATGTGGGGTTGTTGGCCAGCCAAGCCAGTTACATGGGGACAGCAAAGGTGCATCCACAGAGTGTGTAGAAGGCGATGAGCAGGGAACATGTCTTCTTGGTCCCTGATGCCTTTCTTTGCACACTCTCCCAATATGTCCCCAATGTTTGAAAGCAGAAACATTGTGCCTCTTCAAATTTACACCTTTTCTCTCTCTCGATGGGGGCCACCACAACTCACACATTTCTCTGTTAACATCATCCTCTCCCTCTGTTTGGCAGCGGTGGTAACTTTCCTATCTTCATTTGCACCATGCTGCAGTCTCCTGAATTTCACCATTACCCGGGTCTACCACAGTCCCACTGCCAGCTGTTGTTTGCAATCTCTGGCTGGGCTCCTGGCCTGTCCGGCACCTCGAGTAGAGGCTGCCTTAAAGCAAGTTCAAAATTGAAGGCTTCTTGGTATGCGTTTGAAAAGTCAAGTCTGTCTTTGCCCAGCAGCAACTTTTGCAATGATGCCTCTCAGGCCACAGACCAGGCGAATCTCTTAACATTTCTTCCCAAATTCGGAGAAATTACATTGTTGTGCCAACTACGCCGTGGAGACTGCAACATAATCTGCAATGCTTTACCAGTCCCCTCCTGATCAACGTTTATAAAAAAACACTCCGTCCTAGCTATTTCTGGCCGGTTGGGGAATCGAAATGGTTCCTTAATGCAGTCAATATCTCTACAAGTGGGCGTTGCTGATAAGTCTCTTGAATTGCTATCAATGCTGCTGAGGTGAGGGTCAAACACCCCTTCACCACAGAGGAGGCTCAAAAACACGGCTCTTTTCCTTTGTGGGTCTGTTATGCCATTAGCCCAGAAGATAAAATTCCAATTGGGCCTCATAACTCTGCCACTTCAAAGGAAACTCCAAATTAAACTGTTCCAGCTGCCCTTGAAAAGCCATAATTTACTCACATTCCATGCTTCATGAAAAACTTCCTAGACTTGTTATAAGTTTATCCTAAATTTAAGCCAATATGTTATGTCTCAAGAAACAGGAGTCGGAGGAACAAAACATAGTACTTTATTCCATAGCTGCTACTCACACATAGCCTAAAATCACTCTGCAGCTGTGCTCAATATAACACACTTACTGATTACCAATAACAGTGCAACAGCTGCAGACTCTTAAAACAATACAGTACCTCACAATCAATACAATACATTACAAGTTAGGTGGGGAGTGCCTAGGCCATCATCTGCTATCAAACAACCACCCTCCAGCAACACACTTCCCTTCCCTTTGGTCCTCTGTCTCTCTTCAGAGAGTGGGAGCTGTTGCAATCTCCCATCCCAAACTCATGGACCTGTGACAGTAGCCCAGGAGAAGCCAAAATTATTTCATATGCTAAACCTAAGTTAATAGGCTGTACTAACCAATAACTTGTTACATTCCTTGTCTTATCCACCAAACCACTAAGTCAGGGGTCTGCAACCTTTACCACCCAAAGAGCCATTTTGACCTGTTTTCCACGGCCCCAAAGATCTACAGAGCCAAAGAGGCAGCTCTGCAAGGAGCCACCTCCGGTTTGGCCTCTCCACTCAGCTTTCCTTCCAGCGCTGGGAGGTGGAGGAGCTAGGTAGGGAAACTTCCTCTGCCTGACGAAGCAGGCAGCCGCCTGCTCTGTGGGCCAGGGGAGGATGGCATCTGTGGCCTGCCCAGTGCCGCTGCCTCTCATGCTGCAGGAGGCAACGGCGCCAGACAGGGAAACCCCCTCTGCCCAACGGAGCAGGCAGCCACTGGAAGGAGAGGTGAGTGGAGGGGCGTGAAAAGCGGCGTTCTCACGCATGGAGGTTCCTTCGGTTCGGCCCCTCCACTCACCTTTCCTTCCAGCACTGCTCTGCAGGGCTGGAGGGACACGCCCACTCTACCCTCCAACCTCCAGGCCACGCGGAGCCACTGAAAGAGCCGCATGTGGCTCCCGAGCCACAGACCCCTGCACTAAACACTGAGATCTTCTAAAGAAGAGACAATAATTTGTGCGTGTGAGTGCTGTGAAAGCAGGGTGTGGTATGAATCAGTCCAGAAGGAGAGGAGAAAGTAATAGAAATCACCTCAGATTCCTATTCTGCCTCCTCAAGCTTGCTCTATAATAGCACTGTGTAATTCAGCAGTTATTTGTTTAATATTTCCTTACTGACAACTTGCAGCCCATGCCATAACTAACATCGGCTCTGCCACTGCTACTGGAAGGTGTGACGGGATTAGTGGGGAGCTGAGACAGCACATGAACATCACAGGAGAGATAAGAAATAATCCATTTTGTTTAGGAAAAGACAATAAATGTCAAATATAATTATTTGTTTCATTGAGAGAGGTGACCTGAAACACATTAGCAAATCTTGTGACTTACTAGTTTGTTAATATAGACGGTTGCAGAAAGAGAATGAATAGAGGTAAGTAAATATGTCAACGTAAAAATCTGGCCACAAGCTACCTGGTAGCTGTTACTGAACAATTGTGTTCCATTCTCAACCTGCATCTTCATGATGGTATTGGAAACACATAAAAATCCTTGTAAATAGGGCTATACTTTAAATGTATTTAATTGAATCGATTGAATTAGCATAGGCCTAGGGTGACAGCCTCTATGCTATGATAATGCTATCAAGACCACCTTTAGAGGTTATCCCAACTGAGGGTTTCCTGTGGGCACCTTGGTGCATCTAGGAACTTTCCTAGATATGCTCCAAAGTCATTGTGAAGGCAGAACCAGTGATTGTTTATCTTCCTACAAATAAAAAGCTTTTCAGTTGTATCATCCTCACAACTCTCTGGAGAAGCATCCACAATCCTGCAAACGAATAAGCAAGGATTTTTGGGACTGTTCTAGAGTCAGTTACTTTGGGGTGGTAATCCTATAATAGTAAGTTGATTTTGCATCTTATAGTTATGTGATACTTTAAACAATGCAAACTAAAGTTCACTGAGTTTAAAAAAATAAAATAGCTCCCAGTTGCATCATAGTTATCTCAGGTTACTTTCTGTGCTCTTGCTCAATGCAAAGCATATCTCTCCTTTATTATTTGGGACATACTGATCTGAAATTTTATTGGCAGTGACTTATAAAGACAATAGGAAGGAAATGATTAATAAAATCAACTTGTAGAACTCAGCATGGTGCTTGGAGTGGGTTGTTGTTCAATAGCTTTCTTACTAATCAGTTCTCTTTAGTCAACTGACTGTCACAAAAGTTATGTAAATAAATGGAAGTTTAAGAAGGCTCTTCAACTGTATTACTAACAATTCTGCAATAAAATCAGCATGAATGTTAACAGGGTGCCTGACCAGAGAGCTTGTGGGCACTACCCTTCCCATACAGTCAGTCAACACCTTGTACAGGACTAGGATAAGAGTTTCACAGATGAACCCTCTAGTAAGAACGATTGATTCAGATGTCAGAATAGGTGCTCAAGCCTCTTTGCTGTCATTTTCACCTGGAATAAGTTCAGGCCTGTAGGATTGCCAGCCCTGGTTTGGGAAACTCCTGGAAATTTAAGGGTGAAGCCTGGAAAAAAATAGAATTTAGTGAGGAGGTATGATTCTACAGAGTCTCCCTCCAAAGCTGCCATTTCCTCCAGGAAATTTGCTGTAATTCTGGTAAATCTCTAGTTACCACCTGGAAGAGAGTGCCAATTTTTTAAAGAGAGATTTTAGAGAGATGGTTAGTGGTGCATTTAAAGATCCAGCCAAGAACTGGAAGGGCTTATGAGTATTTGTAAACTGGTAATGATGGAGTCCACACTCTAGAGCAGTGGTGGTGAACCTATGGCATGGGTGCCAGAGGTGGCACTCAGAGCCCTCTCTGTGGGCATGCACAGAGTGCCCCCTCCACATGTAGGCTGGCCTGGGCCGCTGAGCTCAATTATTAGCATTAAACCTAAGACCTAGGTTTGGGAAAGCAGTGTAGGTAACCCTGTTAAGCGCTCTTAAACCCCATTGATTTTCATGCGAAGAACAAAAGTGCGATCCTTTACCTGGGAGTAAGCTCGGTTGCTGGCAATGGGGCTTGCTTCTGAGTAAACCCTCTTAGGGTCGTGATTCACCCGTTGGAAGAATTGCACGGTTGCTTCAAAGCAAAGCCACCAACTACCACCAAGCTTACTCCCGAGTAACACACGTCTCGGAGCCAACTGTTTTTTCTAAACTAAAACCTCAGTATTCAGGTTAAATTGCCGTGTTGGCACTTTGCGATAAATAAGTGGGTTTTGGGTTGCAATTTGGGCACTTGGTCTTGAAAAGGTTTGCCATCACTGCTCTAGAGCTACATATACTATTTATTTAAACTTATCAGTACAGGTTAAATAAGAAAATAAACATAGAAATAATTCTCAACTTCTACATCTGAAGACAAAAACCTCACATATTCAAAACGATTTGCAAAGATGTAACATTTAGTTACAAAGTATCTATTCTGCAGCCCAACCAAGCCAACAATGTTTGTTTGGGCTTGCAAACTGATAAAAACAACAAAATAACAGTGGCAAGCTACTGAAGTAAATAACACTTCAAAGTAGTTAAACAATAATTAAATTAAATTTTCTCTGTGATACACCTCTGAAGATGCCCACAGATGCAGTCAAAAGATTAGGAACAAGATCTACCAGACCACGGCCACACAGCCTGAGAAACCCACCACAAACAATTGAATCCAGCCGTGAAAGCCTTCGACAATAATTAAATTGTGTGTTTGTGCAAATTGCTGTTAAGTCCCAGCCAACTTGCAGCAGCCCCTTAGGATTTTCAAGGCAAGTTATTCAGAAGAAGTGGTTTGTCATTGCTTTCTGGTCTCTCTTCCAAGTACTGACCTTGCTTGGCTTCTGAGATCTGATGAGATTAGGCTATATTATCTATATATATAAAAAGCTAACAGTGTTTTTGTTGATGAAAGTAACTCAGTAACTGCTGGGCCAATTCCTCTGAAAATTCCCAGCCACTATAGTTCCCAGCCAGGTGAGAGTGTTTTTAGATGTTCACATACATGAAATTTCACACCTGGCCCAGGTAAAACGCCTTTTTCCTGGCGCTCCATGGTGAAGGACATGCAGCTGCCTGTGTGTAACTGTCACCCTTAGAATGTTCGTGCAGCTTAGAATGTTCGCTCAGATGGCCAGATATGAGCAGTGGAAACAGTACACAGGCAGTAACTCGAGTGGAAGTGAAACACATCCACACACATACACACGAGGGAGAGGGAAGGGAGGGAGGGTGGCATGCAAGGGAAGAGAGGGAGGGAGAGGAAAGGACAGAGGGGGAGGCATGCAGGGGAAGAGAAGTGAGAGAGGGGAGACAGTGAGGGGTGGCATGCAAGGGAGGAGAGGCAGGGGGCCCAGCATCTTGATATGACCCACCCACCCTAGAGGAGGAAAAGGGAAGGGAAGGAGGGGGGCGCGACATGCAAGGGACAGGAGGGAGGGGCCAAGCACCCTAGATTCCCTGAATACTGCTGTTAAGAAAACCAGGCACGCATTACTCAGGAGTAAGCTCGGTACAGCAACCATGACATACTTTGAATGGCTGCATCGCGCCCCTCAGAGGGTTTCCTCAGAAGCGACACCCATTGCCACCAACCAAATTTACTCCCAGGTAAAGGATCATGACCAGCCAGCCTAGATGAGTGGGAGGGGTGCCTTTCCATCCCCCACCAAGGAATGCGGGCACACACATCAATGACATTGCACAGTATCAGGCTACGTGTTTGCATGAGCATGTACTGCTGGCCTCTGCAATTGATTTGCTGCTACTGTTCCTTTCCCATTTCACCACAATAAGCCACAGCAACGCATGGCCAGGCCCTGCTAGTATTATATTATATTTATTTATGAATTAGACTTATAAACTGCCCTCCCCTGGAGGGCTCAGGACAGTGAACAACAAAATAACCATTCACAAATAAAATCAACAATGGTAAAACCAATCAGGATAAAACAATACTCAAAAATATAATAAAATAGGAGCTGTTCTTACAACAGATGGTGCAAAACTCTCCCTCCCTACAATTCCACATTCCCACCGTGAATTAGCCAGGATTAAAAAACAGAAAGCTTAATTGCCCAGAAACTATTTTTATATCAACCATACCATTTGATTATTTCTCATCAATACTTTCTTGTAAGATGGGAAATAGTTTCCAAATATTAAGATAGCAAAAAGAAAAAAGTGGAAGTCTCTGAAATATAGAAGATTGGGACATTATATGCTCGCTCCATCTTCATATAACTTCAGATGTGACTGTATTCCCAAAATAAATATGTCAGTGTTAATACTGGTGTTCCTGCAAAAGTGAATCAGTTTGATCTCTTGGGCATTCGGAAGAACTAAACAATTGGGGTCAAAGGGAACAAAGCAGAACAACTCATATAAAAATGAAAGGGTATGTGTGTCAGAGAGAAGAAAACTTGGAAAACT
This sequence comes from Sphaerodactylus townsendi, assembly GCF_021028975.2. Taxonomy (NCBI): domain Eukaryota; kingdom Metazoa; phylum Chordata; class Lepidosauria; order Squamata; family Sphaerodactylidae; genus Sphaerodactylus; species Sphaerodactylus townsendi. Next base: position 71,854,318 of record NC_059428.1, read on the forward strand.
CTTGATCAACACTTTGCAATGCTATGATTGATTTCTAGGCAGAAAACAAAATTGATTGAAAGGCAACCTCTGGTTGAGAAAGGCCCGCAACTGAGATGCAACCATGTTTTTTCTTTACTTAGGTGAATAAATTAAAAATATGGCAAGGTTTTTCATTAGTGCATGCCTCTCTGGGTAGTGTCATAAGATTTGGTATAGTTTCAGAACCTACCCTTTCCTGCTAGGAATCGATCACTATTCCTCTTTTTGTTTTTGTTTTAAAGAAAATGTATTTCAAGACCATTGTTGTTTAGAAAAGCAGTTTATGAACTTGTTCCTACGTGAAGGATGTTCTTTTCATAACGGGGCATGATACCACTCATGCAGGAACTTATAGTTGAAACAAAACAATAATTTTTAAGACAGTTGAACGTTTTTTGAGAAAGGCATTGTTTCCCATGTTGTGTGCACATATATCTTCTACCCCATTTTTAGTTCAGACCATTAAATAAGCCTGTTGGATTTTTTTTAATTATACAAAAATCTCAAATCTGTGTAATCAGAAACAAAAGTGGATAAGTGTTCACATAATGTGTAGCAATCCCTCTTCCAAAGTGTCATCAAATTTCTTGGGGTGGGGGAATCCCTCCCGAAGTGTCATCAAATTTCTTGGGGGGGGGGGATCCCTGCTCTTCCTGTATTTTCCATTTCTGCTGCTGCTAACAGTCTCAGAGAAAGGACTCAAGGGTCAACCCTCCATAGCCATTCTTGCTAATTCCCCGAGCCAAGGGAGAATCCTCCATTTCTCATCTGCATTCGGCAATACAAATTGACGGCAGATGAGGGAAATACAAGCTCAAAGGCTTCTATTTTGTATTGATGTCACTTTGATTTTAGTTAGCCACTCACAGCATTTTAATAGAAAAGTGGGATTTAAAAAATACATACACTTGTTTCTCCAACTGTGACATTCTCAGTTTGTTTACTGTTTTCTCAGTCAAGAAAACACTGAATATTTATTGGAACTGAAAATACATTATTGATAAGGGACTTATCTTTTAAAATGTGTCTATTTTGAAGGCAAATCTAAATCTACTCATAATTAATAGTTTAGAGGAGGTCAGAAAGGAATACTTAACAGTTCAATCCTAAGCAAAGATATACTGTTGTAAGCCCATTGATTTCAATTGACTTAGAAGGCTGTACCTTTGTTTAGGTCTAGCTGCTATATATTAGCATTCAGGTATTTATGGCAAATATTTTCTTATATGATTGACTGACTGTATCAGTGAAGTATTTTTCATTCTTAGCAGTGGCAAAAGCATAGAACTCCTATTTTGCCATGAAAACACTTTTAAGGGCCAGAACATAATATGACATGAAGAAATGTAATTTAACTTTCAATAAGAGGAAATAAAGTAAGCTATCTGTTAATAAAAGGACACAAACCTAACAAATTTGACCTTCCCTCATAGACTGTATACTTTTGTGGCTAGTAATGTGTGGAATAAATCTGTTTTCCTGCAACCATTTTTTTGAATGGGAAAGGGCGAGATATAAATTTTAAAAATTCAAAAAATGACTTATTTAGGCAGGTGAAAAGGCAAGGTAAAGGAGGACAAGATTGCCTGGTACCACTGCACCACAGGATTGGACCCTTGTGACATTTTTAAATGGCCAATTTAATCACTAAAATTGTGTTTGCATCCACAGGTAGATGCTCTGACATCTAGTTTGGTGCTATAGTGTGGACGTGAACATCTTCAGATTGGCTGTTTCTGTGAACCCAGTTGTTAGAACATTATTTGCTAACAGAGGGTAATGACAAGAAGATGGCAGCCGGAATTGCTGTGGCAGCTGGCAACAGCCTAGTTACTGACTAGCTGACTGTGAACAGGCTGCACCTTCAAAATAACTTGTTTGCACCATGAATAATGTCACTGGCTTGCAAATTGTACAAGGTTTAGATTGACTAGACCACATACCACAGAAATTGCCACTGGCTAGCAGAAGGATTTGGAAAGGATTGTTCTGCAAAAGGTTCAATTCAAAAGGAAATATAAACAGTAAATTATATTATACCAAGCCTGGAATTTTTGTGTGACAAACCAATCTAACATGCAAGTTTCTAGCAAAAGCCAGGCACACTCTGGCAGCGTAAACCCAACAGAACCCGTGCTCCACAATGCCAGGTAGCTAAAAGTGTGGAGCCACTTTTGCCAGCACAGAAAAAGCCTTGAGCCATTCCGAAGTGTAGGTGCTCAGCAACATCCAGGCAGATTGGCAAAACTGAAAACCAGAGATTGAAAAAGAAATCTAGGTGTGAGAAAACACACACGCGCCCGCACAAAACAAAACAAAATACTTTTTAAAAAACAGAGCCTCCCACACAAGACCAAAAAAACCAAAAAAAAACAACCCCTCTGCAACCAACAACTGCAAATAACAGCAAAAACTAAAGGACTGTTCGACAGTGGAATACACAGCCTCGTAGCATGATGGTGTCTCCTTCTTTGGAGATTTTTAAAGAGAGGCTGGATGGCCATCTGTCAGGAGTGCTTTGATTGTGTATTCCTGCATGGCAGAGGGTTGGACTTGATGGCCCTTGGGGTCTCTTCCAACTTTATGATTCTAAAAAAACCAAAAACCCACACAACCAAACAGGAGCAAACAACCAGTTCCTCAGGCCTTGGAAGGATATTTGGCCAGTCTTCCTCTCATCCCAGACCAGCAGAAGACAAGGGTTTCCAAGCAAAAGATAGAAGGGGCAAAGGAAGGTTGTTCCCCCTCCCCCAAGAAAACCATTTCATTAAAAAAACCAGCAGAGCCACACACACATAAGGCCCTGAAATACAACCCCCCCCAAACCCTTTAACAACTTGTAACGAATAACAGGGACACAAAACCAAACTGAAGGCAATTGAAGGGTCTTTACGCCTCAAGACCCTGAGGCCTCCACCACTGCAACCTGCCCACCAGCCAAAGATAAAAAGATGCAACAAACACATTTCTTTTAAAAACCCCCAAATTATTTGAAAATAAATCAATTATTTCAAACTGTTCAATGTCTTCTACTCCAGGCAGCAGGCAGGCAATAGGAGTCTGATTCAGGCAGGAAGTAATCCAAGGGATGCAGAAGTTGAAGCATCAGAAATCAGAGAGAGAAACAGCTGCTAAAGTTAAGCTTTGCACTGAGCTCCTCTGTCCAGAATGGGGTCTGCTGGAACCGGACCTCCTTTTTACATTCTTCAGTCATACACAGAGAATTTTGAAAGAAATCTGCCTAAAGAACACTTTCCGTGATTGTCCCTAATCTGGGATCCTATGGGCTACACCACCCTCCCCTCTCTCTGGGTTGTGGCCATCCACAGCAGCATAGCAAAAAATGTAGTGCAAAATACATTGCAGCCGTTGACCAAGCTCCAGTGAACTCTCTGATTTGTCCCATCAAGATGCCTATCTCCCTCCTTCCTGTTGCCCTAGAATCCAGCCAAAGTGCTGGAAATTTTTTACTTCCAGAGCAATCTAGCAAAGAGATTTTTACTTTCAGAGCAATCTAGCAATCTTTGCCAGCCCAACCAAACCTATGTGGAAGCCTGGCAGAGCACCAGCCAAGGTAGCATGAAAGTTTTTTTTTTAAATTTAAAGATCAAGCTCCAGTCTTGTGAATGGGTTTTAATTTTTGTAATTAAAAAAATCTTCCCCTGTGCCCTTATATGAGCCATGGAAAAACCAAAAAGTCAAGAAAAAGCCATTTTTTGCCTCAACTTTTCAGCCTTCGGCTTTTTGGTGTTATTCAGATTGCTGATTTTGGGGGGGGGGGGGCGCACACACCTAATGGCCATACTCCATTACTATAATCTGTTCTTGTTTAACTGTCCCTTGAAATGAAGCCACAGAAAAAGCTTTCTTGCTATTTATTTGCAGAACAAACTAAATATTTGGATGGATGCTACACATAATTTGAAATGCATTTCCAAATAATGGTATTCCTGCCTGGATTGGGTGTCTCACTTTAATACTTAATTACAGATCTGGTGAACCTGCAGTGATTGAAGGCGGGTGGAACATAAGCCTAGGAACATTAGGGGCTGATGCCTTTGTTGAGAGCATTGTGCTGAGATGTGTAATGTGGGTGGAATCCTGTGGGAAGTTGACAGTTTGTGGGAAATTCATGGAGGAGGAACTGGGTTAGTAAGACCAGATTTTATGTTTTAAAAAATTGTACTCTTTTTGGACTAACATTTTTTACGTATTAGAAAAAAGTTCATTTGACAAAAGTATTACAAGATGAGTCATTTTTTAGTTTGGGAATTGCTAGGGTATATAGGGTTACTTTGAACACTGTTTTGAAGGTGACAGAATGGCATTTGAAAATAAGCTCTGAAGTACCCAAGCAGAGAGAATATTATTTATTATAATTGCCAACCATTTATGTAATATTTCCCAGTGCATAAACTACTTTACATTCTTATTCACTGTCTACTGTGTGAAGTAAGCTACACTGCAACTGAGGGACAGTGGTTTATTCAAAGTCAATCTATGGTTGTGTAGAGTTAGAAACATGCCTGTCATTTTAAGAAAAAAATTACTGCACAGGTAAGAACACAAGAACATAAGAAAAAGCCTGCTGGATCAGACCAGTGTCCATCTAGTCCAGAACTTTGCTACTTGCAGTGGCCCATCAGATGCCTTTGGGAGCTCACATGCAGGATGTAAGAGCAATGGCCTTCTGTGGCTGCTGCTCCCGAGCACCTGGTCTGTTAAGGCATTTGCAATCTCAGATCAAGGAGGATCAAGTTAGGTAGCCATAGATCGACTTCTCCTCAATAAGTCTCTCCAAGCTCCTTTTAAAGCTATCCAGGTCAGTGGCCATCACCACCTCCTGTGGCAACATATTCCAAACACCAATCACATGTTGTGTGAAGAAATGTTTCCTTTTATTAGTCCTAACTCTTCTCCCCAGCATTTTCAATGTATGCCCCCTGGTTTTAGTATTGTGAGAAAGAGAGAATTTTTTTCTCTGTCAACATTTTCTACCCCATGCATAATTTTATAGACTTCAATCATATCCACTCTCCCTCAGACGTCTCCTCTACAGATTCAAATCCATTTGCACCTTAGAGACCAACAAGACTTTTGGATATAAACTTTCAAGAGTCAAAGCAGCCTTTGTCATGGGAGGTTTGACTCTTGAAAGTTTATACCCCGAAAACCTTGTTTGTCTCTAAGATGCCACTGGACTCAAATCAAGCTGTTCTACTGCATATCAGTACAACAACATTCTAAAACTGTCTTCAAGGAAGTTGCACACTATCCTTTCGTTTGTTAAATCCATTTGCACTCAAGTTTGAAAAAGCTAAATGTATCTGAGCATTTACTTATGAAAGACATATCTTAGCAAAGTACAAGTATGAGCAGGGGTGTGAATCTACTTCTCTTATGCCAATACCTAGCTAGAGTTAAATACTTTTCCAAGCTTTTCCTGGTATCAGTCCATTTTCCATTTATGAATGACTGTTCTGTGACTGAAGTGAACCTGTGCATGTAACTGGATATATATATCACATGTGGAAAATTATACATTTGAGTCAAACATAGTTACCAGCGTGCATATGATGATACCTTGGTGAAATTGTCTTATGCCACTATGCATCTAGCCCAGTTTCTTTTCATTTGACTTGTAGCAGCCCTGCAAGAGCTACTTGACTCTTATTTACAGAGCTCCTTCAATCTTAGATCTTGAACCATACAACAAGATTAAATTTGGTTACACAGTGGTATTAAGCCACACTAAAAACACATAAAACAAAAACATAATAATAAAAGCTAGCATTATTTCTCAATTCTGAGCATGAGCTCTTGAAAGATATTACATCAGACAAAAAATTCGTTACTGATCTCATGGTTTCCTGGCAGATATAAACAAACAGAAAGGAGCAAGCGGGTTCAGGAGCAAGTTGATACTTTATCAAAATAGGTGGAATCCACAATTCTCTGAGGCCCGATGAATACAAAATAATAGCACATTGTCAATAATCTCTTTTTAATATAATGTTAATTGTATAGTCTGAAATTTCATTACACTTGTACATTATCTATTTACATTTTTGTTAGCATATTCCAAACCATACTTTCCCCCCTTTTCTTCCTCCCCCAAAATTTTATTTCTCAATTATTTAAGCAAGCAGCAGTGAGTTCACGTTTTGTACTCTCTTCTCCCATATTTCTTCTTTGACCCTAGCTTCTTTCATCCAGTCCACAAACTGTGTCCATATCTTCAAAATTTCTCTTTGTTTATCATGCCATAAATTGTTGCTTGCCAATATCTTGAAAATGTCCAGTTGAATTTGTTCCCAAATATACTCTAACCATTTCGAAATAGTCCATTTCTTCTTATCCTTCCATCCCAATGCTATTACTGCATGTGCGGCTCTTATCATCCTTTTATACATTAATCCATATCTTTTATCTACCTTATTCTCCTCAATTATTCCTGTGAACAATAAACCATTATTTAAATCTATTTTAATCTTCACGAGTTTCTCTATATACAATAATATTTTTCCCAATTTTTAAAATCTCTTTACATTCAATCTACATATGGGTGTAGTATGCCCCCGATTCTCCACAATGCCAACATTTTGGACTAAGTCCCCTAATCATACAGGCTAGTTGTATTGGAGTTCTATACCATTTAAGCATCATCTTTCTCTCCATCGCATGCTTTTCTATTTTTATATTATTGATACTTTCCAGTATTTGTTCTATTTTTTCATTGTCTAGATTTTCCTTCTCCCATTTTTGTTTCAACACTCCTTTCATGAATTCCTTGTCCTCTATCATATATTTGTATAGTAAACCTAGGATCTTTCCTTTGTCTTTTTCATAACTTTTTAAACATTGCGCTATTATACATTCTCCTTTCATTCTTGAAACTTTTATTCTTTCCCATATCCCTCTTAACACCAACCAATTCTCTGTACCTCCATTTCTATAAAATTTTGCAATGTCCTAAGTTCTTCTCCTTCCCCTATTAAATTTGCCACTGTGTGTATTTCCTGTCCTTTCAATTTCCTTATAGCGTTTACACTTTCTTTCCCCCCAAGCTTGTCAATGGTGCCCCATCTAAGATGTCAGGCATCCATTTATTTCTCCATTTCTCTCATATTTCCAAATTCACCTTTCTTGGTTCTATTAATCTTTGCTTTTCTCTCTTCAAATCATTTGTGAATATTCCGTACCTACCCACTCCTTCATTTATTTCATCCTCAAACTTAATCCATTTATCAGTATTTTCTTCTTTGATTTCCATCAAACTCTTAATCTGGAATGCTTCATAATATTCTTGCATTTTTGGGATTCCCCAGCCTAGAAGTTTCTTTGTCATATATACAACTTCATTCATTACTCTTGCAGATTTTTGATTGAACACCCATGCTTTTAATCTTCTGTCCCATTCCTCAAAACATTTCTTTTTAATATCTAATGGAAGAGTTCTAAAATGGTCAATAATCTCAGTCTTCGCAGTAGAACAGCTACACTGATGATCAGAGAATGGAATTCCCTTATAGCACCCATTCAATAGTGCTTTAGGCAAAGCATTCAATTGCTCAGGACAATAAGGTATTTTAGATATAATGGGAGGTGAATAAGAGGGAATATTCCAAGAGCCAAAGTAGAACAAATATGCCGAGCTCAACATTTGGTACAAATTTTATTAAATTGAAAAAGCCTACTCTTCACCTGTCTCTGTGCTTCATGATGAATCTTTTCTTGAATTACAGTAAGAGACAGACCCAGATATTCCAATTTTCTATCCACCAGCTTCATCCAAGTACTTTTGCAGGTATTTACTTTCAGCTAATGCAAAATACTTCTTTGGATGTCTGGTATCTACCCTTTTGTAGGTATCTACCCTCAGCCAATGCAAAAGATGTCTTTGAATGTCTGGTGCTAGAAAAAGAGATTTTAGTCTTAATTTAAAGGCCCACAGCTAGGCTCTGTCTGGATTCTAATGAGTGCTGGGTGAATTCCATTCTCAGTGCTGTTCCTGCGACATAGGAACCAGCAGTGTAAGGCAGATATGTTAAAAGTATGTGACCAATGTATTCTGAAACCCCACTTATCCAAATTTCAACACCAAATAGGATTTGTGGCGATATCTTACCATTAAAGGCTTCAATGGCAGCAAGTACATACTGTGTGCCTTTGAAGATAAAAAAGGTACTAAAGTTTATAGCCACTTTATACTGTTTTGACTATATACTGTCAAAAACTGTTTTGTTACTGTCAAAAACTGGTGGGCCTTAGGAAGGGGAGGGGCCCCGGCATCTGGACATAGCCCACCCACCCTAGCAGAGGAAGGAGAGGGGGAGGGAGGGGTGGCATGTAAGGGAGGGGAGGGAGGGAGGGGTGGCATGCAAGGGAAAGGAGGGAAGGGGTGGGACATCTACAGTCCCAGTAAAGCCCATTGCAGGGGAAAATGACTGCTTGCCTGCTCTGCCACAATGGGCTTTGCTGTTAGTAAATAAATAAATAAATGGAACACAGAATAATCATACTATACTCTCAAACATAGCTTATTAAATCTCACACAGTATTTTTTTCCATCATAAAATGTTCTGATTCATATGGCTAACAGGCAAGACATCATTTGAAATTCTATAAAGAAGTAACAAATATTTCCTTTTTTCTCTTTTAAGCTGTTTGTTTAGATTGCTGCGTATTTAACACAAGTAGCTTGGTACATCCTGTACATGATTTGTGGGTTCTAATTGGTACATTTCTGTAAAAAGATAGCCCTTGAGCCAGATAAAATAAAATATCAAATATGAATCACTCTACTGTAAATGTAAGTTTAATTTTGAAGCATAAGAATTACAGTGCTCACATGTGCCTTCTATGATTAGCAAGAGGATATTCTTTGATTTGTTTTGTTTCTGGAGAGCCATTGCTTGCAGGATGAAATTATTTGATTTGGGAGCATTTTTGCTTTGGAAGTTGTTGAAATCTTTCTCTATCAAAGAAAAAATATTACTGCATTTAACTTTAAATTGGAGTTTATTGCTTAATTTCTAAAATTAGTATAAGGAATTTTGTTTGAGATTTGATATACTTGCACCATTCCAAGAACTAGTTTCACAAGTATGGGCAAAATAACATCAACTAAATTTCACACATCTCTGATAGCTTCTACAACTTTACTCCTTTCTTCATCACTGAGTGTATTTATTAATAAATGATGATAATAAGTTAGTTCAGGTGACATTCCAGCAAACTGCTTTCTTATTCCTCTGAACTACATGAGTATGTAGTAGAGATCAGAAAATGCCTGGGGTCAAGCAAAAGATCTGAGTAACTCAGAGGCAAATGAACAATTGTCAGACAAAATAAAAATTTATGCAGGAAAACCAACATTATTTCAGATATATCAAAAGGAAATATGAAGCATCTATCTTCAGCACTTAGGGCTAAATTCAGCATGGCTGAGTATAAAACATTTAACTGGGGCTACAAGCGAGTAAATACAGCAATTTTTGTAAATAAGTGTTATTAGTACATAATTTCTGTGGTTTATTACTGCAAACAGGATATTTATGTACAGGGAATCAGTACCAGCTTTTAGGTTCTGCTCTACACACACAGTTTGAAATTCACACGTTTTGAGATACTGCCATGTGATTATTAGAAGTTTGGACAATGAGACAGTTGGGATATTTTTCAGCCCTCGTTGGATGCTAATGGTGCTCTCAAGAATGCATCAAGTGTGTAGAAGTGAGGTGGTATTCTCCCTTTCCTGAAGCTTTGGAATTTCAGCAGAAGAGAGATATTACCTTCATCATCGCTCATGTGTCAGTTGTGGCTGGATCAAAATGTAGCAGTTTACTTTTTTTAGAACTACAGTCTTTCAGTACATGTAAAAGAGAGGCATCATTGTGTTGAGGGCTAAATCAATTCCCAACTCTTACTGACCCCCATAAGAATTATGCATAACTCTGTCCTGTGTTCCATTTCTTGGTCACACCAAAGTGTGACAGAATATTGGGAACTGGCTTTTACATACACGGGGTGTGGGGAGGGTGGACTTACAGCTGACACAATTGCCATTGCTTTCCCACAGACCTGATTTGAAGGCTGAGAAAGTGCATTAGACCATGGCCTGGACCTAATTAACAGCCAAGAGCAAGAATTTTTTAAATTCCTAGGATTTCAAGATAAAGAAGGAAGGTGCTCTTCGTGGTGCCAGAACACCATGCCAAATAAATCACGAGAGCATTCGTTTTTCTCATTTGTTCAGATGAAGAAAAAGGTCAAAGGCATCTTTCAGAGTGGAAAATGCGACGATAAAACTTTAAACTTCTTTCTTACACCCAGTGGCGTTCCTACCTAGGGACAGGGGGTACCCTCTGTCCCCGGGCGCCCCCCATTTGGTCACGTGGGGGGGCGCCAACATTTCAGGGTCGTTTGTGTGTTTTTAAAATTTTAAAGTGTTTTTTCACGTTCCGGCCTGCAGGGGGCGCAATTGTAAGGCTAGCGGCACCAAAATTCCTCTCAGGGTATTATCTAGAAGTCTGTTCTGGGATGATACCTCACCCAAATTTGGTGATGTTTGGTTCAGGGTCCAAAGTTATGGACCCCCTCAGGCAGTGTTCCATCCCATTGTTTTCAATGGGAGCTACTGAGATGGGGGGTTACCCATTTTGAGGGACTATACTCCTTGGTCCCTCTCTAACATACAACTTCACCAAACTTGGGTGGAATCATAGAATAGTTATCAGATGATTACCTTCTGCAATTTTGGTGTCACTAGCTTTAAAATACACTCTTCCAGGCACCTCCCAAGAATTTGCTAAGATTTGTTTTGCAGTGACTTTGCTCCATTGTAGCCAATGGGGAATTTCTGAGTGTGTAGGCAGGCTGCACATTTTTGAAGATAGAGGCACCAGACTTTCAGGGTGGCTCCAGGAGGGCCTCCTGGTAATAGCATCCAGGTTTGGAGACCTTTGCTTTGGGGGGGGGGTTCAATTTTATGGGCCCCCAAAAGGCTTATTTTGTTTCCACGCTCCTGCACATGAAAGCCTGTGGGCTGAGTTCTCTCAGAACTCTCTCAACTCCCCACTCCACCCAGCTAAAGCTCACCAAGCTTGGATGCTATTACTCAAGGCCTCTTGGAGCCACCTTGAAAGTCTGGCTTCAAAAATGTGCAGCCAGCGCTTACACACTCAGACGTTCCCCAGAATCTGCCAGGCTCCTTCAGTTCTGTGGTGGGAAATGACTCTTTCTCCCAAATCTTAGACTTCAATGGGGCTTTCTGTTATACTCAGATGGCTCTGTGGTAGAGGTTTCAACAGGAGACACTGTGGTAGGGTCGGGATCTTGCTCTGGGTGAGGCATTTCCTGTAGCTGCTGGTGTGAGTCTCCTGGAAAGGAACCAGCCAAGTTGCTAAAATGTGTGTGAAGAGGAAATGCTGTGGGCACTGAAAGTTGAAGGTGAACCTGATGCCCACAGCATCTGCCACTACAAGCAACCTTTAGCAAAGTTGGCTGGTTCCTTTCTCAGGAAGACTCCAGCAGCCCTGCAGTAGGAAATAAGTGCCCCCTTCTAGAGAAAGACCACTACCACAGTGCCTCCTGTTGAAACTTCCTCTACCACAGAGCTGGGCATAACACAGAAAGCCTCCCATTGAAGTCCTGTCTATGACGTGGGAAAATAATTTTCCCACTACAGAACTTGCTGAAAAGCCTGGGCAGATTCTGGAATTTCTGAGTGCAAGCAGTGACTACACATTTTGAAGATAGAAGTTTTGTGACTTTCAAGGTGGCTCCAAGAGACCTTGAGTACATAGCATCCAAGCCAAGTGAGCTTTGCTTTTGGGGTGGGTGGGGCTGAGAAGTTCTGAGAGAACTCCAGCCAGCAGGCTTCATGTGCAGGAGCAGGGAAACAAAATAAGCCTTGGGGGCCTATAAATTGGACCCTCAGAAGCTAAAGGTCTCTAAACCTGGATGCTATTATTTGGAGGGCCTCCTGAAGCCACCTTGAATGTCTTAGTGCCTCTATCTTCAAAAAAAATGTGCAGCCTACCTCAGGAAATTCCTCATTAGCTACAATGGAGCAGCTCACTGCAAAACAAAGAATCTTGGGCACCCCCTTTGGGGTGCCTGGAAGGGATGCATTTTAAAGCTAGTGACACCAAAATTTCATGGTATCATGTGGTAACTATTTCTATGATGCCACCCAGGTTTGGTGAAGTTACATTTGGGACCAAAGTTATGGTCCCTCAAATGGGTAGTTCCCATCCAGTTGCTAGCTCCCATTGAAAAACAATGGGGATGGGATGGGTATTCCATTTCCAAGGTCCATAACTTTGCTGCTCCTGAACCAAACATCGCTAAACTCAGGTATATATCATCAGGCAATCTCTAGATGATGCCCTGAAATCATGGTGCTGCTAGCTTTAAAAATGCACTCCTGCAGGCCAAAACCACCAAAAATACCCCAAACCCAAAATACATTGCATCTGGGTGATTTGTTCATATTTGGGCAGGGACATAATCGGACAATTTTGTCCTAATGTGCCTAAATTTGCCCAGATTCCAGTCGAATCTGGTATTTGTTTCATCTGAATCTCCAACCCTCAAAAGTGCGATGCTGTTTCAGGAGAATCCACCCCAAAACAGCATCACTTTCAATGTTGTTTTAACTGGGGACCCCAGATTTTCCCTTTAAGGTGGATTTAAAAGAAGAATCTGGGCTCCCTAGTTTAAACACCACTGAAAATGATGCAGTTTGGGGGTGGATTCCACTGGAGATGATGCTGACATTTGTTTGGTAAATGTTTTACGGGGGTGATTTGTGAGAGATTTAATACCCACTTGCATTGGCTTGAGTTGTTTCTCAGGCTAACAACCTACCTCATAGGGTTGTTGTGATTAGGGAAATTAGGAAACAGTTGGTGGGGAGAGAGCCATGTATGTTTTGATGGGAGTGGGAGGTGTTTTGTGAGCTGGTACAAAAAATCATTGTTTGGTCATGGTGGGGGAGGGTGGCCACCCATACGCCGGACGGGGCCTAAACTCAGGTTTTGTCCCCTGCCTCAGTTTGCTCTAGGCACGTTCTTCTTCTTCTTCTGCTTACACCCATATTAAAGAAAGCAGAAAGAAAACCATTTGTAAAAAAATAGCCTTATTTTATGAATTACTGGAGCAGTAAGATACCATCTCTGTTGGATATACTTAAAATCATTTAAACGCCTGTGAACATATTTGAGTTAGCTTGTTCTAGTCACCTGACTTTTTGTTGTGCATGTAGATCTGTTCTGTAAGTTTGTCTTATGAAACAATTTTTTTCCCCAAAGAAAGACTGGAGCAATTAAAATCACTAATGAGATATAAAAATAAAAGGAAACCACAAAAGGATACAAACTTGTTTCTTTTATCAGGGCCAGTCTGAAAGGAGACCAGAGCAGATTGGACTAACTGCAAGAAGTGTCAATAGGGACGCCAAACATTTTGCAATAAACACCTTTGACATCTTTGGTCAGGATGAGTCAATCTCCAGATTTGTTTTGTTTGACAACAGACAACTCAAATGCCTGGTGAACAGGTTTGCCACACTGTATTAATATGAACTGTATGCAAACTTTTGGTTACTTAGAGGTAAAGGCAGCCAACCAGAGCAATCCATTCTCCACTCAAGAAATCATGTGGCATATTTTTGCCGGCATAATTGGATGTACTTGCTTGTCAAATGTCAGTTTTCTTTTTTCAGTGTGTCACACTTTTATTTTTTAATTATTTTGACTTAACATCATTCTTTAAGCATGTACTACATTTCAGTAACTGCCTCCATACTCAGCTTCTGTAGAATTAGATGCTACTGGCTGAGTAGCTTTTACTGCATGGGAAAATCTGTTAATAAAGTGAAAAATGAAATGTTCTGAAGCTGGAGACCAATCAGATTATTATTTCTCTTACAAATTAAAGAAAGACAAGAGAGAATGAGAGAACAAAGAAAGCAAGTTAACTTTATAACTTCAGGTTCAGGTATACATGCTCACAAACATGTAAGCAATAGCTATCAAACTGGCCGATAGCTAATCAATAGGTCAACTCATTAGAATGCAACCTCAACATGCTGTTTACACACAGAGAGTTAACACTTTCATGACTGGTTGTGAAAGACACTTGCAAATACCAACAGTACAGCCACATTAGTTTTACTTTCTAATCTCATGATGTTGATTATGATGCTTTTTTAATATAAATTTGTCATTCTATTTCATTGAATCAGTAGAACTGTAGATGTGTCCCATTAGAATAAAATTGGCAGCAACCAACATTTTGCAAGGCCTGTAGAGTGTAGTATATATGCTTCCCTATTAATAATCAATATGCAGTGGATTATGGCTTTGGTTACACTTGTCCATATGCTCACCTTGGAGTAAGCACCATTAAGACCTGCTCTTAATGGTGCTTTTATGGAAGGCTCTTACTTAAATATGCACAAAACTTTTATGGAAGGCTCTTACTTAAATATGCACAAACTCATCAGGGACTTAAAAAAAATAACGATCATACCCTCCTTGTGGAAATATTCATATTTATTGGAAAATGAGAATGAGACAGGAATTTTTCCACAGTCTTCCATGGAGTCATATACTTCTGCCTCACGGTTTAACACTTCACAGTCTTCCTCAGTAGCACATAGTTTAGGTCATTTGTATTGGATGAACTAATGTGATTTTGTATTCCTTGAGCACTGTTCACTTTTTGTGGCAGACAGTGCTATGCAGTCATACCTTCTAATCATACTGACCTCCATAGACTTAAGTGGGAGTGCGCTATAGCTGCTTACAGCTTTGTCCCAAACTTATCTTGGGTTGGATCCAATCAACTTTTCTGCTATCCAATCAACTTTTCTGCTTGGGTTGGATCCAATCAACTTTTATGCGAAAGAGAGAAATAGGTCCTCTTTGACCACCCAAAAGGGAGTGTTGTAGATTATGGAACCTGCATGGCAAAAGCCATGGAGGATGGGGACTGTTCTAGGGAGTGGAATTAGGTGAACACTTGACATAGTGTGTAACAGACTTCTCTTTGTGACACACCTCTGAAGATGCCAGCCACAGATGCAGGTGAAACGTTAGGAACAAGACCTACCAAACCACGGCCACACAGCCCAGAAAACCCACCCCAACTGGAATTAGGTGAGATTGTGTGAAAAATCTGACTGGGACCAACCCCTTATCTGGAATGGTGAAATAGCTTCACATAACCTTAGATCAAAGGTGCAATCTGGGAAGCTGATAGTTCATATCCATTTGAAATTAATAGGCTTTAAGCTCCACATTTTGTTACTACTATTAGCCTTCCTTTTTTTATTTGGGTCAAAGTGCCCATAAACAATATAAGGAAGTGGGTAGTACTGAAGTCTACCTTCAAAATGGAAGAGCTCTGATCTGCCATTCCTTCTCCTCTTTTAGCCCTTGATGATGCCTTTTTCTTTACAGCTGAGCTAGGGAGAAGTTCAGCATTGCAATTCATCTGGAAACAAAAAAAGGAGGGTTACTGGATGGGGGGGGGGGTTCAGAAAGATTGTTATCATTGCAGGGGTTTTGCACCAGTACAGCATACAGAAAGGGGCAGGGGTGATGTGTGACTATCACAGCCTTTCACCACCGAGATGTTTGAAGTCTTAGGTAACCATTCCTTTCCTGGCTGCAAATGCCTTTTGGTTTTGTTGCTTACATGGGTAATAAGAAAACTTACATCATATCAGGTGGATAATTTTTGTGTGCTGTTTAGAGCTTGTTTTATTTAAGTTGCCACAAGCATTTATTTATCCATATTAATGAATGTTTGTCTTCAGAAATTATGCTGCAATAGAAGTCTGTCACAAAGCAATGCAGCAAAACTTCATTATGTTGAAGGCGATTTATTATTAAGTAGTAAAACTAAAGCTAATCAGTAAATGGGTGTTTACACAGTTTTAATTTAACTTCACAATGGAAAATAATGTTAAAAATGTATTTGACAATAAACAGTTGCACTGAAAATGTTCCTTGTTATATTAATTTATAGCAGCCGAAGCTGAAATCTTCAAACTGTTTAATCCAGTGGAGTGGACTGAAGCAGGTGCATCTACTCTGGAATCAGCACATCAAACATTTAATTAGAATATTCAGCATTTTAGTGCCAATAATGAAGGGACAACTATCTTAAATATTTCTGGGGATTTAATAACTGACCTAGAAGATATACAGCTTAGTCCTAAGCCTCACAGGCCAATGTGTTACTAACCAAGGGAAGGAAGGATGGACATACAACACTTTCCATAGTAGAGGATCATTGGCATGCCCAGAAGGAACCCTATGTATACCAGGTGCAACTGAAATTTTGCCTGTCAGGCCCAATAACTGGCACGGGCCAATCATGCTAAATAACTACACCAGCCTTCAATAATTTTGCTTAGCATCTTCTCATCCCTCTGCTGAATTCACAAGGTAATTACAATTTCCTGCTGCTAGTTATCTCAGCAACCCTTGTTTTGTTTCCCTGTAGAATGCGTAATCACACACCAGTAATGGCCAGAAGATCCCACTCTCTGGCCGATTTTGCATGCCGAAATTCCTCCATGGCTTATCTGGGGAGCGTACCTGCTGCGGGGCTTCTCACCCTGCTTGTAGTTTCCCACTGCTGCCCAGCACTTTCCTTTGCTCAAGTCAGCGTCGGTGAGGGAAGCCCCGAATGGTTCCCCAAACCCAGAGCTTTTCCCATAAATACCGCTTAAGCACTGCAAGCTCTTCCGTAGTCTCTTTCATGCATGCAATCCATTTCTTGCATTTGGATTGGCTGAATCTTGCCCCATTCCCCCCCTCACTTTCACTATTTTAGTTTTAAATGACTCTGAACACAAAACAGGTACTGAGAATTAGCACCCTCGCTCCCCACATCTAAAATTGTTGCATGTGCAATGGGATCACTATCCTCCACTCCCCCTGTCTAAAATCTAAATCTAAAATCCTTGTGTGTGTGAAATAATTGCCGCCCTCCTATTTGTGGTCCTTGCACATGCTGCTTTTCTGCCCAAGGTTTCTCCCTCTGTTTTTTTCACTGCAAGGGGGGAAGGAGGGCGCCACTTCTCAGCGCCTGTCCATTGGTGGAATGGGCCAGAGCGGCAAGGCAGGAAAACTGGCCCATTTATGCTACGGAGGAGTTTGCATGGCGGTGGAAGCCTCTGGAGCGACAAAGGGGCATTTCAAAAGAACCTCAACCTTTGGTACAGGAAATTCACAGAGCAAAGCCAATGCCACGGGGCAGCTCCAGGGCAAAAACGTGGCAGCCATGTGCCGGGGGCAGTGCAAAACTCCTGATTGCATTGGGGCATTCCCTGAGCCAACAGTGGGGCAATTTCGGTATGCAAAATTGGCCTCTGATACCTTAATTTGTAGAATGACACAGTTGCACATTCTCATATCACAGCAACAAATTATACAAACATTTGTTGCAGACATGCAGATGGTCCTGACCTGCAGAGCCTCAGGCTAGCCTGATCACAGAAGCTAAGCAGGGTTGGTCTTGGTTTGTATTTGGATGGGAGAATTCCAAGTAATACCAGGGTCATGACACAGAGACAGACAATGAAAAAACACTTCTGAACATCTCTCGCCTAGAAAACCCTACGAGATGGCCACAAGTCAGCTGTGACTTCACAGCACACAAAAAATTGCAAAAGTTTAATTCCCAATCCTTCCACCTCCACAAGCTGGCAAACTGGACTCCCACTGGCATTTGATCAACTTCTGGAATGGACCAAAGCAGCCAGAGGAAACATCAACAACTTGGTCACACAAACATCTATGATGCTTGACTATGGAAGGAACTCTACTTTTCTACACTACTTTTTTTTATCATGTTAAGTTCTACTAAGAACAGTTCAGTGCAAACAATGAGCCTCCTCATATTTTCCATTCAAATGTTGCTGCTGTGGAGCATGTTTCAGGAAGTCCATGATTCTGTATTTAATGTATAGCATAAATCCTGAGAACAAATCAAAGTTTTACAAAAAGTTGAAAACGAACTCCTGCTGTGTTAAATGTTTCAAAAACCCTGTGGGAAAACTAAGCTTGGCTTATATTTGTTAAAACTAAGTGGATGCTGAGGTGAAGCCTCTCAGGAGTGCTAAATTGGGAAGACTGAAAAATCCTGTGACAGAACAACTAGACATCAGTGCAAAGTGCCTTTGAAATGACAAGAAAAATCACTGACCTAATGGTTATCTGATAATAATGTGATAATTTTATTAAAAGCTTAGTAACAAAAATGCATGTGTGTGTGTGAATGTGTGTCAGTATACATATGGATCACATATACTTGACACCTAACAATCTGTATCTTTTGGCTATTCTTATGAAGCAACAAGCTCCATACCAATATAACATGCCAGTATGAGCTTGATATATGCAGAGCAAAGAACCAAATCACATCAAAATATTTTCTTTTTAAACCATTAAAATATCTGTGGTGTACGTTTATAAGTAGAGTGTTTCAATCATTTGAAATACAAATATGTAATTTGATCTATTTTTATTTAGAGTATAAAGCAAACATATTTTTCCCTACAGAGTACCATTTAGTAATTCAGTGAGTATCTGGAACTAACTACCATCTTTTGTTTTGTCAGACTGCTTTCTTTTATAACAATACTTTGTCCATTACACATGGAACACTTAGCATGGGTCTTTTAGCTGCACGGTGGGGTTGAAATGTGGTCTCCTCGCATCTCTCTGTTTACATGCAAGGAGGCAGCACAGTCCTCCCAGCAGTAGAAAAAGTGCATAGAAGGGCAACGAGGATGATTGAGGGATTGGGGGATTGGAGCACCTTCCCTATGAGGAGAGGCTGCAGCGTTTGGGACTCTTTAGTTTGGAGAGGAGACGTCTGAGGGGGGATATGATTGAAGTCTATAAAATTATGCATGGTGTAGAAAATGTTGACAGAGAGAAATTTTTCTCTCTTTCTCACAATACTAGAACCAGGGGGCATTCATTGAAAATGCTGGGGGGAAGAATTAGGACTAATAAAAGAAAACATTTTTTCATGCAACTTGTGATTGGTGTTTGGAATATGCTGCCACAGGAGGTGGTGATGACAACTAACTGGATAGCTTTAAAAAGGGCTTGGACAGATTTATGAAGTTGATTGATGGCGAGCAATCTTGATCAGGAGCAGCAGCAGCAGAAGGCCATTGGGTTCACATCCTACATGTGAGCTCCCAAAGGCACCTGGTGGGCCACTGCGAGTAGCAGAGTGCTGGACTAAATGGACTCTGTTCTGATCCAGCAGGCTTGTTTTTATGTTCTCAACAGGCCTCTGTTTCCTGGTTCTCTTAACCCCACCCCCCTTAAAGGCACATATCTCAGTAGTCCCAATATTATAGAGCTGAGAGAGCAGGAGAGAGGCTTGTTTTAAAAAGGAGGTTTGTCTGAAAAACACTTTTAAAAATTCCTCCCAATCAACTGGGAGGGCAGAAGCTGTGTGGGGGAGATGGGCTGGAGCCAGAAACAGACCCTGCTTATGCTGTTTCAAAAGCCAACTCTGTTATACTGGTGCTTTGATATATCAAAACGAGCATTAGAGGAGCAGGAAGGAACCAGTAGCAAGGGGGAAGACATGGACAACAGTGTGAGGAGTGGGAAGGGTGAAGCTAGACAGGCTGGCTGTGGGTGGAGGGAAGAGGTCCGGGCAAAGCTGTTCTCACTGGAAAATCTCCCTGCTCTGGCAGAGAAGCAAAATTAAATTGTGCTACAACAATTCTTGTTTGCTGCAGGGAGCGTAGAAAGTGAAAGTGGAGCTTGAGGAAATATGTCCGTACAAGAAATCTTGCTGCGACAGACATTTTCCCTCATTGTGCAGCAGGTGCCTTGTGCGTAACTGGCCCTAGAGTGCACCAAACCCACAAATAGTCAAGCACTTTTCTCTGTGTAAAGCAATAATTTTATTTAAACATGAAATAATGATATACTTTTCTATAGTATTAGAAATACAATCACTTAGGAAATGCTGGAAAGATTTCATTTGAAAAGCTTCTAGTTTGTTACAGTTGAACATTCTGTTCCCAAATAAATATTTAGAAATATGTTTGTATTTCACATTACCTTCTTATTTATGCAAACTATCTATCTCACTAGGTACTGTACTATTGGAACACAAGTAGGTTTACTGTGAGATGTGTAATTTACACTCCTGAGTAGATGCTGTGAAGTCTATACATGGCTATTCTGATAATGAAATTACCATGATGGGCAGTGCAAACCTCTGGCCAGTAATGGCTGCTGTGGCTAGCTGGGGTAAAGCAACAGTGCCACTGGGCTACTCCCAGTGGGGAGACTTATGTGGCAGCCAGAGGGTAAATGGAGGTTATTTTGTACATTATTAAAATGATGCTGTAGTGCTGGTGGGGAGCGGTAGCACAGTAGTGATTCACTGTGATTTGCGGGGGAGGGCAATGGTGGGGCCCTGTTGGAAGAGCATCCACAGCCAATCACGAAGCCATAGGAATGGGGGAGGAGCAAGGTGGCAGAACCAACCACGGGGAGAGAGGTGGGACTAGGCTGATGAGCTGCCAGTCCACCCCCTGCCCCTTTAATATGACAATGAGAGGGATGAGAGCCTGGAGATCCCCCAATATGGCAGCCCATTTCAATTCTGCAGAGATCCATTCCATTGGAGACTGCAGCTGAATTGGAGGTAGACTCTATGGCAGTCTACCTCCACTCCATGGTGGCAGGGACTGATGGGAATTGTAGTCCATGAACGTCTGGAGAGCCACAGGTTGCAGACCCCTGCTCTATAGCAACAGATCCCCCTGAAGTTTCTCCTAGGCTCCTTCCCCAAACCTCCAGGACTTCCACAACCTGAAGCTGTCAATTCTTCCCCCACCCCACCTTTTGACAGATGGGCACTTGCTGGTCTTGGTGTGGTCCCTAGCTTCCCCTTCAAGTGGCTCCCCTGCATATAGAGGGCAAGTAGGCATGGGAGCATATCTGTCACTGGAAAGGCCCTGTCACCCAAAGTGCCTTTCACCTTTCAGCACCCTCAAGCACCCTTGAGGCAACCTTTGGATGTACCTTGGACACAGAGCCTCTCTCACCCATTACTGGCAACCAGTGTGGCCAGCAGGAGACCCAGAACATACAGTCTCCCCATCTTCACCCCCCCCCCCCTTTGCACAAGGGGGTATGATGTGCGGGAGCTGTGGTGGTACAGCTGTGAGGGGAGTTTTGCCAACTTGTTGGTTCTGACTATCAGCCCTGAGAACCAAGGAACAAGATGTGTTCCTGGTCCCAAGGGGTTTAGGGAACTGACTGATGTCAGTCTTGTTACCTGAACTGCCCCTTTTATGCCAGTGCAGCACCCTGCACTGCGGATGCACCAGCATGCAAAAAGCAGCACAGTTGCTCTAGGGCTCTGCACTGGCATATCTGCCAGATACGCTAGAATATGGATCTGTCTGACCCCTGTGCCCTTTCACCAGCCCCTTATGATTGTGCTGTAAATTACTTAAGGAATACATAATCATAAAGATGAATTTTCACCAAAATTAAGTCTGAAACCGAAATGTGTATATAATGATCTCTATTTTATTAATGCACTTCATTTATACCTCAAAGGGGACCCAAGGTGGCTTATGTAAGTTTCCTCTCCTCTATATTATCCTCACAGCAACCACCCTGCAAAGTAGGTTAGGCTGAGAATGTGTCACTGACCCAATCTCATCCAGTGAGCTTTGACTGCAGAGTGGGGATTTGAACTTTGTCCTCCCAGATCCTACTCCAAAGCTGTAACCACTACACTATAGGGGCTGTTATATCAGGCAGACATATAGATAGCAATAAAGCTGGAGTTATAATACATTATTGTGCACTGTTGCTTTTGCTTTGGAATGAAATCTAATCTGATGAAACAATGCCAATGGAAAATCTGTTTTACGAATCTTATGACTTTTTAAAATGTGTATACTACTCTATACAATTATATAATAATTATATAATAATAAACTAAAATCAGGACACCAATAACGCTGGCATTTGTCTGTTCATTTTCACTCTTTACCTGATTAAGCCAGGTAAATTACCTTATCTGTTTTTAGGCTGTGCCGAGTTATATACATTTTTTTTGTTATAGTTATGTCTAAAGCCCTAAACGGTCTAGGGGCTGGGCTGGGGCCATTGTACTTGCAGGACCGCTTCTCCCAATATGTCCGCCAACAGGCACTGTGTTCAGCAAATAATAGCTTACTAGCAGTCCCTGGTCCGAAGGATATCTGATGGGCCTGGGCCAGGGCCAGGGCTTTATCAGCAGTTCTGAATGGCCTGTAAGGTAGAGCTGGTCCACCAGGCATATAGTTGAGACAGCTACAGTAGTACCATCCAAGTGGCCTCCTTCTTCCCTGTTCCCTCAGTGGGGTTTTTATCAGGGAAGGAAGGGGATAAAAGCAGGTAATACGCACATTGCCACCTGGGTTTTTAGAGGACTTATGGGTTTTAGGTTGAATTGTACGTTTGGTCCCATATTTGGTCCCATATTTTGTACTGTAAATTTAATATGCTGTGAGTCACCCTGAGCCTCCAAGGGGAAGGGAAGCATACAAGTTTAATAAATAAATAAACAAATGTTTCTTGTTCACTGTGCTAAAACTACAGTCCTCAAACTGTGTTGTCCCATTAAACTGTGCTGGAAGCTTTCCGCAAACTATGCAAATCTGAATGATTCAAGAGGGATTTTTGATACAGGCAATAGAATTGCACTGTACTAAATGATTCACAACGTTACTTGGATAAATTATTAGGGACTGTGGTCTATACCACTGTGCATAGCTCGCTGCAATTAGGATCCTGCTATGTAATCATATCATTTAATGGGTCATGTTGATACTTACGCACTGCTTCAGTTTTGTTTTTAGACTTCTGGTTGGCTCTGCAACACTAGTCCCTATTGTGTTGTTCAATGAATGTCCCAACCTATTGATGTATTGACTCACTATATTGTAATCAGCATTGAGCCCACATGAGAAAGCCAGACTATAAATAACATAAATAGAATATTTTTTAAAAAATAGAATTTAAAAGACTGTAGCTGCCACATTAAACTGATTCCATTGAAATTTGTTGCCCAAATATTAGTTGTGTTACTAGGATTTGAATTCATCAGAGTTAAGCCCTAAAATTCAAATGTGTACTCCCATATTTTTAGAGCATCTTCCACAAGCACTGCTAATTGATCTGCTAATTAAGTTTTGCAGATCTCCAGACCTGGGAAGATTAAATGAATCATTAGTATCATGTATAAAGGAGACGTCAATGATTGTATCAATTGTAGCAATCTTTGCCATATGGCATGTTTTTAATGTTTAAACATTGAATTTGTTGGAAGTACCAATAAACATATGTCTAATTTTACCGAATGTTTACATTTTTATCCCTGTAGGTGGTTGTATAGGTAGAGGCCCCAGTGAACTGCTTTGCCTGGTGGCCTATAATACTGTTAAGACGGTCATGCACCCATAAAGAAATCTTTCACTTGCTGTAGTAAACATGAAACCTGTGGCTGCCTTCTACATGCCAGTTGTTTCTTCATTCCAGGCTGCTATTGTAAGTACACCAAGAAATTATGCAATTCTACGCAGTTGCTTGGCAGTTTGTACCAGTGAGCTCAGTGGATCATTTCTTCAAGAATACATGTACAGAATTAAGCTGTGTGTGATGTTTAAGGACTTGCTTTGGACTGACCATGCCTAAAAGGTTTTAAGAGCTATTCCATAATTATTCTGCTTGCAGTCCAAGATTACTTTCAGCTGCAATGTAGCAGAAAGCCTTTGATTTTAGTCAATTAAAACAGAGGAACTTGAAATATATTCCACTTTAATAACCGGGATATACTCCGAAGTAAATATGTCTAGAATGGTATGCCAGCCCCAGTGCCTTCAGGCTACTTCCAGTAAGACTGCAATCCTGATTCTAAACACGGTTCCTTTGAAGTGGGTCGCATGGAGTTAGAACTTATTATTTTCAAGTAAGAGGGCTTAAATGAGTTAGGAGGGATTTGCATGGCACTTACTTTCACATAATTTTGATTTGAGGCAAAACTGCTTCAAATCCAAGCATTTATCTCTAGTCTGTTTACCGACGGATTGCTACCACAGCAAAGAAGGCAGGTCAGAGCAACCGCCTGGGTCAGATTACTACGGCTTTTTGCCTCCTCGCTCTCCCAGGAAGGGCAGTGGAAGTTTCTCCAGCCCTTTCGGGGACGCAGGCGAGAGTGCAGCTTGCCTGGCTGCGTGTGCCCGTCTGCAGTGGCGCGCGCCGGGCAAAGGCGAGGGGCTCGGCGTGCCTTGCGTGCGGGTGCGCCTCTGCCGCCTGCTTCTCTCTGTGCGAAGCTGTGTGGGTGGGTGGTTAGCTGGCAGGGAGAACGGGGTGGGTGGGTGGCTGCCTGGCTGACTAGGAGGGAGGAGGCGCAGACAGGTGGGCTGGCCTGAGCGTCTCGGGCGAGCGTGGTCGGGGAGGAGGCGATGGGCAAAGCAACGTAGTCAGGTGACTGACTCTGTACTCCTCTGCGTGTCTGTGTGTGGGTCTGCCTGTGTGGCTCAGTCAGGTTGCGGTGCAGGCGGGCGGAGGGGGCGGACTGACTCGTGTGTAAGCAGGAGGCAGGCTGGCGAGCGGGCTGCGCTCACCAAGCGGCGCCAGAGGGGCCTGGAGAGACTTGGGCATGTGATAAAAAAGCAAGAGGAGCGGGGAGGAGAAGGAACGAGGGGAGGGCACCGGCTATAGATATACTGGGACTTCGGCAAAGGGAGCCGGCGGGAGAAACGTGCCTGGGAACGGGCGTGCACCCAAGCAGGGAACAGCAGCAGCTTGGGAACCGCGAGGGGGAATTGCTGCCCGCCTCCCTCCTTAGGAATCCCAAGCGGCGAAGGAGCGGCACCCGTCGAGTGAGCCCCCCCCCCCCCCCGGGCTACTTGGAGCGGACCGCGCGAGGGGAGGAGGGAAGCCCCGAACTGCAAGGAGCAGCCGCCGCTTCATCCTGCGGCACCGAGCGGCAGAGCGCGAGCCAGCCAGCCAGCCAGTGCGCGCGAGAGAGGAGCCCATGTGCGCAGGTGGGCAACACCCGTTTCCACCGCATTGTCAGCCCCTGGTGGCTGCAGCCGTGCATTGGGGGAGGGAGCCCGGCGACAAGCGGGACTTCCGCAGCCAGAGCCAATAGATAGTGGGACCGGGGATGGATGGGGCGTGGGTCTTTCTCTCTCCTAGATACGAAATGTAGCTTAGAACAACTTGCTGTCTTTCTCTTCCTGGACGGGTGCTGCTAGAGAGAGCGGTGGTTCGAGGTTGGTGGAGTCAGTCGTTTGGCTTTCCCTCTCTGCCGCTTCCAGTGTCGGTCTAAAAATGCTTATGCATGTAACTGTACCCTATAGCTGCCCGTGTTTGTGTGGTAGATTGCACACGTTGCAGTGTTCAGTTTGCTAGACTGTATAATGTTTTGACTTAGGGAGCTGGACTAAGAAGAGAAAGAGAGAGGGTGACAGGGACCAGAGTGCTAATGAGATGTGTGCATCTTGACAAGTGGTTTGTCGGTGTTTTAACCATGTGGGACGACTTCCATGTGCAAAACACAATATTTTTTTGAGGGGCAGTTTCCAGGGAGGAGCAAATTTAGCCATTCCTCTGTGTGTGGTGCAAGGCACAATGAAGCACTGTGGTCTGGTGTTAGATGACATTGATCCTATTCAGTCTCAGATTGAGGTGAAATACACCTCTTCTAACTTGTATTAGGCTAGCGGTGGCTTTGATGGCAGCTACCGCTAGCGTTGCATATGAAAAGTGTGTGTCATACAAGAATAGTTTATCATGCTTTTCTTACTAGTGGCATATGGACATTTAAGGCTAACAGATCACAAATGAGGATGCTTAATTTTTGTTGGGTGCAGTTACCATATTAAACTGATTGCATAAGTGCACTAATTCTAGCAAAGAAGCCATCCATTTGAAATGGTTAATATACACACTTGCCTATGGCAAAAAACCCGAATAATAATAATAATAATAATAATAATAATAATAATAACAACAACAACAACAACAACAACAATAATAACAATAATAACAATAATAATAATAATACAGAAATGTGTATAAGAAAATAATAGGCATTAATACTTCCCCTTCCAACATCTTTGTTTACAGAGTTTGTGTGCTAGTTTCCAAATGGCATGCAGTCTTTCTTTAATGCGGAAGTATAATAAGTAAAATAAGTATGTTATTTAAATGGGTGCTTACAATGATGGTGGCTTTTTAGCTTTTCATACCAAATGGATGCTGCCATGAACTCAGGTTAAGTTATAATATTCAGTCTGTGAAAACTACTAGGCATTATTAAATGCTTAAGCAGCAAGTATGGCTGACTTCATGTAGATCCAGATGTAATGAATTCTTTACTTTTTCTGGGTGTTACGGTAAAGCAATCATGGATGTCTCTGTATGTACTATTGATCAAAATGCTTGAGACTGTGATGCACTCTAGACTTCAGTTTGTATGTGACAGTTAGCTACTAGGAGATTAATAGACACCTAATTTCTTCTATTTGACTATAGATGGCAGTATGGAAGCCAAGACTGAATACTGGCAGAAGTTGTTTTCTGTCTGTCTGTCTGTCTCTCTCTCTCTCTGAGAAAATGAAGAGAGTGTACACATGCTAGGCTTGGGAACTTGAGAAACCACAGGTATGTAAATTGATTAATCTGACTGCCTATATTACTCCCAGTATTTACTGTATTCTGACAGAGGACCATTTTGCACAAAATTTAACTTGAAATATCAAGTACATTTGAACCAAATTCAGCAGCCAAGTGGTACAATTTAAGCAGCCAAATGGTACAGCCCTTTAAACAGTTTGAGAAGGAGTGGTGAATGTGGGAATCATACAGGTTTAGTTGATATTGTTGAAGCTGTATTCAAAATATTTTAAACAGTGTATTTCTTCAGTATTGTATTCGTGATTGCAATCATCTGCTCGTGTTCATCTGCTCCTTCTACTACTAACAAATATATAATTTTCAAGTTCTGTAAAACATTTATGTCTGTGACAAATGACCTAATTAAAGCTGTGAACTTCCTATTCATGCGGTTTAGTACCTTAATTTGAAACACATGTATTTATACCCTGAGCCCATGGCACATTTTAGAGTAAGTTCAATTAAATCCAGGGGAATTCTACCTATATGAAAAAAGTATTTAGAATTAGGATGCCAGCCTAGATCAGTATTATTGTGGAACAAATGATATAAATAGCTATCTAGGATGCTCTACAAAAGAAAGAAGGCAGTGGTGAGCACTTCTTTTAGTCTAGTGAAGTAAAAGTGGTGGCTTCCTCTCACCTTGGACTGGGATTTTGAGGTGCTCAGAGCAGTGAGAAGTCTTGCTGCTTCTGAATTACTTCAAGCCACAGTGTGATGGAAGGTATTTCCTCCCCCTCCTTTTCTCCTTGCCCAGTATAAGGCAAGAGGTGGCTCTCCCTGAACTCATTCAAGGCTTTGGAGGCATTCAGAAAGCAGTTTGTCTTTTGTAAATGCCAGTTTAGGGTCTGGGTAAGTCTACACCTTTCTTCATATTCCCAAGAAGGGTGGAGACAATCAGAAAGGAATTTGGAGGCACTCGGAAAGCAGTGTGAGTATTTGCTTCAGTGTGCCTCTGAAACTTTTTCCTTAATCTATCCCAGTGGACTTCAAAAATCTATCCCAGTGGACTTTCTTATAATATAGAGTTTGGGATGAGAGGCTGTATTACACCAACGCCCTTTGCCTCTGAATTATTACTTCAGAGTACACTTCTATTAAAGTCTCCGTTAATATTTTTATTGTTGTCAATCATAAACCGAGTTGTTACATGCCATTGTACTAATAATTGTTTAATATTCAGAAAATCCTTTACTGACCACCTTACAGGATTAATTAAAATCACTTTATGAACAAGGTAAATATCTGTTTAAGTATGAAAATATTGTTCTAGAATGGTGGATATAGTGTAAAATCCTGATACTTGATAATGCTTGATACTTGATAACCACATAATATGTGATTTCAGAGGAGAATATGAGGATTTGCTGAAAGTTTCAAGAAAATGTCATTAAAATATGCTTGCCTAACAACCATTATGTTCCAGAACCAGAAAGTGTTGCACAGGACAGCCTTCTGTTAAAATACCATGCTAATCTTTCATTTTTTAAATCTACCTAGTTTGTTGCTTCCCAAAAGGTTTTTCAGTAGTCTCTCTTGTATAAAGTGAAATGTACTAAATGAAATTTTAAAAATCTCAGTCCTGATTCTGTGAATATCTTAAGACAGTCAGGTATTTGATTACTTATACTTAAGTCCAATACACATTTCTTGGGAATATTAAAATCAGTGGAATTTACCTCTGTCTGTAGAGTAAAGGATGTGAGTAGAGCAGAGTAACATGTACAGAAAAACATGCCTGATTTATTGCCTCTTGATTAAGGAATCAAAACATTTGTTGGATTGATTTCATTCTAGAAGGAGTATATCAGAATGGAAATATACATTCATAGCCATGCATGTGAAAATGTAGTAACATGCCTTGCTGTTACAGTAAGCAGGCATAAAATATTAACTATAATGTCTGATGTAAGAGGAGCAGGGGGGCAGAGTGCTCTACTGTGGGTTCTTATTACAGAGACTTCACTACACTACAAGTACCATTACTGTACATTGTGATGAATTGTCATAAATAATTGAAATAAACTGTCATCACATTCAGAGAGTCCGATCCCTGGCTCTCTGTTCACAAAGTAAATGGGGTGGGGGTGGGGGTTCTGTAATTCAGCAAGTCCTATCCCCAGCAGCTTATACAGAATACAGCGTTCTTATATGAGTGGCAATGAAAAAAAAACAGTTTGACAATTTTGGGAAAAGTTTATGCTTTTCCTGGATCTTTCAAGGGGGGGTGGGGGGCTCTGCTTTCTGCATTGTAGCCATTTTGGCAGTTTGTTTTTCTACTGTTTGAGTTCTAGACAACATGGATCCTTACATTCTTTTTTGTGTGAGTCAAACCATGCAAAGATAATGATCAGACACTAGATTCCAGCCAGAAGGCAGATGGTCATAGTTTTCCTTCCAAAAAAATTCCTAGGATAGAGACTTTGGAAATACTAAAAACATTCTGAAATACTTACCTGGATTGGAAGAACTCACTAACAGAGAATACGTTTGGACTACCTTTGGCCTGCTAGAGGTAATTGCTGATTGGCAGAACAAAGTTTGGACTTTATTAGTTAAAACAAACATATAAAGCATAAGGAAAAAATTAGGAAGTTATTTCTAGTTGCCATCAAGGGAAAACCTTGTTCTGAGAAGAACAAGTAAAGCAGACCTAAAGGGCACTGAGATGATGAACTCTTTTTTTAATCCTTATGTGTGAGCAGTTGTTTCTGGGGGCTTGGATCACCTTTGTGGAAAGTCTCCATGAGCTGAGAAATGGAGCAAGTCTGTTAATAGGAGGACATTAGTTTAATTACTTACTTTGCAGTTAATTAAAACAAGGATGTTGCTGCAGAACAATGAATGACAGTGAAAGAATAACCAATTTACTACAACTGATTTATTCAATGATGTCTACAGTCGCAGATCCTTACTGGTACAAGATTGGGACACTTTTAGCTACCTGTAGTCGAATTCCACATGGGCCAAAAACAGCAGTGTGAAAATGGTGTAAAAAGGTTTAAAATGATGCAAAAGGGATCAGAAGAATTATTTGGGCTTTCTGGGAATCTGAGGCTAAAAGGTTATATTCACCACCTGGGTGATCCCCACTTGCCTTGATTAATATCAGTCCCACTTGAAGTTAATGTATTTTCTTGGTTTTGCTGTATCAGGTCAGCGCCATTTATTTCTATAAATGTTTTGCACTCGACATCCAGAAGTAGCTATTTTGTTCTTTGTGGTGAGCATTGGGATTTGGGCAGTATTGGCTACCTAGTAACTACTGGGGTTAGCAATCATTTTGAGTTGAAAAGGAATTTACCAAGCAAAATGTGTTCCAGTTAGGCTCAACCAAAGGACCTCCAAGTGCCAGAAAGGGTACTGTAATGCAATAATAGACACTTCTGTATTACATCTTTTTAGTCATATAGTACTGGAAATGATACATATACTGGATATAAAGTTGGCTATTACCCGTGTTTGCCCAAAAATAAGACATGGTCTTATATTAACTATTATTAATTATTAATCCAAAAGATGTGTTAGGGCTTATTTTCAGGGGATGTCTTAGTTTTTTCCATGATTTTGTGCCCCCCCCCCCCCCCATGACCAGATCAGCTGCACCGGGGAATCTCTAACTAGGGCTTATTTTTGGATTAGGGCTTATATTGCAAGCATCCTCCAAAAATCCTGAAAAATCATGCTAGGGTTTATTTTTGGGGTAGGTCTTATTTTCGGGGAAACAGGGTAGTAGTATAGGGCACCATATGTGGAATTTATACAAAGAAGTGATGTTTCATGAGGATTCTGATCCTCCAGACTAGTCTGCAATTTGCAGCTGTGCACAGGAATACATGAATTTTTGCAAACATTGTTACAAAATGGCAGCTTGTGAATGTGGAACATATAAGAAAGTGGCTGGAAAAAAACCTTATTTTAAATAATAAAAGATGCGTTAGGGACTGTTTAGGGTTGAGATGTCAGCTGATTAATCAGATAGTGTCAACTATCTATTATTTATTAACTATTATTATCAATTAGACCTCTTATCAAGGACAATGTCACCCAATAATGAAAGGCAGAGTCAGGTGCCTTCCAAGGTTTTCTCAGTATCTCCAGGCAAGCTACATAATGCTGTTTCTGCTAGCCATGTGCTCCCATTGCAGGCATCTCAGAAGAACAACAGTGGCAACCGGTTTCAAGAAGGAAGCTTGAGCCAGATTTTTACCAATCCCTCATCAGTTTGGTAGCAGATGGATAGAACTGTTCAGAACTGACCAAACATTTATCCTCTGGTTTCCAAATCAAAAGGCTCAAAGCTAGAAAAATGTTTTGTGAATAATTGTTTGCTATTAGTTTGGCTGTATGTACAGAGTTGTATTGAAGTATCACATGGTTTGAAAAGTGTATTTGTAGTTTAATATTTGAATGCTTTGAAAGCTTTCTTTGAAAGCAAAATCAGTTTTACTTTTCTGCTCCATAGTTTATATTATTTATTTATTTTATTTAAACTAAAACATTTGTCTCTCACCTTTCCAACCAATTAGGGTCCTCAAGGTAGTAAAAACCTAAAAAGACTGTATAGGTCATCTTTAAAAACAGCACACATACAAGAACTAGCAATTAAAGCAAACAAGGAGGCAGTAAGGGAACACCAAATGGAATAGGAAAATCTTCACCTGCTTTAAGAAGAGAATGATAAAGGAGGACAAATAGGATCCACATGGGGAGGGTCTTGGTGCCATGATCTCAAAGGTCCTTTCTTGGGTTATCACCCATCTAGCCACTGGCATAATGCCCATTGGGCAAGGTGGGCAGCTGCCCAGGGCATCACCTTGTGGGTGGCATCAAAATGCTGGGTTCGTTTTTGGGTATTTTTAGTGGTTTCCCATTTTTGGCCTGCAGGGGGCGCAGTTTTAGGCTAGTGGCACCAAAATTTCAGCGTATCATCGGGAGACTGTCCTTATGCAGAAATGTCCCCCCCCAGCCTGCAACCCCCATTGACAGCAATGCAGAAAACTCAATGCAGAACAAAGATTCTTGGGCAAATTTCGGGATGTTCTTGCAGGGAGGGCATTCTTGGACGTATCATCACCAAAATTTAGGGTATCATCTGGAGACTGTCATGATGGCACCCCCAAGGTTTGGTGCAGTTTGGTTCAGGGGGTCCAAAGTTATGGACCCTCAAAAGGGTAGCCCCCATCTCCTTAGCAAAGAATGTGGGATGGGGTACCCCATTTGAGGGTCCATAACTTTGGACCCCCTAAACCAAACTGCACCAAAATTGAGGGGGTCCCATCAGGACAGTTTCCAGATGATACCCTGAAATTTTGGTGCCGATACATCCAAAAAATGCGCCTTGTGCAGGAACATCCCAGAAATTTGCCCAAGAATCTTTGTTCTGCATTGAGTTTTCTGTATTGCTGTCCATGGGGGTTGCAGGCTGGGGGGGACATTTCTGAAGGCACAGTCTCAAAACTTTCAGGGTCTCATCAGGAGACTGCGCTGATGATACTCCCCAGGTTTGGTGCAGTTTGGTTCAGGGGGGCCAAAGTTATGGACCCTCAAAACTGTAGCCCCCATCTCCTATTAGCTCCCATTGGAAACAATGGGGGATGGGGCACCCCCTTTGGGAGTCCATAAGTTTGGACTCCTTGAACCAAACTTCAGCAAACTTGGGGAGTAGCATAAGGACAGTCTCCTGATGATATGCTGAAATTGTGGTGCTGATATGTCTAAAAATGCACCCCCTGCAGGCACCAATGTCCTGGTGCAAAAAAAATTTGGTCGTGGTGGAGTGGCCGCCCATGGGGGGGGGTCATCCAACTCAGGTTTTGCCCAGGGCTACAGTTTGCCCAGGGCTGCCTTGTTACGCCCCTGCATCTAGCCTCAGATAATGGGGGCACCTGAAGAAGTGCCTTGAAGATAGTGATTGGTAGGTTCTTATGAGAATTGGCTGTTGTTATGAGTTATATACAGTTTTAAATTGTTGTATCTCTTAATGAACAAGAATCATGGCAGTACCTGTTGGCATTTATTGTGGTGCATTTAATTAAACTTGATGATTGTGTGTATGTGTATTGGAGGATGTGTGGGTGAGTTTCTCAGATGTTTGAGGACAAAGCGTCAAACTCTTAAGTACAGTACAAAATCCATACGCTCATCACTGTGTATAGTGTGCATGTGTATAAGATGAGGCTTGTTATGTACAGATGGAAGGTAGGAAACAATTATTTTGCCTAATATTTGACTGATAAAGTTGCCAAGTTTTGTTTTCTAATTAAGTGGTGTTACTTATATGGCATAATTGCTGGGATTGAAAAGTTGCCAGGGTATGAAGATGAGTCAGTGTGCGGATATTTATTTTGAAGGCTTGCTTACACCACCTTACTGAGACAGTGAAGGTTTCCTGTGAGTTATATTGTGGTATGCAGCCAGTCACACAAACCATGGGCAGCCAGTTGACTTCTATGGCAGTTTCATCCACATACGTTTACTTTGCATCTCTTCCCTCTGCTAAGTGTGTGTGCATATCAATAGGAGCCTAATAATTTCCTTGTTCCATTTGTATGTAGCTTAGCCAAATGGTACACACAGTGCTGAGGCACATTTGAGTACAGAGCACAAAATAAGGCTCATCCCAGAGATTATGAACAAATTTATTTTAATGAGTGTTTACCAGTAGAACAAGTTCTTGAACCTTTCTTGAAGCATTGTGTTTTCTAAATGGAGGGAAAAAAGTAGTGTGCTGGTCCTTTTAATTCTAAATTACATCATCCATTAATGATTGCCCCGAGCACCAATTTTCACTTTTTACAAAGATGGAAGTGTTATTAAAATGTGAAAGAAGTCTCTGGATAATCTGATAATTTTCTCTTGCTGCTAACCCAAAAGAAGATTTGGGCAACAGATACACTTATATGACTCTGTAATTCACATCATAAATAAACGGGATGTTAGGTTGCTTTAGGGTAACCCATGAAAAGTAGCAATCTTGGCACCCTGCATTGTGTAAGTTGGCCTTCAATGGAGTGCTGAACAACTTTTTATTTATTTACGAAGTTTATACCTTGCCTTTCTTCCATCATCAGTTTAGAGCAGCTTAAAACATACATAATAAGAACATATCCCACAAACAATTAAAAGCGAACAAAAGCAGATCAGTCAGATAATTAATGCCAAGTTAAATACACCAAGTAGGATGGGTGACACCTGGCTTGTCAACACTACACGCGAAAAGGATCTGGGAGTCTTAGTAGACCACAAACTGAACATGAGTTAGCAGTGTGATGCGGCGGCCAAGAAAGCTAATGCAATTCTGGGCTGTATCTAGTGCCTAGAGATCGAGGGATGTAATTGTACCTCCCTATTCTGCTTTGATTAGACCTCACCTGGAATATTCTGGGCACCACAACTCAAGTAGGATATTGACAAGATGGAACGGGTCCAGAGGAGGGCAACCAAAATGGTAAAAGATCTGAAATCCATGCCCAACGAGGAGAGACTTACGGAGCTGGGTATTTTTAGTTTGATGAAGAGAAGATTAAGAGGTGACATGATAGCCATGTTTAGATATTTGAGGGAATGTCATGCTGGTGAGGGAGCAAGCTTGTTTTCTGCGGCTCCAGAGACTAGGACCAAGAGTAACGGGTTCAAGGTGAAGGAAAATAGATTCCACCTAAACATCAGAAAAAACTTCCTGACAGTAAGGACTGTTTGACAGTGGAATGCACTACCTCGGAGTGTGGTGGAGTCTCCTTTGGAGGTTTTTAAAGGGAGACTGGATGGCCTACTGTCAGGAGTGCTTTGATTATGTGTTCCTGAATTGCAGGGGGTTGGACTTGATGGCCAGATTAAGATTTGTCAGTAGCATTCCTTTGTGTCCCTGAAGCTAAACAGTAAAATTATTCATATGTACTTGAGTAACAAAAACATTTAGAAACTTAAAACTTCAAAGTATTCTTAATTATGTATTCGCAAGTAAATATCCACAAACACTTTGGAGGCTAATAGATGTTAAGTCTTATTTAAGATCCAAATTTGCTTATCTCCTCTTGAACTCTTGGGCGAATCAAGGCTAGTAGAATGAGAGCAATGCAGAGGGGCAACTTGGACATTTTGAGTAGAGGTGGATGACATATCTTGCTGTGAGAACAGAAGGTCTCCACTGATGATAGAAGTATTCTCCTATCCTTTGCTCCCATCTAATTTTTCTACTAGAGTGTACATACATGGCCCTACCAATTTACAATAAAGGAAGGAATGAGAACTTTTCAGAAAATTTAAAAATTGTTTTTCTGAAAGTCTGCCAACTTCTGTCTGTAAAGTCTCTTCATTGCTGGGCCTAAGAGCTTAAGATGTCCAAGACAACCTGTGTTTGACTGAACCTTTCACATGTCTAGTCACAGGGTATGTGCACCAACCCTGCAAAAGGTGAAAGACAAAACTAATACTGGCAAATGGAAACAAAACGCCAGGATTCAGGGAACTGTTTCATGACACAACAGAGACCTGCTCTGTTCTGTAGCTGCTGTTGCAGTTGATGGGATTGGAGATTGAAAGACAAGGATTCTAAACAAAGAGCTAGAAAGAGAGTTGGGGAGCCTTGCCTGACTGTTGGAAGAGCCAGAACTAACTGTACTAGTAGAACAAAATTCTGCTGAAAGCCTGAGCAGGAAGAAGCCACTCCTGGAGACAACTATAGCTGCTGGACTTTTGGACCACAACCTGCTAGACATAGCCCCATTCCGCACAGGCCAAAAACAGCACCCCAGGAACGGTAAAAACACCATTCCTGGGGCACTGTTCGCATGGCTGCTGCCTCTGCAATGAGGCAGCACCGTGCTTTCTCCCCACAACCAGCGGAGATATGTTGTTTTGAAACTTGCTCAATGAACGAGAAAAACAGCGTCGTGAAAACGGTGTTGAGTGAAATGGCACCAGGTCAAGGATAGCGCTTTTAGATGCACCCATTTTTTCAACACTTCTCTGCGCAGCTCCGTGGAGCTGAGGGGACATGCCTCCTGGCCTCCAACCCCTGAGGCATTGCCATGGGCACGGGGAAGTATCTCCCTGTGGAGCTGCACAGGAAAGGTAAGTTGAAAAACAAAATGGAGGCGCCTCCATGCAAAGACACTTCCGCGGCCACTCTGGGGCTGCTCACACAGAAGCATGTGAACGGTCCTGGTGCTCCACCAGTATAATTTATACCAGTGTGTAGCCACTTCCCAGGCCCGTACAGCCTTTACTAAGCTTCTCCATTTTGTCTTTGGAAAGAGTTCCTTTCTGTTTCAGATAAGCACATGGTCTGCATCTGAAGGCATGTTTAGACAAGGACACCAGCATTTCAGGCAATCCTACCATAGTGAAAGTGCTAAAACACTCCTACTGTCGACCCTGATCCTGACATTTGTGGAAACTATGCAGACACAGAAAAATCAGTATTCAAGGCTAACGAAAAATAAGAAAGTTGATGCCCTTCTCTTTTATAAATATGCAAAGAAACTGACTTTGAGTGCATATTCATTTTCTGCAAGAGTAGTTGTGAGTGAAGCAGCATCTGCTTTTTAACAATTCATAGTCAGTATGTGGAACCAAAATGGACTTTTAGTAATGGATTCCAAATGCCTGCAAATAATTTCTCCAGTGCACCATAGAAAACAGACAGTCTCACTAAGAACTGACCTGCTGGTGTATTAGCACTGTTCCTGAGATGTGGTAGCACTGTTGATTAAACCAGAATTGACAACATTTATGTCATGTCAAAGATGTAGTTGGTTATGTTATCACCAACTATCTTTAAGAGTGCAATGTCAACATTAGCCCAAATAAATTCAAAAATACACACATTGCACTCTGGCTGTGTCTAATCTTATACATTAATCTTATATATAATTGAACAACTCAACACTTCTATTTGTATTTACATTTCCTTATTTCTCTGACAAGGTTCTTAAAAATACAGCATAAGTCTTCCAACTTGTTTATGTTATGCCAAAAATCTATTGATGATGAGCTGTACTGTCTAGGTGTCCTTGAGCTCTCCAGCCATAGCATACAAGAAGTACTAGATGCAGTCAAAGATACTTGAATCAAGGCTGTTGGATCTGTGGCAGTTAGATATCTTTATGTATGTTCACAGATGGAGTTCTCGTCAACACACATGGGAAGTCTCTTCCATTCTCAAATGAAGGGAGGTGATCAATAATGTTCTTGAATTCTGTTGAAGATATTCTTTGTAGTTCTCAGGTATCATCTTGCATGGAGCTCAACAACTCAGTCATTGAAGTTGGGCACATATTTTTACATGTAGATTTAGAGAACTTCAGGATGATACAAAACTGTCATCTCACTACCCAAGCTTTCTTAATCAGGAAGACTAGTGAATTCAGTGCCAGTGTTCTAGCTTCCATAGGCATCTTCAGCTCTGAAGAGAAGGTAGCATTTGTGTTTCTTGCATTCTTCCTTGATGGTAGCAAGCACTTATTTATGTGCTTTCTGGCTTGTGTGCCTGTGCCCCTCAGTAGGTACCAGAAGCAGCTATATTGAGATGGGATCACTATCCTTGACATAGAGAAGCTGACTGTGTCAAGGAAATCAACATTTTAGGCACTGGAAGAACAACTTCTGCTTGGTGTGTGGGCCAAGATTTTCATAGACTAAGCCATCACACAACAGATGGAACAGTGATGCTGAAAGGAATTTGGATGATAAGAAAGCACACAAACTGACTCTGGCAATCCCACCACTATGTCTCTGATTAGAGAGAAGCTGAAAATGAAAATGTTGAATTCTTAAATACATTTTTTAAAAAATGAAACAGATTTGATGTTGGTTAGGAAGTTTTTGCCTCTTTGTAACCTGAAAGAAGTTCATAAGGTACTAGATCCAGGTCTTGATCTGGCAGAATTGTACAAATGTTGCGAAGATTCTTCAGTTTGGCAACATGAATTATGATCATTAGATGACATCCCATCTGATTAATTTTCTTGCATTATCTGATGCATACAGAAATGTTGCAGGACTCAAGGCATGACTTCTGGATGTTAAGTCTTATAGTGCTGAGGCTGAACATCTCATCTGCACAATACCTCTAAACCTATATAAATCCATTGAATGGGATTGTATAACATTATTGCTCCTATGGAGTAAAAAATAAGAGAACCAAAGGTGAATTCCGCATGGGCCAAAAACAGTTGTGTGAAAATGGTGTAAAACCTTTTGCACCGTTTTAAACCATTTTACATTGTATTGTTGAAGGCTTTCACAGCCAGAATCACTTGGGTGCTGTGTGGTTTCCGGGCTGTATGGCCGTGTTCTAGCAGCATTCTCTCCTGACGTTTCGCCTGCATCTGTGGCTGATGTGCTCTGAAGATGCCAGCCACAGATGCAGGCGAAACGTCAGGAGAGAATGCTGCTAGAACACGGCCATACAGCCCGGAAACCACACAGCACCCATTTTACATTGTTTTCATACCATTGTTTTTGGCCCATGTGGAATCCGCCAAAAAGACAACTGAAGAGAAGGTTTAAATTAATTCATTATCAGGTAGTGTTGTGGCCAGACTGGTAGAATCTTCATAATGACTGAAAGAAATGGACCAGTGTGGGGAAACTGAGGTATGGACAGTATAACATTTATTTTATAGCATCTTTGTTTGGAGCTGAATTTTAGACTACCGTGACAAACTATAGAATTTGTTCTGTTCGTTGGATGAAACCATGATAAAACAAACCATCATAAGAATACTGACATCATGTTTGAAGCCACATAATTTCATTGGGTTCCATCTGCAGTTCAGTAAAATTGGGGTGGGTGGAGCAGCACTGTAGATTTGGCTCAGAACTATTCTCATCATTTAAAGCGCTCACTTGCCAACTGTGTATCACCCTCAGCTTTGCTACTTTATTCCTTTTTATATAATAGTGGAATTATGACATCTGCCTTGTTCCTTTTTGTCATGTTTAAAAATTGCTCACTGTACTTCAGATGCAGGTTTTGTTTGTGATTTACAACAATATTGCATGTGTGCATTTCTTTTACTTCACATTTCTTCTTTAAGTGCATTGAAAATAAATCACCCATCTCAAGTGTTTATCAGAATTTGCCTGAAACTCAATAGGACTGAGAAGTGAAAACAACTGCATAGGCTGTTTATTTAAAAATAAAAATGGTTTGTGTATGTTCCAAATATTCTCCATCTATTTTTCTTCAGAATTGTTACTGTGGCCAAGGCAATGATCTTATGGACCAACTTCATTCTACCTTATATTTGGTAGTAACCATCAGTGTCTTAGGGAAATCAACAGACAGAATACAATAATGATTGCCAATATATGTTGTTGATCCCCGGCTTCTCATTGCATTTTTTGATACTATTTGACCCAAATTTTCCTATGCTTATTTAGACATCAACTCTGGAAAGTCTTCAAACCCAAGGGGATCTTCAGATGACTCTACTATATATTTATTTTTCTGTGACCATATTCCCTCAAATCAAAACAAGTATTTTTAAAGATGCAAAGTTTAGAGTAATGATTTAATAACTTAGATTCTCACAGGAGCATGTCTTTTTTGTTCATTTCTGTTTGTTAATTTAATTATAGTATTGGCAGATTATGGTGACGAAATGTGCCTGTCAAGCTTGTGAAAGGTAAAGAGCTGCAAGAGATGTTAAATGCTAAGGAAGTGAGAAACTACAATACTGGTGATGCTTTGAAGTAATTCCCTAAAAACAGCAATGAAAAATTCAATAAACAGAAGCATAAGATAGTTCATGAGGGGAATAATCAGGTACGCAAATGTCAGGTAATTGGCAATGCAATAGTTCTGCAGATATGAAACTGCAGGGGGATGAAAAGCGAATATAGATTGCAAATATTAATTGTAATTTACTGTGTTGTATATAATAATCCCCTTTATTCACATTTCAGTAGGCCATATTTGGCAAACTCTTTTCTGTTAATATTGTGAAGATGGTGTCATGATATTTGGGAGATAGTGCAGAACAAAAAAATGACGACGAGCACAAAAATTATTCAAAATGTTTTAAAGAGATTGATACTAATCACTTAGATGGTCAGGAAAAAAGCAACGTTAGCAGAAGTCATGCTTACAGTTTCCGAAAGGTCAAAAATACCTTCTTTAAGGTAAATAAATGTCTCCATTTCGTGAAACAAGCATGTGTGAAAGGGTTGGTATAATAAGCACAAACAAAATCTTTTCTTGGTAGTGCATTTGTGACACCCCTTCTGCACTCACAGAGTGCCTATCACCCATTATACCTCCCTCAGGTTACAAGTAGGTCTCAGCTGTCATATGTTGCTACTCTTCTTGCCTCTCTTGAAATATCTGGACAGCCATGACCATTTCACCTCTCAAGTTCTTTCTTATTTTCATAGAGACATCAGTGGACAGTGCCACTTAACTCCCCCCCCCCCCATGACATTTGACTGAGTTATTCAGTTTGGGGACGTCATTCAAATTTTACCACCATTTATTCACATCTTAAAATATATATAGACTGAGATAATAATTTCTGAAACACCCAGCCCACGGAGATAAAAAGGCGTTAACATTTATTTATGGCAACGGTTCTCAAATGGTACGCCGAGGCACACTAGTGTAATGCAAGAGGTGGCTAGGTGCACTGTGAACTATTGCGGGCAAATATTTTAGAGGTGAGGCTTGAGGAGCACCTGCAAGAGGCAGAAAGGTGAGATGAGCAAGGCTGGGGAGCACATGTGAAACAGGTAAGACAAGCAGTAGGTGCTTGGGAGCTGGGCTTGCTTTCCCCAGTCTCTCTGGGATGGGGCACCTCAGTGGGACTGTCAGCTTGGGCGTACCCTTTCCCTGTTTCTTGACTTTGTGTTTCTCACAGTCACTGTTTTCTTCTTCGTTCTCCCTGATGGGATGCATCTGTGTTTTTTCCATTGTGGATGACTGAACTTAGCTTTTCTTTTACTATTTTTTATGATGTCTAGCACCTCATAAAAAACTGATGAATTTGTAAAGAGGAAGCTCAGCACAGATGACTGTGAATTTGAAAGTGAGGATTCTTCAAAAGCAATAGCAACAAATGTCAGTAAAGTTAAGACAAGACCTAATCAGCAATATTGTGGCAGTTATTTAAAGTTTGGTTTTTCTTGGACCAGTTTTTCCGATTGTGTGTTGTGAAAAAATGTAAAATGAAGCCATGGTTTGTAGTAAGTTAAACGACGTTTTACAACTAAGCACTCACATCTTCAAGGAAAGGATTCAAATTATTTCGAAGGATTGTCAGAGCAGAAGTCCAATATTTTAAAGAAAAGATTAACAGTTTCTGAAAAGGCTCAAATAGCTTTTTATGAAATATCTGAAATGGTTGCACAAAAAATGAAGTAGCATACTCTACCAGAGTCAATTATTTTGCCAGCGTGTAAAAAGACTGTTAAAATAATGTTAGGAAATGAAGCAGAACAAGAAATAATCAAAATTCCCCTCTCATGATTCTGTCCAAAGAAGAATTACAAAATTGTCAGCTGACAGAAGAAAATGTATGGAATAAACTTTAGAATTCAGATTTTGCTTTGCAAGTTGATGAATCTACTGACATCAGTAACAAAGCACAGCTACTTGCCATTTGTTTTATTGGTAATGACCAAATAATAAACCAATTTTTTGTTGCAAAGAAATGCCAGATACTACAAGAGGTCAAAACATATTTGATACTTTAACTGTCTGCCTTGAAAAATGGGAATTTTCATGGGAGTCATGTGTTTGCATTTGTACAGATGGAGCTCCAATCATGGTCTGAAAGGGTTTGCATTGCTTGTAAACAGCAAAATCCCAATGTTAACTGTAATTCATTGCTTTCTACTCAGAGAGGTCCTCGTTTCAAACCATTTGGGATTGAATTAAAAAATGTTCTGGACCAAGCTGTCAAAATGGTTAATTTAATTGAAAGCAGACCACTAAATACTAATGAATTTAGGAAAATTTGTATTGATATGGATTCACAGTACAGAAAGTTAATTTTACACCCAGCAGTGAAATGGCTATTGAGAGGGAAAGTTCTGTATCCTGTACATGAACTCCAAAAAGAGATTCCTTCATTTTTTTGAGGAAGAGAAACAACACTTTTCTGAGTATCTGCACTGTAAATTTT
Source organism: Sphaerodactylus townsendi (assembly GCF_021028975.2). NCBI lineage: Eukaryota > Metazoa > Chordata > Lepidosauria > Squamata > Sphaerodactylidae > Sphaerodactylus > Sphaerodactylus townsendi. The sequence goes on from NC_059428.1 coordinate 71,896,217, forward strand.
GGATTTCCGCGCTAGAATATTTAACAGAGGTATTTATGCACCTCAGTAACCTTAATACAAGCATGCAAAGTAAAAATGAAAATATTCTAACTTCAAGAGATAAGCTAATTGCATTTCAGAAAAAGGTAGCAATTTTGAAAAAAAGAGCTAAAAATGGTAATTTTGAAATATTTTCTATGTGGAACCCATATTGAAGATTTGATTTCTATTGTTGTTGAGCATTTGACAACCCTGGAAGAGAAATTAAACTTTTGTTCCCCATCATTAAACATAGAAGATGGGCAGCCCAATCCAGATGTGGGGGTTCCGATTGTGATGTGGTTGAGATGCCGGGCCGTACCAACCTGTTTGCCCCTTCCACTGGTGCAAGGGGCATTCCCCACAAGAGGAGAAATGGCCAGGAGCTGGGCACCTCTCAACTCCATGATGATGAAACAAGGAAGTGGGGGCTGTCATGCAGGAACTGGTATCCAATCACTGGCTTGGGTGTGAGGAATGGGCCAGGGTATTCCTGGGGGGTGAATACAACCATAATCAACTTCCACTCAGGTTTTAGGGTCAGGGAGGCTGTGGCCTGGGCTTTGGAGTTATACCACCCTTTTGGGAAGCATAGCTCTGTTAAGCCTTATGGAGGCTTCCAGGTAGCTGGGGAAGGGGGGGGTCCCTATCAGCTGTCTCCTTGCTCCACCTGGAAGCCATTTGAAGGCATTGCAGTAGCAGCACAATCCCCAGCTGCTGGGGATCTTGATTGGGTTGTATGTCTAGGTTTGAAACCCGTTCATGAAAATTCCATCTAATATTGGTTTGAAGTTATCTGAAGAAAAAGAGCTGGCTGCCGTATCCAGCATCTGCAGGCTTAAAATAAAACATGAATAGATATCTGTTGAAAAAGTTTGGATTTTAGTTAGAGAAGAATATCCTTTAGTAGCTAAAAAAGCTTTGTCCATTTTAATGCAGTTTTCTGCATCATACCTGTATGAAGTAGGATTTTATTCTCTCCATTCAAAAAAAGAGAAAGCCGTCAATGCATTGAAGATGAAATGAGGATCTGTTTATCTCACCTCTGAAAAAGTCACCAAAAAACGTCAAGTGAATGTTTCACATGACCTTGCTTAATTTATTAAAACAAGATTGTTAATAGTTTATGCAGTTTGGTACTTTTATTCATAGATTAGTAATATATATACACATTTTGTGCACAAAGTACATTGGAAAAAAATTCATATGTTGTACAGTGACCTGTGAACCAAAAAAGTTTGAGAAGCACTGATTTATGAGGGTAATGGCTTGTAAACAGCAAAAACAGTATGCTGATGACACTCAGCTCATTCTGTTGATGGAGGGGGGAGCAGCCGCCGCCCCTGCAGCTCTCCAGCATTGTTTGGAGGCTGTGGCTGGTTGGTTGAAACAGAGCAGGCTGAAGCTGAATCCATCGAAGACGGAGATCCTCTGGTCGAGATGCGAGGGGGAGGGGGGAGATTTCCAGCCGCCGGTGTGGGAGGGGGCTATATTGGCACCAGCCCCCTCTGTCCGTGACCTGGGGGTCCACCTGGATTCGTCTCTTTCTATGGAGACCCAGGTGGCCCATATAACCCGGGTCGCGTTTTACCATCTTCGACAGGCCCGACGGCTGGCTCCCTTCCTCTCCCAAGCCGATCTGACCACTGTGGTCCATGCAACGGTCACCTCCAGGCTGGATTATTGCAACTCACTCTACGCGGGCCTTCCCTTGCGCTTGATTCGGAGACTGAAAATGGTCCAGAATGCAGCGGCCCGTATGCTCACGGGCGGTGCCATTAGAGAACACATTACACCTGTGCTTCGCCGCTTGCACTGGTTACCGATTGAATACCGAATCATTTTCAAGGTGTTGGTGCTAACCTTTAAGGCCTTGCTCCGTACCTGCGGGACTGTCTTACCCCATATGTCCCAAATCGATCTCAGAGGCCAACCTACTGGTGATCCCTGGCCCCTCAATGATACGGCTGGCCTCCACCCGGGCCAGGGCCTTTACAGCCCTGGCCCCGGCCTGGTGGAACGCCCTTCCACCAACAGTCCGGGCCCTGCGTGATCTCATCGAGTTCCGCAGGGCCTGTAAGACGGAGCTGTTCCGCCGGGCCTTTGGGGAGGCTAGCCGTTGATGGGGCCCCCCTCCCTATACAACATCAAGTGGATTCTACCGTCTCTCCCCTCTTTCTTTCTGGGATTAGAGGAACTGATAATAGATGCCATTCTTGTTTTAATACCAATTTTAATGCTGCTTTTAAGATGAGATAGGGTTTATTTTTAATTATTAGAGCCTGTATTTATTGATGCTGTGGTTTAAATTGTTATTGTTCTCTATCTGTGTGTGTTCACCGCCCTGAGCCCTTCGGGGGAGGGCGGTCTATAAACCTAATTAATAATAATAATAATAATAATTGAAGTTAGTTGAAGTCTCCTAGTATCATATGATTAACTGTTGGGCAGCTCCCACCAAACCTGGAGGCGGCGGGCCACAGCACTGGTGTAGCATTGCCCACCACTTCCGAAAGGGCTTTTCAGTAGAATGGGAAGCAGGGAAAAGTTCTGAACCTCCCCACTGCCAAAAAGCCAAATGGAGCTGCATGGATATATGCTGCTGAAAGACAGGCACAAGTCTGAGGGTCAATGTGCCATGCTACCGGCCCTCAATCATGGTAGGAATTTCCCGAATTACCCCCTCCCACGCTGGCATTTGAGTATGACGCCAGCACTGGCGTTTCTACAGAAAATGCAGCCTGGGGTAAGAACTGATTTTGCTCCCCTCCCCGAGCATCCAGCACCCATCTTTTTAATAACTTTCCAGGTGCCTTGGACAGAGGCTTTTCCTGGCAGCCCCAAAGCTGCCTCTCCCACCATGATTAGCTGCCCACCCTGAAGAGCAAAGGGCAGGAGGTGGCTCACAAGAACCCAGCAGAGCACCCTGGCATGGCGCTTGCCCATGGGACCCACGCCAGTAAGGGCTCTCATGGGCCGGCTCTGTGACCCTTGGGGGCACCCACACCTTCAAACAGTGCTTTTATTCTCAGCTGGCCGGGAGGCCACTGCGGGCCCACAACCTTTGCCACCTGTCCCTGGTGGGAAGACTCCAGCCTGCCCAGCCTCCCCTGCTGACGGCACCAGCCACCGCCCAGCGCGCCTGGCATGGACCAGGCCAAGCTGGGTGCAGCGTGGGGCTCTCCAGGCGGTGGGACTGGGAAGCTTGGGATCTCAATGGCTGTTTGGCCTGCGGAGCGCAGGGCCCGGTGGGGGCTGGACAAACCGAGCCTTAACTGCTACTGCTGTGCCGGGCTGTGCCATGCACTGCACTCCTGTCGACGAGGACAAGCCAGCCAGAGCCCCAAGTTCGAGGAGGGCTGCCAGGGGGAAGGAGGAGAGGTGTGGGGGGTGATTTTCTGCCCCCCACATGACCAAATGGCATTTGACGCCCTTGGATGCTAGCACAGCCCTGCCACAGCCTGAACTTCCGAGTTTTGCAACAATGGAGCTGTGGGATGGCTAGCTGCTGGCACAGTTGGCCCTCTTTCAGGGTAAGTGTCCTGGGGAGGGCAGACACTCTGACGTGAGGGCATGTTTCTCCCACTAGCCATTCAGCACTCCCTTGTTTGGATGGGGCTCTTAATCACCTCCCTTATTTCCTTCTCCATCTCAACATCAGCTTCAAGGATTTGATCAGGTGGGTGACAGTGCACCCTAGTTTTAAGTAACCCTTAGGGTCCAATATTTCCACCCATATCACTTCTGTTGGGGAGTTAAGTCTTCTGATGTTTTTACCTTATTTGATTCTTTTCCCTCTTTGATGTACAATGCAATACCTCTCCCAGCCCATTCTTTTTGTTCCTATAGAGCTTATACCCATGACTGAATCCCATAGATTTCCCCAAACCAAGAATAAAGTATGTGACAAAACTTGCTGATGGTGAGGGTGATGTCTGTACCTTCTTGAAATAAGTTTCTTGTTTTTTAAAAAATGTTTAGATTTCAAATGTTTTGGTCAGAAGAATGCATTTAACTGGGCTACTGAGAATCATTGTCATGCACTTTCTTAAATTAGAAAGCTAGGACTATTGTCAATGATTCAAATGTCTAAGGACATTTTATCACATATATAATATGCATAATATTAACAGTTTGAGTGAATTTAAAAAATAGAATAAATGCAAATGATTTCCTGAAATATGGAGGAGGGAATTGTTTGGCTTTCTGGAATGATTCTGTCCTTTATCAAACTAAAACCACAATGTAAAAATATTTCCTTTGTTAAAAATGAGTAATGAAACTAATTTTATATTCAGGCATCCTTCTTGCCATGTATAAGTGATGATAAAATCATGAAATATTTGGTTAATCAAATAAGCTGATGTGCTGTTAATATGGAATTAAAAAGGTAAGTTATATAGCACATCACAATGAATTTGGATAAATGATTTATTACTGCTATAAAGCCTTGTCACATTTTAAAATATTCCTGCCCTCCTATTACATGTGCCAGAACTCCAGGTGCATGACTGAACTGTTATCATAAAGCTCTTAGTCAGCAAGTCCCTATGTTTCATGGCGACTCACTTTTGAAACTTTAAAATTAAGTGGGTGGAATCAGATTTTCATGTGATGAAGAAGCTGGCACATACATGCTTTAGGACTTGCTTTAGGTTGATATTGGGATCTCTCCATGTACCCACAACTTCCCAGAATCAACTTTGAGTTTCTGTATAAAAAGCAAATGTTCATGATGCTTAACTGATAGGTAGAATACATGAAGCTGCTTTCTACTGAATCATTGACAATGACTTTCTACTGAATCATTGACTGAGGTCAATATTATCTATTATTATTATTATTATTATTATTATTTATTAGATTTAATATACCGCCCTATCCCCGAAGGGCTCAGGGCGGTGAACTCAGACTGGCAGCAATTCCCCAGAGCTTCAGGTAGAGAGAGGTCTTTCATCTCTGTTACTGCCTGCTACTTTTATCTAGGAATTCTAAGAATTGCACCTAGGACATTTTGCATGCTCCTCCTCTGAGTTACAGCTCTTTCCCAAATCATAGATTTTCATACATTTGAGAAATGGACACATTGAAGCACTTAAATTTTGCCCAGATTTTATTTCTTCCATGTTTTGAGGGACAAAGTGGAAGTCTCAAAGCACGTTCAGAAAGCTTTCATGTTATTAAGAATGGTGCGATTTGTAATTTTTTGGTATTCTTCTCAGTGTATTTAGTCAGGCTAGGAAGCACTGAATAGAAGAGAAAACTTTGGTCAATACCATCTGGCACCATTTTCTGCAAACCAAGTCAGTGCTCTTGCAGCATAAGCTGTATGTGGAATCATGATGGAAGATCCACACATTGGTGGATAGTGAATCATTGAAAAACTCATGTATTGGATTTTCCATTCCATACAGGGGATGGTACTTTTCCTAGAATTGCTCTGCCCCCTCCTACTGTTCACTGACATAAATATTAATATATCTCCGTTTTTTCTAAATGTTTAAATTGTGAGGTGATTAGCAATGTTACTTCATGACATTATATCACTACTCTTGCTTAACTCCATACTATTAAGCAGCATATCCACTGACTTTGCATCTAGTTCCCAGGAAGCAAGGGCATCCACTAATTCTAGCCAGAAACTCCAAGCATTATCTCACAAATTCTGATTTTCACCTCAGAAACTGCAGGTTGAGATATGAATTGTAATGCCAACAATTTTTTTTTTTTGCCATTTGTAAGTTACAGGATGGGAGGTTGCAATGAATAGGGAGAATCAACTAGAGCATTAATGCAGAGATTGTCCATACCACAGAAATTGCATTCCTGTGCCACAACAGTAGGGAAAAAAAGCAACATATTCATTCCTGGAGAAAGTAAGAGCGCAAGGGAAAAGAAAGGAGAACTATAGTTTACTGTTGACATCATCTGGAACCACCATTATAATTGTGTGTATCAACATGGACATTGCAATGGAATCCAGCTCCAGACTGAGATACATGTGATTCGTGACAGGTCAGCAAACTCTGTGCAGAAAGAAACCTACTCTTTTTAGCTAATATAACACCTTTATTCATCGAAGTATACAGAATTATCGAAGTATACAGAATTATTTATAAAAATATACATCATTATGGAACTGTCAATCTATGGCTGAAATCATTTGTTTTTATTTGAGGTGTGAAATTTCCACTGAAACATGGTTATGAGGTTTTAACTCTAGTGTGTGTATGTATGTTAGAGGGAGATTTTTATAAGAAGGCACATTCTTTGTTTTCAGTCTTGTTTCTTTCTTTTGTCTAGCTTTCTTGATGAAATATTTTCTTTCCTCTCACAAGAAAAGTCTGGCTTTGACAGGAAGTCATACACTTCTTCACTAAGGTCATGTGCAGTACCATCAACACACGCAAGCCAGTAATGGCTGCTGCAAAGGAAACTGCTGCAGTTTTAACTACAAAGAACTTTCCAGGAACTCAGCTGCTGCTCACAGAAATCTGTGTTGGATATCTACAGGCCAGATGTAAATTACTATGCCTTGTAAAAAATTAAAATGAGAGATTACATGAAGTTCCTACACTGGAGAAAAGGAAATGTTCTGTACAGGTGGGATTGGCCTTTTAGTAAAGATTAAATGAAGTGGAGGGGGGAAATTAGTCATACTAAAGACTTACAAAGTGTAGGAAGCAGTCAGCTAAAATTCCCTAAAGAAGAATGGGAAATCTTATAAAATATGTTAATGAAAGGGATCACGACAAAACTTAAGGAAATGGGCTTATAAAATGAAAGCACTCTGGCCGCTACAGAACAACCCCTTTTGCTTCAGTCGTTTCCCAGGATGTGTAAAAGAGTATTATAAAGTACTGAGAACACTTTTAAGGAAGATAAAAATTTGATAAATTGCTCGTATACAGAATGGACATGTCTGACTTAGATATGTACTTATTAACTGATAAGTATCTGTAATCTTGTAAACTGATTCTGAAAATCACAGTCAACTAATTAAAATGGAAAGAAGAAACGGAAATGGTTAGAAAAGCCACAGAGGTCTCAATTACTGTAAGATTTGTGAAAATAATCAGTGGCAAAAATATAATTTACAAAATTACATTGAAACATGTGAAGGTGCTATATACCAAATCAGACCACTGGCAAATTTAGGGTTACCTGTTCCTACACCCTTTTTAACACAAAGAACTCAGGAGACATGTAAATTAATTTGCCACATCCTCCTGGATTTTCTTTATGTTGGAATGCTCTGTTGGGTCCTAGTGCCTGCCCTCTGCCGATTCTCTGAAAGCATTTAAAAATGTTATTTCAGCTCCATTTATGTTGCTTCAAATGCTTATTAGGAAGACTTGCCTTTTTGTAAAGTTGTGCTTGCCATTTTCTTTCAACTTTACAAAAAGGCAAGTCTTGCTAGTAGGTGTCCGGAGCAATATAAATGCTATTTTATCAAGGTGCTATATTTCCCAGTGAAGATGATAATGGTTTCAAGAGAAGCAATGCTGAAATAACATTATAAAATGCTGCCAGAAAATTGTACTTCTTTACAATGCAGGCGCACACTGCTCTGACTTCCGCCAAAGCATGCACGACCACGCTGAGTTCTTTTTGTTGAACAGAGTAGAATATTATAATAGCCACAGTGTAGCTAAAGGTCGTCTGCTTACCAATGAGAAAAACCAGCATAAGAAACTATGCAGAGAAAATAACTATTCTATTAACCTGAGGGAAAAGCTGTTTCATAATGTAATATTTTCATTTAAAGAAACGCTTCACAGATGAACACGTGAAGCTTCTTTGTACTGAGTCAGATGCTGGTATGTTAGGTCATATCTTGTCTATTGTGAACTGCAGCAGCACTTCATAGCTTCTGGAAGAGAGAGACCTTTCCCAATTGTTGCCATTGTTTAACTGGCTTTGAAGTAAAAGTCTCTGCATGTTGTTGATGAACCTTCTACATGAAAACCATTGACCTTGGGCTATTTTTCTGAGGAGAAACCCCAATTTTCTGAGGAGAAACCCCAATTCATTATTGCATTAAAATAAAATTAGAAATCAGCTGAATCCTGACAAGATGCAGGTGCTGTTTGTACTGAGTTCAGCTGCTGACTAACACGCCTGGCTGTGCACATATTGCACTGATACTGAAGTATCTGCAGTGGCTTGCAGTTTGCTACCAGATTGAATTTAAGGTGTTGGTTATGACCTATAAAATTCTAAATGGCCTGGTTTATGACTACTTGCGGGAGCAACTTCTGCTGTATAGACTAGCCCAGGTGCTGAGGTCATGGGGGGTGGTGCCTGTTGGCAGTCCTTACCCCCTCTGAGTTAAGAGGGTTGGGGACTGTGTGGAAGGTTTTCTCTGCAATAGCCCCCACTTTGTGGAATGCCTTCCTATTAGAGGTCTGACAGGTGACAACACTATACATCTTTTGTTGCCTTTGTTGCATTTTTGTTGCATTTGACTGGTTGATACTATCTACCCTAAGACCACTGGGCTTGTTCAGAACTTGCTCTCCACCTGTGCTGGGGGGAGGGGGGCGGTTAGTTGCTTTTAAGAGTGATGGTAGGAAATTTGATTGTGAAGCTGTTTTATTGCAATGTCTTAATGTTATGTTGAATCATTTTTAGATTGCTACTAGCGGGGCCCAGCCACGCGTTGCTGTGGCTTATTGTGGTGAAATGGGAAAGGAACAGTAGCAGCAGATCAATTGCAGAGGCCAGCAGTACGTGCTCATGGAAACGCACAGGCTGATACTGTGCGATGTCATTGATGTGTGTGACTGCATCCTCCCTCACTTCTCTTCCCTTGCATGGCACCCCTCCCCCTACCTCCCTCCCCTCCCTAGAGTGGGTGGGATATATCCAGATGGGGCCCCTCCCTCCCCGCCCTTGCATGCCACACCTCACTCTCTCCCCTCCCTAACTTCTGTTCCCTTGCATGTCTCCCCGTCCATCCCTTCTCTCTCCCACCCTCTCTTCCCTTGCATGCCACACCTCCCCTCCCTCCCGTCTCCCTCTGCTAGGGTGGATGGGGCATATCCAGATGCTGGGCCCGCTCTCTCCCCTCCCTTGCATGCCACCCCTCACTCTCTGTCCCCTCCCTCACTTCTCTTCCCTTGCATGCCTCCCCCTCCATTCCTTCTCTCTCCCTCTGCTGAATGTGTATGAGAGTAGGTGTGTTGTGTGGTAGTAGTGGGTGAGGCACAGAGAGTGAAAGGTACCTGTGTGTGAGGGGTGGGAACCCCACCTAACGTCTCACATGGCAACATGTGTACGTGTTTCACGTCCACTCGAGTTATTGTCTATGTACTGTGTTCACTGCTCATATCTGGCCTCTGAGCGAACATTCTAAGGGCATGAACATTCTAAGGGTGACAGTTACACACAGGCAGCTTCATGGCCTGGTGCGCCAGGAAAAAGATGTTTTACCTGGCTCAGGTGTGTTGTCTGACAGCGGGAGGTACGTAAGAACACAGTCAGAGGAATGAGTAAGTGTCTGTGAAATTTTCAGAGCGTTTGGGCCAGCAGGTGCAGGGTTATTCTCGAAGCAACAAACACATGGTTCCATTTTTATACATATAGATGATCCGCCCTGCGATGTGTTTGAAGGGTGGGATGGAAATCGACTAAATAAATATATAATATACATTTAATTTCAGGTGTGGAAAAACAATGTTTAACCCTTAATCTATTGGTCATTCTTTCAAATTAGTGCTTCCTCAGCTGCACCCATGGGGGGTGGTTGTTTGGAACATATGAAACTGCTTTATATTAAGTTCGGGCATTGATCCATCTCTCTTAGTGTTGTCTGGTTTCACTAGCAGCAGTTCAGTTCAGTTCAATCTTTATTATGACCCACAGGCCATTCAGAAGCAGAGTAAAACAGATAAAAACACTAATATAAAATTAATTAACTACCTGAAATGAACAGCAGTTGACTAGCAGAAGATTTTTCTGAATACTTGCGAAATAACATCCTTTAATTGCAGTTCAGACTTTGACTTTATACTTGCAAAACACTTGTTCTGCTGCTGAGGTATAGTTCTGCCCCCCATCCCCCATGTTCTTGTTCCTTTTCTCCAATGAGGAGAAAAACAACTTGGGGAGCTACTTCAGAGGCAAACAAGGATTCGTGTTGCTGGGAATAGGAAAATATTTGCCAGTAGATACTATTGGCAGTGTCTAGGGCAGTGAGGCGAACCTTTTTGAGACCGAGTGGCCAAACTGCAACACAAAACCCACTTATTTATCGCAAAGTGCCAACATGGCAATTTAACTGGAATACTGAGGTTATAGTTTAGAAAAAATGGTTGGCTCCAAGGTGAGTGTTACTCGGGAGTAAGCTTGGTGGTAGTCGGTGACTTTGCTTTGAAGCAACTGTGCAACACTTCAAATGGGTAAATCACCACCCTAGGATGGTTTACTCAGAAGCAAGCCCCATTGCCAGCAACTGAGCTTACTCCCAGAAAAAGGATCACACTTTAGTTCTTCACATGAAAATCAGTGGGGTTTAACAGCACTTAACAGGGTTACCTACACTGCTTCCCCAAAACTAGTTCTGTGGTTTAATGCTAATAATCTCCCTGAAATAATTATACTATTATCACACGGGGGGCCTGGAGGTGGAAGGGGGAGGGGTGCGAGGGAGAGGGAAGTAAAACTTTCGCTTTCCAAAACCCAATAACCCCACCATCACCAAATAGATGTAAAAAGGCAGTCAAGGAAGGCAACGAGGGATGGGATAACTTCAGGAAATCTAAATCTGTGGAGCAGCCATTTGATCTGCGTTTTTTCCTTCTCATCACAGCACTTGACTTCCCACAAAAATGCAACAGGAACAGAAAAATAAAAGCATGGAGAATATTTTGAAATGGACCTCTCTGTCCCACATTTGCCTCTGTCAGAATGGCCCTAATTCTGACAAGGGGGGTGGGAAGAAATGCTCAGGGCAGTAAGGGATGCTCCTCTCCCTTTCCTGCCAGTTTGTCGGCGCCTGGTTTAGCTCAATTCTTTATTTTTGTGAAATGCCTTTTGCCTTTTGTACTTGAGCTTTGATCCTGTGGGAACGGGATTGGCGTCACGAGCCTAGGGACCTTGCAAGATATCTCCTCCCTGCCCTGGGCTCTCAGGCACTAAAAGCCCCATCACTCTCTCTCCCAGGGGAGGGGGGGTTCTTAACAAACAGTTCACTCCAATCGGAGCAAGCGCCTGAATCCCACCACTGCGCCTGGCCTGCGCTTGGCAGACCCACTCCTCCCAATGGAAGCCCCTCACCTGGACTGCTGCTTTTTAATCCTACCCCCAAAGTTTTAGTTTGGTCCCAAAAGTTACATGCCAAGAAAAGCGTGCCAGCCTCCAGTCTCCCAAGCTTTGTGGGGGAAGAGGGTACTTGTGGGGCGGTAGATGGTACTTACAGCAAATCAGGTCGACTCAAGAGGACCTCCCTGAAGCTCAGCCCCAGCCGGCAGAGCGCCTTGTGCACGGCCAACCTATGCGGCATGACTCCCAACGCATTTGCTGGGCGAGAGGGGGAGATGACTGCATGCGTGCCCACAGAGAGGGCTCTGAGTGCTGCCTTGGGCACCCGTGCCATAGGTTCGCCATCACAGGTCTAGGGCGTGATGGCATTTGGAAAACATGGGCTACTTACATATTCTATTTATGTTGTTGATTTAGATGTTCAGTTCTAGCTCACAGAATACCAAAGCATTAAAAAGAGTACATTAATGTGAAAATGTTGAGACTTTGTAGTTGCCTGATTACCTGAAAATGTTGCTGGTTAATAGTGTTTTGATTACAAATTTCAGTATGGATCATCCATCTCTGAGAAAAGATGAGACATATCTGCAGGAAGCCTCTTGGACAGGGAAAAAGTTTCAAGCAAATGGAGATACAAAATAGGCTCTAAAATGTTAGTTACTTGAAATAAGGGGGCAATACCACTATCATTTATAAAGCCAAATGCCTAAAAAAATGGGAGATATGTTGTTTTTTTAGATCTGCTCGATAGTATGGAGCGGGGTACATAGTGTTTATGGATAGCAGTCATTTGGTTGAAAGGTTGCCAAGAAGAGGTTGGACATATTGGCAGTTTAGAACAAGCTGTGGTTGCTAAGTGCAAAAATCCAGAACGAGCCAGTAAGAAATAATGTTAGGGTGCGAAAGTATTGCTATGGTTACAAAGTATATTCTATTAAATGAGAGGTTGGTAACACAGTAAGAATCATTGAAATGTGGTGGATTTTACACAAACCAGCAAAGGCTAAGTGCAGTGATACACGTTATGAATGTTGCAGGAAGTGATGGTGTTTTGCATAGCAAACATGGTAAATGTGAAAATAAGACATTCACGAACAGGCATCTGGAAAGCCTGGGCCTATTGGAACGTTATTGCAAAATATGGCATGCCATTTTACTGTGTAGCAAAATATTAGTCTCCCTTGAATTTTCAAAGGAAGCATTGGCAGAAAAAATGGGGAATTAATAGTTCCCTCTAGAAGTATATGTAATTCAAAATAGATTTTTTTTTTAAAAAAATGTATTGAAATACTTGCAAACTACTCAAGATAATGGTTAGATGAGGCTTAAATATTGGAGACAGACTTGATTGCAGTGTCTTTGGGGCTGACTTGTCAGTACTCTTGACATCCTAGCTGTGGAACTTCCCAAGTAATTGATGCTGGATCTGTATTCTAAACTATCATCTACTTCTATCTTGTCTGCCTATTGGGTATTTGTTGTGAGGGGGAAGGGAAAGGAGTTTGTAAGACTCCTTGCATCTCCTTACAGGAGAGAAGGGGAGATATAAATCCAACTTTTCTTCTTCTTATACTGGTTTTGAAATTCTGAAAGTCTGTGGAAGTGCAATCCTGAGCAAACATACACCCTTCTAAGTTCATTGAAAGTTTTATAAAAAGGTACTGTCTAATCTAGTGCAAATAAAATTACTTGACTTAAACTATGTAGTCGCTTTTTCTTTTGGTGTTATAATAATCTAGAACCCAGAATAATCTAGAACCCAGAATGTTGACGAGAAAAGAGCTGGTTTGGTTTGTCATGCCATGCTTTTAGCTTTATCTCCGACCTCCTTTGTGAACTACAATTTAGCACTGAGCTCTTAAACAGAACCCCTTGTTTTTAGATAGGAACTTTGTTTGATGTTCTATCTCAAAGCACACCTTAAGGACATAACAGAGTATCATATTCAGGAGAGACCAAATATGTGTATCCAGATATATGAACTGCTTAGCAGCATCCCTTTCTGAAAGAAAAAATGCCCTGCATAGAAGAGTATATAGTTTTTAAACGGTGATTTTTGCCTGGCATGATCAGATCTCATTTTGTGGTATCACAGACTTTCAGAATTTCAAAAACAGTATAAGAAGAGTTGGATTTTTATACCCCCCTTCTCTCCTGTAGGAGACTCAAAGGGGCTTACAAACTCATTTCCCTTCCCTAGGTGGGACTGAGAGAGCTCAGAAAAACTGTCACTAGCCCAAAGTCAGCTGGTGTGTGTTGGAGTGCACAGGCTAATCTGAATTCCCAAGATAAGTCTCCGCAGCTCAAGCGACAGAGCAGGGAATCAAACCTGGTTCCTCCATTTTAGAGTACACCTGCTCTTAACCACTACGCCACTGCTGCTAGAAAACATTTGACCAATTTTGCTTCTATGTAGTAGGGATTTTTACCTGCACAGGTACATAAAACAAGGTACTATAAGAAATCTATTTTTCCTTATGTATCGTCCTAACTATACTTCTTCAGGAACAGCGCAAGCATTTGCCAGATTAATTTGACAAAGGAGTCATTACTTCTCACGATCAACTGTACTAAAGGTAATATGGACAACTAAAATATTGTGTGTTTTTCTTCATAGTCCATGACAGACAGTTAATTAATCTAACACAATTATCCATCATTCTTTGGTGTCAAAGTGAAGAGCACTGGAAACTATTCAATCTCCTAAGTGATGCCATGTCGCAAGGTTGCCTTTCTCTTGTCTAAGAATGGATGATTAGGCAAATTATTAGCCTAACGTGTGCCATTTCTCCTTACCTTATTTTGCGGTAGTCATTCCTGGGTTGTCTTGACTAGGCCAGGGATCTCCTGGACTATTTCATGAGGGGAGCAGTGGGGAACTGAAAAATGCCCCCAGCTCACCCCGCATAACTCTTAATTTCTTGTGGGATAGATGCATGAGACTTCCGGTTGTGCTGGGTGACATTCCAGCTATGTGTAGCTACTGTGTTGAGGAATTTTGTTTTAATACTGAACATATGAGTTTAGTTGTATATGTTTACCCCCCCTCTCTTGTGTTTCTTTCAGATAGTATTTTGAGATTTTTTGGTTTTTTGGTATTTAGTTTCTGTTTTGAAAGTGGCCAACTTTGATCAGCTCAAACAGCTGCTCCCCTACTGCCCTTGAAACGCTGAGCCCATCTTTTGCCATAACTGGCAGTGACATAGGTATAGATTTTGTATGGGGTGGGTTCGGTGACTGAGGGCTTTCCGGCTGTTCCATTCAATGCATTCTTTCAAGCAAGCTGGACATGTAATGGGAGGGGTTTGAACCCAAGCCCCCCCACCCCCTTACCTACGTCCCTGCTAACTGGACTGACAGGTTGGGGTGCTGCTGCTGCTTTTCTTTCATATTCTTTTACTAATGTTATTCATTGTGAGCAGTGCTGTTGAATGCTGCAGTATTTCTTTTAAAATTTTATTTTTATTTTAACTGATTATTTTATTTTGTTATGCATGATTGATGAACACTCCTTGGGGGTTGTGGAGATCATTTCTGAGACCTTTATGTCTCTGCTTGTTTTCTCTTTAATAATAACTAGCGGGTCCCAGCCACACATTGCTGTGGCAGTTGTCCTTCTCATCACAGCCTGCAACCCACACAGGTGTCCATGCAGGTCCAATGATCTGCACCATAACCTTTTGGGGTGGTCAAATGGAATCCCTCTTTCCATTTTCAATTCACATTGTTTATTTATTTGTTTATTTATTCAACTTATAGGTCGCCTCATCCCTGAAGGGCTCGAGGCGGCTCACATATATGGTGGTGTCTTTTTTTTTAGTATACGGTAACCCTTTCCATTCCACAACAGAACTGTCCAGAGTGTGAATCCCGCTGTCCATGAGGCTGGTTGACACGCACAGTCCTGGCTTGGGTAAGGCAGAACTGGGGCAAGAAGGCTATCCCAGTCAGGCAGCAGAGGCAGGGTGGTGAGGCGCTCAGATCGAGGCCAGCTCCCTGGGTTCTTAAAGGGCCATGTGCAAAAGAAGCAGAGCCAGTAGTGTTGGTTCACCCCCACCCCGTGGATTTTCTTAGAAGAAAAAGGCAAACTTCAGCTCGCTTTTAGTAAAAGAGAGCTGTGGCGAATATAGGTGAGGAAGTGGGTAAGTGGTGGTTGGATGTGAGGGAGGGCAGAGTGAGGTGTGTGAGGATGAGCTGGATGCGTATGAAAGTATGTGTGTTATGTGGTAGCAGTGGGTGAGGCACAGAGAGTGAAAGTTACCTGCGTGTGAGGGGGGGAACCCCACCTGGTGTCTCACACGGCAAAGTGTGTATATGTTTCACTTCCAGTCGTATTACCTAACAGTTACTCATTTACTGTTTTAACTGCTCATCTCTGGCCATCTGCGCGAACATTCTAAGCCCTCAGGCCACAGACAGACAGGCTGCACGAACATTCTAAGGGTGACAGTTAAACAAACAGCTTCATGGCCTGGTGCGCCAGGAAAAAGATGTTTTACCTGGCTGAAGTGTGGACTTTTGGAGATTTGAAGGTCCCATTACCTGCCCGCAACAGGGAGGAACGTCATGTGAAAATTTGGGGGCGATCCGTCCAGCCGTTTCAGCGTTAGGGAGTGACTAATAAAGTCACTGTTTGCTTTTTATATATATAGATAGATAGTCTTGGTTGTTTCAACCTTGAAGCAACAGGAACTATTTACTACACTGAACCTATCTTATAATAAAAGTGTTTTGGTTACCACTAGCGCAAGTTTATTTCATTTTATCCTATATTTTATTTATTATTTGATTTGGTTTGAGTAACAGGGAAGGGAAGAGAATAGCTGGGGCGTAGTCAGAGTGGTTAGCAAAATCCAACTGTGTTTTAAAACTAGTCAACTGCTAGTATCTATGTAGTCATAATATAATGAATTAGAAGTTAAATAGTTCAGTTCATGGGCGGGGAGGGGGAGAGAAAAGACTGAGGAAGTGGTGGGGAGTGGGAGCGTTACACTGGGTCACAATTATAGCCATGGCTGGGGTACAGATCTGGTGTAGGAGCTTGTGCTGGCACCAAAGAGGACATTCCCAGGGGTGGGACTGGCATTTTCCAGCTTTCAGAGGCCTTTTGACCCAGAAACATTCCATTTGCTGGCACAAATTTATACTAACAAAATGGTGGTGCAGTACATTGTGTTGCGTACAACAGTTTCACAGAGGTGGCTGGCGTTGCTGTCAGTGCAGCTGTGCCTCGGTTGTGCCATCACTAGTCACAGAGTGGTTGCCCTCCTTGGATTGAGTTTGACGCTATCTGTATGTTGTCGTACAGGTTTTAATCTATTTTTATTGAGTGAACTGAAAACTTAAAATAGTATAGATAATGGAAATGAAACAAGGCTATGTGTTTAAAGATGTTCCCACCCCTTGCACTAGACAAAGTAAAAGGGAAAACTTTTTTTCTGAGCAGTCCTAAGTTTTCAAGACCTCAATAAGACTGTTAATGATAGGAGGTTTTGATTCATAGAGTCACCATGAGTTGGAAGTGACTTGATGGCACACACACAATTTTATTAGTGTTTTTGTGTGGACTATTTCATTACAACACCATAATCATCTTGCAGTATGAGGTTATTTGTGCAGTAGCTTGTCCTCTGTTTGATCATATTTGGTTCATAGGATGGCCTATTACATTATGTAACTTTTGCATGCTGAAATTTTTTGAGGCATGTGTAATTGAGTATAAAAATACAAAGTTGGATCTCATGTGACTTCTGTGTGATAATGACGGCTGCATGCAGATATCCTGACAAACTACAATTAAAGCCTAGTCAGGCATGAACAGTCTGCTGCTGTGTTATACTTGTTCTTTACACCTTCTTGAACATGAGGAGTCTGAACGCTTCCTGGTCTGATCAGATTCTAATTACCATGATGTCTGAATGCAGATGGCTTCAATGAACTGGAGTCTGTTTATTCCATACAAGCTAGAATTCTAGTTTGTGTGAAGTAAACAAACTCATTTACTAATGTAAATTTTGAATTGGAGTTTGGTCAAGCTAGGAAGTCTTCATTCAAACCATTTTAACTATAGCCCGGTTTAGGAGGATGTAACTCTACTTAGTATGGCACATTTAGTACCTGCAGATATGTGTATATGTTTTATGAATAACCTAACAGACTCTATTTAAAGTGCCAAAAATGACTTGTTTGTCTTGGGTTTATATCATTCGTGTTTGGGCAGTTTATCATTTCAGCTCAGACCTTTCTTGACAGTTCACTACAGAGAATTGGAATGAATTTATTGCACAAATAGTGACTTCAGCAAGTCTCTGGTGAGACTGCATATAAATTGTCTAAATAAATAATAAATGGATTCTGTTTTAGGACTAGGATGCATCTATGTGACCAAACACCCTTTGAGTGTGAACCAATAATGTGTATATGTATAGTTATGGATACAACTATTTTCAACCTTATATTTTATTCTGTGCAAGTTTAATTGGAAATAAATTTATGGAAATCTATAGGTCTGACTTCTTTTTAAAAGAACATAGGAACATTAAAGTGATTCAGATCCTCACAATATTTTCTTCTTCCATAGGTGGTGATGATTTATTTAGAATTATAAAGGTTTGAGCTGCTCTTGTCTATGTAAATATTTAGTACCATTCCTAAATGTTTCTCTGTGACAAGCGTAATTGTCTTGGCTAATGACCATTAAAGACGATTATGCACATCGTGTCTTCTGTACGATGGGGGCAGATGTCCATTGCCGCAAGATTTCTTGACAGACCTATTTCCTCAAGCTCTGCTTTCACTTTCTATACTCCCTGCAGCAAGTGAGATAACTTCTATCATGAATTTAATTTTGCTTCACCACCTGAGTGGACAGATGTGCCAGTGAGCACAGCTTTGCCTCGGACCTCTTCTCTCCAACCTTGACCAGCCTCCTGGTGAGCAGTTTGAGCATCGTGAGCAAACATGTTATTGGCCTGTAGTTTCCAAGTGTTGTTCCTTTGCTGGATCTTTGTTCGAAGTTGTTTCAATTGTGTCTTGTTCACATTATGGGTGCCAGGTCTTTTTTGGTCACCGTTTTCAATGCTGGCAGTTGTTGTCTTCCCTCATTTGATTGTGCATACTTGATGATCTTTTCCCTTAGTTCTTTTTGTCTTTCAGTCAGTTTCCATGGGGACTTTCTCTAGTGGTTGCATTATTATTTCCTCTCCAGTACTGGAGTTTTCATCTAGCAGTTCTACTATTATCTCTCCTGTTGTTTCTGGAGTATGTTCTGTTGTTTCTGGTGTTACAGTTGCTGTCTTTTCACAATTTTTCTAGATTTCTTCCAGCTCTATCTCTATAAACACTTTATTCCACATGATGAATCGCCTTTGATCTGCCAGTCTTTGCTCAGTGACATTCGAATCTGGGTAGTGTTTCCACAGTCTGTACATCCACTTCAAGTATCCTCTTTTTTCTGGCTGTGTGTTGTAGTAACAAGCCATTATGTCACGATTTTCTTGTGCACTATACTTCTTTCTCTTTGATGGTTGGTCCACTTGTAGCCCACTTGTCGACGCATGCCCAGGGACCCCAGCATGCGACGCAGCCCACACAATAACTGCTGTGGTATGGAATTATTTTTTATTTGTTTCACCATATTGTATGGGTTGGTGGACGCTCTTAGTCTGGTTTCTCGGTTGAGACCTGTCTTGCTTGGGAGACCCTTCTGGTAGTATACCTCCAGCATAGCTCTCAACGTCATCGAAGCACGCAAACCCCTTCGCCACGATAAGGAGGTGTCCATTGGGGGTTGTTATTATTATTATATTATACTTACTATTCTATTTTTTTGTTTTTGTGTAGTGCTGGCTGTTGTTGTTTTTTAATCCAGTATGTGACCAACCATAGTATGTGTCCCTTTCAAGCAGATACAAGCAGATATTTGGCTCTGCCAGTATTGTCTGTATTAAAGGTAAAGAGCAAGACCATGACATTTTATCATCTGTTCTATGTGTGCCTGTTGATCTTCTTGGCTTTTCAGGTTCCTTTGGCATGTGGACATTTTACTCTTGGTTGTCCTTAGCGTGGCAGCAGGTATTTGGAATGTGTAAAGTTGAAATTGGCTTCAGCTTCCACTTGCAATTGTGTTTGTAAAGGGAAGTCAGATGTAAAACTAGGGAACTAAAGTAAAGGATGGCCACAGATTTCTTCTATGAGTACTAGCCAGCTACAACTGTACGTTCTTCAGTTTTTCTGTCCACAGATGGGGTAACATGGCCTTTTCTAATAATGCATCATAGTATTAAAGTTATATCACAAAACACATGTGGTTGTGGTGCTCTGGAAGACTTAATTAAAACTATATGTTGTGTTTTTTTTAACATCCCCTTTCAAATACTGAAATCGAAGAAACAAAATGTAGATTTTAAAGCACTGTACTCGGTATAGGCTTTCATATTTGGGCAATACCATGGGAAATATAGTATGCGTCACTTTAAAAAAATGCATTCCACTATTGAAATATTACTCCGTGAATTTCAGCACTGTACAAAGAAACTTGACTAAAATGTTTACTCACCACTGTTATTCTATATGACTTCAGAATATTACTGAAATATTTAGAGGAATTGGGGGTGAGGAATCTGTTTTATCTATTGGCTTTTAATGCTAGGGTACTTTCCCAATTCATGAATTATTCATTGTGCTGCTTTTGTTATAATGGCAGCATTGTTCAGACCTAGGGCTAGTTCTCCCAATAGCTTTCATTTGCTGAAATTCTATAAAGCAGCAACTACTATTGGTTCTGGAAGCAATAAAGATGTTGGTTGCTAGTATTTGCTGGAGAAGAAAATCCTATCTCTTCTCCTTGATTTTCTTTTCAACTGAACTATGAAAATAAAGAGCCCAGTAAATAGCAAAATTACTACAGTGTGTTTTTGAGTATTTTACAAAACTTATTTCTCTCTCTTGCTTCATGCATTGAACATTTTTCAAAATATTAAAATTATAATTGTTTAACTTTGCAGGCTGAGCACAGTGTACAAATTATGATGCAGAAATGTTGAAAGTCTTTGTACTTTTGTAAAGTTAGGTATAAAGAGCTTGCAGAGAACACTTATCTTGTTATTAGCTTACAAAGTTCATTTTATTGCACATAATGCCACGTTCTCATGATTGAAATATACACTTTCTGGGAAGAAAAAATGTAAAAGAAAATAAGTTCTAGCACAACTGCCTGAGGAGTATTGTCCGTTTCTCGTTCCTTGTGAGACATCAGTGACACCTTAGGGGTCCATTAGGGACAATCCGTGTTCAGAGTGGGGATTTAAAGGCTTGTGTGTTTGGTGGTTCTGTAAATGGACAAGAACATGCGCTCCGTTTTCTCTCTGAAGAGTGTAATTTTTAAAGTGGCATTTCCTCTAAACTGGTATGTGTAGAACTAAATTGCCTTCAGGCAACAGATAAGGGAATCGAAGAGGAGGGGGCACAGCAATGAGCAGATGGATGAACGATTAGATCATTTGGATTAGGAATGCTGCTTCTTTTTTAACATTGAGGTCTGATTAGTGGTGCTGCTTGTGAACTGAGAGAAGACAAAAACAGTCAACAAAATCACAGGGAAAACTTTATGAATCGGCTTAGATGCAAAAATGTACAGGAAAAGACTTGAACAGAAGAGAAAGAACCAAACTCGAAAAATGTGTGTGATTTAGGAGAATCTGAACCATGTAACAGTACTTCCACTTTTGTTTTCTGGGCTTCTCTTTCTGAAGAATAAATCATCAGGGAGATAGAAGTTCTGATTTAGATAATGTCTTTGGAACAATACATTCTCTGGGGGGGGGGGAGATGTTTTCTTCAAGAATGTACTATCCAAGTAGAAAGGCTGAAAGTTTTCAACATTAAACAGATGCATTGACAGAAGACTGCAGCTGTCTTCTTTTCCTTTCCACATAATGTATATATTTTTCCTGTACAGGAAAGTGTAGGTAAAATAACAAGAGCAAACAGAATTCCTCCCTGCCCCCCACCATATAGTTTAGCTCAAACCTCTCTCTGAGCACATGGTAGTGGTACAAAGTGTGTGGTCTTTCAGCTCTGACTAATGCATTTTGTACTGTGTGACTGAAAATGCCTCATAGCTTGCCAGGGCTGACTGAGAGTTGTGGAATGTGGTGTCTTTTCTCTGATTTTTTTTTTTTTGGGTGGGGGGAAGATTGAGAAACCTGAAGATGCAGGGGAAACACTTGTATATTATGGAATTTGGCTTCCCTTGGGAGACACCAGGCATACAGGCAATGAACAGATAAAAAGTTCAAGAATGGATAGGGAAAAGAAAGTGGGGGCGGGTTATGAGAAAAGGAGAGGAAGAAGGAAGGGGGTGGGAACAGAGGGGCCCATTTCCCTTTTTTCTGAAGCAATGACAGCTGGTTCTGTCCTTACTCACATGACAAAATGCTGGAGTATTTAAGCTAAAGACAGCTTGAAAAGATGGTCAGCTGATTCTCCCCCCCCCAACTTTAGTCAGGTGATCAGCTGATACCATTCGGCATGTGGAAAAAATACATCAGTCTCAGGTAAGACTAAAATTATATCCTCCTCTGATTTTTTTTTCCATGAAGGACTTCTTTCTCTATTTCCACTGTTGGTTGCTGTTTAACAGCTTTGAAAAGCATCCCCATTGAAGGCAAAGGTGTCCTGTTCCGGTAGATGTTTATTCCATGCAAAATGTTTATTGGAAGAAAAGATCCATTATGCTACTAAACTTAAATCTTAGCTTTTTCAGTGCATGGTGTTGAATGCTTATTTTATTTGTCATAAAGTAATTTGTTATATTGCAAGTGTGTAAAAAAGCATGATTTTCAGGAGATATTCCCAATAATTGAAGCATGAGTCAAAGAATCAGGACACTCTGGAGGGGAAAATACCAAGCCCAAACTCTGACCCATTTTGTTGAGATAGTTGTGTCTGTCTTTAAGGGTGAATTGTCTATGCTGATTCTGAAAACACCCCAAATTGAAAAATATAAAGTCATGCTGCTATTTTCATACTAGTCCCCCCCCCCCCCCGCTTTTAAAAGTGCATGCCTCCAGGACACAGGGAGGGGGAGAATACATTACCCTATCAATGATTTTTTAGATGAATACATAGCTGCAATTGTGCTTAGTGTATATTGGTTTTATCACTCTAGATGTGATGTTTTCCGGGTTGCAAATTTTTGAGTGGGTACTCACCCACTCCTATATATTTGCATACATTCTTCCTTATCGATGTTCCACCCCTGCAACTTTACTTTCTGTGGAAATAGAACACAGTCTAATGAATTCTGCCCTTGTCTTTTTGATCTTCATTACCTGTTCTTTTGAAAGAAAGAGGGGGAAATGAAACACAATGATGCAGTAACTTCAGGTGCACAATGTAAATACTTCACATCACAATTGCATAACATATCAAATAACTGCTGATAGCTCTTGTATATAAAAACTGCAACCTTGAAATAATTCTGCTTTAATTTTGGCGTTGCAGCCGAATCATTCAGGCACACAAGAGTATACAATTTACAGTTTGACTCAGGGAGACAGAAGAAGGGAGAGGAGGAAGAGGGAAGGAAAAAGAGGAAGAGTCTGGAATAACATGTTTTGGGGTGTCATTGCAGCAGGGGTTGAAATCATCCTGCTAAAAGGGTGGGATTTGAGTAGGATTTGGAGGGAGGCGCCTGGTGTCAAATAGGTATTCTGAGAAACCATTTCCTTTTTAATGTTATAGCTTTGAGTCTGTGTCAGGACTTCAAAATTTGTCTTGTTGATTCCCTTTGTAATTTCCTTTTTCAGGGAAGGTCACTTGTCATGATGTTTAGTTTCTCCTATTTGGTATATTGTATTGGTTAGCACAACATGCTGATTAGAATATGCCCTTTTAAACATTAAAAGCAGGGAGATGTCTGGAGGTTTAGTGTCTACTGTTTTGGAAAGCTTGTGTTTTATACTTATGATCAGGTGAAAGAAGAAGGGAAATGCGCTAAGGATAACATGGGAGGTGTTTCAGGGAGGTTTTGTGCATCGAGAATGGATTGCAGCTATCCAATGATGTGTCATGCGGCTGGGATTCCCAAGTGGTGTTTAAGCATCCGCTTATGAGTCATTAAAACTTTATAAGTAGTTCTCCAGAATTCCAACAATTGATGCTGAAAATAAATAATACCATCTGCATTGAGTAGAAGGAGTGAAAGAGAGCTATTGCTTATTATTTTATGTATTGAAAGTTGTGGAACCCACTGTCCACACAAATTAGCATTCTGTAGAAGGTGACAATGCAGACTTGTGATAGAACCTTTAGTCAATTTGATCTGCACCTTATTCTAAAATATATGCTAATGATTCAGAATTCATAATTATTGTTTACATTGTTCTGATTTTTGTTCAAATTGTTCTGAAAAAATTTTTTGTTGAAAAAATAAAAGGAAACTGTTGTGGATGTCTTGGAATCTATTACACTACCCACAGTTATGGATTGATTTGTATAATGTTAAATGTATTTGCTTGCTGAAGAGTGGTAAATGTGATGTCTTGGACCCATATAATTCAGCAAAGACATAGAAACCCTTTGTTCATCTTAGCTCAGTCTGCCCCCTCTTTAAATCACAAAACAGGAAAAGTGCACTTCTGTATACTATATGGGGAGCATTGCTCCAGGTACATTAAAAAACACACACAAGCAAATAACGCCTGTTCTACTTACAAGCAATATCAGGAGCGTGTTGCCACTTGACAGAATATGTATCCCATCCTTCCTTTTAGTCCCAGCCTTGCTGTGATAATGATCAGAGATAGCAGCCACAAAGATTCATAGCAGGTGAATACATGCTAATGCTTTCATTTAAAAACACTTCAAACTTAGCATGCTTCTGTGTAGCTTCTACTAATTTCAATGGAGTTTCCACCAGGGGACTTTACAGAGGGTTGTGCCTTGCATTATCTTCTGCAATAAAAATTAGTAACAAAAGGAAGTGAAAAAAGAAACGGCAGGCATAAACTTGTGTATGAGTATTAAGTAAACAGATGTTGCTTCCTGTGAATATTATTAAAATAATAGTTAAAATCATAGTGATTTGTGGTAAAATGTGAATAGATTTGGGATTTGGCTACATGTTTGGGAGCATTTGAAGTTCAGGTAATCAGTTGTACATAAGGAAGCAAACATGATCTTTTTGTCAAACAAGGGAAGTTTTTCTTCTTTCACATTCTCTTGTTTAGGGGAATTCCTGACAGGTGGGCTTGTTGAAGGGATGTCTGCTGCGTTAATTCTGTTGGGGTACAAGTAAAAACAAGATTGTTCATGTTTATGTACTTGAGCTGTGCTAGTCATATGTGGAGGAACATAATGAAAATTGAGAGGTGCAGTGCCTTTTATTCTTGGCTAACATTTTTAACACACTGTCTCAAAATCCTTCTTCTTTTCTTAGTTTTTGGTTCAACCTTCATTTCCAAAACATCTCTTTAACACGTACACTTTAAAATTCAGAATTCTGGATCTAGGTGGATCATGTGATGGATATGTAGATGTATCATAAGCTGGTTTGAACATAAATGCTTATTGAACATAATTGCTTATTGTATTGTCGAAGACTTCCATGGCTGGATTCAACTGGTTGTGGTAGGTTTTCCGGGCTATGTGACTGTGGTCTGGTGGATCTTGTTTCTTGTTCCTAACGTTTCGCCTGCATCTATGGCTAGCATCTTCAGAGGTGTATCACAGAGGGAAGTCTGTTACACAGTGTGTTAACAGACTTCCCTCTGTGATACGCCTCTGAAGATGCCAGCTATAAATGCAGGCGAAACGTTAGGAACAAGATCCACCAGACCACGGTCACACAGCCCGGAAAACCCACTACAACCAATAATTGCTTATATTCCCATTTTATCTATCACAGTAGGAAAGATGCGTGAACGTCACGCATTATATTTCCTAAATATTTCTGCCACAGCATATAAAGTGAGCAAAGGTGAGAGTTATTTTTTTAAATGCAATTTTGTATGATAAAATGTTGGTTTAATGAGATTATGTAAGATAATTTGTCACACCTATAGTAAACTGCAGTTTGTAAGTGTAGCATTTCTTTTTAGACAGACACCAAAACAAGAATATTAATGCATCCTGAAATATCTTCATGTGTAAAGCCTAGAGGTTGAGTATACATGTGTCAGTTCAGCATTGAGACATTTTATCTATATTTGGAAGGAATAATTCTTAGTGTTATTTTGGGGTGCTTGTTCAAATTTGCTTTTTAAGAAAGAGAAGAGTTGAAGTATTATGGTCTGAAGTATGAGGAATGCCATCTGGTGGAGTACAGTGAGTATTGCAAGTCTCTGAGGCATTAAAAATAGAATAAGCAATTATTAGGGCTTGTGAATTTGTTGTTTATGTCAAATCTCTTGAGAACACTTAAAAACATGATACATAACGTAGGGGGTATACATTCTAATTTAATGCATGGAAATGTTTCTTTTTAGAGTGCCAGCAGTGTGCCTAACAATGTAAAACACAGCATTTAAAACAGATGTTTATAGGTTCTTGGAATATTGGTTAGAAAAGAGAGTGAAGTGTAGACAAAGGAAAAATAATACAGGAAAGAAGAGAGTGAAGTTAACAAAACATTAACATTTCAAACTGTTGAATGGTTATAGGGGGTGGGGGAAGAGCAAAATAACATATCAAAAGATTACAAAATGGAATGTAATGAGTGGATTGTTACAGTTATATATATATACTGAAAGATTGTAATAATATATGAGATGGAAGTGGGCAGGTTTCTTTAATTTTTAGATGTGAACATACTCACCTCCTCCATACAAGGATGCAGGCATCTTAAGTGTAATACTTCCACGATGCAATTTATGTGAGATATTATATGTATAGCTTGGTATTTTGGTTGGAAGTCAGATAAGTTGTCGCAGAAATATACACATTATTTTTATATTGGTTGGGTTTTCAAAAAAGGGACCATAGTATAAAGAAAGCTTTGCTTTCAATGGACATATAAGTACTTGGTCCCATTGATTTGGGGACAACTGATTTTTAGTTTTCAGTAACTAATGTATAGCTTTCAAAGTCTCCATAATGAACAAAAATAAATGACAGACAAGGAGAGCTTAGAATGAAAGGCAAAGCAAATGCTTAAACCTAAGATTTAATTTTGGCTGAGTTGTGTGAGGCAAAGCAGAACAAAATAAGATCTAGGAGAAAAGTTTTTTTCTGGATCAGAACAGGGATCCATCTAGTCCAGTACCTTGTCTGTCATGGTCAGCCAAGTGCCATCAATAAGCTTACAAACAGGGCAAGAGGATAGCACACTGGAAAGTACTGTCTTATTGGTTACATATTAGAGTGACAAAAAGTAGCCAGGTTGAAGGTAAATATGAAGAACTTGAGAGAGAAAATCCTGGTTTTGGTTCTGATTTTTTTCTCATAGTTGTATTAAACTCACAATTGTATTTCTCACAATTGTATTTCCCAGCTGTGTTAAACACTGTAATTGTAATACAATAAATATTGTTCATTTCTTTAATGAAGCTATATGATTGTACTGTACATATTGTAAAACAGGTGGTCAGAACTCAGTGAATGAAATGTATATCAAATGTTTACATTTAGTATATGGGAAACATATACATGAAAAAACTTTGACAAAAGTCTGTAATATGAAGCTTTGCAAAATAGGTTACTCTTTAGCATGTGAACTGGCATCTGATTAAACTACTTCTGTTAGATCCCCAAAATGAATATGTTTTCTCTTTCACTGTATTAAAATATGCTTATTTTATGTTAATAATTTGTTGTTGTTTTTTAAGTTTTATCTTACTAAACCCCACCGATGCATGAAATAATTGCGGGGGGGAGGGGAGCTCTACTGAATTGTCTTTGTTATGTAAAAATGTTACCTAACAGTTAGTTACAGAGTATATGCAGTATTACACATATTGTTAACTCACGTTATTCTGAAGCAGGAAAATTTGTAATTGGGGATTACCATGTTTTGAGTTAAAGGATGTTTCCTGTAGCTGCCTTTTTGGAGGTTAGAAGGTGTAGACACTACTGAATGTAAAGTTTTTAAGCAGTGAGCTAAACAGCTAAATAAAGGCATTAGGGAGCAGGAAGGACTGTATTAAAATACTGTATTGAAAGACCTGTTTGGAAGGGAAGGGGATCAGGAAGTGTTGTTGGTGTTAGAGAAGAATGGAATGTTTAAAAGACCAAGACTTGTAATTTCCAGGATAAGGGCGGCTGCTGCAGTCTACAAGAGCTATGGGAAGTGCTGACTCGATTAGACAGCCCACTCACAGGATATAAAGGGGGAACTATAATCAAGTAGGTAGAGGTCACAAAAATGCCATGTGTTAGCCTTTCTAAAGATGACTTAGGGGCTGCTGTGGTTGCTTATAATGAATTTCCATCACCTAATGTACAGGATTTTATAAAAGAAGGGTGGATTTCAGGATGCTGCGTGTGTATAGGCAGCTGCTCTTAGATGACAGTGGGTGGAGACTGCAGCATTTTTCCTCTGACAACTTTTGAAGTAACAGCTTGTGCTTTTGTGGTCTAAGAGAGAGTCCTGGCCTTGGATTGGAGACTTCAGGAATACATTCTAGTTTTAAAAGGGTTGTTGTGAAAATGATTGTGAGAGCTTGCTGAGAGTGTAGGAGTATCTGAATAAGAACCTATATTTCATCCATGAGTAATGAAATCACAGCAAAAAGGCAATACATTATGGGTGGCAAGTATTCTCTACAAATGTGCAAATATATCTGTTTGACTATGTGATATGCAAATATGAAGAATCATAGAATTGGAAGGGACCTCCATGCTCATTCTAGTAACCCAACCCCCCCCCCCCCCCCGTGACCATGGCCAGAACATGGCAAAAAAACACAAACACTCCTGGCCAAACTGGCCTGGAGGAAAATCGCTTCCTAATTCCAAAGTGGCAATTGGTGTTTCCCTGGGCATGTAAGGCCATTAGAGACAAGCACTTTCCTACCCTCTCTGTCCTGATCAGCCTAAGTTAACAGAATTAACATTGCTGTCCAATTGCTATCTAGGGCCCCTTCCGCACAGCACAGGTAGAGCAGGTTGCAGTTGGGATAAAGTAACCCGCACTCCTGTTTTCGCATTCGCATGCCTCCGTGCAGGCAGCGACCGTAGCATGTGGAAACAATGCGGGTTGCTGTCGCGCCTTCACATGGAGGCGCATCTTTAAAAAAACCCATACCTCTCTCCATTGTGTATCTACGCAGGCAGGCCGGCATGGATTCCCACAGCCATGCTGACGTCCTGCGATGGCACGAGATGTCCCTGTGATCATGTGTAACTATGCAGCTGCGAGGCGGAGACTTTAAAAAAAGGGAAGCACGGCAGATTAAAGTGCCGCCTGGCCAGCCGTTCACTTGCAAGCACGTGCAACCTGGGTTTTAACAAAAAAATCACAGATAGTGTGATTCTCAAAAAACTCAGTTCTCTCAGTTCTGGGGACTTAACATGGGGCAGCCTCGCTTTAGGGGTGGGATCCGTGCAAAGCCCCCCCCCCCACTTTTTTCCCCATCTGTGTTCTGGGTTGGTTGGCCTGTCACCCATGCCTAGCTTTTGGGGCCTAGCTTTTGCTTCAAAGCCTCCAAAGAAGTAGAACCCTTCCAAGGAAACTTGTTCCACTGAGGAAGTGCTCTGTCAGGGAGTTCTTCCTAAGGTATAGCTAAAAACTTTTTTGATTTAATTTCAACCTGTTGGTCCTGGTTCAACCTTCTATGGCAACAGAAAACAACTTTGCATATTTTTCTGCGTAACAGTCCTTCAGATACTTGAAGATGGTTATCATATCAGATAGATATTAAATATTTTATTACGGCCTTTTGGCCAGCCAATAGTTTAAAATCAGAGTGCATGTGAATACATAGCACTCCACTTATACAAAAATATAATATAAATTGTAAAATCCATTATAAAATCTATTGATAAATAATATTAGCTTCAGGCGTTATTACAGTCCTCATCACACAATGCAGCTCTTTGTCTTAATAAGGAACTACGCTTGTTGTGTACCAATATACAAAATTTAGCTACCTTCTGTGAAATGGCGGAAACACGATCTTCTAATAACATTCTCACAGAATATCTCTATTGATGTTCATTCTATTTGTTTTAGCCAGTTTTCCAGCCTGTCAGGATCATCCTGAATACTGACTCTGTCTTCTACTGTATTTGCTATCTCTCCCAGTTCAGTATCATCTGAAAATTTAATAAGCATTCCCTTATTTCTTCATCTAAATCATTTATAGCAGTGTTGAACAACACAGATTCCAGGACACATCTCTGAGGTGCTCGACTTTGCACTCCTCTCCAAGAGTTTGAAAAAAACAAGGAAACAATAACAATAAACCAGAACAATTGCCTTCATAAGCTGCTCCTTTCCCACCGCCCCAACTCTCCAAATTTGCACATCAATGGCTTTTAGAAACAAAATTTCATATTAACTTTTCTTTTGGATGGTAAGATAACAAACTAAAAATGGAAGTTTTAGTCCTGCCTCCTAAGCAGCCAGTGAGAATAACCCAAGCTTGAAATTGCCCTCCTTACCCCAGAACAGAAGGAACCTTCACAATGAGTGTCCAAGGTTTCGTTTACCATTAACACACGCGCGCGCACGCGCACACACACACACACACACATTTCCTCCACATGTTGTTACTGGTAACTCAGAGCTTGTTGCAGTTTTGAATGTGATCTATGTCCAATATATTTTTTACCAAAATTCTGGCTCAGAAATAGGGACAGCTTGTTGATACCAGTGTTTCCCTCCTCCTAAGCACATAACATTTCTCAGTTTAAAGGAATAATTATTTCAAGAATTTGCTCCTCTGTCTCTCGCGCTTCAATTAGTAGATTTGTCATCCCTAATTTTCCATTATTTTCTGTCTTGAGGAACTCTTTTCAGTTTTACCTGCCTGTCTTTACCCATCCTTTTAAATTTGCTGTATGTAACTATATTTAATGCTTCCCCTTGCTTTTTCCCCTCTTCCAATGCTTTTTTCCCTTCCAATGTATCTAGCACTATTCCCTTTTTCTTATTGTGTGTTATCAAATTTGATCCTTCTCTATTCTGCAGCATTTCTGGTGTCTCTCCATTCCTTTCTGACATTTATTTATTAATAGGGTCTAATGCCAATAAAGGCTTACTGACTGACTACTTATTAGTAGGCCTTAGCAATATTACATATCTCCATTATTTTGTAGCTAAATGAAAATTATTCTGCAATAACTATTCAAAAATTCTTAAATAGTCAATTGCTTTTTGTGTTTTGTACTCTAAACTTGTTTGTCAGATCTCCTATTGAAAACTTCAACATGCCAGCCATTTTAGACTAGTCCTATGAACAAACTGTTCATTTCACTGAATATTTTTCTCTAAATAAATATTGTTGAGCACAATGACTGTCTACATAGAATAGTTCAAGGTAATGTGCGTGTTAATTGCTATTAGGTTGGTTCCAACTCATGGCAACCCTATGAATCAGTGTCCTTCAAAATGTCCTATTGTTAACAGCCTTGCTCATGTCTTGCAAACCGAGTGCCATGGCTTCCTTTATAGAGTCATATCCATCTCATATTGGGTCTTCCTGTTTTCCTATTGCCTTAAACCTTTCCTATCATAATTGTCTTTTCTAGTGATTCTTCTTTTCTCATTATGTGACCAAAATACAGCAGCCTCCGTTTTGCTATTTTAGATTCCAGGGACATTTCAGGCTTGATTTTATGTATAACCCACTTATTGTGGGGTGGGGTGGTTATTCTTTTCCAACACCACATTTCAATGGAATCTACTTTTTTTCCCTATGAACTTTCTTCATAGTCCAGCTTTCATACACATACATAGTAATAGGAAATACTGTGGCATCAATTAACTTGATCTTGGCTGCCAGCGACACATCCTTATCCTTAAGAATCTTTCCTAGCTTTTTATGGCTGCCCTTCTAAGTCTCAATCTCCTGCTTTGGCACGTTCTCCTATAATTTTCAGCAGTTGTCATTTCAAGTCTTTATTACTTTCTGCCAGTAATGTAGTGTCATCGGTGTATCTCAAATTGTTCATGTTCGGCCTCACAATTTTTGCTCCACCTTTGTCTAAATCTAATCCAGCTTTCCACATATATTCAGCATATGGCTTGGAAAGATACAGAGATAAAATGCATCTTTATCTAACATTTTTGCCAGTTGGAAACCATTATGTTTCTCCATATTCTGTCCTAACAGAAGCCCCCTTGTCCAGAGTACAGGTTACACATCAAAGAAATCAAATGCTGTGGCATACTCATATCCTTTCCATGATCAATCCAGTCAGATGTGAAACACAATCTGTGAAACACAAGCTGATTTTCTTCTGAAATTCTCTTGTATGATCCAGTAACCAATGCAAATTTGCAATATGATCTCTTGTGTCTCTTCTTTTTCTGAATCCAAATTGAACATCAGACATTTCTCATCCATATATGGTGACAGTCTTTGCTGTAAGATTTTGAGCAACACTTTATTTGCCCTAGAAATTAATGTGATGGTCCAGTAGTTGCTGCAGTCTTTGATGTTGCCTTTTTTGGAATTTGAATGTAAAATGACTATTTGCAGTCAGTGGGCCATTGTTTTGTTCTATATTTGTTGGCATATTCTTGTCAAGATTTTGATGGGCTCCATTTCTGAGGCTTGGAACTGCTATCCCATGTGCTCCTGGTGATTTGTTTCTCCCAGTTGCTCTCAGTGCAGCTTTCACTTAACTTTCTAAAATGGTAGATTCTTTTTCAAAAGATTATTTTTGGAAGAATCTGACATCCTTTCATCTCATTGGTATAGTTCTTCAGTGTATTGTTCCCACCTTGAGAGAGTGACTCATGGGAAATTAATTCCCTCCCCAAGGGAAACATGCAAGCTAAGGAGGAGAGGTGAAAATTGTAAAGAAAGGAGTTCATACATCTTTTCTCCATGCAAAGCTATGGCCTATCTCTTAGGTGACCCCAGAGTCGGTGGGGGTCCAATTTGTATGTACAAAGTTATACATTGGGTCTGGGGGGAGGGA
Organism: Sphaerodactylus townsendi; assembly: GCF_021028975.2. NCBI lineage: Eukaryota > Metazoa > Chordata > Lepidosauria > Squamata > Sphaerodactylidae > Sphaerodactylus > Sphaerodactylus townsendi. Next base: position 71,928,590 of record NC_059428.1, read on the forward strand.
TTGCAAGAGGCTGGACCATATTCCTTCTAGAAGGTGCCATAACTGGCATGGGAATAGTAGGCTGGCATGAGAGCAAGGACACAACTCCATGCACAATTGGTGCTTTTCTGGAAAGTTGGCATCCATCACATGTGCTAAGGTATGAAGGGAGAAGCGGTTGACTGTTTGTACTTTTTTCAATGACCTGGGAGATACTCTCGGCTGAACAATGGAGGTCAGCAGATTTCCATATGTTCACACTGAGGTGAGCTTGAGGTTCACGGAAGCAGTTCTCGAAGACTTGCAAGTAGAGGTGAATCTCTGAGTCAGGTAGTCCTGCAGAAACAAGGGCTGCTCCTGCACGGCTACGCTGGGGGTTGGGTCGGCATACATGACGCCGTTCCAACCCCCCCGGGACCGTTCGCACGAACAGTCCCGGTAATGACAGGGAAGACGGCGCTGTGCCGTCACCCGATGGACTTACCTTCCCTGCAACCTTCCGGCGCGTTGCCGTTTTCCAAAAACCTTGCTCGGGGAGCAAGGTGGGAAAATGGCAGCTTCGTGCTGCTGGGGGGGGGGGGCGAGGGCGGCGCGGCTGCGAAGCAGCTGTGCCCCCATGCGAACAGCTCCCTAGAGCGCTGTAAACGGCCCGTGCGGAAAGGGCCATAGTGTTAAATATTCTAATTGCACAACAGGAAGGGCTGTTTGCTTTATTAAGGGAAAGGTCCTAGTATTTTTCTTCAGCTTAATTTTAATTGTTAATATTAACAACTATTAATTATTCTAATTTTTAATATTAACAATTAATGGTCTGCACCACAGTTGGCTCCTGAACCTGTTTTAGCAGAGAGAATAGAACTCCTCCATCTTCTGCTTCCAGTTATGTGATTCTATACTGCCCATATATATAATTGTCTGTTTGGCTGCTTGAAACATGTATTTGTATTGAACAAATTGTCCTCTCAAAATTCTATGAGTCACTCTCCTGCTTCATGTCATTTTAGCCCAAATCTGTTAACAATCTTTGATTCTGCTTTGTTTCCTACTTTGTGTTCCAGTCAGCTGTGGTTATCTTGTTTGTTATAGGAATCTTGTTTAGGTGTGTGATCAATTCTTTCGTGGACACCTGCATAAAAGCTTTCAATTTCTTGCTCATCAGCATCAGAAGACTTTCAGTACTTAAAAGAAACTTTCTTGCCTCTTATGACAGTGTGACAGTGACAGTGTTTTGGTGGATATTGAAAGAAGTTATCATCTGTGGTTTTAATGGTAATATAGTTGGTTTAAAATCAAATTTAACTGTTTATTCCATTCTATTGTTTTGCAGTTGTTAGCTGTATTGAGTGCTTCTTGTGAAGTAGAAGGGTGACATGTCAGATATATGGCAAAACCAGGATATCTGCTGGTTTATTAAATAATTACTGAATTCAAACTTTGTAAAATTAAGCGAGGATACCAGGAGTCTTAACAGTGCAATCCTATGCAGAGTTACTCCAATCTAAGCTCATTGAAATGAATGCCCTTAGACTGGTGTAACTGTCCTTAGGATTGCACTGTAAATCTTATTTTGTATGCATACTAGTCTCAGAGCGTATCAATCACTGGTCATTAGCAAGCCCATATGCCTGCGTTTATCACCAAAAATGTTCAGTTGAACCTGATGCAAGCAAGGTAGAAGGAACAAGCCCACTCCATTCCATACTTTTTATTTGATGTGCAAATAGATGTCTGAAGGAGGCTCATGCTGGGGAAATGCCTTCAGTTGCTGCTGAAGTTTTGTCTAACTGGTTTGTTGTGTGTGTACAGGTATGTCCCCTGGAGATTTCCTTAACAAAGATGACACAAATAAAATGGATTACTAGTTACAAGGTTTACAATAACTCCCTTGTAAGCTAATAATAATAAAATAATGGGCAACAAGGTAATCTCTGATCCTGCACACTTTTTATTGTTCTTGAACACACACAAACCCGCCCCCATCTTCAGCAAAAAATAAGCCCCACAACTTTTGTTATTACTGTGATCTCTCAAGACTCACTGGCTGCTTTTGTTTTCTTCCTTTCTGTGGTCATAGAGGTAAGGAGGGAGAGTGAATTGGAGTTCATTAAACCCCAATGCATTCACCCATCTAGGTAAACATAGCAAGGGTTGCAGGCTGTGTTTTTGTCTTTCACTGTAAAGCAGAAACAGACAGGGAAGAGTACAAGCCATCAGACTCCACGGCCCCACTATGTCCATGACCTGCCTGCCAGCACCCTCCCATTTTGAAAGGTGTAACTGCCAAATATTAGGTGGGTATTCGCTATTTCTTTAAAAAAAATTTAGTACACAGTGTAGGTAACTAGGTTGTAGTGCCATACAGTGCCAACTATCCTGCAGTTCTGAACCTGGTACTAGTAGCTGTTGTTGGCATATTTGTGCCCATCTGATAGGTTTATTTATGATGCCAGCATGATCCAGTCATTGTTTCCCATTCTGATGTGTCATAGAAACAAATTATTTGACTGAAAACACATTGGGTCCTGTTTATTTTAATGGGAAAGATTTAAGCCTATAAGATTTAAGTCTTCTAGCTGAAGATTATTTTAGGCGGGTAGCCTGGGACCTCTGTACCTTCGGGCCTGAGCAATACTCCATACATATGTCCCCGCCTGCCTCATTACTCCCAATTTGCTGGTAGTCCCCGGCCCCTCAATGATACGGCTGGCCTCCACGCGGACCAGGGCTTTTACGGCCCTGGCCCCGGCCTGGTGGAACATTCTCCCTCCAGCTGTCCGGGCCCTGCGGGACCTTGGTGAATTCTGCAGGGCCTGTAAGACAGAGTTGTTCTACCGGGCCTTTGGAGTAACCAGCCGTTGATGGTGCCCCTCCTCCCATCCTTGTTTGTTCACATCTTCACTGATGGAGTCAGCAGTCTTCCCATTTAGGGAGTGGGTTTAAAATGTATTTGCTAGCTCATCGACTCGATTTTTAATCTTGTAATCAACTGGGCCAGCTGTTTTAAATGGGGAGCTTCAGTAGTTAGTAATTCTATTATATTGGATTTTAATTGTTTGGTTTTGACTGTATTTAGGTCGTGATCTGTGGATTTTACCTTTTATGTTGTAATGCCGCCCAGAAATTCTTCGATAGGGCGGGTTATAAAACCAAATAATAAATAAATAAATAAATAAATAAATAAATAAATAAATAAATGAATGAATGAATGAATGAATGAATGAATGAATGAATGAATGAATGTTAGTCTGTAGTAGAAGGACAAATTTCAGTAGTACCTTAAAGACCAGATAAGCCTTCAGAGCCAAAGCCCTTAGCCCTTATATTCAGGTCAAGAGGTGTGTGGGTGGGTCGGGGGGGGGGCAACTGAATACAGAGGAAAAGTGTAAAATGCAGTCAGCTTGATTAGAGCTAGGACATATGTGTAGAAGTGGGAAATGGAAAATATTAGCATTTGTAATGAAATAATAATCCCATCTCTCTACTCAGTCTTTGTGGGGGTTTCCATTGTCTTGAATATGTAAATGAATTCTAGTTCAGCAATCTCACATTATAATCTCCTTTTGAAACTTCTCTGTAGGGCAGCAGCAATTGTTAGATCAGAAGTAGAATGTCCTGGAAGATTAAAATGTTCTGCTACTGATTTCGGAATGTTTCATTTTTAATGTCAGATTTATGTTATTATGTCTGCTCTGTGTGGTGACGGAAAGTGCTACCAAGTCATATCTGATGTATGATGACCCTGCAGGGGTTTCAAGGCTAGAGACATTCAGAGGTGGTGTGCCATTGCCTGCCTATGTGTTATGAGCTGGTTTTCCTTGGAGGTCTCCCATCCAAGTACTGGCCAGGGGTGACCCTGCTTGGCTTGTGAGATCTGACAAAATTAGGCTAGCTTGTGCTATCTACCATTTTGTGTCAGAACTGGAATATTTTGTTGGTCATTAAGGTACTACTAGACTTGAATATTGAAGCTGATGAGATTTAAAAGTGCTGAACTTTGCTTGGATTGTGCTTAGAATTTAAAAAAACAGTTATAATCTATTTTGCAGTGTTTTTATATTTTAAAAATTGCTTCCTTCCTGTTGTGTGTGGCTTGGCTTGCTTGGCTGAGTCATCCTGAATTATTTGTTCCAGTTGTATCACAATGTGGTGGGTGCTTTTTGAGTGTAGCATATTGTGGTTTGGATTCTGGAGGCTGATCTGTGATGGACTAATATGGGATGTCCTTGTCCGGCTGGTGGGACTTTTGATGTTGTTATCAGTTCAACAAGAAGTAACATTTAACTATTTTGGTTTTAATTATTAATTGTATCTGCATGTTTTTAATGGTATTTTACGTTGGTACACCGCCCAGAGCTCTTTGGGAATGGGCGGTTTATTAAGGCCAATAAATAAATAAATAATACATTATTCTTGTGAGTTCTAATGCCAAAACAACATTCTCTCTGTCAAATAGATTTTTGTTTCACTATTAGGGCATACAGTTTTACTTGTACTATAAACGGAAAGCAAAATTATGATCTATTAGGCCTGTTAAAAACCATATAATAAAGAACTTAGAAGTGCCAGTACACAACTTCCAAATGAAATCAAGCATGAAAAAGGAAAAAATCAAACCAATATTGGACATTTCTTGTTTGTTTTCTTTCTCTAAAAGTTTATTGCTGTTAGAATGATAAGTTTATTGCTGATAGAATGATATATTTGCTGTAGCTTGACTTTAAAATTAAAATTTAATTTTGAGCATTACATTCAAAACTCTGGAGCAAGGATGAAATGAAGCCCTATAATTTTTGCATCATTACTAGTAATAGTTTCTCTAGTAGTCCATTAACTGGGCAGAAAGGCATTCCAACAGGGCATCCTGTTCTGGACGCCAGTGTGTAGCAGCACTATTTAAAAGAAGAAGAAAAATTATAGGGGCTGGTCAGATCCTGAGAACTAGTATTAGGTAACTTTTTCGGTTGATGAACAAACCTTCAGGCTGCATAAGGCAGAAGAGTTAGGACAAAAGGCAGCGATTGTAATTAAGCTGTCAATGCCACAGATTGGATCATCATTCTTATATTTTCCCTTTCTTTTCCTAGAGCAAAACAAACTTAAATTGATTCATACCTTTAAAAAGAGAAGGAGAAAATCTGAATTACTGACATGGTTATGATTCAGTTCTTGGCGCAGAATTCTTTTCTCTTCCAACTGCCCCTTTTAACACCCTGCATGACTTCTGTTCTCATTCACTATATACAATTTTAAATTTCAAATCTTAAGTCTAATCTTAGGATAACCTAGTTGAATTTTTACAAAGAATTGTTACTTGAGCTGTATTACATGTCCGTTGTCTTTGAGAAGCTTTAAAAGATGTAACAATAAATTAAAATGTGGATAGCGATAAATAATTACCTGTAATATATTAAAATGTTGATAAGTCTAGGGGTTTTCAAGATGAATGTAACTTTATTGTATGCTAGTATGTAAAATATTTTTAAAACGTTAAGCTTTAAAAGAGGAATTTGGTTCTATTTTTTTAAAAAGAACCTAGCTTACAAGAATAATGATAAAAACAAAACAACAGCCACAACCTAATTTCAGAGAGAAGGAAGGAAGAAGTATTCATATTTCTAAAGGAATGCCATGTTTACTTTTGGTTTTGGCAAAAGAAAAAATGTTTTGGCAATTATATGGTACAGTTTCCACCATGTTTTGGGCCCATATCCCAGGTAAGAATTTGTGCTATAAATCTTATTTGACTTCATGTGGAGTTTCACCTTGCCCAATGTGCCTAAACAATCCTAGGCAAAAATCAGTCTCTGTGTGTGTGTATTAAGTGCTATCAAGTCACTTTGGACTCCTCGTGATCCTATGAATCAATGTTCTTGTTGCTGCCACACAGATGTTTTGCTCTGCCTTTACTACAATTCTATTTGGGGGAACATCCATGCTTCTGCTTTGTTTTCCTTTACTTTGCAACTATTTTCCTAAACCTGTTTTGGTGTAATCTTTTTGGAAAGACTGAACCAAGCACCTTTTGACAATTTGTTCATGGGAAGATGTGCATTTTTGCAAATTCCATTAAGTTCCTCTTTCTTTGCCACCCCCTCATGCCGTCATAGGGCTTTTGTGTGTGTGTTGGGGGGGGGGGAGCTTAGAAAGGTAATTGACATATTGCATTAAACCACAGTGCTTAATCAGAATATAGTTTGGCTAATGTGAAGGTAGCGTATACTTTATTGATTGTGTAGTCATTCAGAATAGAGACATTTAGATTTTAGATTACTTATTTTTTTCATTACCACAATAAAACCAAAGTAGATTTGGCGGGGGGGGGGGGGGATGGAAACCCTTCTGTAAGTCCCATATCCTGAAATTCTCTTGCTGGTAGAGTTTAATTCCCAGCAACCGTTCCATAACAGAAATATGAAGAGGAAGACTACAGAGAGGAAGCAAAGGGGGCACTGTGCTTTATGATGATGCAGATGTGTCCATGACTATCAAAATATGAAAGAGTATTCCTAGGTTTCCTTATGTTCCTTGAATGAGTGGCCCTGAAAACTATAGGTGTTAAAAGAGGGAGGAATAAAGGACATGTTAAGAAGCACTTTTTCCGTAGGAGTGTGTGAGACGAAGCCAAACACCTGCAGGAGTGAGAGCAGAGCCCTTAAGGCAATAGGCAGAAACTTTGTATATAAAGTTATGCAAATAGGCACCATCCCATATTCTGTATTCGTTGGATGCTGGTCTCTACTTGCAGAACCTCAACCACAAAATGTTCTTGAAAATGGATTCCACCTGGGAGGGGGAGCAGGTTTTCAGTGTTGATAGTAGGTTCCCTGGTTACGCTAATAAACAGCACAATTAATGCACATTTACTTGAAAGTAATTCAAAAGGGACTTTCATGGAATGAATATAGAATTACAGTCTAATCCTTTTTGTTTTCATAATGGGTTGTAAGCCTGATTCACGTGCCTTCAAATGATATTATCCTCCACTGATCTCTGTGGCAAGAAATTTCAGAGGCACTCTACCTGAGGTTTTTTCTTTAACTGAAAATTTAGTGGAGATTAGATTTACTAGGGTATCTTTGTAATATTGGTGGATACAAAGAGGCATTCCTGCAAGGCAGCAACCTCAAAACTCACTGCTTTCTCTCTTCTGCTTTTTAATGAGGCTTCCAACATTTGAGACTGGTATTTCTGTGCGTAAGCACTTGCCCTCTTGTCTTCAGCTGAAGAGAGAAAGTGTGCATGTTACTTTCTCCTTGTTCCAGTGGGTCAGTCATTCAAAAGCACAGATTCCTTTACCTTTCAGGTTTCATCTACATAACTTAGTTCAGGTTGATAAACATCAGCAGACCATCCTGGGCTAGTAGCCTAATAAAGGAATTATCATCTAACAGCCCTAGCCCATTTAAGAATGTGCAAACGATGGCAAATTAATTATTGGCTTTTACTGGTAATGGTTCTACCAATGTGTCCTTTTCCCTTTTTTCTTTTGAATTAATGATTTAGCTACAACTGTTATGTTTTTGTAAAAAGTTGTGATTGCAGCTTTCATTTCCAAGTCTATAAATGTTCTTAGCATTGCAATTCAAATGCCTGTATATCATGAGGAAGAGAGTTGGGAAAGCCAAAAGATAATCTTGATCATGAGAAAGAAAAGGTGGATTTGGGAGTTGTGAATTATTTTTCTCTGCTCCCTTGAGGGAGAATGAAAGAAGAAATAAAAGTTTACGATTGAATGTGCACATGTGTTTAGTCCTTTTCAAAAAAAATATTTTTGTAAATTTGGATGTACAATGAATGTATCAGAAGCTGAAGTGCCAAGAGCTGGAGAGATCATTCCTTTTGTTTCTGGGACCAGATTTTCATCCACAACAGCAAACTGTTTTGTCATGGAGCAAGTCTGTCATGCTCTAGATCAGTGATGGTGAACCTTTTTGAGACCGAGTGCCCAAATTGCAACCCAAAACCCACTTATTTATCGCAAAGTGCCAACCCAGCAATTTAACCTGAATGCTGAGGTTTTAGTTTAGAAAAAAACGGTTGGCTCCCTCTTCCTCCGCCCCATCCGCTCAAGCAGGGGCCAGCCTGCTCTAGCCTCCAGCAAGTCCTGTGTGCACCACTCTGTGCCTCTCTAGCATCTCTGCCTCCTCTGCACCCTCCCCGCCTCGGGCAGAAGCCACCCGGAGCACAGGCACTAGGCCTGCCAGCAGAGTCCTCCCTGCTCACCACGGTGCGCATATGTCGTACTCAGTGGCCCAGGCCAGCCTAGATGTGTGTGTGTGTGGGGGGGTGATTTTCTGCCCCCCACATGACGAACTCTGTGTGTGTGTGCCCACAGAGAGGGCTCCGAGTGCCACCTCTGGCACCTGTGCCATAGGTTCGCCATCACTGCTCTAGATGTAGATCTAACCTCTTTGATTGTGATTCTTGTGATGTAGAATTACTTCTCATGGTTAAGCAGCTTTGATGGAGGCATGCAATTCTTTGCAGTCCCACCCAGGTTTTCAGTGTGTGAGGCAGAGGATGTTCCTGTCCTCCTCCATTTAGCTGAGTTCTTGGCTCGGTTCACAATTACAGGTGGGTTTCACATCATTTATCTGGAATTTGAGAGCCACTGTGGTGTAATGGTTAAGAGCAGTGGACTCTAATCTGGAGAACCAGATTTGATTCCCCACTGCTTCACATGAACTGGATGTGTTTCCATACTCCTACACATGAAGCCTGCTTGGACTAGTCGTACTGCTCCACCCAGCTTTCTCAGTCCCCCTTCCTAACAAGGTGTCTATTATGGGGAGAAGCGAAGAAATGTGTAAGCTGTTTTGAGACGCCTTACAGGAGAGAAAAATGGGGTATAAATCCAAACTACTCTTCTTCATTTGATCTTATAAATGCCATTGACATAGCAATTAAAACCATAATATAATTATCAACTTTGTTTTGTAGAAAAAGGTTATTTTAAATTTTCAACCGTTCACTCAGATGTTCACTCATTCAGTTTAAGTTACAGTTAAAAAGAAAGAAGAAAATAATCAAACACAGCATTATTTCCCAAAGCTGTGCATCTGTCTTGCATTTCAATACATTCTTAATTTAACGATTACTTCTTTAAAAAAGGCATTACATTTTACTGTATTGATTCTAATACAAGGAGAGCAAATGCTGGCATTGTAAGACCTGGTTTTCTTCTCTGCCCTTAGGCATGTGCTTAGCTGTTCTGTTTCTTCCCTTTTGCAATTTGTTGAATGATTCTGAAGGAACGTTCTCTCTTATAGTGACAATTGTACGCGTGGGCGATGAGGATTACTAACCTACTTGTTAGCTTTTTATTTCAAATTACTGCATGTCCTAAAATGTAGTGAAATGATCAAATGTTCATTAAACGTGAAAAAGCTGCATTTTTGTATTTATTGTTTTTGCTTTGGTTTTTTTGCATAGTGATTGTTAAGTTCTATTGCTGATGTAGTAAGAAAACGACTGAAACCATATATGTACTGTACACAGCTTTGTCTATGTGAGAAGTACTTGCACATTAAAGAAGTTGACTTGCATTGAATGTAAAATCCATCTTTAAGTTAAGATTACATAAAAACTGAGTTCAAAGGGCAGTGTATACAACCAGGGAGTTAAAAAATAATAAACCATCATTTGAATTCCTTTTCAATATAAAATCCATTTTAGGTTAAGACTCATTAAGTAAGAAATGAGGGCAAAGTGCAGTCTATCCATGGTAAATATGCTATCATTAGAATTCTTTTAAAAATGATGTTGAAAACTAGTGTGCATTCTATTTCATATGAATTATGTTCAAAATTGTAGGTGAACAGTATATCCATTTAAATTTCCTTGAATTTCTTATGTCTAACACAAGATGAATTCAGTTGTTAGAAACTCATATATGGTTTAAGGTCATTTAAGGACATTGCTTGATATTAACTTGTGACTACACTAAACTGCTGAAGTTACATACAGATACTCTGTGTTGACATTTCTTGTTCCAGAAGCAAGTGGTTTTTAGGAGAAAGAAAGATTAATTAGAAAAGGGACCATAGAAAAACTATATTTAAAATAATGTCTGCTGAAATAATATATACCATATAGTTTCAAACAGGGTTATTTTTCGCTTCTTCAAAACATTTTAAAATTCCTTATCCACAATGAATTTCTAGATTCTTGGTTATGGTCAAAACCATACATCATATGGTTGTGTCATATGACTACAGCTGAGCAAAACTGCTGATTATATAGTTAAGATTTGATAGACCAGGGGTTACTTGAATATATGAAAAAGTGTTTATGTATGCCTAGGGCTGCTTATGTGGTTCATATGATCCTGAGTTTTGTGAGCAGGATGTTAGATTGGTGCAAATGTACACATTAATTTCTCTTCATCTTGAATCTTTGTATTTGTCCTGGCATGGCTGTTTTGCAGTACAATCATAAACTGAGAAGCACCCTTTGAAGTCTGTTGAAGTCAATGGACTATGTCAATGGACTATTCCTGCACACTTGATGAGCAGGAATATTTTTGAAGTTTGGTGGTATTCTCATTCAATGGGGCTCTATCATCCAGGCTGGGTAGATCACACCTCCATCAGTTCAGTCATGACAGTGCAAATTTTTGCTACTCTGCTGGACTGTAGGGGGCTGGCCCTTCCAATTCTGATAGCTGTGTAGTTCAGACAGGTTACTTTTTTTGGAGCTTCACTGAACAAGTAGGTTCAGAAGAACTAGGCTCACCTTCAACATAACTGATGGGGAAAAAACCACTCTTCGTGCGGCTTGATTCCTTTGGGGTGTGTGGCCTGAAAGAAGGGGAAGAAGAAGGATAAGTTCCTCTAGGATTGGACATTAAGGACACCAGGTGTCAATGTCTCATGGAGGTGGCCGGAAGGTGGGCGGGCGGAGTTGCTCTAGTCCATTGGAGCAAAGCCCAATCGCTGTCATGACTTCAGCAGGCTTATCAGAAACGCCTGAGGCCCTGCAAATCCCATACAGCAGGAGCTGTTCCAGGCTGAGGCTGCGAGAACCAGGTTGAGCTCTGGAGCCAGACAAACTGATGTAAGCCACCAGCAAACATGTTGGGCAGCTGCAGGCTGTGTTCTCAGCAGGAAGCGCTTTAGTGGGAAAAGAAATAGCTGCAGCAGGGCCATCTTTTTTTTCTCCCTTTCTTCCTCTGGTGGGTTTACAAAACCTCTGGGCTTTCCCCTGTGCTGTTCCAACAGGCCTCTGAAGGGGGTGGAAGAGTTGCAGTGTTCCCTGCTTCAAACCTGGTCCCCAACACAGGCAAATCTACAGGAGTTTCTCCCCCTGCCGCCTCGAACAGGCAAGAACAGCATAAACTGAGACACATGGCAGAGCACTCAGCAAGGTGGGGAAAGAGGCCATAAATTACCCTCTTCCAACAGATCAGGCAGTGACTGGGAGGACAGGAGCTCAGCTCCATCTAGGCACAAGAGAGTCTTAAAAAGAAAACACTATTTGGAATCTGTGAGCTGAAAATGGATTTAAAGGACTTTTACTCCACCAGATCTGAAGTAATGGGCTCAGATAAGGAGGAAAGGGAATGGTTCGGGATGAGGAGGAATTCAGGGAAAACTCCTCTGGGATATAAGCACCCTCAAATACCAACAAAGGAGGGAGATTAGGATAATAAAAATTCAGCCTCAGCAAATCTGAATGCCAGGGCATTTAAAAAGCCAGCAAAGCCCATCTCCAGCTGTCCTTTCCCGTAACATTTTGAATGGGCGTCACCTGGGAATAGTACCTGACTAGGATTAATAGCAAAGAAGTACTATTCCTTGAATGAAGAGGCAATGGAGGTCCTAAAAGTACCTCTGGTGGACATCCCTGTAGTAGCTTTGCATTCTGGGGCTATTCTTTCCAAGGATGGCAAGAACATGTTAAAGGACTGACTAGAAAGTAAGAATGAACAAGGACTAAAAAAAAAGTCTTTTGAGATCTCTGTAGCAATCCTGTGACTGTCCTTTAAAATATGGCTACAGCAACAGTGATCTGGTCAATCTGCAAGATCAGGAGATGAATCCTATCTATTTATACGTTCACTGTTGAAGATGCAAAGGGCATCTTAGTTTACAGCTGACACATAGAATAGAATAGAATAGAATAGAATAGAATAGAATAGAATAGAATAGAATCTTTATTGGCCAAGTGTGATTGGACACACAAGGAATTTGTCTCCGGTGCATATGCTCTCAATGTACATAAAAGAAAAATACATTTGTCAAGAATCATAAAGTACAACACTTAATGATTGTCATATAGATCTAATAAGCAATCAGGAAACAATCAATAGTAACAAAACCATAAAATGTAAAATCATAAAATAAAATGAAATGAAATGTCAGCACAGGCTATAGTCATACAGTCATAAATGGGAGGAGATGGGTAATAGGAATGATGAAAAAAGTAGTGCAGTAATTATATAATAAATATATAATAAATAGTTTAACATTATCGAGGAAATTATTTGCTTCAATATGAGTGGCGGCATTCCGGAAAAAACTGTCTCCTTTATGTCTAGTTGTTCTGGTGTGCAGTGCGCCCCCAGCTTACGCTTAGAGGGGTAAGAGTTGAAACAGTTTATGACTCAGGATGCTGGTGGGTCAGTAAACATTTTCACAGCCCTTTTTTTTTGAATCTCGCAGTATACAGGTCCTCAATGGAAGGCAGGTTAGCAGCAATTGTTTTTTCTGGCAGTTCTGATTATTCTCTCAAGTCTGTGTCGATCTTGTTGGGTTGCAGAACCAAACCACACAGTTATAGAGGCAGCGGATGATGGTGACTCAATGATTCCTCTGGTAGAACTGTATCAGCGTGCTCCTTGGGCAGTTTGAGCTTCCTGAGTTGGCGCAGAAAGAACATTTCCTCCTTGTTGTGCTTTTTTGATGACATTTTTGATGTTAGGTGACCATTTTAGGTCAAAGTGAGATATAATGGAGCCTAGAAATTTAAAGGTCTCTACTGTTGATACTGTGTTGTCTAGTATTGTGAGAGGAGGTGTAGGGATGGGAGGGTTTCTCCTGAAATCTACCACCATTTCTACGGTTTTAAGTGTCTTCAGTTCTAGATTGTTCCAGTGGCACTACTTTATGGGCTAGCTTGTTCAACCTCCCCGGCCTGTATGCGGCTCACCAAGAATTCTCGAATGAGACTAATCATCGTTGTATCATCTGCAAACTTCAGTATTTTAACAGATGGATCGTTTGAGATGCAGTCATTGGTATACAGAGAGAAGAGAAGCGGTGAAAGTACACAGCCTTGGGGGGCCCCTGTGCTCATTTTACAGGTGTCTGATGTAATTTTTCCTAGCCTCACCTGCTGTTTCCTATCTGTTAGGAAGCTTGTGATCCACTTACAAATATGCTCAGGTACTGCTAGCTGATTTAGTTTGGTTAGAAGAATGTCCGGTATGATAGTATTGAATGCTGAACTAAAGTCAACAAAGAGGACCCTTGCATAGGTCTTTGGCGATTCAAGATGCTGTAGGATATAGTGCAAAGCCATATTAAGGCTTTGTGTGCAATCTTGACACAAGATCTTGACACATCTTGACACAATCTTGACACAATCTTGACACATCTTGACACAATGCAATTCTTTGTCTGGTCCCAAGCTGCTATGATGCTGGTACACAGAAACTTATGGCTAAAAAATTGGAGAGTCAACTTTCTGACTAAGGCCAACCTTTCCATGAAATGTTTTGATAGCAGACTACTGTTTGGGCAAGCCACTCTCAGTAAAGTGCTAGTTAAGACTAAGGAGAAGAAGAAAGTGATGCTTTCTTCAAATTTGCCTGAAAAAGACCACAAGACAAAGAGCTATGGATCCTTTCGTTCTTTTCATCCCTTCTTCAAGCAGAAGGATCAGTGAGGTTTCCAGTCTGAGGATCATCTGGGTACAGAGCCAGGCATCATGGACGCCATTTCAACAATAAGCAGGGCAAGGAATCTGCTTCCACAAAGACATTCCAAACCTGACTGAGCTGTGGGAGGTCGCTTTCTACATTTTGTGGAGGTGTGGCAGACCACAGTCAACAATGTGTGGGTTTGCAAGGTGACTCAAGAAGGGTACAAAATCAAATTCACCTCCCCCTCCCCCCTGCACAAGTTCCAAAGGTCACTGAATCCCAAGAAAAGCTTACCATATTGAAAAAGACTGTGCAGCATCTTATGTACAGCCATAGAACCACTACCAATGGATCAGGAAGGTCAGGGGGTCAGGATTGACACAATTCAAGAGAAGGTCTTCCTGACAGACGAAAAGCAACCCAGTATTCAGGAAGTGATCCTAGTTACATGCAGCGAACCAAAATGTGATTTGATAGACCTCTTGGCACTTCTGGGCCTACTGATTTTGATAATCAGTATTGTTCTGTGGGCAAGGCTACATACCCGCTTCCTGCAGTATCCTCTGCTATCACATCAGAGCAGCATCTGCAGAAAGAGACACACATGGTTGCTGTTGTCAGACCAGCTCAGGTGGTGGTCAAAATGGGAGCACTTGAGGCAGGGGACCTCTTTTCTCCAACCCCTGCGGTTGGTGTTAACTATAGGGGCCAGCAAGCAGTGCTGGGGGGCTCATTGGCAGGAGTGGCTCAGGCCACTTGGTCAACATCAGAGCGGCAGTTCAGCATAAACTCCCTAGAACTACAGGAAAATCACTTATGTGTATTGGCCTTCAGCGGCAGGTTAAAACATTAAAATTGTTAGTACAGACCAACAATTCTGCAGAGGCTCACATAAACAAACGGGAGCATAAAGGTCTTGTGGTTACATTAAGAAGCTGTAAGGACTTTAATGTTAAAAGTGGAGAAAAATATCATATGCAAACACCTGAGCAGGCTAACCAATACACAAACCAATTGGCTAAGCAGGAAGAACAGGGTCAGAACGAGTGGTCCCCACACTGTTTCATATTTTCATTGATTGTAAAGAGGTTTGGCTATCCAAAAATAAACTTCATAAGTCACATAGATGGCAGTCAGACAGGTTCAGTGGGATTAGGCCCATTTTAGGGAATTGCAGACAGAAGGGGTGGATGCCGTCAGTATTCAGTGGCGGACAGGTCTTCTGTATGCCTAACCCTAACCCTCTTCTTCCCCTGCTGGGGAAGGTCCTACAGAAGATGAGAGAGAAGGGATCCACCCTGATATTGGTGTCTCTTTTTTGCCCAAGAAGCCCATAGTTCCCAAACCTGGTGCAACTGTCCCTCAGGGAAACCTGGAAAATCCCAATTACTCAACATCTTCTCCAGCATGATCCAGTTGTCCACCCCAGCCCATCATGGATGCAGTTGACAGTATGATGGGGCGGCCCTAGAATGCCTGGGAATACCCAGAGAAGTGGTCAACTTCATGTTAGGAGCAAGAAGAGAGTCCACTAACCATATATATAATCTTATGTGGACAATATTTCAAAAGCAGGCAAGGAAAAAAGACCTTTCCCACTTGGAACCATTCCTCAGAAATATCCTTTCCTTCCTGTATGGTGGGTGTAAAATAGGATTGTGACCAAACACCTTACATCATCTGGTCGCAGCCTTCTTGACTGTGTGAGTTTCAAAGGGCTAGCAAGGAATTAGATGGTTAAGAATTTTTTGAGAGGAGTTGCTCAATTGTCTCCCCCTATAAATACATACCGTATATACTCGAGTATAAGTCGACCCGCATATAAGTCGAGGCACCTAATTTTACCACGAAAAACTGGGAAAACTTATTGACTCGTGTATAAGTCGAGGGTGGGAAATGCAGCAGCTGCTGGTAAATTTCAAAAATAAAAATAGATGCCAATAAAATTACATCAATTGAGGCATCAGTAGGTTAAATGCTTTTGAATATTTATTTCAAAGAAAAACAGTAAACTGGCTCTGTAAGTGGAAAAGGGGGTCAACAAGAACAATATGGTCTCAACAATAACTTTAAAAAGTACAAAAACCTTAGCTCAATCCAGCAACCAAGCTAAAACACAAGAGTTAAAATCCTTCAAAACTGGATTCCTCATCATCATCTCGTATGTCCAAATGTAACCCAACTTAGAGATTTTTTAAAGAGGGATATTATCAGAAATGGAAAAATCTACTATTAGCTTCCATTGTAAAACAATGGGGATGGGGCAAATCCCTTTGGGGGGGGTCAATAATAACTTTGGATCCACCTTGACCCAAACTTCACCAAAACCTGGCTGGTATCATAAAGAGATCTCTCCCTGATGAGACCAGCCAGGTTTAATAAGGGTTTGTCTCTAGAGGAGAATCCTCAAAGTTATGGAACCCCTCAAAAGGGTAGCCCCATCTACTAATAGCTCCCATTGAAAACAATGGGGAATGGGGGCACCTCCTTTGGGGGTCCATAACTTTGGACCCCCTGAACCAAACTTTACCAAACTTGGCTGCTATCATCAGGAGTGTCTTCTGAGGGTACCCTGGAATTTTGGTGCCGCTAGCATAAAAACTGCGCCCCCTGCCGGCCGGCAAAAATAAAAACACACAAAAAAATTTAATGACCCGCATATAAGTCGAGGGGAGCTTTTTCAGCATTAAAAATGTGCTGAAAAATTTGACTTATACATGAGTATATACGGTAGGGTTCTCTCATGGAGCCTAGAAAAAGTACTGAAGGCTTTCACAAAAAGTCCTTTTGAGCCTTTGGGAAAGGTGGACTTGCCCTTACTAACATGGAAGGTGGTTTTCCTTATAGCCATTCCCTCAGCAAGAAGGGTATAAATGCTGGAGGCCCTATTAGAAAGAAGCTCTGCATCTTCAATAAAGTCTCTGTGGCCTTAGCAATGGATCTCTCTTTTGTACCAAAAGAGTATTCAGATTTCTGTGTGAACCAACTAGTGCTCTTGCCATCTTTTTGCCCAAGACCGGTTCACCCTAAGGAAAAAGAGTGGCATAGTCTTGATGTGAGAAGGGAACTAAAGTTCTGTATTGAGAACACAACCCTTTAGACTTATAGACAGTATGTTTTTATGGCATATGGATGCAAAAACAGAGGAAAAATGGTTTCTAAGACCACAGTGGTGAGATGGGTGAAACAATGCATGCAGGTTGCCTATGGAAGTCAAGGTTTGCAGGTTCTGGATCATATAACTGCACATTCTACCAGGGCCACAGCAGCAACAGCAGCATTCACTTCCAGAGCCCTGGTGGCAGAAGTATGTTGGGCAGCGACATGGTCTTCCTTCCTTCTCCTTCCTTCTCCTTGTGTGGCATTATAGACTAGACCACAGGCTTCAGCAGAGGTTGCCTTCAGCAAGTGGCACTCCAGGTCTAATAAGCTGAGCCAGTAAATATGTTTTTCCCACCCAGGGATGGCTTAGGTATATAACCACCCTGGATGACAGAGCTCCACTGAAGGAGAACAACAGGTTAGACTTACTGTGAGGCGAAGTCATCCACTTCCCATCCTTGGTACAGAAATTACATTGGTTTAAAAAAATACATTTTAAGTTAAGTGTGACTATTGTATTCCTGAAAGGACCAGCCCCTACAGTCCAGGAGAGTAGCAAAAATTTGCATAGCCCTGCCTAAAACGTTGGAGGCGTGACCTAACTAGTCTTGATGACTTTGCCACACTGAAGAGAAGACAAGTCTCACAGTAAGTCTAACCTGTTGTTTCATGACTTGTTCAAACAAAATATTTACTCGGCAGGTTATATCCTGCAGCCAATATAAGAATACAAAATAATGGCATAAAAAGTTATTCTAGAACAAACTGTCCTGAGTTAGTCTGAGATACTAAATTACAGTACTACTACTCTAAAACATGCAAGCATTCCTGAGTAATTTTAATGTCTTTTTCTGAATATAGCAGAAGGCTCTGAGTCATACCTTTTAAACACCTCTTCTCTCCTGAGTTAAAGAGGACTGTTGTTCTGTCAGGTTGAGGCAATTTGAGTAATCATATATGGTTTGTCCTGGCGTATACTGCATGTACATAAATTGGGATCCACAAACTTCCAGAGCTGCGGGAGGAAACTTTATAGTTGTTCCAGTTTTGACTTTAAAAGCATCTATTGCAACCATATGATGCGTCTAATCATATGTAAGTCAGTAGAGTTTAAAAGCACATATCAAGTGAAGTATAGTGTGAGTATGTGAAAGTGTGGAATTAGCTATTTTACAATATATGAACCTTCTCAGTTTTTGCTGGAAAAGATACTGAAAAAGGTAAGTAGAAAGTAGAAGAAAATTATTAAAAGGTGAGCATTCATCCATCCATGGAGGTATGGAAAAAGAGGATAGAACAAACGAGGTTCTGTTTTTAAAACAATATTTCTAAAACAATCTCCAAGTTTATTTATAATAGATGGTCTCCAGGAATCAGATAGTTCTGAATGTGTGCATCTGTGTGAAGCGAGGGAGTTTCCTGCTTTAAAGCACTAGCAGTCAGGCTGGGCGTTTCCATTTTGAACACGCTGTTTCCCCCTCCCAGTGAGTGGCCTTTGTGTAACCCCAACTAATTCAGAAATCTCTCTGCTGTAGTGAGGACTGCCCTGTCATGTGACAGAGGCAGCTTTTGCAGCCTGTGATTGGGTAGGAGCTAATTGGCGGCTCTCTATAAGAACTCCCTGCCTTGGCATTTGTAGAAGCTTTACTCACTTGCTTAGTTAATGTAAGTTGGGATGCTGAGACTGGGCGGTGATTCAGCAACATGTGATAAAGTTTAGCACTGGTATGGGCTTGACCTAATGGTCTGCAATAAAGCCAGCTGCAGCCAATTTGGATTAATGAGCGTCTCCTGGGAGTTTGGTAACTGTCACTTTAAGATTGTTTACTCAGTTCAGAGAAGTGCCGTTCAGAATCTTTGACAGGAACTTGTCTGAGCTTATTTTCCTTTCTTACTACCTTGTTTTTATCACAGGAATGAAGTGCTGATGACTCTTTACTTTGGAAAAAGACTGTGAGGGAAAATCTTTCATTTTGTCTCCTGACAACAGCATTTTGTAGTTTAACTTGTCTAGATGAGATAAAGGATTTTTATTTTATGAAAATCTGTTACCAAAAAGTATTATTCTTAACAAAAGGTAAGTGCAAACTGGTTGTTTTTACTCCTAAAGATCATATTTTAGTGTGTATATGCTCAGGTTTCTCAAAATGTAACAGGAACTATTCTGAAACAGAGAATATGATAATGTGTTCAGTGGTTTTTACTTTTATATTTGAAATATTTATATTTGAACTACATTCCCCCCCCCCCCCCAAAAAAAAAGGTATTTATGAAATGAAGGAATTTTAATGTAGTGATAGGAAAAATGGAGCTTCTGGTGAAAATATGTTTAGGAGAAATAATCATTTGACTTTTGCTATTCCTTTTATTATTGAACTCTGAATTGAGAGAGTGCTTTAATCCCAGGGTTGGTATGTAATAAACCTTGTTTGTAAAGGAAAGCGACTCTTATTTTACGTTATAGTTTCTTTTTCTAATTACTGGTAATATATATAGTGGTAAGGACACTTCCAAGATCCTAACAACCAAACTATTGTATTTTAACTTTTATGAAATTCTGCTGTCAATGAGTATTACTCCACCCCGTCTTGTAAATAATCACTTTCTGACAGTTGTAAAGAAATGAAACTGATTAAATATGTTCCATTTGATAGTTCAGTGAAACCTAAAAATGTTGAAAAATATATTTGGTTGAAAAACTGAAAAAATTGTAGTTAAAAAATCCAATAAATTTTTCAGTATAAGACTTGCACAAACTCTGTTTTTCTATTAGTCATACTTCCTTCAATTAGCTCATTTTCAACTTTTCCTTATGAATAAGTTGTTCTGAAAGAAATAGAGGAAACAATTAGTTTACTTTCAATAAAACTAAGTGTGGCTATTATTAAAAAAAGGTAGAAAAATTCCTGTGGATTAATACTTTGTTTTATTTTCATTTATGCTAAATATCAGTTCTGAATGGTTTAGTTATTGTCAGTCTAGGTAAAACCATAAGATGGTCTTTCACTAATGTTAATAAATCTTCAGTGTTCCTTCAGAGCCTTTTATTACTTTTAAAGCCATTTGGTTCCTTTATTGGCATGATCTGCTTTTTTGAGATTGAGAAGGTAGATTTGCTTTAACAGCTGACAAAATATGAAAAATGAACATGCTGAGGCTAGATGTGACGTCCACAGACATATGCTACAATTACTATAGCCAAGACTTATTATTTTTACTAGTTACCAAAGCATAATGTTGTTTGCCTGTACAACAAAAATCCTCAGCTGACTTATTAGACAGAAGTAGCAGTGCTTCTGTGCAGCTACCTTAAAAATAAAAAAAATTACCATAGAAATTCTATTAAAAAAACCACTGTACATAGTAGGCAGGAAATACTTAATAACACGAACAACAAATAATAAGCTTTCAGATAAGCATGTGTACTAACAGCTCTGTTCCCTAGTAAATCAAGAAGAATGTGACCCCACCTTGACAATCAATCTTTTTCTAGTTAAGGTGTGGCTAAGGAACACCTGGGAAAAGGCTCCCTCCTAATCTTAAGCACACTGTTCAGAGGCTTTACAATGTCTTTGACAGTCATAAAAGATAGTACAGGAAGTTTTCACTTTTAATATTAATCCAAGAAATACAGATAAAGGTGTTCAGAGGCAGTCCAGTGCATTATAACTCAAGATGCACCCTACTGTCTGCCTTAAAAAAAAAAACCTGAACACCTTTGTGACGTCTTGATTACATGGATTTTAAAGAAATGCTTATGAAAACATAACAGTTTAATACTTGTAAAGCACATGATGCCTGCTCTTATATGCTTCCATTTTATGGTGACTTTGTGTGTCTTGCTTTGATCTCTTTATGACTTCATTTGGGAGATATTTTTAAAGGGTTAAATTATTAATGCTTATGCAATCTGCTAACTAGGGCTGTTTCCGCACGGCCATCGAGGCGCCTCCACGCCGGCAAGAATTCTGCCGGCGTGGAGGTGGAGGCCGTTCGCATGCAGGCATGCGGACGGCCTCTGGAGAGGCCGGCAGGCGGCAGGCGGCTCCGCATGGAGCCGCCTCTTCCCCGCTTCCCTTTCCCATTTACCTCTCGTGTCGCCGTCCTGCGGGCCTCCTCAGCCCCGCCCACGCTGCCCTCCGACCTCCAGGGGTCGGAGGACGAGGAGGACTTAGAGGCCAGCAGAACGGCGATAAAGGTAAATGGGAAAGGGAAGGGGAAACTTTACGCGAAACCATCCCGGTGGTGCGGTTGCACCACGCCGCGAGGAAGATCGCTTTCCCCTCAACAACAACCCTTTAAAAGGTTGTTGTTTTAGAGGCCCGACCTAAGCGCCGCCCTGGGGAGGTGGCGCGCAGTTCACAGTGCGAATTGCTGGCCATGGGCGGCGCTTTTACCGCCCACATGGCCGTCGTTTTTTTGGCCACGTCAGGCGAAAGCAAAGGAGCCTAGGAAGTAACTCTCCGGTAAGAAAATTGGCTGTACACCTATTAAGGCGGGAGGCGGGGGGGGGATCTAATAAACATGCATTCTTAAATTTGTCTAAGATTGGAATAGCCAATGCAGAAAAAATTGTCAACCACTTTTTCATATCTCTTCAAGGTGCATAGTAAAGTGTATTTACATCTTCAACTCGTAGACTGAATATCACCACAATAGGAAAATATGTCAAATCTGTTGTTACGGTGGTATTCAATGTCTTGGAATAGAGTGCCTTGAGTGTGGCAGGTTTTTAGACCTCAGTAGTATCCTGATAACAGATGTGGATTGTAAAAACTGACTCAGAATTGCTATCAAATTAAGACTGGGCATAACTAGTTCAAAGTTATGAGACGGTATTGTAGTGTTTGGAAACTCCAGAATGTGATTTGTGGAGGTTTTCCCTGTTGTACTGCTGTGGAATAGGCAAGGAAGAGATAAGACCAGTGGCAGTTTCCCAAATTGTAATCCCTGTGCTGCCATCCGTACTTATGATAGCCTAGTTAATAAGGTGAGGGTTTCCTCCCTCCTCCAAATGTGGGAATATTTAATATTGTATTATATAAACAAGGTGACAACTATTTTAGAACTCACTGTGCAAATTCTGAACCCAGATTTGTTTCCAAAAGAGGAATATTATGCTGTTCTCTTTTATTTTATGAGGCTATATGAATGCTTTGAACATTATTTCACTTCCGGTGTGATTTAACAATATCTCCCTTGCCTATCCACATGTTGATTTGCTGTCATGGGGTTCCAGTTGATTTCCAAGAGAGTCTTTAGAAACTCAAGTTATTAAACTTTGTTGCCTGACTTTGTTAATTGTCATGATTATGGATGAACTAACACATTTTTGCATCTTACAAGGTTTGTGGTAAATCTTTATGAAATGTTTATTTTTATTTATTTATTTACAACATTTGTACCCTGCATTTCTGCCTTTATCAGGGCCGCCAAGGTACCTAACACATTAAAAACATACATAATATCATCCCATTTTAAAAAACTATTAAACCAACAAAAACACATCATGAAAACAATTGAAATAAGAGCTCAAATACACATACCAAAACATGAAATTTTTTAAAATGGGCAAGGAAAGAGGTATCACTGAGAAAACGTCAAACAAAAGAAAAGTCTTTACTGCTGATGGAAGGTGGCTACAGAAGGAGACAAATTGGTCTCCCTGGAAAGAGTATTTCAGAGTTTTGGTGCCACGACTGGGAAGGACTTTTCTAGGTTGCCATCCACCCACTCTGTGAAAGGGGAAGCTCCCAAAGAAGTGATTAGGTAGGTTCATAAGGGAGTAGGCAATCCCTCAGGTATGTTGGCCCCAAGCCATATTGGCCTTTAAAGGTCAACATCAGCATCTTGAATTGTGAACCAGTGTAGATAGGCCAAGACTGGAATGACATGGTCCCTACAACCGACTGCAGTCAATATCGTGGATGCAGCTTTCTGAATCACTTCTCAAGGCTTGCCCCATAAAGAATACATTGGAGTTATTTAATCTAGCTGTATCCAAGGCACACACCACAGTGGCCTGATCTTTTCTGCTGAGGAAAAGTCACAGCTGGCTAACAAATCTTAAGTTTATCATTGTGTGTTCTTCATTTATACCTCTTCACAAGGACAGTATAAATCTATTGCAGCCCTAGGAAGGTGTTCTAATAAACAATATTAAGATAGGTGGTGATTTCCTTATCAGCAGGAAAAATCTAGATATGATAGGTAATAGAAGAGAATAAATTAATAGTAAGTGTTCTTCTAACAACCTACAATGCACCAGTTAGGTGCACAAAGAGCTTTTGCTAGCTTACATTGTCCCTCTCCTGCAGTCCCAACTCATATGGCACAAATATTTTCTATGCATAAGATCCCCTCACTAGTTACCTTTGATTATTATAAGCAAATCCCCATGCCATTTTAGCTGTAGGATGGTCCCATGTAAAGCCCTTTACCATGTTTTTTTCAAAACTGATGAAGCTGTAAAGGCAGAAGGATCCATATCTCAAGAAATGCCTACATAGCTTGCAGTCATTCAAGGTGGATGGAACAAGAGAAACCCAGTGCTTGATGAAGTGGCCACTGATAGATTCTATAGGCAATTAAATTAATCTGCTTGAAGAACTGTCAGAAAGAGGTTTTACAACAACTTAGATTTTACATTATGAATAATGGGTTCGCTGCTTTGAATTGCGTTGCTTCTTGGATCTCAAAATAAACAGAGCTATTATTTTCTCTCAACATTGAATGAATATACATATTTTGACCATATCTATTGAAAAGAGGTAAATGTTTGCCAATATTTATACCAATAATAGTTTGCTATTAATCCCTTCAGTTATTATGAATTGAAATGTGTATGTACATGTATACATATATGCAGTGGTGGGATCCAAAAATTTTAATAACAGGTTCCGATGGTGGTGGGATTCAAACAGTGGCGCCGCCACACACACGCACCTCCAGTCCCTATTGGGCAGGGAGGTTGCTTTAGTAACCCCTTCTCGGCACTCAGGAAAAATTAGTAACCACTTCTAGAGAAGTGGAGAGAACTGGTTGGATGCCACCTCTGCATATATGCATGTAAATATATGTGTACATGGTTTTGACAGAAGACTACTACTTAAAATATGAGAAGACTACTACTTAAAATATGAGAATGCGCAGTCAAATCCAGTAAGAAATCATATTCCATGAATCTGACTAACTGGTAAAAAGTTGTCCCCCTTTTAAGCTTTTCTGCCAAACTGCCTCCCCAGCATAAACCCACGCTGCAGCTCCTCTTGTTGGACCAACACCATTTAGTTATACCCTCCTGTGAGTTAGCTGTAGGGTTCTTGTTAGGTTTATCAGTGCTTGTTTTATGGAATATTCCTGAAGGTTTTAGGAATACTTGGAATTTATTGGAATTTTAAAAGTTGTGCAAGGAAGACTCATTCAGAAAGGTGTTTAGCAGTGCCACATAATTTATTATTATGTTTTTACTAGTTGTGGATTTTAACTGTATGTTTTTTATTGTCATAATACTTGCCTTGAGTCTGGTTTCAGAAGAAAGGGAGATAACATTCTCTAAATAAATACCTGGAAGTACACTTCATCTGAATTAAAGTACAGGAAAGCAGCACAAATTAGTGGTAAAAATTCCTTCTTACTATATCTAAAGTCAGAAGATCTTAGCAATATCTTAGAAGTACAGCAAGTACTTTAAAGATGAAACTTTTCAGAACGTTGTCAGCTTTTTAGTAGAGAACAAAGGAGTTCTGATGGGAATTAAGTTGGGCATTAGCAGGAAGGTTGTTTTCTGTTCTTTAGGGAAACTGTCCACCGGTAGAGGTTTAGCTAAGACCCTGACCCTCCTGAAGCTGGAGTAGATTCATGGCCTTCCTAAAGCTAAGACTTGGTTGAAGAAATGACAATAGCAAAATGCTATTATGTTTAGGAAATTTTCTGGTGGTTGTTGGTCTCGATGTTTCTCAATCTCACTTTTCCAGAAAGTTTGGAGCCATCTGCATGTTTCCCTTTGAGTCCTTGGAATATGCTTCAGCAATTATCTTTTGCAACAATAACTGCCAAGAGTTATGCAGAATTAGGGGGACATAATCCCATGAATTTTGGTGTGAATAAGTGTTCATAACTCTGCTTAGAATCTGGCAATAATCTTATCCTAGAGGCTGCTGTATTTTTAGCACTGATTGAATATTGCCAATCATTGTTGCTACTGTTTTCCCTTTTTATGGAGGGGAATAAATTTTGAAAAAGGATTTAACCAAATGTCTACTTCAAGAGTTTATGTGGAGAAGATTGTTGCCAGAACCTACATAGCCTACCACCAATTTATTTGATCAATATACTTGCTATAACAATTTTTTCTACTGATATTGAAATTGTAAAATGGCAATAGTAGTTCTCTAGTGGATTTTACAGAGAAACATACATAAGCATATGTATGTTCATAATCTACCTCCCATGTTATGGGTACACACAGACTCCAGAATATGTACCAGTGAAAACTGCTGAGTATGTCCTTAGGTTTCCTTAGGAAAATATTAAATAGCAGGTTTAATTCTTTTAGAGGGATGGCTGAATCAATAAATATATAACACAGTAAATATTTATCCAAACCTTTTAGAGCCAGATCTTCCTTGTTTTAGCTGTGATTCATATTCCTTCACCACCTATGTACCCTCTCTAGCAGATTTTGAATTGAATATAACACTAATATCTCATAAGCTTCAGTCTTTCTTATTAGGAAGTAATCACATTGGACTTGGTGAAAGTTCTTTGTCTTGGTACCTGAGCAGTCCCACATGGATATTGTGCCTGTGAAGACCTGCAGCAAAGATAATTTTTGAAGCTCAAAATGTTTTGTCACTCCACTGCTCTCTCCCACAATGTTTCCTTTCTTTTCCAGCATTCTTCCCTCAGTTCTGCCTCTGCTGAAAGAGGTCTGCTCACAGAAGCACTACCCTTTTTTTTACCAGCAACCACTGCTGATAAACCTACCTCATTGATTTATGTAGAGCCTGTAGCTTACAGAATGGCACAGAAAGCTCTTTTAAGACATGCAGATCCTGTGGGTCAAAATTGCCTACTCAAATGACCATGAACAACACTTGCTGTGCCTCAGTAAGGAACATAATGTATCACATTTCTTTATCTGTCTCCACTTCACCCTAAAGGCAAGGAATGAAAGGGCTTCCCATCTAAAAGTGGCCCTTTGAGAAAAAGCTCTGACTGTTGGACACAAAAATCTGAGCACTATACCACCTTCTGCTTTTGCTAGAAGGATCTGAGTGTCCTTGGTTCCAATAATCCTGAAGCTGAAGTTGATCATTCTTGACCCAAATAAGCCCATTAAAAAGCCTATGGGCTTGGTTCCTACATGCCCAGAGAGAAGCTCTTCAGAACCACCACTGAAGAATGCTGGGCACAAGTATAAGCATGCAGAGAAGCATTCCATGTCAAAGTAATCATCTACTTCTTCCCAACCTTACCGTATGGACCTGGTCCCCCACAAAACCTCAGTGGAACCTATCACAGTCAATGCTCATGTGTACATGGTCCCTTTTATTGACAGATGTGACATCCACAGTAAACAACTGTGGGTTGATTTACTCCAGCTTGCTTCAAATGAAGTATGTGTATCCAGTGGCTGTGGTGAAACAGGGCAGCCCATCAGAAGAGAGTAACTGGTTATTTGGCCTGCTGTTCTCTCTCGCCTTCAGGCTTATCATTGCCTCTGACCCAGCAACTGCTGTGTGGGCAGCAAGGGATTAGCTGGTTATTGTATAGGGCCAGGCAGGAATTTTTTTTGAGTTCTTGGAAATTGACTGTGCTTGGACCCTCTTTTTTACCTGCTCTGCATTTTTCTGTGAGGTGGTTTTCCCCATTAAATATGCCTGATTGCAATAACTGGTTAGACCACAACTAGTTGGCAGGGATAGGGTGAGTTACTTTGGATATGTAGGGTTAATTAGCAAGCACCCAGATACATCAATTTCGTGGAGGTCCCAGATACATCAATTTCGTGGAGTCCAGAACAGGCCATTGCATCCCTTCCAGCATCCTTGGGGCTGATCAAGAACTTTTGAACCCAATAGTAGCTTTGCAGCACATCAGGTGAAAGGGATAAAGCTGGGCTCCTCTCTGCACATACAGCTGTTCAGGTAATAATAAGTAAAACTGGCGGGATCACTAGTCAAGTTTGGAGCCAGGGTGGATCTGTCCAAAAGGCACGCTACGTGGTCGCCTAGCGTAGCCTGCCTTCAACATCATCAGCTTGTTCGAATAAGCTGTGATGTAGATCAGCCATTTATGCGAGTTGAATACTGTTAAATAGACTAGTTGAATCTGCACTTGGTTGTTTTGTGTGTTCATGGGGGGGGGGGGTGTTGGAGCAATACTTTTTATACTTTGACAGTTACAGTATATTACTAGTGGCAGTCTGCATGACCTTGGGAAAGGTTATTCAGATACTTAATAAAAGTAAGTTGTGTTGATTTTCATGATGATTGGTTTTAATATCATGTGTCCTGAACTGAAACAACCACAGATCAGTCTCAAGATAGTTAGTCCTTTGGTGTGGGATTGTCATAATTTGAAAACTGTTACAGAGAAGAAAGATCGCATATTTTGGAAACTGTCAGTAAGTTACAGTAGTTTTAAATTTATGTTGCTATTGGAATACTCTTGTAAGAGTAGCTTTAAGGGAATTGCAAATATTCATGTAATATATTATGGGGCTGTTCTGCTAAAAAGATTGTTCATTTACTTTTAGACTTCAGGTAATGGGCAGTTTGGTGAACAGTACACTCATTGTGCAGAATTCTCAGAAACATTCAGTATTGCTAATTGGTATTAGGAATTAATTTTGCCATTTATATAGCAGTGTTCAAGATACAAAGTAAAATAAGCAAAATAAAAAAGTCCCCAGGTTGGATCGTGCACAGTGGTCCTCCATTGCAGAGTGTGTGTTCCTTCAGCACTGGGTTCTTTTACACTCATGTAAGATGCTAGTGATTCCAGTCCCCCCTCTCCGAGGACTTTATAGGCCAAATGGTGCTATTCAGGGGAAAGATGATAGCAGGGGTAGAAACTGAAGTAGATTAAGGTAACTGAGGAGAAATGAGAAAGGCAAGAAAAAAAATGGAATTGGGAATGAGGACAAAAGTGTTAAACCAGAAGCACTTCAGAAGAGATGAATGTTGAAGTTGGGGTCCTCAGGGGGGAGGAGATTCTGATATAAGGCTCAGCAAGGAAAAATGATGGATTGATTTGACTTTTATTTATAAATTGTCTTTATTCTTGTAGCTTTCCCACTGAGAATGGCTAGCTTGTGAGTGTCTGTTTAGTGTTTTCCAGTATGCCAAGTCCCCAGAAAATTCATCATAATTCTCTTGAAAGCCTCTTAGATTTCCTTTCATTTTGCTTCATTTTCTTTCTGTCCACTTGTGCACAAACCATGGCTTTTCTATTGCTACTTAATAGACAACCTTTCTTTATTAATTCTTGTGAAGGAACTCTCATTGGTTGGTGAAATAAAGCTGAAAACCCTGTTGATTCTGGTTCCGAGCAGATACTTATATTTCATTCTCCTCCTCCTCTGCACCTTCTGTGGGGGGGTTCCTAGGGGCACTCATCAGGTTCATAACTCCTTAATTACAACAGTGCTATAGGAGTATCCCAACAGGAATTATCCAAACAGGAATGCTATAGATACTAACTGATGATACAAACAACAGAGATGGGAAGGCCAATTTTCTCCCCTCCTTCCTGACCATAAGATATGAAAATGATTGTTCATATAAAATGAAATGATGTTGATGTACATGGAGACATGCCATTAATATTTTTACACTCAGAAATCTTTTTCATTCGCACAGGATATAACTGAGGATGAACATTCTGCTTATCACTTCTCTTTTTAAAACTTGTATAGTCAGGCACCTGCTTGTGTGCGTATTGTTTTCTACTGTGATAAATGCATAATTGCATGCCATGAAAATTTCTATAAATGTGGAAAGTTAACAAGGGAACGGGAATGTACTGCACGTGTTTCTGTAATAGACTTCTTAATAGACTTTGGTTCTTCTAGTTTTGGCTGGATAACAATCAGCTTGTACCTTCAAATGATGTTCACTTCTGTGTTTCTTCTTTAGTGTGTGATAAAGAATTTTGGGGTTGATTATCTATGGGAGTTGTCTGCTTGAAAGTGCACGTGCAGTTAGTGGGATAATAATAAATATTTAAGTTTGTTGGGTTGGGTAATGCATTTTGACCTTGTTCTGCAGACCACTTGAAACCTTCTGTATTTAAATTCCAGTGGCACTACAAGATATGAGTGTGTTGGTTTAAGTGGTTTGACTCCTCACTATTCCTGTCTGTATCTTTGGCACAAATCTCTAAAGTGATTACATGTTGAACAGGCACTGTAAAATGAGTCAGTTCCTGTTCTTTTGGCTGGAGCTTCGTTAGGAGTTCTCAAAAATGGTATTTCAGAATGTGGATGTGGTCAGCCTAGTCACTTTCAAAGCATCTTAAAGGAAACCAACATCAACTGTGAAAAGTGGAACTTTGTAACAGTACTGAGATCGTCCAGTCCTTATTCTCCATCGTGAGGTGTCATGGAAGTCTGTTGAGCTGAGCTTTCATGATACATAATAGGTTCATTCCCCACATCATTTAAACATCAGAATAGCAGTGTTTTTAAGCTACACATAATGTGTTTCATGGTACATTGTCTTGTTTTACAATTACGAGTATTACAGCAGTTGTTGTACAAGTTAGTCAAATGTTAAAAAAATTAATATACTAGTAGTGAACATATTACTTCTGGGTTTACACATAATCTGCAAAGCATAACAGTATCTCACCCATAGTTAAATTCTGGAGTTCATGAGTTGTAATTTCTCTCTTACCTGCACTGCACTTCTTATTTCAGTTGCTCTTGATTTCATTCATTTTTACAGCTGTGCCATTACCTAGTTTTTAAGTTAAGGGGGTAGTGATAAAGAAAGGGCTGGGGAGAGAAACTCTTCAGATCCAATAATTTTCTAATTTTAACACAGCAACTAGTTGATGTTCCTTTCTCCATGTGATGCTGGATACCCGAAACCCTGTACCACATAAGTCCAATATTTTATTTGCAGAATAACATTTCATTCTGTAACTTGTGAAGTAGAACATGCATTTGTCTCCATATTGCATCGTTATCATCCTGGTAGACAAAACTGTAGATTGTGAACACAGGTTTTTGAGTTATCTAGAGCTCTTAATTAGGTTAGATCTTAAATTCAAAACAATTGGCGGGGGAGAGAAAATGATGTTAGGGCACGAGGAGAGAGCTGAATTTTGTCTGCAGTTCGTAATTTTCTGGAGAAGGAGACCAAAGGGTATTACAGACTTAACTGGATTACATATTGATCAGTGCAAATTAATTTTAAATTGTACTGGTGGCTCCTGTGATAAAGAAGCAAAAAATGGATTTATTTCCCTTTGAAAATATAAATGACAGCAGTTTCTCACATTCATCCTCAGATTATTTCCTCTAGAATACACATGCACAGTGGAACACAGAGAATAGCAGAAAAATGTGGTAATCCTGATTATCCAAGTTAGAAAATAATTTTGACTGATAGACTAGATAGCAAGTCAATAAAAGCCAGAATACATAGCATCCCTGACAGTACAACTTTATTTTCCAGCAGTTCAACGGATAGCTCAGATCGAAGATGTTAATTTGCTTCTTATCCACTAACGTTTTCTGTAGTCTTTCATTATTCTAGTAATATATTCATTAATCAATTTATTATTATTTAAATTTCCATAAGGTTTTTGTTTTGGTTGTAGCACACTAATACTGTTATCTCCCTGGATAATCTCTTTATCTTATCAGTGGGGTCATCTGCATCCATCGTGCATTTAAAGGTTTCATTCTGCTTTTCTTCTATTTACCCCTAGTGATTTGAAGTTGCCCTTGTGGTGGGGATAAACTGTCTCATGGTTTCAGGCACAGTTATTTACTTGTTCTTGAGTGCTTCTTCATTGCCCCAGTTGTTGTGTCCTTTGGTACATGCTGTGCAGTCAAGCTAGCCCTCTATCGATGACATCCACTTGACTAAAGAGCCCCATAGCTCTATTGCCATGAGTTCAAAATTTTAATGGCTGCTGAGGTCATAGGTACGGGCAGAGAAGGACATGTGATATAGGCTGTGAGAGCTGTTTTGCAACGGTCCCTCAGCACATTGTTCTTTCTCTACTGGATTTCCTGGGAACTTGTAAGAAAGCACATTTCTTATGGAAAGAAATATTAGGCCGTTTCCACACAGCCATTTCGGGAGTGCATCCCGGTGCCAGCGTGATGCACCCCCCCCCCCCAGGCGATTCGCTGCTTGGTCCTGGTAGGAGCAGGGAAGATGGCACAGTGCAGCGCCGTCGCCCAAACGATGTACCTTCCCTGCGACCTTCCGGTGCGTCACCCAGGCCAGGGGACGCGCGCCCCCCTTCCCTGCGTGACAGCTCTGGAGTCACAGGGCAGGGGGGATATCCCCAGGCCTGGGCGACGTGCCGGAAGGTCGCAGGGAAGGTACGTCGTTTGGGAAAGGGTGCAGGATGGCGCCTTCCAGCTGCTGCCTTTGCACGGCAGCAGCTGGAAGCCGCTGTTTCCAGAAAACCTTGCTCGGGGAGTGAGGTTGGGGAGAGTGAGGGCGGTGCTGCTGCAATGCAGCTGTGCCCCGATGCGAACAGCTCCCTAGGGACGGCATTTTTGCCGTCCCTAGGGCGCTGTTATTGGCCCATGCGGAAAGTGCCTTATAGTGCTCTCTCAAACCTTCTGACCATTCATATTAAATCAAATCAGCTGTTGGACTACTTCGTAACTACATTGTATAGATTATAGAAGGTACCTCCTAGTACTTGACTGTTTTTGTCCAAAAGAATTTTCTGGTCCTTGGAGAAAATCTGCCCACTGGATTATTATCCTTACTCATGTAAATGGAGGTGGTTTGATTAGATGTCAAGGCACACTGCAACTGTACAAATACACTGTTATAAGAATGTAAACAAATGCAAATTATTTATGCACAAGAAAAAAACTTCCTAAACAGATGTTCAGGACTCAGGAGGTAGTTTTGATGGCAGAATACTTTCTTTGGAAAGTGAAGTCTTAGATATGCCAGTGGAAACGGTTGCCCCAGTTTGTTGGACAAAACTTGTTCAAATATAAGTGTAGGTGTCAACATTAGTGACTGGAAATTGATCCCTCAGAACAAGTTCTCATTTGCCATTTTGGAGCTAGGTCTCTAATACATGGAATTCCAAGGGAGTCCTTTTAATTGCTTCATAAGATTTGCTGTTCATGAGTATTCCAGGTTGCTTAGCATCAGCATTGGCTAGCATTTCCTACACAAACCAGTACAGCTATGGTTCAACTTCCCTCAAGAGGGGTACAAGACATCTAGAGATAGAGACGCTCTTATGACAGGCAGTGGCATTTTATTCTGAACAACACCTAAATATCACTGTTTCTCTGCAGTTTTTATGATTAGCAAATAATATGGGATCTTCTGGCAATCTCTTTTGTCTGTTTAGCTATCTGGTTTTTAGGAAGGTGTCTGAGTTGCCCCCATGTGTAAATCTTCACACATGCAGCACTGGATTTGTGTGTGTGTGTGTGTTTAGCTCTTCGCAAGGATTCTGTATGGAAAAAAAGAACACCACCATACTCCTGGCTGCTATAGCAGTATTGACCGTTGTTTGTTCTTTCACTTTGCACTTTACAGATTAAATTGCACTTTCTATGCCCAAAGGCTTCATTTATAGCAGCCATAAGTACAGAGTTTTCCTCCCTCCCCCTTCTTTTTGGCTTGTTTACAGTACTCTGCCTGTTTGATATTAAGGATTCTGTATGGTCATCTTCCAAAGAGATGGCTGCTGGTAGGAAGAGAAGGTGCGCACAGAAAAGGGGAGAGGGGGGCAGCAATTGCTCTGTTTCCCAATACCTTCTGCTATAGCCTTCTATCGATCACCTTCCTGCAATCTGCTATTACTGTGCTAAACACTCTGTATGTTTCTTAGTGCAAGATTAATTTTCAGCCAAATAGAATACTTCAGATCTTCTGAAGATGCCAGCCATAGATGCAGGCGAAACGTCAGAGAGAATGCTGCTAGAACCGGCCATACAGCCCAGAAACCACACAGCACCCCAGTGATTCCGGCTGTGAAAGCCTTTGACAATACAGAATACTGATTCCCAGTCTGGCCCTTTTGTTGTAGAGGAAATCTTGAATCCAGACCGGTTCCATCTGCTATACATCCACCTTCTCTTTTATAAGAGAGAAGGAAGTTGTCATTTTTCACCTTGTACATACTTCTATCCTGTGTTCTTGATACTCTTCTGCTTTTTTCCAATGAAATGACAATCCTTTGAGTACTTCCTCCTGGGCCATGGCCCCTTTACCTTCTCACTTATTATTCTTTCCCTCTGCCATCACTATTTCCCCATCCTTTTAGACACTGTTTCTTCTATTCTCAGCATGTTGTTGTCCCTAGTTTTTCCAACTGTCTGCTTTCCCACATTTCTAAAAAATTGTGGGTTACTGAACTTACATTCCACTTGCATAGTCTCTGTCAACTTGGTAAAATATAGCTTCTGCCGGTATTGCCTTGCCATTATATTTTCTTCAGTACTCTCCAAATACTTGCTTGGTTGTTTCATGTCAGAATCACCAAAACTACTGTAGAGACCTAGTGGTATGTTAGGTACCAGCCTGCTTAGTAATGAAATTGTATCACTCCAGTGAACTGCCTTTATATTTATCTCCTGCAGAAAGTTAAAAAAATAAATAAATCTGTAGCTCCGTCCTCTAATCTACAGTGATAGGTAAACCGGTTCTCTAATCAAAGCTATATTTTGAGATGGAGGTAACCTGCCTCCTGCCTTTCCTACAACAGCATCTTTTTGTCACAGATTTTGTAATGAGCAGTACGTGGATATTGATGTCACCATATAGTCTAGACCAGAGGTAGGGAACCTGCGGCTCTCCAGATGTTCAGGAACTACAATTCCCATCAGCCCCTACCAGCATGGCCAATTGGAGAGCCGCAGGTTCCCTACCCCTGGTCTAGACAGAATTAAAAGTGACCTTGCCAAAAATAATGATTGTTTATAGTATACTTGAAAAAAGTTTTTAAGTCTCAACAAGATTAATGTTCTGATCATTAGTTTAGAATACAAAAGTTTGA
Organism: Sphaerodactylus townsendi; assembly: GCF_021028975.2. Classification (NCBI taxonomy): domain Eukaryota; kingdom Metazoa; phylum Chordata; class Lepidosauria; order Squamata; family Sphaerodactylidae; genus Sphaerodactylus; species Sphaerodactylus townsendi. The sequence continues at coordinate 71,962,761 of NC_059428.1, forward strand.
TTCCTTCTGACAAGCTATATTATGTTGAAGGGTCTTGGCTGAAAAGCTGCTCTAGACATCAGGAGTTTTAGCATTATTTTTCTGGACCCTTGAAGGGAAAGGTCAGGCAGGGCAGATAGAGAAGAGATGGTGAAAGCAGTAGGAGTCCGAATAACTTTTTAACCATCAGATTTTTGTGTTTTGGAAACTATGTTTTTAAATTTTTTGCTACCACAAAACCTAATCCTAACCAATGTTTTTTGCTACCACAAAACTTAATCATAACTAATGTTCTGATTATTAGAGCATTAGCTAAGAAATTGTTTAATCTTCACCAAAAGGTACAAAGTTGAGTTTACATGTAAATAATCAATGATACGAACTTCATGTACATTTATTCTTATGTCACAAAAAAGATAAATAAGCTTTATACTTACAGTGGAAAATGCTGAAGGCTGCTATAATTAAAAAAAACATTGTTGAAAATACTAGATGCCAAAGTGACATTTCTAGGAGCCATGGTGATCTGGCGCTTGGGATTTGTCGTGCCATTCTTTAGACCAGGGGTCGGGAACCTTTTCCCCTCAAAGAGCCATTTGGCTCACCACCAAATTTGGCTCACCACCAAAGAGCCATTTGGCTCACCCCCCACCCACCCACTCGCTTGCCCCCCCCCGTCCGCTCCCCCGCCGACTTGCTCGCTCGCCCTCCCTCCCTCCCCCCGCTTACACCCCCCCCGCGGGCTAGAGATGTGCCCGCAGAGGCGTAGCTGGGCAAAGCTGCGCCCGGGGCGGCCTCGGAGTTTTCCGCCCCCCCCCCCTGCGCGCCACCACTTACCTAATCCAGCAGTTACGATGGTGCTTTGGGGTGGCCGTGGCACAGGGATGGGGGTGTGTGTGAAAAAATGTGGAGGCTGCCATCCCCCCTCTGCCCCATGGAGTGGGGCAGTTTTCCCTGCTGGGGCAGGAGCTCCCACAGCAGGAGAGCAAGTGGCACCGAACAGGCCACCACCGCCATTCCCCTCTCTGCCCCATGGAGCAGGGAGCTGAGCCTTCTTCTCTGTGGGGCAGAGGGGGTCCTTGGCGCTCCCGGCTCCTGTGGCAGGAGAGTGCCGAGCTTAGAGGCTTCAGCGCCCCTTTCTCTCCCAGAGGGACTTCCTGGCGTTGCAGTCTTAAACCTGGCGCTATGGGCTTGCTCTTTTGCCGAGAAAGGACCTTTCTCCGTTTAAAAAAAGCAAGCTCCATAAGCAGTGGAGCTTAGAGGGCTTCAGCGCCCTTCCCAGAGGGACTTCCTGGAGAGGAGAAAGGGGCGTTGCAGCCTTAAACCTGGCGCTATGGGCTTGCTCTTTGCCGGAGGCGACTTTCTCCGTTTAAAAAAAAAGCAAGCCCATAGCGCGGAGCTTAGAGGCTTCAGCGCCCCTTTCTCTCCCAGAGGGACTTCCTGAGAGGGAGAAAGGGGCGTTGCAGCCTCTAAACTCGTGGGAGCTTCGCCACTGATGTGCCCGCCCTGCTTCCTGCAGGGCGGGCGAAGAGTGGCCCGGCGGCTCGGCCTGCCCGGCCGCCGGGAGAGCGCCCACCCCGCAAGCAGCGGGGCGGGCGGGAGCCAAAGCCCGTGTCGCGGCCTCGCCGGCCGCGGGCTACAGATGTGCCCGCCCTGCTTCCTGCAGGGCGGGCGAAGAGGGGGCCGGCGGCTCCGCTCATGGAGCCGCAGAACAGCGGCGGAAGAGCCGCAGGTTCCCGACCCCTGCTTTAGACAGTGGCATGTCCTCGATTTTTTTCAGGAAAGAAAGTTCAACATCGGTGTAGATTACAGAGCGTATCAATATTTTTTTCAGGTGGGGGGGGAGACTGAGCTTTTTAAAGCTATGGAATTTTCTAAGCACCACCTGTGGTGGTGGTGGTGGTGGTGGTGGTGGTGGTGGTGATGGTTGTTACTATTTCATCCTGGAATGTTCCTGATGAGGCTTTTAGGAGAATGTCTGTTGATTATTGCATCTTTTTGAGGTGCTTATAAATTGTCAAGTGTTGGATAAAATGGTCCGGGTGTTAGAATCTTTCCCATAAGGAATCTTGATGTTCATATTTTATTCTCTCTTCATTCCTGTGAAGTAAACTTGGCTTCTGCTTATAGATAACGTTGGCATGAGGTTAAAGATTTGCCTGAGGGCCATAACATCATTGTATAAATGGAGATTGTGGCTTTCTGTTACTACTGCTTAAGCATGTTCTCACAGTGGACCACACCTATATGTCATCACTCATGCTTTATTTACTATGTTTTATTTACCATTATCTTATTTTTGGGAAATCAACAGTGTTTGTATTTAGTGAGAAGCTCTCATAAGTAGCAAGAATCCTTGGAAGAATAGATCATGTTAGTTGTGTATGTGTGTGCTTGCAGTCTTGATTTCTGTCAGGCAGACACAGTGGCCTCATCCGTACATACAGAATAATGCACTTTCAGTCCACTTTCACAATTGTTTGCAAGTGGATTTTACTATTTCACGCAGTAAAATCCAGCTACAAAGTGCACTGAAAGTGGATTGAAAGTGCATTATTCTGCACGTGCAGAGGGGGCCAGTGTCTTGTAAATTTTACATGTTCACAGAGTGCTGGGTGGTTGTAGAGAAAGCAGAAGTAACTGATGCTTTTCTCTACACTAATGTAAGCTGCATGTCTTTCCCATGAGGGACACATACTCATGTATCTACCCACTTTACACAATGTAATGAAAGATGAACTATTATGCTTTCTCAGCTTCTGTTCTCTCTCTGCATATTTTTCATCCAAAGCCATACTTTCCCAGAGTGAAAACTTCCATGAAAGCCTACAGAATGAAAAACTCCAAGAATTCCAAATGTCAACTGGTCTCACAAGATTCACAACAAACCCAGTATTCTGGCTGCATCACATTGGTCCGCAAAGTGTTTCATTAATTCAGTGCTGGTATCTCTTAAGTAGCAAGATGTCAGTCATAGACTTATGGAGTAAGAGGGGAGAGAATATATGCTGCTGATGTACATTGATACACTGTTTACAGTGATTAAATTAATTTGTCATCACAAGTTAAGGGTTCTTTTATCCATAACGTTACCATTGTCAGACAAAATGATTTTTCACCAATATAAAAAGACCACATACTGTAGCGCATTAAAGCATTCGTGGTTTTTAACCGGGATGGAAAAATTGTGGACACCTGTTCATCAAGTTACTCAAAATTTGAAATAATTTTGAATTGTTTGCAGACTTAATTTGTAGAAGAATGATGTTGGTGCCCAAAGAATTCAAAATATTTTCCAAGACTGCTTATAAGCATCATTTGCAAACCTCCAGGGAACTTTTTATTGATAACCAAGGATAAAGGTAGCTACTTAATTACATTTATCAGTAATTAAAACTAGTTTGAGTCTGTCTTTATGGGAATGCAAGTGGTTTTGCCTTTGGGAACTTGTTCTGAAATCTTATGCCAGCAGCCACCCACCTCTGTAGACTTGCTCATACTAGTATTGTCTGGCAAGGTGATTAAAAATGCCTTGGAGAGGAATTTCCCTGACTACATTTAGTTCAATCCCAAACTTAATTTATGGAGCAGTTTATTAATTAGTGTGAGTCAAGTGACCATCAGCTGTTGTGAGAGTGTATGACCAATACAGTCACAGGGTCTCAAGTATGCAAGAGTTGGAATCGTTACAAAAAAATATATATAAATATATCTTTTTTCTTGAGGCATGCTGACTCTGTCAGTGTGTAATTCAGTAGGAATTCAAGTTCAGAAGAACATGTTTTAATTAGGTACTTTAGTTTCAATTGTTAGTTGACTTTTATGTTCTGATGAAGTTGAGTTGTATGGTATCGTTTTCTCATTTTTGGAAGAAAAAAGAGCCCCATGTACTCTTTATGCAGTATTATTTTCCTCCACGGTGTATGAGACTATAACTTTATATGTTGTGGCAGTTATATTCTACATATTATTCTGCTCAACTGAATTGTTAACTAAGAAATAAAATTAACCAAATGTACATAGGAGCACAACTTTAACACTAGTGGGATATCCCCTAAGTAAAAATGGGCATCAATAAATTTTTAGCTTATATATTCATCTCTGAGAAAATGACCATTCAGCAAGAATGTTTATATTTAAAACGCTGATCTTGGAAATAAAGGGTAGATTCAGTATAGAAGAGTTTGTACAGAATCTAGTTCCAGTGTATCTATTCCTACCTATTTGTCTCCAAAGGAATTCATGCTTCAGGTTTATTTAAGTAATATAGTTGGACATGCTTTCACCTCTGCCCAGTTGCGGCAGCTGCATGGCTTTATCTCAGTCAAGGTGAAGGATAAACTCTGAGCATACCACTGCTCTGTCGGTCAGGGCAAGACCACCACTTGTGTGCTGTGCTTGCAGACTGTTTCAAGGGATCCTGTCTCCACTGTCTCTGTGTTTGCCTTCCCATCCAACTATTCAACCTGTACCTATTCAACCTGTACAAGGCAGTGTGTGTAGCTTTATTAAGACAATTTCTAACTTTAAGGATAATCCCATAAACCCTCCATTTAGCCTGTTAAAATTGTGTAAATCCAGCTGAAGAATAAAAATATAGGGTGTGGGGAATTTCTACACAGGTTTAAGAAATATCTATATATACATTTCCCCACTGTGGAAGAGAAATGTTTTGAGGGTCCCAGAGTGGCATCAATGGTGAGAAATGCCTTAAACCTGTGTTTAAAGTGTGTTTATGTTTATGTGTATATGTATATATGAAAAGTATACATACTGGTTCAGAGTGAGCCAAGTTTTTTGTTTCAAATTTTACTTCCAAGAACTCGCTTCTTAAAAGACTTAGGCACACCCATCTGTGTCTCAGCCCACATCTTAAAATATGAGGATTGTAGTGACTGGAGTCAAGACTTACAGTGTTGTTCATTCAGATAATGTATATAAAGAACTTCTTAAGTGTTGTCCTCACCATTCCAAAATGTACGTAACCTTGACAAGCAAGGGCTTCTCTATTCATTTCCGTGATCACAGAGAGCTGGTGATGACACTGAATAGAGTGGCCAGTGCTTGTTTAAGAAGCCTCAAGGGAAACTGTGAAGTACTTTTTGGAGCCTTCACTATTGTAGCAGATGGACCTTCCATACCAACCCTATTTCAGTCCTGAAGTTAAATACCTTTGTCTGCTTGTATTTACTGAGGTAGTTCAAGCAGGAAACTGTGTTCTCCCTGTTTGTGCATGTGTGTGTGTAGTTTGATTGATGTAGTTTGATTGATCAACATTAAGAGTATTAAATCATACCAATCAAACTTGTGCTTTGATTCAGGCTACAGCAGGCCTGAGTGTTGGGATGTGACTCAGAAGCCCTTGAGTCAGCTGCCTTTGTGTTGCACAAGAATGATGTTGTATTTTCCTTAATATTTATTTGACCTTTTCTTTGGTGAAGTCTGTTTTTTAATGAGATATTTCACTGCTATATAAAACAGTATTTGAAGGGTTGCCCTAAACTGGGTTTTCCCCTTGGAGCTACAAACACCTGTTTCTGACTCTCTCTGTGAGTGGTTTTTTTTAACCTGTTACAGCAGCAAAAGTGAAAACTTACTTGAATTCTTAAGTCATACTCATTGTTTGTACTACTTGGTATCTTGTACTTGCAAATCTTGAAAATTGTACATTATTGATGCGCAGTCCAGCACAGAGTTGACTGAACTTCATTCCCCCAGTAATCAGTGGGACTTAAGTCTGCCTACTGAACATTTTGATTTCTTTTTGGTGTGTACAAAAAACGATAGCCTTTCCAGTAATTTTATTCTGCAGCTCTCCTTCCATGCTATTCATTGGTGTAGCAATGTTCTGTTACTAAAATTTCTCTGCTGTAAAGTTTGTGGACATTATGGCTTTCAAGCTGACATTGTATTGACAAAATACAGCCAAAGTGAAGCGGTTTACATTGCGTTAATTTTAGTGGAAGGTATTTAAGCACATGTTTTACTCTCCTACTTCAATATACTTAAATTTTATTTTGCCCTCCTCCAAAGAATTTAGGGTGGCACATGTAGTTCTACTTCTCCACCCCATCATCGTAGCAGCCATACAGAGTCACCCGGTGAGCTGCATAGGAGAATGGAGATTTAAATCAACTTCTCTCTGATCCTAGTCCCACCGTGCTAAACAGTATACCACCCCAGCTCTCAGCTGGGCTTTTCAGTTGCTTAACATGGGTTGTGTCATACGATTTTGCTTTTGTAAAATAGTTGTCATTGAATATTGCATTGAATGTATTTATCTGGGAGGAGTGTTTCTTTCATTTAAAGACAAAGTTGAGGTAATAATTTGTTGGCAGTTTATGCTTTGGAAATAACTTGTGTGAGGAAGCACAGGTCAAGTTACATAATGCTGTGATATTTTTAAAGATTCCTGAAATACAAGTTTAAATAGATATGAAAAGAGTTGGATTGGGGCTCAGTGGTAGAATATGTGATGGTCCAAATTAAATCCACAATATTTGCAGTTAAAGGACTGCTAGTAGCATATGCTTGGAAAGACCCTAAGGTCTTATTGTGGAACTCTGGAGAATTATTGTCAATGAGAGTAGAGAATACTGTATCAATTGTCGTTTTAATATACAGTTGTTTCCTATTTTTATAGCACTTTAAATTTTACAGCTTCATGGAAACCTAAAACTATAAACTGGGCCAATAAAGTATGCTGTAGAAATGGACAAATGAATTTGGATGTTTATAGAACGAGCAACCATGTAGTTTATTAGCTTAAACTACAGTTTGTGTTTAAAGTGGAGAAGTGTTCAGTCTGGATTATCAATTCTTGGGTAAAACCTCAGTTACTGTTTCAAGATAACAATGGCTTCTTTTAACAAATAGTTTTGCTTAATGTTTGACCAAATAGTGTCATGTTCAAACTACTTTTGTGACCTTTTTGGAAAAAATGTAAATGGCTTGGAAGTGAGACAAAAGCTGCATCTGGACAGTGGATTTCCCAGTCCATCTTTTCTCACTGTCTGTTATGGGTATAAGTACTTTTTATGTTATGAGAGGTTATGCTCTGGCTCTTGCTCACCTTATGTGGAGATTTCAGTTACCCAAATGATGTTTAGTTTGCCATCGTATGTTGACTTAAAATGTTGTGTGGATGGGTTTCCATCCTGAAGTGATGTTAGAATCTTTCTAAAGTATACTTTTGAAAAATGTTTTACAAAGTCCTCTTTAAAAATACTTCGGTTGGAATCAATATCTGTTTCAGTCTTGTTACCATGTTTTGTGAAGCTATTTGTAAATTCTGGATTATAATTATTGTTTTGTTTCCACAGGTTACATTTAACATAATGCTGAAGGGTGTTCTGGTCAAGAAATTTTAGTTGCTCATCATTCGCTCAGTAGTCAGTGTAGATTCTGTTTTCTCAGTCAGCAGCTACATCTGGCTACTGGGTCTCTGAGGACATCTTGTACCATCTCTTGATCATCATTAATCATCATTGGATACATCCCCAGGATACAAAGGAAAAATTATGCTGTAAAATCCACCATACAGGAAAATTGAGTAATATGTATTGTTGTCTGTTTGATGGGACTAGAGTCCCTATCACATGTTTACAATCGTAGTAGGCAGAAAAGCTTCTAGCTTGTTTCTAGCTTTCATTGGTCTGAATTGTTATTCATAATGTTCTCTAGTTTCTCTAGTAGTTGTTCCCTGAATCCCATTGGAGGGGCATCTAAGTATCTGTTTGAAGAAATATATGCCTTGGGGCCTGAACCTGGCATACAATGTAGAATTCTGTGTTTGTTAAGCAACAGCTACATTGTCTGCTGGGTTTCAGGCTGCCTGGAAATACAAAGAAAATGCTTACTCTTAGGGAGGGTTTTTAAAAGTGGGGTTGCTGGACGCCTCTTGTTATTATCGCTGCCTTAAATTGTTTTAACTGGTGTTTTAATTATGTTTTATGTTGTACACCGCCCAGAGCCCCTCGGGGATTGGGCGGTATAAAAATCCAAATAATAAATAAATAAATAAATAAATTACCTGACACCTTCATTCTGTATTCTGTCATCTGTTCTTCATTGTTTGTATTAAAACCAAGCTGGGTTGTAAATGGGAGTGTCTCAAGTTAGATTCCTTTGAAAAGAAATTGTAAAGTACATAGGGCAAGATTTAGAGCTAGAGTGCATCAAAAACATATAGTTCCTCCTAAATCTTTTGAAGTCAATAGGTTTTGAAGGGTATAACTCTGTTTAGGATTGTATTGTTCATAACATAATAACACTTATTGCTGTGAACGTGCATTATATGGTTATCCAAATCCTTTATGGCACTATGAAATCAAAACTTTCTGTTCATAAGATGCCTTGGGATCCATGTACCTATATGCCTGGGCATCCTGTGGCACAGTTTTCTTGGAACTGTAGTCATTGAGAATGCAGGTGATGATACTGCATACTTGAATGGTTGTCCCCATTTTAAAAAAATCTTCTCTGTTCAAAGAAGATCAGAGCACCAGAATGAAACTAGACTAGAATGCCTTTCCTTGGCAGCAGGTCTTTGATGTAATCATTCAGTTAAATGATTTCCACCATACACACCTGAATTCTGAATTAAGGTTGAATTTGTTTCATACAATCTAAGTAGGGTTGTACTACTTGTAACAGACTTCTCTCTGTGATACACCTCTTAACATGCTAGACACAGATGCAGGCAAAACGTTAGGAATAAGATCTATCAGACCACGGCCACACAGCCCGGAAAACCCACCAGAACCAGTTGAATCCTGCTGTGAAAGCCTTCGACAAAATCTATGGAATGCTATTAGGTTGCTGGCAGATGCTGTTGCTGAATACGAATACAAAAGACATGATTGGAATGGTGATATCTGGAACATCTCATGGAGTTTTCCAACTGTAGCAACAACTTCAGCTCAACTTCACATTCATAGTATTTATGGCAGCCTGTAATAAAAGGTAGTTCATGTGACAAGCAACATATCAAGTGAAGAATTTCTATTGTATAGAATCTGAAGGTATCTTTGTGCCATCACAGAGAAGCATATCTAAAGGGCCAAGATATGAAAATGTGTGGGGTTTTTTAGTGCAGATAGCTCTTACTATCAAGGAACACAGTGATTTAATTTAAAGAGAAAGGAGAACTAAAAGAGACACATCCTGGCCCCAAGGAGCTTAAAATTTTGGTGGGGGCGGGTGGGGGGGAGAAAACAAATAAATGAGGATGCACTAAGTTTAAGGTTATTTGGTGACAGTGGTTGTTTGAAAAATGAAAATAAGTTCACCCATGATTAACAGCTATCCAATTTAGTACAATTTATGAGACTGTTTTGAAGTATTTCCCCTAAAGCTGTACATTGCTCATGGCAACTTTACATGTTAAATTTACATATCACCCTTAAGGACCATCTTCTCCCAGATAAACCTACCTATCCACTCTGGTCATCTTTGGAGACCCTGATTTGCATGCCCAGTGTGTTATCTGAGGCTAGATAGGGGGCAACCCAAGAAAAGGCATGTTTGGTCATGGCACCAAAACTTTGGCACACTGTCCCTACGGACATTCATCTGTCTTCTTCTATTGTTGTCTTGTGTCAGCAAGTGAAGTATTTTTTTTTGTTGCACTCTCTGGCATACTCCCAATAACTGTTATTGGTCTCTTCTTTGATTTTGGTGTTATGTCTATTTACATGTTTTTAGTTAATTATTGTATGTATACTTTATTTTAAATCTTAGATGTTTACCACCTTAGGGTTAACCCTATTTGGATGGAAAGTCAGTATGGAATTGTTGTGCTTAAGTATTTAGCTTTAAGTTTTGCCCATTGTAATTTTTGATCAAAGTTTATGTATTTTGTCAAATTAAATACTTGATTTCAGGATTATATATGTAGTTTATGTAACATTGCATAATGGCGTGCGTTAATATATTTGAAGAATGTACAAACAATATAATGCTGCAAAATTCAATTATTACATTTTAAACAAAAAATTCTGTACAAATAAATCTGCTAATAGTCAGAGCATGTGTTATTTCTAATTTTGAACTATTTGTTTACAGGTTTGGTTGCTGTTTCAGAGGAGTGTTATGCTCACAGTGGCCCTGTGAAATAGAAAAAATGAACTTTCTGAGGTCTTTTGAGTAAATCTCCTAAAATCCTTGGTTTTCCAAACCTAGTATTATATCAGCCTTACTATATGGCTGTTATCTGTGTTAAATAATGGTAGGCTGATCAAAAATATTTAGTGATTTCAAATTTAAAGCATTATTTGAAATGTATTGGTAAACGAGTGATTTGTAGTCCTTTGTATTTTAACCAGTAGGGTGAAAGAAGCTAAGAAATGCAGTAGTTGACAATGTGTGTTTCCAGTGTTGTGTTATTATTTTAGCATCTCTAAAAATGGGGGTTCTGTTCAATACTGATAAGCAGCTTCTAGAGCTCTGCTCCAGTATTTAATCCTTGGGTTCCTAATGATGACACACACACACACCCCACACACATATAACAATTCAGGTCAACACTATGGCTGATTCCGCATGGGCCAAAAAACAGCGGTGTAAAAACAGTCTGAAAACAGTATAAACCCTTTTACATTGTTTTAAACCGCTTTACACCATTTCCACACCATTTTCACACTGTTGTTTTTGGCCCATGCAGAATCAGCCTATTATTAGTAATGAGTCACTTCTCCATCAGAGTTCAATTTCTTCACGTGATGAGTTTTCTGCCAACGGTTGGTTGATTGCCTGTTTCTAACTTACTGCAACAGAGAGACATCCCTTTTTCCAGTTTCCTCCACTAGTGACCTTCCTTGTATTCTCCTCTTAGCTGATTGAGTGAATAATTGTGTGAAAATCAGTTTCTCTTTTTTTACTTCAGCCTTTTGGTCTAAAAATCGTTGCCTCCTTGCTGAGATCTTATGAGAATTTTTTATTTATATGTCATATTTCTTCCCAACCTTCCAGCTGTATTTAGAGTTCCAGATTACTTCACACCCATTGCTTCTGCTCTGATTTTAGAATCTCATTGGATGTGTTTGTTTGCATTTCAAGGTGGTTGTACCTCAGCGCTATACGTACAGATTATATATATTTTAAGTAAATCACATTTTGATCACTAATTCTCTTTTTAAAAATTAATCTGTTCTAGTTTAAATCTCATTCATGAGTTGAGCAAGTGGTTTAATTTGAAAGACAATCCTGTGTATCTGGTAAGCTTAAATAAGGGTAAAGTGTTTCCAATGCTTGCAGGTTTGTTGAGAATCTTATGTTAAGGAGAAGCACCAGCCTCTTCAGACTTGGAACAGGGTGGGAAAATACAGGAAATTATTACAGAGGCATGGAAAACCTTGAAAATATAAATAAAAAGAATACAGTATTTATTTTGTTTGTTGATGCCTGGGATTTATGGGAAAATTACAACCAAGAAATCAGGTGATCACAACTTGGAAGTGCAGCCATTAAGGAGCTAGAAATAATCCTACACAGCCAGGTCCCAAGGATGGTGGTGGTAAAGCAATAGTTGGGGGTGGCACTGTCCCCAAAAAGGTCATTGGGAGCACAGGTGCTGGGCAAAAGGAAAAAATCCTGTTCTCTCCCGGGGAAGCCCAGCATTGTGAATGACTTACTCCCCGTTCAATGTCAGCGCAGTCCCCAATGGTGCAAGAGCGACAGCATGGGGTCAAACTTGAATCTGGTTGCCAAAGATCTGCACGGTGTTCCTCTGTGCTACTTCGTGCTAGCACAAGGGTAATGCTGCTTCCAATGCAGCTTCACCGCCTGCCCCTTTGGATTGCACAGTAAGATTCTTAAGTTTAAGGATTATTTGCTGGTGACCAAGGACAAGATAATTACTATACATGAGTATGAAAGTCGATTCCTTTGAAATGTATTGGAGAAGAGTTTGACAGACTGCCAAAAAGAAGAGTAAGACAGACTGCCAAAAAGACAAACCAGTGGGTTCTAGTCCAAATCAAGCCTAAACTTTCCCTAGAAGCTAAACTGAGGCTATTTCACTTGGGTCACATCATGAGAATACAAGAGGTACTGAAAAGACAACAATACTAGGAAAAGCTGAAGGCAAAAGGAATAGAGGAAGACTTAAGATGGATTGACTCAATCAAGAAAGCCATGACCCTCAGTTTGTAAGATCTGAGCAAGGCTGTTGACAATGAGACATTTTGAAAGTCATTAATTTGTATGGTCACCATGTCAGAAGCCATTTGATAGAATTTAACACACGGGTCATTTATGTGGTCTCCTTGACACTGAACAAACCCTTTGGGTTTGATCCTTGGTTATACACTCATTCTCCCCTCTTCAGAACTCTCCGCACTCAGTTCAGAGCATAAATTTGTGCAAACAGAGTAGGCGAACACTGAGGCACTGGCAACAGCCGAGGGAGAAAAATGGCGAGCACAACCGATGAACTCCAAAACCGGCGTAAACCGAAGGCAGCGATTACCGAGGTTCCACTGTAGTACATGCATAAATGGCCACAGATAATAAGCACCAATATTTTTCCTAATGAAATAGAAAGCATGATGTGGCCTTGGTATGAATTCTGCTTCACAGTAACAGAAAGTACTTTTAAGAAATGTGAAGTATATTTTTAGGTTGCTTAGTAACATGAATGCTAGACTCAGTCAAGGCAACAACCAGTTTTGATTGTGAACTTCAGCCATTATTGCAAAACCCTGAACCAAAATTAGTGACTCATGCCAGTGTTACGACTGTTGAGATCATTCACTTTGCCAGCAGTGACTGCTTATTTCCACATCGAAACATAAATGTAAGCATTAATTACTGCAATCACACCATTGTCTCTAAGGCTGATTCCGCATGGGCCCAAAACAGTGGTGTGAAACTGGTGTGAAAACAGTATAAACCCTTTTACACCATTTTAAACCCTTTTACACCGTTTTCACACTTCTGTTTTTGGCCCATGCAGAATCAGCCTAAGTTCCATTTGGGCAATGGCAATGCTGAAAAAACAGTGAAGTGCAGGGCGTTATCAATAAAGCAGGCCACTTTCTCCCCAATAGGTAAGAAATACTATGTATTTTGTCTGCTGTCCATGTTTAATGATATTACTGTATTTATGTTGTATTAATAAATTAAATTATTGGTAGGTTGATGCTGGAATTATTTTGTAGTCTGCCACAATCTCTTCTCCAACGGAGTTCCTTTAAATAGGAAACCTATCCATATGCACATTTTTTCTACTGAATTTCCTTAGTCCAGCCTGCTCAGCTATAACTGTAACCAGTGCAGCATCAGCAGCTGTAAAGGGTATCATCAGTGCTGAGACTAGGAAATATGAGCCATAGTTCCCTTAAGTGCACCTTCCCTATTGCTTGAAATTCTCTTAAGCAATCTGCATGTCAGTCCACAAAACATTCCCTTTTTGGTTTGCTGCTTGGAACATATGCGAAGATGTCTTTGCAGCATGATTCATAGGAACTAAAAAGTGTGCAGTTCATGGCTGATTTTCCTTCTATTAGGTTGAATTGGAGAACTTGAATTTATTTGGGTAGTGGATCCTAGCAATGGCCTAATTATGGGACAGCAGAGGGAATGGCTACAGTTTAGCTGAGACTCAGCCTGAGCTGAAATAACAGAGAAAACTGTTGTGGTTTTTCTGAGCTGTGTGGCCGTGGTCTGGAGTTTTTGCTCCTAACGTTTTGCCTGTATATATGGCTGACATCGTCAGAGGAATGACACAATGAGATGTGTTTCTCTACATCTTACCATGACATGCCTCTGCTGCCAGCCATAGATACGAGCAAAATGTTAGGAGCAAAAACTACCATGCCATGGCTTCACAGGCCAGAAAACCCACAACAGCCAGTTGTTTCTGGCTGTGAAAGTATTCAACAATATATTAATATAGAAAACTTTTTTCTCTGACACTTAAGATGGGGGAAGGTATGGAATGGAACGCAATTAATCTATCTTAATGTGTAGACATTATGTTATCAGGTGCAGAAATGATGTTTCGGCTTCAGTCACGGGCTTCACTGACTTCACCAAACTTCTGTGTTATGGCTTGTTCAGAGACACAGCAGCATTGTTGTGTAATAGTTATCCATTTGCTTATGTGTCTCACACCTACAATCCTGAGAAGCCAGCTTCAGTTTGCAAAAGCATGTAGTAAGGGAACTGAAGTCAGTTAGCAGCAGTCTAGGAATTGACAAGTGTTCCCAAGTTATAATGTTAAAGATGTAGCCTTTACTTCAAAGATTATCTCTACTATCCCTCAGAGGTTTCTGGAGAACAGCAGCTGCTCTGCATTCCTTTTTGTATCAGATTTTGCTTCTCGCTTCCACCGAGTACCATTACATACCCTGTGATTTGCTGATAAGCTGAACTAACGTTGCAAAATGGTGGTTGAATCCTAAAACTAAATTAACAGCCTTTGATGTGACTAAGCATAACCCCTAACTAAAATTTAAACACCAAAATAAAAAAAACTCTGCTGCTTGGTTTGAGCTGAAGAAAACAAATTCCCAAGTGCTTTCAGTATGCTTCCCATGAGCAAAGAAACTGTAGACAAAAAATAGCAACTGTGCACATGATTTTCCTTGATATCCCAATCTTTTAAAAATGTGCAAGGAGTTTGTGAGCATTTGTAATTTAGTGCCTTCAGTTAATTCAGTTTCTGAACCAATTCATCCAATAGTTTGTCAGTGTCACTCAAGATTCATTTGCCAGAATATACCCCATTACTATTACACAGCCTGGGGTTGATTCCTGGTCTTCAGAACCATAGTTCAAAAGGACCCTCTTCACATATTCTTGCTACAGTTTTCCTGTTCTTGATCATGCAAGCAGATGGTAGCAAAATGGGGAAGGCATGTCAAGGAATCTAGAAGACTAGTATCTTCAGTGGGAAGGGATCCTTTACTTTCTTGCAAAAGATCTCATAAACCTTGTTTGAAAGTTGCAAATGCATGTCTGCTTATGCTGCTGGAAAATATCCTTGACAGTGGAGGCAGAATGCAGACAGTAGTCCTAGGTCACTGAGGTGGAAGAATTTATTGGTTGAAGGAGTAGTGAGCCCAGATAAGCAAAGAAACTACCAATCACGTAAGGATAGACGGTAATCACATACCAAGAGTTCCTGATGCATGCTCCCTTGCCCACTAAGTGAGGGAGGAAGGAATAAAAAAAGAGGTGATCTAGTGGAAAGCACGTTTGTTTTTGTCCCCAATTACCTTTACCTAGATTCTGTAGTGGTCCCTCTTAAGTCTTAGTGTGTTTGGAGCCTATGGACTATGAACAAATAAAGAGGGAAATTCTTAGTGTGTGTGTTTTAGCAACTGTTTATGCCCTTTATACAAAACCATTAGCATGTCAGGGATGCTACTTTATCATTCACTGTCTTGATTGTACAGCAAATCCACAAGGTAACTTAGATGAGATATAAATACTGACGAGATGTGAAAGTTAAGAAAGCCTCTCACAAATCTTACAGAACACCTGCCAAAACTGAAATTCTTGAATGTTTGCAAGTACATGGAGTTCTTATCTAGGTACACAGTAATGAAAACAGGTGGAAAGTTTTCTCCGATGCTTGCTTCTAAAAGAATGTGTATCATTCTGTTGGGGGGGGGGGGTGAAGAGAAGCATTTTGTTTATTATGGTAGTCCTCTGAAAGCTATAATTTTCGAGATGATTTGGAGGAGGGTGGTAGAGACAACTTTTATTTTGCTCACTTCAATAAGACTGGCTATGTTCTTGCACAAAAGAAGAAATTAAACTTGAAATCTCTCAGGGTTTTTTTTTTTTTTTGCAAAGCTTGTTTTAAAGCCACTTAGGGCTTGACAGGTGGCAATTTTCCCCACAGTTGGTTTAGTCGTATCAGATTG
Organism: Sphaerodactylus townsendi; assembly: GCF_021028975.2. Taxonomy (NCBI): domain Eukaryota; kingdom Metazoa; phylum Chordata; class Lepidosauria; order Squamata; family Sphaerodactylidae; genus Sphaerodactylus; species Sphaerodactylus townsendi. The sequence continues at coordinate 71,978,615 of NC_059428.1, forward strand.
AAAGTACTGCAAGGAAGAGCTGCAGAGCAGAATGGTGCTTTTCTGAGCCACTCGGTAGGATTGCAAGTCCCTAATAAGCCTCTTGCACCTATCCTGTTTAGTTCAGAAATCAGCATAGTCCTTGAGTGGCTCTGTGTATGCTAATTGAAAAGAATCTTCCTCCTGCATAGCCCTGCTTGTTTCTGATCTGCCCCACTGATATCTAAATCACTGGGTGAGGGGATGTTCTGCAATAAAATGTGTGTGCATGTGAGAGAAATGGAATGCTGTTCCTGCCCTGTTCCCTTGCCCTAGCTCCTATTGCCACTTCAAGTTGCTTTCCCAAACAGATCTTTACTCTCAGAAAAGTGCTTTAGTCAATGGAATATTGGGATATGAAGTGTGTGCAACTCCTTTTGCCTCCAAACACGTTTTTGCTGCAGATTTGAATGCATCAGATGTGCAAAAGGAAAAATCTCGTTAATATCCGTAGGGTACCAAGTTGGTCTACAGTAGAACAGCTAGAATTGGGCCCAGTAGTATCTTAGAGACCAACAATATTCTTGGGATATAAGCTTTTGAAAGTCAAAGCGCCCTTTAGCTATTAGTCTTTTGTAGCCTCTCTGAAAACTTTGACATGATATCTTTGTTAGGGGCTTTGTTTGTACCACAAATGTGAATGTGCCATCGACACTTTGCAAAACAGAAATAGCTTTTTAATATCAGTTGTATAGCTGATATCAATTTACAAATCATAATGCTTGACTGATTTTCACATGCATTTTTTACACAATAAAGGCATCCTGAAATATTAACTCACCAAGGCCAGGATTCGGGATTCATGATGAGTATTTCTTGTGAATGCCCCCATGTGGTGTCAGCATGTATCTATTTACCACATTAACGAGGCTGTTAGTTCTCAAGTCTTTCTCCTGACAGGCTAAATGGAAACTGTCATCACTTGCAGAGAACTTGAACAGTAATGTGTGAATAAGCCCTACCAGTAACTTGGTAATCTCTTCTCATGGTGCTAATCATATCACATAGAAATACTCTTTCTAGTGACAGATAGTACTTTTAGGAAGTGAACAGGCTATCACTGTGTAATCTAAGTCCAGATCAACCATAAAAATACTTTTTATGCTTATTTAGTTAAAGGATTTATATGCCACCTCTTCACAGACTGGCTTGAACAACTCATAAAATATGTTTCTCCATAAGGGAATGACTTTGTCACAGAACTGATACAGGACTTAGCGCATGTCTAGCATTTTATTCCATTGGTAGCAAAGCACAGTGGTATTTAATTTTATCTGATATCCATGATCAGCCATGCTACTGGATCTAGGGAAGAAAAAGTTTCCGTGTGCTTTTTAAAACGTCAGAAGTTGTAATCCAAAAGGTAGCTTAGAAAAAGGAAGAGGTGAGTAATAATGCATATAAAAATTGTCAAATAGGTTTTATGCTTTTAAGAAACGGAGACGATAAGGATTAAATTTGTAAAGAACAAAGCCCCAAATCCATATCAATATCACAATCCGATAGAGAATTAGGGTGCCTATATTGTGTTCTGGCCACAAGCAGACAGCTTGATGTAAGCAGCTATTTTTACAAATGAACCCAATTCCACTTATTAGATAACATGATCTGGCAACTCTGATGAGCAGGCTTTTTGCTGTAGCATTGGCACCACGTAATTTGCAGCCTGTCCCATCCTGCATATCTGTGCTCTTCCATCTGTTAATGTTCTGCAGCTCTCTCTTTATGATAAATACTTGTTTATTACCTACCCTCCCCTTCTTTCAGCTTCCTTCAATTATTTCCTGCATGCCCTTTACCCTACCTGAAGTTCCTCCCTATCTTTAATCAAGCTGCTTCTTCCCTGGAGGAGGCTGTCTCCATAGAGAGAAAGAGAATCATTGGCAGGATCAAAGCTGGCATGACTGAGGTTGACTCGTCTATGGCCAGGGTCAAGCTACTTCATTAACCTGGCAGCATAAATGATAATTACACCACTAGAGCTCACTCTACACTATACAAGTGCTGATGTATTCTCATACAGTCCTTGCAAAAAAAATGCACTGGAAGTATATGTGAAATCTTTATATATCCTTTGTTGGGGAGTGTACTGGAGCCTGTATGGAGGAACAAATTTAAAAAAAAACACAATTATTTAAGCAGTGGATCTGAAGTTAAAGGGCAAGGATAGAAACAGGCGTTGGAAACAAGCCACAACCAGCTGCAGCCTTTTATTTCCATGGTGACCACAACCATATTTTTCCAGGCCATCAGGTTACTATAGTAACCCAAAATGTTTCCTGAAACTGTTTTTGTGTGTGCATGTGCACACAATGTCTGCAACGTTTGCTTATGTAGAGACATTGCTGGTACCACTTAGGGGGTATTGTATGCCCCCCTTTTGTTTTAATTCCTATTTTTCTGAAATGAAATGGATACTGACATGTGTGCAGAAATTTGTATCCTGGCTTTGGGTGGCTTCATTGCATGTTGTTGTTTTTAATCTGCACAAAAACCACTCATAACTATTATATATATAGATAGTTAACATTTGTGTATCACATTTAGTGTTCAGTGCTTCCTCTACATTATTATAACCATCTCTAAAACAGCCCTGCAGCAGTAGGATCATCTCTGTGTATAGTTGGGGAACAGAGGCTGAGGCTCTTTCCGCACGGGCCAAAAACAGCGTCTTAGGGACAGCAAAAAACGCCGTCCCTAGGGAGCTGATCGCATAAGAGGCGCACCAGCGCCGTCCTCACTCCCCCCCAGCAGCGCGAAGCCGCCATTTCCCCACCTCGCTCCACGAGCGAGGTTGTTGAGAAGGGATGGCTTCCAGTAGGCGCGGTGCAAACTGCACCGCAGGGAAGCCATCCCTTCCCCCCTCGCTCCCACTCACCTGCCTCTGTGCAGAGCCGCCTCTCTGGCTAAGGAGGGAGCCGGGATTGCTCGTGCAAGCAGTCCCCACACCTCCACCGGCATAAATTATGCCAGTGGAGAAGACCTGCTGCCGCCGTGCGGAAAGGGCCTGAGAGAGAATTGCTTGCTTTAAACTATTTGGTGAATTTGTGGCAGAGATATTTCAACTTTCACTCTTCTGGTTCACAGGTAGCAACCCTGTATAATTATAGGATACTTTGGGGTCGCAATACATAACATAATATTTTTACAACTTTTCAACAAAAAGAAATAAGTAGAATTCATCTGCCACGTGCTGAACTGCTCCGCTTGGGTCGTTGTGCCTGCCTACCTAACAGAACTAGATATTCACTAGGACCAAAGTGAAGCATTCTAAAACAAAGACTGTCCAGCATGTGGTGTATGAATTCTACTTGAAAAGAGTACGGTTGATTCCATTGGCCAATGCCATTTCAAATTAGCAAACACCCTTTGCAGGATGGGATTGTAATGTACTGGACTAGACATGCAACCTGATAATGCAGTACTGATTGTGGCTTTCATATACTTGCTTCACATCTGCAGTGCCTGTAAGATGGAAATGTTCTGCCAGGAAAATGGTTGAGGGCAGTGAAGGTGTCCATCTTGGTTGTCCTCCCTCTCCTCCCTTTCTTTTCCTCCTTCTCTGTGTCTCCCCCCACCTTCTTTATTTTTCTCCAGGACTCCCTATGATTATTTTCCTGGATTTGTGTTCTCTCTTTGATTAGGTTTTTATACCTATTATCTATTGGGTTTAGGGTGCCAAATGCTGCAATATAAGAGTAGGAATAAATTCTATATCCTGATTTTATTGTTGTAGAAACTTGTGAGCTGAACTGAGCTTGTCTTGATGGGAAAGGGGAGAATATAAATCTAATAAACAAACAAACAAAATGTGGATCCTGGAGTTAAAGACTGAATACACACTGTTCATACTATGTTGTTATTATGAATATATAGTAGCAGTTAAGGGAACATTTATATTGAAAATGATACTTTTATCTGGTCTGCATATTCTTCCATATTTTCAAATGTTTTAACCTCAGTGATAAAACTCTGCATCATATTAGATACACATGACTTTGCGCAGACTGACTGCAATACAGAGGCATAGCTAGGAAAAATAGAGCCCGAGGCAAAATCTGAGTCCACCCCCCCCCCGGAATGGGCAGCCGCCCTCCCCCACCATGACCAAAGGCTGCCCTTCCCCACCACGACCAAAGAATGATTTTTTGCACCAGGTCATCTCAAAGTAACTATCACATTATAGAACATGCCCCAACTCACAAATCTGAACACAACAATGGTCCATGCCAACCAGAGAAAATATTTTTGACATTTTCAAAATGCTTTCAAAATGTCTAACAACTGTTATGACTTAAAATGCTTTCAGAATGTTTTATTACTGTTGTGAAAATGCTTTATGGTGTTATATCCACCCCCAATTGCCCCCCAGTATTGGAAACACAGCACAGAGCCATGGAAGGAGGGAGGGAAAGGACAGGGATAAATTTCAAGTCATATTTTACACAGTAGTTGCACACATTTAATTTTAACACTGACAATCTAAGGCTCTTACTAACATGAACTCACAGGCTCGAAAAAGTTGTGGACCTCTGTTTTGAACGCCCATGACAATACTGAGTGCTAGATGCACAGATTTGTTACAACCTGATTCACTGGGGAAAAGAGCAGGGTCACCAAGCAGAGAATGCTTGGGAGTGCTGCCAGGGTTCTCTGGGTTCCTGGGGCCAGAGGCATCAGAACTTGCAAGATTCCCCTTCACATCCACATCTGGGTTGCTGGGGCAGGAGGAGTATGGGAGGGCTTGTTTGCCCAGGGATCTTTGGATCCCTGGGATAGGGAGGGTTGCTGGCGTGGGGGCGGGAAGGCCTCTGCCGTGCCCCACTTACCTTAGGCAGCAGCAGTCCTGGGCAGCCTGGTGGGGTGGGTCAAGGGGTGCCAGGTGGCGGCCCCACCAGGTTGCTCCTTCAGCAGAGGCTCCGCCAGCTGAAGGAGCAGTCTGGCGAGGCAGGGCCCGGCCAAGGGGGGAAGGAGTAGGGGTGTGGGGGTGATTTTCTGCCCCCACGTGACTCAACGGTGGCCCGCCTAGGGCTTTTGTTCCCAGGGGCCCCCACTGAAGCTTCACCTCTGCTGCAATGGAATTTCATGTGTACTGTTAATAATTTAATTCCTGGTAATTCATTTTTGTGAGGTTATTTTTATGTCTACAAAGCACCGAATTCATAAAAGAATATTGGTTTTAGTATTTATATTCCTAAGAACCAACTAAAAATCCCTAAAATGCTGAAAAAAAATAATGTATTATTTTTTTTGAAAATCAATAAAAAGGAAATAAAAATATGTTTCCTCCATAATGTATTCTGTAACAGAAAATTAGCAGGAAAATGTTTCAATAAGATCAATGGAGATTATTTACAATAAATAGTGTTCTACTGTGATATTACAAAAACTTAGAAGACAGGGGCTTCCTCTGCTGCTATTCCTCTACTTGGGACTACATATTTTGATCAATTACATATTATTTTGACATGCAATTTAAAAATGGGCAAATGTCCCCTCCAAAAGAACAAATGAGAATCTTTGGGCTTGAAGTTGCAATTGGGGTTAAATCAGTGCTTGTTTTCTGTGTTTCAATTTAGCATACATGACCCTTCTGTTCTCTGGTACATGTCCACAGTATGCAAACTGTGCAGTTTCAGCAAATATGACTTCCAGGTAAGCGTCAGATGACAGGGCTGGCTATCGCTATCGATTGTTTACTACTGTTATTAATGATTATATTAACTGTTATAGGTTTTTTGAAAATGCTGCTAGTGTGTTTTAAGGGATTTTAATTTTTGTTGTTCACGATTTGCATTTTATTGTGCATTGATTGCTTGTTGTACACCACCCAGAGCCCTTTGGGGATTGGGCGGTCTATGAAATTTCATTAATAATGATGATGATGATAATAATAGTAATAATAATAATAATGATAATAATAATGATAATAATAATAATAATAATTTGTTCTGCTATAAGCACATAGGAAAGATGACTAAAAAGTAACATGATTCAGGTTTACCATACTCAATTTCAGTCTAACTGAAAATACAGAAGTTATTTGTCTAGTAATGATGTCCCCTCATATGGACTTACAAGTTCAGGATGATGTAGGAAAATTAAGTCAGAGTTTTCTAAAAGCTTTGGTGAATTCAACATTCAACTTGAACAGTGTTTGTTTACAGTTATTTATAAACACTATAATATCATGTGAAGTGTAATGTATTGCAGACATGTTTTTAACCTGGGCCTTATCCCCAGACTTGTACTTAGTTTTGCTGTTTCCAGGGCTAGAATCTGAACTCACTTACTAGCAGTTAATAGTAGCAACTAGCAACTAATCTCACACGCAGTGTTTGAAGAGGCTAGCTGCAGATTAAAAGTAAAGTCCCCTTGCAAACACTGGGTCATTACTGACACAAGGGGTGACATCACATCATGATGTTTACTGGGCAGACTATATTTACAGATTGACTTGCCATTGCTTGCCCCAACTGTCTACACTTTAGCCCCAGCAAGCTGCAGATTGCTAATGAAGTTTAGAATTATTTTAGCTTTGTCCAAGACAGTGGTGCTGTTGGCTTATATGAGCAAGACGGGCAGATTCTGTATGTCTGTAGAGATAGATCCAGATAACATCTAAATAAATAAAAATTAGACAAACAGAACTTCTTAAAAATACAACATCTGTTTGGGACTCTTTGTCTTTCCTCCTTTCCAAAACCTTTAATGAACAGCACCTCCCTTCAGTGTCTAGTGTCTGAATACAGCAATATTGGAGCAGCAGTGGCGTAGAAGGTTAAGAGCTCGTGTATCTAATCTGGAGGAACCAGATTTGATTCCCTGCTCTGCCGCCTGAGCTGTGGAGGCTTATCTGGGGAATTCAGATTAGCCTGTACACTCCCACACACACCAGCTGGGTGACCTTGGGCTAGTCACAGCTTCTCGGAGCTCTCTCAGCCCCACTTACCTCACAGGGTGTTTGTTGTGAGGGGGGGAAGGGCAAGGAGAGTGTAAGCCCCTTTGGGTCTCCTGCAGGAGAGAAAGGGGGGATATAAATCCAAACTCCTCCTCCTCCTCCTCCTCCTCCTCCTCCTCTAAAGGCAGTCTATCCTGACCTGATATCATCAGATCTCAGGAACTAAGCAGTATTTGGATTGGAGACCACCAAGGTACCAGAATCATGAGGCAGGCAACGGCAAACTACTTCCAAAATAGTCTTGCCTTGAAAGCCATATGGGATTACCATAAGTCAGCTGTGACTAGGGGTTCTTGTAAGGAATATCATCAGCAGCTACACTGCAAATTTGGTGCATCTATCTCCCCCCCCCCCCCCCAATCCTCTTTTACAGAGCCTCACAATGATGTCCCAATTGTAACCTTATGCTGGGAAAATTTTCTGTCTGGCTGATTCCGCATGGGCCAAAAACAGCGGTGCGAAAACAGTGTGAAAACAGTATAAACCCTTTTACACCGTTTTAAACCTTTTTACACCATTTTCACACCATTTTCACACTGCTGTTTTTGGCCCATGCGGAATCAGTCTCTGTGAGTCTCAACTGTGACATAGCTCAGTTTTATATCAATAGGGAATCTTTGTGAGGCTTGGGGGTGGGGTGTTTTTCACGATAGAGGGACCACATGTGCAGTATAGCTGCTGGTGACTCTCATTACATGAGTGGATATGAGAGATTGGACCAAATCTGCAATCCTATACTCATTCATTTAGGAACAAGCCCCATAACCGAAACAAGGCATGCTTCTGAACCAGCATGCACAGGATCAGGTTCTTTGCCCTCATTCCAGTTATGTTTAAGAACACTAACTGTGTACAGCATTGCAGCCTAATAGTATAACCATGTTTACTTTAAAATACTGTAATTAATGGAATTTCTAAACTAGCTGCCTTGAGCCCAACCTTTGTTGGGAAAAGACAAAGTAGCAGTAAAATAATAATAAAATAAGTTAGTTTAGTGTCATACAGGGCTAATTGGCCATGCTGGCAGGGGCTAATAGGAATTGTAGTCCATGAACATCTGGAAGGCCAGAGTGGACACCCCTGTTCTAGATGCTTCATTAAGAACCACGTTTGTTGCTAACTACTAATCTCTGTAAGTGATATAGAACTGATAGAATCAATGGAATGAACAATAAAACATTTCATGATTGCTAAGGAAAGTTATTTTTGAGAAACCTCTATGTCATTTATATCAGTTAGGGCACAAGACAGTTTCCTTTCTAAGCAAAATTTTAATAATAGTATGTAAATGAAGAGAGAAGCCCCAAAAGTTGCCCATGATGAAACTGCTTTTGGAGTTCAGACATTTAAAAACCATTTTCTGTGGGTTTTCATAGTACAGTGATGGCGAACCTATGGCACGGGTGCCAGAGGTGGCACTCAGAGCCCTCTCTGTGGGCACGCACAAACAGAGTTCATCATGTGGGGGGGGGGAATTGCACCCCCACATCTAGGCTGGCCTGGGCCGCTGGGCTCGATTATTAGCATTACACCTAAGACCTAGTTTTGGGGAAGCAGTATAGGTAACCCTGTTAAGCACTGTTAAACCCCACTGATTTTCATGCAAAGAACTAAAGCGCGATCCTTTACCTAGGAGTAAGCTCAGTTGCTGGCAATGTGGTTTGCTTCTGAGTAAACCCTCCTAGGGTCGTGAGTCACCCATTCAAGAGTTGCATGGTTGCTTCCAAAAGGTGCAAAGCTTTTCACCTTCTACCCAAACCTCAAGCTTTACCTCCCCGAAAGTAACGCATCACTTCAGGAGCCAACCATTTTTTTCTCCTAAACTAAAACCCTCAGGGGTATTCACAGGGTTAAATTCGTCAGGTTGGCACTTTCTATGATAAATAACACGTTTGGTTCTTTGGGTTGCAGTTTGGGCACTTGGTCTCAAAAAGGTTCGCCATCACTGTCATAGTACAAAACTGTTTGTTGTTGTCTTGCATTTCTGCCCTGTGGAGCAAGCTGGGTAGTTTCCAGTTTGAATGACCTGTCAAAGTGATTGACTATACTAACATAATTACCTTTTTTATCCTGGTGTGGCTATTAAAAAAAACACAAAGACGCTTCAACAGGAAAGTTAGCTATTCTATCAAATACAAAAGAAACCCAGTTTCTCTGCTTCTAGACTCTCATCAATCTATGGTATGAAATGACCAATAGAGAGTAGTTACAGGAAGTATTAAAAAGAGAGGTTGAATGTTTGCATTTAACAGCTTGCTTATTACCACAAAACCCCCTAATGTCTTTATTTATTTGTAGAAGATCTAGAATGTGCTAGAGTCCCCTATGACTAAGGGATTTTTCCTCTAGTGTAATTAAGACTTCCTTGCTCATTCATAACCACAACCACAAGTTTAAACTGTTCTCTCTGTTCTTGAGAATTTCATCTTTGAAAAATGCACTGAACTTCATTTCCTGCCAAATGCAGGGCTGAGTCCTTCTCAAGCAGTTTCAGTCCAAGACAGAACCCAACCCAGGTATGTGACTAAGTCCTTAGTCATATAAACATGTTATATTAGTAATTGTCATCACATCAAGACAAACATTGTATAGCTTCCTTTTAAGCCCAGTATCCTCAGTGCTTCATAACTGACATACAAACCCTTCATCTTTCTAAAACCAAAGCTCAAAGAATAGAAACCCTAAAGCCAGAGCTATTTTTTCTTAAACAAACTATATTAGTATCCCATCAGATATAATTCTGTGGAAAAGTTAATTCAAGAAAAATATGTTGTGAGATTAGAATCTTTTCCATATCTTCGAGATTTATTCTATTCTTTGTAGCATTGCAGACCTGAGAAATCACAAGTAGAAACATAAAGACTTTCATGACATTTTGAACCAGTTTAATGCAATAAAGGTTTCGACAATTTTTGTGCTTCTCTCTTACCTAATTACTAATAATGCAGTTCAGTTCTGTTGGCTGCTGGATCACGTGCTGGACCTTTACTCCTGACCACTGCACCTCAAGATTAACTTGCAGTTGGTCTTTTTTGTTCAAGGTCTTGGCAAATACAGATTTTGGAGAGAATTCTATAAAATGGGTGAAATTGATTTATATGTCAGCTCAAATCATTGTTAATGGAGCTTTGACAAAACCATAAGAGATGCATAAAGGGACAAGACAAGGTGGCCACCTGTCTCCTCTCCTGTTTATGCTAGATCTTGAAGTACTGAATAGAGAGCTAGAAGGCAGTGAGAGGATTGGAGGTATAAAAGTTAAGAAAGAGGCTTATAAATTAAGAGCATTTACTGAGGGTTTGGTGTAGGTTTTAGAAAAAACCCTTAAAGGGAGCTGAATTCTTGGGTTTTTAAATTAATAAACAGAAAACATAAGATCTCATAATATGAGATCACAATATCAAAAATAGCTGATGAGTAAAACAGGTATTAAGTCTGAAAAAAGGTGAACTATCAAGCTACGATGTTGACAAATGTGAATTGTATGTTATTCAAAAATAACTAGGTCAAACATGGAAAGAAGTTTAAAAAAATTTGTCAAGGAGGAACAAACTTCAGTTATCACTGTTGGGAAGAATTGCTGTGATTAAAATAAATATATTACTAAGAATGCTATTTTTGTCTGAAACAATACCAATACTGACAACTGATACTCCATGTAAACAATGCAGAAGTCTTAAAGAGAATTTTTATAAGATGGTGTAACAGTGATATTTATTACTAGAGAAATTGGCAAAAAAAAGTATTAAAATCTCCCATATGTTTGTTGGAAATGTGAACATTCAACTGACTGGCAAGGCACAGATTAAATATAAAATCTTGCAAGATGCAAAGGAAAGAGGTCTAGGTTCACCTGATCTGAAATTATATTTTGCTGCCTGCTGTGGTTTGATTGAAAGAATGGGTTACGTTATGAAACAGAAGATTGCTGGAACTAGAGGGATACAGTGTAAGATTTGGAGGGCATGCTTATTTATGGTTTGGCAAAATTAAAGTCAACAAGGATTTTAATAATTATTGTATTAGGTATGTCATACTGAGAATATAGAACAAATTGAAATTTAGACCCGCCCATGCTGCCCTCTGACCTCCAGGGGTTGGAGGACAGTGAGGGAAGGTCTCAGCAGTCCAGTAGAGCGACGCAGGACGACGAGGTGAGTGGGGAAGATGGGGAAAACAGCAGAAAGCACCCTGGTGGTGCTGTTCGCACCACGCCAGCGGGAACACGCTGTTTTCCAAAAATCTCCCTCCAGGAGGGAGGTTTTTGGAGGCGGCCTGATGCCGCTCTGGGGGAGGTGGAGGGGAGCCCGGTCGGCGCTGCTGCATTTCAGCAGCGTCGCCTGTCCGAACAGCTCCCTGGGGACTGTGTTTTTGCCGTCCCCAGGTCGCCGTATTTGGCCAGTGCGGAAAGGGCCTAACAATCTTCCAATACTTCTCGTATTCCACTTTTTCCGTAATTGCTAGAAAAGATGAATAGGGAAAGTAAATTTGGAAGAAGTGCCTCAAAATGCAGGGAGCTTTTATTCAAACCTCTGTGGAAAGAGCCGAGGCTATAGATTAGTGATGAAGACATGCTTTGCATACAGAAGGTCCCATGTTCAGTCTCTGGCATTTCCAGTCAAAGGATTTCGCCGTGTGGTGGAAAAAATCCTGCTGTCACAGCAACCCTAGACAGAACTTGATTAGATGGGCTCAGTATTAGACAGGCTCATATGTTCACTGAAAATGTTATGATCCTAGAAAGAAGGAATTTATGTGCCAAAGAGGAGAGACATTTTCGTCCACCTCTATTCTGTAGCACGTATCTGGCCTGTTTATATCATAGAAATGATACAGCCTGATTTTCATTTAAACTAAAGGCACACCTATGTTATTCTAGCAGTAATAAGTTGTCCCCTAATGGTCCCTTTATCTATTTTATTAGTAGAATATAATAATAGGCACTTAATTGGACAAGGGGGAATGGTACAAACTGCAGAGAGCTAGCTTAATTTTGGTAGCATTCTTACCTTAAATGAAAAGAAAAACAAATATATATGTGCTTTGATTTATGGAATTGAGCTCATTCCCAGAACACACACACCCTCTACCACATGATGGAGCAGAAGAAACATGTCCAGACATGAGGCTTGCGTATTACCTGGGGCAATGGATGCCTTTGCTAGGAAGAGCCAAAGTACTAAAGACTCATGGCCAAAAAGAGGGGAGGAAAAATTTGAAATCCTTGACATGGAATCAAAGCTTTTGTGAGTACAGATTGTCTTGAGCCTACATAACAGAAATATATTGTTCAGTTGTCAGAACCAAGATGCATATCATTCACTCAACTTCCATGTTCACATCAGTCAACATGCAATCTTTTCTTTTATTTATGACTATATCAGTAGAAATTCATAGCCAAACACTTGCATTTGTGTATCAGCTACATGAACTGAAATGGAAAAGGTAACAGACTTCCAAGCCTTCTGTATGGATGGTACTAGGATTTGGCATGGTTGGACAGATAACTAGAGTGTAGGCTTAGATAGTCAAGGCCAAAACCTGGCACACTTCCTATTGCATTCTTCCTAGTGCTCAGGTAATGATGAGAATGGCACAGCTTATTCAGGTCTCTTGTGAACAAATTGTGGGTCATCTCTCCCCCTTGAAAACATATACAGGAAGAATATGCTGTACTATACTTTGATTGTATTTGTTGATTGAAAATAAATGAAATAATCCACAATTTCATTTACAGCAACAGCTGGATGTTCAAAAAATATTAATTTCACAGAGAACTCAAAACAATGCTTACAGCATGTTTACCCATTAGAAGATATGTATCCTCATTAAAAGATATTTACCCATAATTAATAGGTAAACATGTTTACCCATTAAACCATTACCCATTACCCACGCTTACAGCATGTTTACCCATTATGTATTCTCTTTGAAATACAAATAATCTGAACAGCAGGATTACTTGGTCTTAAGGATGCTGAAACAGGGATCTTGATTACAATTTATCATGTTCAGGAAAGTCTTTGAAAGGTAAGCTGAATCAGGGTGTAAATTCACTTTAAACAACAGAAGTTACTGTTGACGGAATGTGATTGGCAACATTCTGGGAATCATTCTTTAGGTATTCAGAATTAGACAGCACTGCTATTTGGGGGAATGTTCTTCTTGTCATCTAATGTATTATATGGGTAGGACTTCAAGGAGAATGGAGACGAGGAAGACTCATGTGATAGGCCATCTTCTCTGCAATCCTATGCATGTTTACTCTTTGTTCTGTGAGACTTACTGCCAGGTAAAGACACATAGGTCATTAGTCCTGGAGCACCATCTTATACATATTTACCTAGGAGTTAAGTATATAGGATCACACTATTCAAAATACTTGTAGCTATGTGGGAACTTTTCATGGAAAAATAGTTTACATGCAGTTGGGAGAATATATAACCAGAGAAGAAGGGTGCATTTGATGAAGATCTGAAGAAATAAGACAAACATTCAGACACTGATTGAAATAACCAGTCAGATCTTTCACATTTACATTTCTTAGTATTATATGTATTTGAAATCAGCCAGAAGGCCACCATCCTTGATTTCTCCCAGATTTAAATTTTATTTCACAGGCAGATCCTTCAATGATGTTGTACGAATTCTGTTTATGGGCACAGAAATGACAAAGTTAGTGATAATTTAGAGAATCTAGCAGATAGATATTTGTCCATTATCATTTTCCATTAGAGTTGCCCTACGTTTACAAGATGCTTGGTATGAAAAAAGCATAGAGATATAGGTAGTAGCCCAGGCCGTTTCCGCACGGAGGCGGAAACGGCTAGGTCGGCGCATTTTGCGCCGACCCGACGACACTGGGACCGTCCGCATGGACGGTCCTGTGGAAACAGCCGGGCAGCCGGCACCAAAGGAGCTCGCCGGCGCCCGGTCGATTGCTTGAACCTTGCCTCCAGCATGTCATCGAGGTTTGGGGACACGCCTCAGTGGCCCTACACGCCTGCCTCCAGCTGGGCGCAGGGTATGGGGGCGTGTCCCCAGGCCTCGGCGATGCGGCGGAGGCCCAGGGACAAGGTAAGTGCCAGGGTGGGGAGGCGGCCCCGGGGCCGCTTTCGCCGCTCAGCTTAAGTAGCTGCTTCGGGGCAGCGTTTCCCCAACAAGAGCGCTTCCGAGCGCTCTGGGGAAACGCCGGCTTCGGGCCGGGCGGGCGGCGTGAGGGCGGCGCGGCTGCGATACAGCTGCGCCCCCTGTGCGAATGGCGGCCTGGAGATGGCGTTTTTGCCGTCTCCAAGCCACCATTAAATGCCCGTGCAGAAACGGCCTCAGATTATTGATCCATCTAGCTCAGTGCTGTCTTATTCTGTCAGAGATTCCAGGATCTCAAGCAGAGAAAGGTGCTTCTCAAAATATTCATCCTTTTAGCTGCAGATCTGGGGATTTGACACTGTGATCTTATGGGGCTTGAATGTTTTATGTGCATTACAGCTGCTTTACCATAGAAATATGGAGAATGGATTGTGGTTCACTAGTAAAGCAGATAAAGTTTTTCACTGGCACAGAGATCTCAGTCATCACTTGATCGTGAAAAGTCAAGGTACATTTGCAAGGGCAATTTCAAAGCTCGGCAACCTTGTTTTCTGTGTGAATTCATTTGCGGTCTTAAAGCATGTTAAAATCAACAAAACTATTTTCATTCCAATTAATTAGAAACTAGTTTAATAAATACCAGCAGCAGTTTACATAGGTACATCAATCAGAGTTGTCATGATTCTTGGATGTTTGTTAATAACCATCACTAAGAAAAAACATTTTGTGAACCAAAGATGTAACCTGCAGTGATAACTGTTTTCATAGTAAGTCTATCCTGTTTCCTCTCCTTTAGATTGTATATGTGAAGGGAAGGGACCAAAAATACTAAGTTCGGTGTTTAAAAATTGCGTGAGCAGGTAGACTGGAGCTACTAGCATAAAGGAAAGGCCATCTAATAATCTGTGGCTGCTGAGTCATTGAGTGAAGATACTGCACGTCCACTTCCATGAAGATGATGCCACCAGATGATGCTTTTGAGAATCAAAGCTGCTGGTGTCTATTGGTTAGGTACAGTGACTTCTAAGGGTGATGTTAGCACCTTAACTTTGTGTTCTTGCTGCTTACAATACCTTCAGTTCTGTTTTATAGCACTAATAAAAACTGCATAATAAATGTTAAATTAAAAGAAGAAATATCCATGTGGAAGCACTACTAGCATCCCATGCCCAAGTGAACTCTGCTTCATAATTGCATCAGGCTTTACTACTGAGGCGGTACTGCAGAACTAATGCAGACTATATTATAAAGCCTCAGTGACTGTGATGATTGCAATGGACAGGAACAGTTTGGTTTGCATTTCCTTGCCTTTCTGTGTGTAAATAGTTCAAACAGTGTGCCTTACCTCTGCGCTGGCAGAGCATTTCTGCAAAATTGCCCTGGTTATAAAACTGAGAAATGCTTGGCAAAGAGTGGGAGAATGAGGAGGCGAGGGCTTTGTGTTAGATTGGTTCATGTGTAGGAGAATGAAGAGCTGCAGAAAGTGAGGGTGTCAAGAGGAATCTCACATTCATCATTTTTAAAAATCTAATATGTACTCCCATTTCTCTCTATTCAGTACATTAATAGCAACATCTTCAGGAAGGGATGTTTAGCTGCTGCTTCTGCTGCATGTATTTTTAACTCTAAAACATGAAATACCCCACTATTACAAGTTAAAACAACCCAAAGTAAAAAGAAACAATTTCCCCTACTCTTATCAGATAAGGACCCAGACTCTACCAGCTGTTGCTGAATTCCTCTCACTGGTATTAAAAACTAAGGCTTGTCAAAAACTAGAACAAAATGGCTGAGCTGTACAACTATTAATCCCCCTTTTATAATGTATTGGTTTTACTGTTCAACAAATTTTGATTTTAATTTATTTTTGTATGCCAATAAAGGTATTCAAATACTGGAACTCTAAAACATGAAATACATTAAATACTGCAACAGTTAATTTAAATGGAATTATATTAGCAGTACAGCCTCAGTAGTAAAGCCTGATGCAGTTACGAAGGAGTTAAGTATTTTGTGTACACACACTCACATGAATGCTTGAAATTCCCATGCAATGCAATTGATCGCTCCCCATATGGCTGGATATTTGTCCCAAATACCTGGTGTTCAAAAAATGGCATGATAATTAAGGAAGTGAGGAAGTGCCACAAATCACAAAACATGCCCATACGTTGTTGCTTTTGCAAATTACTATAGAACAGTTTGTACAATAAAATAATTTAACACTATCCTCCCCAGGTAAATATATTAATTTTTTAGAATAATTGCAGATGCCATACTCTCTAGCTTTTAATTTTCCCCCAGATTTTGTAATTTGATACAGAATATGAAAAAGATAAAATAAGTATGTACCTTCATCAGGAATCAAGCTGTTTGGATTCTGTTTGCCCAGAGAAATTCCATTATTAATATATGCAGTCCATTTGTCAGGAAATAAATAGGTTCTTTAATGAATGAGAACTCTGAAATGAATGTCTCCGGGTCTTTTTTTTTAATACACAGCACCCTTGGTTGTTTATTATTCAAGCCCACAACTGTGATAAACAAGAATTTAAAGAGTCGCCTGTTGCTATGTTTAATCTCCAAAGGGCCTTCTTGACCATTTTTCTCTCCGGAACGGAGGTCACTAGAGAAGCATGTATCCAATACACACTCATTCTCCAGCCAAAAGGGCTTTGGGTAATTGATGTTTGTCATTTAGTTACATGCCTGGTACTAATTATCAGTTTGTCATCCTTGACTCACAGGGGCTCTTTGCTTTCTGAAAAGGATATAACTCTCAGCTGACCATGGAAAAAATGTAACATGAAATTCATTCCTTTCCTGATAGCACCAAAGATGAGAAGCCAGCAAGTTGGAACAACTTGCTGAGGAAGTCCTGTCATTTCCAGAAGGAAGCATGATTCACTCTGCAGGGCATTTTTTGGAGCCTGAATCAGAGCTGTCGAGGAAGTGAGTTCTTGGATAGCTCAGCCTGAAACATCACATGACTTGGGGTTAATTGTGACTTCTCCAGTGAGTACTTGCTGCAACTTTGTGCAGAACAGTTAAGTGGCAGAAACTCAGATTACAAAGCAGGATGAAGCAGCAGCAGAAAGTAAGACAGGCAATGCAGCTGCAGAGGAAGCAGCAACTCATGGATCCTTGAAAAATAATATTTCTTATTGATGAGGTACAGATTTAGAGAATACATCTCCACATATTGTTAGGAGGTGCACAGAAGAGACTGTTGCTTCACGCTGATGTGAAGCAGAAGTGTGAAATAAACAGATCCTCCAGATTACGTAAAATTCGAAACACCACACTGCAAAATCTTGAGTGAGAAAAAAAATGATAAAGCACGGCATTACTTTTTGCTCTGTCCTAGCTGATTTTTTAAAAATCTTAACCACTAGATATAAAAGGTTTTTAAGATGTGGGATTAGGTTGATCTGGAGGAGTTGGGGGGAGAACGTCTTCTAAATCTCTACAGCATACATAATGGTTTCCTCAACTTGAGTGACATCAGTTGCCACTGTTATGTTTCAAATACACTTGCAATTTTTCTTTGTTAACTGCAGTGTATACTTCAGAATTGTCAGGGTCTCTTCCCCGCCCCCTGCTCTGCATTAAATGAGAGAGCAAAATTAGAATACCAGGCAAAATTTACAGTTTTCTTTTCTCCTGCAATTCTTCCACAGTACTGTTAAAGAGCGATATTTAATAAGGTAGGGTTTTTTCCTTTGCTGCTGCTATTCTCAGTAAAACTCCCCTTTTTTTGTTCTATGACTTATTTTGGTGATTTACGGGGCTCCATGTGATTCCAATCCCAAAAAGTGCAGTAAAGTGCTCCCCATCCAAACAGGTAGGGGGAAGTTGCAGCCCTTTCATTCACCCCTCTAGTTGTCTCATTTGCCTTTCCCCAGGGCTGTACTGTGTTACCTTCCTGGTGCTCATTGTGTGTCTGGGACAAACTTTGGCTAGCTACTTGAGGTGAGTTAGGTAATCTTTTTTTTATGAAACCCCCCCCCCCCCACAACTGCATTTTTGTTTTGTAGAAATTCACCCAACCTAACCTTATTTCAGTGTTTTGCGTGTGTGGGTGTGTTTAAGACCCAAGTAGTGACTTCCCATTGTAAAACCTGACTAAAGTTTAATTGAAACTAACCTTGAGATGGAATTTGAAAAGCTTTTGAAAAGTATAAAGAAGCTGTATTAAGGTTTTCCTGACTCTTCTACAACAACTTTTCAGTATTTGGAAAATGGAAGTGAAGGACAGCCTATGGCATTATTTTTCTAAAACCACCTGGCTTCTATTGTTTACCATTGCCACTTCAATAGAAGCAAAATAAATGCATTGTCTGCTCTTGCACAGACAAATTTTTTTTTAATTTGTTTATTCTAATTTGGTGGCAATTTAAATATTTCAGATTTTTTTGCAAAATTGGGGAGGCCCTCAAGTTTGCAGAAAAGTCTGTTTAGTGTCATTGTGTTTCCAATCCATTGATTTAAGTATCTGCAGATGGGTATCACACCTTGCTACCAGATCTATCTTTTGCCCACACACCCCAACCCATCACCAGGCCCAAAGAACAAAGAGAAAACTTTTAATAACTTTAAAATAAACCAATTACCCTGTTTTCCCGAAAATAAGACATCCCCGGAAAATAAGCCGTAGTAGAGGTTTTGCTGAAGTGCTAAATATAAAGCATCCCCCGAAAGTAAGATGTAGCAAAGTTTTTGTTTGGAACCATGCCCGTCGAAGAGAACACCAGAACATGCAGCTGTGGAGCGGAAAAATAAGACATCCCCTGAAAATAAGACATAGCGCATCTTTGGGAGCAAAAATTAATATAAGACACTGTCTTATTTTCGGGGAAACACAGTAGTTTAAACCAGTTGAAGATCCAGGAAGGCAGAGAGGCAGGATCCAGTGCAGTTCTAGTTGCAAGACTCTTTACAGGCAATAGTAGCAGTCCTCCAGAAGCCCAGAGCAGCAATTGAAGCCAAGTTTAGCAGTGCACATGCTCCATGTAATAGAGTCTGGCTGCTCCAAGGGCCCACTTTTATGCTTCTAGCCCACGCTCAAAAGAATTTTAAAGAAAACCAGCCCTGAAACAACTCCTGTAATTGGATAAAGATCACTGCTCCTCCAAATGTGCAATCCTATTTGCCACTGCCTCCTTCCTACCACCCTAATGTTCCCTGTAAAACCTGCTATGGGGAAAACAAGGTTGTTGGACTTTACCTTTGATGCAAACAACTTTGTAAAAGAACCATTGTGATTGGGTAAACATTACAGCTCCCTCTAAGGTGCTCTCCTATTTTCCTTTCAGAGATGCCTCATCCCCCCCCCCAACTTCCTGTTGCCCTGGAAACCAGCCCAAAGGTGGAGAATAGGGCATAGGACAATCTTTTCCCTTTTTGCTGCTGCTATTTGACATTCCTGAATAAAGACATTCCTGAATAACCTTAAAGATGCCAGTAAGGGTGTGGTGTGTTTTTTGGTCTTTTTTCCCCTCAGCTCAGATATACTGAATGCACATCTGAACATTGGGCTTTAAAAGTCAATACTAGCATAGTCCTTATGATCCACACTAGTCAACACTGACTGCAGCATTCTGTACCAATTATAATTTGCAAACAGTCTTCAAAAGCAGCCATATGTGAAGTGCATTGCAATAATCTAATCTAAATGTTACCAGAACATGCACCACAGTGGCATGCTACTTCCTGCCCAGAAAGGCCCACAGTGGGCTCACCAGTCAAAAGTGCTCCTGTTCACTGCTACACTGCTAGTGCCATCCCCAAACTGCCTCCAGGCACCTGTTAATGGTTTCCACAGCCTTCCTGGGTTCTGCTGGAAGTGCAAGATAGAACTGAATGCCATTCACATTTTGGAGGTAGTTCTCACCCAGAAGCTTCATGATGTTAAAAAAAAATTGGGGACATGATGGACTCTACAGACCAGAGGCTTAAGGCCTGGGTAACAATCCTCCAGCACCACACTCAGAAATTCACCTGTGATGTAGGACCAAACCCAGTTTTGGGATTCAAATAATTTAACAACCTGTTCCAATGGTGGGATTCAAATAATTTAACAACTGGTTGTTTACGAGCACCATTTCAACAACTGGTTCTGCTGAAGTGGTGTGAACCTACTGAATCCCACCACTGACCAAACCCACCACAAAATGGTGTCTCCCAGTCCTGATCCCCAAAGGTAGTCCAGAAGGATACCATGATATGTGGTATCAAAAGCTGCTGAGAGATCCAGGAGTATTAATAACATTTCCCCGTCTGTCTCCAAGCACAGGTCATTCACCAGGGCAGTCAAGGCCAATTTAACCCCACAGCCAGGCTTGAAACCAGATTGGAATTGATCAAAACACTTTGCTTCATTCAGGAATCCCTGAAGTTTGCCAGGACCAAACCTACCACTCATTCAATTATGTCACTCACGAATGATACATTTAAGGATGGTACATACATACTCAGCTCTCCTGGGTTCAGAGTAGGTTTCTTTGGAAATCAGAATGCTGACATCTCAAGAGGGTTGACCTGTGCCACTGCCAGATGGCACACTAGCATTCTAGCATTCACCAAATTCTACCAGCAAAGACAGGACTATAATCAGTAGCAAACTCAGATACAGCAACTCAGGTGATGTTTGAGTAGAAGTGAATTCCAAGGCGCAGTTGTCTATTTGGACTTCTAGGTTTTATCACCTGTACTACAGGGTGACACATAAGACATGATCATTTGTACCCAAAGTTGGTCATACATTGATTTCTTTTGAAGCCGGGGGGCGATAGTGGAGCATGTGCAAGATCTCTTTATGCTCTGCCTGGCTTCATCTTATGGTGCTGTGCTGGCACAATTTGCAGCCCCAAGGACAGATTCTAAAAGATTTTGCAGCACTTTGAAGATCATAGAGAGTTCATGGTGCGCTTGTATCAGGGGTGCATCTGAAAAACAGAACCTTAAAGTACTGCACAGATTTGGCATGAAGGAAATGATCAGCAAACTGCTGCATTATTTATACTCATCAGAAAATCTATTTTTCTTGTGGTGGCAAGTCATTGCTACAAAGAGTGCATGCACCTGGGAGGAAAGGCAGGCAGGCTTGGTTACAGCTAAATGCACAGCTTCTGTACTCTGAGGAATACAGCTTTTCTCCTCATCAGACCATTTTATTTGCCTTGCAGATGAGAAACAAAGTTGGGGAGCATTTTGATTAGACAGAGCAACTGTATTTCCTGTTGTTGTTTTGTTCTCTGCTCAGCTCTTAAGCAAACCATTTTGTTCAGTATGGTGTTTATTGGATGTCTTTGACTGTGTGTAGGAGGGCATCAATCTGGCAGCCATGAACTGCAGTTCTATAAAAGGAGGTCATCCAGGTCCCTCCAAATCTGGTGCTGAAAGAAACAGGGAAATTTTGCCAGAACAAATTCATTTTATCCAGTTCCAGAGGTGGAAAGGACTAAGAGGGTGTCCAGTCCAACAGTCCATGCTGCAAAGCAGAATAATCTACACATGAAATTACACATCTAGACCATAGCACAGGCAAGCCACCAGCAAGCACTGCACAGTCAAGTGCCTTTTGAAGAAAGAGTCATCAAATGCAGTTGGGCTTAAAGAGGTACAAATGTTGGTGATAAACAAAGTAGTTTTTTATCTGCAGTATGCGGGGATTGCATTGCTGCTACAAGTTCTCTATATAACGTCAACATCAACACTGGTCTAGTGCCGTAATATATAACAAAATGTTTCTGTATACATGTTCCAAAGTTTCTGTATATATTCCAAAATAGTATAATATGATGGCAGCAGGGAATGTGAGATCTTAAAATGGGCTGTGTAATTCCCCAGTGGTTATGGTACGGGTGCTTCGGAAAATAAGCCAAGCCCCACATGCAACCTATAAGAAAACCCAAATTAGATGGAATCATAAAGTTTGGCACTAAGCTTTAAAGTTGCCAGACTGTTTCTTTGAATGAACCCACTGCCCTTTCTAGAGCAGATACAAAAACAAAGCAGGGAGTATTCCACATGGCAATCTTCAGGAAGATGCATTTCTCAGCTGAATTCTGAAATTGCATGCAATTTGGCAATGTGCTCTGGATTTGCATTGCTATTTATAAAGAGCTAGGAGATGTCCAAGCCTCACTCTTTCTCACTGCTTTCTGCACTTATTGTGGTTGGCTTCTACTCTCCGGCAAGAGATCAATCAGGAAGTTAACCAGGGGCCCATATGCTGCTGCTGGAAAAACACATTCCATAGCTTGGCTTCTGCGTTTTCGTCCTGCCAAGTTTCCCCCACAAATGGCCACAGTTTTTGGCTTTCCTGATGTTGGAGATTGGGGAAAGGCTAGAGAGAACATGCTCCACAGCTACCAGAATAGGAAGTGCCAAGTCTGTGCCCTTCCCTATACATGTATTCTTCTATTATTTTGCTTGGAAACGTTTTTCCTTTTGGACAATTAATATGTTAACTTAGTATTACTTTTCTGGAGAACTATGTTAGGAATCACAGTTAAATTAAGGCACCTCCCCATCAGCTTCCACTTAAGCTGTGCAAAAATTATACTGGCATTGTTTAATGCTAGGTTCCACCTGAACACAGATTGTCACTTCATTTATATCCAAGATTATAAAGTGGTCTAGAAAAGAGTTTTATTTTTTAAGCACACTTGAACTGAACCTGAAGCTATCTTTCAATTTCCTTGAACCCAACTTAGAAGTGAATTCATGGGAAAAAATGCTGATTAATTGTCCAACCAGAAGCTCAGCAAACCCTTTGATGTTGCTAAGAAATGGCTTCTCCAGTGCTAGAAAGGGAAGCATGAACCTCTCGTTGGGAACAGAGTGAGAGAAAAGGAAGAGAAGGAGAAAGAATTGTGGTATTTTGTTCTTTCGCTTTTTAAAAAACATCAGTACAAACAAACTGTTTCTCTTAGGCTGATTTTTCACGGTAAAAATGCCCTGTAATTAGCACAGAGAATACTCCGGTGCATTCAGGAGTTCTTCACGGTCCTGGTGCTGCAGCACATTGTTGCCCCAGTGCTGCCCCACAGCATTGGCTTTGCAAATTTCAAAAACAGCCAAATGTGAGGTTTTTTGAAATGCCCCTTTGTTGCTCCGGTGGCTTCCACTGCCATGAAAAACTCAACGGCAGCAGAACAGGGGGCATTTTTCCCACCTCGGCAGTCTGGCCCACCCCACCAATGAACAGGTATTGAGAATTGGCACCTTCTCCCCCTTGCAGTGGGAAAAAACACAGAAGGAGAAATCTTGGCTTTTAAACGGAAAAGTGGCATGTGTAGGCACTGTGAATGGGAGGGCAGCGATTCTCTCGCACATGCAAGGATTTTAGACAGGGTGGGGCCGAGGGCGCTGATTCTCAGCACCTGTTTTGTGTTCAGAGTCATTTAAAACTAAAATAGTGAAAGTGAGTGGGGGGAATGGGGGGGGAGATTCACCCAATCAGAATGCAGGAAACGGAGGTTGTCCAAGCATGCATGAAAGACATTGTGGAAGAGCTCATGGTGCAAATGGAGAAGCACTGGGCTCGTGAAGAAACAGTTGGGGCATAACGCACTGGCCCTGCCTTGAATTCCAGGAAGAACCTGGGAGCAATGAAGAGTCAGAAGCAGGGAAAAAACCCATAGCAGGTACGCTCCCAGATCTACCATGGGGCATTTTGACAGTGAAAAACCAGCCTTATATTCTCTGGTTTGCCATTGGTTGGGCTTGGAACAGTGTCCCTTGTTTAAGTTGGATTCTCTGTTCAACAATGGTTGTTTTGCGAGCATGCCACATTGGCCCTTGGTTTTGCTGAGATTCTGTTTTTATGTTTGTTTTGGTGGGCTTATTGATTCTGTTATTATTTGGAGGTTTGGGGCCAGTTGTCGTTCTTGTGTGTTTTGCTGCTGGCTTCTTTGTTCTCAAAAAAGCTTGGAATTTTTCTCCCACAGGTAACAATTGACACAAGCAGGATGGCTGGGGGCACCTTGTTCAGTGTCCCATAGAATTGGATCCCTTGATCAGGTCCACTTAGAACTTGGATGGTCTTTAGGGAATAGGCAGGATTAGGCTCTCTGCAGTTGAAGTGCCATTTGCTTGAAAAGCAGGCACTGTAGATCACCAGAAAAACAGACACAAAGATGTCAGGATTCTAGCAGGGCAGGAAGGACCCAAATCCAGATACCAAAACATTACTGGCAGATCTAAAAAACCCAGGATACTAGTATTTCTGCTTTTTCTGAAATCCAAATTAAAAATACTATTTTTTTTCAGGTGCATATCCTTAGTCTCTGAAGATAAATAAATGTGCCCTTCACCAATTAAAAATTTTCATCCCAGATTAAAATTGCACCTGTTTATGGAACTACAAATTTATTCATTGTCTAAAGCCTTGGTATCCATCATAATCTATGTTGCAGGGGGAAATGGAGGAGTGGAGAACCATATACACTAATTTGGAAGTTTGCCTAAGTGCACAACTAATCAAAGGTAGTCAGTGTTGCTAAGCTCCATCCCCTTTGCCATATTCCGGTTTTCCTGCACCAGTATGAAAGGAAAGAAAAGGTGGGCATGGACATTGGCTGCCCATGTGAAAGGCCTCGTGCTCATTTTTCTTTCAGAATGTTTGTGCCCTTGCAGCAGTGACAGTGTCCTTAAACCCCTTTCTATAAACTTCTGTGCTCATGCTGAAAGTAGCAGTGGTACAACAATTGTTGGTGAAATTATAAGTGGAGCAATTAAAGGAGCAATTCCATGACCAGTTTACCTGCCTAGGTCCACTCTAGTCATATTCTTAGCACCTGCTTTGGTCCTCTAAACTGGTAGCTTTAATTCAATTAACCCCTCAGGCACTGCGGGTTTTGAGCACAGATTCCTAAGTGCTGTTTTCAGTATCATTCTAGAAGTCCGTTATGTCAGATGTAATGTCTAAAGCCTTAGTATCCAGTTGCATCAGAGGTCTGAAAAAGTCCTGGGCAGCAGGATTAAAAAGGCATCTTATATCTCTGCCACAGTTGCTTTCACAAATCTGCGTTGGCGGAGCCTTTAACCCTTCACTCATTTTGATATCTATCCTGGTGGGGAAGTATACATCGGGCCCCTTACGCACATGCAGAATAATGCACTTTCAATCCACTTTCGATACACTTTGCAGCTGGATTTTACTGTGCGAAATAGCAAAATCCACCTGCAAAGAACTGTGAAAGTGGATTGAAAATGCATTATTCTGCATGTGCACAAGGGGCCTCAATACTCAAATACAGATTAACCCCACATTTCAGAAAATATATAGGATATTTTTTTAATTCAAAAGTCCAGTACCACATATTGAGATCTACTGGAAAAGTCAGTTTGTGTTGACTCCAACTTAAAAAAAAGGCTGCATGAATTATCCTATGTTAAGTTAGTGCACTGGTTATTCAAGTATTTGATCTTAAACTGTTTTTTTTTAATTGGTGCTTGCAGACTGGCTAATAAGGTGGGACTCTTTTGTTCAGTGACTCAAAAACATTTAAAGAAGTAAAAGTAGGAGAAAAGAAACTGAGGTTAGTCCCACAAAAATATCCCTAGTCACTTCTGTTGTCTTGACTAAAAATAACTATGATTCTAACCACACAAAGGCAGAGTTCCGGGCACTCATCTTCCTTTGCCTTCATGATAATGACAATCAGAACATTTCTGCCCACTGATGTGGCAACAAGGGGATGTGTGTTTCCTGCTGGCAGTTTTTCATTAATGGAAAATCTTTTTAGAAACACTTTTTGTTTTGTTTGTGCTTAAACTGAGCACTTGCTAAGCTCTCTTTAAATGAATCACCAGTCACTTTATCTTGGTTCAAGGTAGAATATAATTTGATTGGCTTGAATGGCACTTTGAGTTGGCTGTCATGATATTATACATTTGGCTTGGACAAAACACCCAAGGATCTGTTCCCTGCTTCAGATCCCAGAATTGCCTGGTTTGTGAGCTGTTCTTCAATTCCTAGATGCTTGTCCATACAGGGAGCCTCTAGGCTTCATCTGACCTTGAAGAACATTTTACAACTTACACTAGGATTTTGCCTCAAGATTTTGCCGGGATCCTACCCTTCTGTCTTTTGATATAGCTATTATATTTTCATTCCACTCTTCCTCCAAGGAGTACAAGGTTGCAAATATGATTGCTCTTTCTTTCATTTTATCCTTGCCAGAATCCTATGAGATCAGTTAAGGCCAAAGCCAGTGTGGTGTAGTGGTTAAGAGCAGTGCTCTCTAACCTGGAAAACCATTTTTGGTTCTCCACTTGTCTACATGAGCAATGGACCCTTACCTGGTGAACTGGATTTGTTTCCCCACTCCTACACATGAAGCCTGCTGGGTGTCCTTGGGCTAGTCCCGTGGTGGTGAACCTTTGGCACTCCAGATGTTATGGACTACAATTCCTATCAGCCCCTGCCAGCATGGTCAATTGGTCTCTTGGGTCTGTTGTGGGGAGAGGAAGAAAAAGAAGTTTATAAGCTGCCTTGAGGAGAGAAAGGTGGGGTATAAATCCAAACTCTTCCTCCTTGCCCTCTTCTTCTTGTTTTGCCTGAGTGTGCTTCGTAGACGAGTGGGGAACTGAGCCTGGGTCTCCCCTGAGCAGATTCTAACTGCTACAGCAAACTGTCTGTGGCCTCCTCAGTGACAACTTCTTATAACAACTGTATCATTTAAGTAATGTTAGTATTTTCACAATGTTTATATTGTAATACTAGGGGGGAGAGACAGTATACTAATGGGCTAAAAAGGAAAAGACCTCCAGGAACTATTCCCTTTTTTCAACCTGAAGGCCCATGGGTAAAGACCGGTCAGGAATCAGTGTGACTGCAGTTGCTGCTGGGGATGGGCAAAAAGGAGTCTCAAGCTTCAGCTCTGGTGGAATAATGTTGGAATCAGTTCAGTTATTTTGACAGCAATCACATCTCAGCAAGAAATGGTATAAATGCAACAGTCCATTTTTACCCAGTGTACTCACATGCATTGCTGCTGCTGTAGTCATATCGGATGTCACTTTCTCTGCCCAATTGCATCCAGTTTGAGGGTGGGCTTTTGAGATGGCCAAGTGACCAGAGGCTTTTTTTCTGAGTGATGCTTCTGCCAACAAACAACTCATTGCCACTATAACTAGCCTCTGTTTAAATGGCCATATATCAGTGCATTGTAGCCATACAACTAATACATACATACAACATACGGACAACTAATTCTTACAGTCAAAGCTGGAATATTCATATTTTGAGTTGTTGATCCATAAAGAGTAGGATGTGATGAAATAGTTGTATGACTGAGTCTCTGAGTTCTGGCTTGCCATTCAATACCTATGTACCACAGCACCACCAAGCTGCAGCAAGCAGTTTGAGCAAAGGCACAGTAAATATGTATTGTGTTGCAAGCTGACCAAGTAATGCAAATGGCAGCCTCACAGTAAACCAGTGCCGTTTGTGAACTTGCTCTTCCACCAGGAAAAGAAGTTGAA
This sequence comes from Sphaerodactylus townsendi, assembly GCF_021028975.2. Classification (NCBI taxonomy): domain Eukaryota; kingdom Metazoa; phylum Chordata; class Lepidosauria; order Squamata; family Sphaerodactylidae; genus Sphaerodactylus; species Sphaerodactylus townsendi. The sequence goes on from NC_059428.1 coordinate 72,006,180, forward strand.
GTCTGATTTCACATTCACATGAGTCATTTTAAGGGGTTTTGAACCTCTTAGCTACGATTTGTAGGAATTTGTGAAAAACTGGAATGCAGTCTTAAATGTACTTGTATCATATTTCCTAATCAACTGATTACTAGGCAGTAAGAGGGATTTATAATAATACTGATACATATTTGGGATTAATTGTTTATTTTTGTAAAGCTTTCTTCTCTATATGTAAATATCTCTTTAGTCAGTATTAGAATTCATTGAATATTAGAAATTGGAAATCTGTGCCTCCATGTTTTTGCCTCCCTAACAATGATTTCGAGTACAAAACCTCCAGTTTGCAGAGCCTGGAGAGCTCTGCAGTTTATTGGTTGAAATAAGGGCACTCAATAACTTGGGGGGGGGGGGGGGGGGAGGAGAGAGAGAGAGAGAGAAAAAAGGGAAAAGAGGTTCCACCTAAACAGAGTGAAAGAAAAGGGGCATATAAAAAGTGGGAGGATCTGTGGAAACCCTGATCGTTTTTGCCTTCTCTGAAAACCACAGAGAGACAGAGAGCAGGAGGAGGGAAGGAAAATAATTGCAACTCAGCAAAGGGAATGGGAACACAGAAGAAGGGACTTGCAATACCTCCCCTCACCCCACCCGCAATGCTGCACTGACTTGCCCTGCCTCCTGAAGGGAAACATAAACTTAAATAATAGGGAAGCGGGTATCTTGTTGTTTTCCTTTCTTTCCGTTATACAGCTGGAAGTGGTTCCCTATTATCTTTCTCCCTCTTGTCACCCTCCATACCCCAACTACTTTAACATTTTTGGTTTGTTCATGTAAAAAACCATCTGTGTGCAAATTCTAGTGTGCATAGTAAGGCACTGAGCAAAGTAGAGCTGATAGGAATGTATCAATTGTGTGCAAGAGGAAATGTACAAGAGCGCTGGCAAAGTGATAATTGCTTGGTGCTGCTTAGGGCAGAGGCAGGTATGGTGGAAAGGCATACCACAGTCTAGGATTCCACTTTGGTCAAGTTCAGGACACTGTGAACCAGTCTGGGGAGAGGAGAGGTAGGCAAGTAAGTGCATATCGCATCCTGCACTAGCTAGAGGGATATGTGTTGACAATAAACCAAGAAAAGCTGTGACACTAATGTGGCAATGCCATAAAACTGGGGGTGTAAATGTGCATTCCCTGAATCAGGAGAAGATTTCCAAGTGCTATGAATTGTCAAATACTTTCACAGTTGGAATCAACTGGCTGTAATGGGTTTTCCAGGTTACGTGACCATGGTGTGGTAGTTTTTGCTCCTAATGTTTCACTGCATCTATGGCTTGCAACTTCACAGGTTTGTGCTTCTCTCTGTGGCACACTGTGGAGCGATTCTGTTATGGGATATATGTTTTGTTCACCTCACAGAGAGGTGAGGCACAAGTGCTATTTAAAGAGCTTTAAATGTGTATGTGATTTCAGCCTAAGTCCGCTTCCACCCACGGTTGGCATTCACTTGTGGCTCCTATCCTCCCGAGGCAATATGTTCCCATTAGGCATCACTTGAGAGCCATTTATAATGTTACATAGCCTTGCACTTCTGCTGGGAAGGCTAGGAAAAAAATTCACCTCAAAGGAAGACACTCAGAATTGCTCCATAACAGCTTTGTCAGAACAAGATAATTTCAACACCTTTTGTTTATTAAATTCAATGTAGATTTGTTAATAGGTTTAAATTAAGGTATTTAAAAAGCTGTTGTTATGACATTGTTGGTTGCTGTAGCAGTTAGGCTTTCAAAGGGACCAATCAGTGAGCGTGTTGAAATGTGCAGATTTTCCAGGTTTCTCATGTTTCAGCTATGAGTCATGTACCACTACCCATTGTTGTGAGACAGAAAACGTTCTTTTCCTTGATCCCCCCCATCACCGACTCTGAAGAGATGTTGGATGAATGCACTAGTGTAGTAGACAGAGTTGTGCATTTTATATAGGAAGCTCTCTTTGTTCACTGATTAACAATGCAAGCTCAACAGGGTTCTAAGGTTTAAGGCTGTATAAACATCTAGTAACAAGCACAGTGAAGTGTTATGTAACTGGCCCTCAGGGATAGTTATGTGTCATGAGAAAAATTCTTGTCAGGAAAGGTAATGAATGCATGGGAGGCAACATAGTTATAGTAATGGAATGTGAAAACTGTAGTTCCTATACTTGAGGTATGAATACTGGCTTGTGGATTCATTGAGCAATGGAACAGGAGTGTAGGCTAATAGAAATACAGCCAGAACTTGGGCAAGCAGCATGCCAGTTAGCACATAAATGGTAGCGCTATGGGTGATGGGATTGTGGAAACCTGGACACTATGTTCCACTGTTTCCTGTAAGCCAATGAAGTTGCATGGGCATGGGGGTAGGTTGGGCTCCCAAGACCTTCTGCTCCAGAGTGACTCAGCTTCCAAATTTCCCCTTCTACATTTCTTAATGTACCATACTGGTAGTAACATATTATGTTTGTTGTAAGGCTGCCTATGGTTATCCATTAGCAGGAAATTTTCAGATATACTTGCCTTACCCAGGAGGTTGCTTTTCTCAAGAGTTGTCTCATGCATTTTTTAATGTCCATTTTTCATTTTCCATGTTTATCTAATATTTGATAGTTGGTAGGGACCTTACATTAATCAAATGGGTGACCAGTTTTGGCACTTGAATTTATGGCAGAACTTTCTGAAACAGGTTACCAAGACACCATGGATCCCAGAAAACACCAGTTTTATCTGAAGACTTTTTCAATATTTCCAACACAAATACTGGACATTGGGAAAATAGTAAACAACCCCTTTACTGAATTTTTTTTTGAATTATTGAAATGCTTTTACATACTCAAAATATTTGATAACAACTGTACGGTGTCCCTCAGGTAACATATTTGATTCTATAGCATTAGATAATGATAATTCCTGTATGTACTGTGGGAAAATGTGACTGATTTTCTTCATAATTACTGTGATATACAATGTGTATGATGATCAAATAGGTCAATGTTTTCAAATGTTGTTAAATTGAATGTAATATCCAAATCTGCTGATAATCCTTAATATTGTAATTATTTAGATGAAGAGTGTTTATTAAGTTCAAAGCTTTGTTTACTACACAATTTGTGGTTTCTCTTTTTTCTCCTATTGAGGGAAAGAATATCCTAAAATACACACACTTAAGAAGTAAGGTGGAGTGTATTGCAAGGCATGTGTTCTGCCCCCCAAGTTAATCTGTTTTTGGTGCCCTGTACTTGGCTAGGACAGAATGGGGGAGACACAAGCCAGGTTCAACAGTTCAACAATAGATTTATTACTTAGGAAAATTAAGACCCTGACTCCTCCCTTGGGTCTGTATAAATCAAAGTACTTGCTTGTCTTGAGCAGATTTGAAGCTGTAGACGGTGTCTTCTCTTGGTTGCTTTCAAGAAAGTCCACTGTGGTCGATTCCCCACTGGCAGGTTTGACCTAGGTTCAACCTAGGTTTGACTTAGGTATTCCCCACAGCCGCTGAGTTCGACATGGTTCCGTCCCAGCTTCACCCCCTCAAACTGTCAAATTCCGACTCCATCAGGGAGGTACAACTTTTTCAGTGAACCTAGGTCGAACTCAGGTCAAAGCCGGTAAAGTGGGGAATCATCGAGGAACTGTTCCCACCGGTCAGCCAATCACAGTTCAGTGTTTTGGGCATGCTCAGAATGAAAGACTCGCGGTGGGGGAAAGCGCACCCTTAAAAAAATCCTTCTTGTATATGAAGCGGTAGCCATACATATAAACAGCACACGTTTACACGCTGCTTTTAGCTACATAGAGCACTGATTTGTGGCTATGTTGCCGTTAAGTAAAAAAAAACGGACACACATTCATATTCCCATGGTAACACGACAGCCAATCAGGAACAAAGAGCAAAAGAGGTGCTGAGGTGATCCCGCCCTCTGAGCTCAGCTCTGGTGGGACGAACTCAGCTGCTGTGGGGTGTAATGGAGTCGACCTAGGTCAGTTCGTTTTCAGGGAACCAGGTCAAATCTAGTCGACTCTGCAGTGGGGAATCAACCTGTGTCTTACTTCCTTTTAGTTCCTTCAGTCTTTGTCTGATTCTAATTGCTGCTAACCTTAACTTGTTCTCTATATATCACCATAGACTACTATGGACACCATATACGTCACGAATATTACAGTCTCCAGCTACCCTTGGCACCTTGCTCTGACTGACTGGCTAGATCTAAAACAGGGGATTGCTGGGTAAAGAAGGAAGACTGCCTCCTAACCCCATGCTAACTATGGGGAAACTGAAGCTTAATGGGGAAATAACAAAAGCCTCTGTGGGGGAATGACAGCATGTGCTGGCTCTAAATTATGTTTCGTAAAAAATAAGGAATTTATATTATTCAATGTCACACATATGCCAAATAGTACAATTTTATATGCTAACAATGTTATTGATAATGCATGTTATATTATTAAACATTTCATTATTTTTATTGTATGGAAAATTTACTTCTCTCCTCACACTTCATTAGGTTTGTAATTCTCAGCCCATACAGTCTTATGGTACCATTTCACAAGTACACTTGTCAGAGGGATAAGACAGAGGGATAATGGTCCTCAGAAGTTCCTGCAGATGTTTTGACAAGATGTTTTCTAGTATTCATATGTTTAGTTATTTTTCCCCCTTCAGAGCTTTGTGTCTACATCTTGATAGCCTCTCTTCTATGTAGTGCTCTTTTGGATACAAATATAAACACTGCTAAGATAAGACGAATTGTTTGCTTGTTAGCTGTTGGACCAAGAATATAGGTAAGCAAACCAACATTTCACCAAAATTCGAAGTGCTTGTTCGTTTAAAGTTTTCCTCATGGAAAAACAGAAGGCCATAAAAATGTTGATGAAACTGGAAAAATCACTTTGGGTGATTTTGCATGGCTCTAAATTGTCACCAGATTGTCCCTGAAAGTACAATGATTTTGGAGGTTTCTTCTTTGGGATATATGTGAGGTTTTTCAAGACACACTTAAAGGGCTTTAATAAGGCTTGTCACCTTTCTCCGGAGGCATTTACACAATCTTAATTGTGGAATTTATCCAACTTATCCACATCTATGCAGAAAAAAGAAGGCCAAGATCTTTTTTCAAGTGATCCCCACTGCAGATTTAAGCCTCACCGACCTCTCGTGCCATGTGGTCTTTGACAAGGTGATGTGGTTGGATTGGAGGACTGGAAATCTACGTTGATTCCACGAATGGACCCACGTATTAGCCATTTAATTTGGAACTACCATTAATTGTTTTTATCAGACAATTCACTTTTAATACATAATACAGTCAAAATGGTTGGGTAAGTGCAGAAAGAATCAGGAGAAAAAAAGAGGGAATCAGTACATTACGTAATGCTAATTAAGATTATATTGTAGAAGAATTAGAGATACAGCATTTGATATTAAAAGCAGCATCTATGTTTGCTTCCATATATATCTCTTACAGTCTCTCCCCACACCCCCTTGGTAAAAGCAAGCTTCATCAGTTGATAAAGAAGATGTGGAAGGAAACAGTAGAGTAGTGAAGAGATCATAGCTGATAATAAGATATACCCAAGGAGTGAGATTCCTGCTGGGCAAGAGTGATATTGCTCAAACTACCTATCATATATGTTTGATTTGAGTATTCCTCTGTCAAGTTCCGCATGTAAGAACATATTCTCTTTGCTATTTTCATAGTATCATATCTAGATACTGTGCCTTTCATTAAGGATACTAGTTGGCATTTATGACATCTATTAGATACTCCTTTTGGCTTTCATATTAATATCTAGCTTCAGGGTGTTTTTTGTGGCAGTGGTACTCACTGGTAGTACTCACTGAATACCAGCACCTTTGGGTGGGCTCTCCCAAGTCCCGATGGAAGAATTAGTAGAATGGATACAGCCTTATATATGAGTGCCAACACTCCTCCCGTCACTCCCACCCCCAGTAAACTGCTATCTAGCTCAATGAGGAGTTCTGGAAAATTCAAAAACTTACATGCTGTTTGTGTCATGTTGGTTGATCTCACTAAGTGGTATTATTTGTCGTTTGTCTTTGTCTTTTGCTTTGGACAAAAAAACCCTCTTCAAATAGCTAATTCATTTCAAAAGCTATTCATATCTTACCTCTTACCTCTTATAATTTATATTGCTTTCATTTTGTGTTACCAAGCAGAATGAGAGAAAATGGCTGAGGTGTCAGGGGTGCAGTCATGGTCACCCAGTTGTCCTCCAGAATCAAGTCTTTGTACCATTTTCACAAGCAAAGCTGAAAACACAAGTAGTATTTAGAAAGAAGCTGTTTTTAAACTAAAAAATGGATGCAATTCTATATTAAATGTAATGAATGTAATAATACATTTAAGGATAGAACTTTTTCCCATGCCTCAAATGTAGCCACTGAAGCTGAAATTTGAAGGGCAAGACCATTTTGGATGGAAAAGAATTCTTGAACCTTTCTCAATGCCCTATTTTCCTGATGATAATGCCTTTCCTTCAGCAGTTTTGAGAAAGATACCTACCTTTTCATCAGGAAGACCAAAACATCTTGAGGATTTCAGTAGCAAAACAGGGTAAAAAGAAAAGTTAGAGTTCCCCCTCACTGTTCTGGTCTTCCCCTTTGGATTGCACATGTAATGTCTGCAATCTATTAAAAAGTCTATAAAAAGGATAGCACAGTTTACATACCATGCAATGTTGCTTGTGAAAACAGCTTTAGAATAACATGCCTTGTTTTTAAGTGCTTGCTAATAGGATGGCTGTTTAATGTGAACTTGCTAGGAAACAGCCATTAAAATCGCATTAGTAGCAGGTACATCACCAGCCCATATTCCTGGTGAAAAAATAAATATTTGTCTAGCTCTTAGCATCTGGGAATGCCAGATCTTCAATTCTCTCATTGCTAAGGCTGTTGAGGTCTGATTGATGCTGCAGGTGGATTTACATTCCTGACAACATATTTGTGATGGCATTTTCTTTCCACACACATCGAGTATAATTCTGCACCAAACTGGCTGTCCCTAGGGATGTGGGGGTGTCATTTGGTTTCCATTCTCATCCAAGATCCCTCTTTTTTTGAGGGGAAACCGTGCTTGAGAACAAGAAGATTGCAACACCTTGAGAAACTGTTTTCTTCCTCCTGCACAGACATTTATGTTGTTATTGCCTTCATTGTTAAAAATCCTAATAAGAATTTCTGCTGAATATGAAGGACTGGGGAGATCACCAAAGCCATGGTTTCATAAAGACTGCTATGTTGCAAAAAAGGCTCTTACCTCTGCAATCTATGGCCGTTTCCGCACGGGCAGAAAATGACGGCCTGGAGATGGTAAAAACACCGTCTCCAGGCCGCCATTCGCACGAGGGGCGCAGCTGCCGCCCTCGCGCCGCCCGCCCGGCCTGGAGCCGGCGTTTCCCCAGAGCGCTTCCTAGCTCTTTGGGTAAACGCCGAATTCAAGCCGGTGTTGATGAGAAGGGCAACGCCTGGCCTGGTACATTCCAGCCGTGGGCCCTTCTCCGGTGAGGAGACCTTATCTCTCGCGAGGGATGAGACCTCCCGTTCCATGGGAATCCGGGGAGGGATGAGGGATGAACAGAGTTATAACCTGTGCTTCTGGCGGAGATCTTATTCCTGCCACTTTCGTGTGCCGAGCTTTCTAAGATGTCTGAATAAGCGGTCTTTTTACACCAAAGAGCCTTTATTTCTGCTTCTATGGAATTCCTTACATTGTGGCAGGAATCTAAATCATCTATATTCCTAGTGCAGTGGACCTCTAGTTGCCTCGGCATGGAAGGTTAGATGTTTCTGGGGAAGGTCTTGTTAGCCCCAAAGAGGGCTCCGACCTGTCCTTCTGGATCTGGAGGAACGGCCCGGAGCTTGGTCTGCGCTGGTGACTCTTTCCCGTCTCGTATCAGCGCGAGTCTTCCCTTTTACTTAAGCTGGAGCGAGGGGCGTGAAAACGACCATGGGGACTTACATGAGTGGATTTGGGGAAACTGTCTATGGATGTGTGGATCGGATATCTACCGTTTTTTCGTATGGATTACAAACCTCAGATGCCAGCTGTCACGGAGGAGGCGGGGCCTGACCACCTTTCATGCTGCAGCAGGAGTCCATTGAGCGATTCCTGGACTGTGTTGGTGATGCTCCCAAGAACCACCGTGTGGCACAGCACTGGGGCCGTCGAAGACCACCGGTGAGCACTGGGACTATACCAGGGATTGGGAGGAATATCCGTACCGTCTTCGATCGGACCCCCTGATCCCGGACCAGCGGCTGCACCTGAGATGCCCGTGGAGCCGCGGTGGAGCGCGATGCCTCAGCGTCCAGGCGGCGAGAGTCCAGAAAGCCTGCCCTCCAGCGGATCTGTTCCCTCTCCCATGAAGAGAGCTGGGATGAGAGTGGGCCGACTGCGAGATGCCCAGAAGCATGTGGGCCCGTGAGCGCCAGCTATGGGAAGAGGAGCAGGGAACAGCTGCAGCTGAAGCGTGAAAACCTGCAGAGGCGAGGAGCAGCAGCACAAAGAAGTCCAACTTTCGGGCTGGGACCGGCGCAGGATGTCGCATCCAGCGGCAATATGCCCAGAATCTATCAGTCCATGATAAAGTCCTGGAACACTCCAAACTGAACTTACAGCGTCAACGTGAGGAAGTGTTCAGGCCTTGCACCTCAAAAGTGAACACTGCAGCTGTTCCAACCCGGAACCGAACTGGCTAAATTGGAGCGAGAAAGCAGCTTTGCATGCGCACCAGGATGCATTGACTCGCCAAGGAGAGGGAGCTGGCTGCCTTGGAGGAACTGAGGAAGCGAATAGGGCAACCCAAGTTGGAGTTCACGGCTGTCGGGTACAGGCGGCCCGGTGACGCTGCTGAGTCCAACCACCTTCAAGGACCCGGCTCCCACGGAACGCAGGCACACCAGCTGATACCTCCACCGATTCCGGCCCCTGCGCCAACGCTGCCTCAGCCCGCTCAACCTGCGCCAACCGCTTGCAGCCTACTTGAGTAAAGAGACGTGGAAAGGGGTACTACCAGACCTCAATACCTGCCCGTTTCGATGGACGGCTTCCAAACTTCCCTGCGCTTCATCTTGCAACTCGATGCCCACATGGAGGACTATGATGATTTATACCCGGTCTGGCCTTGGCATCACGGGACATCGGCTCAGTCTGGATGGGGCAGCTTCAGCGACTGGTTTGTGACTCTTTTGAACCTGCAAGATGAAGTTGTAGCGCGTTGCCATTCCTCAATGCCGGGGCTCGCTTCCAAGATCAGGTCGCGGAAAATGAAGCTATCAGCACCATCAAAACTATCAGCAGGCAACCTTCGTTTGCAGAATTTGCCGTGAATTTCGATGCGTGACTGCTGGAACTCCCTCAAATTTGGCCTGGCGTAATCTGAGAATACTTCTCGATGTAATAGAGCAGCAAGCTTCGTGAAACAGTGTTGTTTTTAATTCCGGGTCCCCAGCACTATTGCTGATTGATTGCGGGATCCCCAAGTGGCATTCAGCAGATCGCATTTCGTGCGGAGGCCTGCATGAAGCCGACCTTTCGTCAAACCAAGCCAGCCTTCACGAGACCACCTCCGGCCATTAGCCGGCTGGGATTGTGTCTTTACTCGCGGAGGTCGGTCACCTAGCAGCCAACTGCCGAAAAAACAGAAGCCAACCACTCGGCACCTATCTGCCAAACCACCGGCGCAAATCTGGAGCGCCCAGACTCATCTAAAGCAGTCATCGAAAGCGACCGGAGGGCGCAGCAGTTTGCCTTTCTTCAGCCCCAATGGACATGGGTTGACTCCAGGCAGCGGTGAGGTGAAGGCAGCGCTCCCCATTACAATCAAAGCGTTTCTGGCCAACCCGCTATACTTTCATTATTATATTTCAGCCTTGTGGATTCTGGCTGCTCCATTTGTTTAATCACGGCCCCAGGTGGCCGGAGCTGGTCTAGACAATCCACCTGGCTAAGTATTACCCTTCACCCAAATGGGCCGGCAGTCCTCTCGGGGCAACCGGACCGGCCAGTTCAAAAGCATAACCGGTTCTCCTCCGCTCGCCGACCGGTAGGAGAAAGTAGTTTTATTCTGAAATGGCCAGTGGCTAAACCTCCATAGTTCTGGGCATGCCATGGTTGTTGTTACATGAACCAAAATTCCTTTGGAAAGAAAGGATGCCCGGAATTCACTGACCCTCCTGCGGGAACCATGGTGGAAGTGGAAGCTATCTGACACACCCCTGGCTTCATCTGCGTGCTCGATTCCGGCATCCACCGGTGCCAAAGATCTGTAGGGTATTTCCAGAACAGAATGCGATCCAGTTGCCACCCCATAGAACCACTGACTGCAAAATAAGTAATGCAACCGAGAGCAACGCTGCCCAAAGGTAAGATCTACCATTATGAGTCCCAATGAGGAGAACCGTTGCCTTCTTGAACAAGAACCTATTTCAGCGGGTTCATCTGGCTACCAAACACACATGCTGCTCCTGTTTTGTTTTGTAAAGAATGGATCCCTTCGGCTCTGCACAGATTACCGAGGTCTCAATGCAGTCTCCCTGTCCAATAAATACCCTTTGCCTTTGATCAGGACCTGTTAGGCGCATTAGGCAAAGGGCCTTTATCTTTACTAAGTTGGACTTGAGAAGCTTACTACAGGGTCAGAAATTGCTGAAGGCTATGAACACTTGACTGCGTTTAACACAAAAGTTTGGACAGTTTGAATCTTAATAATGCCATTGAGGGTTAAGTGGGGCCCCGGGGCTTTTTATGGCCTTATCGCGAAGTTCTCCATGATTTTATTGTACAAGGGGTAGTGGTCTACTTAGATGGCGTTTTAATTTATTCACAAACCATGGAAGAGCATGAAGCATTGGTTCGGGGAGTATTAGGCGACGCTCAACAACTCCTCTTTGCCAAACTTTTCAAGTGCTGTTTCCACCAAACCTCTATTGACTATCTGGGTTACGAATCGCCCGAGGGCCTACAAATGGATCCTGCTAAGATTGATCGCGGTCCTCCAATGGCGGCCCCCACCAGCGAAAAAAAGAACTCAATCTTTTCTAAGTTTTGCTAATTTCTATGTGACTTTATACCCAATTAGCTGAATGATCTCCCTCTCACAGACCTCTTCACGCACTAAGGGTAAAAGATCACTGTCGCCAAGCGGGGCCCCTTTCCTGGTCTGAAGAGTGTCAACAACCTTTCAGCTCTAAAAGTCTGCTTTACCACCGAACCTATCCTAAAAGCACCCTGACCCAGATCTCTCCCGTTGTGGTTCCGCGTGGATACTTACCGGACAAAGCGGCAGGGCAGCCTGTTGCAGAAATAAAGATGATAGGCTGGTTCGTGTGCTTGTTATCAAAGAAATTCTCCGGTGCTGAACTCAACTGGACTGTGGGGAATAAAGAGACTGCGGCCATTAAAGTGGCCCTCTCCATGGCCCCACTGGCTGGAGGGGCTAAACACCTTTCAAGTTTAGTCGGATCACGGGAGCAGCGCCTCTCCACCCCTCAAGATGTCGCAAAACAACCGTTGGGCGATTTTTTTTCTCGTTTCTCTTTCCACGGTCCATTTTCCCGGAAAAACCAATGAAGCTAGCTGATGCGGCTCAGCCTACGGGGAGGTGGGCAAACTTCACGGGACATTCCGCACTGTTCTCTCCCCTCCCAATTGGGGCTGGCTGTCACCCGATCTCAGACATCCACTCCTCCTTCTCCGTATCCCAGCCTGGTCTCCTCTTTCCTCACGGGAACTTGAGGAGGCGTAGCGTAACTTCGGCGACTCCAGTTGCGTTTGGAGAATGGCGTTTGGCGGCGGGGGGATTGTTGGTATGTGCCTCCTCCCTCCATAAGCAGGTTCTCGAGGCCTGCCCGCGATGCCATTCGGCTGGACATTTTGGCTTTATAAAAAAACTCTGCATTTGGCCCGCCGTCAATTCTGGTGGTAGCGATGCGCAAGGACATTGAGGCGTATGTTAAGGTTGCTCTGTTTGTCACGGAAGCCAAGACCGTTCGGGGAAAGCCCCCATGGTCTGTTAGAAACCTCTCCGGTGGCTCGCGTACCTGGGGAGAGTCATCTCCATGGATTTTCGCTACCGATTGCCAGAAAGTCATGGCAACGGTCTTGTGGGTGGTGGTGGACTTATTCTCTAAGCAAGCCCATTTCATTTCCGCAGTAGCTATACTCGCTCCTAAATTGGCTCGCCTGTTCATTCAGCATATTTGCGTCTACTCCGCCCCGTTAAGGTGGTCTCCGACGCTGACCCTCAATTCATTTCAAAGTTCTGGAAACTTTCTACGTAGGGTTGTTGGGGCCTTGGCGATACCAGCCCTACCATTCAAAGTGGCCGGTGAGGCGGAAGCGAGCGAACTGGGCATTATTTCGTTATTGCACCAACTACCACCAAAGACAATTAGTGCGAGAGCTCATTCCGTTCGCGAATGCGCCTATAACAATGCGGTTCATAGCGAACAAAAAAAAAGCCCTTTGAAATTGTGTCTGGTGGCTCCTTCCACGTTGCCGCCAACTACCTTGGAAGCATTGGATCCTCAGAGTTTCAACAATGGATTTCATCCCTATAGCGAGGGTGAAATGGAGTCCAGACTGCTGCCACAACAGGCTAAGGACTCCCAAAGCTGCAAGCGAATGCGCTTACCGCTCGGTTCCCTCTGCGTGGTAGGCAGGTGTGTTGTCTACCAAAATCTCAGAGGCGTGCATAAATTTTTCCAAACTAGGCAAAAGATTAAGTAGGACCTTTTCCAGGTTACTAAGTGATTAATGATGTCACTGCCGATTGGATTTGCCTAACTCTCTTGAAGTAACATTCATCCTGTCTTCCATTCCGGAGTTTACTCAAAGGAGGCTCCGTTTCCAATGCCTGGCGCGACCAGCCGGAGGGCCACCACCCGGCTATTGTCCAGTAGCCACAAGCATTATTACGAAATTGGCAGCCATCCTGGACTCTGCAGCACTAATGCATGGCGGCTTACAATATTTAGTCTCTTGGGTGGGATATTCCTCTGGGCATAATCAATGAGTTTATTCGAAAATATTGGCCTTCCCAGCCACTTGATTTCTGCTTTCCACCCATGCCTTTCGCACAAACCTGGGGAGGGTTTTCTTTAAAGGGAGGCAGAGTGTAAAGGATTCAGCGGTGTTGATGTAGGAAAGGACAGCCTTCTGGCCTTGAGTACATTCCACAGCCCGGGCGATGGGCCAGCTTCTCCGGCGGAGGCCTTATCTCTCACCGAGGGAGATGAGACCTCCGTTCCCCATGGGAATCGGGAGGATGGGGATGGACAGGGGAGTTATAACCTGTGCTTCTGGCGGAGGAGATCTTGTCCTGCCACTCGCGTGTACTTGAGCTTTCTAAGATGTCTGAATAAGCGGTCTTTACGCAAGAGCCTTTTATTTCTGCTTCTGTAAGGAATTCCTTACAGCTCTTTTTTGGGAAAGCGCCGCCCGGTGAAGCGCTGCTTAAGCCGAGCGGCAGCGGCTTCGCCGACTCCACCGGCACTTCACCTTGTCCCTGGGGCCTCCTGGTGCGTCGCCCGGGAGTTTCCACTGGGAATGCACGCCCCCCTGCCCTGCGCCCGCATTTCGATGGCAGGCGCTGCAGGGCCAGAGGCGTGGTCCCCGGAGGCCTCTGCGACGCGCCGGAGGCCCAGGGATAACGAAGCCATCTTGGTAGCGCGGGGCTCCGCGGCGCCCGGCTGCCCGCCTCTTGACCGGGACCGTCTGTGCGGGACGGCTCCCCAGCGTCTTAGCCGGTCGGGCGCTGAAGCGCCCGACCCCAGCCATTTCCGCTGCCATGCGGAAACGGCCTATGTTTATAGGCAAGCTGTTGATGATGCTAGACAGGTGGCCTTAACACTCTTCTTTAATCAAAAGAACAAGGGGGGAAAAGCAGATATTTGATTGCTTAGAAGAAGAAGGAAGATGTTAAGGCATTATGGAAACAACTTATACAGGCAACCAAAGATAGGAACACCTCAATCTTTTTGAAGATAACTTCAGGTTTTGTTCATAAGGAAGAATCTTCTTTTGATTTTGACATAGCTCCAGAAGTTTGGGTTGGAAATTTCAGAGGATATATCATAGTTATAGTTCCACCATGTCAAGTATTGAATATCTACCTGACTGGCCCCCTATCTCTACTGCAGAAGTAAAATTGCTTATAGTTCAACTTAAGGGTGAAAAGGCTCCAGGAGCAGATTATACCTTCCCAGATCTCTTGAAAAGCAATATTGACTGGTAGACTTCTCCCCTGGCGCCCTTTCCCCCTCTATATTGATAAAACTGACTGAATTGATAATACTGACTGGATTGGGGCCTGGCAATAAAAGTTCTTTATACAAAAAGGGGAGGAGCAATGATCCCACTAAAATCAGGAAAATCTGTTTGCTGACGAATAGATGGGTTTCAGAGGAAGAACTAGTATAGGTCACTGTATGATTCTCCACACCTTATTGAGAAATATTAATCTAAAATTTCACACCTCTTTATGATGCCTTTATTGATGTAAAAGCAGCATTTGATTCCATTTCCAGGATAAAACTCTGTAGCGAACTGTAGATGTGAACTATAGACCAGAGACCTTTATTTCTAATTCATGCCCTTCATGAAAACGCCACTTTAAAAGTGAGGTGTAAAAGGAAAGGGCACCTACAAATATTGTTTCTACTATGACAGGTGTCAAACAAGGTTGTATTGTGACCTATTTAAAATTTGTTTACAATATAAATGACATGGTAAAACATACGAACGATCGAGATCTTCACCTAGCTAAGTTGTCGCATTGCTTGGTCTCTGTACTGTTGTATGCTGATGATGCCATTGTTCTATTCAGGGTCCTGATTGGACTGAGAAGAGCGTTAAGGGTATTGTAGGGAAAACCATTTATTCATAAATTTTCAAAAAACCAAATAATGTCTTTTGGCAAGAAACCAAAGGACAGGACATAGACCCTGGATGGCAACCTGATCAAACAGGTGGCAATGTTTAAGAGTGCTAAGGCCACCTGTCTAGCATCATCAACAGCTTGCCTATAAACATGGTTTAACCTGATCAAACAGGTGGCATTACATATTATTAAATTTTGCAGACAAGGGGTCAGCACTTTATTCCTGCAGCCCTAAAGTTATTTCAAATTAAATCAATGGCACAGATGTTATACAAGGTCATGTTAGGGCCATCTTCCTCCTCCTTTATCCTCCTTGAGTATTTCCAAACAAAATTCTTAAAAGTCCCTCATTGTGTATCAAGTGCCATGCTGCAGTTAGAGACAGGCATGATTAAGATGGAAGTTAGGGTATTTCTTGCCTTGCTCTACATTTGGCTAAAGTTAATTTTTTTACCTCACGGTTAATCTCTTTCATTTTAAAAGAATTTCCAGTCTGCTTGGCTGAAGGCTGTCAGCAGTAAGATAGCTAACCTGGGTTTTACTCCATCTGTTCCTCTGGACATGGGCCATGATCAGGCAAAATGGATAATAAAACAAAGGATACTAGATATTGAAAGGTACTTCCTATCTCCTGTTAACACTAGATATGTAGTGACTGCTGCTCCCTACCTAGCTCAATTGGAGCCTTTATTCTTGCAAGATGCAATACTTTACCTTCTGGTCTTTTGGAAGGATGGTTCAAAAAAGTCCCCATGGTGGAAAGAGTTTGAGTGATAGGAAGGAGGTGTAAAACCCATAGATGGCATATATGATCTCTTTTAAATTTAACACAGTGTATAACCATATTCTTATACTTTATGCTAATAAAGGTTATTGTGATTGATAGGAAGGAGGTAGGAAGTATTGAACATGTTATGCTTTGCTGTCCTCTCTATCATGATGCTCGTGTCAAGTTAATTATCCCATTGCTTAATAACAACCAAGGTTGCTTGGTTCAAGCATATGTAAGAATGTTACTGAAGGATAGGAATCCAAAAATCACAGTGTCTGTAGCAAGGTTTTGTGCAATAGTTTGTAAAATTTGTCAAATTATTCTGAGTTAGTTATAGGTGAAAATTAGGATATTGTAATACTTTTTAACATATTTAATATAATATATAAATGTTATTGTATTAATTGTAAAATTTATACATGCCTTTCAATTATCTATATATATAAATGCGAAATACCACTCACTGACTGACTGACTCATCAAAAAAACTCAAAAACCACCGAACCTACAAAGTTGAAATTTGGCACACTGGTTCATTATGTGCTTCAGGTGCTCACTAAGAAAGGATTTTCCAAAATATTCACTTCCACTCGACTTATTAGATATTTACTGTTTAACTCTGGCCATCTGCACGAACATTCTAAGGGTGACAGTTAAGCACCACGAGTTCCATGTCCTTCAACATGGTATTTTTGATGGTTTTTGAGTCCTTTTGATGAATCAATCAGTCAGTCAGTGAGTGGTATTTCGCGTTTATATATATAGCTTCATTTCATAGGACATTTTAATTAAGGGCACTTTAAAGCTCTAAGTCCATTTGTCGCATCGACAAGTTCTGCTAATGCCCACCAAACAACAAGCACGATTGATCCCATGGTGCGCCAACTGCATTCTAACAACGCCCTCCTCAACGAATACGAACCTGTGCCTTCTGCTGAAACCGCTAAAGGGAGAAGACGAATTAAATGCAGAAAGCAATTTACACATTGCATTAGAAAAAGACAACTACAGGAAGTGTTGCACAATATGTGAAAACCAACTCGTCAGACCACAGACAGGCTGTGAGGAAATATGCTGCATGTCACCCCAAAGTTCACAAACAGGCGGTAAAGAAGTATGCTGAATGTCATGGAGATAGATAAGGGGGGGGTTTCCTCAGGTCCTCAGGTCCCCCCATTCATGTCCGAAGCTCCACCCCTCCGTTTGTGGGTTTTTAAAACATTTTAGAGCTTTTTCGGTTTTTGGCCTGCAGGGGGCGCATTGTTTGGGCTAGCAGCACCAAACTTTCAGGGAGTGTTGCGGGGGGACACTCCTGGTGATACTTCCCAGGAATGCCCCCATCCTCCATTGTTTCTAATTGGAGCTAATTGAAGATGAAGGCTACATCTTTGAAGTTCCATAACTTTAGTCACCCTGAACCAAACTTCACCAAACCTGGGATGTATTATCAGGAGAGTCTCTTATTGATACCACCCAGGCTTTGTGAAGTTTGGCCCAGGGGGTCCAAAGCTATGGACTCCCAAAGGGGGTGCCCCAATCCCCATTGTTTCCAATGGGAGATAATAGGAGATGGGGCTACACCTTTGGGAGTTCATAACTTTGGACCCCCTGAACCAAACTTCACCAAAGCTGGGTGGTATTATCAGGAGAGTCTCCTAAAGATACCCTGAAAGTTGGTGCTGCTAGCTTAACCATTGCACCCCTGACAGCAGGCACCCCCCCCCCCAATTTCCCCAGATTCTCCTTTTAAATCCACCCCCTTCGGCATGGATTTAAAGGGAGAATCTGAGGTCCTTAGTTTAGAAGAAGAAGAGGAGTTTGGATTTATATCCCCCCTTTCTCTCCCGTAGGAGACTCAAAGAGGCTTACAATCTCCTTGCCCTTGCTCCCTAATAACAAACACCCTGTGAGGTGGGTGAGGCTGAGAGAGCTCCGAAAAGCTGTGATTAGCCCAAGGTCACTCAGCTGGCATGTGTGGGAGTGCACAGGCTAATCTGAATTCCCCAGATAAGCCTCCACAGCTCAAGTGGCAGAGCAGGGAATCAAACCCTGCTCCTCCAGATTAGAATGCACCTGCTCTTAACCACTACGCCACATTGAAAGTGATGCTGTTTCAGGGTGGGGGATAATCCACCCCAAAACAGCATCACTTTTAATGTTGTTTAACTAGGGACCCCAGATTCTCCCTTTAAAGTGGATTTAAAAGGAGAATTTGGGCTCTCTAGTTTAAACACCATTGAAAGTGATGCTGTTTGGGGATGGATTCCAGCATCACAGCAGCTGCCGGGGGGGGGGGGCTCAGATTTTGCACCAGGCTCCATTTTCCCAGTATCCCAGGACCAGGGGAGGGCAGGGCATGGCAGGGGAGTCCGCCATCCCCAGCCTCAGAGAGCTGCTTTTATAAGCGCTAGGCCAGGGGCGGGGCTTGGTGAGGCGTGGCGTGGCCATGCCCTAGGGGCGGGTGTGGGTGTGGCCCCACCCCCGAACCCCCCATAAAAAATCTATACCTACGTCCCTGCTGAATGTCACCCCGAAATTCATAGAGAGGCTGTGATGAACTATGCGTAGCAAAGCACAGGTATCCTGCTAGTTAATTATATACAGTTGTATATATGGGTGTCTGTGTATTTCAATGATATTAAGTTATGATTTGTGAGACCTGATAATATAATTGTTTGTATTGCTGGTCTAAGACTGCACAAATAAACTGAATCTTGAATTGTCTCTATGCAAGGTTTCCTTATCAGGAATGTATGAACTTTCAGTAAAACTGAAAAGCCTCATTTTCTTGCATATCCTGTGTTATTTTTACTGCAGGTCCATGCCAATTTCCATTTGGTCAGAAGTTGGCGAGCTGTAATATTAGCATGTGTTGCATTTCAAGAAAAGCAAATTTTTCTATCATCAACTAATTACAAAATTATTTAGGAATAAAAATGTCACAAATTGAACTGAGGTCTTTACCAAGAGTCTTCCCACCACCACCTATCCTAACCATCACTTTATCCTGGTTCAGAAAGTCAAAACCATTAATTGAAATGCAGTTTGATTAACATATACACAAGTTTACTTTCGGAATGTCCATAGTCTTGAAGATAGGAAAAAAATAACAATGTGCTTATTTAGACCATGTGACAGTTTTGATGCATGACCATCCAGCTATTTGGTTTTCCTAAAGCATTCTAAAAGTTATGACCTGCTATGGAAGCAGCACTTGTAGTACCATCCTAAGCATCAATGGATTTAGAACAGTATCGCTCTGCTTAGGATGACACTGCTAATATAAATCTAAACAGTATTCATATGACGGATGCTTTAATACATTGTCTGGTAATAATCATAAACATGGTCCAGGAACAATGCTATCAGCAGTATTTGCATTGAGCATGCTAAAAGAGAAATCTGTCATTCAAGGAAAACTGAAAACTATACAAACAAGTGTATATTTATGTACATCCATGAACACTATTCCTATAAATTATCTTTCATCTCAAAGGGCTGATTTCCAGAAAGCCAAGCATAAGAATAGAAGCATCCATTTGTAAGACATTTTTATTCAGTGTCTACCTGCTACCATACTATTCATGCCTAACATTCATGAAAGAAAGAATTTCATACACTAGTTCTTCCAATAGTCTCTATTCATTCATCTACAACTGCTAATGCACATGATGATTTTCAAGGAACATATGAAGAAGTACAGGTTCTGAGGATATTGCAATCCAAATTTTAACAGGACATGAAACGAAACAACTATGGAAAAGAATGGAAACGATGAATGTAAGCAAATGGGGTGATATGAATTTAGATTTATTTGCAGAGGGCACCCAAAAAGGGTCCCTCATGTTCCTGTACTGGAACTGTTAATGAGCATTGCTGTGTTTGGCCACCCATGTTTTTCATCACATGTAATTACGTAGCTGGTTGTGTAACCAAACCTAATTTAGATGATTTTGCAGAGGAAGACACGAGAGCTTCCTTCTTTTGTCTATATGAGACCCCTACTTGATGACAGATTTCCCTCATTAATGATTTTCTTTTATAATCCTTGAATTGCCTTGTTCAAAATTACTTTTTGTTTTGGAATGATCTGGCAGCTCTTCCTGAATCTAATAGCAAGTTCAGGCAGTGTTTCCACGTAAACTTCCTTTCAGGGAGAAAGAAATGCAATGAGAAGTGATGTAATTGAAACCTAAGGCAATTCTATTCTCCACACTATGGCTGTCAAATTATAAGAATATGAATGATCTAGAGAAAGTAACTGGATTCCAACAAGCTAGAACTGAAGTAGATTGTGCAAATTCCTATCAACAAGTAGGAGCAGAACTAAGAGGAAGAAAGTGAGAGTATCATTCCATATCTGAAGACTAATTTATTTATTTATTTATTTATTTATTTATTTATTTATTTATTTATTTAGACTTATATGCCACCCTCCCCACAAGGCTCAGAGTCACTTACAACAATAGATACAACATATAAAAATTCGATTCAATAAAACAATTAACAATTAAGACTATAGTAGTTTAAATCTAACACAAACTAGATAAAATACATTTAAAATTAAAATCAACTTAGAACATTTAAAAAAACTTAGAACTTAAAATCAGAGTTAAAATAAGAGATAAAATAAGACCGGCAGCAGATACCATAAAAACCAATAGACAAAAAGTGTAAATTAAGGATGAGAGTAATTACAATACAACTTCAATTTTGAACCTCAACCAAAGGCTTGGCAGAACAACTCTGCCTTGCAGACCCTATGGAATTGCATCAAATCTTGCTGGGCCATGATCAGAGGTGGGATCCAGCAGGTTCTCACAGGTTCCTGAGAGTAGGTTACTAATTATTTG
The DNA here is from genome assembly GCF_021028975.2 of Sphaerodactylus townsendi. Taxonomy (NCBI): domain Eukaryota; kingdom Metazoa; phylum Chordata; class Lepidosauria; order Squamata; family Sphaerodactylidae; genus Sphaerodactylus; species Sphaerodactylus townsendi. The sequence goes on from NC_059428.1 coordinate 72,026,713, forward strand.
TGTGTGCTGAGAGGGGGTTACTAATTGGTGATTTTGCCACATGATTTCTGCCTTAGTTACACCCCTCCTCTCAGCAGTAGTGCGCAGAACTTGAAGCAGCCTAGCAGGAGGTGCACCGGCGTGCGTGGCAGCCTGTGCCTGCGTGCATTTGTTTCCCGCCCAAGGACCGGCGCAGTGGCTGCGTCCTTGCCACAGCCCCGCCCAGGAATGCCCCGCCCCCGGAATGCCCGGCCATGCCCCATCGTGCCCCGCCCAGCCCCATTGGATCTACGCCACAGTTTGAATCCCACCACCATGGGAACCTGTTACTAACATTTTTGGATCCCACCACTAGCCATGATGTTAGGTGGCAGAGAATTCCACCAGGTAGGGGCCAGGGTTGAAAAAGTCCTGGCCCTGGTTGAGGCCAATCTAGCAGTAGTGGGGCAGGGATCACCAGGAGGTTTGCAGTCGTTGATCGCAAATTTACTTGTGGGAACTATGGGGTAATGCGGTTTTGGAGATATGTAGGTATCAGACTGCTCATGGCCTTAAAGCTCAAAACCAATAGCTTAAATCTGATTTGGAACTCTACAGGTAGCTGGTGCAGTTTGTGGAAGTGATGTGCTCCCTCACTGATTCCCCATTAAGGAGCCTGGTGGCTGCATTTTGCACCAACTTCAGTTTCCAAGTCAGAGTTAAGGGCAGGCAAACGTACAGCAAATTACAGTAGTCTAGTCTGGAGGTGACTGTTGCATGGATCACAGTGGCTGTATCGGAATGGGAGAGATACAGGGCCAGCCGCTGAGCTTGCTGAAGATGGAAAAATGCCATGCACACAGTATGGGTCATCAGGACCTCCATAGAAAGGGAGGCATTCAGAAACACCCCAAGACTACAAGCAACAGGGATAGGTTGTAGAGCCATTCCTTCTAGCAATGGCAGCTGGAAATCCTCCCATCTTTCATCACAACCCAGCCAGAGGACCTCAGATGGCTTCAACTTCAGTTTGCTCTGTTTCAACCAACCAGCAATGGCCTCCAAACAATGCTGGAGAGCTTCAGGGGCAATCGCTGGACAGCCTTCCATCAACAGAAGGAGCTGGGTGTCATCAGCATATTGATGACAACCCAGCCCCAAACCCTGCACCAACTGGGGAAGGGGACACATGTAGATATTAAACAGTAATCGCAACAAAAGCACTCCCTGCGGCACTCTATAACTAATCGGATGACGCTGGGAGAGTTTGTCGCCATGCGCAACATGCTGTCCCCGACCCTGGAGAAAAGAAAAGATCCAACTCAAGGGTGAGCCTTGGACACCAGTGGCCGTGAGGTGATGAATCAAAAGATCATAGTCAACCACATCAAATGCTGTGGTAAGGTCTAGTAGTATCAACAGCACTGTTCCTCCTTGATCCAGTTGTAAGCGGAGTTCATCTGTGATGGCAGTCAGAACAGTCTCTGTCCCATGACCAGCACAGAAGCCAAATTGGAAGAGATCCCACACTGATGCGTCATCCAAAAAGGTCTGCAGCTGCTCCACCACTGCTCTCTCAATTACCTTACCCAGAAACGGTGGATTCGAGACTGGGCAGTAATTGGCCATTACATTTATTTATGTTATTTATAGTCTAACTTTCTCATTGCAACTCAAGGCTTAATATATAGAGAAGGCAATACAATCAACCGGATAGGACATTCAGTAAACAATGAAATAGGATTTGGGTTGCAGAACCAACCAGAAATCTAAAAAACTTAAGCTAGTAGGCCCAGAAGGATACCACACAGTCATGGTACTGAAAACTGCCAAGAAGTCCAGGAAAACCAATAGAAGTGCATTTGACTTGTCTGTCTCTTGCTGATGTTGTGATTTAGGGTCTCATTCAATCATCTGCCTTATTCAAGATGGAAAAGAGAATGAGAATAATAGTGTTGAGTACTATTAAATTCTAGTAATCGTAGTATGCTTCTATTTCATCTTGGTTTTTTTCATTCTCATTTTTTGAAGAGGAAAATCCAGTACACCCAAGTTATAGTGTTGTTGTTGCTGTTGTGATTTATACTCCACTTTTTTCCCCAGTGGGAACCCAAGGCAACTTTTAATATCATCATCGCTGCCTCCGTTTTATCCTCACAGCACAACAACCCTGTGAGGTACATTAGTCTGCCAGGAAGTGACTGGCCCTAGGTAACCTACTGAGCTTCCATAGTAGAGTAAGAATTTGTACCTAGGTCTCCCAGATCATAGCAGACACTCTAACCACTACAGGACACGTGACACAGCAATCTTGACAAAATGAAGCATGTCTGGGATTGGGTAGTGCCTGGAAGGGAGACCTGAGATTCATGGCAGAAGAAAAGCAGAGTATAAATGTAATATTCCTAAACTGAAAAATATTTGCATGACTTCAAGACACATACTGCAGATTCTGCTTTACCCTGCCATCTTCCCCTCCAATTTCCAACCAGATATTTTGAAGCACACTGAAAATGAGGACTGGGCATCAGATGAAGCAAATGTGATTCCATCATTACATGCCCAAATTCCTTCCTCAACTGCACAATTTACATTTCATCCTCTTTCCAAAGCAACACAATTCAGCTCTGACATATATGTTTGATGATAGTAGAGGCAGCTCATCAAGTTCAGAACTTAGGTGGAGGACTATGGCATGCTAACAGTAAAGATAGTAATTCATCAGTTATTGAAAAGTGTGTTAAGTCCTGGTCTCCCAATATTGTGGTTTTAGTTCTACAGACATATGTGTACACCAATATACAATGCTGATCAGTTTGTTTTTGCTCTAAATCTGTCTGCAATATTTCCCTATGTTCGTGTGTTCACAGCAGACTTATGGTGACCTGACAGGGCTTTCAAGGCAAGTGAAAAGCAGAGATAGTTTGCCACTGCCTTCCTTTGCAAAGTCACGACTCCCTATAGGCAGAGCTAAGTTAATGTATGACCAAAAAAAGTCCTCAAAATGAAACTGTGAATGTGGTCTCATTTGAATATTTTTTCCTACAGCCTTGAAAGCTATTTTTAAAAGTAATGTTCTTTAAGCGTGAGGTTAGTTTCTGTTCTCCCTGTTCTCCCTGAACAAATTCTCAGTTTATACCAAGTTGTTAATGTGGGCATTTCATGAATATGGACATATTTTCAGGATCTCTTCAGATGAATTAATGCACATGTCAACCAAGCTTCTGCTTGTATCATTATGTAGTGCCCTCTGAGGCAGGGGAAATCACACCTGATGTCCATGGGGTCTTGAAATCATGACCTCACTCACTGTTTCCGTATGCAGGTTGCTTTATTTACCAGTGCAACCCCCTGAAGGTGTGCTTCACTTCACCCTCCTTAGTGTTATGCTACATTACATAGAAGAAGTGTCACAACACTGTAACCTGTTTCCTTCTTCTCCCTCCTTCTTCTCCCTTCTTCTTCTCCTAACAGCCTCTTCCAATTTCTCATTCTTCCCTTTTTATAGCCTCAGCTTCACACATGCCCCTTGAACTAAGCTCCATTCTCCTCTTCTCTGTTCCCTGCCGTGCCTCAAAACCATTGGCGTATAGGGCCTAAAGGGCGCTCAGGGGCATGACCAGCTCCCTGCACCCCCCTGCCCTGTGCCCCACTTACAGGAGCCAGCAGGGAGGCTGGGGTGGGCGGGGCTTTGGGGTGGCTCGGATGGGCACCACGGTGGCAGCCCGGCTCCTGGGCCAGCCTGCCTCTGCTGCGCAGGCCTGGCCCGTCCACCACCAAACCCCCATGTCCTCCTTGACAACCCTGTCCCCATGGCCTCCCTGCAGGAGCTGGCCTGCAGGGAGGCTGGGGGGCAAGGCTCAGTGGTGGGTGGCTCGGGCAGGAGTTATGGTGGTAGGCCAGCTCCTGCCCTCCCTGGGGGGTCAGGAGCTGGCCTGTAGCTGTGGCAAACACCTCAGCCAGCAAGCAGCACTCCGGTATGTGGGCAGCCACCAGGCGCTGGCCAGGTCACCACATTGTGGGAGAGGCCGGGCATGGGGACCCAGCTGGTGCCCCCGCATGACGAAATGGCGTGTGCCCAGGGACATGGATATGTTTGAGTGTGTAAAGTGCTCTCAAAGCACAGCTGATTCATGGTGACCCCAGCAAGGGGCTTTCAAGGCAAGTGAAAAGTAGAGGTTGCTTGCTATTGCCTTCATCTGTAGAGTCTTCCTTGGTGGTCTCACATCCAAATACTGATCCTAAACTTCTGAGACCTGACTAGATCAGACTATACCACACTACCTTCTCCACTATTATGGGTTATACTTGTTTTAAAAATTATAAAGCAGACATAGGTAACTGTCAACTCAGGTGCTGAGCTTGGCTTCCAGTAGATTTACATGTGGTCTTGGAAGAGATCTCTGTTCCAAGGATTACTAGCTCTCCCTTTATGCACTTGAAGTGCTTGATCATGTTCCTGAAGCCAGGGGGAGAATTCTTCCAGAGTCTTTGTTTTGAAGAAATCAAGAAGACCTCTGATTTATGTAGAATGGAGTCAACATTGCTATCCCTTCAATGCTACTTCTGAGGTGTAAGGAAGACAAACATTTTCTGAGTTATTCATCATACCTTTGTTAAAAGGTAGGGAAAAATGTTTTTTACTTAATTTCTAGACTATCTTTCTCACTGTAATCCAAAATGGATTATATAAAATATAAAAACAATTCAATCATAAATAATCCAATAAACAATGTAGTTTGTGTACATTTTGATTTAAAAGTCCAAAATAAGTTTAGCTTAAAAAGTTACATCTCTTATTTTAAAAATCTGCTAGTCAAGGTTCAGTAGCAATTATATGTTTCTTACCCTTAGCACTTACACGATGCAAGGAAGAGCTGTCAGAGCAAGGATATTTGCAACCAAGGATATTTGTGCCAGGCACATTACCATATTGAGGGCGTCAGTTGCCTACTAGGACTTGACTAATCCCCCTTCTAAACCAGTCATAAGCATTGCCTTCGTTTCACACATGCTGGACATCTGGGATGCATCTATACCCCAAATCACCCATTTGCAGAAGGATACTGTGTGCAGGAATATCACTGTAGCGAGGATAGGGTTTCCAGGTGCCCCTGGCCACTGGCAGGGGCCAGGAGCTGGGACTGTATTAATGACAACTTTTGTTGCATCAAGGTTCTACATGTACCCTTAGGAAAGATCCATACTGTGGGTGCAGACAGCGGCAGGCTTCAGTTGTTAGGGAAGGTTGGTGCCTCTGTTCTTGTGTGGACAAACTCCTGTTAAATCACATATCTGTTTTAGCTTTGTCCTTGACATGTATGCTTTGCGCATATGGAACATTTTGAGTTGAGGGTTCTTGATACATATTCTGAAGGACTTTTGATGATTTACTTCATGATGATCAAACATATTTTGGTCACTTTTTAACAACAGGAACAAACTTTTTAGCCCTAGCCTTTAAATATAGAGCAGAGGCTTCTCTCATCCAAAAGCCCTTGTTTTCAGAACCTTTGTCCAGATCCCTCCATGCTGTAAACTTCTGAGTCACTGTCTTTTAATAATCCCTCTCATAGTATTGCTCCCACCAATTCAGCCCACACAAGTGTGAGAACTGGGTCTGTTGTCTTATCCTACACCCCTCTTCCATCTGTGCATGATTGCTTCAAGTGGGTTGTCCTCTTTCTCTCTCCTATTTTTGAAGAATCTCCTTGTCATTTGCCAGACAGCAGTGTGATGCATTGTCCATTCATCCCCCCCACCCCCCAATATAACCCTTTTGTTAACAATTCTGTAATTTGGTGCTCTGGTACAATCTATTTTAAAATCTTATCATCCACCACTCATTTCTTAGTTCCCAAGGACACCATTCTCTTTCTTCTTATTAGGTGCTGTGACTTTCCTCCTCTTCTGCATTACACAGTCATTCAACCCCATTTGTTGTCTCAACACCGAGAGAAATGGTTTCCATGGCAAAATTGCAGGGTTTAAAATATAACACAAACTTAAAGTTCACACATTTTCATAAATTATATAGGTAGTAATGTTAAGCAGTCTGATTTCAACTGGTTTTGCCTGGATAAATGTGCAAGTACTTTGATTTAGCATTGCCTTTTGTAGGTTCCAAAAACTTTTGGGTCTGTTCTCTTTCTGAAGCTAAGCTGGTCTGGACCAGGCAGGGGTTGGAATGCAGGGATCAGCTGAGTCCACTCCTGCATACAGCTCTGCTGACTGGGCCAAGAATAGCTGAATGTCAGAAAAAAATGTTCAGCTTTTTAAGGCTTTGGCTATTTGGCTCTATCCAGATTGCCTGGGTTTTTTTGGCCAATTCCTACCCCGATGAAAAAGCTGAAATGGCTTTTTTCAGGGAAGGGGAGTTCGATTCAGCTATATACAGAAGCACAGCCCTATTGCATGCTCAAGGGAATAGCTCTGACTTGTATTTTTAAATCGGGACTACCATTTTTTTTCTTTTTAACTCCAGAAGACTAAGGTGAAAATACTAGCTCCACCCAGCACCACCTCTTCTCATGTATTCTGTATATCCTTTACAAAGTGTGGACCATAAAACTTAACATCATGTCCTGAATAATCTCCCTTATCTTTTCTTTTAAAATCAAGCCTGATAAAGATTTCTGGAGCACATGTATACCATTTCACGGTATTTTTGTTAATTGTCCTAATAAAAAATATTATACAACTTTTAAAAGATTTTCTTCTTGAGATTTTTCTCTGATGCATTTTTAAAGTGATAAATCATAAATGTATTGCTTCTTCTGGATGAAAAAAGCACAAAAATGGGTATAGGAAAAATATAAGTAGTAATCCATACTGCTTTTTGTAAAATGTCTTACTTTGTAAAATGTCTTAGTTACTGGTTATCTGCATCAAATTCAGGCCACAATCTAACAAAAAAAAATAAGCCAATTTTCAATAGATATGACCACTTAGCAGTCCAACCACTGCCTTGAATTGCAGCATTTTGGTAGCATCCCTTGTGTGTTCCAGTAATGGCATTTACAATTATCTATGATGGTGGCTCAGAAATATAAGTTTCAGCTACAGTCTTCAGTTTAATAACTCATCCTAATTGATTATGGATTTCCACATCTTGTGATTTCCATAAAGGGTTTCCAGATCTATGGAAGCTTGACAACTTTCTTGACAAGCCTTTTATGTTTGTATGGATTGCAGTATATTTTAAAAAAATGGTTACATGTTTAAATAATCATAATTTACCAAAAAAATCATTATTTAAAAGTTCACTGTAATACTTATAGGTTAGACATCAATGGACTTAAATGGATGTAACTATGTTTAGCGTCGTACTGTCAGTTTGAGAAACTGAAGTGAAAGTGGAGAAAAATATTATTATAAAAGAACAGGCAGAAAACCCATAAGTAAGGTCAGAATTTCTTGTACTGTAAAATAGTGGAATCAGTTTAAACCACCAGCTAACTTTAACATGTAATTGGATGTTACTTCAGCTAAAATTTTGTGTCACATATCCTTAGTTTGATATACAAAACCAAACTAGACAAATAGTTTTTTTCCTCTACACATTATCAACAGTCCTGTCATCCTTCTAATTCTCCCTGAAGTTCTTATGGAATTTATTAGTGATGCATATTTCCACTGAGCCTTTTTGGGTGTTCATGCATGAGTCCAACAAAAAATGGTTGGTTCCCCTGCCCCCAGATTATATTGCATGAAATAAATAGTTGAGGATGCAGAAAAAGACCTGTAAGTTTGTATTACTTTATTGCTCCAAGCGCTCATCATTTACCAGAGTCTGTCAAAATGCACATAGCCATATGGGACAGTAGCTTTTCTTAATTGCTAATACTTACATGGCAGGCTATAATGAGTTAGTGAAGGGTTTTTCCAAGAATTCCAACAAATTCTTATGGATGTGAAAGCAAAGGAAAAACTTGACAAATGTAGAGTCTTGGCAGCATGACATTAATGTAGAGTTTAAAGTACTACTATATGAGGGGCTTACCTACAGTGACATTATCTTTTATTATAAATGTTTGAGAGTCAAGTGCAGTTTTTTAGAACCGCTGCTCAGCAGTTCCAGGCAAGCCAGTTTTCACATTTATTTCAGCAGTATTGCTGTCTAGTAGCATGAAACTATGTTTAATTTGATCGGATTTATCAATAGGCATGTTTACATAAACTTCTCTGAGGTAATTTGAATATTAGAATCTCTGAAGTCATCTATCTTTCATAGTCTTATTTTATGGATTTGTTTGTTATCATTATCAATGCAGCTAATTCTCAGTGTGGCCATGAACAGACAAGAAAGATCTTTCTAGAAACCTGAGAAAAGCCTCTGAAATCTAGAAAAGAAATCCACTAAGGGGTTACCTCCCCACAAATTTAAAAAGAAGCACATGTATATCTAAGGAAAGGATGTCTTTTGTGGCTGTTGCTATATAACCACAATAGTGCTACCCACATTCAAGCCTTGGGCCCTTTCCGCACATGCGTGGAAACGAGCCTCCACTGGCATAATTTAGCATGCGAGCAGCCCCCACTTCCCCCCCAGCCGGAGAGGCGGCTTTGTGCTCTTGGTCAGCCCTCTCCATAGCCCCCTCCACTGACCTTCATGTCCAGCGTCGCTCTGGAGCGCTGCAGAGGCCCGCCCATGCTGCCCTCCGACCTCCAGGGATCGGAGGGCAGCGTGGGCGGGTTTCTGCAGCCCTCCAGAGCAACACTGGACATGAAGGTCAGTGGGGGTGATGGGGAAAGCGGCGTCTTCCCAGTGGTGCGGTTCGCACCGCGCCGATGGGAAGGCGCCGCTTTGCAACCACCTTTGCGGCACCTTCATGCTGCTCCTGCGCAGCCAGGATGGTGCTCCTGTGATGCCGTCCCTGGACTGCTGTATTTCGCCCGTGCGGAAAGGGCCTAGGTTTCTGTCAGTAAAAGGTAGAGAGAGGGTCCTTTCTAGGACTGTTTTGATATTTGAGGGAGGACTCATCAGGGATAGGTTCTCCAGCAGCCACCAGGTGACAAATTCTCTATTTAATGACTTACACATTTTACTTAGACACAGCTACTTGCTACTATTCAATAGCAGCCACTTAACTAAAGCCAGTGTATACAGAGGTTAGAATTTCAGACTAAGATCTGAAACAGCCAGCTTCAAATCCCTACTCTGTCATTCAGCCAGTCACATATTCTCAGCTTAACCTCCCTTACAGGGGTTGTTACAAGGATAAAATGGAGGACGGGATAATGAAGTAAGCTGCTTTGAGTCCCTATTGTTGAGATAGGCAGTGTGTAAATGAAGTAAATAAATAATAAACATAACTACTATTCGGGGGAGGGGGAGATAAAAGATTGGTTGGTTAGTGGCTGGAAGAAGAAACTGAAGCATGGGGGCTGCCAAGAGAAAGGAAACAGGAGGTAGTGTGGAGAGGATATACAGGGGGAATTGATATTCTCCCACATATCCTTGCAGATTCCCCACTGCACAACTGGTAGGTTGGCTGACAAGTAAGAAGGAGAGCAAGAAACCCAAAGGGGGGAAAATTCAATGGGGCTTTCATGGAAATGAAAGAGGAAATAGTGTGAGAGGAAAATGAAATGCCCCCTGCAAGTCCTTGTGGATCTTTACTTGTCAATGATATTTCTCATTGCTGGGAGCAACACACAACAGTCAGCTAATTGTTACCTAATTATTATTCTTGCAATGTGCTGCTCTGCTGGCATGTAAATTCTTGTTTCTCCACATACGCCTTCTATGATGCATACCATATCTTTTGTGGATTACAATAGAAAGTATGCTAATTTAATGTAAAGGCTTGATATTAAAAATCATTTGATTATTATGGTGTATTACTGTATGTAAACAACATAGGTAGTATTATGCTTTATATAGGTTTAGTCTATGTCACTTTAAGTATAACTTCATGGTTCTTATTCACAGAGCCTCATGCACAACTCAGATGGCACTTGAGGATTCCTGAACACCAGCACACAGATGGTTAGTCCTGTTAAGTACAACATTAGTTCCCAAAGGAGAAGGCTGGATCTTGAAACAAGTTGTTAGTGCAACAGATTGGCCAAATTACAAATGACAATCGTGTTGTGCAACAGGAACTTCAAATATCTTATTTTTAAAATTCTTTTCCCAGTTTGATTAAACAGCCACATTTTGGCTGCTTTAAGCTCTACTTGGGGAAAAGACAGGAACAATACACATTCCTCTCCCCCCCCCCCCCAGCCAAAGTGGGGCTTAAAGCAACCCACAATAGGCATTTTAAATTGGGTATGTTGTTGTGATGCCAGTCATAGATGCAGGCAAAACATTAGAAGCAAAAACTACTAGTCCAGACCATAGTTACGCAGCTCGGAAAACCCACAGTAGCCAGTTGATTTCGGCCACGAAAGCCTTTGACAGTACATTGGTATGAGAATCTCTCAATGAATCCCAGTTCAGCAGTATCATGCATGGAATCTCCCTTTGAAATTCTTTCGTTGAAACATGGTGTTGAAACATGGCCTTTCTCTGTTTACTAGCAGTTCTGTAACCTAAAATAGCTTCCTATCAGCAACAGTGGGGTATCTAACAGACACTCATTCCGCACATGCAGAATAATGCACTTTCAAACTGTTTTCAGTGCTCGTTGAAGCTGTGCGGAATAGCAAAATCCGCTTGCAAACAGTTGTGAAAGTGGTTTGAAAATGCATTATTTTGCATGAGCGGAAGGGGCCTTTGGGACCAGGCCTGGCAACAAACCAAGATGCCAATATTGTCCTCATCCATACTCATCCAATACTATAACATTTAGCTATGGGCTCACCCATTTGCTCATCCTCCAATAAGGTATTTGTCATCATTTGTCAACAATCTTCTTCTGTTCTCTACACATAAAACAATCATGTAGTTTCTTACAGTAAAGTATTAATGTCCACAATTCTGACATTAGAACTGCAATGTTCAGAAACCAGTGAGAGGACATTTCAATATCCCTCTATATTCTATTTCTGACCAGAAAATCATCATCCTCGAACAAAAGACCTTAAAGAAATTTTCCAGTATGAAACTACTGGGTCATTACGAGTTTTTATATTATTTTCCCTCCCACCAATTAGGACTTTGGACGTTTATCTTGTTTTAAATATCAGTGATCTTATCAAAGTTGAGATTTTCTTACCTAATACCATAGTTTAGCATAAATATTTAATGGCATCTGTATTTTTATTGGATTTGTAGATTGTGTAATTAAATTTTATCTTGTACTTAGTGTGTTTCACCTTTTCACCTTCCACTTAGGGGTTTTTTGCACATTAAAATGTCCTGTTGTTGGCTTGGGGAATGTCCCGGTGCAATTGGGAGTTCCCCACAGCACCTGGCGCTGTAGCATGTAGCGTGCCAGGGCAATCAGCTGTTGCCCTGGCACCGCCCCGCAGCAGTGGCTTTGCTATGGGACTTTCCAGAACCATAAAGGTTGAGGACCTTTTGGAATGTTCTTCTGTTGCTCCGGTGGCTTCCACTGCTGTGGAAACTCCTTGGCAGCAGAACGAGGCCATTTTTCCTGCCTTGCTGCTCTGGCCCGCCCCTCCAATGAACAAGCGCCTTCCCTTCCCTTGCAGTGGAATAAAAACATGGAGGGAGAAACCTTGCAAAACCTTGAGAAACCTTGTAGAAAAGCAGCGTGTCAAGGCGCGGCGAAGGGGAGGGCAGCAATTTCCTTGCACATGCAAGGAGTTTAGATGGGGTGTGGGGTGGGGGTGGAGTATCATGATTCCCTTGCACAAGCAGGATGGACCTTTTTTTCTTTCATCACTCTTAAGAGGACTGCGGTTGCTATCAAACGTTTGAGGCCACTGTACTCGCCTCCTAAGTACCCCTTTGTGGCTGATTTATATATTATATGAGACAGAGACATTATATGAGACAGAGTAAGCATGTTATTGTTGCTATGCCCCCCACTTTTTGCTGTCAAATCACTATTGATAACACAGTAGTTCCCACTCTGTGCTGTATTTTGTTTTATTGATAGGCTTAATAAAAGTCAGTTGAAGTTGAAGTTGATAATACAGTAAGGGTTATCAGAGCAAAAGACGTGCAGAGGTGATTTGCCATTGCTTGACTCTGTGTGGCAACACTGGTATTCCTTGGTTGTCTCTTATTCAAATACTATCCAGAGCCAACCCAGCCTCATCAGTGTAACTAATTTCATGTTATCAGTGTAAGTCACAGATTGGAAACTTGTTGCAAAAATTTGCAGTAGCCATCAATAGACATTTTGGTGGGCCACTAAACCATTACAAAAATAGATGTAAATGCAGAAGGCCTTTTTACAGAAAAAACAATGACAAATGCACTATTAGAACCTCATGCAAAGACGTACAGATGCTCAAGTATCAGTTTGGACTACAACTGAATCAGCAACCTCATACTTTCAAAAATTGTTTTTATTTGAGCATTATTACTGCATTGCAAAAAGGTTGTGTATATGTACCATTACACCGCTTCCTTATATCTCTTCTTCCTCTGCCTACTCACCTGCTATTCGCTGAATTCATGCTATTTAAAAATGTTAATGATTTACAGATGACATGTCTTAGCTGCATGGCTTGCCTTGTATCTACATTCTTCCCCCATTTTTGTTTGCCTGCTTGGTATTCCTTAATGAGAAAGGCAGCTAAACTGTTTAGATTAGGAATAATTCATACACTGGCTCTTGGGAATTGTAGTGGTCTGGTACATCTACCAGACCATGGCCACACAATCTGGAAAACCCACCACAACCAGTTGAATCTGACTGTGAAAGCCTTCGACAATACGCTAAATACCCAGTCCTAAATTCCTGTTCTGCTATGAGCTAGTGACACAGTCTCAGACTAACCTATCTCACAGCATTGTATTAAAGATAAAATGGAAGAGAGGAATATGATTAAGCCCCTTTGGGTCTCCACTGCAGAGAAAGGCAGGCTATGAATGAAGTAACTAAATAGTTCAGGTTCAAGTGCAAAAGATGAGGTAAAATATAGCTGATTTAATTGAAGAACAACTGGCCCATGACCATGGAACATCCATCACTCAAGCAAGTCAGGGCAAGTGTCTTCACTAAGAACACCATATAGAAATGACAGTACCACACATATTGGGAATGTTATAAGAGAGGAAGAAATGTGAGTAATCTGTCATTGCTAAAAAAAATTAGCCTTTCTTTTGCCAAAAATTAGTAAGAACACAACTTCTCTAATGAAACCAGGAAAAGGAAACTTCATATCGGATATGCCAAGCTTATGGCATGACCATTCTATACAAGAAGAATTTGAAATGACAAGACACAGCTGAATTCTGGCAATGTGCAACTGCCTTTCATATTGTACGAATGGTGTATTTTTGGGGAAGGATCTGAATATTATTAGTGTGTGATTTAAATGTGAACTGAGATTTTTTTAAAAAATAATTTTATTGTGAAGATTGCTAAACTTTAGACATGAAAGCAATTATTAAAGCAACAACTGTTTTGGTAATAACATCTTATTTTTCATTATAACGTTTCATTGGAATTTTTGCAACTGGATCTTAAGGCTTACTCTATTAGAATCTAAATGATCAGTGTGGAATATATCAAAATATATACTAGCACTATCTCCAGAGACACAAATATTACAGTAACTTTAGACAGATTTTACAACATTGTCACATGTAGATAATACTTTGAGTGGTTGAACATTCATTGGTTCAGCTCACATACTGCTCATGAGCAGAGAGCCATTTTTTTTGCCATGCAGTTTTGCTGTTCTCACAGCAGCATTTCATGCATATGCAATTTCATACAGTCCAAATGGGGGTATTAGTCCCCTCCCTACAGTCCTGTTGTCACTATAACCCCATTCACTTGCTACTATGAATGCATGGATACTCTGCACATAAGTGCATCTGCTTATTTGTGAGAAAGAGCCAATATGTGTTAACTTTTCTGATGAAACCAGGGACCAGTTCCTGCCCTCAGCAACAGACCTAGTGGAACAGCACCATCTTGCAGGCCCTGTGGAACGGAGATAAGTCCCGCAGGGCCCTGGTGTCAATCAAAAGAGCATTCCACCAAGCTGGAGCCAGGACCCAAAAAGCCTTGGCTCTTGTTGAGGACAGCTGGACACTTTTAGTGCTGGGGTTTACCATCAAGATGTTATTGGCACAATGCAATGCTCTTGGTGGGACATATTGGGAGAGGCAGCTTCTCAGATATGCTGGTCACAGACCATTAAGGACTTTAAGTGTTAAAGCTAAAAGCTTGAACAATACCTGGTACTCCACCTGGAAGCTATGCAGCTGATAGAGCACAGGTCAAATGTGGATCCTCCATGGTGTCCCTGTAATGACCCAAGCAGCTGCATTTTGGACCAATTGGAGCTTCCAGATCAGAACCAAGGGCAGCCCTGCATAGAATGAGGTACAATATGCATGAATTACTGTAGTGAAGTCAGGGTGAGACAGATAGGGTGCCAGTTGCCTGACCTGAAGAAACTGGAAGAATGCCAGTCTGGCCATATTTGTGACCTGGGCCTCCATCGAAAGGGAGGCATCCAGGATAACACCCAGGCTCTTAACAGATGGCTTAGGTGTCATTTATACATCATCAAGAGCCAGAAGCTGGCACCTCATTCCTGCATCCCCCCGACCCAGCCACAGAACCTCTGTCTTTGTTGGATTTAACTTCAACCAGCTCTGCTTCATCCATTTCATCATGGCCCTGTATGAGCCTGTGATGTTGTTCTGGCCTCTCGGTAGCTTTGCATGCCAGATAACAAACGGCTCGCTGACTTCTCCAGCAAGTTTTCTCCCAGGCTTCCAAAGAGATAATCTCCTCTGTAGGAGTTTCCTCCTGCAGACTGAATAAACAACACAAGAAAGCTCCCAGCTGCAAGATGTTAAGAAAGCCCAATAGCTTTTTTATTCAGGAACCAAAGAAAGTCTCTTTAGGTGACCTTCTTAAGGATAATAGTCCTTAAGAAGCCAAACCTCTGAGCACCTTTTAGCAAAGATGATCCCCAGCCTTGATGTCCTCCTCAGATATCTGATCTCTCTAACCCATAGCTGGTGCTTGTTATATCAGCCATTAATCACCCTCAGGTGTTTGCATTCTAGGAGATAACCTCCTTTCCTACAGGCAGTACCCCAACCTGTAGTGCTCAAGGCTGCCATGCAGCTCCTACATACAGGCCCCCAAACAAACGGTTCATATTTTCTGCAGCAACACTTGGCTGGTCATTCATCAACAGATACTGCTGGATGTCATCAGCATACTAGTGACAAAACTCTGGACCAGCTGAGCCAGAGAGTACATGTAGATGTTAAATAGCATTGGGAAACGGCTTGCTTCTTGAGGAGCCCCTTGCACCAACAAGTGGCACATTAAGGTCCTCTCCCCCAGAAAAAGGAGACCAGATAAGGCTGTTCCCCTTATATCAGCATTGGCAGGGTGCTGGGTCAAAATATCATAATTGATTAGGTCAAACTGTGCTGTTAAATCAAGAAGAACCAGCAACACTTACTCACCTTGATTCAGCTGCCTCTGGAAATTTTCTGTGAGAATGACCAATGATGTCTCCATTCCATGACCAGGTTGAAAGTTGCACTGAAATGGATCTAATGCTGATGAGTCATCCAGAAATACTTGGAGCTGGTCCACCACCTCTCTCTTAACTATCGTAGCCTGAAATGGTAAATGCAAAACTGGGCAGTAATTGACTAGATCCAAAAGATCTAATGTTTTTTCAAGAACAAACATACCACCGCTTCATTCAGCTCCACTGAAAAGACCCCTTAAGTCAGGGACAAATTTATAATATCTCAAAGTTATAACATCCCACACTCTGCCACCACCGGCTGTCACCAACAATGACGGACATGGGGCCAGGGATAGCTGGTAGGCTTTACAGCTCCCAGAGTGCTGTCAATATTGACCTGAGAGAAATAACTGGATTGGTCCAAAACTGGACCAGAAGATGGCCAAGGGGTCTCCAGTTCCTTAACTGTATCAAAATTGGCTGGAAAGTCAGAAGTGGAGCAATAATATTTTATCTGCAAAAAAGTTTGCCAGTGCCTTCAAAGATAATGGCCAAATTTCTACTATTTGAAGCCTCTTCAGTGAGAGTTATTACTCATTATCCTAAACACTTGAGCTGGGCATGAGCCTGGTGATGCAATGGAGGCCACATAGAACACTATCTTAATGGTCTTCTCTGCCATCTCAATAATGTTCAATAATATGTTCAATAATATGTTCTTGCAGTTTTGTTATGTGTTTTCCATCAAACTTGCTTTAGACATCTCCCTCTTCTTCCTCCTAGCTCCAGATATACCAAGGAGTTAGTTTGGAGCAGGAACGGAAAGGGCATCGGGACGTCATCTCATCGATAGCTTCAGAAAGCCAGCATTGCCGGTCCGCTATCAGTTCATTTAAAAAGTCACTAGGAAGCACTGGATCCTGCAGACTGTTCTGAAAACCAATGGAGTCCACCAGTCTCCGTGGACAAACAGAAATTCACTCTGTGCCTATACAGGAAGGAGTTAGTACACTCAGGCAGGCCTTCAGGGCAAAATGGTCTGACCATGGCACTCTATCAACTAACATCGGGCCAACATCTATCCCTGTCTCAAAGATCAAAACTAGGGTATGGCCTACTTGGTGTGTAGCAGCTGAAACAAACTGTGAGTTGCCATGGAAGACACTAGGTCTGTGGCCTGAGGGGGAAGCACTATCAGCATGGACATTGAAGACACCCAGGACTATTAATCGAGAGAACTGCAAGACCCATCCATCCACAAACTCCAGCACATTTGGCAGGGCATTGGCCTGTGCTTCAGGCAGGTAGTTCTCCAGCCAGAAAACCAAACTGTCCTTGGCATCCCACAAGAGGCCGACATATTCAGTACCTGGGATCTTTGGGGTGGGGAGTGTCACGGAGGAGAAAGACTCCTGGATGAGTAGAACCGCCTTTGTCCACAACTGATGGAGGACTTAAAAGTCGGGCGGGGGGGGGGGGGGGCACAGTTCTTTCAAGGTAACTGTCTCGCTCTCCTTCAGCCTGGTCTCAGTCATGCATGTGAGGTCCACTTTCTGCTCTGCAAAGTAACTCTGCAAAGTAGTGGTCTAATGAACCTGGCATTGCACAACAGAGAAGGGTTAAAATACTAGCCTGTCCAGCAATGTTACACATCATGGTTACACAAAGGTTAGAAGAGTTCCAAGCATAACCATATCTTAATTTCCCCCCCTTTCTGATACCTTTTGCCACCACCCTACCTCTAAATCCCTAATGGCTGGGTTTCCTGACCCTATCCTTCCTATAACACACAGCATCCATATCCACTCATCTATAGTAGTTGTCTAACATACGCTCAATCTGACCACACAAACTACCCACAACACTCCACACTCCCCCTTCCCAGATATCCTGCACCAATCACCTGTTGATCCAATATAACTCAGGAAATGAGTTATAAATTAGTTCAGTTATGTCCTCCTTTACTTCCCATTTTCTAAGAATAGTGTAATATGTTTTCCATTTGCCTTGAAATTCTTTGGTAAGTCTATTATTCACATAATGTGTTAATTTTGCCATTACTGCATATTCTGCTTGTTTGTTCTCTCACTCTTCCTGCTGTGGATGGTCTTCCACTTTCCAATTTTTAGAAGTCCATGCATGTTTTTGCACAGCCTTATGTGAGTCAGTCCTCCACCCCACCTCCTTTAATTACCTGACTAAACTATCCATGATCCTGGGGGAATGTGATTTTGCCAACTGAACAGGTGGAAGACTGGTCACAAGGTAGAGGAAAATGAAACCACCACATTAAGGCACAGCTGTGTAACTGCTCTACACATTATTTGAGCCGAACAATTTCTGTGGCTCAGCTCATAAATGATTGCAGCTGCTGAAAACAGTGCCTACCCACCAAACATGTCTGCCATAATGTTCTGAGCATCCCTAGGTAACGCTGACAGAAACGTTTAGCACTTGGGTGTAAATCCTGCTAATAAAATAAGGCTGCAGTCCTACATGCTGCTGAAATCAGCAGGGCAGTTAGTCTGTTAAAGATGCTGAATTCATAACAAAAAGAACAACTAAGTACAGTAATTCAATAACAATTGGACATATTCCAAACAGAGCTGCAACCTCTAATCAATTAGGCAGTAGATTAATTGGGTAAAGGCTATTTTTGTTGTCTGATTAGTATAATAGGAAATGACAAGAAAATATTAAAAATGGTTTCTGTATCTTGTCAGCTATGCTCTTGAGATTAAATGAATCTGTAGTGATGGCAGACAATTCTATTGGTGATGCTTTTCTACAACGACCAAATGCCAGCATCTTTCACTTCACTGGGCTCACCACACTTTTACTGAGGCTGCCAGAGAATATCTTCAAAAACTGTGGGGCTTTGATGACTCTTATGTCTGTGAAGTAATAATGGAATCACAGTGGGTAGAAAAGAAAGCTGTGTGTCATGTTCCATTGAGTGAGAAAGTTCTCAGATTGGACACAACCCTTTGACATATGGGGCTTCTGTCAAACCCAGCCTGCAATGTGTTGAGGCAGAAATTACGTCCTCACCTCTTGTTTTAGATTTTCCTGAAATGACCTATTTAATGTTAGACATTTTGATCCCTCCAGATGCTGAATAAGGAACACAAGGACTTTCCAGAGTGGTTCACATGTGTTTTGCAATGCAACATTTTTAGGGATACTGGAAGAAAATGGTTAGTTTTCTGTATTATTGAATTTGGCTGTATACTCCTATTATACCAAACATGAACCATTTGCATCTCAAAGGAGAGATAAAGCAGCCTCGATTCCATCTTGGTATAGGTCTGTATCTAGTCAGTTCCTGGATCAACAGGGAATGTCAGCTGCCTGGAATCCCCAGAGGGAAAATGTGATATAAATGTAATAGTTATATATTTTGATCCCACCCTACCTCCCATGAATATATGGGTTTCCCCATTTATCCTCACAACATCCCTGTGATGTAGGCTAGGCTGAAAGATGGCAACTGCCACTACCACAGATTTTCATGGTTTGGGGAGATTTTAAGCACAGATCCAAGTCCTTTACTGCTCCATTCACTAGTCTGCATTTGCCATCCAAAAATCTAAGCAGAAATTGCCAGTCTACAGAGCTTAACATATGCATCACATGGGTTGGCAGCATGGATGTCCACCTCTCCTCTCCAGCAGGGTGCAAGCTTTGATTTGCAAACTGCATGTGAGTCATGCAGTTTACTTGTAAAGGAGAAGGGCCATCTGCTCGTCATGAGCAGCTGACAAATTTGAGGCTTCGACACTTCTGTTATTTCCAAATTTGTAAGTAAACACATTTTATAACCTTGCAGATAACACTTTTCAAGTGTTCGCTAATGGAAAAGTTTAAATTTATGCAAAACATTGAAAAGCATCTTATTTGTGATGCTGTTTGAGAATCAGTGGCTCCATTTTGACAGCAAGTATTGTGAATATAAGTCTGTTAGGTGGCACCTGTTTTATTCAGCCCAGTTCCAATTTCAGATAGATGTAAGTGTATTTCCTTGAACATTGTTCTTTCTTCAAAAGTCAGAAAAGACCTCTTTGTTTTTTGATGGTGTGTTCTGTAGTACTGGTCTGACCTCTTCTGGCCACAGACTTCATGGCACTTTAAACGTAGCCTCCACCCCACCCCCAGGAGGGCAGGGGGAATCTTTGGATCTGAAAGAAAATATGCCACGTTTGCATCAAAACACAGAACTGTAATATTGAGACATCTAGCCCTGCTCTGAGTCTGACTTCGTTGCATCCAAACCTATGAGCCCACATTCTCCGACTATCTAAAGTTCTCTTCTTACAGATTAATTTCTTTAACAAGCTGAAACACCATCAGTCAAAATGTCTGAAACTAAGGGTGGCAAAAGAGAAAGAGAATGTATGTGCTAAATCAGATCTGGGCTGCTCGAGCTAGGGTGTGCCATTATTTAATGTGCCATAAGGAAGGTTCCAGGTCACCCATATATTTAAAGAGTGTGATAACAAGAAATATTTACATCATTTTTATTTCTTTTTAAAATTATTATATTGTATTTATTAATTTTATTTGGAGCATTTAATAGCCACTTTTCTGCCTTACAGAGCTTAGGAGAGTTCATAATATAAATAAAATACATAAAATAGAATACATAAAAATAAAATATATATAAAATAACTGTTTTGCCCCCCAAGTGAATCTGTTTTTGGTGCCCAGTACTTGGCTAGGACAGAGTGGGGGAGACACAAGCCAGGTTCAATGGTTCAACAATAGGTTTGTTACTTAAAAGACCCTAACTCCTCCCTTGGGTCTGTCTAAATCATAGAACTTGCTTATTTTGAGCAGGTTTGAAGCTGTAGACTGTGTCTTCTCTTGGCTGCTTTCAAGAAAGTCCACTGCTTCCTTTCAGTTCTTTCAGTCCTTGACTGGTTCTAGTTGCTGTTAACCTTAACTTGTGCTCTATGGACCACCATATACATCACAAATATTCCAGTCTCCAGGTATCCTTGGCACCTTGTTCTAACTGCCTGGCTAGAACTAAAACAGGGGATTGCTGGGTAAAACAGGAAAACTGCCTCCTGGGAAAATGTCTTAAAGGGACAGGGGCTAACTAAAATCCCCCCACCCCGAAGATTTAACAATGAACTAAACCCCTGCTAACTGCGGGGAAACTGAAGCTTAATGGGGAAATAACAAAAGCCTCCGTGGGGGCATGACATAACAATTTAGGGTGGCAGGTAAAATAATCAAATGTGGTTTAAATAAAACTGTTTTCAACTGCCTGCTAAAAATAAAAAATGAGGGGGATAGGTGCAGCTCCCTAGGGAGTTTATTCCATAATTATGGGGTAGTCACCGAAAAGACTCTCTTTCCTGGATCAACCAGACATGTTTTTGATTGACAGGACAGTCATCAGTGATCTAAATTTCCAAGCAGGAACATATGAGAGAAAACAGCCCTTCAGATAACCTGGTCCCAAGCTTTAACAGCCCAGTCCACATGGGTGGGGGGAGCTCAGTGGTGGCTGGAAACGGCGCAAGGAAGTCTCCACCTCACTGCTTCCAGTGGAGATCATCCAGGCAACACAGCAAGCAGCAAGGAAAAAACCCTTGCTGCCTCCTGAGCAGCTCCATTGGGGAAACAGACTTATGCACGTGTTATCATGGTAGAAGCCTGAGGCCTACGCCAGAGGTGTTCCTGGGCTGAAAGCCTGGTAGAAGCTAACTAAAATTGGTTCCATCTCTGGGACTGCCCCTAGTCCTCCCCCATCTGAGCTGATATCCACCTTTAGGCCAGTGTGGTTCTGCAGATGGCAGGATCTTCCAGGTCAAGTGCCACCAAACTGCATCACTTACCCACTCTCTTTTTTGTCCTCCCAATAGCATAGTTGCCACTTACACCAGTGGGGTGGGCAGACGTGCTGGTGTGGCCCTGCACTGGTTCCAGGAGCTACTTTGCCCCCCTATCCCCCCATATTGGGCTGCCCAGAACAAAACAACTCCTTGAATTTATAAGCTTCTGAACATAATAAAACATAATAAACAAATAAATCAACATTCTTCAAGCGTAGCTGAAATTGAACGCATTACAATTATCTAGTCCAGATGGACTATTCTATATTATTAATTTTTATTATTAAATTTATTTATATTTTCCTATTTATTACCCCCCTAGGATGACATTTTCAGAGATTTTACCCTCTTTGCGTTTTGCAGTGAGGGGTTTGACTGGATGTGTGTTCTTCACCACCTTATGCAGGGTCAGGTTGGGCTGGTTGTGACAGTGCAACAATAAAGCAATAGAAAATAAAAAAAACTCTCAAGAATAAAGTGTTTGGCAAAGGAAAATAGTATTATTACTGCTACTTACATTGAATCCAATAACCCCACCCCAGGTAACTGAGACTGCACAGTGATAACAAAAACACTACACCTAAGAAACCTATCAGTAAATACTATGTGATGGAAAAATTAGTATATCTCTAAAGGTTGAAAACACTATTTACACCATGTGCTGATTCACTAGCCCAGGGGTCGGCAACCCGCAGCTCCGGAGCTGCATGCAGCTTTTTCATCCTTATACTGCGGCTCCTCAGCGGTGACATCAACGACGGCAAGTTGCACTGGGAACATGGCGAGCGCGCCTCCTTCACCACCCCCTCCTTCCTTCCTCCCTCCGGTGTCCTTTCCACTCATTCCCTCATCTGACGCCTGGGAAGGAGAGGAAAGGACGCTGGAGGGAGGGAGGGAGGGAGGGAGTTAGGAAGGGGCAGGGAAGGAGGTGCGCTTGCCGCATCCCAAGTGCAACTTGCTGTTGTTGGTGTCACCACCGCTGTCTATCCCGCCCGCTTGGCTGAAGGCAGGGCTTGGGGAGGCCGGGGGCAGGGGCGGGGCTTGGGGATGCGGGGCCAAATGGCTCTTTGGGTGCTAAAGGTTGCCGACCCCTGCACTAGCCCCACCCCTTCCACAGCCAAACTGTGAAAACAGTGACATGCGAGAATACCAAAGATTTTAAACATATTCTGACTTCCTTTTGCTATTTTTTTAAAAACACAATGTTTCACCTAATAAGGCTTTTCTATAAATACCATAAACTAATAGTTACGGAAGTAAAGACTTTATGCATGAAAATAAGAATACTCATATAGGAAGATCTAGGATATTTTATGGAAAAAAGGAACAGAAGTGACTGCTATCAAGCATACCAAAACTTCAGCATACAACTTGAAGTGAATTAATCTGAAAATTACCCAAATGTGCCTCAAATTTGGCACATAAATTGGCAGGAATGCAGGATTTTTGAGTAGCCAGATCTTATGGCATAATCAAAGAGCCTGGAGGCTCCCCTTTTAATTCTCTAGCAACAATCCTCCCTTGTAGACACTTGTGCTGCCTTATACAACAAACCAATCATTCTTCAAATATTTCTTTCATAACAATTTAATGAGTATGCATATGAGCTTAAAGGTTTTCTGTTATGGATTTTTCAGCACACAGACAACACCTGGGATGGCAGCTTAGGTCCAAGAAAAAAGGTATTTTTAAAAAAAACAGATAAAAGGCTGTAGCTGGCATTCTTAGGTGTCTTTCCATCATCCTTTGTTCATACATGAATAGTAAGGATTGTATATTTGGCACATGCACAGAAACTTAACTGTTTCATTGCTTAAACATTTTAAAGTAGCTATTATCATACGACTCATAAGTAGCTACCTTCATAGTATCCTCATCATATTCTTTGCTTATTTTTTCAATGGCCTGCGGCTCCCAGATGCCATCCAATTATAATAGTTCTGCCTTCCCCATTTCCTTGTCCTCTATCACTTTGCATCATCTTCAATCCACCTGGCATTGCCATTCTTGAGACATTCCAACCCAACAATATGTACTGTTAAGACCCAGCTTGAAGTCATAAGATTGGATCCTAACAGGCAATTCCATTAGTGCTGCCTAGGGATGGTTGGACACCAACTAGTTCAGCTCATGATCTCTTTACAAACTGCTGAATAGTGCACTGTACAATCTAACACAGCTTGATGGGTGCCCTGCTTCCCCCCGCCTCCATAGATCTGTTGTCACTCGATACTGCTTAGAAGCCAATAATGTTATAAGTAGTTAGTAAATCAATCAATCAATTAGTCAATCAATCAATCAATCAATCAGAACTATAAATACTGCATTTTTAAAAAACCCTCTTACAAGTTGGTTTTTAGGTCCATGATATCAACAAACTCAATCAGCAATCAGAATAAAATCAGTTCTTTGAGCAAACCTATTGTTTTGTATTATTGTGTTTTGTTCAGTTAATGGATAATGCCATCCTTTCTGCTAAGCTGACTTTAGATAGCAAATGTCAGTGGCAGAGCTTTTCAAATATAGGCCTTACTCACTGGATAAGATGTGGAAAATAGGCCAAAATTAAGTTTTAAAAGAGAAAGAAGAACAAATGGGAATATGGATTTTGAAAAAGAGAGCACATTGTGTGAAAGGAAAAATGTCAAGCTAAACAAAATGACACACATGTATTTGTGTCCTAAAAATATGAATTATCCAAGCAAAGATATAAACAATTTCAAAATTAAAATTGCAAAGGAAGAGATAAGTCAAGATAAAGGCTGGTGCATGCAAGTATTTCAGTGTAAAAACACTCTTATTGAAGTCATTATAAGAAGTTTATTTGCACCAAAATGTTCCTATGCGTTGTATAGATCTGATGAGTGATTTGTTCCACAAGGGAAGCCCTTTTTATCATTACAGTTCAGATACTCATATTTGACAAAGTTCTGCTATTTAGTAGATTTTTTCAGCTGATGGTTGTTTTCAACTTAACAAACATAGCCCAAATTATATTTTTAAAAATTAACTCTGCTTCTATTTTAAAATTTTCATTCATTCTGTCTTCAGTGATCTGTTTTTCTTGTGGCCTCACCTACAAAGAAGCCACATACAGAAGCTTTTAAAATATTTCTGTGTCCACTTGCTTCCCCTCAGCTTCAACAGTAAACAGAAAGACTTTGTGTATCTCAACAAAGTACAGTGAAAGCTCTTTCCTGGTTAGTTCAGCATTTAAATTATGCAATAGGAACCACTGGTTTCTTCCCACCTGTAGCTCTTTTGTAAGTCCCTCCTCAGCCTACTGACTGAGATAGTAATGCACTGAAAGTGATGGCAGGCTCTACCCATGATCAGATTTCCACACTGTCAGGCCTCCTGCCCTCTTTATTTCCATGACTAGAAGCTATGATTCCCTTTTTCTGTATCCTTAGCTCCCAAGCAACCGGTTCACAGGATAAAGAGGAGCTGTGCGTTCTTCAGGCACACTGAAGAGTTCCCAAGGCATTTAGTGCCCCAGACTCCTGATATCCCTGTGGAGCCTGGGAGATCTCCTGTTGACTCCTGTAAAGACTGAGCAGCAGGCTGAGACAGGCAGCACTTGATTCCAAAGTATGTTGTCATGGCCTTCTTCTGAGTTCATCCCTGTGCAAACAGAGCTCTGTTGAAAGCTTATTTGAGGATTGCACTAGCTCACTTAATCAGGAACACATAAGCACAAGCAGGATCTGACTTGGCCAGCATGAGGGTCAAGTCAAGGGCTGACACTGGAGCACCACAGAGGGCAGAGCAAAAGCAGACTGGTAATTCCCAAAATCAAATTCTAAGCCAGGACAGAAAGCCAGAAACACAATCTAGGAATGATGGGACTGGGAAGCAGACTGAAATTCAGGGAGGTTCAACACAGGTACCTCTAGGATTTTTCAAACAGGTAAATCCAGGAGCTGAATGGCTGTAATAGTGCACTATCCAACTATGTATTGCTCTCGTGGGAGTGCTACTTCTGTCCAAAGCAATATCTTTGTTTTACACACAAAAACCTAAGGGGAAGATCAGGAAATCTCTTCCAAGCATCTTTGAGATAGGTGGCTGTAGGTGGCTTCCAAGAGAAAGGTCAATACAATACTTTGGACTTGGAACTTCCTTGCTTGGGGCATCCCTCTGGCCAGGCAAGGCAGCACTGTTGTATCTTCACAACTGGAAGAATGACCATTTGGTACTGCCTGCTATCAATTCATCATTACCCTTTCTTACCAGAAACTTTGCAGGGTCCAAGAAGCAACTGGCAAACTTTTTAAGCCACACACTTAACTTTATATTACATTGTAAGCCACCCTGAGTTCTGCAAGGTAGAAAGGCAGCTAATGTTTTAAATAAATACTCATTCAGTCTTTTGTCAGGCTCAAGGGATGGACTTAAAAAAAATCTAGTCAGGCATGTGTAAACTCTACTGTCAACAATGTAACAAAAAAATAACTGCTTCTGTTCTGACTCACCAGGCAGAGAACCACCTACTGAATCATCATCCCTGTGTTATTCCACTTTTACCAACATTTTCCTTGGAAGTCTCCCATCCACACGGTAAATCAGGCAAATCCTTCTATGGGGGATAGCAGTTTTTGTAGCTGAAGGATATACTTGTCTAGTACTCCAGTGACCCAGCACTCAGCATTCTCCTTCCCACAGTCCACATCAAGTCACAAGGTGATGAGAACTTCTGCAATGTTTCCAGCCACACCTAGCTGGCATACTTTTCTACTGAGACACTGAGTCACTTCATCATTAGAAATCTCACCCCAAGTTCTTCCATTTCACCCAAGCTCATAAACCATTCTTAGTCATTGTGAATGGCCCTGGAATGTATGTTCACAGATCAGAAATCTTAAATGGTCTATGAAGCGTTTCATTTTGTCCAAGGGCATATCAACTTTCATTAATATTTGTAAATCCCCAGGTTGAAAACTGATTCATGTACCTAAGTAGCATTTGCATGAACAGGACTTGTGTGTGATCATTTGGTGCCGCCTGCTACCAATTCACCACTACCCCTTCTTACTAGAAAGTCTGCACGGTCCAAGAAGCAACTGGCAAACTTTTCAAGTCACACACTTAACTGCAGACTGTGGCCTTCCCCAAGAACTTTCAACTGTATTGCCTTGTTTTCATCCTTTCTTTTGCTTTCCTGACTATTTCCAATGACATGTCTAAAGTGGGCCTGTCCATCAAGAAAAGCATTAGCAGGGCTTTTACAGTTATGACCCCAAAGACTATGAAACTCCTTTCCTTGGAACTAATTAATTTCTTGCCTTTAGAAGGGACTGTAAAATCTCATTTTTAAAATATGGCTTTTGGAATTTCCACTTACAGTGATTTTTTGTTGTTGTTTTGTTGTGAATTATCCTGATTGATTCTCCTTTCCCCCCAGCGGTTTTTTAGTCCATCAGTTGTGATATCCTAAACTAGTTGGTGGAAAGGGAACTGTAGGCAGAAGGCTGCATTCTCACTATCAAGCTATCTGAAGGTGGTTCAAGAAAATAGTTTATCAATCCCTAGCACATGGGCTATGGGGTTCCTCAAAGTTTCATCTGGTCTCGTGTACTGTTTAATATCTACATAAGACCTCTGGGAGAGATTATGCAAAAATCTGGAATGAGATGTCATCTGGACACTTCTCTTTCCATTTCTCTAAGTACTGAGTGAGATAGCAAATGTTCTAAACTTAAGGTTGTAACCAACTGAATGAGTACCAATAAACTGAGATTTACTCCCAGTCAAGATAGTGGTGCTGTTGGCTAATAATACTAACCCTATATGCAACACATGATTGTGTGGAGGAGGAGAGTAGGTATGAGCTTGCTGTTTCCCCCGCCACACACACACCTTTGTGAGATTGCCAGCTCATGAGCATAGTGTCTATAAGCAAATGCAGCATCCATGCATGTGTTCTGTCCCATGATCTGGTGAATACACAGAGGTTGGGGATGGAGCCAGAAAGTTCATGACCACTTTCCTTCTCCATAAGCACAGTCACCATGTGGAGTAGTGGTATGTAAAGGGTTACTGCTAACTAGGGACTGAGAAGTCAGTTTATGGCAGATGGGATTGAAGTATCTCCTGAAAGAGCAAACTTGCAGCTTGGCAATACTTTTTGTTACATTTTGTCTGGCTCTGGATAAGCAAGAACTGGCACAATTTCTTTGGTTACATCCAGACTGGAGTATTGCAGTATGCTACATGGTGCGGCATCTGACACTGCCCTGAGCTTGTGAGGGGAAGGGAAGCATATTACACTAACAAAAGAAATTAAAATACTTTAGTTGGTGTAAAATGCTGCACCAGGATTACTGGTGAGCACTACCAATGTGGAACACATTTCTCTAGTTTTAAATGAAGATCTGACATCATTACAAGTGCTGGTTGTTACCTTTCAAGCCTTGCGCAGCCTGGGAACAGGTGCCTTAAAGGATCTGTTGCTTTCATATGAACATGCCTGAAATACTTGGACATGAACATGCCTGAAAGATGTATTGTGGAAGGCTTTCATGGCTGGACTCAACTGGTTGTTGTGGGTTTTCCGGGCCGTGTGGTCGTGGTCTGGTAGATCTTGTTCCTAACGTTTTGCCTACATCTGTGGCTAGCATCTTCAGAGGTGTATCTGTGATACACCTCTGAAGATGCCAGCCACAGATGCATGCAAAATGTTAGGAACAAGATTTACCAAACCATGAGCACACATCCTGGAAAGCCCACAACAACTATGCCTGAAAGACTTCCGCACGGGCCAATAACAGCACCCTAAGGATGGCAAAAAAGCCGTCCCTAGAGAGCTGTTCACATGGGCGGCGCAGCTGCATCGCAGCCGTGCCGTCCTCGCTCCCCCCCAGCAGCGCAAAGCTGCTGTTTCCAAACCTCACTCCCTTCCAAACCTCGTGTGAACGGCAGCGGCTAGAAGGCGCCATCCCCCCCTTCCCGAACGACTTACCTTCCCTGCGACCTTCCAGTGCGTTGCCCAGGCCTGGGGACACGCCCCCCTTCCCTGCGACTCCAGAGCTGTTGCATTGGGCAGGGGGGGCGTGTCCCCTGGCCTAGGCGACGTGCCGGAAGGTCGCAGGGAAGGTACATCGTTCGGGCAACGCCGCAGCACTGCGCCATCTTCCCTGCCTTTACCGGGACCGTTCGTGCGAACAGGTGTGTGTGTTGGCGTTGTATACGCCGACGCACCTCCCAGCGTGGCTGTGCGGAAACGGCCTTCGATCCCTTTCAAAGATCCTGCTGTATGAGCTCCCCCATAGTAACCAGGGACTTTATTATGGAATAAAGAAGGTAGTCACTGGACATAGGGTCTTGGCACATCTTTTACAGAATACCCTGTGCAATATTATTTTGATTTGAGATATTCCCCTGCCCTTTTCTCCCTTTTGTATATGGGATACGAAGTTGTTAAGCTGTGCATTTAATGTTTTTTCAGGGTTTTGCACTAATTCAAACTGTCACCACCTGAAATCTTCAAAGCTGGAGGTCTAAATGTTTTCCTTGCATCCTCTCCAAGTCGCCATGTACATAGTGAATTTTATATTAGGAACTTGTTTTCCAGGCACATGTACATTTGGTTCAGATTTGGATGATACAGTATGGAGAAAGAAGGCTTAAGCCTCCCTCTCATGCCATTGTATCAAACAGGAAATAATTATTTGTCTGTTTGGGAAAACCTACATGAAGCCCAACAGTACATGTGGTTTCTCTAAGGGATCAAAAGTTGCCCTTAGACTATTTTAAGTAGGGAATATGAGGAAAAGCTCAAGATTCCTCTCCCAACATTATGGTTCCAGTTCAGATTGTCTGGCATGTCCCTGTAGAATTAAGCCCCCTGGAGGGAACTTGCAACCCACATCTAATCTGGCAGACCCAGTGAGATTGGGAGGAAAACTCTGTGTGTGGAGAGACCTTGAGAAAAAGGATATAAATATTTTACATACATACATACATAAGCCTTTATTGGCATAGTCAGAAAAAAGTATATAAATATTTTAAATAATGCATAAATAAAAGCTACTTTAAGCATATATTACTCTAAAGAACCCTGTGTCCTTACTGTGCTGAATGAATACTTGACAATTAAAAGACTCTTCCTCTCCATTAGCAGCAATTTAAATGGCCATAAATCATTCTTTCTTTTTTCTTTTCTTCTTTTTCTTTTTAAAATTTCTATACCACCCTCCCGCGAAGGGCTTGGCGTCGTATACAACAACATAAAATCAACAGTAAGCATAACAATACAATGGTAGTAGTCATAACATCAATAACAACAATAGTAACAATATCACTAAATCATACAATTTAACCAATATAATGACATTTCATGATATAATCAATATATCAACCTCCCATAACATTACAATATCATACTGTCGCAATATCATAACATCTTAGCACCATAAAAGAACCTTCAAAATTAATAACAACAAACATTATAAATAATCAGATAATGACAACATCACAACCCCCCCCCCCCCCGCATAACAATACAATATAGAGAAAACCAAGATGGCACCATCCTATCCAATTTACTGCAATCATTCCGAGTTAACAGAACAGAGCAGTGAAACTCTTTAACAATATAAGAAGAGCCCTTGTAGATTAGGTTAAAGGCCAACCTGCTCCCCAAATACTAAGGGGTACAAAATCTGAAATGTCACCAAACGCAAACAAGTAAGTGAGATGGTATTTTGCAGCGGCACTACATACATCTGGTGACTTTTAGTCCCAGTATTAGATACCAGTTCCTTACATACTGATATTTGAGCACACATATTGAAAGGAGGGTGTTCTGCCTGCCAGATAGAGACTTCTGTCAGTCTTTGCTGCAATAAAAAAACTTGGGTGTGTGTGACCAAAACAGGCACTTAATTCACCACTGCTGGACCTCCAACCCCCATCCCCAGCTCCACTTCCTTCCCATCTTGATGTCAGTACAAATTAAGCCAAAAACACTCCCCTCAGTGACACCAACATGCTGAAGCCTCAGAAAGAAAGAAGGAGAGGGGAAGGGGAATAACATGGCCACCCTTCCAAAACGCAGTGCTTTCAGCTCCCTTTCCAGAGAGTAAAATATAAAGTCATGCTTATTCTTGTGAAAACATTACAAGTCTGTGGGTGTCAACACAGGCTACATTTCCAAGAAATCTGTTGCAGCCCACAGCGGGTCTAGAGAAGCTGAGTTCTAATGACAGTGAAGACAGACTGCTGGGAAAACATCATGTTTAAGCTATACAACTGCAACTATCTTCCTTTTTTAAGTCACACCCCACTCTTTCCTGTTTTATATAGGAGACATACAGCAACTGAGCATAAAGGTACCTGTTGCTTGGCTTTCCATAGATCCTTAAAGGTATCCTTTCTTACTCATTGCCAGGAAACACTTTTGCTTCTGCCTTGGAGAACAAATGGTGTATGTACATACCCAACTGCTCTGCTCCTTCTCTGTTTACATATAGCTATATAATCATATTACATAATAACCTCTGGAATGCAACAAACTATATTGCTGTAGTGTATATTTGTTTGGAAGAATCCTAGTGGCTGCATTTGGCTTCATTCACAGACTTCCACTGATCTCCTCCCTTTCCAAATGAGGCTGAATATTTGTATGTTTTGCCTTCTATAATAATCTTAACTGGATCTTATAAAGTTTTGAAGCTCATTTTAATATCATGCAGTTCCTTGTTTTAGTAACTGGGTTGTTTAAAAGCTTCAAAAATTGTCCTGTGAGGATCACTGACCAAGGAGCAGTAACAAGTGTAAATATTTTTTTCTAAAAATCCATTAAGAAAAAATATAGCTTATAAGCCAAGTAAAGATATTAAAGGAAAGCAACATTAAAGAGGGTATGACTTTTCATGAGAAGCTGAAGGCAATCTTGGAACAAGAATATTTCAGCTTCATTTTGACCAGCATTATTAGCTGCTTTTGCGAGCAAAGACAAAATAGCGGATAGGTGCCAGGAAACTGTTTCTCATCTTCAGGGTGATATTTTAAGCAGACTTTATCGTCACTAATATCTATAATTTCACAATAGGTTATCTTAACTTTTTTTCCACATAAAACCTTTTGCTTTAAAAATAATTCAAAGAAAATGCCACAGCTTCTTTGGTATCAATGGATTGTAGAACATATATAGTATGTCACATCTTCCAATAATATACACAATATGGCTTCATACTATCTAGCATTTGCAGTGAGTATTAGATTCAGAGCTGAAATAGGAATTCACCTAACATTGATCAATTTCAATTGTTTTTGATCCATAATATCCAACCACTGACCCAGGACATCACCTGCCTCCAGTCGCGTAGCTACAATGGGGACATCCAGGGACAAACACCCCAGGCACCTGGTGAATCATGTGGAGGAGGGCAGAAAATTACCCCACACACACACTTCTGACCCACCCACCACACACCCACCACGGCAGGTCTCAGCAGGTCAGGCCGAGTGAGAGGGTGTTGAACCGGCTGAGCCATTGTCTGACCCAGAGACTGGAACCTGGGTTGTGCAGAGCAGCCAGCCAGCCAGCCAGCCAGCCAGCGCCCCTGCTCCCCCAGCTTGAGTCTGGGCTGTTTTAACTATTGAACAGCTTTCATTGTGCATACTTTTTCTATAATTTTATCTTCAAACAGTTTGAGTAATCACAATTGCAATCTTTTATCTTGTCCCTCTAAGTCACAGGCGTCAAACTCGCGGCCCTCCAGATGTTATGGACTACAGTTCCCACCATCTCCTGCCAGCATGATACTGGCAGGGGATTATGGGAACTGTAGTCCATAACATCTGGAGGGCCGCGAGTTTGACACCTATGCTCTAAGTGAATTTATGATTGATAGAATACAAGGATCCATAATTGCTCGGTACATAATAGTAAATTTCATAGTTCAGTTATCATAGAGTTCACCTTTCTCACTGCTATAGTTTCAGTTGTACATTAATCTTTGGAATCTTCTAGATTAGTAAGTGAATGTTTCCTTTTTTTTCTTTGCTAATACCTTTATACATTCTAGTTAATTTCTGTGGTAACATATACCAGTCAAACATCATTTTATAGACATTCTTCTTAAAATTACAACCAAATGTGAAGTTGAGATCCTTCAATCATATATTTCCCCACTGTTCCATTGTATCATAGATTCTTTCACAAGTTCTTCCTCAGTCTCATATTTCAACAATTTATGTTTTCACAATAACATACTCATCATTTGTACGCAATTCTACGTCAAAATCAGTCTTTTTAAAATCTATTTTAAATCCTTCTGAGAATTGTACAACTTTTTTAAAAAAAGACTGGCAAGTATATCCCTCTGGTATCCAATTTTCTCCTAATTTCATTTTACATTCTCCTCGATAAAATTATAATGTATTTCAATATGTTAGCCATTCATGCTTAGTTATCATTTCTTTTCTAAATAAATTGTTGTGCTGAGAGCCATAAAGGAGTTTTCAAATACAACCTAAGTTTATATTTACTCCATATTTTCCAAATGGCATGTTTAACAGCCCACATTACCGTTAACTTTGTCATACCACAAATCGCTGTGTCATCTAAATCTCAAATCGTGTCCTTCCAACTCCAATAGCCTTCAGTTTCTCAACAGCACTCTCTCTTACATCTAAACTAAGCAACAAGCAGCCTCAGCATGTACCCAAACCTGCCAACTGTTGATGCCGGCACGGCAGAATGCAGAATCCATACTGGTCACTGTAACCATTCTGTGCTATGCCAGTGCTTGCAGGCAGGATAGTTTCTGTGCAGGGATGCTTTGCCTTTTCTGTTGCATGAGTGTCTGTGGACTATGTTGTGCTTTTTGTTGGTATCACTTTATGCTTGTTCTGGGGAATTTCTCTGGCAAATTTGTCAATTTGCTTACAACCATCAGAAATTTTAAAGCTAAAAATTAAAACATTTATAAATTAAAAAAAACAAATATTTATTTAAAAAATATTTTGGTATTCAAAATTTTAATTCTTATTGCTGTATAAATTCTGCAAAGCTATTATCTGAACTGATATTAACTTAAATAAGTATTAATAAATTTGTGATATGTAGATACGTATTTAAAGAATTTATGATTGGGTTCATCATGCAAAATACTGACAACTATACAGCATGAGTCTAATTAAATATCAAAGAAAAATACCATAAATAGAGCTTTTCATGAATCTGCTTGTAGTTTTTTCAAACAATTTTTTCATTTTCAATTGAAAAAATGTTAAGTTGAAAATTCAATAATCTCAAATCGATTTGTGGTTTAGAGAAACAACTAAATTCTCAGTCCTGCATCATCACCAGCCAATGCAGTGTTGTGCCATCAGTGCTCCAACACCACAGGTGCAGTAGGACACTGCGCCAGCATTATCTCTGAGATGTGCCAGCAAAACAGCTGGTGGGCTGTCTGGACACTTCCTTCCCTCAGAAGGATGTAAAATAGATTTGTGTGCACTAAACATGTGTACAATGAAAAACACTTATTTCCAAAGATCTTGTGGTTCCTGGACCTGGTTTCAGGCATATTCACAATTTTTGGATCTGTTTCTACAACATTTTTTCTGCCTTTGTGGTTGACGTTTCCTATGATGCTGGACAATAGAGATAGAGTCCTATTTATTTAAGTGCCTACATTTCCAATCTTTTCTTGGAGAAAGGTGGAGAAAAACATAATCAAAGCACTTAGTTTAAGCTTCCTGAGAAAAATTAATGAAATGACTCAAATGTTCACATTTTGCTGAAGCAAACCTTTTTTTAAAAAAAAAAATTAAATAAATGCCACGAGAGTTTTGATATATTTCACCATTACAAACATTGAAACAACACTCCTGCCTATTCAGAACAAGAGGTGAAAGTCAAGGTCTTCTTCTCTAAGCTTCCACTTATTTCAACATTTCAAATGCTTCTGTCCTTGGTATATTTATATCATGTGCTGCCTGACTTCCTTTCAACAGCAAACAGTCATTAACATGGCATTTCATTTTTGCTCAGGAAAACTTCCACCACTTCTATTAGTCCTTGAATTAAACAAGCCCAAATTTTGAAAAGCTCATGCTTTTGGAATACACCAGCTTTCATCCGGTGCTGAGAGAACGGTACATGGGGAAGCTGGTGTACTACCATACACCGGAGAGTAAGCGCCGGAGAGCCCTCTATGGACTTATACCACCCAAATGGGTGGTTATGTTCAACAGCCATGACTGTGGTGTAACTGCTGCAAACCCCGGCTGGAAGCTGACTAATGTCAGCTCCACCCCCAGGTCTGCTCCCACTGTGGCGATGGGTGTCACATCCAGGCACTGCAGGGCACATTGATGGTCGCCTGCTGGCATTTCTGCCCCTCTGCCAGGATGTGTGGAATGTTAATGTGTGGAAATAGATAGCAGAATTTTTTCATGACACTGAGGTAAATAATATCATCTAGCAAATAATATCCCATTAAACCTCTGTTAAAGGGACAGGCAGCTTTAAACCCTGTTCACCACATACAGTGTGTTTTCATGTGGTGCTGCTTTTGCAGGCTCTAGCTGTGTAACCCTAAGCAGAGTTGTATTCATATAAGCCCATTTACTTCAATGAATTTAAAAGGGAAAAACTCTGTTTAGGACTACATGGTTGGAAACTTCAGAATATGGTAGAGCCATTTTTAGCATTTGAAACACATTTCACTAAAACATTCAGGCTTCCAGGCTATTTCCAACCAAAGCTCAAGGTGTGAGTTTTCTCTTCTGCAGCTCCACATGGCTGGAATCATGGCATTTAAAGGACTACCTGCTCCCATGCATACTTGCCACATCTTCAAATGCTCTTCCACAGCAGCTCCTGCTCTTAGAATTTATATGAGTATTAGATAAAGGTCTTTTGGAGAAAGGTGTCTTGGCCACAGATTTCTTTCTCTAGGGCACTTTGCTTGGTACTGTATTTACTGAACTTTAAGGAAGCTACTGAAAATGGTTATGCTTGCCTTACCAAAAGCCCTTGCAAAAATAATTTGCAATTTCTTCTGGGTTACAGTGTCATCCTTCCCCCATCACAATTTGTGGGGGCACTTGATACCTGTTTTGGGCTCTAAGCCTGAGGCAATCAAATTTTGCACTACATTTGTTCTTCCTTTCACTACTGCTCAACACAACCATGCCACACAGATCACAGTTCTTTTGTTATGACAGGGAAAATACAAAATGCAGCATCTACTTCCAGCTTGTGCTCCATCCTAATTAGATGCTGGGGCTAATTCCTACTGCTCTTCTACCCACTGAACAAAATGGTCAGTGTTATGCTTTTACTCAAAAGCCACTCACAATGCTGTTCTTCTAGCAGGCACTCAAGACTATGCCTTTGCACAGCTGTTTAGGATTTGTATTCATGCAGTTTACTAGAGGAGGACATCAACACCATATTGTATTTGCATTCCTACAATAATATATCTGTATATAGGAGGTTAAGAGCTCATGTATCTAATCTGGAGGAACCGGGTTTGATTCCCTGCTCTGCCGCCTGAGCTGTGGAGGCTTATCTGGGGAATTCAGATTAGCCTGTACACTCCCACACACACCAGCTGGGTGACTTTGGGCTAGTCACAGCTTTTTGGAGCTCTCTCAGCCCCACCTACCTCACAGGGTGTTTGTTGTGAGGGGGGAAGGGCAAGGAGATTGTAAACCCCTTTGAGTCTCCTACAGGAGAGAAAGGGGGGATATAAATCCAAACTCCTCCTCCTACTCCTCCTACTCCTCCGCCTCTTCTTCCTCTTCTTCTTCCTCTTCTTCCTCCTCCTCCTCCTCCTCCTTCTCTTCTTCTTCTTCTTCTTCTTCTTCTTCTTCTTCTTCTTCTTCTTCTTCTTCTTCTTCTTCTTCTTCTTCTTCTTCTTCTTCTTCTTCTTCTTCTTCTATATATGGGATTGGTTTATGTGCAGAACAGCAGAATTCCAAAATGAAATGACCATAATGCAAAACTCATCAGAAGTCAAGTTAGGAGGATTCAGGAGATCCCATCCTGTCAGTAAAAGTAGTTTAAATTCTTGGTGAGTTTATTTGCCTATTATGCAATATGGTATCCTTTGAAAACACCATGCAAGGCAAAATTAAAAAACCCAAGACACACCAAAAAGATGGCCACACGCAAATGGTTCCAGTTTTCTCATGACTCTTGCTATGTCTTAATTATAGCATTGCCTGAAAACCTGAAAGAATTAGAGGCAGAAGAATGTGTGTGGCTAAGGGAAAGGGTAGGCTGATTTCTGAGAAACAACCAAAACAAACAAACAAATTGACAGGATAACAAGTTGATGACTGAGGTCAGTTTTTTGAGACCTTGCTCAATGGAGATTCCAGTAGAATGAAACTTTTATAAAAGCAAATATTGCAGTTTAACAATAAAATGAAATAATGACATCTCCTTCAAACAACTATCTCACAAATATGTAAAGAGAAACATTTCCTTGGGCAGAATGCTTACTTATTGAAATAACCAGGACATAAATTCAATGGTGAACAATGCTACTTATTGCTCAAAATGTAAAAGGGTGCCTCACTTGTGCCACTGCCAAGCAAGCCCAGAGGGAAATGCAGGGCCTCCTACAGCTCTTCCCTATTCCCAATGCCCTGTGGAAGGTGATTTCCATGGACTTTATCACAGATCTCCTGGCAAGTAAGGAGAAGACCTTGGATGGTAGTAGGCCTCTTCTCAAAGCAAGCACACTTCATCCTTTGCTCCTCCCTACGATCTGCAAGTAAGCTGGTGCAGCCATTTGTGACCCACATTTACAGGCTTCATGCTGCACCAGACAAGATAGTATCAGATCAGGGCAGCCAGTTCGTGTCTCAGTTTTGGCACTGCTTCTTGAGGCTCCTGGGCACTGAGCAGACCCTCTCCTTGGCTTATCACGCGGCAACCAACAGCCACAGCGAGTGCACCAATGCTACTCTGGGCAATACCTGCGCTGCTACATCAATTTCCACCAAGACAATTGGGTGGACTTGCTTCTGTTCACAGAATACGCTTACAATAATGCAGTGTATAGCAGCACAGGCAAAAACCCCTTTGAAGTGGTGTCGGGACAATCAACTAAGCCTTTCCCATTTTTAGGGGTGTCAGTGCAAGGATCTATAGAACTCCAAGACTGGGTGTAGTCTATCTGCCATGCATAGGAACCCATGCAGAAAGCATTGTATAAAGGACACAAATGTCAGGCTGATTAAAAACGGCAGCCTTTGGAGCTGGGGGGGGGGGGGACAGGATGTATTTGTCCACCAAAAACCTATGGGGTATCCAAGGTTGCAAAAAGTTGGGACAAAAATATGTGGGTCCATTTAACGTGGTCAAAGTGATCAATTGTGTAACAGTTGAATTGGATTTACCTAAACATCTAAGATTTATACACCCTGTTTTCCATTGCAGCCTTCTCAAGAAAACGCCTCCCTGGACTAATGGCATCCCAGGGCGGATACCCCACCTCCCATATGCATGAGGGGAGAACTACACCATGAAGTAGAAGCTATTCTGGATGTGCATGTGCACCGAAAACGTCTGCAGTATTTAGTAGCATGGACTCATTTCCCAGCTGGGCATAATGAGTGGGTGGACTCTTCTCATGTGCAGGCCCCACTGCTGGTGAAAGCTTTCCATCGCGCCTACCTGGATCACCCTCACTTGGGAGGGGAGCCTTAAAGGAGGCAGAATGTCAGGCCTGAGCCTGACGGTTGGGGGTGTTGGGCATTTGTAAAGGAACTGTAAATCTTTCTGCTCTGCAGGTGTCCAGTTATCACTCTCCCACTGTCTGTTCCCAGCATTTTTGTGCTTTGTTCTAGGGGTAGAGCAGAGCTGTTTGGCTAAAGGTGGTGGGGAGCTTTAGGGGATATAGGCAGAGTGTTTTGCACAGGTTCTTTAGAATTGTCTTTGCTGATGCTTATCTTCAGGTGCCAAATAAAGACTGTAGACCAAAGGTACAGTTTCTCTTATTTTCGTACCCAGCGTTTGATACCTGGTCACTTTTGGAAACTCATGTGATTTGTATTTATATGTGATTGTTTTTTGTTTGCCTCCTGGTGATACGAGGGTTCCAGAAGGAATATTGTCTGGTAGTCCAGGGTGAAGCCTCTGATAACAACAAGCTGTAAGATAGGTTAAGTTGAGAAAAAATTATATACCCAATATCAATATCTAGTTGGCTTCATCAATGAGTGGGTATTTGAACCTGGATCTCCACCATGATGCAGTAGCTTTTATACAAACTCATAGTTGGAATTATTTGCCATTAGAAGAAAATGTAGTCTTTCATGGTAATACAACCCTTTAAAAGTAATTTAGAAAATATGTTTGAGGAACAGGCTGAAATATGGAACAAATTAAATTCTTTGAATATTATTTCTGATTTTATTTGGAATAAATATGCTGTTCCTCCATTGAAAGAGTAGATGGTGTAGCAGGAAGCAGGATATCATTGCTTACTCTAGTGCTGACACAAATGTAAGTCTCACCAATAGGAATATTGGCAGAAGGCAGAGTAAAATTCATGCTTTGAGTTGTAGATACTCAGATTAGAGATGCTCACAGAAAAGCACATCTGCTAATTGTGCAGTATCTAGAGAACCATAAGTGGTGTTCCACTCACAAAAGAGATATTTGCTACATCCCTCCTCCAACCCTCAGCTCTGGAACAAATGCTTCTGAGGGATTGGGGATCCTCTGGAATGGTGTATGATATCGTGTGAGGATAGCAGCTAGAACAGAACACTGTTGAAATTTCAGACAGAAAGGCCTTCCACTCATGTTATTTATTTATTTATTTGTTTATTTGTTTGTTTGTTTGTTTATTTTATTCGATTTGATAGACTGCCCTACCCCCAAAGGGCTCAGGGCGGAGTACAACAAAACAACAACAAACATCGTAAAAACAAATAGAATAATCCCAGTTAAAAATAACACAAAACCTTAAAACTATAGCAGCAGTATCCTTCAATAAATAGTTAATAATTAATAACAAGAGACGTCTGGCATCATACCCCAGTGATCAGATCCTGGGAGGGGGCTGGCAGATGATTGAATACATAGCCAGTACACAGGGCAATAACAGGGGTTTGGAATTGGAGGGGCTTGGAAGAGGAGGTTGGAATTGAACATATTGGAATGAATGGAACCAATAGAATTTAGGGCTACAGAGTTCAGAAGCAAGATGAAAGCATTTCCATTTTTATGGTGGTTGGTTAAACTACACTAAGCTTCTGACAACAGTAATTTCAATAGTAATGAATGGTTTAGGCTAGCATTTGGAAGAAGTACAATCCTTGGCATATAAATATCAATAAGTCGTACTGTCATCTTCTGATGTGGTTGTTCTGTTTGAACATTGCAGCAGTTGTTCCTACTTAAGCTGGACCTCCCCAAGATATCGTGTTTTTAAAAAAATTCCTGCTGTGACTAATTCTTAATCAGGTTTTTTCAAAAGCTTTGTAGTTCAATAGTGCCACCTTGAGGAATGAAATGCTAAAGAGTGGTAACACTGAATAAGCAATGGTTTTGGCAATTCTTATAGAAAAAATGGATGATTGACTCCTTAAATCTGGAGTAAAAAATATTAAATTCACAGCTTTAATTTCATTTGCTTCCTAGACCGAGAGATCCAGAGCTATCAGTATTATTATAGCTGAGAGCTTGGAATCCTTATAACAAAGTGATAGTACTATTTTTTTAATAGAAAGAACAGGAAGATTTCTAAGTGAAAAAATGCCTTGTGTAGAAATAATTTTTGGATGGTGGCAAAAGCTGGGCAGGAAGAGAAGCAAAACTCACTAGGAACAATTATTATTTTAAATATGTTCTTCTACCATATAGGGATTCAAAAGAAATCCTTCAAACAGCCACAAGCATACAATATAAATAAAAAAGAAAATATCAACTACGGAAATCAGACAGGTTTTTTTTAATGGGCATCTATCATCACATTAAAGGTGGTGATGGGGAATCTGAAATTAAAAATCAGTTTCCAAAACCAAAAAAAATCATTCAAAATATAAAAAAAATTAATAACAATCTGAATAGTGTCAGCGCCTAACAAAAGCTTATTCTTTTATTCTATTTATTTACATTATTTATAGTCTACCTTTCTCACAGCATCTCCGAGTGCATCACACATACTGAGTCAGTACAATCAACAAAATGAGATATTCAAACAATGCATTAAGACAGTAAAAGTCTGGAAACAACTGGAAAATACTGGATTGTAGCATAAATATTAACATGACACATTGTGGTGAACAAGTTACACATATTGCGTGAACAGAAAACCCATAGTGAATAATTCAGTTTGTTGTGGAAAGCCCAGCGAGTGGAAGCCTTCCTGAACTTCTCAGGCAGGCTATTCTGTAAGGTGGAGACCACAACAAAGAAGCAGTTGCTAATTTTGCCTACTATCAGGTTGGCACTTACAGAAGATCTTGATCATATGAACAAAGCTGTCATGGTGGAGTATGGTGGAGCATAGAGGGAGAAGTGGTCTCACAGGTAAGAGGGACCAAAGCCATGAAGGGCTTTGTATATTATAGTCAATACCATAAACTGAGTCCAGTAAAGAATGAGCAGTCATTGGACTGTCTGCAGAAAATGGGAATAATATGTGTGTTCCCCCGGGGTGGAGTGTGCAGGAGTGAAGGCTCATCAGTGCACACAGCCAGCTGTTGGGGACAAGGACTGAGGAGGGCTGGAGCCACAACTAACCGGTCAGGCTCTCTGCCTCGAAGCCCCTGGCCACATGTCTGACATGTGCCCAGTCCAGGCCCTCTGCCTGCTGGCATTTCACGGAATAGGCATCAAGTACCGTGCCACGCCCTGCTCACCTTCCCCACCGACTCTCCCATTCTCCCACCTGCCAACTAAGTCTTCTTGGACGAGCACATGTTATGGTCTGTGCATGTACAACTGAATGTGTGATTCAAACCCCACATTCATCTCTGGTTCCATCTGAAAATGAATGTACATTGACTGTTTTTTAGAAACAGATACTGGTATATATGCTCTAAATGTTTTGTAGCAGATCCAAGGAAACTTAAAAGAGAAAGAAAACAAAGAAAACAAAAATAAGATACCAAAAAAAGGGGGGTGAAGAGGACTGACTCTTCTGCTGAAATAGCACACTTGCACTGACTAATCCTGAATATTATCAAAATTAGTGGGTCAAAATAAACCTAAAGTAGTCCACCTGTCAAATTAAAGGCCCTCAAAACACTGAGGAGGCAAGAGTTAGTCCTAGTCTACTCTTTAACTGGCAAATTGCCCCTTTCAGTGAGTGCAGCTGGGAGCTAGCAATGCTCAGACCGAATGACACGTCATGTCTTCCGAAACTCCTTTTTATAGTATTGAAGGAATTTTTAAAAACCTCACATTTTTATCAGCTAAATGAAAAAGCTTTATTTGTTTTTATTTGTAACCTTTGCCTGATGTTTGAATAACACCAAGTGGATTTCAAGACTCACAGACTTGAAAGCATCTAAGATGGATGGTTGACAATAAACAGGCTGATATTGATTTATTGACTTTCTTGAATGTAGAACTCTTTTTGGCTGTGTGACATGATACTCGGTGAGCTCTTGGAGTGATTTATAAGTACATGAAAGACTTTGTTTAAGATCTATTCTGTCTATAGAATTGGAGTTACTTTCATTTTGTGTGGCTTGAACTTACACAGTTGTGAGGTTTGTTATAATTGAGTAGATGGCTTAAAAACTGGACTTAAAAAAATTTCTGATGCTTTATTTAGGATTAGGTTTGTTTTTTTCAGACCAGAATTATTATTATCTTGGCTTGGACTTGACTTGTATAATTATAAAGTGTTCTACATACTAAGTGGATTACAATTTTTTTTATTCACAAAATATAAAACTATTGGGCATATGTGCATTGAAGATCAACAAGAACTTAATTGGAGAGTTGATAACAAGTAAACTTACTTATTTGCTTCCTCAGTTAAGGCACGTGAAATTCTGACTACGTACAGTGGTGTTAGGGGGATTTTGAAAATATTTATAAGTACTCAAGATACTTTTTTTGTATAGGTGAATGATTGTTGGAGACTTAGGGTGAAGCTACACTGAAATGTATAATTATTCAGCCAAAGACAACTTCATACCAATTGTAATGGGACTGCTTCTTAAAAGCAACCATCATTCTCTCCAGTCTTGTTGATAACTTTTATTTGTTCTGGTACATTACAGTTACTTTTAGGTTTTCAATACTTTTTGTGTACAATTGAAAAACCCCATTCACTTTGATAGGTTGTTGCCACCTACTGGAATGGAGATAAACAGCTTCAGTCAATTTCCCTGCAAATAAGTCAATCAGAACTTAATATGAAGGAAGATTTTAAGAGTTTGAAACAAGAAATTCAACAATCAAAATCTAATATCAAAGAACAGTTAAAGAATGATGTGCAGAGTGTGACAGAAATTTGTCTTGAATCTGCTTATATTCGATGGAAAAGTTTAGAAGAATGTCCAAGACTCAGGGACAACCATTCAGATCCAACTGGAAATTCTTTGCCAAGCAAACAACCAGAAGAAAGGCAAAGACATATCTAGGAAAAATGGAG
Source organism: Sphaerodactylus townsendi (assembly GCF_021028975.2). Taxonomy (NCBI): domain Eukaryota; kingdom Metazoa; phylum Chordata; class Lepidosauria; order Squamata; family Sphaerodactylidae; genus Sphaerodactylus; species Sphaerodactylus townsendi. Next base: position 72,069,647 of record NC_059428.1, read on the forward strand.
CCCAGGGCAATATCTGAGTTTTCCACCCCCATCCCCACCCCCCGTATGGGCCGCTGCCCTCCCCCACCATGACCAAACAACTTTTTTTGCACCAGGTCATCTCAAAGTCTCCATCACATTATAGAACATGCCCCAACTTACAAATCTGGGTAAAAGCCAGATCCAGATGAATTTAAACAGATCCTCATGGATTCATATGATTTTTGCATTGGAATGAAATGAAACCACCATGAAACTATAGAACATGTCTTAGTCTACAGGTAGCACCAAAACAATCATGCATCCCACACTCTGTGGCACCATAGTGGTGCAAAAACCTGCTTGAAAAACACAGATCCTCATGGATCCTCATGATTTTTGCACTAAATCAAACAAAGCAAAACAATTGTCAACACATCTTATAGATGAAGATTTTTTCAAAGACTCCAGAACTGACTCTAGAGAAAAGTCACCTGTAAATATGAAGGTCATACACCCTGGAAATGGATAGACTCTTGAAATTTCAAGAACAATCTTCAGAGAAAAAATCTCCAGGATGTTTTAAAGTAGACAATTGCAAGAAAAAGGATAAAAAACATTGGAGTTGATGCTGTAAATGTAGTGAGAAATCTTTTATTTTTAATTATGTCAAAAAGTATTTTAAATGTGGATATTAATCTATACTAAAATGTTAAAAATACCATATCAATAATGATATATAACAATATATAATCTCAATATGAACTAATTACAATAGTCTGAAGGAATTGCTGAACTTATGTACTAAGCCTTTCCTTTTTTCCTTTCCTTTTTCCATATTATTTAGCACAAGTTTATATCTTAGTAATATGATTTTGATGTATAAGAGCACAAATTAATGTATACCTCTCTAACATATATAATTTCAATATGAATTTATTTACCAGTTGTAGCAAGTGTAATTGATGTCTTTACATGGAAATTCAAAAGATTTCCTACTTAAGAGAATTAAGAAATTAAAATAAGATAATGCTTTTGTATGGCAAAATTAATTGAATAGAAGTCCAAATTATGACTGGAAACTAACGGAGAGTCATATTTAAATACTATAACGTATATAGTGTTACGTTTATGTTTTACAAAAATGATTTTAATGTATAAGAGCATAAATCAATATATTTCTTTTTAACAAGTATGTTAGTATCAAGGGATTTTCAAATTTATATATCAAGTTTGTTTTTTCCCTTTTCATTATATTTTGATTTGTAGTTGGTATTTTTTAGTTCAATTCGTTATTGATATAGATACATTACTATTTTTTCTTTTTCTTTTTTCTGCATAATGTTTTACTTTTTTGGAAAATAATGAAATATATATATTTTAAAAGAAACAGATATATGCATGTATGTGCAGTATGCATATGCATTCACTGTAATGTGAACAGGCCTATGAAGCTGTATGCTGGAGTCCCTTCAGGGAGCTGCCTAACTAGTTTAGCAGGGTGGATCATACCCTCCCTGTGCATTCCTTCTCTTTCTTGCCTGCCTCTTTTCCATATGTGCACCTATCTCAGTGGTGGCGAACCTATGGCACTCCAGATGTTCATGAACTACAATTCCCATCAGCCCCTGCCAGCATGGCCAATTGGAGTGAACATCTGGAGTGCCATAGGTTCACCACCATGGACCTATCTGCTTCTGTTATTCCTTCTTCTACTTTTTTACTCACGTATTTTTCTCTTCCCCTACTTCAACCCTGGGACATTTGCTCTCTTTCCTCCCCCCACCCCATCTTGCATGCTGTAGTGCATGGTGAAGTTTCAATGCCACAAGGACAATACAAAGGCAATCTGTGGGAATGAGTTGTGTTAGCACTCTTGCAAACAGACACTGTACTGTAAGAAAGTAACCTTTTGCGTTTGCTTTTAAAAATCACAAGTAGTATACTTCAAACTGGAGGAGGCAACATTTGATCAAACATAAATCAGGGAAGAATTTTTCCTCCCCTAAGCTAAAGAACAATTTGTCTTTCTTTGTTTAATCTAACAGTATAATAATTTGCTGTAACAGATGAAAGAAAAGTCTCTGAAATTGTTTATGGAGGGGAATAAACATCATTAGCATTTGTACAAAATGTTTCTTCAACTAAGATACCATATTATTTTGTTATAATGCATCTTATTAGAAGCAGCTGTTCCCTAAAGACTTGTAGCATAGCATCAATCAAGCAAATCAGAGAACATGTTATTTAGTCAGTGATAAATAAAATAGCAAATTGTTATGTGAAAACAATCATTCATTTTTTGAGCCTAATTCCAGCACAATATTTTTTCACCTTTGCTTCAAAGAATCCAAAATTCTGTATTATGGCACCTTAAACACTAACAAACTGATTATGGTATAAGCCAGGGTTCCCCAAGTTGGTGTCCATGGGAATCATAGTTCCCATTAGTACTTCCTCTGCCACACACTGAGCTTTTAAGACAGCTTGTTATTGGCTGCCCTTATTCAAATTAAAGGGTATTCTGCTACAACAGCAGACACAGGCTCCTGATGATTAGGACTTTCCTTGGTGTTTGAGCTTTCTTTTTTTATTCCCTTTGCATTCCCCTTTTCCCTCCCTCTGGCTTTCCTTCAGTTATTGTTTATTCCCCCCCCCCTCCCCACGTTCTTTTGAAAAATGAGTAAGGAAGCTATTTGAAGATTGGTTCTGCTTCTTGTGACAACAGTTTTGGATTTGGCGACACCTGGAGCAACCAAAATGTCAAAGGTGCCAGCAGGTTCAAAAAGTTTGGGGATTCCTAGAATAAGTTTCTACACTATCTATTTTCTCAAATGGATTCTGCTGATAGAAATACCGTATTTACTTTAAAAGAACACAATCTTGAACATTTAGATAGATACCTTGACCAAAGTTACCGTATATACTCACTTATAAATCTAATTTTTCAGCACATTTTTTGTGCTGAAAAAGCCCCCCTCAACTTATATGCGAGTCAGGTGTATTTTAAAAAATATTTTAGGGTTTTTACTTTGTTGGCCACCAGGGGGCGCAGTTCTTAGGCTAGCAGCACCAAAATTTCAGGGATTATTCAAGAGACTCTCCTGATAATACTACCCAAGTTTGGTAAATTTTGGTTCTGGGGGTCCAAACTTATGGACCCCCAAAGGGGGTGCCCCATCCCCCATTGTTTCCAATGGGAGCTAATAGTAGATGGGGCTACATTTCGATGGTCCATAACGTTGGACCCCTCAAACCAAACTTCACCAAACCTGGGTGGTATCATCAGGATAATCTCTTGCTGATACCAGCCAGGTTTGGTGATGTTTGGTTCTTCAGGGGGTCTAAAGTTATGGGCCTCCAAAGGGGGTGCCCCATCCCCAATTGTTTCCAATGGGAGCTAATACCCTGTTTCTCCGAAAATAAGACATCCCCTGAGAATAAGACATAGTAGAAGTTTTGCTGAAGTGCTAAATATAAAACATCCCCTGAAAGTAAGACATAGCAAAGTTTTTGTTTGGAAGCATGCCCGTCGAACAGAACACCAGAGCATGCAGCTGTGGAGTGGAAAAATAAGACATCCCTTGAAAATAAGACATAGCGCATCTTTGGGAGCAAAAATTAATATAAGACACTGTCTGATTTTTGGAGAAACATGGTAGTAGGTGGTGCTACATTTTGAGGGTCCATAACTTTGGACCCCCTGAACCAAACCTGTGTGGCATCATCAGGAGGGTCTCCTAAAGATACTCTGAAATGTTGGTACTGCTAACATAAACATTTTTCCCCTGACCAAAAATCCAGTTTTGAAGGATTTTAGCTTGGTTTATTTATTTATTTATTTATTTATTTATTTATTTATTACATTTATATACCGCCCTCCCCCGAAGGGCTCAGGGTTGCTGGTTGAGCTAAGGTTTTTGTACTTTTAAAGTTATTGTTGAGACCATATTGTTTTCGTTGACCCTCTTTCCCACTTACAGAGCTAGTTTACTGTTTTTCTTTGAAATAAATATTCAAAAACATTTAACTTACTGATGCCTCAATTAATGTGATTTTATTGGTATCTATTTTTATTTTTGAAATTTACCAGTAGCTGCTGCATTTCCCACCCTCGACTTATATGCGAATCAATAAGTTTTCCCAGTTTTTTTGTGGTAAAATTAGGTGCCTCGACTTATATGCGGGTCGACTTATACATGAGTATATATGGTATATATACAAAATGTTATCAGTGTATGTAATTGTACCTTGTGTGTTGATTTAAATTGATGAGTTAAATCATCAAGTTTTTTCTTGATGAGGAAAAGAAAAAAATGTGAAACTAAGATCTGGGCCACCCAGGTTCACATCCCTAGCTGCCTTAGAAACTTGAGCCAGTTATATACTTTCAACTCAGTCTACCTCTCAGAGCTGTTGTGAAGATAAAATGGATGAGAAGAGAATGCTGTAAGCTGCTTTAGGTCTCTACTGGGTGAAAAGGCAGGGTATAAATGAACTGAGTATGCCTGCCTTTTATGGACCGCTCTTGAGAACTGCAAAACAAAAAAACACAAAAAGTAGTTCAATTTTTAAAAATTAGAATTGGCTATAATGTTGTTGATGGTTTACTTATCTGCAAGCAGAACTACTAGTTCTGAAGACATGTTGGTCTATGAAATATCCAAGTAGGTCCCTAACAACTTCTCATTGTTAATATGTAATAACACACATTCTCACACTTTATCCTCCTTCCTTTCTCCCAATACCACACAATCAATGTCTTCACAGTATGGATGTGATACTATCAGCATTGGACTAATTAGAGACTTGAGATGGTTGTCTCATGACAAAAAAAATTATGTTCCTTCTTACAAGTTTATGGACACACTTCAGATTCATGCTTTGCCAATTTATCAAAGTTAACAGTTCATGCTCATTCTGTGCATTATCTCCTTTTTCGCCAGGATCTTGTTTTCACCATTGCTAGCCATTGCTTTCTAGTACCTTGTACTGGAAAACAATGGTTGCTGGCATCTCTTTGTAATCCCCCTCCCCACCCCCTGCTCTACCACCTGAATGTAACAGCTCATATATCTGACAAAGTGGCCTGAAAATTATGAAAGGTTAATACCGTAATAAACTTGCCAGTCTTCAAGATGTGGAAGATACATATTGTTATAGCATTATATTGATATAATCATATTCAGTGCTGATATCTTGAGATGGCTGAACAAAAAAGATCTCTCAGTGGCTGGGACAGAAGAATCCTAATTTTCTAACCTGCACAGCAGCAGCCCAGATTTGGCTGCATTTTTTCTCAGAACTTCTGAGCAAAGGGCCATTTCTGCATGGGTCAGTTACCCCGAGTTCAATGCTTTTGGGAAGCAGATTTTTTTCTTTGTCCCCCAAAGCATCGTTTGGGCACCTCTGGGCATTTCCTCAGCTTTTCTCTACTCTTTCTCAAATCTGCATTGTTCCAAATTTTGGGGGAAAATACAGTAAAGCCTGGATGGCTACAGATTGGGTGAGAACATTTAGATTTTCCAGTCCACATAGTGGCTATTTTCCCTGACCCTGTCCCCATGGCAGTCATTCCTCCCCGTGCAATCCAGGGGACTTATACATTTTTTTAAATAATCAGATATAGAATAGTGATCTTGTTTTATTCTGACTAATAGCCCAGAGACATCTACAGAAAAGAGAACTTCCATTCTCATATTCATAGCTTGGAGCCAGACCCACACCTCCAGTGATCTCAGCACAAGCTCTTCCTTCAAAACTGTATTGGAAACACAGTTTAGAACCACCAGTATTATTTTCTTTGTTCAGCTTCTCAATCCATTTCTGAACCCTGCAATTTGCAGGGTTACTTTAACCTCAAATAACTTAATTGCACAACCATAAATTTGTACTGAGGGGACATAGAATCCCCTCTCATAGCAGTATCTTGAAATGGCATTGACTGTTGTTCTGGCCGTCTCTTGTGCTAATGTCTGATGGTATTTCCAGCTTAACTTGTACCTTTAAAAGATCCCTAGGTATTTATATTTTTGTGCTTATTCCAAAGTTTGACCAGAAAAACCCTGGGGGGTAGACAGATGCACCAGGATTCTGTGAAAGACAGGAAAAAAACCTTCCCAACAGCACCAAACCCAGGACAAGTAACCTCTGTGAAAACAGAATGATAGGGCCATCATTAAAGCACATACTATGTCCAAACTATCAGATATCATTAAAGCACATACTATGTCCAAAAATAATGATAGAAATAATGTCTCTGCTCCCATAAACACAAATATTTAGCCAGAAACAGAAAAGCAGTGAGCTCGTTTTGCAAATATTTGCAAACAGCACCCAATATCAGCTTTCAAGATACCTGCATAAACTTCAGAGCATTCTGCCTCCCTTGCTCCCTGTTTGTTCATCCCAAAATATTATGGGTCAGACTGCAGAAGTAGCTAGCACTACAGGCCCTTTCCTCAAATATTTCTTAGCATGTCTACAATGTGTTCCCTGTATTAGCAAAAGAGAGGATACTAGAAAACATTGTCACAACTATAGATACTTCTGACATGTCATGCAACAGAGGGAGAAGGGTTTCACTGAAGTTGTAATTTAAAACAGACTTTGCAGAGTAGTGAATCCTTTGGTCCATTTTATGCTTTATGCATTTAATTACTTTCATAAATGCTCTCCTCCTCTCTCTCTCTTATTGTATTGTCAACTGAGATGAAGTCTTGTGTCTGAAGAAAAACAAAGCATGATCCCAGTGGCTCCATCGATAAAATTAAAATTCAGTTTAAAGGACAAATGCTTCAATTATACTCAAAAGCTCACTATACAGAAGTCATTAGGGTTTCCTCTAGCTCATTTGGCACCCAGCTTGTCTGCTTCACATTTCATGTCTGCTCCCATGGATGGAGAATTAGCTTTGTAGGTCACAGCTCCAACTCTCCCCTGCAAACAGTTGGAAAATGAATGAGTTGGTTGCTAAGCAACTCTCAATCCTTTCTGCCCCCTCCCTCTGGAAGAAGAAAAGCAGAGGGCCAGAGCTAGGGTGCAGCAGAGCTCCTGTTCCTAAGGTAAGCTTGTGCTTGTGCCTGTTCCTCAGGACTACTTGGACTGTCTTTACTTGAGCCCAATGGCAACTGTCCTAGACAAACCCTCAGAAACTCACAAAGCTGCAGTGGTGCTCATGGAATCCTTATAGTAGAATTCTTATTTGATTTCCCTATCAAACACAAACCTCAGCTCCAAGGCAAGGCTTCCCACCCAGCAGTTATTAGTTAATAAAAGGCAGATTATAGAGAGCAAGTGCAGCAAAGTGATTGCAACAGACTAAATATGCACCAAAGCAAGACAAAATCCACAGATAAAGCTTCGTGGTAAACCAACTTAAACTGAACCAAAATAAGGGTGTCCTTGTCATAAATTCTTCCCACTCCTCCAACCAGCTACCACCCTTTCATTGGTTTATAGAGAGTGCATAAACAGAGAAATCTAAATCATATCCATAATGTAGGTAAAGGTGGCTAAGTCTTTACCTCATACCATTTTTGCATGGCATCTTCGAGCTGATATTATTATTATTATTATTACATGCATATGATATTATTATTATTATTATTATTATTATTATTATTATTATTATTATTATTATTAATTGTATTTATAAACCGCCCTCCCCCAGAGGGCTCAGGGCGGCGAACAAACAAATAGATAGAGCACAATAAAAACAAGTGTTAGGGACAGGTCAGGGCCCTGTCCTTAGAGCAAAAGCTCTGTCCGGTTACTCACAAATAACCATCCATAAGCTTCTTCAGTGTTAAGAGTTTTATTGTTCAATTCTGCGCAGAAGAGGGAACTCTCCTCTGTCAGCAACAGGGAGGAGGTTCAAAGGGGCTGTTGCTTGTGTAACATAATTTATACCTTCTTACAAACATCTTATTGGTTTGAGTCAAGAAGACGTACAGACCCTGTCATTTCATCCCACCTTTTACCACACCTTTTCATCCCATATTGGGTGCAACTTAAGTTAAAAACATTTTACGCAAAGGTTTCCATAACAACTAAGTTTCTATTTTACTGTTATCTGTATTTGTGAGCTTCTGCTAATTCCTTATCTCCTTGGTGGGGCCCTGTTCAGGCTGCTTTATGAGTTTCGTTTCTTTCAACGAAAGTAAGTTTCTGAAGTGCTTAGTGCCCAGTGAATTACACTTATATAACTTATATGATTAAATACAATGGCTTAAAACATTACAAACTATTTGTTCATATCACAAGTTATAGATAATCATTAAATATGGCTCTATATGTTAAAATCAACCCCCAATTAAATGCAGCATCTTAATATCAGAATTACCGATGGATATTTACACCAGTGGAAGAAACATTTAAGAGCCTTACAGGAAATATGTATATTTCCCTCATTAGAGCATACTGCTACTTCAAGGGAGATGCATTGGAGGTCAGAAAAAACACAGAAGAAAAAGTTTCATTCCTCCTGCCAAGGCACTGTAAGCCTCGATCCACATGATGATTGTTATTTCCCAGTTTATGACACTTCAAAAATCCATTAACTGGCCCTCAGGGCACTTTCGCACATGCAGAATAATGCAATTTCAATCCACTTTCAATGCATGTTAACAATAGTTTACAAGTGGATTTTGCTATTTTGCACAGGAAAATGCATTGAAAGTGGATTGAAAGTGCATTATTCTACATGTGTGAAATGTAAGAGTCCCACAATATCAGCATGAGAAAGGACAGTAAAAAAGAGACATTTTTTTGGGGACAGGCAGGCTACTCCTTCAGGAAGGCAGATAAGAGTAGCCGGTAAGCACTATTGCTAGTTTCATTGCAAGCGAAGGAAAGAGGCCTCATGGCCTTGGGCCATGATAATAGTTGGGCCATCTTCCCCCAGGCCGTTTTATTAGTGAGGGCACCTGCATTGTCATTGCCTGGCATTTTAATCTCATTTTAATCCATTTGACACAGGATGTCTCCAGGCAGGAAGCAATCAAATGGATTAAAATGCTAGGCAACTGCTGTAGTAATGCACTGCTGACCCAGCAGCACCGTGGTAGAACGTTGGCACACCAACGGACCTACGGCCTTCTGGTCGCACCGCACCCCCACTCCTCAACCCCGTATGAGTCACGGGTCATGAACTATCTGGCTCAGTCACCGGGCGTCCCAGACAAAGGGACAATGATCTGCCCCCTCAGGTGAGGATTAGGGGCCCAGATCGCTTAACGCTCTTCTCCGCACGTAGCAGCTTGCCAGGTGTGAGATCATGCATCACATGATGATTCTCCCCGCTTCTCCCGCCTCCCGGACTCTCCTTATCCCACGCCTCTACCGCCAGGAATCATAATAAAAGGTGCGTACAGGAACCAGCACGCGGGAGATTCGCTAGGAACATCGGACTCCTCCGCTGGCCTCCCGCTGCTGGAGCGCATTCCCACCAGATGTTATCTCCGCTCGCCTCTGCTTCTCCTGCGCTGACCACGTGGGTTTCGCACTACAAGCTGGTGCCGAAACCCGGGAATTCTCGGAACCTCTCCACTCCCTGCTCACTGTCAGCCAGCCGGAAAGGGCTAGTCAGCGATACCGAAGTCCGCTGGATCGGGCGATCCAGGGACCACCGCTTTCGGTGACGCCTGTCCTTCTTGATCGGCGCGATCCAGAGACACGCATCCTAGGACACTATCTCGTCCGACGGAACACCGGTGAGTATGGGAGCTTGCAAAGCAGGGCTTATGACAAGCTACCGCTGACTTAACCTGAAAGCCGTTAGCGTAAATGCAGCAGGGTCCCCGTGAAGAGAAGGGAGCTGCGCAAATTGGTTGAGGAGATTGGACAGCTCATGTGTCCATGGCGTACCCCAGAGGGGACATTGAATCTTAAGGACTGGGAAAACATCGGGCGAACTCTTCGCGACAGAGCCCTCTGCACGCCGATGTCACTGCTGGACCTGGACGGTGGAGATAATGCTGCGTTAACGCCATCAGCCCACGCGACCCATGGCTCCCTTTGCTGTAGGTCGCCCTCCTTTCATCGCTTCACCAACCCTGAATTCTCCAACCCTGCCGTAATTTTCTCTATCCGCCAAATTGGACTTCTGTCAACCCTCCCCCTGCCCCCCTTGCTCCTTCAGCCTATTTCAAACTCTCCCGGGGTCTCACGCCTCCCCTTTTGTTCGGGCTTCTTCATATTCTTTCTCCTCGAAGCTTTCACCGCACTCTCAGCGCCAGCACCATCTTAATGGCGCTGGTTTCCAAAACTCGCGCAGCCGATGAGCGGCCACCGATCTGCTAAAAAAGGAAACCCTGGACGGAAGACGAGATGCTGGATATCCTCGCAGATTGGGTGCCCCTCGTCCACTTCCCACAGATACCGAGGGGAGGGTGGCATAGTTCGGGCGTGCGTTGTCGAGTGAGGCGCTTCCTTGAGGCCGGCATAATATCCCTCACCGAAGCTCCGGTGAAAGCCATGCGCGGACGAGGGAATCACTGTAGCCCCTACGGAGAGGCAGCATGCCTGGAGGTAATCGCGAGGAATCTACCTAATGGTTCCGGACGACTGGAAAACCACCTTTCGCATGTTCCCTGAGCCCTGCAATAATTTGTGATCTGGGAAAGCTGAAGTTCCGCCAGCAATGCATCAATAGGGAGAGCCGCGCGGCGTTTCTACACAGCCGCCCTCTTCAGCTTTACGGGTTTCGATGCTTTCGCCAACCCCAACGATCAGATTGTCCTGCTCTGAGGCCACCCTACGGTCGCTTCTGAGTGCGCCTTATAAGGCATTTATCAAAAGTCCTACCAATGCCGGCCAGCCAACCCAGAGTTTTCTCCCACCATCCGCAAAAGCCCGTTTCAAGAGCCCTAAGTGCTGCCGAAGCTTGTGAACAGCCCGCTCCAGGAAGCGCTCAAGAGGCAGGTGGTAGATAGCTGGTAAGAGGCCCAAAACGAGCTCCTCATGCGCGCCTCGCTAAAGAGAACACCTCCACGGAGTGCCGCAGAGCAATCATCAGGCTCTATATTCGGGCAAAGATCCTGAACTGGAATGCCTTATGCTTAAAGCTTGCCAGGACATCGGATCCTCCGCCACCAAGCGAACTCCTCGCCGCAGCACTCTCCACCACCAGGGGACATCCCCAGGAGGATTGCTTTTAACTGCTGCAGGTCAGGACACTTCCTCGAGGGGAGGTAGGCAGCCCGGCGGGGCTTCCATGCAACCTCTTCGATGGAGGAGGGTCCTCCCCTCAGGAAGTGAGAAGGCCACCTAAAACCCGGGTGCCCACGATGCCAGAAAGGCTTCCACTGGAGAAATGACTGCCCTACGTCAGAAACTCCCGCCTGGGCATCTCCCCAGCCCAGGACCAAGGAGGAGAGCGTACTTCAGAGCAGACCCAAAACACCAAGGCCCCTGCCAAGCAACCACCCCCCTCTCGTGGCATCTCGCTCGAATGCACACAGCCCCCCTCCTTTAAGTTCCCCACGAGGTTTCTTGTCGCCCCAACCCTGTATGATTCGGTGAGCCCATCCCTACCGGGACTATTGGGCTTAGTGTTGCCAGCTAGCTCCTGCCGCTGAACAGGGACTGTTCATCGTCCCCGGAGTGATCGCCTCCACGCACCAAGCGCGACCCATCCATCTCCAGGTCTGGACAAACATCCCTACAGGAATTGCCTGCCGCGAGCTAGCTGGGCGCCAGTTGACTTTCTCTTGCCCCATGCGTCTCATGCCGAATTCCAATAAAGGCTACATATAAGCTCCCAGCAGCCAACATGGCGCAGCCCACACCACCATCGCAGCGGTGGTACGCCTATCAGGAGCTCCCTTCCATACCTGGAGCTCGCCATAGAAGTGATGTGGCGTTCAAGGGCCTGGTGGACACCGGCGCTGATGTTACCGCCATCAGAGCAGCCGAGTGGGTCTTCCCACCAGTGGCCTAGACCGGAGGCTTGCCCCATGCACATCTGGGTGGGGGGGAGACAAACCGCTGAGATGGGAGCATCCGCCTCGCCAGGTCAACAGCTCGCCCAGGCAGGACTTCGAGCGGTAGCTCACAGTCTGCCCCATTGTTTTAGACATCCATGTCAATCTCTGGGGAAGTGGACCTCATGAGTCAGGTCAAAACGCATCTCTTGGTCTGTGGGATGGGTAAAGCCATCATACAGAGATCATTGGATCCTGCAATTGTAGCTCTCCTCCAAATTCACTTAATTTCCGTGAAGGAAACTGTTTCCCTCTCCTTCTGTCTTTCAACCAGTAAAGGCGGGAGGGATCAATTGGCTGACTGGCCCTCCCTGGATAGGTGAAATCTGGGCCCGCCCTGATACCGCAGCACCGCCAGGACAGGTCCCCAGTTTAAAAAGGAGGCTGCCGCACCAAATTCACCCACAAACCCGTTTGGGCGCCCAGTGGCATGATGGTATTATAGCACCAATATGGCATCACTTCTAAGACGTCTATTGAAACCCGCCCCTTAAGGAGTAGGGCGAGCCAAGGGCTGCATCTCCCAAAGATAATTCGATCACAAATTTCGCTGCCACTCCAGCCTTCTTCCTGCATTAGCCGCCACCAAGGTCACGGTAAGTGCAAACCTTGCAAAGAAACCCCTTTTTTTTGTGTGCGTAGGAATCTGCCTCTAATCGCCTGGGGATCGCTTCATTCTCCTCGATGCAATTCCATCTCTGGCCCAAAAGGCGCCTTCAAAAGCTCCCTCTTTCTTTGTGTTGCTTTTCGATTAAGCATGCATACCCACAATCCCCCCAGGACCTCGCTACTTCTGTCCTCGAGAGGTTTCCTCGCACTCCTCGCCTTTGACGCACTCCTGATGACGCTCTCAGCCAATTACCTCACTCAGGGTCGCCGCTCTGCCCTCCCTGTCAAACAATTAAAGAAAGAGGAGTAGGCGCCTCCCCAGTAGGGATTACTGTGTACAAAGTAACCTTCACGCAGGCTGCAAAACAAGCCTTCTTATATTAAACTCTAAACCCCAACTCAAACAAAAAACTCCGGAGTCTTGATCTCTCCCGCCTTATCCGCTCTAGAACCGAAGCCTGGAGGGGGACCCGGCCCCCTCCCATAACCTGGGGAAGGGGTGTTTCTGTCCTTCTTCCTACAGGTCCCTGTGGGACTCCGACTCGCCATGACAGGCCAGCCCATGGAATGGCGCCAGGAGGAAAGTCCTAACCCCATCCCCGGAGAGATGGAACATCTTCTAAAGGATCCCGCCCAGCGGTCTTCAACAGGAACGCTACGCCTAACGCCCAAAGACCCGAATAATGACCTGGGGAGACGCCAAGGCTAATCAGCCAGCCAAGCTCAAGTAGTCGCTGCGCCAGCAAGGCCACCCTGAGACACCCGAGAACCTTCAGCCAGCTTCTTTGCAATCATCACTGCCAACTCAGCGGCCACCATCCTTGTTTGCTCTGCTGCCTCCTCGCCAACGGGCAATCGGGCCACCCCCTGATCCTGCAGCTTTTACCAGACCAACATCTGGGAGCAATTCGCTGCCAACGCCTCTTGTCCCTTTGCCTGGGCCAGTACTCCCAGGAGTCGGGGAGCTTGCTAAGCTCCTGCCTGCTCCCCTCGCCTGGGCAAAGCCTTGAGACTTCCTAGCGGAGTCTGCTAAGCCCCCTTCCATGAATGCCTCTTCATCCATCAGGTACTCTATGAGCGCTTCTACTGGGGACCAAAACCGCTTCGCCCAAAACCTTCGGGCTGGCGCCTTCCCTTTGTCACTCAAGACTGTCGCTAACCATCGAATCCAACACCTGGCGCGCCGCATCACCGGGCGCAGCCAAACGGGAACCGTAATTCGGGCCCATTCATCGGCTCGGCCAATTGGAACTGGCAGGTAATACACACATGGAGGACATTCCCCTGTGTTCGGAAACATCCTGCTCCCCAGGGGCTGGTTCTGGACCTGCGGGGAGAAGATCTTTTCCGTCAACAGGCGGTTACATTCCCACCACCTCTCTCTGCCGGTCTCTTTTGTTGCCTCAGTCGCCTTCACTATCGCCCTACCCCTAGGCTCCACCTCAGGAGCCTCCGGATCGCCACGGGCCGGCCCGGGCTTCTGCCTTTCGATCCCTCCTGTCGGAGCTTAATGCTGGGTCGCCCTCTCCAAAGCCGAGTTTGTCTCCCTGCGACTTCCTTAGTGGGAGTCCCCGGACTCGCCTCTCCTACAACGCTTAAGCACTATCTGGCCGGCTGGCTCATGCCTCTTGGCGGCGTCTATCAACTTCTACCTCCACCAGCTTCTGGATGCCCTGGCCTCCGAAAGCAGCAGGAACTTCGGCCGCTTTAATCTTTAGATAATCGTGTCAGCTATTGATTACTTGCTGTTGTTGTATCACCAAGGTTGTGAAACGTATGTACATAATATGTGTTGCTTTAACCTCTCTGACAATTCCCAATTGATTCATAATGAAAGTACCTGTAGCTGCAAGAAGTTGTATCTAATCTGAAATATGATGTTTTGCCCCATTGGTGGTCAGCCGGGGCTCTGGAGCTGGCTGCCGGGAGGACTGGTTGAGTGCTATTGTGCAGCTCTTGCATTGGTTTAATTGTATGCCTCAAGTTATCGGATCTTGTTTCGCTTCCAGTGTGTGTGGTTCTTTCCATATTGCCTTGTAACGGTGTGTAAGAAGCCCCTCGAATTTCCCTTTACCCCGCGAACTGCAAGTTCTAATGTTACACAAGTTTAGCTCGGTCAGCTTGGACTCAGACGGCGCAGGAGACAAGCCGCCCCTTTAAATCACCCCCCCCCCCTAGCATTTCGGTCCCCTTCTAAAATGTAAAAAAGGAGGAGATGTAGTGCCGCACTGCTGACCCAGCAGTAGCGTGGTAGAGCTAACGCTGGCACCACCAACGGACTCTACGGCCTTCTGCTGGGTCGCATCTCCGCACTCCCTCCCACTCCTCAACCCCTCGTGATGAGTCACGGGTCAAGGAACTATCTGGCCTGGAAGGTCAACCGGGCGTCCCAGACAAAGGGACAATGATCTTTGCCCCTCAGGTGAGGATTAGGCCCAGGACGCTTACGCTTCTTCTCCAAGATCGTAGCAGCCAGGGTGAGATCATGCATCACATGATGATCTCCCCGCCTCCCGCCTCCCGGACTCCTCCTCATCCCGCCCCTCTACACTTCCCCATTAGAATCATAATAAAAGGTGCCAGGAACCAGCATCACTGTGAGATTCCGCTTAGGGAACATCGGGACTTCTCCTGCTGGGCTCAAGGCCAAGCTGGCTTTTCGTATGCATCTCCACCAGATGTTATCTCCGCGTCTCGTCTCGTTCTTGCGCTGACCACGTGGGTCGACTACAAACTGCTATGTAGGTGCCCTCACTAATTGATTATGCAACTTCATTGTTATTTACATATGCTAAAATGGATGGATTCTACTCAATGCATGTACATCACACTTGCTAATTGCATCCTTTCTCCCACCCTGGACATTCCACGGGTATGTATACTCCACTTGCTTTACTACCATCAGATCCTCTGAAGATGCCAGACACAGATGCAGATGAAATGTCAGGAGAAAATGCTACTGGAACATGGCCATACAGCCTGGAAACCCCACAACACCCCAATGCTTGAACTATTAAATTACTGTTCTACCAAACAGTAAAAACAAAAAGAAAATCTTTGCAGCAGTTCATATCATAATCAGCCCCAATCATAGTTTTAGGAGAATTAAATTCCTTTGTTCTTCCAGTCTTTGGGCTCATTGTGATTGCCTTTATGAAACTTTTAATTTGTTTGAAGGATTATTAATGTTACATATAAGGGTAATTCTGCTTAATTTTTTTTACTGCTTTTGATTCTTGAAAACTTGCTGATATTACTGTTTGTAGCTATTTTTGTTATGATCTATGGTTGTGCAATTAGGTTATATTACTACTAGTTTAGACCCTCAAAATATAGCATTTTGCACAACTTCTTGCACAAACTTCTATAAAATAGTACTAATGGCCTATTTCCTTTCATTCACACTTCCTTAGAACCAGGCTTACGAAATCAGCTGTGCTTGCGTCAGTAAAAGAAAAACAAAACAAAAGGCTCCCCAGCTAATGCTCCCAAATTAATGGTCACTACCTTGGAATATACTGGGAGATGTACCTCCAATCTTAGGGCACTTTAGCACATGCAGAATAATGACTTTTCAATTCACTTTCACAATTGTTTGCAAGTGGATTTTGCTATTTCGCTCAATAAAATCCAGCTGCAAAGTGCATTGGAAGTGGATTGAAAGTGCATTATTTTGCATGTGCGAAGCTGCCCTTAGCCCCAAATATAGTATGTTTTTGATGTACTGAGTATTGTTCACAAGGTCACATAATTCCTCTGTAAAGAGGCTGACTTTTTGAGGGCAGACTGAAGTAGAGTGCATTACAGTAGTCTAATCATGAAGTAGCCATAATGTGGATCCATGTGGCCAGATTGGCTGAGACAGTGTATCCACTGAGCAATGTTAAGCTGGTTTTTTGCAGCTATCTTAGCTTGCTTTTCCAGCAGTAATAGTGGATTCAGTATAACCCCTAGGAGGAATATTCATAGTTGGAATCCACTGCCTGCAGTCTGAAGTGATGTAGTCCATTTTACAATCTCAAGCCTCCACCTCATTGTCTAGCAAGTGTCAATTAAGTCTAAATGTGGTTATCACATTTAAAATACCATATAATGATCTGTTTGCCCCATTTTGAAAAAAAAATGACTGTAATGTTACCATACCAACCCATGGTGAGTGGGTGGGAAAGTTCTGTTTTAAGAACAGTGTCTCTACCCATCTCCCCAACCCTTGGGGTGCCTAGAAGTGCATTGCATTCTCTGCATTGGTTAGTGTACCTACAAGGGCACAGTAAAATCCTGTCTGGACTTGCCCTTGCCCACATCTGCCTTGCAATATACTTTCCTTACACCCTTTCAAAAGGGATTAAGAGAGAACAATGCTTCTGTCCTGGAAGCTTCTACTTCCTTTCTCCAGCCCTGGAATATCCACTCTGCAAAGACAAAGACCTTGTTGATATGTTTGCCCCGAATGTTCCTGTCAGTATTGTATTAAACCCAAAACATTTTCCTCTGACTAATCTCTCCTCAATGACCATCTCATGTACATTGTTATAGAAACTGTAATTTCATCAGTTTCCTTCCGTCTTCAGGCATTCCCAACCTTGGCCTATCAATCTAATGCTTCAACCATCAGATTAATGTCTTAAACCATTAAGGCTGATGTCTGTCTCTTGTCTTTCCCTGGGAAGACAGGATTCCCCTTTGCCTAGGAGATGGGGTCACTCTGCATAACCTTGAGTGTCCTTTTTCCCTATAAGAAGCCCCCTGTCCCAGTAGTCACAGAGAATAATTTTAACAATAGTTACATTGGCTACTAAATAGAGCTTCCATATTCAGAGGCAATATACTTCTAAATGCCAACTGCTGGGGACAACAGAAGGAGAAAGTTATTGTGTTTGTAGAGTGCTGGTTTTCTGGAGACATTTGATTGGCTATTGTGAAAAAACAATGATGGACTGGAGGGACACTTTATCATATTTCTTCTCCTTTGATTTACACTCAAAATTCTATCAGTTATTCATGTAAATCTGCTCTCACTTTTGGCATGTTAGCAATAAATCAAAATGTCTTAAAGTTATACAGTGTTTTTAATCTCCTTTCAGATGTGATGCTATTGGGACTTATAAAGTGTTTCTTGGTTTAAGAATACTAAAAAGTTGTAGAACCATTTTGTCCACATTTTCTGGAGAACATATTTAATTTCTCCACCAAATAACTTAAGCAACAAATCACCATAGCTACCAAAGACATTTCCACTCTATAATACAGTGCTGCATATTTGTTATAAAGCTTTATTTAAATTGATTTCCTTCTAATGATTTACTATGTATTGAGTGGGGGTGGGGGATCCATCTATTGTTTCCAGTTTCCAGCACAGATATACTACTCTGGAAGGCATGAAGGAAGACTGTATTTTTAGCAAACAAAAAAAGTACATCCTTGAAGAGCCGGGAAGCATACAACCATAAAACCATTTAAACTGCACACAAGTATACTAGTTACTGATTTCTAGACAAATCCTTCCAATTTTTTGGTTAGGAGAAATAACCATGATTAAAACTGACTTGTACAAAACTTGTGGATTTGAGTTATATCATAACCTGCATTTTAATATTATATAAATAGCACGAAGGGCAAATTTTTCATTCTTTACACGCCTCAAGTATAACTATTGTTCATATCTGAAGCAATTCCTGTTGGGCCTAATGTTCCTTGGACAGGATATCCTTCATTTGTCTCCATCAACATGATGATGAGCAAAGCTTTTGTTGTACTCTGTGCTTGGTTATGGGTGGGTCAGCAGCTGCTCCTAGAAGAGGAAAGGTAACTATAGCAACAAAAGTTATCTGCATCGTCCTGTATTTCCTTGCAGCCATCCCAATCAATGCTCCTTCCCTCAAAACCTTTGAAGCTGCTAACTAACTGGCAAGCAAAAAGAAAAAGCGCTACCAATTCCATGGCAAATTTGCCATAATTTCCTAAATGTATATATGAAGCCAGATTACAGCCGGCAGGTGCTAGAGATGACATCCTACCTATATTGCATTAACTCCAGCTTTGTGGTTTGGCTGCTGCCTTTTCTGTGTTTGAGTCTGAACTTCAGAGGTATCTTACAAGGAAAAGCTTCCCCAACTTCTTTGCCTCGTGTCAAACCCAGCTACAGTTTTGGTCGGGCTTTTCTGGGACTTGATAAATGCAATGCCTGCATTGGAACATCAATTTGCAAGAAATTCTTTAAAGAAGAAATAAGGTCAGAATGTTCATGGCATGTTGTAGATGGGTAGAAGATGAGTTAGTGTGTCTATTAACATTTCCTTCTTACTTTGGAAGAAAAGAACTCAAAATAATTTCTCATACGGTCATCATTACTGCATGTCTGTTAATAACAAATATCACTTTACAACAACTATAAGCAATCCTCATATTTTGACCATGGCCATTTAATAAGATAGATAACCAAGCTTTACTAAAATAATTTTACAGCAATACTGTTCATGGAGCCTTTGCTAATTTTTTTTTAAATAGTAGGAACTTAGCATGTGTGACTATTACATAACTAGCAGCTTAAAAAATATATGACTACAACCACCATAGAAAATGTATATAAATATCCTGTACTTAATATCCTGAATTCTATGCATGTTGATTAATGTCTGGAAAGGTGAGTTTGCTATCAGAATTCAAGGAAGAGGGTTTCAGGGAAATTTAAGCCCAGTTGAGTCTGATTAATTTCACATACTCTGAGTTCATGCCATCTCAATGAAATCTTTGAAAATTGTTAATTATAAAATAATATAAACTCTTGAAGATTCACACAGACTTTATTTTTTTAAAAAGATAATGTAAAATCCACAGTAAAACGTCACGGATTCTCTTTACAACAACCAGAAATCAGTAGCTGAAAATAAGCTAAGTACAACCAATTGCACCACCAGATCAAAATGTTTCCCTGAACAGATTTTAATGAACTGGCTAGATGTTCTTTCTTAGGCATTACAGGAGTTTTGTTTCTGGTAGCTACTTACTAAGCCTCTTGGTTTGGAGGTATACACCACAGGAATTTACTGGTGATCCCAAGGCATATGATAAATATGCCAGAGGAGGCATTCATTCATGTACTCCAAACCAAGATTTTATGCTTAAAACTAGAACGTAACACTGCTTTAGTTATAGTAGGCTACACTAAAGATTTTTCACATAATCACAACTGACTAAAATACAAATAAAGCTCAGACACATTTATCATTTGAGATATTTGTTTGGAACATCATGACAATTGTCAAATACATGAGTTCTTCAAGACATAATAATTTGATATGTTTCAAGTTCCCAAACACAATATGTTAGGATAAAAGTTTTTATGGTAAATGAGGGCATGTAGAGCTATTTACCAGAGAAGTGGTAATTATTTTCCAATATGATTTATAGTCGTACAGATGCTTTTAGACAATTAGGAGCATGGTGGAAAAAATCTCTGTAAGTAAATTATAGCTGAAATAAAGTAATAACTATACTAAAAATTTTAGACCAAGCAGAATCAAATTAAGTGTTTAGGACTTGACTTGTACATAAAAGATACTGCACTAGAGCCATCGGACTTATCTTTGGTGACATTGTTGTAAGACTCATTTGTGCATACACTTTTTTTTTCAAATGAGCAAAATGACTGCCATTGTGACAGGCGAGGGATGTGAAGAGGGAGGTACATCTCTGTGCTCTATAGGTTGAGACACACAGGAGGAAGTAAAGAGATCATTAGGGGACTAGGGGCTAGATTAATCTTTTATTACAAACTGGGTTTGTTTCTACAGACGTGTAATGTGGATTTAAGAGGTCTACAGCGAATGGACTGAAAATAGGCTCACTGCTAGAGTAAAGTGTTTCCAGATTCCAATCATGGAAGTCAAAAGGGGTTTGAGCTAAACCTATATTACTATATTTTTAAATCAACAAACACTGTGGTGATAGTTGTACTAGGAATTGTTCAGAAGCCCTGTTCATGTAGGGCCATAGTAGTCAAATGTGTTCCAAGGAAGCCTAGGTTTTCTTATGAGTTTGTCAAGTGTTCCTCAATGAGAACAATTGTGGGCAAATTTTCATGAAAGACAACTCACTCTATTTCTGTCTGTCTTTCCATGTGATATGCATCTACAAGGAAGGGTGTTTTTGCTGCTATGATTACTGTGACTACCTTCCTGGCAGGTCTTTATAGTGAATGATGAAATTGTGCTGAAATCTTTTGAGCAGCTTTTATCTACAGCTCTGGGACAGTGTTTCATTTAAAAAGTACTGTGTGACTTGTAGGGATAGGGAGGTAATGAATAAGACCACTCAAGATAGACTAACTACCACCACTGAAAACAATGTAGGGTCCATGCTCTTCAGCATGTTCTACACATTTCCATTCAAATAGTGGTGTTGATTGTGGTAGTCTACAATCTCATGCTACTTCTGTTTTTTGTCTTTGTTTTGATTAACCTTATCAGCTAATGCAATTCATTGGTATGTATTATGTACTTCACAGTCCCTGGATGAAAGAACATGATATAAGGATAAACTATTGTACTGCCACTACCCAGGCAAGTTTGTTTGGCCCTTTCTGCACACGCACGGAATCGAGCCTCCACTTGCATAATTTTAAAAAGCCTCCAACGGCTCGGGGACCATTCGCACGCTAGTGTGCGAACGGCCCCCACTTCCCCCCAGCTGGAGAGCCGCCTCCCGGTCAGCCCCCTCCACTCACCGTCATGTCCAGTGTCACTCTTCCCACACTGCTGGGAAGACACCTCTTTCCTTGTTGCTTCCACTCACTGTCATGTCCAGTGTCACTCTGGCAGGCTGCAGGGACCCGCCCATGCTGCCCGACCTCCAGGGGTCCCTGCAGCCCTCCAGAGTGACACTGGACATGATGGTGAATGGAAGCGACAAGGAAAGAGGTGTCTTCCCAGCAGTGTGGTTTGCACTGTGCCGATGGGAAGACACCTCTTTGCAAAAACCTCGCTCGTTGACGAGGTTAAAAGTGGTGGCTTCACGCCGCTCCTGGGTGGCCAGGTCGATGCTGCTGCATCAGACGGCATTTTTGCCATCCCTGGGCCGCTGTATAGCGCCTGTGTGGAAAGGGCCTTTGTTCCATTTATACCCTGCCCTACACTGAAGTCCCAGAGTGGCTTACATAATGGGGTTAAAAGCCCCATTAAAACATTACAATCCTAAAAACTTAAAACATAAAGACCACCATAAAAACATCCTTTAAAACAGTCAATGAAAACATTCATTAAAAATTTCTACCCTTTCCAGCTTCGGCAGCAGAAGGGATCACCAGGAGGGCCTCCTACTTGACCTCAGTGCTTGGGGGCAGCTCATATGGGCATAGGTATTCATTTAGGTAGGTGGGACCCAAGTCATTTAGGGCTTTAAATATGATTGTCAATACCAATAGCGAATAGAGAGCCAGTGCAGTTCTTTCAAGGCCAGTGTTATATGCAACCGGCCAGGTTGACCCATCAGCAGCCTAGTTGCTACATTTTGCACTAACTCCAGCTTTTGGATCATCTACAAGGGAAGCCTATGTAAAACACATTGCATTGTAGTAATCAAGACAGGAGGTTACCAGGGCATGCAGTACTGTAGCCAGATCCCTTCTGTCCAGATAAGGGTGAACCAGGGACAGGGCCAAGGGAAATGATAGAAGTCTTATGGAAAGGGAAGAAGCAAAGCCTACATCCAAGAAGCTCAGAATGGGTACCTGGTTCTTCTCCATTTTATCTTCTCAACATGTGCATGAGACAAGGTAAGAGCTACCCCAAAACAGTCCAGTAAGCTTCATGGTTTAGAATGCAATCCTAAGCAGGCATAATCAGAATGCTACTCAGGACTGTTCAACAAGGAAAATATTCTTAAGATTGCACTGTTAGTGAGGATTTGTATCTAATAGTTCAGTCTCAAGGAGAATTATACTCTAAGCCCACTGACTTCCTGGGTGTAACTTTGCTTAGGATTTCCCTGTAGGTGTGTCTGGGCTCATTTTATCACTACACCACAGTGACTGCCAGAGTTATTCATTTATTTAACCATCTAATAAATTGTCATTCGCAAACATAATTTGGCAGTTCAAATGAATTTAAGTGTTTGTGCATAAACAGATTTCAGACTCCTTGAAAGAAGAAATTCAATTTCAAATTAAGTCATCACAAAGACAGCCATGATCAAACCACACATTCTGCAGGGATTCCGCTGGGGTTGCTTTCTAATGGAAGATTATTGCCCAGGCTCATCAATCATTTTTGAAATTTAGATTGGGTGCCTAAACTATTAGACTCTTTTCAAAATAATATTCTATTCTCATTAACTTTGGAAGTCATCTGCATTTTGAAATTAAATTAATTTGAAGTGGGGGAATTTCAGTTATAGAGGACTTAAATTAGTTTTATTGCTGTTATTATTGCTATTGTTATGATTGTTATTTTATCATATTAATAATTATTAGTTTTATTATTTTTCATTATCTTTCATGTAATTTTTTGTGTCCTAACCGCGCCCTAAACAGAACATCCTGCCAAGACTGTATTCAGTTTTGAATTATTACCATTAGAGGTTAAATTAGGACATTTTTTTCCTGTTCACAGGGAAGGTTATTGCAATTATAAAATTTTCTTGAATGCTTGCCACTATCCTAAAAATGAACTGTATAGTCAATATTATTTCAGTGTTTGCAAGACTAGCTATTTTTTTATGTAAGTCTGTAAAGGACTTGGATAACACTGGCTATACACTAGCTTCTTTCAATCTAATGACAGACATTCAACAGTATGTCCTAATTGTTATATTCCTCTCTGTGAAGTCAGGAAAAAATCTTGGGGTGGGGGTGGAAGAGTATATGTATGTATGCAAATTCCAGGGTTTTTTTTTCCAGCAACCTGATGGAATAAGAAAATCTTTACCATCAAATTGAAGGATTAATTCATTTCTTCAACAAAAAAAACACAAGATAATAAAGCAACTTCACATTAAATATTAGAAGTCAATAGAAACCTCATAAATAGATAAAAAGAGCACATCTTATAATATCAGAAGGTATGTAACTGTGAATGCCATCTGTTTATTAAGCACTATCAATGGCCATATATCAAACAAGAATGTTATTGTTTCAAATTTCCCAGATAATTTTTAATCAGAAGAGAAATGATGTGGGTAAAATGGGACACCTTTTACAATTGCATAATGGAACATATTTTCTAGGAACCATTTATTTCCTATTCGGATTAGATATAGTTCTGGTTATTGACTGTTTGCCTGGATCAGATGATATTCACCAATACATACTTCTGGAACTTATGTCACATATTTATTTTGTTGGTTTTGAAAGCTTCTGTGTGACATTGCATGCAATAGAAAAAATAAGCAGTAGTAGATCCTCCAGTGACATCAAGTAGTTTGTCAAAGATTATATGCCCTAGAAAAAGGAGATTATATCTTCCAGGACATAACGTGTCAGTCATGCTTTTTCAGTCTCAACCATGTCACAGGGATGTTGTGAGAATTAAATGTGGGAAGGGAGACTATACCTACGGGACCGCATCACCCCTTATGTCCCACATAGGCCACTACGCTCGGCGGTGGCAGAATTACTGGTGACCCCTAGCCCCGTGACGATGCGGCTGGCCTCGAACCGGGCCAGGGCCTTTACAGCTCTGGCTCCTGCCTGGTGGAATGCCCTACCTCCATCAGTCTGGGCCCTGCGGGATCTTGGCAAGTTCCGCAGGGCCTGTAAGACAGAATTATTCCACCGGGCCTTTGGAGAGGCTGGCCGCGGCTCTACTGCCCCCCACTGAAATTCTGCCAATTTCCATCCTTGTCATCTTGGTCGAGCCTGCTGTGATTCCATCTGGGCCCGCCTGTTCCCTCCCTTTCTTCTTCTTCTTTTATTTTTTTTCCTTGCTTTTAGCCTTAGGAATGGGCGCCTGTTTGAACTGTTTTAAACTGTTTGAATTGTTTGGATTGTTTAAATTGTATGTAACTGCTGCTGGAGTTTTAATGTTTAAGTTATGCTGTTTGAGTTGCTGTTGACAACAGCCATGTTGTTGAGCCGCCTCGAGCCCTCCGGGGAAGAGGCGGCCTAGAAATCTAAAATATAAATAAATAAATAAATAAATATGCTGCCCTAAGTAGAAAGGGTGGTATAAAAATGTAGGTAGATCAGTTTTGGAATCCAAACTAAAGCTGTAAGAACTTGGCATAAACCACAGTATATGTGCTACGGTTTCGTTGGAATAAAGTGAACTAACAGTATTGTAACTTTTCTTGATTTAATGATAGATTTGACAGCTGGCTTTCTTCTCATTTAAAACTGCCTCCGAACTACCTCCCTTGCTACTCTGGGAACTACACCGATGATGCTAAAAGTTGGCGACCAGTTGAAATCTCTAGATTAATGACAAAATACCAGCATGACCAATCTGACAAGAGAATATGTACTTCCCTTACCTTTGCTAAAAGCTGCAGCATTGAGCGAGCTTTATGGAAGACTGAGAGGTTCCAGAAATGGCTGAAAGCAAAACGTCTCACCCCAGTCCTAGTTCAGGTTCGTATACAGGTTTGCAAAATGCACAATTGACATACAGACCATCATGTTTGGAAGCACTTTTTAGTTACATCAAAAAAATAATGTTTGCTTCTGGTTATAGGCTTCTGTTCCCTTTTACAAGACATACGTTAAAAGTCACAAAGAATCAATGATTGTAACTTAATGAGTATCTGCTAATAACCGATTCATAAAAAAGAGAACAGAATGGCCTAAACGTTTGCCGGTGAAACTAAGGGGGTAGACAGATTGGTCCAAAGTATGTATTTATTCCAATCACTCTTTATTAAATTAGTTTATTTAGTTTATTTAAGAAATTTATATCCTACACTAAAAAAAATACAGAACCAGCAACATAGGATAATATGTATCAGAGCAAGGGAAAGTACCATTTAAAGCTGCTACACACCACCAATAGAAATCAAAACTCAATGAAAATAAAAGCAAAAGCTTTACCCAAAGATTTAACAGAAGAACATTTCTGCTGGTCACCTCTGTTATCATGCATGGCTAAATACTCCACAATCACCACCAAGGAAACCCTCAATACCATCCTGAAACCACCCTAGTCAGCAAAAATGTTAGGCAGTGAGGTGGGCAGTATACCAAGTCAATGAAATTATCCTCTACTTATAGGCTTATAGTTTCACATAAGAAAGGAAAAAGGAGGGTTGGAACACAGAAGGGAGGCTTTCAAGGAAGACTCTAAGGAGAGGTAAAATCATGCACCGGTATCAAATTATTTATGCCATTACACAGGTTACAAACAACACTCTTCATCTGGTGTCCTATTGAGGACAGGAGCATGATATGAAACGGAGGGAGCTTCACATGGCCCCTTTGTCATAAGGAAATCATTATCTGGTAGGGTATAGACTCCCAGAAAGACTGACAGTCTGCAGGGACTCTTTTCTATTATTCCTGAGTGTCAGAAGTATGGTGGGTTAACCATAGCTTTATCAGTTCTGGCACTGAGACTCTAGGATTCTCTCTCCACAAAGTCTTGCCTGGCTTTGAGTGGCAGGAAGATGCAGATGCAGGCTTGTGGAAAGCTGAGAACTTGGAGCAGAAATATGTCCTGCTCCACATTCACCAAGGAAGCTCCAGTTGGTTAAAAAGTCTAAGTAAAAAGTAGAAACTTGACTTTTGAGACCCACATACTCATCATACTCATCACTGTAAAGGTCTGTATTGATGCTAAGCACATTATTATTCCCCTTAGTCCATGTGTATAAAATATTTTAATTACTGATTTGTTATTCCTAGTAGTTCAATTCTTCGATTTTGCAGAATCTCCTTATTTGTTTCTATATGATTTTTTAAAATTTAACTGAATTAACAGTGCAATCTTAAACAGAGTTATAGCTTTCCAAGCTCGGTGACTTTAGTGAACTTTGAAACACATAACTCTGCACAGGGTTGCATCATAATTGCAGCACAGTGGACTTCTGAAACAGGAGTCATCCATTTGAGTAACTGAAGAGTAAGCTCACTATAACTGTACCTCATAGATCAGTTTGATCAATGTGTGCAGGGAAGTACCACCTACCACAGTGTTCTCCTGCTTTCATCTTTCCTTTCAGTCTCATAGAACTGCCACATATCTGCCACAGCATTCTGGTCACTGCACTTGAACAAGCAGCATAGAAGGCAGCTTCCTGTCCAGAAGCAAAGAACAGCCAACCTGTAATGATGACTGGGGATTTGGGGAAGGGCCATGGCTTGGTGGTGCATCATCTGCTTAGCATGCAGAAGGTTCACCATTTAATCCCTGGCATCTCCATTAAAAAGGATCTGACAGCAAGGGTAGTCACTATTGATTCATAGGGTGATGTCACATCATGATGTTTACTGGATTGACTATGATTACAATGTGGTTTGCCATTACTTTTTTCCAGTCATCTATGCTTAACCCCCAGAAAGCTGGGTGCTCATTTTATGGACCTCAGAAGGTTGGAAGCGTGAGACAGCCTTGAGTCACTTACCTGAAACTGACTTCCTTCAAGATCAAACTCAAGTCATCAGTAGAGTTTAGACTTCATTATTGCAGTTTTCTTTTTGCACTGTGGGGCTCAGATAGTAGGTGATGTGAAAGTCCTTTACTTGAGATACTGGAGAGCTGCAGTAGGTCAGAGGAGACAATGGTCCCTTCTGCACAAACCTTTAAAAATGTTTTGAGGCAGAAAATATAACGTTTTCTTCATGGAGTTCTGCATCGTCCCGTCCTCCCGTCCCCCCGTTTCTGAAAATGTTTTATTTCCAGCCTCAAAACATTTTAAAACATTTTATTTTCAGCCTCCAAACATTTTCAGAGAATCCCCTTTAAAAACAATTCTGTTTTTCACACCTCTTTGTCATCTTCAAACTTTCTCCAGGGAGCCATTTTGTGACTTCACTCTCCATTTCCCCTCACATGTGTATTTCATCATTTCTGAGAGGTTTTGTTATTTTGGGAGGCTAACCTTCGAGGAATCGATTATACAAAGTATGAAGAATTACAGCATGAAGCTGTTGAAGCATGGAAGCACCAATTCCTCAACTAACTTTTAAAAAAGGAGGTAATGGTGGCCATGAATCGTTGCAAGGGATGTGTGTGAACATACATCACGCTTATGTGGGGGGAGGTGGGTGAAAATGTTTTCCAAACGTTTTAGGAGATTTGTGAGGAAAGGGCCCATATTGATATAGATAAACCAACAGTCTAATTCAGTATAAGGCAGCTTCATTAACGTGTATGTGTAAGGCAAGCAAAGTTATGCTGACAGGGCATCATATTGTCTCCCTCTTACTGCTCCTTGTCACTTTTGACAGGACCCTCCCAAAATGCACAGAGCAAACTGCTTTAGTGCTTGACATCTCCAACCCAGATTACTGGAGCCCCAAGTATACAGGCTAGTTTATAAAGGGTCAGGTATCAACAGAATATGATTATGAGGGAATTATTCTTCATATCAACAACTATTGATTTTGAGGTGTTGTGTGGTTTCTGGACTGTATGGCTGTGTTCTAGTATGTGTTCTCCTGTATGGGCTGTATGGCTGTGTTCTAGTGTTTCTCCTGGCATTGTCTGAAGTGTCTGGCATCTTCAGAGGATATGATGGTAGGAAAGCAAGTGGAGTATATATACCTGTGGAATGTCCAGGGTGGGAGAAAGAACCATTTGCCTGTTAACAAGTGTAAAGGGTGCAATTAGCAAGTTTGATAAACTATTAATTTTGCACAGACATGTTTTCAAATCCAGGACCATTCCTTCTGTTGTAGTAATTGCTTTAAATCCGTTCTCCTACTCTTTCATATTACAATAGGACCCCAGTTTAGCAATACTGAATTTTAGAGATACTGTTCCTACTTGCTCCACCACTTGTTCAGAAGTCATGCTCAGATAGCAGCCATTATATTTCCTTAATTTTATACCTGTTTGATATCTGACCTTGCACAATTTCCAACCCGCATTTCCACAGGTCCTCATCCTTACTCCACAAGATGGCAGCATTAAGCATTTTACCGCAGCTTTGTTGCTAAACAAAATTGCTGTTGTGCAAGAATAGCATGGGAAACCCCCATCGGGCATAGAAGCTTTTCAATTGCAAGCGTATAGGCTTTTAACAGTGGGCCATCCTTACTTTTAAACCAAGAGCAACATGAAGCTTTGCATATGGAAAATGTACAGTTATTTAAGTAGGAGATCAGGAAAGCAATGACTTCTTTCTCTTTTGGGAAAGGTTCACAAATACTCCTGGACCTAATGAGAAACATTTGCCTCTGTTTGGGTGCCTCCCCTTTCCACTCCCTCTTCCCCTTGTTCAGTTTGGATGAAACCCAATGTCTGCTGGCTGGCCTGTCCCACACAAATCTCTCACACTGTGCCTTCGTTCTTTCCATGCTGGTATTGGGATTAATCCCATTTCTCTTTCAGGCTAAAGTTTCATTCCTGTACAAAAGATGCCAGCTATGCCCCTATATGGAGGTGCAACATGTGCTGGAAAATCACATGTCTGGTGTCAACTCAAGGAGGAACAGTCACAACTCACTGGGGAAAACACACTGAATAAAATATAGGGATTTTTTTTTTGCATATTCTATAATGAGATTCAGGTTTTTTTTATTGCATGTGCTAGTTTTTGGCATATACCAATTTTTAAAATTATATTTCCAGTGGAAGGTTATGGTACCAGCACTACATTTTGATAGTTTCTGGTAATGATTTTACCAGACCTTCATTAAACTTAGTGTTAAAGAGTTAATGTTATGGCCATATTAAAATGTTATAATAGGATGGACCATTTTCTCTTGGGAAAGGAAATGTAAATTTTGAAGTTCAGGATTCCAAATGGAATTAATCCATTATTCATTCCCATTCTACCCCAAAGGTCCAGTGCAAGACTTGTTAGGAATTATCTACATATTTAATACAGTTCCTTGTGTACAGCATTTTATCACCTTTCATCAACCCTCACAGCAACTCTGTTATTCTAATTCCCTTCTTCTACTAGAAAACAGTAAGCAAGAAATCTTGTGAACCAGTAAATTTGTATTTGGGCTGTCCCCTAGGGACAAATGGGGAGGGCAGAGGGGGCCTCGAATGCAAAGCAGCACTCAGATTTAGACACTTGTTAACTTTATGCCATTTGATAACTTTTGCAGCTTTTACAATCCAATCCAGAGAGGGCTATTGGGCGGGGACAGTGCGACTCCAGTGCTGCCCCGCCCTCTCTGCAGGGCTTTCCCGTCGTATGCAAAGCCTGAAAAATGAAACAAAGTTGGAAGAGCCCAAAAAATCTCCCAAAGGCGATAGTGGAGATATGCCATGGAAAGTTTGGTGCATCTTCGAACTCACTTTGCTGGCACATAGGGATCAGCCAGGTCAGTGGAAGCCAACCATGACCAGCTCCACCCTCTACCACATCCCCAAAATGCCCCTGGACATGCTGGTGCAGCATTTTGCACTAGTGAGCCTAGGCAGGACAGGCAGCTTCTGGGTTGGGCCATGCAGCACCAGCCCAACAAGATAAATAATCCCCCCCGGTGCATGGCCCCTTGCGCTGGTGAGGAGAGCACCCACGCTGGCACAGGGGTGCACCAACTCGAGAAGGGGATTCATATCCCCTCAGACTGGGCTGCCCAAAATGTGTGTTGTTTTTCATTTTTATCATTGTTTGTGGCCCTGAAGCTGGAAGTAGCCTAGGTACCTGTGGGCTTCTGATAAGGCCTCCCTGTTCCCTTTCAAACTGCAGATAGATGCTCATGTGATTGAATTCAGCTCCTCCATCCAAAACAATATCTGCTTATTATAGAGCAGTTCTAACCTAATCTTCCTCCTGACATGCCACTTTACATGTGCTATGATTGTTTTGGGGGTATGGAGGAGCACTGAAAACTTGACTGTGACTTACCCAATATAGGCTTGGGGCACCAAGTCGTTTTTTTGGCCAGCCAGTCCACCCCACTGAAGAACTTGGTTCATAGCCCTTGACTTCGCTACTGAAGCTAACTGTAGCTGGCTAAATCCTCCTCCTCCTCCTCCTCCTCCTCCTCCTCCTCCTCCTCCTCTCTCTGGCTCATTCCACACATGCAGAATAATGCACTTTCAAACTGCTTTCAGTGCTCTTTGAAGCTGTGCGGAATAGCAAAATCCACTTGCCATCAGTTGTGAAAGTGGTTTGAAACACATTATTTTGCGTGTGTGGAAGGGGCTTCTCTCTCTCTCTGTGACCACCATGAAAGCAGGATGTGCTCTCCACAATTTCTAGCCATCATAGTTTAGATAGCTAGCTAGAATTCTTTCTCTAGTTTCCTATCTCAGTACAGAGAGTTATTCTACAAGAAAGAACTTCTATTTATTTTTTAAAGCAACAAGCCTCATGTGAACTTTATTCCTAATGTGGCTTTGCCTTCCAAAGGGCAAAATAAGTGAACCAGCTTTGCCAACATTGGAGACACAGTAACAGTGTAATCCTAAAGAGAATTACTCCAGTCTAAGTCCATTGAAGTGAATGCGCTTAGACTGGAGTAATTTTCTTTAGGATTGCATTGAGGGCTGCTTTATTTACCAGTTTTAATGAAGAGTAGTTTGCAGGCATTTTATCAGGAGGTGTGGGAAACTGGAGTTTAAATACTTTAATTATATATTGTAAGTCCCTAAGAACTAAGGGGAAAGCATGATATAAATGTTCTAATAAAAATAATTGAGTTTTGCTGCCTGTCCTTGTGTACAAAAATGAAAATGCTTACCAAGGCACATTGTTATGTCTTAATGTAATGTAATGCACTTGAGGCAAATGACTGGGCCATTCATGGTGTATCTATATACACCCAGCATATTATGTCATATCATGCAGCCTACTAAAGTTTGAGGCCCCTCCAGAAATTCAGCACTTCTTTTATAAGCTCAAATATATGGTGTAATTCTAATATTTAAATACAGTTAAGAAAAATGTGCTTCTTTTTTCTAAACAGATAAACCATCCATTTCCAAACTAAGGAATCTTCAGCAATTCAAAGACTGTGTCCTAGGTTCATGTTGTAAATTCCTTCAGTTCTTACCAGAAGCAAAAAAAATAAATGCTTATAACCTTGCTGATCTGGTAATCCTCTTTCATTGATAGACTAACAGCCCAATCCAGAGTGGAGGAACTGATAGTAGTTGTGGAGGTGGCAGGGCCCTTTGCCGGTGGAAATGCCCTCCCCAGAGCACTTACTCCAGTGGAGGGGCAAATCTGCTGGCAGGCAGTTGCTGTGACTTCCCAAGACACCCCAACACAGCACTAAGCACCGCATCAACACCCCAGCACCACTGCTGGCCTTCACGACCCTGCTGGAATAACACAGGCATTCTGGAGGTGTTCCCAAGGGTGGAGCTAACATTAGTCAGCTTCCACCCCGGCACTGCGTGCAGGACTGCGGCAGCCTAGGCCATAAATGTAGGTGGCATAAGCCCATTGAGCCCAATGGAGGGCTTTTCAGTGGTGGGGAGACCTTTTGGGATTTTTTTTGTCTCCCTGTGCTGCCAAAAAATACTCTGGAGGTGGCAGGGCAGCATCATGGCAGCGCCAACCCTGGCTGCCCCCGGGGCTTTGGTTTGGGCTGTTAAGCAACTGTGGAGAGAGTATTTCTAAGAATGCCATTGTTAAAGTACTAATTCCCACTGCTGAAAAGACTGTGGTGCTCTCAAGACAGCTGCATCTTTCAAGCACTTTGGATATACAGGACACTAGGCTCAAGTAGTTTTCTTTTATAGTGCAAGGAATTATGACAAAACTTACACACTGAATCAAAATGACAGACCATGAAATAATATTTTTCACTTTACATTGCCTGCGCTGTCTGACTGAACTATCAACTGAGTTGCCTGCCACAATGATTATTTCATCTGTCACAATGAAAATATTTATTGTAAACTACAAATACTTCAGTACTGAAAACCTTGACTGCTCCAGAAACCACCTGGAATTAACTGTGTGCTTGCATGCAACTTCCGATAGAATATAGTTAGCGAGCATAGGAATAGCATCTTTCTTACTGTTGTCTGATTTTCAATTGCAGGAGTCATTGCTTCAGTATTAACTATTTTGAGATTAAAACATGTGGTAAACAGACAGATCTATAACACAAATGTAAACTGGTTTTAAAGTAAAGGTTTTCATACCCTTGAAAGCATATAGCCCAAAATCTTTTTGGTCTCTAAGGAGCTACTGGGCTTAAATCCAACTGGTCTACTGTAGACCAATATGGCTTCCCTCTCAAACTGCCGAATAACCTGATCGACTTCAATAGCTATAGGACTATAAGCTAGTGTTCATAACTAGAACCTTCCCAGTATTGCTTGCTTCTCCACTCCACTCCAAACCTACACTCTGGTAGTCACTAGAATCAATTTGGCTAAGAAATGGAGAAACCCATTGACAGAAACCTATTTCAACAAAACACGGATCATGTTAGAGAGGAATAAACAAATTTATTTCAAATGCCCAGAAAAGAAGCTTATTTTTCTATTCTAGAATCTTTTCTTACATGATAGATCATTGCACCTATTGCCAGCTTGAGTCTTGAGTCCTTTTTGGTTATAAAACCAAATCTTTGGAATTCCTTCCCCAGAGAAAGTCACCTGTCTTTCTTCTGCCAGGTGGTGAAGACATTTTATTGCATCTGGTAATGGTTACTGGCCCTCCTCCCTGACACTGACACTGATGCTGCTTTTGTGTTTTTATTGAGTTATTTTATCATTTAAATGCAGTTTTTATTTATTCAGATGTTTTAATGTTTGTATTGGAGACCCTAATCTGGCAGAAGGGTGACATAAAATGGTTCAAATAAATAAATAAAATATATGTAAATTGGCATATATAGCACAGGCCTGTTCTATCCGATCTTCACACTACTTGCATAGCGGGAAAAAATATCTTCCTTGCTCCTCTTCTTTGCAGGGTCTTCCTACCCCCTTGCTTCGCTGCCCCTCACAGAGGCTGCTGGATCGGATTGTGCGACGATATGCTGAAGTGCCAGATGCTGGTAGCATCTTCATGGACCATTTCTCAGATCGGGATAGATTACGCCTTTTATACACACTGTCAGTTAACACACATCCCATTGTCTTACAGGTACAGTTCTTTGCCTTTCTGTCATAAATGTTGCTCTTCCCTTTGTAAATCGCCTTGTCCAGTGTGAGCAATAGCAAGGTACTTTCAGAAGAAGTATCAGTCAGCATCATAGCCCAACACGGCACATCTTGTATCTCCAGAATCCTTAAGGGACTTAAGCTAAAATCTAGCCTAAATTTGTAAGTTTAGTGCTGGACATTGTAGAGTTTTCAAATAGTGCTGGATATTCATCGTCCTTGAAACTGATCAGTTCTTTATTTTATAAAACTAGAATCAGAGCACATTTTCTGGGGACTCACTGTGTTCATAAAAGAAATGGCACTGGAAGTACTATGTTGTTTAGCAATACTGAGTTACATTTCTCTGTTTCATGATTATTACAAGATTATTTCAGTCCACACAGAAGCTTCCTTGTGTCACCTCCCTATAGAGGCTGAATGTGGTCTGTAGTGTCAGAATTTTTGAATTAGACACCAGGAGCGTCATACAGCATAAGATAAATCACAGAATTTACAGCATCTGTTTAGACACCCAACAGCCAAATTGCATGGCAGGTTTGCTATGCTCACTTTTAATCAGCTAGGAAGACGACAGGAAGTGCGCAGCGAGTAAAAGAGAAATTCCAAAATATCATGAATCAAACTTGGGCCTGCTGATTAAAGCATACAAACAAAACGGTTGAATTTTACATTTGCATTTTCAAACAATCTGAGATTATGCCAAGTACTTAGGTAAGGGCTAGGTCATATCCCTTGCAAAATTCAAACAGTTTTTTTTAAACATACACAATTCTTTCCTTTTGATCATCCTTGTGTGTTTGGGTTTTTTAAAATCTGGATGTATTGGAGAATCTTAGCAGGTGAAATAAATGGTCCATATATCACAGTACTTTAAACTCCAGAAAGACTTTGAACGAAGATCTCTGGGAAATGCGGTGAAGACCCTCCTAACACAAGTCCCCTTAACTGGAGTTGCCAGGGATATGTGTACTACTATCAATTTTATACAGAAACAGTTTTGGAGTTATGAAATAATCAGACATAAGATATACTCATCCTTCTTTTTCATAGTGTCTTGAAAGATGGAGAGAGATACCTTTAATCTAACTCTAATAAAAACAGTAAAGCAGATGACAAAGATTCCTGAGATCCTCTGTTCTTGATGTCGCTCTGTGGTTGCTGTCAAACCAAAATTCTAAGCAAGCAGAATTTAAAACTTACTTGTATGGTACGTTCACTCTTTGTAGCTGTAGATCTCTCCCACTGACAACAACAGGACAAATTCTTCTGGTGACTAATGTCCATTGTTGCCCAATGGGTATTGTGAAGTATTTAGTGCTGTAAACGTATTGTTGATATGAGTGATAAACCCGATTCATTCAAAACACACGCTAAACATTATATTTAACAGCTAGCAATAGATGCCTTAGATTTTCACCTGCATTATTTGTGCTACCTTCAAGAGGCTGGGTATTCAAAGATCTTTTTTGAACAAATTCAGCACACAGCCACTTCATCCTGGGTTTGTTCTAAACAGTTTGGAAAAGCTGGCTACACATTAGGTGCACTTAAGCAAGATGTGTCTAGTCTCGCCCATTCTGATGGCCTTGCAGCAAATGACCCCTTTGCGATTCACGTTAGAGCCCATTCCCAAGCCTCTTAAACTGGGAACGAAGGTTGCTTATACAACTTTACCTTGATTTAGTTCATTCTGAAAATAAATATTTCAGTTTTGTTTTAGAATGGAAAGGGGTTTAAGAGAAAATGAAGATTTTGCTCCTCGCATTAATTCACCTCTCAAATATAAAGAAAAACCCACTTTGCAGAAAGAAAGCCAATTCTATTCTACTTACCGGTAATCAAATCCTTCAATACTCTATTATATAAAAACAGTGAAAAGTAAAGATAATCAAGAATAAAATGCAGAATGCATGTAATGCACAACTAAAAATTGTAAAGCACTGGGATAGCTTCATGCAGAAGTGTGAAAAAAATTACAAAAGTTGTCTTAGAGTATATTCACTTCCTCGGGTCAAATTTCCATGCATTTTGAAGGAGTGAAATGTCATCAAACAAGATCAGTTTTTGATGTCACAAGTCTATGGCTTGTATCTACACCCACATTTCAATGGGAAGAAATCCTTGATTGCATAAGGTACATTTTCTTGCCTCTACCTTCCCACAGTAGTCTAATGTCCCCCAGAAACTCTTTTCAGGGACCTCTCTCTACAAGGAACCAGATTGGGCAGTGGAATTAGGCTGCTGTAGGAAGAAGGAAAATCATACTCTGCAAATGAAAGGATTTGCATCCACAGAAATGCTAGTGTGAAAGGGAGCCAATTTGTTTTATGGCAGCCAGAACCAGTTTCAAATCTCATCAATATGCCTAATTCTCAACATTACACCATTCTGTAGATACTTTAATCCACATATTGGGGAAATTTACAGACAAGGCCAGTCTTTCCACAAACCAAAAAAAGCCCTAGCTTTGGGGTGGGGGGGATCTGAAATCACATACACACACAAATCTATTAGAGGTTTAAATTCTGCCCCCAATGATAGGTGTGCCTGCAACTTTAAGAAATGAATGCCCTCAGTGGTATTTGTATGTTATCAAAAGAAAATATAACATATCTCTTTTTATATAAAATACCAGCATAAGTCAGAAATACATTACCAACAAATTATCTCTGTATACACAGAACATCAAAACAAATCAGAAATCCATGAGCAGGCGTGTTTTGACCAAGTTTTTTCAGTGGTCATCAAATATAAAACATATACCAGGATACCAAAAAAAAATGTACTGGTTGATATTTTCATGATTTGAAAGGATCTTAAAGATGTGCTAATACAGTTTGGGGAACACATTAATTCAGTCAATGATTCTATTAAATTTGAGATTAAATGTGATCATTATGAAATTTGTCTAAGGCTTTCACACCCGGATTCAACTGGTTCTGGTGGTTCTTGGACACAGTATGTAACAGACTTCTCTCTGTGATGCCAGCCACAGATGCAGGCAAAACGTTAGGAACAAGATCCACACAGCCCAGAAAACCCACCAGAACCAATTATGAAAGTTGTTTTTGGATGTCCAGTGGCAGCTCTGAAAAAACAATTGAACATGCGAACAATTTTACCGACCTGGTGAATTATCAAGTCTTTTAGTGCTACTGTCAAGCAGGATATAAACCAAACTGGCAGATCATTGAGCTTAGACATTTCTGTCACCAATCCCAAATATGAAGCAAACCTAAATCCCATTAAAGTTGTTGAGAAATGTGTAAAAAGAGGCTAAAATTCTGAGAATTCATAGGGCTTCACATTGAAAATCTCATTGTGTTCCTTACTGTAAAACAGAACCAGACTTGTCCTTATGAAACTCTGCCAAATCATACTTTCCCAGAAATGACTTCATGCCACTGGCCACCACTAAATGTCCATGTAATCCTACCCTGGAACTCCCTTCCACTCAGGAAAGTAAGGAATGTAAAACAACATAGCAAGTAATTCTGTGAGATCACGGGATTTTTTTTTTATACAGATGCATTCTGTATTCAATTATTGTATAAGTATTGCCACATTGATATGGACATCCTTTTTGTTTCCTTTCTTTTGCAGATCTTCCCTGAAGCAGAAGGGTGGCCATTTCCAAAATACTTGGGGTCTTGTGGCCGGTTAATAGTCAGCATCAGCACCAGACCTTTGAAGGAATTTTATAACATATCTCCTGATGTGGCTGCAGACCTCGCTCTCCAGCTTCTTGCTGTCATTGATTCAATGATGAATAATGATCTGAACTACTACTTCTATTTCACCCATGTTGATGCTGACACATTTGGAGTTTTCAACAATGGGCATCTGTTTGTCCGGGATGCTAGCAGATTAGGAATCATTGACATGCAAGAAGGTACTGAGCTTCATCTTTCAGTCAGCAAATATCACAAGAGAATGTAACGACTGGTAGAAAAAAAGATGTGGGGAGCCAGCATGGTGTAGTGGTTAAGAGCAGTGGATTCTAATCTGGAGTTTGATTCCCCACTCCTCCACATGAGCAGTGACTCTTATAGGATGAACTGGATTTGCTTTCCCACTCCCACACATGAAGCTTGGATTTGTTTCTCTACACATGAAGCCTGCTGAACTAGCCACAGTTCTCACAGAATTCTCTCAACCCCACCTATTTCACAAGGTGTCTGTTGTAGGGAGATGAAGGGAAGGAGTTTCTCTGACAGGAGAGAAAGGTGGGGTATAAAGCCAAACAACTGCTACTCTTCTTCTTCTGTTTTTAGCTTCTAACATTTACAGCCAGTTGGTTAATTAAATACACAAAAACATATATGGTGACAGTTTTTGTTGTAATATTTTACATCATTTTTACAGCATCATTTTACTACTTGAGAAATTAATGCAATGGTCCAACAGTTGCTGCAGTCTTTAGCATCTTTTTTTTTTTAGAACTGGAATGAACATTGTTTCCAGTTGTAAGCCATTGTTTCCTTTTCCATATTTGGTTGCATTTTCTTGTCAAGATTTTGATGGACTCCATTTCTGTGGCTTGGAATAGCTCTACTGATATACCATCTACCCCTGGTGATTTGTTTCTCCCAGTTGCTCCCAGTGCAGTTTTTACTTCACTTTCTAAAACTGTATTTTCTCCTTCAAGTTTCTTCTTGGAAGGAATCTGTCATTCTTTCATCTCTTTTGTATAGTTCTTTAGTGTATTGTCCCCATCTTTTCTTTATTTTGTCCTGTTCAGTTAATGTGTTTCCATGTTTATCTTTTAGCATGCCTAACAGTATTTTATATTTTCCTTTGATTTCTTGGATCTTGTGGAATAGATCTTTTGTTCTTCTTTTTTACTGTTCCCTTCTATTTCTTTATTCCAGTTATTATGGTAGTTTTTGAAACTATAGGCAAGTTGTTGAAATTGAGGGACTGGAGCACCTTCCCTATGAGGAGAGACTGCAGCGTTTGGGACTCTTTAGTTTGAAGAGGAGACGTCTGAGGGGGGATATGATTGAAGTCTATAAAATTATGCATGGGGTAGAAAATGTTGACAGAGAGAAATTTTTCTCTCTTTCTCACAATACTAGAACCAGGGGGCATTCATTGAAAATGCTGGGGGGGAGAATTAGGACTAATAAAAGGAAACACTTCTTCACGCAACGTGTGATTGGTGTTTGGAATATTCTGCCACAGGAGGTGGTGATGGCCACTAACCTGGATAGCTTTAAAAGGGGCTTGGACAGATTTATGGAGGAGAAGTCGATTTATGGCTACCAATCTTGATCCTCTTTGATCTGAGACTGCAAATGCCTTAACAGACCAGGTGATCGGGAGCAACAGCCGCAGAAGGCCATTGCTTTCACATCCTGCATGTGAGCTCCCAAAGGCACCTGGTGGGCCACTGTGAGTAGCAGAGAGCTGGACTAGATGGACTCTGGTCTGATCCAGCTGGCTTGTTCTTATGTTCTTATGAAATCCTGCATTTAGACTT
Source organism: Sphaerodactylus townsendi (assembly GCF_021028975.2). Lineage (NCBI taxonomy): Eukaryota > Metazoa > Chordata > Lepidosauria > Squamata > Sphaerodactylidae > Sphaerodactylus > Sphaerodactylus townsendi. The sequence continues at coordinate 72,108,859 of NC_059428.1, forward strand.
TTGATTCTATTTTTGCCATCTTTTACTTTTGCTTCTCGAAATTCTTAAAATAGCTGAAGAAAAATATTAGTTTTTAAACTCTTCAGGATTGTTGTTGGTATTAACAATTCATTGTCTATACCACAAGCTTCTCCTGATCTTGTTTTAGCAGACAAAATAGACCTCCATCTTCTGCTTCCAATTATCTATTTCTATATGGACTATCCAGTGAGTTTCACATATAAAATTGGCTTTTCAGTTGCCTGAAACATGTGTTCACAATGAACAAATTGTTGTCTTCACAGAATCTATGAGTTGCTCTCCTCTTCATTGAGTGTGCCTAGGCCAAATTTTCCAACAATACCAGATTCTATTTTATTTTGAATTTCAGTCACTTATGCTTATTAGCACACCTTGTTTAGGCTATGATCAATTTCTTCCTGGATGCTTGCATAAAAGCTTTCAATTTTTTCTTCATCAGGCTCAGCTGCCACCTTTAATTACCAGAAGCGTCCTAACCCCTTGGCAAACAGAGGAGAGGCTTGTAATATTTAGTAGTATTTGCTGTATACAATGCTGTATTTGCACATTCGCTCCCAAATATATAACTTTATGGCTCCCAAGGGAAGGTCCCCTGCCCCAAATTATTTGGAATGACTGGAATGGGATCCAAAATAATTCACAAAAGGTACAGTGCCTCACTGTGAGATGGTGTTTACTATCTGCACATTGTCAATACTTTAAAATTGTATATAAAAGACAGTTTTATGTAAAATGTTGCATAAAAGACAGTTAAAATTCAACACTACCATCTTTATGGGACTGTATAATTTCAGAACACAGGGGGAACCCATGTTTGGTCAATAATCTATCTCACATTGAAAGATAGCACGTCCAGAAAAGGGCTGTGAAAGAATAACTCTTTACCACATGCTAGTTTTCCACACAGAAGGAAATGATGTAGGAAATGATCAGAGAAGCATGCCCAAGATGTGTTGTTTCTTCTTTCTGCTCATGTATTACCTCAGTGAGGGAGGACTGGAAGGGGCTGAAAAGTTTGTTGTGTGACTTGCTTCATGATATACAGTTAAAATACTGCAGATGGGCAGGAAGGGAACATGTGCTCACACATGTTTGTAACTAACATTTTCATTTCTTTTTTGCTAGGAAGCCCACTGATAGAAAACCATCAGGAACATAATGACATATTCAGTTGCTTGGCTGTGGACTGTCAGTCTGTGTTTCCCTCCTGTCATTCCATTAAGCACACTCAAAGCCTCACCATGGTGTGTAAGGATGTTCTGCCTGAACTCTTGAAGGAAAAATTCCTGCCTCGTGTTCAAGAAGAGGTTGACAGTACTATGGCCACTTGTGCTGACAGTTTCTTAGCCCAACAAGAAGTCATCTCTGCAGCTCAGAAGCTAGCAAAGATTTTGAAGCCTCTCCGGCCTTGTCGTTCGCAATTTGCCTACCGATATCCTGATTGCAAATACAATGCCAAATTGTAAAAGTATGTTTGCTAGGAATAATGGGGCTGTCTACCATGTGCCTCCTCTGTCTTTGAAATAAAAAAATTGACATTTAACTCAGTTTAACACAGTCTTTCAACAAGAATTGGTACACCTTTTCTGCAGCCTACTTGCTGAGGAACGTGCCCTCCTACTAAAGGTGTCTCCAGCACTTTCCAAAATGTATTGAGTCACAGAGGTGACACCAATTGCCTCTATAAGAATCAATTTTACTTTGGCTGTATGGAAAACTTCTTGATAACATTAAATCACATTATTCATCACTGGTTATCCTCAAATATCAGCCTGATGCAGGCTACCTTTTTCACTCTTCCATCTTTGTGGAACCCTGAAATAGACATCTCTCTCTCTCTCTCTCTCTCTCTTTTATGGGGTGGCAGGGGGTGACATACTCTGTGATCCCACCTTCCAGTTGCTTCTATTTTACTTTCTTCACAGACAGTAAAAGTTCTTTCACTTTCCTAACTTGAGAAATTTTATTCGTTGCTATGGCAACTGATTCAAGCTTCTATGGAAATAGAAATAATTCTATCTACCCATTTCAGTTGGAATTGGCTGTTCACTCTTCTTTAACAGGTAATCCAGTTGACATTGAGAATTCATTGCATTCTAGTGTTTTTGGTAATTTTTTCAGACCTGACTTGTGGCAATTAAAAAAAAATTAAAACACAATTGCAAGACCAAATTATATGGTCAGTTAGGTTGTCCAGGCCTATTAATCATTTAACACTCCCCCCCCCCCCCGGCCGCATTTTTGTTACAGTTTTTTTTTGTTCCTGTTTTTCTGAAGAGTGTCTGGTTTCCTCTCAGTATTAATGAATTAATTGTATGCAATCATTTCTTGTGCATGTGGGAGGCATTGTATCTGTGTGCTTACTGGAACCAACATGACAACATTTCATACAAGATCCCTCCAAACAGGATGTGAAACCCAGCCACTATTACAGCAACACACCCCTCCTTCTCTGTTCTCCACACGCACATGCTCCCGCTAACACCAAATGTGCTTCATGTTCACTGCTTTAAATCTATTTGGGACCTCTTCCTCATTGGCCTATCTAAAGAACTCCACCAAAACAGACACACAGGATCTTCCACTTCACAGGTTAGCACCATGTAGCAGCTACCTGAGCCAGGAAGGCAGAAAACCTATTTAAGGCACACGAGGCAGCCTTTCTGTAGGGTGGATGTGTTCCACCCCTGTCAAGCATTTTAACCTTATTGAAACAAAAAGGGCTGGCAGCCAGTGCCGTAGTGCCCACGGGGAGAGGGGCATGACACCATGAGCGGAGCCACAGCAGAGGGGGCATTCTGGGGGCGTTCCGGGGCAGGGGCAGGTGCTGCCGTGGCAGGGGCGCGGTATGCCCGGGTGAAGTATCCCCTCGCTCTGCCTCTGCTGGCAGCACAGCCCTCCTGGCTATAAAGGTCATAACTTGATTTTCCAAGCATACAATGGATGAAGATATGCTATTATAGTAACATTTTTTTCACGGGTTTTCTGGCCTAAAGTTAATTGCTTAGTCAGTTTGATGCCACTTATAATCACTGAGTGGTTTTTACAATGTAACTTTATGACAGCTTAACTTATGAATTTCAATGTATACTGTGTTCATTCATTTTCCATTTCTTCTATTGCTATATATTATTTCAGCTTAAAGTAATTCAGTTACAGTTGTTTTTATTAAGAAAAACACTTCCTACATTTGTTTTCATTTCTATTTGCTCCCTTTAACATACAAATGCTATGCTGAAAAAGCAATTTCTAAAATCTATTTTATTTAAATCTTCACCACTAATGAAGTCATTACCTTGCTTTGAAAGTTTTCATTAGAGTTCTGCCATGTTGAAGCAAGTTAAGAATGTACAGCTAGAGCTTAGCCAATCAAAAGCCATTAATCAAATTAACACCCACACATTGCTTAAAATGGTTACATGCATGTCCGGGCAGGGGGAATTGATACATGCTCAGAAGGTACTGGATGAATTCCAGTTCTTAGGTGATAATATCCGAATGCATTAAGTATTTTATTTACAGTACTCAGCTAACATTCATAAACTCAGATAAGGCAAAATGAGAACACTACAGACATATGTTATATAGCTCAACCTGCCCCCAGAGTCAGTTTGAGACAATTAAGGAAAACATCTGTTTTGTAAGAGGTGTGTATTTGTTGAATGGGTTAGGGAAGGGACAGCTGCATAAAAATTCAAAACAATTTGGAACAATTTCAGGCATTTGATAAAAACCAAAAAAGCAAAAAAACCAACAACTTTCTGTGAGCATTGGGAGGGTTTCACATGATTTGAATGCATTTCAATTTGAGGACCATCAGGTTATTTCTATGCTGCATCGGTGTCCTAATAGAGTTCAGACAGGAAGGATAGATTCATTTGGCTGGCTGTCATTTCTTTCTGATGGGTATTTTTTCTGATGGGCATATTTACAAAAAAAATTGTTTTGGGAAGTTTTTTGCCCTGCCCCTACATGAGTTGCTAAGATCTGACATAAGTAACTGAAATAACTGAAGTTACTTTCATAATTTGGGATTGTCAGACCATGGAAAGTTACCACTTGATAAGTGGTCATATCCATGTTCATCCAATGTACATCCCTTCCTACATTTCAGCACCTCTGATACAGACAATGTAGAGCACACGTGAGAAATTTAAAATGCCTATTATTAAGAGCCTATGGCATACAAAGGTAAAGATAGTCCCCTGTGCAAGGACTGGGTCATTACTGATTTGTGGAGTGACTTCACATCATAACCTTTACTAGGCAGACTACGTTTACAGGGTGGTTTGCCATTGCCTTCCCCAGGCAAGCTGGTGACTCATTTTACCGACTTTGGAAGGATGGAAGGCTCAATCAACAGAAACAGACTTCTGTTGGGATTGAACTCAGGTTATGAGCAGAAATTTTAACACAGTACTGAAGCTTACCACTCTGTGCCATGAGGTTCTCTACACGTGGCATAGACACCCACCCATATACGAATAAACAAGCACATAATGAGCATACTTCTCAACACTTCTCAACACCTTCTAGTCTACCACCTTCAACCCATTCTGAAACTCATTCATGAGATTGGAGGTAGTAGTCTGGAAGATGCTGAGAAATTAATTGTTATGCGTGGCCTATAATGCAAAACATTTCATCAGAAGTGTTTATTAAATTTCTTTACCTTTCAGACTTGGAGCAGTTCACAACAATTTATAAGACAGGATAAACTACAATACTATAACCATTAAAACTGTAATTCAAAATTAAATCTATACATCCAACTCAGATGGCAAAAACTCCACTACCGTGAGCTCAGAAAATCCCAAAGAAGAGGATAGGGGGGAAAAACCCACCTAATAGTGGCAGAGAGGGTGAAAGATGATGGGTAGTGAGGGGGAAGGCCAAGACTGATGACCATATGGCTGATGGAAAAGCTCCGTTTTACAAGCCCTACAGAACTGCATTAGATCCCATGGGGTCCTGGTCTCATCAGACACAGCGTTCCATCAAGCCAGAGCGAAGGCCAAAAAACCCCTAGCCCTGGTTGAAGCCAGTAGGATTTTCATTGTGCCAGCAACTACTAATGTAGTTACATTCGCCTAATGTAGTTACATTCGCCTTCAGAAAGGGAAATTTCTCAAAGATGAGGGGGATAGTGCGCAGGAAGCTGAAAGGGAAAATCAAGAGAGTCAAAACTGTCCAGGATGCTTGGAGGTTATTTAAAAACACAGTAATAAAAGCTCAGCTGGAATGTGTACCACAGGTTAGAAAAAGCAGCACCCAGTCCAAAAGAAAGCCACCATGGTTAACAAGAGAGGTTGAGGAAATTATCAGAACAAAGAAAACGTCTTTTAGAAAATGGAAGTCCAGTTTGACTGATGAAGAATATGAGAGGGAACACAAATGGTGGCAAAAGAGAAGCAAGTTAGCTGTAAGGGAGGCAAAAAGGGATTATGAGGAACGCATGGCCTTGAACATCAAGACCAGCAACAAACAGTTCTTCAAGTACATCAAAAGCAGGAAGCCAGCAAGGGAAGCGGTAGGCCCGTTAGATGGCAAAGGAACAAAGGGTGTGCTAAAAGATGGCAGGGAGATTGCAGAGAAGCTGAATGAATTCTTTGCATCTGTCTTCACCCAAGAGGAGGTGAGGAACATTCCTGCACCTGAACCAAGCTTCTTAGGAGGCGAATCCGAGGAACTAGCGAAGATAGTGGTAGACAAGGAAGAAGTTCTGGCAGCCATTGATAAACTAAATGTTACCAAATCCCCGGCCCAGATTGCATTCACCCAAGAGTTCTTAAAGAGCTCAAGCATGAAATTGCTGATCTTCTCACTTTAATATGCAACTTATCCCTGAAATCAGGCTCCATCCCTGAAGACTGGAAAATGGCCAATGTCACACCAATCTTTAAGAAAGGATCTAGGGGGGACCTGGGAAATTACAGGCCAGTCAGTTTGACATCTGTTCCTGGTAAATTAGTAGAATCTATCATTAAAGATAAAATTATAAAACATGTAGAAAAGCAAGACCTGCTGAGAAAGAGTCAGCATGGCTTTTGCAGAGGCAAATCCTGTCTTACAAACTTACTAGAGTTCTTTGAGGGTGTAAACAGGCATGTGGACAGGGGTGAACCGGACATTGTCTACTTGGATTTCCAAAAGGCTTTTGACAAAGTTCCTCACCAGAGACTGTTGAGAAAACTCAGCAATGAAGGAATAAGAGGGGAAGTCCTCCTATGGATTAAAAACTGGTTGAGAAACAGGAAACAAAGAGTGGGTGTAAATGGGAAGTTCTCACAATGGAGAGATGTCGGGAGTGGTGTCCCCCAAGGATCCGTTTGGGACCAGTGCTCTTTAACCTATTCATAAATGACCTGGAAGTAGGGGTGGGTAGCGTGGTGGCCAAGTTTGCAGATGATACCAAATTATGTAGGGTGGTGAGAACCACAAAGGATTGCGAAGAGCTCCAAGCGGACCTTGATAAATTAGGTGAGTGGGCTCAGAAATGGCAAATGCAGTTCAATGTAGCAAAATGCAAAGTGATGCACATAGGGGCAAAAAAATTAAACTTCACATACACGCTACAGGGGTCAGTGCTATCAGTCACAGACCAGGAAAGGGATTTAGGCGTCTTAGTTGATAGTTCCATGGGAATGTCAACTCAATGCATGGCAGCTGTAAAAAAGGCGAACTCTATGCTGGGGATAATTAGGAAAGGAATTGAGAATAAAACTGCAAAGATTGTCATGCCCTTATATAAAGCAGTGGTGCGACCGCACTTGGAGTACTGTGTCCAGTTCTGGTTGCCGCATCTCAAAAAGGATATTGAGGAGATAGAAAAAGTGCAGAGAAGGGCAACAAGGATGATTGAGGGACTGGAGCACCTTCCCTATGAGGAGAGGCTGCAGCGTTTGGGACTCTTTAGTTTGGAGAGGAGGCGGCTGAGGGGGGATATGATTGAAGTCTACAAAATTATGCATGGGGTAGAAAATGTTGACAGAGAGAAATTTTTCTCTCTTTCTCACAATACTAGAAACAGGGGGCATTCATTGAAAATGCTGGGGGGAAGAATTAGGACTAATAAAAGGAAACACTTCTTCACGCAACGTGTGATTGGTGTTTGGAATATGCTGCCACAGGAGGTGGTGATGGCCACTAACCTGGATAGCTTTAAAAGGGGCTTGAACAGATTTATGGAGGAGAAGTCGATTTATGGCTACCAATCTTGATCCTCCTTGATCTGAGATTGCAAATGCCTTAACAGACCAGGTGATCGGGAGCAACAGCCGCAGAAGGCCATTGCGTTCACATCCTACATGTGAGCTCCCAAAGGCACCTGGTGGGCCACTGCAAGTAGCAGAGAGCTGGACTAGATGGACTTTGGTCTGATCCAGCTGGCTTGTTCTTATGTTCTTATGTTCTTAACCACAAGTAAATTATTGATGACTCTATTGAACAGGTTAAGTTCTTCAAATATTTGGGAATCAATTTCCATCACAAATCTAGTTGGGTCAAACATAGGGAAACTGTTGTCAAGAGCTGTCAAATCACCTCTGCTGCCATTGAAAGGTTTTTCTTTACTAAAGGTGGCAGATTTATTCCGGCTGCTCTAAGGGTATTTAATGCCAAGGTGTCCCAACAACTTCTCTATGGGGTTTCCCTATGGATCGAAGCCTGGCATATATCCTTGGAGCGAATACAATCTAAATTTTTATATAAGCTTTTTGGGGTCCCCCATTGCGTACCCTATGCCGCCCTCTGCCTCGAGGCAAGATTACACCTCTTGGAAACAAAAGCATGGTGGGCCACCTTTAAATTTTGGATTCAGTTATGTTTCCTTAACAACCCTAACAGTCTCATTTATTGCACCCTTTACGAACTTCAATCTTCTACCTGGTGGGCTCATATCAAATCAAAGATTTCCTCCCTGGGTCTTTCTTGGGACCAGCTCCTTATGCTTTCTCCTAGCGAGATACAACGTTGTATCAAGATACGGCTATTCGATCAGGAACACCAACATCTAGTTAGTAAAGCAAGGAGCTCGTTCTCTCCCCTCCATTTTAACATCATGCCCGGGAAATGCAAGACAGCTGCATATTTAAACATCTTGTCTGACCCTAAGCTGAGGTGGCTATTGACCAGAGCGAGAACCAACACATTTCCACTAACCTTTTCCCCAGAGAGATTCACAGTACCTTCACAGCAAAAGCATACCTGTGAATACTGTCAAACCTCTGAGAAGTCATTGGAGCACATTTTATTAGTCTGTCCAAAATTTAACGATTTTAGACCAAACCTGTTTTTAGGGGATCCCTTACTGGTCCACCCAAGCCTTTTTAATCTTAAATTGAACTATCTTCTGAATACAGAGAATCCCAAGCAATTGGACACAGTGGCCAAATTCTTGCTCACTATTACGAAATAATTTCCTGGTCTCCTCTTTCACTCTGATGTATGCATTTTTGAAACAGGAGTACCTGTTTTATCTTGTAAAACTGTATTTGGATTACTTAGCTCTGCTATGTTTTAATGCCTAATAAAGGTCTTTGAACTTGAACTTGAAGTAAATTATTGGTCAATGAACTGTGTATCCATTGGAGGACATAGCAGGAGAGACAGTCTCACAAGTTTGTTGGTGCCAGATAATTTAAGGCGTTGTATGTCAATTTGTCTTGATTACAGCTTAAGACAATTATGTCCATGATTTTTGCTTATTGCCACTGCTTTTGCTTTGACATTGCCTAATTTTTTGTTCAGCCAATGAAATTGTTGCTATTACTGAATATTGTTGCCATTTCTGAAGAAATAAAGACATTGTTTAATCTTTCTTCAGAGTCCTTAGTAGCCACTGTTTGAAAGTTGTGAAATTAATTTATGAATAGTTTATGTCTTCTCTGCCTACCCATGGATTTGTGCTAACATTTACACATTGTATTGTCGAAGGCTTTCACGGCCGGAATCACTTGGGTGCTGTGTGGTTTCCGGGCTGTATGGCCGTGTTCTAGCAGCATTCTCTCCTGACGTTTCGCCTGCATCTGTGGCTGGCATCTTCAGAGGATCTGATGTTGGGAAAGCAAGTGGAGTATATATCTGTTGCAGTGTCCAGGGTGGGTGGGGAAACCTTGACTGTGAGTAACAAAGGCGGCAACCAGGTCAATAGTTGAGGGCATCTGAATAGAAGTATGAGTAACAATGAAGACTATAGCCTGGGAGTAACCCTGTAGATAGCAAGGTCACTGGTGGGAGCATCTGAATAGAAGTATCTTGGCCTTTGTTTCTTTTGTCTATGGTCATCCTGTGTTTGTGTGGAGCTGGTTTGACACAGTCTTGACCCTAGTATTTTTCAACACTGGCAGCCAAGTTCTGTTCATTTTCATAGTTTCTTCCTTCCTGTTAAAATTGTCCATGTGCTTATGGATTTCAATTGCTTCTCTGTGTAGTCTGACGTAGTGGCTTTCAGAGTGGTCCAGAATTTCTGTTTTTTCAAATAATATTCTATGTCCAGGTTGGTGTATCATGTGTTCTGCTATTGCTGATTTTTCTGGCTGAAATAGTCTGCAGTGCCTTTTGTGTTCTTTGATACGTGTCTGTGCACTGCGTTTGGTGGTTCCTATGTAGACTTGTCCACAGCTGCATGGTATGCGATAGACTCCTGCAGTAGCTAAAGGATCCCTCTTATCCTTTGCTGAACGTAGCATCTGTTGAATTTTCTTAGTGGGTCTGTAGATGGTTTGTAGGTTGTGCTTCTTCATCAGTTTTCCTATGCGATCAGTGGTTCCCTTGATGTATGGTAAGAACACCTTCCCTCTAGATGGCTCTTTATCTTTGTTCATGTGGCTTGTTCTTGGTCTTGCAGCCCTTCTGATTTCTGTATTAGAGTAACCATTAGCCTGTAGAGCCCTGTTTAGGTGATTCAATTCATCTTGTTTAGGTGATTCATCTTGTTTAGGTGATTCAATTCAACCTCACCTCCTACAAGATGAATTGAATCACCTAAACAGGGCTCTACAGGCTAATGGTTACTCTAATACAGAAATCAGAAGGGCTTCAAGACCAAGAACAAGCCACATGAACAAAGATAAAGAGCCATCTAGAGGGAAGGTGTTCTTACCATACATCAAGGGAACCACTGATCGCATAGGAAAACTGATGAAGAAGCACAACCTACAAACCATCTACAGACCCACTAAGAAAATTCAACAGATGCTACGTTCAGCAAAGGAGAACACATGATAAACCAACCTGGACATAGAATATTATTTGAAAAAACAGAAATTCTGGACCACTCTGAAAGCCACTACGTCAGACTACACAGAGAAGCAATTGAAATCCATAAGCACATGGACAATTTTAACAGGAAGGAAGAAACTATGAAAATGAACAGAACTTGGCTGCCAGTGTTGAAAAATACTAGGGTCAAGACTGTGTCAAACCAGCTCCACACAAACACAGGATGACCATAGACAAAAGAAACAAAGGCCAAGATACTTCTATTCAGATGCTCCCACCAGTGACCTTGCTATCTACAGGGTTACTCCCAGGCTATAGTCTTCATTGTTACTCATACTTCTATTCAGATGCCCTCAACTATTGACCTGGTTGCTGCCTTTGTTACTCACAGTCAAGGTTTCCCCACCCACCCTGGACACTGCAACAGATATATACTCCACTTGCTTTCCCAACATCAGATCCTCTGAAGATGCCAGCCACAGATGCAGGCGAAACGTCAGGAGAGAATGCTGCTAGAACACGGCCATACAGCCCGGAAACCACACAGCACCCAAATTTACACATTGTTTAACTCCAGGGTATCCAGCAACACATGTGCTGAGGTATGAAGCATTAGGGATTGATTAGGCATATAGTCTATGGTTTATCACCAAGAATCAAGCTGTGGTTTTGTGTGTATGCATCTATTCTTCTGCATCTTCTCTGAAGGCAAAATGACTGAAATGGAAAACAAATCGTTCTAGTTGAACACATTAACCCAATTAAAATGGATAGAGATATATTCTTACCTTAAATAATCATTCATGTGTGTCCAAAGAATAGTTTCCACCTAGAAACATTTCACCTTACAGACTGGAAGACAGATCTTTTGGCTTCAGTATGGGAGGAGCACTCTGGCTTTCTTAGGCTGGGACTGAAATAGAAGTCCCTACGATGCCCATAAACTAAAAGAAAAGATTGTTCATAAACAGTTTAGTCTGCAAATGCTTAGTAAATAAAAGGCTGCTAGAACAGGAGTTTATGACAAGGAATGCTGAAGACTAAGGGGTTTTGAGGAGAAAAAAACCCCTCTTTCCGTGTCCAGAGAGAGGCCTTGACTGCTGGTGTGTAGAACAGCAATCTTATTCATAGGACAGATAATATATACAATGTATAAGACATAACTTAGGATACTAGATTGTGCTGTCCAATGTCCAACTTCTAAAGTTTGATTACTGTAGAAACTGAAACTTATGTTGGTGTTCTGTAAAGTCTCACCAGATAAGACCTCCTTTACTTCAAGCTACTGAGAATGCTGCTCCCTTTACTGTGAGCCAAAGCACCCAGCAGTGGAGCTTTTCCAATTACCTTGTTCTCATGAACGTGTGTACCAGAGAACAGAACACTGTAGACAGCTCTACTTTATAGGACACAAAAATGGCTTTTCTGTATGTTCAAGCAAGGATTCTGTGCATATGGAACTTTAACACCCTTCCAACATTCAAATTATTTCAATTATTTTTTTTCTTTCTGATGTGTTGGACTCAGTTCCTGTTACCTAGGTAATGAAGGAAGGTTAGGACTAAAGGTCTGTCATCAGGGCTACCTTATATTTACTGAATACACACACACCATATTTGCAGAAAGCACCCCACATGATTTCTATAGCAATTTCACCTTGACTGGAAAGTCCTGTAGTGATATCTTAACTAGGAAATAAAAGAAGCTCATTAGTACTGCCAGGAACCAGCTGAAGTTTATGCAGAAAGATAACATACAGGTAGCAGACTCTGTAGTATCATGCTCTTGAAAAACATTTGTATGAAAAAATATGTCCAAATACATGTCTTCACTGTGTAGCCGTTAAACATAAAAATGGCAGATCATCTCAGCATACCCAGAGTGTTAAACCCTTTCTAGAGGGGAACTCCAAGATCTGTCATGATTCACATTTTTACAAGAAAAGAGAAATAGTAACAAATGCAGCTGCACTAAACCATCCCCCCCCCCCCCCAAAAACCCTGGAATATTACTATGCATAAAACACTTAGGCTGCTTCTGCATGGAAGCAGAAACGGCTGTCCACTGGCATAATTAATGCTAGTGGAGCTTCGGGAGCACTTGAACGGTACTGTGTTGGTGGCCCTGAAGCTGCTCTGAACCGCAGAGGCGTCTACATGGAGCCGCCCACGGTTTGTCCCATTCACCTACCTCTCCTCCCTGTGCAGCTCTGGACGGCTGGAGGGACACGTCCATGCTGCCCTCCGACCTTCAGGGTTGGAGGGCAGCATGGGTGTGTCTTTCCAGCCGTCCAGAACTGTGCAGGGAGGAGAGGTAGGTGAACGGAACACTGAAGTGGCCAAAACCAGTGCCCTCGTGCTGGTGTGCTTTGCACCAAGCTGGCAGGAAAATGCCGCTTTTCAAAAAACTCACTCAAGGAGCGAGTTTCAAAAGCAGCATTTCCCCGCCATTTTGGGGGGTTTGGCATGGCACTGCTGCAATGTAGCAGTACAAACAGCACCCCAGGGATGGTGTTTTCACCGTCCCTAGAGTGCTGTTTTTGGGCCATGCAGAAGTGGCCTTAGCTACCTATGATAGGATCCTGGGAGCTGACACCCACTAAACCCAATCCCACTGAGGAACTTTCACCTATGGACATCCAGTTTCTAATTCCTGCTCACTAGAAAAGCAACAGGAGCTTCTGGAAACACATAAGAATGTAAGACTCCGAGCCAGGGGCTTACGCCTTTCCCATTTGCAGGAAACGCCTTTCCCATTTGCAGTAACAGAGCCTAAGAGATCCTAGGTCAGGTGAGTACAAAAGAACTCATTGGGTTCTGTCCAGGGTACTGAATCCTTGTCTACATCACCACATAAAACAATTCTCTTTTATAAAGTGCTTAAGTATTTACATCTTTCCGTCTCGGTCCCGTTGACCATAAAGGGGAGCGTGGTATAAATATCCAGCGTATTGGTTTCGGTAGCGGACACTGGAAACTGTACAGAGATCCCTCTTTGCTGATCAGAAAATCTTTCCAGGATATGGGCAGTATCCAGGGCTACTTGATTGTACCATGATGGTGGTACACAGCCAAGTAAATTTTGTCTTTCAGAGCATATCTGCTTGCTCGCTTGTATAGAGTCTTCAGGTATAACGGTTTTAGCTTCCTACTTTTAAATGGTCAAAACCCTATGACAGTGATGGCGAACCTTTTCGAGACCGAGTGCCCAAACTGCAACCCAGAACCCACTTATTTATCGCAAAGTGCCAACACGACAATTTAACCTGAATACTGAGGTTTTAGTTTAGAAAAAACGGTTGGCTCCAAGGCGTGTGCTACTCAGGAGTAAGCTTGGTGGTAGTTGGTGGCTTTGCTTTGAAGCAACCGTGCAACTCTTCCAATGGGTGAATCACAACCCTAGGAGAGTTTACTCAGAAGCAAGCCCCATTGCCAGCAACTACTCCCAGATCGCACTTTAGTTCTTCGCATGGAAATCAGTGGGGTTTAACAGTGCTTAACAGGGTTACCTACACTGCTTCCCCAAAACTAGGTTTAATGCTAATAATCGAGCCCAGCGGCCCAGGCCAGCCTAGATGTGGGGGTGGGGTGGGGGTGACTCTGTTTGAGCATGCCCACAGAGAGGGCTCTGAGTACCACCTCTAGCACCTGTGCCATAGGTTCGCCACCACTGCCCTATGAGGACACTTTAAGATGGCTGTGTCTTGATGGCACTTTCCACTACAACTTTGTAAGTCCTGTGAAATGATTTCTTCATCTCAAAGACAGTCAAGCAAAAAATATTCAAACACCGGCCAATTACACACAAGAGGTCTGCTGCACAATGGGGGCAAATGTGAATTGCCACAAAATTTCTTGTAAAGATGTATTTCCTCAAACCCTGCTTTCACTTTCTATTCTCCCCGCAGAAAGCGAGACCACTTCTAGCACAAATTCAATGTTACTTTGCATCCAGAAACAGCAGATTTGCCAGTGGGCACAGCTTTGCCCTGGACCTCTTCCTTCCACCCACAGCCAGCTCACCTAGTCTCACCCCTGACACTCCTTCGTGCTGCTTTGCACACTTCCCCCTCGCTCTTCTCCATGTTCCCGATGCCTTCCCGCTTTTCTAAATGCTTGTATTGATACACCAATATAACAATAATAGAGAGTTGGCTTTTGCAAAGGAACAGCACAAGCAGGGTCTCTTTCTGGATCCACTGCATCTCCCCCAATTTGCTTCTGCCCTCTTTGACGATCGGGAGGGCATTTAAAAAACTTTATTTCAGACAAGCTTCTATTTAAAAAAAACACAACCTCTTTCTCTCATGCAGCACCAGTGCAAAAGAGAGTGTGTGTTTGTGTAGGGAAAGAGAGGGGGAAAGAATATCAGCAAGAATATCAGAATATCAAAAGAATGTCGCTCTTTGACTTGCTCAGGGGCAGCAGTGTGGACTGTGCTCTCTGAGACTAGGGAGGGGCAGTGAGAAAAAAGTGAGCTCTGTTTTTTGTGGGGGTTATACTTAAAGCTCAATCCTTATCTGGTGTTTTTTTTTAAGGACTTGGGAAAGCTTTTGTCTGTGTGGGAGGTTCCTTTGTTGTTGGCTGTGTGTTTGAGCAGGCTGTTGAACAGAGGCGTTGAGCAGGCTGTTGAGCAGGGGCGTACCAACCAGGGGGACATATAGGATCAAATGTCCCCGGGCTGCAGCCATTGAGTCATGTGGGAGACAGAAAATCACCCCACGCCCCTCCTCCTTCCCCCAGGGTTCATACACTGACTTCAAGACTTGGGGCAAACAAATGTGCTTGGTCGTGGTGGGGGAGGGGGACCACCCATATGGAGCAGGGACCCAGATTTTGCACTAGGTTACATTTTCCCTAAATACGCTTCTGTTGTTGAGAGGTGGGGATTCCGTTTAATCACTCAACCAATTTGAATCAACTGCCACTAGCTGGCATTCACTCTTTGATTTGCTCAGAAGCAGTGGCGTGTGCCTATGGCACTCACATCTTGCCAATAAGGACCCATCTTCGAGGAGATAGCAAAACATAAGGTAGTGACTAGGGGCAAAAGTATTCAATTCTTAGGTCACAGTTTGGAGCTCAGTCAACAGGGCTGGGCTACAAAGAAGCAAGGCTAACTTGGATTGTGAGTGGTCAAATGTAGAAGGGAACTTTTGAAGGAGGCCCAGAAATCTGTCTGCAGAATTTAAGACACCTAAATATGGGTCATCCCCTGCTGTCACCTGCAACAGCTGTGGAATTTTTTTTTTCCTGCCAGAGAATATGGGTAGCTACACCTGCAGTAAGTGCAAGCAGCTTGAAACACAAATATCTACACTTCAGCACATTAAGAAGAATGAGACTTTCCTGGACAGAATGGAGCAGACGGAACTGGATGAAGAATGCACTGGGGACATCTCTGAGGAGGATGGCAGTTCTCAGAGGAGGTAGGCAATTGGAGAAATGTAACCCATAGAATGATCAGGGAGCAGTCTGTGAATTTGAAACTACAGAATCGTTTTGAGGTTCTCTCCCTTCTCGATAAGGATAAGGCACAGGCACAGGAAGAGAAGACTCATAAAATGCACAAGTGACAGAAGGTTCAATCCAGAAAGTGTCACCTGCAAAACCCCAGAGGAGACATGTTGTGGCAGTAGGGGACTCTCTGCTAAGGGGGACAGAAGCAGCAACTTGCAGGCCTGACAAGATGTATCGAGAGGTGTGCTGTCTCCCTGGGGCAAAAATCCATGATGTCACAGAGGGGCTGAGAAGACTTGTCAAGCCCACTGACCGTTATTCCTTACTTTTAATCTATGTTGGAACAAATGACACTGTTAGACATAGCTCTTGAGACATCAGAAAGGATTTTGAGGCTCTCGAAAGGAAGCTGAAGGAACTGGATGCACAGGTTGTCATTTCATCTCTACTTCCAGTTGAAAAACATGGGCCCACACGGGAAAGAAGAACAGTGGAGAAAGAAGAATAACTGGCTTTGCAGGTGGGGCCGCCAGGAACGTTTTGGCTTTTTGGACCATGGTCTGTGGTTTCATGAAGAGGAACTACTAGCAAGGGATGGGTTACACCTCACTGCTGTAGGGAAGAGCATTTTTGCTAGGAGATTGACAAACCTTATCGGAGGGCTTTAAACTGAGTGAAGTGGGGGAGGGAGACAATACTCAAGTGGGAAGTTCACCTAGTACTAGAGAGAATAGACTGAAGGTTATAGAGAGAACTGAGTGAATACTTTCAATGAATCCAGGGCCTGGTGAACTGCCTCCCAGGGTATTAAAAGCACTGGCAGAAGTAATCTCAGAACTGCTTGTTATAATCTTTGAGAACACCTAGAGAGCAGGAGAAGTCCCAGTGGACTGGAGGAGAGCTAATGTTGTCCCCATCTTCAAAAAGGGGAAAAAAGAGGACCCAAACAACTGCTGCCCAATCAGCCTGACATCAATACCAGAAAAGATTCTAGAGCAGATCATTAAAGAGCAGATCATTAAAGTCTGTAAGCACTTGGAAGGGAATAGTGCAATTACTGAAAATTAACATGGGTTTCTCAAAAACAATTCATGCCAGAATAATTGTATGTTTTTTTGATAGAGTGACAAATTTGGTAGATAGAGGGAATGCTGTGGATGTAGCATACCTTGATTTTAGTAAGGCCTTTGACTAAGTGCCCCATGATAGTCTAGCGAGTAACCTGGAAAGATGTGGACTAGACAATGCAACTGTTAGATGGATTCATAACTAGTTGACTGGCCAAACACAAAGAGTGCTCATCAACGGCTCATTTTTCATCCTGGAGAAAAGTGAGTAGTGGAGTGCCACAGGGTTGTGTTCTGGGCCCAGTACTATTCAATATTTTTTATCAGTGACTTGGATAATGACATAGAGGGCATGTTAAGCAAATTTGCAGATGATACCAAATTAGAAGGGGCTGCTAATACCCTGGAAACCAGGGGCAGGATTCAAAATGATCTAAACAGATTAGAGAGCTGGACCAAAAATAACAAAATGAATTTCAACAGAGATAAATGTAAGATTCTACACTTAGGCAGAAACAAAGAAACGCACAAAAAGTAATTGTACCACTCTACTTTGCATTGATCAGACCTCACTTTGAGTACTGTGTTCAGTTCTGGGCACTGCAATTCAAGAAGGATATTGACAAGCTGGAACGGGTCCAGAGGATGGCAACCAAAATGGTAAAGGGTCTGGAATCCATGCTCTACGAAGAGTGAGTGAGCTAGGGATATTTAGTCTGGAGAAGAGAAGGTTACGGGGAGACATGATAGCTATGTTTAAATATTTGAAGGGATGTCATGTTGAAGAGGGAGCAATCTTGTTTTCTGCTACCTCAGAGACTAGGAAATGGAGTAATGGATTCAACATGCCGGAAGAGATTCTACCTAAACATTAGGAAGAACTTTCTTACTGTTAGGGCTGTTCAACAATGGAATTCACTGCCTTCTTTGGAGGTTTTTTAATAGAGGCTGAATGATCATATGTTGGGAGTGCTTTGATTGTGTGTTCCTGCATGGCAGGGGGTTGGACTTGATGGCCCTTGTGGTCTCTTCCAACTCTATGATTCTAAGATCTATGTCTTTAAGGTTGTTGATGGGAGAGTTAAGAGAAGCAGCAAAAGGAGAGGCCGGCTGAGACAGGGTGGGGCAGGCACTGGGCTGCCTCTTCATGTGTAAACAGAGAAACATGAGGAGAGCCCTCTGCAAAGTGAAGAGTGCTGAGGTAAGCATTCATTAAGAAGTCTCCCTGTCTCCAACGATAGCCCTGCCCTTGGGCATCTTGAAGTTAAATGGTTTACCTCTCTCCTATGCCAACAATCTAGAAAAGTAAAACTAAATTTCAGTTGGGTAAGTTAACGTCTGTTCCAACCAATGTAACGCGCAGGATGCCTAAGTCCTTTTCTTCCACAATTCTCCTGACTGATAATAGCACATAATAGCATTTGGATTTCAAATATTAAGATGAGTAAACTAGCTAAAAGCTGATTTTAGGAAATATTTCCTCCTTTCTGTCACTCTTCCTTTAGTCCCATCTGCTACTGAAGAAAAGGAAACTGTTTCTTGTACACTTTTAAATCTGCTAATTGAACAATGTTGATGCTTTGTTTTGACAATATCAAATACGATACCACACTTAAGGAAATTGCAAGTATTGGTTCATTCAGTGTATAATTTTATGAATCAGTAAACTAATCCATTTTGGATTCAGATTTAATGTGCTTCGAAGTAACAATTAAGAAAGAATGGGAGAAACTTAATAAATAAAATGCTATAATTATCTTAAACTGCAAACAAATATGATGTCCTCAAGGACTTTAATGCTTTAAAAAGTTATCAATTAATTTGATTTACAAAATTAAGAAGAAATATAGCATATGTACTTAATACAACTTAGCCTGACACTTATTAAAAGAAACAACGGGAATGTACAAATCTTGTTTTGGTTGTGTTCTGAGATATCAGTCTCAAACTCAAACTTTCCTTTATCAGTGCTCCATAAATTTCAAGGTGGCTAAATTTTAAAAAGGCTATCAAAAAGATATCATACTTCTTGTGAAGCAGTTAACCATGCTATCTCTCATTTCTTACTATTACAATTTGGCATCAGCTATTTGCCTGTAATTGCAAGAAGTGCAATTTAACAATAAACCAGTCTGAAGGACATACCATGACTTGATGATACATACCATATATTTTTTTAAAAAATAATCATACTTTTGTAAGCAATACTTTACAGTAGACACCTCAAATCTACCATAGATGTAAAACTTAAAACGAGAAAAATTTAGGCTCTAATTCTTTATACATATATTTATATTCTGTTTTCTATATATATTATATATATACACACGCACAAGAGTATATATAAAATATATATATATAACCAGATTCAAAAAAATCAACAAAAACTGGGCACTGTACATAAATTCTTTTTAAAACTCAAACAATACAAAAACTTTAAACATTAAACAATTTTAATAAAAGTTTCTGTACAATGCTAAGCAGTTTTATTTACATATAGAAAATGTAATTGGAGTAGTGCTTGAAATTACAGAACTCCTTAAAATTTCAATGGCAGGTAATCTGGAAAAAATAACAGCATTCCATTCACAAATATTTTCAAGCAATAAATATGTATTTATAAATAGTGTAAATTTACATCAAGATTAGAAACAAAATCACAAATCTGAAGTTTATTCTTTAGTCTATGTGCAACCCATTTATCTTTGTGACTTGGCTGTTAATTTTTTAAAATTTTATTTAGGAAACAAAAAAGTAACCATCATGGTTTCAAAACAAGACAGAATAACAAAAGCCGTAAAAAAGTATCACCTATCCTTTCACATTAAAAAAAGTGTAGCCCAAAGAAAGACTTAAAATTCTAACTACCTTACAAAGAAATGACCAGCTATGCTAGTACTTTTCCAAGAGAAACTCTGAAGGAAAGAAAAAAGAAAAGAAAAGAAAACCAACCCATCAGCCCAGAAACAGAGAAATACAAAAGAGGTGGTCTTCAAGTCAGTAGTTTGTATAATGTTGCCAGTTTTGTCAGATATATACAAAACGTGGATTTTTTTAAAAATTCAGCTGAATGAACTTTCTGTATTTCAAATTCTGGAGTAGGAGCTGTGCTCTCTCCTGTCCAGTTGGTTGACACTCCGCACTTGGAAGGTTGCATAGACACAGCTTTCAGCCAGCAGCCTTATGGGATCGCTACAAAAATCAGTGGTGCAGAACTGGGTCACTTCCTGAATATCAGAAAAGTTTTTATGTAAATGTCTGTGGAAAATGTCAAGATGAAGATGATGGCAATGGAGGCGCCTAAAAAGAGAGAGAAAATCATTTACTTCAGTCATATTAATTGAACACATAACTACCACGTCTGAGGGCAACCAGTTTCATAACCCAGAAATTCCCTATCTATATTCCAACCACTTATGTTCCTAGATGCTATATTCAAAGAGGCCAAATACACATAAACACATTCCAATCCCACCAAATCACAGATCTGTGGACAGGGTTAGGGTTGCATGCCACCACAGTAAGAAAACCTAAGTTAAAGCTTTTGAATTCATCTTTTAAAATAAGCATGGTATTTCATAGACAGAACTGCATGTATGAAGAGGAAATGCAGGAAGAACATGAAAAACTACCTTGCTCAAACCCCTGAGAATAGTAGAGGGAAAGATTTTGAGGAGTGAGATTTCTAGATTATTCTCTATCTCCTATTATTCTTCTTAAATCCCATGCTTGTTTTATCTGCTAATCTAATAATAATAATAATAATAATAATAATAATAATAATAATAATAATAATAATTATTATTATTATTATTATTATTATTATTATTTACATTTGTATATCGCCCTCACCTGAAGGGCCCAGGGTGGTGTATTATTATTTATTACATTTGATTATGATTAATAATATACAGTAGAAGACTGTCTACTGGACAGTTTTTTTTCCTGTTAAAAAACTGAAGATATAATTGTGCAAGTCTTAGTCAACCAATATATTTTCAAGGCATTCTTATGTAGAAACATATTTCTGCCTCGGAGAAATTCTCTACCCGTTTACTGACTTCACTTACTAATGTAAATTGGTCATAGACTTGCATCAGGTCCTCCATTTTGTACTGTTCTAGCACCACAAAGTTTTCCAGGTTCCCGGTTATCTTTCGTGCACAGTCTAGGCAATGTACAATGTAAGTTTTCCGAGAATTACTCTCATTTGTGACATAAAGCAGATTGAAGACTTCCACCTGTTCAACACAGAAAAGAAACAAAAAGTCATGTAGCATGGGAAGTTAGAGAAATCACAGCAGGCTGAACTTGGTGCTATAAATGGCATTACATATATTTTGTGGGTAATAAAGAGGACCACCTTTGTATATACTATTGCTCGCATTACACAATTTATAGTGACAACATGCAAACTATTTCTTGATATCAAATAACAACTTAGAAACAGTTTTGTATGCTAGTCACAAAGGTATGTGCTACCACTTCCTTACAGTTTAGAATTTCAGAACCAGGAAGGCAAGAGGAAAGAACTGCAGAATTACTGAAGAGATGAATGATGGGTACCATGGGTACCAAATGAAAGAGCACTCTTCTTGGCCTCTTGGCCTCTGGAGCAATGCTTCTTTTAAAACTGATGTTCCACATCACTACCTTGTTACATATTTTAAATGCAGAGCAAATGTTAAATTTTCAATTCATAAATATTTTACTTGGGATAAAGTATGCTACCATGGAAGGCAGGAATATGCTGATGCAAAGAAGCAGTATCAATTTAAATAAAAACATAAATAATAATAATTTAAAAACAGCCAAACTGATCACGTACTCAAGGAAATCTACACACCAATAATAGCATTACAATACAGAGAATATAATTTCATCGTAGGTCACAAGTACTGGTGCTGAAGTCTTTTTTTACCTGGCATGGTGTACCTACTCTCATGGCTTATAATGTTCACTTGTAGTCTGAGGCAAGCATTATGATCCCAGAGTTCTTCTCTGGTTCAGAATGCAATCTGAACTGGAGCAGAATCTCTCCATTAGTTATAATGAATACAATGAGGGGCTTGCTGGAGGTCTTTCTGTTTAGAAAACAGCTGTTTTACAAGCCCAGTTCCAAATCAAGCTAGGAACTTCTTGGTACCAATAAGCTAGGCTTTTCTTCTTTATTATATTTAAGTTGAAAACTATGTGGTACACAGGATGCTAGCAGTTTGTTTTCATTAGAATTTCCAAAGGGCTACCATCTACACCTATTGATATATCCACAGCAAGAAGGCATTTTAGTCACAATTACCAAAATATTCCCCCTTAACTTCTTGCTCATTCAGCTGCAGTAGCTACTATTACTGTACTTTCTATTTCCCCTGCATGCTGGTCGTGAACAGTGGACTATAGTGAGAAACCACTCATTTCCACTTAACTGACTACATTTAGGGGAAAGTAATATAGCAGAAATAGTTGAAACAGACTTGGGAAAAGGACAAGGTGAACACTTTGGAATGACAGTAAAAGCACCAATCCTTCAATCACCCATACAGATCTACATACCCCAAGAATGGGACCAGGTTCAGATAAGGGGTATTCTTCTGCAGACCTGGAGAGAACTCACCCAAGTTTGCAGAAAAATGTGACCCCAAAAATATGAAGAGGGTTAAATACCCCTCAAGCAAAGGAGTATTGCCTTCCCTTGCACAGACAATGGTGACTTCCACACAGCAGAAATAAACATTGGATAGCCTGCTAAAAACAGCCAACCAAAATGGATCTTTTTTCCTGCCTGCTGTACAGAGCTCTTGTCAGTTCACAGTTGTGCCCGCCATTCTGTGTGCTGCTGCAGAGATTTTCTGTGCCTCTGCCATTTGGTGAAGGTTTTCCATGGAGGCTTTCTCTGCTTGCAGCTCATCTGCATGCAATTTCCGTGTAGAAAGCAGATGAATAAAGTTAGGTTTGCCTAGTGATCCTGTGCATGTATCATTTTTCCTTTTTTTCGTTTCCAGGGGGATGTCTGCAAAGCTATTGAAACACAAACATGCATACTACACTTCTTTAATTGTTGCTGTAGATTTGCAGACAGCCCCCGAAAAAAAAGGAAAAGTGAGACATGCGCAGGATTGCTAGGAAAAACAAACTTTATTCATATGCTTTTTGCATGGAAATTGTGCTTGGATGAGCTGCAAGAAGAGGAAACCTCCATGGGGATCCTTCAGAGAATCCCTGCTGCAGCACACAAAATGGAGGGGGGGGGGCACGAGTGGCAAAAATGAAAGTAAGGGGTTTGGGCAGGAGGAATAAAGCATTTTCTGCTTACCTTTGTTTCAGAAAAGAAGATGGGGTGGTGGTGGTCTGCTTTTGTTTCAGCAAGCAGGAAACATCTTCAACCCAGGTTGGGGGGAAAAGATTGCTAGTCTAGCATGTTTTTTTTAAATCCCAGGGTGAAATAAAATGTTTTGAAGATGTTTTGAAAGAGAAAGCTGTGAGAACTTATTCCCCCATGTGCTTTTTAAAACATCCCCAAGACATTTTATTTCTGTTGTGCAGAAATCACAAATGTATGCTTTCTGTGAATGGGGAGGAGAAGAAAAGCCAGATGAATAGAGTTGTTGGAAAGCCCTCTGGTGGTGGTAGAACTGCTGCTGCTGCCTCTCTGCCTGCAGGGGAGGAAGACTAGGAGCCATCACCATCCTACCTGCACAAATTTTACATACTGGGTTAAAGCCTTAACCATGGGTAATATTACTCCTAATGCAGTGTGTAACTATGGTTATTACTTCTTTACTAACCTCACATATGCTACAATAATGAGCTGGCTCTTCCTTTGTTCTCTCATGCCATACAATCTCTTTTCCTGCAGCAATCAGAGCTTCCCTCAAAGTTTGACATTGCTTGAGAGTTCTCAACAGGCAATACCTAGAAGATATTAGAATTCTGTTAAAATAATTCTTCCATTCATTCCTTATTTATTTTACAAAATTTAGATCTCATCTTTCTGCCCTCATAAGGGCCATCAAATTGGCTAACTTAAAACACATGTAAGAAAATCACTTTTTTACATTCATTAACTCTCCAATACGCATCACGAAAACTATTAAAGCAGAGTTAAAATACATACAGAGGCATAAAAACAATAAACACATTATTACAACTGAATTTAGTTGCTACTAAGGGAACACTAATACATATTTTTGTGCATCAATTTTTATCAAAACATTTTTCAATCTTCCTATTTTAAATTCAAACTTAAAACTGATGCAAAACCAGTTGTGTAGAAGGGAAGAAAATGATTTTTTTGGCCTGAAAATTAAAATAGTTTTTTTTTGTGAATAGCAGTACTGGACTGATCTTGCCAGTGCCTTGTAAATATTCAAAGTGGCTCCTTCTATGTTTAAAAGAAAAACGATTGTTTCTTTTAAATTACAATTAAAGGGGGAAAATCCATTTTTGAAGTGCATCCTGCGTTTCAGCCATTCCCGTCCACCTAAAAATATATATAAAACCACCGATTTTTTGAAAAAGAAAGTGATTTTTATCTTACCCATTCCAGGCAAAAGCCAGGTTCAGAGTGAATTCCAACAAGTAAATAATACATTCGAATGCCATAAATTACAAAAATTAAAACATTTCACACACATTCGGTAAAATCATATTTCTAACAAATGCTTCCAAAAATTTCCTATACAAAGTGGAACTCCAACGGCAAGATCTGATCATATAAAACCTGTCTAAGATTACAATAATTATGGAAAGGAGCCATTGATATTACAAGGCGGCATCAGTCCAGGGGGTTGTGGACACAGAGAGTTCCTCCAGACTGGGAACAGGGCTGAAAAAGGCATCTGTACACATCCCAGGAACCAGACTACCATAACTCCTACAAATTTAACTGTGGCATGTAGTAAATCTGCTCTCCCTCCCATTTTTTAAAGTTTTATTTCAATACATAAAACAAACATTAAACATCAATGTTCATATTCATACCATTTGTATAGAGTTATCTATTTAAATTTTCATTTTTTGAGTATAACTTCATATCTTGTAATGTATTTATTGTGTGAAGCATTTATGCCTAAATCTTTCTTCTTCTATTTTGATTTAACTTTCTTCTTAATTTTCCAACTATATAATTAAAGGACATTTTCCATTTTTCTTGAAATTCAGAATTGGTCAAGCATGCATGAAATATCATCCGCATCCAAAGGTTTGCATCTGCTTAGCTACGTGCTCTGAGCACTCAAAAAATAAAAATAAAAGGAAAGGCCATTGCTCATAATGGCTAATTTGTTGTGAATCCATTGCTGTATGCATTTGGGTGAAACGGTGCTCAAAGTTGCTGCCAAGAAGGGGGGGCGATGTGCTTGGGGGAAGTTTCTGAAATGGTGGGCTATCACACTGGTTGGCAGCTCAGCAGAAATGAAACCGACATGATGTAAGGCAGAAGAACAGGTGGCAGGGTGGGAAAAATAAAGCGGTTAAGCAACCATGCCATTCACTCAGTGGCAAGTTCAATCCAGGATTTTTCAAAAACATTGTGATTTTGGCATTTTTAAAAAAAACCCTGGGTTGAGGGAAATATAATGGGCCAGTCCCACTTTGGGGAAGGGACCCCTGCAAAGTATTTCCTCAAACCAGGATATTTCATCAACCAGTTATATTTCTACCATGCAGAATCCACCTTGTTTATCCAGAATTTTTATTCCATTTATAATTTTTTTTGGGTTCCATCTTATCTTTCTTCTGTTTGGAAACTATTGTTATCTATCAATTTTCCTCTCAGCTTTACTTGTTTCCCAGATCATTGTGTCTGATATTCCTTTGAAAAATTCCTCCTAATCTTCTTTACATTTTTAACTACATCTTTTTGCAGTAGATTATCTTCTAATTGCCATCTCCTTCCTTTTCTCATTGTCCACCGTGCTATTTCTATTGGGATGTGATCCGCATAAATCTTTGGTTTTATTTTCATCTTTTCTAGATAGGTAAGTAAAATTTTTGAGAACCAACACATATCAGTTCTGGAATATGACTGATGCTTGTCCAAATAGAACATAAAATCTCTCACATATGGATTTTTAACACACCTCGAATCTGCTAAATTCAGTAATTTCATGTACAAAAATACATTATTGGGAAGTTTACCTCCTTTTTAAAAAAGTCCTTATTTGTATCTATTACCACATTTATAAAGATTAGCTCCCCTTCTTGAAAGTCCAGTACTAGTTGAAACAGTTTAAAAAGAAAAATTGGGTGAGTATACATTTCCAATAGTATATTATTATTGTTGTTGTTGTTTATTCGACTTGATCATCAGGCATTGTGATTTTCAATATAACAAATCTGACATCTAAATCTTTAATTTGATCAAGAATTATTATGTTTCATATGTAAATGACTACTCCACCTTTTTGTATGAGTTGAAGCTGAGCATTCATTACCTAATTTTTATTAATCAAGGAGTGCTTTGCTTGTGTTTCATGTATACAATCTATATTTGCATGTGTTTCAGGTATACAATTTACAATGTACACAATATCTCTATCTTGTTTTTGAATTCCGTTAAAAATTCTTGTCCTCTTTGAGGGGCAGTTCAGTTCATTAACACTAACTGAAAAAAACTTTATTTTACTTTTTTGGGAATCATGGCTGTGGATTGATTCTTCTTTATCTGTTCATCATGATAAGATACTGTCTCACCTGAAACTTTCTGAGGAACCTTTTGGGTATTTCTCACCTGTGAGATGTTCAGCTAACTGTTGTGCTTGTTTCAATGTTGAAATGATTTTCTTTCCAGGAGGTAGGATGACCTCTAGTGCAAAAGGTATTTTCCAATAATATTTTATTTTGCTCTTTATTACGAGTTGCCAAAAGAAGCTGAATTCACTTTTTTTCTTCAATAAGGTATTTGGAAGATCTTGAAATATTTTTACTTCCATTTTATCTACTACCAGAGGCTTTTCCCAGTATTTCTGGAGGATCTTATCTCTTGTTTTTTATCATGTGTAATTTACCCCAAAATATCTCTTAGAACTTTATTCCTGTATGCAAATCTTGAGTTAATTCTATATGTTTGCTCAATCTCTGGGGGTTCTTTGTTAATTTTTAAATAGTCTTTCATCACATTGAAAAAGTCTCCTAAATCTCAAGTTTTCCAAAATTTCTTTTTTTGATTCCTTTGAACCATACATTGTTACTTCTTCCCTGGACTTCCAAGACTTCCACTTTTTCTTCCATCTTTTGCAATATCTTTTCTTGGTCTTTCAGAGGAAGGTCAGATTTTTATTGTTTCTCCTTTTTTATGCCAACTCTTGACTACTGTCTTGCATTTTTTCTTACTTTCTGTAAAATATTTTACAGACTTCCTGTAAAATCTTCTGATTTTACACTTTTTAATTCTTCCTTTGGATTTTGTTCTGATAATGTGATCTCTTTTTTAAATGTCTTGAGCTTCTTTTTGAGTATCTTTTTAATACTTCATTGGAATTCTTTACCTGCTTCAATGTTTTGTTAAGAGTATCTGCTGAAACTAAATTTTTTTCTTCCTCAGGTGGTACCTTCTTGTCAACTTTTCTGGACTTGGCCATTATTTCTCCTTACGCTTTGCTATAACATTATACAGTTTTGTCAAATATCAACCTCACTATCACCATTAAATTTTAGGTTTTGAACATTAAATTAATTTTCCCACCTCCCCCTCTAACAATTTATATTGCTTACCAAATCAGACAAGTCCTAATAATCATACAAAAATAATAATAATAAAGTGATGAAATATGACTTGATAAACTTGATAATAGAGATTAATTAAAGTTATTTAATGATAATGATATTATAGCACACACAGGAAGAAAGCACCACATCAGGAATGATTTGAGTAAAGATAGGTGTAGGGTAAGCAAATAACCACCAGGTAAATATAGAAAGGGATTAAAGATACAACCAAATTAGTAATGAATCAATTTTTGTTAATATTTATTAGTACTTAACAACTACAAAGTTAAAAATAATTAAAGACTAATATATACTGATTTAGTGCTCAATTAGCTACCTATTAGCAGGTAAGAACAAAGAGAAAAAAGAGGGGAAGGCAGTCCTTTTAAAATTGTCACCAAAGAAGAGAAAAAATTGCAAATAGGAATGAAAATTAAAAATCAAAAACCCATAGAATGAAAAGGAAAAAAAAGAATGACGAGGCAAAATGTTTAATACTGTCCAATTACCTAACGGCAATAGCTTGTTGAAATCCAAATTCAAGTTCTAGTCTGGATCCAAATGTCCAGAAATCGAAATGTCAAAAAAAATAAAATAAGGTCCAGATGTCTAAAAACAGAGCACCAGCAAAACAGAACTGAAAGAAATCCACCAAAAAGGAAAAAGAAAAGTAGAAAATCCAAAATAGTCAAATTAACCAAAATCCAGATAAAAGTTATATTTAAAAAAAATGCAGGTACAGTCTATGTAAACTGATGATCCCAGATCAGTTCAAAGCAGCAGACCAGCACCATTTTATTGTTTCTAATGTTTAATCAAAGAAAGAAGGAGGTTTAATCAAAGAAAGAAGGGGCTATGTAAACCCCCACATAGGTTCTTGTGTAGTAGAAAAGGATCTTATACACATCTTAAAGGTACAGCTTATTTTCTTCTAGATTTCTTTCATGCGGGTAAAATTACTCACGAGCAAATAAAGACTGCAAGTTTCTCCCCCTTTGTTTGCAGCAGAGGCTTGCACTGTTCACTTTCAGATTTATCAAATCATGCATAGACGCTCTCTCTTCCTCTAGTAATTATAAGATCCATTCAAAATAGCAGTAAGGGGAGAAAAGAAAAAGAGGGGAATGGAGGCAGCCTCTTAAGGCTTTCTGCCTGCTTTCATCCACAGATCTTGATGTAATCAAGTGTTTAGGGGATCTGCTGGGATTCCCAACCCCACCGGTCATATTATAGATCCCAGAAAGGGATGGCGAGATGGTGAGAATAATGACTCACCCTTGCCAGCGAAATTTCTCTCCTCAGTGGATGTAGCTGGGAGCAAAAATCAAAGACTCCCACAGCAAGATGACATGTTCTGGAAGCTGTCTTGTGTTTCTTCTACTTCTAATAAATCCAACTGATTTGCCAGTTATTTTAATTCCATCAGTCTTTTGTTGTCGCCAATAATGTTAGATCTTATTCTAATGTCTTCATTTTGTCTGTTTAACTGATTCTTGTTTCTCTTTTTTCTTTCTAGCAGCTATTGCAATTAAAATTTCTCTGTTGAAGGTCTTACTAGCCCCCCCCCCCATTGTTGTCACAGTAGTTTCAGTTGTGCTATTTATGCTGAAATAATCCATCAAATCTCTCTTGCATTTCTGTACTATTTTGTAATAAATGTGTTATTTAGTCTCTACCGTCTTTCTTTCTTTTTCTATTTTTCTAGATTAGTTCTTTTAGATTATAAACTGCCAAAATCTTTGGTAAGATTTCTGCTTTTCTAACTTTTGTAATTAACATTTTTGATATCCAACAAATGTCTATTTGTGAATATAATTGGTGCTTACCAGAAAAATATGTAAAATCTTTTTCACCTGATAAAAGTGTTTATCAGGCATCTTCCAATTCTTAAACTCTCCTTTACCTAAAAACATCTCTCCTTTCAGAAAGTCTAATAATGGTTGGTAAAAAATTAAAAAAAAAATAAGTTTTAGAAATATTTGAAGCATATACTAATTCCACTGTCAGTACTTGTATTTCTGTCAATCTAATCCTCAAAATCAAATATGTTCCATTTTGATCTTTTAATTCTTCAAATACTTCCAAACTTGAGTTACTAATATATATTACAACAACCTTTTATTGTTTCTGCTAATGCTGTATATTTTACTTTTTTGCAGTTTAATATATGTTCTTGTTATTTTTAATGTGTTTTTGGGCACCCAATATATTTATTTTTTTAGTTGATTAATTTTTTTCATCATTTAAAAGTTGAGTTTAATCCACTAAAATTTACAGGGATTCTTTTAAATTCATCCCCCCCCCTCTTTTCTTTATTGATTCTTCCTTGTCTTATGATGAGGCTCCTGCAACTTCTGATTCTGAGCTTTGGACTCTAAACAATTCTTGTAAAAGTAGTTTGGCTTGGTCATTGTTATTATTTTTCTGTATTTTATCAGAAATGTTCTAAACAAAGGGCATTTTCCAATGATAACTTGTTGGTTTCTATTGCAGCACTCACTTCGGGTTTTGAAATTCATCCCCACTTTTTTTTTTATCATCCTAAGAGGTAGGTCTTGGAATATCAGTATTTCTTGCCCCTGTTTTGTGAGTACATTTTCTCCTATGTTGTATAAAGATTTGTTTGTTTTTTCCTTTGTTTTTTTAATGAATAAAGTTGATTAATAGATCACATAGCACCTTACTTTGGGTTGCAAATTTCTAATTGATTCTTAATATTGTTCAATTTTGGGGAATTCACCTTGCACCTTTAAAAAAACTTGTATTAATTTTTGAAATTCTTTAAAGTCCAGATCTCCAATTTTTTCTGGAATTCCGCAAAAACATAAATGGTTGCTCTTGAGTTTTGATTCCAGGACTTCAATTCTTTGATTTGTCTTTGTTAAGCAACTTGCTTGTAGATCTTACTTTCCTTCCCATGACACTGAAAGGGGGGACTTCGGCTTGATGGAAGTCACCACTCTCCCAGATAAGGCTGAGACGCTATGTCAGTCACAGGAACCCACAGAATCCTAGCAAGTGCCAGCAGGAGGTTTGGGATGTCTCATGGGACAGCTTTCTACAGAAGACACATCTGGGTCTCCTACTTGAGAGGACCATGATGCTATCAATGCCATGACAATTGCAACACCTCAACTTCAGTGGGGAAGTCCTGTTTTCTTCTCAGAACAATAGTGCTTCAGGCTCAAACCAGAGTAGAGGCAACTAGCCTTGAATCCTGAGGATAGGCAGGATTTAAACATTCAAATAAGATCTATGTATCATGCTAGGACTGCTGAGAGCCACCATGGCCTTGCTGACAAAGATTTCATCTGGCCCTCCATCAAAACCAAATATTATACAAAAGTGATTATTTTTGAAATCTGCTGCTACCTGGTACAACTTTACAGGAATGCAAGAAAGGTCAGTTCCACTGCCTAACACCTTTTCTTACAACAGGAATTGTAAGCAATTGCTGCTCACTTCTTCAATTCAAGTATTTCCACTTCCAACTCTTCCATATACCATTTTTCCCCTGTTTGCTCTCCCACACACTCACTTCTCTTCAGGCCAGACTATTACAAAAGGGAAAAATTTGTGCTCTGCAAAGAACTCTCATTATTAGCCAAGGGTCACTTTTCTTGGAAACACAAAAGACTGATAAACAAGCAGTAGCCTATAGGCTCAAATTCCACAGGTGTTCTCTGACAGGAGTCATACTGGAGGAAGGGGGAAAACAGCAAGGGAGGTCATTGGTTTCAGTAAAAAGTAGTGTAGAATGAGTACTCCTGAGAATTGGGGGAGGGGGAGAGCAGATTTTCTCTTTTATTTGCTCAGACTATGAACCATCCATTATTTTGTTACATACATACTTTAGAGCTTTTTAAACAGATGTGGCAGGACAAAATTACGTACATTATTAAATAAAGATCCAGCTAGAAATGTGAGATCCTTGGGAACAATGAAAAAAAAATCCCAAGGACCCCGCCCCCTTTTTCAACAGAAAGATTGGGACATTTTAATGAAATGTCTAACAAGACAACAATTATTCACGCAAAATTACCGCATTAAAACCTGAGGATTTAATTCTTCCATTGGAAAATTTGAGAAAGAGCTGGAAAGAAGACCATAAAATACATTTTCTTCTTTGAATGAGTGAAATGTGCTAAGATAAGACAGGATACAGAAGTTTGCAACACTCTCTTGCTTTGGTATATTTGCAACTTTACAACAGTTGTAAAAGCTGCATTTGAGGGTATTAAAGTGGCATGTTAGATTTAGGTTTTAGAAGAAAGTAATGCATACGTTTCAGTCTGCCCTACTACAAAGAAAACACAGAAAAAAGTTTTTCTCCAGTCTCTAAGCTTCTGGACATTTTGCACTGAGTTACATCTACTACAGGGGTCTGCAACCTGCGACTCTCCAGATGTTCATGAACTACAATTCCCATCAGCCCCTGCCAGCATGGCCAATTGCAACACCTCAACTTCAGTGGGGAAGTCCCCTGATCTACTATATGTTAGCAGTAAATTAATGCTGGAGACTTTTTTGCTGTCAAGTCAAAGTTCATTTATGGGGAGCCTGTAGGATTTTCAAGGCAAGAGACATTCATAGGTGGTTTGCCATTGCCTGCCTCTGTGTCATGCCCCTGGATATTTCTTGGAGGCCTTCCATCCAAATACGTGAATAGGTTAAGGCTGAGAGTGTGTGACTTGCCCAACATCACCTAGCAAGTGCTCATGGTAGAGTTTAACCCTAGATCAGTAGTGGCGAACATATGGCACGGGTGCCAGAGGTGGCACTCAGAGCCCTCTTTGTGGGCACGCAAGCTGTCGCCCCAGTTTGGGCACTC
Organism: Sphaerodactylus townsendi; assembly: GCF_021028975.2. Lineage (NCBI taxonomy): Eukaryota > Metazoa > Chordata > Lepidosauria > Squamata > Sphaerodactylidae > Sphaerodactylus > Sphaerodactylus townsendi. The sequence goes on from NC_059428.1 coordinate 72,141,165, forward strand.
AGCAGTGGCATAGCGCCAAGGGGGTGAGGGGTGTGCGACGTACTGGGCGTGCGCCCCTGCAGGGGTATGGCGAGGGTGTTCTGGGGGCAGGGCGGGGGTGTTTTGGGACATTTTGGGGGCATTCCAGGGCAGGACGGGGGCGTGGAAGGGGCACAGGGAGCACGCGTGCCCCAGATGCAGTTTCCCTTGCTCCGCTCCCGGCACTCAGTCTCTGAAAGGTTCGCCATCACTGCCCTAGATCCTAGTCTGACACTAACCACCACATCATGCTGCCTCTAGAGACAAAAAGAGACAATGAATAAAGACATTTAATAAAGACTTGAATGTATTTTTATTATTCTGGTCATTGACCTCTAATTAAAAAGGCCTTAATTTCTTCCCAAATACTTTAAAGAACTTTCAGGACTCATATCTTTCATCAACAGTCAATTTGATCACTATTGATCAATCTGATCACTATTGCTCTTTGTTCTTTTCCATTCGTTTAGAATTACACTTGGCTGCACATTAATTATAGTGTCTTTTAGAGGGCTTATATATTCTACTAAATGCAACATTTTATTTCTCTCATCAACATCAATGTTATTAAGCTGTTATAACACTAACAGCTACATGTAAACATTTTTTTTCATTTTATTTTATTCACTGTATGTAAGGAATGAGAGCAAATGACATTGCACAACACATAGGCAACGTCACCAAAATTTATAGACACGTACAGAGTCATGGCTAATAATGTAGCCAATTTAAATGAACACATACACTAATAGGAATAGCTGATTATGTGGCTGCATTCAAATGTCACAGTAAATCAGAGTTTGTAATAACATAGTTTATAAACCCTGGTTTGATTAAACTCCAGTTTAGTATGGTGACTCAATGCAAGTGGTATTAACCCAGGATTTTAAAATGTAGCTTGTATCTGGCTTGTTGTAATGCATGAATGTTGAAATCCTAGGAGAATGATCTCACCGCCCACTCCACTCAGTCTGATGCACACATAGACTGAAGTACTGGAAACCATGCTGTTCCAGGTGCTGTTCAGCTACGGATGGTGGTTCCTCAGGACACTACCTCTTTCCTTTCCTCCAACTATTCTCACTGTTCCCTTTCCCAGCTAACGATGGCTGACTAAAGAACAGTGTGTTTCAAAGAGAACATCTAATAAGATTGCAAAACAGGACAGAGAGGAATTTGTAGAAGATCTGTTTAATTTCAGAATACAGTTTGGTGGTGCACTGCAGGCAGAGAGGAAGGAGGAATAAGAAAGAAAGAAGCATGAGGGCTGTAAAATACTAATTTTGTTTTAGAATAAAAAAGTTTAAGAAATCAGCAGTGAAGCAACCAGATAGAAAGAAGTAGGGGAACAGGCAGCAACTATTAGTCAAGAACAAACAGGAGATTTGGTTTGCTCCTAGGCCCCCTCCCCATTTATTGCAGCCAACTAATAGCAAGTGAGCTGAATATATAATAAAGCTTTTGCCTGCAGCTCAGTAATGCAAGGGAATATCCAGGGTTTTCACACGAAGGTAGAAAAGACATCAAATGACAGATTAGCTGTGGTTTATGAACAAACCACACGTAGGACAGCTGATTCCTATTTAACCTTATGAGTTCATATTCTATTAAAATAGAGTCAATGCAATCACCAAATGTACTTACTTGATCATTTCAAAAAGCTTTGGATCAGAGACTTTAATATTTCGGGCTATGTTCCAAGAAAGGTGAACCATAGGTACTATTGACTTTACACTTTGCAATTTATTCCACTCGTACCGTTCCACAGCCAATTTATATTGACAGACTGCAAGAATAAATGTACATAAATTTTAAGAGCTCCAAAGAACATTTAAAATTTCACAGTTCTCAGGTAATAAAAATATTTACTCTCACACTAGTTATTAGACTTGTTAGTAGTTATCAAAGTACATTATTTGGTACAATTTTTCACAGTTATCTACCACACCAAAAATAAATTATGGCAGAAAAAGTATATCTAAGGTTATAAAATAAAGAATAGACCTAGTTAAAGTATCAAAGAGTTTCATTACTATGGGAATAACACTCCTATCATGACTGGGACAAGGAACTGTAACATTTTAACATGGAGTATTTGTATATATTTGTACAGAACACAATCTGCATTTTAATTAATTCAGGTACTATTGACAAGATCATGCTTTTATATTGCCTCCTAACTACAGTACAAGTTAGATGATAAACAAATCCAGATTTGCTCTATTAAAATCGTTATTTTTAAGGATAATTATTGAAAACCAACTTTCTCAGAATGGGCTTTATGGACACCCCCCCCCCCCACCCCAATATGGGCTTTATGGACAAGTAGTGGCTAAGAAATAGGGCTAGTGTGAAAACCTGATATATTATTCTAAATATTATCCAAATTAGTATCACATAATTCAACACCATGCCTTACAAAGCAAATCTGTTCTTGATTTTCTCATTTCTCATAAGAAATCGTAGCACTATACCTGTAAGAGGGCCAACATTCCAGGCGATATTGTTACACCAACCAATAGACTGAACCCAATGTACAGTCCCAGCATTTATCCATACCAAATCTCCAGGTCTCTGAATAAATCTATAAACGGGGACATTTGCTTCATACAGATCTTCCAAGTCAGGCCACCAGGAGCCCATAAGAAAATTCATGTTGTTTCTGTATCAGGAAAAACTGGGTTTAGACACTGTCAACACAAATACCTTACGAACAAAAAATCAACAGCCCAATCCAGAATCCCGGGGGTTGCCAGGAACAGTGCTGCCACCTCCACAGGGCTTTTCAGTAGCATGGATAGGGAAAAAACAAACAAACAAAAAGCCTCCCTACCACCGAAAAATTCTCAAGTGGGCTCAATGGACCTACACCGCCCAAAAGGGTGGCATAAGTTCATGCGCTGGGCACTGGTGTCCCGGGAGGGAATGCTGGATGGATGCCAACTAACATCAGTTCCGCTCCTGGCAAGCCTCTGGAATGCCCCCACTATGCTGGCAGACGTGGTGGGAGCGCAGGGATGCTGACATGGCAAACTGCACTGCATCAGGACATCCCAGGAGGCTGTGGTGGCCACCTGCTGACAGATTTGCCCTTCTATTAGGGTAAGTGTCCCAGGGAGGGCAAATTTGCCATTGTAGCACCCCACTGCCTCCATAACTGACTTTGGCCCTACCAGGACATAAGTCAATCAAAGCACTTCTCAAATTCACAAAAGGATCTCCATAATATTCCCAGATAATCATAAGCATTTAGGAAAGCAACCTTTTACTTAATTACTGGCGTCAGTCTAAACTGCTACATTTTAATGTTTGCACTGGATGCTAAATGTAGGTATTTATTAGGATGAGTATCAGTTATTTTAAAATATGTATACAACTGGTTTCAGATAGTTTCAGTAACAGCATCATCAGCTGTGCCAATGGGGGACTGGTCTCCAGAATATGAGTCCAAAGAACTCTAACCAGATCAAGATAAAAATAACAGTGCAATTCCACTTAATTTTTATTATGCACAGAAGCTCACAGATAACCATGAAAAATAGACCACTATGCGAAAGAGAAACATCTATTATTGCTAGCACTACCCTCCAACATCTAGCACTATTTTAGAGGTACAGATATGGAATAATCAATAATTGATATACTGCAATGAAAATACAGAATGTACCTTTCACAGAAATCATTCATGACACCCCAATAATTTTCTGGAACAACAAACCATTCACAATCTCCAGGACCTATATTTATATTGACTGAGCAGAAGTTATTATTTTCTTGATGACCTGAAAATCACAAGAAAACAACAACAGGAGATTAGACTTTTAGTACTTCTCTGCCTTTACATATGAATAGTAATAACAGCAGTTCAAAGTGGAACTAAAATTTACTGTATCAGGAGATTAAAAAAATTAATTCCCATTTCAAGAGCACTGACTTATATCAATCAACCTTTATTGGCATAAGATATCTATAGAATAATTTATCAGACAGGATAAACTGCTATCATTACTCATTAATGTTGACTATTGCAGTCTTGTGCTTAGCTTCATAAGTCCTCATAGAACTTAGGAGAAGCTTGGCTATCGACACTGTTGTTAGGGATTCTGGTTGGCTAAGAGATATGATACTAATTCTTTATACCAAGAAAAGTACAATTTTTACCTATTTTATTTACAACATTTTTATTTCACCTTTCTACCCAGTTCAGGGTTGCACCTAAAGATGACCACAATCATCAAGTAGGTTCAAATGAGAGTAGGCAGTTGTCAAGGTATGCTGATCCCAAGCTGTACAGAAGTTTAAAGGTTAATACCAGCACCTTGAACTAGGCCTGGAGCAAACAGGGAGCCAGTGTAGGTGGCCCAAGAGTGGAGTGATATGACCTCTATCACCCACTCCAGTCAGAGTTCTGGCTGCAGTATTTGGCACCAACTGAACCTCAGACACACTTCAGATACAGCTTCATATATAGAGCACGGCACGGGTCCAATTTATATGTAGCAAGTGCATGCATGTGACATTTTCTAATCATGTTGTGTTAACAAGCAAATTTGGCAAAGTATGTATCAATTTACTTTACAGTTGTTGCAAGGATTGATATAATCAATACCAACTTCTTTGATTTGAAAATATCTTAAGGCACAAATTTTGAAGCAAGCCCCTAGAATTTTGCAACAACTGAAAGAAAAGTCTATAGTCATGGATCATGCCTTCATTTATTTTTGAGAACTTATTAAATTTACCACATTATCGGGTGGTGTTGTGTTGTTTAGAGCCAAGGCATAGTAAGTTTTCTTTCAGTTTTTTATTTTGCTCATGCAGCAGGCCCCCTGACCTCCAGCATCAGCTTTGTGTGTGTGTTTGGGGTGGGTGGGTGGGTTCACAAGACTGCTGAGGAAGGGAAAGTGTGGACAGATGCTCTTCCATGTGAGATTCAGAGGATCCAATCCTATACATGTCACTGCTTTAGGCTCCAGTTCTACAACTTGCTTGTAAATCCTGGTGTTTGCTCTCTCTCTTCCTTTCTGCCTTTTACCTACATCCTCCAGGTGGAGATCGTTGAACATGTGAGGAGAAAGCACGAATTGCTAGATGAGTCAAATTAGGCAGAGGGCATGTGCATGTCTGCAAGACCTCTATGATAAGACTGGTGATGGCATTATATATTCATTTGTGCTAGAGATACAGGCTAAATCACCTACCATAGGTGATGTTGTGAGCTAGCCTTAAAATTTGTGTTTGCTTCCCCCCTCAAACTCTGTTTTTGTATATCTACTTTTAGGATAGGGTGGGTACTTTTTATGCATGCCAACAATAAAGCAAGTTTGGGGGCTGAATCCTGGTACAAATTCAGTCCCCTCTCAATGCCCTCTGTTATGAAGATCTTTACACGTAAACCAAATTATAGACTGGACATAATTAGCTATGGTAAAAATGAATGTTAACACCTATCTGTGTCACTTATTCATAAAATGGAGTATGTTGTGATGGAGGAGGAGATGTGCTTAAAATTGCTTAATCGGATTTGACTGCATCACTTGAATAAGCGCTCACCATCCATAAAAGAAAGACAAACTGTGTGACTGTAAAACTGGGGTAGTGGAGAAGCTTTAAAATTCTTTGGCATAACGCACCAACTGATCTGTGGAAGTCATTCTGAGCTAAGTAGGCTGCTAGCAATTAGCAATTAATATATATAAATTTTATTTATTTCATTTACAGTTTTCCTTTTTCAGTGAGTCTCAAGGCTTATTCAAAGTTACATTCAGAGATATTTACCAGATACAATACTCTAGAACGGTCTTTTTTGATGATTTTAAACCACGGGGCGAATTTCAGCCCCTTCAGCACATGCAGAATAATGTACTTACAATCCTCTTTCAATGTGTTTTGAAGTTGGATTTTACTGTGCGGAATAGCAAAATCCACTTTCAAACAATTGAGAAAGTGGATTGAATGTGCATTATTCTGCATGTGAGGAAGGAGCCTTAGACTGGGAAATTATGGAACTGTCAATCATTGCATCTGCAGGGTGGACCCAGTCTCCTAAGTCAGTACCATCTCCCCTGTCTTTTGTCAAGTCATCTGGGGTGATACAGAATAAGAAATTAGAACCGGGAAAAAAAATCAGATTGAGATCCCTCTGCATTAAGGATGTAAAGTACTGGTGGCTGAAATATAAAAATCAATTCAAACAACAAAGATATCAAGTAACGCAACAGGACTAGGGAATCATGGATTAACTCAGTGGTTCTCAACCTGTGGGTCGGGACCCCTTTGGGGGTCAAACAGCCCTTTCACAGGGTCGCCTAAGACTCTCTGCATCAGTGTTCTCCGTCTGTAAAATGGATAAATGTTAGGGTTGGGGGTCACCACAACATGAGGAACTGTATTAAAGGGTCGCGACATTAGGAAGGTTGAGAACCACTGGATTAACTGTCTGTGCCTCATTGTTCTTCAGCTATGAAACAGGACAAACGTGTTCTATGATGTCCTAGATGTGGTATGTTTTATTCTTTTATAATATTATGTATAGATGCATTTGACTGTACTTTATATTTGTCTGAATTCTGTTGTCCCTACACATTGATTCATCATTTTCTGACAGATCATCATTTCAGGCTCCCAGATCTTATCTATCTTCACCTGTGGAATTTTGGAGGGTATGACATGTATAATCCTCCAAGCATTCACAAGTGAGTATGAATTGGATCTATCTATCTATCAGTGAACGGGCTATGATGATTGCAGATCTTCCTCACCTCCTCCCCCCACAAACCATTTTTGACCCCAACAAAGTTGATTCCTAGGATTACAGGACTTTGCATGGAATAATAATAACCACGCAGCATAACAGGCAAAAGTGTTCTTCTCCCTTCCAGGGGCAGAGCTTCACTGATAAAAGAGGCAGTTTTACTTACAGAACTGATTTCCCCTTTCCCCTTGTTGCTGCAGATCACCAACCAACACAGCTATTACTAATGTAGGTCTTCCAACCCATGTATAGATTTTTCAGTGCTGGAAGGGACTGCAGGAGGTGGGTTGGGACTAAAGCAGAGAACAGCCACAATTCTACTTGGGATGTCATAGGATTCAACCTTTTATAAATCATTTGTTTAAAAACAAGAACCAACTGCAAGTGCTGGTGACTTGTTAAAACCCCCCAGAAAGATAATTATTTTAAAAAACTGCAAAACGAAGACATAAGATTAAGAAATGTTCAAAACTGAGATCACAGTGAATCGTTTAACTCTACAAAAATGCAGTCATGATCCAATTACTCTGTTTCTATTATTCACCTGGTGTCCTGCTGCCTGGTACCTTCATATATAATTGGACTGTATTCATTCCCAAGATTGTATGACCAACATGACTGAGGATATTTCCAGCTGATACAACACGTACAAAAGCAGGTAGCTTTGTCAGTTCATGGAGCTGCAACTTCCACCTGTAGTAACAAACCAACAGACTCATGAGAATTTCGGGAAAATTAGAAAAACATCCTTTAGCCCCTAAAAACTTGCCCATTATATTTGTATGTGCCAAATGCAACAAAAACCTAAATGTGTGGCTTGGGGATAGTGACTGCAGTACATGAAGAAAGAGTGCCAGTCAAGATGAAAGGTGGCACTGTGGAGAGAATGACAAAGGTAATACTGTCTACAGCCATCTCTGTGTTTTGGTCCTGATTATTTTTCTTCTCACATCAGGAGTTCAGTGCAATCTTATAAATGATTTTGCTACTTATTAATGTCAGGTGAGCCAAACCACAGCCATTCAGTGAGCACAGATATAACTATCAGTTAGGGGCAGCTTGAGCCCCCCCCCCTCCAAAATGAGACAGAAGAAGCAAAAGAAACCCCCCCAGAAATCTATTGCAGACACAGCTTCAGTAGGGACCCTGGTCAAGATACATTTTCTATTATAACACTTCATTATAATACTTGTACCATAGAGTTGTTCATAAAATCCATTCTAGGTACTCAATGAGTTAGTGAATCCCTGGTTTCTACGGGATGCTATTACTACATAATTCAGATTCACTCAGTAAATATTTTAGCAATGTGCTAGGCAAAAAGCAGTAAGGTACAGAAAGCTTGTACTCCTATTTTGTGACACTATCATCATCATCATCATCATCATCATCATCATCATCAACAACAACAACAACAACAACAACAACAACAACATTTAGCCAAAACGCCATAGATCTTCAGTAACTACATAACATATAAAGTACCAGCAAATATATAATTCTAAAATAATGGCATTTTAACACCTGTCAGCCCCCAATACCGAAACATCCATATTGTTATTTCATGCTGCAGGGAGGAATAATGACAAACCCAGCCTGAATAAAGCAAAGGAAGGAGGTGGCTTGAGGAAAAGACTGAGAGAAGAGAAGAATACATGTCCAGGCCAGTGAATAAAATACCACAGATGTAAACCTGTTGTCCTCAACCACAGACGTGGCAGAACATCTCTGTCGTACAGACTCTCTGGAACTAGAAAAGATCCATTAGGGTCCAGGTCTCCTTGGACAAAGTTCCACCATGCAGGGGCCATGGTTGAAAAAACTGTGGCCCTCGTTGGGGACAACCAGATGATCTTTGGGCCAGGGATAAGCAGAATATTGTCAGAAGAGGAGCACAAATCTCTTTGAGAGGTATAATGGAAGAGGCAGTCCTGCAAATATGAAGATCCCAGACGATATGAGACTTTAAAGGTAAACATCAATATCCTGAACTTGATTCAGAACTTGTTCTGAAGCCAATGCAATTGGCAGAGCACAGGTTAAATATGAGCCCTCCAGAGAATTCCTGTGAGTGTGCGCACAGCTGCGTTCTGGACCAATTGTAGTTTCTGGAGCAGTTTCAAAGCTAGCTCTGAGTAGAGTGTGTTACAGCAGTCCAGTCTGGAGATGACATCTGGATGGATCACTGTGGCTAGGCCAGAGCGAGATAGGCAAAATACAGATGCAAAAAGGCAGACCTAGCAACATTAGTGACGTGGGCCTCCAAAGAAAGTGAGGCATCCATAATCACCCCCAGACTGCTGGTGGAGGTGGATGGTGTTAGCTGAACTACATCAAAACTCGGAAAAAATCTGCCTGATCTGGTCCACTCTGGCCCATCCTAGCCACCTCTATTTTTGATGGATCCATTTTTAGACAGCTCTGTTGAAGCCATTCCACCGCAGCCTCCAAGCATTCAGCCAATGAATCTGGGATGACATCTGGTCAACTGTCCATGAACAGGAAGCACTGGGTGTCATCAGTGTACTTATGCCGCCCCAGCCCAAAACTCTGAGTCAGCTGGGAAAAGGCACATATATTGAAAGACTGTCTCACATAGACCAATGTTCGTGAGGTGGTAGATGAAAAGATTATAATCAACCATGTCAAATGCTGCTGACAAATTGCACAAAAGCAGTGACAATCAGCTCATCATAACCTGTCTCAATAGCTGCGAAAGGACAACTGCTGGCACATTAACCCTAGGTGTCACAAGGAGATCATGCATTGGCTTAAAGGAGGCTCAAGTGGAGAAAGAAATTGGGAAATAACAAGGCAAAGTTAGAAACAGCTTGAGTTACTGATGGCAGAAGTGAAGTGGAAGGAACCTAAGATTGCTCTGTTTGAGAAACCAAAAGCAGAAGCATGTTAATAACTTTGTGGAATCTTAAGATCCCCTCTCTCAGCTTCTGAAAATACTAAGTATTCTGTTTCAGACATATCAGAAATGTCAAAATTCTGTCTTCAATGGATGCTGACACCAACATAAATAATGCAATATTTGTATTCCAGGGAGGTACATGAGCTAGATCCTGTGGGTGGGGAGCTTTTCCACATGAGAAGAATGTGCAATCTGTATCGAGCAGCACTTCAGGTTGCTGCATTAAGAGATACACGAATGGGACTGAATGACATCCTGGGGAGGTGGGGAAAGTACTGCATTTTGGAAACTGCTACAAGGTTTGTTCTGTTGACCTATTCAGTGCCCTGGAATAAATAGTTTGAGGATCCAGGTGTGTATTATTTTGTTCAATTTAGCCTTTTAAAAAAGTTCACATGTGATATGCTTTGCAAATGTCTCTAAAAAGTGATACATATGTTTGGTAAATAAATGAAACACCAAAGGTACGCTAGGCTATGGAACAGAGTTAGCGGAGAGGCAAGGCTTAATATAACTTTCTAATGCTATGCCAGAACAGAAATGGAAGAGGTGCCATTTCCCTTGAGTAAGGCTGATATTCCACTTCATGATCTTAGTATTTCAATACTCCAGCTACTGTAATGCCTCTCTGCTCATATCCAGAGAAGGAGTGCTTTCTGATTAACCTCATTAAAGCATTTCTAACCACAAAGGCATTAAATATCTTTCCCAAAAGATTAATAAACATCACTGAAGGAAAAAATGATTTCATAAGATCCAAATTTAGATAGAAATTGGAGAAGTTATTTGAACTTCAGCAACAGTGGGTACTCAAGGATGGTGGAGCTCACTAAAAACAAACAAACAAAAGGGAAGAACTAGGTCTCCTTTGTTCTCAATCCATAGTGGTATGTGTAAGTATATGTAAAGGTATCCAGTATCTTTAGATATCTGGGCTCAATAAGTATAGCTAAACAGACTCAAAATGATATTGAAAATACATAATAATATTATGTAATCAAATATGTTTGAGCTAAAGTAGAAACATCTATTTTTCAGTATTTTTTTTCAAACCTGGATAAATAGTACAAATACTAGGATAGATTTTATGAACATACTGCAGTTCAGACTTTTAATGTCAAATAGTAATTTGTTTTGAAACTTTATATCTTTATGACCTTTTAATACTATTTATGTAGTTTTTTTTTAAGTAATACATTGCAATAAATGACCATTGTTGGAAACAAGATGTTAGACTGATTAGGCCTTTGGGTTTGATTCAGCAAGTTTGCTCAATGCCAATTATTTTGTTCAACGAAGGTGTCTAGAATAATTAGGTTAAACAAGTCTAAGAGGGGAATTCTGTACTGCCAATGCTACAGAGCATTCAAGTTTGGTGAGTTTAAAAGTTTAGTCTCTCTTGCATATAATTCAACTTACTTTCTGTCATCAGAAAGATCAATGTTGGTCCCAAATTTGATAGTTTTAAAAGGTCCTTTTCTCCTCCTTCCAGAGCTGTAAGAAACACAAATAGAAGCCAGACTGTTAACAACATTTCACTACAGATCACTGTGATGACATATTTTAAGATTTTATTTTTTAAAAATCAAACTTAAAATACTATTTTCAAAATCTTTATTAATTTATACCAAAAGATATTCTACGTCAAAGTCCATTTGAGATAATCTGTTAGGGTACTTAGCAGGGATGGCTACAGAGAAACAAATAATATATGAAAACAAAGTGCAGAAATAAATTTGGCAAAGATTAAAATAGACCCAAAAACTCAGGGGCTTGGATTTTATTCTCGTTTTCCACTTGCATAAAGTATTTCTGCACAGAGAAGGGTGCTTTTTGGTATTCTCCCTCTGCAGACATCCATTTTGCTCCCCAACCCTTTTCTGGGTGCCCGCTGACACTTCCAAGAGGCATAACTGGGGGCACAGCTAGCTGCAGAGGGAGAGCGGAATAGGTGTTCTTTACCTAGAGCAGCTAGGTAGGATTTGCCCCAGAATTTTAAGAAAACGGCAACTGGCAGAATGTGAAAAATAATGGCATGAATGTAGGGTATACAAGGAGAAGATGTTGTGAATCACAAACATAATTGACAGCTGAACTTATAATGTTTGAAGGTGTCATTCAGATACAAGCTGATGATCCAGCTTATTTGATTCATACTGGACAGTTGCAAACACCTGCTGAACAGGTTTGCACTGGGTTTTGAAAACTGTACACACAAAAATGCTTCTGATTAAAACCAATTCACACAATTAGAATCTTTAAAGACCACTTAGACAAACAGCAAAGTTTAGTACAGCACAGCATTTATTTATGACTTGTCTATTTAAACAACTGCCTGATGAGTTGAGTCAATATGCAGCAAGTACAGGGATAGCAGAATTTAATTGAGCGATGTAAGATTACTCATGGGTGAAAAGCCAATTGTGCTGTATACTAGGTAGGTACATAGTGAAGCAACTGCCATACAGTCATGAATAGGTCATAAATAGATGAACCAATCACTGACAAGTCTGCAACTGCCAAACAGAACATCAGTCAAACTAATTATCCCAAAATGGGGGTGCCAATGAAAGAGGATAAAAAGGAAATGGACACAGAACACTTTACAAACCAAAAGTTCCTGCAAACTTTCACTGTCCTTTGCTTGCATACTTAACTTCTTTTAAACAGTATGCTATTCAGTTACAAAAATCAAAAGCAATTTGAAGTGATAAGTGAAATTAAAACGTAGATTTCCGTGGATGAGTATAAACAGCCTCACTTCATATAAGAACTATATTTTCATTTCCTGGTCTTTCTACAGCCTATTTCTTCAGAGCAGCCCTGCCAAATAAACAGGATTTTAATTCTGACATGAATGATAACAGTTTATACACATCTATTGATAAATCTACTTTAGAGAAAATAAAGAGGGGAATGGAAATTTAAGGAGAATGTAAGAACTACAAAGTTTTTTGTAGGTAAGACTACAGAAAGAACCAGTTTCTTCAAAAATTCCTTTCAAAACCAGTTTAATATTAAATTCTATCAACTCACTTATCAGAAGATGTTGATTCATTATCTGAATGGTCCTTATGGTGACTTTTTTTCTCATTTTCTTCCTGCAAAAGTTAAATGCAATATTTTATGATATAGTACAAGGATATGGAATATTTATTTTATAAGTCTGTTAATAAAATGGTCTCCCAAAGGCCCCTTCCGCACAGGCCAATTAAACCAGGACAACACTGGTAAAAAACCTGGGTTGGGGGGGAACTTTACAAGGATCCTGTTCCTAAAACGGATTTGCCCCCCCCCCCCCCCCGGTTACTCAAGAATCGCAATTTTTGCAAATTCTTTTGTTTTAACATGCCTTGCAACCAGAGCCAACCAAACGGCCGGACAAGAGGCGCGTTAAAACAGAAGAATTTTGGATGTGTTTGGTGTTCCCTGGCTCCTGTCTGCGCAGCCACGAAGATACACAGGGCCTTAGCATGGCTCTGGGGGATCGGCCGTACCTGCTTGCGGTGCTACGCATCGGGGCAGGTAACAACACAAAAAAATGTGCCTCCATGTGGAGGTGTGTGCCCCGGCCAATGAACCTGCTGTCCATGGGACAGCCAGTTATGCGAACGGGCCAGGGTGAAGATGGGCTCATGTAACCCACCTTTCATTCACGTTTATTGGCTTGTGTGGAAAGGGCCCAAGACATCATGTTTCACACTCATAAGATCTTAAAGTCCCTTTCAATGGCATCACTGTGCATAATACAAAATATGTTAAGTATTTATCTTTGTGATTTATACATGACACTGACTTATTATAGGGTACTGCTTTCTTACCCATGACTTCTAATTTCACTGGATACTTTTAGTATTTATATTTTAACATTTTATATTCCACAGTTTAAGGTAATCACTAATTAGGATGCCTGTATTTGCTATAATTTCCCCTATCCATATAAGAAGATATAATATTCACTTTATACAGTTCCAGATCCTGTTTGTTAAAAATCACATTATCTTTTTAAAACATCCCTTTTCATTCACACATTTGTCCTAACATTATTCATACATATTGATCACTTCTCTACGGCATTATATGAATAAATGAAGTTCTACACATGCACCACAATTCCTAATCTCAAAAAAGTCTTGGGTAAATTCTCTGATCTTTCTAGCTTACCTTCTGGCCCTCAGAATCAATGAGGTTTAATGATCCTTGCATTAAACCTCCAACAGCGTTGGAATGATCTGGGAGAATACAATGCTGGCTCCCTTCTCCAACCAGCAGGCGGAAATCTTCAGTGGATATCCCATTTCCCCCATCACCACTGGCGATCTAGAAAAATCCCATTTGTGTCCCTGATCAGCCCAACCAAGTACTAGTAAGAGTTCAGAATTTACCCACCCGAACAGCCCAAATCATTCCTCTTTTGTCATCACCTTTTGCTAATGTTATAGTTCATCAGGTTTTTCCAAATGCTATTCTAGGCTAGGCTCCTCTAGCAGAAGTTGCCAATTTCAGTCCTTTATCTTGATATCTAATGTAAACAATGATTTAAGATTTCTTCTTTATTTCACACTAAACTCTCTGGAGAAATCATGTTCCAGGACTATTAGTACTTGGAACAAAAATCAAGCAAAGTTTTTGTATAACATTAAAAAAATTGTGTTAAAGGAAGAAAAATTTCAATTTAAGACATCTTCAATATAGCAATATTTCGGAGGTTTAAAATGATATGGCATTGATCTAATGGAAAAGAGTATGCAGTAGCTAATTTTCAGACCCAAATTTTCATTCTTCTAACTAGGTGAAATCTTTATCCATATTTTCTTACAAAAAGGAATACAAGGGCAAACATAATTTTTCCACTCCCAGTAGCAACATTTTCACAAAGTTTTATCTGATATTAATATTTCATTAAGATAACCTACCATCTCTCAAAACCTACTGTACCAAAGCTGACTTGTTTAAATGTTAACTTACACTTAATCTAAAACAAGCATCAAGAGACAACTTTTTAACAGATTAGTAAGCATTCAAACCAGTAAATAAAATTGCACTAGCTTACTTACCTTTAATGATTCCTGGAATGAGGAAGCCTGGTATTGTGCATATTTAGCAATAGTCGTTTGAGATTTACTACTTTCACAACGCCATATTTTCTTTGTTCCAGTAGGGTCCCAGTTTTCATCTGATGGTTGCAACAACTGTGTCCTTACTTCTACTAAATGTTCATTATTAGCTTCTACCAATGTTTTAGTTGAGAAAAGTCCCAGATCTGGAAAACAGAAGTATACTTAACAATAAGTCTCTCGAGTTCAGTTTATAAATTACATATTTTTGTTATGTTAGAAATTCTGAGTACACATGTAGGATTCCTACAACATATATAGCAACTGTATCCAGGCACAGGCCAGACACATGTCTGTTTAGCTTCAGCAAGGTTACTGCATCATGTACCATTCAACCATGACCTTGGATGCAATATACAGCAAACATTAATGTATAAGCAACCTAAAGGTATAGAAGTACCAGTTTTAGCTTTAGGACCTATGCATAAAAATATCACACAGTCACATAAATTATTCTCAGATGAAACAGAAGTTGCTATAACTTGTCTATACAAGTTTAGGCTTCCAAGTATATTGTTTTTGGAAACCCAAGAAATATCTGATAATATCTTTTTACAAAATCGATCAGCTAACTTCTTAAAATCCCAGCATAGTCTGTTCTCTATAGACATCAAGAGAAAAGCAAAGAAAAAACTCTGAGCTGTGAAAGTGCACTTGCACAATTATAATATTAGAAGGCTGAGAAGGGCAGTTTTATTGTTTTTGTTGAACATCAGAATTATTCTGGAAATATTGGAATAATAGTCCCCAAACTGCCCTTTCTGACTTTCCCATACAAAATTATAATTTTGCAAAAGCTTCCTCCCCTCCACAGGAAGCAGGAGGGAAGAGGGTGGGTCCCTGGCTTGCAGGCCCTTGAAACTTTAAAGGTTCATTATTTTCAATGTGGCCTTTTAAACTTTAAAGGGGCATTATATTCAACGGATGAGATGTCAGCTAACCCAATTGTGGGCTCCCTTCCTCACAGCAGGAGCAGCAAGGGAAAAATAAGACTATGCCTTGGTCTGAACTCTAGAGGGCCAAATCCTCCCATTGAAAACAATGACCTTTTAAAGTTTAAAGGGCAGATATGCTGCTGAACAGCTGGGGGACTCTTTACATAACGGGAACTGGAAAAGCTTTTTATGGTATTAGGTACAACTGATCTAAACCATGAAGTATTAGACAATGCTTCAAGATGGCAAAATCCAGTTCCATAATCTCAATCAGAATTATTTTATAATCAAACTTGTAAATAGACAGTGCTGGAGATAAGATACTGTGGAGTGGCTGGAATTAGAAGAATTAAGGGAGAGCCTACAATATGAAAATACACACAGAGAACAATTGAACTGCTAGCACTTCTAGATGTTTCTTCTAAAGAAAATATCAACTTTGAATATTTAATCAAACTTACCTAGTTTAAGAGCTCCAGCAAGGCCACGTATTACAGTAACAGGATTGTTGGGATTTGTACAAAACTGGTGTAAAGGTGGGAAAAAAGCATCACGCTTATTTTCCAACTACAAAAGCGAAACGGGATATAAGAAATATGGTAAATTTAAACTTTTCAGCCCCATCACGAACATTACAATCTAAATATGACTGATACTTTTCAAGTCATAGTACCATAAATTATTACATTATTACATCAACAAATTTGTACAGATACCCAGTGCCGAAGATAATTCTAGATTCTGTTTAGATGTCTACTGTTTGAATCCACGAATGCTTGTAACCATTACATTAAGCAGTCTCTTAATTGATTTTGATCCTCACTTTTGTATTTATTGGATGTTTTAATTCTACTTTCCATTTTAAATTATTCAGTCTATTAATTATTATTAAACTGATGTATTGCATCAAAAGTACTACAATCAAACTAATTAATTCACATAAAAGAAAAAAACACTCTCATTTTTGGGAGGAACACTGAAAACTGCTCCATTCAGCTCATTTTTTAAGCAAAACAATTTAGAGAGCAAAAAATTACAGAAACCATAAAATAACTGTACAGTCATTCAAGATGTACATTCTCTGAATATGGATTTTTAAAGCACTGTAGAAATAAGTACATTTTGAAAGTTTAAGATATAGTTGTGGGGCAATTTTCACATTCAAATGACCATGCAGTCACAGAAGACAGCAAGTACATAACTGATAACCATAAAATATTAATACACACTTTCTTCAGTGTGACAATCCTGTATTCCCATGGAGCTTCTGAAAAAAGAACTACAATCCACTGAGGATAATGTTACCTAGAAAAAATCCTTTTGCAAAGCTACTTTGTAAAAGAAAAAATGTTAGACGCCTACTAAATCATATACACCAAAAGGGGATCTCTGGATCATAGCCAGAATTTATTTTCAGAAAAATATAATATGTAAAACGTTACTTTTCCCCAAAAGGAACCTGTTTGTTCACTGTAACCATGCAGTTGGACACTTACATAAATACTAGGTGTAGGTGGATTTAGTTTGTCCTTTGGCAGGGGAGGATGTGGAGGTGGTGGTGGTCTTGGTGGAGGACATTTATCCAGTAAAATGCTACTGTTAGATAGGCCATTTTTACCGAGATTCCTAAAAATAAGCAAGAGTATACAAATTTCAGTGAACAAGTCTACCACCATGCATTTCTGTGAATAAGAGACGTTCAAGAAAACTGATTATCCAATACAGAAAAGTCACAGTATATTGGACTCAAATCTGCCATTTAACAGAGCTTTACTTAAATGATTTTTGAATTTTTCTCTATATGGAAAATGAACTAAAATATTATTAAAGCAGCGTATTTACCGTTCATAAAAACCAAGTAAGAGAAGGTAACAGCGTTGATTTACTTTACTTTACTCTCCAACATCACATGAAGGAAGCAGCCTCTAGAAGTACAAGGGGAGGGAGGGGCTACCTTGTTTGACACTATACGATTGCAGCTTGCCTTGTGATGGCTTGGCTGGGTCTGCATCTTACTGTAAGCTATGGCACCAACAAAAGGCACTCAGTGAAAGCTTCAGTGCCAGCTTCAGAAGGAGATCAGTAGTGGCAAGCCAGCTGGGTGGTCAGCCTCCCACTGCCTTCCTCCCAGTGACTTTTACTTGTGTGAACAGACATACTGCCCCCTAGACCTACAAACTTAACTTCTGCAAATATCAATAATGACTATCAGAATTTTCAAAGCAAAGTTTTCAAGGCAGTGTCAGGTAATGCAACCTGTACTGTATCTCAGTAAGGAGTTCCAGAATATTCCTGGTTTTAATGGTGAAGATGACTGAGGCAAAGACTGATAGAAAGTTGGTGAATATTCTCTCTTATATTAAACTTCTTAGAAACTGACCATTAGAGCGCATTTTTAAATTCAGGTGCAGGTAGAAGAGTTAGTATTTAGTCACAGAGCTGAAAGTACTAGCAACATTGTTTTTATATTCTTTTTATATTCCTGCAAAATCTGTCCAAAGGATATGATTGCTTGGCAAATGGAAGCTGCACTTTCCCAGTCACCTGCTCACTAGAGGCAAGTAACAATTATTTTCAGGAGAACAAACAGCAACACTAACTCATCTCCTTTTATCACTTTATTTTCTTATATGGCATACAATCAAAAAATAGAACATGATCCTGTATTATATGAAATGCATGTTCTCTTCTTTCTTCCTTAGTCTTACATTCCAAAACCAGAGGGCTCTGGTGGCTGGGGACAGTGTCACTGACACGCCACCTTCAGAGGGTTTTCAGGGGGTGGGTGAAGGCAACGAAAACTGGAAATCCCCTGGCCGCCTGAAAGCCTTCCATAGGGCAAAATGGACTTATGCCACCCAAAATCTGAGGCCTGAGCCAAGAGCATTCCTGGCTCGAAAGCCTGGTAGAAGCCAACTAAAGTCAGTTCCAGCCCCAAGAATGACCCTAGCCCACTCCCAGTTACTCCAGCTCAACTCTGTGGGGTGCAGGCTGTACTGGGTTGGGGCCCCCAGCCCTTCCCACCAGGGTAAGTGCCAGTTATGCAGGCAGGGCGGGCGGGCAAATGTGCCAGTGCAGCCCTCCCATCAGGATTGGGCTGTTAAAGGTGCAAAAGAATAAATATATACAATGGTACCCAATGATACAATGATTAAAAGAAGAGTGGGTGTGGTCCCTCTTCTTAAGTCTTAGACACATAGATGAACACATAGTTTTAATTAAAACATTTCAAAATATGATAGTTGGGTCACAGTATATCAGCACTAAAGTATCAGAAGTTAGATGCTAATATATACTGTTTAAACATACTCATGGATGTCTGAACAAGCCAAATAACTATTACTATATCATTACTATGTGTAAAGCTCTTCATTCATGTATCATCACTCTGAGGAAGTGGTTTTCTCATGTGCTAGGATAGCACTGGATCACAACTAATTGCAGTGTAGGGACCGTGTAGAGCATGGTATCCCCTACATGGTGCTCATGGGTGCCATGGTGTCCACCAGTACCTTTCCTGGCACCTGTCCAATTTTTCAGAAAGTGATAGGGGCCATTGTAAGGCAGGGCTAGTTATTTGCTGTCCTCATTCAAATGAAAGCAGCAGCCCTGGACAATCAGGGGAGTGGTGAATACCTGAGCTTTTTTTAGTCAGTATGTGGCTCCATGCAACCTTCAAGCTTTTTTGTTCTGCTTTGCTTTCTCTCTTCCTTCACCTTTTGTGATTCTTTTCCAAAGTGAGAAGGAGGTACCACTTTTGGCTCCATCTCCTGTGGCACCGATTTGAGGTGGTGCTCATCACCTTCTCTCAGAATTCTTCAGGCTCAAAAGGTTGGGAACCCTTTCTCTAGACATTGAACGAAGCTTTATAAGCAACAGAAACCACTCATAGAATAGAATAGAATAGAATCTTTATTGGCCAAGTGTGATTGGACACACAAGGAATTTGTCTCCGGTGCATATGCTCTCAGTGTACATAAAAGAAAAATACATTTGTCAAGAATCATAAGGTACAGCACTTAATCATAAGGTACAGCACTTAATGATTGTCATATAGGTCTAGTAAGCAATCAGGAAACAATCAGTAGTAACGAAACCATAAAATGTAAAATCATAAAATAAAATGAAATGAAATGTAATAAAATGTCAGCACAGGCTATAGTCATACAGTCATAAGTGGGAGGAGATGGGTAATAGGAATGATGAAAAAAGTAGTGCAGTAATTATATAATAAGTATATAATAAATAGTTTAACATTATCGAGGGAATTATTTGTTTAACAGAGTGATGGCATTCGGGAAAAAACTGTTCTTATGTCTAGTTGTCTTGGTGTGCAGTGCTCTGTAGCGACGTTTAGAGGGTAAGAGTTGAAACAGTTTATGTCCAGGATGCGAGGGGTCAGTAAATATTTTCACAGCCCTTTTTTTTGACCCGTGCAGTATACAGGTCCTCAATGGAAGGCAGGTTAGCAGCAATTGTTTTTTCTGCAGTTCTGATTATTCTCTGAAGTCTGTGTCGATCTTGTTGGGTTGCAGAACCAAACCACACAGTTATAGAGGTGCAGATGACAGACTCAATGATTCCTCTGTAGAACTGTATCAGCAGCTCCTTGCGCACCTTGAGCTTCCTGAGTTGGCGCAGAAAGAACATTCTTTGTTGTGCTTTTTTGATGACATTTTTGATATTAGGTGACCATTTTAGGTCATGAGATATGATGGAGCCTAGAAATTTAAAGGTCTCTACTGTTGATACTGTGTTGTCTAGTATTGTGAGAGGAGGTAGGATGGGAGGGTTTCTCCTGAAATCTACCACCATTTCTACGGTTTTAAGTGTGTTCAGTTCTAGATTGTTCCAGTGGCACCACGAGGCTAGTTGTTCAACCTCCCGTCTGTATGCGGTTTCATCGTTGTCTCGAATGAGACCAATCACTGTTGTATCATCTGCAAATTTCAGTATTTTAACAGATGGATCGTTTGAGATGCAGTCATTGGTATACAGAGAGAAGTGGTGAAAGTACACAGCCTTGGGGGGCCCCTGTGCTCATTTTACAGGTGTCTGATGTAATTTTTCCTAGCTTCACCTGCTGTTTCCTATCTGTTAGGAAGCTTGTGATCCACTTACAAATATGCTCAGGTACTGCTAGCTGATTTAGTTTGGTTAGAAGAATGTCCGGTCTGATAGTATTGAATGCTGAACTAAAGTCAACAAAGAGGACCCTTGCATAGGTCTTTGGCGATTCAAGATGCTGTAGGATATAGTGCAAAGCCATATTAACAGCATCGTCTGTCGATCTGTTTGCTCGGTATGCAAATTGCAAGGGGTCCAACAGTGGATCCGTGATGGTTTTCAAATGGTACATCACTAGCCTTTCAAAAGTTTTCATAACTACATCTGTTACCTTATTCCATGTCTCCCTAATCAAATTGTTCAGCAAACTTTCAATGATTTCATAGGCTTGGAATCTATGAAGTGGAAGTGCAAATGTTTTCAGGAAACAGTTCCTTCCTGCCCTTCTTCCTTTAATACCCCCAAATCTCACAAAAAAACTGCAACTGGACGTTCCAATAACAAAAAGTCATATGGCCGGGGGTGGGGGTGGGGAAGAGTATGGATAAAGAATGGATCATTGGATACTCATTGTGAAGGGTCCTTCTCCTGACAGGATAGGAAGACATCTTGGTGTGTGTAGGGGTATTTCTTGTCCCATTTGTTGGGAGGCAGGAACTATTTTTTCATCATTTCCTGTCTGCTGCACACGACTCCCTTTTGCCTCAGTAATCGACTGACACAGTCATTCCTAAGGACGTACATTCCCCAATACAACAACAAACAACAATAAACAACCTGTAACATATAACAGAAGGAACTCCAACTGACAAAGGAGAATTAATTGATAACTGTGTAATTAGAGCACACCTGGAAAATATGCAAACTGAGAGTGGCCAAGATGTTCTCCTATCCTGTCAAGAGAAGGACGGTTCATGGTTAGTATCCAATGGTCCGTTCTCCTGGAGGTGGAGGACATCTTGGTAGGGACCTCCCCGAGCAGTGTCCCCCAATTAGGGTGGGTCATGCATGATCTTCCAGGATGTGCTACAAGATTCTTTTACCAAAAGCTGTTTCAGCGGCTGCCCAGGACTGCAGTTTATAATGTTTATAATGAACGAAGACGGTGAGGACCAAACTGCCGCCTTACATATTTCGTCCACTGATGCATTGTTTCTGAGAGCCGCATTGGTAGAGGCACTTCCTATGGAGTGAGCTGTGATCCTGGCCGGGATCGGTAAATTATTTGCTTTATGTGCCTCAATAACACAACTCTTACGAGTGGAACTGTAGAGGCTGTAGACAATTGACGTCCCATGTTTGGAGGCTGCAGACAATTGATGTATCATGTTTGGTGCTGAGATGTTGATGAACAGGCTTTCTGATTTTCTAATGATCTCTGTTCATATAATAAAAGTCTTAAGGGCCCGACAAACGTCCAGATTATGCCAAGCCCGTTCTCTGGGATGTGAAGGTTGGGGACGGAAGGTCAGAAGGACAATTTCCTGTCGAAGATGTAATAAGAAGCTCACTTTAGGTTTAAACGAGGGGTTTTTCTGGAGGACCACTCTGTCCTTGTGAAAAATACATAAGTTGGAATTTATTAAAAGAGCCCTTAGTTTTGAAACTCTTCTAGCTGAGGTGATTGCTACTAGAAAGAGCACTTTCAACCTTAGCCAGCACAAGAAAATAGTTTGGATAGGCTCAAAGGGAGGTCTCATGAGAGATGAAAGTACCGAGTCTCCACGTTGGGAATCTGTGCACCTGTGGAGGTTGTATCTGATGAGCTCCCCTGAGGAATCGGACAATGCCAGGATGCCTAGTAGCCAGTACACCACAGAATGTTGGCCAAACCATAGCTAGTGCAGCAATTCGATGCCTTAAGGTCATGCTCCGCAGACTGGATTTGAATCCGTCTTGTAAGAAATTGAGAATCAAAGGAATGTTGGGGGACAGTGGACTGACCTTCCATGTGCTCCACCAGACAGAGGCGTTCCAGGATGAATTGTAAATCCAAACCGTATCCAGCCTACAAGATGCCAATAGTGTTGAAGTCACCCTGTCAGAGTACTTTTGTTCTTTCCAGTTACATGCAGTCGAGCGTAACCAATGTGGGTCAGGGTGCCGCAGGGGACCATGGTATAATAGATCTGGTATTTGAGGAAGATGGTAAGGTGGATCTATGGCCAGTTCTTGGATCACCAAAAACCAGGGTCATCTTGGCCAAAACGGAGCCACTAGAATGACGTGAGCATTCTCTGCCATGACCTTCCTCAACAGTTTGGGTATTGTTGGGGTGGGAGGAAAGGTGTAGAGTAGTCCTTTAGGCCAGGTTGCTGTGAGAGCATCAATCGCTGACGCTTTCGGATTGTGAAATCTTGACATGAACTTCTTGACTTTTGCATTTTGTGCTGTCGCAAACAAATCCATCACTGTTTCCCCAACTCGGTCGGTTATGGAGAGGAACATTTCCCTGTTGAGGGTCCACTCTGCTTTCCAACCAATCTGCTGTTTCATTTTAAATTCCATTGATATGTTCTGTTTCCAGGGATAGAAGATATTTCTCTGCCCATGAGATAATTCTGACTGCTTCTCAATGTAACTGAGAAGATCTGGAGCCTCCCTGATGATTGATGTATATTTTCACTGAGATGTTGTCAGTATGTATTAGAATATATTTGTTCCTGATTAGAGGAAGAAAATGTTGAAGGGCTAGAAGTATGGTGAGTTTCCAACACGTTGATCAGTAGTTGAGCCTCGAGGACCATTTGCCTTGAACAAAGTGTTTTCCTAGCGTAGACCCCAACCTTGGAGGTTGGCGTCTGTAAAGATGTGTAGATGATCAATAACCAGGTAGGTCTTCCCCTGACTCAGGATGGAGTGAATTGTCCACCAGCAAAGGCTGGACTTTATCTCGATCAGTAGATACAATGTTCAATCCTTTTTTTTTGGATGATGCTGAGTTGATACGGTCTGAGGAATCTTTGTAGTGGTCTCGCATGCAGGCATCCCCATTGGATCATATTGATGGTTGATATGAGTAGATCCAAGAGACTGGCTACCTGAAACAGTGCTGTCAGTCGTTGACGAAGGATGGCTGATGTGACTCGTTGAATCTTGAGAATCTTGTTCCTTGTGGAGTCGATAATGCATGTTCCTTGTGGAGTCGATAATGGCTCCAGATGTTCCATCCATCTCTTTGGAACGAGGGAACTCTTCTCCCTGTTTATCTGAAAGCTGTGGCTCTCTAGGAACTGAATGACTTGAGCGAGGTCGCACACCAATTGATCCTTGGACTGGGATTGAATCAGAATGTTGTCGAGATACAGATGAACATGTATCACTCTCTTCTGAAGAAGAATGATCAGTGCCAGCAGAACCTTGGAAAACATCCGAGGGGCTGTTGCCAACCTGAAGGGGAGAGCTCTGAATTGATAGTGCTCGTTCTGTACAGCCAACCTGGAGAAACTTCCTATGAGAAGGGTGGATGGGCAGATGCAGGTAAGCTTCGGTCAGATCCAGGGAAGTTAAAAAAACTCCCATTCTCAGTCTCGGTGATCATGCGGAGTGTCTCGATTCTTAACCTGCGGACTCTTATGAACTTGTTGACACATTGTAGGTTCAAAATTGCCCTCCAGTTCCCATTCTTTTGGGGGACCATAAAAAAGTGGGAGTAGACTCCTGAATATTTCTGTGATTAGGGGACATGGTTGCCAGTTAGATCGTTTTCCATCCTTAGGTGTTCTTGTGAGGGTCCTGTGAGATCTGAAAGAAGGTCTGGATAAAGACTGAGATGAGTCCATCATAATGAATTTGGGTAAAGATTTCCTTTTATCCTTGGTTTTCACCAACATCTGATTGAGGTCCCTGCCAAATAGTCTTTCCCCATGGAAGGAGTAGCTAGTGACAACTACCCTAGCGTGGGGGTCTGCTTGCCAGGCCCTCAGCCAAGTGTTCTGTTGGGCTACCATGGCTGAGGCCATGGAGCACACGGAGAATGACATAGTATCAAATGTTGCATCAGCAAGGAAGGAAGTGGTCATCAAGACTCTTTCCAACCCCACTCTGAGGTTGTGTTCCTCTAGGGATAGCATATCTATAATGCGTTTGATCTAAACAATATTGGCCCGAGCCACAGATGATGAGAGAGCCAAGGCCTTGATTGTTACCGCCAGCCAATCGTGGGATCTACGAAGCGCCACCTTGGACCCTTTGTCCAAGGGGGTTTTTGGGCTACCCTCTCCATCTCTAGAGACCAATCCCCCTGATTGTAGTCCAGGGTCTACTAGGGGAACTCGGAGCATTTGGTTAAAATAGTCAGGTACCACATACAACCTTTTGGCCACTGCTGGTTGGGTTCAACCAGTCCTTTCTGATCCGCTTTTCAAAGCACTTTGGTATTGGGAAACAGGATGGAGAGTTGTCCTCAGAGGGAAAATAATTTCTGTTCCCTTTAGGAATGCCCTTAATGGGTTTACATGATCCAGAGGCAGAGGTTCCAGGAGGATCCTGAGCATCCTCTGGATCCTGGAGATCAAGTGCTGATATCGTCTTTGTAGTCAAAAATTTAAGTTTGAAGAAACATGAGACCTGCTCAGCTGAGTCAGCAGAGAATTCATCTGAGTCTGAAAACTTATCTGCCCCTTCATGTTCGTCTCCCTCACTCATTCGTTTTTCATCACTAACCCCCCCCCCCCCCCCGGGATGTCCTTTGCTTCTAGGAGAACTAGGTAGATCGTTTTCCCTTTCATCTTTGATCAGCAAAGGACTCACAATTTTTTTTAAAAAAAGTTGATGCAATAGTGATGCCTGCCCAGTTTTTCTCCTTCCACATCCTCACTGCATCTTCTGGTCAGTGTGGATATTTGTCCAACCAATCAAAGCCTCAGCTTTTTTTTTTTTTGAAGGATTCAAGTGGCAGGCAGGAAAGTACTGCATCTCCTGCTTGGCTTGCATTTCACAGACATATTTGTTAGTTAAAATATAAATAAAAATAAATTATTTTATAAGCATTTATAATGACCCTGCAAATACCTGATCTGAAAATTACATATTTGATTTTAAAATTGAACTTACTCAAATAATTTACTATTTACAAAGAAACTAATTTAAAGTTAGTCTATTGCATGTGGCTGCTACAGATGTTGCTATGTTAATATGACCCAAGTGTCAGAACAAGTGATTTTATGCTACTTGAAATAAATCTTCTTTTCAAACTTTGGAATTAATTAAGAACTAAAATAATTCCTTTCTTCCAGACTGGCTGAATTAAAATTGTTAACCAGAAAAATCAGAACATGACAAGAAAATTCCCACTATTAACATATTAGCAATTAATGAAGGATTATGGTTTGTATTTAATAGTTAAACAAGGACACCTGGTCAATGGATTAGTCAAACATCAAAGCATCTAAAACACTTTTTAAACGAACAAACATAACAAAAATTTTAAAAACCCAGTGTTTGAAGGATACAATGATCCATTCCCTTTTGCAAGTTTTACAAGCATGTTAGATCAGTTGAAGGACCCACCCTTACACAGCAAATTGCAGGCAACTATGCCATATGTAGTCAAATATTCAAGAATCAGTGATACGTTTAAATTCATACTATACTATAATGCAGTCAGCAACTTCAACTAAGATTATAGATAGCCAGCAACCATATCACTACAATAACTTTCCACTGAAAAATTACAGCAGATGAAACTTGTAGGAAAAGCTAGGTCATGTGGCTTGAAAGGTAAAGAAGGAAGCCACTTTACAAAAATGTAGGTAGCCTATTTCTAAATGAGATGCATGTGCAAGGGTAAGTGAGCCTACGACTTCTACAGGACAAGGGAGGAAGGGGCATTCACTCCTGCCATTTCTATCAGATGATCCCACAATGCAATCACCATCAAATTTACATTCTTGATTTTATGGACTATGTGATCATGGTTAAGAAAACAGGCAGTCAAATGACCCTTTAAATGGGCAATATTTTAATGGTGCCAAAAACCAGTGAAGGATCTTGATATTGTTAAAATATCTGCCCTGCTGACTTTGCCATGTCTAAAAATGCAGTTCAACTAAATTTCTGTATCAGGGAACATGACCCCCACAAAAGTAATTTGGATAATGCCACTTGTTAAGCAGCTGACATCGTCCTTCCTGTGCAGCAGATCACACTTCTGAAGAGCCAAGTAATTTTTAAGTTCAAGTGTGGGAGCTTCTGACAACACTACCAAGGATGAACCACTTTTATATATATAACCTTTCTGCATGGAGAAGAAGAGTATGGATTTATACCCCACCTTTCTCTCCTGTAAGGAGACTCAAGGTAGCCTACAAACTCCTTTCCCTTCCTCTTCCCACAACAGACACCTAGGGAGGCAGGTGGGGCTGAGAGAGTTCTGAAGAACTGTGTCTGGAATGTAGGAGTACGGAAACACATCTGGTTCACCAGATAAGCCTCAGACACTCAGGTGGGTTGGGACCTCGACTACAACTACTACATTCAACTGCCTAGAGAAAATTTACCATTATTTACAATTTCTTGTTATTAAGAGAATCAAGAATAAAGCATTTATAATATGGACAAGAGGTATTACATTGTAAATACAGTATTAGACAATCTGTATTTAAACACTCAACAGAGGGTTTTGATTTAGTAGCTGCTACTAAAAGAAAGACCCCAAAGTATATTAGTTCACTGTTCTTCAGTCATTTAAACAGGTAAAAGATGTTTACGTAAAACATACAGTTCCTAAAACAAACACTGAATGTGCAAGAATAAGAGAGCCATACATTTCAAGACTGTTCAGTTCTGATAATGTCTCTCAATAATCTTAGCAGAGTACGCAGAAGTCCAGAGAAAGCCACAGGTAAATATTATGCACTGGACCACTTTCCAAATGAGGACAGATTAAACAAATTAGGACTCTTGAAATGAGAGAATCACGACAGAGGAATAGAAAAAAGTTGGCTATTTTGCAACTTTTAGGACATGGTGAAATGATAAACTAAACCATATATTCTCCAGAGTACACATGCCTACATCTCAGAACTATAAAGCACTAGAAACCCTGTAATAGCTTTATACTTTATCTGCACTATTACCTTTTTTCTGCTATTTTATATGGTTTTTGTCCATTATAATATATATTATAATTTTCTAGGGAAGGGCAGCTGGTACTTATACTCTGTTCCACATTAAGATGACAGTAGATTGCATATGCCTCCCCCACAGAACAAAGTATGCCAGACCTTCTTTGTTGTAGAATGCTCAGCTGGGGTCACTGTGTCTACCTAGCCCTGCTCTCCCCATCTGTTTGAAAGTCTGAAAGTAAAATACATCTTCTATATATATATAAAAAGCTAACAGTGACTTTGTTAGTCATGCCCTAACGCCGAAACGGCTGGACGGATCGCACCCAAATTTTCACATGACATTCCTCCCTGTTGCGGGCAGGTAATCGGACCTTCAAATCACCAAAAATCCATACCTGAGCCAGGTAAAACGTCTTTTTCCTGGCGCACCAAGCAATGAAGCTGGCTCTGTTTAACTGTCACCCTTAGAATGTTCGGGCAGCATATCTGTGGCCTGAGGGGTTGGTGTGCCCTTAGAATGTTTGCTCAGATGGCCAGAGATGAGCATTGAAAACAGTAAACAGGTAATACTGTTAGCTAATACGAGGGGAAGTGATATACACTTTGCCATGTGAGACGTCAGGTGGGGTTCCCCCCTCCTCACACGCAGGTAACTTTCACTCTCTGTGCCTCACCCACTGCTACCACACAACATACATATTCTCATACACATCCGGCTCATCCTCACACACCTCACTCTGCCCTCCCTCCCATCCAACCACCACTTCCTCATCCATATTCGCCACAGCTCTCTTTTACTAAAAGCGAGCTGGAGTTTGCCTTTTTCTTCTAAGAAAATCCGCGGGGTGGGGGCGAACCAACATTACTGGCTCCGCTTCTTTTGTACGTGGCCCTTTAAGAACCCAGGGAGCTGGCCTTGAACTGAGCACCTCACCACCCTGCCTCTGCTTCCTGACTGGGATAGCCTCCTTGCCCCAGTTCTGCCTTACCCAAGCCAGGACTGTGCGTGCCAACCAGCCTCACGGACAGCGGGATTCGCACTCTGGACAGTTCCGCTGTGGAATGGAAAGGGTTACCTTATACTAAAAAAACAAGACACCACCATATAACAATGTGAATTGAAGAGGGAAAGAGGGATTCCATTTGACCACCCCAAAAGACTATGCTGGGGATCATTGGACCTGCATGATCTGTGTGAGTTGTGGACTGTGATGAGAAGGACAAATGCCACAGAAACGCTTGGCCAGGCCCTGCTAGTTTTGGAATAAATGCTTTTGTATCAAAGTACCATGTTCAATAATGCACAAAATAATGGTTTTGACAAAGGCATGATGAATGAAATGATAATTCTGAAAAATTCTGAAAATAATGATAATGCTCATATTTTAATGTGGAAGCATACAGCTTTCTCAACTGATGCACCTCAACTGACCCAACTATCATCTTTCTGTGGAACAGAGTATAGTACGGATTTGAGCATTTCGTTACTGCCTTGTGCTCTGAAATGTTTTTTCTCTAACTGGTTAACATCAGTGTGCTTGCATATAAAAATACAGTCCATAGTAAAAATGTGTACATTTGCCAGTACTGCTAACCCTTTTCAAGCAATCTTCCTCTGCCTTCTATTTGGACCTTCCTATGTCCATCCTATTTCTTAGTCTCTGTCCCTTCCCTTGGCTCAAGATGCTCTTCTCTTGAAACCTGTGTTACCATGCTTCTGTAGAAACCTTTTCTCCATGGTTTCTAAAATGCCAGCTGGGGAGAGAACACACAGAAAAGGCACAGGCACCATAGATTTCCATTTATTATTTAGCACACATGCCTACTAGCTGTTCCCCAGGACCTCCACAAGCTTTAAGAATACACAGTATTCTATATACTTGCAGCTGTTTAGAGAGGTGACCGAATACAACTTCAACATGGTTGTTTTTATAATAAAATACTGGTTTAACAGAATCATGTACACAAAAGACATTTGAGTCAGTATTATGTGCATGTAAGCTATGAACAAATTAAAGAATTATCACAGGCCTTGCAAATACCATGTAGAATTTTTGATCTAATGCAGCTTTCCTTTAAACAGCTTTTTGCCAAACCTAATCATTTACGCTGAATTATGAAACATTTACATTATGCTTATGAAACTTCCTTAATTTTCAAAAACAGCATGATATACAATGCAGGCACTGTTTGAAGAAAAAAAGTGAAAGGCCTCCGTGTGCTAATATCATTTACTCCATCAGCTGAGATCCTGGTCTTACTTTCTATGATACAAACCTATCAAAGAAAGCTGTTCCAATCTACGTTCAAACTCTCAGATTTAAAATTCTTTGACAAAATATACATAAGTTATTGCCATGTATGCTTTTTATAAGCTTCATTTTAAAAACACATAGCTGACATGCTCTTTGCTCTGAACACTGTTATTCTTAGAAGATGTATTCCTACATAAAAGACAAAGCAAACTAATTACTAGTTCACAGTTTGATGCTTATATTGCTTTAAATAACAACCTCATTATTTCCTTATCAGATCAAAAAGAATATGAAATGCTACGTTTTAAAAATATTATTAAAGGACACTGAGAACTTACCTGCATGCTTTTAGGACCTCTGCAGAACTGGGATAAATAGATACCGACATTGATGGTATGATCTGGGAATTAGGCTTGCGACCAATAAGAGGAAGGTCGGTTTTTGTGGGGCTCTGAGAGTCCTCCAACGTATCTCCATTAACTGCATGTCCACTATGAGGGCTGTTAAGGCTGGTAACACTGTTTGTGGTAGTCTGTTCAGTAGATTTTGGAGAAGGTGTTGCTGTGGAAATGGCTGAAGATGGAGAGGAGGCAACAGAATTCTCAGTCTTTGTATGAACAGTTGGATGAATGTTATTGACTTTGTCACAGGTTCCAGTACCCACATTGTTATTGGCTTTTCCCATCAACAAGGCAGAGAGCTGAGGATTGTCTGAACTAAGTAAACCTGGTGACTTAGAATCTCCATGGCTAGGGCTAGAGACAGCATCTGCCGTCACCTGATGGACATGATTAGGAAGTCCTTCTACACTGGCAGTGCTGTTAGGTGTCTCTCCAGAATGCCTGTTTGTGTCAGGCACTGCTGATGTGTTTCCTGAAGGCTTGCTCTCTTTGGTTAAGGTAATGCCTTGTTGTCCACCTGAGGTAGCAGTGTGAGAGGGGAGGTGATTGAGAGCAGCCCCCTGTGTTACTGAATTGCTAGGCATGGTAGGGTGTCCATTCTGATTCTGAATACCAGTGCCAGCTGCCTGGAGATGCTGGGAAGGCCCAGTGGAAGAGAGAGGTCGTTCACTATAAGGACCTGCCAAATGTGAACTCTGACCTTTGTGAAGCCCCTAAAGAGAAGAAAAAAAAATTAGCAAAAGGTTGTTTTATTTAAATACCTGCACATTAATGTTTACTTCATAGCCCTGAATGTTCTTGATTGAATGCATGGTAGACATATACACAGAAACACAGGAATCTTAAAGATCACAGACATGAATTATTAGTAGTACTTTTACAATTAGCACACTAATTTTCAGGTGTATTTATAGAAAATATAGGCCCATCAAGATCTTAATATATTATACACAATCTAAAATCAATTCTTTACACTTCAAAATTTCAGTTACTGTATATACTGGCGTATAAGACTACTTTTGAACCCTGGGAAATCATCTGTAAAGTGTGGGGTCGTCTTATACGCCGGGTACTCTTATATGGCGAGTATATCCCAAACTCTATATTTTAACTGGAAAAGTGGGGGGGTCGTCTTATACGCCCAGTCGTCTTATACGCCGGTATATACGGTAAATATTTTTCCCATTGATTTTGTGAACATCAGAAGCTCCACTGCCATCAGCTCACAAATGCACAGCACAGTCACAGCACTAACTGCATTGCAAAATGATTCTTTGTCTTATTCTGAGAAAGTACTAGGGCCAAAAACCCATGCATGGTGTTGAGAGGTGGACTAGCTTCCTAAACTTAGGACAGAAAACCGGATTTTGCCTGTTTCCCTTGGGTTAATTGTTCTTATAATAGACCACTGGGGGAAATGGCTGTTTCTTAGCCTGACAAAAAGATCTTAACTATATAAAAAAGCAAATACCCTTGAGTCTAAGAGTTCACCTGCTGTAACACTTCTTCCTATAAGAGTTCTGTAGCCTCTTCCTCTAAGAAAAATCAAATACTTAAAAAGCTGTGGTGTCTAATCACCAGTTCATAGCATGTGCCTGGAAACTCACTTTTGCTGCAGACTCAGTTGAAAGAATTTTACAGCTTAATATTAATGAGCAGTTTTCAAACTGAAAACACTTTGACACTATATATGTCCTGACAGCTCAATGGACAAAAGGCAACCAAAACATAACCTCCATTCACTAAAAGAACTAAAGACAGTTAGTGATTTTAAGAATTATGAGCCTAAGGCAGGTAATATAACCTTGGTAATGTCACCCCATCTTAGCCCAGTCACTGGCAATAGCAGCAGCTGCCATAGAGACCGTGGTTTCCAGATGCTGCCCTAAATAACATTCTGGTGAAGCTTTCAATTGTCCAGGTATTCTTGCAGTTGTCACCAGAGAGCAAAGATCTACTGTACAATAATACTTTTTAAGTCTGTGTTTTATCTGTTGCCTGTAAGTTTCTTAGAGGTTCACTGAAAGTCGAGGCATAAATATGTAAAATAAACAACTTGTAATACAGTGACAAGGACTGTATATGGATCCACTTTAGCCTGCAAGGACTTTAAGTAACACAGGTAAAAAACTTTGGCTTCAAGAATTCAACATTAAGAAAATAATTCCCTCAACAGGAGATAACCTCAAACTTGGGCATCTTGCCAGCCACAGATGCAGGCGAAACGTCAGGAGAGAATGCTGCCAGAACACGGCCATACAGCCCGGAAATCACACAGCACCCAAGTGATTCCGGCCGTGAAAGCCTTCAACAATACATTAACCTCAAACTGAGAGGTACACTTGGTGTAAAGCCTCCATCATTCAAGCAGATGATTATGAACTTATAATTGGACATGACAGATTACAAAAACTCCAGCCTTTTTAAAAAAAATATGTATAGACAAAGGTATATATTGCATGTGTGTAATAGTATGCACATACATTTTGTAATAGATTTTAAAATGAACACTAGTAAAACACCCTTTATGAGTCTAAGTAGAACATAATGCAACCTTTCCCACAATAATCATTCTTTCCCCCCAAAAAAGGAAAGGGAAGGGAAAAGAGGGCAACACACACAATCCTACCTGCTCCCTCCCAACCCAGTACACCAGACTGGACACCCAACATGACCCATACCAGTTGACTGGGATTTACATATATGATTACTTTCCATAGACAACAAGAAGGTCCCTTTTTACAAGTTACAGAAACTGATGTATTTGTGTGGAAGAAACTGACACATAAATATGTCTGATGAAATATCTGAAGTACCTAAATTTAAAATATGCAAAACAATTATGAAAAAATAAGTTAGTACAGTTTGAACACATGCTTTATGTACAAAAGCTTACTGATCACTAAGATATTTTAGAGGGCAAAATGCTAGAAGCCAGACTGTCATGGCAAGCTTTCATTAAAAATAATGAAAATGTATTTTCTGATGCCAATGGTCAAATTACAAAACAAATAACTTAAAGCTAGTTGTTACTTTTAACTACTACAAATACAAAAAGGTGAGAGCTTCACTGGAAGGACACAAACCCTTCCAATATGCTCAGAATTACACTGAGCCATGTCAATGGAATAAGTAATACTATTTGGGATTTCTAGTAGACTTAAATGTAGTTTCATAGTCAATTTACTACACATGACATGATGGCAAGTACAACAGAAAAAACATTTTTACAAGCTACTTATGAACAGAGAACGCTGATATAACTGTAAAAATGGATTGTTAAATGTTAAGGAATATAAATTCATATCTAATTAACTAAGCACAATACAAAACTTGTGGACTGACTATTCATGGTTTCCTACCTGAGTCTCTTTTGGAAGAATTCTAAACACCCACGTGTCTGTGATTCTTTCCCACATTTGTGAGAACAGTCGCTCATGCTAACCCCATCAAAAGGGAGGCTGCAGAATTCCTATGTTTGTGCTGCTGCTCCTGTCCTTTATTTAGATGCATGCAATAAATACAGTACCAGTTTTTCTAGCCCACTGCAGCCAGCCAGCACTCCCACCTGTCACTCAGTGTGCTGAACTGCTTGCTGAGTGACAGTGTTGTATGCTACTGCTGCCAGATTTAGCAAACAGAAGTAGATATAGGAGTGAGCAGAATGTGGTAAAGAAAGAGACTAAAGGAAGAAAAAGGAAACAAGGTAAGAGAGAAAAAAAGACAACAGGGAAGAGAGAGACTGGTGGGGAAACAGAAAATAAATATGACAAGGTGGTAATGAGTACAAAAGTGCATGCATGATGGGGTAAAGAGAAAAGAGCCCTAAGAGATGTGTAGAGATGCAGAGAAAGGAGTCAGCTAGTGATAAGAGAGAAAAAGGGAAGATAACATTGAAATAGCCAAGAGAGGAGGTACAGACACCTGTGCAATAGGGTAAAAGAGAAAGTACAGAGATGACAAGAGCTGTAGAAAAATCCATTGGGTAAAGGAACTGAGTAAGAGATGATGTTGCAAGAAGATCTCTCGCAGTAGAGAGTAAAATGACATGCAGAAAGAAATGTAGGTGGAAACAGTCAAATGCTGCCTGAGAGCCACAGCCAGCCTGGTGAAGTGATTAGGGGATTGGACTAGGATACTGGAGAATCAGGTTCACATCCCTCCTCTGACAGGGAAGATTGCTGGGTGACCTTGGATCAGTTACATATACTCATTAATATTAAGCTGTAAAATGTAGGAGAGGAGATTAAGGTAAGCTAACTTTGGTTCCTCGTTGGGGAGGAAGGCAGGGTATAAATGAAATAAATAAATACATAAAAATCTTTGTGTGGGGAAACCTAAAATAAATACTGATAAAGAGACGTGAGAGTCACAAGATAGAAACAGGGACTTAAAAGATGGGGTTAAAATTGAGTTTAAATTTTTCTGTGGTAACAGAACAGCAGCCTTCTAACTAATAAAAATAAATTTCCGGCCTTAATTGTGCACCCCTCTTATAAAATCACTATTATAAATATTTGTAAAAGTTTTAAAAATATGTAGATGCCAAAAAGTGGGGGGGGGGGGGGAACCAAGCATGGAAAGATCAAAACAAACACGGCACCAATACATGAGTATTTCAGATTTCACAATAAAATCGTTTAGGAAAACTAACCTTGATTCAGCTTAGATATCTTAAAATAATGAGATAAACACCTGAAAGCCTCAAGAGCTCTAACGAGCCTCAAGAGTTTTCTCACCACTCCCTCATTCGTACTCTCCCTTGAGTAGATAATCAAGAGAAGGGGAAAGAAGGAACATTAACATTAAAGGCCACAGAAGCTACATCACAGAGATAAAAAGAACTTTCACAAGGAACGAGAAAAGAAAACATGGAGGAAAAATGCAAAGGAAAAGAATAAAATTAGCAGCCTCCAAACAGAGAACGGCCTACAGATGTCCTGCATTATCAAACCAGAACCAAAACTATGCTAGAAATAAAAAAAGTTATAATTTTGATCCTTAAATTACAAATAGATCAGAAATATGTTGGCTCAAGACTGAACAAAATGAGCTCAGTTCAGGTTTTAAGATGAGCTACTCAGCATGCAAATTTTAACCATGACTTGCACTTACGTTCACATCAACCATAATTCTGCTTCTAGAGCCTGCCACATCATAGACGCTAGAATGCTGAGGGGATGCAAATGGGAGCACACACAAGTGGTTCTCAGTTCTCCCTTCTCTCAGCTTCAATCTGCCCACAAGTCCAGCTAGCTTCACTAATTCCCTTTCCTGCATCTCATATCTCAACACATTTGCCAACAAACAAAACAATGACAACAAATGCACTCAGTTTAAAAACATACATTTAGTTGTGGTTAACAATGAAGAACAATTCACTCACAGATATACAGCTTGTAACTTCGCCAGCCAAACACTTCTCAATGTCCCAGCTCAACTTCCTCAGATATAAAATATGCAGAAGCACATGCCTTCTCTCTCAGAAAAAACTCTTACACCTTATTATTTGCTGAACTACAAAGCTGAATACAGTAACTTTCTACATAATTTCCCTGATGCAATGCAGGGGTGATTCAACCCTGATATAGCAAATGCATTTCAGCCATCTACAACTTTACCTACTTCACAAGTACCCCAGATGGATTCCAAGTACAAGAATGACAATTATTGGGTAAGCACAGAAAGGGAGGTCTTTGCAGACTTATGGATCTATACTAACTGCTCTATTAATAGAAACTGGGTAGAGGGATTATTGGGTGAAATATTTGTAGCTATCAATCCACCTTTTGTTTTCTGCTGCAGTTTTGTGTGAAATCTCAACACACAGTTCAAGGAAATTCTTCAATATCATTTTAGTCATAAGAACACAGGGTACAAAAACAAGGTATTAAATAGAAATCTTCCCCAAACAAGGTGTTTTCACTTGTTGGGTTACCTGACCATATTTGTAGGCAGTTTTCAGTCAACTCTTATTTTTATTAACAAAAATCTGTTAAAATTCTGTCCATAGAATTAAGAAGAGCACACACATATAACAATAATCTCTTCACTCAAAATACTGGACATGGGGTTTTATTTTCTGTTGCATGTAGATCTGGTGAATTAGTTTGGTGGGAGGAGGTGATAAAACAATATATTAGTTCTGGACAATTTTTGTGACAAAGCTTCACAAAGAGCTTACTTCAAGAAATGCTAGAGATTTTACATCAACTGTTTAATAACTCTAGAAATGAACTGATTTGAAAAGGCAGAACAATTGCTATCTTTGGTGTGATACTGCATTTATTATTAGTTATCACTCCTCTGACTCCATGTGCATTCTCTGGTAGGAATGATAGCATAAGAGGGGAACACACCATATAAAGCTAATACAATTAAGGCAGTTTCTCTGCACACTGCTGAATGTTGTCTTTTGCCTGGCACAAACAGTTAATCATAACTGTTCAGGTAATAATGGAAACCATGCAAGAATAGGGCAAAGGCATACCTGCTATGAATGAATCCACTAAAAACTTGTTGAACCAACCGTTCCATTGCAGTAATTATGCTGAGTTGGAACATGAGTTTCAAACACACAGTACAACTCTAAAGAACAGATACTACTTCACAGCTCCTTGATAGTCGGTTGCTTTTTGCCCTTCACAGCAGCAACATATCCCTCTCCTTTCACATAACACCATTCCCAGATGCAGTCAAAGCTTTTTTTTTTAAATGACTTCCATCGATCTCTAATATAGGTTCCCATCAAATACAAATAATACCTATAGGCCTAGTCAAAAAATACCTGAAAGGCACCAGCTCTCTCAAGTGCTCAAATGAGCAAAAATGATCTCAGTGATTCTGAAGTTTTACTCAAGCCTCCAGCACATATTAGTTTAGACTCACTAGCCAAGAACGTATGGAAAGAAATACCAGGTGTGAAGGGTTCTACTGTTTGATAAAAAGGCATAACTTTTTATAAATTCTGAGCTCCTTTATCCTGTAAAGCAGGGGTAGGGAACCTTTAACACTCAAAGAGCCATTTGGACCCGTTTTCCACGGGAAAAGAAAACACTTGGAGCAGCAAATAATAAAGATAACACTGTATATGTTGGGGTTTTTTTACCTTTTACTCCACTCATTCTGAGAAGCGCATGGATGCACCCGCCCTGCTGCCTGCAGGGCAGGCAAGGATGAAGCTGGCGGCTCGGCCTTGCTGGCTGCCGGGAAAGCGCCCGCCCAGCTCTCTCCAGCGAGGCGAGAGAAACCCGATGGCCCTAGCAGCGATACATGATACCAGGCAATTAAGTGCACCCGCACCTGCTGCCCTACAGAGCGGCAGGCAAGGATGAAGAAGCGGCGGCTTTACAAACGGCATCGATGGAGCAGCAGATGCAAGGAGCAAGAAGAGCCGCATGCGGCTCTCGAGCCGCAGGTTCCCTACCCCTGCTGTAAAGCAACACATACCATCTTCCCTCAAGAGAGACACCACAGCCATTCCTCAAGATATGACACCCTAGTAACTCAGTGGTAACAAATGACTTACATTATCCTAAACTCTAAATCCACAGAACGAAGAAATTTCCTTTCTCAATACCCTTTTTCTTAACCTTGAAACAGTCGCCATTTTCTCAGTTTGTATTCATTTCCATTTTGGCATGGTAAAACATAGCTAATTGGCAACAAATAGCATGGAGACCATTACTGCTATACTTCTTGCTTAAATAGGCAATGAGAGTCACACTGACTCCTAGAAGCTATTAGTGTCAAGTGAAGAGTAGAGCTGTAAGAGCATAGTATGCTAAACATCATGCCACACTTGCAAGGCATGAAGCAAACATTCTGCCATTATGGCAAGACACAGAACAAATTATAATTTCCAGAACAGCAATACCAAGCACGAAATAAAGTTTCTGATATTGGAGAACTGTACACCTGAGGGCCAATGAATGTTGGTGGTAATGACACAAGGCAAGACAATGCTTGTTTCATGGAGTTCAGGGATCAATTTGAAAATCTAGGCTAAGAGATGCTCCTCACTTTTATCTTATGCTGACAGAGAAGAGGCTCTAACTCTACAAGCTGACTATCATGTGTACATAAGAACATAAGAACATAAGAACAAGCCAGCTGGATCAGACCAAAGTCCATCTAGTCCAGCTCTCTGCTACTCGCAGTGGCCCACCAGGTGCCTTTGGGAGCTCACATGTAGGATGTGGTACAGCAATGGCCAGCCTTCTCTCTGTTGCTGCTCGAGGAGCACCTACAGTCCTGTATTAAAGGCATTTGCAATCTCAGATCAAAGAAGGGATCAAGATTGGTAGCTTCATAAATCGACTTCTCCTCCATAAAATCTGTCCAAGCCCCTTTTAAAGCTATCCGGGTTAGTGGCCCATCACCACCTCCTGTGGCAGCATAATTCCAAACACCAATCTGCGTTGGCGTGAAGAAGTGTTTCCTTTTTATTAGTCCTAATTCTTCCCCAGCATTTTCAATGAATGCCCCTGGTTTCCTAGTATTGTGAGAAAGAGAGAGAAAAATTTCTCTCTGTCAGCATTTTCTACCCATGCATAATTTTATGAACTTCAACAATCATATCCCCCCTCAGACGTCTCCTCTCCAAACTAAAGAGTCCCAAAGCGGCTGCAGCCTCTCCTCATAGGGAAGGTGCTCCCGATCCCTCAATCATCCTGCGTTGCCCTTCTCTGCACTTTTTCTATCTCCTCAATATCGCCTTTTTTGAGAATCGGCTTGGTAGAACTGGACACGAGTACTCCAAGTGCCCGGTCGCACCACTGCTTTATATAAGGGCATGACAATCTTTGCAGTTTTATTCTCAATTCCTTTCCTAATTATCCCCAGCATAGAGTTTGCCTTTTTTTACAGCTTCGCCGCATGCATTGGAGTTGACATTCCCATGGAACCTATCAACTAAAGAGCGCCGCTAAATCTACACCTTTCCTGGTCTGTGACTGATAAGCACTGACCCCTGGCAAAGCGATGTTAATGTGAAGTTTGGATTTTTTGCCCCTATGTGCATCACTTTACATTTTGCCTACATTGAACTGCATTTGCCATTTCTGCAGGCTTCCACTCACCTAATTGATCCAAGAGATCAGCTTGGAGCTCTTAGCAATCCTTTGTGGTTCTCACCACCGCTACATAATTTGGTATCATCCTGCCAGAACTTGGCCACCACGCTACCCACCCCTACTTCCAGGTCATTTTATAGAATAGGTTAAAGAGCACTGGTCCCAATACGAGATCGCTTGGGGGACACCACTCCCTACATCTCTCCATTGTGAGAACTTCCCCATTTACACCCACCCTTTGTTTCCTGTTCGACTTATAACCAGTTTTTAATCCATAGGAGGACTTCCCCTCTTATTCCTTCATTGCTGGGAGTTTCTCCTCAACAGTCTCTGGTGAGAACTTTGTCAAAAGCACTTTTGGAAATCCAAGTAGACAATGTCCACCAGGTTTCACCCCTGTCCACATGCCTGTTTACACCCTCAAAGAACTCTAGTAAGTTTGTAAGACAGGATTTGCCTCTGCAAACGCCATGCTGACTCTTTCTCAGCAGGTCTTGCTTTTCTACATGTTTAATAATTTTATCTTTAATGATAGATTCTAATAATTTACAGGAACAGATGTCAAACTGACTGGCCTGTAATTTCCCGGGTCCCCCCTAGATCCTTTCTTAAAGATTGGTGTGACATTGTGCCCATCGCCTTCCAGTCTTCAGGGATGGAAGCCTGATTTCAGGGATAAGAAGTTGACACTATTAAAATTGTGAGAAGAAGATCAGCAATTTTCATGCTTGAGCTCTTTAAGAACTCTTGGGTGAATGCAATCTGGGCCAGGGGATTTGGTAACATTTAGTTTATCAATGGCTGCCAGAACTTCTTCCTTGTCTACCACTATCTTCGCTAGTTCCTCGGATTCGCCTCCTAAGAAGCTTGGTTCAGGTGCAGGAATGTTCCTCACCTCCTCTTGGGTGAAGACAGATGCAAAGAATTCATTCAACTTCTCTGCAATCTCCCTGCCATCTTTTAGCACACCCTTTGTTCCTTTGTCATCTAACGGGCCTACCGCTTCCCTTGCTGGCTTCCTGCTTTTGATGTACTTGAAAATGTGTGTAACTACACAAACCTCTGCAACCTGTTGTAAGTGACTGATGCATCGCTTTCAGCCCAACCCTTCCCCACAATGACGGCATATCCTCCATGTTGGCAGCCCACTTTATTCTCTAGAGGTCCCCTTCAGGGGCACTCTGGTGCTGCCCCCTCATTCTCCTTTACCTGTTCCTTCCCTGCACCTGGGCTCCTTTCTACATCTTGCTCTTCTCCCTCTGTGTGTTTTGGGGGATAAAAATATATTTGGGAACTATTTGTTTTAAAGGTGAACGATGATGTGAAACACTATTCCAATACATTTTCTTTACTTTCAATTCTAATGTAAAGCTTCTAAGATGCAGAATATTTTAATTTAAATTACAGTCAATGCACAGTTTTTGTTATTGTATTAGTATTTTGAAATATTAAAGCAGGAATAAGAAAACATTTGCATACCTGAGTGGAGTTAGATAGTTGTTTTTTCCACGGCTCCTCTGCGCTGCTGGTCAGGTTTGTGCGGTTATGAGGTAGAGTGAGTGCGTTTCGCTGCAGGTAAGGCACGTTTCCATTACTTCCACTTCCTGTTATGTGATTATTGCCTATCAAAATAGTGTCTGTACTACCCAGCGTTCTTGCTGTGCTGCAGGGAACAGAGCCTGCTGGAAAGGGTCCATTAGCCATAGGCTGCCCTGGGCAGGTAGGACGGATTCCATGCTGTGTGATGTTAGGTACTCTGGTTAAAGCAACCTGAGGCTGCTGACCAGAGACAGAGTTTGTAGGCAGTGATGAGTCAGTTGTTGGCCCATTAGCAATTCCAGTAGATCGTACCTGTGCAACTCCCATCTGCCTCATCTAACAGAAAGTAAAATATAAAGAATAATGAACAAATGACATGTAGGATTATGGTTCTGAATTTAGACTATTTGCATTTTGATATTTTATTAACAAACCCAGAAAACAAGTAAAAACAAAAGATTCCCCCCACCCCCCGAATGTATATATTTAAATCAGAACTGCTCTACATTTTTGCTAGAGATTAGAAGTGAACTTTTGTCCTGTGACTATACTAGGTTAAGGGCTGTCTCATACCATAAAAGCAATAGATGACATTCTTCTGCAAAATACATAAACATTAACAAGTAAGTATTGGAGTACTGTGTACATTTTTCAGACAAAAGCTGATATTTTTCCTGCAGGCATAATTAGTTACACTATGCATTTAAAACAAACAAAACATGGATACCTTTAATACATGCTATACACATGACATGCATTTTAAGCGAAAAGATTTTCTGTGCCTTCTCTTTTCTTTGTCCACTGTGAGCCATACTGAGCAAAAACCTATATATGAAGAATATATATTTTCTAAAAAAAAATAACTCTTAATGTTGCAAATCTCTTTGGGGACCCTTTCTACTTTCCTTTCTCTGTTTATATCTGCTCAGATAGAAAGAATGAGGGGCACACACATAATTTTGTTCCTGCTTTTGTTTTTTGTAGCAGATAAGAATAGAAAATGGTTTATTTATGAAATGTGATTTGCAACTGATTTTTACTAAGTAGCTTTTCTAAACCCAGTGGCCAGGAAGTGACGCTCAGTTTCTTCCTGTATAGACTTTACTCAGAAGTAAGTCCCATTGGGCTTAATTGGGATGACTTCCAAGAAATTGTGCGCAGCTCTCAAGGCTTGCAACATACAACACTGTTTCATATACTCTCTATTCCAACATGGCTTAATCCTGGGTATGGCCCCACAGAGTCTCTGCTGTATAGCCTAGGCCCGTGGTGACGAACCTATGGCACTCTAGATGTTCATGGACTACAATTCCCATCAGCCCCTGCCAGCATGGCCAATTGGCCTAGGCCTTTGTAGCCTCAGCAGCCCAACTCCCAGTTGAGAATCAGTCTTCTTACTCCTCTTCATGCAAAGGTCACCAAGAAGCATGAGGGGCCCTGAGTTCCCCTGCAGTCACAACTAATCTCCAGACTAACTAGATCTGCTTCCCAGCAAAACAGCTTCAGAGGGTGGACTTCATTGCATCACATCCCTGACGAGCTGTTGCTGTCCCTCTCGGAGCTCTGCCCCAGATCTCTAAGAATTTCCAGACCTAGAACTGCAACACTACTTAATGTGTCCCAGAAAGGATTTCGCAAAAGGCTTCAAAGCATGTATGTGAGTTCAAACTGCCAATGTTCAGCTAGATGTTAACAGCCCTCTAAAACAGGTCATGATATTTTACAATAATGTGAAAACACTGCTACACGTTACCCTGTGATGGCCTGGGGCAGGGCCTGGTAAAGACATGGGGAATGACCTACTGCAGTCCTCTGAGCCACAATCAAGAACCATTCTGTCCCATGTTAGCTACCTACTCCAGATCTAAGCTACTGGGCACTGGACTCAAGGATATTAGTTCCCAGTCCCTGCTACTGGAGATCCTTATACCTGGAAAAGTCAGTACACGCATCTGAAGGCCTTCATGGCTACAGAAATTCTTGTAGACTGGAATGTAAACTAAGCATTGTATTGGCCCTTGCAACACCAAATGTAAAGTATTCATAATAAGATTAAATGCTATACAACATGTACATTTTGTTGTGCATACAAAAACAGTAAAAGACCCAAAGTTATGGATGGGTCTATGTTTGTCACATTTTGTGAAAGAATCTCTTTAAACAAAAAATGTATATGTTGTACAAAATTAATCACAGCTTTAAAGCAAATGTCACTTCATGTCACTGGTCTATATAATTTTTAAGAAAATGAGTTCAACTTTCCTACATTCTTATTAACAAAGTTAGCATAAGGCCTGGTTAGTTTTGGAATTATCTTATTATATAACCTGTAGCAACACAGAAGAATTAGACAGTATAGATGGCTATTGGAAAATAGTTACTAAGTTCAGTCCACATTCTGCAGACACCTGTGCATATTACACATCGTTCAACAATGTTCTGATGAAAGACTGCAGAATACTACATCACCACAGACAATTTCATGGAAGTAGTAAGTCTACCATTAGTAGTTGTCAACTACTGAATTTATAAACTCTTCTACAGAAAAAAGGGCTTCCTGGAAGTTTACCAAATGTTTACATTATGATGTTCTTGACAATTATTAATCTATTCATTAGTATTCATGTTTTGCATTTATAACTGTAAACCTTTAAATTTGCAGCCAGGTACTTTAGAAGTAACAGAAAGCTACTGTTAAACAGCAGCATGCTTTTGTAGCAGTCTATATTTGGGTATTATCTCTGAATTGCCAAACTATGGTTTGCCCTTTTCTTGTAAACCAGGAAAGTCCAAAACACAGTTTGGCAAATCAGCCAACACTGAACTATGGCTTACTGTGTAAAAGGGCTATGTTCAACAACAAAAAAGAGGGGATGAAACACAGTACAAGACTGAGAATCCACAAGGTTCACAGACATAATGGTAAGACATGCTTTGCCATTATGTCTTACTAAGCCACTGCAAAATAAGGAGTTGGCTGAAGAAAAAAGAAAACTCCAAAGGTCTCCTGTTCCTGGAAAATATAGGAATTTTCTTACAGTTGTCTATCATTTAGAAAATAAAAAGGAGTAATTAAATAGGACATGTAAGGATATTAAATAAATTTACTGGCACCTGCTGGTGTTGCTGCATCAAAACAAACTGACTCTCCAGCTGTTCCAGCATAAGTTTCTGTGCCGGATTTAAATTATTTCTATTTGCACGCAGTTGTTCCAAGTGCTGGAAAAGAAATACAAATATGTTTCTTAACCTTTAAGCCCAAGTTTAGATTTTCTTAAAACAATTTACATGAACAAATTTATCTTCAGAAATTATCTGTTCATTATCTATACTCTCTTTTAAATCAAGTTACAGCAGAAACACATTTCACCCACTCAAACTAAGACCTGGGTTATAGTCCGTCATCACACAGATAAACTAGAATTTAATTAACAGTCTATACCACAGTCCAATCTCTGTTTAGATTGCCAGTTGCTGGGATTCTCTCAAACCTCAACTTAAGTGGAGACCGACTGAGAAATTGAGTAACTATGTGTGGATCCAATTGTGTAGGTTTGTCTGAACAGAGTTAAAAATCCTCTGGTTAGAATGATGCAAGTATAGCACCTATAGCTAACTTTGATAGCAAAGGCTGACAGAAAAATACTTTGAAAAATTCTTGTTATTTCATGGGGAATAGCACAATACGGTAAGCACAGGAAAAACATTGATGGTTTTTTATCCTATGGGTTGGATCCAGGGCAAAATTTGTGCCTGTGATGAAACTTTTGTGTGAGCAGATA
Organism: Sphaerodactylus townsendi; assembly: GCF_021028975.2. Taxonomy (NCBI): domain Eukaryota; kingdom Metazoa; phylum Chordata; class Lepidosauria; order Squamata; family Sphaerodactylidae; genus Sphaerodactylus; species Sphaerodactylus townsendi. The sequence continues at coordinate 72,186,097 of NC_059428.1, forward strand.
CACAAGAAAAAGACAGAAGTAGCTGCACACACTAACTTAAACTTATTGTGCTGCTCCTTGCACAAGAGACTGCCCAACCAATTTCTGGGCAATATAATATACAGAGATGAAAGTGCTAGATGTTGCACAAGATCTTGCATAGGCAGAACTGAACTATATTTATTTTCTATTTGCACATCACTAGACCCAGTGGTGGGACTCAGCAGGTTCACACCACTTCGGCAAAACCGGTTGTTAAAATGGTGCTTGTAAACAACCAGTTGTTAAATTATTTGAATCCCACCACTGACTAGACCCAAGTCCTTGCAAGGTTCCTCTGTCAATCTCATTTCTTCATTGGTGAGCCTCAAGAAGCAAGAGCTTAAACAACAGCTTAAACAACAATCCTTATTTTGTATTCATTATCATGCCATAGCAAAAGATATAACTACAAAAATATTCATAGAAATCTGTAAATATATTAAGAAAACAATACAGATTGGGAGAAACTACGATATATGAAGGAAAGCTTGGAAGAAGGCAGAAGATGAGAAACATACAATTATCCAATAATGTCTAGTAAAATAACTTTATGTAATAACTAAAATTTTTAAAGAGATTTACCTGTAATTTTTGTGGTGTCAAGCACCAAGAATGTACTTGTTGCTGTACTGGAGGATGTGACACTGTATGGCCACTGCTCCAAGCATCTAAAGTGTTCTAAGGAAACATTAAAATTAAAAACTTTACTATCAATAAGCAATATTTAAAGTTATAAATCAAGAATGTTTGGTTTCACATGAATAATAAAATATTGCTAAACATACTTCAACTGCAGTTAATATAATATTAAGAGAAAAAGTAAAAGATAATCAGTTGTGATGAAGAACTAAAAAAACCAAATGGTGAATTTAAAGTTCATCTATTACAACTCATTTTAGCACTTGCAATAATATTAATGTGATGATTAAGTATTCTAAATATAATCAAAAGTGGAAGATAAAATGGTATGATTCTTTTCCTAACTTCTGGTTTGATATAGGTACTGTAATGTCCAGCTAGTCATAATCCAGTATCACTGTTGTGCATGTTTAAAATTTTACTGTCAATAAAAGAGCTTGCTGAAAAGTGAATTATTACATCTGGATGCCAGAGGATTAGATTCTTGTAACTGAGTGGGATTTTATATGACAATATGTACCTTTGTTGGACTAGATGTTCTTTTCCTCTTGGCTGGACTGGACAGGTCATCTACATGGCTAGAAGGAATCATGTGTAGTGGCAATTGCTGTGAAATAGGTGTTTGACTGAGGCCTAGTACAGGTTCAGTATTTTGATGATGAGGTTTACAAGCCTAGGAATCAAAGGAGGAAGAAAAAAATATGGTTCTATACATTTTTTTAAAAAAATCCTTATTCTACATATCTTTTACCAGCTTACATTTTAAAAAGGGCTGTGTAACTATTCTGAAGTAATTTACTGAAATCAATTTCCACAGCATTACCAAATGAGCAGTGTGTACCTTTCATGGGGTTGTTTATAAAATAAAAACTGCTGCAAGTTCTATGTAGGATGAAATCTTTCTGAAAATCATGAAAACCCACAAAGGTTCTAAATTGGTAACCCCATATATGCCTTCCAAATCACAGGGAATCTAAACCTCCTTTTGCTAATTATTTTTGTTACCAGTGGAAAACTAGCTCAGTGCTACAGCAAAATACTCTTGACTACTACAGACTGATTGAAAAGAACCCTTAAAAAGCTGGGCACTTGCAGAATATAACCCAACTTCTCACCTGCTGTGCTGTGTTCATGGCACCCTGCCTGGAGGTAAGCTCTGCGGGGATTGGTAGGCTCCATGCCTCCTCAATACTAGGAAGTAATTTAGTTTTATTCTGTAGACTACCTTGTGGAAGGTTACACAACTGAGCCTAGGAAAAATTATGTAGAAAGTAAATTTAACACAAGCCTAATTTAGTAAGATCAATCCATGAAATCTTCCTATATTCTGCACTCTATTGTGTCTTAGAAAGAATAAATTTTAAATCTTGGGTTTCAGAGAGGGGCTAAGGAAAAAAAAGGGTAACCAGAATATAAACCTTTGTGAGAATCAGAACAAAGCTGAACTCTGGTTTCAGAGATCTCATTCATGTTCTGGTTCTGAAACTGCAAACAAGAGCGAAAAGGTAGTGTGTGTATTCTCTCTAAATGCTATGATAAATTAAAATGTAGACAACACAAAATATGCATAATTTATGTCAAAGTACAAAAGTAAAACATTGCTAAGAACTCAGACCCACTTAAAATGAAAAATAAAACGAAACTGTAAACTATGATATGTTTACAATGTAGATGGAAACAGATTACATATATCATGAAAAATTACATGCTAACAGTGGAGTCTTTTATTTCCCCCTTTTCCTTGCTCCATGACTATTAAAAATTCCCCTATTCTTAGACCAAAGTCTGTACCTGTAAATACTTTATCCGTGTTGCAAGTGCAGAGGTATTACTACAATTTTTGCTTCTGGTTGCATTTAAGTAGCATTTAATGGCATCCTGAGACTGGTTGCAGGACTCATAGAGGGTGCCAAGGTCCATCCAAGCTGCAGCATGGCCATGGTCCAACTGCACAGCACAGATATAAGCCTGTAATGCATCCATAGGCTGATTCTGTTGCTGGTACAACACACTGAAGACAAAGATGAATGATATTTTCAGTTCTGGAAAATATCCCATTCAGCTCAGCAGTATCACAATAAACCTTCACTATATCATGATAAATGTAAATCCCACCATTTCAACACATTATCCTGTTTTGTTCCTCAATCTCAAACATAGTAGGAATGATCAAAAGCATAATTGCTATACCACCTCAATGAGCTACAAGTGAAAATGTGGAAGCCCAAAAAAAGGCTTCTTTAGTTGAAGGTTGTAGAGAGCTGCTCAGTATTTAGTTGAATCATCTATATGCTGCCACCCAAAGACTTGCTTGATATACATGTAAAATACATTAATTTGGATCTGCAGCATAACAATTTAAAATTTCTGCAAATGTTGAATGCATACGGGAGAAATGGTCATTTTTAAGAGGAAAAACCTAATTAGCATATAGAATTGTACTACTTGGTATATTTATAATTCAAAAGTATAAATGCTTTTGTTCTCTACTAGCAAACTTCAAACAATTCCAATATGCGGCAGAGTGTCATTCATAAAATTTTCCCACTGTACATTCTGAGTGAACGAATCCTTGTCTTTAAAAAGCATATAATTTCATATAAGTTTTTAAAGTGCTTTTCAAATATTTCTTGGAGTGAGGACCCCACCCAAAAAACTTTTTTCTGATTGCTTTAATTTTCTTCTGGCCCTTCACACATGTGATCTAGCATCATTAAAAGTAACTGGAAATTGAGAATAGTAAAAGTATAAATGAAAGTTAAAATGTGCTTTATTCCAATTTACTGGGTTCGATCAAAATCATTTTTTTTGCTCACAGGTCTTCTTCCTTTCATAGAAGGCATGGGATGCTAATGAAAAATTCCATTCATTTATGCAATGAGCCTATCTGTGAAAGGAATATTCCTTTGTGAGTGGAGAGCATGTGTGGATCTAAACCACTACATTTTATAGCAAAAGTATTTCTCTTATAACACTCTTACCCTATAGAACACCATGTGTCTGCGCTTGCTTCTGATTTATCAATAGACTGCCTATAAGATATAAAGGCATCCTGAACTTTCCCAATACTTGAATAGCACCTAAGAGAAGAGAAAGTTATCATTACAGCAGTTGAGAACAATTTAATGAAGGGCTTGTTTTTAACATTACTGAATTAAGAAAAAGCTGTGCATTACACACACAAACAACACTGAATGAAATGCAGAATGCTGTAGATCAAAAAGTGGAGGGTTTTTTATGTATCATGAAAAGAGGAAGTGGCAGGATGATATTTTTTTTATATTTATGCAATTATTCACTTAGCTTTCAGCAATACATAACACTAAAAAAAATCAGAGCAAAAAAGCGAAAGAACTTTATGATGATATATTTTAGAACGCAAGTGTTGTGTCTGACAACTTTTAAAGTCCAAAGTCTTAACCGGGAAAAAACTTCCACATGAACTGCATTTAAACTAAGATCTAAAGCAAATTCAACATTCAAAAGTACAGAATGGTTTACTTTTCATGATCATTGTTCTCTTGTCTGTGTGGAAAGCTTGTAGTCTCAACAACAGAGATTGCACTGCAGGCCATAAGCCTCCAACAACTAAAAACTGGATTTAGCTGTTAAAATGTATTTCAGACACACATAATCTCAAGATTTAGAATTAATCAAAAGGAAACAATCTATACATAGTTACTCAAAAATGTTCCAGAAGGATGTTTGCTAGGACAAAGTTAGCATTGCATAAATGGCTCACTTTTATCCAAGATCATTCTTTTACAATAAAGCAAACATTAAGTTTGTTATTTTTAAAAATATACAGCACCTATACCTATACTGTAGTACCTACTGTAGTCCATAACATCTGGAGGGCCACGAGTTTGCTTTACAGAATAGGGCAGTGGTGGCGAACCTATGGCACTCCAGATGTTCATGGACTACAGTTCCCATCAGCCCCTGCCAGTCACCAAGGTTCGCCACCATGGGAATAGGGAACGCCAAACTCCTGATAGAGTCTGGAGATCTTCCAGTTCATCTCCAGATGACAAGAGATTAGTGCCACTGGAGAAAATAGAAGCTTTGTGGGGTGGCTCTATGGCACTACACTCCAGTAAGGATTTGCCCTCCCACAAACATGCCTTCCCAGACTCCCTGCCCCCCACCCGCCAAATCTCCAGGAATTTCCCAACCTGGAGTTCGCAATCCTAACAATAAATCACACCATTTTTTTAAAGGCTGAGGAAGATGGTATTTTTACAGACATTGTACAGTACAAACAGAAGGAAAAAATTATCTCAAAGTCCAGGACAACTTGTGATCTATCAAGCTAAACTATGTATTATGGCCAGAATAGGTGCCTGATAACTATTATTATAGCTGCCAGTAGATGCCAAAAGAGACATCAAGTTCTAGATCTCTTCAGCACTACATTCCTTGTCCAATGTACATGATATGGGTGACATAACTGATAAGATGGTTCTTAAGGCTGAATTCTCAAAACTAAATTTACACACCCAGGAGAAAAAGGCAAGAATAAGGTGGCAGAATGCTATGCACAAATTCACAGTGCTGATGGAACACCACCGTCTGGAATGCTCTCCTCTCTCACTTGCAAACAGAAAGCCAGCATAACATGCAAAAAGACGAAGTGGAAGTTCTCTCCCAGCTGCACTTGTTTTCTATTTTCATTCATAGGTGGAAAACCACCAACTGCAAGTCTCAAGCAACACATTCCTTTTTGCCACCTTAATCTCTAGCATGCACAAAGTTCAAAACACCAGGGTTGTTTAACCTCCTGGTAACCACACTAAAGTCTGAACAGCTGTAAACCAAGGGGTGAACACTAAGGACAAACAAGATGGTAACCACATTTTGGTTAATGGGGAAGTACGTTGGAAACTGTACAGTTCTCAAGTAGGATAACTGCAAACAGGCTTTTAGATACATAAAAGTTCATATACTCCAACATCCAGCTGTACAACTCTAACCAGTTCTATCCAAGTTATCTGTTATAGCTAACAATTCATATATGCAATAATTACAAAAAAAACACATCCTTGATGCCAGGTTAATTGTATATCAAAAAGTGTGGCATAGTGGAGGGTTTTTTTTGTAATTGTTGTATTAGCTATTTGATTTTCATGTCCAGATTAAATCAAATATTTCTCTTGAGCAATTTTGCATAATTTCACAAATTCATCTTTAATATGACAATATTTCTATCCCGCTTTTCTTCTAAGACATTCAAGTAGTGACAATGCTACACTGGATTATGGAAATCTTTACAACAATCCTGTGATAGAATTTAAGGTTAAAGGTACTTGACTGATTCAAGGTTGCTCAATGACCCTATATGTCTAAGCAGGGGTCTAAACTCAGATTTCCTAATCTTCTTCCAACTACTACCCAACAACCTCATTAAAAAAATTCTTGTTATACACTCATTTTTACCTTCCAAGGAAATACCAGGACTGGCCAGAGTTGGGATCTGCCTCTAGAGACTTCTGGAGACACTGAATAGCATAGTTTTCCTTGGTGGCTTTATCTCCTAACTGATCCACTGTGTGATGCATCCAGCCTAAGAAAAAGGACATCTGAGTTGAAGATTAATTTAGCAGAAAATGACTATTTTAGCTTTCTCGCCTTGATTATTGCATTAAAACTGTATAAAACAATATGGTCTATATTAAAGGTTACATAAACCCCCCAAAAGTATGAAACTGTGACTATATCAATCAGAAGAGAATTCCTAGCATATATTTCCAATTAAATGGAGTGGTTGTTGTTCAATGAAATGACACCAAAATTGCAGGAGTGCTACCGTAGTACTGCCTGTCTTCTGAATTTCACCCAAGTTTCAAGTGCATTGGACAATGGGTTCCAATTCTATGGGCTCCTGAACAAGGTGGCTCAGAAATCCTACTTGTAGGGATGTGGACTGGGACAAAACGAGGCCTGGAAAATGTCCCCATAACCACAAAAAAAGCAGAAAAGGAGCAGGGGCCAGCTAGACCCACAGCTGTGATGGGTTGTGTGTCAGGCTTGAACCAGCTGCAAGCTGTTTGCCCATTGTCTAGGAAACTTTTTAAAGGGGACAGAAACAGACTTGGGAGTGTTAAAATGCTGGCCTTGAATATTTTCAGAAATACACAGGATCCAGATACTGGTATTTCTGAGAATCTTGAATATGACTCCAAATACCTGTATATACCCAGAAATACTTATACAGTATTCATCAAGTTGATATTTGGACTGCATACATCTGAGTACACATCCCAAGCCAGATAAACCCACAGCTATCCATGTTCTGACCACAACCATATTACACTACTGAAACAAGTTCTATGTGGGGCTGCCTCTGGAGGTGATCCATAAATTATAATTAATCTGTGATATAGCAGCAATGCTGCTGGCTGGAATTACACACTGGAATTACATATTTGCTGGTTCTCAAAGAATCTTAGTGGCCAATATATTATGAAGTATAATTCCATTACTAATTCTTGCATCTGAAGATCTCGAACATTTTGCGACCACAGAATTTGAAACGTTCCCATATGAACTTGTCACATGAAAGTATCTGGGAAATAATCTGCTATGTTCATGTCTGTTCTGAAATAAATAGATTTCTGGCTGGGGCAGGGCCTCCTCTGTGGTGATATCCTGTGTGGAACTCGCTATCTTCTTTAATGCTTAGTGTCTTCCCTTCTGTATTCTAGAGGAAGACATCATATCTCATTGAACTGGGTATGTGGCAAAAGGTAAAGTTTTGTTTTATCTTCCTCACAGTCTGCCCTCAATTTTTTTCCAAAGCCCATAATTTTTGTTTAAAACTGACAACAGCTTTAGATCATTTTCTTAAAGATTGCTTACAATTTTATTACAAACTGTGAATTGCTTTTTCTATATTGCCTTGGCTATTGTTGGCTATTGTTTAGACATTTATGCCATGCTTTTAACCCCAATGAGGATTCAAAGAAGTTTAAGAACATAAGAAAGAGCCTGCTGGATCAGACCAGAGTCCATCTATACAACATTGTTATCTGTTCTTCCATTTTATCCTTAAACCAGCCATTCCATGTATCTACTGGAATGCTCCTCCCAGTACCCTCCATTCATTTGAGCAAAGCCTTCTTAGGTGCCACTAGGCAAATGGGTAATATCAATAGTAGCTTGTAGTCAAGTTGTGGCTCCAACCTGGTGGAACGTTCCCACTTGATGAGCTCAGGAAGGCTCCCACATTTATTGCTCTACGGAATGGTTCAGGATAGGCTTTTTATAAAGGGAACAGGATCACAAGGCATGACTGGGAAAAGTTCTGGTCATTTTCATCGCTTTGTTGTAAATACCATACTGTTTCTCTAATTTCTGTAGTTCCGTTCTGTTCCACTGTTTCTTATATATAATATTACCAAGGTTAGGAAAGATAAAATTGTAATAGTGGTAACTAACTGAAGTGTCGCTAAAACAATTAAGTTCCACATTTACTTCCTCTGCATGCTAACTTTATTTTGAACGTTGTATAGAAAAAGATATTTACAGAGAGAACTCTGCCATTAGCCACCAGTGCTTATACTGGGACCTACATCCCTCCAATGGAAACTTATGATACTTTGTTGGGGTGGTTTAAAACACTGGATATATTAAAACGTTGTTTCATTGCAAGAGACTGCACAAAACAAACAAACAAAAAAACCACCAACACCACTTACATTTATTTCTCTGCCCCAGACTTTTACATACCTAACTGCTGTAACACAGTCGCTTTCACTTGTGCAGGAAGATTTTCAGCCTGTAAGAGTTGTTCATAAGCTTCCTTTGCAGAGTGATATTTTCTCTTAAACAAGAGTAAATACAAATTATAACTTTAACATATAAACTTAGGTTTTCAGCATGGTAATGAAAAAAGAGCAATGAACATTAAACAGTTTCCATACTACGGCAAAATGCTGCTTTACCAAGAAAATATCAACATCACTGCAATTAAGAACAAAAAGAATGGTCAGTTCAGACTTATCTAATCTAGTGATATGTCCGTCTATCATTTTGCTTTATTTTACTGAATGTGACCCTTTATTCTGCTGTGTCTGGCATGCTGTACTCTGCTAATGACTGTGGTGTCCACCTCATACATTCAGAAAGTCCAAATAATACTCCAAGGGATAGGTGTTATTGATATAGGTTGCTAAAGAAAAAAAGAGTGAAGGGAATCACTGAGATCCAATAAACATGGCTGCAGACAGAAAACTCTTCAGTTCAACTAGTTGTGAAGTGTTACTAAAAAACTGTTTTTTCCTGTATCTTCGTATTCTACAGACTTGGAATAACTAACTCATACAAAGCACATAAAGATCAAAATAGAAAAGTATGGGAAATGTGTGAGGGTTCTATTTTCCTCTCTTTGAAGTTGAGATTTAACAAGGTTATACGCCAAACACTTTACAAGTTGTTAGGAAGTCCAATTCAGAACCCTGGATGGCCAGGGATGACACCATTGTTGTCCTGCCATGCCGCATCCAGAGGGCTTTTCGACAGTGCAGGGAGGCAAAAAAAAAAAGTGCCTCCCTGTTGCCAAAATGCCCTCCATTGGTTTCAATGGGTTTACACCACCCAAAAGAGTGGCATAAGTGCATGCCTTGGGCTCCAGCCTCCTGGGAGACAATGCCAAGGTGGAAGCCAACTGTTGTTGGCTCCACCTCTGGCCATGCCTCTGGAATGCCCGAGTCACATCGGACCATCCCAGGAGGCTGCAGTAGCCACCCACTGGTGGATTTGCTCCTCCACCAGAGCAAGTGCTCCAGGGAGGGCATTTCTGCTGGCATAAGGCTCTGTTCAGTGACAAGGCTACAAGGGGGCGGGGGATGCGCACTGCACTGGGCGTGGCTGGTGGGGCGTGAAAATCACCCCACCCCCCTTCATCCCACCACTCCTGGCCACACTCCACCAGCCTGGCCCATTTTCTGCCGGCTGGAAAAAGTAAGGGGGGCGGGGCGAGGGCCTGCAGGGGCAGAAAACAAGTGTAGCCCAGCTACACTTCTGACTCTGTCACCTCCTCAATTCTTTTCAGACTCCCCACCCCACCCCACCCCAGGAGCCTAGACTGGGCTGTAAATATCTGCCTTTCTAGAGCAGCACTGCAGACACTGAACTGATCATGCAACATCCATGTTATGTGCTTGATACTGAAGCTAGGAGACTGGCTAAGTCGTAACAGAGTGCGAGATTTAGCCATTTATCAGGGAACATACTGAATTAGGAAGGCATAAGTAAATGGGAGGGAAAAGATAAACAAATATTGTAGATAATATTCTAGTTAGATGTGTGTATTTGTAGACATAAAACAATCAGTTTTCAGTCTGGAACAGCTTTTCCTGAGGAACCTTGGGGCAACTATATTATTGTTTCTAAGATTCCATTATTTGTTTTTTTACAAATATGGTATGCTTGTTCAAGTCATGTACGACAAGCTAAGATAAAAACCCTTTTCAAGTTAAATATCTAATGGGGTAAACTGTCAGGGCATACGACAATCTGGTCTAAGCTACTAGTAGGGAGAATTATGTGAACAATATCCAGTCTATTCATACAATGATTTTTCAGGCTGGTAAAGTTCAACATTTTTGTCCCAATGCACCGCATACACTCTTTTTTGAAAAAGAAAGGATATAACTAAATTTTGGAGCAAATTGTATGCCAGATTTCACTTTTATTTTAAAAAATAATATATCTAATCATTAAGTGAGGCAAGTTGGGGGAGGGCGAGTTACGTACTTGAGGTACTTCCCAAGTCTTCAAAACATGTCCATAAATTAATTTTAAAAACACCCTCCTGAAATCGCCTAATGAGAACAGAGCATGCTCTAATTGAGAAGAAATGCTGAGAGCAGCTGAATAAATTAAGGGTGGGGAAGAGGCAGGGAAATTGGTATGTGAAAGTCCCCAGTAGCTCATGGAATTATGGAAGGGGAGTCCTGTCAGTGAAATCTTTTAATTTTTTTGCTGCCCAATGCTACCTACAATATGGCATACAGAATAAACAAAATGTTTGTTTATTCCAATACAAAATAAATACAGAATAGTATTTATTCCAATACAAAATAAATACAGAATAGTAAAAAAGATTGTTCTTGCTCTTGTTTCACACAGATCCACGGAAAGGAGAGGATGAATATCACAGCACACTTCAAAGTTTAGGAGATATTTCAAGGAACTTTTAAAAGCCCCCTCAGTAAGTGGAATGTCACTTCACTGACTCCCAGTTTACAAGAGGTACAGAGACTGAGATATGGAAGGAGGCAAAAAGAAATATAGCAAAGTTCTGTATTGTGCCTCTAGTTACACAATTATATCCTGAAAAAGAGGGAGGACAGTTCCATCCCCCCACAAAAAAACATCCTGTTTCCATATGAAGGACAACCCAGATTATGGTTCAAAATACATGCTGCTGGAACTGTATTGAACATTTTGATTTTTAGGGTGAATGGCCGCTGAGCTAAGAACATCCCCCACCCAACTAAAACTTTTTTGTCTTGTTTGCTGCCTTGTTTCCACCCTCTATCTGTTCTTGCTTTGGCAGAGATTTTCCAAGGGGCAGAAACCTTCTGAAAATTTCTAGCTGTCTAGAGTGATCTCAGCCAATCATGGATCACTGAGTGAATGGAATTATGCGTGATCTGGCTATGTGCTAACATCAGAGAGGACAAACATAGTTCATTAGAACAAGAACAACTCTTTCTGAACAGCTGAAGCTCTCTGTACCATTTCAAAGCAATCGCTAAAAAGTTGCTGGGAAGAGGAGAAACTCCTCATCGAAATGTTTCATGAAAATCACTGTCTTCAGTTCAGAACTACCATCTACAAGATTTCATACCAACTGAGATTTAACTAACAAAGTGTGCACAACACTTACCTGGGTTTCATACAAGTGAGCAATGTGAAACCGAACTGCAAAAATAGGGAAGACATAAAGAATAGTAAGCTCATGGGAAAGAAGTACACAAATTTATTTTTATTTATTTACAACTTTATCTCTCTCTGTGTGTGGAAACTAAACTGGACATTGTCATATAGAAGGAAAAGCTGTCCCTTCAAACAACAGATAACACCATTCTTCCCGCGCTCAAAAAAGAGATTCAAGTGGCCCCAGATCCAAACCCATCCATAAACCCCAATAAACTGTGGTTGCACAAGTGGGGCCACGAAGCTTACTGGATGACTCTGGTCTACTCAACCTCAGCCTAAACTACCTGACAAAGGTATTGAGAAAGTAAAACATTTAAAAGAGAAAATCATGTACATCACTTTAGTAAACCACTGGAGTGATCCAGTGAAGAACAAGAACAAGGTCAGATAAATGAGGCAGGAACTTAAGGAACACCAGGAGAGATAATGAGCAAAAGTGAGGAACTGGAGTGGGAAGGAATTATATACTGTTTTAAAATAAACAGCAAACACTAGTTGCAGGTCACCATCTGGCTTATGAACTGGTGGGGGAATATGCGGTTCAACAATGTAAACATTCAACTACACACATAGCTCTTTGGATCTTCTACCATGTTAAAACATACAGTTCAAATCAGCTTTATCTCAGAAGACACTGAAATCGTATTTATTTATTTTATTTATTGGATTTTATAGACCCCCTTATCCCTGAAGGGCTCTAGACGGTTCACAATACAATATCATGTCCAATAAATTACATATATGTAATACTGATGGGTGTTCCCACAATGAAGATACAGCAATCTGCAAGATGGGTCACCAAGACAGAGGAAAGGCCTGTATTGTGCCCCTTGCAAACCTTTAAAAAACTTCAATGTGCAGAAAACCATTTTTAAAAAAGTAAGTGTAAAAAGTGATATCTGTGCAACAGGGGTTAAAAATACGTATAGAAAAACCTGGGCAGAAGGATGGGCAATTGGTCAGAGCAAGAAAACAATGGCTGGGAGGGTATGGGAGGGGGTTCAGATGGTACAATACAAGATGGTACAACCAGAAGCGTATGGTGGGAAAATGGCTCCCGGAGACAGCCATTCTTCAGGTGCCCCCCCCACTACACTCAGGGGGCAGGGCTCAGGGGCCAGTTCCATCCCCTCCTGACTCCCGGTTGGCAGCCAAGGGAGGAAGCTTGGGGGCATGGTCCTTTGGTTTCCTTGGCCCCGCCCACATTGATGATGACATCGGCAGGGCCAAGGGCGCCCGAAGACAACGAGGCAGCAGAAAAATACTTGAATAAGAATTCTCACTCCAAATCAGTTTTGCTTTTATAAAATATTTAAAAACACTACTTATATTTTAATGTCATATGAGGTGCTGTATTAGACACAGAAATGACTATGTAACACGGCAGCAGTGGAAATATCTGAGATGTTTTTCAGATTTTCAGGAAAACCCCGGTACTCCAGCAGTAGAAAGCCAGCACAGTGAAGTGGTTAAGAGTGGTGGACTCTAAGCTGGAGAACCAGGTTCAATTCCCTGCCCCTCCACATGAAGCCTACCGGGGGAACCGTGGGCCAGTCACAGTTCTCTCAGAACTTTTTCAGAACATATAGAGGCAGACAATGGCAAACCATCACTGAACATCACTTGCCTTGAAAACCCTAAGATGTTGCCATACCAAACTTCAGCAATGTCACAAAAGGAAAAGAAGCAGCTGGACCTTAATGGTAGCCTGGGATAGGAGAAGCCCTACCCTGGTGACTGCTGACATCTACTACTGAGAGTGCTTGGCAACTATTTCTGCAGTAAGAGACCATATCAGTGAGAGCCTTGCGGCTGGGGTTGCCAACCCCAGGTGGTGACTGGAGATCTCCTGCTAATGCAACTGATCCCCCAGGCAACAGAGATCCATTCACCTGGAGAAAATGCCCATTTTGGAAGGTGAATGCTATGGCATTGTACCCTAATGAAGTCCCTCCCTCCTCAAACCCCCAAAATATCCATGTATTTCCCAACTCAGAGATGGCAACCCTACTTGCAGCCATAGCAGAAGCAGAGCTATGTTGATGAAGACGGTTGCAAGCTTTGTCCTATAGTCTTCCAAACTATGCTACTTGCAGCCATATTTTAAACCTTTTAGACATTAATTTTCCGGTTTTCAAATGATTCTGTACACTTGCAAGCTACCTCGGGTGCCGGTATTGGAAGAAAAGGTTGATGGCCCTTGGCAGCCAGCCCATGACAGATGCATAAATAAATCTTAAAAAGTAACTAGAACAAATACAGACATGAAAAGCCCTTGAACTACTTACTTTCAGCATTAGACAAAGTGCAAGGATTGCAGTCAACCAAAGCTAACTGAAAATGCTGCAAAAGAAAACAGAGAAATCATACAACTCACTTTTATATGAAGTTTCCTTCCCCATTGGAAAACCAGAACACACAAATTAAAATGATTTTTAAAAGTCAGCAGAATATTAATTTTCTTTAGGAGAAAATACTTTGATAAATATGATCTACTGTACATCAATGCCTGAAGTTAACAATGGATAAAAACAGATAAATCTACAGTAAATTAATATATAACTTTTCTTTCTAGACAAATTATCTGAATTGATACCAGTATTATAAAGAAAGAAACATGACAGAAATGAAAAATTAATCTGAAAAGAAGAGAAAAATCGGAAGGGCTACGATTATTGCCTATACCTTGTTTATTTTATCTTGTTCATACAAAGTAAATGAAAGTCCCTAAAAGCAACTGTAACATAGAACAGGTTACAGGAAGCAACTAATTTTATAAATACCAGTGGCTGAAGTTACCAATTTACCAGAAGTTACCAGAAATACCAATTTCTGAAGTTTCACCCTTCTGAAGGAATATTACATGTCCTAAAATCTGCTTATTAAATTTTTACACACACAAGTATCACCAACGCAGTTGATTAATATCTAAAGACATAGAAAGACCTCATGATATAGAATGGGGGAAACCCCATTTATTTAAGGAGCATGGGGAGCCTTCACAGCACATTCTGGTTTAATAATCAGAAGCTTTGGAAAAACACATAAAATTACTCCAATGTATCACATTAATTAAGAGTAGATAATTTCAGATTAAGCTTTTTATATCCCACAGGAATACTTAGATTGCCAGAAATAAGTTTTAAAATGTTACATGTCATCCTCAATAACAGAACTATACATCAATACCTAACACTGTTTGTTTAGTAACTAATGGTTTGTTGCCATCTTAAATACATGTCAGAGGAAAAACAGGAGCAACTAGTTACATGCAAACATAATTTAAAGTTCAGGGTAAGTAACTGATATACACTCTGTGCTGATACTTCATATTGTAATCATGCCCTTATTCCTGTTATAAATGAAACACTACCATCAGGTATTTCAAAAGTTTTCATTAAAATATTAACATGATTTATCAAGGTTATTTACAAAAATGTAAATTAAGATTTTTTTCCCCAAAAGGTGTCAGAGCAAACAGTTATTTGACAGCCTTACAAAAACAACAGTACATCACAATTGTTCAGGCACAAATAGCTTCATTCCTTAGTAACAATCTCACCACTAAAAATAAATCTCCAAAAAGAGTGCTTTGCGTTATTTCTCAAAAACCAAATATATAAACTGTTAATTTTGCCTACACACAAATGTTAACCATTTTGTATTAACTGTCCTTTTCTACCTCAGTAACTAGAACTGTAATATTCTTTATAGCCCAAAATATCTTATTGGGTAATTTACCTACAGCAACAATGTGTTCTTAAAAACCTAGTAAACAAGAGAACTGTTCTTTTCGTAACAGGAAATATGTACATTTCTATACAGAGGCCTATAAAATGAATATATAGACTTGTGTAATAAAATTACCATTCTTATTGTACGCACAAGCATCTTACTAGAGCTATAAAAAATCACAAAGCAGATCTAAACATCTACATAAGCAATTAAAATTAAAAATGGTTCTTTCATATTTCTATAGTGAGAGGTACTAATGAAATGCACAAATAAACTCATTTCTAAATAAGAATATTCTATAAATTAGTCAATCTTACCATACCACTTTGTTGCATACAGATCCCAAATCCCCAAACACCAAGAATTACAAAATGTAAGTTTTCCAAGATCCTTTAGTATAGCACACAGAAAAAATTCTTCAGTCAATCAAGGGCACGAATGTGGGTAATGTTACTAATAAAACACCTGCACTTCTCTGAGCGCGCGCACACACACACACAAATATGACTGTATGTATGCAGACCAATCCTAGAAAATCAGATGCTTTAAAACAGATTTTTTTTTCCTGAGGTATTAGATAATAAAAAATAACAAACATTCTTTGTCAAATGCAACCAACTATCTACTGTCTCCAGCATTATAAGTTACAAAAAAAAATAACATTAAATATTCAGCTCCAAATCTCTGCAGCAATCCAAAGGCACCAAAAGCATCTGAACCTCCCTACAAGTATTGCAGTACTGAAGCTGGCTACTGCTGTGTGAAATGGTTATTATGCAGGAGAGGCCACTGCAGCTCAGAGATGACACACAATTCCTCAAGGCAGACATCCAGCCACAGCAATTCAAATCACGAGTAACAAGATAGCTAGGAAATCAGAACACAGCAGCCAAAGACAATGACACAGTTTGATTTGTAAGAAACTATGATTTCTCATTGCATCGGGAAATCTTTATTTGTCAAACCATTTGACAGCTGATGTGATTGTGGCAAAAGTTGCTGATGTGACCTTTACAGAGAATGAATGTGCAGTACTTGGGTATCCAAGCACTAATATTCCCATACATAGAAAAACAATCCTTTTGACAATGCACATGTTTAACAACCTACTCAGGGCTAGAATTCTCAAATTCTCAGCTACTCTGTAATTCTGCAACTTCTTTTCAAGATACTTCAACGCCACCATTCATAAAGCATCATCATCTATTTAGAATCTTTTCCAGACACTTTCCTAAATGCACATCAACCACATGGATGCTCTGGAATTTTAATATTTTCTTTATCTCTAAAATGCTGATGCAAGACTACTCAATATTTCAAAGAAGTCTGCATTATATTTAGAGATCCAACAATGTTGATATGAACTTACCAAAATACAGAAGCCTCATTCCAGCTGAGTTCAACTCTTGGAGATAGTTTTTCTAGCGGCATGACCTAGGTGTGATGCCTGATCCTGAGAACAGTGTTTTGTTCCAATAACTAGGACATGGGAAGCCTTGCATAATCAAAGTGCTGGCAGGCAGCCAAGGCTCCATCTGACAGGCATGCCAAGAGCAAGGGTGGGAGGATGTGCAGCACACGCTGCTAAATCGTTAGTTTACTCTCTAGACTGCTTCAAAATTGGAATTCATCTTTTTTTTCTTTTTAAAAGAGAGGAGAATTGTGAGGCACAAACACTCTTTCACCCTCCCATGAATAATCAAAACAGAGAGACCCACGAAATGAACAGCATAAAAGAAGGCGAAGAGGGCACTTTATGTTCATAGTTTGAATGAAACTGGTCTGCATGAGTACCAGCTCAGACCAAATGTTCTTCCCATACTTGCAACATTCTGCTCATGTAACTATGGTGAAAAGTGTGCAGGTTTACTTTGTTGAACAAAAGCCATTATCAATGGTAAAATGGAACAGCCAAAGAAAATGCCTGTGAAATTTTATTGCAGCCAAGATTTTGAGAATTCAGAAGTGAATTTTAATGAAACAAACAACTAAATGAAAGAGTCATTTTAACTTAAACTTTGGTGTTATAATGAAAACAAATACCCCCTTTCAAATCCATTAATAACTTCAGATTTCTGTTATTTTGGAACCTAGCTATCTAGTTCATAGAGATTAGGAAAGAGTGAATAATATAAGTAACAAAGGCTTTCCTTTTCTCCTTCAACATTTCTTGTGCTCTGTGTTGGTGCCATGCCATGCATGCTGGGGTGGCTAAACCAGCAAAAGACTTCCAGGCAGAGAATCTTTCTACAGTCTGGGAAATAAAGCTCTAGAGTGCCTGAAAATAGTCCTGTGCTACATTTGGAAAGCACATGGTGCTGAAGTTAAGAAGGTCTTTTCCTGATCAGTGCCTGGATGGGAAACCTCCTGGGAATCTTGCATATTATTGCCTTGAATTCCATAACAGAAGAAAAACAGGATATTTACCTACTTCAGTTCTACCTTGTCTTTCTCACCAATGGCAACCAAAAGCAACTAACATCATTTGATCCTCACAACAACCTTGTGAGATAGGTTATGCTGAGAGTATGTGAGTGGCCCAAGTTCTCCCAGCAATTCCAGAATAACAGGGATTTGAACCTGCGACTCTCAGATCCTGGTCCAGCATTCTAACCAACCACATTACAAACATTTAAAAAGTCAGAGGCACTTGGAGGGAAAGAAAGTTCCTCTGCTTCTGTCTCCCACATCTATCCTTTGTCAGCTCAGGTACTATCCCAAGAAGATACAGTCTAGTACTTATAGAGAGAAGAAGCAGAGAAGAGGGGAGAGGAGGCGGTAATTTAAAATGGTGGAGAAAACCAGATTTTTTAAATAAAATTGTACCACTCTTGTTCCATCCCATAACCCCTATCTTTCTTTCATCCATACCATCATCCTGTCAACCTCGGTCTTCTCATACATCCCAGAAGCAACAGTGGTGAAGTTGGATTTTTACCTGTTATCCAACTTACTACATACATTGTTTCGTCTTTCTGCAACTCTAACAACACAATCCTATGTAGAATTAGTCCAGCCTAAGCCCACTGAGCTCAATAGACTGAAGTAGCTCTGCATAGGACTGTACTTTTAGAAACCTTCTGAGAGCTGTATGGAGATGAATTATTCCTTTTAACCACAGATATTCCTGGTTGGTTTTAACTTATGAAAGATTATTTTTTTTCTTGGTAATCAGAGGACAGATTAAATACTTGCCAATATTATATCTCCTTCCCAACCAGATTACACAAATTGTCCAACTGAACACCCCTACCCCAATATTAAGAACACTACATAAACTTTCTTTGTGCTAAAGCTGATCAGAGCATAAAAGGCATTCCCCACTCTTTAAAAGAATGTCCAGATTTCCTCAAATTTTACCTTGACCAACTTCTAAGATCAAAAACAAACCAAAAAAGAAACCAGGAGAGAAAGAAGCGATGGAGAGAATTTTTCAGAAACTTTTATGATCGGAAAACATGCAATATGCACAGATGTTCAATCCGTGGTGCCAAAGAGTTAAATAGATAACAAGCTCTTCCCTGTTCCTGACCCTTTGTGAGGGAAAGGCAGGAAAAAGCTTCGATGCTTATCAATAAACGCTACTGATCAACAAAACAGAGTCCATTTATTGGCTTAAGGTTCGAGACCTAACAGGTGACTATCAGGGGTTAAAAACATTGACCTGAAGGTGAACACTGGCTTACTTTGAGTACAGATTATTTCAGTAACATTTAGCTTAATAAAGTATAGTATTTAATATAGTATTGAAAGTTTTTAAAACATTATTTTGTTGATAAAATACCACTATAGTGGGTTCCTTTGGGGGAAAAAAACTGTTATTTTTTTGTTTCCATGCAGTCATATATTGGGAACTACTGTTCAAGACAGTTTTTCTGAGGACTGTGAGGTGCTTTCCCATCCCCTTTATTCCCTGCAGATCCCCCCTCCCAAATTCCCATGATAAGTTGAAAAACAGTCCCTGGAGCTGAGGCTCCCCAAGGTTGGCGGCAGACAGTACGAGAAAACCACCTGCTTTCCTGCCCCCATGAGATAATGAATGTGACTCCGCTGTCAGGGTGTCAGGGGAAAGCCTGGTTATCTACAAGGCATGTGAAGCTGTAAAGTAAAGATTAAGGAAAGAATTTCCAAGATGGCAGTGGTAACATATAGCAGACTGGTTACATACATCTTATAGCAGTATTGATTTGTAGCCTTAAGCAGTTGCAATGAGGTAGGAATGCATCTTAATCACCTAGATCCAATTCCCCTGACATCACCTAACTCATCTGTCTCTTTCTGGACTAATGACACTCAGACAAGGTCTCCCCATGCCAAAAATAATGAAGTAATCATTTAATTATTTACTTTAAAAGATCCATCCTTTGCCTTTCAACCAAATTGCTTCCAAGGCAATAGTTTGGAAGAACAGAAAAAACATGGCATCTGGTATATTTCTTAATAGTGAAACGGCTCATGGAGATGGGAGAACACATGATAAATCTTTCTCCAGCTCCGGTGTCCCTACCACTGGTACTCCTACCCTTAAAGCGTCTGCAGGTAACCCAAAGAAATCAGCACCTCCAGGAAATGAATGGCTAAAAACACAGGTGAGGCTTCTCACAGTGACCAAATGTCATGTGGTTCTCAGGAGCATGGTTGAAAACAGTTGATGGGGATACAAGGTGCTAAAGCCTCTCTCCTGCTTTTTTGGTGCCCTGCTTCTACTACATCTATTCTAGAGCGTTTCAGGAGTCCAGGGAAAGTAGTTCCTCGGGCACTAGTTTAAAACAACTCTAGAGAGTGAGGCTTTATGTCTATTTAGTAAGTACTTAGAGTAAGAAAGGTCTAGGCTTCAGGAATTAAACTACAATATTCTGTTATAGTGAAAAATGAAGCATGTGCAAATGAAGAAAATTGTTGGCTTATCATTGCAAAATTTAAACTCTTACCTTTAAACTAGACTCAAAATCTGTGTTCACTTTGAACATAAGCCCAAGTCGTAAATGAATTTCCTTGGCGCGGCAAAAACTGGGATCAACATAAAGCACCTCCCGAAATGCTTTAATTGCCCTGAAAGAAGAAAGATTGGAATGTTAGTGAGTATATTTTACATTCTGCAAAGCAAACCAACTCAAGAAAATCACATGTATACAAAAGTGCCCACAAAATGAATGAACTACTCTGAGAATGCTGATCTGATTCACTTGTACCCTGCATTTGATAAAAAAAAAACCTCACCCAAGGAAAGTAATGAAATAGCAACTCTTCAGTTCTAACCCATGTATTTCATAACTGCAGTGTACTCACCTTAAACATGGTTCACTGAAATCCAAACCCATTTTATAGACTTTCTTAAAGTAATACTTACTTTTCAGTTGCAGAACATAATCTGTGCATTTGCTGTACCATTTAATAGTAGTATCAAATACATTTACAAAACTGTAAAAGGACAACATCCCTATCTATTTTATACTGTCATCTATCTTAGCCAGGAAATGGCAGAAACCTAGAAACTTTGGGTTGGATGCAAATCAACCACCCTTGCACCTATGGAAAGCACTTCCATTTGCACAAGATAATCTGCATGGATTCTTCTCCTCCAGCTGCAGCACCTGCCTTTTGTGTTGTATCTCAATTATTTCCAAGGGCCCACTCAACTTTTAGGAATAGTTTTTCAGTGGATATAGGGAAGGGGCTGGATACTTAAAAGGGGGAGGATAATCCATTCTGTAATCACTACTCAGCTTAGGGTTCTTTAAATATTGCCCAGTCTCTCAGGGGGTGGGGGGTGTTATTTATTTATTTATTTAGGGCTTTTATTATTTTTTAAAATTTGATTTGTATTTCAGGCCTGCTTATATATATATATAAATAATTATTAATTTTGTTAAGATTGTTTAAGGTGCATATGTTTTAAGCTAGTGGGATTTACTGCCCATTCATATCTTGTCAGTTAGGCATTAAGAATGTTCTTCAGTCTTTTTGCTCTTTTGAGTTTATAGGTTTTGCAGTCCAAACCAGATGGGGGTTCAACTGGGCAGAAGAGCCAGTCCAGGGATGTGATGGTGCATTTGCCCTCTCGACCAGCGTAAGGGGCATCCCTGCGGGTGGAGGAGGCAGAGACATTGGCAGTTGGCTAACCATCAGCTCTGCTGCGGTGAAAGCCAGAGGTCCTGGGCGCAGCACAGCAATGCTGGCATCCATTCAGATATTGGTATTGGAGGGGGGGCGTTCCTGGGGTTGGAGCCGAAATTAGTCAGCTTCCATCCTGAGTTTGGGGCCATTTGCACAATGGCCCAGTTCTTAGTCTTACGCCACCTTTTTGCGTGGCCCCTACAGTGGCCCCTACAGAGGGTTTTCAGGCAACAGGGAGGCTTTTCAGATTTTTTCCTCTCCCTGGACCATTGAAAAGCCCTTTGGAGGAGGCGCGACAGCACAGCAGCAGCACTGTCCCTGGCCATCCCAAGAAACAGGACTGCATTGTTGGTTCAATTTTATTATGTTACCCAGATAGGGCTTCCCAGAACGTGGTCTAGCACTTTAACCATATATGTAGACAAGTCACAATCACAAGCGTACATGGTAAATTTGCCTAAGAAAGTTCACGCTGGACTGCAGCTGAAAGGGTCACCCACCAGACACAGTAGACAGACAGACAGACAGACAGACAGACAGACAGACAGACAGACAGACAGACAGACAGACAGACAGACAGACAGACAGACAGACAGACAGACAGACAGACAGACAGACAGACAGACCACTTCTTGAGAAGTCCAGTAATTGCTACCTAGAGGGAAAATAGCAATATTTCTATTTCTCATTGATGTATCAAAGACCTTAACCAACGAAACAGCTATCCTTTCTTTCTAGACTTGGCCAACCATTTCTAAGTCTACATTGAACAATACATGGTTTAATTCTCAACACCAAAACAGGCATTATGTGAAAGATTGATGATAGATTTTTTTTCATTTTTAAACATTTAAAGTAGCTCAAGAATGCTGTTTTGAACATCAAGAATGACCGATGTTTAAACCCTTTCTTTACCTTCTTCTACCAGTGAAACGGCAGATTTAGAAAGTTGTTCTAAATCATGGTAGATAGCACCAGAAGAAATAGTTTATGATCCCTTCCTACAACATCTCTCCCAAATCTGCAAAGCAGGTGGGACTGTTAATTATTTTATGGCTCTTTTACAGCACTCTTAATGCAGAATATTGAAATTAGTTACAAATCGACTTTATTGCTCATATTTCCGGTGTTACATCCTGCACCTTCAGCTGCTGGATAAACTTTTTCAGATATACATGGGATTTCATAAGATGAAGGAAATCTTTACCTCAGAAACAGAAAGCTCAGTCTTATATATGAATCCACAGTTCACTACTGTGCAGTGGTTAACTGAATGGGCTGTCCTACTGATAGGACAGATCAGCAAGACTTGTACTATTTAAATATAAAGAAGCTAAATTATATTAACAAACCAGTGAGTGTTCCATTTAATTAACATTTCACTCAGTTGCTCTTCCCAGCTTTTTGATTATCCCAGCTAAGTTATCTGTATAATCGGTTCATTTAGAATTATCTTATTTTGCATTTTAATTATAACTGTTTGATTAATTCAACTGTTTTGATTAAAATAATTCAGTTTTGGCACATAGCATGTAGGGAAAACAGCAATAAGATACTTTTCTTTAAATGATAGTCTGTGTGATAATAGATGAAGTCGGAACCAAGTGTTCTACTTCCTACTTAGCATGGTGATTTTTTTTTTCAACATGTAGGCGAAGGATCCTGGCAAGATTTTAATATGAATAGACAATATGTTGAGAAAACTGTGGTTGCTATGCAACTTTTCTTCCAAACTTCAATCAAACCCCAAAAATAAATGCAAGTTGTCCTCTCCATATGTGCAACCAGCAGCAGTCCTCATTTCGCCCCAGTCTTGAACACCACAACAAAACCTACACACAACAGACACACACAACAGACACACACAACAGACACACACAACAGACACACACACACACACACACACACACCACCCCAATACGCAAACCCTAGCTGGAAACTAATGTTCACAAAGTTTTTTTTTGTTCTTAATTTGATTCTCAACTTCTTTCCCCAGACAGAAGAACACATATGGACATACCAAACTCCCTATGTCACTAAAAGATAATTTCAAGGATATTTTTTTTCATTTCATTATCAATACAGAGTAAAACCATATTAATTGGAACAAGGAGCTCTGATAACTAGTCTTTGTGAGTATCACCACTGATAGATCTCCAGCATTTTTCCACTTACCACTGAAATGCATTGTAATGGAAGTAGACCAAGCCAAGGCCATACAAAAAGGCAGCATTCTGTAAAGAAAAGAAACATATTTTTGGAATTGAAACAAATTTTCAATTGTCCAGAAGAATGTACTAAAACACTTTCAATACGGATTTAAGTCACTACATTAAGGAAATTAGGCTTAATGCCAATGGGGACAGTTAAAACCATAGTGCCAAACTAGCAGCCATCTTAGCACCAAATAAAGCAATAGATGACAAGGTAGATGAGTTCCACTTATTAATGAAAAGATATTGTGACTAAAAAGTTGCAGTCCTACCTAACAAATATCCAACTGTTTGGCTGCCTTAGAGAACTGTCTTTCAAATTTAAGCTATGCAACACATGTCCACCTCCAGATGAGACCTGGCGATCTCCCAGAATTACAGCTAATTCCAGACTACAGAGATCTGAAAATGGATGCTTTGGAGAGCGGGTTTTACGGCATTATATCCCACTGAGATTCTTGTCCCGCCAGGTCCCATTCCCAAACCTCCAGGAGTTTCCCCAGCTTGCATCTGGCAACCCGACCTCCATCCCCCAGCCAAGGCTGGGGTGGGGTGGGAGGGTCAGCTGGACATCCTAGCCAGGCTCACTGGGAAAGGGTAGGAGGGAGGAGATACTATCCATTTCCACACAGGTTATTTGCCTCAGGTTCAACGCTTCAGGGAAGAACAGTTTTTCCCTGCTTCCTCACACCATCATGGTGAACTCAAGTATTTCCTGGAATTTCTCTGGCTTTCCCCCAACCTCTTCCAAGCCTGCTTCCCTCTTATATTTTTGGCGTGGAGCCCTCCTTTTAATGAAGGAAATTTGGAGAACATTTAAATATATGTAGTTCTTACTTTTTTATGGAACCAAAATTGCTTTTACTGCTTGAACAGCATCATTTTAACTTAGCATATAAATTGTACTATTTGGCATATTCATAGAATTACCAATATAAATGTCTTACAGCCCCATCCAAACAGTGTGTGAGAGCTGCCCAGGCAAATTTGCCAGGTTCTGGGATCTAGTCCAAGTTGCCATCAAAGTGGAGGCAGGCCAGGGGA
The DNA here is from genome assembly GCF_021028975.2 of Sphaerodactylus townsendi. Lineage (NCBI taxonomy): Eukaryota > Metazoa > Chordata > Lepidosauria > Squamata > Sphaerodactylidae > Sphaerodactylus > Sphaerodactylus townsendi. The sequence continues at coordinate 72,210,813 of NC_059428.1, forward strand.
GGAGCCAATAGGGGCCTTTCGGAAGTGGGGAGTCTTTTTTGCTTTGAAAGCCTCCACACTCCGCCGAGAAGCCCCATGGGAGCAGTGGGCATGTCTACAGCTGGCCATCTGGCCTCTTAGATGGGATTGCCCGACTTCTACAAGAATGATGCAAGTATATCCAATTCTTTAGTATGGGATACACAATGCTGTACCCTATGCTACCATAGCACAGGTATGTTTAATTTTTGCCACCTTAGAGGTAGGAAAAAAATAAAATTTGAAGGTAGAAAACAAATTCTGCAGTAAACAAAAGGATGTGTACTATTTAGACAGAAACATTCTCATACAGTTACAATGAGAAGGACAATCAGTATATCCAAATATTGTTAAACTTCATGATACTGAAAACATCGAACACTTTAAGAATGTTATTTTGAGTGTAGAATTCTAATTGTGTCCAAAACTATTCCCATTTAAATTAAAAAGACCTTGAAAATCAGGCCTGTAGCCAGATATTTTTTTGTTAGGAGGACAATTTCTCTTGTTAAGGAGATAGTTTAGTATGGTAGAGAGCAGCCCATTATGTGTCTGCACATAACTGCCAGGATTATACTTCTAAATAATTAAGTCAAGTGGTCTATCACATAAAAATGTTTCAGGTTTATTATAATGATATTGACATGTAGAACATACTCTTAACAAGAAATAGAAAACACACATTTTCAAATCGATCATTTCTGAAGTTTACCAAGATATGGTGTAAGATGTGCTACACAAGCTAAATTGGGTTAGATCACATAAAAGAGTTGTCATACTTCACCAAGAGAAATTGGAACAGTAAATCGGGTAATGAATGTTCTTCTGGTCAGCAACTGTGTAACTGTAGTGCTGAACCTAAAAGACCTAAGTTCAATTCCCTACCGTATATACCGGCCTATAAGACGACTTTTTAACGCAGGAAAATCTTAACAAAAGCCGGGGGTCGTCTTATAGGCCGGGCACCCCCCACCCCCTGCTCGGACTTGCCACCGCCTAGCCCAAGGCTCTTTCCTGCTTGCTGTGCGGCTCTTGCCCGCCTGCCCGCCGCCGCCGCCGTCACCGGCCCCACACATCCCCCTCGGCTCAGGCTGGCTCCAGGTTGCCCTTCAGGCAGTCAGCCTGAGCCTCTGTCTATGATTTTCTTAAAAGGGCAATTCCCCAAAGACTGCTTAAAGGGGAAAGTTTCCCCTTTAAGCAATCTTTGGGGAATTGCCCCTTTAAGAAATTCAGAGCAGGGAAGAGACTGGCGGGGAGATACCAGCCAGCCAGGCAGCCTCTGTGCTGGAAGCGTCCGTTCCACGTCCCTGGCTGTCGGCCGGCCCCGCGCCGTGGTACCCAAGGAAGGCCGCCTGGGGTGCCACCACTTCTGCTCTGTCCCACCCCCAGGACAATCAGCCAGCCTCCACCGAGGCCAAGGAAGGCCATCCGGGGTGCTGCCGCCGCCGCGGCTCTGTCCCGCCCCCGCGACGATCGGCCTGCCAGGGTGTCGCCGCTGCCTCTGCCACGGGGTAGTCTTATATGGCGAGTATGTGCCGAAATCTATATTTTAACTGGAAAAGTGGGGGGGTCGTCTTGTACCCCCAGTCGTCTTGTACGCCGGTATATACGGTATTGGCATTCTCAGCCTCATCTATGTCACAGTATGTTTGTTGTAACCTAGTAGCCCTTTGTGCAACTCAATCTGTTTGGCATAATACATTTAAATCAAGTCTATATCATTCCACCTTCTCCATTTGGTTTGATTTTACAAATTTCAGTGAGTCAAGCAGAATATAAATTAAAATACATTTCCCATACACACAGCTCAGAGTATAGCAAGACAAATGGACCATAAATGCCAAATAATGATTAAAACCAACCAGAGATTCTCTAAACTTTGCTAGAGCATACTAACCACTGGAGAACTGGGTTACCATTCCATCCTTTTCAGCCTACTGAATAATTAAAGCAGAAGTTGACGTGACCGGGCACAAAATTTGTCTATGAATGCATACATATTGATGTTATTTGTGAGTGATTTCTCATAACCTAGCAACACTAGACTGGTTTTCTGAAGATGGGACATTGACAGTTCTATTCTTTCCTGTTCAAACAAAGCAAGTAAAGAACACTGAAGGAAGGGACAATGAAAGAGAGAGAAAACAAGTAGTGAAAGCGCCTTGAAGATGCAAGAGTTATATGTATGCACAGTTCCATGATATGTATAGTCCAAAAGTTGATACAGGGATTCTGCTAAAACAAAACCCCTATTAAACAAATGATCAAAAACCTTCTTTTACTCTTAAGGATAAAACTGAGGGTGAAACATATACCCGCCCCCAATCAAAATGGTTTTTTTAAAAAAAGGAAACTGCTCTTTCTGCTATTTCCAGCAAACAAACCCTAGATCCAGGTACATTTTCTTTTATTTAATTAAGACATTCCCTATGTTGCCTTTCTATCTAAGGTGGTGAATATTAAAGAATTTCAGACATTAAAATGCAAGCATATATACAATATTTAAAAGAATTAAATAAAACAAAATGTAAATACATAATAAATATAAACATATACATACCTACACAGAGACGTAACAGGATATATTTCCATTAAATGAACCACTTATATAACTGACTGATATGAAAATGAAGCATTTCTAACTATAGACAATTAACCTAAGGCAGTGGTTCCCAAACTTTTTCAAGATACTACCCACCATAACCTCAGCCCCAGTGCTCTCTCCTCTCCCCTATAAAATACATTATTCATAACAATGGTTTGCACAATCCACTAAGAACAATAATAACAACATACAAAACAGCAACAATTAATTGCACATTTATTCAAAATTCAATTCAAACCTTTTAGTTTAATTTAGTCATCAAAACTGATGAACTTGATCCAGTTATAGCACCTTTTCAAAGTCCTTCTGTAACCAATACTCTTTGAATAATTTCTTAAAGTTTGACTTTAATTTCTTAAACTTTCTGTAGTTCATTTAGTTCTTTCCACACCACCGCAATTTCCTCAGTATCTGAAAATGAATTTACCACCAAATCTGGAATTTCCATCAAGATCTTCAAATTGTTCAGACATATCTTCTTGCAGCATATCCAAATAGTCATAGAGAAAATGCAGATTATCATCTTATGTCCCACCTTTTTCTTCTAGCTCAGATAGGCTTCAAAATAGGCTTGATGAAGCTTGTGAAGGCCCATATTGCATTTGAGTAGAGCTAATTTTGAAATAAATGTAGATGCAACAGATTGGGCATTAGTAAGACTGCCATATTATGACAGATTCATTTAACTGAATTTTGCAAACAGTTCTGATAAATAAGCGACATCATGCCTGATCTCCTTGAGTTCATCACTGATGTTGAAATTTGAATACACATCCATAACATGGTCAAATCCAGATCACAAAACCCTCTCGTGCAGTTGCCTTTTGATAGCCAACAAACTTCAGGATGAAACTACAAACATTCAAAATCTTCATCATTCTCATCAAGCTCTGGGTAAATTTTCAAAAAATCAATACTCAAAATTGCTACATTTAAAAGTTTTTAACAGAACACTGTTTGGCTGGGAACATGTAGTTGTATGTTTGAAAATAGAAAAAAACTATTGATGGATACTAGGTAATACATTGAAATGTTTGGTGTAAGTGGTAATATTGACACAATTGTGGCTGATTCAGCATCAACAATTTCAAAAGCAATCACACAACTTACTTAACTTTCTGTTCTTTAGATTCAAAAGTCTTGAATAGATCAAGATCCAACTCTCTTTAAGGCATTCAACACAGCTATTTAATGACTGCTAAGGTAATTTTCCGATCCCCATAGAAGAGCTGGGTGATTTTTCTTTATTATGGATTTTAAAGTTTGATACAAAAGCATGCAGCATATAGAAAAATTACATAAACAAAATTAAAACAAAAATAATGACCCTACTTGGCAAGGTAATGTAACTTATTTATCAATAGATCTTATAATGGATTTTACAATTTATATTATATTTTTGTATAAATGGAATGCTATGTATTCACATGTACTCTGATCTTAAACTATTGGCTGGCCTAAAGGCCGTAATTAATTAATTAATTAATTAATTTCTAAGACAAAAGCAACTCTATCTGTTGAACATCCTTCTTATTCCTCAGTACAGCCAATCTGATCAATTGACACATCTCTTTTTTGTGCCCATTCATGAATAGTTGGTGCAGTAGACTGTTTCCAATGCCTTGCAAGTACTATTCTAGCTGCTGTGATGACATGTAACACAACAGAACACAATTTATTATACATATTTAGTATATAATGAAACCAAATGCCTCAATTGTTGAGTGAAATCAAAACCAAAGCCAGCTTATATTACATCAGTAGTTTTTAGCTCAAACACATGTCCACCATATGTGATAAAAACTGGTTCTAGGAAGATTACAGTACCAGCATCTCTCAGGTAAAGTCTTACAGATTTCCATTAATGTATACGGAGATAGACAGCAATGATGTAACATGTTTTAAAAGTTTTCTTTGAACTGTAAAGACACCGCAAAATTAGAGCCATACCTTAATATGCAACTCCGCATTTCTCATGGAATACCTTTATCCAGATCTTTTCCCCATCTACTTTGAAAACTATTTATCAGCAGGATGTTAGAAATAACATGTACTGTTTACTATCTTTGATAAATTCACATGTCCTATCAAAAGGGAGTTCAAATACCTTTCTCTCAAATCAGATCCGATTTCACATTCCAATAAAATATGTTCCAAGAACTCAGGCTGACTAGGTCCCCATTTACATACTCTGCTGAATATGCCATGCTTGCAATTTGACCTACAAATTGACATCTCTGAGAGAAAAGAATTCAACTAAGCAAGCATAAATGCTCTTCTATAATTAGGAATCCCCAGGTTTTCTACTGTACAATTCAAAGGAGGGGTGCTGAAGTAGCACTGGAAGTGGTGGCTGGGTGGCACCAGTGCTGTGCCACCAGAGCAGTGCAAAGTGGCATGGATGCCAGCACACTTACCTTGGCGACTGGCTACTACAGCACGCAAACCTGGAAGTTCAGCATGGAGGGGCATTCCAGGGGCATTCCTGGGGGCAGACATTTGGCTCTGGAATGGTCTATTGGATACTTACCGTGAAGAGTCCTTCACCTGGTAGGCTAGGAGGACATTTTGCTTGGTTATACCTCACCCCACTGTCAGGGAGGCAGGAAATAATTTTCTGTCACTCCCTGTCCTGAGGCTCAGCAGCCATCTTCCCTCAGTATCCAACTGGCAAAGCAGTGACTAACAAATTCAAATTAACAGGAAGTAACATAGAACCCCATAAAAGAAATCTAGGCTTGGAAATGGAACATGAACTGCATTGGAATCTAACAATGAGCAAGGGAGGGCCAATATGTCCTCCTAGCCTCCCAGGAGAAGGACCCTTCATGGTAAGTATCCAATGGACCGTTTTCCTGGAGGCGGAGAACATCTTGCTTGGGACCTCCCAGAGCAGTGACCCCAAATAGGCTGGGTCATTGTTAGTCATCAACAGGGGTCCCCCAACTACGGCCCGGGGGCCAAATGTGGCCCCCTGAAGGCATTTATCCGGCCCGCCAGGCATGGCGGCGATGGCTCCATTCATGTGCAGTGGGGGCTCAAGGGAGAGGAGGAACCGGCCCCAACGGCCGTTGATTGCAGTTACATGATGGCACCCTCAAATCTCCATGAATTTTCTGACCCAGAGTTGGAAACCTGACATGTGGCAACGCCTGCTCCGCCCTTCCCTCTCAGCTACTCCATGTGTTGCTCTCAGGCTTTCTGTTCCGCCTCACTCCCATTGGCATCAGCCAGGCTGGCGAATTGCTCGCTGGCTGCTAGGGAGGAAAGAACCCAGGAAGATACCTGATCCTGGGAATTTGGTGGAATCTTCGGAGACTGCATTGGGAAAGTGGCTACCTTTTTTTTTTTTTAAAGGGGACGGTATTCCACAGTCTCCCCAACAATATTTGGAGCCCACCCTGTACTTGACATACTTTGGTCACTGTTCTAAAAATAGACCATGACAGAAAGGCTGAAAGGTGAAATCAAACATTTTACAATCATTTGTGCATAGGAATTTGTTCATAGTTTTTTTTAGTCTGGCCCTCCAACAGTCTGAGGGACAGTGAACTGGCCCCCTGTTTAAAAAGTTTGGGGACCCCTGGTCATCAATAATGTGCTATAACACTCTCCTGCCAAAGGCTGTCTCTATAGAGGCTAAGGACCGAAGCTTATAGTGTCTAACAAAGGACGAAGTGGACGACCAAGTAGCCGCCCTGCAAATCTCCTCAACCGATGCATATTTCCTGAGAGCAGCATTTGTGGCAGCGCTCCAGATGGAGTGGGCTGTTATCCCTAGAGAAATCAGCAGGTTGATCCCTTATAGGCCACTAAGATGCAAGGTTTAAACAAAGAGCTAATCACTGCCTTGGGTATCTAGCACCCCAATTTGATGGATTGATGTTATTTATTTATTTGTTTATTTATTTAGATTTGATAGATCGCCCACCCCCAAAGGGGATGTTAATGAAGAGGAGCACTGTTCTGCAAAGTGTCTCTGTACAGGTGATAAATGCCTTGAGTAAGCGTCATACATTCAGGTTGTGTCAGAGTCTTTCTCTAAGATGCAACAGGTTCGGGAAAAAATTAGGCAGCACGATCTCCTGGTGGCAGTGAAGGTCAGAATTCACCTTAGGTTAAAAATAGAGCCCATTCTCAGGACGACTCTGTCCCTATAAGTCCCCCAGAGATTTGAGTTCATGGAGAAGGCCCTCAGCTCTGATTCTAACTGCCACCAGGAACAATTGCATCCTTAGCCAGCCCAGATGCATAGACTGGATTGGTTCAAATGGTGAACACATTAGGACAAAGCAGAATGGAGTTTCCATGAAGGAAACCTATGGATCGGTGTCAGATGAATCTGGTGGACCCCCTTCAGGAACTAGTGACATGTAGGTGATGAGGGGCTGTTAGTCCGTGGAACAACGGCCAAGTCATGGTGAGGGTCACCCCCTGGCATCGTAGGGTTGCACTACAAAGGCCAGACTCGAGACCATCTTGTAAGTAATCTAGGGTGACACCTAGTGACAGTGTATCTGGTGTGACTAGCTTCCTCCTGCACCGGCAAACAAACGCTTTCAAAGAAGAATCCTGGTGGTGGACGGACAACATGAGGCTAAAAATGTCTCGGTCACTTTGTCTGAATAGCCCTTCTTTCTCCTACTGTTCCGTTCAAGAACCACGTGGTCAAACTTAACCAGTCTGGGTCCATATGCCACAGGTGACCCTGGGGCAACCAATCTGGAACTGTCAAAAGGGTTAAGAGTGGTGTCTCCGATAATCCTTGAATCACTGAGAACCATGGGGAAGGCCAGTAGGGCGCCACCAAGATGACCCTCACTTCCTCTGTCGTGATCGTATCCCAATAATGTCAAGCGCAGGGATACAAACAAGCCTAAATCCAGTATCCAGTAAATATTTTTGTTAATAACCACCTAACGACAACCCTGTAAGGAGGCACACTCCCACACAACACAAGAAGGGATGGGTAATCTGTTTCCACTGGCAGGTAGAAGGACACTTCAAATATCAGTGTCCCAAGTTACAGAAACCTCAAGCTCAGTCCCCTGCCAACAAGATCCAAACTGTCAAAATGGGTAGATTCTGACCCAAAGCCAGTTGCTAAAACTCAGGAGGCCCAACCTGTCAGTGCAACTAAAGTGTTACAGGTCTTGAAGGCTCAGGAAGAGATCAGCATGAAATAGACATATTATGGGACCACATAAAGTGTTTTAAAGATAGAAGGCATCTGCTTGTTATAGGTGGGACTGATCCACACCCTTCTGAAGCAACGTTCAGAAAATTCTGGGAGAGGAAAAAGTTTTTGGATGCTATTTTGATGGGGAAAAACTCCTTATTCTCTTGAACAAATCACCTTCCTCCCCCTCGCTGACTTCTTCCTCCTCTGGAATGTGGAGGGGGTCCTGATCCTGACCCTGCAGGAACTGGGAGGAGAGGAATATCTAGAATGGTGCCTAAGGCACCCAGGTGCCAGGCGCCCAGCAGTGGCATAGTGGCTAACAGCAGTGGCTAAGAGCAGGTGCACTCTGATCTGGAAGAACTGGGTTTGATTCCCAGCTCTGTTGCTTGAGTTGTGGAGGCTTATCTGAGGAATTCAGATTAGCTTGTACACTCCCACACACGCCAGCTGAGTGACCTTGGGTTAGTCACAGCTTTTCGGAGCTCTCTCAGCCCCACCCACCTCACAGGGTGTTCGTTGTGAGGGGGGAAGGGTAAGGAGATTGTAAGCCCCTTTGAGTCTCCTATAAGAGAGAAAGGGGGGATATAAATCCAAACTCCTCCTCCTCCTTTCCTGATGATACAGCGAAACTCTTCCCTCACGGTTTGTCTCAGCTTATCAATTAATACCCTGGGAGAAGCAGTTTGCCATGTCTCAGAGACATTAGAGGCTCGATCTTGCCTGGAATCAGAGGCTTCGATAGATGGCTCTGTGGTGTGTGTGTGTGTCATCTCGCGCTTTGTGACCCTACATGGGACGCTGGCACTTTAAGGCGGAATGCCGCACTCTTCCCTGTGCTCTGGGGCCCTATATGGGTCACTCACACCCTGCCTGGCCCGCTCTCCTTGTCAGCGGGTGTGTGTGTGTGTGTGTGTGTGTGTGTGTGTGTCCGTGTCCACAGCACTCCGTGACTTTATATGGGATGGTGGTGCTTCCACCAACCGGAGGCCCAAGCCTGATGCCTCCTGAGTTGAAGTCAGCTGCTCATCGACCAGGCACCATTTCTTGGAGTGCAGAGCCTGTTTAGAATCAGAGGCTTGCTCTGACTTCTGGCAGGCTTGTGCATCCGCTCGGAGACAGCTCACCACTGATGCCTGTGAGTTCCTTAAATTGGCAGTTCAGGTCCCCTCAGCCAAGGATCTAGCAAAGACCTGGGGAGAGAAGGAACAAGCCACCATCTTGGAGCAAAAAATTAGGCGGGAAAAATCACGGCCTAGCGGCCCGCATACACCAAAAAAACAAACACAGCTCCCCTCTCTCTCTCTGACTAAACTACACAAGGGAAGGGAACAGAAAGAAATACACACTGATGAACACGACAATGAACAAGACGAAAGACACAGAATAAGAACACTTCACAGTTGGAGCCTATGTGGATAGCTGCTTTCCCTGCTGAGGCAGGAAAAATACTGATGGAAGATGGCTGCTGAGCCTCAGGACAGGAAGTGACAGAAAATTATTTCCTGCCTCCTTGACAATGAGGTGAGAAATAACCCAAGCAAGGTGTCCTCTGCCTTCAGGAGAACACCCCCTATGCCGAGTGTTGTAAGTTGGTGTTTCCTACAGAATTTTTCAAACAGCCTCCCCCCCTTTATGCCACCTGAAACCCCAATGCAGGTGGCGCAGATGCTCTGTCATGGTACCATCCCTGGCTGATGCTCTACCATCCCCCCTCTTTGGATTAGGTTTTGGATTGGGCTCAAGTAGATTGGGTGAGCATAAGAGAAGGAAACTCCGAAGAACACTTGAGTACATACATATCATGTCGTCAAAAAGGTACTTGGTCAGTCCAAATTCACTACAGAAAGCTTTATTTGTTTTATGATGTCCACATCTTTCTCATCAAAATCCTAGCCATTAGTATGTATTCTTAATGATCACCTTCCATAGCACATATAATGAAGTTTCTCAATATAATTAAAAATTACCTTCCGTACACTGGAGATGTTTAGCTTTAATTTAAATTCTAAAATGCATGCATGAACTTCCAATGAATTCTGGGCCAATACAGTTCTGACAAACTTAATTAACAGTAATATATTAAAATGTGTTGTTGGTTATACATCATAACAAATATTTATACATCTATTTCTCAAGCTTGGTTTCTATCTGCGGACACAGAAATCAGTGGATAGGGGCCACAGATTTTCCTGCAACCTTGGGTGACCCCTACCCCCAGCTTTGCAGAAAAATTGGACATCTTAATTCAATAAAAGTTTCTGAGAAATGTTAAATCTTTATATAACATTGAAATAGTAATACTCGGTAGGCTAAGACAAAAACAACAATTACACTCTATGACTGAAAACGGTCTCAGCTGCTCCTCGTGACTGCAGTCTGTAATACCTCACCAAGGGCGTGGAACTGGCCCATATGACGTCTCTACATGTTTGCTCTAGTGTAGCCTTGTTGCGTAAGGCTGCATTGGTCGCTACACTCCTATTGGAGTGGGCCAAGATGTCCCCAGGAACTGGTACATTGAGGACTTATGTGCTCCCGCTATATCCAGTTGATGGTGGAGCTAGAGACTGCCATGGACAGAAGTTGTCCCAACGTAGGAGAAGAGTTGTTCCACTAAAGGTGGAAGGTAGAAGTGGCCTAAGGTTTGAGATAAGATCTGGTGATTATACTACTCTATCTTGATGGAGTACGCAAGGTTTGGGTTGGCTGACCAGGATCTGAGTTCCGAGGCTCTATGGCCAATGTAATTGCAACCAGGAATATCACTTACATGCGGAAACAGTGCAAGTGAATGGACTGACCTATTAGAAGGGAGAAATGGAGAGAGCCGTAAGAATCGTGTGAGGGCGCCGAGGTGGGGACTTGTGGTTCACAGGGTATTGTAGCTGTTGAATTCCCTTAGGAAAACGTAACACCGCTTGGTATTGTGTTAGATCAAGAACCTTGGAACTGGGAACGAACTGTGGACAATGCTGTTACCTAGCGTCTGAGAGTGGCGCTCCTGAGACCCATTCGGGATCCATCCTGAAGAAATTCTAGGACTGAAATCGATGAGATTACTTGGATCCCACAGTTGTCCCCTGGACTGGATCAGGAATGGCCTCTATGTGGAATTATATGACCTTACAGTGGTCATATACCAGTATGGTATCCATGAAGACCTCGGATGAGCCTTGCGTCTTAATGTTCTCCACTCAGCAGCCAGGTGGTCAGACACAATTATTATGTGTCGGGATAACGAGAAGGACCTTGGGACCGAAGGCCCTGAAAAAAGGGATGAGGGAGATACTTCCATCTCCATTATTGTGGAGAACCACGTTCACCTGGGCCAGTACAGGGCGACTAGTGTGGCCTCTTCCTTTTCGGCCCGTATGTGTCTTAGTAGTCTTGGTATTACCGGCGTTGGAGGTAATGTGTAGAGAAGGTACCGAGGCCACGGCAATCTAAGCATCTACTTCCTGAGCTTGAGGATGGATGAGCCTAGAGAGGAAGGTCGGGGTTTGCATGCTCCCTGCTATGGCAAGGAGGTCCACCATCAGGTTGCCGAAGTGAGAGATGAAGTAACACTGACCTGTTGAATGACTACTCTGCTGGGAAAACAGGTTGCCGACACAGGTTGAGTTTCCCTTGACGTGTTCGGCCTGGATGCTCAGGAAGTTCCCTTCTGCCCAGTTAAGAATCTACATTGCTTCCTTGCGGAGGCCAGCTGAAGGTGACCTCCCTTGATGGTTCAGGTAGATCTCGCTCACTGCAATGTCGGTACAAACAAGCAACTGTTTGTCATTCACCTACTGTTGAATGTTGTAGGGGCATTAAGACCGCTCGTACGTCAAGTACGTTGATGGAGGGAGAGGAGACTGGTTTGGACCACCTGCCCTGCATGATTATCTCCACCAAAGTGGCTCCCCAGCCCTGAAGGCTTGAGTCTATGAAACCCTGCCCATAGGACTTGTTGGCAAGATCCTGCCCAGTGACCAGGTGGTTCTGCATTACCCCTATCAGGGCTCTGTTTGAGAGACTGAGGAATGTCGAGGGATCTGTCCCGTTTCTGAAGAGTCCCACTGGTGATGTCAGCGGAAGGACTGCCGTACTCTGGAACGAATATGTTCCCTTGTCTCATGTCAAGGAAGACTGTCATGACTGCTAGAAGTTTGGTCAGGGAGAAGAGGGGTAAGAGCCGCACTTGAATTTGATCACCGTGGGCACCATCGTGATGACCCTCTGGGTCTTGACCTCTGGCACGATTAGGAGTTCTTGACAGAGTCGACCATTACCTTTAGGTGAATGAATTGTTGAGTAGGTTGCAGATGGATCTTTCCCCGAATCACGAGGAATCGTGGTCTTGTAGGACCTGCATGTAGGTCCTGAAGTGCTGCTGATGCAGATTTGAATCTTATAGTTGGTCGCCCAAAAGGGGTGTATGTGTGCTCCCTGTTGGCGCAGGAGTATAATGGGACCTAAGAACAAATGTCGGAAGCTCCTCGGACTGTGTGAGAATGACGATTAGACATACATAGGTAAGCCTCCGTGCGGTCCAGTGGAGTGAGGATGTCTCTTGTGCTTGATACTATGATGGAGGAACGCTCTCCCGTCTCCGTTCTCCTTCGACACCATGAGAGTGTGGGAATTGGCCGGAGGCCTGCTCTGATGACGGTGCCAGTTCTACGGCCTGAGTGGCCAGGAGACAATCGATGGCACAAGAACTAACCGCCTACTCTGATCTGGAACTGATTGAAAAGGGGGAGAATTTGTATGGAGAAAGGGGATAAATTCTATAGTGCAGTCTAAGGACACTTCCTCCTGGGACCACGTAACAATGTGTGGTCTCCTCCCCACTGAGCCCGAAGTGGGTAGAGCAACCTGTTACTGGGACTTCCGTCCTAGGAGCCTTGTCAATACAGTGTTGTGATCTGAACTTATCCCTCCTGCGAAGGAATCTCTAGGTTCCCAGTTCGTGTTTCCGTATTCCCTGGTAGGACGTGGGGTTACCTCTAGGTGCAGCTTAGATCTGGACCAGGAGGGGGAGCTCTGTGGATGAACGGACTAGGGCACGGGCCTTGTATGGTCTAGTTTTCCACTAAGGTGGGGGTAGGATCGATGATCTTTATGTCCGAAGTGAGGACTAATGGAAGCGCCTGAGCGGGGCCTCAGATCTTTGTAGAAGGGATCCTTGAGGTTACCCTCCTCATCCTTGGGAGACAATCCTGAGGACTGAATGGTCACCACAGAGGTGTTTACTGATGTGACTAGAGGAACTGTTCCATAACTCGGGCACCACATAATGCTTGTGTTGGAGGTCGGAGTCTCTCATTCCTTCCTAAACCTCTTAATAAGGTATTCCGGCAAGAGCAAGTGGGTTTGGAAGGCTCATCCTGTGGGGAGAAGGTCTTGCTGCCTTAGGACACCCTGAGGTGTTGAGTGCCGCACCTCTGCCGGAGGATAGTGGAGTCTTGGACTCCTGTGACCCCAGAGTTGCCACAGTTTTGGCGAAGAGGAGTTCCAGTTCCTCTTAGTTGAACACTCCTAAGGACTGATGAGAGGAGGAGTTCGTAGATTCCTCATATCAGGAAGGCGCACCAAGGAAGTGGGATTCGACCCTTCATGTGGCTGTCTTTGCCTCCTGCAGAGGAGTGAGGGAGCCAAGCTCAGGGAACCTAGGTAACCCCTAGTGTGCCCTTGCAGTCGAGTAGGTATAGTAGGTGCGCTAGAGGAAGGTGGACTACCAGTAACCCCGGATCCCCTTCATGCTAGGAAGCGCTCTAAGGAATGGGGGTCCAGCCCTTCCACTAGGCTGTCTTTTCCTTCTGCTGAGGAGTGAGGGAGCGCATGCACCAGGGACCTAGGTAACCCCTAGTATGCCCTTAGGGCGGAGCAGACGGAGTTGGTGCATTAGAGGGAGGTGGACTACCAGTGTCCTGGGTCCCCAGCCCTGGAGGCAGCCCTTGGGATGCTGGAATTTCAGGGGAGGGAAGGACTGCCATTTCCTAGCAGAAGAAGGACGGGCCAGTCGTCTCTCTGAATTGGGAAAATTCCCTCCCCCTCTGCCTGAATGGGCTTGCCTGCGTGAAGAGGAGGATGAACGTGCGTCGGGACTGCTGCTCCGAAGGTTCCCTGGTAGGCGATCCTCTGAACTCACACAAGAGTATTCTGGCAACGCGTGTGGGGGCACTAGCCTCCCCTGCTTTGCGGGAGACTCTGGCTGGATGTTCGCGCCTGCGCGCATTTCTGCCAACTGCTGAGCCGATGCAGAGCGCCGAACCGTTGGCTGCCTCTAGGCAGTCTTGCTGACCGCAGCTGAAGCTCCAGAGGAGGAGGCGCGGCGGCTGGGGGGGAAACTGCTTTCTCTGGAAGGAGCCCTAATGGCTTCTGCAGCTCCCCCATGGAAGGTCTCCCTATGAGGGGAGAAGTCTTAATCCGCCCTTTTTGGCTGGAACAGAGAATTGGGTGGGAAGGGAGGAGCGGGGGAAGTAAGAAACTCACCAGCCTCCACACACATGCACACGGTAACAGGAATACAAGGCTAACAAAGGGAAAGAAAAAACTCACGAAGGAAGAAAGGAGAAAGAATTTTTTGGTAGAAAGCTAAGGAGCCCAAAGGATCCGTGAACTCCCTGATCAGGCAGGAAATAGAACTGGAGATAATTGGAGTTCTAGCCTGAACAGGAAGTGACGTTTTTGATCCTGCCTCCCTGAAAGGGGGTGGAAATCACCCACCGAGAAGGTCTCCGCCTCCAAGAGAAAGTTTAACTTTTTTCCCTTCCATGATTTTAGTACCTGTTTAGCAGCTAGTTCTATGGGAAGAAAACCTACATGTAGAAATGTCATTTCTGTCTTTTCCCATCACAGAACTAACTACAGATTTGTAGGTGCTATTTAAATCAAAGTGGAGGCATGGGAGGAAAAACACTCCTGCCATTTATTCATCTTCTCTTTTCAAAAAGGCCCATGGAGCTGCTAATTAGCTTTATAAAAGCTGTCACCTTACATCCTATATAGTGTGGTCCTTTAGCTGTCAATGATCATACTCTTCCCCATGTGCATAGCAAGAGAATGTTAAAGGGGAAAAGATTAGTGAATCAATTGGAAATGAATCCTATGGGAGTTTGCGGTCAGTTTGACTTAGAAGAACTGTGAATTGACTAACAGAAATACTAACATTTTCAGAAACAAAGAAAAGCAAAGGGGTTCTTGGGACAGGGAAAAAAGAAGACCCCCAATAGTTCCATTTAGGTTGAGGAAGTTTATACATTACTACCCAGGATACTGAAGGAAAAAAAGGAACTTAAGATGAAACAGGACGACTCATGTTGTCCAGGATGGATATATGGAGTTTCTACCAAAGATGACAGCGACAGCAAGTGTAGGAAAAAGTAAAAGTGAGAGATTCAGTTTCGCAGGTCAGCACAGCAGTTTTGACAACTGCAACGCTAAATCTCTGCTGCAACAAGGCAAATGTTTCTGGTTGTAAAAGATATGCATCCCTGCAGTATTGTGAATTTTCTTGGGAGGGAAAATAAATTCAAAGTCAGTTCATGCAATATTGCTTAAGGCCTAAACCCAAGAAAAAGGCAACATCCCATCTTCACACTCTTATCACATTACATCAAAATCCAGGCATTAGGGAGAGCTCTGGAAGAGCAGCTGTGATTTCTTATATAACATTTCTGTAACACTTCATTAATCTGATACTGAACCAGAAAGATGGCGACAAACATGTAAAGGAGCTCACATTAATACAGCATAAGTAACACCTCCACCTACCATCAATATAACCCATTCTCAATGTGGTCAAATCTGTGGATATTTCAATCCAGAGACTGGAGCCATAGACAGACAAGACAGACCTTGTTGTTTTAGTTGGAGCCTATTGGAACATTAAATGTGGTAACCTGCCATGACAGGATAGATGATTATCTTGATTTTAACGTTAGATATTACTAATGTCTATTGGCATCATTGAATAGTATATTGTTTTATATATTTTAGCCATGTGTGTAAACCACTGTGAGCCTGACTGGGAAGAACAGGGTGGCAAATTTAATAATATAATTTTTTTAAAATGTCTGACAGAGGGAGCTTTTACTTTCGGACACTTATCTTCTGAAACACTTGTTGGTCTCTGTATTCCAGTCTCGCTGTTCAACTGCAGACCAACACGACAATGACCTGAAATGTACCATTTGTATTATCCCAGAAATTTCAGCCTTTCAATTTTATCTCACTTTTATATTCTGTTCTTCTGTTTCAACATCTCTTTTAATGATGTTTGATATACTCCTTCAATATATGTTAATGTGCATATCAGTATATTGATGAACTGATAATTAATTAGCCGGTATCAATTTCACTATGGCCTATAGCACCATAATGCTGGCAGGGGGTGATGGGAACTGTAGTCCATAACATCTGGAGGGCCGCGAGTTTGACACCTATGGCCTATAGTATCATAGAATCATGGTTTTGTTGTCTCTCTCATTCCTCTTCCCCATGTATTCTAAATAATTACTCCTCTTCTCCCCTAGTGTATGGTTCTAGTTTATTTATTTAGTTTAGTTATGGGTTCTAGGTTCAATTTCTTAGTGTTAATCCGTAGGTTCAATATTTTGAGTACCCCTAAGGATACATTTTTCCGTTTGTTTTTTTCTCCCCAATGGGGATGTAAAGCAGCTTACACTGTTCAGTTTCTGACTAGAAAATGATTGCTCTCTGACAAAAACACTTCCTAAGTTGGTTTCCTCAGTTCTATTAACTCTGTCCAGGAGGTGAACTAGCTCAGCTCTTAGAACCTGGGCTAGGAATCTTCTCTCCCTAGAAGTAAATTCCCTTCCTTGGCTAGAGTAGGGTCCCTCTTTCCCCAATATTCTCTTCCCACCAAAAACACAGGTCTTTCTCAGACACTAAACATGTCTGAACTCAGAGTTGAACTCCTATCAAAAGCTCAAACTCCTAAAACTCCACCCACTCCCAGCCTGTCACTCATGCTGTACTAGGGGTTAACCCTTTAGAGTCTGGCTTTTCTGCCTCTGTCTGCTCCTGAGGTCCATTAAAGTATCCGTCAGGTCTAGTATTATAATCAGTATATCTGCATGTAGCAGAGGAAGGACAATGGAACAGGTACATTCTGAACACTTACTAACAAGAATTTGTTTAGGGCTCTTGGGTCTAACATAGGTCTCTCTCTCATACACCCTTTCATCAGAATGTATCTGAATAAATCCCCAGGTGCTGATCTTTTGCAAATACTTGTATAAACACTTTCCTGCTGACAAGGGTGTTGGATGATGGGGGAGAATAGGTTAATAGGAAGGCAAATTCTATTACATATGTCTGCCAAGGATGCAGGTCCTCTGTTAGTTTGCTGGTTGTTGGCTGTAATTGTTTTCTAGGGGTGGCACATGGGATGGAGGGAGTCACCCTAGAATCTTAGATGAAACCTTGTCAGAGTTGGCACTAAACAAGTCAATGCACACAAAGAATAGGTCCTCAATTCTGGCATAAGTTTCATGTGGAAATATCCACAGATCTGAGCCAGGAGTGTGTATTGAGTGTAATTGCCATGGCAACATTACAAACTGTAGAATCAGACAAATGCTTGGCTGTGGGAATTTGGTGCTTCGACAGCTTCTTTGGTTCTAGGGCTAGGAGTTCTGCCAGTTTATGTTGTCATCTAGCAACATTTCCAAGAAAGAGTAATGCCATCCCATAAGAAAAGTTGATACTTCCAATTATCAATCTATCATGGCATACCTTTAAGTCAATAGCAGAAGAGAAGAGTTGGAGTTATATCCCCCCTTTCTCTCCTGCAAGGACACGCAAGGGGGCTTACAAACTCCTTTTTAGTGGGGCTAAGAGATCTTGGAAGAACTGTGACTAGCCCAAGGTCACCCAGCTGGTATGTGTTGGAGTGCACAGGCTAATCTAATTCCACAGATAAGCCTTCACAGCTCAAGTGGCAGAGCAGGTAATCACACCCAGTACTCCAGATTAGAGTGCACCTGCTCTTAACGACTATACCACTGCTGCTCTGGATTTTTCTGCATAGCCCATCCAACTTGCACCGTTCTCTGTAAACAAGGTCTGAATAGTTCTTCCCCTGAATGTGATCTATGACCAGAGAATTGGTCAGGTGTTGAAATAAGTGACATCAATTCTTTCTACTAGGTTTTGTATCTCTTTTCAATATGCCTAAGTAGAAGGTAATGCTGATACCCAGCATAGCCAAGGTCCAATTGTGACTTCAAGCAGCCGTTTCATTACTAGGAAGGTAACTGGTCCAGTATTCCCAGGATTCATGAATTTGAATACTGGATCTGTCACCCTTGGGGACACAAATGAAATATTAATTCCCAAGGATCTAGCCATTTGAATGAGTTGCTCGTTATGTAGATTTTCACTAGGAGAGTATATCATATTTTTTAATTTTTAATACTACTACAAAGATGGTGAACCAGACACCCTATCACCTGAAAGGTCAAGTTTGAATGCATAGATGTTGACCTCACTGTAACTTTCCAATATCCAATTGGAAAGTTACAATTGGAAAGAGACAATTAGCTTTTAAAACCTCAAAAGAAAAAAGAAAAACTAAATGGTTCCCATCTTGCTTTCACTTCATACATAATATTACTAAAACACATCTATTCTTATATCAGCTCTTCTTATTTTTCCTTCCTTTAAAACTAATCACATCATATCATTTATATCACTACCCATCTATAAAAATCTAAACACAAACTCATTTTTCTTTTATTACCTTCCAACTGTCTCAGCCTATTACTTAAACTTTTGGATATCCCAGTACGGTATCTAGTCTCAGTTTACGCTAATATCATTAGTCCTTACCTATTTATAAAATCTCTCTTTTTCCCCTGTGTTTCCACTCTTCCCCCACCCCCATCCTATAGCTATCTCTCCATCAATTTAAATTTAAACCCTTGGGATTACAATATCTCTACCCAATACAGTAAGAGGAAGAAAGGAAAAAAGGAGAACTTTGATCCTGTCTAAAAGTCCTTTTTGTTCTTATTGAAGAACTTCCTCACTTCCTGGATGTCTGCAATTTTCTGGTAGGTTCCACTGAAAGTGAAGCTTAGTCCCTTTAATTTATTGCCAGTTGAAAGGTATCTTTTTAAGGCATCCATAAGGAAATTGTATTTCTTCCTTTTCAATATTATTTCTCTTAGAAGGTCTCTCATCAAAATTAAATCTTTTCTTTGATATTGCATCTTCTTTTCGTAGTACATTCAGATAATATCTTTTTTAAATGATCTTAATGTCAAATACAACATGCAGTCTTGGAGACAATTCTTGGTTTTGGCTACCATTGACCTCACATGGTAAATTCTGTCAACCTTAGATAACATTTCTGCAACAGAAAGGGACATGAATGCTGCCAATTCTGGAATAAATTCTTTTCTAAGGTCGTCATCATCCCTTCCCAGAAGTGTCCTTATCTTTGTCACACACTCTCGATGCCTCAAGTGAGAGATGCATTTCTTGAACAGCCCTTTTTGTGCCTTTTTTGGGCACCAGTCTCCACAGGACAGTGAAGTAGTTAGTTGATGGCAGTTAATTGCTGGTAGTAGAAAAAGACAGAGTTTCTTGTCCTCAAGCCTTTCTCTGCAATGGCAAAGAAAGAACTCCAGCCCATGTTTATCACACCAAAAAACACAGGAAACAGTGTGGGGGCGGGGGGATGGAGCACCCGCAGGTGTCTTTAAGCTTCAAAAAATCTCTCAGTGGCAGACCTAGATATGCATAATACTGTACACAATCATAAAAAGAACATGATAATTAACAAGATGGCCAGTTAGCTAAAAGGACAAATCTTTTTCAAGTTATGATGGAAGACCAAACAGACCAGAAGGTTAAAAGCAGGAGCCAAGCTAAAGAAGTTGGGGCCCGACATCAAGCTAAAATGATTGAATCCAGTTGATTGAATCCAGTTGAAAAAGAGAAATTTTCTAAGGCAGACAAATACCTGAAAAATCTATTTAAGGGTCATGAACTATGAAGCAAGTTGGAAGATTCTATTTGATTGATGCAACACAGCTGATGCACTGATTACTTCCTATATCTCCTGCTCCAGTTGGAAACCCAAAGTATCTTGCACCTTCTCTCTGCACTGTATGGATTAATCTCATAGATCACAAGACAGTCTTCAAATGGACTTTCTACAATTTACAAGACATTTTCTGAGGTGACTACAAGGAAACAAGCTACTTTTGCCAGGAACTGAGGCAGAGGTCTATACCACTACTGTTTTGAAGGCTCATAAAGATCTGGGGGAAGGTGTGCTCAGTGCCTTCAAATGACCTTGAATTAGAATGGCTCACCTCCAGCTCCATCTGGGAGGTCAATGACAGGCTCCTTACTGCAGGACCCAGGAGAACCATTTGCACTCCCTCTGGCAATCTTGTTGGGGATGGAGATGGTTCCAGAGCCTGTGGAATCCCCGCCTGGTCCAAATCTGTCCAGCTGGATGGTCATTCACACATTCCTGAGGATGTGGAGATCTCTCCTTAACTCCTTCCTTTTCCTTTTTCAGGGCTGCTAAAGAGGTCTTCATTGCTTTCTCCTCCACTTAACTGAGTTTTTGTGGAGCTAGGAACTAGTGACTGTCTGTGTCAGCAGGGCTATACAAACTGGAGGGGATGCTCCACTATCACCCAGGAGAGCATACAAAAAGTTGCATGGCTCTGCCTGAGCCAATTTGGTTTACAACCTAACCAGCTTGGATTACTGAAGCCCAGCTGATGGAGAATGGCCTTTTTTCTTGGCAGCAACACAACTACTCTCATGCTTTTATCTTCTCCTTTACAGAGAGACATTATTCAGGGACAGAGCTCAACCTCATCTTAACCTCGTCCCCCAACCAGGAAAGCTACAAACCACCCCAATATCTGGAGGGCTGTTATCCGGAGGGGGGTTGGCAGCAGGGAACCTAGGAGAAGCAACCAGCCCAGAAGAGTAGGCAGGAATGGGCCCGAACCAAGCAGAGGGCACCATTGCTGTGAGAGAAGAGGATGGAGAAGTTGACTTTCAAATTTTGGCTGTGCCTCCATTTTAGGTCCAAGTCAGGGAGTTTAGTTTGATTCATGTTGTCTGACTCTGTTCAATCCAAGTATATCAAGCAAGTAGCTTGCAAAATCAAGTCAACAGCTGTCTCTTTGGAGCCCCTCAACACTTCAGATGAACTGCCTCCAAGATGCTGAAGTAAAGAGTTTTGGACACTGAAAGGCAAACCCACAACTCCCAAGTGCATAAGGTCTGCTTGCTGCTGAGTCTCAGCATAAACCCCACTTATGGAATGCTCCCTTCTTACTTTCACCATCTCACATCTCCTCAGCTCCAACAAGCCTTCATGTCAGTTTGTCTCAATATGCTCCTGACAGATACTCTCTGGGGTAGGTACTCACACACATCGTATATTGAAAGACTCTGTCCTTGCTCACTGAGACAACTAGAAACCACTGAGCAAGTGCTGCTACATTGTGAGTTTTATGTGTGCAAGCAAGGAACATTCATCAAGCCACTGCTTAAAGGGGCCACACTGTTTTCTGATAAAAGGTAGTGTACTACTTCCCTAGGCAATCAGCACTTGCAAACAATGGTGGAGGTAGCTAAGTTTCTGCTAATAGCCATGACTCAAACTGCAATACTCTGTAATTTTAACAATTAATGCCAATAAAGGTTATTGTTGCTGAACTGTCAATTTCAAATGAAAACTAGCATTATCATTTTCAACACTATATACCTGTGCTTCATGCATCATGTTAATAGATCATGTCATTAAGTTAAAACAAGAAATACTGGGGGAAAACATAATGGTTTATGTGTACTCATCAGTGTTTTTATACCACATTTTATGTTCTTTTCTGAAAATTTGGTAAAACTCAGGCATCACAACACGTCTCTCAGCAAAGTCTGAAGCCTTTTTCTGGCCTAAGGAGCCTTTCTCCAACTGAATCAGTTCCTCCGGATGGAGGAAGGCATCAATCCTTGTGAGTGGAGTAGTAGACAGGATACAGGTTTTGAAGTACCGTAGCGGTTGCCTTGACCTGGATAGCCCAGGCTAGCCTGATGTCATCAGATCTCAGAAGCTAAGCAGGGCTGACCCTGGCAAGTATTTGGGTGTGACCCCTCCAAGGAATACCAGGGTCATGACGTGGAGGCAGGCAAGGGCAAATCACCTCTAAATCATCTCTTGCCTTGAAAATCTCACCAGGGGTCGCCATAAGTCAGCTGTGGCATGATGGCAAAAAGTTATTCTAAACATATAGGATTGGATTCAAAAGTGTTTTCCATAAATTGAACATCTCTCCACAGATAGGAACATTTGGATCCAATCTATTAATTTTATGGATCAGTTAAAATTCCTACTGATACGAGATGTGATGGTCCTCCATCCCTGCATTCTGTGTCTCCCCCCTCCCACTAGTGTCTGAGAGGTGGTGGGAAATCCGTGTATTTGTGAGCGGTCCTGGAGTTCCCTTTGGTTTTCCTCTCTTGTCTTATTTAGGTATCTGCCACCACTCAAACCCAAGGCATGGACAGGTGATATGTTTATTTATTTTATACCCCATCTTTCTCCCCAATTGGGCACCAAAGTAGCTTATATAATTCTCTACTTTCTCCTCACAACAACCCCATGAGGTAGATTAGGTTGAGTGAGTGCAAATGGTCCCTGATCACCCAGTGAATTTCCATGGCACAAAAGAAGATTTGAACTTGAGTCTCCCACATACTAGTTCGATATTATACCACACTGACTGTGTGAACTGCTATATACCTCCCTCTTGCCCTACCTACTAACAGATCGTAGTCCACTCAGGGATTTTTGGTCTGTGTGCTGATAGCTGTCAGTTGCCTTGGGTTTGAACTCTGAACACTATGTAAGATGTTTAGAACCAAAAAAATTATCTTTAAATGTTAAAATAGATCTGCATCAAATGGCCTCCCTGCCTGAAACCTAAGGAGTTTGTGATTTTGCAGGGTCCCTGCCGCACTGAGATCCCTCATTAGAACACTAGAAATGTATTAATAGTTAAACACTATTAGTTGGAACCATTAAAAGCTATTTGAAAACAAAGGGTCCAATTCATTGTTACCACATTCAAATCATACATTCTAATACAAACACATACTAAGAATTAAACCACCAAAGATTCAAAAAACTACTTGAAATGTAAGTTATTCAAAACAAAGATTGTGAATCAATCTACTGGAAAATTACTTTGCCTTGTACAAGAGTGCATGGTCCAGAATGGTATATTTTCAGACATAATTACTTTTTGTACTTAATACCTTCTGCTTACTTAACACAAAAAAATTAAGTTCTAAAAAACTCTTAAAATGCCAAATTATCTTCCAGAAGTCATACAAGTGAAAAAGCTAGTTTTAAGAAAATATTAAATAAAATACAAAATATTTCAACACTAGCTGTTAATCAAAATTACAAGTCAGGAGATGGCAAAGAACAATTTTATTGAAGGAGAATGAAATAAACAATTGGAAAAGCCATCCATTCAACCCAAATCCTCAGTTCCAAAATACAAATAAGCTCTTATAGACTTCACTGGGCACATTTTTCTGTTTCTCTCCCCCACCCGACCTACCTGCTTTTTGTATATGGACAAGGTCCTCATTACCTCACTCTTTTCCTTAATGTAGAATATTTTTGGTACATAGAACCCTTAGTAAGTATGAACTCCAAACTTATCTACAGATAGGCTCACTTTGCTGCCCTGAAAAGTAATTTAGTCTTGACTTTGGTTATCTAAGAAACTGGGGGTCGAAAATAATTGGTTTGAGTGGGGAGGAGGAAAAAGTACCGTATAAACTCGTGTATAACCCGACTTGGGTATAAGCTGAGGCACCTAATTTTATTACCAAAACCTGGGGAAACATATTGACTCATGTATAAGCCGAAGGTGGGAAGCCGGGAGGCAGAGGGAGCTCCTTATTTGGGCAAAGACATCAGGGGGAGTCACTGCCCAAATAAGGAGCTCCCTCTGCCTCCCTGGGTTTGAGGAAGCCCAGCCAGCCAGGGTTCCCCTTCACCCTCCGAGGAGGGCAGCAAGAAGCGGCTGGAGGTCGTCCCGGCCATGCCCCCAGCCTCGGCAGAGGCCTGAAGAGCCAGCTGGTAAGCAGGACTCGTGTATAAGCCAAGGGAGCATTTTTCAGCCTTAAAACAGGGCTGAAAAACTCGACTTATAAGCGAATATATACGGTTACTGGAAAATTTCCTCTGCCTCTCTTCCTTAATACTATACATTCTAAGGCTTGGTGCAGACCAAATGTCTCTGTTTCTCCCTAACGCTTTTGTTTCGCTTCCACTGATACTCAACTTTTTCAGTATATTATACCTGAAATGATTGCTCAATTGGGGAGAGCTTTTAAATTTTAATTTATGAAATCAATTCTGTGAATACAGTATCTTCCAATCATTGTGCGGATCCTCTCTTTTTTGTTTGCAAAAATGCTGATCGTTTTATCTTCAGGATTGGTAATTATCACCCATCCCTAAAACACTGTCCAACCTCTTCCTTTTTCGCCAGTTAGCTCTTGTATGATTCTGCATGCTTGTTCTTTTAATTTATTTTTATTACTGATAAAACTAATTTCTGAGCCAACAACTGCCTGCTTATATTGAGAATTCCCACCTGGGACAATCCTGGTACATACAAGTTATAAAACCTAATTACCCCGTTCTTGCTCTCCTGCCTGGGTAACAGATTAATGGTGGAGAATGTGGGCATTTCAGCCAGCACCTTTTAACAAACCTGTTTCCTCCTCCCCTCTTGTACACATTGCTTCTTCACCGAAAGGGTTAAACTCCCTTATTTATTAATTCCTGAGTTTTCCTTACTGATGAACTAGGCAACCTTAGACAATTGACAAGAGTACCAATGGTGGAGGGGTGCTGACCATGCTGCTGTCCCCCTCAAGCATCAAGGATCTGCCCTGAATGGTGCCCCTGCCACAGTAGGTGGCTGGTAAGGAGCCTGCTCCTTCCTTCCCTCCATTGGGACCTGGGGCCTCAGGGGAAGGATCCATCCCTTTCCACTCTGGCCTCCACCACACCCCACCTGACCACATAAGGGGATCAGACAAGTGGCGGCTTCCTGCCAAGGGCCAGGGGGCAAGAAGGCAAGCACTATCATATATGAGAAGCATATTTAATTAAGAATGCTAGAAAGAAACAGTACACAAAGAACATTTAATATTATTCTTTTCAATGCTTTTTAGATTCTAACTATCGAGCCCGGCCATGCGTTGCTGTGGCAATTGTCCTTCTCATCACAGTCTGCAACCCACACAGATTTCCATGCAGGTCCAATGATCCCCAGCATAGCCTTTTGGGGTGGTCAAATGGAATCCCTCTTTCCTTTATCAATGTACAACTTATATGGTGCTGTCTTTTTTTTTAGTATAAGGTAACCCTTTCCATGGAACTGTCCAGAGTGTGAATCCCGCTGTCCATGAGGCTGGTTGGCACGCACAGTCCTGGCTTGGGTAAGGCAGAACTGGGGCAAGGAGGCTATCCCAGTCAGGAAGTAGAGGCGGGGTGGTGAGGCGCTCAGATCGAGGCCAGCTCCCTGGGTTCTTAAAGGGCCATGTGCAAAAGAAGCGGAGCCGGTAGTGTTGGTTTGCCCCTACTCCGCGGATTTTCTTAGAAGAAAAAGGCGAACTCCAGCTCGCTTTTAGTAAAAGAGAGCTGTGGCGAATATGGATGAGGAAGTGGTGGCTGGATGGGAGGGAGGGCAGAGTGAGGTGTGTGAGGATGAGCTGGATGTGTATGAGAGTATGTGTGTTGTGTGGTAGTAGTGGGTGAGGCACAGAGAGTGATAGTTACCTGCGTGTGAGGGGGGGAACCCCACCTGACATCTCACACAGCAAAGTGTGTATATGTTTCACTTCCACTCGTATTACCTAACAGTATTACCTATTTACTGTTTTCAATGCTCATCTCTGATCATCTGCACGAACATTCTAAGGGTGACAGTTAAACACAGCCAGCTTCATGGCCTGGTGCACCAGGAAAAAAGATGTTTTACCTGGCTCAGGTATGGACTTTCAGTGATTTGAAGGTCCGATTACCTGCCTGCAACAGGGAGGAACGTCATGTGAAAGTTTGGGGGCGATCCGTCCAGCAGCTTCTGAGGGAGACCATCAGGGACAAACTCACATTTAGATTTATATATATATAGATAGCCAACAAAGAAACCAAAGCACCGTGAGCTGAGTGTCATCTACACTGCAAGCTTTCACATGAATCTGCCTTATGCTGAATCAGACCACCTGTCTGTTAAAGCCAGCCTGGCAATGGCTCTCTGGGGTCTCTGGCAGAAGTCTTTCTCATCACCTAAGAACATAAGAACAAGCCAGCTGGATCAGACCAGAGTCCATCTAGTCCAGCTCTCTGCTACTCGCAGTGGTCCACCAGGTGCCTTTGGGAGCTCACATGCTATCTGTGAAGTTGCTGGGAATTGAAACCGAGACCTTCTGTATGCCAAGCAGATGCTCTGCCTATGAACCAAAGCCCCACCCCCATAACCCTTTCTACTGCAGCCCTTTCACCTACCAAAAGGCTGGCTGACTGTTTAGGAAACATTTATTCAGAGGCAAAAAGAGAGTGGCAATTCACAGGCTAGCCTATACATCGTTCTCTCAATTCTGCAACAAATTAAGGATGTATATTTTGTTCACAGCTTAAGGTTACAGTAAACATAGTACCATAACATCTTTTTATCTGTACTCATGGGTAATAGGAGTTGCTGGTTAAGCAAAACATTCAAGTTTATTGCTCTGTCACAGAGGAATATGTAGCAACAAATTTTACCCCACTGGGAAAGCCATGGCAACTGTCAGAAAACCTGGGTGGACTCTTCTGCTTTCTCTTCTCCTCAAGCAACAGAGTCATGCTACACAGCTGTCAAAGAAGCAGAACAATTGCTTGGGAGACTTTGGCAGACCTGGCTCCCAACAATTTGAGGCAGGTTGCATCCAAGGATAATGTCAGCTAGCACTGCCAATTGTCAGAAGCTGAGCAATGACTGAAGGCATCAAACAGCTTACCTGAAGAGGCAGAAGTGGGAAGTGCGCCCACCCAAAAATGCAAAGTTATGGTGGCTGAGGGAGAGGAGCTTGACCTGAGCAAAGCCAGTTAACTGAGCATTCTGCATAATCAAGAGTCAGACTACTGTATTAATGTAATCTCTTAAATTTTATATAAATCCATAGTACTTTGTAGGGATATATTTAATACACATAAAAATCACTGGAGCAATTATTTGACATGCTGACACCGTATTCTAAGTCAGATCAGTGGCATATCAGGGTCAGTACAGGTTAATATGATTGGCAGCACTCTCCAGGATGTGACATGTGGTGTCTGCTACATCACTGAATGCCTTTTGCACTGGAGATGCCGGGGATTGACTTGAGGACCTATTGCAAGCAAAGCATGTGCTCTATCACTGAGTCATAGTTCTTCCCCAAGTATCATGAAAATTTCAACACAGAAAAATACACCCATATTCACAATTCTCCAATATCTTATAAAAAGTAATTTAAAATGGCCAAATCACACACACCTCAAATAAACAAAATGTGTAACTGACTTGATACAAACACAAATTTTCTATTACAATAATTCTTGTGCACACTACTACCAAAATACAGAAGCACAACAGCTATAGAACAGCTATTCTATTCTGAAGGGGGAAAACACCTGTGGCAGGAAAAAAAAAGTATATACAATGGCCAGCAAGGACTTTCTGGGATAGATACCTTTATAGTGCAGAGATGGAGCCAGATTAGCATGTGACTGTTATACAAAATCTCTCCTTCCAGGCCAGGGGCCTGCAACCTGCAGCTCTCCAGATGTTTATGGACTACAAATTAGCCATGCTGGCAGGGGCTGATGGGAATTGTAGTCCATGAACATCTGGAGAGCCACAGGTTGCAGACCTGTTCCAGGCCAAGCGACAATCAGGATCCCTGCAATTCACCCTGTCCATACAATTCTGGCATCTTTATACAAACCTAGGCAATGTGGAATCTTGCCACAAGGAAGCAGCTACCAAACACTAATGGTATGCACAAATTTGGCTATGTCGCAAAGATTTACCCATGTACAAGATACCAGAAGTTAATTTTTGACAGCTCAAGTTACACATGCCATGTTTAAGTAAATACGGATAGAATTGTCGAAGGCTTTCACAGCCAGAATGACTAGGATGTTGTGGGCTTACTGGGTTGTATGGCCATGTTTCAATAGTATTTTCACCTGCATCTTCAAAGGATCCTCTGAAGGTGCCAGCCACAGATGCAGGTGAAATGTCAGGAGAAAATACCACATGGCCATACAACTCGGAAAACCCACAACATCCTAAATATGGATAGCTTTAACTACATTGTGTCAACAAACTGCCGTAATTTGGGATGGGGAAGAGACAAAGAGACACCAAAGAAGAGGAAAGAAAGCACACACGACTGAATATGGCTCTCCATTTATTTGCTAACCACTGGAGTGAGCTAGTATTTACACATTAATTGGTGGGATGGAGAAAAAAATGGCTTTTACTATATAGACAGAAATCCTAAATTTGGCTGGTACAAATAAGGTGTGTATTAAAAAAGATGGTATAAACCAAAAGGAACACAGTTTGGGATGTGGTAAATAGCCCAACAGGCAATTCTAAAAGCAAACATGCCATAAATACATGCAAGTTCCTAAGTATAAAAAGGAGATACAATATGATACAAAATTAATTTGAAGAAGTAAAATCTATACAGACCTTCCAGTAGTCAGATTGTAAACTGTAGTACCTCTGGTATGCAGATAATGCTGAAATGGAAAACATTTTTAATATAAAATTGAAGTATTAGGCTTGTAATCAGTTACAAGTTTGATGCTGAACAGACAAGAATCCAACTTGGGAAGGGTTCTTCCTTCTACTACCATTTTCCTTTTAGGAGTAAATGTCCCACCTTCCTGGTTAACTGTGTTTAAAAGAAATGCAATCCAAATCCACAGTTTAACAATGAATTTCAGTTTTAGTTAAATGAGAACCCTAGTTAACAATGGGTATGTGTAAAGTGCTGTCAAGTCACAGCTGACTTATGGTGACCCCTTAGTGTAAAAGGCAAGAAATGTTTGGAGATGGGTTGCCACTGCCTGTCTCCATGCAGCATGAGAGGGTGCTGAGACAACTACAACTGGCCCACGGTCACCCAGCAGACTTCATGTGGAGGAGTGGAGAATCAAATCTACTTCGCCAGATTGAAGTCCACAACTCTTAACCGCTACACCATGCAGGCCCTCAGTTAACCATAACCATGATTAATGTGAGCAGTTGTGGTGTGCTGTGAGACTGTGGGGACAAGAGAGAGAAAGGAACTTCCACAGATGGATCTCAATCTCTTAGCTTCAGTTAAAACAGAACCAGTACTACTAAGTCAGCATGAACACTTGCAGATTACAACCTCATATGAATAATGGCTCCATATTATTTTAAATAAACTACAATGTGTCACAATATATCAACTGTTGTTTCCAGACACTTTTAATTGTCATACAGAAGACAGAATGAACAGCATACATGAAAAGCAATTATTTGAACATAGGTACAGTGTAGCTTTAATAAATCACTTCCTAAAATATTATTCAGAGAGACTGTAGCATCAGATTACACCTTTTACACATATCTATTTAGACTGGCCTTTGGTTTAACCCAGCTGGGTTTTTATGTTTGGTATTTTTTAAAAAGAGATTCTTAAATGTCTAATATATTTAAAGTATTTTGCCTTAAGAACCAAGGGCATGAAAGCACAATGTTTTGTTAATTACAGTTAGATGCCCAAAGGAAGAGCTTTTGGCTTTATATTTTAAGGTCCCTTAAAATATAATAATGGACCAGCATGATACAGCAACTTTGCTGAAGTTAAGCAGATTAATGCCTGAATGGGAGACTCCTAAGTTTGTCTCCTAAGAAAACCCTATGGAGGTACTGTGAAAAGGGCTAAGGATCTGGAATTCTTTGCAGCCTTTCCTGCCTTACAACTTCAGGATTCTTTGAGAAAATTATAACAGAAGACGATTTAAAAATTAGTTTGTGACTATAGTACATGTAATCTTGCATTTCGTGTTAATAGAGGCAGGGTATGAATCAATAAAATGACTATAAGCACCTTAGAAAAAAGACAGAAAAAATTAAAATGCCATAGCAGAATGGTCCATTGGCACTTACCGTGAAGGGCCTTTCTCCTGATAGGCAGGAGGACATCTCGCATGGGATCTCCTTTCCTCTGTCTTTAGGAGGCAGGAAATGAAACTCCGTCACTTCCCTTGCTGTCCTCTGCTCCCCTTCCTTCCAGCATCGGACTGACCATGTGGTAAAAACACTCAACAACAACATGAAACTCCGTCACTTCCCTTGCTGTCCTCTGCTCCCCTTCCTTCCAGTATCGGACTGACCATGTGGTAAAAACACTCAACAACAACATGCAAAAATCATCAAACTACAGTACCCTACGCAAAAATTTATGTAACTTCCCCCAACTTAATAACTGTGAATCAAAACTCTTTAAAAAATATATCAGGAAAACTGTATTGTCCACAAAACTGAATGTGAGGGAGTGTCGAGATGTCCTCCTGCCTACCAGGAGAAAGGCCCTTCATGGTAAGTGCCAATGGACCATTCTCCTGGAGGCTGAGGACATCTCGTATGGGACCTACCAAAGCAGTGTCCCTCCTGCCCCTTGGGTGGGAATCATCAGTTTTTTGTGACAATGTTCAGTACCCTGGTACCAAACACTGTCTGAGTTGCTGCCCACGAATCTAATTTGTAGTGTTTTATGTAGGACAATACTGAAAACCAAATGGCCGCTCTGCAAATGTCCTCCACTGAAACCTGCTGTCTAAGGGCAGAATTAGTGGCTGCACTCCTAATGGAATGAGCTGTTATCCCTGATGGCACGGTCAGATTTGTGTTCCTATAGGCTTCTGATATACAATTCTTTAAGGTGCTACTGATCGCTGCCCCAGACATTTGTTGTCCCATTTTGGGATGCGAGATATTAATAAATAGGCTCTCTGATTGTCTGATTGGTTCTGTGCGCAAGATGAATACTCTGAGGGTTCTGTGCACATCAAGTTTATGCTACAAATTTTCCTCATCACCTTTGGGCTTAGGATAAAATGTGGGCAAATTGACCTCTTGATGTAAGTGAAAAGCAGAGCTCGCTTTGGGTCTGAAGGTAGGGTCCATGCGTAACTTAACCCTGTCCGGATGAATAATTTATTCGCAACAGTTGGAATTTACTGACAATGCCCCAATCTCAGACACCCTTCTCGCAGAGGTGACCACCATTAAAAATAAGAGTTTCATCCTGAGCCACATAAGGTGTATTGAACTAATCAGCTTGAATTGTGACCTAGTAAGGGCCAGTAACACCGTATGCAGATTCCAGGAGGGGAAACGATGCACTTTTGGAGGTTGAGATTCTGTGACCTCTTTTAAGAATTCATTACAGTGAAACCTTGGTTTTCGTCGGGAATCTGTCTGAAAACAATCGGCAAAATCCGAGGCAATGATTTCCATAAGAAATTTCCATAGGAAATTAGCAGCGAGGTCACGTGGGGATGGCAACACAAGTAGCGAAATTTGACAAAATCTGAGGTAACCAACGAAAACAGAGACAAAATTTCCATGGAAAAAATCGACAAAAACAAAAACCGACGATAACCAACATCAACGAAAACCGAGGTT
This sequence comes from Sphaerodactylus townsendi, assembly GCF_021028975.2. NCBI lineage: Eukaryota > Metazoa > Chordata > Lepidosauria > Squamata > Sphaerodactylidae > Sphaerodactylus > Sphaerodactylus townsendi. The sequence goes on from NC_059428.1 coordinate 72,242,395, forward strand.
TTAATGTATATCAGGATGCCCAGAGGCTGTATACCCTTATATTTTGGGCAATACTGTTGTAAGAGCCGCTCTCTGCCTCCTCAGTGTGGTTGCCCTCAAGCCTCCCTTGACCCCCTCTTGCAAGAAGTTTAGGATATAAATGATCCCTGGTTGTTCAGGATCAATCCGCCTACGCCTAGACCACCTCACAAAAGCGTTCCAGGTATAATTATAAATACGTGTGGTGGAACCTCGACGTGAAGCTAGTAGTGTTTCGACCACCTCATCCGCATAACCTCTTTTCTTTAATCGTGACCTCTCAATGGCCAAGCAGCCAAGTGCAATCTGTCTGGATCTGGGTGCCAGATGGGGCCCTGCGTTAACAGATCTGGTCTGGATGCAAGAGGGACTGGGTCTCCCACTGCCAACTCCTGAATGGTGGAAAACCACAGTCTCCTGGGTCAATGTGGTGCTATCAGTATTAGTTCTGCCTGTTCCTTGAACTGTCATCACAGGACTCTCAGGATGAGTGGTATGGGTGGAAACGCATATAGGATTACTTTGGGGCAAGGGACTATCAGTGTGTTGGTCACGTAGGCTGTCGGGTAAAAGTATCTGGTTGTGAATAGCTGTAGTCTGGTGTTGTCTGGAGTTGCAAATAGGTCTATCTCCGGTGTCAGGAACTTTTGATGATGTCCTGGAATACCTCCAGAAGCAGATTCCATTCTAAATTGGAGATGGTCTTCCTGCTGTGCCAGTCGGCCTTGGTGTTGAGGTGACCACTGATGTGTTCCGCATGCAGGGACTGCAGATGGAATTCAGCCCACCTCATGATCTTGTCTGCCTCCTTGCGAAGTAAGATCGACCTGGATCCACCTTGGTGGTTTATGTAGGCTTTTGCCGCCACATTGTCCGTTCTGATCAGAATGTGTTGGTGTTGTATGAAGTTCTTGAAGTGAACCAACGGCAGGAAGATGGTGCAAGCCTCCAGAACATTGATTGGAAGCTTGCTCTGGGCAGAGGTCCAACAGCCCTGGACCACTCAGGAATCCAGTGTGGCTCCCCATCCCTGGAGGATGGCATCCGTAAAGACCTGCACACATGCCGGAAACAGGAAAGCCTTCCCTTGGGATAAGTTGTGGGGCACTGTCCACCACTTCAGTTGAGACTTGAGGGACATAGGGACTATCACCGTCCTGCCCCTCTTGTGCATGATGTTCAGTTGATGAGGGCGAAAGAATGCCTGAAGTGATCTGGTATGCATCCTGGCCCACTGGACTGAGTCTATTGCCGCTATAAACAAACCTAGAAGACTTGCCATCTGCATCATGGTTGATTCCTTGTCGACTATGACTCTGGCTGTTGCTGCTCGAATTTTCACTGCCTTGTCTTTGGGGAGGAAAAGAGCACTTCTTGATGTGTCCACAACTGCCCCGAGGTGTTCCATCCTTCTGGAAGGAGTAAAGATGCTTTTTTGCTCGTTGACTAGGAAGCCGAAATGTTGTAAGGTCTGCTTCATCTGTTGGATGTCTGCCTGCACTTTGGTCTTGGACCTCGAATGAATGAGCAAATTGTCCAAATATGGGTGGACGTGTATTCCCTGATGTCTCAACAGGATGATGGGTGGTAGAAGAACCTTTGTAAAAATGAGTGGAGATGCGAGGCCGAATGGTAACGCCTTGAACTGAAAGTGTTCTTGGCCTACTGTGAACCGGAGGAAACTGCGATGTGCTAGATCAGGGGTAGGGAACCTGCGGCTCTCCAGATGTTCAGGAACTACAATTCCCATCAGCCCCTACCAGCATGGCCAATTGGCCATGCTGACAGAGGCTGATGGGAATTGTAGTTCCTGAACATCTGGAGAGCCGCAGGTTCCCTACCCCTGTGCTAGATGAATAGGTATGTGCAGATAAGCCTCTGTTAAGTTGAGGGAGTTGAGGAAGTCTCCTTCTCTGAAGGCAGCAGTAACGGTGCATAATGTCCCGACCTTGAATTTTCTCAACTTCATGTGTCAGTTGACGGACAGGAGATTGAGTATTGCTCTCCAGGCTCCTGTTTTCTTTGGCACAGTAAAAAATGGGAGTAAATCCCGAGAAGCCTTTGGTCTGTTGGTACCGGATCAATGACTTGGATGCTGATCAGGGGATGGATGGTTTTGCAAGTCCTGAGTCTCTTGTCTGGGTTGTTGCTCAGCAGGGAGGGAAAGAATCTTTGTTTTGGAATGGTGGCAAACTCTAGAACATAACCTAAAAAAATTATTTCTTTTGTCCATAGATCTACACAAGGTTGATCCCAGTGTTGCCTGAAGTGGGTCAACCTGCCTCCCACTGGTACATGGGGATAGTCAGGGACGTTGTGCCTTATCTTGTCTGGGAAACTTTCGGATTTCCCAGAAGGTCTGAAATTGCCTCTGCGCCTCTAGAAACCTTGTGGTTGCCAGTTTGGTTTCTTCCCGTCTCTGGGTATGTGGAGAAGGGAACGAAGAGAATGGAAGGTGCCTCTATATATCGGACGTTCTTGTCGGACAAAACCAGGTAAGGTCTACCTCTTGTCCTTGTTCTCTACTAGAACGTGGTCTAGTTCTTTCCCAAAAAGCTTTTCGCCCTGAAAAGTGTAACCTGACACAACGGTCTTAGAATGCGCATCCGCCTGCCAGGAACGCAACCATACATTATGTGTGGTGGCAACAGAGGATGCCATGGATCGGGCAGCCATGGTGATGGCATCCAGGGTAGAATCTGCAAGGAAGGATGCACCCAGGAGAATCCTGTCGATGCCCTCCCTAATTCATCTCTTTTCTGGGGGTAGAATTTCTATCACCCTCTTTAACCAAACTATCAAGGCCCTGGCTACTGTGGCTGACGGAATCATGGTTTTCATTGACATCGCCAGCCATTCATGTGCTCTCTTGAGTGTCAAATCGGATCTTCTATCCTGTGGGTCTTTTACAGAGCCCTCCCCATCCTGGGAAATTAAACCTCTCGACTGGATGGCTGCAACAGGTGCATCAACCAAAGGTACATGTAGGAGGCGATTTACATATTCAGGCACCACATAAAGTTTTTCGGCTCTGGAGGACATAGCTTTGCTTGCTGTAGGGTTCTGCTATTCACACCTAATTCTTTTCTCAAAAGATTCTGGCATTGGGAAAACATTTTAATATCGCTTTCCTAGGGAAAATAGTCTTGGTTTCCCTTGGGGCGATCCCTGATGGTTTGTGTGGTTGCCTGTTAGCAGGATCCTCTGCATCAGCAGGGTCCTGGAGATCTAAGGCAGACACTGTTTTCTTAATCAGGAAGGCCAGGTCTTCTGCCTTAAAACACCTAGGAGTCTGGTCTGTAGGATTCACAACCCACACTTCATTGTTTGAAAATTGGCCTCCTTCCTCAAGGTATTCTCCCTCACTGAGACCCTCTGCACTCTTGCTGTCAGTGTCTGGGTGGTAATTCTCCCTGTCAGGGCACCCTAGGTAGTGAGGGAGTGAATGTCTGGCTTGGAGAGTCTGTTGGTTCTGACAGAGCTTTTGTGTGACTGACTAAGGAATTGTGCAAATTCCAAGGAGAAATATTGCTCCAAGCACCTGGATTACCAGATAAAACCGGATAGCTCTGGCCTCCCTCCTCAGGGTCTGCTTCTCCTGCCCCCGGAGGTTCTAGCGTGGTTGCTTTTTCTAGGTGCCTTTTGGCTCCTGGATGAGTGGAGGAAGCCCTGGACATTGCAACTCTGGTCGCTTCAGCAGTGGACTGAGCAAAGTTCTCCCAATCGGGAGAAAAGGAACCGTCATTCATTTTGAATTCTTTCCCCTCCTTTCCTTCTTCATGCCAAAAGGACTCGTCAAAATGCTGCCTGCTGAGTTTTTGCCTCGTATAGAGGCTTGGAAATCCTCAGGGACTATACCCTCGACGAAAAAAGGGAAGGGGGGAAATGCACACACAGAGGGGGGAAAAAGCAACCGGGAAGTCAGCACAACAAATAACCCAAGGAAGAATCGCGATAGACAACTACAGAGCTCACTTTCACCAAGAAGCTAAGGAGCTCTTGAAAAGCCTTGCTCTCCTAATAGAGACAGGAACGAAACTGGGAGGAAGGGAACGGAGGATAGCAAGGGAAGTGATGAAGTTTCAGTTCCTGCCTCCTAAAGCTAGAGGAAAGGAGATCCCATACAAAATGTCTTCCGCCTCCAGGAGAATAAGGTTTTTTTCTACATCAGTTCACCCAAGTATCCAGACAATGACAAACTGCCCCATAAATATAGTCTGCTTAGTAAACATCATGATGTAAAGTCATTCTATGGGCCAGTGGTTGTACAAGAGACTACCTTTACCTTTTAAAGTATCCTGTAAAGCAAAACAATAACAGTCCCTAGAATTTCACTCTTCTTTATGGTCTCATATAATTTAAGCAACACAGTGTGTTAAGAGTATCTCTACAACAAGCTACTTAATTAGATGTATTTCACAAATTAATGTAGTAGTTCCTGTGTTAAGGAAACTATGGGAATTCAAATACAGTGAGTAAGGTCCAGGGTCCTGAATTCTCAGCAACACTACCAAACTACAACTTTGAGGATTCTCCAAGAAATTTTATAGAAGCTACAATGACCCAAAATTAACGTTTGCTATGTAAATACGTTCCATGGAACATCTTATTTCAGAATCTTTTGAGATGGAATGAAATATTTAAATATGAATATAAGCAGTCTTCCAAGAGGAAATTACTACAAATATGAAATTCATATTTACCATCTGGATATGAGTTACACTCAACAGATTCCTGTTGAAAATAGATGTATTCTAGAATCAAGGACTTCAGCTTTGATTCTAGAGTACATTTAGAATATCCACTTACCTATTCACCTAAATACATCTAGAATATCCCTTGTACCTATTCACCTAAAGACTAGCGTTCCACATCATGTCAACTGCAAGCATAGTCTACTGTCTGAAACATATAGGCAATATTTGTAGGGTTTTTTTAATCCTTAGCATTGACTAATAAAAGAATTATGATAGATTTACCTTTTGGATAGTCCTCCAATAAGAGGTTGAAGTGCCCTAATTGGCAAAAGAAATCAGTTTCAACTTTTCCTTCTGCTTTCAGTATTAACGATTCATAGCAGCCAACAGCCTGAAAGAACAGAGAACAAACTTTATAAATATAGTGTAAATTTTATAAGCACATTATAGATGTGAAGAAATCAGATTATTTTAGCTTTGCAACTTGGCTGCAAAAAATCAACATAATAAACGGTGTTGTAAAATAAGCCTTTGTTTTGTGCAAATATTTCCCAACTGTACAATGGTGATGTAGATCACAGTCATACAATGAAACTTGATTTTTTTTTAATTCAGCAAGTTTTCCGCTCTGGTCTATACTTGTTCATACTTACAATCAAATTAAATAATACACTGGGCATTTAAAGTATTAAGATGACACTGTGATCTAAGTGGAACAGATATTAAACCTGAACGTTAACATCATTTTATGACATAGCCATGTACTGACCACCCACTTTAAACCTAGAAAACTTCAAATTACAAATAATCTAGCCTGAAGCCTAAGGTGGCACTGCCCACCCACACCATCTATGACAGAAATAATTTCATGATGCTGCCAGGCTGAGAAGAGAAGAACATGGTCCATGAATTATTGGTATTTATACTAATATTAAATATACAATTAAATGGCCTATGCACTTAATTACCCGTCAGTCAGTATGAAAACATAACTGCCCCTCAACCTCATTGAGATTGGGTACTATACTGGAGACAGGCACTGTTTCGCGTTTTGGAGATATGGGGATGACAGCATAGAGTGTGTGAAGGAGGATTTGTTGTATAGGGTAGGGGTTGCCTTTTATTTTCATCCCAAGCACAGGACAGACTGACCATTATGACCACTAGGAAAAATCTCAGTGGACCATTAACCTTGATGGCCACATCACCTAAGTCCACCCACCTAGTCCAGGAGGACAGCAGGAAAGTGAGGATGCTGCTATTGTAATGACTAGGAGCCAAAAAAGGTAAGCAAGCATGCCACCACTGTGCATAGATTGGTGGCACAGTCTTGCCACCTGCCTGGGCCTCTCGGCAGGAGGCAAGCTGGAGGATGCTGTCATGGAAGTGAGGTGAGCAATGAGCAGGTTGGCAAGATCACCAAGGTCAAGCATAGGTTGGTGGTGTAGTGCCTGGTTTCTCCAACCCCTGCCTAGGCCTGCCACCAGGTCAGCACAGGCAAAATAGCTGCTTAAGTTGCTGCTACTGGCTGGGACATTAGCACATCTACCTGGGCCGGAGGCTGCCAGGTCAGGAAGCAGACAAACAGGCTGGTAAAACCACTGCCACTAGGCTAGATGTTCAAAGCTGCTACTGTTAAGCATAATGCCTACCCTTGCCACTTCTGGGCTAGTGAGGATGTCATTGCGGGGTGAAAGGCAAGAAGGCTTGTGAAAGTACTGCTTCTGGGCAGATGCCAGTGGTACACTGCCTGGCTTCACTGTACTCACCTGAATCTACGAATGCCAGCTCATCCATGCCTGAGTAGCCCCAAAGGTGACTGTCCCTGACTACACCAGCCGAGGGAAATTATCACCAGGACTATTTGGTCAAAAAACGACAGAGAAAGGTAGGCAATCAGAACTTTGCATGGGTTGCCCTCCATCAGGAGAAGGGGCAGGGGCATTTTGGGTGCCCCCACCTCCACCTGTCCTCTTTTATCTCCCCTGGTGACTTTTTCAATGCAGAAACCACCTCCATATAAAAGCCCTGCAGAGCAATAGCTCCACCCACTTTCTTGTAACACAGGATAGGACCTGTGTTATTCAGAAGACGCCCAGGGGTGCTGTTAAGCAGCCACATGTGGCCCCCAAGCTGCAGAGTGAGTATCACTGGGCAAGAACTTCCAGTTGTCAAGGAACTAACCTGCTCTTCTCTTTGATTCAAGCACAGCCCGTGTATCCCTATTCCCATTAGTCCTCTACTTGCTGTATCCTCCCTTAGTTCCCCAAACTGTCTTCCATCACTCTCCAAGACATAAAGACATGCACAAATTTCAGTTTTTATTTACTGAAGATTTGAATCTTGGAAGCAAATACATTACTTTGCTAAATTTATTCTGAGCACTGAATATGGTTCACAGCGTAAAAGTAGCCTTGTATTTACCCTCAAATACAAGAAGCTAGAAGACTTAACAATTTTTCTTCTTTTTGGAAGATGGAAAATATTTCAAGGGTGTATTCCAGAAATTAGATAGATGACTTTATATAGACTACATTGGACAGAGCCCTCAATTAAAACTAACCCAAACGATTGCTTTCACAAATGAAATGAAAAGGACTTAGTTATAAAAGGGAAGAGTGATACAGAAGACAGTTCACTTCCTTCTCTTTGTTTAAACAGAGGGAAGCAATGTTTGAAGAATTTAAGTCGGCAAAATGACCAACAGAAGCTGCCCTGTCGAATGTGTGATAACTAGAGCAGAGGAAGGAAGCAAACATGAATGAGAGGAAGCATTTCAGTCAAAAATATATATAATCATTTGTGTTATTCTGCCACCTGCCTGTTTCTCATGGGCACTGAACAGAACTCTTGTTCCCTTGTGACAAAACTTGCATTACTATAATTATGCTGCTAACATCTAACTTTCTATACATTTCAAGTTACATTAGACAAGTAAAGACATCACAGCCCTATTTTCACTTTTAAGTCAACAGGATTAAATTGATATAGGTGACAACTCTGCAACACATCAGTCTTCATTTATAGCTGCTTCTAAACACAGTCAAACACTTAGTTGAAAAATTTCTTAACCTTTCTACTATAAGTGAAAACAATATTAATAAACTCATATTGTAATCTCCCCCATAACCTAATTACACCAAGAAAGGACAGAGTAGGAATGCATTATTTGTTCAAGGATAAATTTTAACAACTACCTTCAATTAACAACTTTAATAAGAACACTGTTTCAATGAAAAGTTTTCCCAAGATATCTTTTTTTTGCTCAATAGCTCATATTACCTGTAAACAATCATTTTCTTAATGAAAACCATAGAAGCTGGGGAAAAAATCCAGAAAGTCTAATAATTCAAAATGACAGCAGCAACTTTGTCAAAAGTCTGCATTACATTGCCTTTGAATCTAAAGTTTTGAATATAACCCCCCCAAGTCAGTTTTTTAAAAAAAGTTTCTGCCTTTGTGAATGCAGCAGAGGGAATGGCCTTTGGCCTGCCTACCCTTCTTGGCGAGACGTTAAAATTAACCTTGTCCGCCAAGAGCCTGGGGGTGACTCTGGATCCATCTTTATCATTGGTGGTCCAGGTCACCCAGACAGCCCAGGCAGCTTTTTACCATCTGCGGCAGGCACGGCAACTGGCCCCGTATCTCTCCCGTTCTGATCTGGCCACTGTGATCCATGCCACGGTCACCTCTAGATTAGACTACTGTAACTCGCTCTACGCGGGGCTTACCTTTGGCCATGATCCGGAAACTGAAACTCGTAGAGAATGCGGCAGCCAGACTCCTTTCTGGAGCAACAGCAAGGGACCGGATTACTTCGGTCCTATACCAACTGCACTGGCTGCCGATCGAGTACCGGGTCATGTTTAAAGTTTTGGTTTTGACCTTTAAAGCCATTCGCGGCCTTGGCCCTGCATATCTAAGGGACCGTCTCTCCCTATATCGCCCTTCTAGGCCCCTCCGTTCATCGGAGGCGGACCTACTGGTGATCCCTGGCCCCAAGGCGATCCGGCTGGCCTCTACAAGGGCCAGGGCTTTTACGGCTCTGGCCCCTACCTGGTGGAACAGGCTTCCAGGTGAGATCAGGGCCCTGCGGGATTTACAAAGTTTCCGCAGGGCCTGTAAAACGGACCTGTTCCGCCAGGCGTTTGGCCAGCCGGGATGATATCAACTGCAACAAAAGCAAACATCTGGCCTCCCGTGGGTTCATAAAAGGGGGAATAGAATAGCTGAAGCCATCTCTAGTCTAATATTTTATGTATTTTAATTAACTTATATATATGATGTTTTAACTTTTTATTTTGTTGGAAACCGCCCTGAGCCTTCGGGGAGGGCGGTATACAAATACAATCAATCAATCAATCAATCAATCAATCAATCAATCAATCAATCAATAAATGGCTAATAGGCAAGCTTAGAAACTACTACAAGCTTAGTACATTCAAAAAATGGATCAGGATCTCAGTAAGCAGGCCACTAGATTTCTTCACAAAACATAATGATAGTTGTAGCAATAAAACAAAGGGAAAAAACTCCTTGTCTATTTTAGCTGTTAGTGACATTTACTACTAACCAGGGCAACAAAAACATCTACTATCATAATTGCCGACTAAGGCATCTAGCTGTTAACCATTCCTAGACATTATGATAAGTGAATATGCTCAACAGCACTCCGGCCGCCTTCCTTACTACAGGAGTCCTTAGCCTTCCTTACTACAGGAGTCCTCAGCCTTCCTTACTACAGGAGTCCTTAGCCCCAATTCAGTTCTTCTCTCACTGTACAGAATCCCAGTGCTGGCTGCCCAATCTTGATTTTAAAAAGACGGAGGGCAAAATCATCACAAGGAATCTCAAAGGATAGCTATGTTGGTCTGCAGTAGAACAGTTAAATTTGAGTCCAGTGACACCTTAAAGACCAACAAGATTTTCAGGGTATAAATTTTTGCAAGTCAAAGCTTCTTCAGACAAAGGAAGCTTTGGACTCTGAAAAACTTATACCCCAAAAATCTGGTTGGTTTCTAAGGTACCACTGGACTCAAATTTAACTGTTCTACTGCAGGAAGTGACAAGATTCTAGTTCCTGCTTCCCTGAGATCCAGTTGGAAAACACCCATCAAGATGTCCCCCGCCTCCAGTAGAACATCTTAAACTATGTCAAAGAAAAAGAGCTTCTAGTTAAATCTTCATAATTCTATCTACATAATTCTATCAGTTTCCCAAGTATGGGCAGATATGCTGATATCTAAATCTGTGTACCAAGCCCAAACTGAGAGAAATGAGATTTTTCTCCAAATTTGGAGAAGCCAGATTTTGCAGAAAAATCTTAGTTTAAAAAAATATGTAGAGGAGGGGGTTAAACTCCCTCCAAAACAAATAAGTTATTTGCACATGCACAGCATCTCCCATGCGCCCTGTGGCCAGCCCTGCATCTTCTGAGGCTCCAACGAAGCCTTAGCAGTTCCCAGGTGCCCTGCAGCCAGTGCAGTGTCTCCTGCTCCATGTGTGGCAGCTCCTGAGGGTCCTGCAGTCAGTGCGGCATCTCCAGACACAGCTGCTATAGTTCCCAGCAAGGAGGTCTCAGCTGTGGCAGCCCCCAAGCTCACTGCCACCAAGCTCCTAGGAACCTTCCTACTGCTGCAGCTGCCAAAGCAAGAGAAAGTAAAGGTGGGCGGGTTGGGGGGGAAGAGAGGGGGGGTAGAATTATCTGAGGGGGGAGAAAAAGAAAAGAGGTTTTCTTAGAGAGAGGGAAAGAGGGGAGAAAAAGAAGGGAGGAGGGAAAAGAAAGATGGACCATATTGAGAAAGGGTGGGAGGAATGAAAGATATTGAGAAGGGCTGGGAGTAACAAAGGGATGACTGACATTCAAGGGGTGAAAAGAGGAAGAGGGCAAACAGTGGATTGCTACAGAAGGGATGGGGAGAAAGAAACGGGAAATGACACAGGGGGGTGAGGGGAGGAAAGGTATGTAGGAAGACTGACAGATAAGGAATGGGGCACAAAGAGAAAGGTGGGAATTTTGACAGAGAAGGGGGAAGAGGGAAGGAAGCAGTGATGGGGGAATGCCCCCACAAGTCTCATGTGGGCCCCTGCTTAGTAAAGAATATTCTTACCACTCCTACGTACAGATCTTGCCTAAGTTAGCATACAGAACAGTGTATTGCATTTGACCCACCCAAGAACAAAAATTATTTCATCAGAACCAATATCAATTGCAGACTAATAGGTGTATTTTGTTACAGCAAAAACAAACTGAAGTCTTGTGGAACCTTCAAAGACTAACACATAAACTCTTGCAGATTTGAACCAACTTCTTCCAATGCTATGAGTCAATCCTTACTATACAGCTATATTATGTAGGAAGTAACAAAAAATAAACAGCAGGATCAAGGGGCATGAAATGCAGGAAGTACAAGGTGAAATGTAATTAAATAAAATGCTGATATAAAGAAGAAAAATGCTGAGATCTTTCACTAGTTATGCAAAGCTAGTTTACTGGGCTGAATGAAGAGGTTTTGATGCCCTATACCAGTGGTGGCGAGCTTATGGAACGTGTGCCAGAGGTGGCACTCAGAGCCCTCTCTGTGGGCACGCGCGCACAGAGTTCATGTGGGGGTGGAAAATCAACACACACACACCCCACAAATACACACATCGAAGCTGGCTTGGGCTGCTGGGTACGACGTGTGCATACTGCGGCGAGCAGAGAGGACTTGGCTGGCGGGCCTGGTGCCTGTGCTCCGGGTGGCTGCTGCCTGAGGAGGGGGCAGAGGCAGAGGAGGCAGAGATGCTAGAGAGACGCAGAGCGGTGTGTGCAGGACTTGCTGGAGGCTAGAGCAGGCTGGCCCCTGCTCAAGCAAGTGGGGCAGAGGTGTAGGAGCTGCGCAGGGCAGAGCAGAGCAGCAGGTGCCCGTAGGACCTGCTGGAGCAGACTGGCTGCTGTTGCTCCAAGGGTCGAACAAACAAAACGTGTGCCTTTCCAAACACCTGGGAAACACTCAGACCCAAGATTTTTGCCTATCACCTGGGCAGATCACGCCTAGGATGGAGGAACTGAGATGCATTTAGGATTTTTTTTAAAGCACACCAAGATATTTCCTAGAACTGCTTTTATTTTGCTGTTCCTGTTGCATTTTTGTGGGAAGTCAAGTGCTGTGATGACTTGTGAAAGAAAAACTGCAGATCAGATGGCTGCTCCACCAATTTAGCTTTCCTGAAGTTATCTCACGCCTTGCACAGCATTCTTGCCTAGGACTGCCTTCCTTGACTGCCTTTTTACTTCTATTTTATGGTGGTGGGCTTATTGGGTTTCGGAAAGCGAAAGTTTTACTTCCCTCTCCCCCCACACCCCTCCCCCTTCCCCCGCCAGGCCCCCAGTGTGATTAATAGTGTAATTATTTCAGGGAGATTATTAGCATTAAATCTAAGACCTAGTTTTGGGGAAGAAGTGTAGGAAACCCTGTTAAGCGCTGTTAAATCCCACTGATTTTCATGGGAAGAACTAAAGCGCAATCCTTTACCTGGGAGTAGGCTTGGTTGCTGGCAATGGGGCTTGCTTCTGAGTAAACCCTCCTAGGGTCGTGATTTACCTGTTCGAAGCGTTGCACGGTTGCATCACCAAGCTTACTCCCAAGTAACGTGCGCCTCTGAGCCAACCATTTATTCTAAACTAAAACCTCAGTATTCAGGTTAAATTGCTGTGTTGGCACTTTGCGATAAATAAGTGGGTTTTGGGTTGCAATTTGAGCACTTGATCTCGAAAAGGTTCGCCATCACTGCCCTATACAAACTACGACTTTGCCCCTCAAACTCTCTCTCTCCCTCCCTCTCCCTGTCTCACACACACAAACACAAACTCCTAGACAGAAAAGTGACGTCTAAAACAAGCCAGTCTCTCAAAGTAAGCTTCCTCACAGGATTGTTGTGAGGATAAAATGGAAGGAAATAATTCTTATGTTAACTTAGTTCCCTGGAGAAAGAAGAGAACAAAACATACTCAACAAATGAAGATAGCACACATGAGAAAACTTCCCAAAACAGGCACCAGCTATATCTTATCTGATCAGCTTCAGGAAGATTGCGGGATCATCCGCCATCCAACCTTTTCTTCTGACTAATTCTTCTCTCATGTCTTCAACAGCAACTGTCTTCACAAAACATAATCTGGTGAAGCTTTTCTATCCAGGCCTAAAACGACCTCACCTGCTTGAACACTTCACATCAGTCTACAGCAGGGGTCGGCAACCTTTAACACCCAAAGAGCCATTTGGACCCGTTTTCCACGGAAAAGTAAACACTTGGAGCTGCAAATACTTTTTGACATCTAAAATGAAGACAACAGTTCCCTTCTTTGGGGCCTCTTTTTACCCATCAAAGCAAAAAAAAAGGGGGGGGTGTGTAAAAAGCCTGTTTTGTACATGATTCAAATGACCAGCAATAGAACCCCAGTTTCACATATTTCTCTTGTGTTGAAAGACACTGATTATGCCCCCCAAAAAAGAACCCCCTCAAATTCCACTTGGATGGTGGATCAAAATTGGTGCCTTTAATGGAGTTGTCAACTTCCGGGGGGTGGGGGCTGAACTCCCCCCCCCCGCCGAGAAAATGTCTGCCATGGAGGGTGGACTCGACAGCCATATTCTTCACTGAGCGTGGCCCCCACCCTGGTCCCAAAAGCCACAGCTTCTGAGAATCTACCCCCAAATGTCCTGGGATTTGCCTGCTGGGAGTTGGCAACCCACAACAACCATGGCTGAGGATGATCCTGGCCTTCCTCCTTTCTACAATCTATAAGCTTACCCCCCACTGGCTTACTCTGAAGTAAACCTTCCAAGATCCACATGCAAGGCTTTCCCCATGCAGAAGCAAACAATTCCCACCCACCCCCGCCATCAAACAACCTCAACGAGTGCAACCTTGCAGGGCTGCAGATAATGACTCCTATAAAACCTGACATTGTCTTTCTCACCTGGACTCAGCCAGGCTGCCATCCGCCAGGAAAGCCCCTGGAGCTCAGCGACGCTGCTGGGGGGGTCTGCAACCCAAGGTGGCACTGCTGGGGTCCCCCATGTGGTCCCGCCCCCAAGAAGGACTCGGGGAGGAGGAAATGAGGCCACCCAAAGCAGGGTCAACCCCTGACCCCCATTCAAGGGGGGCGGACTGAGGTTAGGATTGCGCTGAAAATCTGTATTCCTGCAACTCCTGTTTCCCGCCCTTTGCCACTCACCTGTTCAAGAGGATCCACCAGCAGTGCTCGCCCCCGCCCCGCGCTGTCATCACCGGCATCAGCCAGCCAGGCAGCTGAGACAGAGAAGCCGGAAGTGGCTTGGGATAGTCGTCTCAGGCTGTGCCTCACTAGGAACGAGGACTCTTTCCCATTAACCCTTAGGGTGACTTTCTAAAGGAGGCTGAGAGGACTCAAGCCATGCGGAGCTGCAGTACAAGGACAAAAGAGCCGCATGCGGCTCTGGAGCCGCGGGTTGCAGACCCCTGGTCTACAGTAAAAAGCACAGAAGTCCTGTGGCATCTTAAAGACTAACACAATTTATTCCAGCATAAACTTTTGTGAGTCAAACCTCCCTTCAATAGGTCCCAACTCTTGACTCACAAAAACTTATACTAAAATAAGTTGTGTTAGTCTTTAAGGTGCCACTAGACTTTTATTTCATTTTGCTGCAGTAAACTAATACAGCTACTCACTAATGTATTAAAAGCCATGCAGGGCAAGAAAAAAATCTTCAGAAAGGAGGCAGGTATTCTTTCACTCAGAAGCAAGAGATACAATAGGTCAGCTCTCCCACCTCCTATGCAGGAGTCTTTATAAAGCCAGACCTTCTGCCTGACATCCTTGTGCATGCCCCAACCCAACTCACTCCTTGGCAATCTCATGCCCCTTTTACCACCAGTTTTTTTCGAGCTCTAGTTGCAATGCTGTTTGTTTCCATCTGGCATGCCTGTGCCAACAAACCACCCATACAAAGCCACTGCCTACATCTCTCCCACCTCCTCTGGTTTCCCTGCAGCCCCTCCCCATTTCTTTACAACGCACTTCATTCTGGATTTCTCCACTACCATTAATGAAGTCTATGAGGGGGAAGTGGGAAAAGATTACATGGGCCTCTAAGGTCGGCTTCTTTATATTTCCACAATGCTCAGAAAACATGGGCCAGACAAAAGAGAGTAACTGTACAGCCTTTTGGTGCCCTTGGTGACTGCCGAGCAGCCCCATCTAAGAGTCATGGTGCCACCTGGCTGCTGCCCACAAAGAAGCTTCCTAGCAGTGTGGGAGGCTTGAAAAATGAGAAATCCTCTCTGCTGCCAAGAAGCCTCGATGGGGCTCAACAGATTTACACTGTCCAAAAGGGTGGTCTTAGCCTAAATTCCCTGAAGCCAGGATAACACCATAAATTGCTAGGAGGAAGCCAACTAAAATTGGTCCCTCCTTGGCCCGCACCCATTAAGCCAGCAGCGACAGGAGCACTGAGACTGGCACCACATCTTAGTGCTAGGACAGCAGCCGCATCCCAGTGGCATTGCCCCACGGTAAGTGCCCTGAGGATGGCAAATCCACTGGTGCAGCTGTGCACCACTTCCGCCGGCAGATTCAGCCTCCCCCCGGGGGGATCTAAGTCACCTATACTGTATGGCTTACTGTGAACACTAGTAAATTGTTAACATCTGTAATAAGTAAAAGATTCAAATCTAAGCCTTTATTAGAGCAATTTGATAAAATGTCATTTGAAGCATCTAGACTACAGAAGCACGTCCACTAGAGCCCAGTGAATGTGTTCTGCTTTCACTAATGGCACTCTTCCTGATTAAAATGCCGAGATATTTTCTTCTTGTGAATACCAACATACCAGATAATTTATGTTAGCATGGTTGAATGAGTTGCCATCTGTAGTTCTGATGAGAAGATACCAAGATATACCATTTTGTGATAGATTATATACCTGCAGTTCCAGTTCAGACAGAATAGACTCTACTGACCTTAGTCAATTGTCCTGAATTTTCAGATTTTCAGCCAATTTGAATTCTCCCATTACGGGAAGCTGGCTTTAATTCCCTGGATGAGACAATTTCTTGGTTATTAAAAGATGTAGAAAACTAAGACACTGTACAGATAGCCAAATACTGACAGCAGCCATAGCAAAGAGCAACTTGCCTGGTTTGCTTTACCTGACTGTGTGCTCCTGTACATGACAATGATCAAAGGAAGAGTGATTGGATTGAAAGTGGATAAGGCCAAGACAGCGTAGCTGACATTTATTGAGTCATGGGATAAAACTAACTGATTATGTTATGTATTGTTTTGCAATTATTATCAGGCATGTTATACCAGGCACACCTAGAATATGTTGGCACTGAAACAAAAGTACTGGTACTTTTCCATTTCTGGTGGCACTAGAATATAGAGTTTAGATCTACATATTCAGAGATTATCCTAAATTGTGAGGTAAAGTTAGCCTCCTAAACATCCTCCATAAAGATATACTGCAGGGGGGAAAAGTATGCACTTAAAAAAAAATAGTTGTGGCCAATCCTGCCAAGCATTGATTAATGGACTCACGAAATATGGCATGCTGTGTTGATGGACAAGACTGCAACCAATAAGAAAATCCGCAAAGGGGAAAGTAAAATACAGGAGACATTTACAGAAACATGGTTTTGCAAGGTTTTGTTGACTGGGGCATGGAAAATAAGCATAATGAAACAGTATTTTTTAAAAGGAAGGTATGCTCTGGAAAACTGTAAACAAATTGGAGGTTCCATAGAATTCACTAGTATTTCATAGGTGGTGATGATGTCATAGGGCACAGAAGCACAGAACCTGAGCACAGAATCTACATAGCTTGAGAGCCCTCTAATGACTGTGTCTGTGCCTGTAAAAAGGGTCATCTTTATTGCATCCCTTTCTACACAGTTAAGAGCATACTTTAAATAGATCATTTTCACCCTGAGAACAGCAACAAAAACATTTTATGGAAAAATCTAATGAACCATTACAAACCAAGAGAGGTCCATGTAATTTTTCCTGTAGCATTGGAAAGATGACAGTTGATATATTGAAAGATGGCAACTGTTTAGCAATGACTTAGTCACTCTTTGTTGAAAGGATGCTGCTAGCCCATCAGTGCACTGTTCAGTGGCATAGTAGAAGTATTCTTTCAGACAAACATGGCAGAAAGAGGTTGTATAAATCTGTGTGGACTGGATGAGGCAGAAACCCAATCCCAATGAACTGTATAATCTGTGTGGACTTGATAAGGCAGAAGTCAAATCCAAGTGAAGTAACAATTCACTTCTTGCTTACATCATCTTTTCAAAAATAAAAGATTGGTAGAATTGGTAGGCCCTATTGTATTCATTCTTTTTCCCCTAAAAGATCTTATTTATTCAACTTTTTTTTAAAAAAGCCTACTCATAATTCCCCCTTCATCAAAATAATGAAAATAATTTCTCAACCAACAGGCACCTGGGGTGCAAGAACTGTAAACGATGCCAAACTGAATTCAAAAGGGCTTTTTGCACAGGAAATAGAGCTGCACTGTAACAGAATGTTTCAGAAAGAAGTTTGAGATAAAGGATTAAGGACTGTGGACTATACCTGGGTATAATCCATACTATCTGCCGCTAATTAAAGGTAAAGTTTCCCCTTCAGTCATGTCTGACCCTGGGGTACCACATATACTGATAATGTAATAGGGAAAGCAGAAGTCAGTAATTGTGGCCTTATTGAGAGAAGGACTCTGTATCGTAAGTATGAACAGAGAAATTCAGGATGAGTTAATGGAAAGAAAGATGGCTGCCAACTTGTCCTGGGTAGGGAGAAAAGAAGGGATAGCTTCTGCAGGAGGGTGTCTCTGACCCCTGTGTATAACAGAAATCCACTCAACTACTATATGTCCTTTGCCTAGTATGCTGCAGTTTCTCCCTAATGACTGATAAATGGTCATGATTCATTTTAAAGTGATAAATACAAACCAATTTTTATTTTAAATTGGTTTTCTTTTAATATGTGACATGATTTTCAAATACATATGTATACATATGTATACACCCACATTTTAATAATCATTTTTTATCAACCCAGAGCATCATTTTCTGAAACAGAAGATTGCTCCTCAAGAGAGATTATATATAACGAAAACTTCTCACAGTGGAATACTATCAAGATTCCCTGTGAAAACCAGCCACTCCTCTATTTAATTTGATCATTTCCACAGGTTTTCCACAGGAGAATCCTCGGTATCAGAGAAATGTTCATAATCTCCCTCATCTTCTGGGTCAGTGAACTCTGCATCCCCAGGGAAATCAAGGGGGTCTCGGGCATGGGGTCTGGACACCCTACCCTGGGAACCAATGGCGGATCTGGAACACTGTCTAGGTGCCTGAGCTGGGAGTTCAGAAGCTTCTCTAGATACTGTATATACTGGCGTATAAGACTACTTTTGAACCCTGGGAAATCATCTGTAAAGTCTGGGGTCGTCTTATACGCCGGGTACTCTTATATGGCGAATATATCCCAAACTCTGGAAATTTTAACTGGAAAAGTGGGGGGGTTGTCTTATACTCCCAGTCGTCTTATACGCCGGTATGTATGGTAAATGAAACTGGTGACTCTCCTCCCTCATTGCCTGTCTAAAGAAAGCCACAAGGCAGCTGATGGAGGATTTTGAGTATCAGACTGCATCCCCGCATCCCAAAGAAGAGGAAGGCCTGTAAGAAGTAGAGGCATAAGTGGTGGCCTCCAGCTGCACATCATTCTGGATGGTGTGGGCTGTCACCAGGCACCCCATGGCTCTGGGGAAGCTGGAAGTGCCTGAAGAGGAGTTGCCATGGCAGGCTGCACCCTAGGAAGGTGCTTGACTCCCCACTGAAGAACTGCCCAGCGAGGGACTGGCTAGGTGCCTTGCACCCTGAGAAGATGCTAAGTCCCCATGGTCAGCATTGTCATTCCTGGAGCCACCTGAATGGATCATGCCCTTGGAAGGCACTCGGCTCCCGCTGGAGGCGTGGAGGCACTTGCACCCTGGGAAGGTGCTTGGTTCCGTCCGCCCAATGTGTGGTGTTTCTTCAGCTGATTTTTGCTCATTGCGCCATTTTTGGCTCATTTGGAGCCTTTCTCCGCTCGCTTTCCCTTAGTACAGCACTTGTGCAGCTCTAATCCCTCTGCCAGGGGTGGTTGGGAACTAACTGACCTCGAGCTAATGCTTCTGGTGGTGGCTGCTCGAGTTCGCTCCGCAGAAGAAAGAGCGAAGTGATCCCTAGGTGGGGGGAGAATGATCTGGCCATCATTTTGTAAAGGCTCTGCTGGAAAAAACGTGGAAAAATCAACCGCGTTGGTTGAAGAAACGGCAGAGACAAAGTAAACTTCCCTGCCTAACTATCCCATCCTAAGAGGAGCAGAAGGAAAGGGCAAGACAGAGGGGTAAAAAAGAAACATAATGAAAGACAGATAACAGATAAAAGAATCACCAACTGCAAGAGCCTGAGTTCCACCTATCTCACCCTGCTGAGAAAAGGCAGGAAAAATACTCCCTTCACAAGGAAGCAGGAAAAATACTGGTGAGAAGATGGCCATCAGGCTACTGCAGGAAGTGACAACAAACTCTTTCCTGCCTTCCTGTGAAGGACAGAGAAACATCCCACATACAAGATGTCTTCCGCTTCCAGGAGAATGTTTGCTCTCTTTCCCAAAATGCTAGAACTCAATGGCATCCAATGAAGCCAATGGGCAATAGATTCAGGATGGACAAGCAAGAATACTTCCTTTATTCAGAGAGTGATTAAAACCCACTGCAAGAGCCTGAGTTCCATGACATCATGGGGGTGCAGTCTCTGTGCCCCGTTGTTGGACCTCCAGAAGAAGTAGATGACCTTTATGTGAAATAGGATGCAGAACCAAATGGACTAGTGGTCTGATCCAGAAGAACTGTTATGTTTTTACATTAAGCAACAAACTACTCTAAATGACAATGTAACTCTATGAGCTACTCTAGAAATTAATGCAAGCATTATGCAAAAAGACTACTTATTGCATTTGAACAATGCCATAACCTTCTGCAATGTACTTTTTAAAAACTTCATTTATAGAACATCTTTTTCATTGAGACTCAAAAAATTCAAAACATACATCAGAAATTCAGTCAAACACCACGAGAAACCAAATAAACAATGCAACAGGATTAAGATTACAGAAGCAAAGAAGAATTACAATAAAAACCATAAAGAATGCAGAAAGTGAATTACAAGGGTAGAAGATGGTACAGTAAAAGTACACGGGTTTCACCCATGCCAGAGAGTTCAGCACAACCCTGATGATTTTATACATTTCAGTCCAAATGACAGCAAAAGCTGCCCACCCTAGCTATAGTTTATTTCTGTCTCCTCCTCGCATACCTACATATTTTACGCTTTACAACTATTTTCAAGAATAATAATAACGGCCTCCTTTCCACTTTGCTCTGTCACAAAGAAATATATACCTCATTCCCAAACTGAATGAAGTGTCTCAAGCCTCTTTAGAAATCAAAGAAGTTATTTGCTTTTATTTCTATATTTCTATACCAATAGCTCAGAAAGTACCAGTAAGCCTTACAGGGAAAACAAAGACATCTCAATACCTTTATACAAGCGTATGGTACAGCCACATTTGGAATACATTATGGAATCAATCCATATACCTAATTCACAACATGACTAGATGTGGATGCTTAAATTCAGAGAGCTATGAACAAATAAGGCAGATCTTTCTTCAAACTACATTGGGGATTAAGACCTCTTCTCCGCAAAAATAAAAGAAGCAGTGCCTGTAGCTTGAAGAAATGAATGCTTTCATAGTCATTGCTAGACATCCGTAACAGTATTGCCAGATGTCAAATCTTAGTAAAAGATAGGGAGGAGGGGACAGGGCCCTTTCTGGGACTGTTTTGGTCTTTGAGGGAGAACTCCAATTTCATGCCATATGACTTGTATGACTCAACCAGGCCCAACTGATTGCTGGTGTTCAACAGCAGGTAACCCACAAAAGCCTGTGTGGTGTACTGTTTAGCATTTCAGACTAGGACCTAAGAGATCCAGATTCAATTCCACACTCTGCCATGGAAATTCATAGGGCAACCTTGGACCAGTTATATATTCCCAGCCTACCTCACAGAGTTGTGAGGGTGAAACCAAAGAGAGAAGAATGATGTAAGCTGTTTTAGGAATACAAATAAGGTAAATAAATATTAATTTAGCTGAAGAGGGTTGGTAGATGGGAAGGAAAGGATACGAGGACTGCCAGGAAAAGGAAAAGAGGTAACAGTGTGGAAACAGAGGGACATAAAGGGAAATGAGGTGCCTCCTGCAAGTCCTTGCAGGTTGCCCACCACAAAACTGTGCTTGGCTCGGCAGCCAGCACCACATAGTTAGACCATGGCTGTCCCAGAAAGAGACTGCCAGGGGTAGGGAAGCTGAAGGTGGGGACGACTAGGTAAAGGTAGATTTTGCCTGGAGGGAGGGAAGGAAAAGAATCAGGAAAAGGGATGAGGATGAAGGGCTTTTGGGGAAGGTAAAGAGGAAACAGAGGATGAGAGATAAATGAGATCTCTTTCCTCAAATACTTGCAAGTGCTCTATGTTCTTCCATAAAAATCTTCAGACTATACTTTTGTGTAACACCTTGTCATAAAAAACTCATCAGGCTTTCCAAAAGAGAAACTATTTAATAAGAGTTTTTCCTATTAAATATTTTGGAGACAATGTCTGCAAAAACATGGTGAAATGGTTAGAGTACTGGACTAGAATGGGAGATCTTATCATGGAATCTTGCTTGAGTGACCACGGTTCAGTTATACACTCTCAGCCCAACATACCTCACAGAGTTAAGAGGATAAAACAGAGGAGAAGAGAATGACGTAAGTTGCTTTAAGTACCCACTGGAGAAAAAGGAGGGCACAAAGTATCACATGTATTTCATTTTCACCAAAATACTGGAAACAGTTTTTCTCAAAGACTTCAAAATTTCTGGAAATTTTAATTTTTTTTCAAAATTTCTGGAAATTTTGATTCACTACACAAGGATGATATAACTGGAAACATTGAAATGGGAAGAAAACTCTTGCATATGCCGGACCAAGTCATCAAAGGCAGCATAAGCCTAAACCAAATACACTATTTTAAATTTGTCCCTGAGATGCTAAAAGCAAGTTATGAACCTTCTTTTCCCTACTCTAAAGAAATGTCTCTCAAAGCAATTAACTGTTAAAAGAAACAGTGAAAATTACTGTTGCTCGTTTCCTTTGGACCTATAGCTCCCGTCACAATTAACCAAGATAAACAATATCTGATGCTGCTTCTGAACTGGAAAAGCTGGCCATCGTGGGAGAACCTGAAGAATCTGTGATGAATGGGGGAAACTGGACGTGCATGTAGGCTTCTTGGAGATCAATGAAAGTCACGAAGGCCCCGATGTTCAATGCCTCGGAGATGAACCTCAGGGTTTCCATCCGGAACTATTTGACAAATGTTGAATTGGTTCACGAACTTGAGGTCCAAGATTATCTGCCTTCCCCGTTACATTTGAGCATAGAAAAAAAGATGGAATATTTGTCAGAGGTCTCCCCCTTGTGAGGCATAGGCTTGATGGAATGGTGTTGAAGAAGATGTTTTATTGCTGATTGAGTTCTGATGTGTTTCTCTGCTCTCTTTGCCTGTGGAGAAACCCAAAATCTTTCGGGTGGAATGCTGCAAAACTCTATTGAATAGCCTTGGTGAACAGTACACAGAACCCAAAGGTCTGGGTGAGAAGCCACCCACTGATGGTAAAACAGCAGCAGTCTTCCTCCCACTGATGCAGGCCTTGATGGTGGAACTGATAGCGGCTGCTGACATTTGTGTGAGATGAAGTGTTAATAAAGATGCTCTGAGTTTGTCAAATAGGCTCTGTCCTAATGATAAAGGCTTTTAGAGCTCTACGGGCATCTAAGTGGTGCCACAGCCTCTCTGTAGGATGAGAAGGTTGTGGGCAAAAGTTGGGGAGGATGATTTCCTGCTGAAGGTGGAAGGAAGAACTGACCTTAGGTTTGAATGTGGGGTCCGTTCAGAGAACCACCCTATCAGGATGGAAGATGAATAGATTTGGATTGATGGAAAGAACTCTTGAGTTCTGAGATCCGCCTTGCAGATGTAATTGTGACGAGAAAAAGTTCCATACGCAGCCACCTGAGATGAATGGTCTGCACTGGCTCAAAGGGCGACCTCGTCAGAGTTGATAGGATGGTGTGCAGCCTCCAAGATGGGAACCTATGCATTGGAGGGGGCTGAGACTAATGTACTCCCCTCAGAAATCTGATAACATCTGGATGCTGGGAGGCTGGAACTCCTTGGAAGTGGTGCCATACCATAGATAGCGCTGCCACCTGTCTCCTCAAAGTTGAACTAAATCCGCCTTGTAAAAACTCCAAGTTCTCGGAGATGGAGGGATTCTCCGGATCGACCTGTTTTCTTCTGGCCCACCTGACAAAGACCTTCCATGAGTAGTTGTAAATTCTCACTGTAGCCAGTCTATGCAAAGCCAGCATGGTGTCAGTCACATCCTCTGAATAGTCTTTTTGTCTTAACCTACTCCACTCAATAGCCATGTGGTCAGATTGAGCCACTCTGACTTGGGATGTTGTAAGGGACCCTGGAATAGAAGGTCCGGGCTCATTGGTAGACGAAAGGGTGGACTTCCTGAATCTTTGAAAACCAGGATTGCCTTGGCCAGTAAGAAGCAATAAGTATCACCTGGGCTCCATGGAAATTCTTCTCAGTACCCTGGGTAGAAACAAAATAGGAGGGAACGTGTAAAGGAGAGCTTGAGGCCAGACAGAGACGAATGCATCTACTGCCAGGGCTTTTGGATGGAAATATCTGGAGATGAACCTCTGAAGCTGGGTGTTTTCTGCAGTGGCAAAGAGGTCCACTTGTGGGGTCCCAAACCTGGATGTCACTTTCTGGAAAACAAACTTGTTTAGTAACCCAAACCTGGATGTCACTTTCTGGAAAACAAACTTGTTTAGTGACCATTGTCTGCTGGCTCAGCCAATCTGCCTGTAGATTTAGTGTCCCTTTGATGTGTTCCGCCTTCAAGCTCAGAGTGTTCATCTCGGCCCACGACAAAAACTTGGTGGCCTCCCAATGAAGATGGGATGACTTGGATCCCCCCTGATTGTTTAAGTACATCTTGGCCACTACGTTGTCAGTGCAGACCAAGACATGTTGTTGCTGAAGAATTGGTTGAAAACGCTGGAGGGCCAGTAGAACCGCCCTGAGTTCGATAATGTTGATGGGTAGCCGGGACTGAGATCCTGTCCACTTCCCTAGGACATATTGATCCCTCAAGATAGCCCCCTATCCCATGAGACTCACATCTGTAAAAAGGTGGATCTGTTCAGTGGGAAGGTATATCTTGCCTTGGGAAAGATTCTGTCTGACCGTCCACCAGCGAAGTTCCCGTTTGAGTGAGGCTGGGATGATTAAGGGGCGATCCCTCTTGTACATGATGCCCCATTGGTAGGGGCGAAGGAACTGCTGGAGGGGCCTGGCGTGGAATCTGCCCCACTGCATCAGATCTATACTGGCTATAAGCATACCCATCACCTTGGCTAGGAACATCAGGGAGGCTGATTTGATGAGAATGAGGGTGGATATCACCTTCTTGATCTTCAAGATCTTTTCCTCTGGAACGACGAGGGTGTTTCTGGCAGTGTCCACGATGGCCCCAAGATGTTCTAATCTCTAGGATGGGTAGAGGTGGCTCTTCTCCTCATTGACCAGGAAGCCGTGACTCTGTAGAACCTGAATCACCGGGGCTAGATCCCGGACTGCCACCTCCTTGGAGCTGGACCTGACGAGTATGTTGTTCAAATATGGATGGACATGGATGCCCCAGCGGCAAAGGAGGGTGACTGGCGCTAAGAGGATCTTGGAGAACAACCTGGGAGTGGTAGCCAACTCGAAAGGTAAGGCTCTGAATTGGAAGTGGTCCACTTCTGAGGTGAACCTCAGGAATCGTCTGTGTGTCTGGCAAATGGACACGTGTAGATAGGCCTCCATGAGGTCTAGGGAGGTCAGAAAGTTTCCCGATCAAAGACCCTCTGCGATGGTACATAAGGACTCCATCTTGAACTTGAAGCTTGATAAACCTGTTCACAGGTCGCAGGTTCAGGATTGCCCTCCAGTAGCCAGTCTTCTTGGGGACCATGAAGAAGTGCGAATAATGACCGCAACATCTTTCTTTCTGAGGAACTGGTTCTATCACATTGATGGACAGCAGATGTAGAATTGCCGTCGGCATCCTGGAGGCTTTCTCGGACCTGGAGCTTATGAGAGATGGAAGAAAATGAGGAGTAGGGAAACGAAGAATATCTATGGCGTACCTCTGTGAGACTACTTCTTGGACCCACGCATCGACATGATCTCTTCTGCAGCGATCCTGGAAGAGGAGAAGCTGGCTAACCGACTGGGAGGGAGGTAAAATCAGAAACGTGAAGGGCCCTCTGGCCTGGGATGGCTTTTGTAATCAGAAAGGCCAAATCCTCCTGTTTAAAACATTTACAGCACCAGCCAGAGGTGAGCATCTGCTCATCCTCAGTCTCTGAAAAATGTCCCATAGACTTCTGTCCTTCATCCCCATTCAGCTCTTCTTCCTGTGGGAAGCTGAGGGGATCTTGCACAGTAACCCTAGGCAGGTCTCTAGGGTTAAGGAGCTGAAACAGGAGCTGTGGAAAAATCCATTGGATACTCACCGTGAAGGGTCTTTCTACTGTAGGTAAGTGGGGCATCTTGTGTGGTGTGGGTGTGATCTCGACCAATTGCAGAGAGGCAGGAAATGATGAAATTCTTCCATGTACTTCCTGTGAGGTCTTGGGGTCACCTTCTTCAGTATTTTCCTGCCTCTGCAGAGAGCAGACGCGTTTTTTGGCTCTGGCAAAAAACCCTATTCGTAGTCTGTTTGTGTCAGTTTGTGTCAGTCTGTGTTTGTCTGAAGTCCTTAGAGGGGTGAGTAAGCGCGATCCGGCTTGGGGAAGAGTAGTCTAGCCGCCGCTGAAAGCAACCGCTTTCCTTCCCACCCACCCCTCCCCCACCCCTTGGCAAATAGAACGTTGGCAAATAGACAGTTAATCATGGACGCGAGGTCCTTTTCGCCTGAACGCGAAACCTTTGTTGGCTCCGTGGCGGAGCGCACACGCTCCGCAAAGTCAGGCAGCCATAAAGAAGGGGGGAGAAGCTCCACTCAAACGGAGTGGATCTTGCACAGTAACCCTAGGCAGGTCTCTAGGGTTAAGGAGCTGAAACAGGAGCTGTGGAAGTGGATGGATAGCCAGGAGCCCTGGTCTCTCTAGCTTGCAGATACTCCTCTATCTGTTCCCCAAGGGAACGTTTGAGGAAGGAAGTCAATTCCTCAGAGGAACTTATTTGCCAGCCGGCAGTACTACTTGGGAGTAGGGTAGCAGTTCCCTCATGCTCCTGCACTCTGCCGCCCTCCCCTGCGCTGTTGCCAGGCAGATCTTCGCTGGATGCACGCTTCTGGTGCAAAAAGCCAGCCTGGGAAGAGGACTTGCAGCTTGCAAGATGGCCATTCTTCGTGTGTCTGCCATCTGCACTGTGCTGCTGGGTTCCCAGCACGATTGGAGCCTTTGTTCTTTGCGCCGCAGCCGGGAGGTGGGTAAGCACTGATCGCACAGCTGAAGGAGGCCGAGCCAGTGCCGTCAGCCAAGAAGAATGCGGGAGGGGTAATTCCCCTCCTATTCTCTGCTGGCGGGGACGGAGGGTAAACCCACTCCTAAAATCGGCTGGCACTGGAAGAGTAACCCTCTTCCTTGAGTCTCCTATAGGAGAGAAAGGGGGGATATAAATCCAAACTCCTCCTCCTCTTCTTCTTCTTGAGGCTGCTTTGGTGGCTGCAGCAGCAGTCCTATGGAAGGACTCTCTGACTGGGGAGAACCAACGATCCGCCATTGCAAGGTGGAAGAAAAGCGATGGGAAAACTGAGGGGAGAATCCCCAAGGTCTCCTGAAGTCCCCTCCCCCTCCCCAAAACAGTATCCTATGCAAGGTACAAGGGAGGGAACAAGGGGAAGATTGTACTCACAACTAGACACCAACCAATACACAGAGAAACAAAGATAGAAAGAGGAGCTCAAAGAAATCCATGCACTCCCTGTTGAGGCAGAAAAAATACTGAGCAAAATGAGCCCAAGCCAGGCCAGGAAGTGATGAATTTCTTTTTTCCTGCCTCCCTGAGTTGGGGTGAGAATCACCCACCAAGATGTCCTCCGCCTCCAAGAGAATGGCCCCTGCCAGGCAGAGGCGTTCTTCCCATTGGGCAAAGTGGGCAGTTGCCCAGGGCGCCCCCTTGTGTGGGGTGCAAAAACTGCAGGTTCATTTGTGGGGGTTTGTGTATTTTCAGTGTTTTTCGGTTTTTGGCCTGCAGAGGGCGCAGTTTTTAGGCTAGCAGCACCAAAATATCAGGGATTTTTTGGGAGACTCTCCTGATGATATCACCCAGGTTGGGTGAAGTTTGGCTTAGGAAGTCCAAAGTTATGGACTCCCAAAGGGAGTGCCCCCATCCCCCACTGTTTCCAATGGGAGCTAATAGGAGATGGGGGCTACACCTTTTAGGGTCCATATCTTTGGACCCCCTGAACCACACTTCACCAAACCTGGGTACAGTCTCATGAAGACACCCTGAAATTTTGGTGCTGCTATCTTAATAATTACACCACTGACAGCAGTCACCTCCTAAATTTCCCAAGATTATCCTTTTAAATCCACCCCCTTCCTGCCAATGCTTGTTTTCTGTCTTTCTTTTATTCTCTCAATGCCTAATAAAGGTTATTATTATGATTATTAAATCCACCCCCTTCAGCATGGATTTAAAGGGAGAATCTGAGGTCCCCACTTTAAACATTGAAAGTGATGCAGTTTCAGGGTGGGGGATAATCCACCCCAAAACAGTATCACTTTCAATGTTGTTTAAACTGGGGACCCCAGATTCTCCCTTTAAGGTGGATTTAAAAGGAGAATCTGGGCTCCCTAGTTTAAACACCATTGAAAACTATGCTGTTTGGGGTTGGATTCCAGCATCGCCTGTTTAAACTAGGGAGCCCAGATTCTTCTTTTAAATCCACCTTAAAGGGAGAATCTGGGGTCCCCAGTTTAAACAACATTGAAAGTGATGCTGTTTCCCCCAATTGGGGGGACTGGATACAACACCATAAAATGTTTTCATAGCAGTAATAAAACATTTTGAAAGCATTTTGAAAATGTTTTCAAAAAATATTTCTGCTGTGTGGCATGGCCCATTGCTGTGTTCAGATTTGTGAGTTGGGCATGTTCTATAATGTGATGGTGACTTTGAAACGACCTGGTGGAAAAAATCATTGTTTGGTCACGGTGGGAGAGGGTGGCTGCCCATGGGTGGGGGGGCATCAATCTGAGGTTTTGCCCAGAGCTCCAGTTTGCCTAGGTACGCCACTGTTGCCAGGGACTAAGACAGAGAAGCTGAAGGGAAACCAGCTACACGGAAGGCCTAGATATGATGCCTAGATAGTTGCAGCAGCAATGAAGAAACTATACATGACTGCCGCCATGTGGAAGCCGCCTTAAATTAATTTTTAAAATCCATATTTCAACAAATTAATTTCATATTAATTTATTGTTATAGCCTTAAAACATATTAAGTTAAAAACTGATTTAAAACTTTATGCAGCTTCAAGTGGGACGCTTCCTTCCTTAAATACGTACCAACTGTTACTGTTTTAGAAAATTATTCATCACAACTGCTTATATGTAAAGTAATTAAATGTTCATTATTTCAAATGGGATCTCTCTTACAATCTACTGCCATGACAAGTTTGGTTTGCTTTTTGTTGTTTTTTTAAAACCCAGATGCTGCTTGCAATCAACCCTTTCTTTCCCATGTTTCAATCCCTGGCTTGATCTTCTCTTGTCAACTTGATGATCAGCTTCTCTAATGCACAATTATTTGTCAACTCTAGAAAGTTTGCCTTTGTCTTTCAACAACCAGAATGAAATTCAAGGCAAATGTCCATGCTCTCCAATAAGTACATTCATCAATATACATTTCATTAGAACGGTCCATTGGTATACTTACCCTGAAGGGGCCTTCTCCTGGCGGGCGACGAGGGCATCCTGATTGGGTGATTCCCAACTCATTCTCAGGGAGGCAGGACGAAGTTTGATGTCACTTCCTGTAGATGGGTTGGGCACACCCCTTCTGGCCCCAGTATTGGAGTAACATAGTAGTATAGAGAAAGAAAAACTGTACAATACATGAATATAACAGGAAGCAACAATTATAACATAGGGTAACGGTGAAGGAACTGATACTAACGGTATCTAACCTGAACAACTTGGAGCCTAAGTGGCTGAAATGTGCCTTTTTTGTAAGCAGAAGCGTTAACTGTCCCCGGCTTGGGGACTCTGTCGTGTTAAAAGTGGTATGCTGTGTCCTATGTGAAGTTGGTGAATATTGAGGGAGGGCCAGGATGCCCTCATCGCCCGCCAGGAGAAGGCCCCTTCAGGGTAAGTATACCAATGGACCGTTCTCCTGGGGGCGAGGCTCGGGCATCCTGATTGGGACCTCCCAGAGCAGTGTCCCTGTAGGGTGGGATTATTCACCAAAGATATGCTCTAGGACCCTGTGGCCAAAAGCGGTGTCGTTGTCCGCTAGTGATTGTAGCTTGTAGTGTTTAATGAATGTTGTGACGGAGGACCAAGTGGCTGCCTTGCATATGTCCTCCACTGGTATGAGCCGTCGAAGTGCTGCGTTTGCTGCAGCGCTTCTTGTGGAATGTGCTGTGATTCCTGGAGGTATGGGTATGTTTACTGATCTGTATGCTTCTACGATGCAAGATGATTGCTGTGCTGATAGCAGCGTGTGACATTTGTGCTCCCAGGTTAGGAGCGGACACGTTAATTAGAAGTGATTCTGTCCTTCTGATATGTTCTGTGCGGATGATGTAAGCTTTTAGGGACCTCCTAACATCTAAGGAATGCCAAAGTATTTCCTTGGGGTGTTTTGGTGAAGGAAAGAAAGTGGGAAGTACAATTTCTTGTTTTAGATGAAAAGGAGAGCCTACTTTTGGCGTGAATGTTGGGTCTAGGCGCATCACCACCTTATTTTTATGGAACACGCACAGTTGTGAGTTCACTGATAGAGCCCGCAGTTCGGAAATTCTTCTGGCGGATGTGATGGCCACTAAAAAGATTAGTTTCATGCGGAGCCATTTGATGTGAACCGATTGGATTGGTTCGAATGGGGATTTAGTGAGCGCGTTCAGGACAATGTTCAGTTTCCATGACGGAAAATGGTGAGAGACTGGTGGCTGACTTTGCCGTACTCCTTTTAGGAAGCGCACAACGTCCGGGTGTTTTGAGGCTGGAACACCCTGCAGTCTACCCCAGACCGTCGTTAAGGCCGACACTTGTCTCTTGAGTGTTGAGCTTCTGAGGCCCCTCTTGTAGCCATCCTGGAGGAATGCTAGCACCTGTGCTACCCTAGGACGTACCGGGTCTGTACTGTTTGATTTGGCCCATCTCACGAAAGATTTCCATGAAGAATCATAGATGCGTAAGGTGGAGGGGCGACGTGAGGCCACTATGGTGTCTATTACTTCTTTGGAGTAGCCTTTCTTTTTTAAGGCAGTGCGCTCAAGTGCCATGCGGTTAAGCAAAACCAGCTGGGATCCGGGTGAGTGATCGGGCCCTGAGACAGCATGTTTGGAGGTGTTGGCAGCCGGAAAGGGGGTTGTCTGGAGAGTTGCAGCATGGATGAAAACCATGGTCGTCTCGGCCACCATGGAGCCACTAGTATGACTTCTGCCTTCTCCCTCCAGATTTTCCTCAGGAGCTTGGGGATGACCGGCAAGGGAGGGAAGGCATAAAGAAGGGTTTGAGGCCACGGGGAGGTCAGGGCGTCTGTTGCTGCTGCCCTGTGGTGGTATCTGGTGAAGAACGTTGGCAACTGGTGGTTCTTTTCTGAGGAGAACAGATCGACCTCTGGGGTCCCGAATCGTTGTGTGATTAGTTGGAAGATTGATGGGTGTAGCATCCACTCCGCTTCCATGATTGTTTCTCTGCTTAGCCAGTCGGCCTCGACATTCAGGTTCCCCTTGATATGCTCTGAGGAGAGGGAGCTGAGGTTGGATTCTGCCCAGTTGAGGATATGGAGGGACTCCTGGTAGAGACGGCGGGATCGCGACCCTCCCTGATTGTTGATGTGGGCTTTGGTCGCCACATTGTCCGTTCTCAGTAAAACATGTCGGCCCTGGATGAGGGGGCGGAAGTGAAGGAGAGCCAGGCGTGCCGCCCTCATCTCTAGGAGGTTGATAGGGAGTTTGGTCTGAGTGGGGGACCATGTGCCCTGGGCAATGTTGTCCTGGAGGTGTGCTCCCCAACCTCTGAGGCTGGCGTCTGAGAAGATTTGGATTCTGTCTCCATGCAGATAGACTTTGCCTGTTAGTAGGTTCTTGAGATGTGACCACCACCTTAGGCTGCGCCGAAGGTCTGGAGGAATCGATAGCATTCTGTTGGCCTTCTGCATGATGAGTCTTTGGTAAGGTCACAGAAACTTCTGGAGGGTCCTGGCGTGTAGGCGGCCCCACTGCAACATATCTATGATTGATATAAATAGTCCCATCAGTTTGGCCAGTTGAAGTAGAGCAACTGTTTTGGCTGAGAGAATAGATACTGTCAGGCGCTGGATCTTTAGGGCCTTGGCACAAGGGATGAAGAGAGTGTTCAGACTGGTGTCTATCACTGCCCCGAGATGTTCCATGCGTGTTGAGGGGACGGTGGAGCTTTTTTGCAAGTTCACCAAGAAACCATGTGAATTGAGACACTCCATGACGGTGGACAGATCTGTCTTGGCTCTTTCCTGGGACTCTGATCGGACTAGAATGTCGTCCAGGTAAGGATGGACGTGGATGGCCTGTTCCCGAAGGCACATGATGGGTGCGAGGAGGACTTTTGTGAACACACGGGGCGAGGTGGCGAGGCCGAAGGGTAGAGCTTTGTATTGGAAATGTAGTTCTCCTACCGCGAATCTCAGGAAGGATCTGTGCCGTGGATTGATGGGGATGTGGAGGTACGCCTCGGTGAGATCCAGAGAGGTGAGGAAGTCCCCCGGCCGGAGGTTCTCTACAATAGATCTGAGGGTCTCCATCTTGAAACGTCGTAGACGAATATGTCTGTTTACGTACCGAAGGTTTAGTATGGCATGCCAGTCCCCGTTCCTCTTTGGCACGGTAAAGAAATGGGAGTATACTCCGGATCCACGCTCGGAAGACGGCACTGGCTCTATGGCCTGGATTTTGAGTAGGTGTTGGATGGCCCGTTGTGTTCTGAGTCTCTTTAGTTGGTTGCGATGTACCGGGAAGGTTTGAAAGCGCGGTTTTGGAATGCAGGAGAATTCTATTAGGTAGCCGGTGGAGACCACCTCTGAGGTCCAGCGGTCGACGTGAGTTCCCGTCCATATGTGTCGGAAGAGTTGTAGGCGGGCGCCGACCGGGATGTCGTGATAGTCATGGTTTGGTGGAGCGATCGGGTTGGAAGGACTTTCCGCCCCTGCCCTGTCTGTAGTTGGAGTTACGAAAGGAAGAGTTATTACCGCTGAAGTTGTTGTTAGTGTTGTTTCGTCTGCGGAAGGCATTGGAAGAAGAAGACCACCTTTTACCGTCCCTAGGGGCTCTGGCTAGTGTTTTTTGTGACCTAAATGAGGTATAGGGTTTGAAGGAAGAGCCCTGGTCCGGTCTGACATACCTGGGCATAGATTTTTTGTTCCCTTTTGATTCCACTAGGACTGCATCTAGTTCTTGGCCGAATAAGCGGGAGCCATGGTAGTCATAGGTGGTCACGACCTGTTTAGACTGGAAATCTGCTTGCCATGCACGGAGCCAGGCTTGCCTTCTGACGACTACTCCCAGGGCCAGGGCTCTGGATGTCAACAGGAGGGCGTCAAAGGTGGAATCTGCCCAGTATGAAACCGCCATAAGCATCCTTTCCATGCCCTCCCTGATGCCTCGGTGCTCTGCTGGGATTATTTCCAGGATGCGGCGTGCCCAGACTATTGCGGCCCTAGCCATAGTGGCTGAGGAAGCTAATGCTCTGGTGGAAAGGGCTAGTCTGTCATGTAATCTTTTAAGGGTGACGTCTCCCTTTCTGTCGGAGGCATCTTTTAGGGTGCCTTGTCCGTCCTTGGTAACTAGGCCTCCTGACTGTAAGGCGACCACGGGGGCGTCCACTAGAGGGGTTTGGATCATAGATTGGACATGATCCGGCAAGACATATAGTTTTTTCAGAATTGAGGGGTAGCTCTTGTTGATGTCTAAGTGGAGCCATTCCCTTTTAATTTTTCTCTCAAAATACTCAGGTAGTGGGAGGGCTCTAGGGGTTTCCTCTATCTGGGGAAAGATTTCTTTCTTCCCCTTGGGGACGCCCTTTACTGGTTTTTTGGGACCTGAAGAGGTGGATGGTTCCTCCGCGTCTGCGGTGTCATGCAGTTCGAGGGCTGAAATGGCTTTTGCCATCATGAGTGCCAGGTTTTCTTGTTTAAAGAATCTTTGGCACTGCTCATTAGGTTCTATGTTGGTTTCCTCTCCCTCTGAGAAATGATCCGAAGAGTCTACTATTTCCCCTTCACTGCTATCCTCTTCTGTATTGAGGGGGTCCCTGTGTGAGTATGCGGAAGATACGGGGCTGTGGGAGCTTGAGGAAGATCTAGACCTATGATGCCTTCTATGCTTATCTTTGTTGTGAGACCTATGTCGCCCCCTGCGCTTGGATTTCTTTTTCTCCTTTTCACGCAAGGACATTTCCTGCCTAATATGTTTATTGAAGGCTTTCATTAAGGATGCAGGGGAAGAATTTGCCCAAGAGCTCATATCAAAGAGGGAGGGCCCCCCTCCCCTCTCTTCCCGACCTTGCCTGGTGGAAGCAGCTCCGCCTGGGCCATCAGTCGGTTCGTTGATGTCAGCATTGAGGCTGTGAGCGTCTTCCTCGTTGCCTGAACTGGCTCCGCCCCCTCTCTCCGCAGACGAGCCGGAACGCTCTCTGCCGTGGCTGTCGCTGGTGTTTGGAGGGGAGCGCGGAGGTTGTGATGGAGCTACACCATCCTCGTCCCGAGGGACGGTGGTGCTCCTTGGGGAGGGCGGGGGATCGATGTTTTCCTGGCGCCGCGGGCGCTTAGCGGGAGCCGCGTCTGCGCTGTGCGCTCTTTTGGCCGCATGCGCACTCTGCCCCTCTTTCGCGGCTTTTTTGCGCGCTTCTTTAGCGGCCGTTTTGGAGGGCGCGTTGCTGCTTCCCTTTTTGGGGTTGTCGGGGCTGGCGGTGGAGCGGGTCTGGCCGGTGCGTTTTGATCCGGCACGAGTGGAGGCTCGTGTGCCCTCCGCCGTGGACCTGGCAAAAGTTTCAGATGGGGGTGGCGAGAAGGAACGTAGAGAGGCCATTGTTAAGAGGGCCGAATAAAAACGTTCCTTTTTTGGGCGGAAGGCTTGGGAGGGGTTGACAAACGGGGTAAACAAACACTTACAGTACGAAGACAAAGATACGAAGAGGTAGAGATTTTTTAGGAAAAGATCCTAGTTGGGCTTGGAGAGACTCCAAGACCTGACCTCCCTGTCCTGAGGCAGGAACAATACTGGGGCCAGAAGGGGTGTGCCCAACCCATCTACAGGAAGTGACATCAAACTTCGTCCTGCCTCCCTGAGAATGAGTTGGGAATCACCCAATCAGGATGCCCGAGCCTCGCCCCCAGGAGAATACTTAACCAATGGCAGGGATGAGGTAGAAAAAGACACACAGCAGTAATAAAAGTTTACCCTAATGATGGGAAGAACTTTTTAAACAAAAAAGCCTAGCAGACGTTCTTCAAAGGATGATAAATCCAGTTGTAAGATATTAAATGCTCATGTTAACTAAGATTTCATTTTAACATTCAGGCCATATAAAAACAGATACTTTTAGAATTATCAATTTGTAACTACCTTGCATAACGAATATTACATCTTGTATTTGCAGTAGATAACTTAATTTAATTCTTGTAAGGAACACAGCTAACCCAGGATTTTTCAGACTCCCTGTACTTATACAGATCAACAGAACATGTGCAAAGCAAACATTTAAAACCCAAAAATCAAAGAAATGCAAAGTTAAACTAAGACCTAGCACTAAGAGTCCAAAAAGTAGAGTTAACTCAATTGGAGTAGAGTTAACTCAATTTCAGTAATAAGGACAAACAAACACCCGTGCAAGATTCCAGGACTGCAGCAAAAACATGACCAGTTTTAGAGGACATAGGAAAGAAACTCACATTATACAAACCTCGTCAGGGCCATGATCATTTTCCAGACTGGAATAGCTGCTTTGCTTATAACTATCTCCAAACTAAACACAATCCTGCCTCTTTAAGCAGTATGTACACTTCTGGAGAAAAAATAATTTCAGAGCAAAAAAAATTTAATTTAAAGTTGTTTTCAGGTATTAAAAGTCTAATGAAACCAATAAACAGCTCTCAACAACATGCATTTAGGTCTGAAAAGCATAAGCATTTCTTAAATCTATATGCTGGACATACTATTGCGACTTAAAAGAATTGCCAGAATTCTGCAGTAAAGATTCCTGTGAAGTTCTGGGCACAATGCCTTCTAATCAGCCTCTTAGGAGAGCAGGTAGTTCCGCTGTTTCTCTCAAACCATAACTGTATGATCCAATCACATGTGACTAGAGCTCAACAAATCCCAGATGCCAGGTTGCCATGGCACTCAGAAATTTCATCAGGGTGCCTAGTATTTTCAACAATTTTATTGCAGCATAACTCAGTTATTTCCATTACAACACAAAGTTTATTTATCATTTCACATCAGAATATGTTTTCCTGTAAAACCTCAAGTCAAATATGGATAATATTCTTGTCACCGCTGGCCTGTGTGGAAACACCATTCAATGGTGGCAAATGCATTTATTTCTTAATCTGATGATGCTTTATGTCTGGCCAAAACAGTCAGTTAAATGAAACTTTAAAGCAATTATGAAATTATGAGAAACTAATAAGTTAGGTTATGGTTAGAGGTTAGCTTTTTGTTATGGTGATGGCAACCTAGGCTATACCTATTTACTACAACACTTTCATCATAGTGTTAATAAAATTACAAGAAACGGAAGAGACTGGGATTATGCTTTCTACAGCAACCATTTGAAGCCATGGTTAACTAAAATATAAAACTGTAAAAGCTGAATATTCAAGTATGGCTGCTATAGTCAAAGAAAATTTGTTAAGCCCAATGATTCATACTCAGATTCCAAAAAGGAAGAACCCAAGGAGCCAAGGTCAGTGACTGAGAAGAACCCAGCCCTGCAGAGACACCTGTTGGTAATATTCCAGCAATATCAGAGGTCATCCTGCCAAAACCTGTAGGGGAAACCTCTCTAACAGGCCCAGAGATAGCCACCAGGCAAGATGTGAACCCACACTCATAACCCCCAGGACCTGCTCCCATTCCACAGGAACAGCAGGACTGTCTACATGCAAACCCACTGTGGATCTTCAGCAGTGGCCTGAAAGGCTCCTTCCTTACAGGATCCTGGCCACGGCACAACATAGCCTAAGGAACTTCTGTTGGCAGTGCAGCTGGGCCTAATTACCTCCCAATCTACTTAAGGTGAGGACTGGGACGGCTGCCTGGCTGGGCCAAATGGTCCACTAGGAACAAGCCTCTTGACTCCAGCTCCACGCTCAGCCAGCCCTAGATCCAGTACACCAGGGGTCTTCAAACTATGGCCCTCCAGATGTTAATGGAGTACAATTCCCATCAGCTCCTGCCAGCATGGCCAAGTGGCAGGGCTGATGGGAATTGAAGTTCATGAACATCTGGGGGGCCATAGTTTGAAGACCCCTGCAGTACACCCATTCAGGCAACCTGACTGCAGAAAGCAGGACAAACACCAATCATGCTACTTCCATTATAAATAAAATGGTACATGAGTGCACACCACACTTTTCTACAACTCCAAAAACAAATGTAATAGTAAAGAACAGTGCTCATGCAGAATCAGTTTAGACATCAAATCATTATATCTAATTCTGAATAGCCCAGACTAGCCTTCTCTCATAAGCTAAACAGGGTTAACGCTGGAAAGTATTTGGATCGGAGACCTCTAAGGAATACCAGGGTGTGATGCAGAAGTAGTCAATCGCAAACCACCTCTGAACGTCTCTTGCCTTGAAAAACACATGAGCCACATGCAATTTGATAGCCAAAAAAAAAAAAATCTGAACTGTGATCTTAGTGTGTAGGGTCTTCCCCCCAGGTCTGCATAAAAATTATTAAAATGTTTTAAATTTAAAAAACTTGCCACGGCAAAGGAAATGGACACCATTTTGGAAAGAGTACTCCTTGCATAAGAGGTGCGAAACTGGTGGAGTGGCCTTCCCTGCTCAGGCAGGGTGCCTTGGTCAGGTCTCTGGCATCGAGGCAAGTTGTAGTCCTTCAGAGGGCTCCCTTCCTCACTGTTGCCATCACCACCTGAGTCAGATAAGTGGCAGCAGCAAAGCTGCAAGAATGAGAAGCAGGAGCCTTTGCTGCCTATGTCATGTGTGCCAGGCAGTGGAGGCACTACAGGAAGAGGAGCTGTCCCTGCCACATGAGCCAGGCAGAAAGAGCAAGCAGGCAGGAGGGTTGGCCAACTAGTGGCTGACCCAATAAGAAAGGCAAGGGGGAAGAATATGATTCTCCTCTTAAAAGTCCCCCACTGATTCCAATCTATTTAGCAACTTTCCTCCATCCTTCAAAAAGAGTACAAGGTTTAAGCAGGTTTATACAATTAACTGAATCTCCAACTTAAAAAAAACATATTGTATGACTTTTCTGTTGTACCAATACAGATATAAAAATTCCAAAACAGAAAAAAGCAGGGTCTGAAGACCCTGGGGAAAGCCTACAAGGAGAGAAGCAAACATGAAAAAGAAGCCTTCTCCGTTTTATCAAATCAGAAACTAAGACTCTCTACCTCACAAACACTGTCAATAATTGGCTTTTCCCTCTTTCAAAGAATGAGAATTCTACTGCTGCTGACTGTTATCACCTATCTTCCAGATCACCTTTAAGAACTAACCAGAAAGCATGCTGACTGGTCAGTGGAAACCAGTAGAATAAATATGGCTGAATGACGACAAGGAGCTAGTCATCATAGTTACTTCCAGTATAAAATCAAACTGGTTTACAGACTATTTTGCAATGCAAAGCATTTCAGCAGAGAGACAAATCATTTTGCATTCACAGACTATAAAGCCAATGGCAGCTTTGAAATGAATAGCATTAGATTAGATTGTGTAACCATAGTCTTTTTCTATTTCTATGAAAATTCTGATTTTTCCAAAACCCTTCCACTCTGTTTTGTTGGCCTACAGCTAGCAATTATTAATAAGCAAGTTTCTTGTTTATTTATTAATTAAATTTATTATAACCGCCCACCGCCGAAGGGCTCTGGGCGGTGCACACTCTTAAACATCAGATAAAATACATCATAAAACATAAAGTAAAAATACAGCATAAAAGCCTCAAAGCCTAAAATCAACTATCAGATGGTGATCAGTAACCAAACAGACCAGTCCTGAGATCTTAGGCCCCAGAACCAGAATACAACTTGGAGGTGGGGGGGATGGCACCATCGACAGCTGGCTTCCCCAAAAGCCTAGTGCAGGGGTAGGGAACCTGTGGCTCTCCAGATGTTCAGGAACTACAATTCCCATCAGCCCCTACCAGCATGGCCAATTGGCCATGCTGACAGAGGCTGATGGGAATTGTAGTTCCCGAACATCTGGAGAGCCGCAGGTTCCCTACCCCTGGCCTAGTGGAACAATTCCATTTTGCAGGCCCTGCGGAATTGTTCAAGATTCCACAAAGCCCGGATGGTCTGAGGTAGAATGTTCCACCAGGCTGGGGCCAAGGCACTAAATGCCCTGGCCCGGGTAGAAGTCAGCCGCATCATTGCTGACACTAGTTCAACATCCTTTTCAATCAAGGGTAAAGTAGATTATACCTTTTGAGTTGGGGCCTTATAAAATCTGAGACCTGATCACATAGGTAACCTATAGACAATACAATATTTTACTCAAACTTTTTTTCAGTATGTACTGATGTAGTTCTCAACATATCGTTTAGAGGACATAAGATGATGGAAACCTGCTCAGGGTCTACACTGCTCACCAAGTGCACTTTGGAAAGAGGTGCCTAATGCCAGGCAGATATCTGTGAGGGAACTTAGAGGTCTAACGAAATGCTTAAAATAAAATTCAGGTTGAGTTGTAAGTTACTGAGACCCTTTCCCCTAATCTAAGCACTTCTCCCAAAGCTGTCAATTTTAGATAGGGTGTCATATTAGACTGCAGCAACAGAAGTACAGGTGCATCTTACAGACTAAGGTGACATCTATTCACATGCCTCTTTGGGGGTTCCAGGTCTTGCATGAGATATAAATAAGCAGGAATAGACTGTGAAAAAGGCTTGTGTAAGAGAGAGCCCTCTCCCTCAGGTCCCCTCTGCCCACTCCATCTAGGGTTTAAAACGGTCCATTGGTTCACTTACCGTGAAGGGGCCTTCTCCTGTGGGGCGACGTGGGCATCAGGGTATGTGGTTAACAATAAGCATTCCTTTTCCTCTTGCACACGATGCATATTTTTTCTCTCAGCCCCACCTTCCCACCTATCATTCAGTGAGTGGGAACTATGACTAGATTTGTCAGCTACCCACAGAGATGGGAGTGCAGTCCCCCAATTCCAAACTTTAAAGAACTTACAGGTTGGATTAAGTGACAACCAGGGATTTGCAAGAGCTAAAGAATGTGTTTATATGCTTAAGGGAACGAAGAGAACACCGGTAGCATGTGTTCTCTCTTCATTTTATCAACTGATCATTCTGCAACAGAAAAAGGTAACTCCTTGAAGTGGGAACAGATGGTATGGAAGCCCCATGAACTTTTACAGGTACCTAAACACTTCCTTAGATCATAGCTCCAAGGTTCTCTGAGACATGTGACTGGTCACAGAGAGTCCAAAGGAAGGCTTAAACAAAATGAGTTAATCCTTTTCATGAACAGTTAGAATATCTGCACTTATGTTTTCAATTGTATTATTCAGATTCCTCCATTGAACATTTTACAAGACTGGGTTTAATACAATAAACATATCTGTACTACAGTCTAAGCATAACACTATCTTAAACTTTCAACAGTTTGCCAAGCAAATCAGACCTCCAAATATTCAATGTTGCCCTGTTACTAGTCAATTACACAAACCCTTAAATTTTAACAGGAAATTCAGAATGTCCATGAACAATTCAAACCTAGTAATGACAGCATATTGTACATCTATAAAATAGAATCAAGTACAAATTACAACAGACTATAATTCCTCATTCTTCGAACAGGAATACAGAAAATATTCATTTAAATGTTAAATGTTTCAGAGGAACTGATCACAGAGATTTAAACTGTGGCTATCTGAAAACTATACTCAAACTATACAGGAAATCACCAACTCTAAATATGCTGTTTCAAACTATCTGAAAGATGCAGCTTTTCAAAAGTCACATGCCAGACATTAAAATATCAAATTTAAACAAGTCAGTACACAATTTATTCTGTAATGTAAGGAACATAGGAAGCTGCCTTATACAGTACT
This sequence comes from Sphaerodactylus townsendi, assembly GCF_021028975.2. Taxonomy (NCBI): domain Eukaryota; kingdom Metazoa; phylum Chordata; class Lepidosauria; order Squamata; family Sphaerodactylidae; genus Sphaerodactylus; species Sphaerodactylus townsendi. Next base: position 72,282,833 of record NC_059428.1, read on the forward strand.
GAATCAAACCACTGGTCTATCAAGATCATTACAGTCAATTCTGACTGGCAGAAGTTCTCCCAAGTCTCAAAGAAGTCCATAATACCTCTTTCCTAATTCTTTCAGCTAGAGACTGAATCAGGAATCTTCTGCACAGTGGTGTACCCGCAGGAAATTGCACCTGGGAGTGAGTACTGAAATTGCACCCTCCCCCAAAAATGGAGGCGGGGGGGGGGGGCAGCAAACAGGTAGAGCGAACAAGCAAGCCATGGGTCGGGTGAGTGGAGGCTGGAGGTGCAGTAGTGAGCCAGGCTGCTGCAGCCTGCCACAGGCTTCAGTGGCAAGGTCAGAAGCAAGGCTCTTAACCCACCTGCCCAAGCTTCTGCAGCCCAATATCGTTGCTTTCTCCTGGGAGGGAGGGCAGGGGGACCAGCTGAATGTGCCCCCATGTGACTTTAAAGTGTTATCTACTCCCTCTGTTCCCGCCTATGTACACCATTGCTTCTGCATGCAAACAAGATACTCTGCCTTCAGCTACAGTCCTTCCCCATTGTAATATATAAAAGTGTGTGTTTTTTCTGGAACAAGAAATTCTGTCACCAGAAGATATCATCTGACCCCTCATTAGGATCCCAGGACATTTCAAGATCCCTAATGCCTGAGAAAAGATCCAGAGTCAAGTTGGAATCAGAAACAAACAAGTTAATAATGTAATTTAGAAATGTTGTAAGGTTCCACTGCATTATAAGAAACAGGATTCCTTTTTAACATTTTTCAGACCATAGCAAAACTCAAAAAACTTAACCCAGAAGGGTTCCTGATCAGACATAGATTAATTAGACATAAACATTCTGCTAAATACCAGAATGAAATGCAAGATGGGCTTTTGTTATTAGTTAGAATGGGCATATTGTTTTGAAACCTTTGTGGACCTGAAATAAAAGTGGACGGACAAAGACTATATTTCATTGAATTTTTTTCACAATATGTACTACTCAGTACCACTATGAATTTTTACAGGAAATAGTACAGTACTTACATCTAAATATTCATTTAACTACAGTCTTCAAGTAGACATGTACCTCTCCAATGAGCATCAGTAAACCTGCAAACCTATGCACAACTCCATGGAACTAAAGTTTATTTCTGAGTAAATATTCAAATGATTAGGCTGCATACCTACAGTTGTTACTCAATTGAACTTTCATTCATGTTAATGTGTTTAAGAACAGACACACTTTATCTAATAAGTCCATTATTATTATTAACAACAACAAGGTTTACATTCCATCCTTTCCTTTGCAAGTTCAGGGTAGCGCACTACAATTTATATGCCCTTCTCGATGCCCATGTACCATCTGCTGGTCCCCTCCCAGGTTTAGGACAGGGCGCCACTTACCAAGTGGTAGATGGGTTATACTGCTGCTATTTTAATTAATTGATTCCATGGATTTTAATGTTTGATTGTCTTTGTGTACTAGTTTTATTGTTTTATTCTTTTGTTTACATGTACACCGCTCTGAGCCCTTTGGGGGTAGAGCGGGAAAGAAAGAAAGAAAGAAAGAAAGAAAGAAAGAAAGAAAGAAAGAAAGAAAGAAAGAAAGAAAGAAAGAAAGAAAGAAAGAAAGAAAGAAAGAAAGAAAGAAAGAAAGAAAGAAAGAAAGAAAGAAAGAAAGAAAGAAAGAAAGAAAGAAAGAAAACCAATGAAAAACAAATCAGATGGCAACTAACTCATACTAAAATACAGGAGGGAAATAAAGGTAGGTGGGAAAGAGGGAGGTCAAAAGATGGAATACCATAACTGCCTCAACCATATGTCTGGTGAAACAATTCTGTTTTACAGGCCCTGAGGAATTGCAGTAAGTCCCACAGGGCCCGGGTCTCACTACACAGAATGTTCCACCAGGTCAGGCCAGGGCAAAGAATGCCCTGGCCCTGGTTGAGGCAACCAGGGTCTTTTGAGGCAGGGATCAGCAACAGATGTTCATTTGACAGCCACCAAAATGCATTTGTAGAATCTCAGACTAACATCTAGGAACGAATACTTTCAAAGAGTAAAAATCCCTATATAAACTAGAGAATCCCAAACATTAAACTTTTACCATATTAGCTGTATGTTTATGAGAAGAAATAAATTGAATTCACAAACTACTATATAAAACCACTACCTAGAATTTTCTTACTAATTTTGTTCAAGATATGCCATATTACATGCAACCTGTAAATCACCTGCTGCTTGTAAAACAAAAATGAACTCTCAAACTCTCAAATGAAGTCTCAAACTCACTCAATACTAGAAGACATTAAAAGGACACATGTCACTCCATGTTATTTGTTTTTAAATAAGACTTCCCATTTTAAAATGGGTGTAACATGTCATAACTGTGTTACTGTGTACTGATAACAAGGTAACTGAAGGTTGAGTAAAATGAGTTTACTGTCACTATAGATGACAACTTCTGCTCACTCAGGCATTAAGGTATCCATCTGACTACATACAAATAAAACATCACTCACAAATCTTTAATTATGTGCTATTGATAATACATTTATATATGCCTGTGAGGTCATGGAAGGTGTCACCTTTATAGATACAGAACAGCCATATTAACTGTTATACACATCCAAAATGTATACTCACATACAGTGAATGTGAATTTAAACCTACTTTTAAAATACAAACTCTAACACATATCAACAAATAACATGCCAATATACAAACCTTGTTAGTATGCTAGTCAATTATGTAAATAAATTTACACAAGAACTTCCAATATTAAATGTGCATGGGATGCATTAATCCAGTGAAATGATGCACTCACCACTGTGCTTAGTCAATAAACACATAATTTAACTCTCAATGGTTATAACACTCTACCAATACAGATATTCTCCAGGATACAACACAACACAAAAGTGGCTGCTACCAGAAAAACAGCAGCCTGCTGTTCCACATGTACACAGAATTACTATACCAGAAGGTGCTCCTTGTACTTACCCCCCAAAGACTAAGTGCAGCCCAGGAAGTAACAGTAATCAGCCTGCCCCATATGTGAACACAGAAGCAGATGCTCTAACCTACCCCAAAGAAGGATATTGGGGAACTGTTTTCCATAATTTTCTCATTCTATCCATATTACCAATGAATAGGCTCTTGGAAATATGAAAGTCAACCCCAACTGATATATTCATACTAATACTTTCTTTAATTCAGGTTGTATCACTGACATAAGCTTATATTCTGTTTATTCTCTTGAGGAACATTAGACTAATTTCATCCTGCATGAGAAAATAAGAGCAGAGGTATGTAAAGCACAGCCTGACCGTTTCACTCTACTCCTCAATTCAAACAATAACATATGCCGAATTTCAACAGAAATAATGCCTCGTCTCGTAAGAAACTGTCACTCGCTTCATCACTATGCACCTAAAAAGATAAATGTGCGCCTTCCAAAGCAACACCAACAGCAACATTGACGCGATACTATATTTATATCATGAACCAGCTACCATGTTACACTGCAAGACCATCTGACCCAGAATCAGTAAAAATGAACTGAAAAACTATAAGCCAAATCTTGGGATTAGCACACATTCAGGAAGTACCTAGAGGGAAAATGATGGAAAGTCTAACCTAACTCATAGGATTGTTGGGCTGATAAAAAACAGACTGAGAGAATGTTGCAAGCAGTTCAGGGGTCCCACTGGAGGGGAAAGTAGAGTACAAAGTAAGTAAATAAATAAACCAAATGAACTGTTGGATTTTGTCTTTTAAAAAGGGGAGAAAAGGACTGGGACCAAGCAGTTTAGTTATTTTTTAAAAAACTGTTGTTAAGTCACATCTGACTTATAGCGACTTCCTACGGTTTTTAGGGTAAGAGACATTTAGAGTCTGTCTACCTGGTACTTCACCCTGGTATTCTTTGACCCTGGAAGCTTCCCATCCAGGGTCAAAGCAAAGAGTATGCAATTGAGGCGAGGTGGCCCATCAAGCTTCCATGGCACAAGTGGGGATCCAAATCTGGATTTCTCAGGTCCTAGTAAGCCACCTTAACCACTACACCACATTGGCTTTCTCCATTTTCTCTTTCCCCTTAATGAAAACCATTTCCTGCTTCTTTCTCTTCTTTCCAGCTGCCAACCCTTCTTTATCTACCCCATCTTCAGTTTTCCCTCCTCCTCCTCTCCTGCTGGCAGTCTCTTTGGGAAAAAGTCTGGTCAAGTTACATGATGTCAACTCCTGGGCCAGCCCAGCTGCATCTTGGGGAACTTGCAAGGACCTGTGTGGGGCACTTTCTTTCCCCCATCTCCCCTTCATCACACTATTTCCACTTTTCCTCCTCCTGGCATCTCACATAACTTTCACCTTTTCCTGCTTCCTTCTCTTCTTCCCACCCATCAACAAATCAAAATTTTATCTGCCTTCCCATCTTCAGCTACATTTACTAACTATTTATTTCATTTATGTATTGCCTTTCTCCATATTTGAACTGAAAGCAGCTTAAATTATTCTCCCCTCCTCCATTTCATCACAAAACCCATCAGAAGGGGAGAGCTGGTAATGAAAAATCAAGAAAAGATACCTTTTCACCTGCCCAGCTGCCCCAAAGACAAAAAAAAAACCAATTGGTCAGGGGCTGCCTCCCTCACTATAGGCCAAAAACCATGTCACAAGGGACCTGGAAGGGCCTTGGGTTCACTTGGATTCAGCCCATCTTTCCCAGGGCTGCCCAGCCCAGAAAGGGAAAACACTGGTCCACTGGGAGATGTCCTAGTACTCTTAATAACCGATCTGATCCTGCCTGTAAGGTAGGCTGAGAATGTGTAACTGGGCCAAGGACACCCAGCAAGTTTCCACTGCAGAATGGGGATTTAAAGTCCTAGTCTAAAACTGTAACCAGTGCCCCACACTGGCTTTCAAAGGCTAGCTGCTGTGGAATAGTTCAAAGTAGCCTGACCTCAGTGAATCATGCAAGTCAGGTGGTGGAAAGCTGCCTAGTGGTTGCTGCTGGCCCTGGCCCAATGAGTTCTCCCTGAAAGGCCAAAACAGTCCTGGAAAGGATCCTGCCCCCTCCCCTGCCTTTTACTGACAGAAGTCAAGCTTAGCACAGTGGTAAAACTGTTGTGGTTGTCTAGCAACAGCCACTTAAGGTATCCATTTCTTAAAGCTACAGGCACGCTTTGGCTAGCCCCCCTCCCATTATCTGTTTTGGAATTCAGATTTTTCTGCAAACCCTGGGCACTTTTCAGGTCTGGCTTGTCAGTCCATGGCTCCAATTTCTGGCTTTAAGTATCCCCAAATTGGCCAGATTGAGAATTAGATATGTTGATTACTATTATTAGTAGAATCATCGTCTAAAAATAACAGCCTAGAAGAATAATGGTACATGAACATTTTCATGGAAGAAAGTGCCACTGAATAGACCTGAATAGGATTCTGAGCAGACCCACTTAGGAGTGCTTAATTACTTACAGTTCACAATAATGTAGGGCAGTTATAGCATTATAATCTGACAGCAATTCTGTTGTGCACTCCAGGTTATTTTTGAGAGCATGTCTGTTGCTCCGGTTTTTGGATATCCGAGTCATAATCTTCACTGGTCTAGGACCATAAAAACACACTAATTTGCAACCAGTTACTAGCAAGTAACTCAACTGCAAGTTTTATCTCCTAGTAATCTATTCTAATGTCAGTGTCAATTCCTTAAGGCCTAGGACAGCAGTCATTCAATGGAACAGAACATCCATTTGTTGTAAGTTTATCATTCAATTCATATTTCATGTATTCAAAAACAGCCATTAAAGTTACTAAAATAACAGGAACACAATCACATTACATAACATTCCATGTATCAATGCCATATTATTTTACAATTTCTGTTTAACACAACTAAAACCCCAAGTCAATAGTTCCCAATGCTTCTAATATTACAAATAAGGTATATGCATACTCAAAGCATATCAAGTGTAGAACTTCATTTCATAAATGTCATAAGATCCCATGCCTAACACCATATACAAGTAGATGGCTAAAGGTATGTGAGGCTGAAGAAATGCATGTAAGGAATAAACACGGACACTCAAGACAGTCCACTAAAGGCATACCAGCACTTTAAAAAAAAAGAAGTCACAATCCCACAAATATTTTTGACAGCTCTTAATGCCAGGTCGAGTGCTTACATTTTTAACTGCATAATCTTCCTGTACTCTAATTTCTAAACTAGTTTCATATTTAAAAGCCATTAATATATAAAACTTTGAGCAATGATCAATATACCAGAGATTGTACATTAAAATTAATGTATCCGGTACATAAGAGATTCAACATCTTTCAAAAACTGCCTATTTTTAAACTAAAGGCAAAGTCTAAGAAACACAGAAAACCTACTTATCTGAAACAAAAATAATAATTTCCATGAACTGAAAAATAATGTAACTGTTCACAGACTACCAACTTTGCTAGTTATACCAAGAAAAAAAGATTATATTATGGCAAAATAGACTAATAAATTCAATGCAGAACACCACTGTTCTAAAATAAAAGTTTCTTACATCCAGACTACCCAGAACCATGTCAAACATACACTGAGAAGAGACCCAAACGCATCTTTCTTACCATATAATAGGTAAAAAAGATTCAAAAAATGAAATTGTCACGTCTAGCCTCCAAGGTCTGCCAGGCGCTTATAGATTAACAGCAAAATATGCTACAGGTAGACAGCATTAACCCCCACTCCCCACCCAAGCTCTGCAAATATGCTATTCTACTTTAACATATTAAGAGGAGGGGGAAGGGTAGCAGAATATTTTGACACAAGTACAACTGGTCTATGAAGCTAGCTGCTGAAAGCCATACAGTGCAGCTCGTGTATTATATTATTTCCTACTATTTATTTCCGTTTACCTCTTCCCACCCTTTTTTCCTCCCTGTCCAGCCATCTTGGGCCAACAGGAGCAGCCATTACTTAAGTAAATGACAGGACCAAGAAGTAACGTTTTTCTATAGCTACTCAGGTATGAAACAATCTTTCCCATTCTAAAGAAACAGCAAAAGGAAATGCCTCCCACACCAACCCAGAGAGAAACACTCAATGAAGGAAGTTTGCAGGTTTGAAAGATCATGAACCAAAAAGAGTAAACAAATCACTTAACCACCAATTTCTGAACACCATGGAATGAAAAGGACCACATTTCTGCAAGAGTCCTCTGGCTTAAATGAAATCAGGCATGGGGATTCTGTAAAATCCATCTCCCAGGATCACAGGAAAAGGACGAAGGCCAGGAGAAAACGAAGGTCCAGAGTGGCAAATAGCAAATAAGTAACGCCCAGTCACCAGAGCTTCTCCCGAATATGCACAAAGGTTGCTCCCAGCTGGAGATATCCAGGCCTGATGTGCAGGGGCTTTGTCCCTCCTACTTTTGGGACAAAGTCCAGAAAGTGACCAAAAAGAGTTTGCCACACCGTGCGCCGTGGTCACCACTCTGAGCACCTGGTGATCGGAGGGAAGGCCAGAGGCGCGTGTCAGAGTAGCTGGAGAAAGCCAGTCTCATCCGAAAGCCAAGAAAGAGGGTGGTCAAGGCAGGTTGGGCCAGAGGCTCTACTGGCGAGTCTTGATGGAAGCGTTTAATGCCTCCGCTCTCCCTCCACAAGCACACACCCGGGAGCGCGGGAGGGGGGGGGCCGAGGGTGGCTCCCTCGGCGGTGGCCTCCTCCCCCACCACAGTCCCCTTACCTTTAACAGCAAGGCCTTCGTTCTGGCGCCATCTTCATGAAGCCTCAGAAACCCGAAGAGTCGGCTGCAGGCAGGCAGAGAGAGAGAGAGAGAGAGGGTGAGGGGAAACAGCCACGTTAGCCGAGCCACCCCCGCCCGAAATAAACCCGCTTCCTTCTCTCCTTCAGGCTCGCTGGCAGGGGCAGAGCCCGCACTCCGGCCCAGGAGCACCACCACGACTCTCCCTCCGCCCGCACTCCTGCTCGCTCTTTCTCTCTCCCGCACACACTCGCGCTCCTCTCACACACCGGGCAGGCGGGCGGATACACCGGACGAGCCGGAACCCCGAGGCTGCCGTTCTGGTACCTGTCGAGGCCGGAAAGGACTTCTCTTTCCTCCGCTGTCAGGCTGGCGAAGTCCTCCTCGCTCTGGCCGCTCGCTTTCCCCGCCGCCATTTTCTTTTCCTCATCCCCGAAAGAAGCAGTAGAGGCGGCGGCGGCGGCGAGCGACACTCCGCACGATTTCATGGAAACGCAACGTAATTAACTGACGATCGCAAGGGCCCCCCCTCCCCGCGCGCCCCCAACGCCCCCCAGTGCCGGGCGGGGCGGGGTGCCCGACACACACACACACCACCACAACTTTTATTACAACAACAACAGCCGGCAGGGAGGGAGAGGGAGGCGGGGGGAAGCCCCGCGGCTCGGAGGAGAAGGAGGAGGAGGAGTGAGGGAGGGAGGGAGCCCCAGCGCTGGAGACTGGGGGGGGGGGAGCAGGAGGGGGAGGAGAAAGAGGAGGAGGAGGCTGCTGCTGCTGCTGCTGCTGCTGCTGGCGGTGACGGCGGCGGAGCGGAGTGTTTACATCGCTGCCGAGTCGCCAGCCCCGGCGGCGCTCGAGGAGTGGAGTCGGGATGACAGGGGCCCGCGCGCGCCCTCCTGGGGTGTATTTGTCGCCTCTACAAACTTCCCCAGCAGCGGCACAAAGTTGTTGTAATTGTGTCACACAGCGAACCCCACGCCGCCACCGTGACCCCCCCTCCCCACCCCGCTTGCCTGCTCCCGCGCAGCCAATCGCCGCGCCCGAGGGTGCCCACGTGACCTTTGTTGACTTACGTCAGTCATAGCGCTCCTTACTGCTACGCTCGAGCTTGGTAGCCGCGCTGCTTCAGCCAAGGGGATGCAGGCTGGATGAGTTTGCTTATACACTTCAGGTTTCTAATGGTGGTGAGTGGAATTCTGCATGTGAGGTTGGTGTGGAAGCGGTAGAACAGCAGGGGTGTTATAGGACTTGCAGTGTTTTTGCAATGATTATACTTCTACACCCCCAAAAAAGTTTCTTTTGGGATACTACAGAAAGAAGATAATCTTTCTGACAACACTCCGATCTTTCTATTCTGAAAGAGAGCTTATAACCGCCGTCCCCGACCCAGGTGAAAGTCAACTGTGCGGAAGGGTTCACTTGTTGAAGTGCTACATGTCATGTCATCTACATTTTGAAAATCAAAAAGTAGTTAGAATTAGGTAACGACAAGTTACAAGGGGCGTTCAATTGAGAGTGGGGTCCTGGTGCCTGTCAAAACAGCAGACAAAATTCAGCCACAGTTGGACTTGTCATGCAGATCTAGCGATGGGAAAGGGTATTCCTGCTAGATTTCTGCCGGGAGCGAAACCGTTTTTCCACAATATTTCGCCAGTCAAAGTCCATGACTATATAATATCAAAGTACACCTTTTTATTTACTTATAGTTTCTCACCAATGGGAAACCGTAGTGGCTGATATCATTTTCCATTTTATCTTCACAATCTTCCTTTAAGGTAGATTTCGCCGAAGGAGTGATTGAGACAGGGTCATACATGTTCAGGGCCATTCAGTGGTATTACAAGAATATGACCTGACTTAGCATGAGATCACTGAGTGGCAGCATGGTGTAGTGCTTAGAGTGTAGATCACCATGCTGCCACTCAGTGATTTCATGCTAAACCAGGTGATATTCTAATACCATTGACCTCAGTGTTGCTCTGTTTAGGTTGCCTCTGAAAACTCATTAATCCCCTTTCCATTATCTGGGCAAAGAAACATTTGTCTTCTTACTGCCTCTTCTAATCGCCCAAGTAAATCCCCGCCCCCCAACACACACACACACACACCTTAGTCAAATTTATCCCTTAAGTGAACAAGTAAAATGTTGGTTCTGGTGAGTTTCCCGGGCTTGCGTGGCCATGGTCTGGTGGATTTTGTTCCTAATGTTTCGCCTGCATCTGTGGCTGGCATCTTCAGAGGTGTATCACAGAGAAAAGTCTGTTTCACACTGTGTCTTAGACACAGACTTTTCTCTGTTATACGCCTCTGAAGATACCAGCCACAGATGCAGGCGAAACATTAGGAACAAAATCCACCAGACCACGGCCACGCAGCCCGCAAAATCCACCAGAACCAGTTGAATCCAGCCGTGAAAGCCTTCGACAATACAAGTAAAATGTTGTTTCAAATTATGTTAGTTGTAGGCTCAAGAAGAGAGAAGGTGGCTTTGGAAACGATGGGTCCCTTTCCTTTTAACTTCCTTCGTCAGTCAGTTGTATCCCTCAGCCAGAGGAGTGAGTGCACTCATAGCATCAGCGAAGCAGATATAAGGATACTGTTTAAGACTGATTTCCACTTCCACGGAGTGGATCCTCCAACTTTTCCCATTTTATCTTGAGGTGGTTTTGTATAAGGTTTTCACATTAATGGCTATATACTTTAGTCACTCGTGCCCTGCAGGTGGAACAGCGTAAGAATTGTACAAGGAAACCGATCGTGAAAACTCCGTAATATTATTTTTACATCTACAACTCTTTGTTTTCCGCCCTCGACACTGGCCTCACGCCATTGGTTGGGAGGGAGGGGGTTGCAATTCGCGACGGGCTGCTATTCAACCGTTCGTTAGTCAATCAAACGGCTTTGTCCGTTAGCCACAGCGATCATGTTCGTATGCGCCCTTTAAGTTACCAGCTGCAGCCGGGAGGAGCCGTTGAGTGGCAAGAGGCTCGGAGAGTTTGAGTGTAAATGGCGGCAGGGGGAGGGCATATCAGACTGGAGATCCTCACAGCGTGCTTAGGGGTCCTTGAGTGGAGGCTGTCCTTCATTTTCTCTCGTGCTCCTTCCCCATCTAGAGGGGGGGGGGGTGCGTGTCCGCACACCGTTTTCGTAGCTGCCGTGCCGCCCCTCCCTCCCCCACCTCTCCTTGGGCTGGGTCCTGGGCGTGGCTCTCTTGGCACCCGCGAATAATAATGGGTTCCTAAGGGCGGCGCTACGTGCGTGTGAGGCGGACGGGAGTCGGGGATTTGGAGCGGAGCCCACCGGAACGCCTGTCGAAGGGAGGCTCGTGAAGGGGCAGGTGCCCTCTGGGTCCAGAGCAGCCTGTTTGGGCGCGGAACGAGGCGGCCTTTGGAGCCGACCTGGGCAGATCCAGCCTTTCGCTGGGCTCATTTACACCGACGGCTTCAAGGAGCACTGCCTCGTCCACCAAGGAGTTGTGTGAAGCCAAAAAGGACCACCTTTCACCCGCACTCCCGGCCAGCAACAGCGGCCTCGTTTCCCTTCTCTCTTACCCACTGGGAATAGGGAGCAGCCAGCGCTTGCATAAGAGTTTCTTCCTCCTTCCACAACAACAACAACTGAGATAATGGGGTGTTTCTCCATTCGTTGTCACGCAGGCACACAAAAGTTTGTTTTAAATGAAATGGCTGAACTGGCGTCTGCTGAACCTCTGGGAGTCGATGACAGGTCTCTTTTTCTAGGGTTCTAGTCTAACATGATTTATCTTTCTTTGGAAAAGTCATGTGGAACGTCTCAGGATGGCGAAAAACACTTTTTTTGTACAGTACAAATTCAAAACTTTCTGGATTTCAGAGTCAGCAGATCTAGCAAACGTGCATAGGGAATCTTCTGCTGCACATACTAACCTTGACAGAAAAATAAATACAAAAGGGCTACCTCGCGTTTTGAGTGTTTTTATCCAGACAATGCACAAAGTCTAAGCATATTCACAATTCTGTATTTAGGTAAAGTCTGATAAAGTGGAGCTGGGGAGTTTGTAAGTTTAAAATAAAAAAACTTGTGCTCTTTAGCGTAGCTATATTTTGAGCTTTTTAAAAGGAGTGAACTTTCTGCTTGTGCTGAATACTTGCTATGTTAATGTACTGGGTTGCATAATGAGTACTTTCATGCCGTTTTGATAGATGTGTGGATTCTTACCCTAAGAAGTTTCAAATTGAGCTGTCAGTGTTAACATTGCAGCAATAGGTGGATTCTGCTTGTCGGTCAGTTTCTCACTTTTGAACTGCAACTAATACTTGTAAGACATTTAATAATTCTGAAAGCATTAGACAATAGTTGAAGTGTCTTGAACTCTTGAATCTCTAAAATATTTTATGTTCTATAAGTATTTTTGTGCTGTTCAAATGTTTTAATATTTTTGCATTGTGTGTTTCTTCATTTTACTTGCTGGGTAGAAAATGAAGTTGGGCTTCTGCCTTTAATTTTGTAGTTCTGTTTCTTTTAAACCAAACCAAAATCACTCTTGTGGATTGGATTGCCAGGCTAAGTTTAGGATAAAGATAGATATACTTGTAAATGGAAATAAGGATTATTGTCCGCCAGGTTGAGCTGTACTCACATATAACCTCTACTCTATTTTTGTGGAAGCATGCACAGTTGAGGGAGTTGAGCCTTCATATGAGTGTTCTGCTTACCCTTTTTCCATTTTTCAAACAAGCTGTCTTCTAGGGGTCTTAAACACTATGCCATATATGTCCACTTAATATTTTTTGTATGTGCTTATGTTTTTTAATACTATTTTAAACACTTTAAAAAATCTGTTCAAACTGCTGAAACTTTTTGAGGTGTGTTTTTTTCCAGAAGGCCAATTAATCAGCCCTGGTTTGAAAGGAGGGGTGATAGGCAAAAGTTCATTTACAACTATGGTAATTTATGTAAAATATATATGGGCAATCAGTTATTGCAAATCCCTTATCCATGGGAAGTTTGAATGTGTATCTAAGAAAGAAGGGATGAGAAATGGCTGTCTTCCTGTCCTCTACTGGTCGAAGGCTGAAGCTGCTTTCCCTGAGCAAGCACCTGGTCGTTACTGACCTATGGAGAGATGTGTCACCACGTTTATGTGGTGGTTTGCCATTACCTTCCCTGCTCCTCTGCACTTTATCTCCAGCAAATTGGGTACTCATTTTACCAAAGCATTGGGATCAAACTCTGGTCATGAGCAGAACTTGGACAGCAATGCTGCAACTAATCCCTTTGTGCCATGGAGCTTCCCCCTTACTTATAGACATGTCTCTTTGATTCAGAGACAGAGATGGAATCTAAATAAATTCAGTAATCTGAATACCATGTTCATCTTTTATTCTTTTTGTATTCAGAAAGGTTTTTTAAAAAGAGATGATGTAGTGCCTAGTTGAGTTTGGTGATTCTATTATGTGCTTTGTAATAATAATCTGGAGAAAGCAGACACATTGCAAAACATTCATGATCATTGAAAAATAATTAGTAGTCTTAGATATTTGATTTGAAAAGTGGTAAAGGGTTTTTAGGGTGAGTATTTAACCATTTCCTGTCATACCACTTAAATGTTAAAAGGCCATTTACAAAGCATGCAGAAGAATATGAGTATAAGTATCTGTATCTGTTGTCCCCCACCCACAGCTGACTGCAACGTCGGGTGGGCACTTTAGTCTTTTCCTCCCATACCTTTTCCAAGAATTAAACACCCTCTCACCCAGAAAGCGCGCTGACTTTTCTGAGCAGTCATCTGGGATGCTAGTTACCTAGATCAGAAAAGTTCATCAAGGACTGCATTCTTTGAATCTCTAAACCTAACAGAATGTAGTCTGCCACATAGACTGCTGTCTGTGATCTATGTCACTGCAGATAGTGCTGTATTTATATTCCAAATTTCTGCTGTAATGTGAAGTTCCTTATGGTGCTGGCACCCCAAAAAAGATGTTTTAAAAACTAGAAATACAAGTGCAAAATATGGGCTTTGTCCTCGCTACCCAAATTTATATGTGCCTTAGCAACACATCATCCCCCTTAAAGTTCTCTAACAAGTTACTTGACCCAAAACTTAATTTTGTATACTATTGTATTTTTAAATCAGATAACTATTATTTTTAATTTTTACAGCCCAATCCAGAAGGTTTATAGAACTAATTTAACAAATATATTTTGTAAACGTTTCTAATAATTTTACTTAAAACTTTATTCTAATGTACAGTGCTTTCAAACTGACAGCCTCCATTTTTTACAGGTCCCCATTCCTGTGATGGAACAGTAAAATAATTGTCTGCTTAAATTATTAATGTTTGATGTGAGACATAAATCCACTCTTATATTGAATGCAGTTGCACAGATATGCATTAGTGTGAGGGCCAGAGTTTGAGCACTTGCATTAATGTTACCCTTGTTTGTTGCAAAGTAAGAAAAAAATGGAAGTTTGTTATAGTTTGAAATACTTAAACTTCAGCAGTCTCCACCAGGTTTTTATTATGTGTCGAGTCAATAATATTTTTCCTCTTTGTTTCCGATCTCGTACATATAGCATGGCTTGCTTGCCATACTTGATCTATTGGATAAGCACTTACACCAAAACAATCCTTAAACATCCATCATCCAGAATTAAAAACTTGTCGAGTATTGAATTATGTCAGCCAGTGGTGAAGTGCCAAGGGGGCGGGGGGTGCAGCGTGCACCAGGCATGCACCTGGGGGCGGAAAATTGCCCCCTGGCCTCTTCCCTTTTCCCTGCAGCCCCCGCGCGCCCCCGCGGCACACACACACTCCTGCCCCCTTTCCCACACGTTCTACATTCCTTTTATTTTTTTTAGTACTTTTTGAGGCTGAAAAAAGCGGCCTATTTACAGTTCAGGCTAAAAACTGCCTGAGGAACTACAGTTCCCAGGAGACCTTGGAGCTCACAAGTATAGTTTGTCAGGCAGTTTTTTCCCTGAACTGTTAAGAGGCCACTTTTTTCAGCCTCAAAAAGTACTAGAAATAGAAAAGGAACGTAGGTAAGTGTAGGAAGAGGGGCAGGGGGGGCAGCGGAAAAAACATACTGCGCACCAGGCGCAGTTTGGCCCAGCTACGCCTCTGATGTCAGCTTCTGCCATTTTACCTTATACTGTTGGGTTTTCCAGTCGTACTGCAAACATAACTGCAGTGCCTGTCTGGCTTTATTTGTTGAGGTCTATCAAGCAAATCACACTGATTGAGGCACATACTTTTTGGTAAGAAGCATAATACCATAAGATTGAATCCTATAATTTGCTTCTGCTAAGCAAGACTTCCTTCTCTTTATGAGACCTTCTATCTTCACTTTTAGTAGAACGGAGTCGTAGGATACAGTACATTATAATTCTTACTAGTCAATAAGCTGACCAGCATCCATTTCTAAGAGCAGGTGTTGCTCACATTGTTAGTATGAATAGAATGTAAATTATATAATATGCCTTGCTTTTCAGTTAACATGCATCTGTTTCTTTGGAAAAATTTGTTTATGAAACATACTTACAAAGGAGCAGTTGGCCACTGGAAATCTCCAGTGATAACCTAACTCCCTGTTCACAGTGTCAATTGGCTATTATAATGGCTATTATAATTATAATAGGTTTCTAACTTTGCAGTCAACAAGGGTGCTGAAGCCACATTGGACTGATGAAGAATATGAGAGGGAACACAAATGGTGGCAAAAGAGAAGCAAGTTAGCTGTAAGGGAGGCAAAAAAGGATTATGAGGAACGCATGGCTGCGAACATCAAGACCAGCAACAAACAGTTCTTCAAGTATATCAAAAGTAGGAAGCCAGCTAGGGAAGCGGTAGGCCCGTTAGATGACAAAGGAGCAAAGGGTGTGCTAAAAGATGGCAGGGAGATTGCATCTTTGCATCTGTCTTTGCATCTGTCTTCACCCAAGAGGAAGTTAGGAAAATTCCTGCACCTGAACCATGCTTCTTGGGAGGCGAATCCGAGGAACTAGCGAAGATAGTGGTAGACAAGGAAGAAGTTCTGGCAGCCATTGATAAACTAAATGCTGCCAAATCCCCTGGCCCAGATTGCATTCACCCAAGAGTTCTTAAAGAGCTCAAACATGAAATTGCTGATGTTCTCACTTTAATATGCAACTTATCCCTGAAATCAGGCTCTATCCCTGAAGTCTGGAAGATGGCCAATGTCACACCAATCTTTAAGAAAGGATCTAGGGGAGACCTGGGAAATTACAGGTCAGTCAGTTTGACATCTGTTCCTGGTAAATTAGTAGAATCTATCATTAAAGATAAAATTATTAAACATGTAGAAAAGCAAGACCTGCTGAGAAAGAGTCAGCATGGCTTTTGCAGAGGCAAATCCTGTCTTACAAACTTACTAGAGTTCTTTGAGGGTGTAAACAGGCATGTGGATAAGGGGGAACCAGTGGACATTGTCTACTTGGATTTCCAAAAGGCTTTTGACAAAGTTCCTCACCAGAGACTATTGAGAAAACTCAGCAATCAAGGAATAAGAGGGGAAGTCCTCCTATGGATTAAAAACTGGTTAAGAAACAGGAAGCAAAGAGTGGGTGTAAATGGGAAGTTCTCACAATGGAGAGATGTAGGGAGTGGTGTCCCCCAGGGATCCGTTTTGGGACCAGTGCTCTTTAACCTATTCATAAATGACCTGGAAGTAGGGGTGGGTAGCGTGGTGGCCAAGTTTGCAGATGATACCAAATTATGTAGGGTGGTGAGAACCACAAAGGATTGCGAAGAGCTCCAAGCGGACCTTGATCAATTAGGTGAGTGGGCTAAGAAATGGCAAATGCAGTTCAATGTAGCAAAATGCAAAGTGATGCACATAGGGGCAAAACCCCCAAACTTCACATACAAGCTACAAGGGTCAGTGCTATCAGTCACAGACCAGGAAAGGGATTTGGGTGTCTTAGTTGATAGTTCCATGGGAATGTCAACTCAATGCATGGCAGCTGTGAAAAAGGCAAACTCTATGCTGGGGATCATTAGGAAAGGAATTAATAATAAAACTGCAAAGATTGTCATGCCCTTATATAAAGCAGTGGTGCGACCGCACTTGGAGAACTGTGTCCAGTTCTGGTCGCCGCATCTCAAAAAGGATATTTAGGAGATAGAAAAAGTGCAAAGAAGGGCAACAAGGATGATTGAGGGACTGGAGCACCTTCCCTATGAGGAGAGGCTGCAGCGTTTGGGACTCTTTAGTTTGGAGAGGAGGCGGCTGAGGGGGGATATGATTGAAGTCTACAAAATTATGCATGGGGTAGAAAATGTTGACAGAGAGAAATTTCTCTCTCTCACAATACTAGAACTAGGGGGCATTCATTGAAAATGCTGGGGGGAAGAATTAGGACTAATAAAAGGAAACACTTCTTCATGCAACGTGTGATTGGTGTTTGGAATATGCTGCCACGGGAGGTGGTGATGGCCACTAACCTGGATAGCTTTAAAAGGGGCTTGGACAGATTTATGGAGAAGTCGATTTATGGCTACCAGTCTTGATCCTCTTTGATCTGAGATTGCAAATGCCTTAACAGACCAGGTGATCGGGAGCAACAGAAGGCCATTGCTTTCACATCTTGCATGTGAGCTCCCAAAGGCACCTGGTGGGCCACTGCGAGTAGCAGAGAGCTGGACTAGATGGACTCTGGTCTGATCCAGCTGGCTTATGTTCTTATGAAGAGGTAGAAGGGTTGTGCTGGCACCAGTACCACAAGCGCCATGCAAAATGACATGGATGGCACAAAGGATCACATTAGTGGTCAGCCATTGTGTGGCGCAAACCCAAATGTTCAGCCCTGCAGCAGCAAACCTCCACCAGCTTGGGTGAGGGTTTTCCCACTGGTGGAATAGACTTTAGTCAGCTTCCAAAGGACTTTCAGCCCGGGAAGGCCCCTATGCCAGCACCCGACTTAAGTCACCATCAAGGGTGGCATAAATTGGTGTTTCCTACCAATGGGATTTTTCAGGTAGCCAGGGTTTTTTTCTTTTCCCCCGCTTCCTGTGCTTCCTTGAACCCCATTGGAGGTGGTACACTTCTGTGGCACTTTCTGTGGCCACTGCTCTGTCACCCCTTGTCCCCTTGGATTGGGCTGTCTGAACAATAAGGCATTTTTTTTGGTGGAATCTCTTTTGATGACCCTACTTTTGTAACATACCTCCTTTACATTATATATTGCTGCAGCATGGGTGGACCTTGACTTCAGATAAATTTATATAAAGTACTTAAAGCAATCTTTGTCTTGAAGAGTAAATCAAACTTTTGAACAATACAGTACTATGTAATGACCTTTACCCCTGTCTGTTCAAAACTATCCGTCCTTGACAGTTCAGTAATGTTTATAGCCTTCCCCCATCTCTTCAATACTGGATTTGCTAGGCATTAATCGATGGCAGCTCTGTATATTTTATAGGTATTTGGTATTCTAGTTATGGAACCTGTTTTTCATTTGGATTGCTGGCCAGTATTCTAGCACTCCTTAAACCTTCCATGTATTGGTCTTTAATTTGTGCATTATGTTTTATCTGTGATCATAAATGAGCTGGAAGTTGTGATACCCATATAGGTACATATTCTGTAATTCCAGAAGGGCAGCTGTGTTAATCTGTCACAGAAAAAATATACTGTCCACTTGTGGCACCCTGAGACTTAATAGTGTTTACCCAGTATAAACCTTTGTGGAGTAAAGCCTACTTCTTCAGATCGAAAAGATCCTCTGAATCTAAAGTGAACTCTTGTCCACAAATGCCTGTGCTAGAATAAAAAAATGTTGGTGCCACAAGAGTCCTTTCCTTTTCAGTCCTCTTTACCTGGAATGGGGAGAGTATTGCTGTATCTAACATGCTCTAATTTTTCACATGAGAAAAATATAAATTTCATTGTGTTCCTGTCAGTATGGTGATGATCACCCTGTGAGCAGGGTGATGTTGAGACAGGGCTAGTTTGAGGTTTTTGTGGGCCCTAGGTAAGAGAGAATAACTGGGTCCCCTTTCCAATTCTGAGTCCCTGTTGGGAGGAAATATAGGTACAAATGAAGTAAATAAATATATCAAAGGAACCTTGAGAGGTAGATTGGGAAAAGCTATTGTGGCTTGGTCAGGATTATGTAGTAAACCAGATTAAGACGAAGTGATGAATTATTAAAACTTAGCCTTAAAAGTCCATGACTAAAGCTATCACTTTTCTCACTAATCACTTTTCAGTTCCACTATAGCACATGCTACTGATAAACCAGTGGAAAGGCTGGTAATTACTGGTCAGTGTTTTGTTATGACATGGAAAATAATATGATTGCATGGTGTTTCATTCACACTTTGAATGTAAAAATTAGATTTCATGAGCCATGTTAGCTCATTAAAAACAATTAAACAGCATCAAAAATACCCAATTTATTTGCACTAAAAGTCATGGCTAGATTTTAAAAATTAATTTCCTCATGATTTAATCATAGGTCTGCAATTTAAAATTACCCAAGAATATATTCTCAGGTTTTCGTAACCCAAAAAAATACATTGGGGCAGAAATTCTGTGTGCTTCACTGAGAAGGACTGAGCCATCTCAGCTCTATCAGCTTTTCATTGTCAAAGGTATAGGCTGAGGCACCTGAATTCCTGGTCTTTCCCACACAGACAGAACATGCCAGGACCCAGAGTGGAATGATGACCATAGGAGTAGCAGAAGTGTTCAGCAGCTAGAATGATTGGTCTCAGAGTGGAATGACAGCACATTGAAGTAGGAAAAGTATTTTGGGCGTGGAATGACAGCCCCTGGGAGTAGCAGAAGTGTTCTAGGATTGGAATGACAGTCCCCTGTGGGCTGTCATTTGAGGTCCAGAATGCTTTTCGTACTCCCAGTGGCTATCATTCTACTCTGGGGGCTGTCTTTCCAGTCCAAGAACACCCATTCAATTCCCAAGGACCAGCATTCTATGCCACAGGCTTTAATTCCAGTTCCAGAATAATCTGTCTCAGCCCAGAGTCCTTCATCCAAAATCCATTCCACATTTTCATTGCAACATTTTTGTACTATAATTTGTTTTAATAGAATCCATGCAAATTAGTTGATATTTCTGATTCCCATTATCTCCAATGAGCTTTCAACCTTTTCCCATTGTTCCCAGTAGATAATCCTGTCCTTTGTTTTGTCCTGCAGCAAATACTGAATCCTCCCATGTGTGCTGGAGCAAATGCTGTGTGTAATCAACAGACTGGGAGAAAGCTGGGGAGTGAGGAGGGAGGCAGAGGGGAGTAGAGGGGAGCTGGGCAGCAGGTGACCTATCTCCCACCCTTAACTAATTCCTCCTTCACTCTCAGAAGCCATTTTGAGTGGCTACAGACAGCTCTCACTGGTTGACAAATGATCACATAAGCTTACCTATGACACCAGTTGTGTAAGGATGCCAAGCACCATCCTCTAATTCAGGGATCCCAAATCTTTTGGAGCTTGTGAGTGCTTTTTGAATTTTGAGAGGGAGCAGTGAGCATCATTCCCAAATGGCTGCCACAAGAGGTGGAACCAAAGCCCAAATGACAGCTGTATGAGATGGAGCCAGCACAACACCTCTCAACTGGCTTTGCAAAAGAATTGCAGAAGGGGAATAAAAATAAATGAAGGCTGGAAGTGGAAAAGGAAGCAAGAAAAAGAAGAATTAAAAAAATAAGGAAAGCATGAAGGGGGAATGGAATTGCACACCAATTAAGGCAATTTCAGGCATTTGACAGTCATTCTGATCCTCCAAAGACAGTTATTGCTGTGGAAAACTCTTTGATTTGAGTGGGAACAGCCAATAACAAATCCTGCCTGATAACAAATCCTCCTCTGTCCACTTTTTGCAATGCTTGGTACAAGAGAAGTGCTGGTACTTTCTGCAGCACCCACATTCACCAAATTTGGGGAGACCTTGTTCTTGCTGCCACTTCATTGTCTTAGGACTCTAGAAATAGGAATTGCAGTTAGGGTATTTGATTAAACTCAACAGTCTGATTTCCCATCATGTGCTAAAAATGAACTTAAGTGAGAAAAGTTTCACAATCAACTATTGCAGCGCTAGGACAAAAGTTGCCACAAACATAGTCACTGACATGGCAGCAGGTTTTATTATCAGTGTTGCCTTCCTCTGACTTGCTGATTAAAACTAACAACTCTTCTGCTTGTATTTATAACCCTAGTGGCAGAGGAAGGAAGGAGTTAGTTGTACTAATTCTTGGTACAACTCAAAATGTGGTTGAAGGAAATCTCATTCTGCAGGTCTGTTAGCATTTATTGCTTAGATGCTGGACTATGCTTCAAAAATCAGTTTCCTCAGCTGAAATCTGTAAGTGGCAGTCTTTGGAGGATATATGTATATACATAAAAAAATTCAAATTGGTAAGAGACTCCCAATCTGATACATGTCCTATAGTTGAGGGGAGCAATGGCATTCCATCATAGCTGGCCTTCTTCCCCCCTTCCCCTTTTTATTTCTCTGTTTTTCTTTTCACCTTTCCTCTCCTCTTCCTTTAATTCATTCCCCTTAGTGTGGGATTAATTTTATGGTGCCTTTTATAATGTATGTTTACCTATTGTAATCTGTTAATTTATTGTTATAAACTGCAGTGAACCTGTCAAGGGAAAGGGCAATTTAGAAATCACATTATACATACATAAATGCCTAATTCAGCTCATGACACAATCTTGACACAACATCCAGCAGTGAAGCCACTGAGTCTTATCCTATATCTAATGCCAAACCTGGCCTCCATGCAGACTGGCAGACTCAAAGTACTGGACTAGGTTAAGATAGGTGTTATTCTTTTGCAAACCCAGGGGACACTCAGACTTGCAGAAAATACTGAAATCCCCACAATGGAAGGGGGTTAAATCCACCCATCAAAGGACATTTGTCCATGCTTCTGCAGACAATGTAATGGAGAGCCCCTTTCAGGGTGGAGGGGGGGGTAGACAAGAGAGATGGAGTCTCTGCCACATCTCCAGGCAGGTGGGTGAACAGGAGGAGAGGGAAGCTGGTGCCACTGCTGCATGAGCCAGACAGGTTGGGTGGAAGCACTGTGGATGGGTGGTGGTAGGAAGAGCTGAAACTGGAGCCTCCTGCCCCGCTGTATGAACCCAAGCTGCCATTGGTGATAGTTCTGCAGAAAGGTGGGATGGCCAGTGATTGGGCAGCCTATGGGGGAAGGGGAAGGGTGGAATTCCCTCCCTCTGTAAGTCTCATGGGTCCTAACTTGTCAAAAAATACATTCAAACTTTCAATATTAGAAAACTGGTATTTCCTACATGTTTGAACCTAACAGCATGATCTGACAAACACTTCCCTGGGAGTAGACCCATGGACAGATTTCAGTAGGATTTGGCATAGACATTTGGGACAAACCAATTTTTATGCAATTAAGGAGACGCAGAGACAAGGTTTGATGCAGAGCATTAATTTAACTATGACTTTGCTACTAATTGTGTCTGTTGTATTATATCCAAGGCAGTTACAAGCTATTCCCAAAGCAAAGCAAAAGAATGGAGCCACTGAACCTGTTCCACAGTGACATCTGCAATACCCATACCAACTTTAAGTATTTTCTAAACTTTCTTGATTATTTTTCTAGACATAATGCTGTATTTATGCTCAGTGATAAGTTGCAGACATTTGACAAGCTGAAATACTACATAGCCCTTGTCACCAACAAATTTGGGAGGAAACCAAAGATTCTGCACACAGACAACAGGGAATAATACATGTTCAAAGTTAGACAGTAGTTCTTGAGAGAACATGGTATTGAGCATCAAATTTACTGTTCTGGAAACTGTTATGTTGTGAGCCGCCTCGAGCCCTTCGGGGATGAGGCGGCCTATAAATTTAATAAATAAATAAATATAAATATAAAGTACAGTTCCTGGCAGCCCCTTCCAGAAAAGCATGGCTGAGAGGAAGAACTACACACTGTTAGGTAAGATAAGATGCATGCTCAATGATTCATCCCTTGCAAACAAATTTTGGAGAGAACGGATCATGACAGCTCCATACATACAAAATGGGCTACTCAAAAAAGCCACAAACACTATATCATATGAGCTATGGCATGATCATAAACCTAGTATGCTCCATTTGCATGTATTTAAGAGGAAGGACAATACACACATCACATACATTCCAAAAGGGGAAAGGTCTAAGTTAGATGATAGGGCCACAGAAGGGATAATGGTAGGTTAATCAGTTAGGACCAAAGGCTATAGAATTTTAGATCCAGGCACCAACAGGATCAGTATCAGCAGAGCAGTTTATGTCAATGAAAGCCAGAAAGTTTTAGCTTCAGAGGGGGCATGTGCAGAAATAAATAGCCAGATTATGTATCCTGGTGCTACCTGTCTTGAAGCAGCAGCTGAGGAACCTGAGACAATTCTACTTGAGGGAGCTATGCTTAACAATCAACCGGAGGAACCTGACCAACTCAGGTGAAGTGTAGAGAATGAAGTGAGGCGATCAAGTGCTCAATCAAAGATATTCCAGCCAAGCAACTGTCCTATTTTGCAAGAACTGTGGACGTACCTGAGCCAGCATCCTGGGACAAAATAAAACAACTGTCTCCACAGAAAGCACAGAAATAGAAGCAAGTTGCAAGATTGGAGCTTGAAGCTCTACACAAGGACAAAATATGGATTTTGACAGAACTGCCTCCAAACAGGAAAGCTATCTATATATATATAAAGCTAACAGTGTTTTTGTTGATGATAGTATAACTCAGTAACTGCTGGGCCAATTCCTCTGAAAATTCCCAGCCACTATAGTCAGCCAGGCGAGAGTGTTTTTAGATGTTCACATACCTGAAATTTCACACCTGGCCCAGGTAAAACGCCTTTTTCCTGGCACTCCATGGTGAAGGACATGCAGCTGCCTGTGTGTAACTGTCACCCTTAGAATGTTCGTGCTGCTTAGAATGTTCGCTCAGATGGCCAGATATGAGCAGTGGAAACAGTACATAGGCAGTCACTCCAGTGGAAGTGAAACACATACACACACATACACACGAGGGAGAGGGAGAGGGAAGGGACAGCAACCATGACATACTTTCAGAGGCGTAATGAGGCAAACTGGAGCCCTGGGCAAAACCTGAATTGGATGGCCCCCCCATGGGCGACCACCCCACCACGAACAAAAAATTTTTTTGCACCAGGTCATTGATGCCTGCAGGGGGTGCATTTTTAGACATATCGCCACCAAAATTTCAGTGCAGTTTGGTTCAGTGGGGACAAAGTTATGGAGCCTCAAAAGGGTAGCCCCCATCTCCTTAGCTCCCATTGGAAAGAATGGGGGATGGGGGCACCCACTTTGAGGGTCCATAACTTTGGCCCTCCTTAACCAAACTGCACCAAACTTGGGGGATGCCATCAGGACAGGCTTCAGATGATACCCTGAAATTGTGGTGCCAATATGTCAAACAATGTGCCCCCTGCAGCAAAATCCCAGAAATTTGCCCAAGAATCTTTGTTCTGCATTGAGTTTTCTGTATTGCTGTCCATGGGGTTTGCAGGCTGCGGGGGCGGGGGGCACATTTCTAAAGACACAGTCTCAAAACTTTCAGGGTCTCATCAGGAGACTGCCCTAATGATACTCCCCAGGTTTGGTGCAGTTTGGTTCAGGGAGGCCAAAGTTATGGACCCTCAAAGGTGTAGCCCCCATCTCCTATTAGCTCCCATTGGAAACAATGGGGGATGGGGCACCCCCTTTGGGAGTCCATAACTTTGGACTCCCTGAACCAAACCTCACCAAACGTGGGGGGTAGCATAAGGACAGTCTCTTGATGATACGCTGAAATTTTGGAGCTGCTAGCCTAAACACTGTGCCCCCTGCAGGCTAAAAACATAAAAATACCCAAAAACGAACCCTGCATTTTTGGTTCCCCTCCCCCAAAGTGATGCCCTGGGCAGCTGCCCACCTTGCCCAATGAGCATTACGCCCCTGCATACTTTGAATGGCTGCGTCGCGCCCCTCAGAGGATTTCCTCAGAAGCGACACCCATTGCCACCAACCAAGCTTACTCCCTGGTAAAGGATCATAACCAGCCAGCCTAGATGTGTGTGAGGAGTACCTTTCCATTCCCCCCCCCCCAAGGAATGCGGGCACACACATAAATGACATTGCATGGTATCAGACTGCGTGTTTGCATGAGCATGTACTGCTGGCCTCTGCAATTGATTTGCTGCCACTGTTCCTTTCCCATTTCACCACAATAAGCCACAGCAACGCGTGGCCGGGTCCCGCTAGTAGGTTATAAATGGGTCGTCAAAATAAAATACAATACAGAATGTGAGATCCAAAATGGATGCCAGTCATGATCAAAGGAGCAAAACTGTTATATTAGGTGCTGTGGAACATGGGCAGAATAATGCTGCTGCAGTCATCTTTCTTGTGGGCTTCCTATAGGCACCTAATTGGCCACTATGAACAGACTGCTACATACTTGGTCTGACCCATCATAGTTTTTCTTATGTTCTTTTTGCTTTCTTGTATGTCTTCATGTCCTTTTTTATTTTCCATCTCTCTTTATAAAATGAATAGTAAATTGCTTAAACCAGTGGTTCTCAACCTTCCTAATGCCGTGACCCTTTTATACAGTTCCTCATGTTGTGGTGACCCCAACCCTAATTTATCCATTTTACAGATGGAGAACACTGATGCAGAGTCTTAGGCGACCCCTGTGAAAGGGTCGTTCGACCCCTAAAGTGGTCTGACCCCCAGGTTGAGAGCCACTGGCTTAAACCATGTATTGGCAATGCATGGCTGTATGCCTTGTCCATCCAGCCAAGGCAAGCAAAAGACTATTTAGAACAGGTTCTTCTACGTGTGTTAGTGACTGCAACCTCCTTGTTCTTGTGCAGTGGGGGTAATGTAAGAGAGCTCAGTCTATATAAATTTGTACTGCAGCTTCTACCCACTTGGTTATTAACTGATACGATGGACTTCTGATACTGGTGTGAGTCTCAGTCTTGGAACCTTTGATTGACGGGGTTCAAATAGAATTCTGCAGTCCAAAATTGAGAGAGGCTGTTGAGAACTGACAACTGGAGAATGACATATACTGACAGAAGCTGACAATGAGATACTGGCAGCCAGAGAAAGAGGAACACAGCCACGTAGGATCAAGTAGAATCATGTGGGAGGGAAGTGAATTGAGTGTCCTTCCCTAAGAAATAGATCCAAAGTAAAAAAGGATGATCCCTAACAAGTGGAAAACTAGGAACCTGTGTTTTGTTCCTGTCTCCACCAATTTTAGAAATATTGTTTTCAAAGAAGTTTATTTCTGCTCAACTAAACAGAGATTGCCAAGTGTCCTGTTTCTCAAAAGTAACAAACACATGTCTGTGAAACCTACCAGATGCATTCTGAATGTAAAATATCTGTTGTATACAATTATCCCAAGTTTCCTCATTCCTGATGTTATGTTACCTGCAATGTTTATTCTTGAAATCTCCTTGGCAACCTGACTTTTCCATTTCCCTGCCTTCCCAAAAAAGAAAAATAAATCAGTGTTGAGTTCTTACTTCATTTAGCTTCTTTTGTTCCACATTCTACTTACACAAATGAAGGGTTTGGTGCGGATTCCTCATCATCCTAAGTGAGGGTCAGAAAAGCAGCAAGAGACAAGTCATAAGTCTTTGGAATGAATGAGTTGGTGGGGAATAAGTTATGTCATACCTGAGTTTCTAGAACAGGGGTAGGGAACCTGCGGCTCTCCAGATGTTCAGGAACTACAATTCCCATCAGCCTCTGTCCCAGCGTAGCAGCATGTATTGGCCCATGCTGACAGAAGCTTGATGAGAATATAGTTCCTGTTTATCTGGAGAGCTGCATGATTTCCCGTTCTAGAAGATTTGTGGTGTTGTGAGGAGTAGTCAACATGTTCCCCAAGTAATGCTCTAAACATCAGTCCTACAGCTGCTCCTATACCATTGGAGTGATATAAGAACTCATATCTTCAGGGTCCCCATTTTCCAAATAGATTCAGATGGGGTAGAATTAGAGAGGGAAAGAGTGAAATTAATTAGATATAACCTGTACAGTAGTCAAACCTACATCATAATGTTAATATCTGAGGCCATAATTCTGGCAGCTGATAGTAGAACTTCAGCTGGCTTTAGAACAACTGGAGTTTCCTTTTTATCATCTCTTATTAGAACCTACATTTGCTTTTAGATTGCCTTGTGGAAGATATCTTATTAGCAAGGTTTGGATAAGATCCAGGTATGGAAAATCTCTATTTTATTATTCTTGCAAAACATTTCATTTTTTCAGATACTTTCATGATAGCCCATAACAGCCACACACATTTATTAACTTTTTATCTTCTTAACTTGCTTTCTTGAGTTTCCAAAACATATATTTTGCTTAATTACTATGTTGCTTAATCTGTTCTGTTATCTCTAGTTATATGATAAAAAACAGATTTTTTTAGGCTAAAGGCTACTTTCTTTGCTGGAACACATTTTAAATAAATACTGGCTTGTTTTCTCCTTTAATAATAATCCTTCAGGCAGTTACTGAAAATTTATGTACTAAGAATAACAATTTTTTTTCAGTGAAGTTTTCTGAGAAATTTGTTTTTAATCTCAATATCTCAACAGTATTTTTGTTGACTTTTCATAGTAAGGCTTGATTGGTATTATGGTCACGCTACCTGTTTTAGGATTAGCTTCTGTGCTCAAACTTTTTCATTTAAAAATGTTATTGCTTTAATGACACTTACAATATTGGCAACTGATGGAATGGCCAGATTTTCAGTAATTGAACTTTCTGTCAATTTGCAAACATGTGTTTAGTATAATTTAAATTGCATGCCAAAATTCTTCAGTCATGATCACCTCAAAGTTTATAACAATTTGTTAACTAATTCACTGTTCTCTCACATTTGTGAGATGTGGAACACACTTCACTAACACACAAAATATACATACCAGCATTGTCTAAATTGGATCCATTTCAATGGGCAGAAACTACTTGCAGGATAATACAGTTACTATTGTCTCAAGGGGTATATCCATTACTCTCTCCTGTTTTAGCCATTCTACTGTCAGGGTTCAGGGATGAGATGCTGCTCATGGAATTATTTCCTACTTGTCAGAGAGCCCCATCCAAACTTGGAGGTGGCAGGCCATGGCACCAATACAGTGCCACTCTGCCACCACCAAAAGGGCTTTTCAGTGGTGTGTGGAGTAGGGAATAGCCCTAGATTTCCCTATACCCAAAAGCCCCATATGGTTGAATGGGACATACACCACAGGAAGTGTGGTGGACCAGCAGCCCAGGACCAAATTTCTGCATTCAGCCACTGTGGAGCCACATGGCATCCCGCTGCTGATGTAATTGCCCCTGCAGTGGCCTCCATGCCTGTTTGGGTGGAGCAAGTGGCAATGATGCCAGTGCAGAGGTTACACCACTTCAAATGCAGCTTCCCTTGCCCTTTGAATTGCATAGTAAGACTCAGCTTCTTCTCTTATATTCTGTCCTGTCCTGTCCTGTCCTGGCCTATCATCTTGTCAGCTCAGGCAAGTGAACCCAGAGACTGGTTCTGACATTAGGCCAATTCAGCCAGCAATTACATTGGGATGCCTTGCCACCAATACTCCCAACTCTCTTTGGCTCCTTTCCACATGGGCCAATAAACCTGGGATTGGGTTGGGGAAAAAAATCAGTGTTGTGGGGGAACTTTGCATGGCTCCCACTCCTAATGAATCCACTCCGTGTTTCCCACCCTCAACCCCCTGGTTTCCCCCCCCCCCCCGTTTTAATGCAGGTAGCAGCCGTTCATGGGTGAATGGCTGCCCCTGTGCAGCTATGCCGCATGGGAGGTGAGGTGTGTTTTTTTTAAAAAACGATGGATCTGCGTGCATAGTCACTTTTCTTCCACCAGCCTTTTCCAGGTTTATGTTTTCTCATCCTTTGAGCCTTCAATTCCATTCTTCAGTTCCTCTCAGGTTAGAAATTTAACATAAAGTAAAAGAAGTAAAAGAATTAATAGTTACCCAAGGGATAACAATATGAGAACTAATTTAAACCTATGGACTTTCATAACAATTTCTCATCATTATGAGTTGGGTCTCATAGATCCATGCTGCTGGCAGCTGTACTTTAATCCAGCACAAGGAACCTCTGATGATTCAAGGGAAACAGTGTTTATGTTGTGGAGAAAGCACCGCTGTTAGTGGAATGGGTCTGTAGGATCTGAATTTTTATGATTTTAATATCATAACAGGATTTGTATCTGTCAGGCTTTAATGATGAATTCTCCTATAGTCTAGTTCTGATGTTGCAAAACACTAGCTTAAAAGTAACTATGAACTGTACAGCGCTGCACAAAAAAGGGAATACATATGTCAAGTACCTGAGACAGATAAATACCACAAGCAGCCCCTCGCTTCTTTATTCTTCAAGAATTTTTGTTCATTTTGCACATTTAGATAACACACACATAGAAAGATAAAGAAGAGATCCCGATCTAATCCCCTTATCCCCTATAATAATAGTTCTAAATGAAAGGAAAAAAAGAAAAAGAAAAAACATATACACATCCCTACCCATATATATAGTGTCTTCCAGCTACTTCTGTATGGATCCAAACATAAATCTAACTCCGTGTTTATAATTAATATCTACATTTTTTTCATTTTCAGTGCTTCTTATAAAATTGTCTTAATTCAATACACTATTTTAATTTAAGTCTCAAATCTTCCCATTGTTTCTCTGTATATGTTTTCAGTAAGTTGTCCGCAAAGGATTTCCGGTCTTTAAGAAAATTGTCCATATTCTTGTCTCTTATAATCGCTGTCAGCCTAGCCATCTCTGCATACTCTGACTTTCAAGATCCAGTCTTGTTTTGTTGGAATTTTATTGTCCCTCCATTTGTATGCATATAAAATCCTTGCTGCAGTTTTTTAAGCATAAGCATTTATTGTCATTGTGCACGCACAACGAAATTTACAGCAGCATTCCTCGATGCACACAATTTCAGACTCATACCCCATCCTCACTTTCCCCTTCCTCCACCCATCCCTACACAGCCCCAAACACATCAACACGAAGCCGCGGAGTTCAGCATAGCCACAGCTCTAGAGTAGAAGCTGTCTCTAAGCCTCTTTGTCCTAGTTTTGATAGACCTGTATCATCTGCCGGATGGTAACAGTTCAAAAAGAGAGTGTGCTGGATGAGACGGGAGAGTTGTCATATACATAAATAGTGTTCTGTATTGAACAGGAACACTTTCCCACATCAACCCCAACAGAAAAGCCTCAGGGTTTTTTTATTGTTATTTTCAAAATCTTTTACATTTCTTTTAAAATCATATCACAAAACTATTTTGCCTGTTTACATGTCCACCACATATGAAAAAAGAACCATCCTGTTGTTGACATTTCCAGCATTTGTTTGATATTCCTTTATGCATTTTAGACATCTTTGGGTGTTAAATAACATATATACATCATCTTATAATAATTTTCTTTCAAGTTATAACAAGCTGTAAATTTCAAATCTTTTTTCCATAATCTTTCCCATTATTCCATTTGGATGCTTCTCCCCACATTTTTATCCCATTTTACCATTACTGATTTTACTCTCTCCTCCTCAGTATCCCACTTTAATAACATCTTATACATTTTAGTAATCAGTTTATCATCATTTATACATAGGTTACTTTCAAACTCTGTCATTTCAGTGGCAAAACCTGTATATTTTTGTCTGTTTTAAATGTTTCTAATAATTGATAATAATGAAACTATTATTTGACTATATCTTTTAATTTATCTATTGGTTTAAGCTCCCATTTCTCATTCTGGTCCAACAACAATTCTCTGTGAACAAGCCATTTCTCCTGCATATTCACTTCATTTCGTCAAAATGCTTCAATTGGAGACAACCATAAGGTATGGTATGGTATATTTAATTTATATACCGCCCTCCCCTGAAAGGCTCAGGGCAGTGCACAACAACATAATAACATAAATAAACATAACATCGTAGAACAACCATCAATAAACACCTCAATAACACAGGGTCAATAAACATAACATCATAATATTATTATTAAATTTCTAACAGACATAGACCTATTTTTTCTTCTTCGGACATTATCACTTGAACTACTTATACTTTTCTTTCTACACATAAAAAAGCGCATACTGGGTACAAAACAACCCCAGAAATCCACTGATTTTTGTCATTGGGGTGTCTTTAATCCAGCTTGTAAATGTGTTGGGATTTGCTAAAAAAAACCTCTTACACCTGCCCCCCCCCTTCTGCCCCCAAAAAACATTGCTGTAAGGAAGTATTAAACTGTATTAAACAGAGTCTGCCTAGTAAACATTGTCATGTGATATTAGGCTGTGGATCTGTAATGACCTGGTGCTTGCATTGTAAGTGTTCCGGAGTAGTACAGCCAGTGGTGGAATTCAAATAATTTAACAACTGGTTCCAGTGGTGGGATTAAAATAATTTAACAACTGGTTGTTTACAAGCACCATTTTAATAACCGGTTCTGCTAAAGGGGTGCGAACCTGCTGAATCCCACCACTGGGTACAGCCCTCCTGATACTTGATGACTATTTCTGATAATATATGGCTTATCTGTCTCACCATACAGATATATCCTTGTGTGGCAAAAAAAATATCCCATAACAAACAATTCTATTATTAATGTTCTTTTTTAACCTCTTATGAAAGTGTGCTTTAAGACACTGGATGTTTGGGTGCTATACAACACAATGTTTTCTGCCACCACAAAATCTTTTTGTAAAAATCATGGGACATTTTTCTTCCCCAAGATACACTCGAATTTGGCTTGGGGAAGAAATACAACCCTCAATACAAAAAATGCCAGGTTTTTTTTTTCATTGTGTTGTCAAAATAAGAGTCCCTTAGCTTTCCCTGTATTTTTGGAATCTCTGGTTTTTCCTGCTGCATTAGGCAAGTCCATGTAATGTTTCAGTCAACCTTTCAAGATTCACCTTTTGTGAGTGCCCAGCTGAAACCTCTGAATGCACTTGCCTACATGGATTACATCACTGTTCTGCACTGTTCCTATTCTTTTTACTGCTGCACTTTGCTGCCTACTTTAATTTTTTTCACCTATGGAGCAGAAAGAATTTTCCTTTTTAATTTTATCACTTTTTAAAGGATTTGTCATGTTTCACTTTCCAGTTGGGTAGCTCTGAATGTCAGTTGGGAATCTGGCTTCAAGGGCTTTCCTCCTTTAGGAAGTAACATCTTGGCTCTGATGGTAACCTGGTTCTAACAAGTGCAGATAACCTAAGTCATGCAAAAGGGGAAATGACTATCCAGCATTTGGTCACACAGTCAAAGTGTGCTATTCAGCATTATAAATTTGGATAACTAAACACTTGACTGAAGATGTGCTTATTTTTCTGAAGAATCCATCTAACTTTTTAGTTATGCAGAAGAGATATTGTATGGCAGCACTTAAAAATACAAAGGCGAAGTGAAAAAGAAATAGGTAATTCTCCAGTAGTAGTAGGGTAGCATTCCTATGGAGGGGACATATACTGGTCAGCTGACAAATTTAGCTTATTGCCAAAATCCAACTCCCACCCCAATACAGGAGCAGAAAATGCTTACACAAACACTGAGTGGGAATCAGTATTTCCAGTAGCAAATATCCCTGTATGTCTCTTAGGCTATGGCTCTGGAGTGCCCTGACCTATGGTATATTTGATGTTGGTGTATATATGAGGCCCCTTCCGCAAGGGCCAATAAACCCAGGCTAACCACAGTATGAAACTCATGTTGGGGGAGGGGGGCTTTGCATGGATCCCACTCCTAATGCGAGTCCACCCCATGTTTTCCCCAACCCATGTTTTTCAAGAATCGCACTATCAGCGATTCTTTAGTTTTAACACAGATTGCAGTCGCTCATGAGCAAACGGTTGCCCCGAGAAGCACTTTCCTCAGCCGTTCTTCCCAGTTTTTAACAGTTCACACCTCGCTGCTGCGTAGCCACATGGAGTCACAGGGATGCCAATATGGCTGTGAGGGTCCTTGGCAGCCTGCCCACATAGCTACACAGCGAGGGAGATAAGGGGGGGGGAAAGTGTGCCTCTATGCAAAGGCCTGATAGCAAGATACAAGGTACAAGAAGTCAAGCGGAGCATTCTAGAACGAAGATGGTAGAGGGAATGATACATGACAGCTCTGTTAATCTCTTGTCCCTGCGGGGGTTGATTGTGACGTGGTGCTTAATTATTATATTATTATTACAGTTGAGGCAACAGTGGCTTGTTCAGGGAGTTCATGGCTTAGGTTTGAGCTAGCTCCTGCTCTCAACCATTATTATGCTCAACTGCATAGAATGCCATGTCAATCAGCCACTTAAGTACACTGTGGTAAGGTGAAGCAAGCATAGGGGTAAAAAAATGTTCTTGTGTGTACCATCTGGCTGTTTGAATGGTCTGGTATGTAGCTCATGATGTCTTTGAAAAACTATGAATTCTGGATCATTCATAAAGTGACGATCTCACCAAGTCTCTTTGACATGACAGAGCTCTCAAGTGATTGAAATACCATGTTGTTCCAACACAAACCCATCCTGTGTAACCTTTAGACTACCAATGATCATCTCAGGGTCTGAGCTCTTCTACGTTAAAATAAATGCTCATTAGAATTAAAATGTACAACTTATAATGAATTAGAACACCACTGACATTCCCAATCTAACAAATTTGGGAAAATACATAAGCAAAGATGATCACGTTCCTTATTTTGTGTCAATTACAATAAATGCAGTATGCGGAGAATGTAATTAAATTTTGATAAACACCAATGCTGACTCACACGTCTGTTTTTCAGAAGCAATAAATGCCTTACAATACTTCTCAGAATATATTTGTAAATTACAGAATCATAATGTATGTATCTTTGAAACAGATTTATAACAGAGTTGCACAATATTCAGAAGCATTCTGCTGCTGAAAGCAGATAACAGTAATATTTTGTCAACTTAGAAATTTAATTTTTAAAACTGTTTAAACACGTACACAATATTACATCAACATATAATGTAACAGTTGAGTATATTGTAAAGATAAAAGCTAAGGAGACTTATTTGGGTGAAAAAATAAGCAAGAATTTTCTATGAGCTGAATATTCACTTGAACTGAATGATGGCCCACGTGGAGATTGAGAATAGAAAGCTATAAAAGGGAAAACAACTGTCGCCACACACCTGTTGCAGAGGTGCCACAACAAATATCCAGGGATAGAGGATAACATCTGATAGGCTGTCTAGAGGATAAATAGTGTTACAGTGCCACAAATGGCCCCCCTAGGTGGCATGACTTGTCTAGTCCACGACTGAGGATTGGTTACTGAGCTTATAAAGTTGTACTATTTGGAATATTTATGAAATTGAAAAGTATAAATGACTTAGACCCCAGCCTGGGTGGGCAAGGTTAATTGTGGAATCGGCACAGAGTCACACCCACTTATCTGGCATGAAGGGCAAATACACCAGTGGGTTGGGTGAATACGTGCGAAGCTGGGTGCTGCATGGTTCTGCAGCACCTGAACCCAGAGGTCTGGGCTGCAACAGTGTCCATCAGGTGAAAAATCTCATGCTGGTGGGGGTGGGGGAAGCCTGCGGGTGTTCCTGTAGTCCCCTTCCAAAAGGCTTTCAGCCCAGGAAAGCCTCGCACACCAGCAGCAGATTTACGACATGAAAAGCATGTCAGAACTCTGTTGCTTCAATAACGTTTCCAGGCTTCAGGACTTTTCCTCCACTTTTGCCCTTTCAGTGCCACCTGCAACCCCTTTGAAGTCAGCAGGGCTGTGCTCTGCAGCACCATCCTCTGCTGCCTTACATGGTCAGTCCCCCCCACCCTCTCGATTGGGCTGCCTACAAGAAGCAAAATTACAAGTATTCCAATGACAGCGAAAAAGATAGATGCAAACTGTTGTCCCTTATTCTACTCTAGCACACGTATCTTAGTTTTTGCCATCTGAGAGGTATAAAAATAAGTTGAAAATAGGAATACAAAAAATATAGTAAAGAAAAGAAAGGCATATTTAAACAACAAGTATATACTTGAAAATATGTAATATATATTTACAGTATACAGAGGAATTTTCACTATCTAATGCTATCGAGTCTTACATTTTACCTGTCATTAGCAGGACTATGAACAAAAACAATTATGCTGGTCACAGAGAAGCATTTAGGAATTGTACTAAATGTTTACATAGGCAAGAGCAGTATTCCATATCAATCATCACTACCTGTGGAAGAAAAAATTGTGAGGATTTTAATCATTTTAACAATGTTCCCACACACTTTTAAATAGAAGCGAAATTCACAGCTTTCCATAATATTATTTTGAAGCAAGCTTGCATAGAATCAAATGTAAGGCAGAAGATAGCTGTATCCATTACCATACACAATAACCTACACTACTGGTCCACACTGATCCTAGGTTGCAAATTACTTCACTGGACCCCAGACTCCCTCCTACACTTCTAGGTTCTTGCCTACTGGGGCTAAACCTTTCACAAAGGTAAGACATGGCTTTACTTCTGCCTTCCAACCCTGAAACACAGAGAAATAGTATATTGTCATCTGCTGCTTGTTTGGCTCCTCCTCTTGACTTGCCCTTTCTCTTTATGTGGTTTTGTGGGTTTTTTCTCTTGGTTTGGCCATGTTCTTGCTTGTTCTGTCCTACCCATCTTAACCTTCTGGTTAAGAGCTGCTTCCTCCATCCTGGTAAAGAGTTGTTTGCCATGAGCAGAGCAGCCCAAGCTGCTATACTGCCACAAGAATTATAATTCTGACAACTCCTGACTGAATCGGGTTTTGTCTTGAGTTTTGCTGGTTCTCCTCTGCATGTAGTATTTCCCAACATAACTTTGATAGAAATGAAACTCCATGCCTTCTTTGATTATTCTAATTATTGAAACCCATTTCATCTTAATCTGCCTTTGTCTTGACTGAGGACCTTCTTTGGAAAAGCGAATGGGGGAGTGCAACCCTCTTGATTCTCTTGGACCTCTTATCAGCTTTTGTGACAATCAATTATATGGTTGTGACTGAACCTTTGCTTCATGTGGATGAACATTTGGTTTGAGTGCAGAAGACCCCAATTTAATCCTTAGCATGTCCAGTTAGTAGGACAAGGCAGCAGGTGATGCAGGGGGTATCTACAGTAAATATCGCCTGGGACAAGCAGTGAAATTGTGCCCCTCCCCCATGGCAAAAGGCAGTGAATTAGCAAGGGGGGGAAGCAAAATTAAGAGCTTGCCCCGGACACGATTTCCCATAGATAAGCCCCTCATGCTGTGAATATTCTCCTTCTCAGAAACGTTCCCTCCCTCCCCCATCCCCAGCTCTGCATCTTCTTCCCTCCTTCCCTAGTGCCAAATATCAGCCTCAGAAGGAATCAGCCATTGCTAAACCCCTAGGGAGGTGAAGAGAGCCTATGTTGCAGAGCAGAAATGCCAGCCTCTTCCACCGTTGAGTCTTCCCTCCCCCATTCTCCCACCCTCTGGTACGCCAAGCATTGCAGTGGCTCTACAGCAAACCTGCTGGACCCTGTTTGTGGGGGAAGGAGAGCAAACAAAAGGAATCGGGATCTCCAGTCATTTTTTTTGTCCGTTCTGTTTGCATGTTATAAGGCAATAGGGAAAAACCCCCAATGTGCACCAGAATTTGCCAAGTCTCCAAAATTCAGGCTTCTGAGTGCCAAAGCATGCTGAGTGCCAAAGCCTCTCCTCCTTCCCATTTGCACAGATGCACGAAAAGTAGGAACTCAACGTCTGCTTCAAAGGTACAGAATCCCTAGATGTGGAGGGGCTGTGTGGGTCCCTTCGGGTGCAAGAGGCACAAAGCCTGCACCCCAGGCACCATCTCGTGTGGCACAAAGAGACAAAGCGACGGAGGCGAATGGGTTTCAACATGCTGGGAACAGGACAGGAAAGTCTCCCTAAGAGCCTTCCATGGTGAGAGCAACTGCCTAGCATCCCTCAATTCTCCCAGCCCCCCGCATGGAAGGTCGTTTGGGAACTTTGCTCTTTCCTCTTTGCAAACTACAGCCAAGGGAGGGAGGGAGACCTGGTCATGAGGTGATGTGCGGCTGGGCTCTCCATGACCCACAGATCCTGCTGCATCTTTGCTTGGTGAGCTTTTCCCACCACTGGCAGCTGCAGCAGCTGTGTGCCTCCGCCCTTGAGAGCCACTTACCTTGCGAACATGCCCTTGTGAGCCTCGCTGGGGAGTGGGATTTCCTGGACTCTGCAGCTGCAGGAGCCTGACACGCAGCCCTGGCTTGCAAACTTCCCAGCCTACCCCAAATGGGGCGGCAGCTCCTCCAGCGTGCTTGGTGAATTGCTCCTACTTGGGAGCCTTGCTGCCTGCCACACAGAGCCCGCAAAGAGCGGCTGGAGATCCACCGCGCAGGGCAGACAAAAGGCCCAGCTGGGAGGCTGGCAGAACGCCATGGGTGTGGGAGGAAATTTTGTGCCCCCTACATGATTAAATTGTTGGTGCCCGGGGACATGTGACCCCACATGTCCATTTGGCAGGTACGCCACTGAGGTGATGTGAAAGATCTCTTCCTGAGCTGCTGATAGTCCGAGTAGACAATACTGGCTTTGATGGATCAAAGGTTTTGTTCAGTATAAGGCAGCTTCATGGGTATTTAAGTGATATCCTTCTGGTCCAGGTGGCAGTATTAGGAACACTGTGGTTCCAGAAGGTGGTATGGAGAAGGACTACTGACTGAATTGTTGACACTTGTGCTATGGGATCCTTCAGCACTTGTTCCCTTGTGCTCTTTATTGGATACATGACACTTCTCAGTGGAGAATCCAGAGATTAGTAAGGGAGTGTTATTATGTTGTTAACACCTACTTTTGCTTCTCTTGTTCAGCTGAGTTGGATTAGAAAATGTCTGGAGTTAGTAATGAGCTGAATGAGAGCCAGTAAACAGAATTCTAATTCCAGAGAAGGCTGAGATGCATAATTTTGATTGTTATGCAAGCTTCAGCCCTTCCTTTAAAAATATCATTCAGTCAGATAATTATCTATCCTTTGATAAGATTACTGCAATGTGTTCTGGCTTTAAAGTTTCTACAATCTGTAGTTATTCCAGAAATGCAGCAACAATGTAATTAGCTTTGTTTGGCATTTTCTTAATGATCCCTCTTTCCTCACCAATGTGCTAATTGTTTTTATGTCTTACATGTATTTTAACTCTGTGTTTTAATTTTAGTGATTTTGCGGGGAAGTAATTTTAATGGTTTT
Source organism: Sphaerodactylus townsendi (assembly GCF_021028975.2). Classification (NCBI taxonomy): domain Eukaryota; kingdom Metazoa; phylum Chordata; class Lepidosauria; order Squamata; family Sphaerodactylidae; genus Sphaerodactylus; species Sphaerodactylus townsendi. The sequence continues at coordinate 72,320,853 of NC_059428.1, forward strand.
TAGATGTCATTTTATTGTGCATTTTTAAAATGGTTAGCTAACTTGGTGGCTCTTGTAAGGGCAGAAAAGCAAGATACAAACTCCATCAATAAATAACCGGAGTGAGCTGAGATTCAGAGTATACCTCTCATCAGTTTTGACAAAAAAACACCCAACCTGAATTAGCTACCAGTTTATTTCTGGGCACAGGTAGAAGTGCTGATTCTTACCTAAAAATTAGTGTACCTGAAGGACCATCTTACCATATCAGGCTGTCCAACAACAAAGATCCTCTGCAGAGGTCCTGCTTTGTGTACTTCCATTTTTAAAGACGAGGCCATTTGGAACTTCCTCCATGCCAGCCACAACAATTTGCCAAGCACCAAGTTGCCTAAGTTTTAAGCATTAGATGAAAATGTTCCTATTGTATCTTCTGTCTTTTATTGTTGATATGGCTTATGTTTTAATTTGGCAGATCCTCCCGCCCCCCGGGTCTCCAGGTGCTGCTTTTACTGCTGATATTAGTGCCTGACTTAGCATTTTACAGTTTGATTGATTTTCTTTGTTTTGTTTTGTCTCATTGCTCTAGGCCTTTATGAAAATTTTATGGAGTTCATTGTAATGGTTTTTATCGGTTTGTTTTATTTTGTTTAGATTAGATTTTATTGGGTTTCATTAGATTTTATTGGTTTCTGTTTTATTTTGCTTAGCCTTTGAAAACTGCCCTAAAATATGTACTGAAAGCATAGGATTAAAATATTTTATATGTTAAGTTTATATATTTCCAACTGCCAAATTTAGATGGTGACACTTTAAGACCTGCCTCTTCAGTAAAGAGCCTGGGTGTGATTCTGGAGTCCCCCTTGTCTATGGAGGTCCAGGTTACACATGCTGCCAGGATAGCCTTTTTCCATCTTCGTCAGGCTAAGCAGTTTGCCCCGTCTGTCCCGTGCAGACCTGGCCACAATGATCCATGTGACATTCACCTCCAGACTAGATTGCTGTAACTTGCTCTACACTGGTCTACCCTTGAAACTACTCCAGAAACTGCAGCTGGTCCTGAATGTGGCTGTGAGAATGCATACGGGAACACCAGTAAGGAGAACATTAGATCTGTGCTTGACCGGCTATACTGGTTGCCAGTTGAATTCTGGATCATTTTCAAGGTTTTGGTATTAACCTTTAAGGCTTTGAGTGGTTTAAGATCATCATAACTTCAGAACCACGTCTCCAGTGGTGGGATCCAAAAATTTTAGTAACAGGTTCCCATGGTGGTGGGATTCAAACTGTGGCGTAGCGCCACTGGGGCTGGGCGGGGCCAGCTGATACGTGGCCTGGCATTCCAAGGGTGGGGTATCTCCTAGGCCGAGGGAGCTGTGTAGCCAGGACGCAGCCAGCTTGTCATGAGTCGCTGATGGGAGGAAACAACATACACTTGACATGAGCGGCTGCCACACATGCTGGTGCACCTCCTGCTAGACTGCTTCAAGTTCTGCGCGCTACTACTGAAAGGAGGGGTGTAACTAAGGCAAAAATCCCATGGCAAAATCACCAATTAGTAACCCCCTCTCGGCACACACAAATAATTAGTAACCTACTCTCGGGAACCTGTGAGAACCTGCTGGATCCCACCTCTGCACGTCTCCCCCCATAGCCAGCAGAGGACCCTCCAATCCTTGGATAGTAATCTATTGGTGCTACCCAGCCCCACGGACATTTGGATGAGTTCCACCTGAGCTAGAACCTGAGCTAGAGCTTCTCGGCTCTGGCTCCCAGTTGGTAGAACTCACTTCCGGTGAACATCAGGGCCCTGTGGCATATAAATCAATTCTGCAGGGCCTGTAAGACCAAATTGTTCTGCTGGGCTTACAATTGAAGATGCTGTCCTAAACTGTAACATCTTGGCCCCCAAGCTCATATCCCTCCTCTCTCACCCATACAATCTAGAACTGGCATGAGAGCAGAATTAATCATTGATGGGTAGGGCATTACAGTTGCCCTTTGGGTATTTGTTATACATTGGCATGTTTTAATTTACCAATTTATTAATGTGGTATACTGGTTGTTGGTATACTGCTTTGACTGGGGAGGATGAGATATTAGATGAAATTTGTTGTTGTTACTTTTCATGCATGCATCTTTTCTCACATCCAGCTCCATGAAGAAAGAAACACACACCAAATCAAATAGACAATACTGAATAGAAAAGAACATAGAATCTTTTTCTAAAAGACTTGTGCTGTCTCAGGTTTTGTGATGTAATTGGGGCTTGTGCTGGCAGACTAGTTTGAGAATTAAACTGTCTGTCCGTAAGCCAGTTCCAGTATACTATGTGTAACTTCTGCACAGTTACCCATGGAATCAAATTAAATACATACGGAATCAAATTAAATATGTCATCCATGAAACTTGCTCAAAAACAATTGTATCAGCAAAACTGGATAAAAATATTAGATTCAGTTCATGGGATAGACTTGGAGCAAGATGGGTGGATATCCCATTCCAATGAAACCATTTTGTATGAATGCTTCCACTGGAATCATTAGAAAAGCCAGGTTATCAATATAATTTAAATTAAAAATAGCACTGTGAGATTCTAATGGATGAGCATGATCTGTCATATACTTTAAGAATGGTCAGGGGAAAAAACCCTGAAATCCCTCCATTACTGTACCACCCTCTGTTACTGTACCACCCTGGAAAAGTGTGTGTGTGGTGCTTCTCAGGTACCACTGTCCACTTGCCAGCCTAAAAGGATGGTGTTGGCATTGCAGAGATGGGAAGTCCATTTTCTGGCAATAGCCAGGTCAACCTACTAGAATTATTTTCCTATTCTCATGCTCTCAGCCTGCTTGTCATGTCAGCATATTTATAGCTGCATAGCCAAAGAAGAATATATTCTCAGTATGATAAAGTAGCCCTGCCGAATGAACACTTTCAGCCACAAGAAGACTCCTGATGTCAATGCCTCTCCTGATTATCTTAACCCAGATACTTCCTTCTATAACTAACTTCTTTTGACCACCTTACAGTGCACTCCATTGTTTCTCAAACAGTCCACTCCGATACCTCCCAGAGGTTGTCCTGACATCCCCCAAGGGTTGGCCTGACACCCCTCGAGGTGGTCCTTCATCCTATAAATCCCCCACCCTCCAAAAAACCCTTTGTCTAGCGCCATTGACACCTTTCCGTCTTTGTTGCTGTATCCACGCGTGCAATACCCTCTGGAACCAGATGCTGGTTGTTTGGCTCTGAACCCTGGATCTTCTTTACTTCATGATTAGGTTGTATTACCCATATACCCACACCCTTTTTCTATTCCATAGCTATTTTTCAACCTATCTATATCTTAGGAACTCAGTGTGTGCATGTTTGCTGAATTGAATCAAATGCTTCTGAACCCCTTATCCCTTCAATAAAGATTGTCAAATTTGCATCATATTCCTCTCTATGGATTTTCTTCTGAGAGCTGATCTCTGTATATACTGGTATTAAAGATTCCTTTCCCAGCCTCTTGCAACATTAATAAGCAGCCTGCTCTAAGCTAATATTCCCCACATTATTGAGAGACTGTCTCCACCCTGGGTAATACCTCCCATTCTAATACATATTCTAGACAGTAAACCATATTAGCTCCGACAAATAGTTTCATGCTTTGTGTTTGTCAAGAATAATTTTATTTATATTTTTATTTTATTTATAGTCTGCCTTTCTCACTGAGATGCAAGGCAGATTGCAGTTTAAGTCAAATAAATTCAACAGATGGAACATCCAATACACAAAGCAATGTTTGGATTGCAGAAATCTGAAAACAAGCAGAAATCTGAAAGTGGAGCTTCTCTGTAACATAAACGTAGGTAAACTTGATCTGATCTTTTTGCTAAATGGTACTTTTGCAGGTGATAGTCCATGTTTAATGGGAGCTACCTGTAACTTACTAATACAAAACAGGTATCAGTCAGAATGCAGTGCTTATTTTAAGAACCTGTTTACTATATGCACTACATTGTCTACCTCTTTGCTATATGCATTATATTTTCTACTAGCTACATAGACTGTGATACTTTGGACTAGAAGTTTTATGATGATAATTACTTTTGGTGGCAAAGTCCTGAAATGAATGAATGAAGGACATCATCTTTTTTTCACAGTTTCTAGAATCTAATGGTTCATAAAATTTTATTTTATACAAGAAGTTACAGGAAATCTAGGTATTTTCTCTAAGAGGACAATTTTGCACAGCGGGAAAAGTAGTTGCTTACAAAAGTAATTGCTTACAAATAATTATTTCCGAACTATGGAAACAAATTCATGGCCACTTAGAACCATAATACTGGGGCAACTTCTGGAATTACCATTAGCTTGTATCCTACTACTCTGTTCAACAAGGTTTGAAGCCTCCCTGCAGCCTAATGAGACTTTCCCGAAGTTAAATGGTTCTTTGGTCACAGAAAAAGACATAGGTGGAGGAAAGCTCTTTATGCCAGCATTCTTACGTGCACTATTGTTAGACTATCTATCCCATCCTTTCCTTTTAATTTTGCACCACTTAATTTTTCAGTACCTCTGTAACCTTTTTATCATGTGTTTCTGTAATGCTTTGGGCACAATCCGCCTTGTTCCTTAAAACAAAATGCCATCTAGTACAGAGAGTTCTTCCTTAGTCTGGCAGGCTATTTAGTTACCAAGCCAGCTAGTGCAGATGGCTTTCATAACCTTTCACAGTGCATCAGTCTTATTTGAAGCTTCTTCAATGACTGTCCAAATTTTCTATAATACTACAGTTATTTTAATTAAATTTGCATGGGTTGTAACAGTCTCTATAACTTGTCCTGCTTTGTTAAAAACTGAGGATGATAGATCTGTAATTGATGGGTGCTCCCCAGGTTTGTATAATATAGAGCAGCTGGTGGTAAAATGTCTTGTCTATGGGACTCTGTGCTATTTAGACCAATCGGTTTCAGCTGGAACAGGTTGTCCATAAATTAATACATGAAATTTCTTATTCCTGTATGCCAGAATGGAGCCTTCTTTTTCTGTTAGTGAACACAATAACTTAATTATTTTTAAAATGCTATGGCATGAGTCCCCAATTTTAAAAATGCTTTGGCATGAGTCCCCCACCCCAAGCCTTCAGACACCTTTGGAATTGGGAGGGGGGCTAATAAGCAGTACCCCAAAATAGCTGCCACAGGAAGCACAGCCAATACTTCCTTCCACACTTTGCAAAATGTCCAGTGGGGGGCCAGGGGATAAGAGAAAATAAAAAGAAATGAAGATTTTTTTTAACCCTAGTTTCTCTGTTCTGACATCCCTAGTTTCTCTGTTCAGCTGAAAATATATGGTTGGATTCCATTGGAAAGTTCTGCGCACAAAAGAGAAGATATGTCCCATCTATGGAGGGGGGGTGTCACACATTCCCTAGCAGCAACATTTGGGGTTTCTGTGGTTAGGGAACATTTGGGGTTTCTGTGGTTAGGGGAAAGTTGATATTAAGCATACTCAGGATTTCTTATTGTCTTATTAGCCAATTTGGCTACAGCTTTAACTATCCACCTTTTTGTGCACAGGGAGTTTTTGGGTGCTGCATCTTTGCTTGTTCAGCATTTGCCATGTTATCCTACCTCTATTGACTTTTCTAGTCTCTAACTCATTAGTGGTCTTTCTCCAGACCAGTATGCCACCTGTGCACACATTTCTGAATAACTTGAATATTGCTGAGGAAAATTCTAGGTGTTGAATATAAACCAAATGGAAGCTTCAGAAAACAGCTTCATCCAAAATGTGTGTTAAGCTTCATAGCCTTGCCCTGTTAGTTTTTAATGGAGCTTGTGAGTGTTCTGAAGAGCTATCTAAACTATCCTGCTCCTATCATATCTCCAAATATTTCATCCTTGTTGGAAAAGGGGAACTTTTACTGCTAATGCACTAACAGTATCATCCCAAGTTCCAATTTAGGATGGTAACTGAGCACTGTGCCAGCATATCTGAAAGGCGGACGGGTATAATCTGTATATATAAAGGCAGACTGGTATAATCCTTCCAGACCCATCAGCACTAAGCCATGTCAGCATTCCAGTAGAACTCTACCAGTGACATGGAAATGGTCCTGCTGCCCACTTCAGTTGGCAGGTCAATGAGAATGAAATGATTAACCTAGAACTATTTCTTTCTTTTTCAGAGTCAACTCAAACCATTTGATTTTTACTTTGACCCACCAGCTGAAGTTGATTAAGGTGTGTTTTGTTCCATACCATGTTCAGCTGGTTTCTACATGAGGCACTTACTGGTCTGATTCTCTAAGCAACTGACATGCCAGGAGAGACAGCCCAGCCCATATACGGAGGGAGATAATAGGAAATATACAAGCATTGTATGTTGTAAGGCTTCTTCATATTTATACTGTTATTTATGGTGATCTATTTATTCTTATAGATTGTATTTACTACCTTTTAAAAGTTATTTTGTATACTATTTATATGCTATTTAGTGTACTATTTATTGAATTATTTATTGTATGCCTATATTATTCCTTTGTATACAGATATGTAATTATGCAGATGCAATTTCCAGCAAAAAGGCAGGAACGTCTACTGATTAAGTGGTTGGACCAAGAAACAAGCAATATATCTAGAATCCTTGTCCCTGATTTTTTGCACATACAGTCCCTGATGACTGCACAACAGCATAGTGGATGTTTGCATTGATATGGGCCCAATTTTGAACAGTACTACAGCACAGATTTTTGCATTTTGTATATTGTGTAATTCTTGAAATTGTGTAATTTGTGTAATGTTTGTGTAATTTTTGTGCTATTTGTGTAATGTTTGTGTGTGATATGTATTTCTATAGTTTTGTACCTTGTTTCTGTTTATTTAAGATTATGATACATTTATTCACTTGCTTAGCACCAGAGGCTTATGGAGGGAAAATGGCACCTGGAGACAAGCCTTCTCTGGCCACCCCTCCCGCATGGCTGGGGGTGGGGCTTGGGGGTGGGGCCTGAGTCCCGCCCCCAGTTTCTGCCCTCCCCAGACCCTGGGGAGAGCAGAAGCCACTGACAGCCTCCAGAGATGTGTTTTAAAAAGCACAGAGGCGGGGGGGCTTTGGGTCCCTGGAGGCTGGCTCCTGCTCTCCCCAGGCCCTGGGAAGAGCAGAAGCCTGTTCATCATCTTTGGGCTCCCTCAGCCCCACGTAAGTCATTGCTCCTATGATGTGGGCGGGGCCAAGGGAGCCCGAAGACAATGAGGAATTCCTGCCAAAAATGGGAGATGACATTTAACTATGCAGAGCCGTACAAGTCATCATTTCCCTTCTGAAACTTACCTTACTGAAGAGATTTAAACCAGTAATTACAATTGGCACATTTTCCCCTCCCTCTGATAAAATACATCAATCTGATATGTCCATACTTCTCCACAGTAGAAGAATTTAATAGTACAGAAAAGATTTGGAGGAGGAAGGGACTGGTGGTGATGTCAAAACCGGACTGATTTGAACAGATTTTTAATGTTATTTCTTGCAGTCCAGCCAATTTCACCCTTTGTACTTGGATGAGCAATTAAGATTCCTTTGCAGAACCCTTACTTGAACTCTTAAAATAATAAAAACATTCCCCCGCAAAGGACACACTAGCATATTACTTTTTAAAATAATAGCACAAACAGGACACCCGCTCATCTAAAACATGCTAAAAAAAAGACAAATAAACTACATCTGCAGATGATTTGTTAGATTGATATATGCGGTGGGGGGAGAAATGACAAAACCGTACACGAGCTGGATGGAATACACACGAGTAAAGAAGATAATTAAAACAATCTCACTGCTGCTGCAGAGGCTGAACATGACTGAAGATTGCAAAACATCTGTAAGAGTGAGACAGAATTATAGTAGTAAATATCAGTAATCAATCTAATGATCAGTTTTCTTAGATTTTGCCATTTTAACAGCATTTACATACACTTGAAGACAAGATGAAATGAGCTGAATTAGACCAAACGTATTTCTACACTATTTATTTATTTACTTACATTTACTCCCCACCCTTTAGCATAGTTACCTGTTTCTGTGGAGTCACCTGTTAGATGCTTCCAGAAGAGTGGCCTGCATTTTTAATTTTTAAACAAATAATGATTATTTTCATGTTATTTATTATATTTTGTTCACATTTGTATGTGTTTCTGTGTGTATTTGTTTTGTATCTATGGACATATTAAATGGATTTTTTTTTTGCCCCAGAATGCATTACATTTATTTATACTGAATCTTATTTGCCATTTTATTGGCAATAGCACAGTTTGGAGAAATCGTATTGTGAGTTTGTCATGGTCTACTTTGGTTTTCACCAACATTGGCAAACGTGGCTACCTCACTGTTACCTTCCTCCTCCAAGTCCACATAATTTGTGAGTAAGATAACTAGCACTGGTCCAATAGATTCTTGGGGAGGGGTCCCCTTGTTTGCCTCGATTGCAAGTATAGTTGGTTTACTCCTACATTCTCCATTGTATGTTCTGTAATCAATTACTGATCTGCAACAGAATTTATGCTCTTATTCAATTACTACTTAAGCATCCTGAAAATCCACCTACATAATATATACCAGATTGCACATATTTATTCACATTAATACTCCAAATGTTCACAGCCTTCAGCAGTGGCGTATCAATAGAAAATGGAGCCCGTGACAAGAACTGAGTTTTCCTCGTCCCCCATCAGAACTAAGTTTTCCGCCTCCCCTCCTGGGCAGCTGTTTTCTGCCCCCCATGGGCTCCTCCTGAATCTCCTCTTGGTCATGTTGGAACCTCTTGGGGCCCTCATCCATGTCGACTTGGGGCAAAGAGCCGCTCAGCTATCTCCCCTCCCAGCTGATCTCTGCAGCACGTGGGGACCCTAGAGCTGCCTCCGCTGCTGGACTTGGGAGTGGGGGGCCCAGGAGTGGGGGCCCTGTGGGGCCCACCTTGTCGAACTGGCCCAAACAGCCTCTGGGGCAGGATGGCCGAGCCAGGAGAGGGGAGGCAAGGGGAGGCCAGCAGCAGGCGCGCCAAAGCCTCCTCCTCCGCCAAAGCCTGGAAGGTCACAGTGGGCCAAGAGAACCAAGAAGGGGCTGCTACAGCCGGCGGTGGAGGGGGGAGTGCTGGGCGGGGACACCTCTCCACCAGAGGGGTGGGGGGCAATTTTCCACCTTCCACATGATTAAATGGGTGCCACCCTGGGACATTTGGCCCCATATGTTCCTCTAGGAACTGTGCCCCTTGCCTTCAGATGTTGAAACAGGACTTCCCTCAGTATAAGCGATGCTAATTCTTCCTCAGCAAATATTGCTTTTTTATATATTGAAAAATTATATCTTAATAATTCTACCAATTTATCCAGACTAAACGTTATGCAAAGAGGCATGTAATTACATTGGCTGACTTCCAGTGAAAGTTTGAGCATGTGTGTGTGAGAAAGGGAGAGAGATTCAAGCAAATAGCCATGTTGCTCTGAAGTAGGAGAAAAAAGTTTGACTCCCATATCCCTTTTAAGGTTTACACAGTTTTATTCTTGGTATAAACTCCTGTATGCGTGCACACTTCTTCAGATACACAGAAACAGAAGTCATCAACCATTACATATAGGTGGGGAGGGTGTTGGCTGGAAGGGCTAGTCAGGGCCAATGTGCAAAGGTGTTAAGTAAGAGTCACAGCTCGAGTTTGGATAAATAAAAGACAGCATTCATTTTTCTTTCCAAAGAGCAAGTACTGTTGATCATATAATTATTTCTCCTTCTTTAATGATTCATGTTGATAGATTTGGTGTAGAATGATCACTTTCCCCTGATGCTCTTCCTTGGATATAAGAATAATATTCTTATAGCTCCCAACCCTGATAATTATGAAGAAACACAACCTGGGCTGGAGAGACTCAAGTGGTTTCCTCAACTGCACTCAAAATTGGTCCACCTATTAATTGGTCCAATGCGGCAGCACGCTTGCTCACGGGCGGTGCCTTTAGAGACCATATCATGCTCATGTTGCATCGCCTGCACTGGCTCCCAGTTGAGTTCCGGATCGTCTTCAAGGTATTGGTCTTAACCTTCAAGGTCTTACGCGGCCTGGGACCCTCGTACCTACGAGACCGTCTGGCCCCATATGTCCCACGCCGGTCCCTGCGTTCAGCAGAGGCCAATCTGCTGGTGATCCCCGCCCACTCTTCTGATAGTCTTGGCTGTGCCTCCACTAGGGCCAGGGGCTTTTCTGACGCCCTGGCTCCCCTGCCTGAGAATGGAGATGTCTCTCCCCCTCTAGCTGTCCGGGCCCTGCAGGACCTTAACGAGTTCCGCAGGGCCTAAAAGACTGAGCTATTCCACCGGGCCTTTGGGGAGACCAGCTGCTTATGTGGGTGCCCGAAACATTCTAAGACCCACTGTCCTTCTCTTAAGAGGAGTTTTAATAGTCGGATCCCATCTAATTTAATTGGGTTTGATAATTGAATGCTGCATTTTAATTCTTAACTTTGTATTTATTCTGCTTTTATTGTTTGTCAGTGTTGTACACTGCCCTGAGCCCTCCAGGGGAGGGCGGAATAAAAATGAAATAAGAAATAAAATAAGAAATAATAATAAACTGAGGATGACTTGTGGGCAAGTTGACAAGCTGCATTGCAGGCAGATTCCAATATAGTTAAAATTTCAAAGGTATTGTAATGTGTCTTAAACTACTTGTATCGAAAAATTAATCACCAAGTGGAAAATATTATAACCAAGGAGGATGGTTTGATCAAGAACATGGGCAATGTAGAGAAGGCACAATGATTAACCATCTTATCTCACTCAGATCTGAATATAAAAAGCTTCTTAAGCAAAACAACAGGACTTTGCTAAATTCCTAAGCAGGCATTAGGACTATCTATCTCAGATAAGAAGGAATCACCTTTCTGGGAAACTGTTTCCTACGGTTTGAATACCCACCCCTTATTTTAGAAGTGCAAAAACAGGAAAAGACTGGTTTGACCATTATAGTCAATTATTTGTGGTCGCCACTCCTCTATCCAATGCACCAACTTTAGTTTACCATTTTTCTATCCTTCCACAATGACCACCAGTACCACAGCAAGAAGTTAAAGGTCTTATCTTTACTTTACCTTCTGGGAGGATTTGATTCCATCTAAACTATATAAATCCTGCCATGACTGATGGGTCCCTATTTTAGCTAAACTTTTCACACACATAAATAGAACAGGGAATATACTGTTGGGATGAAATATGAGCATAGTGGTGCCATTCTATAAGAACGTAAATAAACGAGGCCAAGGACATAGGTGGGGGAGAGGTTCCCGGGTACAAACCCCCCATTACATGTCCAAAACTCCGTCCCCGTTTGTGGTTTTTTGGTATTTTTAGTGTTTTTTCAGTTTTTGGCCTGTAGGAGATGCAGTCTTTAGATTAGCAGCACCAAAATTTCATAGATTTTTTTCGGAGACTCTCCTGATGATAGCACACAGGTTTTGTGAGGTTCAGAAGGTCCAAAGTTATGGACTCCCAAAGGGCCCCCCCCATCCCAATTGTTTCCAATGGGAGCTAACAGAAGATGGGGGCTACACCTTTGAGGGCCCAAAACTTTGGACCCCTGAACCAAACTTCCCCAAACCTGGATGGTATCATCAGGAGAGTCTCCTAAAGATACCTGAAAGTTTGGTGCTGCTAGCTTGCACCCCTGACACCAAGCACCCCCGACAGCAGGCACCCCCAAATTTCCCCAGATTCTCCTTTTAAATCTACCTCCTTTAGCATGGATTTAAAGGGAAAATCTGAGGTCCCCAGTTTATACATTGAAAGTGATGCTGTTTCAAGGTGGGGGATAATCCACCCCAAACAGCATCACTTACAATGTTGTTTTAACTGGGAACCCCAGATTCTCCCTTTAAGGTGGATTTAAAAGGAGAATCTGGGCTCCCTAGTTTAAACACCATTGAAAGTGATGCTGTTTGGGGGTGGATTCCAGCATCACAGTGGCTGCCCATGGAGGGGGCGTAAAACTCATATATTGCACCAGGCTCCATTTTCCCCAGCTATGTCTCTGCCCAGAGGGGATGGCAGAAGGGACTGCCAGCTTCTGGCTGGGAGCCCAGCTGGTGGGGGGGGGAGCGGGGAGTCTGCCGTCCCTGGCCTCGGAGAGCTGCTTTTATAAGCACTGAGGCCAGGGGCGGGGCTTGGGGAGGGGTGGCCATGCCCCCGGGGTGGGTGGGGGCATGGCTTCGGCCCCCAAACTCACCCCATTAAAAATCTATACCTATGTCACTGAACTAGGCCTGAGTAAGTGCTGTTCAGTTAGCTTACTGCAACCACAAAAATCTATAGCAAACACCTTTTACACAAACTAGAGGAGTGGGAAATATACTACATCTCCACAGCAGGCAGGATTCAGAAAGAGCCAAAACACTATTGATCATTGTCAAACTTCGTATCATTTTGCATTGCAGAATATGAAAGCTGTGACTCAGGATCTGTATTCAGCATTTGACCTGACAGGTGCTTTTGACTCCATGATAGAAATCAGGAGGGGGGGGGGGTGTCTGTAGCAGAAGTTTGGAGTTTGCAGAAATTGCCCCCTTCTGTTGGTAGAAAATCTAGGGTGGATACAACCCACTGACCCAAATTTCAAGAGCAAAAGACAAAGATGACCCATCTGGCGTAACATCTTGTAACAAGAACAAGAAGATACTATTGTATTTAGGAAATATTCAAGATATTAATCTTGAAGAAAATAAAGAATGCATCAAACAGATTTGCCTTGGGTCATATTGTATTTTTTGCTAATACAATAATTTATCAGACAAATGTCAAAAGTGAAACAGCTGGCTACCCAAATCAACCACTGATCTAATGCAGACTACTCTTCTGATGTTTCCATAATGTGAACAGATGAAATTCAGTTGAATTGGTATAAGCATTATAAGCACTTGGCAAGGGAACAAAAACATACAAAAGTGTGTAGTGGGGAAGAGTCTGTAGTAGGTTGTTTGCTTTTATGTGCAAGTATCAATCCTTTGGAATATCCCATCTTTATTCCTATTAGTCTTGTGAAGTCATTTTCCACACTTAACAGACCAGTCCAGATGGGAAGGTAGAATGGCCTGACACATATGCCCATCCCACCACGGTAGACTTCTACCTCAAGACCTGTGTCAGCGTAAAGGAGGATGCCAGCGTGGATGGGGCGTTTTCACGAGTGGAGGTGACAGTAGTTGGCTTCAACAGGGTTTTCAGCCTGGGAACACCCTACTGCAAGTTTGTAACTTACATCACAAAAACAGTCACTTTTTTGTTGGAGTTTTCTAGGCAGCAGTGGGATTTTTTCCCCTGGCTGCTTGCTTTGCAGCCTGGAGCTCCTTTGGAGGCAGTGCGGGGCTGCCTCCCCCATATAGTCCTCAGCCACCGTGGACCCCCCCCCCCGCACATCTGGATTGGGCTGTTAGACTCCTAGGGAAACTTCAGGACTATAATTATAACTTCAGGACTATAACTATAGTAAACTAGTGCTAGATTATAAATATTGTACCATATTTCATAATTGGGCTATCTTGTAGTGTAGTTTGTTCTGGATTATTCAGCCCACCTTTGTTTACTGGTAGCATGAAGATACAAGAAGGGATCCTAATGTTATTCCAAATTAATCTATGTTGTCATTGTTGCCATGTATTCAGTTATTTTCTATAAGTAAACATTCAAACATTTCAAAAGTGAACATTTGAAATAAAAACAGGAGTTTAAAAAGTCTTTTCAGATTCAGTTCCTCAAGAAAAGAAGCCACAGACTGGTTCCACTCAATTCCATTGTCATCAGTCATACATGTAGTCTTAATTATGGTTCCATAGGATGTTGGGAACAATTCACAATTCTTTTTAACCTTTACCCATCCCTCTTCTGATTGTCCCAGGAGCCAATTTTTCATGCTTTTTACTGTGGTGTTAATGAACATGTGCTTTGATTCTGCTTATGGAGGTGCTCAAACAACCACCATGTTTCAGTTGATTTTTCCTATTCATTGCAACCTCTGTTCTCTTTAAGCAGAGTAGCAACAGCTGTTATGATTGCCTTTTAAAAATTATCACCATTTAGCAGCATGTAGTTTCCAAGAAGACATTTGAATATGATAGGGAAAAGTTTAAATTCCTAGCAAGAGAACTGGGGTTGCAGCTGTGGGGGAAGGGATTTGTATAAGTTTTTCCCTGGGAATTGGGTGTAAGGGTGGAGAATGTGTTATTTAATGATTATCTTGGAACAGAAAATTAGTGACATGGCACCATTAAGTAATAGCAAATTGATTCACATTATTAAAAAAAAAGATTACAGAAGCATACTGCTGCTGCAGTCAGTGAACGGCATAAGAAGGTAGAGTCAGCAGTGGGTCAAAACAGAACCACGGTCAAAACAGAACCAATTTGTGTGAATGGGGAGATCTGGGAGTAATGATTTCAGTGGTACAAATTATGGGTTCTCCATTGCAATTCTGAATGTCACTGAAGTTAGAAAATCAGTGGCTGAATAATAGAGAATGGCATCAGTATATGACTGCCCCCAGAATCAGCTTCCCAGAATACTCTTTCACAAAACCATGAGCACAGAGACCCGCCTGTAGCTTTTCCTTTTGCTGGCTCTGAATCACAGAACTTCCTTTCCTTTGTAAATTTTAATAGCAGTATGCTCACTGATTAGATCTTACAAACAGAAAAACCAATTAATTACAAAATTTGGCAACTGTCCTCTGTGCAGTTGCTTGGGAGTTAATCCCACTAACGCCTGTGAGACTTGCTTCTAAAGCCAAGCACTCACAGATAGTGCTTTGGAAAATAAGCAATATGCAGTTCCTAGGATCTCATTGCAAGTTTCCACCAGTTGTTCAGCAGCAGCCCAGTTGATATGCCAGAGCCCCCACAGGGCCCCTGAGCAACATCTGTGTAGTACAAGGGACTCAGACAGGTCAAAAAGGAAATTGGTGATAGCCTCTGGTACAGCAACCAGAACACCTCAGTGCACCCTTCAACCTCTAATGCTACCAGAACCTATGGAGTTGTGGATCAAGTTTATTTCTCCATAGAACAAAAATCAACATGAACAAAACGTAATCACAAACATCACTCATTACCAGTAAGTATTAAAACATAAGCATGATAAAGGCATAACATAAAATTATGCTCCCCACACAAGTCATTGCACCTGAAGAAAGAAACATGAGCGATATAAATTCCATGTAACAGGGCAAATTGTGAATAAACCCCAGTTTACAAGGCTTCTACAGAGAATTCTACATCCTAGAATTTGTAACAGAAATAGGACTTTAAGGAGTCTTGGAGGCAAGTATGGAGACACATCTAGTAATATATTTCTATTAGTCACTATATTAGTCTAGCAAAAGACTCTCTGAGTGAGTTACATGGTAAAGCAATGCAGACTACAGTTTATGCAGCTGAACCATCTCTCAGTAAGTGGTGATGGAAAGTGCTGTGACTTGGAGATGAATGATGGCAACCCCATAGGCTTTTAAGGCAAGAGACATTCAGAAATGATTTGCTATTGCCTGCCTCTCTGTAGCAACCCTGTTATTCCTTGGTGGTCTCTTATCCCAATATTATCCAGGGCTGAACCTGCTTAGCTTCCAAGATCTGATGAGATCAGGATATCCTGGGCTATCCAGGTCCCATAAGGGTTTCAAGGAAAGAGACCTTCAAGGGTGGCTTGCCATTGCCTATTTCTGCATACTGTAACCCTAGACTTCCTCAATGGTCTCTTATTCCGGTACTAACTAGGTCGGACAATGCTGCTTAGGTCCCAAGATCTATTGACTACCCTGAGTCATCCAGGTCACAGCTTCTCAATAAGTAAATTTTGGAGGAAAGCAAGAGATGACATGCAAAATATCATCTTTGACATATTTTTAATTCACTGCTACCTACATAATTCACTGCTACCTACATAAATCTCCTCCCCAAGTTAAGATTATGAATTCCTGCAGATTAGAATCAGTTTTGAAAGAAATTTTAAACCACAGAAAGAAATTTTAAACCAATTTCATCCCCCACAGCTCACATACATATATACATTTCTTTTGGTTTCATCTCAGTTCCTGAAACTGGAGTGCCCTTTGAAAATGCCATCTAATCATTTGAGCAACAAAATCATGCAGGGAGATGCTCTCAATAGTTCCTTTCCAGAAACTTTTTCCCTCATGAAGTTTCCAGAGCATCTTGGACAAGAACGCTGGAAGAAGGTAAGCAAAGGATTGTTTTAGCAACAAGGTTCTGTGTCTTTAACATTTGTATTTTTAATAAAATATGCAGATTTTTAAAATGACCTGTAACCTTTTGGCCCATGTGGGATAAATGAGTTTACAGCTTCCCTTCCCCTGCCCCAATTTGTCTCAGAAGCCTAAACGTTAGGTATAAATGAGATGCATTTAGTTCCAACTCCATCCCATTTGGATTGAGAAAGCTAAGTAGGTGCTGCAGCAGAAGCTTGTAGAGATGTAAAGGGGGAATAGTGTGAACACTGAAGTTAAAATGCCATGACATGAAAATGGTAGCATTTGTGGAAAACTCAAAATTATAGCAGCACCTTACAGATCAATAAGATCAGGGGGGGGGCGGAGCGCTTTTGAGAGTCAAAGCTCCTTTTATCAGGTACCTGATGAAGGTAGCTTTAATACTTGAAAGCTTATACTCTCAAAATCTTGATGGCCTCTAAAGGGCTAGTGGATTCAAATCTAGCTCTTCAACTGCAGACCAACATAGCTACCCTCTGAAGATAAGCTCAGTGACCATTCATGGAGATTTTATGGTACAGTGGGACCTTAGTCATATTAATCTGTATGCAAAATTATATTTCTATCAGCCATTGTTAAGTTACTACTCAGCTCAAGAGTAAATTTCTTGTATCTCAGTAAACCATGTCCCAATATAGTGACTTGCAGGGAGGGAGACTGTTCTGGGAAGAAAGATTTCTTGGGTGACCTCTCCAGACAGTGAATACAGCCAGCTGTTATGTTTCCGAAATCATCAGAGGTTGTTCTGTGCAATGCAGGGACTCGGTCTTTCTCTTTCTTAAAAAGCACTTAAGGTGTGGGTGATCCCACAAACTAAATAATAAATGAGAATAACAAAGTAGATACAAGGCGATGGGCAAAAATAAAACAAATTTTCTTTAATTTTAAACCAAAAGTGCAGACTCAGAATAGTGCACAATCCATAAAGCATTACAAAATACATTATTAAAACAGAGAGAAAAATCATTTAGAATATGCAGGGAAAATAATTTATTAACCAAAAACCAATTATTCTCCAAATATATAGCTATTTTTGACATTCCAAATATACCATCTCACTATTTGCTTCAGCATTCTGCAGAACTGAATGTCCTGATATTTTTATGCATAGGTAATCTGAAGGCAAGTAATCAAGACTCAATTTTATTTTCACAATACAACTTTTATTGGGTTTTTGATGATCCTCAATTAAGCCTAATGAGTCATAGCAGCTAGACAGCTTTCCAGTCTTTACAGATGGAAACACAATAGTAAGTCCTTCAGAGTTAGATACAGTAAGCCCTTTCAGAGGGCTGAAAACCTTTGTGAATGTGCCAGCAATAGTACTCCGTCTAGGAAGCGCATACCTGAAAAAGTTCTGTCTCTATGTATACTTCATTTGTGCATATTCAGTCTTTTCTGAGTGAGCTGGGGAACAAAGTGTTTTGAAGTATTTATATATCTTACCCGATTACATTCAGTCATGGGGGGGGGGGGGGACATGGCTCAGCATCTGTTTGGCATGCAGAGGTCCCAGGGTCAATTCCAAGCCTCCCAAGTTAAGTATTAGGATGCAAGTGGTGGGAAAGACTTCCACATGAGAGCCATTGCCAGTGTGAGGAAACAATACTGGCCATTTATGCATGCACTACTTAACCCACAACTGTTTGCTTTGCAGTGGAGTTTTCTTGTAGTTTTTTGTTTGCACAGGGATTCTCCTCCTACAAAGCATCCCTAGCTGAGCTAATCCACCATTTTGACCACCTGCTTACTTGATGTTTATGTGCAACCTCTATTTGGGGATGTTTCCAACTGCCTTTCCCCCTGCTACTGCTAGGCCATGTCAATTCCTTGTCAGTTTAACTGGGTCTATCACTCCAGCAATAGACCTTCAGCATGAAAATAATAATTAAAAAAACAACATTCTGATCCTTCTGAAATGGTGGCCCAAAGAAGAACTGCAGGGAGGTGGGTGGGGGAAAGTGGGGAGGAGTAAGAAAACCCAAAAGAAAGCCAAACACATCTATCTTCCTTGCTTTCCCTGCAAAGGGAGAGGGAAAAGTCACACTTTCAGAAACTGCAGGGATTCTTTGATCTAAAGACAGGATGACAGCTAAAGAAGGGGAAGCATGTGCGTAACCAAGGATCAAATCCAAACGGAATGTATGCTCAATGTGATGGAGATCACAAGTGGCCACTGATTTTGGTGGACTAGTGGTTTGACTCAGTATAAGGCAGCTTCATGTGTCCATACATGGAATAATATTTTATTTAGACTCTTATCCTGTAGATTTACATCCAGGGTAGTGCAGACACAACAATTCTATAATGTGTGAACCTACTCAGTATCATGTTAAAACTTTGTCTGCGACAGGCTTGAACAAAGCTGGCAGTCTTGCGTTTCCTTTTCTCTTCCCTCTCACACAGCCTGTTTGAATGCTTTCTGCTTTCAGAAGCCTTGGCTTAGCTGCAATTTGCTGTGACATCTGAATTCAGGCAACTGGAGATTGATTCCTCTCCCACAAACACAGTTTCTAAACCTTGGTTAATACCAGTTTAAATCCCTGGTTTGTGGGAAGAATTTGAAAGAAACACTGGACTTACCACGAAGGTTAGCTGTAGTCTGAGGATCCCCTCAGAGTGAGAACTACCAGCATTCAGATGGCATGGCAAACTGTTGCTTAATTCAAGGCTTCCCAGACTAAGAAACCTTCAGTTGTCCTATGAAAATTGATAATTAGGGGAGACAAAGAGGGATGTGTGAGCAATATAGAAAACGGCATTCACATTAACTCACAGACAGTTTTGTTATAACATCTGAACTGACCACTATTTCCTAACTCCAACCCAGTTCTTCACCTTTTTATTTTTTTTAATGAATGGGAAGTCTGAAGCATCTGTTCTACTATCAGTTTCCTATGGAAAAAACAAAATAGCCAGAAAAAACAAGGGTGTTCTTGTAATCATCACCTGCTAAGTGAGCAGCATAGAGGTGATAAGCAATGCTAGTCTCAGAGTATTTTCTGTCTAGTAACCTGAAAACTGTTTATCTAGTGTGGCCAGCACTACACCTTGTAATTGTTCCTACATAAAACTACATCTAAGCAAAATTGGGCAAAAATTGAGCAAAACTCATCATTTTTAAAAGATTAAAATATTACATATATGTAATATAAATATTACAATATTGTTTGTTTTCTTGACATAATATCCACAGCAATACTTAAAAGGGCCAACAGATTTGTCATTTATTATACAACCTCTTGGATCTGTTGTAGGGGGAAGCGGTGACTGACTCATAATTTGCTAATGTTTGGATTGGCACAGATAAGATTCTGAGATCATTTGCAAAGCACAGAACATGATTCCAAGCAGAACATCAAGTTTCCCATGGAAATTACTTTGCTTCAGGTTGTCTGCTAGCAAAAAGCCATTTCAGAAGCATCCTATGTGAAAAGGCAATACTATTATTAACCATTTTAAGTTTAAAAAAAGGACTTCTAAAGCATTATAACAATACATTGTGACAATGTACAAGCTCTTCTGAAGTCCCAGCTTTTTTAAAAAAAAGACTTACTCATTTTGGGAGGATATAGCTGCAAAATGGAAAGGGCTTAGAAAATGAAGATTTCAAAGCTAATACATTGTTTCAATAGATCATTCTAATGCTATAACATTATAAAAAGCTCAAAGCAAGCCCTCTGATGGTGTGGGGGAGACTGCAGCCACACAAGGCTGAAGCAAGGGATGTCTGGACAAGACTGTCATGTGGATATCCCATTGCCACTGTGAATGTCTCTGCAGTTGAAGCAGCAATAAGGCCTATGCAGAGAAACCAATATGGCTTCTGCAAAAGTAGATCCTGTTTCACTTAACCTTTTAGAGATTTTTGAGAATATCAATAAGGATGTCCTCCCAACAGGAAGCAGAGAATAGGAATAAATGGTCAGGTCCCACAATGGATGGATGTGAGCAGTGGGGTCCCTCACCTGTGTTGGGACCAGTGCTTTTCAAACTGTTCATCAATGACCTGGATATGGGGGTAAACAGTGAGGTAGCCAAGTTTGCAGACAATACTAAATTATTTAGGGTGGTTAAAACAAAAATGAATTGTGGAGAACTTCAAAATGGAAAAGGGCTTTAAAGTGGCAAGTGAAATTCAATGTGAGCAAGTGTAAAGTGATGCATATTACAGCACTGTTGCACAGTGTAACAGACTTCCCTCTGCGATACACCTCTGAAGATGCCAGCCACAGATGCAGGCGAAACGTTAGGAACAAGATCCACCAGACCATGGCCACACAGCCTGGAAAACCCGCCGGAACCAGTTAAATCAGGCCCTGAAAGCCTTCGACAATATCCCACCTAGACTTATGCCCGGGCTGACTGAAGAGGAGGTCCGTGGGAGTAAGTCCGCGGTGACGTCAACCCTCGTATCAACAGGGAAGAGAAGTCCAGCAGGCGTGCAGCAAGCGACCATACAAGCCTTCATTTTTTGCGCACGCGCATTTCTCGTCCGGCACTCTCCACTCCCGGGGTTTCACTTGGAGCCCTGGAGAGCGCGGGATCTGGGAGGGGCGCGGAGTGGGCGGAGCAGTCCGGCAGCTGCCTCCCCTCCCCCACTTGCCAACATGGCGTCTCGGAGATCTCGCTCCGCCTCAGGTCAGTGAGAGCCTCGTTTCCTTCCGTGCTGCCTGCTTCACTGCAATGGTGACTTCCAGCCCGGAGCTCCCCCGCCGTTTCTCTTGAGATTAGAGAGCCGAGAAAACAGACGCAGGCCCCGGTTTAAAGAAATGCATCCTCTTTCGGGGGCACGGGGCTCCTCCGCTGAGTGCCCTTCTCGCCCGGGTTTTTGAGACCCCTTGCCGGAATGGCGCGCCTCCCGAGTGGGCGGTGCTTGGCCAGACTCCTCGGCTGCCGCCTGGTGCGGGTGGGGACTCGGGAGCGCAGAGCTCGGGAGGGCGAGCAGCGGATTCCCCCTGAGGGCCCAGGAGGATGAAAGGCTGCAGTCCTAAAATGCTCACTAGGAAGTGACCCCCCCCCCTTGAGCTCAGTGGGGCTTCTGTCTTAATTAAAAGCCTCCTTAGGACTGCTCTGCAAGCTTCATTCTCGTGGTAGCGTTGCTATGAAGAGGAGAAGCAAGTGACGGGGACGCTGATCTTTCTTTCCCTCTTCCCAATCCAAACAGCAGTATCTCACTTTAGGTTTCTTCACACATGCGGGGAGGAAGGGAGGCTTTTAAAAATGCCAGTACAAAAACAATAGTAATATATTTTAAGAACATCAATTTAATTGCCCTTCGGGTACGGCTAGAGTCCTCTTTGTTTTTGTTTTTAACACACTAACTCAGCTAACCCACAGGCTTCCGTTTCAAGAGTGGCTCAAAGGTTCTTGCCACCTAGGCAGCCTTCTTCCCTGCCTACCTGGTTGTGTGCTAGGCAAGCTCCAGAGACAGCACATCTGCTGCTGCTGCTTCTTGCACCTGGGCCAGGCAGCAGCAACACAGGAGCGGTGGTGCATGTTCGGTCCTGTGCTACACCTGCTGAGTCCAAGGCAGGCTCCAAAGGCAGCACCCTGCAGCCCACTTTGCATCCTTGTAGCAGTAGTGTGGGTTCAGGATGGACTCCAGAGGCAGCCCGTGTGCATCCTGCCTTTGACCTTGCTGGCAATCGCAGGGGGTAACGTGAGGTGCAAGCCGCAGTTGTTTTCTCCCATGCCCATGGCTCTGTTGCTTTGGTGTTCCAACCAGGCCCTTGTGTCACTTTGGTGATGATCTTTAGTATGTCTTCAGAAAGACAGCTTCAGTGTGGAGGTTCCCTTCACACATTTTGGATATATATATTTGCAAATGTTGTGTTAAGGGTTTTAAAAGGTAGGATTTTGTCCCACTTCCTATTGTTGAAGGTGGACTCCAGATTATATTAGTGAGTGGTTATTTTATACTGAATTATGCAAGTGCCTCATATACAACATTTGGCTGGAAGTATTTTGAGAATCAGACATGATCATTTCAGATGGATACCTCTCTTAGAAGAAGAGATGGGCTTTTATACCCTACTTTCCTCTACTTTTAAGGAAACTCAAAACAGCTTACATTTACTTTCCCTTTTTCTCCTGACAACAGACACCTTGTGAAGTAGGTGGAGCTGAGAGAGTTCTGAGAGAACTGTGACTACCCCAAGGTCTCCCAACATGCTTCATGTATAGGAGTGGGGAAACAAACCTGGTTTACCAGTTTAAAGTCTGCCATTCATATGGAGGAGTGGGGAATCAAACCTCATTCTCCAGATTAGAGTCCACCATTCTTATGCACTACACCATGCTGGCTATCTCTAGCAACAAAGTAAAACTGCAAGTGGACTCTGACTAATGAAAACGCATGTTTGAGTAAATTTTGTTAGGTACTACTGGCTTCCTGTTTTATTGCGGGAAGTCCTTCATTAATAGGTGGTTCCTATGGTATGGTATGATTACCCACACCGTAATCAAGTGGTATGGGTAGGGATCCACCCCCTATTGTGCGTGTATTATGGTTGCACTGTTTTGCATGACTCAAAATAAGTACTGTTATTCCACACCTGCAATATGCGATACATTTCACTGTCCTGTCTATGGGAACCAGCCCTATTCCCCTTTTTCATAGACTCCCACAGTTTTAATGTTGTTTGTTGCAAAAGTGGATATTTTTGTTTTGGAATCAAAGGAAAATTCCTTTTTGTATTAACATTCCTTTTTGTAAAACAAGTCAGACAGGAGTCAAGGGCATTTCAGCTGCAAAGAGAAATACTGCAAACCATTGATTTAAAAAAAATAAAAGGTCCCTCATCTAAACCCATAATGCTGTTAGTTACAGGGACTTTGAGCTGAGACAAGGTGATATAAATGTAATCCATCTAATGTTTCATTGAGAATATTTGAGAACCATGTTTTGAAAACTTCCAGTACAGGACACAAAAGCAAGAGCTACCTAAAACAAAAAGAGCTGACACCCTCTGTCGAGAAAATGTCTACTGTAATTTATTTGTGTATTTTAGCTTTCACATCTATGCAAATATTTTCTCATTATGTTGGAACAGCAAATATATGCTGCTAATTCTGTAAATAAAAACACTCGTCCCCATACCATAACTAGACTGCTTGATCTTCCTTTTCAAAGTGTGAGAACCTCAACTTTCATTTTTTCCTTGTATAAAAAGAAGCAATTGAAAATTGTGAAAATCTGAGTGTAGTTTTGCTGTGTATGTTGCCTATATGTGTCTTTTGTGCCAAAACCTTAAGCACAGATCTTCCCGAGAATCCATTTGCCAATTCTTTGCGCACTCTTCTGATTTTGCAGCTACCTAATATTTGTAGGTACATGTTTGACTGTGCCTGTACAAATTTGTTGCAACTTGCAGTGACTGTATCTTATTTAAAAATTCCGAGGGAGATTAATCTTCAGTTTATCTTTTAAAGAACATGACAGTGATGATGATTCATATGAAGTACTGGATTTAACAGAATATACAAGGCGTCATCATTGGTGGAACTGTGTGTTTGGAAGAAATTCTGGACCCATCGTAGAAAAGTATTCTGTAGCAACTCAGATTGTAATGGGTGGTGTAACAGGCTGGTAAGAACAGAATGCTTTTAAATATTGTCATGTGTATTTATTCGTATCATGTAATCAATTATTTTCCTAAGTCTTTTAGGAAGAGAGCCTTGATAGTAGCAAATAGTGGTTAAGTATTACTACATAGAGGCTGAAACACTCACTCAAGACCAAAACTGCTGGAGAGCACTTGTTGCCCGATATATGCTACTTAGCATGGGACGAACTAACTAACTAACTAACTAACTAACTAACTAACTAACTAACTAACTAACTAACTAACTAACTAACTAACTAACTAACTAACTAACTAACTAACTAACTAACTAACTAACTAACTAACTACATCATATGTAGCTGTCAAAATGCCTTGTAGCCCCACCCAGAAGGCTTGCAGATGGTGCAGGAGGCTGTAAGTGGCAAAAACTCTCCGGCCACTTGCAAGCCTTCCATAGCCCCAGATGAACCTATGCCATCCTTTTCCGAAGGCTATGCTGAGATCTTCCCAGCTCTATCCCCCAAAATGCCCCCCCCCCCAACCATGCTGCCGTCTGCCTGGATGCCAGTGCAACTCTGGGAGCCGGGCTGTCTTCCAGGTTGGGCACTGCCGAAGTCTGCGGTGCCTCCCTGTCTTCCAGTTTACCCTCTCTGCTAGCATAAGTGCCACTATCTATCAGGAAAAGATGAAAATTTGCATCATAATCAATTGGCTTACTAAGAAGATGACAGAAGGACCAACAAGCTAATATGTCCATGGTCTCACATGCCAATAGACCCAAAAAAGCTGGCCCTCCAAGGAATCATATTGGGGTGGGGATACAGTCTGGAAATCCTACTTCATACCTCCTCCCTATAATCTCATAGTCCAGGATTCTGTAAGTTCTTAGAGGTTGAGCAGGAAGATTTCTCTCTCCTGCTCTTTGCCTTTAACTCTACTGAGGAATCGCAAGGGGAAAAAGCGATTGGTGCATCGGTGTATCCTCTGCCCCGGAATGCCCCTTCCCTGGAATGCCCTCACCACACCCCCACAGGGGCACATGCCCCGTGTGTCGTGCATCCCCCCCCCCCGGTCCCCTTGGAGCTACTCCTCTGCAACTGATGCCAACCTTTTGGCCCTTTAGCTCTCATTCAGCCCTCACACTGCTTTTAAGGGTTTCTGCTTCTTCATACCTATGGAATTCTCTAGGTATGTTGAGTGAAACCCCACTTCGTGGGTGGCTTGGTTTTGTTTCTTTCATGATTTGTACAGGGGTCAGCCAGTTTTGTACTATGTATATGTTAGGTCCCTTCCACACTTGCAGAATAATGTACTTTCAATCCACTTTTGCAGCTGTGTGGAATAGCCAAATCAACTTGCAAACAATTGTGAAAGTGAATTGAAAGTACATTATTCTGCTTGTGCGGAAGGGGCCTTAGTGCTAATTTTACCCTGTTGGGCTTGATCCTAGGATCTCAAGTTGACTGTTGCCACAGTCCTCTGGAAATCTCTAGATAGCCCAGGAAAGCCAAGGCCAAACCTATGCTTTCTTATTAGAGTACAAGTGCTTTTATAGTTTAAAATTAAAGCTGTCACGCATCCAGAAAGCTGTCACATTTCTTTTCTACATATCCCTGTATAGGAAGAATTATCTAAATGTTAAATATGTTAGAGTTACTGATTAAAGATTATTTATATCAAAAGCACTGTAGAAAAATGTTTAATTAACCGAGAGTATTGAGAAAAGTGAATAACGGAAAGATTTTGTTCAAAATAAAAGTGTCAGATGTGTAGTGACAGTCTGTGTATGTGAATAAATACATAATATCTCACACATTCTGAACAACACAGTCCATCGACAGTGATAAAAGATGCTGTAACTGAATGGCGTATGGGCGTATGTATTCAAGAAAGCTAATTTTAACCACTGGCTTTACAAAGACTCATTTTTTGGTATGAGGCATCCTGAATTATTTTACATTTTCATCTGTGTTCTGAGCATTCTTCCATGTTTCCTATTCTTGCAACTTACCAACAGCAAGTTACATCATGGAGTCTTAATGTTTTGGATTTTGAGACTTTGAATTAAAATTCTGGAATTCAGAAGCCGGTGATCAGGTTTCTTTACTTTTTGCATGTTAAATTGCAATTAAAGCATTTAATGAATCTTCCTCTCAAATAAATTTGCAAACTTAATTTTTCTCTGCCTTTCCCCCCCTTTCTTTAAGGTGTGCAGGATTTTTATTCCAAAAGGTTGGAAAGCTTGCAGCAACAGCAGTGGGTGGTGGCTTTCTTTTGCTACAAGTATGTAGACTTCTTAATTTTAGTTGTTTTTTAACTATAATTCTAGTATAGACTAATTCACTTTTCCATAAAGGGAGGTGGAAGGCTTTTATATTTTTAAGCAAATCAATATGAGGGAATATTCACATGTTGCCTGTACTGCTGTAGTTCTGCCGAATGAATCACCCATAATTAGATGTTAAAGTTGTTTATGAAGAAATCAAACAATGTGGGGAACTTTTAAAATTAAAGGTTCAGTGAAAATTTCCCTATGTTCATTTTTAAAATATAAATATAGCTTTAGTTACCATGGAAAGATAACTTTTAACATTAAGAGTTTTCATTTTTCAATTCATCAGGGATAAAATTAAGTACTATGGGGATGGTTAGAGTATAAGTAAATGTATTTGTAAAAAAATAGGATTCAGTAA
The DNA here is from genome assembly GCF_021028975.2 of Sphaerodactylus townsendi. Classification (NCBI taxonomy): domain Eukaryota; kingdom Metazoa; phylum Chordata; class Lepidosauria; order Squamata; family Sphaerodactylidae; genus Sphaerodactylus; species Sphaerodactylus townsendi. The sequence continues at coordinate 72,347,396 of NC_059428.1, forward strand.
ACAAAAACTGATTGGTGTTATTAAAGGACAAAAATGTAGTTTAATTGAAGGGCAGTGAGAATAGAGCCCACAGATATAATTTTAACCTTTAAATATTGCTTCTCTTTGTCCCTACAATCTTAAATTAAATCATTAAATAATTTGATGCATGCAGTTGTTAAGGTGAATGTCCATTACAAAATTTGGAAACTGATCTCTTCTGATTAAACTACTTTTATTGGCAGTTTCTAGCAAAGGTTTCAAATAGTACAGAATTCTTCATCTGATGGTTACCACCTCATTAAAATGGTTTGGCTAACTACAGACATATTACATGTCTTTGTTGTTAAAATGTCTTTTTCCTATTGTTCTAGATTGCTAGTCATAGCGGCTATGTACAGGTTGACTGGAAAAGAGTTGAGAAAGATGTAAATAAAGCAAAAAGACAGCTCAAAAAACGAGCAAACAAGGCAGCTCCTGAAATCAGCACACTGATTGAAGAGGTAAATCATGTATTCTTAGTTTTTAGTATTAACTGTGGGTATTTTGATATAAAGTTTGTCAAAAAGCTAGCCTCTTAACGTGTTTGCAAATTACAGTAAAGTGGTAACTGCGGTGGTCGGAAGAGCTATGGTCTGATAATTTTATATCAAGGGCTCCGAACTTTTTTGAGCATGCAGGCAGCTTTGGACTTTTAACATAACATGGTGGGCACAGACACAAAATGGGCTACAGCTTTACTTGAGTCACCCAGTGGATAATTTTGTGCTGTAGTGGCAGCTGCTGCCAAAGCAAGATTAAAAAAAATCTGCACAGCCAATTAAATCTCCAGTAGTCATTCAGAAGCCTTGCCTGGCTCTCTCGCTCCCTGAAAACGTTTGGTGGGTGCCATGGCACCCACGGCCACCATGTTGGGGACCCCTTCTTGTAAATGGTCCTCCCCAGCTACAATCTTTTTCCTCCCATTTGTGTTTATTTAAAATGTTTCATACTTCACCTACTGTTCCTCAGGGTTTTTGAGATTATTGTGCTGGTATAGTTGTGCAGCCTGCCATGACTGTTCACAGTGAATGTCTCCCTATAAGCCCTCTTCTGGCTGCTATGCGGTATAGTTTGCTTAGTAAATTATGCCGTGTACTACGTGCACTGCCCCTAAAGTGTGGAGTCTGTCTCTGGGAAACAATTAGACTAAGATCTCAGAACAGAACAATTTCCCCTTAGAAATGGCTTTTTAAAAATTCAACAGCTTATTATTTTTAGTATAATGGTATTTCTTTACAGTTGCAATGTCATACTAGACATCAGTCAAACTCATATCAAAAAGTGTGGGTCAGGACTAATGTAAAATATTTAAAAGCTGACACAGCTTCAGTAGAACTATGTTCTCTTATATATTACTGTATAATGTTATAGCAACTTTTTAAAAAAATCCAGTAATAGTCTTTGCAGTTTCTCAGATGCATTTGACCAGCTGACAGAACTCTGTTTTCTTTTCAGTCAACAGAATTTATTAAACAGAACATAGTGGTTTCTGGTGGGTTTGTTGGAGGCTTCTTGTTGGGCCTTGCATCTTAAAGGCATCCTGTGTTTCTTCATGCTGGCGCTTAACCATGGTAAACAAGAATAGCAGCAATGCACAGTCTTTAAGCAAAGCAGTCGGAGTTGCGCACTAATCACTGGAGAGCAAGATGGATGGATTTTCAAGACAAGTTGGAGTATTTTACATTTTAGACTTTTGCTATGTCAAGCTTGCTGAAGCAGGTTTGCTGAAAATCTCTGTGGTATGTTCAAGTAGCATTCCTGGTTTTTAAAAACCCTAGTTTTTTTGTCATTATTTTATTGTACCTCATAATTTTGTATATTTAATGTTACTTCTTGATTCTACACCTTTTTCCACTTTAAGGTATTTTCTTTATTTAAGGCTATCTCATCCTGTCGCAAATAGTGCCTATGGTTAAATGTGTAGGGTATTGTGATTAATTCACAGAACCAGTCGTTTTCTGTTAGATACCAGTGCAATAAAAAAATAATTATACATCTGTAATTTTTTTTTGCAAGAATGAAATAAAAAGCAATTGTGAGCCTACTAAACAGTGAAAAAACCAATCATTGACTAATTGTTTTTTAACAGTGTTTTTCTGCACTGTTTTACTGCAATTGTGCAACGTGCACAAGTAAATATCAAACAATGCAAATATGTATTGTAGAAGGCTTTCATGGCCAGATTCAACTGGTTGTGATGGGTTTTCCGGGCTGTGTGGCCATGGTCTGGTGGATCTTGTTCCTAACGTTTTGCCTGCATCTGTGTCTGGCATCTTCAGAGGTGTATCACAGAGGGAAGTCTGTTACACACTGTGTCCAGTGAGAAGGGAATGTTTTAGTGGGGTATATATTGTTCATGTCCCAGGGTGGGGAACCAATCAGTAAGTGTTTAGGTTGAACTTGCTATGCAAAGGTATGGTTGATAGTATTGTATTGCAGGTTGGTTTTTCAGAGTGATTCACATTTGCATTCCCTGCAGCAGCAGCAGCAGCAGCAGCAGTATTGGTGAATGCAAATCCTGTGTCTGGGTGGAGTCCATTGTCCATGAACTTAGCATGCCCTTGGCCTTTGCAAATATGTATTGCAGGCATCTGGCTTCAGTTCAGAAGATTACCCAAAAGCCAGTTGCATGAATGATTCATTCCACTGAAACACTTTTTTTTTGGTATTAGTGTATGTAATCTCTAAGAACCATAATGGGGATACAAAATAGCTTGTCTGATCTGGTTCACAAAGACTACGTAGTACAGATTTGATGATAATATAATTCCATTTTTTATTTTCATTTATACACCACAACTTTAATATTCTACAATAATTCTACAGATTTTGCCTGAATATGACTTCTAACCTGTTACCAAACGGATCTTAACTCATCATGATTTTTACTTTATATAAAACTTGACCGTTAAGTAAAATGCTTAACCTGAAAAGAATCGGCATTTAAATTTATAAAAAGCTTCTTATCTGGACAAACTCAAACCAATGGATCTGACCATTACTTTTGACTTTTTGCAGTGCCCCATCCCCCATTCTTTCCTAAGGAGATGGGGGCTACCCTTTTGAGGGTCCACAACCAAACTGCACCAAACCTTGGAGGTGCCATCATGATAGTCTCCTGATGATACCCTGAAATTTTGGTGCTGATATGTCCAAGAATGCCCTCCCTGCAGGAACATCCTGAAATTTGCCCAAAAATCTTTGTTCTGCATTGCTGTCAATGTGGGTTGCAGGCTGGGGGGGGGGGGGGGCACATTTCTGAAGGCACAGTCTCAAAGCTTTCATGGTCTCATCAGGAGATTGCCCTAATGATACCCCCCAGGTTTGGTGCAGTTTGGTTCAGGGAGGCCAAAGTTATGGACCCTCAAAACTGTAGGCCCCATCTCCTATTTGCTCTCATTGGAAACAATGGGGGATAGGGGCACCCCCTTTGGCAGTCCATAACTTTGGACTCCCTGAACCAAACCTCACCAAACGTGGGGGGATAGCATAAGGACAGTCTCTTGATGATACGCTGAAATTTCAGTGCCACTAGCCTAAAAACTGCGCCCCCTGCAGGCCAAAAATGGGAAACCACTAAAAATACCCAAAAACAAACCCTGCATTTTGATGTCCCCCACAAGGCTGCCCACCTTGCCCAAGGGGCATTACGCCCCTGCCCGCTTGGTTGGCTGCCTCCTCACCTTTCCACCAGCAAGGATCAGAGGAAGCCACTGGAGCAAACCCAACAGACGACTTCCTTTTGCAGGGAGGGCTCCTCCCGGCAAGATCTGGATTTTTTTCAGGGCAGGAGGTCTCCCTGCAAAACTGAATTTGCGGATTTTGCTGCGCGCACCAAGCCTAGGAACCTTGCAACATCGCTCCTCCCCGCCCTGGGCTCCCATGCACTAAAAATTCCATCGCTCTCCCAGGGGAGGGGAAGATGACAACTCGTGTGCCCATAGAGAGGGCTCCAACTGCCACCTTGGGCAGGAGTGCCTAGGATTTGCAAAAGTAGGCAGGGCTAGGGGGGCAGGATAATCCTGCAGAGGATTAATAATTTGCATATTCAGCAAAGGCTCATGGGTATGCTATAAACAAAATTTAAAATTCATTTTTAATTTTAGTTTTATACCTTGTCTATCCCAAAAGGACTCAGGACAACAGCAACATGTTAAACCGACATTACAGGTAAAAATTATAATTTTAAAAATACTCACCATAACTTTAAAGACAGCCCAAAGGCAGGACCTGTCTGATAGCAACCCAGCTGCAGTAATTGAAGCCAGTAAGGCTCTGTGTAGCCAGAGAGCACTTGCTCTCATGCTCAGCCTGGCAGGGGTGTGTGGCCATGTTGGGCCATTCTGTGCCCTCTTCTACCTGGTGATGCCTGTGAGGTCTTTCAAAGCTTCCTCTCTCTGTCATGATGGGAAAAAGGGAGCTGACCGATCTACCAGAACCTTGACTTGTGTATAAGCCGAGGAGGGCTTTTTCAGTACAAAAATTGTGCTGAAAAACTCAGCTTGTACGCAAGTATATACGGGGATGTACTTTTCTATTAGGCTCTCCTCTAAGAGATCTGCAGTTACTTTATTCTCCTTGTGGGCTTTTCTGCACATTTCACATAATGTGTACTGTATTACTCAGTTGCCTCTGATTACACCAAACTGATATTTCTGCCTGCTTTAGTATAATCTGAATAAATGGAATGATATCATTTTAAAACCAGCTGATAAGGGAAGTATCATACCAGTATGGGTCAGAGAAAGGCCCAGAGGCAAATATCTGCTTGGGCCAAAGACATCATCACAAAATACCACGTTAACAATCAGATATTTGAAATAGGCTCTGGATATTGTGGAAATGTACTGACCACAAACATATTTTTGGGTGATGTTTACTATCCAGAGGTACATTGGGTAATGAATATTCCCTAAACTCAATATTGTTCAATTTCTCACCATTTTCTCAAATGACTCTTATGGCCTTTCTCCTTATCTATTTTTGTTGCTTCTTCTGTCTGTTCTGTTGCTCAGTCTCCCTATTCATTAAATGCTAATCTTTTGAACCCTCTGTTCCCTTCTGCTAGTCTATATGCTTTCTTTCTAATTTCTCCCCTTACATATGAGATTCTCTTCATTTTAGGTTTTGCAGGCCTCTTCTTTGTCTTCCTTTTAACAAATTATTAATCTTCCATCTCTTTCATCTTGCATTTCCATTTAGATTTCCCTGTTTTGATTTATTTGATTCTTTTTCTCAGGTTAATTATGACCAGTTTTGCTGTAATTTTTGTTTTCTTTTAATCTCATACATCAAGTGCAAAATTTTGCTGCTTCCTCCAAGTCCTTTAACTTTTATCTCATATGTTTATTGAGATAGTTACCCTGTGGGCTGAGATCTGTGGTTTTGATTTGTGTGCTTTACAGTGCAGTCCCTAAAAAAGCTTTCTGAGAAGTTCCAGTGAATAGACCCAAGCATCGTTGTGAGTAGGCTTGCTTAGGGTTGCTCTCAAATTATATTTTAGGTACCGTATATACTCGCGTATAAGTCGACCCCCATATAAGTCGAGGCACCTAATTTTACCACAAAAAACTGGGAAAACTTATTGACTCGTGTATAAGTCGAGGGTGGGAAATGCAGCAGCTGCTGGTAAATTTCAAAATAAAAATAGATGCCAATAAAATTACATCAATTGAGGCATCAGTAGGTTAAATGTTTTTGAATATTTCAAAGAAAAACAGTAAACAGGCTCTGTAAGTGGAAAAGAGGGTCAACAAGAACAATATGGTATCAACAATAACTTTAAAAGTACAAAAACCTTAGCTCAACCAGCAACCAAGCTAAAACACAAGAGTTAAAATCCTCCAAAACTGGATTCCTCCTCCTCATCTGTATGTCCAAATGTAACCCAACTTAGATTTTAAGAGGGATATTATCAGAAATGGAAAATCTACTATTAGCTTCCATTGTAAACAATGAGGGATGGGGCATCCCCTTTGGGGGTCAATAACTTTGGATCCCCTGACCCGAAGTTCACCAAACCTGGCTGGTATCATAAAGAGACTCTCCTGATGAGACCAGCCAGGTTTGGAGAAGTTTGGTTCAGAGGGTCCAAAGTTATGGACCCTCAAAAGGGTAGCCCCATCTACTAATAGCTCCCATTGAAAACAATGGGGAATGGGGGCACCTCTTTGGGGGTCCATAACTTTGGACCCCCTGAACCAAACTTTACCAAACTTGGCTGGTATCATCAGGAGTGTCTTCTGAGGGTACCCTGAAATTTTGGTGCCGCTAGCATAAAAACTGCGCCCCCTGCTGGCCGGCAAAGTAAAAACACACAAAATTTTAATGACCTGCATATAAGTCGAGGGGAGCTTTTTCAGCATTAAAAATGTGCTGAAAAATTCGACTTATACCTGAGTACATACGGTACTTCTATAAATAATAAACAGTGAACCTTGGTAAGCTCCTGCTTATGGTTTCCAACATCTGCTCTACATTATCACCTTCTAACTAATTCAGAGGGTGAGGGAAAGTATGCAGATATGGGGGGAGGGGTGAAATTATGCTTTCCATTCACATGTTCAGGAGATAAAATTAGGAGAAGGAGCTGAAATAGCCAAAAATGATAAAGATGCCTATAGCCTTACGTTTTAATAGCTAATGTCTTACATTGGAATCTAATTTCCAAAAGGTGAATTTTGATTTTTAAGCATAATCGGACATTTGATCCTTCTGGCAAATTCTACAGTTGAGGGTTTTGCGTTTTTAAATATTTTTAAAATATTTTTTAAAAAAACTTATCTTATTTGGGAATATTTATGTTACTATCTGTGTTCCTGTAAAGAAAGGTCATCCAAATTTTATTTCTTTTTCTGATGTTGACCCCTGCTAGAACAGGTAACATTTTATTACCTCTTATCATATCTACAAGCTCATGTTTTGCTTATTGTCTTTTTTATGAAAGTCAGTGAGAATTTTGCTTTAGAGATCAACAGAAATCACAGCACATTTTGCTTACATCCATGTGAAAGATACAGTACTTAAAGTGTGTTCTGTTCTACTTGCTTGGAAATAGTTTCTGGTGATGACCTACATATTGATGTCCCATGCCTCAACACTAGCATATCTTGGAGTTAGATCCTTCTGATGAGTCTGAAATTTTGATGCTGTATATGTGTATGTACACTCACAAATATAGACCTGCTGAAGTTCAGAATCCCAGAAAATTATATCTTAATTCCCCCCCACCCACCATCATCATATATTACTTTTACTAACAAGAAAGCACTCACACATACGCTCATTCCGCACATGCAGAATAATGCACTTTCAAACTGCTTTCAGTGCTCTTTGAAACTGTGTGGAATAGCAAAATCCACTTGCAAATAGTTGTGAAAGTGGTTTGAAAATGCATTATTTTGCATGTGCGGAAGGGGCCATACTCTTACAGCTTTTAATTGCATCTCAAATGAGTTTGGATGAGAGAAGCACTCAACACAGTTACAGGCAACAATACAAATGCAGTGTACCCACAATTTCCTGTTTCTACAGCAGCATTTCCTACTACCAAGAGAGCGGTAATCACAGTTCAGATGTAAAAGTGGCTTGCCTCTTTTGGAACTAGAGCAGAAATAGCCAACAAAGTTCTGGCGGAGTATTTAGTTTTTGCACATGAATGCACATCACTTATTTGGGTCATATAACAAAAAAATCTTCCATTAGTCCCTAACCATGTATGAACCCCCTTTTCCTGACTTTGCACATTGATTTGAATATACTGATTTGAAAATATTGAATATATTGATTTGAATATACTGATACTATGTTTTTATGAAGAACTTTCAGTTTTACTAGTTGTTATCTGTCTAGTGTAATATTACAGTTGACTGGTAGCATTACAATGCCTGTTTGAAATTCATCTTCAGTTGGTTAATTATCATCTTTTATTCCCCCATGTTGATTTATGAAACATATCAGATCATCATTATTTAGCAACAATTATTAAATTATGGCTACTCGTAAATTATAGCAGGCATTAATGACTTTCTAAACCCTCTACAATAAATTGGTCCAAATGCATATGATTGCATTGGCCAGCTGCCTTTTTAAATCTAATGAGCACTTTAATCAGAAGCGAACCTGTAGGCAATTTTCATTTTGAGGTGTAATTATTAGTCATATACTTCTTAATTCTTTGAAATATAATTAGGATGCCAATTTGCATTTTCATCCTTGCCCCATCCTGTTGCAAAAACCATTCCTGACGTCAGAATGTATATGTAGCCTTTTATCCAGTGGCTTGAAAGTCTAAATGTTTGCAAAACAAATTGATGCCTAATAGAAATAGAGACTTGTCTGGAAAGAACTGAAATGATGATAGGATGGAGTTCCAATCAGTATTTTGTATATGACCCTGCAGAGTTGGCCCTGGTTAGTATTTGGATGGGAAACCATCTAAGAAGTTCAAGGTTACAACACACAGACAGGTGATAGCAAACCATCTCTGAACATCTCTTGTCTTAAAAACCCTACGGGTCATAAAGTTGGCTCCAACTTTCTACCACTACTGGTGGAATATATGCTTTATTGTGTCATTTATAAACAAACCACCAAATGGCAAATGAAGTCAGGCTAACTCAACATGAGAGTTCTCAACCAAAATGCAGTGTAGCTGCCACATGTTGTGACCTTTCAGACACTTGCCTGTCTCTTTTCACTCCCTGCATAAACATATACCAGCAGGTTCAGTTCAGCTTGACTAGGGAGTCAAAACATCTTGGGAAAAGTGCCTTTTCCTGGACATACCCTTCTGTTCATCATATAGGAATGACTGGCTGTTGGTGGGATGTAGGCAACCTATCCGGTCCAAGGCCACCAAAGATCAGAGAGAGGGCGGCTCTGAGACCAATGGCTGCCATCCCTTCACACCACCAAATCAAGATTTGACTTGGACTGGGGGGAGCTATCAAGTTATGCAATTCTGAAGTAGATTGATGCATTAAAAAAAACTCTTCCTTTTTTCCACTCATTTCCAGTTCTGCTCCCAAGCACACCAGATTTGACATTGCTAACAGTTATTCCTAGCACCTGGTGACATTCTAGTCTTTGAACACTTCTGCCAGCATAAAATTTTGTTTATCTTTAAGGTGCCACTGAACACCTGTTTGTTTCCCTTAACAGATGATTTGCTGCTCATCCCTTGGCCTACTGTGTACGAGGCAAGAAATACAGAAAACAAAACAATGGCCCACAAGACTGGAATTGGTCGGTGTACATTCCAGTTCCCAAAAAAGGGGATCTAAAAGCAGTTATCAGATCATGACATTAATTTCTCACATTAGTAAAGTGATGCTCAAAATCTTACAACAATGACTGTCACCATATGTGGCATGAGACATGTCTGATATTCAAGCTGGATTCAGAAAAAGAAAAGGCACTAAAGATCATATTGGACAGACTCATTTATGTTGGACAGACTCAATTTACTCATTTTAGCTTCTAGCGACAGTTGATGCTTGATTTGGTCTGGAACCCACTGATTTTTCTTTTTTGGCAGTCCATGGTATCCACAACGCTCTTCCAACACCATGTTTCAAAGGAATCTATTTTCTTCCTGTCAGCTTTCTTCATTATCCAGCTTTCACACCCATACATAGTAATAGAGAATACTATGGCATGAATTAACTTGATCTTTGTTGCAAGTGACACATCCTTACACTCAAGAATCTTTTCTAGCTCCTTCATGGCTGCCCTTCATAGTCTCAATCTCCTTCTGACTTTAAAGTTTTTAGTCAGGTGACACTGGATTGGATTACATCTAAAATTTTCACCTGTGTATGATGGGGGAGGGATTTCTGCCAATTCCTCCCTCCTATGGCAGATCAGTTTTCATCTGTTAAAATTCTTCCCTCCCACTCATAAAACAGCTGTTCCCATGGCTGTTTCTCTGCAACCAAAGAAAAACATAGGTCAATTCCCCACAGGGAAATTCTATCTGGATCAAACCAAGTTTGTAAAGAAATGGCACCTTTTAATTGGTGTGTCAACCTCCCCACCTCAGCATGTATTCAGCGAAGACATGTAGGTCTATATTGGATTCCAGAAATGTAGCAGTCCTCACCACCACGCAATCTCCTTTGCGGGTCTCTCCTGATTGGCAGGCATGCCATGTTGGGGCAGGACCTTTTTGGGGCCGGAACCTGAGGTTCGCTCATTTGCAAGGATAAACGTTTAAGCGTTTAGGCATTTAAGTGGGTTTTCGCTTGTTTGGAAGGGTAAACAGTTAATCGCATAAGCAGTTTTTCGTTATGCTAACCCAGGGGTAGGGAACCTGCGGCTCTCCAGATGTTCAGGAACTACAATTCCCATCAGCCCCTGCCAGCATGGCCAATTGGCCATGCTGACAGGGGCTGACCCTAGAATACGGTATATATCTAGGCTTACGATTCTATTAACTAACTGCGAAACCCAGAAGAGGCTGCACGCGCATCACTCAGCGCCCGCCAAGAGCTGATTGGTTCCTAGACTTGCATCACGCTCCATGGTGGGAATTTTAAACATGGATTGGATCCCCATTCCTCCCCACGAAACTAGATTGAAAGCATGCTAAGGAGAAACGTTGTACTTTCAAGCAGGTTCTGCCAGGACGCGGGATAAGGGGGAGAACGAGCGCCAGAAACGGGATGAATCCCTGTTCGTTGCTCAAGCAGTGGGGAGTTCTTCCTGAAACCTGGTTATTTTGTGTGAGTATCATGTGATTAATTGACAATGGGGAATCAACCATAAACTGGTTTGTTGTATACATTTCCTTGTATCATTTTGACAGCTCAGATGACAATACAGGATTGCCAATCAGTGGAATTCATGTTTACACACATATCAACATACTCAGCTTTTCCCAATACACGATCCATGTAATAACTTATTGCTATTTGAAAAAAGAATAAACAGGGTAGATATTTTTTAAAAGAGTGGAAGACAAGGAAGAAGCAGGGAACAGAATTTTTGGTTTCATCCAGCCCCATGATAAAAGAACTCTGAGATTGTCTTGCAGTTCTTTCAAAACTGCATATAGTACATTCTATGCACAATATATTGTCCTATTCTAGGCAAGAAAGAGGGTTTCTCAGAACTGTTTGAATCAAGAGATCTTCAAATAGCCCTGAAACAGTAGCTAGCAAGCTTTTTTAAAAAAATAAGGATGATTTTATCTGGTTTTTCCTAATTTAAATAGATGCTGTATCTAGGGCAGCACAAAAGTAGCATGGGGATGGAGAACAAACACATCATTAAAGAGGCCTTGATAAATATTAGTTTTTATAACTTATATAGAGAAAAGAAGTTTTAATGTGGCTTGAGAATTCTAAAATATAAGTGACACTTTCCTGCCTTTCTTAGGAAAGATTACTTTTTAATGCAAATCAGGAGGACACAGTAGAGATATAGTTCTTTTACTCAGTTTCAGAAGGAAAAAAATCTCTGGGGAATTTTCGAAGGCAGCAAGTAGAAGGTCAGTGTTAAGTATTATGATGAGGAGGCCACACAGAATGTACGTAACCATCACACAACTTTGTTGTAATCACAAACCTCTGCAGGGGTTCGGATCATTCAGAATCTTTCTGAACCAAATAATACACGCTTGGCGTATCTTCCATGGCTCGGTGGTAACTGCTACTTGGGCTAATGAAATCAAAAGTGGCTGTCCCACAGACATTCCACAATTTGGTATATTTCCTGTTAGGATCTGGAGTGCTAAATAAAAACTTGTACATAAAATAAGAATGTCCCTCTTGTTTCTGAATGAAGTTTTGGGTTCCTTATTTTTCCCCTTCTAACTGCTCCTCTGGCCTGTCTGCTGCCTGGGTTCCACTTCCCATCTGAAAAAGTGCTTAGGCCTGCCAGGTTCTGAGGCTGCTGGTCATGCATTTCTTAGCATAGCTTTGCCTTTGCTCCTTTTCCCACAGCCTCTTGTTACTGCCTGCCTCATTGGTACCTTGGAAAGGCTGCCCCTGCTGGAGTCTCCTCTGGAGCAAGTGGGAGTGGGGCTGCCACTCATGGCTTGGAGCCAAGCCCAAACTGCCCCTGCCCAGATCCCAGGGAACAGAGAAGCTAGAAAAAATATTTGCAGTCAGAATGTAAAGCACAGTATCTTTTGCCGTAAAGAGATTGATTCTGCAACAATGGGGAACCCTGTGATTTCAGTTAGTTATTCTGTTACCATTGCACCAAGACTGGGAAAGTCACAAAACGTAAAAGTGGTTGAATGTAGTAATGAGCCTGAGTGCTTGCTTTGTGAAGCTATTCCGGAGTGCCAAACGTCTGAAGCTGCAAATAAAGTTTCTTTCGCCTTTTTGCTCTTAGTGTAGCTATTGACTTCTACAATACCAAGTGATGTTCTTGGTTACTTAAACTCGGTAATACAAACCTCCAGGCAGGGCTCCCGGCTCTCAGTTGCAATCTTACAGCAATCTGCCCCAGAAAGACTTAGAAAGTCACAAATCTCCCTCAACTCTTCCTCTTGAAGGTGCTATAAAAGTCCTTTCACCTTCATACGAACTCTGTAAGTCATAAAGTTTCAGACCACTTCATTCCTTTGCAACGTGTCCTCTTTCCCCCGTGCATCTTCTCACCTATTGGAAAGTTTAAAAAGCCTCTCTCTTCAAATTCTGCTGGCTGACTCTCCAAATGTTACTCTCCAATGGGCTGGGAGTGGGTGGGTGGGAACTGTAGAAAACACTGACTTGAACTACAGCAGTGTTAGAACTAGAATCAGTTCAGTATTTAACTAACAACTGCCATCCCCTTTCCCAGAATGCCACTTGGCTAACTCAAAGGGGCAGTAGCATTTAAACAATCAAACAAAACTTACCTTAACAGTTACTCCCTGTCACAAATGCATGATCTTGTTTTATGTCATGTGTAGATCTTCATATAGACCGGGATTATAGTAAAAATTCAGATATTTTTAAGATGGTCTAGTTGCTTATAGTTGCCACCAAATAGTTCTGGATATTTCACCTTAAAGTCCACAGACTGACCAGCTACAAAAACATTTTCTGGTACTGCAATAACATATAGGTATATAAAGCAGTATGTCATACAAATCTGTTTCCTTAATAGAATCTTTTCAGGATGTCAAAGCTCATTTTTACAGAGCAGTGTTGCCTGATGGCATATCAAAACAAGAAAGCTGAAATTGTGTCACCCAAACAGGTACATTGTGAGTATGAATATCAATATTATGTGTAAAATGGATTTATCCCAAGCAGTTCCAAGCAACTGGAGAAAATGCCAGCCACAGATGCAGGCGAAACGTCAGGAGAGAATGCTGCTAGAACACGGACATTCTGCCCGGAAACCACACAGCACTCCAGTGATTCCAGCCGTGAAAGCCTTTGACAATAAACTGGAGAAGAGTTGTGCAAAGTGTTTTGCAGTTTCTGAGCACACCTGCTTGGAACACTTAACAAGGTCCAGTGGGTCATTTGCAGTGCAATCCCAGAGAGAGTTATACCCTTCTATACCCAATGATGCTAATTGGTTTGGAGGAGTCCAGCTCTTCTTGAGAACGCACTGTTAATGCAATTCAGTAGAACATGGCACAAACAAAAAGGTATTAGTGATGCTGGTGATCCTTGGCAGTTAATGTCACAGAAATAGATCTCTAGTTGTGTAGTCGTACCCACGAGGTCCCAGGGAAGAGATGACACGTGGAGATTTCATCTGGTGGAGAGAGCCAGCAAGCAGGAAGCGCGGGATCCCGTGATCCTGGCAACTCTCTCATGGCCTTTCGCCCCTCCACACCTTTTATTAGAGGTTTCAATGGGAGGCGTGTAAAAGGGGAGATGGGGCAGGCGGAGAAGCGGGAGAGTCCGGAGGCCGAGGAGGAGATCATCATGTGATGCATGATGATCTCATGAAGGCTACTCGATGGGGGAGGAAGTATCCATGTCTGGGCCTAATCTTCACCTGAGGGCAGGAGCCTTTGTGTCCCTTTGTGTGGGACACCTGGTGATCGCTTGAGTCAGGCAGTTCACTGACCCGTGACGCTCCATGGGAAGCGAGGCGGGGTTGGGAGGCGGTAATGCGCCAGGAAGAGCCGTAGCGGCACCACGGCATGCCTAAGCGCTCTCCCTTCTGACGGTTCTACCGGGTCAGCGGGCTCCACCCTACATCTCCCCGTTTCTTATATTTTAGGAAGGAAGCCAGCCGATTAGTTGGGGCGAATTTGGAGGGGATGCTTGCCTCCCCAGGGACTTGCTCAACTGGCTGAGTTGTTTGTGCAGCATAGGGAGGACCCTGGACTGGCGTGGGGAGAAAGTCAAAGGGGTTTCTTACACAAATGTTACTACAGGCAAAGGCAGATACACATTGAACAAGGCAAGATCCAACAACAAGGCATACAAGTCAAATAACCAATAGAAGGAATTGTACAATAGCATAGCCATCCCCGGCAGCCAGCTCCAAAGGGCTGACCCGCCAGTGAGGCAACACATGCGTATTTCAAGAGCTAGATTACAGCATCTTGTGCCATCGCAGTGGACTTTCCATATGAATCAGATGATAGAATCATCGGAGGAATTAAAACAACACATAGCCCTTATGTACATTCTCTCTCAACCTTGGTACATGATGCAGTAATATGAGATAATCCAATAAGCGGTACGCGATTAAGCATCTAAAATTAAGCTCGTGAGAAGTTCTTGTTGCTTCGGAGGGAAGAGCATCGGGCGGTGGAGAACTAATGGACTTACCGCGGGGCACAGGCCAACCCGACCAATAGTCTTAGCGTTGTAGGTGGCGAGTCGGGGACTCCCACCAGAGGAGTCGAGATAGAAACATACCGGCCGGAGAGGCGGCGATCCTGCCTTGGCAGAGCAGGGAGTCGAGGGAAAGAGCGGAGCAGCGGCCTTGGCGTTTGGGTTCGGGGTGGAGCCCAGGAGGCAGGAGGGATGGGGAGGGGCGGCTGACACGGCTATTAGCCAAGATCCGGGGAGGGGTGGCCGAAGCGTCACCGGCAGAGAGGCAGCAGGGCAAGCAGTTGATTGTGACTGTGGAACTTACGGCTTGTGTACCGCCAGAGCGACAACGTGCGTTAGAGCTACAGCGTCCTATATGGGGTAGCTGTGTTATGGCGGTAGCTCTGGAGCTTAGGGCAGGTCACAGTCCTGGTGCATTCCTTCCGGAGGTCGTCCGGGCCTTGAACTGCTCCGGTGTTGGCGGCAGCTCCGTCGAGGCAGTGGGGCAGGAGTTCTCCAGAAGATCTAAGCTTCACCTCCCGGGGATGGAGTTTGGTTTTCTTCTGGTGCAGCCCTATGAGCTGGCGGGCGTGGCGGGCTGCAGGATGAAAAGTTTCAGCAGGAGAAAGACTGAAGCATACCTGCCCCCTTCCCAGGTTATATGAGAGGGGCGGGCCCGCCAAACAGCTACAGGGCTCGTTTAAGCGGTAATGGAGCCTGGAAGTGGGGGAATGGGGCTCTAAAGTGCCTCTCTGGGGTGATCTGCCTGCCGGAGGGCCAGGGCAAAGCAAGTTTAGGTGATGAATTGATGGTAAGAAAATAACACTTTTGATACCGTTTGCTGGATGAGCCTAGACATTGGGCGCCTATTCCCCTTTCTTTGGATTTTGTTTAGCTTCATTTCTTTGAAAAGCCCGGTTGGCTCGTTCGGCTGATAACTCGCCAGCCAGTGCTGTTATAGGGATTCCGTGTAGTTAACCGCTCTGATTCCCCAGTGAAGTGCAGAACTGAGAACATGGCGTGACTCTGTGGCCCGTTGTCAGTTTCTGAAGGCGTAGAGCCCTTAACTGTGATACAGCGAAGAGATGTGTTGGATGAAGCGTGGTTGAGTAGTTCCAGCGAAGTGGTGGCCCATTGTTTTTCCCGGAGTATGTAATGTCTGTAGTTACATGTAGGGTGTTTCCATAGGGAGATGACGGGACCATTATTCGTCCATCCTGCCACAGTTAGTTGAAAGCGACTTCCCCTTGGGTTGACTCCTGGGTCTGAAAAGAGGGGCGAGGTGTGAGCATTGGGCACTTTACTCACTACGATAGACTACGGCGCTTGGTTAGAGGGATGCTTGACGCAATGAGCGAAGGGCTTTACCGATGGAAGAAATCATGTAGGAATTGAAAAGGATCCGAAAAGAGGGAGGAGGCGTGGGTATGGCGATGAATCATGCGTCGGTTCCCGCTATTAAGGGGTCCCTGGGAGGCGGTGTGTGGCTGGCATGTAGCCCACAAAGTAGCTATAGAAGCCTTAGGGATGCTAGCAAGTTTTTTAAGCAGTTGGAAGAGGAACTCCATGAGATTTGGGTTGAATCGAGCGTGTAAGCCCGAACGGTCAGGTGGGTGATCGCCACATACTCCCACATATTGTGAATCGACGGAAAGAGGTTTGAAGGGGCTGGGGAAGGTTCGAAAAAAACTGGGATGGTCGCAGCGAGCTTGCTCCCGCGGAAGGCTGAAGCTGAGGCTTGGCGTGTAAGCCGGCCTGCCATTGCCCAATGCCTTGTTGAAAAGGCAATAATAGTTCACGCGGCCTTTGCACCACCATCGGCAAAGAACCGTGGATAGCGTCGGGCCGGAATATAGGAGGCACAGCCAGGAGTCCGGACGGAGCAAGGGTTAGAAATGAAGGAGAGGGTAAAAGCGTGGAGTCTGGGGGAAGATGAAAAGAGGATTTCCCCTACTGAGAAACCCTCAAGGCCAGCTGTAAGGAAGAAGAAGTGTTCCAAAAGGTGTTGGAAATCTGTTCTGTTTAAGAGTGAGCGATGATCTTGTCGGGTCCCACCCGACTCATTACTAAAAGTAGCTGTTGGTGTCCTTTTGGTTGATGAATAGCGTCCAAGAAACTGGCCGAGGTAGTAAGATTTCCTGGAAGGCAGGAGCATAGAGGCAAGTATAGCCATTCCACTAAGAAGGTTTGTAGAGGGGTTTGTGTATCCCCAAGACCTCGGTTGGAAGAGAGGGAGTGTTTATGAAGAGAAAGAGAGAGAAGAGGCTGGTCCCGAGGAGAGGGACTTCGATCCACCTGATCCGGTGAGACCCGGGCAGGGACCTCTTTATTGCTTGAAAGCGTTCCTGTGTTTGTTGAGTGAGCTGGATTTTTGTCCCGGGGTCTTTGGCGAGCGGAAGCTTATGAAAAAAGAGGGAGCTGGAGTGAAATTGGTGGCAGGAAGGCGAAAGGACAAGAGCCCGAATTATAGGGTCCCGAGGCTGTTTGCAGTTGAAGGAAATTTCAGTAGGCGATGTCTGGGGATTTTACAGCTCAATCCGGCAGGGTAGGAGCCCGGAGGTAAGAGTGGAGGGAGCTTATGCGCCTAGGTACAGAAACATCTCAGCTTCCGTTGCACCTTTCAGGGGCAATAATGTAGAACGGATTACTGTAACATGTCCATGCAGCTTGCGCATGCTACCATTAATGGAGGAGGAGTTGTGGAGTACAGCGACCAAGATATGTCATCCACATCGTAATGGATGATTAGAGACTTCAGGGATTCCTATGGCCTTGCTGGTAAATGGGGCCAGAGGCGTGATGAACAGAAGTACTACTGGACATTGGCAGAAGGCTGGGGTGAAGGCATCGCTTGGGCAAAAGGACTTTCCCACTGCCCATACCTGGCCGGTGGAGAAATAAGCTGCTGATGGTTAAGCGGACTGCAACGGTGAGAAGGCAAAGCGTGTTCGGTCTCGGGGGGAAAGAAGGGATGCAGAATGAAGCAGTCCCTTGAGATCCAATGACCGGCGGACCTGATACTCAGAAGAAGGAATGAAGAAGTTGGGGTTAGGAAGGCCCGCGTGAATTAGGGGGGCCCCATGGGCTGGAAAATACGCGCGTACGCTCTCAAGTTCTTGGAATAGCAGCCATGCAGCCGGCCGTTTTCTTTTGGAGATTACAAACACAGGGAAGTGTTCCACGGAGGTGGAAATTTCAATGACAGCCACGGCTGTCAAACAGCTGTTCTTCTACCAGCTGGCAATGGCGACTAGCTTTTCCTTGGAGCAGCTGACCCACTGCTCACCTGGGCAGGCGAATGGGTCTCCCGTGCAATCTACGGGGAGAGCAGTGAGGCGGGCTTACTCATCTCTTAGTCCACGGTGCTTCGACCACAGCTCTTGGGATTCTCCCACACAGAGTCGATATGAGCATGGACTGTGGTGCACGCCTTCGAGCAGATGTGGGGCTGAACAGTCACGATGCCCATGCCAGTGAGGCGTTAGGCCTGCTGCACGGTGGATTACCTGAGGCTGGTGAGCCACTGGCATGACGTTCTCGTGGCTTCCTATTGTAGCCTGGCTGAAGCAAGAACGGCAGCTTCCTTGCGGGGCCAGGAGGGTCCAAGCTGGGCGGCGGCTGATTCTGCCAGGTGGCTTTCCCGCAGGTAGGCCTGCGTCCCACGCCGGTGGCCTGAGAGCAGTGGTTCCCTGGACTGTGGAGTCAGCGTCCCCTGGAACGACAGACAACCCCCGCTCAATAGTGGAGGCCTCGGGTGGAGCTAACCCGACCTTTTCCGGGAGAACGGAATTGTCACACTGGGCTGGGGCTGATAGGTGAGATGCCTTTCCCCACAAGAGAGGGTTTTGGGGGCGTGGTCTGGTTTTGGAAGTACGCTTCTGTACCCTCCCTCTCTGGCCCCTGGTTGTGGGGGGCAGCCGGCCGGATCTTTTCCGACTGCAGCCCTGCGCCCCCTGGTCTGCAGTAACCTCCTCCCTGTCTCCAGAACCCGTGGTAGCCCCTCCAGCGAGGTGAGGCTACTGCAGTCTCCCGGAAGTGTCCCCATACCATTAGCCGTGAAGGCCATGTTAACTTTTGGAGTGCGCCCGAAAGCAGTGGAAAGCGCCCGGCGGCTAGGGCAGCCTGATGGTGAGGAGGACCCGATGCTTCTGTAGCAGGCCCCTAAGCATGTCCCGGCCAGCCTGGGGAGTTCTTCCTAAGCCAGCGATGCCTGCAGCACTCATGCGAGGAGGCGTTTTCTTTGGCGCATGGAAGGAGCTACGTGTTGAATGGCCTGCGTCGTTAGTGGAGCTCTGCCTACTGCAGGGGCCTCCCTGGAGGCCTGTCGTCAGGAACTCTCAGCATAAAGAGCTCCCTGAGGCCTTTGCGGGCGTTACTTTTGGAGAAGCTCTGAGGTGGAGTTTGCCAGTGGCGGAGCACTCTTAAAAAGCGAAATGCCCGGTAAGCCGCCGTCGGAGGCTAGGCAACCCGTAGGGGTGGCCTCCAGGCAGAATTCCGACTTTAATTTCCAGCATGGGGAAAGGCGGTAAACCTCCCTGGCGACAACCATAGAGCTGTGTGGCGGAAGTGCCAGGCGGACCGCCATGAGAGGCAGCACTCACCTCTACTCTATGCATTTAGCCGGCGTGCCTGGCTCTCCCAGACAAACATACTATGCCTGCTGGGAGCTTAAGAGCATGTGTAAAAGTGGTTTTCCAGGTCCTCCGGGAACCATTGCTTGTGATTCCGGCATGGCGGCTTCCCAAACATGCCTCTCACGATAGGGGCTGGTGATCCCCGCACGTTCCAGTATTACCTTATTGCCTCGCGGAGCTCAGTGCGAGAACGTTATAGCCTATGGGAGGCGATACTCAGCGACGCGTTGGGCTGAATGACGCCCGTCTCCTCCCCATGTGAGTCCAGTGTAGATGGGCTGGGCAGGCAAGGCTGAGAAGAGTCGGAATCGTCTTCACGTCAGGGTTTTCTTCCCTCTGCAGATAGAGTGGGTAATACGGCTGCTGCTAGAGTTTTTGAAACTCGCCATTCAGCGCCATTCACGTGTGGCATTGGCAGAATCGCGATGTGGCTTCAAGAAAAGCAGGGGCGGAAGACAGAAGCTGCGACAAGAAAGAGAAGGAGAGCTGACCTGGCGGCGATGAAACCTGGCGGAGAAGTTTGAATGAGAGTGAGTGGCAAGAGCAGAAGTCAAGCGGGAGTAGGACAAGCGTCCTGTTTGAAGGTGAGATAGAGAAAATTCCGGGCAATTCGAGAGGTAAACGGTGAAAGATCAAAGGAGGGAGATCCATGGCAAAGACACCACCCATTGGACTTGCACTTGCAGGCTGATACGGCGACATAACTCGGTTGTCTCTACACGTCAGTATATACCAGCAGTGACATCGGTAGCGAGGCTCTCTGTGCAGAGTTTAAATAATGTTTCAGTCCCTTGGAACAGATTGAATAATGTCCCCTTTCTGGGTACCATGGACATTGCCTATCAATCTCTCAACCAACTTACGGCGCGAGCTCCCTACTACTGAGGAGACCCTACAGCCGTTCCTAGCTTCGGCGCTTTCAGTTCGCTAACGCGATGCTTTGTCAAAAGCCACGGTAACACAAGCCCATGCTTACCCGGTTGGTTACGATCAGGCGAGAGAGTGTCGAGCGCAGCTCCTGGATCTCGTCGATGCCAAAGCTGGCCGGATAATTACCGGTACTGCGAAGGGGTGGGTCCCTGAATCGCTTGATCCAGCGGATCGGCAATTCGGTACCTGAAGCCCCTTTCCCAGGCGGCAGTATTTACGTAAGATCACGCGAGGTTCGGAGATTCCGAAGGATCCTTCTGAGGTTTTACGGCACCAGCTTGTAGTCATACCCATCGCAGGTCCCCAGGGAAGAGACGCATACAGCAGCGGAGATTTCAGCATCTGGTGGAAGGCAACCGTTTTCAGCAAGCAGGGGAAGCCCAGCGGGATCCCTGTGATCCTGGCCAACTCTCCAGCAGCATGCGCCCTCACACACCTTTATTAGGAGTCAATGGGATGCGTTTCAAATGTAAAGGAGTGCCGGGATTCAGACAAATGGAGGAGAACTGGAGGTCCGGGAGAGAAGCCGGGAGAGCGGAGATCATCATGTGATGCATGATCTCAGCCGGACTGCTACGTACGGCGGAGGAAGTATCCATGTCTGGGCCTAATCTTCACCTGAGGGCAGGAGCCTTTGTGTCCCTTTGTGTGGGACACCTGGTGACAGCGAGTCAGGCAGTTCATGACCCGTGACTCATGGGGGAGCGGGGGTTGGGGGAGCGTGTGCGCCCGGAAGGCCGTAGCCGGCACCGGCATGCCTAGCGCTCCTTCTACGGTTCTGCCGGGTCCGCGGGCTCACCCCTACATAGTTGTACTTTTTTTTATGGAACAAACAGGAAAGGTTTTATATATATAACCGAACAAATAACAAATGCCTGATCACCATGGCACCTACAAATTTCATTGTGGTAACTAGTATTTTTAGCAATGATTTCATTGTTGCATCTCTTGTAATTCTCAGTGGCAGCACAATGTTTATTTATCAAGTATCTCAGAATGTTTTGCTGTGTGACATTAAAAATAAACATATATGAAATAAACTTAACTTTGTATCATAATGATAATGGATGAATTCTTTTCTTGACCAGTTGCTTTCTACACCGGCTCCAATATTCAGTTAAATATAAAATTTAAAGCAATAATGTAAATATTTTACCCTGTTAACACAAAATTAAATCAAAACTCATGTGCAATGCATGCTTCATGGTCATCTCCAACAAGACAGTACATAGGTCTGAATTTGTTAAAGTGTCTGGCTTAATACATTTTAAACATAAATTTCCAACCTTTCCAGTAGCAGATTTTAACATAGTATAAAGAATGAGAATCAAATGCAAACCTCAAGAAGACAGATCTTAAAAACCATGACAAAAACAGACACTCTCCTCAACTAAACCCTTTTTGAAAAGACATAGTTGAACTGTGATTTGAAGATGACGTTTGTTTCTGAGAGCTGTATTCGTACATAGAAATGATGTGAAGACACAGAACCAGTCCTTTACCAGGGTGTGTATCTGCAGTAGTAGTAACAAAGATAACTGTAATAATGCCAGGAGAATTCAGGTATAAAACATATTTTTCAGCATTTTGTACGTGTGTGTGTGGTTCATGCTGACTGAAGCTGCGAAGGTCCAAAGCAGACTGACTGAAGCTGTGGAGGTCCAAAACAAGAGAAGGCTGCCTTCAGTTCTTTGGCCTATGTTTGCTATGATGTTTTTGCCAAAAGGCTAGCTGCTGATATGGATGGGCCCAGACCATGATCAGCATCTTGTCAGTTGGTTCCAGTTTGCCTTATTTTTTTCCTGCAAACAACATGACACATGACTGAAATGTTATTCTTCATACTAGAAAGTCTCTTAATTATGTTCTCTTCTGACTTACTTTTCTCATAAAATAAGTGTAAAATGAGTGTGCAGATGCACAGGACATAGAAAGGAGATGGGGTGGGTGCCCTGTGCACAGTCCATGAACTGTGATTCTTTATTCCTTTTCTATACATTAATACAGAGGAATAGAAGTATATGGGCCTGAATTTTTTTTTTGCAGAAAGTCAATTGTTGCAATAATGACTTAAAAAAATTGCTCACAATGTCCCCTTTTCTCATCATATTATTAAGTACACATCCTTTATTTTTCATGCCAGATAAGACCACACTTCTTTCCTCAGTCATTGGGGGAACTAATGTTTTTACAATTAAATCAAGGGTTTTTTATTACAATTGGTAATTATAAACAAATAGGATGTTATTTCAAAAGTCAATAAATTATATGCAGACTTTATATGCCATCTAAGTTGCTTTGATGGAAACGTGATAAGTACTAGAAATCCAATTGTTGTCGTCTTGAATCTGTTATGAATGTTCAAAATTTGACTTAAGTATCCATCATTACAATCATGCGCCTTTGGCCAGGTGCATGGATGTCTTTTCAACATCAGGCGTGCAGCACAGGAGAAATCAAGGCCAAAATGGCATGCACCTTAGGTTTTGCAAGATGTCAGTTTGTAGTGATTGACTAGCAAAGGTTGGGGTCCCTGCCCAGGGAATCACGGGTATGCTGAAGTAGATGTACATCGCCAACATGCGGATTAATCCGAAATGTATCCTTAAGTAGTTTGTGTGCTGTCTGTCATCAGTCTGCGGCAATATTCCTATTTAGGAAGAATTCAAAGTTGTGTTAAATAGGAGGGGCTTAAGAGCGGAGAGGCTTTCTAGATCAGAAATGTTGAGCGGCAAATTTTAAAAGTGCAAGCATTAGTGCGAGGGCGACAGCGGAGAAATTCAGTGGAAACGTGCAGATAGCAGTGAACCAGAGGGAGCCACGCCACGGCGGGGGTATGAGGTGGGCAGGCTTCCTCAGCTTGTACGAAGCCCTGCGTACCTGTAGGGGGCAGCAAAAAGCAGGGGCGTAAGGAAGACCGCCTTCTATGACATCATCCGGGTTTCTAGGCAACGGAACTCCAAACAGCATGCCAGCGCTTCCTGTAGCCTTGGCAGCGCGGAGGGCGACCAGCCGGGTTCGGGCAGCAGCACCAGCCCGGAGTGGGCATCACTGGCACAATCATGGCGCTCCCGCTCCTGCCTGGGAACTCCTTCAACAGGAATGTAAGTGACCGCACTTTGGTTTCCATCGTTTCCCGAGGGCTGCTCAAGCTTCTGTGCCCATCCCCCGATTTGCACAGAACACCCTTCGCCGCCCTGCTTGTGCCTGTCCGGGTATAGACCCTCCGTCTGGAAGCCGATTCCGAATACCCGGCAGCAGCCAGTACAAAAGCCATTCCTGCAAACGATTGCTCCTCTCCTTCATTGGAAACCTCAGTCAATGCGCATCAGTGGCGTACCTAGGCAAACTGGAGCCCTGGCCAAAACCTGAGTTTGATGCTCCCCCCCATGGGCAGTCACCCTCCCCCACCATGACCAAAAATGATTTTTTTCCAGGTCATCTCAAATCCCACGCTCCGTGACACCACAGTGGCGCAAAAACGTGGTTAGAAAGCATGGGTCCCCACAGATCCCCATGATTTTATCCCTTGGTCACCCCAAAATCACAACCAAACCACAGCTCAAGTCCTTTGCCATGTGTCTGAACATAACAATCACACGTGCCACGCTTTGTGGCACCACAAAAACATGTTTAAAAAGCCTGGATCCTCATGGATCCTCCTGATTTCCTCACTTAATCACTCAAAAATTTGCCAGCCAAATCATGGCAGTCAAGCACATGGCTGCGTAATGTCTGACACGAGCAACAGCCCATGCATACCACGCTCTACTGTGGATTTCACAGTGCACTTTTTTTGCGCATGCAAACCAGCGCAATCCGTAGATGATTTTAAACGGATCCTCGATGGAATGCATACATTCTTTCAACAGATAGAAATGAACCACCATGAAACTATAGAGCATGCCTTAGTCTACAGGCAACACCAAAACAATCACACACCCCACGCTCCGTGGCACTGCAGTGGCCCAAAAACATGCTTGAAAACCATGGATCCTCATGGATTCGCCTGGTTTTTGCCCTAAGTCATCCCAAATCACCACCATATCACACCTCAATGCCTTTGCCATGTGTCTGAACAAAGCAATTGCTCCTCCCACGCTCTGTGGCGCTGTGGTGGCCCAAAAACCTGCTTCAAAAACATGGATCCTCATGGATACGCTTGGTTTTTCGCTTGGTCACCCCAAAATCACCACCACACCACACCTCAACCCTTTTGCCATGTGTCTGAACATCAATCACTCCTCCCATGCTCCGTGATGCTGGAATCCACCCCCAAACAGTGGATTCCCCAAACATCATTTTCAATGGTGTTTAAACTAGGGAGCCCAGATTTTCCTTTTAAATCCTCATAAAGTGCTGGAATCAGTCCCCTAGCCTTTAAACAACATTGAAAGCATGCTACTTTGGGGTAGATTCTCCCTTAATTCTGGAAATAACAGCATCAATTTCAATGTTTAAACTGAACACCTCAGTTTCTCCCTTTAAATCCATGCCGAAGTGGGTGGATTTAATAACAACAACAACAACAACAGCAATAATAATAATAACAACAACCACAACAACCTTTATTAGGCATTGAGAGAATAAAAAAAGAAAGAAAGAAAGAAAGAAAGAAAGAAAGAAAGAAAGAAAACAAGCATTGGCAGGAAGGGAGTGGATTTAAAAGGAGAATCTGGGGAAATTTAGGGGGTGCCTGCTGTCAGTGGTGCAATTATTAAGATAGCAGCACCAAAATTTCAGAGTATCTTTAGGAGATTCTTCTGATGATACCACCCAGGGTTGGTGAAGCTGGGTTCAGGGGATCCAAAGTTATGGACCCTAAAAGGTGTAGCCCCTATCTCCTATTATCTTCCATTGGAAACAATGGGGGATGGGGGGCACTCCCTTTGGGAGTCCATAACTTTGGACTCCCTGAACCAAACCTCACCAAATCTGGGTGATAAAAAATCCCTGAAATTTTGGTGCTGCTAGCCTAAAAACTGTGTCCCCTGTAGGCCAAAAACAGAAAAAATACAAAAATATCAAAAAACCCACAAACGAACCTGCATTTTTGGCGCCTGCCTGTGGGCGAGGGCCCTCCCTTGTCCATAGATACACCACTGCCTAAATCTTCAGGATTTTCCAAACCACAGTTGGCAACAACTCTGTCCATCGTCATACTCTTCTGTCAGTACTGTCATCTGGCACTGTCCTTATAAGATGGTGGCAGCATCTGCACCACACTTGATGATTGTTTAAAGGAGACTTTTAATAGTGCAATCCTAAGCATAACCCTTCTGTACTCATTGATTTCTGTGCCTTGAGTAATGCTGTATTATTAGTTCTAAATGTGCCCACAGGCTCAACCAGGCTGGTGACCCCTGCATTACAACATTGAGCAGCTTACATGCAGACATCACACTAAACCAGAGTTTAAGCAAACTATGGTTTATAGTCTGAATGTAGCCAAACAATTATACCTAGATTTATTTATTTAAAATAAAACAACAATAGGGACCCAAGGCAGGTAATAATTAAAACACTCTACATTGTAAACTATTACAGTTGCAAATGAAACAACAATGGAAATAAATAAATGCATAATAATAACATGTTCAAAAATGTCCTGCATACCCTCTTGAATAGTTGCCAGCAGCCAATAATAAACAGGTTGCTTTATTCTTTACCAATTGCATTTCTGAGCAGTGTTGAACGGCAGCCCAATCAAGAAGAATTAACATAATTAAATGTTGCAGCTATAGTAGTGTAAACCAGCATGGCCAGCTCAGCAATCTCTAAGTAGGAAATCTGGCAAAAACTTTCAAGCTAGCTGCTGCTGGAAAAAGGCACTCTTAGCTCTGATAGGAACCTCTTTCCTAATCAGGATCCTTGATCTTCTAACACTCTGAAACTCAACCATAGTAGGCTGCATAACTCCTCCAGAATAGATGTTGTACTGACAAGCATCACCTCCCATCTTGCCAGGATTCAATTTTCTCCATTTGGCCACAGCAGTCAGGCACTAGTACAGGACAGATGGTAACATCTGGAAGCTTATTCACTGAGATGCATCATCAGCATACTTCTGCCTTCTGCCTTCAATGCTTTGGATGAGCACACTGAGGGACTTCATATGGGTGTTAAAAAGCATAGGGGAGAATACCAACTCTTGTGGCATTTCCCATTATATAGTGTTGATAACTTGCTTCCTTCAACCATTTTCTGTGGAAAGAGAACCCTCAACTCTACCAGAGAGCCACATCTCCAATTCCTATCTCATGTTATAAACAACTCAGCAGAAATTATCAGCTGATTTAAATGTGGCAGACTTGTCAAGAAGAATGAATGAGGCAGTCTTCAGTTGTAAAAAGAAATCTGCTACTAGAGCTACCAAAGACACCTAAATCCCAAAACCAGATTTGAAGCTAGACTGAACAGTCAAGGGCAAATTCATCTTCGCTGATTAGGAAGAAAAGGCACACATTTACTAATGAAATATTTGTGGGTTGTAGCACTGAAATCGTTAAGCATCTAAAGCAGGGGTGTCAAACTCAATCGCACAGGGGGCCAAAACTCAAAGGACACTTTAGGTTGCGGGCCGAACAGGACAAACATTTATTGACAGACTAAAGCTAAACATTTTTTGAACATTAATGTACATTGAAACACAGGATATCATTCCAAAATAAATAAAAGCTGGTGTCCCAGCTTCTAGGCTGGAAAGAGGGGCTGCCAGGGGCTCTCCTTCTTGCCCAGCAGCCCAGACCTTGCCCCCTCTTCCCAGCCCAGCAGCAGGGATGCCAGAGAAACTGGTGTCCCAGCTGTTGGGCTGGAAATAGGGGCTGCCAGGGGCTCTCCTTCTCACCCAGCAGCCACTGGAGAAACTGGTGTCTTAGCTGCTGGGCTGGGAAGAGGGGCTGCCCTCGGCGCCTCTTCCTGCCCAGCAGCTGGGGCGCCAGTCGTCCCGGCTGCTGGGCTGGGGAGTGGTGCTTACTTGCGAGTAAGCAAGGCTTACTTGCGAGTAAGCAGTGCTCCACGCCGGGGGGGGCACCCAAAGGGGGGTTTGCTCTGGGTGCCATTTGGCCCTGTAAGGCTGCCCCCCTCCCGGCTTGCCTCTGCTTCCGGGGCTGGGGCTGAGCCGGACAATGGGATTTGAAGTGTGTGTTACGTGGTGAGCCTTGAGTTTGACACATGTGATTTAAAGCCTCCCCACCTCAAGTTTATTCTCTTTTGTGATTCTGGTGATACTGTTACTTTCTTAGTTGCTTTTTTCCAGGTGTCTTCTGTCAAATGTATCTCAAAAGATAACATTTTTTTTCTTAGCCAGTTCCTTACCACTGACCAGTTAATGTAATTCTCCTTTCAGTTTTTGGATAAGTTCATTGCTATCCTGTTAGGTTTTTCAGTGTATTTTATGCCTTTCCTTTTTATGAATTTTAACTGAGGTTGAAGTGGATGCATCTTGTCTGTTGTGTGCCACTGTGGAACAGTTTTACATGTCCTGATTCAAAGGCAATAGTTCAATATCCAGTTCACATGTAAGGGTGAGGATGCTTGCTTTACTGCCCTGTTCCCCTTTTAAAGACAGAAATAGGGACAAGGTACTCAGCAAACAGACAAAATCTGTAGAAGCAATTTGCTAGTTCCACTAAAGTATCAGAACAAAGACAACAAAGTATCAGAACCATGTCAACAAAGAATTTGGTAGGAAGTGGGAGCTGAAGAAACTGTACAATCCCTTTCGAGTCCATTCAGGCTTATCTTTAGCACAGTTCCTTTCTTTCATAGTATAATGTTCTACTTTTGTCACTGTGACTATATTCTTAACATAATGCAGTCTTACTTTATCATTGTTTCTAATAATTTTAAATGGGAGAATATGTAAAAATAATTAATTGACTGGGAATGGCTCCCAATTCTGATTTCACTTAACATCATAGATACTTGCTTTTTCAGGTCTGTTTCTGCCCAGTACTCAGTATATGTGTTTGTTTCCACTCTTTTTGCCCAAGTGATCCCATTAATTTCTGTGGAGTTCCACTAGAATCATTCACTGTAGGGATATGGCTGCAGCAGTCAGGCAAATGGCTAAATATTTGGCACTGACAGTATCTAGAACTGATTTTTTGTCCTTTTGAAAACAATATCAATTTAACTTTGTATGTTTATGTTGTCATGTTCAATAATGTTTACGAACTTTGGAAGTTTTCTAGTCTTGTAGCTGCTATTTCTATGAATGATCTGATCGTTTGTCTTTCTGAAATACTAATTGCTTCATCTCCACTGCAGCTAGGGAAAGAAAAGTTCCATAAATCCCAGCACTGGAGTTACTGCAATAAAGTTTCTATGTTGGTGGGAGAAGACAAACCTGGAATAGGAGGCGAACCTTTGCTTGGACAAAAGCTGAAACCTAAATATAGTGTTTTCCCTAGAGGTGTTGGAAGTGATGCACCATCATGGGTAGCATTTGATAAGCAGGTATGTTGAGATCAATGTGTTTAAATATTTGGTTGGATTTTATCCAGTCCTTTCCAAAGTATTTAGGGAGGAAAGTGAGTTTTGCTTTCCTAATTATTTGGAGATTTTTTTGCCTTGGTTGCCACCAGCAACGATTTGGAAAAAGTGGCTGATTGTGTGAATGCATAATGAGCAAAGAGTGCCATGTCTCCTGACTGTCTTTAAGCATACTCCGAGGAGGCAGAATCAGTCATAGTGCAATCTTAAGCAGAGATGCTTCCTCCTATGCCAGTTAACTTCAATGGACTTAGAAGGATATTTCTTTTTTTTTCATTTCAATTATATTTGTACTCCGCCCTATCCCCAAAGGGCTCAGAGCGGCTAACAACATGATAAACAGTACATTTCAACAATATAACAGTAATAACCAGTAACAGTAATAAAATATATATGACTAAATAGAACCAAGTTCAGATGGTGACTTGGCACTTCCAGCTATGCAACGTCTAAGAACAAAAACAGCAGCATTAACAGACAATGAGATATCAAACTCAATCCATACAATATCTAATACATTAATAATAAATCAATACATTAGCAACATCAAAGTAGCATTTCATAGAGTTACAATGACTTTGATAGAGTTACAATGTCATTAGTGTATAAGATTTCATTTTATCACAGGTAGGTTCAGTGATGCACATCTTTGCCATTTCAGATCGGTTAAACACCATCATGAGAATAACGTGCCAAGGCTCTGTCTAATGGTTTTTTAATATTTGTCTTTTAACTTTTACAGAGATCTTTGGCTATTTTCTGATCGTTGACCAATATTTTAAAAATGTCAGTTACAGGGTGGAGTGTTGAATGCTGAGCCAACTGATTCATAACCTGTCGCATTTTTAAAAATCCTGCCTTTCCATCAAGAAATGCAGGGTAGTCCAGTACACATGATTCTTGACACAGTCAAGCGCTTCAGCCATGAAATTGCTGGGTGGCCTTAAGCAATGGTTTCTCAGTCTTATTGGTCATATTTGAATAATATTGGTCTGTTATGCAGTGTAGTGAGATAATGTACATGAGGTACTTTGTAAAAAAAAGGCTA
The DNA here is from genome assembly GCF_021028975.2 of Sphaerodactylus townsendi. Taxonomy (NCBI): domain Eukaryota; kingdom Metazoa; phylum Chordata; class Lepidosauria; order Squamata; family Sphaerodactylidae; genus Sphaerodactylus; species Sphaerodactylus townsendi. The sequence goes on from NC_059428.1 coordinate 72,377,245, forward strand.
TTTTGTTTTATTTTTCTTAGAATCTTTGTTTCTGCTATGTTCTAATTGTAAAGCATCCTGATGCAAAGTCAACAACAACCATAATAGTAATGTATTGTTGGGATGGATCAGCAATTCACCAAATAAAATAGGGAATCATTTTGGAAAATCTTCAAATGCTTTTCAGATACCACCAGTACTGAAATATGAGGTGAGGGGTAGCTAATATGAGGATATTAAAGAAGCCTTGTGTGATTCATATTTGAGGTCTTCGCTGTCACTAAAACCCCAAACCTGGTAACAGGATTGTTTGTTTTGATGATCACAAAATAGCATTTGCCTACTAGCAACAGCAAGTCATGGCTGCCCCTTCACATTGGATTAACCAAACTAGCAGGTGGTATTTAAATAGCATTCTTCTCTTTCACCATTAATATTATAAATTGCATTATACATTTGTACGTTATCATGTTCTTAGAAATTTCAGATATGTATATTTGATACAGGTTTCATATAATTTAGTGGCTTTTCTGTGCAAACTCTGTATATTTGTACTAGCTGCTTTGTTTACTATACTGTATGTGTGTTTGTGTGTCTGTATATTTAATCTGTTAAATGAATGAATGCACTTCAGAGGAGTAGATGTAGTTGCTAGAGAATCATGTAGCACCAAAACAAATATCATGGTAGAAACTTTCATTAGCCACAGTCCATTTTATCAGTTGTGTTAAGTTTTATACTCATCAGGCAGAAATATATGCATGCGACTACAAGCAGAGCAGAAAGGGAAAATATATTAGAAAGGGAAGCCAGAAGGTTTAGCTCTCCCAGACATAGATGTGTTACATTGCAGACAATTGAGGAAAATAAAATCCAGTCAATAATTTTGTTAGTTTTTAAGGTAGCACAAGATTTAGTTGTTTTGAATGCATATAAGAACATAAAGTTTTGCCATTGAACTGCTTTCACATTTTTGTGCAATTTGTGCTAAGCATTGTTATTGAAATAAGCTGGGAGAAAAATAAGTTATATTTTCTAGTCCATCTTGATTCCTTGTTCACTTTGTAGACTAATTTAAGAAGCAACCACCTTAAATCCCTTATGTGAACTGGCAGCTCAGCCAGGTAAAGCTCGAGATTGAAATCCAGACCTCCAGACCCGAATGCTTCTTCGTTTGCTGATTTCATTTATGCCCTGGTTTTGTTCCCTATGGGAACCCAAAGCATCTTACAGTGTTTCCCTCTGCTCCATACTAGCTTATATTTATACTTCTGTAGTTATTACATCCTTTGATTACAACACACTGCGTGTTAATTTTGTGCTTTCTATACAGGTATTATCTTTTGATGCTTATTTCGATGAAGAAGTTCCTGACAAGAATCAAGAACTGTACAGAATAAGACATTGTAAAATATATTTCTACCTGGAAGATGACACAATTCAGGTGGTTGAACCCCAGTTGATGAACAGTGGAATTCCACAAGGTAACATTAGTAGGAATGGGTTTTCATACAAGCTGCTGAACGGAAGGACTAAGGGTGCAGACTTCTGAGGGTCTTGAACCCTTGAGACCTGTTAAGGGAGGTGCCACCTGGGGTTAGTAGCAGCATAACTGTTCTAATTTAGCATCTTGTACATGTTTGCCTGAAAGTGAAAAGGGCTCCAATGGAATATGGGGGCGGGGGGGGGGGGAACCCACAGGGAATATTCTTCCTAGGTTTTGTTTTGTTTGCACTGAACTTATGAGATTTCATTGGACTTATGAGATTCTGCTCTTTTCATCATCTTATCTGCATTGAGGCTTTGAATAAAACGAGATAAAGTGTATCAAGAAATTTTCACGTTTTGTATATTTCCCCATAGATTTATTGGGTAATGGGTATCAACTTCTGACAGTGGTAGCCCTTTCTTCTCTGCTATCATAGGGAATCATCTTAAGGCAAAATGTAAAATCTATAAATACCAGTGGTAAACCTGTTCAAGTAGAAAAATCAGTGTATAACCAAAATGATAATGTTAATGATAGGACATTTTGGAGATCATTAATTCATAGAGTTGCCAAAAGTTAGAATCAACTTGATGGCACATAACAAACACACAATCAAAATGAATTCATGGCTGGTAGGGTCTAAAACAGAGACCTAAATCACAGTTTGGAATAAACATTTTAAATACTAGATCAAAATATACATAACTTAAGAAAAGACAATGAGAGCAATAACTTCGAAGGATACATACAAATTCCAGTTACCTTTCTGAACTCCTATTGCAAGTGGTTATAAAAATGTTTTACGTTCAGGGATGGACAACATGAGGAGACTTATACTGAATAATCTCCTGTTAACTGAATCCTGATATAACTGATATTCTCTGGTATGCAAAGGTTGTGTCCATCTCTTGGGGTTAGCTTTTGTTCCTGGAGCAGACCAGATCTCACAATCCAGAGTGGTTAAGAAAAGCTGGCCAGCTTCCCCAAGGTCATCCAGTTGTACTGGGGAGAGAAGCTGTGTGCTGGCAGGCTTCCCCAAGGATGAAAAGCAAAGCCCAATCCAGCACATAAGGCTGCAGTCAGATCCCCCAGCTACCGTGAATCACTGACTCTCTTAAGGCATCTGACTTTTCCAAATGAATAGAATAGAATAGAATAGAATCTTTATTGGCCAAGTGTGATTGGACACACAAGGAATTTGTCTCCGGTGCATATGCTCTCAGTGTACATAAAAGAAAATACATTTGTCAAGAATCATAAGGTACAGCACTTAATGATTGTCATATAGGTCTAGTAAGCAATCAGGAAACAATCAATAGTAATAAAAACATAAAATGTAAAATCATAAAATAAAATAAAGCGTCAGCACAGGCTATAGTCATACAGGCATAATTGGGAGGAGATGGGTAAGAGAAATGATGAAAAAAAAAGTAGTGCAGTAATTATATAATAAAATATATAATGAAATAGTTTGACATTATCGGTGGGAATTATTTGTTTTAACAGAGTGATGGCGATTCGGGGAAAAAAAAACTGTTCTTATGTCTAGTTGTCTTGGTGTGCAGTGCTCTGTAGCGACGTTTAGAGGGTAAGAGTTGAAACAGTTTATGTCCAGGATGCGAGGGGTCAGTAAGTATTTTCACAGCCCTTTTTTTTTGACCCGTGCGAGTATACAGGTCCTCAATGGAAGGCAGGTTAGCAGCAATTGTTTTTTCTGCAGTTCTGATTATTCTCCTGAAGTCACCAGTGTGTCGATCTTGTTAGCGGGTTGCAGAACCAAACCACCGCGGTTATAGAGGTGCAGATGACGAGACTCAATGATTCCCTCTGTAAGAACTTCGTATCAGCAGCTCCTTAGGCGGAAGTTTGAGGCTTCCTGGAGTTGGCGCAAGAAAGAACATTCTTTTGTTGTGCTTTTTTTAATGACATTTTTGATATTAGGTGACCATTTAGGTCATGAGATGGAGTATGGAGCCTAGGAAATTTAAAAGGTCTCTACTGTTGATACTGTGTTGTCTAGTATTGTGAGAGGAGGTAGGATGGGAGAGGTTTCTCCTGAAGAATCTACCACCGATTCCCTCTACGGTTTTAAGTGTGTTCAGTTCTAGATTGTTCCAGTGGCACCCACCCGAGGCTAGTTAATTTCAACCTCCCGTCTGTATCACGGTTTCATCGTTGTCTCGAATGAGACCAATCACTGCTGTATCATCTGCAAATTTCAGTATTTTTAACAGATGGATCATTTTGAGATGCAGTCATTGGTATACAGAGAGAAGAGAAGTGGTGAAAGTAATACACAGCCTTGGGGGGCTCCTGTGCTCTTTCATTTTACAGGTGTCTGGAAGTGTAATTTTTCCTAGCTTCACCTGGGCTGCTTTCCTATCTGTTAGGAAGCTTGTGATCCACGTACAAATATGCTCAGGTACTGCTAGCTGATTTAGTTTGGTTAGAAGAATGTCCGGTCTGATAGTATTGAATGCTGAACTAAAGTCAACAAAGAGGACCCTTGCATAGGTCTTTGGCGATTCAAGATGCTGTAGGATATAGTGCAAAGCCATATTAACAGCATCATCTGTCGATCTATTTGCTCGGTATGCAAATTGCAAGGGGTCCAACAGTGGATCCGTGATGGTTTTCAAATGGTACATCACTAGCCTTTCAAAAGTTTTCATAACTACAGATGTTAGAGCAACTGGTCTGTAGTCGTTCAGTTCCTTGATGGAAGGCTTCTTCGGCACTGGCAATGAATATACTTAATGATCAGGTTATCTTTGTTGGAAGAGTATAATGGAGCATCAGGCCATTAGGTGAAAAGGAAAAATGTGCTCAAAAAGTGATTTTTGTTCCACTGCCTAGGAACTATTTTTTCCTCAGTGGATTGAGGTAGGTCTACTGGCCTTGGCCTAAGTGTTTTCTAACAACAATTTCCTGCAGGATTTTTTTGTTTTTTGTTTGGTCAGGATACATATAAAAAACACAGACCTAAAATCAGTTTTTTATCCTGCTGTTTTAAGATTTTGGGCTAAAAATTTCATGCTTCTTGCCTATTTTGAGTCTGTGGGCTCCAGTTCACTGGAATGTAGTGAAATAATTAATTGAAGCATGGATCAAACTTTATCTGTCCCCATCTTTTCTTCTCTGGACCAAAATAATTATCTGCAAGCATAAATATATCCATTTTAACACCATACTAAATACAAATGTGTGTGTTTACAATAACTTGTTTTCAAATAATGATGTCAACTTTTTTTGTGGGAAATAGCACTATTTGGCTTATTGACAAAATTACAGAGAAATGGCATACTCAGAGCTAGTACATACAAACATATCATGCTCAAGTGTATGGGTCAGAGGTTAATGCTTCAAGGAAAGGTATATTGATCTGCAAGATAAGAAAAAAGCAAAGAAGGAGGAGATAAACATCCTTGCTATTTGAGTTTGTCACCCTTGGCCATTCTGGGAGGGACCCAGTGGCAGTTTTTTGTAGGAATGAGTGGTTGCTCACCAGCATTATTCCACATGCTTTATGCTGATAGCAGGATACCAGTCTGTGCCAAAGCCCAAGTGGATCCATTTACACTGTGCTGTAAACTTGACCTGTTCAAGAGCTTACAGCCTATCTAAATTTTTCCAAATGTTAAAAGAACATCATGTAGTTCCAAGCTTTGTAAGATTATTACATTTTCAGGAAAGCTGTCAACAACAGTCTGTTCTTCTAGCCAAGAAGAGCTCATTTGTGGGGGATAGGCCAGGATGCTATAAGTACAAAAGGAGTATAAAACTGCTCATAGTGGTTAGCAGAAAGCTTCCCTCAGATAAGTTCACCTTGCAAATAGTTATCGAAACTAAAACAGACCTTCACATTGTGTGGTGATGCATTTGTGATGAATGCATTCTTGTGCATTTTCTTTTCCCACCTACACCCCTATTGTTACTGGTATAGGCTTGTCAAATAGACCAAAGCTAATAATGAATCTCAACACACACAAATACAATGTGTAAATAAAAATAAATACATTAAATAAGAAAAATAAAACAATTGGTTTGGGTGAATTTCTTATGTTCAGCCTAATGTGCATCAGGTTCTATGACTGAACTCAACAAAGGACTCTAGATTCTTGATCAGAAGTCTTTATTGGAAACAATAGCATGTACCTGGCTTTGCGAAAGCCAGTTCTGATCACACTTGTAATTTTCCCTGTCTTCATCCCCATGTAGCAACCATAAATCCCTTTTCCCATGGAATGTGAGAAAGACACAGCGGAAAGAAAGAGCTGTTGGGGAGGCAAGTATCCCCAAGGCCAGAGCAGAGATAGACCAGCCCCCCTTTGGAGTTGGTGCCAGGGACATTCCTAGTTATCTATAGTTGCAAGCATCAAAGGAAATGAAAGGAAGAGAAAGGTCTATTAATATAGGAGATTGGAGACCCTTCTCCAGAGTAGGCGTGAATGCCCTCACCTGACATTGTGGAAATATCCAGGAATTAGTAGCAGAATCTGCTATCAACGGGAATAAAATTTCTAGCTTGGTGTTAATTGTTTCATTCTTAACTTTTGTACCTTAAAGCAGTATGTTTCATACGTGTAACATCAGCATGAACTTTGGAACAAAAATCTTAACTGCATTTACCACCCACTAACTCAATACAGGAACTCTGGTTCGGCGTCATCGAATTCCACTTCCATCTCCTGATGAAGATCAATTCTATACTGTGGATTATTTCAACCTTGACATAGATGTGATCTTCTATGGTAGAAGATATAAAATCGTAGATTGTGATCAATTCACCAAATGTTTTTTGAGGAAGATGGGAGTCAGACTAAATCCTCCAGTAAATCATCCAAAAGATCCCTATACCAAAGAACGTCAAAAGGTTAGATTCTGCCTAGTGAAACTAAGTTGCAATGCTAAAGCAATAAAAATGTTTATAGAGTGCATAAAAGCTGAAATAACCTTGTCCCAGGAGGAAAATTAAAATGCAGAGATGATACATTCGTGACTATATACTTGTTTATCAAGAGAAACAAATTTTAGTGAGATGCATATATCCAGCAGACCATATAATGCAATAAAAGCTATTTTGTATATTTCCTTAATGGAATAGCAAAATTCTCTTTCTATTGAAGCCTAAAGAAGCAAAATTTTATCAAATTTGTTTCCCCATAGTATTCTGTTTGCCATTTATCATTGAAAAATTGGATGGTTTCAGAGATAAAAGATTTTAGTAAGTATGAGTTGTTTATTGACTATTACATTCAATTTCAGATACTTACCAGCATCCAATAGATAGGTATTGTGAATCAAGTATATTGTATTGCTTCAGCTAGCTAGCCATTTCTTTGTTAGCTAAACGGTTCAGAAGAGCTGGCTGAAATTATCTCACTTGGAATTAAGCATTAGAGGAGAATCTCTGAATAGCATTATTAAATATCTATCAGAACCTGCACAGTTTGGTCCCTCCAAGGGGTGTGTGTGTGTGTGTGTGTGTGTGTGTGTGTGTGAAGGAACAAGCAGACTTGACTTTGAGGTTGAGAAGCAAACAGCTGTTGATTTTCTGAAGCACCTCTCTTTCTTGTTGGAAGGTAGTGTGTCTGATGCCCAGCTGGAGTGTTAATTTGCTTCCTTTTGCATAAGATTCCAGTGCTTTCTCAACCATAGGGAATCAACCCAGTATTCATGACATATCCCTAAGTACTTTACAATTGCTATTTTATTCAATTGCTATTTTATTTATTTGCATTTTTATAGTCCCCATCTCATACAGGGACTCAAGGCAGATTACATTGAGTGAATCAATATAATCGGCAAAATGGATCATTCAGTAAATGATGCATTAAGATTGTAGAAGTGTGGAACCAACCAGAAATCAAGAGAGAATTGAAGCATAGCTTAAGTATTAATATGACACATTGAGAGGTGCACAAATTATATAATATAATCCTTCTTACAGCAATCAGTACACAACAATATAGATCACAGTTCCTAACCATTTATCTAAGTACATTTGTGAATCATTTTATACAGTGCAACCCTATTACTTATGCAGAAAACCCCCCTTGAATAACAAAACAGTTTAATGAAAAGAATGTGAATAATTAATGAGTCATAACAGAGTGGACTGTTGGCTCAGCTGAGGAGGGGTGGTGGAAGAAGCTGGCCCAGAGGAACCACCTTCTTAGCCACACCGTGGCTTGAACGCCTAGTGGGAGTAGACCACTCCCTTGAGACCAGGGGTGAGGCCAGGGTTGACAACACCCGGGCACAGAACGGAGGGAAGACAGCGAGGCCCCTGATAGGGACCCCACAGGGGCAATGGGACACTTACATTTATCTCTGTTGAAATTCAGTTTGTTTGTTTTGGCCCAGCTCTCTAATCTGTCCAGGTTGTTTTGAATTCTGACCCTATCCTCTGGGTATCATTCCTAATTTGGTGTGATCTGCAGATTTGATTAGCATGCCCTCTATTCCATCATCCAAGTCATTGATAAAAATATTTAATAGCATTGGGCCCAGGACAGAATCCTGTGGCACCCCACTAGTCATTTATCTTCAGGATGAAGATGAGCCATTAGTGAGCACCCTTTGGGTTTGATCAGTCAACCAATTATAAATTGATCTAATGGTAGCATTGTACATTTTACTAGCTTGCTTGCAAGAATATCATGGGGCACCTTGTCAAAAGCCTTACTAAAATCATGGTATCCTATGCTCACAGCATTCCCTTCATCTACCAAACTTGTTGCTCTATCAAAAAAAGAGATGAGAGAGAAATCCATGTTGATCATGTTTGAGAAATCCATGTTTACCTTTAGTGATCACAGTATTCCCTTCTAAGGCCCCTTCCGCACATGCAGAATAATGCAATTTCAATGCACTTTCTATCCACTTTGCAGCAGTGCGGAAAAGCAAAATCCACTTGCAAACAATTGTGAAAGTGGGTTGAAAGTGCATTATTCTGCATGTGTGGAAGGGGCCTGTGTGAATTTTCTGATAATTCGGACACCTTGTCTCCATATATCCATTTAATAGAATTTTGTTTAAATAATAATTCTACTTATTCCACTGAACATGTTAGCAATTACTTTGTTGTAGTAATTGTATGAGGCTGTAATGTATTAATAGCAAGTTTCTTTTAAAGCCTGGAAGACAAACACTATGATAAATAGATGCCGTGGGGAGAGATTAAGTGGAATCAATCTATCCTACTGACATTTCTTGGCCAGTCTTCTCCTGCATTTTTACTAAAGATATTTATTGTCATTTGTTAAAACTAAGCTGCAGTTAATATTTTTGTGAGCAATCAGAACTATTATATTTCCTGTTTTTGAAATATAAATTGGGATGGTGTTTCTTCTACTCCTATCTTTCAAGAGGCAGGTTTCATTGGGATTCCTGTTGAAAGGATAACAGAAGTTACTTTCTGTGTTACCATTTGCCCTCTCCTTTGCCAAAGTGTTTTGCTAGGCAAGCTTATGTCTAAAAAATGATTTCTGATTACTTAAAACCACTTTTGGCTCTCAGAGAACCCATGGCAGCCAACAGATTTAAATTCAGTGGTCCAATTTATGACAGTGAAATAGATTTTAAACCAAGAACATTTTAAAACGGTAAATGTAAAAAACCTGACACAAATGTATCTCTCTATCAACTCATGTCAGAAGCCTTCCAAATGTGAATGTCTTTAGCATGCTCTGAGGGTAGCACCACTCTTGCTTTTAGAAGGAAAGTATTCCACAGTTTGTGTATGGTACCCTAGAAAGACATTCCACAGGTCCCAACTAGACTCACCTACAGTAAGGTTAATTCCTGAAGGAAGGTATCATTGTTTGCTGCCAGGACCTCGTTAGGTTGGTATGATAGGTAGGACTATCTTCAAATACTTTGAATTTAAACTTTTAAGGCCTTTAAAGGCCAATTCTAGTAGTATGAAGAGTCTAGAAACAAAATGGGAACAAATGTAGTTGGTATGAGACCAGCTTCATGTCTGTTTATTGTGGTTGGTTCCAATCAAGACTCTTTCTGCTACATTCTGTATTGGTAACATTTGGACATTACTAACACATGTATCCTTATGGCTAGGTCAGCTTTTTCCAGAATTGTCTGTAACTTTCATATCAATCCCAGCTTTAAAAAGTGTCCCTAGTTCCATCTAACGCAGGTCTCCTCAGAATCCTACTGGTCTACTCAGTGGGCCTTATTCCTAGGGGAGTTTCTTAGAATTTTAGTCAAAGACTTGTTTATCCAGACAATAAGGCTTGCAGAAGCACCCCCAGATTGTATATCTGTTTTTTGTGAGGAAGCATACCCGTCTGTAGAACAGGGTGAAAACCTATTCCCAAATCAGCATCATTCCTAACTCAAAATAACTTTTGTTTGTCTGTATTAAGTTTAATTTTCATTCTGTTCTTCATTATCCTCAATTGGTTCAACACTTCTACCGCCTCTCTACAATTAGATAGAAATTAGAAAGGAGAGATAAATCAGTATGTTAGCATGTTGATGGCACTATGCCATGAATCTCTGGATGATTTTTTTCTCAGCTACTTTGTAGACATAACAGCATAAGGGACAAGAAGGAACCTTGGAGTAACTTTAAACTAAAAGTAATGGAGCAGAATAGAAATCTCAATCAATATCTTCTGGTACCTTCCCCCTAGAAGAGATTTTTATCAAAGCAGTGCTGTGAGACAGTTAAAGACAGCATGTGGTTGACTTCACTTCTCCAACTATCTTGTCTACATCTTCAGGTGTCAATAACTGAATATATAAACATTTATTTATTTATCTAATATTATGCCTTTCACCCCAAATGGGGATCCAAAGCAGCTGATATCATTCTCCTCTCCTCCATTTTATCCTCATGAAAACCTTTTGAAATAAATTAGGCTGAGAGTATGTGACTGACCTAAGGTCACGCAGCAAGTTTCCATGGCATGAGTGGGGAATCAAAACCTTGTTGTTAATATGCACTGCTCCCCCTACTACTGGGCTTAACCTACTATTGTATTGTAAATATAAAGTAACAAACCTGTGTGGAGTGCAGTGTAACAACAGAACTAGAAAAAGAAAATCACCGTTGCTAAAGCCACATTAAAGCATGAACAGTTTAATAAAGTGCAAAGAGAATAAAGTGTGCAAATCTGCTAAGCAGTTCCAAATAATACAAACAGCAGCAATGTTCAACAGAAGCAACAGAAGCAATCAGTGGACGATCTATTGCCACTGTAGCAATTAACGCTCTATAAATACGTCCAGTAATGTTCCTGAAGCACACCAACGCTATCTATGTGCATATGTTCTCCAGAGGAGATTCTATTGGTGACTCTCCGGTCCAATAGGAAAATGAAGCAGTTAATGAGATTGAAATACCATATAAAGAATCAATGTTCAGGATTCCAAAATGTGCTCTGTGGTATTAGTTGATAATTTCAAGTCTTTCCTCAGTGGAATGCTGGAAACATATCACTATTTCACTTGCCTCAAGTCAATCGTAAGGGAACAATACAGGAATAACCTGTCATTCATGTTCTCTTTCTGGCTAAGCACAAATAGTAAATGTTGTGTATGTTGAACATTGCTGCTGTTTGTATTATGTAGGAATTGATTAGCAGATTGCACACTTTATTCCCTTTACACTGTTAAGTTGCACTGGTCATGCTTTAAACGTGGAGTTAGCAGCCTGGAGTGTAGTGATTTTTGTTTTCTTGTTCTGTTTTGTAAAATATGCCATGTATAATTATGACAACCAACTCTCTGCACCCCATCGAGTCAGGTCTCAGTAATGCATGCCGGGCTGACCCACTCTTCCAGTATTAAATCCTCAGCAATCTATATCTGACTGTTTACCAACCTGACATGTAACATGACAAAGAAGGAGAATAAACCTGTGCAATACCAATGGAACTTCTATCATGAGATACAAAACTGAAGATACAGAGTTAGAGCTAATGCTGCATAATGAGCCAGAGACCACAGCTTTATATTTTACTAATTGGATTAATCTTTTTTTCTCCTCTCAATTTCTGGTGGGAAGGAAATAAAATGGTAGCATTTCTCTTTGAACTGCATATAATAGCTGTTGGGAAAGGTATTCATCTGTTTATATTGCTGTTATTACTTATTTACCATACTTGGCATTTAGCTGGCATGTTGAATAACTGCCTGGGAACATATATCACAAGCCTGGCTAAATCTGATGAGTCACAACTGTGTTCTAGCAGGATTCTCGTATTTCACCATGACAGGTTTAGAAAATCATTTGTCTCTGGGTTGTTATCACAGTACACTGTAGAATCTGATTCCTTCCAAGATATTTCATTGATGAAGAGAGATATCCGTAGCCAGCAGAACAGCTAGTTTTATTATAACCATTGATCTTTATCTTCAGTCCCTTTTATCTCTATTTCTGCCTTATACTATTTGATTTTGAAATACCATCCTCTGTTTATATTTTATGAGAAGTACAACAGCAGTATCTGGTATTAAATAATTGTTCATTTGGATGTCAAAATATCAGTTTTGTAATGGCATAATGATTATGACTGTCCACTTACTTGAAAAAAATGTGAAATTTATGCATTCACATGCACATATATACACATGCACCTGCTGGGTTGTGGCTTCTACAGTTATCTTCTGTTTAATTGATGTGATATTTTCTGCAGGAATGATCAAACATTGAAGTTGCACCAGTAAAAACTCTTTTCTCCTGGCCAATGCAAGACCACTATCAGTGCAATCCTTTCTATCTGAGCTCATTGAAATCATTGCACAGAATTGCCTTGTATATTCCCCACATATAGAAACCTGATTTCTGAAGCATGGCCCAAATTCAAAGATCCATGGAACTATTTTTGTTTTTAAAGGGCCTTCATAGGAAACTGTCTTCAGTTCTATGTGTAGCATAATTCTTCCCCTTCCCTTCCAGAGCCAAAATGTTCCTAGCTCTTGCGATGGTGCTGATGCTGTGCTAGGAGCATATTTTTTCAAAAACTTTTGCATATTTTCTCTCAAAAGATAAACTCAGCCATGGCAGTGTAATTTGATGCATCCATATTTTTCTGTACTTAAGAAAGGATAATTTTGTTTAATAAAAAGCTTTTTTTCTTTCTTGATGTGCAGTTGATAGATAGTATGAAGCCTTTGCGTCCCTACGAGCGCTTTGATACACTTCGTCAGTTTCTGGAGCATGATAAACATGTCTTGCGTTTTTATGGTGTGTGGGATGATACTGAAAACATGTTTGGGGATGTTCGAGAACTGGTGCTACATTATTTTTTGGCTGATGACACTATTGAGATAAAAGAAGTGACACCAATGAATTCAGGTCGAGATGCTGTACCTCTGTTCCTCAATAGGCAGAAGCTACCAAAGGTAATGAAATAAATGGTATTATGTGTTGGTTCAAGGTATTTGTTTAGTAGCTTGAATGTTTCACATACAATCTGGAAAGTTATTGATCCTTAAGTATATCTCTCATTCTTTCAGAAGGACATGCGAGTACCCAAAGCCGTACATTAGTGAAGTTTTATCTAAGTGTGAGATGGTACCCATTAAGAAGAAGAAGAAGAGTTTGGATTTATATCCCCCCTTTCTCTCCTGCAGGAGACTCAAAGGGGCTTACAATCTCCTTGCCCTTCCCCCCTCACAACAAACACCCTGTGAGGTGGGTGGGGCTGAGAGAGCTCCGAGAAGCTGTGACTAGCCCAAGGTCACCCAGCTGGCATGTGTGGGAGTGTACAGGCTAATCTGAATTCCCCAGATAAGCCTCCACAGCTCAGCCGGCAGAGCGGAGAATCAAACCCGGTTCCTCCAGATTAGATACACGAGCTCTTAACCTCCTACGCCACTGCTGCTCCCTGTTCTTATTAAGCCTTAAATGGTTCGAGTCTTTCAAGTCTAAGAGGTTGTCTGGCTCCCCATTCCCCATCACAACTTCTGTGGGCAACAGTGGCAAAGTGCCAAGGGGGTGGGGTGGGTGCGCAATGCACTGGGCACGCACCAGTGCAGGGGCATGGCGAAGGCGTGGCAGGGGTGTACTGGGGGTGAGGCATGACATGGTGGGGGGCCGGCAGGGGCGCAGGGTGCACATGTGCCCCAGGCACAGTTCCTCCTCACTACGACTCTGGTGGGCAGCAATCTGTTTTTTTCATATACAAGGATAGCCTAACAATTGCCAAATCCTCTTTACACTTCCCTAATCCTACTTATCTCACTAATATTTGCCAAAGTCCACACCAGTATCTTCATTAAAAACTGTATGGACTTTTTAGTTGAATACTTTTTTATATATAATTATTTTAAGTTCTTAATCTTATAATAACAAGAAAATAAAAATTAAACAACAGTAGATTAAACATACTAATATAATCAGGATATGTTCCAGTACTTGGTCTATTATAAATTAGTGTTTGTTGACTTAGTCATTTGTTGACTTAACTTAAATGATCTTAATAAATGTAAATCATACAGTAGTTTGATGGGCACTGTTTACTTCGTTAAGCCTCCTTCACATATTCTAGAAAAGGTAGCCATCTGTTTTAAAAATTCATTAAGATGAGTTATTTACTACTTTAATAGCACAATCTGGATTGGTGGTGGTGTTTGGGCTGTGGAACTGGCAGAGGGCCATGCCGGTGTGTTGCCCCCTCTGCCATCAAAAAGGGGCATTCCCACTGGCTGAGGAGGCAGAAGCACCAGTGATTGCCCTCCCTCAGTGGTGTCTGGCCCACCACAGAGTTGTGCTGACATCTTAATAGAATGCTGGCAGGGTGGGGGCCTGGCTGGGGTGTTAGTCAGCTTCCACCCTGGGTCTGTGGCCAGTTGTGCCACTTTTTGAGTCCTGAACGTCCATATATAAAATGGGATATATATAAAGGATTATATTATCCACAAATAGACTGGTTTTGTGGTGCAGTCTATATTGATTTTTATGCCAGTAATGTCTACATTACAGTGTATGGCTTCTGCTTGTGGTTCTATTGATAAAATAGCAGAGAGGGCAGCCCTGTTGAGCTCCTCTCTGTAGCTCGATTTTTAAAATCTGAAATTATTCACTTCCAACTTGAACTGTTGGTTAAAAGGGAATCTAAATCCTGAAGACCCCTTTCTCTTGATATTTCAAGACAACTTTCAGTCAAGTTGGCTGAGGGCTGTCCTCCTTGGCTTCTCCTCTCAGGCCCTCTTAACAAGTAGAATTGATCAAGCAAACCAACTTATTTACCAGAGGATAGAAGATATAGGGCATCAACCTGATGTTTCCAGCTTACCAGATTTTAATTATACATCAAATGTTAAATATATTGTCTCTCCAGCTGTCTATCGGGCCTTATTAGAGACCAACAGTACCAGAAGAGTGTTCACCCTGGCTAGCGTTCAGCTCTCCTGTCCACAGTACTTGAGGGAAAATTTAAGAAAATCCCTTACTCCAAGAGGTTATGCTAATGCCCATTAAGTGAGGTAAAATCAACTGAACCTATGCTCTTGAGGTGTTATTTTTATAGATGGTTCAGTTAGAAATTATCATCCCACTATTAGATAGATGTCTTTGCCAAACTGATAAAATCAAATATGACCATAATAAATGATGGATGAGTGCACAACCTGATTTTGTATACTTCAGTTTATGTGTAGCTAGATTAATTCTGTTGCATTGCACTGATAAATGCAGTTATTCATAGCCTACATATTTTCTCACCAGTATGCTCCAGTTGGATTGTACCAACCTGGTACAATCACAAGTCGGACAGTCCTTAATGTATTTGGCGGCTTAGTAGGAAATAAAGGCCGCTTCATTCTGGACAATTGTAAGGTAAGCAAGTTTAAACAAGTATATTCTGTAGAATTTAGCTACATTTGTGGCAGTGATAACTAAATGAATAACTTTATTTAACAAAGCACATGAGACCTTTGCCAAAAGGTGTGCCAAATTCAGTATTTTTGTTGTTGCCTTGCTGGGTAGCTTAGAAGGCAGCTTCTGTTGGGTAGAGGTTTGGGTGGGATATAAGGCAATTTGTCAAACGTCATCTCTTTCTGTTTTAAGTTGCAACTTCTGAAAGGTTCATCTTAATGTGAGATTCATGTAGGGTTTTTTTTGTATATATTTCCTATCACTAGACAGGAGCTGTGCATCAAGAATTTTATAAAGATTGTGACCTGAGAATAGGGTCAGTAATCAATGTTTGGGGACGAAGGATAGTTCTCTGTGACTGTGATGAATTTACCAAAGAATATTATAGGACAAAATATGGAGTCAGTAAGTAACAATACCGATACTTTCATGTATTAATCTTAATTGCCAATTTTAATTGTACTGGATGCATTTATGAGATTTTAGCTATTCACAAGATTTTAGCTAAAATGCTGTAGAAACAATGTAGTTTAGTAACAATCAGTAAGATATGATGTCTTGACCAGGCCTCCCCATGGGCTGCTTCAGTGAATTTCACAAAAGTACTTATGAAGAGTGGCAAGATAGTTAAATGATAAAATTTCCTGCTCACATAAACTGGTGGTCATCGTTTTTCAGCTAATTTAGTCAGACCCCATTGTTTCACATTTAATGTGATTTAATGTGATTTAATCCTTTCTTGTAAAATTTGTTCTGTATTGCTGCTGTTCTTACCATCTCTCCAGGTAAGTGAGCTGCAGCTTGCCTGACTTCATGAGGGGTTTGCAGCTTGCTGGACCTCTTGTCTGGATAGAAACCTATTGTTATAATGTGTATATTTTTATGTAAGATGGATATGTATATGGTTTTACTCATGGACGTAGGTCGGGGGGGGGTTCTCGGGTTTGAAACCCCCCCATTCATGTCCGAAGCTCCGCCCCTCCGTTTGTGGCTTTTAAAAACATTTTAGTGCTTTTTTGGTTTTTGGCCTGCAGGGGGCGCATTGTTTGGGCTAGCAGCACAAAACTTTCAGGGATTGCTTGGGGGACTCTCCTGATGATACTACCCAGGTTTGGTGAGGTTTGGTTCTGGGGGTCCAAAGTTATGGACTCCCAAGGGGGGTGCCCCCATCCCCCATTGTTTCCAATGGGAGCTAATAGAAGATGGGGGCTACACCTTTTAGGGTCCATAACTTTGGACCCCCTGAACCAAACTTCACCAAACCTGGGATGTATTATCAGGAGAGTCTATTATTGATACCACCTAGGTTTGGTGAGGTTTGGTTCAGGGGGTCCAAAGCTATGGACTCCCAAAGGGGGAGATGGGGGGTACACCTTTGAGGGTCCATAACTTTGGGACTCCCACACTGGAACTTCAAACTTCAACCAAACCTGGAGAATGGTATCATAAGAAGAGAGACTCCTAAAGATAACCCTGAAAGTTTGGTGCTTCTAGCTTAACAATTGCACCTCGGACAGCAGTAAGCACCCAAGATTTCAATTCTTTCAGATTCTCCTTTTAAATCCACCCCCTTCGGCATGGATTTAAAGGGAGAATCTGAGGTCCTCAGTTTAGAAGAAGAAGAGTTTGGATTTATATCCCTCCTTTCTCTCCTGTGGGATTGTAGGGGCTTACAATCTCCTTGCCCTTGCTCCCTCACAACAAATACCCTGTGAGGTGGGTGGGGCTGAGAGAGCTCCGAAAAGCTGTGACTAGCCCAAGGTCACCCAGCTGGCGTGTGTGGGACTGCACAGGCTAATCTGAATTCCCCAGATAAGCCTCCACAGCTCAAGTGGCAGAGCAGGGAATCAAACCTGGTTCCTCCAGATTAGAATGCACCTGCTCTTAACTACTACACCACATTGAAAGTGATGCTGTTTCAGGGTGGGGGATAATCCACCCCAAAACAGCATCACTTACAATATTGTTTAACTAGGGACCCCAGATTCTCCCTTTAAGATGGATTTAAAAGGAAAATTTGGTCTGTCTAGTTTAAACACCATTGAAAGTGATGCTGTTTTGGGGTGGATTCCAGCATCACAGCGGCTGCCCGGGGCCCCCCGCAAAACTCAGATTTTGCACCAGGCTCCATTTTCCCTCTATGCCTCTGCCCAGAGGGGAGGGCAGCGCAGGGGAGTCTGCCATCCCCGACCTCGGAGAGCTGCTTTTATAAGCGCTAGCCCAGGGGTGGGGCTTGGGGAGGTGTGGCCATACCTTAGGGGTGGGTAGGGGTGTGGCCACACCCCCGAACCCCCCCCCCCCATAAAAAATCTATACCTACGTCCCTGGTTTTACTCTATCTCTGGCAACACACTACATGTGGAAATTATCTATCTAACAAGAAGTGACTTGAGTTCAGAAGTGAAATATTCTTCATTCACCAAAAGATGTCAGATGTGTTCAGTGCATAGATATAAGTTAACTACTATTTTCAAACTGTTGATTTCTGTCAGAGTTTTTTAGAATATCACCAGTTGCAGAAGACAAATTGATTGCGCTGTTGTCAAATCCTAATTATCACAGATTGCAGTAAGACTTCTGGCATTTCTGTTGTCATTTGTTGTGATACTTTTTTAAAATTAGAAACTGTCAAGACAGCTTAACAGTTATAGGAAGAAATATTCAGTTCTATGCTGAATTTATGCTCTGACTTGCTGTTGAGGGAATTTAGGACAAGTTTCTGATTAAAGCTGTAGTGGCTAGCATAATTACTTGAAAGTGAGAGCTCATATAGATGAGATATTGGAGATCTATGATTGTATTTTCAGTCTCCATTAAAAGCATCTTTACACGCTACAGGGGTCAGTGCTATCAGTCACAGACCAGGAAAGGGATTTGGGCGTCTTAGTTGATAGTTCCATGGGAATGTCAACTCAATGCATGGCAGCTGTAAAAAAGGCAAACACTATGCTGGGGATAATTAGGAAAGGAATTGAGAATAAAACTGCAAAGATTGTCATGCCCTTATATAAAGCAGTGGTGCGACCGCACTTGGAGTACTGTGTCCAGTTCTGGTCGCCGCATCTCAAAAAGGATATTGAGGAGATAGAAAAAGTAAGAGAAGGGCAACAAGGATGATTGAGGGACTGGAGCACCCTTTGCTCCCTATGAGGAGGGCTGCAGGACTTTGGGACATCGGCTTGGGAAACAGGAGAGCGCCGGGAGGGGATTAAGATTGAACGTCTATAAAATTATGCATGGGGTAGAAAATGCTGAAGCAGAGAGAAATTTTTCTCTCTTTCTCAGCAATACTAGAACCAGTACTCATTGAAAATGCTGGGGGGAAGAATTAGGACTAATAAAAGGAAACACTTCTTCACGCAACGTGTGATTGGAATATGCTGCCACAGGAGGTGGTGATGGCCACTAACCTGGATAGCTTTAAAAGGGGCTTGGACAGATTTATGGAGGAGAAGTCGATTTATGGCTACCAATCTTGATCCTCCTTGATCTGAGATTGCAAATGCCTTAACAGACCAGGTGATCGGGAGCAACAGCCGCAGAAGGCCATTGCGTTCACATCCTACATGTGAGCTCCCAAAGGCACCTGGTGGGCCACTGCGAGTAGCAGAGAGCTGGACTAGATGGACTTTGGTCTGATCCAGCTGGCTTGTTCTTATGTTCTTATGTTCTTATGATAGGTGTGGGCTAGGACTACAGTGCTGGAGGGTTTTTTTAAAACCCTTCTGCCTGCTGTTTCCTTGATAGGGCAATCTAGGGCAAACCTAACAACAGCCTATGGATTTCCCTATGGATTTCCCTATGGATTTCCCTATGGATTTAAATGACAGTTGCAGGGAGGAAGCCATTTTAATCTTGAAAATAGCATATAAAAGGAAAGGGTCATCATCCCAGTCCAACTTCCTTCCATCTTGGCTGCTATGAATGGACATTTAACAAGACAGGAAATCTGTTCAAGGTTCTCCAGTGTCTTCTCTAGCTGAACACTATATCTTTTTGAAACCAATCTGACCTGCTTCCAAATAAACATATTTAGGATCAGTGGTAGCTGAGGAATGTTCACATCTCCCTAAATGAGGAAGATAAAAGTAAATAAGGAATAATTTTTAAATCTGCTGATGATTTAAAACTGAGAAATATTCAGAATATCTTTTGGAAGAAAGGCTAATATATCTGATAAATGAAAGCTGGATTTCATGACATTTTCTTGAAAGAAGAACTGATATCACAGTTACAGTATGAGATATTAGTTAGGCAGAAGAAATAATAAAACAGAATTGAAAGTCATGGTTAGTGCCAAACTGAAAATGAGGTTACATTTTATTCCACGATCAAGAAGGCTAATGCCATCTTTGTGAGAGTTCTTATGTCCAAATTCTGGAAGAAAATATTGCCTCTTTGATCAGAACCATTAAGACTGAGTGTGGACTATCACAATTCAAGAAGGATTTTATTTATTAGATTTTTATCCTTCCAAGACATACAATCTGGCATATATGGCTTCCCATCCAACTCCTTTCTACTTTTACAGTAATCCTATAGGTCGGTGGGGCTGAGAAGGCACGACTGGCCTAAGATCAAGAGCATCATGGTTGGGGATGGCTCCACTGCCATGCCACCTCCAGAGGGCTTTCATGTGATGTGTGGGTGCAGCAAAAACAAAAAACAAAAACAACCCCCTGGCCACCTGGAAAGCCTCCATGGGGCTCAACAGAGTTATGCTTCCCAAAGCTCTTGTCACAGTATTCCTGGCTCCAAAGCCCAAGTTGAAGCTGATTAAAGTCAGCTCCACCCCCCAGGAACACCTCCAGTATCCACCTGTTGATGTTTTTGCCCCTGCACTGGGGGTCACTCCCCACTCACCATAAGCCACGGGGACACCTCTTCATAAGACACGGGGATCCTGGTCGTTCCCCACGTCACCAAAGCTGTTACCCTCTTCGCGTTAGCTGCCCAGAATTGCCGCTCTCCCACCTGCCTATGCCTGCTGCAAATTAGGTCCTCTACAGAAAGAGCAACATTTTCAAAAACCCCGCTGACAAGGAGGGAGGGTGGGAGAGCGTGCAAATTCCGGGCGCTGGTGTAGCTGAAGAGGGCTGCTGCTGCTGCTTCTGGCCCAGGAGGACCGATGAGAACAGGAAAAGTTACGCCGGTTATTTGCCTCTTCGCCGAGCAAACGATGCTCCTGCGTGGGAGTCTCCTTATGATGAAGTCCCTCCCTCCTCTCGTCTGCTACTTTAATGGGGAAACACGGCTTTGCTTGTAAGAAGCCTGCCAAAAAAGCGGCCGGTAGCTGCATTACGCAGAATTCAATTCGATCCCGGTGGCCGGCGGCGGCAGCAGCAGCAGCTCGGGGCCCCTCCTCCTGCACACAGCCAGGCAGGCCGTGCCTTCCTTCCCTCCCTCCTCTTCCTTCCCCAGCCTGTCCCAGTGCACATTTTTCACCCGCATGAGGAAGGTGGAAGGTAGGTCTGGGGGAGCGCTTCTCCCTCGGCGCCAGTTCCTCTCGCCTAAGCCAGGGAGCCAGTGGGAAACAAATGTCTCGGTGGTCAAAAGCCATGGAGGCTTTTCCACATGGGGATGCTGCGGGGTTGCACAGTAAGAGGTAAGTGGGGAGTGGCCCTGGGAGGGCAAATTCACTGGTGCGGACACGCGCTGTATCCAGGCGTGGATTCCCTGCCTCCCTGGGATTGGCCTGTGAGTCTCCCTGATTTGCTGATCAGCATTTGTGCTTTTGACATATTGGAAAAAGTTAGAAGAAAAACTGCAAGAAGCCAGAAGAGACTTTAAGACAAAATTATATGAGTTAAGTGAAAGGAACTGGGAATTTTTAGCCTAAAATAATATTATAACAGAAGAGGAGTATAGTTTAAACATATATAAATAGATGTCAAAGATGCAAAGAAATACTTGTTCTCACATAGCCAAATATGTCACAATGACTCTAATTGAAAGGCAATTATATTGAAATAACAATTAGGAAAACTCTTCTGATCAGTACAGCAATAGAATAGACTCCCTACCGATGTTGTAGAATTTTTTTATTTGTAGATATTTACGATGAAGTTAGAGTAAACTGATAGCCTGGGATATTTTAGGTAGCAGATACTTAACTTCCTACCTAACTCTCTGTTGACATTTTACTCCAATTCTTCTGTTATTCCACCATTCTGGCAATTTATTTCTGTGCCTCATATATTCTTTGAGCATTCCTAAGTTTGTAGCAGTAAATGCTTTCATTTTTGTTCAGTGTTGAATGTTTTTGATCTAATATTGCTTGAGAGGTTGCTTAATCTTGGAAATATTTATCTAGATAAATAATGTATCTAAACTGTTAGGATATATGTGGGTATACGACATCCACCTTCACAATTTATTTATACTGTTATCAGTCTGGTTGCTGCATTCTGAGACTCCAAACTGAATGCAGGAGAAGATAATAAATACAGGGTTTTTACTCAAGCTTTGGTGGAAAACCAGATGATGGAAACTAAAGTGTAATAGCAATTAAGAACTGTTAAGAGATTTATCAGTATTTTCTGTTGGGTTAATTTGGGAGGGGGGTCACACTGCAACAGGGAGTCTTCCAAACTGAACATCCATGTAAGGTTCAGCATTGTCATAGCAAGGTTTTTGGGGTCAAGGAAAGCCCATGAGCACAATCCTGCTGAGGCTGAGGTTCTTCCACTACATTGATTCCCACCTGAGAGTTAGGCATGAGTTTAAATATCTTCCACTGAAATTACAGAACTGAAATGTGATTACTTTTAACTGGCTTAGTCCAAGACCTTGTCTTAGCTGTTTATGTACAATACTCATAAACCTGTTGGGAATGGTCTCTAAAAAGATCATTTACTTTTTTGACTGGTTTCATATGTGCTCTGTAGTAATATAATATACTTATTACTCTATCTTCTGTCCTTATTACTCTACCTTCTGCGCAACCCCTTTTTGTTTACACCTGCCACCTGACTGTAATATTTCACGTTTCTGAAAAAGTGGGTTCTGACTCACAAAACTGTAGGCCACAATGAACCTGTTAATATTTAAGATGCCACAAGGTGCTTTGATTCTCTCAGACTAACATAGTCCATTTGGAACTGTTGGTGACGCTGTATTTTGTTTTTTGAACTTTACCACCTTTAACAGGTTTCTTTCTACTTGGAAATCTGAAACTGAAGACATTTTGTGACTGCTAAACAGGAAAACATTGGCCCTTCCTGTCTCCCAAACAAGGGGAGTGGCAGTGGGACTCTGGCACAGAAAAGCAAGAGAAATCTTTTCCTATCATCCAGTGTTCATTCACATGCTGTGTTGCTGCTAAAGTCAGATTGAAGCTGGTATACTCTGGGGTTGCCAACTGGAAAAGACACCAAAAACCTGACAGCAGACAGCTTTTACTCCTGAGGATATCACTGAAACTTGCATATTCTCTTTAGCCCATCCTCTACAGTTGCACTAGATGGCACTGTTGGAATGTAAGAAAGCTCTTAATCTGAGCGGGGTTTTTTTTTGTTACGCAAGTCCTGCAATTCAGATACAACAGCAGTGAGTCTGATTGAAAACTTTACTGCTCTTTATTCTCAGTGAACACATTCCCACCATTATTTGCAATTCACCATCCAAGTCCATCTAAGCTTTGATTATTTGAAAGCTGAATATATATAGACTTCTGCCTAAAACAGTTTTTAAAAAACCTTAACATTTATTGATGTAAACCAACTGAACAGTGTAGCTAAACTGGATTAACCACGAATGCTTTTGCTTAACCCAGGAATCAGTAAATAGAAGTGACAGCGATCACATGTGAGTTGGCAGTTGTTTATTGGGGTTATGTTGATGATTTTATATTTATGAAAAGAATTCACATCAGTTCACAAGTATTAAAATTTATTTGAGAAAAGAAGAGGGACTGAAAATACAGTTTTGAAAAAAGCAGGACTCAATTGCTAGGATAATAAGGACTGCTTGGCGGTCTGCCCAGGCTCAGGGAAACATTTGAGCTTTTCCCATCCATGGAGAGAAGTTGATAGAAAGCAGAGGAAAATATCAATAGCAGTCTGCTCCCAGAGGACAGAAACTTGAAAAATGTTTTCAAAATTGGGGTTTCCTGTTTAGAGGAAATATTTGCTTTTTGGGAAACACGCTTCTGCCAAAGAGAAAGAGCAATTTCTGTAGACAGAAATGCATATCTGTGTGGAAATGTAGAACATTCTGAACATATTTGAGAACTGAAGAGCAAAACGGTGATTGCAAATTGTGTTTTACAGAGGACTTTATTCCCGTTCCATACAAGGCTCCACCACCTCCAAAAGTTGAAAAACAGATCCCACCTTACAATGGATTTGGCTCTGAAGAAGATTCCCTTTGCTCCTGCACAGGCTTGCTTCCCAAACCACCCCAAAAGGATTTCAAGAAATTTATGGAAAAAGACAGGTATCGCTGAAAACCAGAGTAGATGGTGGAACCTTCTTTCTTTTTTTTCTGATTCCAGAACTGGAAGGCAAAGAGAGAAAGAGAGCTGTCATTACATTTTGTGTACCAAGATAAATGATTTATTTAAGATATTTATTCTCCATAATTCTGAGCATGTATGCCAATTGTAAAGCAGTTCGGGCAGTTAGATGCAGGACCATATCACGCCATCCTGCGCCGGCTGCACTGGCTCTTGCTTGACTTCCAGATCATCTTTAAGGTGTTGGTTTTAACCTTTAAGGCACTCTGCGGCCTGGGGCCTTCATATCTCTGTCTGTCTTCATATGTCCCTGCTCGGCCTCTCCGTTCGCCAT
Source organism: Sphaerodactylus townsendi (assembly GCF_021028975.2). NCBI lineage: Eukaryota > Metazoa > Chordata > Lepidosauria > Squamata > Sphaerodactylidae > Sphaerodactylus > Sphaerodactylus townsendi. The sequence goes on from NC_059428.1 coordinate 72,401,351, forward strand.
AGGCCAATTTGCTCAGGGTCCCGGGTCCCTCCATGATACAGCTGGCCTTTAGCGCCCTGGCCCCGACTTGGTGGAACACTCTTCCCCCCACCATCTGGGCCCTGTGGGACTTACAACAGTTCTGCAGGGCCTGCAAGAGAGTTGTTCCGCCAGGCTTTTGGGGAGATCAGCTGTTGAGGGTGCCATCCCTTACATTTCAAGCTCCCCATACTCTATTCTTGGAGTACACATTTATTGTGTCTAACTGCCCTGGTGAGTTTACTGCTGCTGTTGTCATCTGTTTTAGAGTTAAGGTTGGAGTTGTTGTTACCTGATGTTTTAATTGGAATTTTATTGATTGTGTTTTATTGATTTGTACACTGCCCAGAGCCCTTTGGGGATGGGGCGGTATATTAAATTTGAATAATAAATAAATAAAGTAAATGTATGTTTTACAATTGACTTTGCAACACTTATTCCTGCAAATCAGGCAATATCAAAATATAGGTTCTTTTTTCTCTTCTGAATAAATATATAGGTTTTTATGAACCCCAAGAAGTTTGCTCCACCCCCACCCCCCGCAAGTACCAGAAATATCAAATAACCCATGAGAAGTCCAGTAATAATTAGGTGTATGTGTAGTAGGAAGAAGTCTCCTTGCATTCACATTTACTTTTCCTGTATCTTTTATGTAATCACTGATATGATACCTAGTACTGTTCTTTAAATTTGCAAGAGGTTCTGGGATTTATCAAACTTTTTGGAGTTTGTATATCTTGATGGATATGGTTTGCATGGGAAAACGTTAAGCATAATGGAGAGAAAGCCCAAATTTGCAGCATTCTGTACTGTGTTACTTTTGCCAAGCCACTCCTGTATCCTCAAAAATGTGTTTCATATTTGATGTAGAGCAGAACTGGCTATGAAGCCCCACTTCTTTTTGAATCTTTGTATATAATTATAACATTTTATATGACTTTTTGTTGTGTGTAACAATATAACACGTTTTTTAAATTAGCATTAATATAGATCCCTAAAGTTTTGCTATTATATGTTTGCCAGTCCCCTCCTTCCAGTAATTTAATGGATTTAGACAAGCAAATTGATTCATTAAGTAATGGCATGATCTCCCTGGGGCTTAAACTGACATTAAAAACTTAGTCAAGGCTATCTTCCTTGGTATTCTTTTTACAAATGAAAAGGCAATTTATGTCCAGATGAAAGAAAGACCAGTGAATCACTCTCTGTTTTATACCTCTCTTGCTTCTACCATAGACAAGGTCTCGAAAGCAATATATTGCGATTTCTTGCGCAGTTTATTACTACTGATCCCATTGACAAGGAACGGAAGTTCATAATTTCTTATTTTCTTAGTGATGATACCATTTCAGTGTTTGAGCCCCCACAAAGAAATACAGGTAAGAGACAACTTGCAAGCAAGTTGGCTAAAAAAAGGGAAGGGTATTTTATTATTATTAAATTGGACAGGTGTCAATTTGGTGTCATTGAACACTCATGGAACACTTACCTTTAGCTGTGCGATGGGGCTGAAGTGAGGTGTCCTCACATTTCTCGATTTACATCCAAGGAGGTAGCCCAGTCATACCTGCAGCTAGTCCCAACAAGCCTCTGTTCCTGGTTCTCTTAACTCTGCTCCTCTTAAAGGCACAGATCTCATAACGCTCAGTAGTTCTAATACTATAGAGCTGATATTCCCTCCTCCCTTCCCCTCCACACCCTCTCTCTTTCTCTTTCAGCTGCTGCATGAGAGAGGCTTGTTTGAAAAAAAAAGATTTGTCTCAAAAAAAGTTTTTAAAAGCCCTCTCAATCATCAGGGAGGGCAGAAGCAGAATGGGGGAGGTGGGTTGAAGCCAAAAACAGACCTTCTTGTGCTGTTCTTTGTAAAAGCCAACTATGTTATATTGATAGATTGGTGATATGTTGATATCAGTGTTTAGAGAACATGGAAGGAAAGGTGAGGGGGGAGGCATGGACAGCAGTGTGAGGAGTGGGAAGGATGGAGCTAGGCAGGCTGGTTGTGGGTGGAGGAAAGAGGTCCAGGGCAAAGCTGTGCTCACTGGAAAATCTCCCCAATCTGACAGCGAAGCAAAATTAAATTCATGTTGCAAGTGGTCTTGCTTGCTGTAGTAAGACTAGAAAGTGAAAGCGGGGCGTGAGGAAATAGGTGCATACAAGAAATCTTGCTGTGACTGACATTTGCCACATTGCACAGAAGATACCTTGTGTGTAATCAGCCAATGAGAAGGATATCTTTGTCTATTAGGACGGGACTTTCCTCATTTAAGTTTGTGGGAATGAGTCTGGGAGAAATATGAAGACTCAGATTTTTATAGACTTGTCTATAAGCTATTTTTTAAAAATCTTCTATTAGGACCTGAAACAGGAAATGGACTTATTTTAGCACAAGATTTTTGCACTAAAGTACATGTTCTTTTAGTTGAGTTGCAGAATTTCATGGGCATTTCCTGCAGAACTGCATGGAAATATTTCTGTAGCTCCGCACGTGCCTTATGAAATGCCTGAACTGTGATGGTGATGCCTAGATGTTCTTTGCTCTCCACTCTTATCTTCCTTCTACTAGGATAGTGATACAGCACAGATCTTTTTAGGGAACGGGCACTTGTGAAAGGGTTACATTTCACTTTCAGTCATGCAAGAGAGTCTGTGATGAAGTACTGAGGAACTTATGGAAACTCTTTCCTTGGTGCTCCCCATGCCAGGATAAACATGATGATGTGTTTTACAACCGTCTCTGGTCTTCAAAATTTAGTGGGGAGAGAGGGGAGAGTCAGAGAGAGAGAGCAGCTAGTTTGGATCATATTGCTATTTTAATGTAGTCACCTCCGCAGATTGACAGTTTTTTATGCATCAGTAACTAAACAGGAAGAAGCTGGTTTCTATTCTTGATTCTAAATGTTCATGCTTTTACAGGCTTAAGTCAGACCCTGATGATACCTTAATGCATTTTTCACCTTTCAGTTTTGTATGACAAAGATGATTTTTGCACCAAACTCTGGGTTTTGCATTCATGTGTTTGTTGCTCCAAATGGCCTTTTGCTGTATAGTCCATCCTTTCTTATACTTACATTACCAAATACCAAATAATACACAAGAAACCATAAAATGTTTCAAGTCCACACTTTTTGGCTTTTGTATGGGAATGCAGCTATAAACAGGAAATGAATCACAGGCACACTTCAGTTAGCACATTGCTTGTTCAATAGAAAGCATTACGATTGGCAAACCTTCTCTAGAATGTAGTGAGAGTGATATCAGTTTCCTGTAGTCTACCCAATGGCAGGGTCTCAATTTGAGACATTGGAGGAGCTCTCTCTCTCTCTCTCTCTCTCTCTCTCTGGGCATGCTATTCATTATAAAAACACATCACTTTTGCAATAGCTTTCTTCAAATGGGTGATTGTATAAGATGTCCACTATTTTTATGTGACTCAAGCAGTTTCATCTGGACTACAGCCTTGCATGGACATGTGCTTATAATAAGGTGGAAAGTCCTTAAGTTATATTTCAACAAGTGTGTAGTCCATCAGTCATAACCATTTATTTGCCTTGTTACAACTATGGTTATGATACAGTATAGTACAGTTCACAGGAAGGATAGAGAAGCTGCCATCCGAAGGGTTTACCTGAAGAACGACTAGGTGTGCCTGGTTTCTCAGCTGTCAGTGTAGCTTCCAAAATGGGGATGAACACTGCTGAAAAAAAGGCAAAATTATGTTAGCATAAAAGATAAAACATATTCAACTGACATTTTTAAAAGAATGGATATTTCTGTATAGGTACTGGTAAATGCAGCTTGGTCTGGATGACAGACTATTTTAGGGTGTAGTTTAATATATTTCTCTGAAAGATACAGCTTGGTGTTTTGTTACAGGAATACTTGGTGGGAAATTCCTGGAAAGACTTCGTGTTCCAAAGCCTGGGCAGGAGCTGTTTAAAAGTGAAATGTCTGAGTATTACATGGCCCAGGATCTGTATATCGGAGCAAAAGTGTGTTTCCATGGCCACGTCTTTCTTGTGGTGGATGCTGATGAGTATTCTTTCAACTACATGGAGAAGCATGCAAATGAGGCAAGCTGTGCTTTCCAATCCTTATTTGGTCTTTGAGCCATGTGCGGTATTATTATCTTGCTTCAATAATGGTTGCTCTGAAAACCTTTGTTTGTTCATCCCAAGATTGACAAAGCCATGGTTATTTTACTAGAAATTTATCAATTTTGTCACCCTATTGTGTGCAAGATACATATAATAGAAGATATTGTGTTTGGTAAATATCTTGGACTTTCTTTCTACCTAATTATTCCAGTTTGTAAATTTACTTTCATAATATCATAATCATGCCTTTTGTTTCCATAAAGAACAAAAATGAAATGAAAAAGCAACAAAAGGGAACTGCTGATAGAATCTGTTCTGTGAATTTTCCCGTGCAACAGATAAAAGAGCTGATGCTAACCAAACACAATCCATAAGAGTATCTGATAGTTGTTATGGTTGCCTTTTACTACAGTATTTGTGTTACCCTCCTGGAATAAAAGATTAATCCAGATAGGAGGCAGATATAAATAGGATATTGAAAAGGATAATGAATATCCTTGGGGGCATTTCCTTGGATTGCACATCTTGTGCAAAGCTACAAAATGTAAACTATTATTTTTGTAACAACCAGATTTTTATTTTGTAACAACCAGATTATGTTTTTAGATGGGGTGATTCATTTTCTCCAGAAGTTTCAAAAAAGGGCCTGAAACTGAATTTGCAAAGTTTCTAATCTGTACTACCGTGTTTCCCCGAATATAAGACAGTGTCTTATATTAATTTTTGCTCCCAAAGATGTGATATGTCTTATTTTTAGGGGATGTCTTATTTTTCTGTGTTCTGTTCGTCGGGCATGCTTCCAAACAAAAACTTTGCTATGTCTTACTTTCAGGGGATGCCTTATATTTCGCACTTCAGCAAAACCTCTACTATGTCTTATTTTTCGGGGATGTCTTATATTAGGGGAAACAGGGTAATAGGAATAAGATTAGGTTAGATAACAGGATAAACATGAGTTGGGTTAAGGTCAACCAGCTTGGGTTAATGTCAACCAGCTTGCATCTGAGATGTGACCCGACAGTGCGTGGAGGCCAAATCATCTCCCAAGCATGATTCCTTCCCTTTCACCCCATGTAATTTGCTAGCTGACAGGGCCATGGGGAAGGGGGTATTCTGCTTGTCTTATTAACAGTTCCATGTGTCTGTCCAGGAGTTATGTGGAACCAACAGTAAGATAAACAACCTGGTCCTCACAGCCCTTTTATGCTAGCAAAACGGCAAATGGTAGAAGGGAGAGAATGATGAAGCTCCTCCTGCGGTTGCATTGTGCTTAGGAGATAAGGTGCTCCCACGCGGCTTTTAAGGTGAATCCTGGGTTACATTTTAACCTGAGTTGGGTTGGAGTTTCTCTCGTGCAACACACATTTAATGTATTGTCGAATTGGAACCTAAGGAACTCAGCACATCAAGATAAATCTCAGATACATGTGTGACTTCGGGCTAATACATCCAGTTCTTGGCACCCAGATTTCTGAGTTGTTTATCAGCCTAGCTATGATGACTGCATCACTTTTGGCTCATTTCATATCAACATTTAGTCCAACGTGTGTTTCCCAACTTACTCCATTTTTTGTTAGGGGGCAGTTGCACAAGATGTAATGGATGATAAACTTTTGCATTATTTCTTCACTGCATGGACAGGTCCACGAGCTCACCAGGCCTCATTTTACCAGACTATGAATTGTTTATACACAAATTCTTCATGCCCTTTCCATCTAATTCTTCCCTGTATGACTCTGAACTTTTAGTAAGCCAAGCCTGTGTATGAGCATATTGGCAAAACTGGAAGCATTTCAAATGACACTGTGAACCATACTTTATCTTTTCTTCAGTTCTTTGCAAAGGAAACTGAAAACTATAAGATGAGAAGATGTACCCAAAATAAAGTGGCTCGTTTGTCAGGCTAACAACATTATAGCTGTTTAGAGGACAAATTCCTTTGATGTGGTTGAGAAAATGAATGTACATCATACTGGTCCTTTCTGCATAGCAGAAATCCTTTAGGCATTTTAAAAAGATTCACTTCGGCTTTTTAAGTTCATGCACAGCCCACCAAAAACAGGCAGCCAAAAGCTTTGCCAGCCAAATTGGATCTTTCTTCCCACCTGCTGTAATTTCACAGTTGTGCCTGCCATTTTGTGTGCTGCTGCAGAGATTCTCTGCCTCCACTGTTTTGGCAAAGGTTTTCCATGGAGGTTTCCTCTGCTTGCAGCTCATCTGTGCACAATTTCCAGGTAAAAAGTAGATGAATAATGCTTGTGTTGCTTAGCGATCCAACCCATATGTCATTTTCCCTCTTTTTTTGGTTTTGAGTAGAATGTCTTCAAAGCTATGACAACACAAATATGCCCATATTTGTGGTTCTGTAATCATGACATAGCTTCTCAGACATCCTCCTCAAAACAAAACAAAAAAGGAAAAATGACCCATCACTAGGTGAAATGAACTTTATCTACTTTTTACATGGAAATCATGTGCAGATGAGCATAAAGCAAGGCTGCAAGAAGGTTCCTTGGGGAACCTTTCAGAGAATCTCTGCTGCAGCACACAAAATGGTGGACATAACCAGTGAAAATGAAAGTAAGAAATTTGATCACGAGAAATTAAAGCATTTCCTGCCTGCTTTTGTTTGCTCAGCAGGATGGAAATGTCTTCAGCTTAGGTTGGAGGGAAAAGGTTGCTAGTTTATCGATTTTTTAATAACCTGGGTGAGAGAAGTAAAACATTTTGAAGACATTTGGGGGAGAGAGAGCTGTGTGAACTTGTCCCACAAAATGGTTTTTAAAATGACCTAAAGACGTTTTATTTCTGATACGTGGAAAACACTATCTTGCACTATGGCATTAAGGGGACCTTGACAACTGCATTGAAATGATTGGTTTTCAGGTGATCTGTGGTTGTGCCTCATAAATTTAAAAAATCTGGCTGTTCATAGTTTTGGTCTTCTTGTTGTACATTCACTAAGATGCTTCATGTATTTTGACTATGTGCTTTGTTCTTTTCTCCACTACCACATATCTTCAGTTTGCCATGGCCAATATCAACACCATCTTGAATAAACTGAAAGCAACAGGAGAGCCAAGGTCAAGAGAGATTAAGCAGATTTTTGCAGCTAGTGATCCTCAGCATACCACTGTTTTGGACTATGATGAATTTAGGTGAGACTGTAGAACACATGACTCAGGAATACAATTTAATTCAATGCTCTTGAGTTTTAGAAGCCCATCTGTGTGAGGTCCCCATCAGTAAGAAAGAATGAGAAAATCCATAGGCCTGTGGATAGTCTGACTGTCTTCATCCCATGGACCACAAACAGACTTCAATATTACACTCTCTTTAGTAACAGAGAGACCATGGAGCTTTCTTTTGACCTTTTCTGCATGTTGAACTTCCATGTGGGATTTGGCCATCTGTTTCCTTATAAGAAAATGCTTATTTTTTATTTTCATAGGTGTGTACGACATAATGCAATTTTTGACACTTCATTCCAGTGATTACTTTAAAAAATCTTGTAACTTCATTTATCCATGTATTTGTTTGATTTGTATATCACCGAATCCAACAATGTGCAAGGGCATATTTCACATTTTTATCCACCCATCCTCTAAAGAAGAGTGTACATTGTTCTTTTACCTTCTCTTTTATCTTGAAAACAACCTTGCAAGGTAGCTGAGAGAGCATGACTGGTTGCAGCAGATTACTTACTCAGCATGAATGTTTTGAACCCAGAACCCAGACAACCCAGAGCTTGCCAATTATAATCTGACACCGCTAACCACACTGGCAATCAAACACGCAAAACATGTAAAATATATTGTGCCTAAGAAACTCAGCAGTATATAGAACAGGTGTCTGTTTGATGTACACAGGCATTTTAAATGACCTTTGCCAAGTAACATCTTTAAATCAGTTACACTGCAATTGGTTTAGTAACTCGTACAGGTTTCGAAATTTGCTTCTAATCCATTCTTCCTTGGATACCGACAAAACAAATATTTACAGATGTCTTTTTTTCTCTCAGAGTAATTGTTTACTGTTGTTCTTACAAGACAATAATTCAGAACAAGCTGAAAAGCAGAACAAATCAAGAAATGTAAATTCTCCCTGTCCCAGAGTGCATTATCTCAAACTCCGTAAATGATGTGTTGAACAGGATTCTAATAACATTTCTCTTTGCTGTACATTTGTAAAATCTTGCTTTCTTTGCTTTGTTTCCTTAAGAAATCGCTGGTATTTCTACATCGATCTGATCAAATGTTCTAGAAAGCAGTTTATGCTTGATGAGTAAATAAAACAAGCACATAATCAGATAACACTGATGACAGTTTTCCATTTCATTGTGCTGTGGAGCTTGACAAAAACAAACCTTGATGTAGTTGCTGGTTAAACACGAACACTATAGTGAATTGCTCTGATACTTAGCCGATGCAGACAATACATTTTAGTCTCATAAATGTTTGTTACTGTTCCCTAGTGTATGCTTCATTTGAACAACTGTAACATGTGAACTAAAGTTCATGGATATTGGCTAGAGCAGATTCCATAATGCTGGAGGGGTATTTTCTGCTTTCAGCTGCATACTGCCACAGCCTACATTCAGTATTAAGATGTCACATAGAGCGTAATGAAAGAAAATTAAAATATTAAGAGAGTTCCTTCAATCCCCCTTAGTTTTCCCATTAGCCCCCAAGACCCTGAATTGAACATCAGAATTTCTTGCTAAAATGACAGCTGTATCTTCAAAACAGCCTGTGTCTGAGAGAGGCAAAAGATATTTCCTGGTCCACTCTTTAGATGCCTCTCTTTTTCATAACAAGAACTGACATATTTCAATCCAGTTGTGCTTGTGCGTCTAATACTCACCTTCTTCCTTCCAAAGCATTGCTGTGTAGAAGCTGTGAAGCTTCATCAACTTGGATTTTAAGACAGCAGTTTTGTTTTCTTTCTTTTTAAGTTCCATAATGTTGGCCAGCATAGACGTTTATCATTGTCGTTTCTTAAAAGCGTACCCAGGAATATGAAGCCTACAGGTTCTTGGGCTGAAAACAAGGATCCTTTATTGACTGGAACTCCTATCCAAGATCTTTAATTGCATATAATATTTTTTTTCACATGGACATAATTGTTTATTTTGAAATTCACAGAAACGTGATGATGAATATCTCAAATGGAAAATTATCAGAACATGAAATTATGACGGTTGGGCGATATTACAGTGTAAGAGATAAGAATGAGATGGATGTTACGTTCCTTCTAGCAGTGTCCCAAGAACAGCTGAAGAAAAGTAGCTTTGAGAATTTTGGTCAACTTTTGGCATCCTTTGTCTACAATGACAGAGACAAGTAAGGATTCTCTTTTTTCTCAGATGCCTGAATATATTAATTATCTCCAACCTAAGAAACTAGAGAAGTTGTAATTCCTTACCTGACTTGCTTTTAGTGTTTTTGAAATGTATAGAAATTATAACCTGATTCTAAATACATTGAGTTGCCTCTTTTAGTTACAGGACAGACTCCCATGGTACATATGTTTGGATAAGAATATTGTAATGCTTATGGCCAGATCATCTGCTATATTAGTTTGGTGATGACTCAACAGCTTTGCTTCTTTCATTACATGAATGTGAGCGACAAATGTGGCTGGCCTGCGGGCCACTTCAGCAACATAATGGCATGCAGTTGTTTCTCTGCCTCCCTTCTTTATCGGGCATACGTTGTCTTTACTGTGCTATTGTATCACATTGCTTGGATTTCATTACTACAATAAAACTTGTTGATACTATTAACAAGTTATAGGCCAAAATAATTTAGGCAGCTCAAACACTGTAGATTTAAAAGAGAAGAAAGATTAATATTTTTCTGTCACCAGCACCAAATATCTTGGAGGCAGAGTCATTCAGCAAGCAGGGGTGGGAAGAATTTCATGAGTGAGGTGTGGCAGGCAGACCAAACATGTGCGTGGAGATTTCTTTTTCCTTTTTCCCTGCCAAAAGTGTGGGGAGGGGAAAGGTGAAGACAAGAAGGGGAGGACTGATTTCTTTTTCATTATGCAGAGTCTGAAAAGTCTTTTTCCAGGAGTCTGAAATTGGCTGGTATCTGGAGAAGGGGAACATTGCTGTCCACATATACTGACTTTCTCTCGACACAAACGCTATGCTTAGGCATTCTTTTTAGCCATTCTTTTTAAGCCATCATTAAAACTGGTACATGCATGAACCTAACTTATTTCTGGGCTTGTGCACAAGCCTTGCTCCCCCCCTTTCTTTTCTTGCACTTATATCCCAGTTAGAAGCTAACTTTGGTTACCTTTGACATATGGGTACAAGCATGTGCCTTATCTAGAGTTAGCATTACTCCTACAAATTCAGGTTCTGTTAGAATCCTTCTGAGGGGGCTAATTACAGCTAACTTGTGAACCTCACATTTTTGGGTAGAGTTAGTTGTTAATTCAGATTCCCCATGTGAGAAGGATTTGGGGAGAAGGAAGGTACACATGCAAGCCCAGCCACTAACCAGGTTTGGGCACCTGCCAGTTTAATGTCAACTTGAAGTATTGTCCAAATTCAGTTAATGTTTGCCTTTAGGGATCTGCTTAAAGGGAAGGGTCATACTGGCAAGTTTTGTAGAATGTTTTCTTTCCAGAAGTATTTCCTTCTTTTCAATACATGCCTAGTATCCTTTTAAAGATGATTCTAATGTTTTCATATTTTAAGATTCATAAGAAGCCTATACATATGAAAAACATTATTTCTGTTTGTTCAGGTGTGGACTGCTGGCCACTAACAAGGGCAGGACGATTTGCAAGTCCTTCAGGCTGCCCATAGCAGATGATCTCCTGCGAGCAGTTCTGGTTGCGTAAGTCTGATCACACAGAAATGTTTTTTAAGAAGAGAGATGGAGCTTGTCTGAGGTGTGATGAGTCTGCCCTGCAGACCAACAGACCAGCAGTCATGTTTAAGACAGTAGATGATGTTTAGATGATGTATGTACAGCATTACTGTCTGTGCCATATTCACGCATTTCTTGAGGGCCACTGTTACCCCTTTTCAAGCAAATTTTGAAGGTTTTTGAGATGATATAAAAACTTACAAAATTTGTTTACTCAAAACGAATGTGGGATGAGTGTATTTCTTACAAGTGAACTGTCATGGTCTGGTTGGCCACTGACTGGAGCAACAAGTATTTCCAAACTAGGGAATACAAATGCAGGTCAATGATCCGAGGACAAGCACAAAGAGTCAAACAAAGTCCAAACAGTCCAAAAGAGGAGTCTAAAAAATAGTCCAAGAGACATTGTCCAAGGCAAGGTAACGAGAGCAGGATAGCAGATTCAGGAACAGGTCCGAAGCAGAGCAACAGTGAGACCAACAACAGTGAGACCAACAGAAGCAGCTTCTAGCCCTTGTTGCTTTATACTCTGCTGGGGCAGGTAGCTATAATCTGCTAAGTAGCTGGCAGTCACTGGGCATCCAGTCTAGCAGCCACTGGAGGTCAGGGTTTTTAGCCTAACAGTCCCATCCAGTGGGCTTCCCTGCTGCCCCAAGGAGGCTTCCCAGTGGTGTGGGGAAAATTCAAATGCAAAAAAGCCTTCCTGCCATTGGACTTAATAGACTTAAGCCACCTTTTTAGAGGCACAAGTCTGAAGCCTTAGCCGCTGGTATAACAGGGCCAGTGGCTGGGAGAAAGCTGACTAACTTTGACTCCTCCCCAGCCAGGACCCCAGACTGTGCCCCCTACAGTGGTGGTGGGGGTGCAGGGACACTGGCACAGTGTCCTGTATTGCATCCTACTGCTGGGAGGGCCGTAGTGGCTGCCCACTGGCAAATTCACTGCTCCACCAATGTAGCCTTGCTCAGCTCCCACCAGTGGATTCGGCCCCCCTCTTGGATAAGGCTGTAAGTTGTTTAAAATGGTAAGCTGTAAATTGGCATTCTTCTTGCCTTCCACAAATACCATATTTAGAACATGAACCTTTTGTGCCATATTTGTGTTGTAACACAAAGGGTTAAAGGATCTGGAATATGTAACCTCAGTATTGTGCTGAGGAGCAGAGACATGTGAATGCACAACTCTAGACTGTATTAAAAGAAAATATATAGCAATATGTGATGTGTATTGTAAATCAGCAAGAAGTGTTGATTTTAAATTTTTTATACCTCATCACAATCACAGGACATCAGCAGATAATGTTCAGTATTTTCCTTATTTTAAAGGCACCATAATGAATGCTATGAAAACCATAGTTTTCCAGAAGTTCATGAAGCAGACATTTCAGGGAGTTCCCTGTGGTAGGCAGATGGGGAGCCTTTGCAATTTTCTGCACGTTCATCATTTCTGACACCTGGTCATGAGCATTTGACAAAGGGAGTAAAATAATTCATTTTTAGAACTCCCATTAACCTGAACTGCCAAAAGGTGTTTTAGGACGACCAGAATTCCATCTCCTTTCCTGTAAAACACTAATTAAATAAATGCAGCTAGAGAAGACAGTTGTGTTTTATCAGTAGTGAAAAAAATTCTAAGTATTTAAGAGATAGCCTTTTAAATTTATAAACTGTGGAGGAACAATATGAAGCTATTGTATTTATAACCTGGCTTTAAATGCATTTCACTAAGATGAGAGCTTTAGTTACTCTTTATTGCATCAGTCATTTGATTGCTGTCTATGGCCATCAGCATTTTCTGAATTGAAACCCAGGATATTTAGAAATATAGCGTTAATGTTAAATACACTACAGTAAAAATGGACCAAAGGAATGCATTGCTTATCTAAAATATTGACATTAATCAAATTTGCCATGGCTATTGGATTGTAATTAAGATGACCTAAGGCATCGTAAGGGCTTTAACAGTTTCCCACACTTTTTGGCTCACTCATTGAAAACTTAATCCAACAAACTGAAAACTGGAATGGATTCGTGGTTATTTCCTGAGTTATATCATTCTAGTTTTAGGGGTGAGGTAAATGTGTGGGTTTTTTGATATATCAAAGCACGGTTTGAACTTTTATGGAAACAGTGAAAAACTATATAGCTGGATATTGCTAAAACAATCAATAGTCTTTAGGTTTTTTAAAAGAGAAAGTCAAATGAGAGGAATAGGAGAGGTAGCCCTGGTGCCTCTTTGTTCCTGTTTCAATGTTATGTAGATTGTCATCCCTGAGCCTCAGTGGAGTCAACAGCTATATTTTTATCTTCTGAGAATCTTTCTCTCTTGTTAAATTGTGGTGTGTACACTCAACCTTATTTGTCCCTCTAACAGACAAACTTTGTTAATCAAAAGTGATAGCCTAATGTTTTCCTGGCTCCCCCATATGTGTAAGCAGCTTGATGGACATGCAATTTGAATCTGATACATTTCCCTCTCAAGACAGTGGTTTGGGGGGGGAGGGCGTTGGAGAGGGATGAGAAAGGCCTCCTCCATGCTGGTCATCTGGTGTTGGTAGAAGCATCTGATGCCTGCTTTCATCTCATCCACTTGCCATCTAATGACAAGGAGATTTGATTGGAAAGGCATGTAGGGAGGAAGCATTCCATAGTAGATGGTTGTGATGAAGACAGGTATGATATGGCAACATTGTTCTCTGTGGCACCCTTGGAGGACATAAGAAATAAATAGGCCTGTATCTACTGTGCATACCTCAAAGAACCCTATCATACAAAGGGCTGTGACCAAAATTTTAATTTTAAATTACATGTGCTTGTGCAATATTTAATATAATGAAGGCTGCATCAAAAATGTGTGGAATAGAGGCCCAGGAATATTAGCCACTGGAGAGGGACAAGGTTTTGGGCCATCATAACTTCCTCTTAAAAGATGTGCCTCTCTGAATTCTGGTATCTTTACCAGACACTACACACACATCTGCTAGGTTTCCCTCCCCTAGCCATAAGAGTTAAAACTATTGTTCTGTCATTCTCCAGTCTTTTTGGAACCTGCCAAATGTCAGTATTATACTTTGAGCACAGAATGGTAAAACATGTTAATAAAATTACAGGATGTTAAATAATGTAGCAGTATAATCCATTGGATTACAAGAGCTATAGAGTTAGTGGAAGCATACTTTTTATTCTACAATCCTTGTGAAAATCAGGTTTCATGCCAGTTGACTTTTATTGGGTGTGTTTGCTATTTAAATATAAAGGATTTGGGAATAATTATTATTTAGGATTTTGAATATAATCTTTAAAAACATGGGAATTTATTGGTTCAGTATTTTTATGTGATAAGTGATTGCTTGTCCCAAACCAGAAGAATAATTTTAATAATGTAAAACATATTTGTGGCAATCGTCCAGATTCCCCATCAGCAAGCGAATGCAGGAATATAGCTAGACCTTCTTTGATTTGGCTCGGGGTCACTACCACAATTTTCTTTACTTGGTTTGGATTTTTAACATTTCTAATTCAAACATATATGTTTGATATTTCTGTCTCCTCTAAGTACAGGAAAACTCATATTTTCTTAGCAGTAATTTCTGCCTGTTCCTTTCGAGCTAAAAGTTTCTAGACCACTCAACTAAAAGCACACCCAAGATTAGATGATTTAATATTCAGCTAGGATGTTCTTCTGGAAAATTCAGAATGTAAAATAAACTCTGCATCAAATCCTCACTACACTAATGGCAGTTAGATGGACCAAGAAACTGTTCAGGCTAGCAAATCAACAAAAAACAACAAAAAACAACAACAGAGAAAGTCGATAGGTAGAGGCAGGGTTTCTGTTCTAGCATTTTGCTTTTCTTTGAATTTCTGGTTTGCATTTTTTTTGCATTGTTTATTCAGTGGACAATTGTGAATGCTTCCAAGTTAAATGAATCTCTTTATTTTTAAATAATTCTACCATCTTGCTTTAGCATTACAATTTTAAAATTTATGATGTATAATTCCTAACGATAGCGCAGAAATTCAGTCAGACATCATGGGAAACCTTGATTTAATTAATCTAACCATGGTTAGTGTAATTGTCTGAATGCAGGCCACTGTAGTAACTATGGTTAGGTAGGATTTTCAAAACCAGGACTTGAAGTCAGGGTTTGAAGTTGTTTCATTAATAGGGTTACCAGGCATGGCTTGGCAACTGGTGGGAGTCTGGGGAGGCAGGACACATGGCGGGGGGTGGGGGCATGTGATTGGTAATCCCATTGTGCATGTCAATCTTAAGGTTTTAAATTATGTTTAAAACAAATTAAAAGTTTAAAACAAATTTAAAACAAATGTTCATTGTTGTCAAATAAAATACTAAAGCACACTATTTACTGAATATATGCATAATCTATTCTAATTTTAGGTTTGAAGACGAAAAGGAAAAGGTAAATTATAAGAAATTAATTGATGGGCTAAACTGGAGAGAACATCCAATTCCAGCTTTCCAGACCATCTTAATTCCTCTACAGGTAAATAAGAAACATTTATGATCAAAAGGTCCAGAAATATTAAACATCAGTGGTAGTTTATGCACAGAATCAACTATATATATTCAGACACAAATTTTAAGGAATCCGTTTTATTTCTACAGTTATAAAAATTACAAACCCAGTTCTACCATATCCCGCTGGAAATATTGAGTGTGTTTGCGTATTCCTAATAAACTGTGCTACAAGGGAGGTAGAAGGATAGATTAAGGGTTGGTACTTCGAAATACTGGAAAACTGTAGTTGAAAGGCACATACATGTACATCCTTAAAACCCACAGCTCTTGCATATATTCTGAATAACCATGGGAACACAGGGTTTTCAATTCCTTGTTTTCCTTGTAAGGAATGTTGGCAAGCATCATTTTTAAGTGGACTTGGTAGTGGAGAGGAGGTGCTAGCTTAACCCTTCCTTCACCCACCAATTCTCTGCTGCAACCTCTTCTTACCAACTCCAAAACAGGAATTAAACGTAGCTAAACCCCCTTAGAGAACTGAGTCCCCTATCATCCTAAAGTAAAACGAAGCAAGGCTAAGGGCGTGATGTAAATTAATGCACCATATGAGTTGGGCTGGGGTTCCTCAACTCTGACTCATTTTTCCCCATAATCACACAGGAGTTGAGGACATTCCCTAATAACTACATTTTTTGGAGGGGAAAAGGGCATCATGCACTTGCAATTTTTCAAACTTGAATGAGCCCTGTGAGAGCACTTCATGATCTGTTCCAGAGTTGCAAATGCTCTGAGTGCTGCACGGACCTGAAAGACCTAAATGGAGATGAGCTCTTTGTTTGTACTGGAATCTATCACAGATACCCCAATTATGCATAAGCCTACCTATTCATGTGTTTATCATTATCATTATAAGGTCAAAGCAGTCAGGGAAATAGAAGCAAATCCTCTGCCTTCCTGCACTTCTCTTGAGTGAGGCCCATGCCTCAGAGTGTGATGAAGTCTCCTTCTTTGGAGGTTTTTAAACTGAGGCTGGATGGTCATCTGCCAGGAGTGCTTTAATTGTGCATTGCTACATGGGTGTTGGACTTGATGGCCCTTATGGCAGTGGTGGCGAACCTTTGGAACTCCAGATGTTATGGACCTACAATTCCCACCAGCCCCTGCCAGCATGGCCAATTGGCAGGGGCTGATGGGAATTGTAGTCCATAACATCTGGAGTTCCAAAGGTTCGCCACCATGGTCTTATGGTCTCTTCCAACTCTGTGATTCTATTATTCATAATCTCTGAGAATTTCATCCCATTTTGATGTAGGCTGGAAGTCAGATCAGAAATACATTGTGCGTCTCATTGCCCTCAGAATGGGAACACTGCCTGAAATTTGGGAAAGAAGATTCCTTAGGTGAAGACAGTTCATGACAGTTTCATCTTAGTTGGGTGGAAGATAAAAATAGTTACTGTTGGGAATGCATTTTTTTTCATTGAAACCACTGTAGATGTCATCCATATCCATTAATGGCTTGAATATATAACATAAGTTCATTAAAAAAAACTTAAAATATTTTAACAAACAAGCCAAACTGAATTAGCATTTCTGCCTAATCGTGAGTGCATCTTTCTACTGATACCATGTTTACTAACATATGATTTTTGTTGCTCTCAAAACATAACATTTCGCACAGCAATGACTGAGAACAAGGAATCCAGTTTCTTACTTGATTGTTAAGAAAAGATCAGTCTTCCAGTTTCAGTGTTTTACTAAGAAAATAGATGATTTAAATGTATATGCAACATTTACTATCTATACAAATGACATGTTTTTAGTGTTTGGCATTTCCATACTAAATATCAAGGGAAATATGATTTCAAATTAGATTAAGCAGCAAGTTGCTGATATACTTACTTCTGCATTACATCTGGATTAAAAGTAGCAACATGTATTCAGTTTACTTGGAAGAATTGTATTGGGTATCAGTGTTTCTAATTGCATGAGATAATCTCAATATGAGCGCTTTAATGAGAAAACATACTGGGGAGGGTGGGGGTGGAATCAAAGGATGAGGAAAAGTGGAAATTGAATCAAACTAAAGAGAAAATGGAATCTGAATCCCCTTGTTGGATCCCTAAACAATATCTGTGATATGTTTATCCCAGTGGTAATTTAACATGGAGTACTTCTGGAGTGTTTAGTTATTACATTTGACACACAGAAACTACAGTCTGATTCTCATTCATCTGACTGAATCCACAGTGTTTTCAATCCATCTGCTGCCACTTTCTAAACTTAAGTCCTAGAAAAAAATGTTCTCATCATTGGCCTTGATGATTTGGTAGATGAAGATTGTCCCAGTAGCTTCTCTAAGTATGTGCTATTCAAGTTCACTCAAGCCCCCCAAAAACAAACAAACATTGCCGTGTGAGATGTCATGTGGGGTTCCTCCCCTCACATGCAGGTACCTTTCACTCTCTGTGCCTCACCCACTACTACCACACAACACACCTACTCTCATACACATTCAGCGGTGGGAGAGGGAAGGGATGGAGGGGGAGGCATGCAAGGGAAGAGGAGGAAGGGGACAGAGAGTGAAGGGTGGCATGCAAGGGAGGGGAGGGAGCAGGCCCAGCATCTGGATATGCCCCACCCACCCTAGCAGAGGGAGATGGAAGGGAGGGAGGTGGAGGGGTGGCATGCAAGGGAAGAAAGGGTGGGAGAGGAAAGGAACAAAGGGAGAGGCATGCAAGGGAAGAGAAGTTAGGGAGGGGAGAGAGTGAGGGGTGGCATGCAAGGGAGGGGAGGGAGGGGGCACAACATCTGGACATGACCCACCCACTCTAGGAAAGGGGAGGGAGGTAGGGGGAGGGGTGCCATGCAAGGGAAGAGATGTGAGGGAGGTTGCGGTCACACACATAAATGACATTGCACAGTATCAGCCTGCACGTTTCCATGAGCACCCACTGCTGGCCTCTGCAATTCATTTGCTGCTACTGTTCCTTTCCCATTTCACCACAATAAGCCACAGCAACGCGTGGCCGGGCCCCACTAATACTAACTAGATTGTTTAAAAGTTCAGTCATTGTTAATGAAGTAATGTTGTAGACCCTTATTCTGTCTTCATGATATTGATCTCCCAATGGTAGTATGGTAATATGATCCAACTCCTGTTGGATCATGAGAGTCCTGTTGTGTTGGAGGGATGCAGAACTTGATTCACAAAGAAGTTTTTAGAAAACAGCCTGGAAAACCCACACAAGTTTTTAGAAGTTTCAGGTTAGGAATCGATAGCAGTGATAAACTAACAATGCAATCCTATTGGGTTTAGAAGAGTATAATTCTGGTTAGGATGTTCTTCTTATAAACCCAGTAGGATTGCACTGATACAAACTCTGCTTAAGATGTGTACAGTAATGTTCTCAGTTGGAAAACAATGAGACAAAGTCAAACCATCTTAAAGTTTGGAATAATTGAAACTTCATTTCCCAGGCTCCCCAGCAGCAATAAACAGTAAATATCTGATTTTAAAATGCATCATTTGCCACTATGAATCTTTCAGATTAAGTTTTTAGAATGGGAGAACGGGCAGTGTACAGATTCCCTAGCTGTGGCTTTGCCAAGCTTTTCCTGAGAATTCCTTCCTCAAGGAGATTCATCTACCTTCCTCTATCACTGTCTTCCTCCAGCAAATGCACATCCTTTTGCTTGGTATTATCTCAATCAGTGTTATTGGCCCTTCTCCCTGCTTGTATTGTGGGTTTATAATTTTTTTTGAATTGTTTAAATATTTCATAATTTACATTTATATTTTAAATGCTGATTTAATGTCTTGATGTTTTAATGTTTTGATGTTTGGTAGGACCCTGGTGGGTAGAAATAAGTAAATTCTCTGTAAAGTGAAAAACTGAATGTGGTGTTTTGCTACGTAAATATTTTATGTGGGATTTATTTCTATGATGTTGCTGTGGTGTTTTATATGTATGTGGTATTTTACATGTAGGTTGCCATGGTTAAATGTAAGTTTCTAGAGTAAGAAAGGGGAGCTAGAAGGGTAATTGAAATATGTTATAATTGGATGGTAGCTATTTCTAGTGGGAGTTGACTGATTTGTGGAGGAAAAAGAGTTTGTTCTGAATATATTAGGAGAATGGGTGAAGAAAACGAGTATGGAGTATGAGAGAAATTTGTATCCTTTGTGGAAGTTATTAGCCTCATCTGATGAAAGATAAATGATTTTGCTGGCCACTGAATGTTAGGCTAGACTAGCTAAAATGGCTACAAGAAACCTGGCCCTGTAGATTGAATAAAGGTCATACGATAGGACATAATGAGGAAGATCCTCCAATTCCAAGGCTTGATAGATATATACTTGTTGAGCAACTGGTGTCTTCTGACAGTAACTTGCTAATATGGTTGTTGTCGTTGTTTGAAATTTGAGGGCTATAAAGGCTTCTCTAAGTTTCTGGAAGTTCTGGAGAAAAGAATCTCTAATGTGACCCTATTTTAGCAGTTTAAACCATGGGGAAATCTCTAGCTAATAATGACACTACTATCTAAGGCCGCAACTATACAAAACATCTGATCCCAAGTTTTAGACCCATCCAGAGGAAAGTCATGGGTATCAGTAGGTGTTGGATTATGGCAGAAAATCCTGTGATAACTAGCAATGTAGAAGGTGTTTTTCTGGAGTTGTATAAAGCACTCTCTGGATTAGAAAGGTTATTGGAGGGAGAATATTTCAACTTTACCCAGTAATTAATTAAGGTAACATGAGCATGTGCCCTAATGGAAGGCTGGCTAGTTTCAGCTCACAGTGGGGCAGCAGGAGTGCCCTGAGGCAAGATCAAACATTTCCTTAACAAGAATTTCTAATTATCTCCAGGCTTGATACCGTGTTGTCCCAGCCCCAGATCTCAGCCCCATACAAGAGTTGTGCAATGACTTTACTCTAGAGCAGCTCCAAAGGGGAACAATCAGAAGCCACCTTTTGAACGGAAGAATTTCAGGATAGCCTGAGTTGATCTTACTGCTGAGGACTTGGTTATCTCCATATGAGCCTTCCAGGAAAGATTTTCAGAGACTATTTCCCTGAGAAATTTAAAGCTGTGGCACTGATCTATTGGAGTGTTATCTATATGTCACCAGAATGTACAGGACTTCATTCCAAAACCCATCACTTTAGTGTTAAAGTGGTGTATACATAAGGATTCTTTTAAAATAGAAGTTACTAAGCTGTGCAGCGTTTTCATAAGGCTAGCGCTTGTAAGACAAAACCACCTTGTTGGCCCTCCCTGACCACAGACCAATAACAATGCAGAAAAAAAAACAGTTGCACAAGGCTAACATGCCACGTCTAATGTCTTAGACAAAAGATCAAGCAAGGGGGTGGGGTGGAAATCATCACACCAATAAGCTAGTACCCAAGGAATTTACTTAAAGGTAATTGTAAAAATATATATATATATTAATTCCCCAGTACATTTCATATTGTTTTCTTTTGCTTTCTCTGTTGATAAAAAAATCTTCATTTAATTTTAATTGTAAGTGTTCTGAAACACTGTTGATCTATTTCCATTGCATTATATGTAGCTAATAACTTGTTTTGTTATCTTCTTCATTGTTTTCAGTATGAAGATGAATGGAGTGGGCAGCCACCAACCCTTCCAGTGAAAAAGATCAAATATTTACCACTAATACAGGATGCCTTTGGCATTGAAGAATAGCACTAGTCCACACAAGACATCTCCTGTGGAGTAATGTTGCGACTTCATCAAATTTGTCTGGCAATTTACTGTAATTTGAAAAAAAATAAAAGAATCATAGTTGTAGATTGTGGGGGGAATGTTTACTTTTCCTTTATTGTAGAAGTATAGTATATATGTGTTTGTAACTGTTGCATACTCCAGTAGACTGTACTATACATTCACTATCACAATAAAATCATTTAAATGCATCTTTATTCTCAGCATCTATGAGGTGGATACTGGTGAAGTCACAATTTTTTTTAAAGCCAAGGAATCCCCCTCCCCGTATTAGGTACAGTTTCTACATCTATTGCTCCTAAGTCCGTTTCTTTGTGCTAGTGGAATTGTTAAGTACAGCCTCCTTATATTGAAAAGGATAGGAAAATTGACCAGATGCAACTTCTTCATTGCTTCTCTTGTTGGATAGAACACACAAAAAATTATCTGTCTCTTAAGGGCCCTTGTGGAATTCGCCAGAGAGTTAATGAAGACAGCAGTTTTTATCCATCAATGAAGAGAGACTTGGTATGGCTGTAGGATTTTCTGACCACCTAGGAACCGACCTGAAGGAACAGAAGAGACTTGTAAATCTGTTCCTTTACAGCTGTGATTCTCAAGCTTTTTTCACTCACATATTCCTTGGCAACCCCTTTCCCTAAAACTGCACTTCCTTATTAGTAAACCCATTGCATAATTGCTTCTACAAAAAACCAAATGCCCTGGCACATACTCCTGGGGTACACATATGCCTTCTTAGGAACCCCTGCTTTATAGGTTAGATTAGGCAAATAGTGGTTGACTAGGCCTAAGGTCACCCATAGAGAGGTTTATGAGGCGTTAAGATTCAAATGCAGGTTTATTTATTCTAAACATAACTCTCTAATCACTACATTGGGGGGGTCTCCAACTAATTTTGAACCTTTGGCATTTTGACAGAGGGTGGAAGGTGAAACCACCAAATAGCCTCTACAAAAGACAGAGCCCCACATACAAAGGAAACCCAAGTACAGGGATAATTTTAAAAAGACACTGGGAAGGAGGAGTGAGAGAGAATAAACCCAACACTATGGTGGCACTGAAACAAAGCTATTTTAATCTGCATCACCAATCAGATCTCTACTAACTAATTGGCAGTCCTGCTTTGCAAGAGCCCAATCTGGCCTAACCCACTTTCTAAAAAACACTTGGTTAGTGCCAGTAAAGGTACCAGTGGATGCCAAACTGAGGACCTTTGCACGGCATTGTATGATATCAGAGGGTGCTTAAAAAAAACAAAATATCTTGAATACAATGGTGCAGTGCAAACTTTATATGGAACCATAGTTTGTTTTAAATAGGATTCTGCTTGCAGATGTTTGCTGAAATCCTCAATGAATGTTGTTTTCATCACCTTCTGAAGTCTTGTGCACATTTTACAGTGAACACCCATACAGCCAGCATATAAGTAGTCACATCTGTTTTTAAGAAAGAGCCAGTGTATGCACATTGAAATGTTGAAACCAGCCACAAGGACCTGCATATATAGAGAGTTTGTATCATATTCCCATGGTGGCGAACCTTTGGCCCTCCAGATGTTATGGACTACAATTCCCATCAGCCCCTGCCAGCATGGCCAAGTGGAGTGCCAAAGGTTCGCCACCACTGAATTCTGTATGCGCATTGAATGTAACACAAAAATTACTCAATGCACACATGAAAAATCAAGTGTACACAGAGTGTACATGCATTCACTTTAACCTGAGAGGAGACTCTCCTTAACTAGGAAGCATGGTGATGAAGAACAATTCAGTACCCTGGAGCACATGTGCTCTACATGACTTGCTTTATAAAGATGTGCTACTTCATAGAATTCACTTTGAATTTAGCTATTTTTGTATCATTACACCGTATACGTAGGGAGGAAAGTGTAGGGAAATGTGCCTGTACTTGTGCAAAATACTGTACATTATTACTGTTAATTATTCCCAGTATAAACAAACAATTAGCAATTAAATTCCTATTAGAGAGTTATGTGGGTAATAGTGACAAACTGTAACTATAGTACTATAACTAAACCAAACAATGTAGGAAGTGTATAATTTAGAGATAATATTCCCATTAGTAGAGTTTATGGCTCAATAAACAGCTCCCACAAGTTAATAAATGCCAAAGCTGTAAACACCAAGGCTATTAATTCAACAAGATTTCAGTCCCCTCTTCTTTTTGTTGGTGGTCTCAATACACCACGGAGAAATGCTTTCTTAGGAAAATTGTTTCAGTTACCTATATAAATAACAATGAATTTTTCAGACCCATCTGGAGATCTCCCATCTTTCTCAATGACCAGATGGTCTGGCAGTGATCCTTTCTGCTTTTGACTACAGGCAATATTTTTCAGGATCTGAAATCTGCAATGAACCCATCAACATGGGTGGTATCTCTGGGTCTTTTCATTAAACCCTGGAATCAAATTCTTCTCTGTTGTTGTTATGCTAATTAAAATGTGCAATAGCTTTTAAACAATTAAGAACAGTCAGAAGTAAATTTGTATATACCCCCTTTTAACCTCTCTATTGCCAGCCTCCCCCACAACCCCTTTTCACAAAGTAATTAATCTTATGGTTCAGTTGTGGACATTAATGACAACTGGAAGGGTTAATTCGAACAAATCCTTTATGGCAAAACCAAGTTCCTTTTTTGTTGAAAGAGGGAAGGGTGACTGATGAAGTCAACTGAAAAGAAAATCAATTCCTTTCTGACTGAAAAAAAGAACCCCTCAGATCTTAAAATGCATTCTATAATCTGCCATGACTTCATACTACTAAGAAATCAAATTATTTGGTAATGTAATTGTGCTGACAAACTCACTTGTAGGAATACATTCATAATGTTGTTATGTTTGACTTGTTTTTCTGTGAAAAAAATATCTGAGACCTTTATCAATTGCTCTAACTCAATTTTCACAAAAAGCTGGATCTCTATAGTTTCTTTCAATTACTTTCGCCTACCTAATCAGCACACTATTTAACACAACCGTTTGTGAATGGTTTAGCCATTTGGGACAGAGCTTGTGCCTGTGAGAGGAACTTTTCTTTTAAATGGCTATTGAGATTCATGTTTTTAACCTCTGAAGCCTTCTTGGCCTTTTGGGAAATCTTGCCTTTATCATAGAGACTGCTCATTTAGAAACTAGAGGATTAACTACCTCCACATCCAGCCATTCAGAAAGACCTTATTTTCCGCTGGGTTTTCCCTTTCTAGAAATACAATTCGACTTTTAATTAACTCTCCTATTCAAACTTTTTTTGAAAACAGCTGTATCGTACAGCAAAGATTTCCAAGGACATCATGAACATGTTACATACCTAAATATTGCCTAGATTTATCTTAATGCTGCCCAGCTATTACAGGAACAAACCAAAGGGAACTCATTCACTCTAACGGGATTGCTCTAATGTAAGGACCACCCTTAAAATGTAAAAGAATGTCCACTGATTCACCTTCTTGGCTGTGAGACCTGTGGAAACTACAGAAGACATGAGAACTTTTAAAAGAAACAAATAAGAAAATAAATACTGCTGATTGGAACATTTATATTTCTACAGGTATAATACAGAACCTGGTGCCACCCGCCAAACAGGAAAGAGCACCAATATTACTGTCCTTTGGAAGTCAGTCCTATAATGCAGAAATAATCCTACACTCCGCCCCCCCCCCCGCCCCACAAAAAAAAATTGGAAAGGGAAATCCTGTGGAATAGCAATACTAGACCTAAACTATGAAAAACAGGTGAAGGATAGCTGATGAGCACAAGGAAGAAGGTAAAAATGCTCCCTGTGAGACAAGAACAAATGGAGGGTTAGAATCAGTGTAGTAGGTTTTAAATTTGAAAATGGATACCGTAAGCCCCATTGAGTCTGATTTTATACATATCAATTTACCTGGATGGCTGTGACAGCTTCTTACAGAGCACAATTGCATTGCCCAGCACGTGCCTGTTATGCATCAACACTGTGCTCTGATCTGTCCAACAAACAAATCAAAATATAGTTTGCCTCCCACAAGCCTTGCAGATTGAAAGTAACTCAACAATTTGCTGGAACAACAGGGGAGAGTTGGGGACTGTCTGTGAGTTCCAAATTAGATTTTATTACATGTGGATGGTGATGATGTAATGTTGACCTAAATAACAGTGACGGGGCTGCGCAGTTTTTTGTATGGCTGCCAGGACTTGTCTGCAACACCAGGGGCCTGTGGGACTGCATTTACCTTTTCATATTAAGCCTTGCCATTGAACTCCCAAGCATTGCCCTATTAAAAGAGAATTGCTGGTACAGAAGTGCTCTAATGGAAGGCGAAGTGGGAGTTTGCCTCATGAAAACGGAATGTCTGCTGCTTGAGGACTTGTTGGCATTGGCTGAAAGTATGCCAGTAAGTTCATAGGCCAAAGTAAGGTGTTTCTCCTGGTGACTGCTAGATGAGGATTCCAAACAAAACATAAAAGAGTAGAGATCCCATTCTTCCATTTTTCCTAATTCCTGATCTCTAATTTATGCTCCTAGCAGTGTAAGCTGCCAGCTGTGCTTCATACAGAGCCCTCATGCATTAAAAGGGTCAGTATCCCTAGTATGATGACCTTTACCGTCAGCTAAGCAGTTTGTTGTTTTGCTAATGAGGCTCAAAGCTGTGAAAGAGTTGACTTGATACTGAAAAGGAAAAAAAATAATGTGGCAGAAGCTATTGTTTATCCTCAGCCATAAAGAAAACACTCTTGAAAAGGGAGCTGACTTTTCACAGTCTTTTATGGCTGACCTTGAAGGGGCACCTCATTGTTCCTCCTTTACTAAATATGGGGATGGAATACATTATTGAGTTGTATGCACAAAACTGGGTGAAGCACAAAACATGAGATATGCTTTTCCCATAACACAATTGTGAAATTCAACAACATTTAAGAACAATCATTTGCCAACAGATGCCTGCTGAAAACTTCCCAGAAGCAAATAACAATGCTTATTTTAATAAGACTCATTTTAAAAGCATAAAAAGGCTACACTGAAAAGGCATCTGAAGTTCCTGGTTCTCTGGTCCGTGAACTGCTCAACTGTGGCAGTGTACAGATAAACCACCCTGTGCTGATTTCTAGCCCAGTCAGTCCTTAGCAATGCAATTGTAAGAATCTGCTTAGATAGACAAAATTCATCCCAAATGCAACTTTTGACATGTCATTGCTAATTCCCATTTAGTGAGTCTAGAGCAGTGTCATAGTTGCATCCTACACATGCATCCTACACATGACAGAGGATGTAAGTAGCCAGAATACATATCAGTTTTAGCCCAGTGTTTTAGCCCAGTTCAATGCTGTAGGAAAGTGTATTTTTCCCTTATTTCTCTGCAACAATGTGGTGCATTTGTGTACCTCATGCAGTTTCTACAGCAGTTCTCTGATCTTTCTTAAACTTGCTCTGCTCCTAATTCAGGAAAAGATTGCAGTAAAGGTGGGATTGCTGCTGTGTAGGTGGGTGGAAAAATTCAGATACTTCTATACACATAGCAGCCACTTTACCTGATACTTTCCCAACTTAATTTTTTTTAAAGGAAGTTTCTACCCCCTAACTTTTTGAAGATGTAAGGTGAAAGATGTATCTCCATAATGGATGATGCTAGACAATTACTTTTAAAAATAAAATGGGTATATAATTTGTTATAATGCTATATTGATGTAAAAAACTTGAAAAGCATTGATGACCCAGAGGAGATGGGATGAATACTTCTGGGAGGCTGTGGCCAAGATATTGAGGGGAAACCAGCCATGTAAAAAACCCATTGCTTTATTAACAACTGCAGCACTAGTCGAAACCACACAAACCTGTCCCGATGTAGAAATCACTGCTGTCCTTGAAGGTTAGTAGAGTCTTAAGGAAGCTTTGACTTCACACGGTGAAAACCTCTGTCCTTTTTTGATGTGATGCACTAAAAATTAGTGACAAGAGCATGTTCTTCACTTTTTTCAATAAAGCAAGCAAAAACTATTGTAAACTTTTGTTTGTATAAAATACTGATCCTTTTGATTTAATTTTCCTGTACATGATGCAGCCAAAGTTACTCTTGTAAACAACAAGGTTGCTTCAATTTTGCTAAATAAAGACATTTTGATTATAATGATGAAAGTTTCAGGGCTGAAGATTTCAGAAGTTGGGAAGAGCTTCACTATTAAGCCAAGTTAAGTTAAGACTGGCTCAGAAGTCCCAAGTCTCGACAAACTGTCCAATCTTATAAAATGTTTGTGCCATAAGAGCCAGCTCTTCTAGTAGTATAAGATCTAGATTTAAGGTAATGAGTTATAAAGGCTCTGTCAGCTTTGTGCTTGGGCAGAATCTCTAACATCAAAGCTCTCTATTCTAACTTCAACATAGCCCTTGACCACTGTCCAGTAACACAACGCTGCTGTTCCATGTTTTAACTCTCAGTTGTTTTTTAAATGTGTTTTTGGCTTACAGGTGTTCCTGACATCTTGTGCTTTCAAAATATTTGGTTATGATTTACTATAATCTGATTCTTCCATTGTATGAGCAGAAACATGAGAAGAAAGTTTACATGCATGCATGACATCATTTTTGAGGAAACATTTACTTTTCATTCAGAAATGCATTCTAAGGGGATGGCAACTTAATTAAATTGCTCAGGCCGTTTCCCAATACCATGCTCCATTATCGCCCTGGGAGACCGGGACTAAACGCTTCGTCCGGGCCGGGAGATCGTCGCACAAGCCGGCTAGCTTTGCTGCAAACGCAGCAGCGCCGACCTGACTTCCGCTCCCTCTCCCCAGAGTCAAGCCTTCCTGGCATAAACAACTTTCTTTCCTTTAAAGGGTATGTTTTCCTTCCTGGCGATGTTCCATTTCTTGTGGTCTGCTTGGGATGCGAACAGCAACCGCCGAACACGCTGTTTCCGTTCATAGCCCGCTCATACACTTCGACCCCGTGTCCTCCCGGAATTCCCTGGAGTACGGCCTGCTGGCGGTACGGCGACAGCCACCACGCTGTCTACTCCGACCCCCCAGTCGGTATCAACTTAGCGTGATGGAACGGAAGCGGTATCTGGCTGTTCTGACTTGAAGCTCACGCCTTGGCAGACGCCTTCACCGGACCTCATCTGGAGAGCACGCCAGCGCATCAACTTGCCGTATCGCGAGCGGCCTCGCCTCCATATCGGCCGGTAGGAATTCTTGTCGGCGTGGAGGTGATACTGACGCCGTGCAGAAACGGCCCCAGAGAGGGTGACATGGTAGTGCTAACATGTAACCTAACTGGAAGAGAAGTTAATATGGCAGACCTGAAAATTTTCTTGAGGCTTTGTTTTGTTTTTGCTAAACTGTCAGACATGGAAATGGTCTTTCTCATATAAAAGTGAAAGCAATGTCCCTGTGCAAGAATAACTTGTTATAGCAGCAAAGTGAGAGCAGCAGGAAGAATTATATGGAAATATAAACCCCAAATGGGATTTTTACTTAAGGGACACCCTGGCTGATATCAGTCATGATCCTCCAGAGTATTTAAGAACATAGCTAATGAATATTTATAAGTGGTCTGATCAAGAATTCTAAGTGCATTCCTGAATGCAGTTGTTCAAGCCTATTGACTTTAACTGCCCTGTAGTTAAGTGAGGGAATGGAAGGGAGTAGGTGGCCTTTTCCCCTCTGTGGGACTCTGATCATCAAATTGCAAGACTATATAGAAAAACTCTGTTTTGGATGTTACACAGAGTACAGGAAGCACTTATGGAATACGGAACAAATGATTACTGTAAGGATATATATTGAATATGTTATTGTGTTACATAATAAGGTAGGAAAAGAATACTTAGAATTTATTTCACATTTGTTAGCATCTGTTAAAACAACCTATCATCCTCTTAAGGGAGAAACAAATCCCGCATTTTCAAAATAAAGGAACTTTACTATTTGGGATATTGCCATCCTCAAGAAAGTGTCTTCATTGGTGAAATCTGTGCGAGAATCATTTAATTCAGTAAAGAACTTTATCATGTTCTGGAATTATCAATTTGATGAGGATGCAATACTCTGCATATTCTTCACCTTTACAAATATTTGTTTAAAGTACAGAAAGTACAGCTGACTTGCAAGTTCTGCTCCTCCTGTGTTCTGTAACATCCAAACCCATCTCAGATGGGGAACATTTTAACCAAATGCATGAGCTTCACAGGGAATCAATGATACTTACGAATTTAAAGAGAAACTCAGACATGAGGAGCTAGATTCTATTTTATTTGACTGGATTTTTATCGCCTATTTCTCCAAGGAGCTAAGGGTTACATACACGATTCTTTTCCCCTCCATTTTATCCTCACAGCAACCCTGTGAAGCAGATAGAATGACTGTCCCAGGGTCACCCCGTAAAGGTCATAGCAAGTTGGGATTGAATGTGACTCTTCTGGTCCTAATTGAACACTTTTAACCACATTGACCAGTAGAGCTGACTAGAGACCTTAGGCCAGTCCCTCTCTCTTTTCCTCAGCCCAGCATACCTCACAATGTTGCTATAAGGATAAAAGAAGAAAGAGAACAATGCACACCCTCCCAATCTTCTCCAAGAAGGGGTTGGTTATAAAAAGATACCAAATGATAAACAGAGGAGAAAACTGAGGATCAGAAACAGTTGCCCACTTCCTGTCCATTTGTTAGCAGAATTATCTTCACGCATTAGGTGATAATGATAATGCTTATCCCCAAGCCATGAATAAGTTTTTGCATCTGATTCCTGCAGATCAAACAGATTACCATTAATAGCACTGAAGGAGACTAGGCAGGCATTTCTATCCTTGGCCCATTTGGCAGCTATCTGAGGTTGGATATTATCTATATACTAAGTTGGCCATATCTGAGTGTACTTAAATCTGGTGCCTGGAGCTGTGAACAAACAAGACAGATCTCTCTCTGGCCCTTTCCCCACTTACCGTTTGCTGCGCGCTACTGTCCCCAAATAGCGCATGGTCCAGTGGCGCTCCCCACGAGTCTGGGCGGAGACAACACAGCCACCCCAACTCTGCGCTCTCACGTCCCCTCAGCGCGTGTCATTTCTGAAGCTGAAGAAACCGCACCTTCTGACTGCCCCACACAGAGCACGGGGCAGTGGGGAACATGACCCCGCAGCAGAAATCGCTCGCGCTGAGAGTAGCGCGCCGCAAACCGTAAGTGGGGAAAGGCCCTCTGTGTGTAAAGTGCCATCAGTTCACAACTGATTTAAGTCAACTGCAGCAAGGGACTTTCAAGGAAAGTGAGAAGCATAGCTGGTTTGCTATTATTTTCCTGCGCAGTCTTTCTCGGTGGCCTCCCTTCAGAGTACAGACCTTGCTTACCTTCTGAAATGTGATGAGATCAGGCTATACCATGCTGTCTTCCCTTCACAAATCTTTCTACAAATTTACAAATCCCAGGCATACAGAAAAAAATGGGATATCTACCCCCCCCCCCCAAATAATTTTTAAAGGGCCATATTTTTAAACAACAAATTTCCTCAGTGGCTGTGGCCAGACAACCACAACATTCCAGGCTTCAGTTTCTGTGAGCAAAAGCCAGGGAGAGTGGGTAGGGGCTTTTCCTGGCCTATTTTGCCAGTGTGGGGTGTAGTGGTTAGTGCTTCAGAGTACGGAATTTCCCAACATGCAGCTGACAGTCCTAAGGAGAACTGATTTGTGAAATCTGTTGTGATTCTGGGAGAGGTGCTGCTGCTCCTGGGGGCAGGGAGAGGAAGCAGATGGGAGGCTTGGAGGTGATGGGGGCATAAAGAGAGATTAATGGGTAGGGGGTCAGAGAGAGAAAGAGTGTTGGGGTGGTGAACAGAAAGAAAAAGTGATAGGATTGGAACAGAAAGTAAGAAAAGAAGTGGCAGGAGGGAGAAAGTGAGAGGGGAGGAAGCAAAGGTAGGGAGAAGGGTATAGCTGCTCCCTCTAGTTTCTTGCAAATTCCCACTTGTATCTCCTTAATAGCAGGTTAACAAGAATCATCATGTTCCCCATGCTAAGCCTTATCCTTCTTGCAATGAACATTGGAGTAACTATCCAAACTTTTTTTGGCAGCCTGGAGAAAAATATTTAAGGCCCCTTCCGCACATGCAGAATAATGCACTTTTAATCCACTTTCACAATTGTTTGCAAGTGGATTTTGCTATTCCGCACAGTAAAATACAGCTGCAGAGTGCATTGAAAGTGGATTGAAACTGCATTATTCTTCATGTGCGGGAGGGGCCTAAGTGTGTGTGTGTGTGTATGAAGAATGAGGAAAGAAACTTTGCAGTATCAATGTACAAAACTTCATTCTAAATAAGACTCTAAATAACTTGTCCTTTTTCAGCTTTTTATTTTTTAAAAAAATAATGTTTGTACTGGGAAATATGTACTTTTCCCTTCTGGGTAAATTCAAAACAGCTGAGACGGCTTTATTCAAACCTTTCCACATATATTTTATTTAGTCAGAGATAAAAGATTTAGCTCCCACTGAGAAGTTTCTTCACAGAAAGAACCACATGACAACAAGGTAGTTGTAAGGCAGATCATGTTTTCTTGTGCCCTTAAGTCAAATTCTTACCATTTATGGCATTTCTCAACTATTTGCTTGCTTTCAGGAGAAAATAGTCTTGGCTGTAGAGAAATCTGAGTTCAGCTAAAAAAATAAACAAATCTTCATAATGGCCAAGCAGCATTTTCTAATAGCCAAGCAGTCTGATCCTAAGCATTTGCTTAGAAATTTCCCATAGATCTCAACAGGGCATATTCCCAGTTAACCATGTGGCAAGAAGACCCTGATTCAGATTAGCTTCTGTTAGAAGCAGGGTCTTTCAGTTGCTGTCCCAGAGATAGGGTTACTAAGACAATATATTTCCCTGCAATAGAATTTCCAGTTATTCCTAGGGCTACCTACCATGACTTCTGTTTTATACTGGCAGTGATATACCTGTGTAGAAGACACATCCAGGTTTTAAATATACTGACTTCAACAGGCACTAAAGTCAATCCACAGGAGGCCTCTTGCCATAGTTGGAAGCCTCGTAACTGCTCTCAGGAATTTAAAGGCTCTTCCATGGGATCACTGTTTGGCATAATCTCTTCTGACAATTTAGAAACTTTGTCTGGTTTTGATGATTGTAGTAATGCACTGCCGACCCAGCAGCACCGTGGTAGAACGTTGGGACGCCAACGGACCTTCTGACACCCCGCGTCGCGCCACCCCACTCCTCATCCCCCTTGAGTCATGGGTCATGAACTGTCTGGCTCAATCACCGAGCGCAGGATAGTCTTGCCCCAGGTGAGGATTAGGCTCCAGGCAACTTCATCCCCTTTCGCCGTAGCCAGGTGAGATCATGCATCACATGATGATCTCCCGACCTCCGCCTCCAGCTCGGAACTCCCCGGTCCTCCCTCCTGCGCCCCGATAGAATAACAATAAAAGGTGCCAGGAACACGTCACGAGACTTCGCTAGGAACCACGGACCTCGGTCTCCAGCTGCTGGCGATCTCCACCAGATGTTATCTCGCGTCGTCACCGTTCTTCGCTGACCGTGCCGTTAGAGCTACAAGCTGGTGCGAAACCGGGAATCCTCGAACCTCCACCCTGCTCACCGTCGCCTGGGAAGGGCAGCGATACCGAAGTCGCTGGATCGGCATCCAGGGACCACCGTTTCGGTATCGCCTGTCCTCTGGATCGGCGAGCATCCAGAATTTCTGGCGTCCTAGGACACTCTCGTCCGACGGAACACCCGGTGAGTATGGGAGCTTGCAAAAGCAGGGCTTATGACAAACCGTTAGCCCGAACTGAAGCGTTAGCGAAATGCGGCAGGAGTCCCGTAAAGAAGGGAGCTGCGCCATAAATTGGTTGAGGAGATTGAAGCTCAGTGTCCATGGTACCCAGAGGGGGACATTGAATCTTAAGGACTGGGAAAACATCGAGGCGCACTCTTACGCTGCAGAGCCTGCGTGGCGCCCGATGTAAGCTGCTACTGGCGTGGAGACAATGTTTGTCGCCATCAGCCTGCAGACCTATGGCTCCCTTGCTGTAGGCGCCCTCGCTTCGATCTTTCACCTTCAATTTCAACCCCGGAATTTTCTCTATCCACTAAATTGGACGCCTGTCCTCCTTCTGCTCCTTCACCCAATTCAAACTCTCCCGCTCAGCCGCCTCTGCTCCGCCTTCATTTTCGAAGCCACTGCACCTCCAGTAAGCCACATAATGGTAGCGGGTTTCAAACTCTGTAGAGCATTATTAGCCCGCGATCTGCAGAAGAAAACCCTGGCGGAAGGCGATGCCGAATTCTTGCGTATTGCCCGTCCACTTCACAGATACTGTAGCGGGGAGGGTGCGTCATTGACGGGTTGTCGAGTACCGCCCTTTAAGCTATAACATCCTCACTGACTCCGCAAAGCAATGCGGGCATTAAGTCACTAGCCCCTCATTGAGAGGGCATGCTGGAGGCCATCATGAGAACCACCTAATGGTTCCAGGCGACTGGAAGACCACCTTTAGCATGCTCCTGAGCCCTGCACAATTTGTGGTCTGGGAGAGAAGTGAGTTCCGCCAGCAGTGCTTCAACAGAGCAGCCACACTCTGGCTGGCCTACACCGCCAGCGCCTTTAAACCGATGCTTTGCTTAGCGATCAGATTGTCCTGCACTGGGGCCACCCTTCGCGATTGGCCTCTGAGAATTAAGCCTATAAGGCATTTGTTAAGGTCCCCAGCGGCCAGCCAACCCAGAGTTTCTCCTCCATCCGGCAAAACCCCAAGAGCCCTATGCCGAGTTTGTGAACAGGCTCCAGAGGCGCTCAAGAGGCAGGTAGATAGCGAGGAGGCCCAGCGAGCTCCTCATGCGCCACCATAGAAACGCCTCCGCGAGATTACGCCAGAGGCGATCACGGGCCTGGGCAAAATCCTGAACTGGCCGACATGCTTAAAGGCTTGCCAGGACATCGGGTCCTCCGCCCTAGCTAGCCTCCTCGCGCAGCACTCTCCACCAGCGGAGGCAGCCTCAGGATGACTGCTTTAACTTTCGCGGCAGACCGGACACTTCGAGGTACGCCAGAGCAGCCGGTGGGGGGGCCTACAGCCCGATGGAGGAGGGTCCTCCCCAGAGGAAGGCCACCTAAGACCCGATGCCCACGTTGCCAGAAAGGCTTCCACTGGAGAAAGCGACTGCCCGTCCGGAAACTCCGCCGGAAGCGTCTCCCAGCCAGGACCAAGGAGGAGGTACTAGAGCAGACCCAAACACCAAGGCCCCTGCCAAAACCACCCCTCTCGGCATCTATTTCGCGCACCCAGCCCATCTCCTTTAAAAGTTCCCCACGAGGTTCTTGTGGCCCCAACCCAGTATGGCGAGCCCATCCCTACGGGACTATTGGGCTGGTGCTGCGGAGCCTCTGCGGCTGAACAGGGACTGTTCATTGTCCCGGAGTGATCGACTCCACGCACCAGGACCCATCCATCTCCAGGTCTGGACAAACATCCCACAGGAGTTGCCTGCGAATAGCTCGCTCAGCTGATTCTCTTGCCCCATCGCTGCCGCTGCCGACCCAATAAAGAAGGCTCTGAGCCCCAGCAGCCAACATGGCAGCCTACACCACCGTCGCCAGCCGGTGGAGGCGCTATCGGAGCTCCGCCCATACCTGGAGCTCGCCGCCCAGGATGTAAGTTCAAGGGCCTGGTGGACACCGGCTGATGTTACCGTCATCAGAGCAGCCGGTGGCTGACCAGTAACCAACGAAGACTTGCCCGCACATCTGGGGGGTGGGGAGACAAACCGCGAAGGCAGGCATCCGCCAGCTCACGGTCCAACAGCCCAGGGGCTCGGCGGCAGCTCACAGTCCTTCGTTTGGAACATCCATGTCAATCTCTGGGAAGGGATCTCGCCAGGTCGGGTTAAGCGACTCTGGTCTGGGATGGGTAAAGCCGTCACAGATCACTGATCCCAATCGTGCCTTCCAAAGACTACCTTCTATTTCCGTAGGAAAGCTGAACCTCTCCTCACTTCTCTCTTTCTGTTTTACGACCAGTGAGGCGGGAGGAGGGCCAATTGGCTGACTGGCCTCCTGGATTAAAATCTGGGCCGATCCTGGTACCGCCTTTGCAGGACAGGGCTTTAATAGGGTTGCTGCAAACACAGAATCCCACTCATGATTTGTTGCTGCCAAAGCATAGAAGACGGCTGTATGAATTCAGCTTGCAGGCCTGGCTCGGCGAAGCAACCCTTAAGGGGCGGTCTCGGCCAGGGCGGCAATTCCCCAAGATAATTCGATCACAAATTTTAGCACATCCAGCTTCCTGCGTTAGCCACCAAAGTCCGCGGTAAGTGCAACTCCCTTGCAAAGAACCCCCTTTTATTCCTTTGTATGCGAGAATTTGCTCAATTGCCTGATTGGCTTCATTCCCGGATGCACCCATCCCCAAAAGCGGCTTCCAAAAGCCCCTTTGGTATGTTGCTGATTAAGCATGCATACCCACAATCCCCCCCAGGACCCACCTGTTTCCTCCCCCTCGAGGCTCGGACCCTAAGCCTTGGCGCACCCTGATAGTAGCTCTGAAGCCAGCAATTCCACAGAATTACCGCTACCTCCTGCCCCTCCCTGTCAAACAACTTTAAAGAATTGGCGGCCCCAGGAGGATTGCATTTAAGCAACCTTCACAGGCTGCAAAACAAGCCTTCTTATATTAAATTTTAAACTCTAAACCGATCTCGATATCCGCCATCGCTCTAGAGGAGCTAGAGCCTGGGACCATTATTACCTGGGAAGGGGTGTGTTTGATCCTCTTCCTACAGGTCCTGTGGACTCGACTGCGCCATGACAGGCCAACCCATGGAATGGCGCCAGGAAAACCAACCCCATCAGATGGAACACATCTCTCTAGAAGGGATCCAGCCAGCGATCTCAGCAGGGCAGCGGTCGCCAATGCCCAAAGACCGAATGACCTGGGGGGCGTCAAAGTGACCCACCAGCCAAACCTAGAGCTGCTCGTAAGCAAGACCACCCGAGACACCGAGAACCTGTACGCTCTCTTTGCAATCATCACCGCCAACTCGGTGACCCACCATCCTTTGCCTCTGCTTGCCTCCTGCGATGGCGTCGGCCCACCCTGACCGAGCTTTCACCAGACCAACATCTGGGAGCAGTTTGCTGCGGCTGCCAGCGTCTCATCTTTCTGCCTGGGCCAGTACCTGGGAGTCGAGGAGCCTGCTAAGCTCCTGCCTGCTCCCCCGTCTGCAAAGCCGGAGACTTCTAAGCGAGTCTGGGCTAAGCCCTTCATGAATGCCTCATCCATCAGATTGCTCTATGGCCGAGGACCCGTCGTCCAGACCCTCCCGGCTGGCTCTCTCCCTTGTCACCCAAGACTGTCGCTAACCCGCGAGGTCCTAACACCTGCGCCCGCATCACGGCGCAGCCAAGCGAGAACCGACCGGGCCCATTCATCGGCTCGGCCAGTTGGAAGACTGCACGGAAGACATTCCCCATGTTGGAAACATCCTGCTCCCCAGGGGCTGGTTCTGGACCTGCGGGGAAAACGTTTAATTACATTCCCGCCCGACTCCCTGCGGAACTCATTTTGTTGCCTCAGTCGCCTCACCATCGTCCTACCCAGGCTCCACCCGGAGCCGGGCCTTGTAGCCGCTCAGCTCTGCCTTCGACCCGCACTCATAGCCGGACGGCGGTCGCCCTCTCCAGCGGAGTTAAGTCTCCTACTTAACTTCTAGTGGGAGTCCCGGACTTCGCTTCTTACAATGCTCAAGACTATTGGCGGCTGGCCTGTGCCCTTCATGCGGAGTCCATCAACTCTACCTCCCGCGGCTCTGGATGCCCTGGCCTCCGAGGCAGCGAAGATTTCGTCAAAGCGACCCTAGACAATCGTGCGGCTATTGATTACACCTGTTGTTGTTACATCACCAAGGTTGTGAGAATGTACATAATATGTGTTGTTTTAATCTTTCTGATAATTCCCATTTGATTCACATGAAAGTACGCATTGAGCTGCAAGAAGTTGTATCTAATCTGGAAGTATGATGTTTTGCCCCATTGGTGGTCAGCCCTCTGGAGCTGGCTGCCGGGAGGATGGTTGAGTGTGCTGTTGTACAGCTCTGCATTGGTTTAATTGTGTTAACGCCGTTATCGGATCTTGTTTTAGTTCAATCGTGTCTAGTATTGCCTGTAGCGTGTGTAAGAAGCCCCTCGAATTTCCTTACGCAACCAAGTTCTAATGTTACACAAGCAGCTTGGTCAGCTTGATAGGCGGAGGAGACAAAGCGTCCTTTAAAGTAAGCCCTTAGCATTTTCGGTCCCCTTTTCTAAAATGTAAAAAAAGGAGGAGATGTAGTAATGCACTGCCGACCAACAGCACCGTGGTAGAAGCGTTAGGGGCCTTAGCGGGACCCTCTCTGACCTTGCCGGTCGCACGCGCCCCCTCCTCATCCCCATGAGTCATGGGTCATGAACTGTCTGGCTCAATCACCGGGCTAAGGACAATGGTCTTGCCCCCAGGTGAGATTAGGCTCAGACGCTTAACGGCTCCCCTTTCGCCGTGAAGCCAGGTGAGATCATGCATCACATGATGATCTCCCGACCTCCCGCCTCCAGCTCTCGGAACTCCCCAGTCCTCCCTCCTACAAGCCCGATAGAATAACAATAAAGGTGCCAGGAACCGACTGTCGCGAGAACTCGCTGAACGGACCTCCGGTCCCCGCTGCTGGCGATCTCCACCAGATGTTATCTCCGCGTCTCGTCTCGTTCTTACGCTGACCGCGTGGGTCGACTACAGATGATTTTGTTCTGCAGTTGCCATTGTAATTATCATTTTATATTTTATTTTATTGAATTGCATGTTCTCCTTTATTGGAATTGTTGCTGAATATATGTAAGGTTTGATGTATACTACTTTGAGGGTGTTCTGAAACAAAAAGTATATATACTCAGTATGCAAACCAGTTTCATGAGAATTTTATCTTATGAAACTTTTAAAATTTTGTCTACCAAATAGAGAACACTCACACTAAGCAGCAGTTTGGTGTGGTGATTAGAGTGTGATTAGAAGCCCAAGTCTGAATCTGTACTGTCATGTAATCTCTGTCTCAGTCTAATGTTATGTTATGTATGTTAGGAGGCCATTGCACTTTTTAGTTGGGTTTACTTGGATCTCATAAGCCCCATTAGTTTTGGAGAGTGGCTGAAGTATGGGGAGTTTCTTGTTCTTGCAGTTAGTTGCATTCTGAGATAATAAACTGCTGAGTTTCATTTTACTACTACCTAACCTATTAGTTAAGTGCTAACTCATAGCACCCAACCTACCACACAGGGTGAGCGAGAATGATTTTGTAAACAGCACTGAGTCACCACAGGGAAGAAAGCAGGGCATAAACATCAAATAAATAAAAAGAAATAAAATGTATTTTCAGAATGATTCTACAAGTAGAAATTTATGGCATTACACTTTACAGAACGTTCTCTGTTACTTACTACATAAATATGGAATACAACTTGGCACTACTTAGAACAACAATTAGATGGTTAGGTTGTATACAAAGAGCTGGTGTCAGCAAAGGTTGTTAAAGGAACCAGTACTTTTCATTAGCATTCTTTTAACACTTTGGGCTAAAGACTACCTTAATTTTTTAGAGTAAAAGTCCAAATTTAGAGTAAATAGTCCAAATTGGCTAGTATGACTGCCTGGCTCCAGAGAAGCATGTGTAAGAAGGAGGTTTTGGTTTGCTTGCAAGGAGCAGTTGGGGGGGGGGGGCAACATTTGCATTTATCATCTTCAAGCTTGTCTGCCATGGTGGTTGCATAGCAGCCTGATTTGATACAAGGCAGTGGTCCATGCTGACTAATCTCATGATCGATTGGATAATCAGACTGACTTATTAAATGATCAAACACTAGATGGAATTCCACTTGTCTTGCATGAGTAGGTGTGCTCTTGGTCTTGCACTCCACTTGCACTGCTGGATTCTTGTGGCCAAATCAGATGCAGTGTGGAGACAAGTGGGGAGTATATCTATTTTATTTATTTTTTCACACTTTTATCCCACCCTATTACAAAGGGCTCAGGGCAGGTTACAACAATTAAAACACAATAAAACAATTAAGACAGTATTAAATATGAAAACTATAAGCCTGTCACGTTGTAAACAGTAGAATAAATAGCTGTAAAAAATGATGGTGACTAAAGAGTCCAACAGACTCATCCCCCCCCCCCCACTCCTCCCTCCCCTCGTTTCAGAGACTGAGAGGAGTTGTTTGTGCCAACTGGCTAGTTGGAAAA
The DNA here is from genome assembly GCF_021028975.2 of Sphaerodactylus townsendi. Taxonomy (NCBI): domain Eukaryota; kingdom Metazoa; phylum Chordata; class Lepidosauria; order Squamata; family Sphaerodactylidae; genus Sphaerodactylus; species Sphaerodactylus townsendi. The sequence continues at coordinate 72,440,855 of NC_059428.1, forward strand.
GGCCTGGTGGAACAACCAGGTTTTACATGTCCTGTGGAATGAAGAGATTTCTTGCCGGGCTCTTACCTCAGCTGGTAATTTGTTCCACCAGGCCGGAGCCAGGGCCAAAAAAGCCCTGGCTCATGTCGAAGCCAGTCGGATATCTCTTGGGCCAGAGACTGACAAAAGGTTTTCCTCCGATGAGTGGTAGGACCTTAGAGGGCAATATGGGGAGAGACATATGTAGGTCCAAAATCACATAAGGGCTTAAAGGTCAATACCAGACAGGCAGCCAGTGCAGCTGTTTAAGAATTGGCATCACATGGTCGTGATTGGCTGTCCCAGTAAGTAGCCTTGTGGCTGCGTTCTGGACGAATTTCAGCTTCTGGATCAGAGACACAGGTAAGCCCGCATAGAGTGTTTTACAGTATATTCTCGAAGTGACCATTGCATGGATTACACTGGCTAGATCGGGCCTGGAGAGGTACAGAGCCAGCTGCCATGCCTGCCTCAGATGAAAAAAGGCAGTCTGGGCTGTTCTAGTGACCTGGGCCTCCAGCAAAAGGCTGAAGTCCAAAGACACGCCCAGACTCTTAATCGATGCAGACAGATGTAATGCTGCACCATTCAGCGTCGGCAGCTGAAAATCCGCAGGTCTCTCCCCTTGACCCAGCCAAAGAATCTCCTTCTTTGCTGGTTTCAGCTTCAGTCTGCTCACTCTCAACCAACCTGCCATGGCTTCTAGACAGTGCTGGAGAGCATCAGGGGTGGAAGCTGGCTGGCCCTCCATCGTAAGGATGGGTGTCATCTGCGTATTGATGATACCCAAGAATGCTTCTGCTTTTATTTCTATGTAGTTATACAGGGCTCTGAATTTGATAGCAGTAATAATCAGAGGCGTAGCTGGACCAAACTGCACCCAGTGCACATTCTATATTTTCCGCCCCCTCATGGCCCCCCCGCGGTGCCCCTCTTCCCACACTTACCTTAGTTCCTTTCCTTTTTCTTGAACTTTTTCAGGCTGCAAAAGGCCTGTTTGCAGTAAAAACGGCCTGATGGGAACTATACTTCCCAGGAGACCTTGTGAGCCCCAAGGTCTCCCGCAGAACTGCTTCAGTTCCTCAGGCCGTTTTGCAGCAAACAACGGCTCAAGAAAAAAGAAAATAAAAAGGAATAATGAGGAAAAGAGAATGAGGGGAAGCACCATGGGGTGATAGCAGAATTTGAGCGGGGCTACTTAGAGTAGAACTAGTGGTCTTGTACAGCAACACTCCCACCTTCACGAAGTAAACTCCACAAAGCTTTGTCATTCATAAGAAGGCATTTATCATTCAGTTGCTCTATGTACAAGTAACTATATACAATGAAGAATATTCAGCAGACAATCAAAGTGCCGCCCTAACACCTGTTTCCCCAAAGGGAACTTGCTAGAACCAGTATCATACAAGTGCTTTTATACAAGACCCAACCAATCATGTTAAAGGTCACTTGGAACAGGTAAGAACCGGTTTGTCAGCTCAGTCTCATGCTGACTCATGCTGGATAGGATATGGACACTTTAACTATCATGACACCCCTTCTCATATCCTAGGAAGCAGTCATTACATACAATTACAAAGAAAAGTTACAAAGAAAAGTTACATATGAACATTAACAATACCTAACAAAGGCAACATACGTTCAAACTTCAGTTCTGGTACTGCTTTAGTAAACAAGTCAGCTTGATTGTTTTCACTTTCAATATAAGACAAAGAAATTGTTTTATTTTGCACCATTTGCTTTACATTTTGGTACCTAACACCAATGTATTTTGTTCTTGTTCTCATGCTTTCAGTTTCAGCTAAACTTATACAAGTTTGTGAATCATCTTGAATGACTACAGGTTCTACACACTGCACCTTTAAGTCAGATAGCAATTGCTTCATCCATTGCAACTCTGTGCATGTCGAATAGCGCACAATACTCTGCCTCAGATGTTGACAAGGCAGTTGTTGTCTGTTTTCTCGATCTCCATACAACCAGAACATCAGCATATTTAATAAGATAACCTGTGCAGGACTTACTTTCAGAATCATCTACCGCAAAAAAGAACTATCTGCTGCAGCTGTTAACACTTGGGTTTGTTTGGAGCTATCACCAAGCAAAAATGCTGTGTACCTTTTAAATAACTTAGATAATACGTTCCTCCTTGCCAAGCATGTAGTGTGGGTTTAGACACAAGTCTGCTTAAATAGCTAACAGCAAACATTATATCTGGTCTTGTCCAGTTTGCCAAATGGGGCCAAACTTCCAATGACAGAAGCGATATAATCCAGGATTATCAAAAGAAACATCAGAATCCTTCTTCCTTTTAGTAAACTCAGTAGACATAGGTGTTTTGCTACTTTAGCTTTCTCTAAGCCAGTACTCACTATGAGCTCTTCAATTTTGTCTTTCTGGCTTGACTTAGCAAGGTTCCTTCTGCTGTTTTAGTTATGCTAATACCTAGATAGGTTTTCAGGTAGCCTAAATCTTTCACCTGAAATGTCTTCCTCAAACTGTCATAGACATCAGTAGTTTGAGCATCAGTTAAGGCAGTAACACATATCCATCTCACGTGAAACAATTATGATGACTTGTTCTTGGCGCTTCACCTTTAGTATACACGCTAAGGATCCAAGAACACTTCTCTGGAAACCTAGTTTACACAAACCATCATGCAAACACTGATTCCAATTTCTAGCTGCCTGGCGTGGAGGCCGTTGACAGCCATTTACATAATTTGTAACACCTTGCCTTTTTTTTCAACTGCATATCCAGGTGCTGGTTTCATATACACATCCTCTGCCAGAGGAGGTGTAAATATGCACACTGGAAGTCAAGTGGCAGCATTTTCCATTCCCTTTGCATTGCTATAGCTAGCACCAGTCTCATAGACTCAGCCTTAGCAGTAGGCTTAATATGTTTGCTCATAATTTTCTAGATAGGTTTGCCTGTGGCCCTGGGCAACCAAACGAGCTTTGTACAAGCTATCCCCATTGGGCAATGATTTCTTTTGTACACCCAACGTGATCCAACCACTTTCTGGTCTTTGTGGCAAGTCTACAATTTCAAAACATTTTGCTTCACTAAGGATTCAAATTCATCATCCATAGCAGCATTCCACAATTCTTGTTCCTCAGGAGGTCTAGTTACCATCTCCTGGAAACTTTGAGGCTCTACCCATGTTTGACAGATCCTAACAACCTGAGTAACACCAAACCTTTGTGGCTCGCTCCTTTTCTCTGTTGGACCTGCGGGAAAATCAACACACTAACGTTTTTCTTCTTCCTCTCAGAGTCTGAACTACTGCTGTCCTCTCTCTCTCTCTTCACTCTAGGAATGTGACCTTGAGTAGAGGAGGATGGTGCGCTCTGGCTACTGATTGCTGCACCTGCAGGCTGTTCAGTTAAGGCGAGGCAGAAAAACCTCTGAATTAGAATGAACATGCTCCCCAACCTGTGTGTCTCTCAAAGTTGGCACTTCTAGAGACCACAATTCTGCCAAAATTCAGACTAAACCTATAACCTTTAGTGTTTTCTGAATAACCTGTAAATCTTAATCTTTGATACCTGGGTTTACCTTTTAGTTCTTTTGTGCACTTGGGTATCAAGACGTTGGCAAAGCTCCCAAACCTTCTCAGGTGTTTCAAAGAGGTTCTTGCCAAACAACATGTAATGGGGTGTTTCCTGAATACTGGAACTCCAGAGACGATTAATTCGTGAGTGGCAGCACAGACAGCTTCCCCAATAGTGAAAGGGTAGTTTTGCATCCTCAAGCATGCAGTCCGCATCACCTGCAAAACTCCCAAAGCGTCTCTCTCTGATACCCGTTCTCCTGAGGCGTAAAAGGGTTAGTTGTCCTGTGCACAATCCCTATTTTGCCAACCAGGATTGAAAGGCTTTACTCATGTATTACCACGATCTGTTTGGCTAGCCTCGCTACCTTATAGGAGGTGGTTTCTTTCAACCATGGCAACCCAATCCTGAACCTCTCACAGGCTTCTGCTTTGGATTTTAACAGTAGACAATAAGAGTACCTACTATAATCATCCACAATCAACATGATGTAACGTGCACCCCCTTGACTGGCTGGGAAAGGTCCAGCAAGGTCAGAATGGACCAAAGCAAAAGGTCTGTCTGTTTGTCTATTGCTTGCTTTAGCAACAGGAAAGGCTTTAACCTTGCAGCCACTACAAACAGAACACTCCAGGTAATGTTTACAGGGTTTTACTTGTATGTCACACACCTTAGCTAACTGCTTTATAGTGGACCACCCTGCATGACCTAGTACACGGTGTTACTCGTGCACACAGTTGTCGTGTAAAAACTTATTAGACAGACTGGATAGTTGTTTTACACTCCCACTAGTACCTTTGGGAATCATGTGGTACAACATATCCCTTGGTATTCCCTTTGCACACAACCACATTATTTCTGTTCACATAGCACATGTCATTATTAAATGTGACTTTATAACCCCTCCTGAACAAGGCATGGAACACTTAACAAAATTAAAGTCTAGGTGGGGACTAGTAACACATTTTAAATATTAAGTCCAAATGCAGGTACATACACAGTTCCTTGTAAAGACACCTCTGATGATGAACCATCAGCAAGGCTTACGTGGGAAATGGTAGCAGCAGTTTCATCCGCGAAGCAAACTTCATGTTTACACGAAGTAATGCCCGTGCAGGCACTATCCATCAACCAGCTGCTTTGCTTTTTTCCACCAGTAGCTAAGACACCAACATAGCTCGTCATACCGTCAGGCTTGTTCTGGGCTGTAAATCTTCGTTTCGCCTTCTGTCCTTTCATCTGCCTTTTATTGCGGCGTCTGGACAGTGTTTGGCGATGTGATTCTGGACCCACAGCAGTAACATCTCCAGACAGAATAGGCTTTCACAGGCACCGTCTCTGATGAAACCTTCACCTCAGAGCGTTGTCGTCTCATAGGGGCAGCTTCAACTGGCACGGCTCTCCTGCTGAAATTCCCTCTGTTGCTGACCTTCAAGCAGCTTAGCAGTCACGAAGAAAGTGTGAGGTCTGCTTCTTTTCACACTTTGTAAACTGTAAACCAGCTGATCCCAACCTTGATCAAGTGATGATAAAATGATATAAGATTTATGGGACTCTGGAAAAACCATCCCACGGTCTTCCAATTGGGCCAGAATAGGGACCTCATTAGCTGCAAATGAGTAGAAACGCGACTCACCAGCTTTCAGCTTGCAGTTATATAGCCGTCTCGCTATCAGCATTTTAGACCCTGCTGTATCTTGCTGATATATATGGCCTTGGCCTCCCAACATTCTTTCGGCGTTCACAGTGTCCCAACATACAGAAGCTGGGAGTTCTCCACGGCTAGAATTATGGAGGCACGGGCTTTTGATCAGCAGCGTCGACCGCGTCGGCAGCAGCCGGGGTTGTCTCCACCACAGACCACAAATCTTCCCGAATAAGATAGGACTGCATCTTACACGCCCACGACAAGTAGTTGTCCTCATTAAGACGTTCAAACGGCATGCCGGCTGCTGTGACCGCCATCGTAGACTCTGTACTGGACAGCCACACCACAGCTCACAGGAACACACAGGAACACACAGGAACCACCGCCTTACTCACAGGTAGACCACACCGTCTGGGCCCATAACCTGATAGCAGAATTTGAGCGGGGCTACTTAGAGTAGAACTAGTGGTCTTGTACAGCAACACTCCCACCTTCACGAAGTAAACTCCACAAAGCTTTGTCATTCATAAGAAGGCATTTATCATTCAGTTGCTCTATGTACAAGTAACTATATACAATGAAGAATATTCAGCAGACAATCAAAGTGCTTCGCCTAACACCTGTTTCCCAAAGGAACACTGAACCAGTATCATACAAGTGCTTTTATACAAGACCCAACCAATCATGTTAAAGGTCACTTGGAACAGGTAAGAACCGGTTTGTCAGCTCAGTCTCATGCTGACTCATGCTGGATAGGATATGGACACTTTAACTATCATGACAGGGGGGTGATGGGGAGAAGGGGGAGGGGCCTAGGGGTGATTTTCTGCACCCCCAGGTGTGCGCCTGGTGCACGGTGCACCCCCCCTCCTTGTGGCTCCGCCACTGGTAATAATAGTTGAGAAGGTACTGAATTTTATTCAATTTTTAAAATTCATATAATCCTACCCCAATTGCTTTCTTACAAATGGGGAGGGGGGAGCTGTATTGGTTTACAGGACTATCTATGAGAGGGCTTATCTGTGCTTCTGCAAGATTGCTTTTCTATTTTATAGGAATTCAGGATTACCATGGTAATTTCCTAATACACATCAGAACTCATTATATCATTACCAACATCCCAGAGCAGTTTGCTGAGGTTATCAATCGTCTCAAGAATGGTGCTGCAACAATACACAGTTGGGCTGTGTAAACATAAGAATTGTACTATATAATTAATCAGTGTGTTCCTGACAGTGAACCAGAAAAAGTGAAGGGCTATAAGAGATGTAGTCCAGAGGGTGCCATTTCTCATGTACAGAGGGCCTAACGGGACTACAACTCTGAGACTCCTTCTCACTCAGCAGGTAACATTGCTTAAAGTTCTGGGGACCTCACAGAGTTTCCCTATTTCTTGCCTGAGCCATCTCTCCAGTAGGGGTCTTCACATGGCTGAACGATCCCTTGCCTCTCAAGTAAGTCAGCAATAAGCCTGGCACCAGCAGGCAGAACTGAACAGGTCATCCCTCCCCAGGCTGTTTGGAGGGAGGGGGAAGGCCTTGCTGTACCCAGAATGGCTCTGGCTGAGGCAGTGAAAGTGAGGCTGTGGAGGGAGAAGCCTCACCATTCCTACCCAGAGCACTCCAGGAAAGCTACCAAGAATGGGTCTGGTGGGGGCGAAGTGAGGGTGAGGGAAGATAGAAAGAGAGAGTTGGAGGAGGGGCAGAAAGAGACAGAGAGCTAGGGTAGGTGGCCAAAAAGAGAGAATAAAAAGTTGGATAGAGTCACAGAAACATAGAGAATATAGAGTTGGGGCAGGAAGACAGAGCTGGAATAAGAAGACAGAGAGAGCTGGGGTGGGGGAACAGAAGGAGAATTGGGATAGTGGGACAGAAAGACAGAGAAACAGAGAGCTGGGGTAGCAGGGCAGAAAGTTAAATACAGAACTGGGGTAGGGGACCAGAAAGAGAGTTTGGGAGCAGGGTAAAAATAGAGATGATTAAGAGGAGAGGTGGTAGGATGGAGAGTGAGAGGCAGATAATAAGTGGGAGAAGAGAAGTAAAAAAGGTTGGAGTAGTGTCCTCTTGAGTCCCCACTTGCTACAGCCTATTGTAACTTTTCACACAATGGGCTCCCCATCTTCACAGGCACCCTGCTGGCTCCCCCACCTTTGCAAAGCTGGGGTCCAAGTTTGCAAATGGGGGGGGAGGAGTTCTCTATGGAGATCGAGGAGAAAATAATAATAATGTGTGTAAGGTCGATAGCGTCTTGCGCTGCCTATAATGACTAGTAAGGGAGAACTTCAATGGCACCCTGCTGGCTCCCCTCCCCTTTTGCAAAGCTCTCTCCATCTTCATAGGCACCCTGCTGTTCCTCCTTGGAAAAGCAGGGATGTTTTTTTTGGGGGGGGAGCACAATTGTCAGTGTTTCAGGAAATGTGTCAGGTACCATTTCCTGTAGATATACTTCGTCCATGTTTCTTAGCCCTAGGCCTAGGAGGATTAGTTTTCTAAAGTCCGTTGTATTTTTTTATACAATGTCCTTTATTGCTTATAACTTACTTATAACTTATTTATAAGTTTGCAGCAGTTTTAAGAGCAACCAAACAAAGTCAAATTCTGTGAACCTGAATTGGGCATATTTAATCTGGATAAAAAAGTAGCACAAAAGGAATTCTCTGTATTGGCAGGCTGTCTGTTTGCATTTGTCAAACTTTAAAATTATATAACCTTATAGTAGTAAGAAAACAAAACCTACATTTGGGTACTTGTTCTATCATGATCAGGGCAGGGTTTTTTTTCTTAGTCCCAAACACACACAAATTACTTTTTCCTGGAATAGTTCTCAATTTAAAGAGAAAACAATTCCCCCCCAATGCTTTATTTTTGCAAGCATGAACACTTTTACTCTCTCCTTTATTCTATTATTCTAATATTTATTTACTGAAGTTTATATTCCAACTTCATTTATGCAAAAGAACCTCCCAATCTCCCAACGCACTTCAATAAATTAACACAAAACTATGTGATCCATCTGGTATTCGCTGTCTTGATTTATTTCTGCAGCAATATACAGACTAGTATGTGATAAATGGTTCTAGTTAAACAGGTCCTTGGAGAGCAGGACCATGATGAATAGTTTACAGTGGGTATCGCACACAACAATGCATCTCTCTGGACTCACCAAAGAAGTGGTAGGGGTAAGGAAGGGCTCAAGTCTTTGGAGGAAACGGCTGCCTAGAATATTTCCCTCTGCATGAACAATTACATTAATTTTAACGTCTTATTTTAGAAATGGGAAACTGGATAAACATTTGTGATAAAATACACTAAACAAATCTACAAATTCAAGATGACAAGCAAAAGAAACAAAATGGAGAAAACTGAGTTTTCACTGTAAACACTGTTTCTTTAGCAGTTTCTTTAGGGGACTTTCTGTAGTGTACATTCTAATGTTTATCCCACCTTCAGGGAACAACCTTGGGATCCCCGTGCTCTGTAAATCTGAAAAGATTACCCGGGCATGAACAGTATTAAAGATTAAAACTAAGAATTTATTTTGGGCTGCAGCTCAAACAAACTATGGCAGAACAATTGTACAATCAAAATTCAAAGGTTTTATAGACACACATATGTCTATCAATCTTATGTCAATTGTGACATCATCACAACAACACCGTTAACGTGAAATGATAAGTGAAGTCCTAACAGGCAGCTTCATGGGATCCATGCAGTGGTAGGATTCAAATAATTTAACAACTGGTTCTGAAAGGACTCAGTGGTGGGATTACACTGGTTCTCTGAACTGGACAAAAAAATTAGCTACCGGTTCTACCGAATAGGTGCGAATAGGCTGAATCCCACCACTGGATCCATGACTAGGATATGGAAGGGGAAAAGAGAATAGGGGTGAAAAAGTTACTATGCAAATAAGACTCAGACGCACTTTCTCACTTAACTGTCACATTTTCATTACTTTGCAAATTTATAAAACAACTGCTCAACTCATGATTCATACTCTATCTGTACCAGTAAGGACAGAATTAATCAAGCCGTGTGCCTACTGTTGTGGAAAAATCCTTGAGCTGTTGGAGAGGAATTCTGTAACTTTGATCAGCCAGAGATATCAGCACATTGTTTCAGAGAAGTTATGGGTTCCAACTCCCGCCCTGGACAGAAGTCAAACAACTAAGACTGAAGGTTATAGTTTTAAGGATTTGTCTTTTCAGTTGATTGAACAGCAGATCATGTAAAACTTTTTAAAGAACCTTTATCAATTTAATTTCCTTTTCTTAATTCTTTATCAATTTAAAATAACTATGACTTTTGCATAAAAGTTATGAAAGGAAATGAATTCTTACAATTTAGCTTTATACTGTTAGCTATATGGCAGTTTAGTACACTAATAAATATTAGTTTGACTTAATACAATTAGAAGAAGAAGAGTTGGATTTATATCCCCCCTTTCTCTCCTGTAGGAGACTCAAAGGGGCTTACAATCTCCTTTCCCTTCCCCCCCCCACAACAAACACCCTGTGAGGTGGGTGGGGCTGAGAGAGCTCAGAAGAACTGTGACTAGCCCACGGTCACCAAGCTGGCGCGTGTTGGAATCCACAGGCTAATCTGAATTCCCCAGATAAGCCTCCACAGCTCAAGTATATTAATCAAGGCAGGTGTATAACAGGTACAGTCAAAAGTAATTACACCAATGCATACTCAAACTCACTAAGTGAGTATAATTTAAGTAATTGCTATATAACATATAATTACTGATAACAATTCCCAAAAATTCAAAAATAATTCAACTGGTAAGTACAAAGTCTAGTGCCTGTTATTTCCTTGTTTCTTCCTGCTGCTTAGAGAGGAATTGGGGGGAAAATGGAAAAGGCCATTAAGTCAACAGCATGATGTCACTTCCAGTGAAGTCGCAGAGTTTCCAGCAGTTTCTACAGAGAACTGACACCATGTCTGGGGAAACCTGGAAGTAGTGTCAGTTCTCTCTAGGACCTGCCAGTTTTACCAAAGAGTTTCCAGGGATTCCTAAAGACGTATGATGTCATGCCTGGGTTTTCCCAGAGATGACATCATGCATCATTGGTGACTGCCCCCTCCCTCCAATATTCCTACTACCCCCTTGAGACCTGCTGGTTGTTCAGATTTTTACTATTATTTTAAAAATCTGCATAACTTGTTTGAGAGTAGAACAGGACAAAAGTATGAGAGTGTATATGCAAACTGCACTGAGGTTCTATATTGAGAAAATCAGTACAACATACTGAAGGCCCACAATGACCTACCATCAGTATAGTTCCATGGGAGCATTAGGTGTTTTCTAAGCATAAACAGTTGTCATATTCTCACATCACTAAAGCACACCTGCTAGTGCTCCCAAGAGACAGAATCATTTCTGGCTACCGATGGGGCAAACCAGTTTAAATGCTTCTTCAGAAAGGAAACGATCCTGCAAATAAATACGAGTTGCTAGCACATAAGTGAGACATATTCTAGCTAAGTCTGCTGTTCTGGGTTATTTATTTATATTATTTACAGGGGATTATTAATGGAGGGGAACATTGCAAACATTGCAAAATTAGTTCACTTACTGGCTGTCTGAAATAGTCTATCTCATCCTATTACTGCAAGGAGGGGCCTAGAATTCTCAAGGAGGGGCCTAGAATTCTCCCCAAATTACACGTATTCTCCTGACTACAAGGATCAGCTCACCTTGAAGAAATGTCAGCTTCAGTAGGTAAACTTTATGGTATTATATCCCAGCTGAGCTCCCTGTTTTATTTGCGGGGAATGGAAATGTAGGTAGAATTTCCTTGTTGGCACAATGCTAATGCAGTAAGGTCCTGTTGTGATTAAATGCATACTGATTCTAATCAGATTGCCTGGGTAAGACTCAGCTTCTTTCTTGAATAACTGTTTCCCTCAGAATGTTTGATAAGATTAATCACTGCCATACTCTTCTGGCATTTTGCTTTAGTAATGGGCTATGATGATACCTAATCTCCAGACCTAGCAAATAGAAATTTAAATTTCACACCTACAAACTTCTTTTATATACTTTCATTTTTTTAATTGAGGCTTTTGGGACTGCTTTACGTTCCAGTCCTTCATAAGAGTAATGACTGAACTCTGGGCGCTTCCCAGCATTTATTTGGCCTATTATGAGGGGTTTATAGGCTTGAAGGAACCACACAGTAGGTTTGAAGAAAATTACTAAGAAACAGGTTTATTTCAGTGCTATGGTTTGGTTCTTTTTTACTTCAGTCCTCTCACTATTACAGTAATAAAGGTCTGTTCTGCACAGCACAAAAAAAGTCTGTGGGACATCTTACCTCTTTTCACTCCACACACTCCAAAATTAGACATCCAAGGATATCTTACAAAGAGTCAACTTCTGAGTCCTTTCTAGGCAGCAAAGGTGTCAGAGGGGGAAAAGAGACTGTTTCCTGCCCAACTGTTTTGTTCTCTGGTCAGTTTCACCCTTTGTGTGCAGGTGAAGGAATTCTCCTTGCCTCTCTTTGCTGAAGGTTGTCTGAGTACGTTTGCTCTGCAGACTCCAATCCTGGGTACCTTTGCAGCCAGAAAAGTACATAGTTGTATGCATCTGGTTCTGCTGACTCTGGCAATAAATAGTTTTCCTATTTTTTTATTTTTGAGGTGCTACTTTTGTAGTTATACAGACACACAGAAGAGAATGTTAGTAGTTTGGAGGATGGGTCTGCTGCCCACTGAAAAGCACTGGGTTGACCTGCCTTCTTTTTCTTACTGCACAGAAAAAACTGTTAGTCTGCGGAGGTCAGGTCAACCCAATGCTTTTCAATAGGTGGCAGACCCTTCTTCTGAACAGCTAACATTCTCTTCTGTGTGTCTGCATAGCTACAAAGATAGCTCCTCAGTTTTTTTAAAAAGTATGGAAACTATATATATAACTGGTAGGACCAGCTGAGTAAAACTATGTACTTTTCAGGCTGAAAAAGTACCCAGGATCGGAGCCTGCGAAGCAGACGTCCTTGGGCAACCTTCAGCAAACTTCAGCAAATGGGAGAATCCCTTCAGCTGCACACAAAATGTCAGGCAGAGGTGGAAAGTGAAACTGACCAGAGAGCAAAACATTCAGGTAGTAAACATAAGATGCCTCCTGAGCTCTGCATTCACACAGCCAGGAAGGAGATGTATTACAGGTGGCTAAGGGGGGAAAGATGCACTTTGAAGTGGTTTTTTTTAAAAAAAAGACACCTTGAGCAGAAAAAGATGTCTCGAGTAAAAGGCTGGCAGAGGACCTTCCTAAGTTGCCTTTTTTTGCATCCTCAGGACGTCTTATTTAAGCTGTTCAGAATGGACCAAAGCAACTGGGAAGCTGGGGCCCAAGAAAGTGTAACAGCTACAAATCAGGTTTCTTGTTTGACTGATTTAGACCTAAATCATGGAAAAGAAAGGTTTTTAACTTTTCATAGGTTTTGACAGGAACAGGACCCAAATCTTTGTTACACAGAGCAGATAGTTAACTGTTTTGACTATTTATAGCAGGAATAGTAGGTAAACCCTACTTAACTTCAAAATATATAAAGTTCCTAATGGATTCCCTGCCTAATCAGCAGACCTCCTGACCTACTCTTTCTCCCAACCAAGCTCCAACAACTCTTATCATTGTTAGTTGGCAAGCAGTTAAACTGCCAAACTCCTTTTCTGATCAATATTCCAATTTACTGTTTGAACGTGATTGGCTGAGGCTCCTGAAGGACAGAACTTGAAACCATTAAGTTACATGGGGTAGAACTGGTTTACTAAACCATGCAAAGACAGAGAGAAAGAAGGTTGTTCCATCTCAAGATGGAGTGGAGAAAGAAATGTAGACCAAAATGGAGGAAACAATTACAGACCAAAATGGCAGTAACCTACCTTGAGACCATGAGTTAATATTGAACTCTAGGTTCTTCCCCATGCATAGATTTGCCAATCAAAAACCAACTCAGCTATTAGCCTTGGAAGAAAATAAATAACAATAGGGTTGGAGAGAAATAGTTTTTGATTTGCCAAACCATGTATGGGTTTCTGCATGACTTCTGTTTGAATTGGGGCTCCTTTCAACTTCTATTTCTATTTAAAAACATTATAATGCTGTAAAGATCCAGTGATGTGTACCGAGAGCCTCAGAAAATGTCCTGATACAGAGAGGCTTAGTCCCAAGTAAATGTGTCTAGGATTATAGTCTGAGACATACAGTGGCTTATTACTATTCTCATTCATGGCTCATTCTGTACTTCATACATGATCACAAATCAAATGTTTCATTTACTTAATCTGTTCTCAAGGTCAGCATCATATATCTAAATCAACCTGTCTTACATCTGCTGCACAGATCATCACGGGCATACCTTTCAAATTGTTCCATTTTAGAATGACTTTATCCTCCCCTCCACCCCATCTTCCAAACAATGTCAAGATTTATTAAATGTGAAAAGTCCAACAGTGACCTTGGCTCTCATTTCTGAACTCTGAATCTCATGGGTCCATAAATCATTGTGCATGGCTCAATTTATAGACATGAACATCTGCTTATCATACAGTATTTAGGTTGCAGGTGTATTCTTCCAGTAAAATAAACATATGAATTCACAGTTGCTTGGGCTGTAAAACATGAGACAGATGCTAAGGAGTGCTCATCTGTAAGAAAACATTTTATTCGTATTAAAGAACATACACCACTGCATACCATGCTCTAAATGGTGCTGCGAAACTAAAATTATGCTATGTTTTGGACTTGGCAATCTTTAAGAAGTGCCACAGGCCTGAAAACAGGAGCAATACTCTGAGGTGGCCATTCTCATCCCTGGCCTGATATCTAGGAAGCTTTACTCTGCTCTATCAAAGTAGGGCAGGAGACTTCTGTCTATTTCTCACCTCCCAGAGTTAACACTACAGACACTTAGGTTTCTTAGCGTTCAGGGTGGCATACATTGTTCCTTCTCCCACAGTAGCTTCGCAACCTAAGAGGTTGGTCCAAGGTCACCCAAGAATCTTCATGGCAGAGTACAGATTTCTGTCATAGTGCAATACTCTAATCAAGTAGCTCATATGACATTTATGCACTAATCATGGGATATTATGCAGATCATTTGCATCTAACTTTTCTTTCAGTGCGAATTCAGTGTGTTGTGCACATGAGATTCCTTTGTGATCACCCAACCAGCCAAAAACTAGATATTTGCTTCAGAGAGAGAAAGAGAAGGAAAATGCTATCTCAGTGCTATCTCAGTACACAAATAATTTCTTATGTGTCATATTCACAATTCTTAAATGACAGTAGTACGATATGGAGATAATAATGGTAGCTCATTACAAATAGTGATTGGATTCTTAAGGGCTCCTAGTAAAAGCCAAACTGGACACAACAGCATTGCTAAATCCACCACAGGGATCCTTGCACCATTTTAGGGATAAAATGCTCTCTATTTACAATGCTGAGCAGGGACGTAGGTATAGATTTTTTATGGGGGGGGTTCGGGGTGGGGCCACACCCCCACCCACCCCTAGGGCATGGCCATGCCTCCCCAAGCCCCGCCCCTGGCCTAGCACTTACAAAAGCAGCTCTCCGAGGCTGGGGACGGCAGACTCCCCTGCCCTGCCCCCCCTGCCCCCCACCAGCTGGGCTCCCAGCCGGCAGCTGGCAGTTCCTTCTGCCCTCCCCTCTGGGCAGAGACATAGAGGGAAAATGGAGCCCGGTGCAAAATCTGAGTTTTGCAAAAAAAAACCCCTCCCGGGGAGCCACTGTGATGCTGGAATCCACCCCCAAACAGCATCACTTTCAATGGTGTTTAAACTAGGACAGATCTCAAATTCCCTCGCTTCCTTTAAATCCAACCTTAAAAGGCAGAATCTGGGGGTCCCTAGGCAGTTAAACAGAGCTACGGTGAAAGTGATGCTGTTTTGGGGCGGATTATCCCCCCCACCCTGAGAACAGCATCACGTTCAATGTAAGTAGTAGTGATTAAGAGCAGGTGCATCTCTAATCTGGAGGAACCAGGTTTGATTCCCCTGCTCTGTGCACTCCCACACAAGCCAGCTGGGTGACCTTGGGCTAGTCACAGCTTTTCGGAGATCTCTCAGCCCCACCCACCTCACAGGGTGTTTATTGTGAGGGAGGAAGGGCAAGGAGATTGTAAGCTCCCTACAGGAGAGAAAGGGGGGATATAAATCCAAACTCTTCTTCTTCTTCTAAACTGAGGACCTCAGATTCTCCCTTTAAATCCATGCTGAAGGGAATGGATTTAAAAGGCGAATCTGGGGAAATTTGGGGGGTGCCTGCTGTCAGGGATGCAATTGTTAAGCTAGCAGCACCAAACTTTTAGGGTATCTTTAGGAGACTCTTCTATTGATGCCACCCGGGTTTGGTGAAGTTTGGTTCAGGGGGTCCAAAGTTATGGACCCTCAAAGGTGTAGTCCCCATCTACTATAAGATCCCATTGGAAACAATGGGGGATGGGGCACCCCCTTTGGGAGTCCATAGCTTTGGACCCCCTGGACCAAATTTCACAAAACCTGGGTGGTATCAATAAGAGACTCTCTGATGATACCTCCCAGGTTTGGTGAAGTTTGGTTCAGGGGGTCCAAAGTTATGGACTCTCAAAGGTGTAGCCCCCATCTTCTATTAGCTCCCATTGGAAACAATGGAGGATGGGGGCACCTCCTTTGGGAGTCCATAACTTGGGACCCCCTGAATCAAACCTCACCAAACCCGGGTAGTATCATCAGGAGAGTCCCCCAAACAATCCCTGAAAAAATTGGTGCTGCTAGCCCAAACAATGTGCTCCCTTCAGGCCAAAACCCGAAAAAACACTAAAATGTTTTAAAAACTCACAAACGGAGGGGCGGAGCTTCAGACATGAATGGGGGGGTCTGAACCCGAGAACCCCCCCTCTTACCTACGTCCTTGATGCTGAGGGACCTGAACCATGTTGTGTGTGGCGGTGGAGGAGGAAGGGCTCCTGTCCTTCACTGTACCATTTTTAATTCTCTTGAAAAAAGAATGTCTGTGTCATGAGCCAGTCTCTGGACACTGAGGACTCTGATGGAGAGCCTGAAGACACTGTAGAACCAGAGCTGGCTCCTTCTGAGGAGATGCAGGCAGCAGAGACAGGGCCAAGCCTTTCCTTGCAAGCCAAGGCAGAGCCTGATATCAGGCAGCTGGGAGAGACATGAGGAATCTCTCAAGAGTGGCACAGAGAGCCAGCTGCTCAAAGGAAGAAAAGACAGAGGCTACAGCTTTACAGTCAAAGGAGAAGTTCTCGCATTGCTGCTACATATGGCAGAAGGCTTTGAGACATTGAGGCATCTGCATCTGAAGAGGGCAAAGCTCTTGCAGGATCCCAGCCTCATTAGCCAGGACTTCCTATATATACCCTGCCTTGGGCTCGGGTCTTTCAGGGTGCAATGAGTGTACTTCCTCGTAAACTCCATGTGCCTGGTGCCTGCCTGCCTGCCTGCCTGCCTGCCTGATCTCCTGCCTGTGCCTTGACTTTGAATTCTTAGGACCACGCCTTTGCTTGTCACTTGCTCTGACTCTGGACTGTTTGACTATGCCTCTTCTTGTTGCCTGCCTTAACTCTGGTCTGCCTAGCTAGCACCTGCCAGCAGCGTAGTGTGACAGGGAGTAATAGTTGATGTAAGTGTTATGCTTGAGTGTTTACCTGCTGCTGCCCTGTTAAGTGAACCTTGTGGCATTCTGGATAATGGAGAGGTCAGTTAGAAATGGCTGTTAGCAGACTTCAGTGCTGAAGTGATTTTGGTTCTGAAAATGTTAGTTCATGTTTGGTGTTCTTAAGGAATAAGTATAATCATTTTCTACACATCCTACGTTTTCACTGATTGGAGTGTAACAAATGACCCTCATCCCTCTGCTACAATTCTGATCAGGGTCAGACTCATGCAGTGGTGGTGAACAGAGCAAATTTCATCCCTAAAATGGTGACATTGTCCCAAGATTGGACACAGGGACACCACCATATCTAGTTTGGCTCTAAGAGTGTGACAGGGCTGAGTTTTAGAACAAACATTGGTAGCTCACACTGTCAACCATCATCATTGATTCCATTCAGAATATTAGATGAGACATTATTGCAGACAGAAGATCCTGAAAATATTAGATTAGACATTATTGCAGATAGGAGATCCTGAAAATCACATTTGCAAAGACAACTGGAATATAAGGGCAAAAGGTGCTAACAAGAGCTGTTTGTTGGGTGACAGAGAAGGTTGCTTAACCTCTCCCATTCCTGACTGTTGTCCCCTTTGAATGTCTACTTTTATTTTAAGTTCTGGTTTGAGAAAGTTGCCAAAAGTTTCTGACCACACCTGCATCAGATCCTGTGCCATCATTACACCATTTGCCTTTGCTTGGCTCATCCATACTTTCCTTACCTGTTCTAATAGCTGTTTTGGTCCATCCTCATTGTCTTGCTATTTAGCAATTAGATAGTGTTGATCTTTTTATACCACAGGAAGAATGGTTTAGGGGTGTATGTGTGTTTTGACATGGAGATCTCATAGCACTGTAATGCGTGGTATCTATGACACTTTTGATTTCCCATTGCATTCTATTTGCTTAAGTCAGAAATTAAAAGAAAGGTTTCCAGTCATTTGAGAAAACTGGAATTTGTTGTCAATAATCTACGAAATGAACTATTTCAGGAAGTTAGTAGTTAATAAATTAGGTACACACTTCCTATGAACAAGGCCAGCAAGTGAAACACTTACCAGTCTACCATGAAGCATAAGCTGCTAATGAATATGTCCCAGACAACCAGAGGTGGGATTCAGGTGGTTCCGAAGGTTCTGTAGAACCTGTTGTTAAAATTTAAAATATCACTTTTTAAATACTTAAAGTATTTTTAATTAAGTATTAATATTTTTAATACTTAAAATTAAAAAAGTGATATTAAAATATTTTTAAAATCCTTTTTAACAGTCATTATTTGAATCCCACCACCATTGGAACCTGTTGTTAAAATGTTTGAATCCCACCACTGAGACAACCATTTGCCCATCTAATCCATTTAGTTTGGCAGCGCCTCTTTAAGGTAGGAGGCATCTACATCTGCTTAAAGCATGTGCACTTTCATTGAGCTCTGGTACTCTGAAGAAAGCATCATATTTTTTCAAAGTGCCACAGCCATGGTTTGAAGAAAAAAGCTGATTTAGATGCAGTCAGACTTGGGCCTTGAATTACTTTGTGTGCTAGACTTGATCCTGCAGGTGTCTATTGAAGTGTCAGTCCTGCAAAGAGCCAGTCATTCCCAAAATTCCTGATAGACATAGACTTTGTATGCCCAAGAAAAGAAAATGGCCTGGCCTCCTCTTGTGCCTGTCACAGTAGGTGAAGGTTCTTCATATAATTATCAGACATAGCTTATTAAAAGTATGGGAGCAGGAGATGGTAAAAAAAACCTGGCCACCCACTTACCCAGTATTAGTCCTTCCTGACCATAGTGATGGGCTGGGATTTCCCAGCTCCACGAGACCAGATAAGATATTTCTTTTCGGTTGACCACCAACTATCATTCAAGAGAAAGGCACAATAAAAAGCAAAGTAATTTAATTTTGTGTTGATGCTTCAAAATGACCTGTTTTGATGTGTTGAGACTGTTTACTGAAAAAGAAACCAGCAATCAGAATGAGAACAATACAAGCAAAGATCACTGTTGTGTATTTTTCTGTCGGCTTGGAAATGTTTGGGTTTGTGAGAAAAGCTATAGAATTTGATATTGCGGAGATCTATTTGCTGGGCTGTCTTGTTCAAGTTATATTCCTTTGTGCTGACAAGAAATAATTTTGTGGTTGCTATGGCTTAAATCAGAGCTGTGGTTCAGTGTCATCTGTGAGGACACAAAGGGGAGGGAGGAAACCAGGCAGTGAAAAGCAAAATCAGCAGCCTGTGCGGGAGGGATGCCTGGCTGACTATCAAGTAGAGCTAGAGAGTTTCTCCATGGGTTGGTAATAGTGTGGAAATAAAGACAGATTGATGGACTTTGGGCTGCTTTTTAGTGCTATATATTTTCTGTACAGGAAGCATTGAGAAAGGCCTGAGAGAGCAATCTCAAAGAGTAATAAGATGTAATAATATGGATTATTATTCCAGATGGGATGGGATAATAGCAGATGTTATTCCAAGATCAGCAGTAAGCTTGTGATATCTTATTGTTGACTTCAGTGTGCTCAGAAAAGGGGTTTACAGAACTGGAAGGAGAAATGTCAATAAAATAATTTTGAGGAGATTCAAAGGAGAGAATAACTGAGCAGGGGTATGCAGGGTGAGACACCATTTTTTTTGCAGTTTGGAGAACCTGAAATCACCATGTGGCCTGAAATGGTTACCTAACCTAATGCCATCAGTATATTTTCTGCTGAAACAGCTGTTTCTGAGTCTTCCTCCCCATTCAGATGAACTAAATGGTGGTCTTCTCTTCTGAAACCAGCAAATGATGCTGGCAATTTTTCAGGTCAAATGGCTGTTAAAGAACATCTGAAGAGGAATCTTAAAGAAAACTCCATCACAAAATAGAGTGCAAAATTTCATGTTATTAAATGTTAAATATCCAGCTTAATCTAGAACAGGGGTAGGGAACCTGCGGCTCTCCAGATGTTCAGGAACTACAATTCCCATCAGCCTCTGTCAGCGGCCAGTGTGGCTCATAGCTAGATGAGAATTGATGACCAGTTCCTTGCTAACATCTGGAGAGCCGCAGGCTCCCTACCCCTGATCTAGAAAGATTTTTCAAGCCATGCATTTAATGCCTCTTGACCACATCTTTTGCAAAATATACTGGATTAAATTGCATGGAGCTCATTTCAAGTTTCAAATAACAATTCTAGAGGAAAAGAAATAATTAATGGCAGCTTCCATTTAACATTGTAACAACAAGTAATCGATCAGATCTTATATTCTAATAGCAAAGTAACTGGAGCTGAGAATGGACAAGACAGATCTTTCCACAGACCTGACAAGAGCTCCAGGTTTGCAGAAAAATGTGAAAACTTAAAAAACAAAACAAAGGGGGGGGGGGTAAATAAAACCAAAAATAATAAAAGGAGCACCTGTGTATCTTTAAGCAACAGATTCCTTCATTGGCTGTTGCTAGGAAACAAAAATTCCAGGCTTAGTTAGTAAAAGACAGGGAGAGGGGTCATAACTCTTTCTGAACCTATTTTGGCCTTTTCAGAAGGATCCAATAGGGCTGGGGCTGGCTAGGGTTGCCAGCTCCAGAGTAAGAAATTCCTGTATATTTTGTGATGCAGTTTGAGAAGGGGAAGGTTTGGGGAGGGAAGAGGCCTCAGCTGAATATCATGCCATAGAGTCTACCCACCTGGAGGTTGGTAACCCTAGGCTTGGAAGCAACCTTTGGAAAGCAACCTCAGATACTACAAGTTGCATGACAACTTGTCCTGACTGTTTGCTTCTGTTCAACAGCAGCCACCCTATAAAAGCCAGGTTGGCATAGCAGAGTAGGGTCTGGCAAATCCAGGTTTGAATCACCATCTTTGTATGGAAGCTCATTGGGTGATTTTGGATAAGTAACATAATTTCAATTTAACCTTCTTCATAGGGTTTTGTGAGGATAAAAAGGAGGAGAGGAGAATAATGTAAACTGTTCTGATCCCCATTATGAAGAAAGGTGATGTAAAAATGAATAAAAACATAATAAATATAGCTGAAGATAGGGGGCAGACAAAAGGTTGGTTGGGTAAATGGTTGTGGAAAGAACAAGACAGATTAAAGGAAAGAGAAACAGGGGAATATAAGGACAAGTGAGGTGTCATCCCACAAGACCTTGAGGGTGTCCTGCCATGCAAGTGGTCCTGGCCTAGGGTTGCCAGCTCTGGATTGGGAAATACCTGGAGATTTTGCAGAAGGACAGTGTTTGGGGAGGGGAGGGACCTTGGTGGTTTATAATGCCACAGAATACGCTCTCCAAAGCATCCATTTTATCCAGGGAAATAGATCTTGATAATCTGGCAATCAGTTGTAATAGCAGGAGATATATAGGTGCCACCAGGAAGCTGATAACCCAGCTTGCCCCAGTCAACAACATCACAAAACTGAGCAACAGTTTTCCTAGATAAAGGCTGGAGTGGGGAAGAGGAAAAGTTTGAGACATAGTGGCAGATAAAGGTAGGTTGGCTATTGGGTGGGAGGAAATAGGGTTACCAGCTCCAGGTTAGGACATACCTGGAAATTGGAGTTGGTTTGAGAAGGGGAGTGACCTCAGAAAGGTAAAATGCCACATACTCCACCCTCCAAAGTGACCATTTCCTCCATGGGAACTAGGGTTGCCAACTTCCAGGTTGGGGCACTCAGAAGCACTCAGAAATACAACTGATCAGGTGAAAGAGATTAGTTCCTCTGGAGAAAACAGCTGCTTTGGGCTCCTAGTAAGGCTCCATCTCCCAAGCTTCAGGAATTTCCAAACCTGGAGCTTGCCAAACCAAGACTGGAAAAGAAAGGCTGCCTTACATCATTGAATAAGAAAGTGGGGTTACAGTAGATCTGGAGACACACTATTGCTAACTGTGGGTGACTGCTGCAATGCCATCTAGTGCCCATAAGTGAGAATGGCTTCAATGGGGAAAGGCTCGACTTCTTCTTCAAAGATCATAGAGATTGCCAGTAATGTGAATGCTATGACTACCAATACACGGAATCTTCAGTCTGAAATAGACTCTATAAAAATTGTATTGAAAATTTTCCAAGTAAGGAGCTGGGAAATATCCAACAACTATGGCAGACTTGTTGGAGGAGTTTAAATAAACAAAGACTGATCTTTAAAAAATTGTACAAATGGAAGAAGACTTAAAGGTAACATAGGAGGAGGTCGAAGATCTGAAAAAAGTGCTAACTCTGTACAACTGGAACTTAAGGTGCATAAGCAAGCCATTCTTC
Organism: Sphaerodactylus townsendi; assembly: GCF_021028975.2. Lineage (NCBI taxonomy): Eukaryota > Metazoa > Chordata > Lepidosauria > Squamata > Sphaerodactylidae > Sphaerodactylus > Sphaerodactylus townsendi. The sequence goes on from NC_059428.1 coordinate 72,463,001, forward strand.
AACTTGAATATCAAGGCAGAGACAAAACCTTAAGATTGAGAAGGGTAACAGAAAAACAGATCTTCAAAAAAATCTTAAAACAAACTAACCTCAACACTGGCCACATTCTTGAGGATAGAGGAAGAAAATATGAGTTCAAAGACTGAAAGTATCTATGAAGTGAATTCTAAAAAGCCAAAATCTTGTGGACTGAGCAGAGATATTGTCATCTTCCTCTATGCAAAGGATTTTGCTGATCAAGTCTTAGAGACCCATTGAAAATCATCATCCAAGATGAAGAGGTTATAATAATGAAATAACAATGAGAGTCTTGCAAAAGAGAAAGAATTATGCTTTTTTGACTGATGCTTTGAAGAAGAAACAAATAAGATTTACATGGCTCCAATGGGAAGGTCTTTTGTTTACTTACGAAGGAAAGCAACAGAGAATCACCACTACAGCAAGTGCCAAGGAATTCTACAAAAAGAACAACAAGGATTTTACTTTAAAATATCTAGCTGTTGAAATTGGGAAATATAAGAGAAAATGGATAAAATAGATTGAATAGATTTAAATATTAGATATTAAAAGCAATAGAGGAACATTAGATGTCTGTTTTAATTATATAATTTACTGGAGGAGATGATCTAGGGAAAAATATTGTATAAAAGCCTCCAATTTTATATATAAAATTGTATAAAAGCCTTCAAGGTTATATTATACTTTAAAATAATTGGGGGATTCAGATTTTAAAAGATTTTAAAGATTTTAAAAGATTTTAAAGCTTTGTGGTTTTGATATTAATGAAAAATTTACTATATAAGGGATAATTTCAACAGCAGGATTTGGGCGGGAAGTCAAATTAGTTATTTGTAGCTTTTACTTATGTTGTCTTAGTAGTACAGAGCAGCTAGTTCACTAATGTCTACTTTCCCATGTTAGTTTTGTTGTAGTTATAAAATCAATAAAATTATTTTTTTAAAGGCCAAGAAAAGATATGGTAGGCCATAAACAAAATTGGAGATAATTTTTTTGATGCCATATGGAATGAATGGTAACCAAACTCGATAGTGCAGAGACTATGCTATTTTTTTAATGGAGGGGAATTTAACCAGTTTTTTGCTAACCCACATTTCACAGTTTTCTGCTAACCCACATTGACCCTGAAGTCTTCAAAAGCATCTGTTTGGGGTGAGTGTGCCTCCTATCTGCAGATTTAAGTATCCAGAAGTAGGGGGCACAGGTGGTAATTAGATATATAGATTGATGACAGTGCTTGTGACCATGCTGAGAAATGCTTAACTTCTGATTTTGCAGGTCAAACAGTTCTTTAGGGGATAGGGGAAATGAAACCAGTATTTTTTCCTGGTTGGTGGGCCACTAAACAAAGTACATTAGAGCAGTTCATCAATACAATGGATTGTATCCATAGTAATTGAACATTAGATCAGCCCTGTTTAGATAGGTGAAGATACCTATAGAATGGGCAGAGGGAGTTTTTGGCTGATTACATTAAATATACACAACTTATTTCAGTAATCAAATCTCATCACCCTCCAGGCTCTTCTGTTCTCAGCAATAAGTTAATATTAGGAACAAGCATTTTTACTTATTTTAGCCACAAAAGAGGTAAATTGAGAATTTCCTCAGATTGCCAGGAACTGGGAATTTGATGAATGGACATTTGGCTGAACACAGTAAATTCCCAGCTAATTGAAAGCAGATAGCAAAAGTTCTGCACCCACTTTAGAAAAATATTACTTTCTTAATAAATAATTGGACATGGCAGTCTTCTGAAATATGAACTGAAAAAAGCCTGTGTAAATTTAGAAATAAGTTCTGTTATACATATTATATTGTGGTAAGCTGTGTACTGCATAGGATGGCTCAAAGTTATAAATCATTTTGATTCACATTGGGACACTGTGAAATCCAGTGAGAAGAAGTAGTCATTGTATTGTTGGTGCTTCTCTGTGATATGTTTTTGATATATGATAGTAGAAGAAGAAAAGAATGATTAATTCTTATTTGGTGCTGGTTCAATTAGATTGTGAAATTGATGAACACAAAAGTAGAACTATGATCTGAATTTCATAGGCTTCTTTTGGAAGCAATTGGCCTGATTTGAGATGCTACACTAATAGTGCAATCCTAAACACAGCTACACCCATCAAGGTGCACTGAAGTTTATGGCCTTGGTGGTAGTGGAAAGGACTGTCAAGGCACAGCTGACTTGTGGCGACCATGTAGGGTTTTCAAGGCAAGTGATATTTGAAGGTGGTTTGCCATTGCCTGCCTCCATGTGGACTGAGAGAGTTCTGAGAGAATTGTGACTAGTTGAACGTCACTCAACATGCTTCCTGTGGATGAGCGGGGAATCGGATACTGTTCTCCAGATTAGACTGGAGATTAGCCACTCTTAACCACTACACCACACTGGCTCTCAGAAGAGCATAAATCTGCTGAAGTTGGCACTGTAACAATAATTTTTGCATGAAAGCATAATTTGTGAAACACATGTCACCTGGTGATGGTGGCACAGACATGTTCAAAGTGAGAGAAAAACAAGATGATGGACAGATACACAATCAGTACTTTAGGACTTTATACATTTGTTTATTTAGGATATCTCTGTGCCATCTGTCCAGAGTCCTACTTGATGTGGCTTCCTGTTAAAACATGTCACAATATTAAAAAGCCATTAAAAACAAGTCATTTACAGCAAGCCATTAATAACAAGCCAGTTGACATAAACACAAAATTTTTCCATAAAATAGAAGCAGATGATCAAAAAGCTGGTAAGATAAAATTACTGTTTAAAAGCCTAGGTAACAAGATGTGTTTGGGCCTGAAAGAAAGTAAAGAAGGCTCCAGGTGAGCCTCAAGGGGGAGGGTATTCTATAGGCAAAATGCCACCACTGCAAATGCCCTGGGTTCTAGCTGCCACTTGCCCCACCTGAGGTCACCTGTAAAAGCAGGGACACAATATTGAGCAGCAGATCAGATCTTAACTGATGGGCTGGATAGTAGAAGAGATTATCCTTCAGGTATCCTGGCCCCAAGACCCTTAGAACCCTAAAGGCAAGAACCAGCATTTTGAATTGTGTCTGGAAACAGATAAATAACATGCAGGCATTGATCCTCTCCACCAATCCGGATTCAACGTGTTTTTTTTAAAAAGGTTAATGAACCTCAATGAACCAATCACCTCACCTTTGATTTGAAAGACTAGATGTGTAAGAAAAACGAGAAATGTCTCGCCGTCTTAGCATGAAACACTCTAACTGCAAAGGAGGAGAGTGTTGTGTATAGGGTAGGAGAGGGTTGTAGCACTCGCTGAAGTTGAATGTGAAAAAAGTGTGCAGCTGGAGATCAGACCTATTTTAAATACCGGAAATAATGCTAAATAACAGAGTAATGAAGGATGATGACAAACATCTTTCTGCTGGAAAATCACAGAGACAAGTGATTCAGATCAGAACAATGGCTGCAGAAGAGGTTATTTTCCACCAGTTGTCTGTTGAGAGCTATTGGAGGTACCAGTGAGCTGCCCCAAAGTATTAAGCCATGCACTCTGTTAAAGCAGTGGATGTGGAAATTGATGTCAGGGACATCGCAGGTGGATCAGTTGGTGAATCTCAAAACCAAAAAATCAATGTTTTATCCTCATTACAAGGTTAGTGAGCACTCTCATGCATTAGTAATCCAGAATGAGAAGATTCTGAGGGAACCTGATCATCTAGGACCTGCAAGCTTCAGGCCAGCCTAGCTATCAGTTTCGCCAGCATGGCCAATTGGCCATGCTGACAGGGGCTGATGGGAATTGTAGTTCCTGAACATCTGGAGAGTCAGCGAGGTTCCTACTCCCCTTATAGAGTTTTCCAGATGTTGAGGGACATCTCCCATCAGCTCTCACCAGCATGGCTGGCCAATTGGCCATGCTGACAGAGGCTGATGGGAATTGTAGTTCCTCAACATCTGGAGAGCCGCAGGTTCCCTACCCCTGATCTAGAGCATCATTGTCAAACTCGCGACTCTCCAGATGAATTGTGAAGAGGGAGCACCAGAACTGAGATGAATCTGTGTTTGACAATCAGAAAGTGGGGAGTTCTTCCTGAAACCTGGTTATTTTGCATGACTATCGCATGATTAATTGACCATGGGGAACTGATCCTGTGGTGGTAGCTATTGCCAAAGCAATTTTTTAAAAATCCCCACAATAAAATCTGCCACAGCCAATCAAAACCTTCCTGGACCAAAGCCCCACCAAGCTCCACCCGCTTTCTAAAACATTTGGTGGGTTCCCGGAAAGCTGTAATTGGCTGCCAAGACAGGAACTCCGGATTAGACATTTTATGAAGGAAGCCCCCCCCCCTCCCCCCAATTTCCTTCTCAGCTTGTCACAGAAGCATTTCTAAGCATGGCTGTTTATCTTTTTAAAAAAAATTTATATCCTGTCTTTTTTGCTGGGGCTGATGGTAGATTAAAGGATATGAAACAGTGCAATGAAGCAACATAAAATCAGCCAATGAACAATAGGACAATTACAGAATTAAAGAAAAATTCAAACAATAAACTAAGGAAATGTATTTGATAAACAATTGTACTCAGTTTCTGACAAAGCAAGCTCCAGACCTATGCCTAAATGCGTCTGGGATTTTATAAGTATGATGGGACTCCAGTTTGTGGTACTATAAAATGACTTTTCTATAATTTTTCCTCCAAAGTCATCTTTGCTGTATAAAAGGCTAATTTGCTATGGAATGATCAGTATTGGATAACTATAGAAACACTTTATCTAGAAAATGAAAGTGGAAATGAAGTATACGTTGACAGTGAAAACATAGTGGACTATATCTTCATCCCTGGTAATTGTAAAAAGAGTGGTCGTAGCATACATACTAATATGCTTTAAAGTGTACAATACTTGCAATGATTTAATGTCCTGCAAACTTTTACAATACTTAGATCTTCCCTGAGCATATACGATATTTCTAGTCATGTACAATAACATTTCCTTCTTAAATTAAACCAATCACTAGATGTTTGTTCCAAGGACATAGGTAAGGGTGGGGGGGGGGTTTCTTGGGTTCAACCCCCCCATTACATGTTCGAAGCTCCGTCACCTGTTAGTGGGTTTTTTGTATTTTTTAGTGTTTTTTTGGTTTCTGGCCTGCAGGGGGTACAGTTTTTAGGCGAGTGGCACCAAAATAGCAGAGATGTTTTGGGAGACTCTCCTGATGGTACTACCCATGGTTGGTGAGATTTGGTCCAGGGGATCCAAAGTTATGGACTCCCAAAGGGGGTGCCCCATCCCCCATGGTTTCCAATGGGAGCTAATAAAATATCGGGGCTGCACCTTTGAGGGTCCATAACTTTGGATACCTGGCCTAAACCAAACATCACCACACCTGATTGGTATCATCAGAAGAGTCTCTTATTGATACCACCCAGGTTTTGTGAAGTTTGGTCCAGGGGGTCCAACGCTATGGACTCCCAAAGAGGGTACCCCCATCCCCCATTGTTTCCAATGGGAGCTTATAGTAGATGGGGGCTACACCTTTGAAGGTCCATAACTTTGGACCCCCTGAACCAAACTTCACCAAACCTGAGTGTTATCATTAGGAGAGTCTCCTAAAGATACTCTGAAAGTTTGGTGCTGCTAGCTTAACAATTGCATCCCTGACAGCAGGCACAACCCAAATTTCCCCAGATTCTTCCCCACCTACCTCACAGGGTGTTTGTTGTGAGAGGGGAAGGGCAAGGAAATTGTAAGCCCCTTTGAGTCTCCTACAGGAGAGAAAGGGGGGATATAAATCCAAACTCCTCCTCCTCCTCCTAAATCTACCCCCTTCTGCATGAATTTAAAGGTCGAATCTGAGGCCCCCAGTTTAAACATTTAAAGTGATGCTGTTTCAGGGTGGGGGAGAATCCACCCCAAAATAGCATCAATTTCAATGTTGTTTTAACTGGGGACCTCAGATTCTTCCTTTAAGGTGAATTTAAAAGGAGAATGTGGGCTCTCTAGTTTAAACACCATTGAGAGTAATGTTACACCATTGAAAGTAATGCTGTTTAGGGGTGGATTCCAGCATCACAGTGGCCGCCCCTGGGTGGGGGACTCAGATTTTTAATTGGGCTTAATTTTCCCAAGATACACCTCTGCACAGAGGAGGGGGCAGAAGGGGCTGCCAGCTGCAAGCCCAGCTCATGGGGTGGGGGTGGGGGAGGGGAGTCTGCTGTCCCCAACCTTGGAGAGCTGCTTTTATAAGCACTGAGGGTGGGGGCAGGGCCATGCCCCAGGGTTGGGCGGGGGTGTGGCCTTGCCCCTGAGCCCCCCCCCCATAAAAATCTATACCTACGTCCCTGGTTTGTTCTTTAAAACTGTCTTTAATATTTAATAATAATACTTTAATAATTCTATGTCGGGCTTTCGATGACAATCAGTGCTACATCTTTGTACAAACAAGAGTAACAAAGGTTTAAAGAGTAGCAAAGGTTTAAAGGACTATGTATCTGCATTAATGCAGAATGATCTCATATTCACAGTGGATCATTTTAACCCCTTGCATTTTCTTGTGAAGGATAAACTATTAACACTGTACAATAATGAAAGTATACATATACCTGTGCAGCAGGAAGACTGAAAAATGCCAGCTTGTCAGTTGAAGGTAATGTTAAGAGGGCAGGCGAGGAAGAGTTAATGGAAGGTTAGTAAGTTACATTTGACTTTAGCCATTTGTCTGATCTTAAAGCATTGGACATATATCAGGAATAGAAGGAATACAGTCATTCAGATATTTGGACTTGTCAAGTAGAAGCTCATTTTTGTACCTCTGTAGTCTTGATTGCTTTGGTAGATTCTCTAAAGTGTGTGTGGGATGTGGTGCTCTAGTTACATTTAGGAATGTGACTGTGTCCTGCACAAAGCAAGCAAAAATGCTATCTGTGTTTATATCTGGTTTCTTGCTGCTTGTATATGCATGTTTTCTTCTAATCCTCTCCATATGCCAATACTGCATCAGCCAAATTCACTGATTTGGATGGGACTGTTACTTGGTTTGATCACTTCTACTTCTCAGAATCCTGCAACATCTTCATTGCCCCTGTCCTAATCTCTCTTTATAAACACACTTTCAGCTACACTGTTGAAGATCCGTCCATACTGCAAGGTCATTACTCACAAAATGGAATATGACATGATGTGAAAGCTTTGTCCCAAATGTTACTGTATGAAACAGCAATCGCAATTGAAACACCTGTGATGAAACTTGGGAGAAGGGATTGATGGAGAGTAACAGAGAAGGGCAACTGCAGATCAACGACCTTGGACAGAGCTTTTTTTCAGTGAAGTCAGAATGCAGGCTTGCTAGAGAGTCTAGAATGATGAGAAACATTTACTTAAGTGAGATCTATGCAACCTTCAGAGGAAGTTCTTCAATAAGATAGAGACTGACGTTTGTGTGTGTTATGTGGTGTCAAGTCTATGGAAACCCTGTGAGTTAACGGCCTCCTGAAGGTGCTATCATTAAAAGCCTTCCTCAGGCCTTGCAAACTGAATATAATGGCGGCCTTTATTCAGTCAATTCATCTCATGCTGGGTCTTCCTCTTTTATAGACAATTGGTAAAATTGATCACAAAGAATCTATAAATCCCCAGGGCTCTCTTTGGGCAGTGGGAAGGGAGGGGGGGGGTAGATGTGTGGCAGCCAGGCATGGTGCAGCCTTGCCACCCCAACAGATGTTTGTGCACTGCCCTCCACAAAAACAGAGGTAAGCTCCCTCAATAGCTGTGAGATGTTCTGGCAAAAGGGAGAATTCCTGGGCTGCAGGGACTTAGGAAGCCAAGTAAAATAAATTCTGTTTTTGGGAATGAAAGGCAACAGGTATATTTAGTATATATATATAATCATGTCAAGCAAAGTAATGAGTGGAAATGTGGATTGTACGGCACATCAAATTAGAATAGTTATCTCTCCAAAGACCAGCCGTTTTACCTCACAAGTTCATAAACATAAACAGAACTTTACTTAAACTGAGAGAGAAAACATGCAGTATATACATTAACAAAGTATCACAAATATATAGTTACATGGTTTGTTATGGTTTGGTTATGTTACAATATCTTTTAGCATATAGTCAGATCACATTTATATATCATTTGGTTTAAGCAGTATACAGAGTACAGAGAAACATCTTTCCACTCAGTCAATCAGGCAGTCTCAGAGAGTGTGTGAGGGAACAGAACACTACTAACGGATTCTAACTGTCACCTTTAGAATGTTCGTGCAGCTTCCCAGAATTCCATGCTGCTTTGCTGCTGCTGCATGCAAGCAAGGCTGGAAATTCCAACAGGGAACACCCTCACTGGTGGCAGCACAGGCTCCCACACTGGAAGAGCGCCAGTATTTATTTATTTATTTATTTATTTATTTATTTATTTATTTATTTATTATCAATTTTATATACCGCCCATCCGCTGAAGGTTATGTCCGCTGGATGATTATATACTGCCCGTCCGCTGGGCGGTTAACAGCATATCAAGACAACAAACAAGTGGAGCACGAAATAAGTTATAAATTACAAATAAATAATATAGGCTCCATGAACCTTAAATTAGTTTAAAGCAAAGTCAGAACTGTTTTTCATCAATACAGACTCATATCTTACCCTTCCTTTCCACTAGCAGGGGTCAAATCCACGCTCCCAAGGAACCAACAGAGGTCGTTTTCCCACTTACCTCGACCCCCCCTTTGCTGCACGCTACTCCCAGCATGCGTCATTTCTGGCATGCAGCCTCCTCATGCTTCCCCACGCATCTCAAGGCTTCATGCGCTCTGGGCGCTAACGGTCATCAAAAGGCGCCATTTTGAGGAGCGCCAGGAATGACGTGCACTGAGGGGGTGCGACAGCGACAGCGTCGGGGCAGCTGCATTGTCGCCGCCCCTGTAGTGGGGAGTGCTGGGGGACCCGCGCTACTTGGGGAGAGTAGCGCGCAGCAGCAGGTAAGTGGGGAAACGACCAGAGTCTATTTCTGAACAACTACCTCCCATTGAGAAAACACCATCTGAGTCATTAAATTAACAAAGATACAGTCAGGCAGCAGTCCATTCAATAGTGTTACAGATCACAATGTGACACTCGGTAAGAAGTCCTGAGGAAATATAGCCAGCAGAGAACTCTAATACCCACTAGAGCAACAAAAGAAAGTCAGGGAAGGAATGTTCAAAAAGAGGATAAAAAAGGAAAACAATCATTCTTCATTAAACTCAGGCAGGTAACTTGTCCAAATGGCATTTCTTTCAATATCAGATCCAGTGGAGGCAGTGTGTACTAGTTTGGCACATTTTGAACAGCTTTCCATGCAGACTTCAAGACAGACTCTGCTGCTGCAGCTCCTAGGTGTTGTGTATCGGTGCGGCATGCCACTGTAAGTGCCCCTGTACCAGTGTAAATGCCACTTATGCTGATCTGAGATGACAACTACGCTAATGTAGGAGTCACACCACTTCCAGACTCCATTTATACCCCCTCCCATTCAGGATTACACTGTAAAAGAACTTGTTACCACTCAATGGTGTAGATGGCATAAACTCCTTAAAATTTGTATTTTGGAATACATCTTGATATACATATGTCACATTTAGCATGACAACAACTTAGGAAGGGGACCTCCCTAGACCATGTACACACTACCAGAGCAACCCAGGATTACAGAAAACACATTTCAGTGACATTTGCTTGCAGGAACAGAGCCCGGAGAGAACATTAGCACTCACTGAGTATTTCAATGCAGAGCTGGGGTTGCCCCTTTAAAGGCTCGGGTTCCCTCCTCCCCTTGACGTGGCCGGCGGGTTTCCGGCTAGCTGTTGCCCACCCAAGACAATAATGGCCACCCCTTTGCTTCTGCCCTTACCAGGGCCAGAATCAGACTCTGCCCTTCCCATCCCTAGCGACAATAGTGGCCTGTGGTGATTCACAGCCTCCCTTTGCTTGCAGGAACAGAGCCTCACTGAGTATTTCAATGCAGAGCTGGTGAGTGTGATTCCGATGGTGCCAGCTTGTGCCTTGGGTGAGAAAGGGTTGTAGAGTTTTGCCTCAGTGTCAAGAACCTGCCAGGTCTAGTAATCACTGACAACTCCTGTGATGAAGAGTCATTCAGTGGCACTGACCCCTACCACAGCCAGCAGCAGAGGTGTTATGGAAAGATGCAGCCCTTGTGGGCCAGGCTCAAATCCGCAGCCAGGAATCAGTGCAGTGATCTATCATCCAGCAACCCTGAGTTGGCTACGGAAAGCCAGGAAGCAGTCTGCTCACCTCCCTTGTCACCAGGCAGCCCTCAGAATTGTACTGATAGTTTCACTGGGTTTAAATATTAGTAACACTGTATAGGATTGCAGTGCTAGTAATATATTTCACACCCAAGACTGTTGTGTAGTCTAATTGATGGATGCATATTGTTATCTGTTGTGAGAGATTTTGTGAGGGAATTGTTTTAGTCAGTGGTTTATGTACACGTCCTAGACATCCTAGAATCCTCAAGAGCATTTCAGAAATAACAATACCTGTGAAGTTTTTATTGTGTTTGTAGATAGATATCTATTGCCTTTAGCACAAAATACACTAAAAATCCTGTTTCCTTCTAGAGTTCTCCATTATTTATTTCTGTGATCCCTTGTCATTTAAAAATAATCTTAATTTGAATCAAAAGCTTTTATTTTTGTCTTGTTTATTTTTATTATTTTTATTTTTAGCGCTCAATGCCCCATCCTTTCCAGAGGCCACTGCTAGCATCGGCCAGGAATGCACTATTTTCCAATAGTCTGTTTACATGCTTCCTCCTACCCTAATCAGATTGTCACTTTGGCACTTTGATGACAATCTCAACAATTATATTGAATTTCAAGATGAGCTTTATTCACACAGTCCACTTAGGAAGTTTACACATCATGCTTGGATTTTTGCTGCTAGTTGTGTTTTCAGCAAGTTGCTAAATAGTTCATTCAGTATCAGATCATCTTGTTTTCTATATTGTTTCGTAACATCCTACTTACTTCTCAGCAGAGAAACATGGTCTTCACACTGAAGAAGCCTATAATCATGAGATACTTTGGCTGAATCCTACGATTGTCCTATTTCATCTTAGCAAAATTTCCCTTAAAGCAGTATATTGTATAGTGTTACTGTGGTCCCATTTATTCATTATGAAAATCTGTTGGAATTGCTATTCCATGATTCCATGAAGTTGCTACTCCAAGTCCTGCACTACTTTGCAAATGTCTATAGAAGAATTCTGTGGGTTGGCCAAATGATGTGATTCCCTCCCAGAGTGATCTCATCTTCTCTGTAAGTCACCTGAACTGGCATGGGAAGAATCTTCTCCAAAGGTTATCAGAACAGTGGAGGACTGGACCACAAAGAAGTGAGTTTATCATGCTGAGAATGTAAGAATTGAGCCTATTGCCTACATCTTCTTTGGCTGAGGAGCCTGGATCCTTTCAAAAAGCAAGGAGTATGGTAGTCCTTGAAAGACTACCACATTTATTGTGTCACAGGCTTTCATGGTCTGGAGTTCACATCTGCAGGACATCTTGTGAGTCTTTGTATAATGTCTTTGTGGAAGCACTTTTGCAAATAATGGTTGCAGATCTTTAGTTTTTGTTGCAACAGTGTAACATAGCTACATCTTTGAATTCAGTAAATTTAAAGTAGTGATTGGCCATTCCCAAATTTCCCATCATTATTTAGACATAATGTAATAATAAATAGTAGCAGTACCTGTGTTTCTCATACAAAATAATGCCATAGCACATTCCTGATAATTACATTGGTAATTTACTTTTTTTAAACCCTAAAAAATATGAGCATGCAGATATTATGTGCATGCATAATATTCATTTAACTATAAGTCATAAATAGATGTGGCAGATTCTAGATTGGCATGTTTGTGTTAGAATTCAGAAGTGATGGGATCACAATACATTTGATCAGAATGCTTATATTTCATGAATTTTGGATAACCTGGGGCAATGTACGAAAGCCAAAGGAATGTCATCCAAAAGTGTTATAGAATTCACTTTTACTGTTAGAAGGCCAAAACACTGTTTTTCTTTTTTTCCCCCTCTTTTCCTCGGGTTTCCTTGGTTGTGTTTTCAAAGGCTTTTTGCTCAGAGAAATCTCTCAGAGAAATGTTGTCTCCAAGAGAAATGTGTTGAAAACAGGCTGGTCATCTAAGATTAAAAGTTATTTCTATAGCATTTTTGGATAGAATTCTTCTAGGTTTTGGCACTGGATGTTGGCAGCAAAGCAAGCCTTCTCAACAGATCAGATGTCAACATTCAGTAGTCCAAATATGGCTCATGAACAATCTATTGAAGAATAGTCCTGTGTTGCAAATCACTGCTAATTGTACTTTTCCAAGGGCACTACTGTGTGATGTGCACCCTAGTTCAGCAGACAAACTTCTTCCTAATTTCTTACAGCATTGAAGATGGGAGTCATTACTTTGCTGCATGACAACTGCCAGTTTTGCTTGACTAGTATCCTTCAGACAATCTGAGGAGGAGCAGAACTGCTGTTCATTTTGTGGTAAGGGTTTAGCAGAACAGGCCCAGGAGCAGACAAGCATGTTTGAAATATTATCTTTCATGACGTTACCTTTAAGATCAGCACCAGAAGTTCTCTATTCCAACAGCTTTACAGGAGAACAGGGTGGTGACCAGAGACAAGGAATTTTCTGCGGAATGCTCTCTTCACCGCGATTTGTCTGGTGTCTAGCCTGTTAGGTTTCAGGAAGCAGGTAAAAGTTTTTTTATTTCCTCCAACATTTGTGCTTTTTACAATCTTGTGCCTTAGTTATTTTTACTACTTTTTATTGATAGTTTGAAATTGTTTTTAATTGCTGGTTTTGTTATTGTTTTGATTTTATATTTTGCTTTAATGCTGCTAAATGCCTTGAACATTTTGTAAATGGAGGAACCTTCTATAAAATATTTTAAATAAACAAACAATAAATGATATGGGTCAGAAATAGATTATCATGGATCAGTTATGCAAGGATCTTTTAATCATATGTAGCTTTTATAGTATGTGAAAGTTACAATTAAAGGGACTGTCTTTTGATGGCACTTAGAAATACCAGTCATGACAATGTTTTCCTGAGAGTACATCTCCTTCAGTAAAATTCAGTAGGATTCTGAGTAGAGCTGTTTAGGATTGCATTGTAAATTGTGTAGATCCTACTGGCAAGAGTTCACAGGGTGCTTAAATGATGTACATCTGCTCATTATGTTGCTGAAAATCTAATGCTGAACTGAGCTCTCATTTCATGGAAAACTCAAGACAGATTTTGTATGATCAGAAAAAAATGTAGGAAACAGACCAGTGGAGGTAGGTCTGGAGAAAAGGTCATCTCAAGAGGTGCAACTTTCTCTTGCCTTTTACTCTGGGTCAAGCTGAACCTGCTCTAAATTCTCTCACATATGGAAATATAAAAAGTACAGGAACCCTGCCCTCCATTGAATATGGTCATCATAATGAGAGATAACTGAAATGATTAATTTTCCCTCAATCACTTATATATTAATCAATTCATATTTAAAATGGCAATGCTGCTAATTATGTAGTACACTCCCTCCTGTTTTACGTTACATCATTTATAAATCACCTTTCTCACTTGGATTAAAATTGGTGACACAGAGTGAGTTAAATCAACAGTATGGTGCATTCAGTAAAAAAATACAACAGGATTAGGATGGTAAAACCAATTGGGAATCTACAAACAGAACTGAAGCACAGCATAAGCATAAGACTTAACATGACAACATTAATGATACAAATTTATATAGTAGGATCTTAGTTTCAGTAAGCTAAACACAGTAGAATAGACCATAGCCTCTAATAACTTTTTTCAGTGCTTTGTGAATTATTTAGTACAGTGCAACTCTACTAACTGTGTAAAAAAGCTCTGGTAGATTCCGTATGGTAGAAATATAATGGATTGATGAAGGGAAATATCCTGGTTTGGGGAAGAACTTTACATGGGTCCCTTCCCCAAAGTGGAATTGACCTGTTATATTTCCCACAACCTGGTTTAAAAAAAAATAATACCAAAATTGCGATATTTTTGAAAAATTCTGGGTTGAAACTGCTATCGAGGGAATGGTATGAGTACCCAACTTCTTTATTTATGTTTTTACCTGGCCACCTGTTCTCCCGCCTTACATCATGTCAGTTTCATTTTTGCTGAGCTGTTGACTGGTGTGATAGCCTGTCATTTCAGAAATGTCCCCCAGGCACATTTTCTCCCCTTAGCAGTGACTGTGAGCACCAATTCACCCAAAAGCATTCAGCAATGGATTCACAACAAATGGAGCCATCTTGAGCAATGGCCCCATTTCCTTTCCTTTTTATTTTTTGGGTGCTTAGTGCATATAGCAAGGCAGATTCACACCTTTGGATGTGGATGGGACATATTGTTTTGCTCCCTTTTTGGACAGATTTTATTATTTTGTATAACACAACATTAGGGGAGGTTGCATGCTTCATGTTTACATGTGTCATGGTTTCAAAGCCCTAATTTTTTTCCACACTGGAGAAATAGGAGGGAGAGGTTCTGCTTGGGCTCCCAGGGTTGCTGTAGATTCTCCACCAAATGGAAGTGTTCCCTTAGCAGAGGGAGGGGGCAGCTGGGAAGGGGGACTGTGGTAATGGAACAGTCAACCAGATTGCAGAACAAATGTGATGTTTGCACCTGCACATTTGCACTGTAAAAAAATAATGAGTTCATGTGAAGAGGCAGAAAGAAAACAGATTGTTTCCTTCACAGAAAGCGAGCACCCATGAGAAGGACAAAAATGGAATAAAATAGAGCTGGATTCAAAAATAACGGATGTAACTTGTTATTATTATACTGTGCAGAATCCAACCCTCTTGTGGAGAGCTAGGAGAGTGGGAGCCTTCCTAACCTCCTCAGGCAGGCCATTCCATAAAGATGGGGCCACAACGGAGAAGGCATGTATACGTACAGGTGTTGATTTTGCCCATTTGCAGGTTGGCACCAAATTCAAATCCTTTAACTGGAGATGCTCCAAGGATCTGGGTGGTGGCATAACAAAAAAGTATATATAAAAAAGTTTTGTAAAACAAAACTCCAAAGACTCAAAAGCAGAGTATGAAAGAAATGAAAAGCTTAAATTACTATATTTAGTTCTTAAGGTGTCAGACTAGGATCTTGGAAACCTAGATTTGAATCCCCATTCTTTCATGGAAATCTTTTGGGTGGCCTAGGGCCAGTCACACACTCTCAGCTTCGACCCTGGCAAGTATTTGGAGGGAGACCTCCAAGGAATACCAGGGCTGAGATGTGGAAATGGGCAACAGCAAACCAACTTCAACTGGCTGTTGCCTTGAAAACTGTAAGGGGTCACCATACATCAGCTGTGACAGATGGCATAAAAAATAGAGCATCATTTTGTACTTTTGCCCCCTTTAAAAAAATACCTAGATTCAGCCCTGCTGCAGACTGTGGGAGGGGAAGAGGGATGAAGCAAATATTATAATCTCTCAGTCGGCAGTGTCTGCTGCTAGACAGACAAAGACTAATGTTTTGTCTTTGTCTAAACACACTAATATACAGACAGGCAGCATTACTCTCTGGGGATGGAGACAAATGGCACATTCCCTCCCACTGCATTGATAGCTGATGTCTACTGTGGTGTCCTAATATGTGTGCAAGGAGTGCATGAAACTGCCTTATTCTGAGCCAGACCGTTGGTCCATCAAGGTCAGTCGGGCTCCTCTTACTGACAGTAGCTCTCCAGAATCCCAGAAAGGGGTTTTTCACATCACCTACTATCTGATCCTTTCCCCTGGAAATGTTGTGGATTGAAACTAAGACCTTCTGTGTGTAAAGCAGATGCTCTGTCACTGAGGGAATATGGAAGGGAAACAAACACTCCCACAATTAAATCTGATCCTAGAGGCATTAAATACAGGAGTGGTGCTTACTGCTGTTGTAAAAAGAGCATTAGCTAATCCAGCTATTTCAGAAAAAACTGCAGAACTTTTTACAGAGGAGTTTAATTATGAGAGGAAGAACAGCACAAAGATTTGGACAGAAGGCAAAAGAAAACTAAAAATTAAAACTTTTGTCCTTGCTTTTCATTTAAGGTGGGCTCCACTTGATTGGCCGTACTACCAGACAGTGTTCCTAGATGCGGCCTGACTGTCTGCTGGCAGGCCTGCCCGTGCCACAATTCTCCATGAGATGAAGCACTTGAGGAGCTGTGACTGTCTCTTCTAGCCAGCAGGGCATCAGGAACAAAACAGCAACGAGTTAGCTTTATTTTGGAACTCAGAAGCATGTGAGCTTGCTGCCTGGCGATGCCTACTAAAAAGGTCATTATCTTTTGGTAATCCCTAAATGGCCATCTTCCCACCAACCTTTTGGGACCTGTGATGCTGATAGAGATTGGAGCAAAAGCTGCCAGCCAGTTCATTGCCTCCTGGGAAGTGTTTAGCAGTTTTGGCTCTCATTGATGCAACTGAACTGGATCAGTATAAAAGACCAAAAGAAAGAAAAGGAATGAATATGAAAACATTCCCTTTTAAAGTATGCCATTTTTTTGAAGTGAAAAGTTTTTTAAAGTTCCAAGATGCTTAAGTTTATAACTTTGTACAACTTTATTCTGTTCTTTCTGTAAAACCCTTATCTCATTTATGCCTGAAGCTGGAAGGATTTCATATTATTAAAAGGGGGTTCTTTTTCTTTGAAGAACTTTGTAAAAATTGTTCAAGAGGCCAAAAAACTCATGCCTAGTTGAACCACAACAATGACTTCCCCTTAATTCATTATTTTTTGTTTCTGTTATGTCACACAGTAATTAAACTCTCCAGGTTATATGGACTAAACTAGCTCAAATACAGAGGAATTGGTTCCTTGTGTAGTTATGAGGGTGTGAATTTTGCTTGCTGTAAAGAAATTTCTGGAATAGAGCATATTCAGTAAAAATAAGAAGACGAATGTGGATATTTACCAAAGTTGACTTTTAAAATAATTTTTTCCAGTTTGTGACCAATGGCTGTGGGAGCCAATACTCACAAACAGGTATTTCACATCAAACTGAAGTATCTGAAGGGCTGACAATTATAAGTGATAAAGCATACTCTGCACTACAGGGAAGAGTTGATGTCAAAGGACAAACTGGGGCACAGTCCAGTGATGATACATGGACTGGAGCAATGATTCAGCAGGCCCCCAAACCAAACAGAAACAGGAGACAGACAGTGGGAGCTTGCTGGGAGCACTCACAAAAGGCAAGTTCAAAAGCAGGGGCAAGGACAGGTCAAGGTGAGACCATAAACCAGCCTGGCATTTGAGCAGCAAACAAGCATAACAGCTGTCATGTTGCTTAAACATTTCTTGCTTTCTGTGTGCTGTTTTATATAGGCCAGGGCAACCAATGAGGAACCAAGAAGTGCTGATTAGGCATGGGGGAAGGATGTTGTGCAGTTGCTAGGACTAATAAGCATTCAATATTAGGAGTACAAAGTGGGTAATGGGTACAGTTCTGGTATCAGCATGACACAGTTATCAAACTGGATCAGGTTCCTCAAAAGAATGTAGCTGAAGAGTACCAGAAAGTGCGGCCGCACCTGAAACGTGGCTGCCATTGCGGGAGGGAAGAGGGGCTCGGCGAGGGCTTCAGGCCCGTTCTGTGCATGCGCAGCCAATCCGCACATGCTCAGAGGGCCAGGCGGCTCGGGCCCGTTCTGCGCAAGTGCAGGGGGCCCGAGCCGATTGGAGGTGTGCTCTCACGATGCACAGGAGCGTGTCATCAGAGTGGGCTGGAGGTAGGGCCTATAAAAGGCCCTGCCTCGTGGTCCACGGCCCATCAAAGTAATACCCTCTGATAATAAGGTTGCTGCCCCCATGCAGTAGAGCAGGGCCACCAACATGAAACAGGAGGGATTCTACATACCTGTGGAGAAGAAAGATCAAAGAGCCCCACCCTCAGAATAGAATGAAGATTATGCTTGCAAAGTTCTCACTGTGATGATAATTATGATGAATGTAATCTCCAGTGGTTTCAATTCAGCCAAAGCAAAATTCTCCTGTTGAAGAGGGAATTTTCCCACACACATCCAACAATACTTCTATTGGACAATCAAAGCCAACTTAAGCTAAATATGTTGGGATAAGAGCTCCTGGTAGTTGGAGATTATCTCTTTATCGTAGTTAGCAGAGCGGCACGGGTGGCTAGAACACAGCAGAAGCCCTTACCTCATGTGCGTGCGTGTGCGTGATGAATCCCAATGTGCGGCAAGCTTACACAAAAGAAAGTCGGAGTCAGTTATAGTTTCTAGTCTAATAAAAAGAGTATTTATTAGTGAACTCCATTCTGGATAGAAAGGTAGGTAGATAGAGTCACTATGCTATCTTAATCTAGCTGGATGGAGATGGATGCGAGGAGCATCCATCCTCTCTCTAGGCATGGTAGGAAGAAGTGGGAGAAGGGGTCGAGGAAGAAGCCGGAAGGAAGGAAGTCCCTGAGAGTATCAGTCTAACATCAAAGGGATAGAACCAGCATGATAGAGTAAAGGTGTCAAATCCCTAGGTCCCTATCTAGCCACTAGCTCTCTAGTAAAACCCCCTCTGTAGGTTGAGGCAGGAAACAGCGAAACAAAGTCCTTCACTTCCAACAAATATGTCCTTTTAGTTTACCTTGTGGTCTTCAGTTTAGCAACGGGATGGGACTGATTAGAAATAGTGCTCCTGGTCTGGAGAAAATAGGCAGCCAACTGACTTCACCCCAAGCCCCCCAATTGGAGCAATAGGAGCAATCAGACCTATAACTATCCTAAATTGAAAATAACTTCTGGGTTAAAAAAAGCCATGTTGTCTTCTTTTTTTTTTGACTGGCAGTTTTGTGTGTTAAGTGCCATCAAGTCACCTGTGACTTATGACAATGCTATGAATTAATGACCTCCAAAACATCCTATTGTTAACTGTCTTGCTCATGTTTTGCAAACTGAGTGCTGTGGCTTCCTTGAGTGACTCAATCCACCTCATATTTGGTTTTCCTCTTTTCCTGCTCCCTTCAACTTTTCCTAGAATTATTGTCTTTTCCAGTGAGTCTTGCCTTCTCACACTGTGGTCAGAGTGCGATAGCCTCAGTTTAGACATTTTAGTTTCCTGGTGAGGAGTAAATAGGCTGTTTTTTTCATGGACAAAATGCCCAGTAGTAGATCCTGGATCTTACGTGCCATGGGGCTTTTCCCCATTTCCGATTCTGCACAGCTCCCCAATTCTTCCTGGGAGTCGAGGCAGGGTCAGTGTGTTATGCCCCAGCTGTTTCCCATTTGCACCACAAGCTATTCTGCAATCTCTTCTGCACATGCACAGACAACCTCCATTTCCTGTGTTCTGATTGGCTGATTCTCCCCCCCCCCCCCATTTCCCCACTTACTTTCACTAGTTTAGTTTTAAATGACTCTGAACCAAAATGTCTTCCCTGATGATAAGCGATGTGGCTTTCATTGCAGTAGGGAAAAAAAACACAGAGGAATACATTGTGAATCTTAGATTGAAAAGCAGGGTGTGGTGGCACCGCGAATGGCAGGGTGCCAATTCTCTCACACATCCAAGGATTTCAGTCAGAAAAGCGGGGTGTGTGGGTGCCGCAAACGGCAGAGTGCTGATTCTCTCTCTCACACAAGTTCAGTCAGGAAAGCAGGGTGAGCCTGTTGATTGGTGGGGCGGGCCTCAGCAGTGAGGCGAGAGAAATGGCCCCGGTTCTCTAGCCATGGTGTTTTCATGGCAGCAGAAGCACATAGAAACAAGCCGAGTCACACTGGGGCACTTCAAAAGAACCTCCAACTTGGTGGTTTTTGAAAGCTGTGGGGAAAGGGGAAAATGGCAGTGCAACAGAGGGGCAGACCTAGTGCAGCTTCGAGGACAGTGAAGAATTCCAGGCTGCACTGGGATATTCCCAGTGCTAACAATGGTACAATTGGGCGGTGAAAAAACACCCATAGACTCAGTAACAGTGAGCCAGTTGAAAAAGAAAGGAAAGGGGGAATTAGTATGTTCAAGTTTCCGAGAGTCTGGAGAATCCTGGAGGGGCGGATTTTGTTGCTAGAGTTTCCAGATTGTTCCAGTCTCTTACACTCACCCCAAATTGTTGGTATCATTATTACTGAAGTATTTTTATGGTACTTTTACATGCAAAATGCTATAGTGTTTCCAGAGCAGTAGCCATATTGGTCTGTTGTAGTCAAAATAACAAAATTGTCTTCAGGATATGGTTATATCTGGATGATATAAGATAGGAAGCCAGAAACAAGGATACAAGGAGGCCAGAAGACCCAGCAATCCAAGATTAGGTTACTGTACAGAGTACCTATGAAAGCAAGGTCCAGTGAAAAGAATAAATCATCCAGTCGGTATGGGTGTGAACCTCTTCCAACTGCCAATAAACTGGCAAAGTGCAACAAATAGAGGGATAATCACTTTCTAGTGAGCCAGTCTCAATGGAGCCACTACATGACAGTGACAAGTCTGTATATGAATTCCAGCAAAACTACTTGAGATTAGAATTTCTGATTTTTTCCCCTCAAGTATGGGTGGTTGAAACATTCAAGCCATGATTTGTATTTCCACTTTTAATGTTTGATTTGAATTCTCTTGCAATGAGATGGTCCAGTTTAGCCTCTGTAAACTGCATAAGAGTATTTTGGGCACATAGTAGCCCATGACACATTAAACAAATGTGTATATACTCCTTGTATGTCTACAGCACCTGTGAGTTAGATTGCTTCTTTGCTAATCTGGAACTGAAGCTGTGATCCAGTTGATGAGTTGCTGATGGAAATACAGCTAAGTGTATGCAGCTCCTCATGTGGAGCTATTTGTGTCAAGTAGCTTCCCATGCGGTTGCAACCACACCAAGAAAAAGATTCAGGAAACATTGGTATTTCGAAGTGAATTGAGTTTCTAGAATTATTCACACTTATGTGTTGATGCAGTAAATCAGAGGTCTGAGCTCTGAGCAAAACATGTGGGTCACTGTGGTTAGTAATTCATCTGTGAGGGAAGGATCAAAGTCACCTGGCAAGCTGAAGGTATGAAAAGCCCGACTGATTTTCATTTGGCTGGCAGGGATTAACAATTTGTTCAGGAAAACCTTGCTTTGACTGGAGTGACAAGAGACGTGTATGATGAGAATAGAAATTGCCAAGACAGAGATGTCTTAACCATCTGGAATCAAAGGTCAGACAAAGCAGGAACTAGGAGGGAGAGTTTTGAAGTTTATTGGAATGGGGCTCAGACTAACCCACTGTTGACAAGGCTTCTGATGCCACAGTGTCTTAATGATACACTGTTCAACTACCCTCCAGCCCAGTGCTAAGCTCACACACCATTTGTGACTCAAAGTCAGCCCCCAGATTTTCACTTGCACTGAGACAAACATCCTTGCTTAGCGCTTTCTTATGACTAGTTTGTCACAACTGTTTTAGCAAAATCATAAAGCCTAGGCTGCATTCCTGCCATTGTAATGTAAAGACATTTGTACTTTTGCTGCTGGACTTTTTCCTCTCCTTCTGGGTTGATGGCTCACCCATAAATTGTCGTTTTACAAGAGACAACTATTAAAAGGCAAAAATTTATTTGTTTGTTTGTTAAATTTAATTGACTGTCCACCCCCGGAGGGCTCTGGGCAGTGTACAGTGCACTTTAAAACAATATAAATAAAACAATCTACACTACAACATTGATTAAAACCTATTATCCAACACATATAATACAATAAATCAAATGGCAGCGATGGTAATTCGTTACATGTTATGAGGGCAAATTAAGGCAAATTAAGATAATGCATCTTTACAGTTTAGTTCACATATCTATTAGTAAACTGCTATTCCTTGTGTGGATAAAAAGCCTCACAATGAGGCCACCCATAAACAAGATCTCTGACTAGTTGGGAGTTTACCAGGTTCACACAAAAATATGACTATCTAGATTATCCCAAAGAAGAAAAATGTTTAAAACTGGCCTGTCAAGGACTGAATATCCTCCAGACAGGATGGAATGTTGAGAAGAACTGGGAGTCAGCTAAAGAGGGAGGGCAAGAGAAATCAGTCTCCTGAGTCCCCCATGAAGTCTTACAGAATTTTTGTTGAAGGCCAGAGCAGATTTTCAAATTGTTCTCCCCTCTTCCTTATGACTCCCCAAACTTGTTTGGGTTTTTTTGTTTGCTTTTTATGCCTCCTTTCTACCCAATCAGAATTAAAAAACAGTGAATATAAAAATATTGAAACATTGAAAAAATTAAAACTCAGTTAAAAATACAGAATTCAATTTTAAAATGAATAAAGAACATTAAAAGGAGGGCCAAAAACAATTATTGGGGGTATACCAAGCAAACCGGAAAAGTTTTTACCTGCTGGAAGAAGGCATCCATACAAGGAGAGAGATGAATCTCCTTGGGAGAGAATTCAAAAGTTTTGGTGCCTTAAAGGAGAACATCCTTTCTTTGGTAGCCACCTGTCTAGCCTCAGATGGCAGGGACAACTGAGGCAAGGCCTCTAAGAATGACTGGAGTTAGCAGATAAGTTCATATGGGAGAAGGTGGAGGTCAATACAAGTATTTTAAATTTAACCAAGAAGTAAATTGGAAGCCAGTGTAGGCAGAACAAGACTGGAGTGGAATGGTCCTAAGACCCACTCCAGTCAACACACCTGCCACAGTATTAATTACCATCTGTAGTTTCTGGATAGTCTTCAAGGGTAGCCCCATGTGGAGTACATTGCAGTAATTAATCTAGATATTATTAGGGCAGGCACACAATGGAAAGATCTTTTAAGTCCAGGAAGGGCTGCAGCTGGCTTACCAGTTGAAGCTGCTGAAAGGCACCCTTGGTCACTGCTCCCACCTATTTATCCAGCAGAAGGTCCAAATGTACCCCCAAGCGACAAAGGAGCTACAACTTGCTCCTTTGACCTGAGAGAAGACACCTAGCTGCAATTATGTCAATTGCCCAGATTATTTCCTCATTCCAGAGGTCAACCAAGGCATCAAAAGGAGCACTGCTCATGTCAGCAAGAAATCCCCCAATGCCATCTGAAAACTGTTGGACCTAGCAGGTTAAAGGGATGAGAATGTTCATGAGCTACAACATATTAGAAAGTCCTAGTAACAAGCATTTCAGCTGGTATACACTGTGCTATTGCTTGTACACCAGAACTGTGCATGTTAAACTTTGTTGTATATATGCCATCTTCTCTTCAAGAACTGGTCTTACATGCAATTACAACTGCTTATATCATTTTTTCCAGACTCTGGTGAAATAATTCTCTTCCAAGTAAAACATGGTAGTTAGTAAAATTGAAAGATGCGTTTTGTAAGATTAAATTTGTGGCTTATTTAAAAAGATTTTTTAAAAAATAATATTGATGTTGGAGACAAATGGTAAATCAGATGAACAATTAATTTTGGTTACATACAATGCTCAAAGGCAATGATGAAATCTATTAATATTCTGCTTGAATCACTGATTTGTGATTTAAAATTCTGTATCAATAACATGATTACTTTATTGACTGTTTTGTTGGACATATTTTCTGTGTGCAAAGAATAGATAAAATACTAAAAAAGAGGGTCTAATAAAAATTGTTATAGTTGAGGTTCTGTGTCATATCTTTTAGCACATATCCAGTGCAGACGGAATCAATGACCAGTCTATTGATGACCATTGCAGGAAGATTGCAGATTTTCTTTAACCTTTCAAAGGCAATGAAATGAGAAATGAAGAAGGTAAATATCAATAAGGGGTAGGGGGTGGAGAAAGTGGCTCAGATTCTGGTTAAGCCAATCTAAAACCCAAGTGGACCATTTGCTTTGCACACAGCCAAATCTGACCGTACAGCACATGAAGCCAAAGAATGTTTCCTTTGTTGTGTTCATGATGCTTACTCATCTATAAGCCATTCCCCTTTTAGAGGAGTCTATTTTTACAGCATAATTTCCATCTGTCTTTTGATCTTTTACCACATAAGAGGCTCTGATATTAACAACACTGCCAAAGCCTAAAGAGAGAGAGAGAGAGAGAGAGAGAGAGAGAGAGAGACTGTGACAGCATTGACTCAGGACTCCTGTCTACTTGGGGGTCAGGGCTGTTGTTCAGACAGCACTTCTGAATAGTAAGATGTATTCACCACTTGGCCAAGTGTACACTTTTGCTTTTAATTAGCTAGATGGCTGTTTTGTTGTTTGTGTGCTGCCATTAATCCTCCAAAACACGGCGGAAATATATGGAGGAATCTCAAGGACCATAGTGACAGAGCAAAGCATATTCCATCTGCTGTTTGTCTCATGGGAGTAAAGAACATAGTTTTACATTTCATCTAAACTGAAGTGAAATTCAGCATCTGTGGTTTGGTTTCATAGTAATTATAACTGGAAATGTATTGTTAATGTTATGTCTTTGATAAATATAGTGTAAGCAAAGAGAATTGAAAGCATGAATCCAATTTAAGTATGCAGACAGGGAACATGATAGAAACAAATGTTTGCAGATAAATACACATATTCAGTGAATTTCCTTTGTCTCTCTGATCAGTAAAGAGAGAGCTGGCATAAAAAGAAGACTTAACTGGTAGGGTGAAAAACAGTTTGCTTTGCTGAATGCATGCCAATCTGCTCAGAGTGATAGTTGGGACAATATAATACAACCTGTCTGAGCAATTGCAATAAGTCAGCACACCTCATGTATAAGATAAACCTAGCATCAGTCATTCAAGCTGCTGCCCAGACAGTCATTTTACCAGTGAAGGAAGCTACAGGCTTACCAAAACAAATGTGAGTGAATTGTGTGATGGGAGTTACAAAGCTTATGTTCTCACAAAACATATTTCCTTTTAATGACATGTTGCAAATTGTTAGCAGAACTCTAATGAGCATGTACCCATGCAAAGTGTGCATGGCATTTACTTAGGACAGAATTCAGTTTAGAACCTGAACTCCACTGCTTTCTAATGCTATGACACCAGACATCCCAAATTTCACTTTATTTGCATCCACTTTTCCAGCTCTCCAATGAGAAGTCTCTGCATATGGGAGCTTGACTTGTGGTGTTTAGTGATTTCTCAGATAACAAGAGCTTCACATTTCTGTGGAATTCCCATTTGCTTGTGAGCTGCTGCTGCCGCTAGCCTGATTGATATATGACTGCAATGGCACTTTTCCATTTGACATTCTCTCTCTCTCTCTCTCTCTCTCTCTCTTGCTTAAACAACAGCCCTAACTTTTGTGTGTTGCAAATATAAAAGGGAAGCCATGTGACAGAGGGACAGAAGAACAAAAGCATTTGGAAGTAACAAGACCTCTTTTTAGCTCTCACAGTTTAGAAGTCCAAAAGGAGGCGGGAGCAACACATTTTCCAAAGGTAAGTCAGCATGGAATTAAGAGCTTTCTATGGAACATAAAATATTTCAGGAGCTTAAAGTTAATTTTTCTTCTGATTTGACATCTCTATCATCTATAACTGGACTGTTTCATTGTTAATGCACAAAGATTTAAAAATTACCTAGGGGTTTGATGTTTGCATCTTCTGATTACCAATGTGCCTTTAAGTTTAGTCTCTGCTCCAGATGCAAGTGTACAAGCAATGAGGAATGAATGGTGTATCTCAAAATAAAATAGTTGCAATAAATTAATTTATTCTTGAACACCCCCCCCCCCCCAAAAAAAATATGTGCTGACTTCTTGTGGCTTTAAGCTGGCACTTATTTATAGTAGATTGAAGTAGAAGAGGAAATATTAGAATGTTGTGGATTCCCAGAGTGTGAGGGTATTTTCTGTACCTTCTTTGCCCCGTTAAAATGGGATTTTAGGAGCACAGGCAAAGCTTCTTGTTTAAAAGGGAGATTTTTTTTTTTGCAACTCGTGTATACTGATCCTTTACCAGTCATCTCTGGAAGTGCTTAGAACAGTTTGAAACAATAAGCAATATTTAGTTGTAGCTTTGTAGGACACCCTCTACAAGAAATGCCTTTTTGCTTTTGTTGTATGTGTGTGGGGGTGTTCTTTTTTCTTTACCTTATTATTTATCCAAACCCCTGGGGAGTTTTGCTGTGGAGTACACAGCACTGGTTATGGATTAGGATGGATTTAATATGTGCTTTTGATTGGTTCAAACCTGTGAGGAAATCCACAGTGTTTGTCTTGGCTGTAGTACAGAGGAGATATATTGAGCAGCCGGCTTACCCCTTCAGTACAACCAGTAATGCACTATGGCTATCTGTTTGGCAGATCAAGCCAAAGGATGCTTGGGCAAGGGGCACGGCTTTGAGGAACAATCTGCAGCGCCTCCAACATGAGCTTTTCAAGAAGTCTCTGCTGCTTTGGAATCATTATTTTGCTTTTGATTAAATTTTTTCCCTTAAGAGTACCATCACCATGGGAGACAGAAATTAACAAGGCTTTAAGACAAGTCTAATTGTGATGTGAATATTAATACATGAGACATAATGGTTGTGCTCAGAGGGAGGTGATTACAGAGGAGAAATCTGCCAATAAAACTTTATTAAAAACCAGCAACAACTCCCTGATATGAAGGTGAATATAATAGTTCTGCGAAAACTTAAGAATACTTAATAGCAAAACGCATCACAAAGTAGGTTCATGACTCTGTCTCCTTAAGCCTTCAAACAGTTGGAATTGGTTGAAGATCACGGGCAAGAAAATGTTTTCTAAAAATTGCATTTGAATTTGACAGAGCTGGCTGTCCTGTCAGTTTGTACCTAAGTTGTGCAGTTCATAGCAAAGCAAACAAACAGAATGGACAGTATATATACATTTAAATGAACTGTACGAAGATGTTTTGAATTTGAACAATGCCATATTCATGCTTGTCTTCCAATGGACAACAAGAAATCCAACATTCTTGTTAAGCATTATTGCACCGCCCCCTCTTTTTTCTTGCAATTGGTCTTCTAATGGAAGCAACCAAAGAGAGTACGGTAATAGAATTACAAAATAGGATTACTTAAGAAACACTTCTAGTTTATTTGTTCTGGAACAAATTGGTCCAGAGTACCTGTTTTTGAGTGAAGTTACAGAGATGGCTGTACTCAAAACTAACTGTTAGGGTATGAGTAGAAGCATGTCTAAAACTTTCAGAGTACTCATGCAGCTCAGATGTCCTCATACATGTGCTTGGAAATCATTATTATATGTTTATTCATATACAGAGGAAGAGGAAAATGCATCTGATAAATGGGTTATAAGAAGCAGCTTCCTATAGTCCCACTGACGGTCTAGAGGGCAGAGGCAAAGAGTTAGCACAGGTTATGGAAAATTACTTGTCTTTGTCATGCCACAGATGTTGTTTTATGAAGTGTCTGACTGATACATGTACATATGGACAGTTGAGAAGTACGTCACCAATTTTTTCAATTTGTGTCCTAAATTGTGTGTGCTACCATCTATGCTATCTCCTGAATTATATTCCTTAAGCTTTCCTTGTCTCTTAAACTGTTATGTGGCATTCAAGGAATGGTTTCTGAAAATGCACTTGAATAGGAAACATCAGTCGGATGTGAGGGCGATCTGGCTGCGACATCTGTCACCCCATTGATCGCCAGGGTTGATTCGGCTGATCTGGCTGGCTAGGCGGGTGTCCCCTACCTCCCTCACCGCTCCATGTGCGTCCCTCCCGAAGCTGCGCGCTCGGTGGAAGAGGACGACCATCCCAGATAGAAGGAGTGTACCGTTCTTCGGTCAAGGGTATACGATAGCTGCGCTCCCCTGCTAGAACCTCCAAACAAGCTCAAGGTCCAAGGAAACATCAGTCAGAAGACCCCCTGTACCTATGAGATTATTATCTCTGTTGCTCAAAGAAGCAGAACTATCTGCATAAGTTCTGTTACTATCTGTATAAGCTCTGCAGGTGTGAACTGAGTACTGTTCATGCAGAATTCAACATATCTTGGTTTTTTATAAAAGGCAAAAACATGATTTCTAGCAATTACTGCTTCGGAGACAGGCTGTATAAGAAGAGTTGGATTTATATCCCCCTTTTTTCTCGTGTAAGGAGACTCAAAGGGGTGTACAATCTCCTTTCCCTTCCCCCCTCACAACATGCACCCTGTGGGGTAGGTGTGGCTGGGAGAGCTCAGAAGAACTGTGACTAGCCCAAGGTCACCCAGCTGGCGTGTGTTGGAGTGCACAGGCTAATCTGAATTCCCCAGATAAGCCTCCACAGCTCAAGCGGCAGAGCAGGGAATCAAAACCAGTTCCTCCAGATTGGAGTACACCTGCTCTTAACCACTACGCCACTGCTGCTCCTAAGGAAATGCAAAGGGAAATCTCAGAGGAAGCATGCTGGAGCAGAGATTTTGAGTGATAAAATGGAAAAGATCCTTGCCTATCCTTCTGATGAGCAGAGGGAGAATCGGTGTTGAAAATAGAGAGAATTGTTTAGTGTGCTTAGTTTGCTGGGTTGCTGAATACCACATGCTTTGATGCTGAATTATTGGTGCAGAGGTTTGGTGTAGCAAATGATTCTAAGACAGAAAGTCAAAGATTGCTCTGCTTCAGGTATTTCATCCACCATGTTGGAGTACTAATGTAAAGCTATCCAAGTTTTATATTTGTGCCACTAATTCAATGTAATTTGTACATTGCCAGAGTGGGGATAGCTGACTTTCCAGCTTTGGAAAAACAGTCTCTGATGCTCTCCATTAGACCAAGGTTTAGGCTGTTCTTTCTCTGACAGAGATCCTGCAACTGTAAGCAAAGGCAATAATGTAACGGTGGAAAACCTTCTCCCTCTCTCTCCTTTTCTCAACCTCATCTGTGCCATGTAGAGATTCCTCAGAAGTTTGTCAGAAATCAGGTTTTAAGATGTCCTTTCTCTTTTTCCTGTCTTACTATACATTTGTGGAAAGTGCTGTCAAGTTGCAGCCGACTCATGGGAACCCCAGCAAGGCAGGTGATTAAGCAGAGTTAGTTTGCCACGGTCTTTCTCTAATGCAGTGGTTCTCAACCTTCCTAATGCCATGACCCTTTAATACAGTTCCTCATGTTGTGAGGACCCCCAACCCTAACATTTATCCATTTTACAGATGGAGAACACTGATGCAGAGAGTCTTAGGCGACCCCTGTGAAAGGGTCTTAGGCGACCCCCAACCGCTGCTCTAATGTGTCTTCCTTGGAGGGCTCCCTTCCAAGTACCAACCCTGCTTACCTTCTGAAATCTGATGAGATCAGGCTATACCATGCTGCCTTTCCTCCCCAATACATGGGGACATATGGACTAATAAACATGCAGTATAAACCTGCAATGCATGGGCTAATAAACATGTAATATTATCTTGGTTTCTCTTTTGACTGGCACCTCAGGAAACTTCCTTCCTTCTTTCGGTTCCAGTGAGCATTAACCATGTGAGTGCCTCCAACATCTGTCCAAGGTTCCAGGCACACGAACTAGGAACTATTAAAACTGAATTTACCTTTGTAGTTAGTGACTGGGGCGGTTTCCCCATGGACAAAATATCCTGGGATAGACCCAGGATCATATATCCCAGGGTGTTTTTATTCTGGTTTCTCCCTTTGCACGGCTGCCCACTTCCTTATCCCAGGATATATTGGCCGTGGGCAAAATTCCTTCGATGTGTGGGAGTCAGTGGGATGTATTGGATATAGTGGAAGATAAATCCATCACAGTTTTCAATTGGGTGTGTGTGAAGATATGAAAAGGGATTCTGTGGGGTGCTCATCTGAGGGCAATTAGAGGGAAAACCATTCTTTGTCTGAAGGAAGATTTGTCACAGCAGAGCTGGTAGATGGAGAATTTTAAAAAGGAGCATTTTGCAGTGCTGCTTTTACACACAGAGGGAAGAAGGCAGACCACACCAGGAGTGCAGGTAGCACAGTGATCTTTCAGGCATAAATGTCAGAAGCTGTGGCTGAGGCAGTATGTTAAACATGTTCAAAAACATTAAACGGAAACTAGTTGCTGAGCTGCCCTCTTCCATCCTGCAGTTCGTTCCAGAGAGAGGCATCATGATAACCAGTTGACCAGATTTTTTTTCATTGGAGAAACATACACATGAGATCAGGTTTACGAATTTGTACCGCACCTTTAGGCCCTATGTAGGGTTGGGTTCCCAATGTGGCTCCCAGCCATTCTAAAATAATGTAGAACATTTTAAAACAACGTAAAGAATAGTATCACTGTGGTACTTTTAGTTAATCAGACCAAAGATCCTCTGAAGTAGAAATGTATTGTACTGAATTGTCTCCAGAAGACATGAAGAAATAGTGCCAGCTTTAGCTTCCATGGAGGGAATTCTTTAACATGGGACCAGTATTTGAAAAATTTGTCCCATTAGGTTAGATTTTTTTTTACTTCCATGAATGCATGGTAGGCAGAGCTTTAAGGTACAGAAGCCCTGCCAGGAGGAAAAAAGTGTTCCCTCATACAAAAGTAAAGTCATTCTCTGCACTCAGACATGCAATAAAACAAAATTACCACTAGGGCAATACCTGGTGAAAGGGGCATTCCATATTTAGCTTGTAGAATTTACTACCACAGGATGTGGTGCTGGCCTCTTGCATAGACAACATTTTTTAAAAACCACAGATAAACCTATCCGGCACAGAGCTATTCATGTATATTAGCTATAATGTCTAAATAGAACCTCCATGTTCAAAGTCAGTATACCTCAGAATTTCAGTTGTTGGGGAACGGCTGTTGCCTTCATGCATTGCATTCAAGCTTGCCAAAGACTGCTCTTTTGAAATCAGAATGCTGTACTACATGAACTTTTTGGTGTTATTCTGAAAGGCTCTTCCTACATTCTTCTGACAATATGGTATCCATGTCAGGTGCCTGTCAGTTTTACTGACCAGAGCCCCTCCAGGTGGGAGTCACCATGGAGCAATTCATGCATGGCCAATCATAAAAAAATAGTTCAGGTTGAAAGAAAATATTCCCTTATTCTCTTCATGTCAAAATCTGAGTTTTGTCCTAAAGGACCAAAGTATGACTAATATCCTTTGAAATATTTCAACTGTCTTTATCTGTTTTGATTTGCATTTGTGCAGTCCACAGAAATATTTGCTGTGCCACCAAACAGCTAGTTAAAGCGAAATCTTGCAGAAGCAAGTTCTGTGCCAGTTTTCAGTTGTCTGTCCCTTGCCATGGCATTGACTATTCCATTGTTCTTGTAACCCGAGACAGGGCGGCTAAATACTTTGATCCAGCGTGTCTGTTTGAGTTGCAACTTCGTGTGTAGCTGTTTATGGGATTTATAGCTTACATATTGACTTCCATAATAAAATATAGCTAGGATTGTATGAGCTCATTTGTCCAATTCCCTGCAGACAATGACGTGGATCATGTCAATGTCTCACAATTCTGCTCACACATAGGGACGGAGAGAGAAAGAGAGAGAGAGAGATGCTGTTGCCTGGTCTGACTTAGGATCAGCTGTTATTTCCTTTTTATATGTGTCAGTGTGGAACATATTAAAATTTCTCAGTAACGGTATGCATGGAATCCCTCTGATGCCCCACCTCTAACTTAGCCGAACAATAAAAGCAAGGTTGTAGTAAGCCTTTGAGCAGCTGGTTGTCTATATATTCTCTCTTTTTTCACATAATCTAATTCAGAATAGAATTTGGGTAGTACTGGCACTACCCCTTCCAAGTCACACTGGCTGTTGTTCTGTTTGCTGGAATTTCATTGTGCTGCTCGTCTGATCACGGTGCTCTACAAATGACAGACAATGTATTCTTTCTTCTGAATGTTTTCCCCATTTGTCCATCAAATGCTAAGGCCAGCTTATACTAAGGACACTCTGAGCCACCAGGAATTCTACCATATCAATATATTCTCATGACAAAAAAACATCAATCATTGTTAGGTTATCTATTGATAAAGTTTTCATGCTTATTGTAACTGAGCTATAATCCTCTTTGGTGTGGCAACGTTGAGGGAGGGAGCATTGTGTTGCCCTTTAGTACATGCAAGTTTAGGATTGGAGTTAGTCTGGTTTGGCAAAGGTTAAACATACCATGACAATGACACACACATCTCTGCCATAGCACTGAAGCTCAGATTGAATGGAACATCATTCTTATTACTAGAAATAAATTGGCACCTCAGGACTTTAAACTGTTTTCACTCAGTACTTCTTTCAAGGAAACTTGCCTGAGTAAATTCCAGCTAAGAAATGAAAAGGCGTTACACCAGGTGTGATGCTCTACAGTAATTATGTTTTTTAATTTTTTTCAAAATCTACCTTCAATGTAAATCCTAGATGATTCTCAAGAAGCAGATTGTTTCCCATGTAAAAATAAATGAAAAATCTCTAACAATTTTGCTTGTGGCTACCTGCTATTCTCTGGATATGTTAAAATAGGAATTGTTACTTTGCTAGTGTAAATATTACTTAATAAATAGAATAATAAGCTAAAAATAATTGTGACAAATGTTTGTCTACCCTCCTCACTGATAAAAACACAGACTCGCTGTCAAGTGGCTATTTTCACAGATGAATATGTATTTTGATTATTTAATGCTATGGTGTTTGTAAAGTGCCATAAAGGCCCAGGCAACTTAAGGTGACCCTAGCAGGGGATCAAAATGAGAAATTAAGCAGAGGTGTGCTGAATACACACAAGGCATCTGCTGTGCAATGGGGGCAAATGTGAATTTCTGCAACATTTTTTCTATGGACATATTTCCTCAAGCCCCACTTTCACTTGCTATTCTCCCCACAGCAAGTGAGATTACTTCTAGCATGAATTTAATTTTGTTTTGCAGCCAACACAGGTAGATTTTGCCAGTGATCACAGCTTTGCCCCAGACCTCTTCCTTCCACCCATTGCCAGCCCACCTAGTCTCACCCTCACTCTCTTATTGCTTTGCATGCTTCCCCTTCACGCTCCCCCCTGTTGCCCACTTCTTCCACTTTGCTAAATGCTTGTATTGATACATCAAACAGCACAAGACACCCTCACTCTCTTGTACGACAGAAGGCGGGAGGAAAGGAGAGTGTGTGGGAAAGGGGAGGAGGGAGCGATGGAAGTTTTTTCAGCAGCCAACTCAGGCATTCCCCATACCTGCCATAGTGTCTGCTGGAATCTTCCAATACTTCCAGCCAGCGGAGAATGGGATGTCTGGGTGTGTGTGTGTTGTGGGATGGACGTTCCCTACTCTTTTCCATAGGCCAACAGTAAGCACCTCTCACTTCAGCAGCAGCTGAGGAAACTGTGCCATCCATCCCCTTCTCTCTATTGCTCAGACCTACTCTGGGATCTTTCTCCACCCTCACTACTGTCACTCCCTTTGCCAGCAATTACTCTATTGGCTTCAAATGTAATTTCCCTCTGCTGCAACAAAATAAAAAAAAACTCAACTGGTTTTAAGGGACTGACAGCTCCATCTTGCCAAAGCCTGATCATTACTGGCTATTATTGTGGAACAGTGTCCCCACGACCAAGACCAGCAGTTCTTTAAATTCTGATGTTACAAACAGCTTTGGCAGGACTTCCTGGAAGAAGCAGGAAAAGCTGGGAGATGAAGAATCACACATAACGGGAAGAGTCTGTATGTGTGTAGAAGAGGGATGTGGCCCCTTGCAAAGATGAAGGCTTTCCCCCTTCTCTCTAAATCCTTTTATCACTCAGGTCACCTTCCCTGTCAAAGCAGTTTGGCTTCAATGGCACATCTTGCCCCATTAGAAGCTGGGAAAGACAGGGCTTTCACCTAGTGCACCCTTCTGATTAAGTTTTCCCTGTGTGTGTGTAGAGGAAGGAAGGGGAACAGAATATCAGCAAGATCTGTACCTTTAAGGTTGTTGATGGGTGGAGTAAGGAGAAACAACAAAAGGAGAGGCCAGTTACTTCAGCAAACAGCAGAGGGGCAAGCACTGAGTTGTCTTCTTGCATGTAAACAGAGAAATAGAGGAGAGCCCTCTGTAAGCCCAGTGCACAGAGAACAGCCTTGAGGTAAGCATTCCCTGAGTGATCAGCCATGGTGTGCAATTGGCTTCCACTGCAGATTCTTTCTTAGTGGTCTTCCATCCAAGTACCGACCTTCTGAGATCTGTCAAGATCAGGGCATACTATGCCTGTTCCACATCCTGTCAACATTATTTAACTTAAAGTAATAATTGTTTACACAACATTTGGAGCTGTTTTCAAAAATACTCTCTCCCTTATCACCTATCTCTGATTGCACAGGATAATTTATTATGTCTATCCATTATTTACTGAGGGCTCCTAAGTGCCTCTGAGTGCTGTGTCTGTAGGACCTAAAATAATTACTGAGCAGTTTAGTGGCCAGGTTAGGATATGGAAGACCCAAGTTCATATCCTCACTCTGTCATGAAGTCTGTTTGGTGATCTTGAGCCAGTCACTAACTTTCAACTTAATCTAACTCTCACAGTTACTGGGAGGATAAAATGGGGAAATTGAGAACCATGTATGCATCTCTGAGTCCTTTGAAATAAGGGCTAGATAAAAAATGTATTAGGTGTGTTCACCAGATACCAAGACTATTCAGGTATATACCTTTTTGCATGTTGGTTCATATAGATATTTGGTATATGATCATATGGTGCCCATGTGCATTTGCCTGATTACCAAACAGAACAGAATAACATTAATCATGATATTTCATAATTAATTTGTGCTTCCACTTTTCTCTTCAAATAAAATACTTGGCAGCTGGTAGACTGAATAACATATGCATTTTAACAATTTTTAAAAAACTGGTGTGCAGACTGCTTCTTAAAATCAGGGAGTTTATCATTGTTGGCACCTTAGCACAAGGCAATGACAGCATTAGTCACTTGTTCCCACTGAAAAGCAGAACAAGTTCCTAGACTGTAGTAGCAGTTATTTTATTCAGGTCCTTAGGAGACTATTCAAAAATTCCAGGCAGCATGCAAAGAAACGATAAAGAAAGCCACCTTTTTGCCAAACAATGGTTTTATTTGAGAGCATGAAAACTCTTTGGGGTTTGTATGTGTGTGCGTTTGTGTGTGTGTTTCTGTTCCCTAGGCATGTATCAGCCAATCTGCCTCACACCTAATGGGAGGACAATCTTTTCCATTTTGGTTCTAGCTGGAGGACAGTTATTGCCCAAAATATCCCTGCCACTGAACTCAGCCTCTGAATTGAACAAAGAGATTTTTTATCATACCCTTATCTTAACAAAATCTGTGACTCCCCAACATGGTGATAACTAGTTCAATATTGCTAGTGAATAGTCTCAACATTTTTGCTGATTAGATTTTAATTCATCATTATTAAATTTCACCCTGCATTTCATGGTATCTAGACCCTGGTGTTTGGGGTCCTCTCCACCTTACTACAGAGATAAGATTCACCCATAGTGTCTGAAGAAGAGCCATGAAAGCTTATGCTAGAATAAAATTTGGATAGTCCTTCCCTAGATATTACAAAATTCATATTTATTTTTGAACTTAAGTTAATATTACTGAATTCAGTGATATTCCATAATTAATTTGTCATTCCACTTTCCCACCCAAAGAAAATACTTGTAGGTGTCAACAAAAGTAACTTCTGGTAGACTGAAAAAGCTTCAAATTTCTGAATCTTTGATTTTAGTTTTCAAATGCCACATATCATCTCACATTTGAGGAGGCCAATGGTTTCTGCATTAGAACAAGTGCTACTTAACTGCTATTTTAGGATGGGATTTTTTTTCTCTGTGTTAATAAACTGATGAATTGTTTGCTCAGATTCTTGTACATTCTGATGATTGATGGTGCCAAGGTACAGGATCAGACTGAAGACTGATAGAATGGCAACCTCATAGTAGTCCTAGATAGGACATTTTTTATGCTGGTCTCCTTTTATATGGAGGGCTAATTGTGCAGCAAGCATGGGCTATGCAGTCTATGCAGCCCTCTTCCACTACTTACACATGGTGATTCCATTGCAAGGTGAGTGCCTGACTGAAAGTATAGCTCAGGGGTCTGCAACCTGCAGCTCTCTCTCATGCTGACAGGGGCTGATGGATTTGTAGTCCATGAACATCTGGAGAGCCGCAGGTTGCAGACCCCTGGTATAGCTGTATGGATGCACTCAATGGGGTTTACCAAAATTAATAGATGAGGTCTCAGCCAAGTCTCAATTTAGCACAGGATGTCCTGTATTTTCTCTTTGACTGTGTAAATGGGGTTTGCTTGCCTAGAGCCTCTTCACACATCTTTACATGGAAGATACTTCTCTGAAAATAGAAATAGGTCTCTATGTGTAGATAAACCAATAATGAGCAACTGGGGCAGCCTTGGTGATTCTGGGCTTGTGCAAAAGTCCAGGATGGCACCCCAGAATCACTGCCACCTCACTGGCCCATTATGCATGGAACACTTCCTTTGGGGTTCTTAGCTGTGCAGTGGGACTGAGTGTGGTCTCCTCGCATTTCTCTGTTTACACACAAGGAGCCATACTCTGCCTGCCCTACAACTTGCCTGCTGAAATCCCGAGTCTCTGCTTTTTGTGGTTCTCTTAACTCTGCCCATCAACTCCTCCTTAAAGGTACAGATCTCATCACACCTAAACTTGCAAGATAGAGGGCTTTGTTAAAGCCCTTTAAATTGCAGTTATATTGATATACCTGCAATTGCAGTTATATCAGTATGCTAGCCCATTCCAAATATGATTTCCCCTCACCTAATGAAAGAGGCAACAATTCCCTGGACCTCATGCTGGTGAAGAAGGGGACCATGTAGATCCTTCACCCTTCCCATCCTCTCTCTGTCTCTGTCTCTCTCTCCCTTCCTTCCTGCCACTGCTGGAGAAGTGCAGTGCCACAGGAGAAGTGCAGTGCCACAAGAGAAGACAGAGGCTTGTTTTAAAGTAGAGGCTTGTTTGAAATAAAGTTTTTAAAAGCATCCCCCCTAGTCATCAGGGAGGGTGGCAGTAAAATGGGGAAAGTATGGTAGAGGCAAAAAGAGACCCTGCTTGCACTGTTCCTTACAAAATCCAACTCTCTGTTGTTATTGTATCAAGATATCAATATCATAATAGCATTTAGAGAAGCAGCAAGGAGCTGGCAACATGGAAGGAGGGTGAGGAGGAAGGCATGGAAGGTAATGCGAGGGAGTGAGAAGGTAAGATGACTGTGGCTGGAGGAAAGATGTCCGGGGCAAAGCTGTGCTTACTGGCAAATCTGCCCACTCTGGCTGCGAAGCAAATTAAATGTCATTCTAGAAGTGATCTTGCTTGCCATGGAGAGAATGGAAAATGAAAGCAGGGCTCGAGGAAATACTTCCATACAAGAAAACTTGCCATGATGGACATTCACCCACATCGTACAGCAACCGACACATTGTGCATAATCGTCAATAGCCTCCTCACCTCCAGGTCCAAACAAGGTGTAGTCCTTGTCCCAGGCAAGGTGGATAGGAGCAATCAGCAGGAGCCAAGCCCTAGACAGGGCAGGTGCAAATGGTGGTAGAAGCCTGCTCTTCTTTCTCTCCTTCTGAGATGGATGTTGAGGGTTTATGGATTCTCCCACACACAAGGGCATATCCCAGGCCAGCTGCCACTGCTGTCTATTGACTAAGACTGCCCCACTGAGCAACAATCTTGCGCACCAATTTTCCATTTTGTTTGCAATTTAGTGCATACATACAGGGTTCAGTATACACTATAACTGACACACAGGTTTCCTGAAAATGCTCACACTGAAATGTTTTCCATAGGAATTTCACTTGATAGGGCTTAACACTGACATGTTGCAGGAAGCTGTTTCTTCTTGTGAACTCTCTGTGGTGAGTACCAGCATCCAGTATGTTTGAATACAAATAAATGGCATTCGGGTCCAACATCACAATAACTGTAAATGAAGTATTGCTGCTTTACTGGAGTCCCCTTGGTCAGAGATGTTTGCTTTTCATTCCCCCACCCCCACCCCCCTTATTGAGTAAGGCCTGTGTGGATTTACAGTGCAGTCCTGAACTGAGTAACAGCCTTCTAAAGCCATTGACTTCAATGGACTTAGAAGGGCGTCGCTGTGTTTAGGATGTACTTCCAGTTACACTTGCAGATACCCAAACCTTTTATTTGTGAATAAGAGGAAGCTGACAAAATCTGGGATTACTTGAAAAATTGTAAAAGTTAACAAAAAGCCTGAAGCCATGACATCCACCCTCTCTGCAGCAGGCATTAAAAACAGGATACCAAAAGAGGTTGGCATCAACGTTTATTTTTCTCCCAAAAACAAAAATTGCAGAAAATGTGCAGGCTTTTAATGGTTGTGACAACTACAACCCTTATCCAACGGTTATTTTTTTTAATTGCTTTCAAAGTCAGTGAGAGAAAAAGAGTTCAGAAGTGATAAAAGATATCTTCTAGGACCAACTAATGTCACTGGAATGACTACCTTAAGATAGGCTCAAAACTTTTCTAGAGAGCTACAGAGGGACACTGTCTCTGTATTGGAAATGCCTAGCAGTCAGAATTGGGGTGGCAGAGAGGACACAAGAAGTAAGGCGACCCATACTTAATTTCTGGACAATTGTACCAAAACCCCCCACATTTTCTTTGGCAACAAATTGTTGTTTATACAATACTGGATTAGTATGTTTAAATAGCAGTCCAAATCTTCAACATATGTAAAGCAGACTACTTCTTCTGAGGCCAGTGCTGTTCTGCCAATTTACATCAGGAAGGAGCTAGCTACAAATGTTGAATTTGGTGTCTACATGAAAATTTATGTTGGGTGGGAAGTAATCTCCGTTTGTTTGGAAATGTCTTATACATTGCTTCAGTTCTCTATTTTCACCTCTTTCCCTCTGAGTGAATCACAGCTGCTTTATGACTTCATCAGGCATTTTAAAGTTAGACTACAATGTAGGGCGAGGGTTCCAAATGCACTGTTAGACTAATATCATTGTCTGTTCAGTCATCAAAAGGGCAGAAGTACTTAAATAAGGAAACATGAGGAAGAGGGACTGAAACAAACTTGTGGCAATAATATGTATGTACAGATAATGGGCATCCAATGGATACTTCTTCCACACATGCCACCTGAGCTTTTTTCTTGTTTATATGACTGTGCCTTGTGACTACTGATTCCAAGAGTTATAAGACTTCACTAGAGTGTGGATTGTGGCACTGAATCAGTGCTTAGTAGTTTGTGTGGAATCTTTGGTCAAATTCACATATGCCATTTTTCGTCTCTTTCCTCATGATTGTATGTGTGAAAAACAGAACTACAGTTTTTTTTGTGTCTGTTTCAGTATCTATTTATAGCTATGCAGAAAGGCTGACTCTTGTGCAATTTGCTGTACCTGACAATGTGTGTGAGCTCTGAGTCAGCAACTCAATAGTTAAATTTTCCCATAGTTTATAATTTGGAGCATAAGATTCAGCACAGAATGTACTTCAAAATAAATACAGCAATAATTGACATTAGGATACGATGAAACATTCAATATCACTGCACATTGTTCTTTACAATGATTTTTCAGACACATTCAACCTGAATACTTTTCATATAAACTATTCTTTTAGCATAGAAAATTTTGCATAATACAGCCAAACATTACATATGTTTCATATGAAGAAGTTTCTTAGGTTTTTGGATATTTGGTAACAGCAATCTGACTATGTTTTATGTTATCTCAAGGACTGATTCAAAATGTTACAGCTCCATATGGAAGTCCCTAAAAATGATTCACAGGGTGGCAGCATTTGCATGGATTCCATAAGTTATGGATTGCCCCAGGAGATGCTAGGCCAGAGCTCAGCAACAAAGCACCATGCCTAGTGCTACAGAGGCCACAAGTTTTATTTCTTACAGATTTTGCTTAACAAAGTTGGGAATGACTGGCACATAGCAGAGCAGGGTTCCAAAAGTCCTGTCGTTCAGATTTGGCAATTGTAAACTGTGTGGAGGATTGACTTGACTCAGAAAGAGGTATCTCCAAAGAGAAAAAAGGAACCATGCAACCTCATCATGCCATTAGAACCTAAATACACATGTGATGTTGATATGCTGAAAACTGGTAAAGATGCATAATGAAATTGAACAACATTCTGGCCACTTGCAAAACTTAAAACACTGATCTTTTGCAGATCTGCTGTTTCTATATGCAGGTGTCTTAAATTTGTGCATTTTCTGCATACAAAGTTATAGTGTGGATGTGAAAAAGTATCTGAAATTGAATTTTGTACATAGCTTATATCAGCTACAAAGCCTTTGGATGAGCTAGAAACTTTGTTCCCCTTGCAAGCAGAGCAGGTTGTGTAGAAACAGTATGCAGAGGTGGCTTAAATTGAATTGCATGCTGCCCAACTATTGAACAAAAGAGTATTTGCATACATGAGGTTTAGGGATGAATTACAGCAAGATGGAGATCCGTAATCAGATCATCTGTCTCTTTACATTTCAATTATTGCTGCTGAGAGGATGAAGTAGATTGGGACCATGGTGATAGAGGAGAGGCATTTAACTCTACATGTCCGTGAACTATTTTCCTGATGAGATTCTGAGCATTGAGATGCTGTATGCCTAATAAAGACATATGTAGAAAAAAGTATATGGAGGGAAGGTGGCATAATACAATCCAGTCTCATTAGAGCTCAGAAGCTAAGCATGGTCAGTATATGGAAGAGAGACTCTACAGATGAAGACAATTTCAAAAACAAACCACTTCTGCTTCCCATTTGCCTGGAAAAAACCCTTGCTGTAATTTTCACATATTGCCGTAACTGCCTACAATGCCTAGAATTCACATTATTTTTCTCCTTATTCTGTTCTGCATTAACAACTTTTTGTGGTGTCATGTAAAAACTGATCCATACGAAAACAAAATTGAAAAAGGGCAGTTAAAGTGTATTAAAGGGACAACTGTGATACCAAGTCTTGGTTAGCTCATGGCAATCCCATTCAGGTTTCATGGCAAGAGATGAACAGAGTTGATTGGCCATTGCCAGCACAGGATCAGTGCAACCCTGGGCTTCCCTGAGCAGCAGTGGCGTAGGAGGTTAACAGCAGGTGCATTCTAATCTGGAGGAACCAGGTTTGATTCCCTGCTTAGCCGCTTGAGCTGTGGAGACTTATCTGGGGAATTCAGATTAGCCTGTGCACTCCAACACACGCCAGCTGGGTGACCTTGGGCTAGTCACAGTTCTTCTGAGCTCTTTCAGCCCCACCCACCTCACAGGGTGTTTGTTGTGAGGGGGGAAGGGCAAGGAGATTGTAAGCCCCTTTGAGTCTCCTATAGGAGAGAAAGGGGGGATATAAATCCAAACTCCTCCTCCTCCTCCTCCTCCTCCTCCTCTTTTTTAAATTTCTAGATTTGATGAGCTTTAGTTAACTTCATATACAGTTTGGTGGCATTGTGATACTGATATCATACACTACTTCAGGCATTTTGGAGGGACAGGTGGTGAATGGATAGATCAATGAATGGATTTACTCAACTCTGAGTGCATTCATGGCATTGGTTCATTTGGGAATTATCACTTGATAAACTTAGTATGTGGAACTGTGCTTAGATTCTCTCTTCAGGTCAGGAAAATGCTTGTTTGTTGTCATAGTTATTGCATGAAATATTGGTAATTTGATTGGTTCTACAATACTAATCTTATTGTATTCTTTATTGAATGTCCTATTTTATTGATTATGTTGACTTTGTGTGGTGACTTCTGCACAGCAGAAATAAAATGTCTTGAGGAAGTTTGAAAAAGTGTTTTGAGGAAGAAATTTTTACAGCTCTCTCTCCCAAAACGTCATCAAACGTTTTATTTCTCTCAACCCGGATTTTTCAAAAATCACTGAACTAGTGATTCCCCCCCACCCCCGCAACTGGGTTGAAGACTTTTGCTGCCTGTTGAATGAACAAAAGCAGGCAGCAAACACTTTATTTCTGCCACACAAACTTCTTACTTTCATTTTGCTGTTCACCTCCACCATTTGTGTGCTGCAGCAGGGATTCTCTGAAGGTTTCCCATGGAGGTTTCCTCTGCTCGCAGCTCATCTGTGCGTGATTTCTGTGTAAAAAGTAAATGAATAAAGTTTCTTTTGCCTAGTGATTCTGTGCATGTGCCATTTTTTAGGGGTATATCTAT
This sequence comes from Sphaerodactylus townsendi, assembly GCF_021028975.2. NCBI lineage: Eukaryota > Metazoa > Chordata > Lepidosauria > Squamata > Sphaerodactylidae > Sphaerodactylus > Sphaerodactylus townsendi. The sequence goes on from NC_059428.1 coordinate 72,505,109, forward strand.
GAAGTTACGATGTCACATTAGAGAAGCTGCAATATGTGCATATTTGTGTCGTCATAGCTTTGCAGACATTTCCCTCAAAACAAAAAAAAAGATAAAACAACACATGCATGGGATTGCTAGGCAAAACAAATTTTATTCATCTACTTTTTATGCAGAAATCATGCACGGATGAGCTGCAAGCAAAGGAAACCTCCATGGAAATTCTCGAGTACAGCTTCAAGTCCAAATAGCAGAGGCAGGCGAAGCTCTGCAGCAGCATACAAAATGGCAGGCACAACTCTGAAATTGTCTAGAGCTCCATCAGCCAGCAGACGGGGAAAAAAGACAGTGTTGGCTGGGAATGCTTGTGTTCTCTGCGCTGTGGAAATACAAAAAACCAAAATGGATCTTTTTAAAATGTCTACAGGATGGTATTATTTCTGATGTGCAGAAAGGACCTCTGAGTATGTGCCTTCTGACAGAGATTATCAGGAAGTTTGGAGTTGGATGCCACCAATATACAAATCACATCCAGATCTACCTTTGGCTTGGAAAGTAGCCAGCTCCCAGGATCTCAGCCTCATGCCTGGAAGCTATAGTGGACTTGGTTAACTGAGGGCTGGCTGAAACTAAATCCTTAAAAAATGGAGATCATGTGATTGAGTAGATCTGGCGCTCAAGGGTGTCCAGCTTTACCTGCACTTGATGGTTTCCAGTTCTTAGCAGTGGACTCTGTTAGGAGCTTAGAAGTTGGACTCGATTCTTCCCATGGCCTGCACAAACCTGTATTCAGAATGGTGAAGACAGCATTCTATCACCTATGCTGAGTCTATCTGCTGACCCTCTATCTGTCCAACTCTGACCTTATCATGATCCATGAGGTGATCATCTCCAGAGCTGACTGCTGCAACACACTCTACATAGGGCTGCCTCTGAGCATGCTTTGAAAGCTTCAGGTTGTCCAGAATACAGCTGCTAAATTGCTGACTGAACGTATAACATCAATACTTTGGGACTTACAGTGGTTATCAGTCAGCTTCTGATACAAAATCAAAGTGCTGGTTTTAACTTATAAAGCCCTAAATGGTCTGCCTGCATAGATCACCATCACAGGGCCTTCTGCAGGTGTGAAGCCTGCAGATTGTCTCCTTGTCAGCCACCAGCTCAGGAACATTTTCAATGGTTGGCCTTTCTGTCTGGCCTCAGCTCACCGAGGAAGTTTGTGCCTTAGGGGATCTTTCAGCATTCCACTGGGCATGAAAGGCTGCTTTGTTTTGTGTGTTGTTTGGCTAATGTTATAAACCAGGAAGCTGACAAGTTGTTTTATTTCTCTAAGCAATTTATGAGGTCAACTTTAGTTGGTTTTATTGCTCTATGAAAGTATTTATCGGCATTTGAATTGTATTTATTACATTTTAAATGTTGCATTTTTAAATGTTGTAAACTGTGCCAGTCCCCTGTGGGGAGAGGGTGTAGGGTGTAAAAACAAAAACAAATCAACAACAAATGACTCACCTTGAGCCCAAGAGAGCAAGGTTGATTATAAATAATGTAAATAACAAATAATAATCAAGGGAAACCAGTTGTAAGTACATGGGTTTTCAAAGATGTAAGTATATACTACCTCTACCACCTCTAGAAATTTTGATAGAAATTTTATTTATTCATTTATTTAGTTGATTTCTATCTCACCCTTCAAATACATTCCAGGGCGAGTTACAACAATTTTATGGTAGCAGCAGTTATTATTCACAAACAGCATTATGAGAATCTGCATATGTTGTACCATTCTGTAGGGAAATAGTATTTTTAAATGCTCTTGAACTTACGTTCCCTCATGTTTAGAATAAAATATTTATTTCTACCAGTTCTCAATTAAATCTTTAAAATAAACCTTAGAGCTTAAATCCAGGTTGTACAGCATGTGCTATACTGAAAAAAGGAGAGTTAACAAAGTTCACCAAGCAAGTTGCTTCCAGAGTGAATGAATCAAGATGACTCAAAAAAGAGAGGCGAATCATAAGCTTGAGGGTGGCTATAATATAGGCACTACGGTCTGAGGAGAACATTCATTCCTGATTCCAAATATGTCAGTCATCTAGACCTCATGCATAAAACTTTTCAGTTTCATGTTCAATGAATATGAGCTCTGTTTTTAATTAATTTTGGATACCCTTCCTGAGCATTTTTAATGGAGCCATGAAGTTTCCAGAATTTGGGTAGCTCAGCTGAAAGGGTTGTGCAGTTCCCATGTCAGACCTAGGTTTGCTAGCCTTCCAGCAGCACACCTGCAAAGTTTTTGGTGAGGTGGAGCACTGTGGATGCTGTGAAGGTCTTTACCAGAGGGACTGGAGGAATTCCTAAAGTGCTATGGAGGGGCAATTATGTGATCATCTGCAAGTGACATCATAGCATCCACAATGTTGTTTCCTCCCCACTATTTTTCATATCACTCTTTTGATCAATCAAACTAGTGCAAGAGTGGGCACTTGCCCACTAAAGGTGGGCAAATAGTGAACCTTGTGAGGCCTTAGGCTACAAAGAGGCTCTACTTTCTTGGTAGAAAGACTGCAGACATAACTACACATTACATTTCTTTCTTGGACATGTCTTGAGGTTGGATTGAGATATATGGTTTGAATTTCCAAATGCATGCAAGCTTGATTTAGATCAGGACAATGGAACATAAGATGGTCCTTAGGCTTTCTTCTGGGTGATATTTTCCTGACTTAGGGAGGTCCTGGAGAGCTGCTGTTTTGGGAACTCTGTCTATACTGCTGAGCTAGACATGTTTCTACATGTTATATTTCCCAGAAGAGGAAATAGCTATTGCCTGAGGCAGTTGATGGTTGGAGAAATGGGGCAGAAGGGAAGGCCTAAATGTTTTCTCCCCATTTGCCATGGTCTTAATAAAAAATTAGGCCTACATGTGCCTGGAAAGCATGGAATTCCTGAACTCATCTATTGACTTGACCTAGGATGCCCCTAGGCAAAGCATAATGTTCAATTACATTTACATTCCAAAGAACTATGCAAGTAATCACCATGTCTGGCAGATGTTAAATTAAGTTGTTGTCTCATTACTGTCCTAGATAAGGACCCTACATCAGCTAGGGCTGCTAGGTGGCTAGCAACCTCCCACCCTTGGGGTCCACGCTCTCACTGCTGCTTGATGGAACAGGGGTGCAACATGGGGAGGAACCTTGGTGTTGTATAGTGCTATGACTTTGAGTCCAATTTCAGATGACACGGTATCATGTGCTGCTCTAGGAGTTTCCCAAACATTCATGGTAAACACCATAAAGATAAGAGATAGAATTTAACCAGTGCTGTGACATCACTTCTGGATCTGAATGTATAAATAATATCATTGTATCATGAAATGCCAGTTTTTAGTCTCTGTCTCCTCATTGCTCCCAGAGGTTGCCAGCTGGGGGCTAGCAACCCGTCCCTCAGTCCAAGTGATTGTAAGTAGCCCCTGCCAGTTCTCCTGCCTGTTCAGACTACAGATAACAATTCCCCGGCAGAAATAGCCACTTTTGTTAAATGGTTTTGCCATTCTCCAGGTAGGGCGTGGAGATTCCCCTAAATTACAACTGATCTCCCCTGGATAAAAGGGCTGCTTTAAAAGGTGGAATCTATGGTATTATATCCTGCTCAAGACCTTTCCTCCAAAACTCTGCCCTACTCAGTCTGTACCTATAAATCTCCAGAAATTTCCCATCTTGGAGTACCACATCCTAGATGGGCCATTTGGAAGAAATGGAAATTTTATATTGGCTGAAGTGGTTGATGCTCAGACGTCTCTTCCTGTATAGTATACAGCAGAGACTAGGAGATACTGATTGATCATCACCTGTAAAGACACAAAATTTCAGAAAATGGTTGAGGATTGAGAGAGGCATGGGACTATTATTGGCTGGCATCTTTCTACGGGACTTCAAACTGGATTTTTCTGAGAAACACTTTAAGAGAATATTAAGAGTTATTTAGGTTGAGCAGAATGTTACTTCATAGCTGGTTATACTAACATGAATATTTGCAATCAAAGTGTTAGTATGACTAAACAGGACGTATGCATACAGAAGCCTGAAAGTGATATAAAGCGGAAGAAAGGCGGGGAAAAGAGATATGAGATGTAAAATGTGCATGTATGTTTAAAACTTGAATGTTGGTGACAGGAAGTAATCTCACAGGAAGAGGAGGAATTGGAGCAGCTGATTTTTTACCTGGCCAGGACATTACCCAATGTGACATTGTATGCCTTCTTAGATCCCTCTACTCTCCAAATTTTTCCCTCCTTGTTGCCAGGGAAGCCTACAGTGCCCTACCTGTCATCTCTAAAGGTGCCATAGGCAGGTCAGGCCAAAATGGATGCTGTGATTGTCCCATCAGACACTTCTCTGTGTCAAATCTTGATTTTGGGCTTTGACACTAGCAGAGGAGCTTTGCTTGGACAAGTTCAGTCCATCAGTATGCATAGCAACCAGCTATGCCTTTCCTGTAGCCTTAAGAGTTGCTATTTGGATTACCATGGCCACCACCCTGGGAAATAGCCGCAGCCCTGGAAAAGGCATACCTGTTTTCTAGCGAAAGAATATACAAATGCCAGCCAGTCTTAACTCAATCAGCCATCCTGAGTAATATGCTTCTCTAGCTAATCCTATCACACCCTTTCTGCCCCACAACCAGAGGACCACCCAACTTTGAATTGGACTATCTCAGAGTTGTAATTCCATCAATTCCAATCTAAATCTAATCAAGAGCTGGATGCTCCCTGGATTTGACTCATCAAGCCATTGTCCATGGCATTGTTCTCTGCAGAGAACTGAAACTCTTGTTTGTGTAGGAAGATTAGCAGAGGCATACCAGGGGTAAATGGCACCTGGAGAGAAATTGTCTCCGGATGCCCCCAGGCTCTGCCCTTCCCTACACCCCCAGGCCCCACCCCTGATGCCCCCAGGCTCCACCCCCCACTGCCCTCGACCCCACCCATGTCACCATGAACAGGGGCAAGGTCTAGGGTGCCCACCTCTCCCTAGCCTCCCACTGCCGGCTGGGCTCCCCAAGCCCCACCCCCAGCCTCAGTGCTTATAAAAGAAGGTCTCCGAGGCCGGGACTGCAGTCTCTTCTGGCCTGCCCAGAGGGGAGATCAGAAGAGACTGCAGGCTGCCGGCAGGGGGGGAAGGAAGGAAGGGGGGAGTCCAGGGAGGGGGTTGAGGGTGCTTGGAGGCAGCAGGACTTTCTGGTCACGTGGGGGGCCGATTTTGCGCCTCCCATGTGACCAGAAGAGTGGCACCCGGGAACAAGGGGTACCCCTTGTCTCTAGGCAGATACACCACTGAAGATTAGCATAGTCAAAGGCTCAAATTTTCCTATATCTTGCATGCCCAAACAGCAGCCCCTTGCCAGTATTCTCTGGACTATCTTTGGTTAAGTTACACTGCACCTGACATTGTCCTCTCTCTTTTTGAATCCAACGTAGGCGTTGGACTCTGCCTCATCAGATCTGCCTCTTCTAGATCAGGTAATTTTCACCCTTCCCACAACAACCTTTACTGTTCCAAACCTATCTCTCACACCTATCTAAGTCCTAGGTTTCCCAAAATTCTCTCTCTGTATGTGTATATTTTGCTAAGTTGTGTGTGAACCTTTTATTATTTTTGCTTTTACAATAAAATAGCTGAACGACCCCTATAAACTCTTCCAGCTTGAACCTCTTGAATTGCTGGGTTTGTTCCTGCTAGTTCCCCCACTAAAAGGAAACAAACCCCAGACCGTTCTAATTCAGTTAACATCCCCAGGCATGTTCCCAAAATTTGCAGCAATTCCTTAAGTCCAAGTTGGCAATCCATAAGAGATGCACATAGCAGGATGCTTATCTCTAGATATTTCACAAGCCCTATCCTATATCTGTGAAGCAAACTGCACAATATGTTCCTTCACGAGTTTGCCCATGTTCCCTTCAGCCACACAGCAGAAACATCACGTAGTTTGCTTCTCTTTTCAATAGCTTTGCTATTTTCGCCTTTTCTGCTATTGTTTCCTTTTTGTCAGTATCTAAGTGCTCAACTTCAACAGCACTTAAGCTGCAGTTTTAAATAGCTGCCCCCCTCAGAGAAAGACAATATCTCCTCTTTCCTTGGTACAAGGATATTATTTTCTGGAAACAGCACTAATAATAATAAGCATAAAAATACATTTGCCTATATGTTGCACTTTAGAGTGTTCAAAGTGCTTCCCATATATTATCATGATGTAATTCTTATAATAACTCAAGGGCAGAATAAATTTTGTGGTGGTCTGGAGATGGGGAAAATTGATCAAATTCTCCCTTCCTCTGAGACAATTTACTGGTTCATCATTTGAGCTACATGTATTGCCATACGGAATAAACAGGCCTCAAGTGTGCATAGAACTGAAACAAACCTTTATTGATTACAGAATTGCATTAACACACACATTTACACCCCCACAGGCATATATGACTATTCATCCATATGGCCAGCAATAAGGAGAAATCTCAAGAGATTTCTATTATCCCCATAGTGTGGATTAGTGGAGGGGTAAACAGCTTGCCTGAGGCACCTGGTGAATATGTCACAGTGTGAAGCAACTGGGCAGGCCTTTGCCCTTGTAAGTATCTAGGAGCATGCATGCATGCAAACAAAAATGATAACCACAGGTTATGTTATACAGGGATTAGAGGGAATGAATTTGTAGCTGAGAGCTGAAAGTCTGTTTCATGTATAGTTGCTATTTGCACAACAATCCTCGTCTTGGACTTTATGCCTATTATTAGATCTCAGTTTAGTTTCATATTGGCAGGCTTCACAATAAGAACAGCAAACAAATTAACAAAAAACCCTCTTCCAAATAAAACTTTCACTTCACATACAGAGCAGCTGTACTGTACTATGGGCAATAGAGTTGTTGTTCTTGATTATCTGTATGCCTGCCTTGAGCATCTCACCTATTTTTAGAGAGGCAACTGCTGTTACAAACTGTTACCTGTCTTACTTGTTTGTCCTTTAGTTTGAGGTAAGTGATAAACTTCCTTGAAATGATATAATACTTCAGAAAAACTATGACAATTGTTTCTTGGTGCTTCACACTGACTGGGAGAAAAGTTGGATATAAGTATATTTTAAATAAATTAATTTAATAAATAGTATTGTAGCCTGTGATGCTTGACTGGGGATTAGACCAATGGTGGGATTCAAATAATTTAACAACAGGTTGTTTACAAGCACCATTTTACCAACCGGTTCTGCCGAAGTGGTGTGAACCTGCTGAATCCCACCACATTAGACATTGAGAGAGGAAGCACAGTGCCTAGGTATTGCTGTCTTTCCTAACTAGAGTCTGCATGCATTGGTTTGTCAAGAGGAAAGAAAATAAACCATTAGGTGCTGAGTTTGCAGTAGTGGAGCAAGGCTTTGAAGAAGAGACAGGGGGACAACCCCTCTTCTCCTTGCCATCTAGGGAAAATCTTGTTTTCCCATTTGGCTTGATAGTAGTAGGAGAAGTGACAGGTCTTGTATACTAACGGAAAATAAATTTGGAAAGTAAGTGCAGTAGTTAAGCTGACCAGTTGGCAGCCCTTGCTGTTTTGTCAGGTGGCTCATGTATATGTAGATATCACCAAATAATGTCAAAAGTCTCTGTGAATAAACAGGAACTGCAACAGGACTTTTTTACTTCCACTTTAACTATCTGAAGATCTTCAAGCACTAGTCTCATTGTTTCATGAAATACTCAGCTCACGGGAATGCTGAGTGCAATTCCCTCCTCAGTGGAGTTAAAACAACTTGATGTGCTTAATTTAGTTTTGGGAGGGGGGGTTTCTGGCTCCCCGCTCCCTTGTTTAGGCTTGATGTGAGTATATATCTATTGAAACAAATCAACACAATCAAATAATCATTGCCTGTCATTTTCCAGGATGGGGGAAGAAAATCTTGTGGTACTTCATATGAAGGCAAAAGATGTTAACTAACTTGTATCAGTTTCTCTTTTTCAAACTCTCTGTTGCACTGTATAGATAGACTGAATGTGTGTATGTGTGCATACATGCTCTGTTTCTAAATATATATAACACCTGTACTTCTTTCACTTTCTTGTAGTTGCAATAGTATGCATGACTATATTCATGAATGTTCCATCTGTTTCAGTATGTTTTCTCAGGCATAACAGTGTGTAGTGCTGGAGCCCATAAAAGCAAGTATACAGCAGGGTGGATCTTTGAATACTTTATGGCAAAGCAGATTGTGTGGGGAAAGGATGAGCCTAATGAATATCTTTTCACTTCTTCTCTGAGTCAAAATTCCATCTTTAATGTAACAATAACTGAACATAGTCCCTAAGAATACATCTGATTTATTTCATTTGCAGTGCTTTAATTTTCAGCAAACCTCAGGTGCATTGCTAAATAATTGACATTGAATTGAACTAACTGGAGATTTGAGCCCATTAAAATATTTTTGCCATAATAAAAGCTAATATGCTCATTATTAGAGTGTTGATAGAAGAGGCTTTAAAGTAGCAGGGTGTTGACCTCCTTTCACTGCACCTACTGTGGGATGATGTTTGTTCAGTAAGTATTTCTTGGCCAACCCAAGCCCTTTGAGCATTATTATTTATGTCTGTTTCTCTCTAAAGGCCAGCTTTTTGTTCAGGATCATATTTTTTTTATTCCAGCCATGAAGTAGATGCTTTGATGGATTATAACTTCAACAAATGTCTACCCCAAAACTAGCAATGACAAACCAGAGACTTAAAACAGATCTTTCACTTTCCTCGAAAGGGACCGGGCCTCAGTCTTTAGAGTGCTTTTGATACTCTACCTCCCTCTACTGTGATTCCTGAGAAGTTCTTCAATGATGGGAAGTCATGTACTAGCCGCTTCAATTTCCATGCTGTCTCTTCTGGCAATCATGGGAGATGCAGATACTAAAACAGACAGTACCTTCATGATTGACTCAGACCCAGAACGCTGCATGAGGCACCATTATGTTGATTCCATCAGTCACCCTTTGTACAAGTGCAGTTCAAAGGTGAGTAGCAATAGATATAGATGTGGACATAGATAAAAAATGGATAGAACATGAAGGAAGAGTGTGGTTATATTCATCTGAACCAAAGATTGAATTTTGCAAATTTTGCACTTTCTTAGCACCATTAAGTTGTTGTTCCACAAATATGACTCCCTCAGAAGCTGGAACAGGTAAAATATCGTCAGATCCTGTGGTACTTCTGTGAGGCTCTCAATACAATCTTGAAAAGTTCAAATTTTTTTTTAAAAAAAAACAGGTCTATTTCAGTGCTGATTCTAGACATCTTTGCACCTTGAAGGGAGATGTCAAAATTACTTTCCATCATTTCTTTGAACTGAAACTCATGTTTCTGAAAACACAGAGAGATGAATCAGGATCCAAAGAGTGTAATCTACTGTTGAAAATCCCCTAGGCATTTGCTACGTGGCATGAAGATAGGGTTACCAGCATCCAGTGGGTCTTGAAGTTCTCACGGGATTACAGCAGATCAGAGCTGGATTTATCTATAGGCTTCGCAGGCTGAAGCCTGGGGACTCAAAATCTAGGTGGCTTCTGGCCAAAGTGTGTAATATTTTAGGCCTTTCTTACACATGCTGTCATAACACACTGTAGTCTCTAAACAACCCATCAGTAGTTTTCTTTGCACTCCATTTCAGAATAATACTGTCTTAAGGCAATAACTTGACAGTAGCATTGATTTCTGTATGGATGATATCCTTCCAGGACTTCACTGAAGTGGATCCCATTTTGTGGACCCCAGTTTGTGAACCCTGTCTTCCTCTAATCATGAGGGTGGGTGATTGGGAGGGGCCCAGGGCCCCTCTTCCTCTAAATCTGGCACTGCAGCTGATCTCCAGACTGCAGAGATCTGTTCTCTTGGAGAAATGGCAAATGTCAGATGGGGCAGTGTTCTCTATGGCATCATGTCCATGCTGTGCTCACTTCTCTGCCCAGACTCTGCCTTCTCCCTCAAATTTCCATGAAGTTCCCAAGCTGGAGCTGAAAACCCCACATGAGAAGTTGCTATTTGGACAATTTATTCTTTGGATCCTAATTACAGGGCCAGGTAGTGATGATTTTTTTCCTGGAAGCTGCTATTAGAAACAAGTGCCTCTCATTTTCTCATGATGGCTGTTTCACACAATATAACTTTTGGGTCCCGAGATACATGCCTGCATGAAGAAATGTATGAACTGGCCAATCATAACACAGTCAGCTCTACTTTTCTTGATAGTGGCAACAATTTTTCCAACCACTGCAATCACAGAAATTTGTGCTGACATAACTTTGATCTGCCAGATCACAGATTAAATTCCTCCACCTTTGTGCATTCCTAGAGAAGGCTGGAGCTGCCTTGTGAGGACACAAAGTAGATTATGTGTACTGGCCGATGTCCTTCTCAGTCACAGAGGGTCATTTGAAAATATAGCAGTGAAAAATGCTCATTTTTATTAAAAGAATTCCATTTTTAAATTTAAAAACCCATACTCTTAAAAAATAGTGCTAATAGCTATACTAAGTTTATAATGTGTGCAACAGACTGGAGTAAGCAATATGCATATAATAAAATATATATACAAGAAGTCAATTTGCTACATTCTTTATGACAACAAAAAGAGGTTTTTTTTCACACTAAGACTAACAAATTTGTTCATGAGAGCCCACCATCAAATGTATGAATGTATCTAATGAGGTTCACAAATGTTTATGCCATCATAAAGTGTTGCAAAAGTCTCACAATCCTAAGAAGACCTTCCTGGGTCTCACTGGACAGACTTGGGTAGGATTCTGAGCAGACCTGCTTAGGATTGTCTTTTTATTGTTTTGGTGGTAGTAGATTTACATAATTGTTCCTGTGGAAATACTATGATACTTTCTAATGTGCTGAATGAGTTATTTGTCCCTGAGCACACTAAAAAGACAAAACATCTTATTTTGCTCTGTGCTGAATTCCTTTTGACGAGGCTTAGTCTGCAGCCCTCATTCAGTTTCGTAAAGTATGTCCTTTTGTAATTCCCTTTTCGACCATACATGTGCAATGGAATTTTTCATGTGCCTCAAACTGTGATGGAATTAAAGAGACAGTTTTACTGACCATTTTGGAGCCATGCTGTTTATTATGGACACTAGTTGATATCAATTTACTTGCAAAGGGAGGTTTTTAAAAATGCAAGACTTTATAAACACACCTAAATTCATATTCATGGAATAATTCAAAGAAAAAATAACTCTGACAGCAACACTTGAAGCTAAAAGCAGTCATGTCATATGTTTTATCAGAATCAATTAAAATATCACAATTAGCAAGATTCTAAGTTTCACCAAAGCATTAAAAAGGGAGTGGGGGTGGGGATAGTGCTGCCACCTTTGGGTTGGAAAATTCCTGATGATTTTGGGAGTGGAGTCTGGGGGTGGAGTTTGGGGAGGGACCTCAGCATGCTGCCATTCAGTCCACTCTCCAAAGCAGCCATTTTCTCCAGGGAAACTGACCTCTGCTGATTGAGGATCAGTTGTAATTTCAGGAGATTTTCAAGTCCTACGTGGCAGCCGGCAACCCTAGTTGGGACATGATGTAACAGGGCACGATGGAGGTGCCTCAGTCTTTAGAGTCTTAACATGGAATACAGCGTATGTTGTAGACATGACTTGATTTGGTGTTGTTGGGTGCAAAATAGTTTCTATGTGTATCAAGTGCTACTGGGACAATAAGAAGGTACTTATTCCAGTGGTCCAGCACCATTTTAATAGTTCCTTATAATTTCTGTCTAACTTCAAGCTAGAAAATCTAAAAATGATACAACAACAACACAAGCCTTTATTGGCATATAAAACGGGACAAAGTTTTAAAACAAAACAAAGTTAAGAAATACAGTTAAAATTGCTAAAATTACTAATTTCCAGTATAAAATTTGCAACAGTTTCACAAAAGAGCACATCAGAGCTGTTCAGGAGATTGGGTATCTTATAACACTCATGCCACTGAGAACATTTCAAGAAAATTGAATTCATGTATTTCATGCGTATCTTATTGTACTTAGGGCATAGAAACAAAGAATGGTCAAGTGTTTCAACCGTAGTCCTATCACATGAACAAACTCTTTTAGAACGTTCCATATTCTTAAATCTTCCCTCCAGCAGAGCTGATGGCAGCACATTACATCTTGCAGTAGCCAAGGCTCTCCTCTGGGTGGGATTTATCAGCAGACGACGATATGCTGCCATAATTCCACGCTCGCATGGGATTAATAATGTAGTCAGAGAACAGGTTGTCTTGGCAGCACAAGTCAAATTATGAAAATCAAGATCCAAGAGCCTATTCTTAACTAGTCTGAAGGCTTCCACCTTTGTGAGCATAAGGAGTGATTCCAAGGGGAAACCAATGGCTTCAACCTTTCTAAAGATCAAAGTATACCATTCTGAAATAAAGTGATCTGATAACAGAGAGGGAATATAGCTATTGGATCCCACTAGAAAATGTATATGCAGCCAATATTTTATGGCCCTTATCCATGCCAAGGTTTCTAGAGTTGTTTGGCCCATCTCAATGCACAACGCAGCATAAGGCACACATCTAGGGAGCCCCATTAGTTTCCGAAGGAATTTGGAATGTAATAAATTAAATGATTTATTTATTGCCGAAATCCAAATGGGGGAACCGTACAGTAGCAAGGAGCCAATCCTAGCCTCAAAAACCTTCAAAGCCGCAGGAATGTATTGATTGCCTTTACTATAAAAAAAGTGATATATTGCTGTCATGTTGGTATGTGCCGAGGTAGTTACTGCTAGTCGCTGTGAGGACCATGACAAATTATACCTATAGTAAATGTCAAGGTATTGGAAATATTTGACCTGCTCAATTTTGTGGCCCTTAATTCGCCAGGACATGGGCTTCCAACTCTTAGCAAAAATGAGAACTTTAGTTTTAGCATAGTTAATTTCCAGTCTGTTCTCTTCGCAATAATTAGCAAAACTGTACATTAGGCGTTTAAGGCCAATACTGGACAAGGACAATAACACTGCATCATCTGCATACAACATTAAAGGAACATGGGTAAGATGTAATTTAGGACTATGCCCATTCACAGACACCAAAGCATGAGGTAAATCATTGAGGAATAAATTGAATAAAGTAGGAGCCAGTATGCAACCTTGTTTAACCCCTCGAGGAGTACTAATTCTCCTGGTTAACTGACCTTCCCCAGAGCATCTAACTTGACAAACAGTGTTGGTATACAACTGTTTGATCAGGAATAGAAGTCTGGGGTCAACATTCAATCTCAAAATGATACCAGAATCTCTTCATGCCTTAGTAGATCCCCCATCTCATGGCATCTTGTGCTGTTGTGTAGCTCCCACCCTGATTTTTCTGGAATATGCAGTGATGTGTAATTGCAGCCCTTGCTTGGTTCTTTCTCACAATGAACTCACGTTGCCCAGGTTGCTTCTCCTTCTCCTGCTCTTTATCATTTTATCCCACTCTTCCTTCCATACAGTGGCCAGTCAGGTCACATTACAAAAAAAATTAATACAGATCATAACATTGTAGTAAAAAAAAAGAGCCATCAGCCAAGGAGCAACACCTCCTTTTATTAGAATGTCCTAAAACTACCATCAATTAAAAATCAGTGCTAACCCAATCATTGAACAGCAGCATAGCTAAAAATAACCTTAGTGAAAACTATTGTCTTTGGCATGTAATGGAAAGCTAGAAAGGATAGAGTAAAGTGAACTTAATTCTTAAGCAAATGGTAGATCCCACATTTGTTTCACATATTCAATCTCTGTTTCAAAGATTAAATGCATCGTTCTCCCATTCCTATTTACTTAAACCTGTTGTACGCATCTTTCCACATTAGTATTTGGAACTGTTCTACTTTTCAGTGAAATCACTCTGGCAATCTAGAATCTGTTGGTACACATCCAAAGAACAATTTGTTTATATTTTCTCAAATGGTGGATATAATGAAGAGGTTTGCCTTGCCAGTAGCATTTGTGCAGTTATTGCTATCAGTTTTATTACAAGCTGTCCTTGCAGGGGGCATCTCATTCTCCCTTCCCCCAACATTAAACATAGCATGTAAAGGGTTAGGCTAGAACCTTTCTCTCTGATATGCTTAATTTTTATTTGCAGGGAATAATTACATGTGGGGAACATTAACAATGATTCCTCCCCACCTGACCCTGAAATCCTACCATCTCATTCTGCTGCATGGCCTTAGTGAAATCCTGGTACAAGTGCTGTTTTCTTTTTATTAGGGGGAGAATTGAGAAAGCGAATTGACTTCTTAACAGAGAAAGGAGTCCAGGTTCTGCATGAGTTAGGCCTTTGGAGAGAAACTGAGGGAAAGGAGGAAGGGTTGGCAACCACAGCTACAGGTGCCAGAGCTCCAGTCAGTGATTCTCTCAGGCTTTCCCTTTTCCATCTAACAAGACACAGCAGAAAAATACCCCACACTACTGCTGTTGAACCATGTTGAAATTGTCCAAGCACAACATTTCAAACAAAAACACTTTTTTTTTGGCATATACTCATATTTCTAAATGAAAATGAGTGGTTGGCCAAAATTCACTTGAAACCATATGTAAACCACATTTATTACATTTGGCGGAAATCAAAGCTAGGCTAGAGCAGTATGGGGGATAGGGATAAACTTCCTACCCCATAATGAACCCAAGCGGCATACCTGGACTTCATTATCAAAAGGGGCACAATTCAGAGGGAATGATTGCCCCCATTCTCCCTCATAGTTCAATCTGCTTGCTATCATTCCTCAAGAGTGCTTGCATGTCTCATTTTATGAGGTAAAAAAAGAAACTATAAAAATGCTCTCAAAATACACTTTAAAATACTTTAATGTATCTAAGAGCAAACATCTGAACCTTGCTGCGAATCTTGTTTGCACCTCAACTGAAATCTTTCCTCTCATACACTGAAACTTGAAGTGTGACCCTCCCGACCAGGCTTCAGTGTTGATTCCCTTTCAAACCCTTGCTCAGTCATGAAACTGACTGGGTGACCTAGACTAGTCACTCTCATCCTATCCTTTCTTATGGGATTGTGAGAATAATTAAATAAAAGGTAGGGAAGACACGTTCACGGCATGTAACTCCTTGGGGGAAGAACGAGAAAATATTAATAGAATAATCAGTATATCTTTCCACACCCCCATCTATGGATACTTAAACCTGGAGACTGCAGCCATAGGCATACAAGACAGAATCTTTATACAAACCTGAGAAAAGCACCAGATTTCCAAAAAAAAAAAAAAACCTTAAATCTAACATATGAATAAAAACTGGGAGTTAAACCTCCCAAATGATAGAAGCAACACCCCCAGCTTTAAGAAACAAATGTACTTAGTGGCCAATTTCTAGGCAGCCAGGGCAGGAGTGCCAGCCTTTAAGCACTGGTGTCTGTCAATAAAAGTTGGGAAAGAGGACAGGGCCCTTTCCAGGGTTGTTTTGGCCTTTGAGGGAGATTCATCAAGAAAGGCCAGGCAGCAACCACCAGACAATTTGCTACCATGCAGCTTGCATGACCTACCTAAGCCCAAGTACTTGCTGTTGCTTGACAGCAGCTGCCCCATGAAAACCAGCATAGTGTAGAGGTTACGGTTTCAGGATCTGGGAGACCCAGTTTCAAATACCCATTCTGTCATAGAAGTTCATCTTTGGCCACTCTCACACTTTCAGCCCAACCTATTTCTCAGGTTTGTTTTGAGGATAAAATGGAGGAGAAGTAAGCTGCTTTGGGTCCCAATTGCAGAGAAAGGTGGGTATAAGGAAGAAAGAAATAATAAATACAATTGAAGATGGAGGGACAGATAAAAAATTAAATTGGTGGGTAGAAGTCGATAAAGGTGAGGACATAAGGTAGAAGAGGAAAAGAGAAACTGAGATGACCCATATGTTCTTGTTGCAGAGCTTGGCTAGTATGACTACTAGTATAATTGGCCAATAGTTTTCCTAAGTGTACTTGCCAGGGGGACAGAAGGAGGGATGGTCAAAGGGCAGATAAAGGTAGGTGACCTGGTGGGTGGAAAGTAGGGAAGGAAGCATTAAAAGGGAAAAAAAACTATGGGGTTGTTCAGGAAAGGAAAGAGGAATAATTAAGGGAGAGGAAGGGAAAGAAATTTGTAAGCTGCCTTGAGTCTCCTTACAAGAGAGAAAGGTGGGGTATAAATCCAAACTCTTCTCTTCTTCTCTATTTTGTTCAAAATTGTTTTCTACTGAATTGGTTGTTTCTCAGAGAGATTTCACATTTCTGATGTCAGCCCTTTCCATACTAACCTTTTAAAATGTTTTCAGACAGAAAATAAAATTTTTCCTCTATGGAATTCCTCACTGTTTCCCCCTACTTGTTCCAAAAACATTTTATTTCCAGCCTCAAAATGTTTTAAATTATTCCCCTTTTTAAAATTCTTTAGCCTGAAACATTTTCAAAATGTTTTCACTTGCTACACAATCTGTTTATACCTTTTCCATGCCTCTGTGCATGGAGTTTCTCTTTGGTGCCATTTTATTGTTTTGCTGAGCTCACTCCACTCCCCCTTGTCTGTTTAACCATTTCTGTGCTTTTTTGGGGGGGTGTATGTTAATTTTTTTTGAAGCATCTATCATGTGAGCTATAGAGAATCACAACAAGAAGCACGGAAGCAACGATTCAACAAATTTAAAAAGGGGGGAACAACCCCTCATGGCAGCCATGAATTGTTTTGAGGGCATGTGTGCAGATAAACATTGTGGTAAAGTGGGGGATTGAAACCATTTTACACATGTTTTAGGTGTTTTGTGCAGAAAGGGCCTATACATGAGGGCAGATGATTTCTAAGACAGATTTTGCTCAGCCTGTTTAAGGCTTTAAAAGCCAATGCCAGCATCGGAAACCAAATCCAGTGGCAATCAGGAAACCAGTTCAGTAGTTTCAGTATTGGTATATGTTCATAACTGCTCATGGTTGTGGTATTCTGTACTAGCTGAAATTGTGGAATATATTTATCAGAAACCCCTTGGAGAAATCACCAAGAACACCTTGGTAGATTCCACACAGCATACGTATAACAAGTTGCAGTTGTTATAAAGGAACCCATTTTCCTTTTTTCCCCATTCGCATGTGTGCCCTTCATCTGTTCAAGTGATTGGAACCCACGGAAACAATTTGGGCTGCTTTCGCACCTTCGCGTGGAGACGCCTCTCTTTTTTTAAAAAAAAATTCCTGCAATACATGCACAACTGCTTAGGCATACAGATATGAACCCCTGTAGCCATGCCAATTGTCCCACAATCTGATTGGCAGCACCTGCATAGCTTCTCATGTGCAACACACAAAAGGAAAAGGGATCTTCCTGCAACAGCTGGGAAATAATGAACGTGTTACTGTGGATCTATATGGCAGTCATACTCACTGCCACAGGGAGAAAACGTGCTTGGGAGACTTTGTACACTGCCTGGCATTCGGAGAATCTGCCCACAACATGCTGGGCAATGTGCACAGAATGGCAGGAGGGCAGATTCTCCCTGACATAGTGGATGACGCAGAACCTAAAGTGGATGGGTGGAAGGGAAGGAAATAAAGTGGTTGCTGCCTGTTGTGTTCCCATGAGAGCATCTCCAAAAGGATCGCCGGTGTAGCAATGTTTGAAAATCCCAGGTTGAGGGGCCAAACTGGCCAAACTCATTTTGGGAATGGAACCCGTGCAAAGTTTTTTCCCCAAAAACAGTTTTTATAATGTCCTGCAGATGTTCCTTTGGGTATGGATGCTAATGAAGAGGCCTTGGTCTTCCAGCAGAGAATGCCGCTGGTAAAGCCGCCAGTCCTGTGTCATTGCTGCCGGCTGGGAGTCCAGGAGAGTAGGGAGTTCAGGATCACTATCGAGGTGCAACTGTGTGAACCTATTTAAAGCAGCCATTTCCATTTCCAGCCGGTCAACTTTGCTGGTCAACCACTTCTGTTTTGTGCAGATGTAACCAATCTTACATAAGGTTGCCAGCCTCCGGGTGTGGAGAAGTTGGAGTTCTGGAACTACAAATTATCTCCAGACTGCAGAGAACAGTTCCTTTGGAGAAAATGGCAGCTTTGGAAGGTGGAGCCTATGGCAAGTCAAGGATTAATCCTGCAGAACTGTCTTCTACTGCCTTCCCATTTTTATATGTGATTGTATCAGATTTCTGAACTGACTGATGGTCATGTGGGAAGGTTGACTTCCAACTGAATTTCAGCCTTCCTGTACTTCACAATGCACATGTGATTTCAGCCTCCATTAAAAATCTTTTTGTCAGTTAAATACGGCAAAATTGAAAGAAATGGAAAGTAAGCCTCTGGCATCATATGATAAATATGCATAACAGATATTTTGACTGTTCTTTCCAGAATTTCCATCATGAGAGGATTTCTTCATTTGCACCTAATGCCCTTTGTGGCCTTGGACAATCATTGTAGGGAAATACTGCATTACCTTACATAGCAAATATGTGGTGAAGAAACCATGGATGACTTTTCTTCTGTACAAGGATATAAAAATTGTTCTTTGGGGTGGGGGTCGGAGAGGGGTGGCCTTGTCTGTTGCATCTACATCTTCAACAAGTCTGGAGAGATGGGCTGCGCTTGCAATGCATAACAGGCCCTGTGGAGCAACATGTCAGCAGTCTTTGAAGTGCTACTAGGGTTGTGCTGTATTTCTCAGCTAAACAAAAGAACAGTCTATGGTACCTACCAATCCCAGCATGAAATCTCCCAAGGCACCACTCCTTGAATGTGTAAAGAGGAGACCCTGCTGAAGAATCCTGTGGGGGAAATCACAGAAGGGTGGGGGGAGAGAACTTGGAGCATGTCATGGGGAAGATGAGAGGGAGCAGGGACAGGGGCAAAATTGTAGACCACACTACATTTGTGGAACAACAACAACAACAGGGAAATAGTAACAAGGTATCCAGAACAGCATTTGCTCCAGGGAGCCATGGAGAGATAGGATGAGCCCTCCATATCACAGTGTGCCTGTGAGCAGGGTGGACTTGCCAGATGAATGAGTGTCTGGGTTGGAATAAGAGAGTAGGAGGATCCACAATGTCACTGCAGCCAGCCAGACCTGGGAACATCATTCTCCCTGATGAATCATTATTGGCATAGATATGAAACAGACAGATATACAATGATGCCACTTGGCTCTGTGGTCCCCCCTATGGAGAAAGGCTTCATTTTTTTGGGATGTCTCCCCCAACCCTTGCAACCCATGCACTAGCCCTCCAAATGACACTTACCTATCTGCTGATTGGGTTGCAACTCAACTGCATCTACTCCAGCTACATCCGCTGCTGCTGGATAGGGCTCTGACCCTGCAAGGCAATAGATGCCATAGTTGCTTGGTCAGCAGTTGCACAGAGCATAGTGAAGCAGCTACCAGTCACCCTATCAAACTCCAGTTGTTTCCACTCTCCCTGCTGGGTGGAGGGAGAGTGTTTGCTAAAACAAGAGTGTTTGCTAAAAACCTACCATGGGACTGCTAGCTTCTCTGCCACTATCACTACCAGGCATGGACCTCCCTTATACTGAACCAGACCACTGGTCCATCCAGGTCAGTATGTCTACTCACACTGGCAGCTGTTGCCGAGGGTCACACATCACCTACTGCCTGGCCTTTTAACTTAAGATGCTGGGAATTAAAACTAGGATCTTCTTCATGCCATACAGCTGCTCTGCCATTGAGTCACGGCTCCTCCCTATCATAGCCAGCATTCCTTGGATTATGTCCCATCACACAATCTGCGGCATTCTGCTGTGTGCAACTACCTCAAGTTGCCCTCACATGCACACACCTCTAACCTTGGTTGTATGGACTTGCCCAGAAAGCATGCAAGGAGGAAAGGGGAGACAAGTGTGGACTCCAGGGCTGGGCCTGGTGTATCCCTGCCCCTACTCATCAGTGCATGCTTGTTCCTTTGGTGTGCAGCTCCAGAGATGAGATACCTGTAAGGGTTGTGACCTGAGACATGTTAGTCACCTAGCAAGGTGGTTTGCTCCACCCCTCAAGTGCAAATGGTGATTGCCCCCTCTGTGGTAATAACTGCCCTCTCTGTTCGTTTGGAGTGTGCATGTCAGAGGCCTCAAACACAAAATCCCTTACTACATACCATGTCACATGAGCTATGGGTTGTCCTGGCTCAGACTTATGTAGTTGGGAGCATTCTCAAGCAGGGCCAGCTTAGGGAGCTAACTCCCACCATGGTCCTGGCTCTGTGCCTTCCTTCACTAGCTCAGAAGGTTGCACCACAGTGTTCCTTGGGGGATCTGCAGCATTGCCTCACAGGCACCTGGCTGCATCTTTTGGAAATATGCTGGCAAATCTCAGAGAGATGCCAGCTCAGTGGTTTGTTGGCTCCCTGAGCGCTCCCCTCCCCTCATTGTGCTGAAAGGATGTCTAGTCATAAAATATCTACACATTTCTAATATATTACATTGACACTATTAGTGTACAATGGCATCATATCATTACTAATAATTTTGGCAATTTGCTCTATTGAGCTGTGCACTATACAATGCAATAAACAGCTGCTGTGATTGATTTAATGGAGAAGCAAAGCTTCTAAAGCACATGCTATTTTCATCTCATATACACACTAGCCAAAATATACTTGTGCTGTTCTGGCTTTATGAGATTTCCATGATGAAACCTTACTCAAAGGTGTAAAGGACTGTGAGAAAAGTGTAAATCTGGGCCCACATTTTTTAGCCATAAAACAATACAAGTAAAATATCTACAATGGCTTTTCATAATGATTCATGAAGCCAATTGTAACATATATGTGTGGGTGTGTAGTGTAATAGAACAGTGAAGATTTCAAAACAAAACTAGCTTATTTTCTCATTTATACTTATTAAACGGAAAGATGTGATTTCTGAATATTGATAATGAGGCATAGAAATTAGAAGGGAATTATTGTAAAATTAAAAGAACATTGTACTCACTGTATCTTAGTCATTTTCTGTACAAGCAAAGTTACTAAAAACTAGTATAATCATCACTTGTAAAAATAGTTTAAACCAGGAGATCTCACCTTAAAGAGTTATGTGGGCCATAAAGGATCTTGACCAGAGCTAAGTGGGCTGCCCCAAAATGGCATTTGACTTCATTATGACTTTTGTAATTTGGGGGTCAGGGGTCAGAATGCTGTCTTTCATCTGCTCTTTAGGCTGAGAGGTGGTGTTCTGATTCCCTCCCCCATACCACATGAAACTTCCCCAATGCATCCTGGAATTGGCATTTGCACTTATTCCAGTGGAGAAATAGATTGCATTTGGAAGCACTTGCAAATATCTATTGGATCTCAGGGGCTTGAAAACACAACAGGAAGAAGTGTTTGGATTTATACCCTGTAAGGAGACTCAAGGCAGCTTCCAAACTCCTTGCCCTTCCTCTCCCTACAACATTCACCTTGTGAGATAGGTGGGTCTGAGAGAGTTCGGAGAGAACTGTGACTAACCCAAGGTCACCCAGCAGGCTTCATGTGGAGGAGCAGGGAAACAAATCCAGTTCACCAGATAAGAATCTGCTGCTCGTGGAGGAGAGGGGAATCAAATCAAGTTCTTCACATTGGAGTCAACCTGCTGTTAACCACTAGATCAGGGGTCTGCAACCTGCGGCTCTCCAGATGTTCATGGACTACAATTCCCATCAGCCACTGCCAATTGGCCATGCTGGCAGGGGCTGATGGGATTTGTAGTCCATGAACATCTGGAGAGCCACAGGTTGCAGAGCCCTGCACTAGATCATGTTGGCTGTCAACTTACTCCAAAACTACTTTCACAAATACCTAAAGTCAATAACAAACTTTCAGGGAAAGACAAAACACTACCTCCCATCTCAGAAAATAGCTGAGTGGTAGTATACTGCATCCCACCCCCCAAGTTTTTGCTGAATCTCTGCAATGCAGTGGGACATTGGGAAAGGATTCTGAGCGGTATATTTCAGGGTTCTGATCCCTTGCCTTGCTGCAACCCTGCCAACTGGGAGTGGCCACCCAGGTCAGTCCATAACTGGAAGCTCCTCACTGACATGGAGTGGAGTTTTCCAGGATAGGGAGGGATTAGAATGCCAACTCTCTGCTTAGAGTTGGAAATTTCTCACAGCATCCCAGTAGGACACAGTGGAATGTTTTTTGGGGAGGAATCCAGCCAAGGGTCATACAACATAATGCTGCTACGCTGTGGCCTGTATACGGTCACTCTGGTTTAAATGTATCTGTCTAGTATCCTGTCCTTTTTTCTGTCCTTTACTCAAGCAGCTTCATTGGGATAGCATGCTTCATTGTCCCCTCCTCATTTTACCTTCAACAGTACCCCTGTAAAGTAAGTTAGGCTAAGAGAGTGACTGGCCCAAGTTTACCCAGCAATCTACATGGTAGAGTGGGTATTTGAACCATAATCCCAAATCCTAGAGCAGCACTCTCTCCACTATGGACATACCCTGTCTAAATCGAAGGAAGTCAGTTCCAAGCATGGTTCCCACAGTGGTTGTGAGCTCAGAACAACAAATGAAACAAGGTCCAAAAATAGGAAGTACTGCCTGTTAGCTTGAAAGGTGTTGTTACTTTTTTGCATGAAGGATGGTGTGCTTCCCTTGTGGTTCTTGTTAGTCCATATATCTGAATAAGCTGCAACTGGTGCTGCGTTCAGTGTTCTGAACATATGGATGGCAGGTGAGTGGCTTGGGCTCTGATGGAAAATGTTGAGCACCTGCAAAGCAGTACATCTGGGAAAGCTATTGCTTTGTTGGTCAAAAACATTTTATGCATTGCCCATTGCCATGCAAAGGGAGGCTTGAATTGTTGATGCTATTCTTCCCATAATTAGCTGATTATAAAAGCAGCACAGTTACTAAACTTGTAGGACTGTATTTGTGGAACGCAAATAGTAGAGAACCTTCTAGTAAGCTGTATTGCAGAACTTTTAGCTACTGCCAGCTGCTGTCTCCCCTCATTCTTTCCCCAGCTCATATATGTTCTGCTACGGCAGCTAGCAGGTTCAGGCAGGAAAAGGGGGAAAGGTTTTTTCCCCCTTTTTGGACAGTAACATTATATATGTGTGGAATTGTTCTGAGATTATGAATTATGCTACATAACATAATTTGATTTTCTGCATCTCCAGTGGCCAAGAGGGGAGTTCCCAGTGGCTGCCATTCCTTGCCCTTCTTTATAAAATAGAAACAAAATAGATTCTGCAAAATAGGCCAATACAAGTGGGAACCCACAAGGACCAAAATCACCCAGTGAGCATCCACATCAAGATGGAGATTTGAACCTGGGTCTCCCAGACCTTACTCTGAAGCTCTAACCACTCATGACACTGGATTCCATAAGGTGGCTGCTGTTGAACAGTGGCGAGCAGCCAGGCCTAGTTGTGTCATGATAGTCAGGGAATATCAAATCACCCAGAAGTTTCTGCCAGGCCTAGGGTTGCCAGTCCCCACATGGAATCTGCAGATCTCCTGGAATTATAAGTGAACTACATATGACAGAGATAATCACCCTAGGATGATGGCTGCTTTGAAGGAGGAACTCTTCCCTACACCCTTCCTCCCCAGCCCCCACATCAAAATGTTCAGGAATTTTCCAATATGGATCAGGCAATCCTAGCAGGACTGGTCTCTATGAGTCTTCCCTCAAAGGTCAAACAGCCCTGGAAAGGGCCTTGCCCTTCCCTCTGCCTTTTAGGCCCCTTCCGCACCCGCAAAATAATGCGTTTTCAAACCAGTTTCACAACTGTTTGCAAGTGGATTTTGCCATTCCGCACAGCTTCAAAGAGCACTGAAAGCAGTTTGAAAGTGCATTATTCTGCCTGTGCAGAATGAGCCCAAGCCTTGGAATACTGTGGTTGTCCAGCAGCAGCCACTGAGGAATTAGTTGCTTAAAGCCACAGGCAAACCTTTTGTCATTTTTGAGGGTTTTTTCAGGTTTCACATTTTTCTGCAAACCCAGGGCTCTTTTCAGGTTTGTAGAAAGATCTGTCATGCCCTTTCACAGCTCCAGCCATTTAAGTGTTGGACAATTTCACCATTAGTATATAGCAAGCAAAATGCAACTTTCTCAGTACAGAATTTTCGTTATCCTTGAACATAATGTTACGATTTGTGTGTGTGCAGTGTTGTATATAGAATAATGAGGCTTAACTTTTAAAAAGTTGATTGTTTAATATGAACGAGATATTTATTTCTTCCGGTATAAGCCTTCCGGTATGCATAGACCTTGGGGCATCTTTCATGATTTCTTTGTCCTGTACATTACAGATGGTGCTGCTGGCTCGCTGTGAGGGTCGCTGCAGTCAAACATCACGGTCTGAGCCAATGGTGTCCTTCAGTACAGTCCTGAAACAGCCTTTCCGTTCTACCTGCCATTGCTGCCGGCCCCAAACATCCAAACTGAAAGCCATGCGGTTGCGCTGCTCAGGGGGCATGAGACTCACTGCCACCTACCGTTACATTCTCTCCTGCCACTGTGAAGAGTGCAGTTCCTAGGAGCAAATGTGCCACCTCAGAACGAGTGGGAGATTCGCAAGCTCAATAGCAGTATTTACACAATTAAGGATAATGAAGTTGGATAGTAATTGAGAACTACACAGAGTGAACTGTGATGATGCCTGGGAATGCGCTAAACCTTGAAACAGACCTCAGAATGTATGCTCATGCTGCAGATGAAAGCGTTTGAGAGAGGGGCTGTTTGTCAAAAACACATTTTTCCTGGAAAGATATTTTATTCGTTTCTCTAACTGAGCAGCTCTTTTGATCCTGAATAAGAACAGAATAAAAATGCCTCCTCATTTGAGTGTCCTGACATTAAAGTAAAAAACAAAAACAAAGTAAAGACATATCAAAGATGTACAGTGGTTGGAAATATATGGTAAATGCTTTATTCTAGACGAAAAGAAGTCTCCATTGGTCTATATAGATGCTTATTGTATCATTTAAATGTACCCGTTAGTTTATACTGGCTTAGAAAAAGACTCCATGAAAGGTAAAAATGATATTTTATGTGGTTGGGCAGCCAAGCGCTGGACAATTTATTGTGATTTAGGTACAGTAACAAAATAAATGACAGCAAATGTAATGGAACTACTAATGCAGCTCCTATACTGTTGGGAAGACAATGGCTGTTTCTGCATTGCACAATTATACTGGGTTATAACCAGTATCTTACAATCTGGGTCTATTTTATTCTGGTTTCTCCCTTCGCATAGCTGCCCGTTTCTGTGAAGGAATCAAGTGAAGACTGGGAGGAAATATTCCAGTTTGTTTTGCATGAGCTCGGGTTTTTTGTATTTACACCGCAAGCATACCCCCACATCCCCAGTGTCCCATATTCTGATTGGCTGTTGTTTTGGGGCAGCAGTGGAGGAAAACGAAGCCCTCTTTTTCCAGTTCTGGATAGGGCCCAATGCAGACCTCAACACAGCAAGCGGCAACAAAAACAATGAGGCACAGCATCACATCACATTCTCACTCACGTTCTCATGTTTTTGTGGAAAACGCGAGACTCCCCTGTTACTCAAGGTGGAGACATAGTCTCTCAATATAGTGGGAAATATTAGCTTAGAGCAGACTACTTTATTAATGTTGCGAGAGGCTGGATCTTAATATCAGTGTATACGAGGTCAGCTCTTAGAAGAAAATCCACAGAGACAGATATAACGCAAATTTGACAGTCTTTATTGTAGGGATAAGGGGTTTACAATCACTTGATTCAATGCAACAAACATGCACACACAGGGTATCTAAGATTTAAATAGGTTAGAAAATAGATTTGGAATAGAAATGGGTATGGGATATATGGGTAATACAACCTGATCATGATGTGAAGAAGATCTAGGGTTCAGAGCCAAACGGCCAGCGTTTGGTTCCAGGGGGCAATGCATTGGATACTGCAACAAAGATGGAAAGTGTCAATGTTACTGAGCGATTGGCCCTTTGGAGGGTAGGATATTTATAGGGTGAAGAACTATGGGGGGGTGTCAGGACAACTTTTAGGGGATGTTACGACAACCTCTGGGAGGTGTTCAGATGCATTGTTTGAGAAATAATAGAGTGCACTGTAAAGTGGTCAGAAGTAGTTAGTTATAGAAGGGACTATCTGGGTTAAGCTAATGAGGGGAGGCATTGACATCAGGAGTCTTCTTGTGACTGGAAATGAGTATCCATTCAGCAGGGCTACTGTATCATGTTGAGGACACATTCTTCCTTGGCTGTGAAGCTGAAAATGTGCTGATATGGCAAGCAAGCTGAGAGCATGAGAACAGGAAAACAATTCCAGGAAGTTTCTTGTAGGTGGACCTGGCCATTGCCAGAGAATGGGCTCCCCATCTCTGCAATGCCAGCATCACCCTTTAGGCTGGCACATGGGCAGGGGTACCTGTGAATAAGCACTCCCCCCTCTATGCCAGGATGGTATGGTGACAACCCCCCATGATGTGCCCACTAACATTCGGCCCAAGGTGCACATCTCCCTAGCTATGTGCTCCGAGCAACCAATACATGTACAGAAAAGAAAATGGGGACATTTTTGGACTCCACTGCTGATTAACTCAGGCAAAATGGCAACCAGTCGATACCATGAGCAGAAAATGTACTTGGGGAATGTTTCGGGAAGGGCAGGCTGCAACGGTCAGCGGCTCAGCAGAGTTGAAAACTGACATGATGTCAGGTGTGGAGATGAGGAAGTGGGTGGCGGGGCAGGGCGGGGTGGGGAGATCAGGCAGCTGGGTGGGAAAATAAACTGGTTTTACTCCAGTGGTGTTTACATGGTAGCTAGTTCACCACGAAATTTTTGAAAAGTATTGCCAAATTGGCAATTTTTGAAAATCCAGGATGAGGGAAATATTGTGGGATCAAACCCGCTTTAGGACTGGGAAAACTGGGATATTTCCCTTGCTCCACCTGGAATATTTGGACCGTGCAGAAACGACCAATATTATCCCTTGTATGCCTCATCCAAAACAACCAGAAAGGGGATAGGTGGACTCATTTTCATTCATGCATAGGCACAGGTTTCAGGAAAGGGTTTTCAGAAGCTGAGTAGACATATGTATTCATCACATAAATGCAACATCAAGTGATAACATTCATGTGTGAAACAGTAATCACATTTATATTCCACAAATAGCACTTTTATACCACTTGATCATCTCAAAGAACACCTTGCTCTGGACACGTGAGTGACGTACAAGTATTTATAAACAAGCCCTTTGAAACAGCTGATGGACACAAAGGAACCCCCCCCCCCCCCCCCCGAAGAGCAGCTTTGTTGGACTGTTGCAGCAAGGTCCAGGGTTTTGACATCTGAGACCTTAACCAATTTATTGTGCTATGGGCTTTTGTAATTAACAGCCTTCAGTTATATTCAGCATTAAAGACATGGGAGTCTTAGTTTAATACATGCATCTTTACAGTCATTAATTCAAATTTTTGTTACAAAGACAGAGAATTAGAGGAACAAATGAAAAATATACATGATACAAATATAGTAAATCCCAACCCTTTACTTCACAGGGTAGCAAATCATTCTTGCATAAGTAAGATTGGACTATTACCCTTTACTGGATCTGATCCATAGGCTGTAAACTGCTGGTTGATATGGGTTTTTTTGGTTTACATAGCAATGTAAGAGCTATGCCCTCAATGACAATGTGTTCTATAGAAGAGTTGACTAGTTTTAGAATAACTTTACCTCCAAATAAACCTGAATAGATACCGCATGAGGAAATAATGTACACCCAGAATTCCTCAGCTTCCAAATCCCTTTCCTACTCACTTCTATCAAGATCTAAGAATTGCACTCGTACTATTTTAGATGGAGAAGTCTTCCTACACAGCACTAAATATGAAAAAGTAAAGATGGGAACCAGAAATGAGCAGGCAAGCAGCCCATCTGTTCTATGTCATCTAATCTGTCTGGAATAATTGCCATATATAGCAACTAGGATTTTGACAATTACATCACAGAGATTCCATTAAATGCACTGAAGGAGTCCCCAGTGTCTCTCGGGGAATGGTTGCCTGGCTAATGAAAACAACAAATGAAATGGCCGGATGAATTTGTAGCCAAGCAGTTTTATGACCTACATGCCCATAATTGTGATCATCCAGGGAACATCAAACTGTTTGCCATTGGCTCTCCATCAGTCCTAAAGAAAATGGAGAATAGTGGCAGGTGTGAGCTGCTTTGTATAGCTAAATTCATCAGCAGAAAACTGAAAAACATTAGGTCATCACATATAGATGTGTTTCATCATTTGTGCCCCAGTGAAATGATTTTGATGGACTTGGAAATGTTGTTTAACAACTGTTGAGAACATTATTTCTGTATGTCATTTACATTCTGTTTTATTTATGATATGAATATAAATGCTAAATAGGTGGCAAAATGTAAAATTTATGTGCTTTTAGTTTGTTAATGTTTTGATATAAACCCTGCACAATTGAGTATTGATGCTTCTGTTTACAGTTGAAAAAAGGCAGAGTAAGGGTGACCTCCAGCAAACAGCTCATATTTTTAATGAGCAAGTTAGTCTGCCTTCCTTTAACAAGTCTTTTTGAATGACGCCACTGGTAAATGTTTCAAACACACTATCAACTGAGGATTGTTATCACATTAGAAAATGTACCCTCTAAACCCAGGCTGTAACACTGAACTAGGCAGAAGACTTCCACAGGCTCTTTTGGGGGGCAGAGCAGGGCGGGGGCGGGATATGATTAACATTGGTTCCAGTCCAGGGCTAGGGGTGTCCAAGGATAGTACTGTTACAAGTGATCAGCAGTGTACTTTCAGGTGGGACAACACTATTAACCTGCATAAAAGGGTGGGGAGATCACTATACCCCATTTCCTCCTTCCCTTTTCATTCCAATAATAGGACTTTCAAGAAAGTAGCAAAAACCTGCTCATCTGCAGCACAAGGTATGGATTCCAACACAATGAGTGCTTGATGAATATTGGTGGGTCTTTCAACAACTGTTGCACCAAGGAATCAAACACAGAGGCTCATTGGGTTTCTAGCACAGTAGTTGAATATTGGCTTATTCCATATATATTTTCCATTCAGAACAATTAAAATGGGCATCTTTCACTTGACACATGTCCATTACACTAGGATACCACTGCAGCATTAACTATTGTGGATGTTCTCAAAATTAGTCCAATAACTGAATAACATTACCTGGGTAAATGCAGTGTCTCATTCTTCAGAATTGGTAGCCTTTCCTCCACTCTATGACATTTGGAGATATTAATGTAGAACAATAATCTTTCCAAGCTAAGAAATTTTTTAAAAAGCACAAACAAAAAGCAAGCAAATGTGCTTTTCTCCCCCTTTGATAAAAAGAGAAGCTGTAGTCTAAAAAACACTTTCATCCTACAATCTTGACAGAAAAATATTAATAGAAAGACTTAGTTCATGTTTTCATACTCCTTTTGCTATTACACTAGAATAGTCAATGCTATCAAACATTTATGTATGTATGTATGTATGTATGTATGTATGTATGTATGTATGTATGTATGTATGTATGTATGTATGTATGATTTCGATTTTTATACTGCCCTACTATCCCCGAGGGGCTCCGGGCGGTGCTTTCTGTTAAAAAAATACTGATCATGGTCTCATTATGATGTCAAAACCTCTTAGTGGCCAGTTGACTTCAATGTCATAAATGTCCTAAAGCTATTAAATGAAACTAAACACATATTCTGAAGGGAAAGTGGCACGGTATAGTCCAGTCTTGTCAGATCTCAAAAGTTAAGGAGAGTTGGTACTTGGATGGGAGACTATCTGCAGAGGAAGGTTGTGACAAACCACCTCTGCTTAACCACTTGCCTTGCAAGCCTCCTGCTGGGGTTGTGATGAATCAATTGCAACTTGACGGCACAATAACAATGAGCTCATTGCAGAATTGGATCCTCAGTTCCATCCTAAGCAGAGTAGTAAGTCCACTGAAGTCAGTGATCTTGGATGTAACTCTGCTTAGGATAACACCGTTGAATGCCTAAAGTGTATTGTTTATGTTCTTTTGTATACAGCTACATTAATTTATATATTTACTAAGTTTGAGCATATCGGAAAAAAATGGTAAAATTCAGGTTCAGTTTTTTCTGACTGTAAAATTATCGAAAAACCTGAAAAACAGGTTTGGAAACCTGAATCAGAAGGGAAAAAAATCGACTCCGTTTGAGCCTTTGGAGACTTTTGGGGGATTGTAGTTTTCTACCTGTAGGTGGTGCATATCCCAGGGAATAAAACCTTCCCTGATTATCCAAACAGCAGTGTTTGTAGATATCCTGATGAGCCCCCATTAACCACTGGTAGCTTACTTCTCCCTTTCACCACCCCCTCCAAAGGTACAAAAACTCTGCAAAGATCTATCTCCCTGCAGAAACTCATGTCAGCCATTGGCTGGGAGAGAATCTCCAGGGTGCTCTACATTTGTTGCTCTGGAAACCCTCACATAGGACATGCTGAGACCTGGGAAGGAAGAAGAAGACTACAGGTAGGGGGCCCTGCTTCAGCAACACAGTAGGGGTAGGCTTTAAGCAGCCCCCCCCCCCCCCACTAGAAAGCCCATAAGAGACACGCAGCTGAGGTAAGTAAAGTGGAAGGGTGAAAATTCTCAGCTTTGGAAAAAAAATCAAACCGATTTAAAGGGATTCCAAGTGGCTAGTTGCTGTGGAAGAGTCCCTTTAAACTTTAAATAGATGAAACATGATAACCTGAATAGCAGTTCCAGTTATTGGGTTTTTAAAGTATTCAGCTCAGGGGGTTTTGTCTGTTTTTTGTATTTGGGGCCAAATCAAACCCGAAAAAGCTAAATCAGGCTTTTAAAGGGTTTTTGTTGTTGTTGCTGATTTGGCTTTTACTGAATTGTCAAGCGTAATATTTACTTCAGTAATGCTGGAGAGCACTTGTTGCCCGATTTGCTACTTAGCATGGGAGGATCTGACTAACTAACGTCTTACCTTTCTATTTAATGGGGACTCAAAGCAGCTTACATCAATCTCCTCTCTCATTTTATCCTCATAGTAACCATGTGAGGTAGATCAGGTGGAGACTGTGACTGACCAAAGGTAAGCAAGCTTCCAAAGCAGATTAGGGAACATCCTTCCCCCTTTTCTGCAAACTCTCTGAGGTAGGAAGAAAAAAAAGAGGTGATCATGCTACTTATATTACTGTTTATCATTCTTGATTTTTCATTCCCAGAATAACCTTGAGGTAAGATGTTGTTATACTGTTTTCCACATAAGGATTTGATTCTCTCTCTCTTTCTCTCTCTCTCTCTCTCTCTCTCTTTCTCTCACCCCCACCCCCATCCACCCACAACAAAATACAAACCCCAGGGTTCCCTAAAGGTGATAACTGGTTTTACATAGAATTGTGAACATCCTAGGGGAAAAAAATTCCTGCCCCTTTAAGAGCAGCTTGCTTTTGGAAATGGGCAGCTGAAGCTTTTCATGACATTGAGGTAAATAACATCATTTGATAAATTATCTCATTGAAACTCTGTTACAGAAACAGGATATTTTTTCTCCATATTATTGGCAACTTACTATACTAATATTCAGTCACTAGACTAAGGGTTTTTCAAACTACATTTGTTATCCAAAAGGATTGCCAGAATAAGGGAAAAGTTTGTGCCTGGAACTTGCAGAGGGAATGTGGCAGATGGATAATAATCTCTGGCATCGTCCTGTTACTTGTGCTACCACCCTGAGATGAGGCGGTGTTGGACTTTGGTGGGAACCTTCATTTCACATCAATGTTGATATTAATAGCCACTGTGACCACTGCTTTCAATCAGTGCAACAGCGCTGCCTCCTTTTCTGCTGGCTCCATGAACAACTGCTCCAAGGCACAATCATTTGTAAACTTGTCCTACCATAAACTTGGCATGCCTTAAAGCCTATTTTCTGAATATTACCCCATGATCTGAATTCATGCCAAACCTGTCTGGGCATTTTGGGGAGGGGCGGGGGAAGAAAGTACCATGTAGTGTAATGTAGGGTAGTATAGTATGATGGACCATGCGACTCTATCTTTAGCTTCCTTTTTCTTTCTTCCCTTCCACATTCCAAGCCAGATTGTGTAGCCTGGCAACAGAAGATTCTTCTGTACAACATTTCTCATCAGATGCCAACTAGCTTAATGCCTGTAGTATTGGCTTAATGCTAGTGCTAATTTCAGATTGCACAGCATCAGCAACAGGATGGTTAAATCTCAGTCAGATAAATTAGTGTTTTTCTGGGAGTTGGGAATGCTTTGGAGGCCAAGCTGAGAGAGATGGGAACTCTGAGCACATAATATAACCAAGTTCCTTGCTGGTATTGTTTATTTGTAAGAAATGCAGTAAAATGTTTTATATCATGACCTGTCAAAAGGAGGTTGTGATGTCCCAGAACACAATGCTCATTTAAACGTCTAGTGAACTTTGACGACCAGGGCACAGTTCCAACAAAGCAGTGATATGCATGCATAAACTTAAGCACAAAAGTTACTTTGTTGGTGAAACTGTTTGGCATAGCTGTTTAAAGATCTATGCTCCGTGCTTAGCTGTTTTGCCAAAAACAGTCTGTATAGAAAGAATAATACAATTAGGCACATCTTGAAAATATGTATGGAGGAGTTCAAAATTAAATTTAAATGAAGATATTGATGCACGCGGGTTCTGGAAATAAGTGTGACAATACAATATGTATTGCTGAATGGATGAGTATGTTCCTTGGCCTATCATCCCCTGGACCCAAGACATGGTCAAAAGGGACATGATGCAGCAACCTTGCTGAAGCTAAACAGGTTGGCCTGGTGAGTGCCTAAATGGGAAAGCTCCAGGGATTCTTATGTAAACTGCTTGGAGTTTTATGATGGAAGAAAGGTGGGATCTGATCTTGCCATTCTAAGCAAATCTAACTCATCCAAGTCCATTGACTTCAATGGAGTTAGAAAGGAGTAACTATGAATAGGATTGCACTATGCATACAGTATGTGTTACCACTATCCTCCCTTATGGAAATGACCTATCCCAGTAGTATTGCCTCCGACTCCATTTACTTGAAGTCTTTGCACTATGGACTAGTATGTTGATATAGCCAAATTATTTCATGCTGTTTCAAGTTCTTTGTTGGCTGAAGAGACAGTGCATAGGTAAGCATCTTTTTGATGATTCCAGAGCAAATGGTCTGATAACTACAAATTTTGTCTCTTTTTCTTGAAATTGTCACCAATGAAACTGGAATATTCAAGAATAAGAAATCTGGAAACTACCTCTGACTATCATTATAAAGTGCTTTAAAATAATATAATCAGTCTAATATAATTAACAAGTAGGGGATTGGCAAGGAGATCTCATTTCCCCCCCACTTCCTGTATTTTATTTTTCTGAAAACCCCAATAGACTCTCCTATTTTTTACTTCCTTCTCACCCACCAGACAGCCTACTTTTATCTGCCTCCCGTCTTCTGCTTACTCTCATTCCATTTCCCTAGCAGTCTCTCCCCATGAAAACTCTGATCAAGTCACAGTGCCAATCACTCGGCTGGGCCAGGACCACTTGCATGATGAAGAACCTGAAAAGACTTGCAGGAGTGGGAACCTGACTTTCCCCTGTAATAGCCAGGTGGTTTCTCAGCTTCCCACCCACCCTATTACACTAAGGTGACCAGATTTTCATGTTTTAAACATGGGATACGCGCATGCGGCCGCAGGAGCGCACTGCCTTTTGGGGCGCTCCCCAGGAAGGGAAAAGGGGAGCGCCCCAGAAGGCAGTGCGGCAGCCTTCCAAAAATCAGGAGAATTAAACAACCCCACGGGACGCGGGACAAATTTGCTCAAAAGCGGGACTGTCCCGCCAAAAGCGGGACGTCTGGTCACCTTGTATTACACCTCTAGTAGCAGTGACTAAATTGATTTTGGCTATGGCATGGGTAGTGAGTGATCAGTAAGTCAAGGTTCACAAATAAATGTTTTGGATTATGTGCTCCTATTATAGAGGAAGCCTGGAGAGGCAAAATGAGAACCTGGGGGCTTTTCTGCACATATTAATGCTTCACTTGTGTGCCTATATTGCATCCTTTTTTCTTTTTCACACTTGTTTTGCTCCCTCTAGTGGTTGTTTCAATATTTCATTGCTGTATTACCACCTTATTTCCAAGCACTTTAAAAGTGCAGAGAAATATGCCAGAGATATAGCAATGAAATATTGAAGCAATCATTAGAAAGAGGAAATCATTCACAGAAAAGGGGGAATAAACCTTGATGTGGTACAGGCACAGAAGTGATGAAAGTAAGATATGCAGAAAAACCTGAGGTGATTTGTACTATGTCTACCCTACTCTTCTCCTGGTGTGATTCACACCAATACTTTCTTTTCACAACATGAAAAAGTTGATCATCTCTTTTTTTAGAGGGGATCTGTACTTAGTGATTTGGTGGATAAGACAAGGAACGCAATAAATTATTGGATAGTGCAGCAAGGAACAGCAAAAATCCAGTTTAAAATACTTACAATTCACACCCAAGTTTTACTGAATGAGCAGGCTATTTTTTGCCAGATATTGATTTTTTGGAAACTCCTCCTGAAACTCAAGAAATCCCAGTGAAGTTTAGCATGTATCATGAGATATTTCCATTAGTCCTCTCACAAGTTCCTAACCTACTACTTTCTTAAGGTGACACAGGATGCCCATTTTATTCCTTCCTCTTTAGCAACCCTTGGGCCCTACATATCTATACTATAGATATCTGAGTCCTTTTCCTTCACTGGTCAAAGGCTAACTACCGGTACCTAACTAATCTCCTGGTAGTTTTCCCTGTTTCTTTGTTGCTTCTCCAAAGCCCCATCTGAGGCAATAATAGACTTTCCCTTCACAACTCTCCCTATATCTTCACCTTTCCCTGCTTCCTTCTCTCCTGCCCACCCACCCACCCACCCACCAAGTTGCTTAAAATATGCCTCCCATTTACAGCTCTATTTATTTATTTATTACATCCCATTTATTTCTACAATGGGGGAGCAAAGCAGCTGACAATATTCTCTTCCTGTATGTGCTTGGCCCAAAGTCTCCCAGTAAGCTTCCACAGCAGTGAGGTGTTAAAACCTTGATTTTCCAAGATAATAATCTGAAACTCTAACCATTGCACTGCACTGACTATTGTGTGTTTGTGTGTGTGTGTGGGGGGAGCTGTTGTTGAACAATAAAGGGCAGTGGGCCTGCTTGAATCACACAAATTTTGTGTTGTCAAGTAAATGGTGATTCTGCCAAACCTGTCCTGATGAGTCCTCAAAGGCAACCCCCCCCGCCCCCCGGCCCCGGAAAGATCTCTGCCATCTCCCCAACTTCTACCAACAGAAACCAAGGCTTGGTGTCTGGGAATACTATTGCAGTTGCTTAGGAACAACAACTGAGAGCACTTGTTTTTTAAAGCTACAGTTACTGCTTCTATTATTTTGGAAGGTTTAACCTTAATTTTTTTTTCATATATTTCTGAAAACCTGAGGTTTTTCTAGGATTTGTAGATGGATCAACCTTGTCTGTTCATGGTTCCAGTCTCTGGATTTAAGTATCCACAGATTTGGCCATATTGAGAATTAAATATATTGATAAGCATTTGACTAAATTTCAGTTTGTCAGTATTTAAATTTCAGAAAGGTGTGTAGCATGGCTGAAAAAAATATAGTGTCTATTATACGTACTTAAATGATAAAACAAAATTAATGTTTAAAACTGTAAAGCTCTGGCTAAAGGTGAATATTACCGTGTTCTTCTGTTTCTGGCTGTGCTTCTCTTTCATTCAGACTCTGCACTTAAACATGAGGCAACATCTGATAAAGAGGAAAAACATCTGCTCAGAGGGGAAAACGGATTGTGTGCTTCTTTTGCAGAATGAAATGTACTATGCTGTGTGATTGTATGCCATGAAAGCTAGTGAAAGATTTGCAACTGAGCACAGCAAGAATGGGACAAAGTCCCAACAAAGGAAGGACAGCTTTGCTTGGCAGATATTTTTTTAAAATACAAGGGAATTATTCATAATATCCCGAAGGCACCAGAATTCATAGTAACAGCAGGAAAATTGAACATATTGCTACAATGGTGTAGAAGAAGACATTTTATAAGGACAGTTTTATTAATATCAATGACTGTATGGGCTTTTTAAAAGTATTAAGCAAAAAAAGACAACTCTGCTAGAAATACTGCCCTCCAAGCTAGGGCCAGCTTCTGATAGTGGTAGAGTTGGGGCATTTGGCCAAGCTCCAAGAATAGCACTCTTCCCCAGCATGTTGCAGACATTCTGTTTCTACATGAAATGCTCAAGCAGCTTAGAGGAAAACTATCTATTTAATCATAGAATCATAGGGTTGGAAGAGACCCCAAGGGCCATCAAGTCCAACCCCCGGCAAATTCCTACCTCTTCCAAGATCAAGGAGAACCCCATCGTAGGTGCCTTGCCTGAGGCTCTTCAAAATCTCAGAGTCAATCCTGCTCCTAGCAAACAAACATATCTTGCTTGGGGTGCCTTTCAAAAAGTGCTTCAGGTATGTCAACTCTCAGCAGTTAAGCACTCCGGTTCAGGAAAATGGTGCTGGAAATGGAGCTGAAGTCCCTTCTTCATGCACATCTAGGTCTTGATCTGAATCAGGTACCTCATGCACAAGAGTTGAAGAGAAATAAGATGCACCTGAATAACCAGGGGCAGCCATTGCTGCCGTGGTGAGCAACACAGCAAGATAAGGGGCATGCATGGCCTGGCGGCAAGCTGCAGAACTGGGTGCAATGATTGGCTCCCACCGAAAAAGGCGGGAGGAGCCTGGGTATATCTAGACGCCTTCCCCGGTCCGCTACTTCCCGGGCGTGCAAGAACCAGCAAGGCATGGTCGTGTGTTTGGCGTCTCGCGTAAGGCCTGGAAGGAGACTGGCCTTTTCTTTCCTTTCCTTTCTTAGCTGATTTTCCTTCTTCCTCTGGCCCTCCTCGCTTCTCTCGCTTCAAATTTCTTTCTTTTCACCTCTTCTGGGCCGGTCTTAGCCACCATGGGGTCGAAAAGCGGCCAAGAGTGGAGCCTGTTGCAGAGGCGCGTAAGCGGTACATCGGGCAGAGCGCGTGCTCTGGCTGAATAGGGTAACCGGGCTCAGACTCACCCGGGGACGCCGGACGCACGGTCCGGTTGTTGTGCTGTTCCGGTGCCAGCCGCGAGGGCGTCAGCGGGCTCGGGCTTGTCTCCCATCGGCAGGGTATCGCCGGTCGGTATGGGGGGACAGTCTCCCTCAGGAGGGGCCCTCCCCTCGCGGTCCTGGGGTGCCGGCCCGGCATCTTCCCCGCCGTCCAACATGTCGGGCCATATAGGCACCGGATCCTGCCTTTGGTCCGGCAACTCCATGGACACCCCACAGATTTCACAAGTCCTCGGCGGATGGCTGGATGAAGTCAGCTCCACCTCGGGGGTCGGGGGCCCTGAGCCTGACCGCTGCCGGGCGCGGCGTGTCGGTGCGGCACGGGCGGGGGCCTCGAGCGGAGCAACGGAGGAGCTGCACCTTTGGCCATCGGTTAGCGCTGGCCACATCGGTGGATGCGCCCGCCGCCCCCTCGGGGCGCTGGTGGCAGGGAGGTGAGGAAGCTGGCCGCCAGGGCGTTCGCGTTCCTCCAGGCCGGTGGTATCCCCCAGCTCTTCGCCGCCGGGTGAGCTCCACTGGAGGATGATGTCGCCGCAGGCTACTGGGGACGCGGTGCGGGGGGAGAGAGTGCCTGCTCTCCCACCGTGGCTTGCAAAGCCGCCAGGCGCTTCGGGGGCGGTAAAGCGCCATCCCCTGGCCCGCCAGCTCAAGACGCACCGCTGCAACTCACCGGGTCCCACCTGCGGGAAGCTCCGGGAGCCGGCGCTGGATGGGTATTACGCGGGACATCTTTAAGTTCCAGCGGGCGGAGGGGGAGTGGGGTTTATCGGGTGGAAGGCACACAAAAAACGGAAGGACCCGCAGCAGCAGCCGTAGCCGAATTTTAACAACCTGGCTGCAGGGTTTCACCGACTCCCTGGCCCTCATCGGGGCAGCGTGATTCCCCTGGCGGCTCGGCACCTGGCAGCCTGCTACATGGCTCATGTGCTGCGGGCTCGGGCGCTGGCTATTAAACGGCGGCTATCGCCATTTATGAGGCCATCCGGGGCAAGAACGCCTCGCGACAAGTGCCTTTTCCAAGGGGACCTCATCCACCTACCAAACCTGGATGGTCGCGGGTCCAGCCCGGCCATGGGAGGGGGGGCGGGCGATCCTCCTGTTCTTACAAAACCTCGCAGATTTCCTACCTCGGGCGGGTGGGGGGCTGGGCGGGTTGTGTTGGGAATTCAACAAAGCTGTTTGCCAGCGGCCAAAATGTAGATTTGAGCACTCTTGTTCCTTTTGTTCCCGCAGCCACAGCAGGATCAGCTGTCCCTGGCCGGGCGGACGCCCTCCCTTTCGGCAGTCTTCGTCACCCGGCGCCGGGCCCTCCGGTAATAAAGATGCCGGTGGCCAGGGCAGTGCTCCCTACCGCGCAAAACACTGGGAGATGCTCGGCCAGCTGCAGTCTCTGGCTCCTACACCCGCTCAAGTGGGGGTGCTTTTGGAGTGGCTGCAGCGTTATCCAGACAGGGGGGCTGGGCGCGGCCTGCTGGGGGATGGTGGTTCTCTTCTGGCTTCCGTGATCCCATACCAAGGCCTGGCGAGGGCTTACTGCCAGCAACCCAAAATCTGTCCGCCATCTCCCTGGAGTGGTGGCTGATAAGCTCAACAAGGAAATCCAGGCTGGCCGCATTGCTGGCCTCTTTCAGTCACCTCCCTCCTCTCCCCCAACCTCAGGGTCTCCCCAACCGGCGCCGTGGTCTAAGAGAAAGCCCCGGGGGAGTTTCGCTTAATCTAACACCTCTCCCACCCCCGGGGCGCATTCCGCGAATCATTTCTCATTGACCCAGAGGTTTGTTCGGGTCCGGTTTCACCCTGGACAAAGCCATCCTCTGCATCAGGCAGTATGGTCCGGGGGCATCCCTAGCAAAGTGTGACATTCAGTCCGGCCTCTCAGCCTCCTGCCCATTTCCCTCGTGGACTTCGAGCTGCTGGGCATCCACTTCCAAGGCAATTCTTCCGGTATGTGTGGACAAGGCCATCTCCCATAGGCTGCTCCTTTGCCTGTGCCGCCTTTGAGACTCTCTTCAGCACTTTCCTTGAATGGGCTTTCAGGCAGCGGGTGCCCTCCCGTTTGGTGACCCATTACCTTGATGATTTCTTGTTTATCGGCAGGCAGGGCACCCGGGAGTGTGAGCTGGCCCTTCAGGCTTTCCCAGGTCCTGTCACGCCGTGCTGGGGGTCCCCTTTGGCTCCCAACAAGACAGAGGGGCCCGCTACTGCCCCTGCGCCACCTGGGCATTCACCTGGACACGGCCCTAGGCATCGCTTCGCCACCTCGGGCTGACAAGCTTACAGCCCTGGCCCTGCCTCCAGTCCGCTCTCCTCCTCCGGTACG
This sequence comes from Sphaerodactylus townsendi, assembly GCF_021028975.2. Taxonomy (NCBI): domain Eukaryota; kingdom Metazoa; phylum Chordata; class Lepidosauria; order Squamata; family Sphaerodactylidae; genus Sphaerodactylus; species Sphaerodactylus townsendi. Next base: position 72,544,654 of record NC_059428.1, read on the forward strand.
CAGGGTGCTCTTGTCCAGTCCTTACTCGGCCACCCTTGGCACCTCGCTTGCAGGGTGGTGGGTTCCCGGGTAGGGCTTTCTCAGTTCCTCGCTGGCGAGGTCCTTGTCGGGCTGCAAGTCCCCTGACCATCAACAAGCATCAGGGTCTCCCCGGGCATGAAAGAAGACCTACAGGTCTGGTTGTCCTCTGTCCCAAACCCCTGGAACGGCATCTCTCTGTGGCAATCAGCTTTGGAACCTGGCCTGGAGTTGCAGGTGCACTCTGAGGCCTCTGGGGCTTTTGGTTTCTGTGTGCCTTCCCGGCTCTGTGGGCGCAGGGCCTTTGGCCCCCAGAGTGGCACACGCAGGGCATCACCAGGGATCTCACTTTTCTGGAGCTGTTTCCCATCCTGGTGGCGGTGCACATTTGGCACAACCTCTGGCTTAACAAACGGGTGCTTTTCTGGTGCGACACCAGGCAGTGGTGCGTGTGGTAAACGGACAGTCGAGCAAATCGGGCACGGGTCATGCGCCTGGTTCGGCAATTTAGTTCTCACCTGCCTCACTCCTAACAGCTCATTCAAAGCGGCTTTTGTTCCAGGTTTGCAGAATGAGATTGCTGATGCCTCATCTCGCCAGCAGGTGGATCGTTTCCTTCGCCTGGCTCCTCGGGCGGAGCTGCTCCTCGCGACAGTGCCGGCGTCCCTCTGGAGCCTCCTGGCAACGAGACGCCATCACAGGTGTTTTTGGAACCCGTTGGCACCGGCCGCGTGCAGGTAATACCACAGAGCCGTGCTGACTTCCTGAGCTTCTCGCCGCGCCCTCCGGGCGCTCGGCCTGCGGTGGGGTGGACACTGGCCTCCTCCTCCTTGAGTATTTGGTCCGGCTCCATGGGCAGGGGATGCACCCGCGCACCATGGGGGTGCACCTGGCGGGCATCGCTTTCTACTGCAAGGTTTCCGGTTTTCCTGACGTCACCAAGGCGTTTGTAGTCCGCCACCTAGTGGCTGGGTGGGCGGCGGGTGGGCACCAGACAGAGGGACCTCAGGCTACCAGTCACCAAGGAAGTGTTGTGGTCTGTCACTTGCGTTTTAAGGCAGGTGTGCGCTTCGCGCTATGAGCGCTTGCTTTTCGTCGCCGCCTTCCTCCTGGCACACCTCCTGGCTGTCAGGCCTGGGGAACTGGTCGCCCCTTCCAGGGATCGACCTTCCAGCACCGGGCTGCTGCAGCAACACCTCGCCCTGTCACGGGGACATGGCTCCACGCTTGGCTGCCCCTATTCAAAAACCGACCAAGAGGGCAGCGCGGGGCTTGGGTCACTTCATGCCAGCCCTACCGGCTGCGACATCACCTGTCCCCCTCCCCTTATTGAGTGGCTCTGGCACAGGCCTCCCGGAGTGGAGTGGCATGCTCTTGGTGCAGGCATGAGGATGGGTCCCCCCTCTCACCAGGTTCCAAATGCTGGCAGTGTTCAGGGCATGCTTGGCTCGAAGCCGGGCTACCCGGCCAGCGAGGAGTTCGGCCTGCACTCGTTTCCAGGAATAGGGGGGCAGCCACGGCCTTGACAGCAGAAGGCAGGGCCCCGGAGGATATCCGCAATTTGGGCAGGTGGCGGTCGGGGCCTTCTCGGGCTTACATTCGCCCACACCCACGACTTGTTGATTTCCCTCACTCAGGTGCCTCCTCCAGGGACGCCGCAGACTGTCTATGTCGGCAGGTGTGTGGTCGTGGGGCACAGCCTTGTCACCAACAGAGTCGGGGACTACGCCTGCAATTCCAGATGGGGCCGGCATCTCCGGACTCAAGGCTGCACGTAAGAATTTCCTGGATGGGGCAGGGGGGCACATGCTTTGGCATGAGCTAGAGCCCAAGGTCATTGAATACATTTTTCAGCTGGCTACACCGGACCTCCTGGTCATCCACCTTGGGGAGGAAGATCTCCCTGCCAGGGTCGGGCCTTGACCTGCGTTTTCGCGGTGGCCGCCCGCACGCTCAGGAGCTTTGCCAGGCACCGGCCTAATATGACCCTTAGGTTTGAGTCCGAGATGGTGCAGCGGGCCCATTGGAGTGGAGCGTTGAATCCCCTCTGCAGTGGACAGGGCCTGCAGAAAAGTCAATAAGGCGGCCGCCAAGGTGGTGCTTTCCCTCGGGGGGAAGGCGGTGGCGGAACACTCCGAAATCACCGGGGATCGTCATGGACCTTTTTTTTCAGCCGGATGGCGTCCGCCGCTGTTATCGCCTAAATGGGGCATGGACTTGTGGCTTCAGTCCAGTTCAGTTTACCCTTCCGTCGGTGGATTAAGATAGAGACAGGCTCAGGCTTGAGGGAGCTTGAAGCGGTGAAGGCTGCAAGGGTGGGCAGCTCGTGGCTGGGTTTGCAACGGTGTTGCACATCTGGGAGAGAAGCGAGGCCTTCTCGGCTGGGAGCTCCAGGCTTGTTCTGCCCTATGAGGGCCGGGGTGGGAGTGGGCAGGCTGGCAGGTTACCAGCAGGCCGGGCAGCTGCCCGACTAATTCCAGGGAGTGGGGTTGGGTTGGGTCCATTAGGCGGCCATGGGCTTAAGCCGGGTGCCCAGACACCCCAGCAAGCACGTGGAGGAAGACGGGCTGCAGAGTGAGCCTTGGGGCTCAGCCGGTGCCCGCCTCCTCAGCAGAGGCGGGAAGTGTGGAAGCCGTTTAGAAGCATGATTTCTGGGCTTCCCTTCCGCCAGTTTCCCATTCATTTGGGATGTGATTAATGCGACCCGTTTGCCGCCCAGCTCTGATGTAAATAGCGTTCTTGTTTATATGTTTGTTGTTTAATAAACGGGCTCGCGGCCCGATTCCTTTCCAGCCTGTCGTTGTGGTGTACTTGCATTGAGCCGCAGGGAGTCCTCACTCATCTACAGCAAATAAGATGCACCTGGAATAACCAGGGGCAGCCATTGCTGCCGTGGTGAACGCTAACAGCAGCAAGATAAGGGGCATGCATGTGCCTGGCGGCAAGCTGCAGAACCGGGTGCAATGATTGGCTCCCAACCGAAAAAGGCGGGAGGGAGCTCTGGAAGGTATATCTAGAGCGCCTTTCCCGGTCAGCGCCCTTCCCGGGCGGCGAGAACCAGCAAGAAAAGGCGTGGCCCACCCACCCTCCTGTAATTTAGGGTTGGCGGGATTTTTTGGAGTCCCTTACTGTCGCAGCGTCCTGGCGGGTTTGGTACAACGGTGTCAGCATTAATCTGGGGAGAGAACGAGCCTTCCGGCTGGGGCTCCCAGGCTTGCGCCCTATGAGGGCCGGGGGGTGGGGCGGGCAGGCTGGCAGGCCGGCAGGCCGGGCCGCTGCCCGACACCCCAGGGAGTGGGGTTGGGTTGGGCCGTTAGGCGGCCATGGAAAGCTCAGTCGGTGCCCGACACCCCAGCAAGCACTGGAGGAAGACGGGCAGGGGTGGCAAAATTCAGCTCAGCCGGTGCCCGTCTCCTCAGCAGGAGCGGGAAGTGTGGAAGCATTTAGGAGTATGATCTCTGGGCTTCCCTTCCCGCCAGTTTCCCATTCATTGGGAAGTGATGTGCGACCCGTTTGCCGCCCAGCTCTGATGTAAATAGTTCTTGTTTATATGTTTGTTGTTTAATAAACGGGCTGCGGCCCATTCCTTTCCAGCCTGTCGTTGTGGTGTACTTATTGAGCGAGGGAGTCTCACCATCTACAGCAACTGATAACTCACATCTGACTGTTACTCAGGACACAAAGTGAGGACTCTGAAAACAAATATGCATTCTCCAAGTGTAAGTCAGCTTTAAAGAGATGCATCACAACATCCTTTGCAATGTTGCTGAGGATTGTGGAGCAGAATTCTGAGACTGCCCCCTGATTCATTCACATTCCTGAAATACTACTGTGCATGTGATTGCTGGCATTGGTATGGCAGTGTTTGAATGTAATGAGATGAAACAGTTATGCTCTAAATATGTATCTAATTGCCCACATCTTTGTTCACATTGAATGAAACCAGGATTTCAAAAACTTGCATTGTACTTACCAAAGAAGGCTAAGTGTGAAGTCGGAATGTTTATTTATTTATGGTGGAATGCTGCAGTGGATTTTTTAAATTTTTATTTCCTTTAGTATTTTCTGAGTATGACATTTTCTACAAACAAAGTGTTTATGAACACATCATTTTGTAAACATAAAGATTTGTAACATAAGATATGTATAACTTCCCTCTAACAAAAGGGGGCGGGGGGAAGGGTTCCTGTTCCGGTATCAAGTTTAAGGCAACATTTTCTCTGTGCCTTTTATATTTGTTATATTTTTTTTAATCACTGGAGAGCGGGAAAACCTCTTATTTGGTTTTAGCATTAGTTTTAGTCTTTCTTAGCTGATATGAGTGTCGCTTTGATACTTCCAACCAAACACTGACAAGTGGTATATGGCATGTTAAAGACATGATAAGAGAAGCTTCTTGGCAGCCTAACTGAATTGTTGTTGTTTTATGGAATTTTAATTAGAGATATTTACACCATGCATTGCTAATTGGCACAATTTCATGAACTGAGATAAGGAAAAGGAAAGCATTTTGATGAAGCATCGCTGTGGCCTTACGGGCAGCCAGGTGCAGTAGACTTTTGTAATGGGCACTGGTAAAGGGAGGAGGTCAAGTGATAATGTATATAATAACAACAAAGAGACGATATGGGCAGTTCACCTTTTAATAAACAGACAAAAATATTAAGACTTTTTCCCTGTCAAAAATGGAACTATAATTGACATTCCTACCTCAAATCATTTGCAGTGTTTGGTGAAAGTTCTATTAACCCTAATATGCAAGAGTCACTTTCTGACAGGCAGTATTCTCAGACCAAGTATCCAGCGCCTGACTTTTCTGAAGAGTCAGATAAGGAGCTCTTAAAGAGCTATGCAGAGCTAACAGCTAACCCCAATTCCCAAATCTAAAGACTCACTTGTAGCCATTTCTGTATTCTTCTTTCTTAGCATTTTTCTAGACATGGAACCAACTGTTATAACTACTTTTAGCAGAGAGCTACGAATGTGGTTCAGTCTGACCAACTTGTTTTTTTTCAAGGCTAAACCCAGGGCAGTGAAACTGCAAGTAAAAGCCTGCTTATAATTTTTACCGGAAGTGTCATTAGCAATTCTAACGACCAAGTAAGTTCAGCCCTAGTTATATTGATCAAATGGAGGCAAACCTAATGAAATTGATATAGAACTACATACTATTTCATGATTGATTGTAAATTCTGATACAGAAGAGGAAGAAAACCAAAATACAGGGGAAGCAAGTGGAGAAACAGGCAGGTTGGCATGTATTGTGAACGGATATACTTGTTCAGCACTGTAGCTAGGGAGCATGGGCAGTGGTGGGATTCAAATTAGCAACTGGTTGTTTACAAGCACCATTTTAACAACCGGTTCTGCAGAAGTGGTGCGAACCTACTGAATCCCACCACTGAGCATGGGCGGACTGGAACCCTGGGTGCCACTTCCCATATGTCCCAAGTCGCTCTCTCCGTTCGGCAGAGGTGAATTTACTGGTGGTCCTTTGTCCCTCTATGATGCGGCTAGCCTCCACTCGGGCCAGGGCTTTTACAGCCCTGGCCCCTGCCTGGTGGAATGCTCTTCCTCCAGCTGTTAGGGCCCTGCGGGACCTTGGGGAGTTCCACAGGGCCTGTAAAACTGAGCTGTTCCCCTGGGCTTTGGGGGAGGCTGGCCGTTGAGTCTGCCCCTCTCCGTTGCCCTATGTGTCATCGGCTTATCTGAAAATCTGCCAGTCCCCACCCGGGGTTTTACCGGAGGTCATCATCCTAATTTATTAATTATGGAAAGGTTATTGCTGCTACTATTTTTATTGTTTTAATTGGGATTATTCGATTGTTTTAGTTGCAATGTATTGTGTTTGGTTGCCTGTAAACCGCCCTGAGCCCTTTGGGGGTAAGGCGTCTAATAAATCGAATAAATAACAACAACAACAACAACAACAACAACGGGTGCTCAGAGGGGCACAATCATCCTGCACCCCATCCTGAACTCCAGGGATTTCAAAGCATGGCACAGGTGAGCACCTGCGAACAGGGCTTGTCTCACCCCCAATCTCCATGTGGAAATCAGCAGCAGAGCCAACCAGGCTTGTCCTGCCCTCCCCATCTCCACATGGAGGTTTGGAGTGGGGTGAGCCAGCTTGGCCCCCCTCCCCAACCCCACATGGAGGTTCAGGGCAGCAAGGGCCTGCTTGAGTCTTGCCTCAGCCAGGCTCAGACTGACCACAGATGCTCTTGACCCTCTAGCGTTATACTGTTTGCTCCACCTCCAGTCAACTGTAGAGATTGGGGGTAGGCTGAGTCCTGCTCACTGGTGGTCAACTGGCCCTGCTTTGAACTCCCTGGGTAGGGAGTTTGGGATGGGGTGCAGCTGGGAGGGGGCCAGGCACCATTTTATTACGCTACACCCCTGTGCTTGTTTGTTTGTGCTTTATGTTTGGAATGTAAGTAGCCATTTTTAACCATCTTCAATTTTAAAAGTTGCTTTGTTCTCTCAACAAAGGATGAAGTAGGAGAAACAGAACAAGCAAGAGAGAGAGAGAGAGAGAGAGAGAGAGAGCCATGCAAAGTATGGGAAACCTTAGGGGATGGGCTTGCTTGATAAAGCAGGAGTCTCTCCACATCTTTTTCTTTTTGTTTCTAGAAACATTGACTACAAGGTACTGTGGCATCATCATGCTGAACAACTTATCCCTCTCCCATTGGCTGGCACAGGCAAGGAAAAGCACAGCTTAATTATACTATGCTGCACCATAATAAATATTACAAGGCAGGGAAGGCTGAGAGAAATAGAATGGCTGCTGTTCCTCATTGAATAGAATGTCTCGTTCTGCCCAGAGTTTAAATAGAGCTGAGAAAGGAGTCATAAACAATGGTCAGAAACTGCTCTGAATAGTCATATTTACTTGGCAACTTCAACAGAGAATTGCATAATCAGTTGTGGAGTCTGAGTGAAACGGCACTCCCCAAAGATAAACCTTTGGATCACACAGACTGTTTCCAGGCAAAATTTATTGTCATGGCTTTCCTGCCAACTCATTTTCTTCCCTTTCCCTTCTCTCCCCTTCTAATTTTATTCTGCTTTGACTATTGATAAGAACGGTTTCCCATTAGCTGGAACATGGGAAAAGAAACCTCTTCCAGAAATCCCTGGATTTTTATATTTGTACTCCAGACTTTCCTCCTTTATATCCTGATTTATGCTGCGATTTCCCCGTAACAAGCTGTCAAAGTGCCTTACAACATCATTCTTCCGTTCTCCATTTTATCCTCACAACAACACTGCGAGGAAGATTTAGGAATGCTCTAACTCCTTTCAATTTTGTTCATGTTTTAATCACCCCTTTCATGTCCTAATCACCACTCATGGCCTTGCCACCAACTTATCCATGATCTTATTGAAATCCTGCTGAACCATTTGTTGGAGTTCACTGGATGGCTTCTCACCAAGTGCAGCATGCATACACTTGACTGCAATTGATTTTCATTCATGCTCATTCTCTGTTACCATCTGATGGTGTTGTGCATCGGCATACTTTTGCTCTACAACCAAACTTACATGTGTCATTAATGTATTAGACAGTGAATTAATTTTAAAGGGGATCCTACCTTTCACTGTCACTAATTAATGATTGCTAATTGTTTGCTGTCACAAATATGAATGAATCAGCAGGGATTCTATGTGTGTACAGTTTTGCAAAGGACCCTGGGAGTAGTAGTTTCCTACCATGCTAGTTGTTTAGATTTTAAACCCCATGCTCACATCTCTTTTCAAACATGTCTAATGAACTCTTCTGCTTATTTGTTGGATGACATTATCAACAGTTCAATAATTTTTGAACTGTTGATAATGTCATCCAACAAATAAGCAGAAGAGAACTTTGAAATAATTGGTTGGTTAAATGCACACATGTAATGGCTAATGGTGTAAGAGCAAAAGCAGTCAAAATATAAATCTGCATAGGTGGCACATCAGTGCTGGTGGGGCATGGATCTCTCCCACTATTACACTTGCTTTCCAGATGACCAAAATCAGTTCCCATGGACTGGGCAGTTTTATGACATTTATACTCCACTGAAGTTTGATTTCCCACTCTTCCACACGAGTGGCGGAGTCTTATCCGGTGAACCAGATTTTTCCCCACTCCTACATTTCTGTTGGGTGACCTTGGGCTAGTTAACAGTTCCTCAGAACTCTCTCAGTCCCACATACCTCACAAGGTGCCTGTTGTGGGAAAAGGTGTTTTTAAGCCCCTTTGAGTCTCCCTACAAGAGAAACAGGGGAGGGAGGTATAAATCCAAAATTCTTCTTCTCTCTTTGGGACATTGACTGAGCTTTAGACCAGTAACTTTCTCTTTCTTAGCCTAACCTACTTAGGGATAATCCCTAGGGATGATATCACATCTCGTGATTACCTCACTGCATTTCACAAACATCAAGCCTGGTAAGTTCAACTGTTCAACTTGCTCATAGTGAAAATTACAATAACCCTGGGTAGGTTAAGAGAAAGTTACTGGCCCAAGGCCATCCAGCATACTCTCGTGGTGGTGTAGGGATTCAAAGCTGACTCTCCTAGGTTCTGTTCCAGCACTCTTTAGCTGACACAGTATAATCACTCTCTTTAAGTTGTTTAGGCTGAGAGAGAACAGCTGGCCTAAGGTCACCTTGTGAGATGCAGGTCTGAGCTGGGATTTGAATTGAAGGCCTCCCAGTCTTAGTTGAGCATTTGAGCCATTACACAACTCTAGCTCTCCAGTAGCTGGAAATGTGCAAGCTCAGTTTTCACGTGTGTTTCAGAGACTGATAGTAGAGTTGCCAATTTCCAGGTGGGGTCTGGAGATCTCTCAGAATTACAGCTGAGCTCCAGACTAGAGAGATCATTTCCCCCCGAGAAAATGTCTGCTTTTGAGGATAGACTTTTACTCTGTTTGCCCTTGGACCTATCCCCAAATCTCCAGGAATTTCTCAACCTGGAATTGGCAACCCTAATTAGTGGGCTAACCCTAGTAAACTAGTAAACTGCCTGTTTTGCCACCACTTGACACTGTTGTTATTCTTTTAAGACATGCTGTTTGAAAGGCATAGGCCATTGTGGGAAAGGTGCCCAAAATGTCTTCGCACTTCTGGCTTTGTGTTTAATCAAGAGAGTTAGAAGCAAGCTGAGGAAAGAAAGGTAATTAACAGTTGGCTGATGATCATCAGTTGCTGTGTGGGAGCTGCTTGCAAAAGCTTACAAAAAACAGTGTTGATTCTCACAGCTAGTGAGGTCAGGATGATTGAAGCCATGTGTGTACCTGAGCTCCTCAGCGATTATTATAAGTAATAACCCTGCCTGCATCGTCTTTAGCAGGCAGTGTTGATCCAATATTGTGAAGGTGCTTTTAAACAACCTAGTGGATAGATTTCAGACTGGTCCCAAGATGTAGCGTGGGCTGCTGAAGCACACAGTTAGCGGAGGCTTCTGCAAATGGAGCCTGGTTTCAATCCACTGGTGCTGAGCAGCCAAGTCAGGGGACAGCGAGAATCAATATTTGCTGCACATACATGATAACACTCAGTGTTGATTTGAGAAACCCCAGTGGAAGTTGAGTAAGATGGAAGAAAGGGAAATGGCACAAAAGCCAGGGAGACAGAAAGTGTACTGTGATTAATTGGCAACTGCTTGAAAGAGTGCTGGTTATTTCAGGAGAAATGAGGTTGGAGGAGAAGTGGTGAAAGGGGCTCCATTCAGCAGAGTGACACGGGAGAAATAAACGGCTCATAGAGAAACATCCTCAGCCACAGATTTAGCTAGAGCTGTATTTAGATACTGGCGGCATGCATTTTTTAAAATGCAAACATAAATGAAAAGCAAAAAGCATTTAAATGTGCTTCTGTTCTCATGTTCTTAAAGGAGTTTACACCACATAAAAACTAACATATGCATTCTCATAAATGAAATATAATTTCTTTTTGCTAAGATGTAATATTATGTACAGTTTGTTCAGTTGTTTGTATTTATACTTACAAGACAAGCATCTTCTTCTAGCTGCTAGCTCTCCCAACCATCTTTGCCATCTGTTACTCCTTCTGAGATGCTATTAAAGTTTCATTTTTAATTAACTCACAGGTGTCATAGCTGACAAATGAAGGTTTTCACAAAGAGATAAAAACTCTCCATCTTCAGCAATTCTTGATTGGTCATTAAGTCCAAAAATGGTTGTGAAACTGCATCAACCTTTTCTTAGAAAAATATTTCAGTCTCAGCAGACAAAATGTCCAAGATTTTGTGGTTAAAAGAGTATTTACATATCCCAGTAACTTCAGAGAGTAAATTCATAAATCTGTGTTTTCATGAAACAGGTATACTCTATGCATGCAATAAGTTGCTGGCTTTCAGACTGAGCAATGCCAGAGATTAAATAGCTTTACATTGAGCCAGAGTGTACATTTGTGAGTCATAAATATTACAAAAAGAAAATAACAATTCCACAACCTGCTGGGTCTTCCTTCATTTGTTGCTGTATGAATGCAATAACTAATCCTGCAACCAAGGTTTGACAGACCAGAGCAGCAGTCTGAGCAGACCTCCTTAGGTTTGTTTTCTAACAGTGAAACCATAGGGGCAGGTAGTCGTGCCACAGATGCAGATGGCGGTGCCGCACCACCTTGGATAGCAAGCCTAAAGCAACTCTGCCCCATCCCCTGTGAAAGTGGCCTAGGCTGTCCCACTGATTTTGCCAGCAAAAGTCTGTGCCAGCAAATGGGGGTTCTCCTAGGCCAGGGGTAGGGAACCTGCGGCTCTCCAGATGTTCAGGAACTACAATTCCCATCAGCCTCTGTCAGCATGATGGGAATTGTAGTTCCTGAACATCTGGAGAGCCGCAGGTTCCCTACCCCTGTCCTAGGCTGAAAGGGCTCTGGAAGTTGACTAAAGCTTGACACACCCCCAGGATTGCCCCCCTTGGTGCCAGCCAGAGAAGCGCTGGTGCCATGGCAACACTGGTGCCTGGGTCAGGCTGCTGAGCAGTTTTTCAACACCAGCATAGGTGCCTTTCCACTGGGAAATGTCTCTTATCCCGGAGGAAATGGCATTTATGCTGGCACACAGCTTCCTGAAGGTGGTATCAGCCCCACCTTCAGGATTGCACTGCAAGTCATTCCTGGCATATGTTCCAATGTCAGTCAGTCAATTATTATGGCTCACAAGCCACACAGAAGCAGAACAAACAACATTAATCAATTGATTACCTTAAATTATATCTCTAAACATATCATTCAACCTCATACATCAGACTATGAAAAGGGTTAGAGAGGTTAGCAGAGTGACAGTGCAATCCTGGGGGAGGAGGGTAGATGACCAGCAGCAAGGCCAGCACAGCCTCCCATCTTCAAAGAGAGTTGCGGCCAAGAGATCTCCAAAGAGATCACGTCCAGCAAGAAAACAGGAAATATTCCCCGAGGACAGTGAAAAGCCCCTGTGCAGCTACTGGGCAGCTCCACCCTTTTGGATGGTGTAAATTCATGCGAGCAAAAAGGGGCGCTCCCAGGCTAAAAGGGCTCAGGAAACCAACTACAGCCAACTCCACCCCTGGGAATGCCCCCATCAGCACTGGCATGGGCTCCTGTGCTGGAGGAGTGCTAGTGCTGCAGCAGCATTGACACCCGGCTGTCACATTGTTGCGCAGCTCCTTGGCGCCACATAAGTATGCTGCTACTGGTAGAGATACCACTTACACTGTGTTGAATGGCATTTACACTGGCAGTGGGGTTACATCACATCCATAATCCTTTTTGCCGCTGTTCCCCCTTGATTCCACTATAAATTATACATTGCATTTGGCTTGCTAGACTCCTTGTGATATCCCACTGATCGTTACTTTTTATGTTATTATGTTATGATTTTTATGTTACTAGTAAACATTTACTAAAATACAATAATTAACACACACACATGTTTACATTATCTGTTTGTAAAATCTCTGTAAAGGGAATTTGCATAGGAAACAATTGTCTTCCAATACGCTCTAATATTTCTTTCTTAATCCCGTCAAGCAAATTATACAGATTCCAAAATCTAATAAAGTAAAACCATTTTCTACTAAATTTATTTTGAGAACCATCTCTCTTTCCCCATATGGACTAATAAATTGTGAGCTTATCCATCAACTTCAGGTGCTTGCCAACTTTCCATAACCAGTTACTTCTGTCGGCAGCAATTTGTTCTATCTACACCCGTTCTAAAGATAGTCTCATAGCCAGTTCCATTTTACTTCTGCTATAAATATTACTTAATAAATCACTGAACAAAGTTCAGATGGATAACCTTTTATACTGTTCAAATGTATAACTTTTTTTATTATTTCTGTACCTGGTCATATTACAGCCCAAGATGTTTTTGACCATGACACAATCCCACCCCACATGTAATAATGTTTCATCACTGGTCACGTTTCCAGAAAAAGATGAAGCCTTCAGAAATCTTTGTCAAGCTAAACAGGGTGTAATTCATATGAAAATATCATCAGTCAATTTATATTATAGCCCGGAAGCTATACAGAAGCAGAACAATGTTAACTGGTTACCTAAAAATTATATCTTTCTACATGTCATGTATTTTGCATTTAACTGAGTTCATCAGACAGTGAGTAGGGAAAGAGGTTACTGGAGTAATATAAGCAGTTTTTTAAAAAAATACTTATGTTCAAAGAGATATTAGATACTAAATTCTCTTACTATCTTTTATATTATAATTTCAGAATTCCAAATGCTTAAATACATTAATATATTTTGTCATTTTTTTCTTTTTAGACCAGTTCATTTTAAAAATTATTTAAATTACAAGTATTCTATGATCAAGGATTTTTGAATGCTGTGTTTAATCTGAAGACACTGATACCAAAGGAACTTTGGTTTCCCCCCTCCTTTTAGTTGATTTTTAAGTTCACTAAAGTTCATGGAGCACCGCTTACCATAAAAATATGTAAACCTCAAGTATTCTGTTCTTTTCCCTACATCAAAGATCCCTGTATGGAGTGTTCCTTTAAATTCTGGACTGCTCTTTTCACATTAACCATCTATTTCAATTCAAAAGAAAAACATATCATCCAAATCTGAACATAAAGGAATAATTCCAGGTCCCATATCATTAAATTCTCATAATCTCTGAACAAATATGAAAGTGTGGTTAACATTTACACCTGGTAGTATTTAAAGTCACATCAGGGTCACATGGATTGCCATTCTAATAGCTTTCCCAGATGCAGGCAAAATGTTAGGAACAAGATCTACCAGACCATGGCCACACAACCCGGAAAACCCACCACAACCAGTGAAAGATACAGTTGGCAATGGTTTTTGAGTCAATCTTGGTTACAAATTTTGCATAACGTGGAACCAATATCAGTTCAATCAAGCTTGTTGACTGCATGTTCTGTAGTCCATGGTTGGTTGAAGACAGTATGGAGTAATTATTAGAATGTTTGAATAGGACTGAGGAGACTTGGGTTCAAATGCCTACCCAGCCATGAAATTCACTGGGTGCACCTTTATGAGTCACTTTGGGCCACCTATGTCCTTGAAACCTAACCAACCTCTCAGGGTTTTGAAATGCTTAGTTTAAAATGCTGGAGGCATAAAATGAAATCCCAGTTTTGACCAAACACTTTCTATACCAAGTATAGTGCTTCTGGAACAGCTTAGTTGTTGCACACTCATTGGTGCTGTGAATGCAGAAACGTTGACAGAGGCATCCAAAGTGTATGAATGGTTATTCTCTAGGTATCTTCTTGTGTCTGCCATTCACCCACATCACCATCAGAGTACATTTTGTTGACTTTTTTTTTAAAAAAGGTGATAGATATGCTATTATTCTGTTATGGTGGGGATGGGTGGATCAAGGGAATGGGAAGGAGGAAAGTCACTGGATGTAGAATAGAATAGAATAGAATAGAATAGAATAGAATAGAATAGAATAGAATCTTTATTGGCCAAGTGTGATTGGACACACAAGGAATTTGTCTCCGGTGCATATGCTCTCAGTGTACATAAAAGAAAAATACATTTGTCAAGAATCATAAGGTACAACACTTAATGATTGTCATATAGGTCTAGTAAGCAATCAGGAAACAATCAATAGTAATGAAAACATAAAATGTAAAATCATAAAATAAATGAAATGAAATGAAATGAAATGTGAGCAGAGAGTTTTACAAATCTGCACTTTCCCATCCACACAGTGATTGATCCACTCTGATCCCAGTTTTTTTTCAGATTTGATAAAATTCAGGGTAAGTCGGGGAAACCATCGAAAGAGCATGACTGGAGGTTGATGTTGTATGAATGTTCCAGAAAACCTAACTCCTGTCTGAGAAACAAGAAAGAACAAATTCCTCTGTGGAAGTATGCTGTACAGCATTTTGATACAGATATTTAGGATATAACTGAAATTTAATCAAACTTATGGCCAAATTAGATAAAGAATAAAGTCTAGGTTCCACTTGCAGATTTACTTTTCTACTTGTATTTTACCTAAAATTAATATTGAATGAGAGCATGTAATATTCTGCCTTTAGGTGGCAGCATTGTATTGTTGAAGATTGAAAGCCACTAGTGCTCCCCCCCCCCCCCCCCCCGCTGGTCATTAAAATCATGCCTTCCAGTCTCTATAGACTACTGGGGCAGCAGTGCCATTATTGCAGCATTATTGCAGTTTGATTTCTTAATAGTCTCACTTTGAATGGTAAATAAAGTTTACTGGGTAAGGCATTTGTTTTGAATTTCATTTCAAGGATGTCGTTCAAAATACTACAATGTGTTTCATGGCAAACCATTTAAATCATTAACTCAAATCAATGGATGTCATAAACAAAGACACTTATTCTGTGTAACTGTCGCAGGTAGCTTTCTTTCTTTCTTTCTTTCTTTCTTTCTTTCTTTCTTTCTTTCTTTCTTTCTTTCTTTCTTTCTTTCTTTCTTTCTTTCTTTCTTTCTTTCTTTCTTTCTTTCAATAGCTGCCACAAAGCCCCTCAATTCATAGTGGAGTCACAGCATGGTGCTTATACATTTTTAGATAAAATCACCAGAATTGGAAGATTTTAATAAAGTACAATGTTATGAAAAACTGCAGATTTTACTAATCAGTTTTGAAACTATATTCAGTTACTGTTATTTACTTGTAGCATATTACTTTTTAGTGTACAATTAATTCTTGACCTTTTAGTCAAGAGAAGCAATTAAGTTTATAATGAGCTGGGGATATTTGAAATCACCAGGCAATATCCCAAATGCCATTTTGTTCACTTTGGTCTGTAAGTTAAATAGCCCTAAAATAGATATTTTGAACAAAGGATATCACATATCAAGATAAATCCTTTTCTGAAACATAAAGAATGGAAGTAACAAAAAAGGAGGATTGGGGCAGAGGTATTGAAATGCCTTACACCCCCGAAATTACATCAAAGTTGTTGATAGTTCAATCTCTACTCTGCTGAGGAGCTGAGGCTACAAAGCACCTTTTACAGGCTAACAGGTACACGTAGGAAAAGAGGGGAGGGGGGATGCCTTATCTTCTAGCACCAAAGTCATCCAACTCCAGATACACAAAGGACCTAGCCAGTGAAAAACAAGTAATAAAAAGTCACATCGAAGCAACAAAGTTTTGGGGACCAAATGAGAAAGACTAGATGACTCTTTGGGAGAGGAAGAAAAGAGAATGGTCCACAAGGGGTGGGCAATGCAAAAATTATAAAAACTTTGACATGAAGATGTTCTCTTAACTCTGAATTCTCTTGGCTGTCCTGCCGTCTTATAACTGAGCTCCATTAAAATGGCAGTTATGATCACATGTTGATGATCAAAGGGGAGAATCCTCACTCCATGTCATTGAGGCAATGAGGCATTTTGAAAACTTGCAACTTCCAGAATGAATAACCTGTCCATACTCTAAACATCTTAACAGGGTTAGACAACTGCTGTTTTACCACTTTCCATTTGATCCTTGCTAAGGACACAGACCACATATGTGATTTTTAATCTCCTATTGAAGTCTATATGTTGAATGCTGGTAATCTCTAGATCACATTAAGCCCATTCAGTCTGCTTATCAAGGAGAAGCTTAGAGAGTGGGCATCTGGAGATACCCCCATCCCCAGAATGTGCAGATGAGGCACTAGTCCCTGCAATAGGTGGTAAAAGGATAGCAGGAGCCAAGAAAATGAAGCTTGTCTTCAGCAGAAAAGACCCTCACACTGATGTCTCAGGGGCCTGCCAATTATTCCAGTCTATTGTGAGCAAGCTGCCCTATTCCTGCCAAACAAGGAGACTAGCCTAGATCCATACCTGTTGACTATAATATCTTGCAAGCCTTGATGTGGATCAGCCCGATAGGTGGGACACCCTTCTGGAGAAAGATAGATCAATTAATCAACCCTAACCCCGCCCCGCCTTCAGCCAAAGCTGCTTGTACTCCATTTGGCATCTCGGGGCTCAGCCATTCTTTATGAAAACTGCTCTGTTGCATTTTCAGTTCTTCTTTGTGCTTCTGAATCACTTTAGTTTGCTATTTGAATGGTGTTGGGGGGCTTCCAAAAGGACCACTATTTTTTCCAGTCTTTTTCTGCGCGGCATTTTTGTACAACCTTGAAAAAAATCTTCTAAGATTTGCATTATAGTGCTGTTGTGATGTGTCCCTTTAAGGTGTTTTAATTGATGGGTGGAGTTAAGAAACCCGGGAAAAGAATCTGTAGCTGAAACCTGGAAGAGTTAAGACCAACAACTTCTGTTAGCTGTTCACTGTTATACTAGTTCACACTGTTAACCATAAATAAACCTGTCATGAACCTACAAGGATAATCCTGTCATCCTTCACAAGTGCTGTAGTGCTATAGCAACACAATTGACAAGCTGAAAAAGAACACTGCGCAGAAAAGGCAGGGAAAAAAATAGCAACACTGTTTGAAATGGCCAGAGTGTTTTAGAGACAATTCATAGATGGATTGAAGTGAGCTGTATGAAATGCCTGTCCCTGTATTACTTTACTTGGATTTGGGCCAACCACAGATGACATCTGGTTTAGAACCGTAATCTGAAAGGGGCCTTATGTCAGGGAAATGTTCCTGTTGGCAGCAGAGGATAGAACTCACAGCAATGGGTATGAACTGCTGATGGAAAGTTAGGGGCTGGACATTAGGAGAAAAATATGGCAAGTGTAATTTAATAGTGGAATCAGCTGCCTAGAGAGGTGGTGAGCTCCCCCTCACTGGCAGTCTTCAAGCAGTGGCTAGACCAGGGGTAGGGAACCTGCGGCTCTCCAGATGTTCAGGAACTACAATTCCCATCAGCCTCTGTCAGCATGGCCAATTGGCCATGCTGGTAGGGGCTGATGGGAATTGTAGTTTCTGAACATCTGAAGAGCCGCAGGTTCCCTACCCCTGGGCTAGACAGACACTTTAGGCTGATTTAGGCTGATTCTGCATTAAGCAAGGAGTTGGACTAGATGGCCTGTATGGCCCCTTCCAACTCTATGATTCTTCATTCAACACCATGTATGAAAATCCCTCCCCCAACCCAGCTAGGGTACTTACTGATACATTAGACAGACAGAACAATGTTCAAACAATCAAGATGGGACACAGATCTTACTTATATGTCTACAAAAGGAGAAAGACTGACAAAGGAGAATAACCCACCCCTTTTCTATCACACACTAAAGTGTTAATGAAACAACACATATCTAGTTGGAGACAATCAAGATTGTAAAGGACAAATTTTAAGCGTTTATTAAAACACAGACCTTGACCTGGATAGCTCCAGGCTAGCTTGATCTCATCAGATCTCAGAAGCTCAGCAGGGTTAGCCCTGCTTAGTATTTGAATGGGCAACTTCCAATAAATGCTAGAGTCATGAAGTGGAGGCAGGCAATGGCAAACCACTTTCAAGATGGCGCCCGCGACGGAGCTCGTAAACAGAGCTCCGCTTTAATAGTTTTATTATCCCACCCTCCTTAGTTCTTAGCCTAAGAGAGACTGTTTATTTATTTGCCTAAGAGATTGCTCTGTCCATCTGAACGCCTGGGAGGGTAGCAGCAATAACAGCAGCAGTAATAACGAAACAAGACCCAGAGGAGGGCTGAAGACCGGAGATTAATTACTAGCAGCTCAGGCCGAGGGTTCAGGCGGTGTCAGATAACGAGGGCGGAGGTAAAGGGCCAGAGAAACAACGAGGTGAGGGGCCAGAGAAACAACAACATAACTTGAAGTGCCGATATGAGTCCCATGGTTGCCCACTTAATTCCTCCGGCTTTTACCACCTACCGACTGCCGTCTTTCAGCTGTGATTTGGAGCTTCCCCGCCGCACCTGCGGCTTCCTTTGGAGCAGCCTTGGCAAGCTGCAACACTGTGGAGAGCAGTAGCCGGCGGGTGCAGCTGAAGAAGAGCAAGGGAGTGGTCACAAAGAGGAGACAGAATAACCTAGAACACCCTGGCTGGGATAGGACTGGGGCTGGTGGCAGAAACCCCTTCCTTTACCCCAAATACAATCAGCTCAGGGTGTTCTGGAGGAAAAAAACTAGGGTCAGTGCTTGCGGCCCTTCTCCTTATTCCCAGATACTGCGAGAACCTGGCCTGCGACCTCGGTGGAGCAAGAAGCTGGCAGCTTTGGCTGACCAAGTGCCAAGTGTCCCTGCGATCCAGAGAGGAGGCGGGAGAAACCTGGGACATTTCAGGGAGTTGGCGGGAGTTGGGATGCAGTGGCAGAGATTCCCCCCATCCCTTAGTTTAACCCGGAATCCGGCTGAGCTTGCAGTGGTTGAGCAGGGGAGTTCTCACGACCTGGGAAGGCAGTAGAGAGGAAACCAAGCAGACCGTGTTCCAGGAACACATTTCTCTTACACTGAATATTTGGGGACTAAACCTGCCAGGACTAACTATCGAGCAGAAGGAGTTTCCCTACTTGGCGATATTACAGCCCTTATATACCACCAACCCACTTCATTGTTTGTATTAGAGGTTCGGGAACTGGTGGCAGCAGTTCTCATCCTGTCTGCCTGCGAGGAATATGATCTAGCAGCCCTCTCCTGGCTCTAAAGTGGATGCTGCAGCAGCCTGGTAGAAGAATACTCAACTATTCTGCTACATGGACACTATATATATACTATCTATGGCCCACTGGGTGAGAGCTTTGGGCATTTACATTTCATACCATCTATAGCCCACTTGGTGAGAGCTTTTTAGGCAGCAATTACTATATCACATAAAAATGGAAATCCCGGACATTATCGCGTTCCTTTCTATTTAGCTTAACCACTTGCCTATAATTGCTATTGTAATTGTTATTTGTGATTGCTTTGTTTGTGGGGTTGTATTGAGGGGGGGTAGTTAATGTTAGTATATTGTAAGGTATTGGAGTGAGTTTGCTCCAGCCACATATTGTAAAATGGAGTACTGATTTAATTTGGTTAGATTAGGAATAGGACTGAGTCCACTATAGTGGAGGAGTCTAGTAGAAACTTAGATTAGGAAATGGAAGAAGATGGGGGGGAGGGAGAATTGGGGCACCATGAGTTGGGAGCTGAGGATCCCAGTACTAATGGGGCCAGAGGTAGAAAGTATATAGCCCGGTAAGCGGCTGGCCATATGATAGACTTAGCGGCCGCGAAGTAGATGTGCTTTCGTTTGCTTTCTGACCTCCGACCTATCCTAGAACGCGAGGATGGCTGGAGTTCAGGGATACTCTGCTTAGTCTCTGTGGTGCTGATTAATGCCAGGTCCATAAACAATAAGACGCGCAGTACTCCGGGATTTTCTGGGAGATCTGCAAAATGGACCTAACTTGTGTCACTGAAACTCACAAATGGGTACGTGAGAGGCCGAGACCGTAGCCTTAAGGCGGGGTCAGCGGAATTCAGCGTGCACCTCCACCAGTCTCGAACCCAGGGCGGGGAGTGGTGGTGTAGCAATGTTCATCCGCAATTCCATTCCCTTCAGGGCAGTCCCGTCCCGGAGATCACCCGGCATGGAGTGTGTCGGCCTGGAGTGGTTGGCCATGGAAGTTGGCGGTCACTTCTGGTGTACCCGGTCGCCTAGCGCACCCGAGGGGCGACCTTCTCTCGCGGCTGCCCTAGAGGTGGTGGCCGACTAGGCGTTGAGGGAGTTTCCCAGGCTTATTGTCCTGGGTGACTTCAATGTCCCGTATGTCGACCTACCGCCTCATGCTATAGCGGCCTCTTGCGGACCTAGTGTCATCCATGGCGACTCATAGGCCTCTCGCTTAATAAATTCTGGCCCCACCCATGAGAATGCCGGGCACCGCGGCTGGATTTGGTCTTTGGGTGGGGTTAATCTGAGTCGTATCCTCTATTGATAGAGTGCCATGGTCCGACCACTGCTACTGCCCTGAAACTGCTGACCCGACATGCTGCGCCGCCCCTGTCTAGGTGACGGGCTGGTTATGCCGCCCACAGAGACTTATGGATCAATTGGTTTCCTAGCTGAATGCTCTGCGGGACCCTGAACCCACGCCCGGCACACTTTCGATGAGCAAGTGGAGGAGTTGGAATTCCCGCCTCTCTGATGCCATCGAGACTGTTGCCTTCCCCAGTCGTCCTCTGCGCCCCCGCTCCACGGCAGGCTCCATGGTATACAGAGGAGCTCGCGCCAGATGGCAAGCAGGTGCTTTCAGGCGTCTAAATGCGAGTGTGGAGAAAGCTGCGTGTGAAGCTGCAGCGGCGGAACACATCCTATAGGGGCGTTTATGAAAGCCTATGAGATGGCGGCGAAGGAGAAGAGGGCTTTCTTCTCTTCCTCTCTACGCATCTACTGCTTGAAAGCTCCTGCGCCCGGCTCAATTGTTTGAGGATAATTACGATCTTTGACCTCTTTATCAGAGGGTTCTACAAAAAATGCGTGTAATTGGCTATTAGCTGTGAGGGCATTTATGAGCTTTGCGAAGACAAAGTTAGCGTTCAGCTCCGCCAGGACCTTCCTGCCACCCCTTAACTACAATTGAGTGAACTGGAGGCTCCCTTGCTGTCTTCTGGCCCTTGTTTGGCCGGTTTTCCCTGCTCTCACTCAGCTGCTGTTGACAGGATCTTGGCTGCTGTTAGACCTACTACCTGTCCTCTGGATCCGTGCCCTTCCTGGCTAATTAAAACTTGCGGGGAGGAGTTTACGACCCCACCTGTTGAAAATCACATCAATGACTCTCTTGAGCAAGGAGTCTTTCCAGATGGAGTTAGGAAAGGGAGGCAGTGAGTCATACTCTTGAAAGACCATCGTTAGATCCACTGGAAGATCTGGCCCAATGATGCCGCCCGTCACCGAGATCTTTCGTTTCTGGGGAAGGTATTGAGAGAGTGGTGTTGGAGCAGCGTTCAGGGTTTCCTGGATGAAACACATCAGCTTTCGACCCCTTCCAGTCCGGCTTCCGTGCTGGGCATGCTGGGGGCGGAGCCGGTTCTCGTCGCTGTCACAGAATGCGGCTCCGTTAATGCAACCTTGGCCGAGAAGCGGATCGGCGCTGCTGGTGTTGTTAGATCTCACTGCAGCGTTTGATAGTGGTCGACCATGACCTTTTGGCCCACCGCCTGGCCGCCTCGAGGAGTCCGGGGCACTGTCCTTCAAATGGATTGTCTACCACCGTTCCTCGAGGCGCGGGAGTCCAGCAAAGATGTGGTGTGGGGATTAAAAGCTTCCCAGAGGTGCACCCGCTTCATTGTAAAGGTGTGCCTCAGGGGGCATTGTTGTCCCCACTGTTATTTAACTTTATCTATATCGCGACCCCTTGCTCCAGTTGAGTGCGGGCTTTGGGCTGGTCTGCCATCGGTAGCGTGCTGATGACACTCCAGCTCCATTCTGTCGATGGAGGCGGGAGCTGTCACAGCCTGCAGCTCTACCAGCACCTGTTTGGAGGCGTTAAGCTGGATTTGGTTACAACAGAGCAGGTTAAAACCCAATCCATCGAAGAGCGAGGAATCCTCTAGGCTTGGCAGAGATTAGGGAATTCCAGCCGCCCGGTGTGGGAGGGTCTGGTCACGATGGCGCCGACCTCTCCGTTAAGCAGCCTGGGGGTCCACCTGGATTACGATCTCTTTCAATGGAGACCCAGGTGGCCCATACAACCAGGTTCGCGTTTTTCCATCTTCGGCTTGAGGCCCGACGGCTGGCTCCCGCTTCACTCTCAACAGCAGCGAAGCCTAGCCACTTGTGATCCATGCAGCGGTCACCTCCAGAGCTAGACTATTGTAACTTTCGCTTTCCGTGGGCCTTCCCTTGCGTCTGATTCGGAAGCTAAAACTGGTCCAAAATGCAGCTGCCTGCGATCTGCCCACAGGCAGTGCCATCTGGGATCATCTCCACCCTGTGTTGCACCAGCTGCATTGGCTCCCCGGTGAGTTCCGTATCATCTTCAAGGTGTTGGTGTTGACCTTTAATGCCTTACTCGGCCTGGGACCCTCGTACCTTGGGGACCGCAGTACCCCATATGTCCCGAGTCGAGCCTCTCTGCGGCTCAGCAGAGGCCAGCCAATTTACCTGGAGATCCCTGGCCCCTCAATGATGCGGCTGGCCTCCCGCCGGGCCAGGGCCTTTACTGACTCTGGCCTGCCTGGTGGAACACTCTACCACCAGCTGTTAGGGCCCCTCGCGGGGACAGGAGAGTTCAGTAAGGCCTGCAAGAACCCGAATTGTTCCACCGGGCCTTCGGAGAAGACCAGCAGCGTGAGGGTGCCCTGCTTTCATCCTCCCCCTGCTGTATAGGGTCCCTAACATCATCGGGACCCATCACTCTTCTTGGGAGGGTTGCATATGGGTTCGTGGGATACTGTTTTAGAATGAAAATTTTAAACTTTTATATATTTATGTTTATATATGCTTTTATATTGTTCACCGCCCTGAGCCCTTTGGGGATAGGGCGGTATACGAAATCAAATAATAAATAAAATAAATAAATAAATGTCTCTGGCCTTGAAAGGGGTTGCCATAAGTTAGCTGTGACCTGATGGCAAAAAACAATACAGAAGGAATAAAGGGGGAAATGACAGAGGATACAGATTCCAAAGAAAACCACAAAGAAGGTGTCATTTCACAATAATTCCAGATGGGGAACTATGTTAATCTGTAGCAGAAAAATAAAATGAGAGTTGGTAAAGGCTAATAAAATGTATACCAGCATAGGATTTATGAGTCAGAGCTCAGTTCATCAGGTGCACTGAAGCTAAACAAAATATATCAAATACCCATGATAGTGAGAGTCCTGTTCAGAGATGCTGAGCTACACCTCTGTTGGCATTTCAAATTCCTTTATTTTCTTGACATATTTTCAGAAAAGGAGGGGAGCATGGCCAATTAAAAGTGGGGGCAATTAAAACCCAAGACAGTAGCAATGTTTTCCAAAGGTCAGGTAGGATTGCGCCCAGAATTTTTTGAAATAGTGAGCCAAGCCTTCACCTCATGGACCAGAGGCATGCAAAAGATGCTGACTGGACCAACTGTTTGCTGTTTGGACCATCTATCCATCAAGATCACAATCTTTTGTCTGGGTCTCAGAGGGCAGCAGCCTTTCACATCACCTACTGCCTGGTCCTTTTAACCAGAGATTCCAGGAAAAGAACATGCATTGTCACTAGAGTACACTGTTAAGAATACAAAGAGAGAGGGAAGTTCCCTGAATTGTACATGACAGAAAATGTGCATGGTATATAAAATTTTGGCTTTGGCACAGAAAATGGCAGTAGTAAAACATAGCAAGAAAAGGAGCTGATTATCCATTTCAGGCACATTTTTTTATTAGATTCTCTTTACTAAGGACATCTTTTGTTTTATCAACAAGCTGCTGAATGAAGAGAACAAGGAAATGGCTATAAGAATTTTATTTTGTGTTTTTAATCCTGCAATTAAAGTCTTTAGAGAAAAACTAGCTCTTAAATGTAAAATGAAAACATTCTGTTGAAATAAGCAGGAAGCAGAACTGATATGGAAGATCTCACTGAGCACTGACTAACAGTGTGCTTTAATTTGAGGTCTTGAACTCATAATCTTGCCTATTAGCGTATCAGATTACTTGAGGGTTTATGAAATTGGATGTTTATACAACACATAGTGTGGTATGTCTATGTATAAATCAGGGAACCTGTTCAGGTGCTACATATAACAACACATTCCTTGATTTGTGCATGCATGGCTACCACTCCATGTACACATTTACTTCTTTATTATTTATGTATATAGAACATTTTAATACTGTCTCTCCAGGAAAGCTTCTGGAGGCAGTTAATAAATAAAACATGATAATACCGACCCTCATTTTACCCAGACCAACTTTATAAAAACAGCTAGATATTAAACTATTAACAAGGCATTTTTTAAAAGCATTTAAAAGCATTTAAAAAACCTATTCAAGGCATAAGCACAGCACAATTTTAACCAATTTACACACACACACACACACACACACACACACACACACACACCCTGTACTTACTGTTTGAATAAATGGAACAGGTTTCTGCTTCTCATGAGAATAGTAAAACTGCTTAGTGAAAAACTGCTCTCTGCTCATAACAAAAGTATTGCTACTCTGGTCATCTCTTGAAAGTTGGGTTTTCTCTAACTCACAAGAAATCTGGGTGGCACCATCAGCAGGAAGATAGAGTATGTGAATGCCTTCCCTTTGCACCTGGATCTCCCTTGCTACTGCTTCCACAGCGGAGTCGTTTTTGCCACCGTTGGGTGGAAACAGCTGAAGAAAAGGCCACCCCAAAAGTACAATCCAAATAGATAACTTTTTTGTAGTCACAAAAATAAACAGGAGGAAACCTGGAACTGTACTAGCTGCTAGTAAGAGCCAAATTGAAATGGAATGTGAAACTATTCTTGATATGAGGGTAAGAGCTAAAGAACATGCTAATTTGTTATTCCAGTCACATGCAACTCTAAAATGGAGCAAATAACTCAACCCTGGGACTATTTTGCTTTGGGAGAACAGTGTGGGAAGGGAAGGCAGCAGCCCATCTTCCTCACACCACAGTCCAGAAGTGAATTGACCCTGGGGACCTTTAAAATGCCACTCCCCACAGCTGCTGTGCTGGTGCAAGGAAAACAAGTTGGGTCCAGGGAACTTGGACCTGTCTTGTTACAGAATGTAATGTGCAGTTTGGCCCCCAGTACTTCCTGGTATGGCAAGCTGGAAGGGCCAGTACACGACAGACATGGCCTTTCATTCCAGTCCCCCATACCAAATAGGACGGCCATAAAACTAGGTGCTAGCCGCAATCATCTAATGTAATTAACACATATATTTCATTACATATCACGATAATGCTGGACCAGTAATTCCAAGTCTAGGCAATATCATGAAAGTGTCAGAAAGTGCTAGAATCAAAAACTGCAGTCTAATCTTGAGGAGTGGTGCTTTTTCCACTCCAACACTAATAAGCAAGTATAGCCTATGTATGTTAGAAGTCTAGATGTATCTAAGTGCACAAAAGCAACAGCACAAAGCAAGGTTGAAATCAGAGTCAACACTACTAACGAAGAGTCAATGCTGAATGAGACAAAAGCAAGAAACACCATCCAGGGCAGTTAGTGAAACAGAAGCATCAAACTTGATCTGGGACTGATCTTCATAGGCAGCCTTGCAGGTGCTGCTGTTATACAAACTGAGGCTGATTCTAGGCTGGAAGAGGTCTTAGTGTGAATCCTGCCCCAGTTCTTCCAACCATATTATTTTGGTTAGAGTCTGAGGCCCAGTATTAAAAGGTATGACAGGAAGTCAGGGCTATCATATCTGTCTTGTATCATTAATTCTATCATTCACGAAAGAAGTAATAGACTAGTGATACTGCACTAGTTCAATAGCTCAGTGTGCTACAACTACAACATGTGAGGCGAGAATCATATGTAGAAGGAGAGAAAGTGTGGCAGGGACAGAATAATGTTGTGCTTACTTGTTCAGATCAGCAGGAGCAGGGATTCCTTTTCTGCCTCTCTGCAAACATGGGTGGGGCCAGCAAAAAGTGTGTCTGTGACATTTAAATGTAGTGAGTGAAGCAGCCCTGAGAATGGATGCTGTGGATTAGATAGTTGCTAAGCACCAAAGCTAGCCTGATAGAAGGAAAGGTCTGCTGCTTGTTAATACTCTACATTGAGACAGATCTGGAAATGATTGGGAGATGAAAAACAAATCTTGTTACAGCAGGCTTATTTGATGCAAATGGAATGGCAGAGGAAGAAAGAGGGGCTTTTTGTCAGTTAGGATTCAAATGTATTATCTATCCATGTCATTAAGATACATTATGATATGAAATCAGAGAATTTATCCCCCCCCCCCCAGAGCAAGAAACTGACTGCTCATCAATAATTTTCTTTTTAATTACTGATTTTGCAAAAAAGGTCATAAACAATGAGCCATCTCACATTAAAAGGGAAGCCTAAGATTTGCTACATGAGTTACAATGTGATTTTACTACAAAATTTTAGCCATAGGCAAAGTTATTTGTTTTTATTTGTTGTGAGGTTTTTGGGCTATGTAACCATTGTCTGAATATCTTTATTCCTTGTGTTTTGCCAGCACCTGTAGCTAGTGTAACCTCAGCTTGTGGGTTCTGTGGGGCAGTACTTGGAATGAGTTGCAACAACAATTTTTAAACAACAAAATGGTTTACTTTTCTTTACAATTAACACTTTTAAAACATCAACATTTAACGTTACAATTCAAGGTCCTGTTCAGGTTGCATTTCAAGTCCTTCTATTTACACAGTCTACTGATATTGCCAAGTCCAAATTCTTCTTTTACCAAGTTGGCTGGCTCCCTTGAAGACTCAAGGGGCTTGATGAACAGGTTGCAACATGATGAAGGTCTCCAGGAGAACTCCCTCACCCATTACAGCTACAAAAGAAAACCCTGAAACAATAAACTCCAACATTTTACAACATAGCAAAGAACAACAACTACACTTCCCGGTAGTTCCCAAGCAATATTGCAATTACCTTAACAAGGTGTTGGGGGGGCTTATAGAAATCAAGGTTAGGGAGTCTGGTAGCCCCTTGTCCTCTGCAAAAGAGCTCTTGCAACCTCTCTGCTGCTCCGGAAGTCTCCACCCCTTATTTCTGGAGTCAACCCATTCTGGGCCAACCCATTCTGGGCATGGGGGTTACATTCTCCCCACTAAAATTCTGTCATCTGGACAGTAATGCATCCACAACTCTTGAAATCATTGCACAATGATTTCCCCCCAAGAGAAATTCCTGTACTTGGAGGAACCACATTTGGTGCATCTGAATGCAGAACATTGTGTCATTTCCCTTTAAGCTTAGCTGCACACTGGCCATTTGCAAAACTCTTTTACAGCAAATGTTGCAAAGATTCAGCCAAGCAGTGCTTGCAGTAGAAGGGATGGAGGGATTGCAACTGGAATCCCTTCCCTTCATATAACTGCTTAACCCAGTGTTTCAAATTAACACAGCAACATGTCTCTTGAACTTACATAACAAAGCAGTTTTATGGGGATCAAGACCCCAACTTGCTGCACACTTCCATTGGGCAAGCAATTTATATTTGCAATCTCACTTCCAAGCCCCGCTGAGTTGAAGAGCTTCATTTGTAAACCTCAGCTTGTGTGGGTTCTGTGGGGGCAGCTACTTGGAATGAGAGTTGCAACAAGCATACCTTTTTTAAACAACAAAATGGCTTTACTTTTCTTTACAATTAACACTTTTAAAACATCAACATTTAACGTTACAATTCAAGGTCCTGTTCAGGTTGCATTTCAAGTCCTTCTATTTACAGTCTACTGATATTGCCAAGTCCAAATTCTTCTTTGCAAGTTGGCTGGCTCCTGAAGACTCCAAGGGCTTGATGAACCGGCATCTTCAGAGGTGTATCACAGAGAGAAGTCTGTTATAAGAGAAGTCTGGACACAATGTATAACAGACTTCTCTCTGTGATACACCTCTGAAGATGCCGGTCACAGATGCAGGTGAAACGTTAGGAACAAGATCTACCAGACCAT
The DNA here is from genome assembly GCF_021028975.2 of Sphaerodactylus townsendi. NCBI lineage: Eukaryota > Metazoa > Chordata > Lepidosauria > Squamata > Sphaerodactylidae > Sphaerodactylus > Sphaerodactylus townsendi. Next base: position 72,572,646 of record NC_059428.1, read on the forward strand.
GGCCATGCAGCCCGGAAAACCCACAACAGCTAACATTGAAAATGAGGCTGTTGCGGGTTGGTGGGGAATCTACCCTGAAACAGCATCACTTTCAATGTTGTTTAAACTAGGGAGCCCTGGGTGTGTTCAGATTTGTGTGTTGGGGCATGTTCTATAATGTGATGGTGACTTTTAGATGACCTGCAAAAAATGTTTGGTCGTGGTAGGGGAGGGTGGCAGCCCATGGGGGGGCGCAAAAACTCAGATTTTGCCCCCACTCAAGTTTCCCTAGCTGCACATCTGGGTGGGTGGGCCATGCCCTGATGCTGGACCTCCTCCCCTCTCCAGTATAGTAAGGGGTGAGGCTATGGGGAGAAGGTAGAAAAACTATTTTTCTTAGCTGTCAAGAGTTCATACAAACTTCCAAGGGCCTGGGGATCCCAGCAAGGAACTATTGGGAAGATAGCAACTGCAGACTGGTTCTAATTCAATAGGGCCCCAAATATGATATAAAGAGGGACCCGGAGTAAATCCTTGTCTGGGAGATTGTGGCGGCTTTCCACAATCTTGCCCAGTTGGTAGATATGAGGGGGAAAGCTGCAAGGAAGCTAGCAGAACTCTGGTGGTCTAAATGGAATTCTTTCAGAACAAATTTGGTTTCTTCTCTGTTTCAAAGAAGATATTGAATGTTTGGGAGACTGGGAAGGGATCATGGTGGCAAATATGGAAAATATGTGATGCTTACCTAATACTGTTAAGTATTTATCATGCAAAGCAACAGCAATAATGAGGACTTGCTAGGATGCCAAAAGGAAGAGGTGGCTGAGCTGGCAGTTGGGGATTCCTTTAGAAAAATCAATTGTATGGTTGTATGGAAGCACAGAAGATAAAATCATGAAAATGGGGACTGCTGTGATCTCCGGGGAAACTCTCGCAATACTGTTGCTTATTTCAAAATAAGGAGTATCAGGCTTTAATAGGTGCCTCCCTGCTATGCAGAAATCTAACAGATGAAAACCCTCTGCCACTTTGCTTTGTTTCCATGGCAGGCAAGCAACACCTGCTGGATTATTCCCTAAACAGGATTCAAGCAAAGAATAACGTTTGTTCTTATACAGTTCTTAAAAGGCATAACACCCCCAGTTTTATGTTCAGGAGAAACTCGATCAATATCGAGCTTTGGACAGGCTCGAGTCGACTCCCTCTTCATTGCCTTCTTGGTCAAGAAGCGGCAGGCGGAGCTCCCGGTTGGGCTGAACAAAGGGGCGGGTAACAAACTGGGGCTGCTGTTGATCGGAAATTGCAGTTGAGCCAGGCGCTTGGGAGGCTGCAGCAGGAGTGTCCAGCAGAGCGAAGGAGGCAAACATGAGCAACAATAAATGCGATGTGGTCGTTATCGGGGGAGGCATCTCAGGTCAGTGCAAAGACATTGCTGCCGGGAGGGGACGGGACGGGAGGGGAGGGGAGGGAGGGGAGGGGAGGGGAGGGGAGGGCACGAGCCAGACCTTGGGAGGAGGAAGGAGCGAAGGGCTGAGCATTTTGCGGGATTGGGGCCGGTGGTGTAATATTTACGCTTGTTTGTTCACTGGAGAGATTTTCTTCAGACTGTTTGGGTACCTTCAGACTGTTTGGGTACCTTCAAATCGCACGCCATAGGAGCTTGGCTGCTCAGTGCGCCAGTTCCTGCAGTGCTAACAACCTGTTGTGTCTCCTGTGTTTTTATATCTAGCAGGTAACCAGTTAGCTCACTGGCTACTCCTAGGGTACCCTCACTAACTCATCGGTACGGTATCAAACCAGGAGTTACTTCTCACTCTCTCCAGAAGCATATCAGAAAACTTGGGGTTCTGTAACCAAAACTAGAAGTACTAGCATAACTTGTTGACCTGCCCTCAGGACACCTATTTTAATGCCGAGTCTGAAACACCATATAAATACACAATGGTGACCTAACTGCTATACTTATATGTCTGTAGTTTGAGTATATGCTTGGGTATATTTTGTGAATTTGCAATTTGTTATGAATTCTGATTGTCTTATCCCAAGCCTTGATGTGGGATAAGCACCACCTGAAAGTTAAATTTGAAAGAAAAGAAGTTACATTTGAAAGAAAGCATTTATTTGCTCTGGTGAAGCTAGTGGAATTATCACTGCTGCTCCTAGTCATACCACCTAATGAAATTGTTTTGCTGCTGCCTGTAATGCTAGACATCTGAACTGTGTTGGTGCTACAGTGCTCTCTCTCTCCTGCTTATTGCTTAAAAAGGAAACAGGCTCACACTCTATCAGTGTTAGCTACTAAGTATAAGCAAAAATGGATGGACTGTGCTTCTTATCTCAGTAGTTGAATCTTGGAGCTGAGGAGTTCTTGCCCGAAATTGTGGATGTGGGTGGGGATGTAAGCAGAACCAGGGTTTCTGTTTTCAAACCAAATTAAGGGTTTTTTTGTTAGTTTGTTTGCCCTCAAGTCACAGCTGACTTATAGTGAACTCAGGGTTTTCAAGCCAAGAAACATTCAAGGTGACTTTCCATTGCCTGCCTCTGCATCATGATCCTGGTATTCCTTAATGGTCTGCCATCAGGGACGTAGATATAGATTTTTTTAGGGGTGGGTGGGGGTGGGGCCAGGCCCCCACCAGCCCCTGGGGGCATGGCCACAACTCCCAAGCCCCGCCCCCAGCCTCAGTGCTTATAAAAGCAGCTCTCCGAGGCCGGGGACTGCAGACTCCCCTGCCCCGCCCTCCCCAACCCCCCACCAGCTAGGTTCCCAGCTGGCAACCACTTCTGCCCTCTCCTCTGGGCAGAGGCATAGCTAGGGAAAATGGAGCCTGGTGCAATATCGGAGTTTTATGCCCCCCCCCACGGGTGGACACTGTGATGGCTGAAATCCACCCCAAAACAGCATCACTTTCAATGGTGTTTAGAGAGCCCAAATTCTCCTTTTAAATCCATTTAAAGGGAGAATCTGGGGTCCCTAGTTAAAACAACATTGAAAGTGATGCTGTTTTGGGTGGAATATCCCCCACCCTGAAACAGTATCACTTTCAATGTTTAAACTGGGGACCTTAGATTCTCCCTCTAAATCCATGCAGAAGGGGATGAATTTAAAAGGAGAATCTGGGGGAATTGGGGGGGGGGGTTCCTGCTGTCAGGGGTGCAATTGTTAAGCTAGCAGCATCAAACTTTCAGGGTATCTTTACAAGACTTTCCTAATGATATCACCCAAGTTTGGTAAAGTTTGGTTCAGGGGGTCGAAAGTTATGGACCCTCAAAGGTGTAGCCCCCCATCTTAGCTCCCATTGGAAACAATGGGGGATGGGGCACCCCTTTTGGGTGTCCATAGCCTTGGACCCCCTAGACCAAACTTCACAAAACCTGGGTGGTATCAGTAAGAGACTCTCCTGATGATGCCACCCAGTTTTGGTGAAGTTTGGTTCAGGGGGTCCAAAGATATGGACCCTCAAAAACATAGCCCCATCTTCTATTAGCTCCCATTGGAAACAACGGAGGATGGCGGCACCCCATTTGGGAGTCCATAGCTTTGGACCCCCTGGACCAAAATTCACAAAACCTGGGTGGTATCAGTAAGAGACTCTCCTGATGATGCCACCCAGTTTTGGTGAAGTTTGGTTCATGGGTCCAAAGTTATGGACCCTCAAAGTTGTAGACCCCATCTTCTATTAGCTCCCATTGGAAACAATGGGGGATGGGGGCACCCCCTTTGGGAGTCCATAGCTTTGGACCTCACCAAACCTGGGTAGTATCATCAGGAGAATCTCCCAAAAAATCTCTGAAATTTTGGTGCTGCTAGCCTAAAAGCTGCACCTGTTGCAGGCCAAAAACCTAAAAAACACTAAAAATACCAAAAAATTCACAAACGGGGCGGGGGGGGGGGAGCTTTGGACATGTAATGGGGGGTTGAACCTGAGAACCCCCCTATACCTAGATCCTTGTCTGCCATCCAAATACTAGCCAGAGTCGGGGCTGAGAATGTGTGACTGGCCCAAGTTCATCCAGCAAGCTTCCATAATATGAGTGAGTCTTAACTAGTGCAGTCTTATTAATTAGATAGACAAAGATTATGCCACCTCTTACACAACCACTATAGCTTGGGAAGGTTTTTGGCCTACAAGTTTTCTCTCTTTTCAAATGCACCTTCAGATTTTCCTTTCACAAATTGATCTTTTTTACTTACTACAGTTTTCAATTGTGACTATTTGCTAGTTTTTTATTATACATTATTTCTATTATAGTAATAGTATATATTATTGCTATTCCTCTTTGACATTTTAACAGTTGTATGCTTGTCACATAATGAGCTATTTAACCCCATACTTTAACATTCACTGTGCCTCTGTCTGGTACATGAGAAGAAATTCAACGCATGCAGCTCCTTCCAGCGCACAGTTAGGGAGAAGCTGGGCATGTCAGCTTGCATGCAGTTAGTAGACACAGTTTCTCTGTTGTAATGAACAAAAAGTAACTATCATGTGAGCTTTTCTGAGTGGATTAAGCCTGGTATCTTATTGCTGTCAGATTGAGTTCCTGTGAATACAGAGATTAAGTCTGAACAATTAAAGAAAATTACCCAATATTTTAAGTTTGAGCTAAATAGTAGATACGAAAGTAGCTTCTCAAACTGTCTTGAAAATTCAAAGCCATTATCAGTCAACCAGTGAGAATGTAGAGGATGACCATAACCCAGTTTATATTCTTGCCTCTAACCACCTGGCACTTAACTAATAATAGTGTACATTCATATTTGGCATTGCTCTCTAGTTCTGTAATGCAATTTACTCCAAATATTGCTTAACATTTTTCTTCAACTATGTATTTTTACCTTGTTGACTGAAGAAGCTGATAAATATGTTATCAATGAACAACTAACAAAACTCTTTGCTTAGCCAGGAGTTCACTTGATTGGCACCTTCCTGTAATGATTTAGAAAATGACTCTAGTTAAGGGCCCTAATTCTTATTTTATGAGCTTATGGATCCCAGGTGACATAGTATGTACTTGCCAGTCAGCAGAATGTATTAAAAAAGCATGACAACATCAAACCTTGGCCCAGCTTCTACACTCATTTGAGCAGACTTTACCCTTTGTGGCAAGAGGTTTGCTGAGAAGGCTCAGAATTAGTTAACTCTATAATAGTCCTATGTAGTTTGATACTAGCAAACCTTAAGGACCACCTACTCCCATTTGAACCTGTCTAACCATGATGGTAATTTTAGGGGCCCTGCAACGGTGGCATAAAATAGTGGTGGTGATAATAATACAACATGCATCTTTAAAGAGCGAAAACCCTTTGAGTTTAATTGGAATGTGTTGGGGTATTTTATTGGAGGATAGAATGGGAAAAAGGCAATAAGGTTTGACCTGGGGGGCTTCCTTGCTCCTTGCCCCATGATACATTGAAGAGATTCAGTTGAGGAGATAGGATGCAAATTTGGGTTACAGACAAAGGAAGTGAATGTGAGCAGAAGAGGCTTGGTCTTACCTTGGTCGCTAAGCAAGTTAGCCCTGGTCTTGCTTCCCTTGGCAAGTTCTCCAACTTTTCCTTTTAAACTTGGAATTGAACTTCATTAATTTTAGTTAAATTTGCTTCTAGTCAGAAGTAATTAGCATCTTGGCTCTATTCCAGCTTATCTTCCCATACTAAGATTCCAGGTTAGCCTGTACTAGTTTATTGCTGCAAAGTAGAAAAAAAATCAATTGTTCTCAGTATGGCATGCAAACATATTAAAAGTTTGACTTGCATATTTACTCATGTTCTGAATTTAGCAACCATGGATAATGTGAAAAGTTATAGTTCAGAATTACACTTGTGCACAGTGTACTTTATGGTGCAATCCTACCAAGAATTACTCTTGTCTAAAGCCATTGAATCCTGTGGGTTTAGACAAAAGTAATTCCAGTGAGCCACACTCTCTCTGTCTATACTTCTAACATAACCTGTGAAGTGAAGATTGTAGACCTTCCCTCACAGGAATATGCAAATGGTCCCTGTCTATAGAGGCCCACCTATTTCACTGATAAAAAAGTCACCATTTTGTTTTCTGGGAAAAGAAACAGAATTGTCTCATGCTTGGTATTTTGGTGCTTCCACATAATACACAAAGCGGCTTCAAATCACATTCCAGGAAGAAACCTGAGAGGTGTAGAAGTCTGTTCTCTGTGCTACTTGGGAGGCAAGCTTCATGCTAAAGAATAAAGGTTGCTGGGGGAGAAAACCCTCAAGAATGGAGAAACTTCAAAATCAACTCTAAATGTTAACAATGTCACTCCACTTCAGTCTCCTCTGTCCTTGCTTCAAAAGAAGCAAAGTGAATGAGTGCTTAAATAATATTGTTTGGAGTCATTAAAAAAAGGTGTGGTCCTGTGGTCCAGGTCCTTTCTGAGACTCTGTGCTGAAGCAGAAGGGTTGAGCCTTCTTGCCTCTCTCTTTCCCTGGACTGTGAAAGCAGTTGCCAACTCTGGGTTGAGAAATCTCTGAAGAGTTGGGAGTGGTGCCTCAGGTAGGTGGGTTTTGGGGAAGCGAGGGACCTCAGCAACAAAATACCGTGCCATAGAGTTGACTCTCCAAAGCACCCATTTCCTCCTGGGGAACTGATTTCTGTCATCTGGAGATCAGTTGTAATATCAGAAGATCTTTAGGGATCAGTGGGAGGCTGGCATCCCTAAGTGGAGATCTTTATCCTCATTCACGCCTTCTCTTACAGGGAACTCCACAGGGATATGACACAATTATTCTAACTCTTTTCATGAAGGGGGAGGGGGGCTATGCAGTGGTGGGATTCAGCGGGTTCGCACCACTTCAGCAGAATCGGTTGTTAAAATGGTGATTGTAAACAACCAGTTGTTAAATTATTTGAATACCACCACCAGAACCAATTGTTAAATTATTTGAATCCAGAGCATTTACTTGACCTGCGGAAGGTCCCAGATTCAATCCCTGGCATTACCAATTAAAATGATCTGGCAATACGAAGACCTCTACATGAAACCCTGTAGAGCTGCTGCCCAGTCTGAGGAGACAAACCTAACAGCAATAGACTAATTGCCTGATTCAGTACAAGGCGGTAGACTATTTTTTTTTTTGTGTTCATCGGAAAATACGCCTGCTTGGAAACCAAACCAATTAGGGGGTCAAAACTGTTTGCACATATTTCTTATTCAGTCTTTTGAGGCCTTCTGTCATCTGCACTCTCTCATTTGAATTTTTCAGATGTTAGAATCACACATACTGCCGAGCATAGATAGACTCTTCTAAATCCATGGACTTCTATGGATGTAGAAGGTGTAACTCTGCATAGTCTGCATATACTAGCTTGGATGTTATTTCCACTGAAATCAGTGATAACCATGAATAATAGTAAAGAAACTTGACTAGGATGTGGTTCTGCTTTACCAGTCCATGTCTATTTTTTCACCTCAACTAGTCTGAGGCTGTTTTGTTTTTAAACTTATGTGCTTTCCCTCCCCTTCCATCAACCCATCTTCATGTTGAACATGTTGAATAACCTTTCATGCATGCAGACTTTGGGTATGTGTGTGTGTAAGAAGCGGAGGGTTACCTTGCATTACTATAGGAAGGACCATAGCCATACTTCAGTGCTCTAATCTCCTTTTAAGGGAAAGATGCCTAATAACTCAGCTGAGGCAGTTTGTTCAGCAAATGTGCAGTGGATGGAAAACTGTTGATGAAATCCTTCTCAAAGGCTCTCTGGAATTACATTATATTAACATAGATGAAGCTGCCTTATACTGACTTAGACCCCTGGTCCATTATAGTCAAAATTGACTACTCAGGCTGTCAGGGTCTTTCTGGGGTTACATTGCCAACCACCTGACCCTGTCAACTGGAGATACCATGGACTGAATCTGGGACCTTGTGCATGCCAAGCAGATATCTGCCATTGAACCACAGCCATTCCCATTTACCATGGCAAGCTTGGTAGTAGCTTGTTCATTGTGGCTGTGCACCTCCATTGCTCCCCCCCCCCCCTTTTACACAGAATTCAAAAATTAACTCCACTCTGTCTAGACATTGCCCTCAGTTTATGAATGCAGATGTCTGGGCAAAATGGAGATTGCTTTTGTACTGCATGGAGGATGGCATAAGAGGACTGTGTGGGCATAGCAAACCAATTGTGATTTACCCATTATGGCAAAATAGCAGTTTCATTCTGGCCAGCATGATGTCTGAATGCAGTCATTGAGGAATTATGATGACCTCTAGTCAAAGCAAAATATGATTTCTTTGTAGCAGTCTTTTATTTCATGGTACGTGGGATTCTATATATCTTGTATGACCCAAAATTAATGTGAGAGAGCACTTCCAACAAATGTTTTGGATGAAATAGGACAAGGGTGAGAACTAAACGTTTAGTTCTTTAAATTTTGGAACTGCTTTATCTCTTTGGTTTTTAGCAGGCAACAAAAAAGTTAATAATTACTACTGTAACATGCAATTTATTCTCAGATACTAAATGGACAATTACACACAAGGCATATGCTGTGCAATGGGGCCAATGTCTGTGGAAGATTTTTTGAATGGTCTGGGTGAACATCTGTCAAATATGGTATAAAATTTATTTTAATGCAGGGTCCTCCTTAAGGCTACAAAATGGTACCGTCATTGAAGGTTTACTGGAAAATCAGAGGAATCACCCAGTGAGGGCTTGCGCTGTGGGTATGGTTGCTGAGAAATCAGTTAATCAAAGCAAAACTGATCTATGATGTTCTATGAAGTGTCTGAGCATTCATTGCCAAGTGTATATGCTTTCTATAATGTTCTAGAGTAGATATGGCTGTGGAGAGTTTTGTTTCAAGAGGCAGAATAAAGTTTCTTTTCCACTGTCTCTGTTCACAAATAAGTACTGTAGCTTGTTGTTTTACATAGCTGGCTAGGTTGCTTATTCACAAGTAATTCTTCTTATCTTTATGGTTGTGAACCACACTATGGCAAAGATCAGCTGCAAGATATTTTGGAAGGAAAGGGGGCAAAGAGTGATCACTTGATTTTCTTCTTTCTGGAGAAGAGAAGGGTGTTGCGAACACATCAAATTAGACAACCATATTACAACTTTGTGTATTTCTCTGTCTTGAACCTGCAGCCTGTGATGTGTGTTTTCCCCAGAAGCATAGTGAACTGCAACTAGGGTTACCAACCTCTACATGGCATCTTGAGATCTTCCCCTATTACAATTGATCTCCATTCAAGCAAGATCAGTTCTCTTGGAGAAAATGGCTGCCGGGGGGGGGGGGGGTGTAACTCTATGACATTATATCTTGCTGAGGTCCATCCCCTCCCAAAATCTTTCCTTCTCTAAGCTCCACCTCGAAAGTCTCCAAGACTCAGGGGTAGGGAACCTGCGGCTCTCCAGATGTTCAGGAACTACAATTCCCATCAGCCTCTGTCAGCATGGCCAATTGGCCATGCTGGTAGGGGCTGATGGGAATTGTAGTTCCTGAACAACTGGAGAGCCGCAGGTTCCCTACCCCTGCTCCAAGTATTTCCCAACCCAGAACTGACAGTTATAACTGCAATTCCCACACAGCTTTTCATTAGGAACTTCCTATTTTTAAAGCTGTCTGGTTTAATGCAGGTCCAGAGGTTTTCCCTTTATCCATTACCTGCCCCTCCCCTCAGTTATGACTTCTAGAGAATAAGCTCTGATGTAAATGAAAGGGCAGGGCAGCTCCATGTAGAGCCACATTTATTAATCATGGCACTTTCCCCCTACCTCCACAGTTTAGAAATCTCACTAGCTGCTGCTGTTTGACTTGTGCTGTTGACAGTAAATGTAATATCTCTGCGTCAAAAAGATAGGAATGCAACGATTATTCTTATCAGTTTGTTCGACCAAAGAATACACCTGCCCTTATATCAGCAGTTTATAATACTTACCTGCTATTCAAAGACATACTTCGATTTTGAAGGCACAGTTTCTATAAATTGTTGAAACTTTAAACTTAATACAGCAAATATAATGTTGTACAGATGCCACAGTATTGTGTGGAACTGACAATTGTGAGACTGCAAAGAATTAGGGCAATATTTTGAAGGGATTTAATCTACTTTGCTTCAAAAATCTTCTTTGCTTAATTTTAATAAATCTTATGTAAATTCTTTCACTGTTTATTAGTTACATGAGATCATTTCTGAAGAGTACAATGTATTTGACAGTTGAGTGCCCCTCTATTAATTTATGCATATGTAGGCTGATGTCAGGGTCCTGGCCCCAACTTGACACCCCACTCACCCAATGAGCTGAGGACAGCAGGGAATGCAGAGGGACCTTACCTGAGGCAGCTGGGCAGGGAACCAATGGCAGTCAAGTGGAAGGAAGCCATCCCAGCCCTGGGGCATCAAGACTATCAAGGAAACAAGAAGAAGCGGCTGTAGCAAACAAGGTGCAACTGAGATGTTCACTGATGACTTTATCAATCAGTTCCAGCTTACAGAAGGCCTTGTCAACTGAGGAAAACTCTGGAGCCAGCCAGTGGGGAAATGGCAATGACACTGTGAGGGAAGCCACTTTCCCCCTGCAGCATGAGCCAGGGGAACAAAAACTTTCAGCCAGGCTGAACCTGGAGGAAAGATAGGGAAGGGAGGGTTCCAATCCTAAGCACCAGGAAGTAGGGGAAAGAGCCTGAGGAACAGGTAATTGACCACTTCCTTTCATCTTTTCCAAAGGGAGTGCTGGATTGGGCCCAAGGCCGAGAAGGGGGCCAGGGTCAGATAAAAGGGAGGCTTCCCAGGAGTACCAGGGAAGATAAAGGTTGAGCACATGTGACTCAAGAGAAAGGATAAGTGAGTCTGTCAAGGGAAGGAAGGGGGGCAGGGCATTGTAAGCCCTTACCCATACCAAGGTTGGTTGGAAAACCTACCTTGCCCTAGTTGGGACAGTGGAGGACAGTGTGGCAGGCTGGAGCGGGGTACACTTCATAGTTGATCTATTGACAGTATTAACCTTCTTTTCATCTCTTTCAGTGGAAATTATGGTTTTTAAAAGCCAGTTCAAAGCTGTTTGAAATATACAAGCCCAGTCAGATCTATCCATAATGATCAATGCCTTCTGTAAAGTAAAGGAGTTCTATTCTGCTCTATAAGAAGGATTCCTGTCAGGAATTTTAGGAACCTTCCTAATAATTAGCTTGATTTTCTTCGCTGCCACCAAAATATATTTTACTATAGCCCACACAAACTGATGAAATGGTCACCACTCTTTTTGGGAACACAGACACAGATAAAAATATAGAGACTGGAACGGATTTAACTGGACAAAAACTTAAAATGTTTATTTCTGGCTTAAAAGAGGCTTCTCAGGTAACTTGATTTACGCTTGTTGGTTTCAGAATTTAATGATTTCAGAGCTTAGCGGTTGCAGAGATGTTAATGGCACTTCACTCAAGTTTTAAAACGTTACTAGACACTCGCAGGTGTCTCTTTAGTAAGATTTTTCTTCAGAAAAAGATGTTTCAGAAAAGATGTTTCTTTAGAGGTTTTACACTCTCTGTTGACAGACTCTAGTCCACTGTACCTAACCACTAAACAAAACACCCAGTCTACGCCCAGTGGGATTCTGGCATAACAGCCTCCCTCTCCCATAATCCCAAATTTGGCCTCTCTGCCACAGGACTGGGCCTCCCAAGACTGGTGTTAACTGTGGAGGACAGACTTTTAGACTTGTCAGAGGTTTTCCCTCAAAACACCTGAGTGACGGTCACTCTCCTCCAGACTCAGGGTTTCAGATGCCTTAATAGCTTCCTCAGCTATTAACAAACAACAGCAGTGAGAGATCTTGGCGGAATCTCCTCACTCTGCCACAAAACGTACCCGAAGGCACAAAAGCTCACAGACAGAGCCAAAAAGCCAAAAAGAACCCCTCAGCACTCTCGCTGACTCTGTTTATAGTACCTGCATTTTTTTCTCTGGCCAGTCAGGGCTGGCCAGGGCTTAACTCTTTCAGGGCAGACTCCACCCTGTAAACTGAATGCAGGATAAGTGCATTCGTCACACCTTCGTTACAATGCACTTTTCTTGGGGCCATCTTTGCATAGTGTTTGGAAGCTGCAACTAGCTAGACTGTGGGTTGGTGCCAGGTATTGAGAGTGTATTTCCCCAGCAATTGCTACAGCAACTACACTGACTACTGGTCTGCTCCTGAGCCCAATTCAAGGTGCTGTTTTTCTCCTTTAAGCCTTACTTGGCTTGGGGCCTTGTATCTGAAAGACCATCTTCTCCATATGTTCCTACACAGAAATTCAGATCATGTGGAAATGCCTTTCAGACTGTCATACTAAACTGTTTGGTGGGTACACAGGAGAGGACCTTTTCTGTGATAGCCCCACATTTACAGGACAACCTCACCTGGGAAGTATGCCTAGTGCCTTCACTGTCGATTTTCAGGAGGCAGCTTCATCATTTCATCCCAGTTTTTGGGTTAATTATGTCTGCACATTCATGTGGTAGGTGTATCTCTTTGGTGCCACCCCCTTTGTGCTTCTTTCTGACCTCCTTACAGTTACTACAGCCTTTCTGTTGGTTTGGTTCCATCTTCTTCCCCTTGTGGTTGGAAAGTCTCTAGTTGGAATGCAGTATAGGCAGGCAGTGCTGTTATCCACTATGTAAATGTGACTTCTTCATATCATCTCTGGTTTCTTTTGTGGAGTGATGTTGTTATTTGGAGAACACAGAATGCTTCTTTCATCAACATAGGCATTGTTGCATATCTGGTCATCATAGGTCTTAGAATCGATGACTCTGTAGCCTCCTAAGTTTGGATGTAGCCAACTAACATTCCAACTTCAGCTCTTAGATCAGGTTTTTTTCTTCTGTGGGAATTTGTACATAAAATTTGCATCCAAGCTTTGTAGAAAAGTATATGCAGTGGAAACTTCCGTGTCCTTAACTGTTTGTTGTATTGCAGTGAATCAACAGAGTAAATAATAGGGCAGAAATGTGAGGGATTTGTTTTGTAGAACTTTACTAGATAACAATCATGTTACACTAAATATAGGAACAGCAGACTCTATCTATGCAAGTGTTTAGTCTGGGTATCTGAGCAGTCTATATGTTCCTGTATCTCTCTATCTCTCTCCTCTTTTTCTGGAAGAAGAAATCCAGAGAGATCCTTCCAGAAGCTCATGTCATTCTAGTCATGTGACTTCAACAGTTAAATCTTGCTTGACTGAAGAAAGCAGGCACTTGTAAAATCCTAACAATTATGCTTTGGTTTCCATCATACACCATATTTTGTTGTCAGTTTTCACTGTAAGCTGTAAAGGCCATAGAACTGCAGTGCATGTGGTTAGTGCAAAATAGAAAAAAATTCTTCCAAAAATTTTGAGGAATAGCTAGGAAATTCAGCAACAGCATAGTCATGGAAGGCTGAGCAGTTTCAGCACCAGCTTGTTAAGAGGATGTAGCAGAGTGATTGATAGTGAACAAGCCCAGAGATGAGGAGACATAATGCCAAGTTCAATACCTCAGCAGCAGCTCAGTAATCGGATTCTTTATATTGTCTTGCCCTGCTCTAATGATCCTAATGTGATTAAACACAGTCTCAGGTAAGGTAATGTAATGAATAGAATACTGGGGCTTTTAAAGAAAACAGGGGAATTGGTTTTTTACATCAAAAACAGGGAAATTGCTTTTTTGCTTTGCATGGGGGGGGGGGGTAAACTGCATAGTTTATCACACTTGTGCCTGCAGAGAAGTCTCTTTGCTATACAAGTCAAGGTGTGCATAAGTATAATCAGGCTTAAAGGATGCTTTGATTAAGAGATTTCAGCTACTATACAGGATTGGCCCATCCATCTAACAGAAGGGCCATTTAGAAAGGATACATATCCTCAGGACACCTCTAGGTAAATAACACATATTTTCCATCTCTGAATGGTCAGAATTGTCACTTATAGCATAGGCCTTATGAAACAAGTGGCAATAATTGTGACAAACATAATCTGGTTTCCCAGAGTGCAGCAGTTACGTTGCCTAGTGGACATGAGATGAAGCAAATAACAGTTTAACATGATTTGGGGCTATTCTCAACAGCTTTCTGTTGTGTAATTGGGTTATATAAGGCTTGTTAAGGCTTTTCATAGTTGTGGTGTTTATGAGAGAGTAGTCTCTCATTTTACAGCCCCTTTTCATGTCTAGCTTAATTTAGTTATTCTCCATGAAGCACAAAGATTTGCCATTTAACCGTAAAATTACTCCAAAGCTTAGTTACAACTTAATTGCCTATTCTCTACCATCTTTACAAGAGAAAGCAATCTGGAGGAACTGTTCCATATTCTGTGTGAAACAGACTAAAACTGCACATTTAATAATGTGTACATTATTGTGAACACCCCCCTCCTATAGTATCTGTGATTAAAATTAGATCTGATTATTGTGAAGTACCTAGTGTGGTTCAGAACATCCCAAACTGAGCCTGTCTTCTTTGGAGAAAGGTATATGCTACACATAGGCCGATTATTCATGAGGTTTGTTGTGTGGTGGACGCAAATGTCTGCCATGGCAAGATTTTTTGTCATGGCTATTCCGGACGCATGCAAAAAAACCCAGCTAATGGGTAATGCCTTCCACACTGCAAACAGGGCAGTGGGTAATAATGCTGAAAATGGCCTGAAAGAAAAACTCCCTGACTCCCTCTTTGAAGTTGCGGAGACCTGCAGTGCATAAATCGCCCATAGAAAAACAGCAAATGGACTTTCCTAGAGAGACCAATGCACGGGCTCTGCTTCTGGCACTCTTGTGTGGGAAGAGGATGTACAGCTTAACTGTGCTTCCCCTCCCCCTCCTCACTTAGGAATTTATGTAGTATGGTTTTTGAATATGAGAATTCTTGATTAGTCTTAACAAGTACCGAAAATATTGCAAAGCCCAAATTACAATCATTCAGTAGATCATATGTGTTTGTGCCTTTCCTTAACTATTTCTTCCTCCTTGTTGGGGATTGTTTCAGGAAGTTGCAAACTAGCATGAGTAAAGGGATTCTACTATATAAAGATTTCTGTTTTGAATGAGTTTTATCAGGCAAAATAGCCATTATCAGAGCACATTCACACATGATTCTATAAAAATGTCCTTTCATCCAGAATGCCTTAACCTGTGACTGTCAGTATGATACAGGAATCAGAGAACTACTTTTTAAATATGTGTGTACATTCTAGCCATGTTAAAGCCATCAAGCAATTTTACAGCAGCTAACAGATCAAGTGCCAAGCCCTCTATCTTCCACAAACATAAACCACATGTTCTTAGTATAACTTTCACCAAAGTCTTATCTAAATAAGACTGCCTTATTCTGTCTTTGGAAATGAGCTATAGTGAGAGGGGAGTGCTTTTCTGGTGAGCTGATTTTAAAAATTGGTGCATGGAAAAAAAATCACCTTTAAGGCAGCTGTCACTTTCCAGTGCCTAGTGGATACTGCCCTGGCTCAATGTTAAGAGTACATAACCACTTATATTGATGATATAGCAATCTTCAGTGCCTTAACGGTCAAGTGGACAGAAGAACATGAGAAAGAGCCTGCTGGATCAGACCAGAGTCCATCTAGTCCAGCAATCTGCTTCTCACAGTGGCCCACCAGATGCCTTTGGGAGCTCACATGCAGGATATGAAAGCAACGGGCTGTAGCACAGTGGGGTCATCCTGCCAGTGCTCCTCATCACAGGACTCCTGACTGGCTGACTCTGAGACGACAACAGGGAGTCAGTGAGAGGTCACAATAGCAGGTCAGGTCACAATAGCAAGAGAGATTGGGCGGCCCTCAAGCGGGACATGGCTGTAGGAGGCTGTAGGCACTCTTCTCAAACAGTTGCAGTATTGGCCTAGCTCCCAGTCTGCCCCGGAGCCAGCCTGCCACAGCAAGGTCCATCCTGGGGCAAGAAGAGGTCAGGGAGGCTTGAGGTGACTTATCAGGCCAGGAATGGGGCCACCCGGCACTGACTCAGAAGTGCAGGGAGATGGGGCTGTCCCATTAAAGGTCAAAACCCCAGAAAGGCCCAGCTGAGGCAGTTGCGAGGGGAAGAGGCATGAGGGAATGGGAGAGGGGATTTAAGCATAACATAAGAGCCTGAATGGCCAAGGAGGAGAGAACTAGTTTGCTGGTGCCCGACTTCAGGGCCAGCCAGCAGCTAGGCAGGTATCAAAAAGTTGAGAAGGGACCTAGGACAGCCTCATCAGAGGTCCCATGAAGGGCCTTTGAGCATGACAGACCTGGGGACTCTAAGTCAAGGCAATAATTTGATGCAATAATTTGAAAACACATTGTTTATCCCTTACTGAACAGTTTCTGCAGATTAAATTTGCCTTGTGAAGCCCTTGGAAGTCTCCTCACAGTTACACTATCTTCAAGGGGATGCTCTTTGATAGCAGGTTGCCATAGTTACTTAGGAAGGCTTGCTGTGTTTGCCTTGCTTACCCTCTATGTAAGCGCTACCTTCTGTACAAATAATACCCTCTGTACAAATAAAAATCTGTATTTGATGAATGTTTGTTATTTCTATTGTTCAGTTGATTTTTTGTGAAATCATATTTAACATTTCTGAATTGTCAGACTCTCTGTGTCTCAGTTCAGATGTCACCTCAATTCAACATTTGTAGTAACCGTACTTGAGAAATCAAAACATGAGTATGGTATATGTTGTGGCTATTCTTGCTTGCCTTCCCAGCAATCCTAAATACTATTCCATATAGCTTTAACTGTTCTTTGTGCTGGCTTGTTAATTTTGATGGCAGCCCCTGGAGGTAGAATAGGTGACCACGTGCCTGCTAGATGGAGATTGGACTGTTACTGGCTGTGACAATTATGCAACACATACCTTTTCTGAAAAACAGTTCCCCACTTCGATGTGCTTGAAGGAATAGGAAACACTGGTAGGAGATCTCCATTGGAGAAGATGATTCAATAATTAAACAGTATAAACTGACCACTTAGGTACCGTCATCTACATTTTAGATTTATGCATTTCTTTTGTTATTCATTACAGTAATTAAAAATGGGGTGCTGCATCATTTTTGTAATATGTTGGAAAACAAACAAATGAAAAAAATCCTCCATCTAAACAGCTTATAATGAAAAAGCTTATCCCCCCCCCCCCATTTTGTTCTGGATTATTTCATTATTGCAGGCTCTACCTCTCTTAATTTCACTACTGCAGGACAGCCACATTTCCCTAATAACAGCATAGAGAAAACACAGTGTTCCTTAGGTGGATGGGAAAATAGGCTCTTGACTTTCTGGATTGCCTCGAAGCTGTAGCCTATAGGGTTACGTACCTGAATCAGGAGAACTGAAATTGCATTATTTACAAGTGTGGATGCAAGACTGTGTGAAGAAAATTTGAGAGAGTTACCTAAGATGCCTCTTAAATTAAGGTTAAATTTGTCCCACTCTGGTTTTTTTTAGTTGTAATTTTGTGTAATTTGTACCTTACCTGCTGCAAAATTTAGAGCATAGGACAAGTGTCCTTTTTTTTTTTTAAAGAATCCTCTGTTCTTGCAAAATGGTTCTTCAGTTACTCAGAAGCTGAGCTTTTGCAAAGGGAGAAATATGATTTGGTTATCTTGTGGCATATATAGTTTAGTTATCTTGTGGCCAGTACTATATCATAGGAAAGAAGAAATTAAGATAATATGCAGTAACATACATCATAGAATTTTTAATGTGAAAAGTGTGTTATGAGTTATAAATTCCATTTATAATCGCAAACCAGAGGCTAAGAGAGGTTTTCAGGTTATTGTAGAATTTTCTGTATAAAATTTTTGTAATAAAATTGGTGTTTCGGAAAAAAGCCCCATTATTAGATATTGTTTCCATGAGACAACTCTAAAATGGATAAGAATTGTGGCACAGAAGGCATCATGGAAATGTTTGCAGTTAACATATATGATAAATGGTTGGTTGAATCTATCCAGATAGCACAATGGCGTTTTTAATGCTGGCTGTTCATAATTTCCCCTTAGAATCCTTTTGAATGTCAACATTCAGGTATTTCAACATTTGAAATTTTTGATTGGTTCCACTTTCAGTTGAGTCTTCCATGGGTCTGTGAAACGTCTTTGATTGTGGGGAAAGTGTAATGTTGCTTTTCATTTGTTCTTTAGGCCTGTCAGCAGCCAAATTACTGTTTGACTCAGGATTGAATATTGTTGTATTAGAAGCCCGTGACAGAGTTGGAGGCAGGACATTCACTGTAAGAGTAAGTGGCATTATGTTGTTGCAAAAATTATGAATCCAAGCAGATAAAATATTAATTCAAGTACTTGTTGACTGGCAGCACACAATATGACTTTATACTAACATCTCTGCCATGGGAACTGCTTTTCCTCTTGTGCTATTTCTGCACTGTTTTAGGAGCATCCATCTTATGTATTCACTCCACATCACAAATTTGGGGGTTTCCTGCAGAAATTTATACTTTTGGCTTTTATTCAATATTTATTTATGAAGAGTTTCTGGTTTCCCCCCCAACTTTTCAACCAGAATAAACAAGTCAAGTATGTAGACTTGGGCGGAGCGTATGTGGGACCAACACAAAATCGTGTCTTGCGGCTCTCTAAGGAGTTTGGACTTGAGACATACAAAGTCAATGAAGTAGAACATCTTATTCACCATGTTAAGGTAAGATCAGATCTGGTTCCAAAATGGTTTTATGAGACTAGGGCAGCTGCTTATGCATCCTTCGTATTTGTCTTAGAAATGTTGGTATTATTAAATAGTTAGGTTCACTTGAGATTTAAAAAATTATGAAACAACGTTGGAGGTATACAATGTTGATTAATATCTGACTGCACTAAGTGGTGCCTTGTAACAGATAATCAGAATAGCTATCATTGACCTTCTGTGAGTCTCTTGAATGAAAAGACAAACAATTTTTCGCTATATTGATTCTGGGGCTCTTCTTAAAGTACTGCCTCAGTTTAGCAGCCACTACTTTGAACTCATCCCTGTGCTGCATATGTAATTTCAGAAATCGTAGCCTTCTGTCAAAGAAGACTCCCGTCTGACTTATCCCTGTATCGGCCTTGCTGCTTCCATCAACCCAGGGCACTACCACCATGGGGATGAGCCATAATGAAGGCTTCTGCTATGTGACCAAGGGCTTTAGATGTTATCTTGCAGTACAGCGATTCCTGTGGAAGAGTCCCTTATAAAAACAAACAGCATCCATATGTCTCAAACGATGAGAAAGTTCTTCCATGATTCTTTAATATCTAAACTGATTTGTACACTGTCCCATGAAATAATTTTAAAAGATTTCCTGAATTATTATTTTTTATACTTCAGTTTTATCTGGTCTTAAAATACATTTTACTCCTTCCCAAGAAACATGGTGCTAAAATACAGCATCTGAGTTGATATGGCATGGAAGGAATGGTGAGAAATAAAGGAACTCTATAATGATAAATAAATAATGATATTCTGACACAGGAATTTGAGGAGAACTTAAAATGCTTTGTTTATATTTATCTTATTAAAAAAACTCAGAGTTTTCTTCTAAGTTCAAAAATTAATTTTGCTTTGTATGTTGTCTTTTAATTTTTTGTATCTTGTTTTGGGTCTTTGTACTATGCCATTAAAGGTTATCTGTTATTTATTCTTCTAAGTTCAAACTCTCAGAGCATATTAGATATATAAATGACCCCACAGCGGGAGGTGTCAGTAGTATGGGTATTACATGATTAGTAAAAGAATGAAAAATGTAGAAGGAGGACTGTTAATGGTCATTTTTTTCAGTTGATCTATGCCAGAGGTGTCCAACTCTGACCCCCCAGGTGTTCATGGACTACAATTCCCATCAGTCCTTGGCAGGGGCTAATGGGAATCGTATTCCATGAATATCTGGGACCCTGATCTATGCAAAAAGGAGGGAACTCTACTGGATCAAACAATCCAACCTTATCACAATAATTTCATGAATCATGACAGTATTCATTATAGCAATAACCTATTGAAGTTTAATCTTATATCCCACCTTCAAGTCCGAATTATACAATAACCACTTTCAGAGCGGAATACTTTTGATGAATCCTGTAAAAGACTAACTGGTCTATCACGAGTCTCCTGTAAAAGGCTCTCCCAGTCTATCACGAGTCTCCTTATCCAATACTTGGAGCAGTTTATCATCATTTATTGAGAACTTGGAAAATAATCACCCGCTTACGGAGATAATATTGACGGGAGACTTTAATGCCAGGGTTGGTGCGGAACTATCCACAACTTTGGCCCAGCTCAACCTTGAGGATGACTCTGCACAGCTTCTCCTATGTCCTGCCCACCGGACTTCTAAAGATCCACATGTGAACTCCGCTGGAATCCAGCTAATAAAATTTGCCATAAAATTTAATAAACTATGGTTGAATGGGCTTAAACACCATAGAAACGCAGATAGCTTTACCCTGGTTAATTCCATGGGTTTGAGTGTGATTGATTATATTTTAATGTCACCCTATTTATATCAGTTCGGTACTTCTTTTAGTATTGGGGACCTATTACTCAGTGATCATCTACCACTAACTCTAACCTTTTCAAATAAGGTTGGGGCTGGTGAGGACCCTTCTTTGACACCCAAGCACTATAAGTTAACATGGTCACCACAGGTAGCAGCCGCCTCAGAGGCTCTGCTTGGCTCTCCTATGATAACCAAATTAAAAGAGGATATAACAAAGGCTGCTTCCCCAGAACTGGGGATAGGTCAATTTGAACAACTAATTACTGTTTTAGTGCAAAATTTACAATCAATTTCCTTGTCCAAACCCAAGGCCTCCAAACACAATACAACATGGTTTGACCATTATTGCATCGAACATAATAATATAATTCGTACACTTTATAGAAGATACCGCAGCACGGGGGATGAGGAGCTACTCAGCAACATCACTCAATTAAAAAGAAAGTTCCAACTTGTAGTTCAACTGAAACACATGAACTACATTGAATATCAATGGAATCAATTATACCAGGCCACTATAACTAATAACATCCAACAATTCTGGCAGTTAGTAAATAGAAGTACCTCAACCTATGGCACGCATGCCTCACATATCTCTCTGGCTCACTGGCACAGATATTTTTCCAACCTTTTCAATGTGGGTACTACTATGAACCCTGTTCTTGCCCCAGCTTCAGCTGAGCTACCTGAATGGCCTGCGGTTAAACCTCAGGAAGTGATCAATTTAATTAATGGTTTAAAAAGAGGCAAAGCCCCTGGCCCCGACCAAATAATACCTGAAATATTTACATCTTCTCCAGAATGGTGGGCAACGCTTTTGGCCTCACTATTCACTTATGTTAACAAAAATAAATCAACACTTGATCATTTATCTGTTTTATCACACCTAGCCAATAAATATACAATTCATGCCAACCATAAACTTTTTGTTGCTTTTTTAGATTTAAAAGGAGCATTTGACTCAGTTTCAAGAGAACTACTCTGGAGTAAACTCTCTGTCCTGAACATTGACCCTAGATTATTGTTTTTAATAAAACAATTGTACACTGGCACTAGCTGTAAAATCAGAGTTGCCCCGAATGGGCCCCTTACATCTAGCATCCCTACTACTAGGGGAGTCAAACAAGGCTGCATACTGGCCCCTATTTTGTTTAACATCTTTCTCAGCGATTTAGTGCCTATTCTTTCAAAGGTCAACGGACACGCACCGAAACTGTGCTCTAAACATGTCCCTGCCCTGCTTTATGCGGATGACACTGCTCTTCTCTCATGCACAAAGGTTGGCCTCACCCGCCTTCTGAATCGCTGTGCGGAATACTGTAAGTCAAATGAACTGGAAATCAACTATGAGAAATCTAAAATATTGGTATTCGCCAGACGATTCTCTAGACAGGTATGGACTATCAACAAGAAACCTATAGAGCAAGTCAAACAGTTTAAATATCTGGGCATTACTCTTATGAGCAGTCTTAATTGGGCAGTACACAGGAAACTAGCACTTGATGCAGCCAATAACAGCGCTTCAGCAATTCTGCGCTTTTCCCACAAATCGGGCCATCAATATATACCATCAGCGTTGAAAGTTTTCAATGCCAAATGAGGAACCAAGCTCCTTTATGGAGCACCTATCTGGATTGAAGCGGCGAACAAAATCTTAAATAGATCTCAATCCCGTTTTTTTTACAAAATCATGGGACTACCCAACTGTGCCCCATACGCAGCCCTATGCTTAGAACTTGGGCAAATATCCCATATCACAATGGCTTGGCTGAGAACCATCAAATATTGGCTGCACATCCATTTTTCACAAGATCATTCTAGCTTAATCCACTCGATGCTCTCCGATTCGGTAGTTCCCAGATGGTAGTTCCCAGGTGGAAGAAAAAATTAGCTCTATCGGCCTCCCGCTAGAGTCACTTTACTCTTCCACTCTACTGGAGGCCTATAATTGCCTGAAAATCAGGCTGCTGGAACATGAGTACTGCAACATGATAGCTGAAGCGAGGAAAACATGCTCTCTAAATTTGCTTATCCCTTTTGAACAAGGACATACAGCCAACTACCTTTTCTGGCTTACCAATCCAAGGCACAGAAGAGCAATATCCTTGGCCCATTTCAATTTAATGCCCTCTATGCTCCTTAAAGGCAGATACCAACGCATAAATAAAAGAGGCTATGCCCATGCAACTCAGGCCAAGTAGAGACACTGGAGCACACTCTGTTTCATTGTGCAAGATTTGCCAAGATCAGAATGACCCAACCCATCATTGCTTCACTTCTATACAATCATTTAACTGATGTTCTTAGGATTCCTTTAATCTTAGATAATCTTGATCCTTACTTCTGCGAAAGACTAACAAAAAAAGTTCAGACTTTCTTCATGTTGTTATCTCCCATATGACATATTGTATTAAACTGTATTAAATTATTTTTATAGGACTTTTATATTCCTTTTAAATTAATTTTTGCTTTATTAGTACGTAATAGTATAGTTCCCTCGGGGTTACTCAGCTGTAAATACATCTTGAAGAAAATCAGTGAGGTATACTCTTAGAGGTATGCCTGGCTAGAACTGCTCAGTAATGTCCCCAGGGACACTTGTATCACTGAACTATTTAGTATGGTTCAGAGATCATTTGCTAGAATACACAGACTCCGTCTTGTTTTCTTGTCCAAGAAAGGAGATTGCATGCTGAATGCACTTTGCTTTCATGTTTTTCACAGAGAAGAACAGAAAATACTGCAGCAATTTTCTCTGGGCAACTGGAATGTATATAAACATTTAGCCAGTTGATAAACATTTAGCCAGTTGATATCAGAAGCTTCACTACCACAAACACAATTCGGTGTAGATTGTATTATGTAATTCTTGCCACAAGCCAAGCTATTAAAGTAAAAAATCTTTTGTAATGAACAGTGAACTGGAGTTTTAGATATGTTGACAGAAGCAAAGAATTCTGAGAGCTAGGTTCAAAATGAGTCTATTTTCCAATCTACATATCTGCTCCAACGCTGGGCAGACAGGAACATTAACACATCTATTGTCTTCACAGGGGTGTATGGTCCTGAGCTAGTGATGGGAACTCTTTCCAAGGCAAGGGGTATTGTGTTCACTTAATCCTGTTGTTGGACTAGAACCACTATCTAGCCCTGCTCAGTTACGTTTTAGGAAGACTGGTAGAGAAAAAGAGTACCAAAAATCAGACTTTAAGAGAAAAGAGATATTTTTACTGTGTAGCGTACAGGGTGGTTTCTCTAAAAGAGAATCACACCCAACCAAACAAAGACCTTCATCTTTTATAGGTGCAAAGAATACATACGTCATAATTCATAATCATACCCGTATGCATACATACCCCGTATGATCATATTTCTCCCACATATGCTTTCTTCTTTAAAATCAAATTGGCTTGTCTGATTTTCCTTACACAAAAGCTGTATGTCCTGCCCCATGGGCAAAGGGGGCAATAAACTGAACTCTATATTTCTGGTTTCAATCAAGATAAACAATTCCCAAAATTTCTAAGGGTAGGGCATTCCCATGGAGATATATCTTCAGGGTGAAAAGATTTCACATACAACTTATTCTCTTTAAAAGGTTAAAAATGATTATGACATAATATGTGATTCTAGTAGAATACATGTTATATATATTTTTCCATATATTTCACTATCATTTCAGTGTTCATTAAAATATAGAAAAATACATCTTCAGTTATCTGATCAGATCCATCTCTCTTTTAACCTTTGATATCTCCATTTCTGTATTTATTCACGCAGC
The DNA here is from genome assembly GCF_021028975.2 of Sphaerodactylus townsendi. Lineage (NCBI taxonomy): Eukaryota > Metazoa > Chordata > Lepidosauria > Squamata > Sphaerodactylidae > Sphaerodactylus > Sphaerodactylus townsendi. Next base: position 72,596,882 of record NC_059428.1, read on the forward strand.
CCATCTTATCTAGCTAGTTATTCCTTAAAGGCCTGTGAGATATACTCTCTGTCATGTCTTTTGCCTGCATCTAGCCACTGACCAGTTGGTCCTAAAGAAAGAAAAAGAACCATTTTGATTTTAAGTAGTGGTTCTTTATCAAATATAATGTTCAGGGCTAATCTCCTGTCCAACACTGTCAAGAAGAGTGTGCGAGAGACACTATGCAAGGCTGATTGGGAGGGACACTAGTCCGGACATAGTTCTTTTTCCTTGTGGAAAAATAAGCCAATGCAAAGAATTGGCTCACTATTTTAGCGCTGGATTGCTAGGCACCCCAAGGGTTGGCTGAGATGAGTAGAGGTGCCACTGTCCTCCAAACCGGGTCCCCTTGGCCACCATGGGTTGGTTTGGCAACAACTTTCAGCAGTCAGAGATAATTAGCATTAAATGTTCTCTGCTAAATGCTGCTTTTCAAAGAACTGACAGATTCAGACTTCATTTCAGATGTGAGGATGTTATTCACCATGTCAAAGCCTCATTTCTATTTTTAATGTTTATAACTTGAATGGTAATTTATCTCATTCAATTGTTATGAAATAAGAATTATATAGGATTTTGCATGCTTGTGACATGATCAGTATAGCAGAGTTTCTATATTTGAAACTGACAGAACTCAGGGTTTTGCAAGAAGGCAGTGAAGCAGAAGAGATTCACCTCCCAGTGTCTTTGAAAACTTTACTATGGATCATGTAAAACCTCTTGCTGCTTTACTGCTGAGTGCTTCAGTGTTAATTAAATTCACTAATTGGAGGGCTTTTTAAAATTCAAGTAATATGAACCTTTCTTTGTAGTACCAAATTAGCAGAATGCTTTTTGAGGACAGTGTGCATTTTAGAACATAATTGCTATGCTTAATAGGGAAAATGGTTGTTCTAAAAATGAATATTTTATTCAGATTAGTAATGTTAAGGGACTTTGACCCCCCCCCCCCACTGTGAAATGAAAAAAAAAGAGATTATGTATGGAATACATACAGACTCACACATATAAATATGAAGATGGGGACCCCACACTTTTTTTTGACAGAAAGCAAACAGGTTATTTTGTTGTCAATTCAGAGTTGCTTCTTCCTCACTGAAAAATGTCTGGGTTAAGCAGCTAAAACTTTTTTTCTGTTTAATTTAATGGTGAAGGTGGGAAAATGTAGAGAGTAAAACACACTCTCCACATTACTAAAAATCTGTTCTGACAGAGGAAAAAAAGAAAAGCTGCTAATACAGGACTGTACGGTCCATTTGAAGTTTGTTTGAGGGAAAGTCCCCTCAAGGCACAAGACGGTGGGCAGGCACTTAAGGGTACCCCTTTTTCATATCAGGGTATGTGGTAGACATGTTCCATTGAATTACACAGTTCTGTTAATGGTGACACTTTGCTCTTGTGCAAGAAACTTTCCCTCATGCAAAGAGGCTCTTCTGCCAGCAGGGAAGAGAACTACTTCTTGCGCTGGGTGGGGGGGGAGGTCTGGTGTGGGGTGTTGTGGCCATTGTCCAGCTGTAGAGTCCATTCCAGTTATATGGGTGCTTTCTTCTTGCACAAATCAGTGAGTGGAGCTGTTAGTTCACTGAAAGTTTGAACAAATCTGCAATAGAAATTTTCAATACCCAAGAGCTTTGAACTTGCTTCTTGCTGATAGGCACAGGCCATTCTTAGACACTGGATATCTTAGCCTCAGAAGGCCGGATCTTACCACTGCCCACTCTGTGGCCCACATAGGTTATTTAATTGCATCCAGACTGACATGTTTGTGCTCTGATTGTAAGACCAGCATCCTGAATCCTTTGTAACACAGTGCAAAGATGCTGTAAGTGCTTTTCCCAGGCAGCTGACAAGCTGGAAATATCATCTTGGTAAACACAAGCAAAAGGAAGTCCATCAGAAATTCTATCCTTAACTTTAGAAAATCTTACTAGCCCCATTCAGCCCAAATGGCATGGTGACAAACTGATAATGTCCGAAGGGGCTTGCAAAGTTCTTCTCCTTTGAAGCGTCAGGGATCAAATGTCCTTGATAATACCCCTTACTGCAATTCAGTCATGGAGATGTACTTGACACTTGCTGACTGTTCAACTAGTTCGGGGGTAGGGAACCTGCGGCTCTCCAGATGTTCAGGAACTACAATTCCCATCAGCCCCTACCAGCATGGCCAATTGGCCATGCTGACAGAGGCTGATGGGAATTGTAGTTCCTGAACATCTGGAGAGCCGCAGGTTCCCTACCCCTGCTCTAGCAGCTTCTATCCCTGGTGCTGTTTGCTTGTATTGTCATGAGCCAGGTCATGTGAAAAAGAACTGTAAAAAGTAGCTGCAGAAAGCCCCTGGAGCAGCTAAAGTCCGGCTTGTTGGAGATGTCCCTGTCAGTCCCAGAAACACCCCAAGAGGGAACTGGGAAACAGAAAGCTCAGATGGTAATATTTCACCCACAGCCATGGTGCAATCACCCACTTGTTAAAGCAGGTCCTTATCTACTTATCGGGCCTGTGCAAGAAGTTGTGGCTAAAGAGATCCAGCAAATACTAAAGTGGGGAGTTATTAAAGAATCTCATAGCAACTGGGGTGGTCCTGTTGTGGATGGGCAGATAAATTATCTGAATATAGGCTGTGTAAAGATTTCAGAAAACTCAATAAGATCACAGAGCTTAATCACAACTCTACCTCATCAACTAGTGCAGGGGTAGGGAACCTGCGGCTCTCCAGATGTTCAGGAACTACAATTCCCATCAGCCTCTGTCAGCATGGCCAATTGGCCATGCTGGTAGGGGCTGATGGGAATTGTAGTTCCTGAACATCTGGAGAGCCGCAGGTTCCCTACCCCTGTGCTAGAGGCTTCCTGTGGGGAAGGTCCTTAGTTTGGCCACTGGAAGAGACTCCAGCCGGGCATCCACTGCTGGGCAGCAGTGACATAGTGGTTAAGAGCAGGTGCACTCTAATCTGGAGAACCGGGTTTGATTCCCTGTTCTGCCACTTGAGCTGTGGAGGCTTATCTGGGGAACTAGATTAGCCTGTGCACTCCAACACATGCCAGCTGGGTGACCTTGGGTGAGTTACAGCTCTTTGGAGCTCTCTGAGCCTCACCCACCTCACAGGGTATTTGTTGGGGGGGCGGGAAGGGAAAGGAGATTGTAAGCCTGTTCGAGTCTCCTTACAGGAGAGAAAAGGGGGATATAAATCCAAACTCTTCTTTCTTCTCCCTGCCCCAGGATCCCTCCCTCATGGCTGGCCACCAACATGCCATTTTCTTGCTGACTTGTGGAATAGTGGCTTGCCTGACTCCTTGTTCTTTCTCTTCACAATCTATTCCTTGAAAACAGCCATGTCCATTAAAGTTCTTTCAAAGAGATTCCAGGTCTGGATCAAAGCCCCCAGATCCTCTGAGGTGGCTTGAAAAAACTGCTCTTTAACAATCAGATCATGTTAATTTTCCGGAGTGTCCACACTGGTGGCTTGTATCCACAGATCAGCTGTTCAGACTAACATTGAAAGTTGTCATCATCTCCTTTAAATGTTGCTTTGTGGAGCTCTGACACCAAATCGCTACATAGCCACTTTAACTTTTTGTAGTCCTGTGCCTCACTCAGCAATTCTGCCAGAGACTACACCATTTGAATATAGCCACTTTTAGGCATATAACTTTGGCAAGCAGTCTCAAAAAGTGTCAAAAAGGTTAGCATGTCCTGGTCAGAACAGTCAGTGAGGAACTTCTTCCTATCCCATCTATCTTTAGACTGCTTCACTGCTTGAGACTTTAAAAAGTCCATGGTTGCATGAGCTTCCAATCCTCATCCTTGCCTTCGGCCACCTGCTCCTGGCTACAACTTACTGTACTAACACCTCCTGACAGGTCACCTCTTCTGGGTTCCATCTTAGTCCCAAACACTCTCCAGCAACTTGGGGATGCTGTAGGAGCTCTATAGGGACTGCATACTCCTCTTCATCTGAACCACTGAGGGTGTACAGGTGGGCATAACTTCCTGCCGTAGCACGACCTGAGCAAACTCTATCCTCCATCAATTCAGAACTTCTTGAGGGGACTCAAATCCTCAAAACTTCCTCTTCCAAATGCAAGAGATTTGTTTCAGTCTCTTGGTGCACTGTAACCTCCACTTCTTCTTCTCCGGGCATGCTGCAACCTCTTTTGGCCTCACCACTGGTCTATTCCTGGACTCCATTACAAAATTCAGGCTAGCCTCAGCCTTCATCCATCCTCAAACGGTCTCCAGCCACTTGTTGAAGGTTTCCACAATCTCCCTCAGGTCCACTGGAAGGAAGAGGTAGAACTGTCATCACTCTGGATGATGCAGTTTCATGTAAATGTTTACAGGTATGTGGAACAAGACAGAAGTTTGCGGGACACCATAGGTCAGTGGCCAAGTTGCTGAGCAGCTGTTATCCCAGCACCAGTGAGCCACTTAGTATACTGTAAATGATGGTTTTTATATTATTCAAGTGGCGATATAAGTTTAGATGTGATAGGAGAATGTTGTGTATATTTCAAAATTCCCTTTCTTCCCTGAAAAGAGAGTATTTTTATAGCTTCAAAATGTACATATCTAATCTTCCTTCATTAAATTCAGTAATGTGTGTGATAATCTGAAGGTTTACAAAGCCAAATGTATTTTACTCCATATATGCTTTCCACTTAATTGATATTACATATAAAATGAATTTCTTAATGGAGGGTAACTTCTCCCTCCCTCCCTCCCCCACATCACTCTCTTGTATCTATAAAATTTTCAAGCAAAGCTACAACCCATATTATGGGAAAATATATGTTTACCTGTCAATGAAACGGTTACATTCCTTTTAGGTTTTGTTTATTTTACATTTTAGTCTGTTCCACATTTTAGTCTGGAAGTGACAGTGGGTATTTAAATGTTTACTTGCTAGCTTCCTGTTCATGAATAAACTATGGGAGACTGCTGTTACATTTGGATTTAATTAGCTACAAAATAAGTGATTGCTATCTTAAAAGGCAACAGATTTTGTAGTGTTCCTTTGTAGCAATAATGCTGGTGATACATGTATAAGAATTAAATATTGTGATTTATTCAGGTCCCTAACCTATTTCACCAGTATTAATGGCAGTTTCCCTTGGCACTGTTTAGAGCATAACAGTTTATATGAACTTTAAATTGATTCCATTTTTTTCTTTTGAGCTTTTCTTCACAGACCCACCTAATTAGAGGGAAAAAATTGAAGCTTTTCATTTTCATCTGTTTAAAATAATCTAGAATGTTATTATTATTTTGGGGTTTCTCCCAACTTTTGAATATTGGATATGATGATTTTTGTAGCTGAAATTACTGTAGCATATATAAAAATGAAGTTATTCTTAAGTCATTCTGTTGCATTGTAACTTCATTGCCCTTCAACAATGGCCAGAAATAAAGCCAATAAAGCCAACAGAGTGTTAGAAAGGCCAATTGTGAAGTGGCATAGACCAATTTGTGTGACTATAGTAAATATACAGAAATGGCTTATCACATAAAACAGCCATAATATGGAGGCAAGTTCTAGTTATCTCAAGGGATGTCACTAATATGAGAAGTGATTAATCACATCTAGAAATCAGTTTTGAATTTTTTAAACTGTGATGGCTTCCCATCAAGAAATCTTTGGAAATGTGGTTGTATGAAGTTAACTGGCAATATCTTTCAAGTCCTTACCAGACCACAAACTTACAATTCCCAGAGTTACAGGGCAATCTTAACCACAATCACACTTTTTAAAAGCTCATACGCTTAAACTCTCCTTAGAATTGCATTGTAAATTGAGGGAAGTGCTGGCAAGTAAGATGATTTCCAAGTTGCTTGAAGCCTTGCCTTTGAACATTGGACAATGAATGTTGGAATGTTTGCCACTGATAATGCTAGGCCCCAGTGATAGAATTGCCATATGCCTACTGGAAGATCTCAGACCACCAGTGAGTGTTGCCCACCAGCATTCCTGGAGCCAGTGGGAGAAAAATATGTTGTCAGTAATGAGTGACATTCGTTCTGGGGAAAACCTGGAAGTGATTTCAGTCCTATCTAGGAATCACTGAAAATTCTATGGTTTTTGGTGATACATAGAAAATTGTGGTTTCCCCTTCTTGGAAGTGACCTCATACTGTCACCTTCTGCCATGCCCTCACCTCTCCAGTCTTCCACTGGCTACCAGGCCAGACATGGCAATTGTATGTAGTAACCAGAAGACTGCTCTTTTGCTGCTTCACTTTGAATCACAGGTTGCAGTTATGGCCTTTAACATATGCTACCATTAGTTGTAAAGGCTTTTCCCCTGCACTCCATTAGTGCAGTCCAAATAATGTTACTTCAAGACCTATCACCTTCTATGTGCCATTACGGAATTTAAGATCAGCTGGATGCACAGGGCAATATTAATTTTTATTTTGGACAAATTCTAAGGGTAGAGCAACAGTCCTTCATCATCAACTTCTGGGAACCCCCTGACAGGTAGGGAAAAAAACTATAGCAATGAAGTTCCTCTAAGTCCCAAAATGGAGAAACAACTCAGAAGGATGTCAGTCGTAATAGACAGAGTTGAAAGTTGCTGAGAGTTCCAAGGGAATCAAAAGAGTTTCATTCTCTGCCCTGATATCATGGCCACCCACTAGGATGGCCAGAGCAGTTCTGATGCCAGACAGTACTAAAACATTTTAAAATGATTTCTTTTCTTTTTTTAACTAAAATTGAAATTATTATCTCATGCTGTCCCTAGTGTGATCTCATTCTTTCCAGTTGAGTATTGTCTTTTCCAATACAAGCTGATCCACTTTGGTTATTACTTACAGCAATGATTTTGCTTTGGAATTACACTGTTCAAAGTGTAGCTTTCCCATTTGAATTTGATTTCTTAGACTTTATTAGCTTCTCATGTGCACTATCCAGCTATTTGTAGCCACCAGTTGCTTTTGGTATCATTTACTGTCCTCAGAGATATTCTGCAATGGCTGCACATTTAAATACCGTACTATCTTGTCTACCTTTCATCAAAGATTATTGTGAGATGCTAAATAAATTGAGGCTAACAGCGACCACATTTTTTCCTACCAGGCAATTCATGTCATGATCAGTTTATTAACACTGAAAATCAGATTACCGTGCTTATGTAGCACTTCATTTGAATTACTTTGCCAATTTAGCCAACGCTTTATTAAAACTGGGTATTATACACAAGTAAACCAATCCAATTAAGGCAAAAAATTGAAGGCAATTTAGCTGCATTGATAGAAACAAGGAGGCTAATCTACTTTAAATCCTTTTTATTGGAATATGTAGATTGTAGCCATTAGCACTATGCCATGAAGGATTCTCTCATTATTCTAAAGAGGCCATTCAAAAACTGGCTGTGGGAGGCAGAATCTGCTGGTATAAGGAAACCACCAGAGCTCCCTTCTTATCCCACACCTGCCATTGCTGCTATTATTCTCTGGTCAGTCATAACCAGCTAAGCTGCTTATGGTCTGATCAGCTGGCTCCCTGAGCAAAGAAGCAGCACTCACCAGAACATATTTGCTGCGTACAAGATTATGGGTTGCAATTTGAAGTGCTCCTAATTAATTTGGGAATCCAGCCAGGGTGGCTCTAAACGTCATACATCAACAAAAGCACCACAAATGTAAGATCTCAAATCACTAGCTCTCCCAAATGTTCAAAACAAGTCAAATATCCATTTAAATGAAACTCAATCCTGTACTCAAAAATAATTTTATTGTATCGTAACAGTGGAGTATCTCACTCCAAGCAATTCTTACATCAGAATGCTTAACATTGACAACAATATTGTTACTAAATTACACTATCTCTCATAATTATAAAGTCCTTTAAAAATGATTGCCAATAGTGTTCTCACGTTGTCTGGAGCTTTGTATAATAGAAGAGCAGCTTTGCAGAACAGCCTCACAGGTTTTCTGGTTAGCTGCTTGCCTCAGACATGCCTTCCATGGGTTTATTACGAACAGTAATTCATAATGTCTCACAATTCATTGCAAAAGTATGACATACATTCCTAAAGGGAGAAATAAGTTAATAATAAATTAGTTACCTAAAACTACTATTGTCTATCAGTGCAGCATAAGAAGAAAAAGAGTTTGGATTTTGCCCTGCCTTTCTACTATAAGGAGACCAAAGGCAGCTTTAAAACTCCTTCCTTTGCTCTCCCCACAACAGACACCTTGTGAGGTCAGTCAGGCTAACGGAGTTCTAAGAGAACTGTGGCTAGTTCAAGGTCAACCAGCAGGGTTCATGTGTAGGAGCGGGAAAGCAAAAATTCTATTCAGATAAGAGTCCACAACCTATGTGGAGGAGTGGGGAATCAAACCCAGTTTTCAAGATTAGAGTTCACCACTTTTAAACACTACACCATGCTGGCTCTCCAAAGATGGCACCTGCCCAGCTCGAGGCTGTACAGATAGAACAAGGAAGTGAGGGCAGGTAAAATGGATGATCAGCTCAGCAGAAGACTCATTTTTAAACAAAAAACTATGGGGAAAAACCCACTGCCAAACCAAAAGCTGTAAGGTAAGCACTGCATGCATAAATTGCCTATGTAATTAATGTATGTCACACATTGTTTAAACAATTCAACATTTCTGCATTCAGCATCGCTGTAGAAACTTAATATTCTTATTGTGTGATTTCCACTGGAATTTTAGAAACTGGTTGAAGGCTTCCATTCTCTTGAAGGATCAGTTCTGAAAGAGGTTTATAATCTTGATTTACATCCTTTCATGGCTTCCTAAACCAAGTTGCCAGTTAAAAGTCTGGTTCAAGTATTTCATCTTCTTTTCTTTTTTTTATCTTGTAGGGCAAATCGTATCCTTTTAAAGGACCTTTTCCTCCTTTGTGGAATCCCATTGCTTATTTGGATTACAATAACCTGTGGAGGACGATGGATGAAATGGGGAAGGAGGTATGGATGTTGGGTAATGGACATTTCTTACTATAAGATTTACAGCACAATCCTACACAGAAATACTCCAGTCTAAGTCAATTGAAAGCCATGGGATTAGACTAGAGTATCACTGTTTAGGATTGCACTGTAGGGATGCAGTCCTATGCATACTAATTTGTGAGTTATTCTCATTGAAATCCCTGGGAATTGTGTATGTGTGTGTGTGCTTGCGCGTGCGTGCGTGCGTGCATGCGTGCATGCATGTGTAAAGTTTTGTTAAGCTGCAACTGGCTTGCAGTGACCCCCAAGGGTTTGAAGGCAAGTGATTAAGCACAGCTGGTTTGCCATTGCCTTCCTCTGAAGTCTTCTTTGATGGTCTCTAACTCATGTAATGATCCTGCTTAGTTTCCAAGATCTATGAGATCAGGCTGTACTATACCATTCCACATCTCCCCCTGCCCCCCCCCCCCCACCGCCCCGGAATTACTTCAAAGTAAAATCTACGCTGTAACTAGGATAAGAATATTTTACCAAACTGAAGCATGTATAAGTTTAAAGAGGTCCCAGATAATCTGTTTAATGGGGGGGGGAGGTGTCTAATGTATACTTTTAAAAAACTATAAATTTACATTTCAATTCTAAGCAGAGTTAAACCCTTTTAAATTAATTACCTTTTACAAACTAAGAAGAGTACAACTCTGTTTAGGACTGCACAGTTAACCTTTTAATTTGAAAGCTTCTGCAGCAACTAAAGATGGATCTGGGAGTCCCAAGTTTATCTGCAGGCAGATTGTGTAACCTTCTGCCTTAAGACAAGGCATATACTCTCAACCAAGGTTCTTGATATGTAAAATAGATGACAATGTCTTAGTGGAGTTTTACTGTTAACATAATAAAAACACAATTAAAATTATACTGTTCCTGTTTGTGGACCTTCCTGAGCATCTGATTGACAACTGTAGGAAACTAGATGAACCACTGCTCTGACCCAGCAGAGTTTTTTTAAAAAAATGTTCTTATGAGATATGGCTCTTCTTTTCTCTTAGATTCCAAGTGAAGCTCCCTGGAATGCACCACATGCAGAAGAATGGGACAAAATGACTATGCAGGAGTTTCTAAACAAAGTGTGCTGGACAAAGTGAGGACTATTTTTTGTATATAACAGCTTTAAAGACAGATACCAATAGTACCTGAGAGAAACTGGATACTAAGCTTCTTGCACAGGAAACATTTCCATTACTCCAAGAGAAACTTGAGGTGACCGCTGGAAGAAGGGCCATGTTTGCCCTATTGAAAGGTTGCATAAGCTTTCCTTCAATTGCACAAATAATGGGTGGTTTCAGTTCAGAGAAACAGTATGGGAGGCAAGTCTTAAGCCCCTCCCCCTTGTGCCACCATCTTGTTCTGAATGGGACCCTTGTGGAAATTAACATCCACTGCTGCTAAATACTATGTCTAGTTTGACCCTCTGAGTGAAATGTCAAACTAACTGTGGTCAGAATTAGGAGCCACAATGTACAAAAATGGTCATAGACAAATAGAGCAAATATTCCTATGTGTGAAATAACATGCTGGAATATTAGTCTGTGTTGTTGAAAATGCATGGCATAATAGACAAAATGTTGGGTTTGGCAAACTGAAGCACAGCAAAAGAATGATATCATAAAACTGTGTATATTAGATTATTTCTTATAAACTTTACATATTTCAAGTTAACTATCATTAAGGGCAACAGTATATGAAAAAGAGAGCCATCTGCCTCCCTTCAAGAATTACATTTCTGTAAAGGAAGAAAGTTAAATCTTCCAAGGGTCACAAGAGATGCAGTTTCTAGTATGACAAATAAACCATACATTTTCAGTTGCCTGGAGAGCTGATTTATTTAGGGGACATTCTGAAGCAACATAGGGGTACACCATGCTTTCAGTGGGACTTCCAAAGCCCCGTCATCTGGAGAGATACCTCCCTACACCATTCATCAAGACAGTTCCCAGACAGGGTGGAACTTAGGAAGGGTTTTGTCAGTGCGTGCCCATAATGGGAAACTACTGTGGTAGTTCTAGCTTGCATGCACACTGCTTCTTTATTTATTTTTTGATATATTTAAATTCTGGTCTGGCTGGTTGCTAAAATGACAATATTGAAGCGTTCCTTGACCTCCCCAGGAAAACTACTAAAAAGACTAGGGGAATAGTTCAAATGCTGCTTCCAGACATGGCTGTCTTTCAGGGAAATGTGGCTGTGTTCAATTTCTAATCAGTTTCTTAACTTAGCAAATAGTAGGGGGAAATCACTCAGCCAATTCTTGGGGTGTGTGTTATTTTTTATTTGCATGTTGCAGGACAGCTCAAGAAGATGATAAACAGCCACTTTGTCATAAATGCCAAAAATATGTAGTCAATAATTCATAACATTGCAGGGTTGCTATCTCAACATTTGACCACTTGGAAATATAACTTAGCTGTCATAAACATGCATGACAAGAGATCAAAAGTCAGAGTTCCTAAAGGACAGCTCCAGCCTTAAGCATTGTGTGCTCTTTCAGCTTTAAATAACTAGAAGAGGTTGATTAAACCCAGAACAGCTTGAAATTGCATGAATATTGGTTCCCTTTTTGTTTTAGTTTATCTTTTTCTTGAATGGCCTTTTGTACAACCCTGCACCTTTTCTTAATTAGCCTGCCCCAATATCAAAGTGATTTACTAAGTGACAAATAAAATACTAACATCAGAGTATTTGGCAGGAAATTAATAGCAGAACTAGAAGTTTTTAGCTGCCAATCATTAGATTTATAAATATTAGCAGAGTTGGTCAGTATTTGAAAAATAGTAACATACTGTAGGCCTTCCAACAGCAGAGAGACCTTCAAGTTTTAATACTTACAGGCAGAGAGGAAGTACAAGAGGCAGGAGGAGAAGCATCCAGTAAGCTTTGAATCTCTTTCCTAGATTCAAAAGTCCTAGACTCTCCATCCTTTCCTCATAGGAAAGGTGTTCCCTCTCTCTAATCATCTTTTTCCGGATCTGCAATGCCCTTTTTGAGACCAGACCTGTACAGTCTTCCAAATGAGACTTTGCCTTAGCTTTATATAAGGCTTTACAATATTGACCATTTTGTCTCCAATCTTTTTCCTAATAGTTCCTAATGTGGAGTTTGCCTTTTTCAACTCTGCTGCACATTGGGTCAACACTTTCATTGAGCTATCCACTACAATCCCAAGATCTTTTTCAATCTTAGTCTTGGCCAGTTCAAACCTTATCAGTGTATAATTAAAATCAGAATTATTTTGCATCAAACTTACATTAAGGGGCTCTTTATAGCCAGCAAGATTTTCCTTTGTTTTCCTGGTGGCTGTACTGCTGAATGCCTCTTTGGAGACAGCATGGTGGTGCTGTGCCTGGTTGCCATGGACCTAACAACAACACCCCCTTTAGATTGGGCTACCTGACACATGCTTGTTAACCTGGTTAAAGAACTCCAAAAAGACATTACTTAGTGGGATATTATTTGCTGGGTGATATTAACCTCCATGTTATGAAAAGCTTTATGTGCCTGTTTCTACACATTAAGTATCTATTACAGGCACAGGACTTTTTTGTCTGTTGTCAGTTCTAGCCCTGATCCCTTTGTTCACATCCTCTTGTTTTCTTAATTACTCTCATAATTTTAATCCTTTTCAAGTTCCCTTCCATGTTTATCTGTTTACAGAATTCCACCCCCTTCTATGAAATTTGCCTCCTAAATGCAGGATTTAATTTGAAAAAGAACTTTGCTGGGCACATCTCAGGACACATGGTTCTAATGGAAGTTTTTGTTAAATCTTGTTATTCCAGAATTATCTTTCGCTGAGTACACTGTAGTGGAAAATGGAACATGACATTTGGTCTATTCAGTTCAGAACACAGAATGAATTCAGAGAAGCTCAGGGGGTGTTGCGCAATTTAAATTTTTCTGATGTTTTGATGTATTTCAAGAATGATTTTTTGGTCTAAGAAAAACAGCTTCATGCCTTTAATTTGCTCTTGCATGCAGTGCTGCCAAGCAGTTTGCTACTCTGTTTGTGAATGTTGATGTTACTTCTGAACCACACGAAGTGTCTGCTCTCTGGTTTCTGTGGTACGTTAAGCAGTGTGGAGGGACAACAAGAATATTTTCAACTACCAATGGAGGCCAGGTACAGTAAGCTATGACTCCATACCTATGACAATAGTTTATCAGTTCTGAAGAAACATGGTGTAGCTTTGGTAGTTTAATGCATTGTGAGCTTCCTTAACATTTAGCAGCTGAGAGTAACTAAATTTTTACTTTATGTGGAGGCACAAGCTGCAGGCGACATCCACTGGGACTGTACTATGCCATACAATGGCACAGAAGTGGGAGAAGGAGAGGGGAGCAGGAGAACCATGAATGATTTTCCTACACACAACCTGATTCTGTTCTGACATCTAAGGAGTCAGTGACCCAGAATATCAGTTACAGCAGAAATCTATTGTGATGGATTCCAGTTGACAGACTACACAGCAAATCAGATTTGAGAATGTGAAGTGGCCTTAGATTTATTGGTATATTTGTTCTCATTGTCAGCAGCTCTCCAGAATCTCATGAGTTAGAGCCATACAGCATTTCTACGGGTGTGAGGACTTCTGCCATGACTTCCATAACTCGTTACTCACACAACAGCCCAAAATACCTCCCTAGAAGAAGAAGAAGAGTTTGGATTTATATCCCCCCTTTCTCTCCTGCAGGAGACTCAAAGGGGCTTACAATCTCCTTGCCCTTCCCCCCTCACAACAAACACCCTGTGAGGTAGGTGGGGCTGAGAGAGCTCCGAGAAGCTGTGACTAGCCCAAGGTCACCCAGCTGGTGTGTGTGGGAGTGTACGGGCTAATCTGAATTCCCCAGATAAGCCTCCACAGCTCAGGCGGCAGAGCTGGGAATCAAACCCGGTTCCTCCAGATTAGATACACAAGCTCTTAACCTCCTACACCACTGCTGCTCCTAGTATAATTCCTGGAGTTTCCTCTCCTCCAGAAGCAGGGTGGGGGGTGGGGTGGGCAGTCTAGGGCTGCTGTTGGAGGGGGGAGCCACAAAACCTGCATTTTATGGGTAGAAGTTCTTGTACCTGCAAAAACACTATGCTGGATCTCACCTCCTGTTTTTGATACCGGAGATAGCGTGTGCTATGCATGCAAAAGCACAGGACTTTTTGCATGTATAGCATGCACTGTACCTTGAAGCTCTTAAACAATATGCAAAAAGAACTTTATAGTATGCAAAAGTATTTTCACAATGCAGTATCTATGAGTAGTTTAACTAGAGGTAATTTTTTAAAAAGTAGATTACTTTGTAGCTCATATGGATATTATTTTACCATGCCTAATTTGCCTGTAGTGACATGTTGTTTTTTCTGTCCATGTTCCAGGAGCGGAAATTTGTTGGCGGTTCAGGTCAAATCAGTGAGAAAATTATGGAATACCTTGGAGACAGTGTTAAACTAGAAAAGCCTGTAATCTGCATTGATCAGACAGGTGAAAGAGTCATAGTGGAGACACTAGATCATGAAACATATGAGGTGATTTATAGTTGGAATGCTCACATCTGGAACTATTGTATTTGCCAAGTATGGGGAAAATATAGATGTACTTTTTAAAAAAAACTTAAAATGTACTGCAACCATAAAAAAGTTGTAAGTTTTATGCTTTTTGATTTGCTGTTTAAATTATTTCCACTGATTTATCTCCTCCTGTACCTATTGGTTATGGTGGAAAGTTCCATCAAGTCACAGCTGACTTATGGTGACCCTAGAGGGTTTTCAGGGCAAGAGAAGTTTGTAGGTAGTTTGCTATTGTCTGCCTCCTCATGGGCTGAGAGTTCTGAGACAGAAGCAGAAGTCAACATCTCACATGGGTTGATAACATTAGCAAAGTCACAGCTTTTCGGAGCTCTCTCAGCCCCACCCACCTCACAGGGTGTTGGTTGTGAGGGGGGAAGGGTAAGGAGATTGTCAGCCCCTTTGAGTCTCCTACAGGAGAGAAAGGGGGGATATAAATCCAAACTCTTCTTCTTCTTCTTTGCAATGCAAGGCGACCAGCTCATCAGCAGCTATGCACTTTCATGCTGGTGACCTTGCTCTCCCCTGAGTCTACACGCTCACACCATGCAGGCAATTAAAGACATGTGGCTTACTTTGTCATCAATTCACTATTTCTGCACCACCTGAACAGCTGCCTTTGCTGATGAACCTCTTTGCACTGCCTGTAATTGGACATGGCTGAGTTCTGCTGGTTGGAAAAGGACTCGTACAACAAGGAGCAGTCTTAATGCTCCTCCTCTCATGTCAGTATAAGACTGCATGATTCCAATTTAATTTATTCTTGAAGGATAAGGTTGTGTTTATCAATAGCTTAAGTTGAATCACTGCAAGCTCACTTTGGTAGAGATTAAGCAACTATGTTCTGGAACTGTGACGTGAGTTGAAGGATAAATGTTTATTTTCATGGTAAGATTTAACCCAAATAAGCTTTGTGCTTTTTTTGTGTCATAAAAGGCTTTTTGATGGCTTGTTTTTTGTCCATTTCAAAAATGTGGACATCTGTTTTTGTCGTTTAGGTAGTGGTAGCTTTGGCCATAGATAGCTTAGTGGAAATCTGCTATATTTTTAATTGCCTAATGAAGATCAATTTCATTTTTCTTGTTTTTCTTTCTAAGGCCCAATATGTTATTAGTGCCATTCCCCCAGCTCTTGGTTTGAAGATTCACTTTAATCCGCCTTTGCCTTCACTGAGAAATCAGTTGATTAATCGGATCCCCATGGGATCAGTCATCAAATGTATAGTGTACTACAAGGAATCATTCTGGAGGAAAAAAGGTATTTTGTTTGAACTTAAATACAAGTGAACAAGGTTAATGTGCTTCAGTTTAAAGTAATTCATTAATCCATTTTTGGGAGCTATATCAGCTTTTTAAAATGAATGCAAAAGATGTTCAGCTGTTTTCTTTAAAGTTTTCTGTGAGCATATCCAAACGTGTTGTGCTGCACACAATCCTGAGGGGAGCCCCGAATCCCCCTCTGATGCAGCGTGGGCTTCTGCCAGCATAAGTGCTCTCTCCAGGGCACTTAACTCTGGCAGAGGGGCAAATCTGTCAGCACCCATGGCTGCGGCACTCCGTGATGCAAAGTTGTGATGCTTGGCTACCTGTCAGTGCTTGCATGCCACTCTTGGCATTCCAGGGATGTTCTGGGGGAGTTCCAGGAGGCAGGGCTGACCTTAGTGAGACTGCAGACCCCTTTCAGCCCCTGTACATTGGCAGAGCTGCCAGCAGAGATATGCTGCAATTTTTGTGGGATATCTCGGTTCTCCCCTATGAGGGAATTGGAGGTTTTTTGTTTTTTTAAAAAAAGCTTTCAAGCTTCCCACACCATGGAAAAGCCCTGTGGAGTGGTTGGAGCAGCATTCAAGTAGCACTGTCCCCATACCCTCAGCTCTGGACTGAGTTATTAATTTTACTGTTGCTTCTCATTGATTTGGTATCTAGAGATATGTCACTACGTTCAAACACATGTTGGTGTCTTAATATGTAGGAGAACCAAACAAACAGGCAGGAACTCTCAGTAGTACTACCCTAAAATGTGCCCTTGTTCTCTATTCTGCTCATTCTTACTTTCATTTTGGAATGCTGCTTCTTATAGAATAAATGTAGTAGTGTGCTATGGAGATCAAAATTTTATGCCTGCTCAGAGATGTTTTCTTTGTTGGAAAGATTACTAGCAAACTACATGATCTGGCTCCCTAAGAATATCCAATTTCATTTTTAAAAAATGTTCCTCATGACTAAGGAAAGATGTGAAATCAGAACTTGCTACTGGTTCAGATGCGGCAGAGGCGTCCTTCTGTGTTCTGTACATCTCTCAGTTCTTAACTCCTTTGCATTGTTGTATATGTTTCTAGGTTGAATCTCATCATTCTCTAATTAAGGGATCACAGGTAGAAAGGCTGACCTCCTTCTAAAACCCTCAGTGTGTGTGTTTACTCGCACACGTGTGCGTACATGTGTGCATGTGCACATGAGCACATTCACATGCTTGTTGCAACATTTAAAAATGTGCTTGGTGCAACATTTCAATTATTACAGATGCTCAATGTAATAAATATTTCTTTGGTACTCCTGCTAATAAAGTCATCTGAGAGGTTAGAAGACTTGAGATGGATATTGTGTTGTTTGTTACAATACCTGGACAGCTGATATTTTGAATGACTGCTCATTCTCATTCAGATTTCTGTGGTACTATGATAATTGAAGATGAAGAAGCAGCAATTGGTTTGACACTAGATGATACCAAACCTGATGGAAGTTTTCCAGCCATAATAGGGTAAGTCTCTAAAAGTCATCTGTTGGGTGTTGTACAAGAGAAAAGGTGAAATGTTGGGAGAATCTCATATGTATCTTGACTAAAGTATGTACTGTATGTTTGCAGAGTGATGATGATAAGACTGTCTATGGTAGGAGTGATACAATAAAAGATTAGGCTGTATTCAATTAGCAGAGCCTATCCACCCATATCACATTTGGGCTTGCAAAAGATTCTGATCTTAGATCTTCATATTTTCATCTCACTCAAGTGAGCTAGTGACTCAATTTAAAAAAATTAAATTGGATATTTTTATGGTGTGTGCCAGATTCTCTGCATAGTAGGCATGCTAATACAGAGAGAGTGCCAAGGTTTGCATAAAATCTTGCTCTCCATAATGCCCCACAAAAGGGGTGTGTCTTGAGCCAAGAGTGGAGTGACTTTCCTGCCCCCTCATCACAGTACCATAAATCTGCTTATAGGTGGGTCAGAGAACTCTCACAAACAGAATAAAAAGAAAAGTGGAGTGTCTGCAGGAGGAAGGGAATCAGTGAAAACTACCAGTCCCTTTGAACTTCTACCCCAATCTGAGCAAGAAGCGGTATTACAGCATATTGACCAGATGAGGGCCCAATTATTTGAAAAGTATGATCAGCAGAAAACACAGAAGCTGCCCATGGATGGACCCATAAAGGGGATAACTAACAAAAGTTCCCCAAATGACTATTCAGAATTGGATGCAGTCCCTTTTCTCCAGACAACCTCCTATGGGGATGAATGTATATAATTCTTGGCATTTTGAGAACTATGCAACTCCAACATAGTCATAGTAGCAGATGCTCAGGGAGAAATGCAGATGCTCTGGAAGTAAATGAAATTTTTAAATGAAATTTTTGAGCATTTACTATTAGAGGAGGAGACTTCAGATACTCTAATCTAAAGGATGTTGTCAATCCAGCCCACCATGAAAAGTTTTCCAATAATGATGATTTGGCCCCTACTACCAATCGCCCCACGAGACCTGATCATACCAACAATGGTTGTGTATTCTTCAGTGAGGATGGAACTCTGGACTGTTTTTCTACAACAAATTGACGTCTGGCACATTCTCTTTCCAAGCACATTCTTTCCATAATGTCTTGGAATGTTGCCAGCTGGTACAGATGCTTATCCCAATCAACTGACCTACCCTTCTTTAGGCAAAATTTTAATATCATTGCTCTGCAAGAGACCTGGTGTGCTGCTTCTCTTGAGCTGGATGGCTGTATCACATTTCATATTACAGCTACCCCAGGAAAAGGCCTGGGGAGACTAAAGAGTGGATTGGGCATTCTGATTTCTACCGCTGTGGGAATAAATTGTGAAGAGCTCCCCTCTTTAGGTTTAATTGCTAAGGCCGTCTATATTTCTTGGCAAGAGGGAAATATAATTCTTGTAAATGTTTTTCTTCCCCCTCTCTGACATAAGCATGAAATTGAGGAGAATAGGCAAAGATTAGAATCATATATCACAACCATCGCATCAAAGTATCCAGAGGCAAAGTTCCTTTTAGCTGGTGATTTTAATGCCAGGTTAGGCATTACACCTTAATAGCCATGTTCAATAGGAAATTGGGGTTCTTAGAAGAAGAGGAATATCATCTGACTAGCCAAGTAAAGACTTAGTAGGGATGTTGGCACCAATTTTTTTGGAGCTCATTTAAAGCTTTTCTCCTTTAGATTAAATATAAAAATCTTAAATGGCACAACTGATGATAACCACCCAGGCAGGTTTACCTTTATGGCAGGGGCTAAAGCCAGTACAATAGATTATGTGTTGGTGAAAGACTCTTTACTCCCCCAAGTCAAAAAATTTCAGGTTCTTCCTTATTTAGAAGGGGATTGTTTTCCCCTCTTCTTGCATCTAAGGACAAGAAAAAAATTTGTATAGGGACGAAAATGTTTTTTCCCCCGAGCTAAGAATTTTAGAACATCAAAGCATTAGGATAAAGTGGTCAGAAAGTCTAAAGGAGAAAATCTCAGGGATTTTCACTCCTGAAAAACTGGATATGATGGACAGATATATTGAGAATCTGGAAAACCAGGAAGCCCCCCTCTTAATCTATGAACATTTGATGCAGGATTTAAAATCCCATTTATTCACCCCTCCTTAGGAAGGAGTAAGAAAAATAAAATGCCTCTCAAGGCATTAGTTTGATCAACATTGCCATTCTGCAAGGAAGGCTCTTACTGAAGCCTACAAGTCCGCTCAGACTATTGATGAGGCAAATAAACAAGATCCCTCTTCGTGGCTCTTGCTCCAAAGAAACAATACAAGGCCACAATCGCCTATAGTAAGAAAAGATATTTGGAGAATTTATGGGCTAGTCTTATTTTGGCCACTAAATCAAAGAATCAGTCACTTTTCTGGAAACTGGTCTCAGGGAGGGAAAATAGCTGGACAACCCCCCTCTCGGTGGGGATCCCACCTGATAGATGAGTTTCATTCTTTCAGTCTCTATGACTGTCCAGACCATTCTCAGTGTGTACCTGAGATGGGCGATTTAGCCAAATGGCCACCGTTTTCCATGAGTGAGGTAAAATCTCTGATAATGCAACTGAAAAGTGCCAAAGCCCCTGGACAAGATGGAGTCATGGCAGAATTACTCAAAGCAAATTCTGACTGATGGAGCCCATTTCTTGGATCACTCTTCACCTACATCAGTGAAACAGGTCGGATTCCAGTAGATTGGGGTACAGCTATTGTTATCCCTTTTTATAAAAAAGGTGACAAGACGGAGCCAGCAATTTATGGACCAGTAAGCCTGCTCAATATCATAAATAAGCTCTACTCAAAACACCTTCTTGATAAATTCATCCTTTGGTTGGACAGTGAAGGTGTTTAGAAACAAGCTGGATTTAGAGCAAATAGATCCACATTAGATCACTGTTTAACTGTTCAGCATCTAATTGAAAAATAAGCCACATGGAAATATACTTCCCTTCGTGCCACATTTATTGACCTAAAAGCTGCCTTTGACTCAGTATCCCGGATAAGACAATTAAGAAAATCCTCTATCAATAGGCAACTTTTGGCTCTTATACAAAGTCTACACTTAAACACCTCTCTAAGAGTTAGATACCATCGACACAGCATCCTGACAGATGTTATTAAAACATTCAAGGGCGTAAGACAGGGTTGCCTACTTGCACCAATGCACCTAACCCTGGAGAAAATTCAAGCCAAATTTCTAAAGTCACTCTTGCAACTGTCCAAGTGTGTGTCTAATGCCTGGATTAGATTAGAACCTGGGATAGTCAAAGTAGATGCCATAATCAAAATAACTTCAATAAATTATTGGCTCACAGTTCTCCTCAATCTGTGGACAAAGATTGTCAGACAAAGAGTTTATGATATAGAGAGACAATCTGATGTAAGGCTTACTCTGGAATATCTGGCTCTTGAATCCCTTAGATTCCAGGTGAAACCAGCCAGTTATCTATTTTTTCTAGAGAATAAAAATCATAGGAGCATGTTTTCATTGGCTTGTAGTAACACCCTGCACTCTGCTGTTTTAGAGGACAGATTAAAAAAAATCTCCTATGAACAGAGGCTCTGTGGTTGCTTTCTGGAAGAAGCATTTTCCTGTACTTCTAATAATTTCTAGATGGTTTCATATGGTATGTAGAACTACTGAAATAGGAAGAATGAATCATATCCACTTTTCAAACTTACCTGGAAATTAAGGAGCCCTTTGCATTTTTGTCCAGTAATATGTATAGTTCCTTATTAAATTAGGAAACGCAAGACCTCTCTCTTTCTACATTACTTAAGTCAAAGTAGGAAGGAAGGATGGAAGGAAGTAGGATGGAAGGAAGAAAATTTATCTCAGTCATTCTTTCTGTATGGGTGCTTTTGTAAAACATAGAAAACTGCTTCAGACCTTACAAAGATTAGGAATTGAACTTTATATTAAATTGACCCCAGCATATTCCATGTGAAAGTTAATGATTTATATGTTTTATATTTTTATTAAAAACTTCCATATTTCTCTTTATGAATTCACTTTATATGTTTTAAAATTTTAGTTTCATCCTTGCACGGAAATGTAGAAGATTAGCACACCTTACTAAAGAAGAAAGGTAAGATCAATAAATCAATAGGTTTCAACTGACAAAGATTTTGGTCCTTTCATTCCATGTTTGTATGATAATAAAAAGAATTAATGTCTAGACACTTTGGACTAGGGTGTTTGAAGTTTCACTTTTTGTATATATCTATGAATATTGTTCATGCTGAATAGAAAGTGTAGTTAGCCATACATTCCAACACATGTTAGTTTTATATTCATACTATAGAGATGGGAAATGTAAGGGCCCAATCCAGACCAGGTGGGGGGAAGAAGGCTGTTGTGGAGACGACAGGCCCTACACCAGTGGATTTACCTGCTCTAGGGCACTTAACCCTGCAGAGGGGCAAAACTGCTGGT
Source organism: Sphaerodactylus townsendi (assembly GCF_021028975.2). Lineage (NCBI taxonomy): Eukaryota > Metazoa > Chordata > Lepidosauria > Squamata > Sphaerodactylidae > Sphaerodactylus > Sphaerodactylus townsendi. Next base: position 72,618,633 of record NC_059428.1, read on the forward strand.
AGATGGCCACTGCAGCACTGCATCAGTACCCCTACGCCCCCACCATCTTTGCTGGCATTCTGGAGGTGTGGCTGGGGGTGTAGCCAACCAGTCAGCTTCCACCTTGGCATTGCCTTCCAGGATGCCAGTGCTTGGGGGCATGGACTTATGTTACCCTTTTGGGTGGCTTAAGCCCACTGAGCCCAATAGTAGTAGTGATGATGATGATGATGATGATGAAACCTAGTAGTAGTAGTAGTAGTAGTAGTAGTAGTAGTAGTAGTAGTAGTAGGAGGAGGAGGAGGAGGAGGAGGAGGAGGAGGAGGAGGAGGAGGCGGCGGCGGCGGCGGCGGCGGCGATGGCAGCAGCAGCCAATAGAGGGCTTTTTGGTGGCGGGGAGACTTTTTTATTTTGTGCCTCCCCATGCTGCTGAAAACCCATCTGGAGGCTGCTGCTTAGTGCTCTGGATTGGGCTATAGAGTCAGGTTTTTTTAGCAGAAACATCGTTTGAGTTTTTTACTAGACATAAGAAAGGTAACATTATGAGTACATAGGTGGCATAAGTTAATGACAAAAGCATTATTATGACATCTTCAATTGCATTCATACTTCAGGATAGTTATTATGAACTTCAAATTATTTCTATTGGGTAGCGTTGCTACAGAGAGAACTCTACTATAAAAGTAACTTGCAATTGGCACAATTGTTAATTTTCAGTATTTCATTTGGTGTGAAAAAAATCTCTCAAAAAAGCAGTGGCGGATTTACAAGGGGACAGGGGTGTGCTGTGCACTGGGCGCATGCCTGGGGTGCAGAAAATTTAGCTCCAGCTCATGGACCATACTATTCTTTGTTTTCATAAAGTACGAAAATATCAATATTATATTTTGGGCTTGTTTGCATTTTTTCTACAGGAAAACTCAGATCTGTGAGCTCTATGCAAAGGTTTTGGGATCACAGGAGGCCTTACATGTAAGACCATAGTAACTAGCACATTATATTATTTTCTTTATACCATGCACAGAGAATTAATTTTAAAATGTTCAAGTTTGATGTCCAAAATATCAAAACAGAAATACTGTCAACAAAATTCACCATCCATTTGATGATTGATATGCACCTTACAGTTTTGTATCGAAATCAAGAATTAGTAATTTTAAGGAACTTCCAGAATGTGGAAGGAAGAAATTAAAATATTGGCATAGAACTATAAGTACTATCTATGCACAGAATGGATTTTTGTCCACATAGTGCAATTGTTTCACCTCTTTCCTTCCACTTCAGTTTCAGTCTGCACCACCCTCTCCTAATACTGCTCAGGAAACTTTCAGAAGCAGTATGAGAAGGAGGCTGGAAGTCTGTAGCAGGATGGATGTTGAACTGTTGAAATTAAGTAATTTTTTCCTTAATTGATGAAGGAAATACATTCTGTATGTCATCAGAAGAACTCTCCTCTTCCCTTCATACTTTGTTTTTATTTGCCTTCTAGCCAGTGCATTATGAAGAGAAGAACTGGTGTGAAGAGCAGTATTCTGGAGGGTGCTACACAGCCTATTTTCCACCTGGGATAATGACTCAGTATGGAAGGTATGATAATAGCAAACGGTAATGTTAGAAAGTGGTCATTCTCTAATGTGTGAATCATGACAATTAGTGTTGGGGTAAAAAACAAGGTTTGATGCATCATGCAGTAACCTGTACTATTGCAGATCTGAACATGCAGTCCTTTATGGATGCGTTAGTATGGTCAATTATTAAAGGATCTATTATGGAACAGAGGAATTGGCAGGGTGTGTGTGTGTCTTAATTTAGGCATCAAATAGACTGCATTTTAACAGACTGCATCAAACATTTGTTTGGAAGATGCATACCTTACAGGTCATCTTGAGAAATCATATGCGTATAAAGCCAGGATTCTTTTTAACATGTTGATTTGATGGCAAATGATGATGTTTTCAGCATATGCCATTTACAATATAAAACATTTCCTCTGTGGAGTTTCAAATTGTTTTTCCTCCCTTTGATTCTGGAAAGGTTTCCAGAACACTTTTTCTCCATGGTATCTGAAAACACTTTTGGAGCATTTCTTTTTGCTGAAACGTTCCAAACCAGCTTCCCTCACAGTGGTCTTTTCTACACAGCAGAAATAAAACGTCCTGCAGAAGTTTTTACAAGATCAGTTTTGGCTTTTTGTGTACCCACGGCACGTGGAACACAAGTGTGTACAGCCAAAATGGTTCTTTTTTTCCACCTGCCTCTCAACAGAACTCTTGTCAGTTTCACAGTTGCACCAGCCACTTTGTGTGCTGCTGCAGAGTTTTTCTGTGCCTCCGCCATCTGGTGAGAATTTCCCACAGAGGTTTTCTGCTTACAGCTCATCCGATGACCGTCGCATTGAAGAAGAAGAAGATAGTTTGTTTTGTCTGGTAATCCCTGGCATGGCATGTGTAGTTTTTTCTTTTTTCTTTTGCTTTGAGGGAGCTGTTTGTGAAGCAATGATGACACAACACACATGGTTGTGTTGCACTGAGGTGTAGTATTGCAGTACAGCATGCTGGCAGGGGCTGATGGGAATTGTAATCCATGAACATCTGGAGTGCCATAGGTTCGCCACCACTGGTCTAGATTCTTTAAGGAAGCTAGAGACCATTTGTCATAGGGAACAAAATTCATTAAGTAGCCTTGGCTAATTTGCAATCAGAAAAACGTGTCATTCTTTTCTTTTTGAAGGATCATTCGCCAGCCTGTTGGGAGGATTTTCTTTGCTGGCACTGAGACAGCTTCAGAATGGAGCGGCTACATGGAAGGTGCAGTACAGGCTGGGGAAAGAGCAGCCAGAGAGGTATGGAAGACTGTTTAACAGAGACATTTTAAATATGTATAGCAACCTGATAGCCAAAGACTCATTACCCATGGAATGTTTACTGTGAGGCTGTTCTCTTTCCACTAGGCTTGCAGAAGGCTCTCCTCGCATTTTTCCATTTACATGCAAGGAGGCAGCCCATAGTCTGCATCGCAGTTTGTCTGTCAGCCTCTCCTTCTCCCAGTTCTCTTAACTTTGCCCATCAACAGCCTTAAAGGCCCAGAGCTCTAGAGCTGATATTCTCTCCCCCTCCCTCTGGAAGGCCACAGCCCCAACCAGGAGACTTTTGCTTGGCCAGTTGATTGCGTTGTTTTGCGGGGAGGGGGGGAGTGCATTGACAATGTGGTATCAAAAACGGGGAGGGGGCAGAGCCAGACAATCACATGCCTTTCTCCGAGCTGGTAATCAAACTTGGGTATCATAGGTGGGGGGGGGACGGACATTTTTTAAAGCAAGAGGATTTTGCACGAGCAAGAGCAATCCCTCAAGCCCAGGCATTATCATCTACAGCACTGAGGAGGTGCACTCTTTCCCTTTCCCCTCAATTTGCCAGTAGATTGAAAGAGCTGCTGCTGGCAGGGGAGGGGTTGGGGGGTTGTTTTGTTTTTGCTTGTCAAGCAGGAAGACTTCTCCTGGAAGACAAGCATGTATGGTGGATCCCAGCCTAGGATTACATTTCCCAAGGATCCACAGCAGAAATGCAAAAGCCAACTCTCTGAACAGTGTATTGATATAAGCATTAGAGAAGCAGGAAGAAGTCAGCAACATGGAGGAAGGCGAGGGAGGGGTGTGCAAAGCAGCACAAGGGAGTGGTGGAGATGAGACTGGGTGGGCTGGGTGTGGGTGGAGGAAAGAGATCTGGGGCAAAGCTGTGCCCACTGGCAAATCTGTCCATCTGGCAGTGAAGTAAAATTAAATTTGTGCTAGAAGTGGACTCACTTGCTGTGGGGAGAATATAAAATGAAAGCTGGGCTTGAGGTAATATGTCTGAAAAAGAAATTTTGTGGTGACGCACATTTGCTCCCATTGCACAGCAGATGCCTTGTGCGTAATCAGCCAAAGTATTATCTCATCAGAGCTTGGAAGCTAAGCAGAGCTGGCCATGGTTACTACTTGGTTGGGAGACCGCCAAGGAAGGCAGGGGTTGCTGTGTAGAGGAAGGCAGTAGTAAATCTCTGACCATTTCTCCTAGTCCTAGTTGGAATTAATTGATGTTACTCAAGATTTGTAGGTTGAAGGAAGGAAAGGAAGGAAGGAAGGAAAGGAAGGAAGGAAGGAAGGAAGGAAGGAAGGAAGGAAGGAAGGAAGGAAGGAAGGAAGGAAGGAAGGAAGGAAGGAATAGACGGTGAGAGAGTATATTAGCAGAGGGTGACTCGATCTATCTATTACTGTTTTGATTGTAAGTATTTAGATAATCCTGAAGATGTGCCACAGGATGAAGTTTTATTGGAATCTTGAGTAATATCAAGATTATACAATTATTTTGTGTAACTTCCCCACAGTCCTATAATATTTGAAATCATTTTTAAAGTATATATAAAATATAATAAACAATAAATGGTATTATCAATAATAATAAATCTAAACATAAAATTCCATGATATCCAGATACCAGGAAATGAATCCATGTATAGTTGTCATGTACCTGCTATTCATTCAATGTTTTTCCCTGTTAAACACCCTTTGCCCCCCTCCCTCCCCTCTTTCACATCTCTGTTCTCTCTCCACATATAATACAAAGTAAAAATCTGAACAAATTACATGACATACATGTCAGTTCAGCTTCCCCTTCCTCTGCTCTCCATTCCATGAAGATAATATGAATAATACACTCTCCATTTATTTTGAAATTTTGCAACTGGTCTATTCACATACCTTGTTAATTTTGCCACTCTGTTAGTTTGTTTTCCCAGTCTTCTTGCTGTTGGTAATCATCTGCTTTTGATTTTGTTGCAAATGTATCTCTGGCCACTGAATAATTATATCTGAATAATTCTTCTATTTTTTTTTTTAAGACATCATGCCTAACAGCATACTCTTATCATCCATAGCAAAAATTTTTTTTTTTAAAAAAAAGATGTTCTGCATTTTACCATGTATTTCATTCCAGTACATTGTTGGTTTTTTGCAAGCCCACCATATATGATAAAAAGTACTGTCCAACTCTTTACGTTTCAGCATTTCCCTTAGTAATTCTTATCCACTTTCTCAATATCCATCCAAAATCTTGTGCCAATTTTCTCATAAAATTTTGACTTGCTATCAATTTTATATCTTCCATCCGTAAGGTTTTCAATTGTTGAGAAGATATCTCTTCAATAACATTTGAAATCTTGATGTGCCTTCATTATGTAATTGTTTTCTAAGCCTTTCCCGTGGCTGTGCCAACAGCTGCTCATCACGTATGTTTCTCCTTTTCTAGACTTCATAAGCAATGTTTTGACTTTTCAGATACTATTCACTATGGGAAAAATTTCAGAAGAAGAAATTTATAAACCAGAACCAGAATCACTTGTAAGTTTTTATTTAGTTGTAGTTTTCTTTTGTTAATGAGGTGAAAAAATGCTTTATTGGAGCATCTTCTCAAAAGACACTATATTCATATAAAGGCATGATCATATTGACTTATCTTTTCAGTTTCTTTCCTCATAATGGCCAACTTGGAATTTGCCATTTTCATTGCCTCTATATGTTTATTTCTTTATGTATTTGTATATAATCAGGGTTGTAGATGGTCTTTTTGTTTGTTTGTTTTGATTTTGCCCCAAGGACAAAGATGCTGTCAGAACAGACCGTTATCCTGACCAACAGAGGGAGCTGTGACAATGACTTTATCTAGCCCAGGGGTCGGGAACCTTTTCCCCTCAAAGAGCCATTTGGCTCCCCCTCCCCTGCTCCCCCCCACCCGCTCGCTCGCCCCCCCCTCCGCTCCCCCGCCCACTTGCTTGCTCGCGCCCCCGCCCCGCTCACACACCCCACGCCTGCAGGGTAGGCATAGATGGGCCCGGCGGCTCGGCCCTGCTCCGCGCAGGGCGGGTTGAAGAGGGGCCCGCTGGCTAGCGCCTTGCGCGGCGCCCGAGGCGGTGTCTGCGCCCGCCCTGCTCGGCGCGAAGCCCGAGGTGAAGAGGGGCCCGGCGGCTCGACCTTGCCGGCCGCCGGGCGATTGATGCGCCCGCCCTGCTTTCTGGCGCAGAGGCGGGTGAAGCGAGGCCCTGCGTCTCGGCCGGAGCGGCCGCCAGGCGATTGATCACGCCAGCCCTGCTCCTCGCCCAGAGGCGGGTGAAGAAAGACCCAGCGGCTCGGCTCCTGGAGCCGCCAGAACAACAGCCGGAAGAACTTGCGCATGCGGCTCGCGAGCTCGCGCGGTTGGAGGCACAGTCTAGCCAGTAAAAAACTGGAAATGCAGCTTCTAGTCACAGAACTAAGGGAAGATTGATAGTTGTTGACAGTTTGTTCCTAGGTTTTTGTTTTTTTGCAATAAATCCTAAGTTAGTGGTGCTAGGCCTCAGTTTTCTTTGACAAGTCATTAAAATATGGTATCATGTGGTATTTTTTCCCCTCGTTGTTCACCGCCCTGAACCCTCTGGGGGAGGGTGGTTTAAAAATAATAATAATAAAATAATAAAATTACTAAACAGTAAGGAAAGCAAATGTCCTCTGTTTCAAATGTTATACTTTTGATTAATGTGGGCTTGTCCCATTTGTAAAGAATGCTTCTTATGTTATCACAAGAATATGAGGAAGCAGATTAAAAAAGTGGTGCCTAACTACCAGGGGTTTTCATCCAAGTAAATTTCTGTTTCTAGTGTATTGTTTCTGGTGCTTTATTCAGTCAAAGCGGTGGTGCCCTCATCCTAATCATTAATGTTCTTCTATCTAGGATGTCCCAGCCCTGCCGATCACTAGTACCTTTTGGGAAAAGAACCTGCCATCTGTACCAGGACTGATGAAGTTGATAGGATTTTCTGCTTTTTTCACATCAGTGGCTGTAGCTGGACTCTTTGCCTATAAAAAGGGCCTAGTGGTGCGGATATACTAATGTGGAGCTGTTTTCCTTTGTGTGCATTTGCACAGTCCTTTTTCTCTTGCTGAGCAGTGATTATTGCAGTTATCTCATACACTTACATTGTGAACAGGACATATTTTTTCCTATGCCACTAACAATTGGCAACCATAATGAAATGTAAGGGGGACTGGAGCACAGTTTCTGTTCTCACCAGTTTTTTTGTTGTGTTTGCTAAACAAGATCAGATTCCACATTTGTCTCACCATAGTGTCAATGTGAAAATTATTGCACAATAGGAGGCAAGTAGTTGTGTGACCCTCTACTTTTTATCTCCAGTGCTTTTGGGGGCCTAATAAATAAAGGATAGGAGATTTCATTTTAAGTAAGGAGATATGAGTGAATAAATTCTAGCAAGAAAGCTACATATGGAATACGTTATATATTTTTAGCTAAACTTGTGATTGCTATTCAGATCCTATTATTAAATGTTACCTGAAAGTCAGTATTCTTGAAACTGTCATTCCAGTATAGTTCCTAAAGCAATGAAGCATTCAAAGTTAATTATTTATATACATGCAGCTCCTATAATTGAAGAGCAACCACACCTGAGTGGATCCAACATATACATACTAGTGCTTTAAGACTGAGACCTGTGATTCCATATACTTTTAAAAATCTTAACCAGATCTCCCCAAAATATGTGGGGACAGGCTAAATGATCAGGGGAATTCTGTGGCACTGTGGAATTACTTTGGCATTATGACCCCCCCCCCTTTCTTCTTTTCCTGGCATTATGGAATTCCATCAAGATAGCTTCAAATCCTGGTTAAGGGTGACTTCCAATATTTACTTTTCCTTGATTGTGTCTTTAAGATGCAGATACAGAGCCAGGGAAGAAATTACCAAACATGAAGTCTCTAAGGAATTGTTTTATACTGAATCACATCATTGGTGCCTCAAGCCTAATATTGTCTATTTTGGCCAATAGCAACTTTCTAAATTCTCAGGTAGATGCTTTTCCCCATCCATTCTGTGTTATTTATTAATAGAAAGTGTGACAGATTAAATCCAGTACTTTCTGCACGCTAAAGCACTGAGCTGTGCCTCTGTGGTCAGGATGGACTGGAGTGAGGTTGAGGATAATCCTGTTCCACAAAAAAGAGAAAGGGAGTTAGAACCTGCTTTTCTGCTTGGCCAGGTGCTGCCTTTCTGAGCTATGGGGCTTAGCTAAGCTATACACCACCTTTATTGAGCCACATGGCCCAAGAGGGGGAGGCAGACCACTGGCTAAACAAGAAGAGTCCTGGAGTTATAATGCCAATCTGCCCTGCTTAAGGTACCACAAGGTCATGGGAGCCAAATTTGCTAATCTTCTTCATGAAATTTGCAACGTTCATGCCAGAAACCTGAAAATGATTATTGCCGTATTAAGGGACTCTGTGCTGAGAGCATGTGTTCTTTAATACTCCTGGCACTGTGAGGAGCATTCCAATTAGCAATTTGTAACTGGAGCTGAAGAGAAGGAAATGGGTGATCTGATTCAGGGGAAGGAGCTTTTACATAGATTCACACAGACAGAAGTGGGGCATAGTCAGAAAACAGTACCCATGCCAGGACAACAAGGAACTGGGTGGCATAGAGAAGAACAGTTCCACAGCTGCTCCTCAGACTTTTGGTTTCTAGGAAGGCAGTCTCTATTCTTCCAAGTTTTTCTTTGCAAGTATAAGGGCAGAGACACATATGCGATATTTGTACTGAACTTTAATACAGTTAGAAGACATTTAGCAGCTATAGATCATGGAACCTTCCAACATTCACTTGGTATGAGGTGATTGTAATTGTTGATACTTTAATTCTGAAAGCATAGTTGGTTCTGCATTGGAGCTGCATCCATAAGACAGGACAAAATGAACCACTCAAGGGAAATATTTTACAATAGTGAGTGTAATTGTAAGTAAGGGTGCATCCCTAAGAATCTGTGACTGAAGCGAGCAGAAAATACAACTCTAATAGACCCACAGAAACATTTTACATGAAGTATGTTACCTGAAACTTAAACTAAAACTTTTTTGTTTTAGCCTAGCTAGGATTGTAGCAGGTACAGAAATTCAACCATAAAGGATAAGAAAATTGATTGTAATGACTGATCAGTTTAGAAACATTCATCTTTTTAACATACTTTCAAAACTTAGGTTTGATAGTTTATTTTTGACTAGGTATTCCAGTTACTCAGTTTCTTTTATTTCTTGTATTAAATTCAAATGGATATTTCTAGGAAAATTGGATTTCTTTTATGGCCTATGGAGGGGTATTCACTGGTGCTGGGTTACTAGCACTGTTTTTCTTTTTGTGTGTGTGTGTGTGGGGGACTCTTCCAAGCCCTGAGGGGGGAAATGGTGGAAACTGGTGAAACTATATATGATTACCTTCTCTCTTCGCCCCCACACCATACACACACTTTTAACAAGAAAAGCATTGGATGCATTTCAACCTTTACATAGCTGTTAGCCCTACTACTATTTTGGCAGGGAGAACAGGGAGCTGAAACAGGATTCAAACCAAACATGTTCCTTTGTCAGCTTCTTGGAATTCATAGTGCTTATCGTACCTGAGGTGACTGGAGTTGGGAAGGGAGGGAGAGCAGAGTGTTGCACAGGAATGTCAATAATCCTGCAACAAAACATGCTGTCCTTTTTAGAGACTTGATTTGTGTGGAAATGGGCAGCTGAACCTTTTCAGAGGTAAATAATATCATCCGGTAAATGACATCCTATTCTGAAAAAGACAATTTAATATCAAAAAGCAATCTAAAATGGAAATAACTGGGCCTAAATTATAGAGAATTTTTTTCACTTACCAGGTAGAAACATTACCTCCTTGAACAAGCTGTCTTACAGTCTTCATTGTGGTTAAAAAAAGAAAGACCTACTCTTGTATTGTATATATGAAAATAAAAGTGTCAGGTGACATTACTATGAAAGAACACAAGAACTGCCTTGCAAGATCATCAAACCACATGCTAGGATGGCCAACTCTAGGTTTGAAAATTCCTGGAAATTTGGAGGTGGAGCCTGGGAGCGCAGGGTTTGGGGGGGGGGGACCTCAGTCAGTATAATGCCATAGAGTTTCCCCTCCAAATTATGCATGTTCTCCAAGGGAACTGATCTCTGTAGTCTGGAGATCAATGGTCATTTGGGAAAATCTCCGGGTTCCATCTGGGGGTTGGCAACCCTACCAAAGGCATATCAACTTTGACACTGTGTCAACTCAGCCAGTTGCTCCCAGGAAGCTCTCCAGCTGGGCTTGCTGCATAGTCTTTCTTTACCATTGTTACAAAAAAAAGAGACTGTTATGGCAAATAGCATGAGGTAGAGATTTGGTAGACATTTTTTAGTCAATGATGGTTCTTCTGTGCAGTGCTTTTAGCTCTTTGCCATATGTGACCAGCAATCCGTCACATTGTTAAAATGTTTACACTTTAATGACTTAGTGAGAATAGCATATTTGCTGTTGTGCACATAGTTTTTAAAAAATGTCAAAAAATGAATGTTTTGTGTATTGAAGTGTGCTTTGATTATGGTTCTCCTCTCAGTTTGACCCCAGTCAGCCATGTGATAGACCACATCTCCAAAGCATGTGTATGTATATATTTGTCCAGTTCTGGAATGGGCAGCAGGCAACACTTTCACAAAATGTATTTAGACCGGCACATTTGAGGGGAGTTGGATGATCTGTTTATCACTGTGGAATTCCAAGTTCTAAGAAAGAGATATTTGTACCATGGGCAGTGACTTAACTTATTTTGGCATGCATTGGAAGGGTGCATGCCTCACTGCCAATTTCAGTGCTCATATGGGTGTTATAGTATAGAGGAATCACAGTGACCTTTGAATGCCTCAGTACCACTGACACTAATGAAAGTTGTTGAATGAGTATGACATCAGTTTAATCTTTTGCTTCTTATAAGAAAGTATTATGGATGTCGTCCTGCACTACAGAGCTAGCATGATAAAGAACTGCAAAAGATGTATAGTCCTTGAAGTAATTCAGACAGCCCAAATGGGTGCTTCTCTATGTCTGGTGGATTCCGCACAGCATAATAATAACAGGTTTATTTTTGAACCCAGGTCTATTATATTCCATTTTTGCCCTTTACATGGGTGCTTGTTTTTCATGGAGGAAACAATCCATTTTTTTCTGCCCCTTCGCACAAACCTGATATCATTTTTTTTACAATGCAAATGCGTAGGCACGAACATCCTGTTTTTCCTGTGTTCTGATTGGCTGTTTCATCAGCCCAGTCCCCCTTCTGCTAAGGAATATTTCTGAATAGTGGAGAATTTACAGTAACCCCATGGAAAAATGTTTAGGGCTTTGAAACCATGACACATGAAAACATGAAGATATACAAAATAATAAAATCTGTCCAAAAAGGGAGCAAAGCAACATGTCCCATACATATGTGCATTTGCCTAACTGTGTGCTCTGAGCACCCAAAAAAGAAAAAGAAAAGGGAACGAGGCCATTATTTGCATGTACACATCCGTCGCTGTACACATTTAGATCCATCGCTGTACACATTTAGGTGAAATGGCACTCACAGTTGCTGCCAAAGGGAAAAAACATGCTTGGAGGACATTTCTGAAATGGCAGGCTATCACACTGGTCAGCAGCTCAGCAGAAACAAAACTGACATGATGAAAAGAGAACAGGCAGAGAGGCAGGAACAATGAAGTGGTTGGGCAGCCATGCTGTTCTCTCGGTAAAAAAAGATTGAGGAAATATAACAGGACAATCCCGTTTTGTGGGAGGGACTCATGCAAAGTTCTTTCCCAAACCGGGATATTTCCCTTCATCAACCTGTTATAATTCTACTGCATGGAATCTGCTTTAATTTGCCCCTCATTATGACCTGTTTTAAAGCATTGTTATCTGTTTATATTCTGTATAGCTGGAGCCATTGTACTGGTGTTTTTGATGTTAATGTGGTCAGGGAATCAGCTGCCACATTAGGAGTGACAGAGTTCACAGTGGATACAATGTTTGAAAATCCTGCTCAGTTTTTGCACCTCCAACCAGGTAGCAAAAACAGCAAGCTTAGCACGTTTGTGGAAAGTCACAGTAAAGTCACTGGTAGGTGTTGAGTGGCATTCAACTTAGTGGCTCAGATTTGCCTTGCCTATTGTTCAGTGGCATAATGCCAAGGGGATGGGGGGTGCATGGTGCACTGGGCATGCGCAGGTGAGGGGGCGTGGAGGAGCAGCTGGGGGTGTGGCAGGGGTGCAGGACACATGCGTGTCCCAGGCACAGACCCCCCCCCCCTCACTCCGGCCCTGCTATTGTTCCTCTGTGAGAAATGGTTACTAATTTCTTCCCAAGTGTACTTTATTTCCTTCTCATCAGCTTTTCCTCCATGGGGCTTCAATTACATGGGGCTTCAAGGTAGCCTCCAATTACAACCCAGAGTAGCTCAAAATAGCTTCAGGCTACGGATTTATAATTTGGAAATCCCATGCTCCAGAGCGGGCCTACTCAGCTCCTGAAGTAGGGGCTATGATCTATTACTTAGTTTGGAAACTAGCTACTATGTTGAATCAGCAAGACTTCAGAAGTATTAGCCTTGAAGACCAGGCTGGTATGTATGTATGTATGTATTTATTTATTTATAATTGGTTTTATATACCACCCCTCCCCCGAAGGGCTCTGGGCGGTGAACAACACAATAAAACAATAGTTACAATAAAACCCCCATTAAAACAACAATCAATAATATTATATTGGCATCCAATCATAAAAACAGTATCAAAGTTATGATCAAATCATAACTGGTATCAAATCATAACTGGTATCAAAGTTATGTCCAGTGGCAGACTTTTAAAATTAACATTAATTGTGCAGGTAGAGAAAAGAAAATACCTGCTTGCCTTCCGGAAACCAGAATTGTATGTGCTAGTAGACTATGTGTTTAAAAATGGAGGAACTAAAACATGGGACACCCTTCAATACTCTGTGCAAATATGAAGTGTCAATTAGAAGTAGACTACAAAATCTACCCTTTGATTAAACAAAATATTTCTTCCATCACCTCCTCCCTAAAATCTTCTCAACTGTTTACGTTCTTTTCCAGGAAAAATAAAAGTAACACGTGCAAAGTAAGGTGGTTTTTCAATGTTAAATACATTACATGCTGCAGCTGATTGCATCCTTTGATCACATGCCAGTCACTAGTAGTTGTGTCTGTCTGTTTTGTATATCAAAAATGACATTACATTACACAGACATGGATTGTGTATGTTATGGTTTGTTTGTGCCTTATAAAACTGTGGTGTTTTTCTCAAGTGCCTCTATGGTGGCTGTCTCTCTATTGAGTCCCTTGTTGCATTCTTTTTTGAATCAATAAGTCTTCTAGATATTTTTATCTGGCAGCTGTGAAGCTTTTTAAAACACAAATGAATAAATACTGTTGTACAAAATGTATTCTGAGTTTTCATTTTATCTTTCAAGAATTTTTGTTTTCTGATAGTGCATACACTTGTACATAATATATTTTTAAACATTGCTTGTAATAAAACTTATGAAAAATGTCTTGCCACAAGAGTCGGAATAATGCAAAGATACTGGCTAGAAATCATTCCAGGGTTTACTTTTCAACAGAAATTCTTCCATTTCCCCAAATCCGGTGTTTCATAAATAACAAATTGTTATTTATTTAATTCATTTACACTCCTCCTTTCTCCCCGATGGGGAGATGCCAAATTCCAATACAATGTTAGGCAAAGTAGGCCATTTTATAGTTGTAATTACTTTTTCAGGTGATTAGCCTGAAAAATTGTGCAGAAGTGTGTATGTTTTGTTGATTTGTAAATGGGATGGAGTTATACAACCACAAATATAATAAGTCAAATTAAAAACTCCAGTTATGAATTTATCTGATTGGGCTGTGCAGGCCAAGTCAAAACCAAAGCTAGCATGCTGGAAGGCATAATTTAATCACCAATCTGATCTAAACTGGTAAGTAATGCCAGTGATTAAGTAGCAGACAATGACACTGAAACTGAGGTGCCCCAGTGACTTCCATGGAAAAGAGTTAAATTCTTTTAAAAATGCAGGTGTCTGACTTCAGAGTCTCTGGGGTGCAGTCCAGGACTTCTGCACCTTACAGGACTCCTTTTCTCTCAACGGAGCCCCCTAGAGGAAGCCTCAGTACAGTTAGGGGGATTCTTTTCTACCCAACTCCCTCTCCCCTACCACTGCCCAGCCTGTCTATGTGCTCTTTGAGCAAGGCCTTGTCTTCTCCCTGGCTCACTGTTTAAAAGTCCCCCAAGGGCCAGGCCATCCCCAGGCTCCTCCAATCCCCTTCCCAATAGGCCTGCTTAAACATTTTTTATTAGATGATGAGTCCCTACCAGAGATCTTAAGATCGACTTGGTTTGATTCCCATAGGTTATCTTGGGATAATTTAACAGAGGTTAAGTTTGTTGTGTTTAGGGTTTAATGGGTCCTTCTATTGATATACGAAAAATTAGAAAGTAGGCCTTTGAATCACAGAAATTAGATCAGAAGGTTATAGCAGATGTTGTTCACCACTTCTCACCCACTATTTTAACAGTTCCAATTTTTGTCAGCTTTTTTTCCTCTTGGTTAAGATAAATGCTTTACCACTTGTCAAACAGTCAGGTATTAGTCACTGTCAAAAACTTTGCCCATGTGGTAGAGCTGTAATTGAAACTTTACCTCATTCTGTATTTAGCTGTATTCATCGGTAAGAGCTAAATATATATTGCCTCTATTGAGTAGGTTGCCTAGTTTTCACATGATTTTCCTGTTACATATGTAACCCCTTGAGTCTCCAAGGTTCAGGTTCAAAGTCTAAAGTAATTCTAAAAAACTCAAATTATAAATTCCACATTAAACTACAACAAAAAGCATTTGTGATAATATTCCAAAGATATTTGTGTGCCTGCGTATTTGTTTTTTGAGGGCTTGGAAGGGCTTTTATTTGTGTGTGGAGTTTTCTTTGTTCTTGGCCATGTGTGTGCCTCAGTCTTCTGAGAAGTGGGGCTTCTTGGTGAGTCAACAAATCTATTTAACTGCCATTCAGCTCTTTTGAGCAGTCTCAGAGGCAGCAGTTTTATCAATAAAAATAAATCTTTCAGGGGAGAATAGAATGTAAGTTAGAGACTTGATTGGGGCAGAGGCTTCAGCCATTAGATCTCAGTCCCTGGAGCTCAATGAAGAGGGGCTTGGCTAAAGAGGCAAGGGTTACTACACTCATCTCTGAGCAATCTCTGAGAAGCAATGGCACATATTATAATCACTGATAGGGAGCAGAAGAGAGAGCAAAGGGTAAATTCTTTTTTTGAGGGGGCATCCTTAAATCTTTCAGTATAAGTCTCAGTGTGTATGTGGGTGTGTTTGAGGGATTGTTATAGTGTTTTTAGAGGGTTCGTGTGTTGGAAGGGCTTTTGTTTGTGTGGGGGGTTTCTTTGCTTTTGGCCATGTGCTTGCCTTGGGCTTCTGAGAGGTGGGGCTTCTGGTGAGTCACCAGCTTTATTTAACTGCCATCCAGCTCTTTTGAGTAATCTCTGAGTGGCAGTAGAAGGGAACAGAATAGAAAGCAAAAGATGAGTTCTTGGGTGAGGGGTGAGGGGGAAGAGAGTAGAAGGTGAATTGGTGACTTGATTGGGGGCAGAGGCTTCAGCTGCTAGGGTCAGTCCCTGGAGCTCAATGAGCTGGAGCTTGGCTAACTGGCAAGGATAACACTCATTTTGTGGAGTTTGGTGAGAGACTTTTTGAAAGGGAGACCTATTTAAAATTACCTGCTTTTCTGACAGAGTTCCACATGCATATTTTCAAGGGAAACAAATTTGGCACTGGTAAGCAGGCAAAATAGATTGGGCATGGGGGTTACAGTGTCACATGGGGAAAGGTTTAAGAAATACTGCTATTTCTTAATTTGAAGAAGTTTAGACCCTCAGAGTTTTCCCCTCTAACCTAGGCTCAATGGACAAAAGTTGCTTTCCAACAAAGCCTAAAAGGGTTCCAGATACAATATTTGTTTCATGAATTTAATGCAGCTTGTTATAGATGAAGATAGCCAGAGCTCAGTTTTGGTTTCATGGTAGTTTGACTGGAGCTGTAGAAGTGTGAAAGGGAACTCAAGGCATGGCTAGTGGTCTGTATTTGGCTTGGTATACAAGCGGTTAAGCATATGGTTAGGTTTGCTGGCTCTTTAGGCCTATGATTTAAACTTATATGACTAAAACACCAAAAACTCCCAAAGAGAGCTTATATTTTGTACAACATTCAGTGACTTTCTTCTACTAAATGAAGAGGCATCTCCCATTGGAGGAAGAATCCTAATAATGAAAGAGATTCATTGGATCTGATAGACTTTAGACAAAGGTAAGCAGAAGCTAAGTCCAATTCACCACTAGACTACTGTACTGCCTTCTGGTTATTGAGAAATTTGTTGAAGATACTGAATCTTCTGATCCAGCAAGGCATTTCTCATATTCTTAGCTACTCAGGTTTACCTAACATAGGTTAGTTATGACTTAATTGTTAGAAGACTAAAGGATTAAAAATAACACCAGAGTAGAAACAGGACCACAGCACCCAGCAGTGTAGTTTAGTAATAATTAACTATGTAATTGCATAGTAAACTTACCCTTTGCCCCAGGCATTGAGAGGTCAAAGTGAAGAACTCTGGCAATTTGAAGCTAGTTTTGGAAGGGGGAAAATTAAGCTTTGCTAAACTGTGCAAGCACAATAATTAATATGGATAGGAAGTAGACAAATGACACTCAATTTGAAGTTATCACTAACAGTTTGTGTGCATTCATTAAAATATAAGCAAATGTATTCTTCGTCTTTCCTTGTATCCTTATTGTTTTGTCTTATGGTATTGTGGGAAAATTTGCTCCATTAAGGCCAATTAAAAATCCCATTATTTCAGTAAAACTCCAGAATTTTAGCTAGTGATATATTATGTAGGCAATTGGAGCTCCTGTACAAAAGTGGGAGTTCTATGTGTGTGCAGAAAGGAAGTTGGTTAAAAACCCTTGCATTGCTATGCAGTGATGCCATCAAGGCTAGATTTTGTAGTGGAAGTTTAGTAGGAGGTTCCAGCAAAAGAAGGCTGTATCTTTGCATTTGAAATATGCATAATCATTTAAAGGGATCCTCCCTAGAAACATAAATTCTAAAACTTAAAATTATTGCAACTTTCCCACTGCTACAAGATGACTCAAGGAGGGGGAAATAAATATTTAGTAGACTATATGTTGAAAGTGGTTCAGGGAGAGAAATACTTGGCAATTCCTGGAAGAGCTGAGAATCACTGTAAGAATCAGCTGCTTGTCAATTTGTTTCTCAAAACACAGTGCACAAAAGTCCTAAGCCCGCCTAGGTCAAGTGACTCAAACGTCTTTGTTACTTCTCTATAAACAATATTTTACTGTATTTTGGGAGGAGTAGCAATTTTGGCTCAGATAGCAGCAACCAAATATTATTTTAAAAAATCACATCTGCTTTACATAATGATTAAAGAAGATAGTTTTATTAACAGTAAGTTTCATCTGGTTGAAAAGAGTGTAAAAAAGAAACAAAAATGGGTTTACAAAATTTCAGGGCAAACAAGGGGGGAAAGAAGGGGAGGGAGAGAAATGTTCTGTAGAGATACAAGCAGCATGGAATAAGGAAACAGCAGGAGAATGCCAATTTTAATGAAAGTCTCTTATTTGGAATCCCATTTATAGCTCCTGCAGTCATGAGAAGTGCTTTTCTCTGTATGAAGCTTTGCAACACTGCACAGAACATTACTGTGTGATTTAAGACCATTGCTGTTGAATGACACCACGATTTCATATGTTAAAACAATGGCCTCAAATGAACGTCTAGTTCAGGGGTAGGGAACCTGCGGCTCTCCAGATGTTCAGGAACTACAATTCCCAGCCCCTACCAGCATGGCCAATTGGCCATGGTGACAGGGGCTGATGGGAATTGTAGTTCCTGAACATCTGGAGAGCCGCAGGTTCCCTACCCCTGGTCTAGTTGGTTCACTTGCAGAAACAGACTCAATCAGTCATCTACACTGAGACCAGGCACACAATATGGGGCAGCACACGCAGAGGGTGTCATTCCTTCTGCATTCTATATAGATCCTGTAATGGAAATTCAAAAAACATTCACCGACACATTTTTTAAAACTAGATCAGCAAAGAGCACAGACTATATCACCAATTTTACAAAAGCAGTTTTACAAATCTCAAGTGCTTTATCACCATGTCATTATTGGTCTAATAGTCATCTCAACATCTGCAGTGTCACATCGAATAATTATGTCCTTTTCAGGGAAACATGTATTATTATTACTTCATCTATTTGCCTTACCGATGAGCCCTTGTGATGTAACAGCTGAAGTGCTGGACTTAGGGCATGCCCAGATTCGGTTTTCTTCTCAGGCAAAATGTTTAGTGGGCAACCTTGTCAGCTACCACTTGATCTAACCTACTAGTCAAGATTATTCTGAGAATAAAAAGAGCAAAGAGGATGGGTCAAAATGCCATAAATAGACTTTTGACATGGTAAACCTACTGTAAAGTGAATTATCCCAAATGTTTGTTTGACTAGAGTATGTTGTAAAATGGTTTCTGATATTCCGGTTAAGTGTGCAAGATACAGATGTTTTTATACTTTTCCCCCTGGATTTATATGAAAAGATTTTGAGTTGGATCTAAGCAACCACCAATGGAAAGTCCTTGCAAAAGCTTCTGTTACCCATCTACCCATTTCCCCCAGCAAGGAAAGATAATAGAAATAAGCTGATGTTAGAGGTCACAGGGTATACACAGAAGTCTGGTGTACAAAGGCCATGGAACCTAAGTTGTGCAGTGAGAATGGGAAGTTGGGTGAAATTTACCCCACCTTGCTTTTATGACAACACACTCTCTTATGTCTACAAGTACCCATGGGGGAAGATGGGCCAACTGAAGCCAGCTTCAGTTGGCCCATCTATCTGCACTGTAGCCTTTTTCAACATAAACTTTTCAGAATTCTTTATATGCTCAGCATACTTTATATGCTCAGTAGGGCAGGAAAAAAAATTGCATTTGCAAATGCTTTCCATCAGTCCCTTGGTATTAAACAAGTTCTTGATAAGGACACTGAAGGAATTAAGTAAGACTCTCAAGTACATGGTAGACACAACGGCCAAAATACAGAGAGTTCAATACAGAGGCGAAGCTACAAGGGGATTGGAGAAAGGTTTCAAACTGTCTGTTGAGTGGTAGGATGTTAATTCTAGAGGAATAATCCTTCCAAAGACTCAACAGCGTTATCTTCTCATGGAAACTCAGCTGAAGAGCTATTCAAATAAACAAATAAGGATGCAGTAATTAGTTGAAACCTAATTCTGTAGAAACTCACTATGTGAAAGTCTTTCATGTGAAGTGATTCAAAAGTGGTACTTCACAACATGGCATGTAAAATGCGATAAGCTGTTTGCTGCCATGTAGTGGGAAATTACCAGGTACTCCACATGGTACAAAAAGGAAAAGCAAATTCTACATGGCTGAATTTCAGCTGCCACTAGTTCAGTTTTTACTAGAATTGGCCAGAGACCAAATTAAAACTTCACTTCCTATTTCTCCCCAGCAACAATTTATAGAACGTCTTAGTACTGGAAACACGAACAGGCACATTTGTTTTCTAAGAAATGCAACTTAACAGTTTCTGCCAAAATATGCCTTTAGTTGGTTCTGTGTGATAACCAAGGAAAGTGTTCATGTCCATAAAACAAATTTGGAATCATAGACCTCAAAGCTTGAGTCTCACTGAGGTAGTAAAACAGTGTCTGGATTGGAGTACTTCATACTGCTTGGGGGAGAGGGGGGTTGTACAGTTGACTCTTCCTCCACACCAAAACAATACCAGAAAACCAGCACACCTAAGGGGAAAGCTAGAAGCAGACTTGTCTTTCCTGCTACCTAGCTTTTCTAGATGGAGGGAAAAATTTTGTACAGAGGGGTATAATAATATAAGCCCCTGTTTTCAGTTTGAAGTGGCAGAATAAGGACAGAGACTTATCCTTCATTGTAGGTCCAAATATCGGAGGCAACTGTATTATGTATTGCCAAGAACGAAAGGTCTCAGGGAGTGATCTGGGAAAGTGGAATACTGGCTAACATGGAGTCATAAGTGAAGCTGTCATTAAGTGACCAAATAAGTGCAAAATATTCCAACAGAAGGGGATTCACAGCTCAGTTTAACAGGAATGGTCTTGCTTTCAGAAAAAGGGACTTTTACAACTTTTATGGCCTTAACTAGACATCTGAGAATACAACTAATCATAATTCATTCAATGTGGCAGAAGGATTTTTTAAAAAGTAATAATCAATTTATATTTTAAGTAATTTTTTAAAAGATGAAATATTTGTTTACTGTGTAGGTACTTAAAAAAAATTCTATGCCACCTCTCCAAGAAACCAGGCAAAACAGCATCAATCATGTTTGGAAGAAATGAGAAACTGTGCACCTTCTCATGAACTGTGGCAAGTATGGAGTTAGAAACTCTCACCTGAGCAGAGGTGTAACTAGGAAAAACGGAGCCAGGGGTGAAATCTGAGTTTTGCGCCCCCCTCCCCCCGTATGGGCAGCTGCCCTCCACCACTACCAAAGAATGACTTTTTTGCACCAGTTAACTCAAAATCACCACCACATTATAGAACATGCCCCAACTCACAAATCTGAACACAGCAATGGGACATACCACACAGGGGAAATAAAAATGTATGCAATAGTACGCAATAATTAAAAGTTATTCCCATTGAGCTCAATGCTTTGCCCAACAAGCGGCCTTTGTGGCGAGGCACTTCCCTAGAAGTAAGCCCCACTGAAAAACTTCATTGGGATTCTCAGACCTGCTTAGGATCGCTCCTGAAATCTGGCCAGGGTCATGCACGTTTATAGACTTCAGTGGTTCCAGCCACCAGAAACCAAAAAGACTCCCTCCCCGCAGGCAGAGGAGCCTGGCTGTGCACCCCTTCCCTCCAAGTCCCAAATCCCCCCCTTGCTCTGGCTGCTGGTGTTTTCCCTTGCCCGTTTGAACTGGAAGAAGCTCTCCAGTCCAAATGGGTAAGGGAAAAGTCCAGCGAACCGGCCAGAAAACCCCCATTGTAGCCTGGGGGGAGGTGCAGGCAGAGGAGCCTGGCTGCATGCCCCCTCCCACCAAGTCCCAAACGCCCCCACCCCGCCCCAGCTGCTGGCATTTTCCCTTGCCCGTTTGAACTGGAAGAAGCTCTCCAGTCCAAATGGGTGAGGGAAAATGCCAGCAAACTGGCGCTGCAGTCTGGCGGTGCGTAGGCAGAGGAGCCTGGCTGTGCGCCCCTTCCCTCCGTCCCAAATGCTGTCCCCCACCCGCTGTTGCCATTTTCTCTCACCCGTTTGGACTGGAAGAAGCTCTCCAGTCCAATCGGGCAAGGGAAAACGGCAGCGAACTGGTACCGCAGCCAGGGGGCGCGCAGGCAGAAAAGCCTGGCTGCACACCCCTTCTCTCCAAGTCCCAAACGCTGCCCTCCCCCACTGCTGGCATTTTCCCTAGCCCATTTGGACTGGAAGAAGTTCTCTAGTCCAAACGGGTGAGGGAAAAGGCCAGCGAACTGGCCAGAAACCCCCCATTGTAGCCAGGGGTGCAGGCAGAGGAGTCTGGCTGTGTGCCCCTTCCCTCCAAGTCCCAACGCCCCCCACCCCAGCTGCTGGCGTTTTCCCTCACCAGTTTGGACTGGAAGAAGCTCACCAGTCCAAACGGGCGATGGAAAAGGCCAGCGAACCGGCCAGAAACCCCCACTGCAGCCGGGAAGCGTGCGGGCAGAGGAGCCTGGCTGCGTGCCCCTTCCCTCCAAGTCCCAAATACCCCCCTGCCCTGGCTGATGCCATTTTCCCTCGCCCATTTGGACTGGAAGAAGCTCTCCAGTCCAAACAGGCGAGGGAAAAGGCCAGCGAACCGGCCAGAAAACCCCCGCCGCAGCCGGGGGACACAGGCAGAGGAGCCTGGCTGCCTAGCTGCCCTGTCCCCGGCTACCCCCTTCCCTCCCACCCACCCCCGCTGGCAGCCAGGAGGCAGGGAAGCTGGCCAGCCACCCACTGCCTCCCACGTCCAGTAGCCAGTGCTTCTCTTACCTGGGTGGCTGGGTGTCCCTTGGTGCAGCCAGCCTGGGCAGGCTTTGGCGGCAGGCCAGGAGGGCAGCACACACTTCAGTTTCGGTTTCCTTGTGGGGGAAAATGGTGGCTCGCTACTCACGCCACCCACTGCTGCTGTTAGCTCTTTCTGGCCTCTAGGTTCCAGGTGGTGCCTGCGCAAATGGTGTGCCCGGCCCTTTATCTCTCTGCCCACCAGCCTGCCAATTGGAGCCGTGCTTGGGCCACAGGTCTGCCCAGGCAAGCCGAGGCAAGCCGAGGCATGCCCACAGCAGGAAAGAAGTGTGGGAGGCAATTTTGCGCCCCCCATGTGACTTGACGGAGTTGCGCCCAGGTCAAAGGTCCCCGAATGTCCCCGTTAGCGCTACACGTCTGCACCTGAGTAGTCCAGACAAATTTGATCTCCTCAGATCTCATATACGAAGTAGGATAGGCCCTGGTTAGTACTTGGACTGGAGACTACCAAGGAAGTCCAGGTCACTTTGCAGAGGCAGACAATGGCAAATTACCTTGGAACATCTCTTGCCTTGAAAACCCTACAGGATTATCGTAAGTCAGCTGTGACTTGACAGCACATGGAACTAGAGCATATTACCACTTGTTGTTCATTGACATGGCCCTAGAACACTCACTCCTTCCTCTTTTTATTATGTCACTTCTTCTGCCATTAACATTCTGAGCTTATTTTGTTCAGCTCTTTGATATTTCATATCTTAACACTTAATTTCTGAAAATATATTTACAGTTTATGAAATTTTAATCTAGCAGTAAACTAAGTGCAGCCATTTGACAGCATAGGCACCTAACTGAATAAACTACTCAATTAAGCTTTTAGCATTCATTTGTTCACAATAATTTTTTAAAAGACTAGTGTAAGTTTTCCCAGAGGTATTTAAATTTTTTCAAAGTTTGATCGCCTTACAAGCAAAGGAATGTGGGGGGGCCAGTGACTTTATTTTGTCAATCAAAAAAAGTCCATGTAAAAAAAACCCATATCCCTCCATTGCTTCACTACTGTGTATTCTGAGACATTAAAATGACATTGATCCAACTGGTTTTGACGTGTTTCATGTGTTCCAAAGAAGATGTGAAAGACTTTTCTCCAAAAATAACATTCACAGCATGAAGGCAAAGATTAAAACTATTGCTTTAGGTACATTTCTGAAAGATAAGCCCCTTTTTAAAGGCAAAGAGGCCAGCTGCAGCCACTGAAGTGAAGAAAGAGGAAAATCCAAGAAATCTCAACAATCCTGGAACAGATGGCAAGTTTCTTTCCAAAAATGTTGTAGTAATTGGTTGAGCTGGGACATCCTAAGCATAAATACATTAACAATTAGTGTATAATACAATGCAACAGGAAAAGACATCCTCATCTGATGCAGAATATCAGTATGTGATACTAATTGAAGGAAGATGCCGCTCCATTGCTTTTTTCCTTCACAAATTGGGGAGGAGGTGCTAAAAGTGTGTCAGTTCTGATTCTGAAACTTTAGAAATGTAGTTACACTGAGAGCTGCCAGGGCTGTGAAAGGAAATGATTGGAGGCATAAAGGTACAGGAAACTAGCAGAATGTAGTGACTGGACCCTTAAACAGCAGTGCAGGAGAATGGCAGTGAAAGGTACAGAACTGTACCTAATCACAAACAATTGATTCAGTTGTTCAATTGGAAAAAAACAAAAGGCAGGGGGGAAAAGGGAAAGTTGGACTTATTGTCAAGACAGTAAAACAACAGTTTTCCTATGAGTTTTAAAAACATAATCCCCTACAATTCATTTCTTTTTCTGCGCTTTATAAAGACACAGCTATAGTGATTCCCACCACAATCAGTGGCTGGTCATATTCTATCCTCTGCCATCACCTTGACCCAATGCCTACACAGCAGGCTGTTTGCTACAGGCAAAAACTGCCCCAAATGTTACTCATTTTCTAAACAGGACTTTCACCCATTTAAATGCTTGAACATTTGTGAGATGCTAATTAAAAGAGTTACTGGGAAATTTTTCTTCGTTTTCACACAGGAGAAAGAAGGGGTCTTTGTAACCATTCTGACAAAACATTTCTGTTTAATTAGCTCTCTAGAATCTTCACAAACATTTCCATTATTTAAATGCTTTGCATTCTCATCCTATCTAGGCAATAAGGTAATCTAATCTAGCTAACAATGCATTATGAATCCTGACACTAGTCCTGCTACAAGAAAACATGAGCAAAGACTTGCCTTTGATTCTGGTTCTGTTTTCCAAATGTCATTCTTTGAAATCTTCCCTATGGTACATAATATCTAAAGGACAGACAAATACATCTCATTAACAATTTCTCATGGAGGTGATAGGAAAAAAATTAAACCAAGAGATAATTGTTATGTTGCACCAGCATACAATTCAGATTTGGATCTAATGGAATTGAAATTTTTCAGGAATTCTGGATATTTCTGAACTCCATATTTGGAACATTCAGAAT
The DNA here is from genome assembly GCF_021028975.2 of Sphaerodactylus townsendi. Lineage (NCBI taxonomy): Eukaryota > Metazoa > Chordata > Lepidosauria > Squamata > Sphaerodactylidae > Sphaerodactylus > Sphaerodactylus townsendi. The sequence goes on from NC_059428.1 coordinate 72,643,141, forward strand.
TCCTGAAAAAAATTGGGTCCATTAGACCTAAACCTGAATTTTACCCCATCTCTACCCCCTTCTCTCCTCTCCTCGCTTGCATGAAATGCAGTGGTTGGGCGGGGGAAGAAGGAAGCCACTTCTGAGTCCCATGTGGGACCTGGGGACTGTGGTAGAGCAGCTGTGTGCACAGCTGTATGCTGGTTTCAGCTGGGCTGAGCAGGGCTTGCAGCTCTGTGCCCTCCACCACTTCTGAGTCAGATCTGAAACCTGGAAGCTGCAGCAGTAGAGCTCTGACAACCAGAGAAGAAGAGAAAGAAGTGTTTTTTTTTTAAAAAAATGGCAGTGGGGTTGAAGCAGTCCGGATCATGATGAAAAATGTTGGCATGATTAGGAATCACCTTTTGGTTCCCTTTAAATTGCCGCCATTTTTTCTAGGTTCAGCTTTGCCAAACGTATGCAGACCATATGTATGTATTCTACCACTGACTACAGCCACTCACAGGGAATCATTAGCAGCTTATTGTTACAAAAGAGATTTTGCTTGTGTAATTGTAGTTTAATCCAGCTAATGCAATGAGCCTTCCTTCTTTAACACAACAATAGTAGCTTATATATAAATACAGACACCAACATTTTCTTGGCTCAGTTGCTGTATTTCAGACTTGAGTAATAGCTCTGTTTACCTCTCTGGCTGCTCTCTCTCCAGCCTGCACTGCCCCTTCCATGTAGCCACTCCATTTGGTTGCTGTTTCAGTGCCAGCAAAGTAGATCTTGCCAACTGGTTTGCGTATTATCCTTTAAAATAAATATACATATACAAATAAACAAGGATAATCATTCTCCATGCAGTAGCTTTTGATTAGGCGGCGATATACCTGAGGAACAGTCACCTTAGGTTAACATGTAGCTGCTAATAGTACAGTGCCAAATTTTAATAAGGCTTTATTTTTATGCTAAAAAATGGTCCATTGGATACTTACCATGAAGGGCCTTTCTTCCCCTGACTGTTAATTTTTTTTTCACTCTAGTCTACTTCTTGACTGCTTTTCGTTGTACAGGGTTTCAACTACACATTTGTGAGCAAGGCACAGTTAGACCCTATGACCATAAATGAGCTGATTGTGTTTCGTCCCACTTAAGTCAGTGACACATTTCTTGCACCCTTAAAACAGTTTAAGAATAATGATTTTACAGTGTTCTGAAGCCAATTATACATACTATCTCACCTACTAGGTTTTCTGTTAATTTCTCAGCATGATACTGCATTTAGTACAGTGAGAATAGAAATATGGTTTATATGTTAAAATTTTTGGATGATCCCCCCCCCAAAAAACCCCAACAGACAATTATAATAATTTACCTTCCATATTGGGACATAATGCCAGGTGGAAAATAGGCCGTATAGCAACCACCAGAATATTGTTCTGCGCTCCAGTTTTTTTCTTCATAGTGTACTGGCTGGAGAAGCAAGCCACAGGTGAGAAACAAAGTAAAATAAGAACCTCACTGTTACCTCTTTGTGGCCTTCTGTGCAGACCTGTGTTGGGACTGTGCTTGTGCAGGCCAGCCACGGTGTTTGAATAGTAAGCTCTTGTGGAGAAACTTATTTACATCCCACCAATTTAAAAAAAAAACCCTTTCTTACATGTAAGGCTTCTTCTGATCCCAACACTTTTGCATATAATTCACAGATTTTTCTCTTTCTACATAGAAAAAGAAAAGGTGATAAAAATGTGAAAGATCCAAGCTCAAATATATACAAAGACAGCATTCCGATATCACAATAAACCACTGTTTGTCTGTGACTTGTGTGAATCTAGCTTGTTACCATTCTCACAGACCCTCTTCCGCCCCCACTCCTAAAAACCTGAAACTTAGAAGCTTTCAACTGTTCTCTGTGCATGAGGAGGAGAGAGGAAAGAAGTAAGCGCCATTACTGTCATAAACCAAGTTGTGATTCCTGAATGCAACTTCTCAAGATGACGTTTGCAGAACTTTATAAAATAAATATAACAGCCTCTCCCCTTTCTTCCAGAATACTCCAGTACTGGAGAAAATGGACCTTTATGGAAGGAAAGAGGGACCAAATGAGAATGTGTTCACTCTTCGCTTACAGTACTTTTTAGTGTTACTTTCTCAAGTCCATCATATCCCATACCAAGTAAAAATACATATTGCTACCCTCTCTAGCAAACCAGTTCATGGCAACCTCTCTCCCATTGACATGTTTGAAGTATAAAAAACAGAATATTCTAAATAAGAGTTATAAGATCAACTAAGTTTTGTTATCTATCTCGCAAAAAGTCTACCAAATGAAATATTTATCCATAACATATTTTGTTTTATGTCAGACTGCTTTAGTTTCATATATTGTTAAACAATAAATAAGTATTTTGAATTTCAAAATCTTCATTTCATAAATGCATTAGCTGCAAGAAAAAAGCCATGAGGGATGCTTTTTAAAAACTATGTGGCTTTAAATCTACTGTTGATCCATGACACAAGAAAAGTAAGTCTGTGATGTTCATTTTCAGTCATTTAGAGTTCCTACTACCCTCCATACCTTTTGCCCTATAGATTCAGGGTTACAGGTAGGTCAGGCAGTCACAGTAAGCACTCATCTTGCTGCTTCTAAAATATATAAAGAGTTATAACCAGTGCAAATCCCAGACTGAACTCAGAGACATAACTAGACAGGGTGGTTCAGTCCCTTTGAACAAACACCCCTCACTGAACAGAGCTATTGGGGCTGGGGACTGCCACCTCTTATTCATATCCTAGTATATATTTATATGTAGAGACTGAGATCTTCGCTTGTGTTTGTACTTCTTCCTCTAATACCATAAACACCCTTCCCAAAGGGTTGAATAAATAAGGACTAATTTTTATTTATGATAAGTGAATAAGTAGAGGTTTCAAATATTAAATATTAAAATATAACTGATTGAAATTCAGCACTGAAAAAGTCAGCATAAAAATATAGACCATCCAAACAGACCACTGACAGTTTAAAATAACAATTTACAGATTCAAAAATAGTATTAGAATTAACTCCTTAATAGAAAGGCAGGCTGAACAGAAACAATGCAACTCAGCACCTAAAAGAAAGCAATGTAGATGCCAGGCCAGGGGTAGGGAACCTGCGGCTCGAGAGCCGCATGCGGCTCTTCTGCCCTTGCACTGTGGCTCCACAAGCCGAGCCGCAGGCTTCATCCTTGCCCGCCCTGAAGGCAGCAGGGCGGGCGCACCAATTGCGGCCCAGCCGTCCGCGGGCTTCCCGTCTTGCCCGCCCCGTTGGAGCGGGGCGGGCGCTTTCCCGGTAGCTGGTGAGGCCGAGCCACTGGCTCCATCCTTGCCCGCCATGAAGGCAGCAGGGCGGGTGCATCCATGCGCTTCTCAGAATGAGTGTAAAAGGTAAAAAACCCCAATATATACAGTATTATCTTTATTTTAAATGTCAAAAATTATTTGCGGCTCCAAGTGTTTTCTTTTCCTGTGGAAAACGGGTCCAAATGGCTCTTTGAGTGTTAAAGGTTCCCTACCCCTGTGCCAGGCAATCCTCAAGGGGAAGGACATTCCATAAATGAGGTGCTGTTTCTAGTTGCCACAAGCCTCGCCTCAGAAGGTGAGGGCACAGAGAATAGAGCTAGTTCAACATGAAAGGAGGCAATCCTTCAGGGCTTCTGTACTGAGCCAGAGAATAAGGCCAATGAAATTTCACTAGTTATGGAAAAACATTATAGTACAATGACTCTGGTCACCGCATCTCAAAAAGGATATTGAGGAGATAGAAAAAGTGCAGAGAAGGGCAACAAGGATGATTGAGGGACTGGAGCACCTTCCCTATGAGGAGAGGCTGCAGCGTTTGGGACTCTTTAGTTTGGAGAGGAGACGTCTGAGGGGGGATATGATTGAAGTCTATAAAATTATGCATGGGGTAGAAAATGTTGACAGAGATAAATTTTTCTCTCTTTCTCACAATACTAGAACCAAGGGGCATTCATTGAAAATGCTGGGGGGAAGAATTAGGACTAATAAAAGGAAACACTTCTTCACGCAACGTGTGATTGGTGTTTGGAATATGCTGCCACAGGAGGTGGTGATGGCCACTAACCTGGATAGCTTTAAAAGGGGCTTGGACAGATTTATGGAGGAGAAGTCGATTTATGGTTACCAATCTTGATCCTCTTTGATCTGAGATTGCAAATGCCTTAACAGACCAGGTGATCAGGAGCAACAGCCGCAGAAGGCCATTGCTTTCACATCCTGCATGTGAGCTCCCAAAGGCACCTGGTGGGCCACTGCGAGTAGCAGAGAGCTGGACTAGATGGACTCTGGTCTGATCCAGCTGGCTTGTTCTTATGTTCTTATGTTCTTATGACTCTAGCGTTGGGACTGAGTGTGAGAAGTAAGATTCAGATGCATAACTGATCTTGGGTAAATCACTGCCTTTAAATCCACCCTTATGGTTGTCTTGAGACTAAAACTAGTGAAGTCTTTGCAGGAAGGATGGGATACAAATATAAAAAAGAATTATACAATAAAAGGAATTAGGTGTAGTGGCCAATACCAGTACTCTGTCAGGGTTTCATAATACCATTATGAAAATCTGATTATCTCAAAACCAAAATAACAGTCTACTACTTTGTTTCTGAAACATCTATTATTAGAGAAACAAAAACTCACTTTAAAATAAAATTATTTAGTTTATTATGATAGAAAATGATTATTCTTACCTCTCCTCGACACTAAGACTTGCTAGTCTAAAGGCTTTTCTTGAAAGGATAAAGCTAAGAGGAAAAAACACTGATCAATATTTCATTAGTGAATATACTGATTTGCAGAACATATATAAATATTTTCACTTAAGAGAATAAAAAAAACCAGGTCCCACAATTTTTAGATAGCATTGCACCATGTAGGGACTGCAAACTCAGAAGGAAGCTATATGTACATTACACAGCCATAAAGCCTCCTCCATAAGTAAGGTAATTGGTACAAGTGCTGACAGCCATAATGGCCAGTTAGACAGAGCAGGAAAAAGGGGAAAGTAGCATAGATGCAATTTATGCATCTCTCACCTGCCTACCAAATATTGCTGATTACTAGAACTGGAACAACAGATTTTTGTGTTTTCATTAAAAAGCCAAGGGAAACTAGTATTACATATCAGTCAATTCTCCACGAAATGAGATAATCTCTATTTCTTGTATACTTCCATATATCCCAAAATATTCGAGCATAAAATTTCTGAGGCTATTTTTAAAAACATTTTCAGAAGGAATCAATAGCACAGGGTACTATTAAAATCAGATTAAGGGAAAATGGCTGCAGAATGGAATTAGGAAATATTTCAATGGATGGAAATCAGGCTGGAGTAAACTATACAGTTTCGTTTCTGTCACAGATACAGGATTTAATCAAGCTTTCTAGGTTCCTCAGTTTCTTACATGATATATTACTTATGAAGCTTAGCACCTAAAAGAAAGAAATGCAGATTCCAGGCAATCCTCAAGGGAAAGGGCATTCCATAAATGAGGTGCTGTTTCTGGTTGCCACCAGCCTCACCTGTGAGGGCACAGAGAATGCAGCTTTTGAGGCAGGTCTTAATTGGGGAGCTGGTCAACATTAAAAGAGGCAGTCCTTCAGGGCCTCTGTGCTGAGCCAGAGAGAATAATGCCAATGAAGTATCACTAGTTGTGCAAAACTATTATATTGCAATGACTGTAGCGTTGGGACTGGGTGTGAGAAGTAAGATTTAGATGTGTAACTGATCTTGGGTAAATCACTTCCTTTCAATCCACCCGCATGGTTGTCTTGAGACTAAAACTTACAAAGTCTTTGCAGGAAGGATGGGATATGAATGTAAAAAAAAAAGAAATGTACAATGAAAGGAATTAGCTGTAGTGGCCAATACCAGAATGAATAGCTTGGCATAAGCATGGGTTGTCTATGGTGTTCTCTGTCACCTGTGACAAATCCCAAGGCTTCTCACAGGTCAAGGCTGATAAGTGTCTATGTGAATATATTTGATACTAAGCATAGAAATGCCAGATTTAATTACCCCATAATGGCAGGTTCAGATTCCCCAGGTTTACAGTCATCCAAGGTTATTGAAATTGGAGCTTCTTCATCCTCAATCATCATGCAGCCACAGAAATCTGACATGAAAAAGAAAACCAGAATGGCTACCAAAATATTCAATTCAGAATATTGTTCTGGAGGCGTATCATATAATCACAACACTGTAGACAACCGTTTTGGCTGAAGCGCTGGGGAAAAAAGCAAGATCTGCCTGCAAACAAAATAGTTGGGGGGGGGGGCAGGAGGAAATTATGGTGGTATTTGGCCAGACATGTCTGGGACAAGCCAAGTCCGAGTAGCACTGCCAGCATCTCAGCATTTCATCCTGGAGTTGGATGGTGGCTGTGCAGGTCTGGGAATCGATAACAGGCATTCAGCATACCTCTTCCATCACTGTAAGCTCTAGCATTGTTGCCAGTTGCTTTGGTTGCTTGGGGGAGATTTGGACCTGGGTGCCAAGCAAAATGATCTGGTATGCTAATGGTGGCACATATGCTAGGGGTTGCCTAGCATGCATAAGCATCTTTTCATGCCACATACATCCTCCCACCAGAACATTTCTCTAAATTTTAAAGAACATAATTTTTAATTTGGAGTTGCTTCTAAGTAAACATTTTTGCTGTTTTAAACTGTCATGTAATAGCATCTATTTTATATACAGTGAGGGTTAATCATTATAACAACTGAAATGGCAGACTGTACATCTATGGTTAGTGTCTGAACACAAAATGTACAGTCACTGGGGAGTGAGCATGTTCACAAAAAGACAGACATGCAGCTCAGACTAGGTCTCCACAATTTGGGATTATTAAGCCCAACATACCCCACCAACCGTCTACTGGAGCTTTTCAGACATTTGATAGTCTCCCAATCTGACCTCTGTTTTTATGGTCAAAGATTTGGAAGCTGACTAAGCCTGATGGGCAGACGTCATGTAGCTACGGCAGATACGCAGCGTGGAATCTCACCTTCAGCCCTTCAGTTACACAATCATGATAAGTAGTATACCTGTTCTACCTCAGAAAAACATGGCAAATACTTAACAGGATAATTGCCCAACATGTTTTATATACCTGAATAACTTTTATTATATATTCCAGTGATTCAAAGAGGCTATATGAATTCACAACTTCAAATTAGGATCGTACTAAAGACTAAGCTGTACATTACACTGAATTCTATGCAACTTTTCCTGTGGCTTCTTTTCTTTTGCAAAACGAACCCCTGATAGCTGCAATGAAGAGCAGAAATCTCCATCCTTCATATGCAAGGCAGACTTGAAATGGGGGACAATTTTGTGAAAGTTCATTAATTGGTGGACATTTTAAACGTCCTCTCCTCCCTCCCTGGTTGCAGTGCCCAGTTCATGCTTTTCAGTAAAAAAACAAACAAAAAACCCAACTGTCAGAAGAAATTTTTATTGAACTCCATGTAACCTGGTTTGGCCCTCAGACCCCACACACTTTTAATTGTTCTGACGCTGATCCACACTTACTCATCTTCTTCCAGAAAGCTTCTTTGTAGTACATCATGCACTTAATAACAGAGCCCATTGGAAGCCGCTGGATTAGCTGGTTTCTTTTTGTTGGCAATGCTGGCTTGTAATGAATTTTAAGGGTTAAACTTGGTGGTATGGCACTTATCACATAACTGGCCTGTAAAATGTAACAGAAGAAAAGTAATCAACAGTTTTCTGGAACCAGCGGCGCGCGCCTAGCGGCGCGCACAATTTCTTTCTTTTTTCTTTTTTAAAATAAATAAATTAATTAATTAATAAGGACATTTCTTGAGGGATAGTAGGTACAGATAGCTCCAAGGGGCACTGACTAAAAGTTTAATATCTAAATATCTAAACAAAAGCAGATATGAAGGCAGGAAGCCAGCAGGGGGATGGGGGCTTGCCAGTGTTTTGCACTGAGTGTCACATGTATGACTATCTGCCACTAGGCCAGAAGTCGTGGGTGTGCCCTCGCTGCAATGAGCTCCTGGCACTCAAGGAACGTGTCCGTTCTCTTGAAGCCAAGGTGGCAGACCTGGAGAAGCTGAGAGAGGCAGAGAGGGCAACAAACAAGGCTTTCAGGGACCTAGCAGCCGGGTCCCACTCCCAAGGTGACATCTCTTCAGATGTCATGGAGAATGAGAGTCTGGGTGACAGAGGGTGCCAGTCTGAGGTGGGGGAGATGCTCCCTTAGATGGGGATCCCTTCCTTTAACTGGTGATCAGCTATCCTCTCGCGACTGAGGATACCCCCCTCAGGGAGGTGGGGGGCTCCTTGTAGTGGGTGATTCGATCATCAGGAATATAGAGAGTTGGGTTTGTGGAGAGGCGTGATGACCGCGATGGTGACTCTGCCTGCCTGGTGCAGAAAGGTTATGGATGTCACGCCACGCCTAGATAGGCTGTTAGACAGTGCTGGGGTGGAGTCAGCAGTTGTGGTCCACATTGGTACCAATGACATTGGGAAATGTAGCCAGGAGGTTCTGGAAGCTAAATTTAGGCTGCTAGGAAAAAGGTTAAAATCCAGGACCCCCAAGGTGGCATTCTCTGAAATGCTACCTGTTCCACGCGCAGGGCGAGCTAGGCAAGCGGAGATACAGGGTCTCAATGCGTGGATGAGAAGGTGGTGCAAGGCAGAGGGTTTCAGATTTGTCAGGAACTGGGGAACCTTTTGGGATAAGGCAGGCCTGTACAAAAGGGACGGGCTTCATCTTAACCAAAGAGGAACCAGGCTGCTGGCGCTCAACATTAAAAAGGTGGCAGAACAGCTTTTAAACTGATTCCTGGGGGAAAGCCGACAGGAGCTGAGGTGACTTCGGTTCGGAATACAGAGTCCATGGGGATGCAGACAGAGAAGGAGGCTTTTCTAAATCAACCACATACAAGTGAGGAACATAGCAATGTGATAAGTGATAGTGTCTACAAAAGGCTAGAGAGCAAAACACATAAATCCCAGGTTAGGGACAGAGAAAGAGTATACAAGTGTCTCTATGCTAATAGTAGAAGCATTCGACCTAAAATAGGGGAGCTGGAGTACAGAGTTTTGAAGGAGGACATTGATATAGTGGGCATCACAGAGACATGGTGGAATGAGGAGAACCAGTGGGATGCTGTTATCCCAGGTTACAGGCTCTACAGGAAGGATAGGACAGGGCGATAGTGGGGTGGCCCTCTACATCAAAGAGAGCATAGTGTCACATAAAATAGACAATGCAGGGGGAGCTGATTCCTCTACAGAAGCACTGTGGATATCAATACCAGGGGTGAAGCATAGTTTAACATTAGGAATATATTATCGTCCCCCTGACCAAAGCGCACAAGAGGATTCTGAGATGGAAAAAGAAATTAGAGAGGCCAACAAAAGCAAAAATGTCGTGGTAATGGGCGATTTTAACTATCCCCATATAAACTGGAAAAATGCATGTTCAGGTCATAGTAAGGAGAGAACATTCCTGGATATGCTAAATGACTGTGGCTTAGAGCAGATGGTTGTAGAACCAGCCAGGGGAGATGTGATCCTAGATCTAATTCTATGTGGGACCCAGGACCTGGTGCGGGAAGTCAGTGTTGTTGAGCCAATAGGGAACAGCGACCACAATGCTGTCAGATTCAGTATCTCTGCATGCGAACAAGTGACAACTACTAATGTAGTTACATTCGCCTTCAGAAAGGGAAATTTCTCAAAGATGAGGGGGATAGTGCGCAGGAAGCTGAAAGGGAAAATCAAGAGAGTCAAAAATGTCCAAGATGCTTGGAGGTTATTTAAAAACACAGTCTTAAAAGCTCAACTGGAATGTGTTCCACAGGTTAGGAAAGGCAGCGCCTAGTCCAAAAGAAAGCCACCATGGTTAACAAGGGACGTTGAGGAAATTATTAGGGAAAAAAAGATGTCTTTTAGAAAATGGAAGTCCAACTTAACTGATAAAGAATACCAGAGAGAACACAAATGGTGGCAAAAGAGAAGCACGTTAGCTGTAAGGGAGGCAAAAAAGGATTATGAGGAACGCATGGCTGTGAACATCAAAACCAGCAACAAACAGTTCTTCAAGTACATCAAAAGCAGGAAGCCAGCAAGGGAAGCGGTAGGCCCGTTAGATGACAAAGGAACAAAGGGTGTGCTAAAAGATGACAGGGAGATTGCAGAAAAGCTGAATGAATTCTTTGCATCTGTCTTCACCCAAGAGGAGGTGAGGAAAATTCCTGCACCTGAACCAAGCTTCTTAGGAGGCGAATCCGGAAAACTAACGAAGATAGTGGTAGACAAGGAAGAAGTTCTGGCAGCCATTGATAAACTAAATGCTACCAAATCCCCTGGCCCAGATTGCATTCACCCAAGAGTTCTTAAAGAGCTCAAGCATGAAATTGCTGATCTTCTCACTTTAATATGCAACTTATCCTTGAAATCAGGCTCCATCCCTGAAGACTGGAGAAGATGGCCAATGTCACCAATCTTTAAGAAAGGATCTAGGGGGGGGGAAATTACAGGCCAGTCAGTTTGACATCTGTTCCTGGTAAATTAGTAGAATCTGTCATTAAAGATAAAATTATAAAACATGTACAAAAGCAAAACCTGCTGAGAAAGAGTCAGCATGGCTTTTGCAGAGGCAAATCCTGTCTTAATAAATCACTAGAGTTCTTTGAGGATGTAAATAGGCATGTGGATAAGAGGGAACCAGTGGACATTGTCTACTTGGATTTCCAAAAGGCTTTTGACAAAGTTCCTCACCAGAGACTATTGAGAAAACTCAGCAATGAAGGAATAAGAGGGGAAGTCCTCCTATGGATTAAAACTGGTTGAGAAACAGGAAGCAAAGAGTGGGTGTAAATGGGAAATTCTCACAATGGAGAGATGTGGGGAGTGGTGTCCCCCAAGGATCCGTATTGGGACCAGTGCTCTTTAACCTATTCATAAATGACCTGGAAGTAGGGGTGGGTAGCGTGGTGGCCAAATTTGCAGATGATACCAAATTATGTAGGGTGGTGAGAACCACAAAGGATTGCGAGGAGCTCCAAGCGGACCTTGATAAATTAGGTGAGTGGGCTAAGAAATGGCAAATGCAGTTCAATGTAGCAAAATGTAAAGTGATGCACATAGGGGCAAAAAATCCAAACTTCACATACACGCTACAGGGGTCAGTGCTATCAGTCACAGACCAGGAAAGGGATTTGGGCATCTTAATTGATAGTTCCATGGGAATGTCAACTCAATGTATGGCAGCTGTGAAAAAGGCAAACTCTATGCTGGGGATAATCAGGAAAGGAATTGATAATAAAACTGCAAAGATTGTTACGCCCTTATATAAAGCCGTGGTGCGACCACACTTGGAGTACTGTGTTCAGTTCTGGTCACCACATCTCAAAAAGGATATTGAAGAGATAGAAAAAGTGCAGAGAAGGGCAACGAGGATGATTGAGGGACTGGAGCACCTTCCTTATGAGGAAAGGCTGCAGCGTTTGGGACTCTTTAGTTTGGAGAGGAGGCGGCTGAGGGGGGATATGATTGAAGTCTATAAAATTATGCATGGGGTAGAAAATGTAGACAGAGAGAAATTTTTCTCTCTTTCTCACAATACTAGAACCAGGGGGCATTCATTGAAAATGCTGGGGGGAAGAATTAGAACTAATAAAAGGAAACACTTCTTCAAGCAACGTGCGATTGGTGTTTGGAATATGCTGCCACAGGAGGTGGTGATGGCCACTAACCTGGATAGCTTTAAAAGGGGCTTGGACAGATTTATGGAGGAGAAGTCAATTTATGGCTACCAATCTTGATCCTCTTTGATCTGAGATTGCAAATGCCTTAACAGTCCAGGTGCTCGGGAGCAACAGCTGCAGAAGGCCATTGCTTTCACATCCTACATGTGAACTCCCAAAGGCACCTGGTGGGCCACTGCGAGTAGCAGAGAGCTGGACTAGATGGACTCTGGTCTTATCCAGCTGGCTTGTTCTTATGTTCTTATGTTCTAACAGCCCCATCCAAAGGGCAGAATGAAAAGGGCTAGTGGGAGCAGCGTGCCCTTGCACTGGCGCATTTCCCTCTTCTGGTGGAGGATCAGACATGCCGGTGGCCAGCCTCTTCACAGCTCTGCTGCCACAAAACCTGGAAGTTCGGGCTGCAGTGGGACTGTGCTGAGGTCCCACTCAGATATCAGTGTGGGAGGGGGTGGGCCGTTCCCAGGTGTGGAGCTAACTTTAGTCAGCTCCCTACTGGATTGAGGGCCACTAGCATGGCGCACCAGCCCTCAGACTTGAGCCTGCCTTTTGGTGGCATATGCCCATGCAGTCCTATAGTGATGGGGAAGTTCAGGGCTTTTCCCTGGGCCCTGCACCACTGAAAAGCCCTTTTGTAGGCAGCAGCATCATGCTGCATTGGTGCTGTGGCCTGTGGCCTCCAGGTTTGGATGAGACTGCAAATTAATATGCAGCTAATGAGAAGGTAGGAGAATTGGGATCCCAAATTCTAGTAGATGTGCACAAATTAGGGGGGGGGGCATTATCTCATCAGGGCCATGGTTCTAAGACGACAGATGTTGGCTCTGATCCACTAGAAATATTTTCCATTGCAAACTGCTCCCCTAGACTGGATAACATCCCGTAGTGGAAAAATTGTGGTTTCCAAAACTGATCAAATTCAGAACCCATAAAGACTGATAGTGTAGGGAATCCAAGTATGGCTCTCCTAGTAGCTCCTGTGGTATGACCCTTAGATTGTGTCAAGGGAGAATTCATTTTGCTTGCTGGAAGGCCTAACATACAAGTCTTCTCTCTCATGGAGTTTGCAAGAGTTCCAAAAACAGGTGTCAGTAGTTAAAGATGTGTGTGCTTTACTGCAAGACCATTATCTCATTAGCAAACATGACATCACCCTCGGTATTTCACCCAGCAGTAACAGATAGAAGGTAATTGGATAAATTTCGGTTTAGAGGGAAAGAGGGAGAAATGTGCTCTTTGTTCTGGCCAAGGTTTAACCTTGTTGGTTAATTGGCAATTATTGGGTAGGCCAGCTTAAACCATAAATTAGGTTACATCAATGTTAATCATCATCTTCTTCACTTTTCCTATGCCTAAGATTTGCTTCTATTCTGCCTAAATACTGTATTGGAACTTTGCACATATACTGAAGATATCTAGTACCTTTCTACCTGCAAGTATTTCTTTCTGGTATGCAGACTTTAGTTTTGTTGTTTTATTGTGTATCTGAATTGCACTGTTGATTTTATGTTCACTGTTAGGTTTTTAAACCTTTGTTTTACAAGCTTTCTTTAAATAAAACATTAAAAATATAGGTTTGTCTGGAGTTCTGGACAGAGCCCACTGCTTGGTGTAGCTACCACCCTGAAGGCTAGGCTGGGTCTTTGACAGATTGTTACAGGGAAGTGGACCCTTGAAGTTTGTTTTAGCCTTCTGACACATTTACATATCAATCAATCAAGCCTTTATTGGGATAATAAACAGTAAAGAAAAATATAGCAAGAGAAAAACTGATAAAACCATAAATATACAAAGCTGAAAATAAAATGTTAAGTAAAGAGTTACTGCTGGCTTTTGATAGTTTCCAAAAAGAAATCTGCCACCATCACACAAAAGGAAGGATCTGGATTATCCAGCAAGTAAAGTAATCTAAATAAGTCAGGGAGATCAGTTAAAATAAAGGAGCAAGACTCACATACTTGGATATGATTTCCTTGAATCTAGAACAAGACAATAATTGATGGGCCGAAGATTCAACTAAGCTAGCATTACACAGGCACAATTCATTTGCCTTTTCTTGATAGTTAAATCTACCATGTAACAAGGTGGAGGGCGTAACATTAAAAATGGCGAGCAATATAGATCTCCTTTGAGCAGGGTTTATTAAGCAGTACAAGTAGTGAGCCATATGGCCCTGTTCAAATGGAATTGAAAAATACAGGGCAGAGCAAGTATTCTTGGCTGCTGTGACTAAAGTGGAAAACTCTCTATCCAATAATCAGCCATTTAGTTTTTTTTATAAGCTTCTAAGTAGGGCAAGGATCAGAGTGAATCCACTGGAAGTCCTTTAGAAACCATTTTCTTTTTGATTATGGAAAACCAGGGATTGGCTTGAATATCACAGAGCAAGTGACAGACCAAGGAATTGCAATCCAAGAGGTAGTGAATCTGCAGCCAGAATCTAAAGGCCCTCAGCCAAGTGATTGATTCCAAAGAGCTTTGACCTAGCTTTAGGCAAGGGCTGCAAAAGGCACACAATTTGGAAGTCCTGTTATCTTATGGAAAAAAATTGAACTGAAGAGCGTTCAAGGAGTAATTAGCAGCTTGAATCCAAATTGGGACTCCATAGAGCAATTTCGAGGCAACTTTAGCATTAAAAAACATAAGGGGAACAAAAGAACGGCTACAGCTGTAGAAGAAGCGTACAAGCACAGAAATACTATTAGATGTGGCTAGGAGTGCAGCCTTCCTATGTACATTTACATATCATGGAATACATTTCCTTGATACATTCATTTGGCACAGTTGGTTACGACAGTATCTACATCTCTTCAAGATGAAAACAGTGAACACCACAGAGGTCTAGTGATGCAACTGTAAAAAGGAGAAAGGCACAGAGCAGGCAGGCAAATATCAGAAACTGATTACAGTATCCTGTGAGGGGAAGTTGTCATAAATACATCAATAAAATAGATTTCCGAGGGTTCCTGAGTGGTGTGAACAACACAGCAATATTCAAGAGTGGGACTGATTTCATCCAGCTAAAAGCTAAAGCAGACATACTCCTATTAAATGCATACTATTTTTTATTCTTATTAGATTACCTCATATATCTCATGGTTTAATGTCTCCACAATGACATTATCACCTGACTGATCGATGCGGACTACAGGTCTCTCCAGCTTAACTTTGCCTTTGAGTTGTTCCATTATCTTTTCTGTAATTTGTCCAGAACCCCCAACAAACTTCCTCTCCTAAGAACAATAACAATAATGAAGATGGAAAAATACTGTTATCACCAGAGATAAATATTACTCCACAAGAGCCAGAATTAGATAGGTTAAGAGAAGAAGGAAATTCAGGGAGAGGTTGTAACAACACTCTACACAGAGGCCAACATCTTGAAGGAAAGGTGTCTTGAAAATCTGGACTGTGAAGCAAAGCAAACTTTAACCACCCACATAACAAAAAGCCAATTCAGTTCAAGGAGCTGTTCTGTATGAACTTCATAAAGCTCTGGATGCTCTTGCCTTTTAGGAGCTTCAATTAAAAGTTAAAACATGCTTGCTCAAAGTCAGTCAGCTGGCAGAATCCTAAAATCATCATGTGGAAACGTAAGTTGCAAAGGAGCTAGTATGCAAATATTTCACTGTCAAACAGATATATGGTGATACCAGCTTTGACAGCACTGATAACCTGTAAGGAATGGAGATGGAATTCAAATGACTCACCTACCTAACACATAATTAGTATGGTCAAGGAGCTGATAGTACAGACCATCAGTTTGGTGAGGTAAATATGCCCAAATCCTTCTTCAGATCCTTCTTCAAAAGGAGCATCATGAACATGATTTCAAGTACTAGCACACAATCCCTTCCTATTCTTCACCACTGCATGCAGCTTCCTCTGCTCAAAGTATATTAACTGGAAAGGTGATGCATGTTTACAAAACTGTACAATAGTTAAATGAAATTGAAACGCTTGCATCTTTTCGTGAGCAAAATGTGATGGGGGTTAAAATGCCTGTTTGCAATGTAAGAGAGACTACTCCAAGCTCACACTTAATTTTTAACTGGAGCATAAATACTATCCCAAGCTGAACACTTGTACACTTGCATCCCATTGGTAGACATTACCCAGTCACTATCCTGCACTTTCCAATGACATCTCATCTTTGAGAAGCTCAATTTGATGAGAGCTGAAGAAATTGTAATACGAGAAATTGTAATACGAGAACTACAAAATGATTTGAAAAGACACTTCTTAAAACTTACAGTGTGACCATCTGGTGTCATGGGAAATCACAACTGATACAAATGAAGAGAAAAGCAGAAGTATAACACTTCCAAGATATGAAGTATGAATATCTTTAAATAGGTTCTGTAGTGCTCTCTAAAGGTTTCTTCTCATAGCTTTCATATTCTCTAAAATATTACTTTTTAAATTCTACACTGATTGAAGAATCTCCCCAAAGATCCCTGTGATTCTGTCATCCAGTAAATAGTACTTCACTTACATGCATATTTAGCTTGAGGTGCTTGAAGAACTATTAAAAACAGAATAACTCCTAGTAACCATGGAAACCAAATCAGGCCATTATTACCACACAGGAAAAACTGCTCAAGACAATATGGTGGATGAAAGGTACAATCACTCTCATTTCAAAAGGAGCTTAAAGAAGAGATACAAAACACTCAGTACACAGTGTGTAACAGACTTCCCTCTGTGATACACCTCTGAAGATGCCAGCCACAGATGCAGGCGAAACGTTAGGAACAAAATCCACCAGACCACTGCCATGCAGCCCGGAAAACCCACAACAACCACTCAGTATTCTGTTTGGACTGAAAAACCACACTGGCTTTTTGCATATTGTACCTTCACTGTGATTAAAATTCTTCATGAATCAATGAAGTAAAATGACAAATCAGCTCCTTATAAACTCTAACAAGGAAAGTAGCATGTATTAACTTCATGTACCTGCCCACCGTTGCTTACAGAGAAGATTCTCGTTGTTCCTCCACACTGCTTGATGTACCACAGGAACCAGAGAGCAGAGACCTCATGTGGTTCAGAAGTGACATTGACGTTCACAAAGAGAAGAGCAAAATCTCTGGTAACTCTGCATGTAATCAGACAACTCAGTTTGTAAGGCAGACAACTCAGTTTGGGGGACACTGATTCACTTTGCTGCACTTTACAGTATTTTCATTTATTTACTTATGAGAATAAAAACTGGAAGAGCATAAAGAATATTTTCTCTTAATTAAAAAATTTCATTTGAATGTGCAATAGGAAAAAGGACACTTGCCACATCATCCACTAATTTTCAATACCATTGACCTATTCAGGTTTTAATGCTTCTGTGAGATGCCCGGATGTTGCTAATAGTGCAGTCTTAAAAAGAGTATTCCTTTGTAAGTCTACTGACTAAACTGGATTTAGAAAGTGTAACTTGGGCCCTTTCTGCACAAGGTATGAAATGCGGGTGCAAACCAGGATACATGATCCCGGTGCAGCCTTGGGGCCATTCGCACAGCTCCAGGAGGCTGGCCCCGGAGCCAACGCGGCTGGCAGATGCGCCTTCGCATGGAGGCACATTGGCTGTTACCCTACTTGCCTCTCCTGGTTCTGTAGCAACGCAGCTGGCCACGGATGACCCCTGCAGCTACACAGATGTATCTGACATCTGTGCTCTCCTGCATGGCCATGCAGGAGAGAGACGGGGAGGGCAAAAAAATAAAGTGGGCCCGAGTAACGCGCCTCCCACCGGGGCTCTTTGCTTGACGCCGGCTCCAACCTGGCCTTTTTAGAAAGAATTGCTGATAAAGCGATTGTCGTTTACGCCGGGTTGGGGCAGAAAAGCTGGGACAGACGTGATACAGGAGTGGGAACTGTGCAAAGTTCCTGCCCACATTGAGTTATATCCCATTGTTATATAGCGGTTAATGGCCTGGGCGGAAAGGGCCTCTGTTGAGGAATGCACAATCCGCCACAATCCGGGCTGGGGGGAGGAATCATCTTCAGAGGCAGCAAAGGGATGCACTGACATGTTTGCCTCCTCCACTGGTGCAAGAGGCTCCCATGTCGGTGGAGGGGGCAAAGGCATTGGTGGCTGGCCACCCCTCAATTCTGAAGTGCCGAAAGCTGGAACTCCAGGATGCCTTTTGGGTGGCATAAGTACATTAAGCCCTATGGAGGCTTTTCCAGCAGTGGGTTTAGGTTTTTTTTCAACAGAGTGCAAACTAAATGTAACTTTTATTTATGAATTAACTGCTTTATACTGAATCAGCTCAATGGTTTATTAACCCCAGTACAGTCTACTCTGACTCCAGTGTACTGGTTTGCAACGAGAGTCTTTTACTCACCAATCATGATGCCCACACACCTTTTTGCACTATAGAGTTCAAGCTTGTATATACTTCTCTGCTAGATGCAAATATTTCTGTTTGGCTCTCTATACTCATGGAAGTTTACTTAAAAGATTATACATTCAGAACTATTTAGAAACAAGTGTTCACAGGCTGGTAGTTGCTGGGCAGAGATGTGTTTCAGCACGAAACGGAAAGTACATTTACTCTCTATTTGATTGACATTCCAAATATATGCATTCCACCATAATATTGGTAATGTCTGATCTCAAGAGATGCATATACTTGCCCTGTGCTTGTTATTTTATATTTTTAAAAAACAGCTTTCATGCAATTACTTGCTTCCCATTATCTGATCCTGAACAGAGAAAGGTATTTCCAGTCATAGAGGGATTATTTCTGATGATTCACTCCACCCACTGAAGATCCCCACTTTGTTCTCTGTGTTGCTAATGATGGTCCCTTGTTCTAAGAACAATGGAGGGCACTGCAGTGGATTATAAGAGGAAGTGGGAAGTCCCACTCCATAAGCTCTGTTCTGTTCAAGAACCGCACAGGACACAAACCAATATGCTTCAGCTAAGAGATGATGAAAGCAGACTTTACCATCTTGTATATATAATGCTTAGAAAATCGTTTAACTGAACAACAAAACAGTCTTCCCCATTTGCACCATTGACTTTTTTGCCTATTTTTAATTTCTGTGATTGTTGTGGCTCTTTGCTTTCTCTTTCTAAGTATTTAGAATTTCTTTGAGTCTGTGAACTTGAAGCTGGATACAAACTTATGTCAGAATCACAACTGAACAGAAACATTTCCCATTACATCCTCCTCCTTTCCACAACTCCTGTGTCCCCCAAAGCCAGTGCTGAGAGTTGGGGACCTGGCCAGAATCACCATCCTACTTCTATTAATGAAATCTCCATTTGTACAACTTCACATCATTTGCAGGAGAAAGAGACAGGGCAATTCCTGCCATCCCCCCCTTCACTGCAACCTATCCTATGCCACATGTTCTACAAAGTCCCCTAACCTCCAGCAGCAGCATTTCTGGAAAGGGGAAAGCTGATGAAAAATTGTTTCCATTACAGCACAATGTGATGGAAATGCAACATTGTGCCCAGCCCAGGATGTACATGTCACTGGCTGCTCCCACTTGAGGGAAGAGGAATCACGAGGAGATCTTTAAAGCACCATGCAGCAAGCTAAGAAAGCAAATACATTAAAATAGAATTTCAAACTAAATAGATCTACTTTGTCCAGCAAATTTTGTCAATTAGTTGTTTCATGGACATTTTGTCCCATTCTTCTGCATGTGGGGCATCCCAGGGTGCTTCAACAGGAATCTAAAGAAAAAGAAAAAATATGTGGCCGTTCACTCAGTTCTGCATATCCAGATGGTAGGTGATTGCCAACCCATTGCATGCCAGTCTTTTCACCATTCTCCATTTTTTTCACACCTGAATTGTGGTGATTTAGCATGCATACATACAAAGCACACACACACAAACATAGCAATGCAAACTATTAATCAAGTACATTTTTGGCTATGAATTGGCTCAGTTATAGCCTCCATCTTTGAACAAAATGGATTTCAGACCCTAACCCTGTGTAGTTTGCTGTCAGAAATTGTGACATCAACTGAGACTGCAACCATACAACAATAGGTGACTGTTGAGCATTCCTTGAGGAATATTAAAATGCAAGTAGCTGTAAACACTGCAAAGGCACCTCTTAATAATGAAAGAAAACTTTCATTCAGGGAAGCAGTGTTCCTAAAACTTGTCCAGATGGATCCTGACAACAGAAGACCCTCCCACCAGATGAACTCAAACTCATCATTGGAAGCCTCAGAAAGCACTATTGACAGCTGACCAAGCACAAAGATTGACAAACACATGCCTGATAAACAACTGAAGCTCTGACAAGCCAGAAGTCCAGTTTCATGATCAATAAGAAGTGCTCAGACCAGCATATTGTTTGAGATACTAGGGTGTTATAGAGATGGCACAACATTTTGCCTATGACTATCTGAATGACATCTATGGTGTACAGAAACAGGGCGAGGGGAAACTGCGCCCGGGGCGTGCACCCTGTGCCCTGCACCCCTGCTGCAGCGTCACCTGCCCCCGCCCTGCAAAGCCCCCTTGACGGCCCGGCCACACCTTCGTCACTGCTCCACCCAAGCCGTCGCACCCCCCGCCCTGTGGGCACTACACCACTGATTGTGTATGACATGTGACTTAGATTAGGGGCTGCTTCAAATGATGGATGGGTGACAAAGCTGACTGTGCAGAAATTTAACTAATTG
This sequence comes from Sphaerodactylus townsendi, assembly GCF_021028975.2. Taxonomy (NCBI): domain Eukaryota; kingdom Metazoa; phylum Chordata; class Lepidosauria; order Squamata; family Sphaerodactylidae; genus Sphaerodactylus; species Sphaerodactylus townsendi. Next base: position 72,663,577 of record NC_059428.1, read on the forward strand.
TATTTCATTATTACACAGTACTATGTGCCTACAACTAAGAAAAATGTAGGTCAAGAATGATTTTCACAAAGTCCACATAAAACGGTGGAATTACCTGACAATTTAATAGCACCATATATATTACACTAGGAGATTTCAGTTATTTATGATGTTGTACTTTCTGCTCCTTGTTTAGTCCTTATAGCTGCTTCAACAAAGATTCAATATTTTATCATGCGAGCTTTTAAAAAAACACTTGTGAATATTTGATGGGTTGCCCAGCTACATAACTTCCTTCATAAGAGAATGAACATATTCTTAAGTTCATGACTCCTAGCATACCTCTTTCCCCATTTCATCCATGGTTCTCCAAAAGTTGTTAAAATCCAGATACACAAAAGGATTCCACACTGAAGGAAAGGCACCCAAAAATGGATAGGATTTTCCCTAAAACAGACAAATATAAAACATGCATGCACTTGTGTTTCCTCAAGTATTCTTCATAAGAACAAAAACAAAAAACAACCCACACTTCTTAGATTAAAAAAAATTCACACACATACCCCGGCACTACAGTACCTGTTCTAATAGTATCTGTTGATCGAGAAAATACATAATGATAAATAGCTACTTACTCTTCCAAGCCCCTGTTTTTAGACCAAGGTCTTGAACAATAAGACCATAAAACTTAAATAAGACCCGTATCTAAAAAACACCTTGACAAACTATTTCAATAAGGTTTTTAAATGAGAATTCTACAGTTGATTGCTGGCTGCTGAACTGAAGCCACCGACTCTTGAGGCGACAATAGCAAGGTGTATGGACTCCGGGAAACTAGGCAAAGTGCTTATCAAAGAAAAGAATAAACCAAAGAACACACAAGAAGACAGGGAAGCTAAATTTTATTTATTTGTTGCATTAATACTCCTAAGGGGGATGCAAAGCAGCTTGCATTTTTCTCCCTTCCAATTTTTTCTCATAACTATCCTATGAGGTGGGTTAGGTTAGGAGTTTGTGACTGGTCCAAAGTCACCATCAAGCTTCCATAACAGAATTGGGATTCAAACCTGGGTCTTGCAGATTCTGTTCTCACACTCTAACCACCACATCACACTTGCTCTCATATTCTTTTTTTTCATCTTTCTTTCATTTCTTTCATCCTTCCTGCCAAGCAGGGGGAAAAGGTCGCTCATTGCCCGCTCTCACAGACAGCGTAGGTTATGGGATCTGCTGTGCAGTGACTATGAGAGGAGGGAAAGCTCTGCCTTGAAAAGAATTTTCCTTCAACATTGGGCAGAGCACCAGTGTATAATTGGCTTTTGATAGAGCTTGCACTTTGATTTTAAAAAAACCAGCTGGAACAATTAGACTGGTGTCATCTTCTATCTGATGCCAAACAAATTTGATCTGGGTTTACTCCTTCAAGACCATTTGTCTGCAATTAGTATCTATACCTGCTTATAGTTCCCTCTTATCACCAGCTCTTCTTCCTGGCCTATTTAAATGCATTACCCATTGCTGATCTGTCAGGAAGATTTTCTAACACACATGTTCAAAAGATTTGTTTTTGCAGTCCCAAGGTACCTCAAGGTGCAGTCTCAAGGTAGAATCCTAACGAGATTTTATTTGCATGAAAAATTCTATGGTGATTTAAAAACTTCTCTGATTACTTTCCTTCTTATAACTTTCCCCAGCTGTTTGGAGGACTACCACCTACTTAATCTTCTGTGTAGAAATTGAAATCACATATTTCCAGCAGTTGCTAAATATATCTCAGCTGCACTAAAAATTTGCGCTTTTGTCATTAATTCAGTGCCTAGTTAAATATGCAGTGATTATGTGTATATTTTAATTTCAATTCAATATTTCATATTATCAATTCAATATTTACTTTTTCCTAAAATCTGAAAGTTCTTTTTTGTCATATATTTCAATTATCATTGTATTATTTTGTCTCAAGGCCTATGTGCTATGTAGGCTTCCTTAAGTAAATGTTATGTAAATTCATTACTAGAACACGGATAATATAAATAAGAATGTATATTAAGCTTTCCATATGCAAAAAACCCTACTTGAAATATATGCTTTTTACACAGCAAGTCATCCACAAAATGCTTTCCCAATGTAGAACTTCCTAAAAGGTAGATATAGTGGATCAAATTCTTACATTTACATGCAGGATACTTCTCTTAACTATATCCACTTTGTATGTTTCTATGCCAAGTTCTTTAGCCAGTCGCAGAATTCCATTCTGAGTAGGTCCTACATAGGCTCCACCAACATCAACGTAGCTCACATGCTCATTCTGTCAAAAGGTAAACATTGCATAAATATTAAAAGGTGGCAGAGGGATCCGCACAAGAAAGTCACAATAATTCAGTCAAATGTGACCAAATCACCACAAAGGAAGAGTCGTTTATACTAATGCCTCATCAGCTTCCACAGCTTTGCTTCATATCCGATGGCTAATAATATTTGCAAGTCAGGTCTTAGTTAACCACAATGCAACGGCGGAAAAAGGAAATTTATAGATCTGAGATATTATGATTTCATATTAAACCATCTTTATTTTTTATTCTTTTATTATTTAGATTTTTATACCGCCCTATCCCTGAGGTCATTTCATTTTGAACCAAGTCATTTCATATTGAACCATCTTGTCGGGTAAAAGTTGTCAAAGGATAGTGACTTGCTCAAAGATAGCCAGCTAGTTTTGAAGACACTTGTAACTGAGTTTTTGTCTTCATCTTCATGCCCAACATTCTGTCCACTGAACTATGCAACTGCTTGCTGCAAGACTGGGAAAGGTATTGCTGTATGTAACTAGTAACACAGCAGCAACAAACTTTTTGATAATTCAGTGATCTGCAAGAGTTTCTACAATAACCTGTTTTCTAGCTGGGACATGGTGAGCAGACTGACTCTCAGTATACATCCCTGCTCCATTAGCAACTGGCAGCAACTGTGCTTCATTTACAGTTTTGAAGAGCAGAAGTGCACAAAAGCATGGATCTCACTCAGTCACATCTGAAATAAAAGCAAAATAACAAACTTTGTTTTTATTTGCACATTTCCAAGCAATCATTCTTTGGATCATGCTTATAGCAAGCAACAGAAACTAAATATTTTCACCCTCCAGGGGAGAACAAGATAAATGTTATATGTTCATGTTTCACAGTTACTAGTTTTTACCAAAAAATCAAGGATCAACTAATGTTGAATGTTGCATTGCTGAATGCCAGATGCTGACCTTATTCAGATTTTGAGGAAATGTTCAGTACCACTGCCCTTTTACATACACATTATAGATGTTCTCAAAGACTTGAAAGGGAATTATAGTCCTTTTAACTAAGAAGTTTTTTTTACAGTATTTTCATGATCTTTTTTTACAGTATTTTCATGACACCCAGCTCTTGTTCACAATGGAGGGCAGCCCGACCTCGGCCCCTGATGCTCTCCAGCGTTGTCTTGATGCTGTGGCTGGTTGGTTGAGTGCAAGTTGGCTGAAGTTGAATCCCACTAAGACGGAGGTTCTGTGGCTGGGCCGGGGGGAGTGTCCGGTGGCCTTTGGCCTGCCTACCCTTCTTGGCGAGACGTTAAAATTAACTTTGTCCGCCAAGAGCCTGGGATCCATCTTTATCATTGGTGGTCCAGGTCACCCAGACAGCCCAGGCAGCTTTTTACCATCTGCGGCAGGCACGGCAACTGGCCCCGTATCTCTCCCATTCTGATCTGGCCACTGTGATCCATGCCACGGTCACCTCTAGATTAGACTACTGTAACTCGCTCTACGCGGGCTTACCTTTGGCCATGATCCGGAAACTGAAACTTGTACAGAATGCGGCAGCCAGACTCCTTTCCGGAGCAACAGCAAGGGACCGGATTACTCTGGTCCTATACCAACTGCACTGGCTGCCGATTGAGTACCGGGTCATGTTTAAAGTTTTGGTTTTGACCTTTAAAGCCATTCGCGGCCTTGGCCCTGCATATCTAAGAGACCGTCTCTCCCTATATCGCCCTTCTAGGCCCCTCCGTTCATCGGAGGCGGACCTACTAGTGATCCCTGGCCCCAAGGCGATCCGGCTGGCCTCTACAAGGGCCAGGGCTTTTACGGCTCTGGCCCCTACCTGGTGGAACAGGCTTCCAGGTGAGATCAGGGCCCTGCGGGATTTACAAAGTTTCCGCAGGGCCTGTAAAACGGACTTGTTCCGCCAGGCATTTGGCCAGCCGGGATGATATCAACTGCAACAAAAAGCAAACATCTGGCCTCCCGTGGGTTCATAAAAGGGGGAATAGAATAGCTGAAGCCATCTTTAGTCTAATATTTTATGTATTTTAATTAATTTATATATATGATGTTTTAACTTTTTATTTTGTTGGAAACCGCCCTGAGCCTTCGGGGAGGGCGGTATACAAATACAATAAATAAATAAATAAATAAATGGTCTACTCCGAGGACTGTTTTAGAATCCTTTGTTTTTTGTGCTTTTATGCCCTGTTTTGTTTATATGGAACTGTTTTTATTTTTTTTATTTCATTGACTTGTTTTGTTGATATTTTATTATAGTAACTGGTTTTTATTGACTGATTGTCATTTTCTTGTTTGGTTTTACTGTTTTATTTGTGAGCCTCCCTGACCAGTTGTGGAGAGGTGGCATATAATTTTCTTAAATAATCTCCATCCTAAAATTCTCTTATTATTGGGTTATTTAATGTTATAGTGTTCTCTTGACTTCTACTGAACTGGTTGCTAGTCTAGTAACAGCTGTAAAAGCACGCATCTTTGGAAATCTATCTACACTTATTTTGATTGACAAGTTCAAGGAAATGACGTATATAAAAACGATTTATGTTAAAACGATATACTTAGAAAAATGTAGTTTGTTTATCCAGTACTGAATGAAAACATCCAGGTCTCTGTCAATCAATACAACACAGTTATTTGATAATATTCTTTGTGTTATATATTTTGTTTTAAACAAAATAAATTGTTACTTACTCTTACTGTGAATGTTCGACCTCCAACTCTATCACGAGCTTCTAAAACCACAACACTAAGTCCAGATTCAGATAACAACTTGGCTGCTGACATACCTAAAACAAAGTTGAAACAAGTTATTTAAAAATTATTTGTTTTAACATTAGTACCCTCAGGAAGGCAAATTCACCGGCACAATCCTGCACTACTCCCATCGGTGAATTAGCCCCCACTTTGGATGAAGTTGTAGCTTATGTTCATATCTACATTTAGAACATTGTTCTTTACATACTTCCATCTTCCAGCCTAACTCTGGTAGCCATTCCTAACATAGAACAGGAAGTGGCATCGCTCATATCACGGGAAGACATTTTTGTCCCAACAATATTCTTGTATAAACATTAGGCATTGTCACACAAAGTTAAACATAAACTTTTAACCTGGAACATATACTTCATTACCTCCCTTTTTGATAGTAAATCTACATTTTATTAGTGAGACATTGACCTCACTCCATGAAGCATTGACCTAAGATGAAGTAATTCAAGGAATCCTTGGCACAAGGGGATAAGGTTCTGTACCTAACATGATCAAACTACTTGGTTGTAGTTCCAGACAAGTATGAGAAGAAGTAACAAAACAAAAGAAAAATTTGACAGTTTCTCACCCAAAGACCAGTATTCAGAGATGAATTGTTTTGCCACCTTCTACACAGGTTGAATTTGACCCTGGTCCCTTCTAGGACGAAACCAATTATATTACACTGACATAGTTTATGCCAACACTTTGGCCCTATCTTTACTCCAATTTTTTATTTAAAACATTTTGATGCCACCCTTCCCACCTGATCATTGTCCCAAAAGCAGCATATATGAAAACTTAAGAACAGTGTATTTCAGCACTTCCACTAGCCAAGCAACCAGGCCCTGTTTGTCAGCATGACAGCAGACATTCCTCTCAAATACATAATCTGTTTGAAAGCCACTGGCCTTGAAGTTTGCTTCTGGTTACATTAGGATAAATAAGTTACAGCCACATGAACAGCCTAAGAGTTTCCATAGCAACTCAGAATATGCTCCAGAGGTGCTGCAATAGAAAACAGCATTGCCAATCAATTTTTCAGGGTTCTTAGACAATAAACTGCAATTGCCGCATGCAGCACCAGCACTGACCTACTTCTTGTAAAAGTTCTCATAGTCATCATGCTCACAACACAAATGCACAATAATGTATACAATTTGTGCTACAGTCCAATAAGATTACAGAGACAACAACATCATGACCAGCTAAAAAATACAAATCGACTGACAGATCTGCTAAGTAAGCGGACAGGTGCTGAGCAGCTATAAAAAACAGAAGTAAAATGTCTACAAACGCTGTACAAGCAGCTAACATATTTAGTCCTAAGTTTGTTAAAATGGCATCAAGTATACTGCATCGCATAGCAATCAGAAGGAGAATTGTGTGGAGGAGAGCACAGTCCTGAGAGAAAATAAGAAAAATGAGGACCCCAATATGAATTGTAAGATCTGATCACAATATTCATGGTGATTTATAGAATTAGCCAGAAATGATAGGGATAGCACTAGCAATCACCAGAAACTCTATGGTAATATGGGACTGGAACCTCTACCTAGCCCTGCTCAGGTAAGTTTGGAAAGACTGATGAAGAAATGACTGATGATGAAGAAAAACAACAAAGACTCAGGCTTTAAGAGAGAAAAATTATTTTACTGTGTAGAGTGCAGGATGGTCTCTCTAAGACAGGGTTACACCCAGCTCAACAAAGACCTTCATCTTTTATAGATACAAAGAATACATACATCACAATTCAAATTTCTCCTCTTACATACATATCTATTATTACCATATTTCTCCAAGATCCAGCCCTTACGAGGTAAGCTAATTTCAAAATGACTCTTCTGTCTTTCTGAACAAAGACAGCATGGTGCCCCTCCCTTCAGAGTGAGCTAAAGGTGTCTGTCTTTTATCAAGACAGACACCTGAATTCCTACCCATCCTCAGAGATGGGTAGGCCAAGAGAGACACCTCCAGTGTAAAAAAGATTTCACAAACAGCTTATTCATTTAAAAGGTTAAAAATGATTATAACAATATCTAAAATATGTGATTCTACTAGACTACATCTATGCATACTTTTCATATATCTCACTATCATTTCAATGTTCATTAAAATATAGAAAAACACAATTTCACTATTCCTATAAGTTTCATGTCTCCTTTGACTTCTAACCTCTGAACCATGCTGTACTACATTCTTTAGTGATGAGATTTTGCCAGCTTCTAACTGCTAAGCACTTGGCCCTAGAGAGAAAACCTTCTTGAATCTTTGGTCATATTGGTTATATAGATCCATTATATAATTTTAACATCAAATAAAATTTTCAGGCCTAATTTCCTGTCCCACAGTAAGATAACCATAGTGTTTCTAGAAATTCATAGGGCTACCCTTGTCACTTCCAGGTAGCTTTAGGTAACATCAGGAACTCTATAGTAATAACTTCCTGTAAACAGACAAGGTCTTACTATTTTTTATTTTATCTCCCAGGGACAATTGTTCTTCCTTTGACCTCAGTTTTTGCAAGTCAATCAGCTGAGCACAGGCAAGCAAGAACTGCAATCGTCTGGAAGTCTCCCACCATAAGTGGGCAAATAGGAACCCTAGTTTTTGTGCATGAACAAGTTGTGATTGCTTTGTTAACAGTTAAAATGTGTAGAAGAAGTTTCTTAAATGTGTTCATCAATCAACACGTCTTATTACACTCTGTGTTAAATGTAAAAGAGATATTTGTGTGAGAAACTATCACATAACAGCTCTCAGAACATCAAGCCATCTTTACATGCTATTTAAGAATAAAATCAACCTTCCAGAAGCAGCTTTACTGGCAAAGACAGTAATGATCTGTTTATTACTTTCATACAATTTACAAAGAAGGAAGACAAAAATGAGCAAAATAAACAATGGCTAATTTCATGAGATGATGATTAAGAGTCATCATCAGATTATTACAGCAATATGCTGGCTATCGGACCTTGAATAATAAGTACTAAAACATCTGTTAATAGACTTATCTTTGCAGTTTTCCATAACTGGAGCTTATATTCTTCCTTTCTCACTCTCTTAAACCATATAAAGAGCTAACTATCCATAAACCTTCATTACATTAATGCTCCACCATAACAACACACTTTTGCTGCTTCATTGATGGTAAATTTAATTATTTCTACACACAACTGAGAAATGAAATCTGGCATTGGTCATCTTATATGCAGTTCTCATTAGCACAACAGGAATCTCCGTGCCAAAAAAAATAATGAAATTGCTGCTGTAAACCAGATAACACTCGGTCCACACCCTTAGGGATAAACTTTTCCATTACCCTGCTATCTTCTAATGAAATGTTAGCAGCAACAACAACCAAAAACTTTCATTCTCAAAATGTCTATCCTTAGGCCCATAATTTCCAGTAGTAAACTAAGCATGAAGACATAAGCATACTCTGCATAACCCAGAAATTGTGCCACACATAAATATTTATGACAGGCAGCTTTCACACGCTCACCAGCAAGTTAGCGGTAAGTATTCCGCAGACGGATGGAAAAAAGTAGGTGAACACAGACTTTAACATAAGCTTTTGAAAACAAATTCCACAAAGATCTTTTCAGGGACTTACACCCTCACATGAGTTTCCTGTCTGCTTAAGTACAGTATCTGTAACATACTCTATCAATCATTTCAAGCCTTGATCAACAAGGGTAGACAAATGTTGGTGAAGCTTAAATTACTATCCCCTTTATAACACCCCTCTGGCTGTCCCTGAAAGCTACTCAAAGACAAAACATGATAAATTTATTTTTAATGTAGGGAGGCACTATTATACTACAAAAAAAGCATGCAAGGAAAAGGTTTAGTAGTTACCACAGTTAAAATTATATCATGAGAATGCCCAGATCAGTTTAATTATTCAATGTTTCTTCTAAAGTGATGGCTGGAATTTAATTCCATCTGAGAAAACAATTGAAACAGCATCAACAACATTATTAAAATAAATGAAGATAGAAAATCTAGTTTATGTTGCAAGTACCTTCTTATATTTTGCAATTATGATATCAGTATAGGGACTGAGAATGTATATGTCATCACTGGTATATCAATTGAAGTATCAGACCAAGATGGAGCAACAGATCATAGGAAATTATTAAAAGTAAAAGATTATTTAAAACTAATAGGGCCCGGCCACACGTTGCTGTGGCTTATTGTGGTGAAATGGGAAAGGAACAGTAGCAGCAAATCAATTGCAGAGGCCAGCAGTACATGCTCATGCAAACATGCAGCCTGATACTGTGCGATGTCATTGAAGTATGGAAAGGCAACCCTCCCACACATCTAGGCTGGCTGGTAATGATCCTTTACCTGGGAGTAAGTTTGGTTGGTGGCAATGGGTGTCGCTTCTGAGGAAACCCTCTGAGGGGCGCGACACAGCCATTCAAAGTATGTCATGGTTGCTGTACCGAGCTTACTCCTGAGTAATGCGTGCCTGGTTTTCTTAACTGTAACCGCAGTATTCAGGGAATCTAGGGTGCCTGGCCCCTCCCTCCTGTTCCTTGCATGTCGCCCCTCTCTTCCCTCCCTCCTTCTCTTCCCTTGCATGCCACCCCTCCCTCTCCTTCCTGTGTATGTGTGTGTATGTGTTTCACTTCCACTCAAGTTACTGCCTATGTACTGTTTTCACTGCTCATATCTGGCCATCTGAGTGAACATTCTAAGGGTGACAGTTACTCACAGGCAGCTGCATGTCCTTCACCAGGGAGCGCCAGGAAAAAGGCGTTTTACCTGGGTCAGGTGTGAAATTTCAGTTATGTGAACATCTAAAAACACTCTCGCCTGGCTGACTATAGTGGCTGGGAATTTTCAGAAGAATTGGCCCAGCAGTTACTGAGGTATACTGTCATCAACAAAAACACTGTTAGCTTTTTATATATATAGATGTGCATCTTGCTTCTGAAAGTTATTTTAGAAGAAGAAGAAGAATTTGGATTTATACCCTACCTTTCTCTCCTGTAAGGAGACTGAAGGTGGCTTACAAACTCTATCTATCCCTTACAAACTTTCTATCCCTTCCTCTCCCCACAACAGACACCTTGTGAGGTAGGTGGGGTTTGGTGAAGTTTGGTGAAGTTTGGTTCAGGGGGTCCAAAGTTATGGACCCTCAAAGGTGTAGCCCCATCTTCTATTAGCTTCCATTGGAAACAATGGGGTTTCCCTTTGGGAGTCCATAGCTTTGGGAGTCCATAGCTTTGGGAGTCCAATGGGGACTCCCTTTGGGAGTCCATAGCTTTGGACCCCCTGAACCAAACCTCACCAAACCTGGGCAGTATCATCAGGAAAGTCTCCCAAAACATCCCTGAAATGTTGGTGCTCCTAACCTAAAAACTGTGCCCCCTGCAGGCCAAAAACAAAAAAACACTAAAAATACAAAAAAACTACGGGGGGGGGCAGAGCTCCGGACATGTAATGGGGGGGCTTGAACCCGAGAACCCCCCGCCTTACCTACATCCTTGGTACCACCTCTGCTGAGATATGTGGTTGAGGGTGCCTGGAAGGGCTTTCTCTGTGATTGTTCCCAGGCTTTGGAACAATCTCCTCTCAGAGGTTCACCAGATGCCTACCCTTTATAAATGTAGGCACCTGGTGAAGACTTTGCTCTTCACCTAGGCATTTGGTTAGTCTCTCTGAATGCCCACTGGGTGATGCTGCTGGTTGTGGGATGGAGGAGGGGGGTAGGGTTAGGATTTTCACTTTTGTATGTTGTAGTGTTTTAATGGGGGAGTTTTTAACTGCCTCAAGATCTTGCATACAGATGGTTTATAAATTTAATAAATAATAAAAAAAATTCACTGCATTTTCTGTAAAAGTAAAACCCTGCATCTGGTCTGTCCAAAAACCAATATGTACTTTTTTCAAAACAACAAAGTGTACATGACAAAATTTCTGCCATAGTAGAATTCACAAGACACAGCTATACTATTTTGACGCATTTTAAATTCCAGAAAAATTAAAATTTAAAGATGGAGTTCTATTAACAGTTCTGGAGATCTGACAGAATGGAAAATAATAGATTACTTCAGATGCACATACACTCCAACTCTATTCTGTTTAAAAATAAATATGGCAGGAAATGCTTTCATTTTCGATTGCCACGCACAAGTTCCATAGGCCAATCATCTTGATAGTCAGAAGTCTTTGAATATGGTAGTAGGTGGAGTATTATTTGGAACATCAAAGTCTTCTGTGTTGAATCAGAGGATCCTTAAGAGTAATTGTAAAAATAGTTTAGCATTTGTTCGTCTCAACTTCACTTTAGAGAGATATTCTCTTGATGGCTTCTTTTTGATGTTTACATGCTTCTTTCTATTGCATCCCTTCCATAAAGCACTCTAGAAGATACACCCTGGCCATTACTACATGATGAAAGTTTAACGTAATTTATGAACTATCAACTTGCTAATAAAGAAAACAAGCAGGTGACCTGCCAGGACTTGCAGGGGCATTTCATGTTCCCCTCCCCCACTATTTCCTTGCTCCTTTTCCTAAAAGCCCGCAGCCAGTCACCTTCTTCAGCCTTCTTCTCTCCACCAATCAACATTTACTTACCCACCCACCCCCATATTGAGCTATAATAATCATTTATTTATTTCATTTCTGCACAATAGGGAACCAAAGCAGCTTACATAATTCTCCTTTCCATTTTATCCTCATATCAATACTCTGAGATAGTTTAGGGTGCATCAAGAGTCCATTAATGATGAGGCCAAACAAGGCTGATGTAGTCCACCTGGCTTGGAATGCCAGAACAGCCTAATTAGCATCACCCAGCTTACCTTTCCTTGCCAGCTAAGAGTTGATTTAAGCAGCCAGCAAAACAGGGCTGTTGTGGGACAACTTCCTACCACCGCTAACATATTGGCCTTTCTATCTGTGCTACAGTTTTTACTCCTGGACACCTGCGTACTTCCTGACCTGACTCACAGTTTGGACCGCCCTCTCTTGTGTTGACATCTTAGACTCTGAAGGAACTATTCTTGACCTAGAATTGCCCTACTGACGACATTTCTTGCCTCCAGCCTTCATTATTTGCCTCCCTCACTGGCCAAAACAATCCTGGAAATTTATGGTTCCAGGGACACACTCTGATTTCTGATATCCTTGTATTTAGATTCTCTTAAAGATAAATTATAAAAATGCTTTTTAAGTTTGCTAGCATGTAAAGGTCACATACGTTAGATACCAGCTCCCTCTCTTGGATCTTTAGAAAGCAAATACCTGAATAGGTAGAGGCTGCATGTTATTAAAAAACACACACACTGACTCAATACACACTGCTTCCCTTCCATTCTCCCTGTTCCATTCTCCCCACAGTCAGCTTTCAGTCTCAGGAAACTGTTTTGGCCAGTTTATTTACAGTTCTTGTTTCAGAAGCCACTAAGATTGGCAAACACAAACTAAATTACTATAATATTATAAATAGCATGCAGAGAAGTTCTCAGCAATACATAATGACATGCTAGCTGGAAGTTTTAATCCTTCGAGTATGTTGTTACAAATATCCAAGCCTCTTCATTTTAAACTGGGAAATGTTGATGAGTTGGTAAAAACAAACCATTATAATATTATTAAAGTTGCTTAAACTGGTCCTTGCAATTGAACCAGGGGAGAGAGAACTACTCTGCATTCCATCTTGCTGAAATCTTTGGGAATTGGGAGGATGTGCCCTATATTACAGATACTATAATAGATACTGCGACGGACTAGCCCACATCGAAGGGTTGGTGTGTGTTAAGGTGCGGATTAGCTAGCCTTAGCAACAGCCAGAAATGTGTGAGCTCGCTCCTTATATGGAGATACCACCTGATTGGCTGGGAGAGGCACAGTTTGCCTATAGCCTCAGATAGGGGGAGCTAGAAGAGCTGGTTATATATAAACAGGAGAAAGTCTGTCAGGAGGAACACATTTGAAATCTGGATCGCTGGGATCTTGATCTGAAGAGAAGTCTGACTTTGTCAGCAAGAGCTCTTTGAGCAGTGAAAAGCTTTGTTAAGCTGAGGTGGATCTGTGGAAGGTGACCCACAGCTTAGCATCCAGGCAATCTGTTTCATGTTACCATAAGTTCCAGTCTACTTTCTGTGTGCTTACCAAGGGGTGGTGTCAGAGGTGGGATCCAGCAGGTTCTCACCAGTTCCCGAGAGTGGGTTACTAATTATTTGTGTGTGCCAAGAGCGGGTTACTAATTGGGTCTGCTTTTCCGTTAGAAATTCCATTAGGTCCAAAAATCATAAAGTCCTGTTGTTTCCTATGTGGCTGGTTAGCGAAGGTAGAAAATGGGATAATTCTCCCTGTTGGGCTGTTTTAAAAACATGTTTTAGAAATATGGTAAACTTCCTTGTTTAAGGAAAGTATCCTTCTTTTGATTTCTACAAACAAAATTAAGTATTTGAAAGTATTAAGTATTTGACAGGCAGTCAATTAGAGGAGTTATTTCTGTTGGCAGCATACGATAGGACTTGCTTTAATGAGTTTAAATTATGGACAGAAAGATACCAGCTGGAAATTAGGAACTTTTTTACAGTAAGAGTTTTTTACAGTAACAGAGAAATTATTAATGCCCCACCCCGGAATGCCCGGCTACGCCCCCGTCGTGCCCCACCCAGCCCCACTGGCACTACGCCACTGTTTGAATCTCACCACCATGGGAACCTGTTACTAAAATTTTTCGATCCCACCACTGGGTGGTGTCTGTCTGCATAAAAGCCAAAACTCTCTCTCACAGAGTTTCCCTCCATTTTTGTTGTCAGAGGCTCTGTTGATTTACTCCTTCAGTCAAAGTGGAGTGTAGGAGAAGGGGTGTTTGGTGGGCCAGTGACTAATACATCAGATTGTTATTGCAGTGAACAGTGACCGGTGAAGGGTTGAAAATAAAATAATATTTTTGGTGGCAGCATTTTTGTGAGAGCCAGCCCTGTCGTGATAGATACCATCAATGTCCTATTTGCTTTTTGCATGTTCAAATGCAGAAAAGGTGAAGTGAATCAGGTTCTTACTGCCAAATAAATGTATATAGGACTGAGTTGCACACTTGGAAGAGCTATAGCACTGTGGAAGGGGAAATTCTCGCACACAGAAGGTCCTACACTTAGTCAGCAGCACTTCCATTTAAACGATCTTGCGAGCAGGTATTTAAATAAACTATTTAAATACCTGCTCTCCCTGAGACCCAGGTGATTTGCTGTAGAGTCCATACACTTGCAAAAGGCTCCACCATTAGAACAGAACTTTTGGATTCAATCCACTGTCCGTATACACTGTAACTGTTGTCAATATACTGACTTCAAATGCTGCCATAAAAATACGAAATAGTCATACAACACAAATTATAAGCAATTATAGTCATACAACACAAATTACAAGCAATTAATCTGCATCTTAGTAAAGAAAATTAATATCTAATATCTGTCTCAAATAAACAATTTTTAAAAAACAAATGATTACATTAACATGCCAAAGACCATGGCAAACATAAGCACACTTCCCTTCAGTCTTGGGACACAAAGCAGATAGATTATTAGATGGAGTCTGATGTGAAAGAACTTTTTGGCCTCCTAAATAGCTTCTCACGTGTGCTCATCCAGCTCTATTCCATCACAAGGAGAAAATTAAATAATCAGTTTGTTTTGATTCAGTGCATTTTATTGTAACTATACGCTTCCATTAAAAAGAACTCAAACGCTACTTTCTCTCAAGCCTGCTAACAGTCATGCTAACCCTGTATCTTGTTCCCAGATGCTGAATGTTTTGAGACTGACCATCTCTTTGCTGGAGGGCAGGGCGAGGAGGAAAGTCTGCTGCAGCTTGGCTAGGACTTGGTAATGAAAGCAGATTCAGGGACTGAGACTCAGCTTTAGTGAAGCCCTGTCTCCGTTATTATTTGATAACAACTCCCCCTCTTCTAATTAGAACAATAAAACTTAATCCAACTGACTAGAAGAGAGGTCATTTTCAGTGCACCATGAAAGTGCTTCCACATGCACTGGCTTGCGGCAAGCTGCCAAATAGCAATGCAATACAGCCAATTGGCACTAAAGAACAGCAGCAAGGCTGGTACTATGTTTGAGCAGCCTTGGCTGATGCACTCCTTCCTTTGCAAGCTGAAAAATTAGCACAAAAAAGAGGGGTGCTTGTTCTCTCAAAGTGGATCACCCTGATAATGGAACATTTGCAGCCCAGAACTGAGGGGATTTACACAAAAATAGGTCTCACATAGAGACTGGGGAGGGAAGAGCAAATTTCCATAGAAAGTTTTCCAAACTTGAATTTCCCCCAGAAAATTTTGCAGTGCTTTATTTTTCTTTGGAAACATTTCCATAACAAAAGAGTCACTGTTCCATAAAGTTAGCAACAATAAGTGAGTACCATTACAAAATCAATATTAGGTAAACTATGCAGCTTCAAAAGTATAATCAATGTTTTCCAACTGACTGATTACCTGTAAGAATTGTATGAAAGAATGCATGTCTGTTTTATTGATTTATATATGTGGGGTGGAGATAAAATAAAAAAAACTATGTATAGTAATCTAAGTTTTAAACTGAAGTTATGAATTCAATTGATTGGTGGTACAGATCAAATCAAAACCAAAGATAAAATGCTTATCTATATGTCTTCTCTCAGACAGTGGAAGCATGCTGTAATCACCAATCTGATATGAAATTAACAAGTGTGGCACGTGATGACTTTTTCAGGGCTATCCTCTCAAATTTAAACAATGTAAATTAAATTAATTATAGTTTTTCTTTAACTTTTTCCAAGCATTATTAAAAAATAATTTCCACATAAAGCTTTGAATATTAATATTATTATTGACTGCTAACATTTAAATCACACATGATTACCTTCATTCCTAATCAAATACTTCAGATCAAACATTAGTTACTATTGAGACATAAAATTAACAGAAGGTACTTTCAAAGTTTTGTTTATTGAATACGAACCAAAATAACCTTCTTAAATGGACCACACTCTATTAGGACATTAGAAAATATCCAATTCCATTTTTTAATGGAAAACCTATTTTACTGGTGCCAAATTAAAACTGGATTTATATCTTGTATGTACACTTGTCTGTGACCTTATTTATCTGGTTTACCATTTTCCTATGACTCCGTTTGGAATATCAGAACTGCTGACTATCCGAAGTGCTGCTTCTCACATGAGCTTTGCAATAACACTCATTTATGTTTGAAAATATCATCTAAAACTGGTAACAGTAAAACTGTACTGGCAATTAGACAAATAAGGAGTGAAACTCTGTAAGCTCCATGTGGTTTTGCTACAAGTAAATTATAGTTCTTAGAAAATGTATCTGCTGCATCTCCCTTAAGACCAGATCAAGAGTCCACAGAGACAGTAGTAAAGTAGCAAAACACAGAGCAGCACGTTTATTTAAAGTCACAGTCTTATTCATTCCGTCAAGAACAGGTACTCTTTCGAGGTCCGGACAATCACGACCCGGATAAAGGTCACCTCAGAGTCTGCCCCGCTCAGTCGAGTCCCATGAGGGGTCTTATATCGGCGGCGGCGGCGCGGTGGCGGCGGGGGCGGGGGACACAACTAATCAGATTGACTTTAGCCTTCTTAAATCCTTGGCCGGGCTTTCCCACACTGCCTTTTCCAAAACTTCCTCCAGTCCCGTGCTTTGAGCGATTTGCCATTCAAGAAAAAACCTGTCAGAGGGAATCCGCTTGTCGCTGGGACAAACCCCGTTAAACCCTCTCGCATTCACACGCCCCGTCCTCCCACCCGGGGTGCCTCTTCTGACAGCGCTGGAAACTGTGAAGGAAAACCGCGCCGCTTCCGCAGAAGCCCCCAGACGGGCCAGGAATGATGCGCTGGGGACAGAAGGCTGAACACCAGTCGGTCACTGACCTGAGATGCCTCCTCCGACGACCACCACGTCGTACTTGCTGCTCATGGTCGTTATAGCCACAGGCGCCGCTCGCCCGGTTGCCAGAGCGCGAGGCGAACAGCGGAGCCAGCGCTGAAGTCGGGCGCTGCAGCGACTGCAAACTTCCTCGTGGGGCCTCCGCCCTCCGCCGCCGCCAATCGCGCCCGGCTGGCGAGGAGGGCGCGCCTGAGGCGCAAAGGCCGAGGGCGCCTGGCCGGCGGAGCAAAGTAGAGGCGGGGTAGCAGGCAGCCGGGGCCTGGGAAAGGAAGCCCGAGAAGTTCTCACCGGTCGCAAGAGGCAGTGGCTTGGGGATGGCCCAAGGCAGCCTCGTTTGCTGGGGCCGGACTGCTTGACGTCTTCTTGCCCTCGTTTCCTTCGAAGTGCTTTCAGTGGCCGAAGTGGGCAAGGAGAGGACTGACGGGAGCGCTGAAGCTGGGCCCGTGCCTTTCACCTGTTGTGTTTGGGGCGGAATAGCAGAAATAGCATCCAAGATAAACTTCAGAGTTACACCATGTTAAGCCTGTTGGCTTCAATGGATTTAGAAGGATGTCAGTCTGTTTAGGAGTGCCCTGTAAATCACTCCTGGAAACAACCACCAAGGACAGAGTTAAATAAAAAAAAAGTCTGGACCTGGTGGCCATATGAGTATCTTTGGGAAGATATTGTGCACATTTAGCAGCTAAATTATTAGATTGTTTTTGTTTGTAGTTGATTTTTAAATGCTAGTTTAATGCTTTGTAATATGGGACTGTGATTACTGGCTTTATAAACTGCTACAGCTCAGTACTGATAACAAAAATAAATAAAGTTACAACTTCCTATATGTTCACATAATGATAAAGACAAATTTTGTAGGACAGGGTGGAAGGTAGCAAGCTAGCAATAGCATGCTAGGTCAGAACAGGTGAAATAGAGACCAAAAAATTTATTGCACGTGGACTACAGAAGTGGTAATTCAGGGTTTGCTTTTAGACAACAGTACATCTTATCATTCTCAGTGCAGTGACAAGTTCTCTGTGTATTTTTTTTTACTGTCACACTCACTGAAGGATGGCTACCTCTGGGAGACTATTTTTTTGGTAATAAATTTTTTTATTACAATTTTTTATTTTTATTACAATTTTTATTACAATTTTTATTACAATTGACTATTTTTTGTAATAAATTTTCTCAACATAAAAAACACTATTTCATGTCCACCAACCATCACCTCAATACCAAATAAAAGAAAAAAATACAAAACAGAACACACACAGAAATTAAGACATAAATTTAACAATAACTAAATACAACCTATTATAACTAACTAAATTAAACACTAAAAATGTGACTTCCTGCTATCTCATTGTTGAATTCTAATCCATTCAGTTTCATGCATCTGTTTAAAATTAAACCATTTATCAATTACAACTATATCATTACTAATATTCTAATTCATTTTGCTATTTTCTTTTAGATTTCAAATCCTGCAATTATTTCTCTTCTACCATATTTTTCAATAGATAGTCTGTAAAAGTTTCCAGTTTTCTATAAACTTCACTCTAAATTTTGGCTCTGTAGCCATTGGTATATTCATACAATAATAGTAACACTGTGAAAAGTTAAATGTTTTTCTCCAGCCAAGGAAGTATATTTTTTCTCCTTTTTGTCATCTGGGTCAACTTTCAGTTCCCGTTTAGGAAACAGCCATTAGAGGAACAACTTATGCTATTCCAACAGCTAACCAAACATAAAAATAGCAACTACTGCTCTAGCGTGTGGATTAAGTCATCAATCAGTATTTGCTTTAAAATAAGGTTGCCTTCAGCCCATCAATGTTAGATTCACAGGGTGGCAAACATGGGTAAAGAGATGCCTGTTAATCCAGATCTATATAAAATGATTTACATATTTTATAAGACTCTAAGTATGCCTCTGGGTTGCTGGTCTGCAATTATTTCTGTTTATCATTTATACAACACCTAATTTCTCTCAAAGAAATCATCGTAGTCAAGGGTGTAACAAGGCAGCCCTGGGCAAACTGTAGCCCTGGGCAAAACCTGAGTTGGATGCCCCCCCCCCCACCCCATGGGCGGCCACTTCACCATGACCAAATTTTTTTTGCACCAGGACATTGGTGCCTGCAGGGGGTGCATTTTTAGACATATCAGCACCAATATTTCAGCATATCATCAGGAGACTGTCCTTATGCTACTCCCCAAGTTTGGTGAGGTTTGGTTCAAGAAGTCCAAAGTTATGGACTCCCAAAGGGGGTGCCCCATCCCCCATTGTTTCCAATGGGAGCTAATAGGAGATGGGGGCTACAGTTTTGAGGGTCCATAACTTTGCCCCCACTGCACCAAACTTGGGGGGTGCCATCATCTCCAGATGATACCCTGAAATTTTGGTGCCGATACATCCAAAAATGGACCCCCTGTAGGAACATCCTAGAAATTTGCCCAAGAATCTTTGTTCTGCATTGAGTTTTCTGCATTGCTGTCAATAGGGGTTGCAAGCTGTGGGGGGAACATTTCTGAAGGCACAGTCTCAAAGCTTTCAGGGTCTCATTAGGAGACTGCCCTAATGATACCCCCCAAGTTTGGTGCAGTTTGGTTCAGGGGGGCCAAAGTTATGGACCCTCAAAACTGTAGCCCCCATCTCCTATTAGCTCCCATTGGAAACAATGGGGGATAGGGGCACCCCCTTTGGGAGTCCATAACTTTGGACTCCTTGAACCAAACCTCACCAAACTTGGGGAGTAGCATAAGGACAGTCTCCTGATGATACGCTGAAATTTTGGTGCCGCTAGCCTAAAAACTGCGCCCTCTGCAGGCCAAAAATGGAAAACCACTAAAATACCCAAAAACGAACCCAGCATTTTGATGCCCCTCACAAGGTGATGCCCTGGGCAGCTGCCCACCTTGCCCAATGGGCATTACGCCAGTGATCGTAGTAAATGTTATAACTATTTACTTTATTTCTATCCCACCTTTCTTCCAAAAGGCATCTCAGAGTGACTGATATTGTTCCCACCTTTCCTCCATTTTATCCTTGCAACAACCCTGTAGGTTAGGCTGAGAGTGTCACCCAGCAAGATTTTGTGACAAGCAGGGATTTGAGCCTGGGTCTCCCAAATCCTAACCGAACACTGTAACCACTATACCATGCTGGCTGTCTGCTGTCTGGTTTTTTGGGTTTTTTTTACTCTTTTCACCTGCAGGCACTTAATGAAATAGGCCTTTGCCATAATTTGCCTTTAATGTGCCATTTTACTAATGTGGAACTGAAGCTGAGAGAAAATAACATGCCCAAGGCCAGACAAAAAATTGTTAACTTTAGGCGCCTTCATAATCTGCTTTAGCTGCAGTTACTAATGGATTTTTGGGGGGGTTTTTTAGGCAGGTCAAAAACAAACATTTGGGTCATGTCAGAAACAAACATTTTGGCTCCTGGCTTCTAAGAGATTTTTTAAAAACCTTTTCAGACAAAGTCATTTATGTCCTGTTTACAAGATGGAACTGAACCTTTTTTAAAAAAAAAAAACCAAACCCTTTCCCCTTTTTTAAAGGGGGCTTTGTGCTCCTGAATCACTGTAGTGTGGTGTTTGAAATTTCAGCAGTGCTTCTGACAGTACTGCCTTCCCCACCAGTAGCTTTTAGCATTCTTTTTCAGCTTTTTTTTAAAAAAAGTTCCAACTTTTGTGCTACAGTACAGGGCCAGTATTGCAACTCAGTGCTATGCTGATGGCATTCAGATGCTGTCAGCTGTTAAGTAGAATAGAAACAAGAGGTGAAAAGTAGCTTATTTGGGTCCTCAGTGAATTGTGATTCAGTAACTGCTAATTAAAGGTATTTATAGTAAATGACTTGATGTTCAGCCACCTGTATAGCTCATGAATGGTGAATCAAGATTGGCCACTAAGTGACTTGTTGCGAAGTGAATATCAGGTATTCACTGAGGGAGGCCAAAAAAAATTGTGGGTTGAAGTTTTGCAAGTGTTCATTGCAGTTAGGCTACATGTGTTCAAATCATGGTCAACGACTTGGATGATGGAATAGAAGGCATGCTAATCAAATTTGCAGATGACACCAAATTAGGAGGGGGAGCTAATACCCCTGAGGACAGAGTCAGAATTCAAAATTATCTGGACAGATTAGAGAATTGGGCCAAAACAAACAAAATGAATTTCAACAGAGATAAATGTAATATATTCCACTTAGGCAGAAAAAAAATTGAAATGCACTGATATAGGATGGGTGACACCTGGCTTGACATCACTACATGCACAAGCGATCTGGGAGTCTTAGTAGACCACAAACTGAACATGAGTCAGCAGTGTGATGCAATGTCAAAGAAAGCCAATGCAATTTTGGGCTGTATCAGTAGGAGTATAGTGTCAAGACTGAGGGATGTAATTGTACCTCTCTATTCTGCATCAGTTAGACCTCACCTGGAATATTGTGTACAGTTCTGGGCAAGGCAATTCAAGAAGGATATTGACTAGCTAGAACGGGTCAGGAGGGCAACCAAAATGGTTAGAGGTCTGTAATCCATGCCCGATGAGGAGAGATTTAGGGACCTGAATATGTTTAGTTTGATGAAGAGAAGGTTAAGAGGTGACATGATAGCAATGTTTAGATATTTGGAGGGATGTCCTCCCAGAATCCTCCCAGGCATCCCACCCAACCACCCAGGCATCCCGCCCAACCTCCCAATGGCCCAGGCATCCTGCCCAATCCTCCAAGGAATCCCGCCAAACCTCCCAGGTGTCCAGCCAATCCTCCCAGGGATTCCTCCCAACCTCTCAGACATCGCACCCAACGTCCCAGGCATCCCGCTCAATGGCCCAGGAATCCTGCCCAATCCACCCAGGCATCCTGCCCAATGGCCCAGGCATCCGACCCAACCTCCCCGGCATCCCGCCCAATGGCCCAGTTGTCCGGCCAATCCTCGCAGGCATCCCACCCAACCTCCCAGGCACCCCGCCCAACATCCCAGGCATCCCGCCCAATGACCCAGGGGTCTGGCCAATCCTCCCAGGCATCCCGCCCAACCTCCAGGGTTACCACCAAACCTCCCAGGCATCCCACCCAATGGCCCAGGAATCCCGCCCAATGGCCCAGGAATCCCGCCCAACCTCCCAGGTATCCGCCCAATGGCCCAGGCATCCCGCTCAACCTCCCAGGCATCCCACCCAACCTCCCAGGCTTCCCGCCCAATGGCCCAGGAGTCTGGCCAATCCTCCCAGGCATCCCACCCAACCTCCCAGAGATCCCGCCCAATGACCCAGGTGTCCGGGCAATCCTCCCAGGCATCCCACCCAACCTCCCAGGCATCCCACCCAATGGCCCAGGTGTCCGGCCAATCCTCCCAGGCTTCCCGCCCAATCTCCCAGGCATCCCACCCAACCTCCCAGGCACCCGCCCAACCTTGCAGGCATCCTGCCAAACGACCCAGTTGTCCGGCCAATCCTCCCAGGCACCCCACCCAACCTCTCAGGCATCCTGCCCAATGGCCCAGGTGTCTGGCCAATCCTCCCAGGCATCCCACCCAACCTCCCAGAGATCCCGCCCAATGGCCCAGGTGTCCGGCCAATCCTCCCAGGCTTCCCGCCCAATCTCCCAGGCATCCCACACAACCTCCCAGGCACCCCGCCCAACCTTGCAGGCATCCTGCACAATGGCCCAGGTGTCCGGCCAATCCTCCCAGGCATCCCACCCAACATCCCAGGGATCCCGCCCAATGGCCCAGGAGTCCGGTCAATCCTCCCAGGCTTCCCGCTCAATCTCCCAGGCATCCCACCCAACCTCCGAGGCAACCGTCCAACCTCCCAGTCATCCCACCCAACCTCCCAGGCACCCCGCCCAACCTCCCAGGCATCCTGCCCAATGGCCCAGGCCTCCCGCCCAACCTCCCAGGTGTCCAGCCAATCCTCCCAGGAATCCCGCCCAACCTCCCAGGCATCCCGCCCAACCTCCCAGGCATCCCACCCAACCTCCCAGGCATCCCGCCCAACTTCCCAGGCATCCTGCCCAATGGCCCAGGTGTCCGGCCAATCCTCCCTGGGATCCCACCCAACCTCCCAGGCATCCTGCTCAAAATCCCAGGCATCATGCCCAATGACCCAGGTGTCCGGCCAATCCTCCCTGGGATCCCACCCAACCTCCCAGGTGTGCAGCCAATCCTCCCTGGAAACCCGCCCAACCTCCCAAGCATCCTGCCCAATCCTCCCAGGCACCCCTGGCCAACCTGCCAGGCATCCTGCCCAACCTCCCAGGTGTCCGGCCAATCTTCCCAGGCACCCCGCCCAACCTCCCAGGCATCCTGCCCAATCCTCCCAGGCATCCCACCCAACCTCCCAGGCATCGTGCCCAATGGCCCAGGTGTCCGGCCAATCCTCCCAGGCATCCTGCCCAACCTCCCAGGCATCCTGCCCAATCCTCCCAGGCACCCTGCCCAACCTCCCAGGCGTCCTGCCCAATCTTTCCAGGCATTCCACCCAACCTCCCAGGCATCCTGCCCAATCCTCCCAGGCATCCCACCCAACCTCCCAGGCTTCCCGCCCAACAGCCCAGGTGTCTGGCCAATCCTCCCAGGAATCCAACCCAAACTCCCAGCCATCCCGCCCAATGACCCAGGTGTCCGGCCAATCTTCCCAGGCATCCCACCAAACCACCCAGGCACCCCGCCAAACCTCCCAGGCATCCCACCCAATGGCCCAGCCATCCTGCCCAATCCTCCCAGGGATCCCGCCCAATGGCCCAGGTGTCCAGCCAATCCTCCCAGACCCCCAGCCCAACCTCCTAGGCATCCTGATTATGGACCAAGGTGTCCGCCCAATCCTCCCAGGCACCCCACCCAACCTCCCAGGCACCCCGCCCAACCTCCCAGGCATCCTGCCCAATGGCCCAGGCCTCCCGCCCAACCTCCCAGGTGTCCAGCCAATCCTCCCTGGGATCCAACCCAACCTCCCAGGCATCCCGCCCAACCTCCCAGGAATCCCGCCCAACCTCCGAGGCATCCCGCCCAACCTCCCAGGCATCCCGCCCAACCTCCCAGGCATCCCACCCAACCTCCCAGGCATCCCGCCCAACTTCCCAGGCATCCTCCCCAATGACCCAGGTGTCCAGCCAATCCTGCAAGGCTTCCCGACAATAATCAAGGCATCCCACCCAACTTCCCAGGAACCACGCCCAACCTCCCAGGCATCCTGCCCAAACTCCCAGGCATCCCGCTCAACCTCCCAGGCATCCCGCCCAACCTCCCAGGCATCCCGCCCAACCTCCCAGGAATCCCGCCCAACCTCCCAGGCATCCTGCCCAATGACCCAGGTGTCTGGCCAATCCTGCAAGGCTACCCGACAACCTCCCAGGCATCCCGCCCAACCTCCCAGGAATCCCGCCCAACCTCCCAGGCATCCTGCCCAATGACCCAGGTGTCTGGCCAATCCTGCAAGGCTACCCGCCCAATTATCCAGGCATCCCACCCAACCTCCCAGGCACCACGCCCAACCTCCCAGGCATCCTGCCCAATGACACAGGTGTCCGGCCATCCTCCCAGGCACCCTGCCCAACCTCCCAGGCATCCTGCCCAATGACTCAGGTGTCCGGCCAATCCTCACAGGCTTCCTGCCCAACCTCCCAGGCATCCCAACCAACCTATGAGGCACTCCGCCCAACGTCCCAGGAATCCTGCCCAATGGCCCAAGCATCTTGCCCAAACCTCCCAGGCATCCCACCCAACCTCCCACCCATCCCGCCCAATGTCCTAGGTGTTCCACCAATCCTCCCAGGCATCCCACCTAACCTCCCAGGCACCCCGCCCAAACTCCCATGCATCCCGCCCAATCCTCTCAGGCTTCCCGCCCAACCTCCCAGGCACCCCGCCCAACCTCCCATGCATCCTGCCCAATGGCCCAGGCATCCTGCCCAATCCTCCCAGGCATCCCACCCAAACTCCCAGGTTTCCAGCCAAGCCCCCCAAGAATACCTCCCAACCTCCCAGGCATCCCACCCAACCTCCCAGCCATCCTGCACAATGGCCCAGCCATTCTGCCCAATCCTCTCAGAAATCCCGCCCAATTGCCCAGGTGTCCTGCCAATCCTCCCAGGGTCCCCACCCAATCTCCCAGGCATCCCAGCCAACCTCCCAGACCACCAGCCCAACCTCCCAGACACCCTGCCCAGTGGCCCAGGTGTCCGGCCAATCCTCCCAGGCTTCCTGCCCAACCTCCCAGGAACCCCGCCCAACCCCCCAGGCATCCTGCCCAATGACCCAGGTGTCCGGCCAATCCTCCCAGGCATCCTGTCCAATGGCCCAGGTGTCTAGCTAATTTTCCCTGGCACCCCGCCCAACCTCCCAGGCATCCTGCCAATCCTCCCAGGCATCCCACCCAACCTCCCAGGCATCCCACCAATCCTCCCACGCTTCCCGCCCAATGGCCCAGGTGTATGGCCAATCCTCCCAGGAATCCAACCCAACCTCCCAGGCATCCCACCTAACCTCCCAGGCATCCTCCCCAATGACCCAGGTGTCCCACCAATCCTCCCAGGCTTCCCGCCCAACCTCCCAGGCATCCCACCTAACCTCCCAGGCATCCTCCCCAATGACCCAGGTGTCCGGCCAATCCTCCCAGGCACCCTGCCCAACCTCCCAGGCATCCTGCGCAATCCTCCCAGGCATCCCACCCAAACTCCCAGCCATCCCGCCAAATGGCCCAGCCATCCTGCCCAATCCTCCCAGGCATCCCACCCAACCTCCCAGGGATCCAGCCCAATGGCCCAGGCACCTCATCCAACCTCCCAAGAATCCTGCCCAATAACCCAGGTGTCCAGCCAATCCTTCCAGGATCCCCGCCCAATCTCCCAGGCATCCCACCCAACCTCCCAGGCATCCCGCCCAATCTCACAGGCATCCCACCCAACCTCCCAGACCCCCAGCCCAACCTCCCAGGCATTCAGCCCAATGACCCAGGTGTCCAGCCAATCCTCCCAGGCTTCCCGCCCAACCTCCCAGGCATCCCACCCAACCTCCCAGGCACCCCGCCCAACCTCCCAGGCATCCTCCCCAATGACCCAGGTGTACGGCCAATCCTCCCAGGCATCCTGCCCAACCTCCCAGGCATTCTGCCCAATCCTTCCAGGCATCCCTCCCAACCTCCCAGGCATCCCACCCAACCTACCAGGTGTCCGGCCAATCCTCACAGGCTTCCCGCCCAACCTCCCAGGCATTCTGTGCAATCCTCTCAGGCTTCCCGCCCAACCTCCCAGGCACCCCACCCAACCTCCCATGCATCCTGCCCAATGGCCCAGGCATCCTGCCCAATCCTCCCAGGTTTCTAGCCAAGCCTCCCAAGAATACCTCCCAACCTCCCAGGCATCCCACCCAACCTCCCAGCCATCCTGCACAATGGCCCAGCCATTCTGCCCAATCCTCTCAGGAATCCCGCCCAATTGCCCAGGTGTCCTGCCAATCCTCCCAGGGTCCCTGCCCAATCTCCCAGGCATCCCAGCCAACCTCCCAGACCACCAGCCCAACCTCCCAGGCACCCCGCCCAGTGGCCCAGGTGTCCGGCCAATCCTCCCAGGCTTCCCGCCCAACCTCCCAGGCATCCTGCCAAAACCTCCCAGGTGTCCCGCCAATCCTCCCAGACCCCCAGCCCAACCTCCCAGGCATCCTGCCCAATGACCCAGGTTTCCAGCCAATCCTCCTAGGCTTCTTGACCAACCTCCCTGGCATCCAGCCCAACCTCCCAGGCATCCCACTCCAGAGACTAGGACCTTAAGTAATGACTTCATGGTGAAGGAAAAGAGATTCCACCTAAACATAAGAAAAAACTTCCTGACAGTAGGGCTGTTCAACAGTGAAATGCATTAACTCAGAGTGTGGTTCCTGGGAAGTTGGGTGGGATGCCTTGATTATTGTCAGGAAGCCTTGCAGGATTGGCTGGACACCTGGGTCATTGGGGAGGATGCCTGGGAAGTTGGGCGGGATGCCTGGGAGGTTGGGTGGGATGCCTGGGAGGTTGGGCGGGATGCCTGGGAGGTTGGGCGGGATGCCTCGGAGGTTGGGCGGGATTCCTGGGAGGTTGGGCGGGATGCCTGGGAGGTTGGGTTGGATCCCAGGGAGGATTGGCTGGACACCTGGGAGGTTGGGCGGGAGGCCTGGGCCATTGGGCAGGATGCCTGGGAGGTTGGGCGGGGTGCCTGGGAGGTTGGGTGGGATGACTGGGAGGTTGGGCGGGAAGCCTGGGAGGATTGGCCGGACACCTTGGTCCATAATCAGGATGCCTAGGAGGTTGGTGGAGTCACCATCTTTGGAAGTTTAAAAAGAGGTTTGATGGCCATCTGTCAGCAGTGCTTTGATTGTGTGTTGCTGCATTGCAGGGGGTTGAACTTGATGGCCCTTGCGGTCTCTTCCAACCAAGTACGTAGTTAAGGAGGGGGTCTCAGGATTAAACCCCCTCCATTACATGTCTGAAGCTCCACCTTCGTTTGTGGATTTTTATATATTTTTAGTGGGTTTTTTGGTTTTTGGTCTGCAGGGGGTACAGTATTTAAGCTAGAGACTCTCCTGATGATGCCACCCAAGTTTGGTGAGGTTTGGTTCAGGGGGTCCAAAGTTATGGACTCCCAAAGGAGGTGCCCATCCCCCATTGTTTCCAATGGGAGCTAATAGGAGATGGGGGTCAATAACTTTGAGAGTCCATAACTTTGGACCACCTGAACCAAACTTCACCAAACCTGGGTGCTATCATCAGGCGAGTCTCCTAAAGATACCCTTTAAGTTTGGTGCTGCTAGCTTAATAATTGCACCCCCGACAGCAGGCACCTCCCAAATTTCCCCAGATTCTCCTTTTAAATCCACCCCCTTCGGCATGGATTTAAAGGGAGAATCTGAGGTCCCCAGTTGAAATATTGAAAGTTATGCTGTTTCAGGGTGGGGGATAATCCACCCCCGAACAGCATCACTTTCAATGTTGTTTTAACTGGGGACCCCAGATTCTCCTTTAAGGTGGATTTAAAAGGAGAATCTGGGCTCCCTAGTTCAAACACCATTGAAAATGATGCTATTTGGGGATGGATTCCAGCATCACAACAGCCGCCCATGGAGGGGTGTGTGTGCAAAACTCAGATTTCCATATCAATTTTCCCTAGCTATGCCTCTGCCTGGAGGGGAGGGCAGAAGGGACTGCAGGTTGGGAGCCCAGTTGGTGGGGGTGGTGGGTGGGGCAGGGGAGTCTGTTGTCGCTGACCTCAGAGATTGCACCCCTGACAGCAGGCACCTCCCAAATTTCCCCAGATTCTCCTTTTAAATCCACCCCCTTCGGCATGGATTTAAAGGGAGAATCTGAGGTCCCCAGTTGAAATATTGAAAGTTATGCTGTTTCAGGGTGGGGGATAATCCACCCCCGAACAGCATCACTTTCAATGTTGTTTTAACTGGGGACCCCAGATTCTCCTTTAAGGTGGATTTAAAAGGAGAATCTGGGCTCCCTAGTTCAAACACCATTGAAAATGATGCTGTTTGGGGATGGATTCCAGCATCACAACAGCCGCCCATGGAGGGGTGTGTGTGCAAAACTCAGATTTCCATATCAATTTTCCCTAGCTATGCCTCTGCCCAGAGGGGAGGGCAGAAGGGACTGCAGGTTGGGAGCCCAGTTGGTGGGGGTGGTGGGTGGGGCAGGGGAGTCTGTTGTCGCTGACCTCAGAGAGCTGCTTTTATAAGCACTGAGGCTGGGGCGTGGCTTGGGGAGGCATGGCCACACACCCAGGGGTGGGTGGGGGCGTGGCCCCTTTCCGGAACCCACCCCATTAAAAAATCTATACCTATATCCCTGCTTCCAATTCTATGATTCTATGATTCAACATCACAGCCATGGTTTGCATTCTGCTGGAAGTCGTGCTGATGATCATTAATAGCACTGCTTTGTGATGTGTTTATGCATGCAGATCGCTGTTCTGTGCAGAGATCCAGGCTGTGTTTGCCAAGGGATGGGGCCTCCAGGTACTGCAGGAGGGCATCTCTGAGGACACAGTTGCCACTCTTTGTATCACATCTAGTCCCTTGTCACTGGTAGGTGCAATCACACAGCAATGACTGGTGGAAAAACTTTATAACAGTCTGCTGGAATGATGATCAGCAGCTGTCCAATTTCCATATGCAATTCTGTTTGAAATTGTTGAGATCTTGTAATATTGGTTGCAATACAAAGATAGCTTCATGCATACTCTTGCTGCAAGGGGGCTGGGGAGAGGGGGGAGAGGGGAGAGGGGAGAATGACAATTACAGTTTGGTACCTTACCTATCAAGGCTGCTTGGGTGAACTTCTTGAACAGTTTGGTGTAGGACTGTCAGCCATTTCTATCATTGTCAAAGACTGTGCATGGCAACTGAAAAGGAACTCCAGATTAAAAGTTTGCCTTGGCACAGGAATTATGTTACTGCCTGTAATCTTTGATGTCCCCAGTTAGAAGGATCAGGTGATGGGTGATATAGAAGACCACTATCTGTGAGCCTTGGTAGCTTTTGAAAACATTTGTTAAACTCCAAAGGTCCTTTAATAAGTAGAGCTGTACTTTCCAAAAAGCCAACAAGAAATGATAAAGTTCCCTTCCTTATCCACAAAATAAAATGTAAATAAAATTTTTTTTAAATAAACTTTCGGCATTCTGCCTGTCTGGAATCCCATAGAATACTTCATTCCAACATGTCATCCATCAAATACAGTTTGCAGTGGTATCAGTTGCATGGATAAATCAAGCCAATTAAGATTTATTTGTTGGCATAGACAGATAGTAAACAAAAGCATACTATGATCCTCGGAGTTCCATTTTAAACAAAACAACAACCCTCTAAAATAGTAATTCACATAGTGCAAGATTTTGTAAAGTACTATATGCACAATGAACTCTTTTGTGAGACAGAAATGGGCCTCAGCTTTGGAAGTGGAAAACAGGAATGAACTCCTCACCCCCGCCAACACACCCAGCTAGTTGGGCCTGGGAAAGAGGATAGGCATCTTATCTCTTGTTGTTTTCACTAAACCTTTCAGTAAGACAGGAAATAAGATCACATGCAGGAAATCCCCCATACAGCACATTAAACTACCGAACATGTTTCATTCTCATCCTGCCCCTCTTATCAACATGTGAAATGTCTGTCGACAACAGGTATGATACAGTGTGTAGCTATTAGCTAATGAAAGGCTGTTTTGGCCCAGGACAATTATACCAGGGTTGAACCGGGATCATATATACCTGGGGTTTTTAAATTCCGGTTTCTCCCTTTGCACGGCTCCCCACTTCTGCCCAGGAGCAGAGTTAGGTTCAGTAGGAAATGCTCCAGTTTGCTTAGCCAGACTTCTGTGTTTAATTTGGAAGCATGTCTGAGCATGTCAAGTGTCCCGTGTTCTGATTGGCTGTTGTTTTTGAGTGGCAGCTTGAATGAACTTCAGGTGGAGGGCGGGAAAAATAAAGTTGGCCCACTCCTGATTGGTGTTTTTGTGTATGTGCTGTGAAAATGGAAGAAATTGATTTGTATTTTTAATAGTTTAAAGTAAGATTTTGCTGTCAGAGGGAGAAAGCTAGTGAGTAGCTCTGCTAACTGTTTTAAAATAAAGCTTGTACTGAGGAAAATATACCAAGTGATTGTTCTGATTGGCTATTGCTTTTGTGTGGCAGCTACAAGCACCTGTGAGCTTGCCTGGTGTCCCATGTTCTGATTGGCTGTTGTTTTTGAGTGGCAGCTGGAATTAATATCAGGCAGGGAGATCAGGTGGCTGGGCAGGAAAAAAAACCCAGTCCTGCTTCTGATTGGTTTTTGCATGGTACAGGCACAAGCAGGGTCACACTGGGGTCTTAAAAAAGAACCTCCAAACTGGCAATTAAAAAAAAACACTGGCTAAGGTAAATATCGTGGGGCAACACCGGGGCAGACCCTGTGCAGCTTTGGGAACCCTGTAGAATTCCTGGTTGCAGAGGGATATTTTCTATGCTCACCCAGGGATATTTTCACCATGCAAAAACAGCCAAAGAGTGCTACTGAATTAGCTCCATTGTATTAAAAATCCAACTGTCAGAAAACACTCAAACAATCTTGTGCAAAAATGTACAAATGACTTTCCAGGATCATATGTGCAAATGGGCTCCAAGTTAACAGAGTAGGTTCCTCACTGCAGAAAAGTTCTTCAGGCAATTCCTCAGGTGGCACAGAACATGTTGGCTGCTGTTTTTCAAAGCAGATGCTACATGACAATCTGTGGTTTCATGCTAGCATCTCCTTTTGAAATCCCATGCAGCTCTTTATAATAGGAACATGTAATAGCAACATTCTGTGACCTGGAAGTGTGTGCCATTATGTGTTTGAATTCAAAATACCAAGATTTTTGTTTTGTCTGACATTCCATGGGTGAGCACATATCTCTGAAATCCTCAACAGACAATCGAATCCTTATGAAAGGATCATCATGTTTGCTGGATTCTCTTCTCTCTCCAAATTGAGAGGAGGTTTTGAGTTTCTTACTCCCTCCATGCTACCCTCCTCACCCCATTTGTTTTTCTCACAGATGTAAGCTTGAGATTTTCTTGGCAACAAGTCACTTACAGGCCAATCTTGGCTGACTATTTATGGGCTGCCTGGATGCTACAAACATCCATTTGTAGCAAATACTGCAAAACCAATCACTGCATGCACTGAACACCCACTGCAGGATGAGCTACTTTTTACCTCTTGTTTCTATTCAGCTTGACAGCTGCAAGCATCTGAATGCTGTCACAATACTTAATTCTTCTTTTGGTCTAGTGAAATAGCACAAAAGTTAGTGTTTGGGTTTTTTTAAGTAAAAAAAGAATGTGCCATGGAAGAGGCAGGAAAAAGCAGTTGGAAATGGGCAGAGTGCTTCAGACATGATGGTTTAAAATATGCTGCTTGAAACCTCCATCCCCATGTCACTTTACGAGGAACTGAGCCAGCAATATGTAACATCTATTTTAAAATAGTAATGTGAAAGTGGCCTTAGAATTCTAACTCAGGGTTCTGGGGTTAGAACTGCTGGAGCTCCTAACTCTGCTCAAGTGTAGAAGGTATGAGCCCTCGACTGCTGCTCATGAGAAAGTTCAGATACTGCAGAAGGGTGGGGTTGAGAATTCTGCTAGCTGCATTGAATCTTTATACTGTTTTGCAGATCTGAATTATTTGGAACAGCAGAAGTTTGACCTCTGACTGCCATGGGATGCATGATACACTCTATGTGATAGAAATTGTATTTATGTTAAAGTGGCATGGCAGTCTGCAGTTAGTAAACATACAGGACTTTCTTCCTAATAAGAGACTTCCCATGCTTCAGGATACTGGATATTAATTTTGCTGTTTCCTACGTTCATGCATTTGTTGAAACATTGTAATATTTCTGTTGCTTCTCCAACATGAAACTCTTTGCATCTTTCTGACTATAGTATCACAGGAAATACAATCTTCCATGAAGACAGGTACACTCAAAATGCTTTTGTATTCAGTTTTCATTTTCTGTTACTGATTTGTTTTGGGTTCCTATACAGATTGTGTGATACTAACCTTGGAATGTATAGATTGGCTTATGTTAAAGACAAATTGTGCAGGCTTCTAGACTTTAATGCAGAAAATGGTTAATTATTACTCATATCTGAACTGCTTACTTATTTCAGCATGACTCTTGTGTCTTCAAAAGGTCGTATTTTACAATATCATAAAAGCAACCTAGTATGAAGTTGTAAAATAGTGTGTTCAAAGTTCTTTACACAGTGAAAGGCATCAAGGTGACAGTATATGCTGAAAGTGAATAGATAACTAGTTCATCTTCTGCTGCCATGAAACTTCACCTTAGCCACTTTATTGCCTACGTGAGTTTTAAAGCTCAGGGTGAGACAATAGGAGCACCTGGGTACATTCTGGGTAAGGGTGCAACATAAGCATCAGAGGTTGTGCAATGTACTAATGATAATTAAAGTAACATTGTATACATATATTTTCCTCTTAATTAAAACTGTTTCCAGGTGGTAGATAAAAGCACCTAAGAGGCGGAGGCAAAGCGCCAACGGGGCGGGGTGGGGCACAACACTCTGGTCGGAGTCATGGCGGAG
Source organism: Sphaerodactylus townsendi (assembly GCF_021028975.2). Classification (NCBI taxonomy): domain Eukaryota; kingdom Metazoa; phylum Chordata; class Lepidosauria; order Squamata; family Sphaerodactylidae; genus Sphaerodactylus; species Sphaerodactylus townsendi. Next base: position 72,696,653 of record NC_059428.1, read on the forward strand.
GCATGACCAGGCCATGGAAGGGGCGTTCTGGGGGCGTTCTGGGGCAGGGGAGGATGACACTGCGGCAGGGGCACAGGGCACGCATGCAACCTGGATGGAGTTTCCCCTCGCTCTGCCTCTGTTAAGAGGTTGAGCAAGTGCAACAGACTATGAAGAGATTCATTCTTCATTGTTTTATTGACTTTGTTTCTACTACTTAACAAAGTGACTGCCATCTTAAGCCTTGTCCCTGAATGGCTTAGGACAGTGACTAGCCCAACGCCTGTATATCTTGATGCTGACATGTTTGGAAATATGCCAGTGTCATGCTACCCTAGTGACATATCGATATACCCTGGCACCATGGTAGTTTTGGGAAGCATCAGAAGTGTGTCAGGGATGGACTGGAAGTGGGCATCCTAAGCCTCCTCAGTCTGTTCTTGCTACAGTGTAGCATTACAATGGTGATAATCTTGGATAGATTTAAAAATCTATTTGTCGGCCTCCAAAAGTGGAGATGGGACTTAGAATTGTGCTATTAATAGGGCTTAATATAGGCTGGATTATGCCTGTAGTTTGAATGTTCCACATTTTACCAGGAAGTACTAGATCTAAAGAATATTTTCTTTGAAATCTGCACAAGAAATTAACCAATTGTCTTCATGAAGGATACTTTGTGTGCAACATGCTATATTCTAATTACACCTAATGAACTGGAGAATGAATAAAAGGACCGAAGTCAGGAATTGGATCAGTGAACACAATTAATTCATTAGTGGACAGTGTTGATTTGATGCTTGAGTAGGCAGGAAATTGCTCTAACAACCCTGACTTCTTATATGTGATTTTAATTGCAAAAAAAGTGGTTTTATACCACGAGAGCAGTTTTTCTGACATAATTAGCTCAAAATTCAAGCACTCTTGTAATAAATTAATGCCAAGATCAATGAGATCTCCAAGACTAGATAATGGGTTTTTTGTTGTACTAGTCCTTCCTTAAGTCAACCTGCTTGAAATGTAGCAAAGGAATAACAAATAAGTGCTGAGCAGATTGCAAAGCACCATATATCATAGTCCCCTAACCATCCTTCAATTAATTTCCTTAAAACCTTTTATCGGGTTTTCACTTAAATAAACAGTAGTACAAGCAGAAAATATTGAGCTTATGCACATTAAACAGAAAAATATGCAGTCTGGGTTGTAGTTTTATAACTCCACTTGTATTGAGTTTTATTCACTTTGCAGCTTCATAAATTAGCAAAGTCTGGTTAATGTTTGGTCATGTAATGTGCAAGGCTAATCAGTTCCTAGCTGTTTCCAGATCTTTAAATCCCTTTCACATTTCTGTTTTTTAGAAATAAGCTTTGTTTAACTATTTCTTGTTTATGATTATAATCAAACCAAAGATACACAAGCATGTGTTTCTCTCCCAATGAAATAATGCTGCACATTTGTTTGGTTCCCTCCCAGTATCTATAGATATAAAAATCTAAACATGTTTTTGTCCCTGATGGTCTCCCTCAGAAACTGCTGGACGGATCACCCCCAAATTTTCACAGCATGTTCCTCCCTGTTGCGGGCAGGTAATCGGACTTTCAAATCGCTGAAAGTCCATACCTGAGCCAGGTAAAACGTCTTTTTCCTGGCGCACCAGGCTATGAAGCTGGCTCTGTTTAACTGTCACCCTTAGAATGTTTGTGCAGCATGTCGGTGGCCTGAAGGCTTGGTATGAGGGTTTAGAATGTTCGCAGAGATGGCCAGAGATGAGCAGTGAAAACAGTACATAGGTAACACTGTTAGGTAATATGAATGGAAGTGAAACACATACACAGTTTGCCGTGTGAGACGTGAGGTGGAGTTCCCCCCCCTCACATGCAGGTAACTTTCACTCTCTGTGCCTCACCCACTGCTACCACACAACACACAAACCCACTGCTACCACACAACACACAAACATCCAGCTCATCCTCACATACCTCACTCTGCTCTCCCTCACATCCAACCACCACTTACCCACTTCCTCACCCATATTCGCTACAGCTCTCTTTTACTAAAAGTGAGCTGGAGTTTGCCTTTTTCTTCTAAGAAAATCCGCGGGGTGGGGGCAAAGCAACACTACCAGCTCCGCTTCTTTTGCACATGGCCCTTTAAGAACCCAGGGTACTGGCCTCGATCTGAGCGCCTCACCACCCTGCCTCTGCTGCCTCATTGGGATAGCCTGCTTGCCCCAGTTCTGCCTTACCCAAGCCAGGACTGTGCGTGTCAACCAGCCTCATGGACAGTGGGATTCACACTCTGGAATGAAAAGGATTACCTTATACTAAAAAAACAAGACAGCACCATATAATGATGTGCATTGAAAAGGGAAAGAGGGATTCCATTCGACCATCCCAAAAGGCTATGCTGGGGATCATTGGACCTGCATGGACATCTGTGTGGGTTGCGGACTGTGATGAGAAGGACAATTGCCACAGCAATGCGTGGCCGGGCCCGCTAGTTTTATATAACTTTAGATTTATTCAGGTTTATCCTAGTTTATGACTAGGACATGGATTATCATACTTTATCCTATTTTATGATTTAATTGAGTTATAAAAATGCTATTGGAGTTTATTTTTTTAAAATTCAGTTAAAGCAAAAGAAAGAGATCTTGGCCATAGAATTCCTTAAAGTCTTCTGGTATAAGGGCAAAATTCATAGGAAGGCTGATTATTTACTACAACAGGATGGGCTCATTGTCAAAGAACTGGTCTTTAAAGCACATGCAAAGAACTGGTCTTTAAAGTTCAGGGTGAAATGTCCAGGGTGGAAGAAAGAACCATTTGCCTGTTTTAATAAGTGTAAAAGGAATTAAACAAAAGAGAGAACTAAACAAGTTTCTGGACCATATTAACAATATCCACCTAAACATCCAATTTACTATGGAAAAAGAAAACAAGGGAAAACTACCATTTCTAGATGTCTTAGTCATCAGCAAACCAAACCAACAATTGGGCCACACAGTATACAGAAAACCTACACACACTGATAGATATCTACATAAAAACTCCAAACATCATCCAGGACAAAAAAGGAGCATAATAAAAACTTTGGTAGATCGTGCAAAAAGAATCTGTGAACCCCACCTCCTTCAAGACGAATTGAATCACCTAAACTGGGCTCTACAGGCTAATGGTTACTCTACTACAGACATCAGAAGAGCTGCAAGACCAAGAAGAAGCCACAGAAATAAGGATAAACAGCCACCTAGAGGGTAAGTAAATCACTGACTATATAGAGAAACTGATGAAGAAACATAACCTGCAAACAATCTACAGACCCACTAATAAAATTCAACAAATGCTACATTTAGCAAAGGGTATGAGGGATCCTCTACCTTCTGCAGGAATCTACCGCGTACCGTGTAGCTGTGGACAAGTCTACGTAGGTACCACCAAACGCAGCACTGAGACACGAATCAAAGAACATGAAAGGCAGCTGGAAATATCAGCAATAGCAGAACATGTGATAAACCAAGCTGGGCACAGAATATTATTTGAAAACACAGAAATTCTGGACCACTTTGACCACCACTACGTCAGATTTCACAGAGAAGCCACTGAAATTCACAAGCACATGGACAGTTTCAACAGAAAGGAAGAAACCATGAAAATGAACAAAATTTGACTACCAGTACTGAAAAATACTAGAATAAGACAGTGACTAATGAACACCACCCAGACACAGGATTTCTCCAGGCAGTAAGCAGCCAAAGGGATCAAAGGTCAGGCTACTACTACCAGATGCCCTCACTAATTGATTATGCTCCCTTCATGGTTACTCACATGCTAAAATGGGTGGATCCCACTCAACACATGCAAATCAAGCTTGCTAATTGCACCTTTTACACTTGTTAAAACAGGAAATGGTTCTTTCTTCCACCATGGACATCCCACAGGTATATATACTCCATTTGCTTTACTACCATCAGATCCTATGAAGATACCAGCCACAAATGCAGGTGAAACGTCAGGAGAAAATGCTACTAGAACACGGCCATACAGCCCGGAAACTACAGAAGACCCCAAACAGAGAAATGCTGCAAATGAACAGATGAGGGGAAACTGAGTGAGCTTGGGAAATGGCACTGAGGAAGTTGAGGGAAATAGAGAAGCATGGGAAATAGTCAATAGATCACACAACAACTGAAGACATTTTAAAAACGTTTCAGCCAGAGATTCGTTTTAAAAGAGAATTCATTTAAAACATTTTGAGGCTGGAAACAAAACATTTTGGGGTAAAAACAATGTGGAACTCAATGGAGGAAATGTTATATTTCTTGCCTCAAAACATTTTAAATGAATTGTTCAGAAAAGCCCAATGAACACATGAATGGAATTGTTAATTTGGCAATGTAAATTTTTGAAAAAACACTAACTTCAGACCCAGCAAAACATTCAAGTTTGTGTGTGGCTACCAGAAGTTAGAAGTATGTTGTTGCTAAAGTGTACCCAAAACAAGGGGAAATTCTGAAAGCAATTACATTCTGCCATTATTTACCACCCAAAGTGTTTTACAAAATATAATGTGCATGAGTCATTTCTCCCACTATGAAACATGGCTGCTTCTCTGCTTAAATGCAGGGGCCATTTCACCACTGATAAATTGACACTGCAGGGGAAAACAAGATGAATTTTTATATTGGTTTTTATTCATTTTAAAATTCCAAAGCTGTTTTTTTCCTCTTTCAGTTGTACCCAAGGATACCTGACAAAAAACATTTTAGCATCAATAAAACAAATGAAAGGAAACAACAATGCTGAATTAATGAGACCTCCAATAATGCATAGTAAACAGTGCCATAATAAAACTAGTACTGGAACACCAAAGTGCCTGGGAGATCAAAGGACTTTGATTTGATGTCTATGCTTATGTGAATTTGATAGGCCTTTCTAGGGAAGCACTCGAAAGCTGCAGGACCATGACTGAGAGTATTCACAGTCATCTGGACTATAAGGGAGCCTGGAGCAAGCCTCCCTCCCCCCCCCCCCCGCAGATTGTAATGTTAGAGGAAATGCATGGGGAGAAGGGACCTTCTTGGGTTTACTGGGTCCAGATCATTTAAATGCTGGCATATTGGATTTAGCACCCGACGTATTAGTGTAAAAGATTTTTGAATACAAAAGTGGGGCAACAGCTTCTTTTTGGGGTCCCTTTGTGGATCAATGCATGGAATAGATCTGTGGAGTAAGTTCAATCTAGCTTCCTTTACAATACATTCTGCATACCACATTGTGTGCCGTATGCCATAATATGTTAAGAATCAGGACAGCATCTTTTGGAGACAAGATGCTGGTTAATTACATTTAAATTTTGGACTTGCCTATACTTCAACTAGAAAATTGGAAATATCACCTACTTATCATTACCTGAGTTCCAATTCTCAGCTTGGTGGATCCTTACTGAATCTAAAATACTTTGGTCCATTTCCCGCTTGCGGAATCGACCTAGGTTCGCCCTAGGTTTGACCTAGGAACTCCCCACATCCGCTGAGTTCAACCCGGGTCCATTCCAGTTCTGCCCCTTCTTATCGTTAGATTTCTGACTCCACCAGGGAGGTACAGTTTTTTTCTGCCAACCTAGGTTGAACTCAGGTCGAAGCTGGTAAAGTGGGGAATCTTCCTTCTCCTGTTCAGCCAATCACAGATAAGTGTTTTGGGCATGCGCAGAATGGGAGACTCACGGCTGGGAAACATGCACCTTTAAAAAATTTTTCCTTCTTGTATATGAAGTGATGGCCATACATGTAAATGGTGCTCGTTAACACGCTACTGATAGCAACGTAGTTGTAACATTTTTCCTGCATAACAACGTAACAGCCAATCAATTACACTCCCTCCCTCCCTCCTTTCTGGTGGCATGTTAAAAATGTTTGTCATTCTGAGGGATAGATGCCATTTTGATCTGATAGCTGAGTACAGCAGACAACAGCCAATCGGGAACAAAGAGGAGAAGAGGTGCCAAGGCTCCAGCACAGCTCCAGCACAATGACCTCACTGCTTTTCAGGAGTGACTGTGGAATCAACATAGGTCAGTACTTTCATGGACCAGGTTGAACCTAGGTCAATTCCACAAGTGGGGAATCGACCTTTATTTAGGTATCTATCTTGAATCTCTTACAATGCTCCCAGCCAATGAAATCATACAAACCCTAAAGGGAAGATTAATAGATCAAGAATATCAGTTGTTGATTGGTGAAGCTAGAAAGTTCTGCTCTCCTTTGCACTTTGAAATTCTGCCTGAAATTGGTTATATGGCTAAATTTTTATTCCAGTTATCTGAGCCTTGCCAGTGACAGGCTTTTACCTGTGCTAGATGCAATGTGTTCCCTTCCACCATACTACAAAGTCAGCACTTACAAATCCCGTTTCAGGACAGAATCTGTGCATGCAGTTTGAATGCTGTTGGGACCCTGGGCCACACCTTGTTTTATTGTCCAAGTTTTGTATCTTTATGAACCAACTTACTTCTACCAGTACTAGATAGGAAATCATGTAGTTTGCAATTGCAAAAAATCATTTACCTGTTAAATAATAACAACTATAATGTAGCTCTGACAACAGCCAAATTTCTATCATGTATAATTAAGAAGTATAAAAAATCCTCTCTGAGCTGAGGATAAGTCTGGGCATTACTATTGTTTGTCTTGTTGTCTCCTGATCTATGACTAAGTGATGTAACCAGAGGTGTAGGGGGGGAAACAATGGTGCCCAGAGCAAAATGGCACCTGGGTCCCCCCCCCCGCAGCACCCTGCCCCCATGGTGCCTTGCCCCCCACCCACTTACCTTAGTTCAGCCAGCTGCAAAGAACAACTGGCTGAAAAGCTTCTGGCGGGCCTGGCTGGGTGAGGTGAGGTGAGGGGGAAGGGTGTGGGGGCAATTTTCCACCTCCCACATGACTCACCAGGGATCGCCTGGGGTATTTGTCCCCGGATGTCCCCATTATACCTATGCCACTGGATGTAACTTTATAATTAATATCCAATAATGGTTGACTGACTGCTATTAGCAAACTATTGCAACTGAGGGTGATCTGGTTGGATGTGTTTATATATTCTATCCCAATTAATTGAAAAATTGCTGCCACTTCTGTTAAGTGTATAAGGTTAATCCCACACAGTATGATGCATGCAAGCTCTGAGTGAAAGTGACCCGGTTGCACTTACTGAGGAACAGGGGAACCTAGAGTTGCCAAATGCTTGGAGAGAAAACAATGTCCTGTTCTGTTAATAAAGGCTAAATGGGGTGCTATCTACCAAGTGGTGTTGCTTACCTGTATAACATGAAAAGGTTCAGCTGCACATTTTCATACGTAGGCTCTATTAAAGGGCAGGATTTTATTTTTTTAATGTCTGTTGACTACCCTCTGGATATATCTACTACTTGAGCATTTGGGGAAAAGTTAAGTACAAATGTCCCCCTCAAACTGTTTCTTCAGTGCTAGTCCATCTCAGATAAATAATCTACACTTTCCTGAGTCACTACAACTGCCATCACCTCTACCTTGTCTTGATTTGGCTTCAATTTGTTATCTCTCATCCAGGCCATTAACAGCATCTGGGCACTGGTTCAAAGAACTTAATAGATATGATTTTTAAAAATGCAGAGTTATTAGTAACATCCTCGTGACATTGCTTGGCAAGATGGCAAATGATTGCTCTCAGTAGCTCTACTAGGGACAAAATGGAATGTTGTGGAATACTTCTCCCAACACAGACACATTAATGTGCACTGAGGACTCATCTCTGAATACTACCTAATCAAATTATTGTATCATACAAAAGCAGGATGACTGCAGAATAGCACCTCAGTCCTTCTAGAAAGCTCAGAAGGATTTAATAGTCAACAATGTCAAAGTTCATTGATAAGCATTATCAAAGGTCACAGTAATATAAAGAGGTTTAAATTCTTTCTGTACATAGGTCACTCACCATGGCCACCAAAAAACTTTCTATTCCAAAACATTGTTTACGATATTTCCCAAAAGGTACCTTATATGTGAACATAAGAACATAAGAACAAGCCAGCTGGATCAGACCAAAGTCCATCTAGTCCAGCTCTCTGCTACTCGCAGTGGCCCACCAGGTGCCTTTGGGAGCGAGTAGCAGAGAGCTGGACTAGATGGACTTTTTGTTAAGGAGCTGTTTAAAAATAAAATGTGGAAGGCAACATGTTAAAGTCACTGATAGTTCTCTTCTTGTTATCTGTATGGCATATCTTCCCCAACCATGATGCAACTATTATTTAAAAAAAATATATGCACTCAGTCCAGGGGCAACACCTCCACCACTGCATTTACCCCAGGGATCAGCAAGCCCCAGCAAAGGCATGCTGTGTCAACAAGCTCTGCATTTTGGGATGCTACCCAGAGGCGTATCGAGAGGAAATGTGGCCCCTGTAGTTTTTCTACAGCGCCCCGCCATATGAGCGACCACCCTTCCCCACCACAACCAAACAACTTTGTCTGCACCAGGTCTAGAAGTCAGTGTATGGACCTGGGGGGAAGGAGGAGGGGTGTGGGGGGCGATTTCCCCCCTCCCCATCTGACTAAATGGTTACCGCCTGGGGAAATTTGACCCCATATGTTCCCCTGGGTGGTATACCCCTGATGCTACCTATCAAGTTGTAGCAGGGGACAGCCTTGGCAGTCTACTCAGAGGACAGCCAATTTAAAAGGCCCAAGCCAACTCTCAGCATCACTGATATGGCAACCAGCTATGTATAGAAGTCTAGGTGAAAGGCCAGTGAACTCACCACTTCAAGGCAAGTAAACATTGCCTCAGGGGATTGTCACTTACCAGGGCTGAATTGAGAGGAAAGGATTGGCTGACCTCAGGGTTGGCCCTCCCTTGGGAAAGCATTTAAAGGAGATGCTCTGGAGCCATTCTAGGGCAGCTAGAAATATGTAAATGGTTGAGCAGAGTGTGGAAATTGACTGAAAAAAATATGAGGCTCTATCCTGGGGCACTTGCCCAACTAAAAGCAACCCTGGAGTTGGATGGCGAGACAGCTCTGGAATCAGACCTGATGGCAGAAGAACTTAAAAGCCTCTTTCTACATAAATAAAGTCCCCAAGGTGGCAAACATTTACCTTTTGAACATTAAAACAGCATTTAAAATGGACTATATATAAAACATGTAAACAATCAAAAACATATAAACAAACAACACACATAATACAACCATAACACAACAGTTATTGGGGGAATGCCAAACAAAACAAAACAGAAAAAAAGATAGAGGAAGAGAACTCCCTCCTGGCTGAGGGAGTTCCAGAGCTTTTGTTCCATGACCAAGCAGGCCCATTCTTGGGTTGCCACCCATCGAACCTCAGTAGGTTGAGACAATGGAAGCAAGGCCTCTGAATATTACTTGAATAGATGGGTAGGTTCATAATGGAGAAGCCACATGAGGGGGAGGGGAAGGGGGCCCATCATCTGGTTGTGACCCATCTGCCCCCTCCTCCCCAGGGTGAGCAGGCCATAACCAGATGCTGGGCCCCTTCCCTCCCCCTCCCTTGTTTAATCTTCAGGATTAAGGAAATTTCATCAAGCCATGGAGAAGCATCATCATTCTCACTACCAAAACTACTTGCAAGAGACAAAATAAACATCAGCTCCATAACAAAACCAAAAGATTACCTGGAGAAAATGAAGGAAATTTGCATGTACCAAGTCGGTCCATCTTGCAATGAAATCCAACTAGAAATCTTGCCTCTCTCTACCACTTTGACACTAAGGCACTACTCCCGCAGCTACTAAGGGCCCAATCCAGATGGGGAGGAGGGGCAAATTGCCCTGTGGGAGCAACAGAGAGCTGCACTGGCACATTTGCCTACTCCGTCAGCAGGAGGGTCACCATTGCTGGTGGAAGCAAAGGTGCTAGCATGCGGGCATCACATTGCTCTGTGGCAGCCACACCCAGAAGTAACCAGTCACCCCATCTGGATTGGCTTTTGAGTTTATAAGCACTTCTACATGTTGTCAGAAAGGGTTAGATCTGGTTACTTTTTTCTCCATCAGAATACAGAGGGAGCGGTTCTATTGACAACACATTTATGTCAAATCTGATACAATGTGGATTTTTCAAAAATTAACCAAGACAAGATACTGATTGATGATGACTTGTGGATTTTCAGTTTAAATGGAACATTTTCCATGTATATTGTTCAGCTGGAATCATTCAAAAAGCAGGTCCATAGGAAAAAAATTACATTGGAAGAGGCTCTGAAATAATTTTGTTCTTATCAAGCAACAGTGACATATCGGTTCTAAAGGAAAGAGTTTAGTTCATGTCCAATAGAGCCTTTACATAAAAGTAGAATTGTGGAATAGTCTTCTTGTTGGCCTTTTGCATTAACTTAATAATAACTTGTTGTAATCTGGTTTTCCACTTGCACAAGACTTTGTGCAAGCAGTTTGGGGGGCACTGTAAAATATATGAAGGAAAGCACTAGGTGTTGCACAAGCTCTTTCACAAGTGAACTTGTGCTTAGTCCATTTATATTTCCACTTGCACATCTTCCCATCATTTTTGAATCAAGGATATAGCACAACTTGACAGGGGAAAACCTTGCCTGTGGTTGAGGGCAGTGATAGTTTACATCAACTGGCCTCCCTTCCTTTCACCCCTCTCCTTTTCCCTTGCTCTGTTGCCCCATAGGTCTCCCTACTATTACTCCCTGAGACTAACCTCACCCACACTAAGAATTTGTTTAAATTACATAGTGTTAAAATTGTATATAATGAGCAGTAGCATAGCTGCAATGGGGACATCCGGGACAAACGCCCTAGGTGCGCCACATTGAGTCACGTGAGGGGGAAGGAAATTGCCTCCACACTTCGGGCTGAGAGGCAGGCCTTGGCCAGCTCCTCAGGCAGCAGATGACCCAGCCATGGTGCAGAGCAGCCAGGCGCCGCCCAGGCAGGCCTCTCAGCCTGTTGGCTGGCTTGGCTGCTGCCTGAGGAGTGGGCTGAGGCTTGCCCGGGCAGTGCCTGGCTGCTCCATGCTGTGGCCAGGTTGTCTGCCTGCCCCTCAGGCAGCAAATGACCTGGTATGAGGTAAAGCAGCCAGGCGCTGCCCAGGCATGAAAATCTACAATGGCCACTGTTTTAAGATACTTGGTGTTTCAGGAAATATTTCAAGTGCAAAGGAATTGCCCTCAGAACAAGAGCTACTGTCCAGCTCTTCTTTTAGGCTGTCTGAGTCATTGTTTAAATACAGTGTTTTCAGCAGCAGCCATTAGAGATTCATTCTTCTGTCCTGGTAGTCTGAATAACAAACAAATAGATCATCACAATTTGGTGTCATTTTGGGTCTTCTTGACTCTCTTTTGCTGTTAGTGCATAATGATCATGACAGTAAAATGAGATTTCATTAGAGCTTTTGGTAAACAATCAGCTATTTAGAGCCAAAGAACTGAATGCCTGCTACTTACTGAGTATTCTTAGTTATGGAAAACCTGTCTGTTTGTTACAGAGTCATTTCCATTTTTGCTATTTATACTTGTCATATTAATATTCATAGCACAGAAGCTGCTTGGGAAATAATATGATGCTGCCCAGATCACTTTTAGTAGCTATTATCTTGGTACTGTTGGGGCTTTGTGTGTGTAAGTGTGCACGTGTGTAAGTTTAGGCATGCCTATGGCAACTTGAAGGGAAGGAGTATAAACTTAAAGGTAAATATGCATTTCCAGACAACTTATTTTTGAAAAGCAAATTTCATTGTGTTTCTGGGTAACCAGGACATAACAAGGCAGACAAAAACTGCAACCAGATGACAAAGCATTTTTACAAGTGCATAAGCGGGAAAGAGTTAGATTGAATCTTGAAGTATGTGTTCTGGACTAAACCTCATTTTCATTTCTCAGGAAAACCTGTATTATTAATTGTCAGCTACCCAGGTAAGCTTTTCCTAACCAGCAGTTGATACTTATATGGGAACAGAGTGCTTTGTAAACTGTCCACCCAGGAAATTCCACCAGAGGGCAATCAAGGTATGGGAAAGATTGATTTTCCAAAATGGAAAATCTAGGAAGAAAAACAAACCTAGCAGCTGTAGTAGAAGGCTGCAGAGCAATTGGCACCGGTCTGCCAGATTTAAGCCAAACACTGCATTTTTGTTTGTTTTTAAATTCTGAGGTTCAGAACTTATACACAAAACACACACACTCATGCAAGTTACATTTCCTATGTTTGCACATGCTGCTTATGTCCTGAGCAGAGACAGCTTCTGTCAGCCACTCTTCTGGGAGATGCTTTCTATGCCTCAATTTCAGATGTCAGGGATGTGTACAAATACAGGTATTTGCTAGAATTGCCAACTACAGGTGGGTGATTCCCAGGCATTTGGAGGTAGGGCCTGGGGAGTGTGCAGCTTGAGGAGGGAAAAGGCCTCAGCAGTGTAAAATGTCATATTTCTCCAAAGCAGCCATGATCTTCAGTGGAACTTGGGGACATAAATTGCAATTCTGAGAAATCTCCAGGCCCCCACCTGTGACGTAGCAATCATAGTATTTGCAGAAATTATTAATGTCTAAAGGCTCCTTAATTCTGACACAAATTCTTTGTTGTTTAAAAAAAATCATTTCTGGTTATTACTGAAAGTTTGTAATGAACAGCCCTTGTTATAAATGCATACCTGGGGATTCACTTCCACTTTAGAGCAGATTGGGCAAACCATAGAGAGGCAGCAATCAGGGGATGTCAGAATTCTGTTGATGCAGTTGTGCAGTGCTTTTTCTCTGAAGGACATGAATTCATACCTGTGGCCTTAAAAGTCATCAATGTAAAGGTGACATATCAACTCCTTTATGGATTTCCCCTTTGGATTGGAGCTTGGAATAAATCTGTAGAGAGAGTCCAATCCAAATTTCTCTACAAGATTTTTGGGATACCCCACTGTGTTCCATATGCTGTCCTGTGTCTCGAATCAGGACAGCACCTGTTGGAAACCAGATCGTGGATGACTGGTCTCATCTTTGCTTTAATACTGAGGCAGAAAGCCTCATCCATTTAGCCCTCTCTGAACTGCAATCCTCCGAATGGTGGAAATGTATAGAGGCCAAAATAACCTCTTTAGGTCTTTCCTTAAAAACCTTTTTTATGCAATCTGCAAACGAAATTTGGCTATCCCTAAAAAGAAGGCTACTGGACCAGGAATACCAGTTGCTGTTGAGTGCAGTCAGGACATCTTGTTCTCCCTTGTACTTTGAAATCTATCCTGAAATTAGCCTCACAGCTAAATATCTATCCCAACTGTTAGAGTCCAGGCAGAGATGGATCATTACTCAAGCTAGATGTAACACATTTCCCTCTGCCGTTCTTAAGGGCCAACAGTTGAATATTCCACTTTAAGATAGAACATGTGCAGATTGTCAGGATACTGTTGAGACCCTCGAGCATACTATGTTTTCTTGCCTGAGGTATGTGTTATCCAGACTCTCCCTACTTAAAAAAAAGTTGTTCGGAGCATACAAAGCTATTCACCTGCTGAATGATAGCGACGGCAGGATAACTGGAAAAAACACTGAATTTTTATTAGAAATGCTCAAGTCAAAGACATAACGGAAGCTTGATCACCTCTTCTGTTCCAACCTGACGTGCTTTGTCCAGTTTTATGTCCTGTTTTAACACCCACTCTGTCCTGTATTTTGTTTTATTGATATGCCTAATAAAGGTCAGTTGATGTTACTTGTTTATTTAATTAATTCACTTGATACTCCATGCTTTCCCAAATCAAAGACCAGGCTCAGGGTGGCTAATAATATTTTAAAACATCTCATATGTTAAATAACCATAAATAAGTCAGGCTGGGGTACCTTAACACCCAGTTCGACATGACCTCTAACAGGCTTCACAGGTTACCTGCTAACGCTCTAGGTGGCTGATTCACCAGCAAGACAGCCAAACTTCCCACACTAGGCCCACACAATCCATGCTGGTGATCACTGGGACAAATATTGCCCTGAGAAAGACTTCCAAGTGAGCATCACCACTCCCCGACCCCAGCCCTTTGTCCAGTATTGATGGAGAACAAACAAACAGAGAACAAACAGGTATTGATTTTTTAATAGGGTGGGTTTGGTGACTGAACAATGTGGCAGGACCGAGGAAGCCCGAACACTGGTCTTTGGGCTCTCTCAGTCATGGGAGCGACATGGGCAGGGCCGAGAGATTACAAAGGCATGGCTCCCTCCCAGCTTCTGCCCTTCCCAGGCCCTGGGGAGGGCAGGAGCTGGCTTCCAAGGATGGGGGGTGGGCGCTGCTCCTCTCCCTCCCTCATCGCAGCCTGGCTTCTGCCAGTCTCTGGAGACATGGCATGGAGACTGGGGGCAGGGCTTGTGGTATGGCCCTGCCCCTAAAGCCCCGCCCCCAGCCCCTGTGCCTATAAAAGCACATCTCTGGAGGCTGGCAGTCGCTTCTGCTCTCCCCAGGCTCTGGGGAGGACAGAAGCTGGGCTGTGGGTAAGGAAGAAGGGATGGAAGGAGGGAGGGGGTGGGGATCAGGCTCAGGGGTGGGGCTCCACCCTTGAGCCCACCCTGAGCCATGCCCCAAGATTTGTCTCCGGGCATCATTCCCCCCCCCCCCATATGCCTCTGGTCATTATATTAACTGTTCCATGTATAATGTGAGGGGTTTGAACCCCTTGAGCCTACCCCTTACCTACATGCCTGACCAAGAAGCCTGGAGAGGTCAGTTCTTTCAGAGCAACCATCTCACCCTCCATATCCAGGTCTCAGTCACACACGCTAGGTCCACCTCTTGCGCTGAAAAATGATTTTGCACTGTTACAGTCTTATTGATGATGGACCTGGCATTGCACAGTATCAGAGAAGAGAATTTCCGAGCCCCATCACAATTGTCTCTTAGGATGGGACAGAGTCTAGAAGGGGGCTGAGCTTAGCCAGATCTCAATCTCCTACTCTCATAAGATCTTCACCCGCTGCCCTGTCGCCCATGCCCAATAACCATTGAGATCTTCAACCCGATGCTTGTATCCCAAGAATGGAATACTGATCCCACTCCTCTTTTGCAAAGTCACTAATTTAAATCCCAATTACCCTGAAAAAATGCTATTAAAAATGCACAATAACTTTTCCCTCACCCTATCTCCGCCACAATAAATCACCCCTCAGAACCTTAATTTACAAAGCTGGACAATACTGATGTAGATAAACCACACCTAAGTAAAGTGGTGTTTCAGTCATTGGTTCCCCGTCCCTCCCCACCACAGGATCCAGATCTCTCTGAATGGACCCTGAGATGTCAGTTCAACTATTCCTCTCCCTTGTCCATGCCAGACTTCCAGATAGATAACCAGCCTCACCAAGTCCTCTGACAAGTCCTGCACAAATCAGCTCTCACAGGACTAATTCTCCCAGCTCTCCAAGTATCGCAGTGCTCCATTCCAACCTGGACATCTACATTTAGCTACATAGTAGGCTGAAGATCTATATCTGTAACAGAAACAGCAGCAATAACCTCCAGAAATAAATGAGGCCACAAGTTCCACTATGTAACCTAGGTTGGCAGAGATTATTGGTGAGCTTGACTCTCAGGGAGAGTTTGAACGAATCTGGGAGTTTGAAGGAGAAATTGCCTACATTATCAGAGTCTGCTGGAGGAGTCTCATTTCCGGTGATGTTGTTCACTTCCATCCTCCCACTTTATCTTTCTTTCCTTTCTTTCTCTATTCCTCTGGTCTTAATGTCTTGAATAGTATCTATCAACCCCAGTTTTGAAGGTTGTGGCACTGCCCCACCACCTCCAAAAGGGCTTTTTGGTGGTGCAGGGAGCAGGGAAAAGCTGTGAAACATCCTTGCAGTCAAAAAACCCGATAGAGCTGACAAAACATACGCTGCTGAAAGGCAGGCTTAAGTCTGAAGGCTGGTGCAATGTGCTATTAGCCCTAAATTCCAGGAAGGAGCTCAGCTGACTAAAGTTGACTTCACCCCTGGGAATGACCCAGCCTGCCGCCACCTACACTGGCATCTGAGAGGGTTGCCAATGCAGCCTTTCTGCAGCCCAGACTTCTGGGTTCTGCAGCAGTGGAGTTATGTGATGGGTGGCCACTGGTGTGTCTTCCCCTTTGCTGCTAACTCAAGTATTTTTGGCCCTCCCCCAGATGGGGCTCTCAGTCACTTCAACCTTTCCATTTTCCATTACATACACCAGGGAACCCACATCTCCTTCTTTGATGATGCAACTGTCTTTGCCATATTCTGCGGGATACATTTAATCCACAGTTTCTTAGATCTGAGACAGTTCCAGATTCTTCATGAAGTCATTGTCACAAGCTTCCTTTATTAGATCCTTTGACCTCTTGAAAGACTATTGCTGTTTGAATATGATGTCATCTTCAGCTTACTGTACATTTAGCATAGACAAAAGCCATTTCAAACCATTATTTTCTGTCCTTTCATACATCAGAATCCATGTTATTTTTTTCTAGAACACCAGTACTCTAGAATTTTCTTCCACATGGCGTCTGTTTATTTGTCTCACGTAACTCTTTGGAGGCTGAGCTTTTCCACTGAACATTTCTGACATATGAGTGTAAGTTATAGATTGTCTCGGCTTGCTTTTTATTTTTGTGCTCTTGATTTTATACGTGACTTTCTACTGGTTTATTTATTATTTTACTATCATTAATTTATTGTACATTGTGAATTATTATGAACGTTTCGTTATACAGCAGTATAGGACATTGCAATATTAAGAACACTTTCCTGAGAGTAAGCACCACTGAGTAGACCTGAGTAGGATTCTGAGTAGATCTTCTTAGAATGGTACTACTGGTCTTGTAAAATAAATAAATTTCCTTAGGGAAAGCTGACTTCACAGTACTGAACCCAGAATAACCTTTTTGAATGGTAGTATAAGGTCATTCTGTCCAGTATCCAGCTGAAATTTCTCATATTTATTATCATGTTAGGAATCTTCTTCTAACAGGAGAAGTTGATAAAAGTAATCTGCTTTACCAGAAAACTGGGCACATAAAATGTACATTGGGGTGGGGGTGAAAGAATGAGTTTAATAAGAAATTATAGTCTGCATAACTATTAACTATCTTAATAAACAATTGGCTAATGGTTTGAACATTCAACGATGAACCCTTAGCCAATTGCAGTGCAAGATGCACAGGGACCGAAGCCCTGTGCATCCCGCATGCCCATTGGCCATGCCGGCCTGGCAAAGCCATCAAAACTCCCTCCCCCTCCCTGGTCCAGGCTTGCAAGCCTGGGGAAGGAAGGGGCATGGGTGGGCTGCCCTGCCTGTTGGAGAGTCCATTAGGCAGCATTGAGCCCCCTTCTGCCCCCTCCCTTGTCCAGGCTTACAACTTTCCGGTGGGAGGGAGGATAGGATGAAGTTTTTCTGCTTCAGCAGACAGTCACAAATTTAAGAAACTGGTGAAGATGGCAGTTTTCAAGAACCCATCCTTCATTTTCCCTCAAATGTCATCTTCACACCATGTTTGTATTCTCTTCTTCCTCCCCACCCCCACCTGCCCTTTGATTGTTCAGCTCCAGTTTGTATCACAGTTTTCAGGAGCAAGTTTTAACAAAACAATCCTCAGCTAGAAAACACATAAGAGAGGCATAATACACTATGCCTGGTCACGTTTCTTGCACAGTGCACAGTAGCTCTGGACTTGACATTTTTGTCTGTGTATTGAAGTAATTGACATTATGTCACTGAGGAGCATACTAATGATATAGGCAACAATTGTGTGGCAGTTGGCACGAGGCACATCTTGTCATGTAAAAACTTCAGCTGTAATGTTTAGCTGATTAATTGGTTGGATTAATCAATTTGAAACCTCTTTAGACTAAAACGATGCCCCTGATTAAACAGGGCAGCTTTTAAAATTTTCTTCTTAATTCAAATGCAACTAGTACAGACTGTAAGCACCAAAGAGTTTGTTGGCTGTTCCATTCACTTCGATGGAGAGATGCTCATTGGTTATATTTGCAGGGCTATTTCTCGAAGGAAATGAATGGATAGCCATTGAGAGTGGAAGAAATATAGAATGTTCACAGTTGGCATCTTTATGGTGGAACAGAAACCACCACAATTAAAAAGTGAGCGATATTTTACAGTCTAGTCCAGGGGTCGGCAACCCGCGGCTCCGGAGCTGCAAGTGGCTCTTTCTGATCCTCAGATGCCAGCGTGGCTCCTTGGCAGCTTGGCGATAATTCAATGATGGCAGAGGTTGCACTTGGGATGCAGTGAGCGTGCCTCCTTCCCCACCCCCTCCTTCCTTCCTTCCTTCCTTCCTTCCTTCCTTCCTTCCTTCCTTCCTTCCTTCCTTCCTTCCTTCCTTCCTTCCTTCCTTCCTTCCTTCCTTCCTTCCTTCCTTCCTTCCTTCTCCTCCCTCCCTCCCTCCCTCTGGCATCCTTTCCCCTCCTTCCCTCATCTGGCACCTGGGAGGGAGAAAGGAAGGGGCAGGGAAGGAAGCACGTTCACTGTGTCCCAAGTGCAACTTGCCATCGTTGGTGTCGCTGCCATTGTCTATCCCACCCGCTTGGCTGAATGCAGGGCTTGGGGAGGCCAGGGCCAGAGCTTGGGGAGGTGGGACCAAATGGCTCTTTGGGTGCTAAAGGTTGCCGGCCCCTGAATTTGATTATTTGAATGAAAAATCACAGAACAAAATTCAAATGCACAGTTTGGGTGCAAACTATTGAATGTAACTCAAATTTTGAAATACAAACATTGTACTTGATTTGGCTGGCTTCAGATATGAAAGCTATTTGTCAGCTATCATAAATTTAATTCCAAACTGGGCCTTAGAACATGGATCAATAGATCTTCAAACTGAAACTTGAGTTAGATAAGAAGGGTTTTACTAAAAACCTGAAGGTAGTTCCAGGTTTTCAGAAAATCTGAAATCTAAAAAAATACATCAGGGGATTAAAAACCCCAAAATAGTAGAAGTAACACCTCTAGCTTTAAGAAAATAATGTCCACTAAGCTCTTATTGGCCATTTTGGAGGTTGCTGGGCAATAATTACAACTATTTTTCTGAGCCTTCTAAGCCTTAGTTTCTGCAAAGCAGTGTCCTAAATGGAGAGCACATGGAGGCCAAACAACTCTGCAAATGACTTGTTTCCATGTTATGTCATTTGATGGAAAATGACTCATTGGGGACAAACCTAACACCTACTACTGGACAATCACTGCTCACACAAGTGGTTGTAGCCTGGCCCAGTGACCAGTACCATGCAACTGAGTCCAGCCCAGCAGCTTAAAATTTCTTAAACACTTCTACTAGTGTTATCACTCCCCATCATGTCACTGGGCCTGGTTTGGCTGCCAGCACTGTACAGCTGGAGCTGGTCTTGCTGTTAGAATCATGCATCTGAGTCCAGTTCTACCACCAGCACTGTGCAGCTAGATCTGGCTTGTCCACTGGGACAATGCAACTGAGCCTGTCTAAAACCATGTAACTGGGACCAGTTTAGCCAGCATTGCACACCTCAGCCAGACTCAGCTGGTACTATGCAATTTGGTAGGGCTGCAGCTTTCCTGTGTGTGTGTATGTGGGAAGGGGGAGGATTGGATGGGGCAGGTGGTAGGATCTGCAGGGGAGTTGGCCATATATGACCCTGTTGTGCTCCTTATGATGAAACTGGATATATGAATTTTGCAATTGGTTTGAAATAAACACAGCACTTTTAAATAAAAATTGAGGCTGGGCGTTGTTTTAGTTTGTTGAGCAAAATTTTGGATTTTGGGAAAGAGAATTCACTCATCACTTTGAAATGCTGGCTACCATTTGACCTCATCTGACATTGGTTACCATTTTATCTCATCTGTTAAATGTTGCATGATAAAAAATATTGCCTACAAATTATCAAATGTTACCTAATATTAAATAATCCTGCCTGGTCAACACTTCTCCATGGGGTAAGTAGTTCTGTGGGCTGCACTATAAGGCATAGTTTCTTGGGTTGAGAAAGCATGTAAGACTTATGGTGTCTTTGAAATATTTGCTTCATTTAATGTCCAAATAGAACATAAATGTATCGAACAGACATTCCTATGAGGTGGCAGATTCACTACCACATATTAGATCCTGAGGGGAGGGCTGACACCCCAAAGTACTTTACTTTCACTCAATCCGTTCAGTGTCTGCCCATCTGCTTCAATTTCTTCACAATCTGTCCACTTCTTTCAGCTTTCACTTCCTCCAGTTTAACTTTTACTGGGAGGATATCTGCTAAGAAATGGTTGCTAACCCATTGAGGAAAAACTGCTACTATTAAATAATGTTAATTTTATTTATCAAAGGCTCTGATTTCCATCAGGTATTGCTTTAGAAAACCATAGTGATAGACCTAGTCACAATAATGTGATGGTCTGCAATTTCCTAGCATAATTATTGCATATCAGACACCAAATATTGTCAAAAATAACATACATGCTGTTTCAGACTATTCTGTTATAATCCTTCGAAAGCTTTTTGGGGCTGATAGCTTGAGACACCCCCTCCCGCTCCTGTAAATGCTGATTTTCATATACAGTGCAAAGCTACAGGGAAATTCTGGAGTGAAGTTCATGTGTGAACATTTTTTATTCATACACACTGAAAAATTGAAGGATTGGGACACTTGTGTTCCCCTGAATTACTTCTCTTATATCTCACACATATTTGGCTCCACATATCTGCCATCTCATGGACACCACTTAATAGTCGTTATCTGGCTCAAGAAAAACACATCTTGGGTTGCTCAGTTTATAAAATTTAAGACCACTTCTACTAGTGTTATCACTCCCCAGAAGGATGATGAGTCTAGATTGCTGGATTTTTTACTGGCTATTATCACTGGGATTTTTTTTTATTGGGTTATGATTTTATCTAAAGAAATTAACTGACTTGGCTGTTGGAACTGAAAACCCTCAGGGGAATAGCTGAGCTCAGGTGAAGTATACTGACTGTGTCCTTAGTTAAGTTTAGATCAAAGAATGCCATGAGCTTGCTGGATGTTGTATTTTATGTAGGTAATATCAGGCATAGTATGTTCTGAAAAAGTATTTGACAGAGCTCATTGATCACATGCCTTTTTGAAGGCCTTCAGAGTTATAGTAATCTCTGGGAACTTCATTCATTGGCTCGTTACCATATGTTTATTCCTGCACTGCTCATGTGAAAGTCAACCAGTTTCTTTTAATCTTAAAAAAACTAATAGGGCGGGGGTCTGGCTGTGATCAAAACTGCTGCTAAGATCCTTCTGCCTACAACTCTCCACCAAACACATAAACCTAGACAGTAATCTGATATATTAAACACTCACTGTGCCAGAAGCAGTAGATGATATAGGTTCACTCACTTCAGGAATGACTATGACCAATTCCCCATGGGGGAAATAATGTGTGATAGCCCTGGTAGGTGTCTCGGGACAATGGGAGAACTCCCCGTTGTGTGCTGTTCTTGGCCACAAAGCTCTATGCTTTGTGACGACATAGTAATTACATTAAAAAAAGAAGGAACGCCCATTCATGTTCCTGCCCTAAAGCAACAGGCAATAGGAGGAGGAGAGGAGCAGAAGAGGTGCCAAGATGATCCAGGACTCTGATCACTTTAGACCTTGGCTGCCGTGGGGAGTGACAGACCAGGATCAAAAGGTACTGTACTTTATGATCCCGGTCCAATCCCAGGATGATTTTCCCCGTGGGGAATTGACCGAGGTTGTACCCCAGAACATGATGGGTTATTGCAGGGATTCTGGACGCACACTCGTTTTGTGCAGGAATGCTCTCAGTCCATTATGTCTTGGGTATTAAGATGAGGTAGGAAGATGCACGGTAGGTAAGTAAGGTGAAAAGGGATGGAAGGGGTGAAGGAGATTGGTAGGAAGGATGAAGGATGAGGTAGGAAGATGCACGGTAGGTAAGTAAGGTGAAAAGGGATGGAAGGGGTGAAGGAGATTGAGAATGAGGAGAGGGAGAGAGAGAGAGAGAGAGAGAAAGGAATGTAGAGGATTTGAGATCAAGTAAAGGAGACAGTTAAAGTGGGTATGACGGGTAAAATTTGAATACCTTTTTTTTAAGTACTTCATTGTTACGAAGTAAAGTCAAAGCAGTAAAGAAATACAGCTGGATCTGTGCTGGTGAGTAGGCAGAAGAAATTTAATGGATAAATTTGTCAGTAGAGAATTTTGGGATTTGGTGCTATTGACTGATGAACATACAAAGCAAGGTGTCATGAAATGTTTAGAAAACACCCACTGAATATGGTGGAAATAAGAGAGTCTCTGCTTAGTCCTAGGTGCAGCTGGTGAGATTGTGCCATCTAAGGGCTAAGACTTGAAATATTTATTACTTTTCTTTCTCCCTTTTGTTTAAAGTAAATGGCAAAACTTGGGAACTTTCAGTATTCAAGTTAATCAATCATCTCTCTCTAGGAGCAGCAGTGGCATAGTGGTTAAGAGCAGGTGTACTCTAATCTGGAGGAACCAGGTTTGATTCCCCACTCTGCCACTTGAGGTGTGGAGGCTTATCTGGGGAATTCAGATTAGCCTGTGCACTCCAACACTCACCAGCTGGGTGACCTTGGGCTAGTCACAGTTCTTCTTCTGAGCTCTTTCAGCCCCACCTACCTCACAGGGTGTTTGTTGTGACCGGGGAAGGGAAAGGAGTTTGTAATTCCCTTTAAATCTCCTTAAGGAGAGAAAGGGGGGATATAAACCCAACTCTTCTTCTTCTTCTTCTTCTTCTTCTTCTTCTTCTTCTTCTTCTTCTTCTTCTTCTTCTTCTTCTTCTTCTTCTTCTTCTTCTTCTTCTTCTTCTTCTTCTTCTTCTTCTAAATCAGAGTATCTTCTCCACTAGAATGGGTCAAGATCTATGTGAGTCTGTGAGAAGTTGTAAAGATGGTGAACTGTACTGGTATTTGTAAAAATGTCTACATGCCCAAACACTAACCAGCCATTGATCATAACATTTTTGCCATGTGTTCTGAACCATGCAGTTATATTAGCACGATCCATATCTCCTGGTCTCTTTAATCTGTATGCAGAACATACACACACATAGCTACTTGCACCAACCCATTTGGGTGTGCTGGCATGATAAAATTGTAAAACTGCATTATTAGTATGATGTCCTTTATCTTTGTAAAAAAATGGCCTGATCTGATCCCAGAACCACAATGGATTAAATCTCAGTAACAATAGGGCACCTCAGTTCTGTTATGTTTAGAAGGGCTTTCCAATTTCTAATAGTCTTTACCTTTTCTAGTGGAGAAGAGATGAAGTAATAAATAATAAATACCAATGGTAAAATATAAATATTTTTGACTGTTTTGCTAAACTTATCATTGTGGCATCAGCAGCTACACGGGATTGGGAGACACTAATGTAACAATAATAGACGTAAGTCTAGATGAATACCAACCAATGTCTATGTATTATGACCACATATAGCCAGCAGTAATTTTTCTAGCTTCTGTCAGTATCCGATGACGTTTAAGTGAGTTAACTTAGCTGAAGGAATGTCCTATAGTTACAGAAGGACCATGTATATATTTTAGTATTTAGTATTTTAGTACCAGTGTCTATAATTGTGAGCAATAATGGGCAAATTTTGTATGCTGATTTTGTATGTTTATTTTATGCCAATAAAGGCTTGTGATTTGGGAGACACTAATGGCCCTTTCTGCACAAAACCCTGAAAACGTTTCTAAAACATTTTCAATTCACCCCAACCACAATTTGCGTCTACACTCACCCCCTCAAAATGAATCCTGGCCACCATTTTGTGATTTTCACCCTTTTTTTAGTATGGTGTTGATTTCTGCCTTCTATGTTTCACAACTTTGTGCTGTGATTGTCTGCACCTTCTGTGCTGCATCTATTGAATAATAGTCCACCCCGCCCCCAATGGCAAACAACAGAAAGGCTCCAAAAGCATAGGGAATTTGGGGCTGGGGTTCAATTGTGAGGAGCGGGGTGTGTGTGTGATCCAGTCCTGAAATGTGCCCCCAAGGAAGTTGTGCCTGAGACTCTGTTCTCCCCATGTCCCATTGCTATGTCACTGGTGAATAACCTATGTAGCCTACCTCATCTTAAAAACCCATTTTTCTTCTTTCGACAATACATCATTCTTCTTTCTCACATATGAAATAGAGCCTCTTCTAGGTTAGAAGACTTGCTACAATATGTGTGTGTGTCATTAAAACAAACCTTCTTAAAGACATACCGGTAGTTTTATTTGTATGCAAACATGCTGATTTAATCAATTAATCTATTATGACTATTACAGTTAATCAACCAAGGTCATTTAATGAGGTGACAGTCTTAATACTGGTTAAATAGTAATGAGATGATGTCATATCATCTGTATTATTTCTGATATTCTAAATAAGAGACTCCTTCAACCAGGCTGAGAAGTAATTCTTATTTAGAAACCTTTCATTACCATTCAAAGAGATAAAAATGTCTTTGTTGACCAGCGTACATCTATAAGTCAGAAACAATCAGAGCCATTTATAGCACCATAGTCTCAGACATTTTGCTCTTTGCTCAAAGAACAGAGCGAAGCACATGTTCATTTCATCAATGTTCATCATCTTCTCCAGCCAGGTTTGGCAAGGTGGCCTAGTTTTATAATTTAACTAATAACTCTGCTTTATTGAATCAGTGTTGTCCTGTAAACTATCCTTTTATCTCAGTATGCAATCTTGCCTGCCTTGGAGATAAAAGATTCCCTACTGGAAGCACAATTTTCTACACTGTGCTTCAATTGGGTAATGTGCGCTGAAACTATTTGCCTCTATGGCCCATCACCAATGCACACAGGGACAAAAGTGCTCGGTATTATACAATAGCAAAAAGTGATGCTTAGCTGCTCCCCCCCGCTTTTCAGGCTGATAACAGTTGTGAGTAATTTTATGTTGTGCTGAAAAGCAACGCCCACAGTCCCATTTAACAAATCTCATGGTGAGAGCAAGAAAGCAAAGTTCCACCCCAGGAATAACATGCCTCAATCCATGCTGTCCTCGGGAGGTCTCAAGGCTGAATGGATATTTTAAGTTCACTGACTTTTACTATACCTAAGAGGATGACAAGCTACATACACTTGTCAAATTTGACCCCTTGCCCCATGAGTCTGCAAACTGAGGAGCTGTTCCCCGCTCGTTCTGTGTCATGAAAGGAGAGCCTGCAAGGAGAGAAAATGTTCTGTGTAAAGTGAAATATTACAGTGCAAACATTTTTAAAATCCACAAGCTGTCCCACTTTCACTTCTTTAATAGGCTTCATAGCTAATTTGAAATATTGGCAATCGTTTGTCTCCACATCTGAAACACTGGCATATAGAGATGTTATTAATATGACCTAATGGTTCCTCACAGATGCTGAAAACAGCACTATTATAAATTCTAAAATGAGCTTAAGTAACTTGGACAGCGTTACTATATGAGGACAGGAATTCATATGAAAGAGACTCATATCCCAACCTGGCCCAAATTCACACTGGTTAATCAAGATATCAAAGAAGAGGCCTTTGTTGCATTGCTTCTTGCTCTTACTCTAAAAAGAGCTTCAGACATTAATAGCCAATGTATACAAGGAGCGACATGCACATAGATTCTTAAGGGATTGTTTTAACAAAGCGATGAAGCTCCTATGCATAGAACACAGACACCTGAATACACTGAAAACAGGGAGGGTTTATTGTGCAGCATATAAAACAGTCAAAATAATTCCAAACTTGCAAATAGCACTAATTACTAAAATGCCAACAAGTCACCCTGATCCCAGCTTAGACTGGGGAGGGCAGGGTATTAAATACGATAAAATAAAATAAACAATGAAATGCAAATATTCAAAATGCTTGTGCAGTGTATACACACAAGAGATTTGGTTAAGAGAGTGAAAGAAGGGGTAAAGTCATAATTTATACACATATATTTTTATCCTGGTGGCCCCATGGATGAGGAGGTCATTTTATCACAGCAGACCAGCTGTGGAGTAGTAACATAACCAAACTCACCTGGATTTGGCGCTAGTAAACTCATACCATGAAACCTTTGTTAGAGAAAATTAGAAAAGATACTAAAACAGGGCATAAAGTTCAGTGATGACAGGATGCATAGAAAAAACTACAAAGCTAACTTGCTCACTACTTACTGAAATCCTAACACAGTGTAGTTAGTTCTTGAGGCATTAAGTTTCCAGACCTTAATACAGGTGTCTTTCTGGGACTGAGGACAGGGAAACGGAAAAGGGGAGGAAGACACTAGTCTTGTTAGTCTTGTTAGTCACACTTATGGAAAAAGCTGGCTACAACCTGCTGACCCCTCCTTAACCAGTCATAGGGCTGGTTTCTCTTCAGGAAATTTCCAGGGAATGAGTGAACTGGCTCCCTCCCAATTGAGATTCTCAGCTGGAGCGCTTGATCTAATTAAATCTGCCTGGGAACAAGACCGTGAGATGGACTGTTATGAAGGAGTGTACTTTGTACCTGCAAAAAGCAAAAAAACTAGCCCAGGCCTGAATATTCCCTTCACGATGGTTACTGTCTTGACAGTCATCTAGGAGATTCCCAGTGGTCCCAATAAACACTGGAAGTCACCAGAAAATAACTGCAAAAATCAAAATACAAAGCCAAGCAAAAGGCTAGTTAGATGAAGTTAGAAACCCAGGCAGAGAATCAGCGGGAAAAGCACATGAAGTCTGAAGTACAAAGCTGGAATGAGTACAGCAAGGAAACTGAAAATCAGAACATATGGCATACTGCAGCAAGAAGATGAGCTTACAAAGCACAATCTGGGGCAGATTTCTGCTTCAGTTATAAGACATGAGAAAAAACTCACAACTGCCAGGTTTTTGGAAGGAACGTAATTCCAGGTGAACTCAGAGACAAGCTTATTGGTTGGCTAGAGGTGTTAATTTATGGGAATGTGGAATATACAAGTGTAGTGAGGAGAAAAATATGCGGTAAGTAGTGTTTTATTGTTAGAAAGGAATTGGGCTGGCTGACTCATGACAGGAAAGTTACTGTAACAAAAAATACCTGTCAAAAACACCTTGACCTATTTGACTGATACTTTGAGTAATGGTCAAAAGTACTTGAGTAGGTCCATAACTTTCTGGGTTTCAGCACATTCTGGTTTCTTTCCTGATCTGGATCTGCTGACTTTACCTTTGTGCTGTAAATAGACCAAAACTATTTTTCATGAATTTATGTGAGTGGCACAGATGAGATAGTCATGGAGTTTAGATGGAAGAGAACAAAAAAGTCAACAAAATGGCAACTGGAATGACACCAGCTGAAAAAAACATATTTTCTTTGAAATAAGCAATATTGACTGCAGTGAACTTTGCAGAAGTTCAGCTCATAAATCAGGCCTTGTGGCCATTTTCCAAAGTGACCATTCACTTGTCAAAATTGCCAAAAGCAAGAACTAAAATACTTCCTTGCCACGTTACTGGAAGTGATGTTTTTCTTAATATGTTGTGGAGGCTTTATTCTTATAGACATGGGAGCAGGAAAATATTGAGGTCTGAGAGCTGAAAGTGGGAAGATGAGACAAAACTGAATGTGCTGTTTATATGATCTCTGGTCCTGAGAGATGAGACTGCAAGGACCCCCTCAGTCTTGGCGTCAAGACTAATATTGTGCTATGCAATGTCGGTGTTGTATAAAATTGCTCTGCTATCTGAGAGACTGACCTGACCTGGCAGTAGTGGTGAGATTCAGCAGCTTCGCACCACTTCGGCAGAACTGGTTGTTAAAATGGTGCTTGTAAACAACCAGTTGTTAAATTATTTAAATCCTACCACCGGAACCGGTTGTTAAATTATTTGAATCCCACCACTGCCTGGAGGGTATTTGGATGGGAGACCTCCAAGGAATACCAGAGTTGTGATGTGGAGGCAGGCAATGGCAAAGCACCACTGAAGTCTCTTGCTTTGAAAACCCCACCAAGGACCACCATGAATCAAGTATGACTTGATAGAAAAAAAATCTGAGTGCCCAGAAAAGCAAAATATTGACTTGACTTGCATGATGCAGTCTTGATTAGATAAAAATTATAAGATGTGCCTGGCCCCTAGTTATGCTGTCCACCAGGGGGTTTGGCAGGGGGAAGTTTGCAGGAAGGTTTTGTGAATCCTTCTTTTGTAGACTTCTAATAGAAAGCATAGCTGGCATTGATTACCTCTACTTTGTATTGAGTTCCAAGGTTAAAGTTGGCATTTTGATTATTTAATGCTCACCTAGTGCCTTGTGGAAACCCTCTCTAACCTGACAGAAATAATCTCAGGGTTAATACTGGAGACACCTAAACTGAGTGTTCTGGATAATTGGATTTGTTAATTTATTTACATTATTTATAGTCTACCTTTCTCACTTGGACTCAAGGCAGATTACACAGAGTTAACCAGTACAGTCAACAGATGGGACATTCAATAAACAATGCAGTAGTGTAGAACCAACCAGAAATCTAAGAAATGAAGCAAAGTATACATACTAGCATGACACGTTGAACAATGCAAAATTCCATCGTAGGATCCCAGTATCAACAAACGTGGGGAGCCATCCTCACTAAAGGAGCCAGTGCTGCCCCTGGAGTTACAGGAGAGGTGCCTGGCCCTCTGTAAGTTGCGCAGCTGCCAGGAAGTTAATTAATAGGTGGGTCATTCAAATCTGTAAACAATCATTTTTTCTTCTTCTAGTGATCACCCTCCACCATCAGGTTAGCCGGTTGGAGTGGAGGGTCAGACTACATAGGCACCTTATAGAAGATACAAGAACAGCAGTAAGGGAACTGCAAAATAATTGTGGAATACCAGAGTCGTGATGTGGTGGCCTTTGCAGCATGTTTTTGAGAACATGCAAGATTGTGGGGATGTGCTGGGGAACATAGGAAGAGGGCGTTTGATGGACTGGTGTAGGGTGGGTCTGCTGTTGGGGGACATGAAATGAGGAGGTTTGAGGGACAGGTGGAGGGTGGATCTACTCTTGGGGGTAGCTGCCCTGCAAACCTTTGTATCAGCAGCTCTGCCACTGATTTAATGGTGTCCACAGCCTCAGACATTAGGCTGTAGCTTCTGGACATAGCATGTTCAAAAGTTTCCCTGTGCAGACTGCTTTCCTCCAGTGTCACCTCATGTCTTTGATTCTCTTTTTCCAAGACCTCTGAATGCCATCTCCTCTCCTTGGCCAGCATTTGTGTGTGCATCTCGCCTGCTCTGCTGGCTTCAACAGCAGATTGCCTCAGTAGTTGTCGGGTGACATCCAGCAGCAGGCAGACTCACCTTCTGTTTCTCCAAATAATTGGTCTGCACTTGGGAGATGTCAAGATGCAGGATGTCAGCTTGCCCTTTTTTAGGAGTACAGGAAGAATGGCAACCCTTGTGTGCACATTTGTAGCTTTATATTTTCAACATACAATTTTAAAAAAGGGGGGGGGAAGGATGCTTTCATTAAATAGTTATGCTATAATGATTGTGTAACATACTTCACTGAAGGAAATGGCAGGCAGCATCGCTGCAGGAGAAAATGTACTAGGGGAACGTCACAAAATGTTGGGCGGGCAGTACAAATGTGAGTAGCAGAGTGGAAGGTGGGGGAAGCTTTAAATTCGGATGGGAGGAATCAGGCAGGAGAAATAAAATGTTTTCTGCCTGCTTGGTTCACACTGGGAAAGCAGGAAATGTTTTCAACCTGTTTTCAAGGGGGAGGGGATTGCTAGTTTAGCAATTTAAAAAAAACCCGGGCTGAGAAAAATGAAACCATCTGAAAATGGTTTGGAGGGACAGAGCTGTGTGAATCCCCCCCAATGGTTTTTATAATATCCACAAGATAATTGTGCTGTGCAGAAAAGACCAGTGACAGTGGCAAAGAAATTCCACTTTGCTGTACTATTGCAGCATTTAGTTCACACCCAGTCCTGCCGCTTAAAGCAGTTGTCCTTTGTTGACTCCAAAGACTGAGACTTTAAACTTTCAGGAGCTGATGATTAGCTGTGATGTTTTTGCAGTTTCATTTTGTTTTGGTTTTTTTGCTGAGAAAATCTCTCAAATATGCTCTGCTTTGGACCCAGGTTACAGTACAGTTGAGAGACTAAAAACCTTCAGTAGAACAACCAGTGCCCTTATGAATCACATTGATCTGATGCTGACAGCAGCACGATGTTGCCTAAATAATGTTTCAGCTCTTTGCCTTTCAAACTGAATTCAGTTTATCTGTGAACACTGAGAAAATAAATCACATGTCCTGCGCTGTGCTTTCCCTTTCTCAGCAAATGATGATTCAGTGAATACATAAAGGGAAGAAAATAACTTGGAATTCTCTTTAAGGCCCCTTCCGCACACGCAAAATAATGCATTTTCAAACCACTTTCACAACTGCTTGCAAGTGGATTTTGCTATTCCGCACAGCTTCAAAGAGCACTGAAAGCAGTTTGAAAGTGCATTATTCTGCATGTGCGGAATGAGCCTAAATTTCATGGCAAGATTTTGGTAGTATGTATGTATGTATGTATGTATGTATGTATGTATGTATGTATGTATGTATGTATGTATGTATGTATGTATGTATGTATGTATGTATGTATGTATGCATGCATGCATGTATAATTATTCCATATACCAAAGTTTTCCTGTAACCATTTATTAGAAATTTGCAGACAGAATGAAACAGCACTGACTGCAACATCCAAATCAACAGTCTTGATTAGAATTCTGAACAAACTAACAGTTTCACTAGCATCTCATGTAGGCAGTATTATTTCTGAACTGGCTTTTCTGTGCTTGCATAGAATTATTTCAAAACAGTAAGTAATATGGGAAATGTCTAATTGTCCATGTGTGCTAATTAGAAGCTTGTTATAGCTGTGTTTAAGATTAGCTCAGCCAGAAAATCAGAGTTCAGTCTTGTTTTCATAAACACTTAAGAAGGCATATCTGGTTGTGTGCAGTCTTGATGAAGGACTCACCTCACATCTATGTTGAAGTGTGTGTGGATTTTCAGTAAGATGAATAGCACTACCAGCATCCTTCTGTTGTGAGCACAACTGAATACAGTAAATAAAAACTCTTTATAGAATTATTCATAAATGTTGGATTTCTTGTGTCAAGTGGTATGTCACATAGATGTACAGTTAGCCAAAGAAATGTAGTCTATGTGATACAAAATGAAACACCATTGTAACAGGTGTACAGTTAGCCAAGAAATGTAGCCTGTGTGATACAAAATGAAACTCCGTTGTAACAGGTGAACTGTAACTCCCCACCCCCTCAGAGAAGCATTCCTTTTAAAACAAACATATGGAAAAAAAGAGTCTCTTTGCCTGTTCTAACGCCCCTACATCATAGGGCTATATTGAAATGGATACTCTCTTTGATACCCAATAGGTTACAGCTCTCTGACTGAAGATATATCAGATGCTTATTTATGCCAGTTGTCCAGTGAAAACTTAGTGTCCTAGCCAAAGATCACTCATATTTATCTTTAAATGTTTTTATCTAAAATCAAGTTATTCTTGAAATGAGTGAATATGAAAGAATCACTGTGATTCAAAATATATTTATACATATAAATGAAATCAGAAATTGAAATACATATATATCATTCATTATCCCTTATCCTATCTAAAGATTAAAAGATAAAGTACAGTTTCTCACCAAAGTGCTTCCAAATAGATCACACAACCCATCACACAACCCTGAGAGATTCACGGGTTTTGGGGTGTGGCTATCATGTATAGACCCAATTATGTGAAACACACATGGCCATAACCAATATCGTCTAATTTGTTACTTCTGATAGTATGAGGTAAGTGTTTTCTGAGCTTAGAAAATTTTTTCCGATAGAAATATTTGCATCAAATCTGTGAATCGACTAACAGCTGATCTAATAGATTTACTCAACAATCCTAAGGAGAGTAACTCCAGTCTAAGCCCATTGAAATGAATGGGCTTAGACTAATATTTGATGTAATAGATTTTTCTGGGCATCAAGCCATCTACTCAAACTATCTATTCTTCCAACAATGGAACACTGAATACTGAGAAAGTAAAACTTGTGCATGTTTTGCAAACTGGATATAAAGCAAATTGTCAGGCCTGTGGGTTGTTCAGGCAATACCTGTAATACATCAGACAAGGTCTGTGACACAATAGCATTGAGTACTGAATGACTGAGATGAGATGTACAATCTGAACCAGCTTCCTTTATTGCTTTCATAAGCAGAGAACAAATGGAACTGTATTATGTCAAGTCTTATAACTGATCTAACTAACATAGTATTCTTTGATCTGATGGGCAGCTGTGTGCCAGATGAAATTCTACATCTACTGGGGAAATTAAAAATGAAGACTCCAGGTCCTGATTGCATATACTGAAATGTTCATACAGAACTCAGATTTGAAGCTATTGATCTTCTAACTAGTATATGTAATTTACAGCCCAATCCAGACGGAAGAGGGGAATGGGCTTTTGGAGCTGGAGTAGGGTTGCACTTGTGCATTCACCCAACCAGCTAGTGTAAGTTGTACATACACTGGCATGGAGGGCAAACTGGGAGGTGGGTGGGCACTATGCAGCTCCACTGTGCCCCAGAAGACCTGTGCCAGCCTAAAGTGATAGGCCAGCACAGCTGGGGCAGGCTAGGGGTGTTCCTCAGGGTGGAACCAACTTTAGTTGGCTTCTACTGGGCTTTCACATTGCGCAGCCCTCAGACTTATGCCATGAAAACAGTGGCGTACATCTGTTTCTCCTATGGGGCTCTTTGGGTGACAAGAGAGATTTTGAATTTCCCTTCTGCCTGTGCCACCTGGAAACCCTTTAGAGGCAGCATACCACTACCATTGCCACATTGTCTCCAGACAGCGCAGTTGCACCTCCCAATCTGCAGTGCACTGTTATTTATTTATCATTTATTTAATTCATTTGTACTCCACCTTTTTCTCAAATAGGGTCTCAAAGCAGCTAACATCATTCTTCTCTCCTCCCATTTTATCCTTCCAAAAGCCCTGTGAAGTAGATTAGACTGCAAGAGTGTGATTGGCCCTGTGTCACCCAGTGAGCTTCCATGGCACAGGTGGGGATTCAAACTTGGGTCTTCCAGATAGTTCATCTGGCATTCTTGACCACACTAACTCTCAATGTCTCACTAAAATCAGCCACATTGATTTTTTAAAAGGGATCCAAATTACAGACTAATCAGCCTAATATCTGCCTCAGGCAAATTAGTGAAACTATATTCAAATAATTATTCAGCACATGGAGGAACAAAGCCTGCAGAGGGAAAATCAGTATGGCTTCTGCAAAAGGAAATCCTGCCTCACCAACCTTTTGAGTTCTTTGAAAAAGCAAATAAACATGTAGATAATGGTGACCTGGTAGACATGATATACTTGGACATTCAAAGGACTTTTGACACAATATCTCACCAAGGACTCCTGAATACACTTAGCAGTCAAGGGATAGAAGTACTTGTTTTTTATGGATGAAAATTGGTTAAACTAGAAGCAGAGAATATGAATAAATGGACAGTTATTTCAATGGAAGAAAATAAACAATGTCGTCCCACAAGGATTGGTACTAGGGCTGGCACTATTTCATATGTCCCTGTATTATCTGGAACTTGGGTGAGCAGTACAGTGGCCAAGTTTCCAGATGACACAAATCTGTTCAAAATGGCAAGAACCAAGGCCAACTGTGAAGAACTTCTAGAGCATTGCCACAAACTGGGTAAAAAGGCAACTGCAAGGCCAGTGAAGTTCAACGTAGGTAATTATAAGGTGAAGCACATTGGAATAACCAATCCCAACTTCAAGTATATGCTAATAGGCTCTGAATTTGCTGGGATTAATGAAGGAAGAGTGGCTACTAGCCATGGTGACTAAAGGGAATCTCCACATTCAGAGGCAGCTAACTTCTGAATCAGTAGCGTTCCTGCCTAGGGACAGGGGGTACCCTTTGTCCCCGGGCGCCCCCCATTTGGTCACGTGGGGGGCGCCAACATTTCATGGTCGTTTGTGTGTTTTTTAATTTTTAAAGTGTTTTTCACGCTCCGGACTGCAGGGGGCGCATTTTTAAGGCTAGCGGCACCAAAATTTCAGGGTACCATCCAGAGATTGTCCTGATGATACCACCCGGATGTGGTGATGTTTGGTTCAGGGGAGCAAAGTTATAGACCCCCCGCCAAGGGGTGCCCCCATCCCCATTGTTTTCAATGGGAGCCTAACCTGAGATAGGGGCTACCTCCATTTGAGGACCATAACTTTGGTCCCCCTGAACATAACCTCACCAAACTTGGGTGGCATCATAAGAATAGTTAACAGATGATACCCTGAAAATTTGGTGTCACTAGCTTTAAAAATACACCCCTTCCAGAGCACCCCAGAGAAAGTTGCCCAAGATTCTTTGTTTTGCAATTGACTTTGCTCCGGTAGCCAATGGGGAATTTCTGAGTGTCAGGCGACGCATTTTTTGAGAATAGAGACACTGAGACTTTCAGAAGGGGTGGCTCCAGGAGGAACCTCCTGGTAATAGCATCCAGGTTTGGAAGGCCAGCGCTGGCTTCTGGGGAGTTCAGTTTTATGGGCCCCCAAAGGGGTTATTTTGTTTCCCAGCTCCTGCACATGAAAGCCTGTGGGCTGGAGTTCTGCCAGAACTCCTCTCA
The DNA here is from genome assembly GCF_021028975.2 of Sphaerodactylus townsendi. Classification (NCBI taxonomy): domain Eukaryota; kingdom Metazoa; phylum Chordata; class Lepidosauria; order Squamata; family Sphaerodactylidae; genus Sphaerodactylus; species Sphaerodactylus townsendi. The sequence goes on from NC_059428.1 coordinate 72,731,309, forward strand.
ACTCCCCACTCCAGAAGCAAAGCTCACCAAGCTTGGATGCTATTACTCAAGGCTCTTGGAGCGCATGATAATCACAACCTCTATCTTCAAAAATGTACAACCTGCCTCAAGAAATTCACTCATTAGCTACAATGGAGCAAAGTCACTGCAAAGCGAAGAATCTTAAATGCAAAATTTCTTGGAGTTGCCCTGGAAGGGATGTATTTTTTAAAACTAGTGACACCAAAGGAATTTCAGGGTATCATCTTTTAACTATTCTTATGGGAGCCACTTGGTTTTGGTGAAGTTGTGTTCAGGGGGATGAAAGTTATGGTCCCTCCGATGGGTAACCCCATCTCAGGTTAGCTCCCGGTGAAAACAATAGGGATGGGGGCATTCCATTTGGGCATCCATAACTTTGCTGGAACCAAGCATCGCCAAACTCAGGTGATATCATCAAGAACGATCTGATGCCCTGAAATCATCGAATGCTATAGCTTTAAAAATGCGCTCCCTGCAGGCCGAAAAAAACACAAAAAATACCCCAAAAACACAAAATACCTTGCATTCTCATTTTGTTCATATTTGGAGCCAGGACATGTCCGGATATTAATTTTTTGTCCGAATGTGCCCAAATTTGCTTAGGTAGCCGAATCTGCTGTTGTTTCATCTGAATCTCCAACCCTCAAAAGTGATACTGTTTCAGGGTGGGAGAGAATCCACCCCAAAACAGCATCACTTGCATTTTGTTTGAACCAGGGACTGGGTGTTCTCCCTTTAAGGTGGATTTAAAGAATCTGAGCTCCCTAGTTTAAACACACCATTGAAAAGTGATGCTGTTTTGGAGGTGGATTTCACTGGAGGTGTTTTGTGAGAGATGATGCTGACATTTGTTTGGTAAATGTTTTGCTGGGGGTGATTTGTGAGAGATTTACATGCTTAATACCCACTTGCACTGGCTTGGAGTTGTTTCTCTGGCTAACAACCTACCTCATAGGGTTGTTGTGATTAGGAAAAGAGTTGGTGGGGAGAGAGCCATGTATGTTTTGATGGGAGTGGGAGGTGTTTTGTGAGCTGGTACAAAAAAATCATTGTTTGGTCTTAGTGGGGGAGGGTGGCCACCCATACGCCGGGCGGGGGGTGGGGCGCCAAACTCAGGTTTTGTCCCCGGGCGCCAGCCTGCCTAGGTACGCCCCTGTTCTGAATGCCAATCCCAGGAGGCAACATCAGGGGAAGGTTTTGGTCTCTGTGTGCTGTTGTTGGCCCTTCAAAGTAACTGGTTGTTCTCTACTACTGGTTGAATTCAGCTGGGCTCTTCTTATGTTCCCTAAGATCTTGCGCAATGAAATTTTTCCTGCTACTAGGATAATTTAACAGGAGATGTCAAAGAATGAATCTAGTACCTTAAGTACTCAAAGCAAAGTGATAGTAAACCCACCCCCCCTGTCAGGGGTGGACACACACATACAAATGCAACAATGCTGTGCTGGAGGGTTGAGTATGGGGTAGACAGGGTGTTCTCTGTCCTTGCCTTCATCCACTCCTGCTGCTGTCCCTTCATTACTCAGAATGCTACTCTCAGAGGTTCCTTTCTTCTGGTCACTTAACCTTTCTATTTCTTTGTGTGTCCACCATGAGGACTGGGCATGCTTTATATAATCTTGCTCCATCCTAAATTAGATAGCTAGCTAAAAGCCTGTTTTGCTTATCTAGTATGGAGTTCTCTAACTAAAAAGAACTTGTATTTCTTTTCCAAGTAACAAGCATAAGTGTGAATTTATTCCTCAAGAAGCCAGACTATAGAATTTCACTGTGCGGAGACTCAGCTTTGCTTTAATTCATTACAAATGATACTTTAGTAACAATGTTATTTGTCTACACAGACAACAATTCTGCCATTCCAAAACATCCCAAGAGGGAAAAAAATACACAGGTTAATTTATCAAAGTTGTACCAGTAATATTAGAGAAAGAGAACTATGTCTGCCTCCTTGAGCTCCTTGGAGGATGGGCAGGATGAAATGGAATAAATTAGTAAAACAGATGAGCACATCCTCTTCTCCCTCCTCTCAAATGCAAGGCCAATGTGAGAGGATCGTACGCCCTGAGCAAGGTCAGTTAGTTAGTCAAATCTGATTAAGTGGTGCCAGGAGACCATCATATTCACAACATATTCCCTGTTTGACTAGGATCACATCATGAAGAAGGGGAAAATACATGTGAAGTGGAAGGGAATCAGTGGGAATGCTGGTTGTGAACAAGTCAAAGGAAAGGGAATGAAATAGGGGAACTTCGGGGGCCAATTCAAGACTGCATCAAAATTTCCTTTTACCTTCCCTTAGGAAAAACTGAGAGGAGCATTATAGTGAGACATTATCTATCATACAAAATTATGCTTTTGGACAGTATACATTGTTTAACTGTGTCATGTGTCATCCCTGCTTAATTCTTTATTTTAAAAGCTAACAGTAGTAGAAAGACTACATGCTGTATTAGGCACTGCCTACAAAAAAGACAAAGAAATTCTAGCATTGCCAGAATGCTAGGATATTGCATAACAAACGAGAATTTCAGTCCGAAGATTATATCATCAAAGTATGGAGCTCAACACAAATATGTCAGAATGATGCAGTTGTCTTTCTCAAAGTGTTAGTGGTGAATGCGTAGTGTTTTCTGGATGGCAAGTATTTGTCTACATAGAACTGATTCACCAATAAATACATTTGACTCTTAGGGAATTCTTCCATGAAGCGAATAACATTACTTCAGTTCAAGGGCAGAGCATTACTTTAACCAGAGAAAATCAGTCAGATTTGCTTTGATAGATTAAGATGCCTTGATTAATCTAATATGCCTTGATTGATCTAACATGCAATAATTTTTTTACTGTTACACCAGCCATGGTGAAGTGCTTAGAGTCATAAGAAACATGTAGCAGTTACACCCTTTAATACTGTTGATTCTGCTTCACATTGCACTAAGGGTTAGAGGCCATATATGTGACCCCCCACCCTCCTTGCATGGAAATTCAAAGCTAGAGCAACCTTGATATCCAGCCTCTGTCTAAAGACCTCTAGAGAGGAAGCACCTACCACCCTCGATAATTGTTTCCATAATTTTAGTGTCATCACTATGAGGAAATTTCTCCCAATATTCAACTGATGTCTGTTGAAGGCTTTTTTTTTGGTGAAGTGGTATTTTTCCATACATACTTTTAACTTAATTTATTGTAATCACCCTGTAATCATTCTGTTTATATATTTTTACTGATCCTATTAAAGAGTATTAAAGTGCTTGAGTTAAGTCATCTGTTGGATATAGTTCCAAAGGCCAATGACTTTTAATGTGAATAAAAATATTCCTTTTAATTAGGCATAAATAACTTGCCCTTGTACTAAGCGATTGTTAAATAACACTTTCACAGAGGAAAAACACATTTCTGAAAATGCCATCATACTTTTAACTTGAGTTACAGTGACCTGAGATTTGCCAACTTCCATAGTACTTGAGTAATCACTAATATGATTGAAGGCAATCTCAGTTTTGTTATTTGAAGACATCTCACCGAAACACAAGTATACAGTTCAAGGAAAGGGGCTCTGTAAAATTGCCTTGGAGCATCCTACCAAGCAGAGAGAGGGGAATGCAAAGATGCCACCACCATTCTGCTACAAAACAAAAGGAAGCAAGGACTCTTGAAAAGAACAAGCAGGTGAGTCCTTGGCAATGTGCTTAGAGCCAGTTGTTTGGTTTATTGTTTTTGACAACATTGAATGTAATGTTGCCATCCCTATTTCTCGATATTTCTCGATGCCGGGGAACAGGTGAATTACACTTTAACACAGCTATGAAACACACACCAAATAACACACATTTCTAACATATCTCTACTTCAGCATGACCAATATTAACTGAACCATGCATCACCCAAACAGGGTATATGGCACCCTGCATTTGTACCCATGTGGACTCCCATCTCACAGAGTCTGCAATTATTAGCACAGTTTATCATGAACATTTGTGACATATAGTAGTGCATTACCTGCACTGAGCATATGCACTCAATACAAACTCAACCCAATTTTATTGGCCATGAGTTTGAATTGTGTGCACCTATCAGTACACACCATAGACCACAGCTGTTTGCATAGGCCTATATACACACCACCCACCACCTCTAAATCTACTACTTCTTCATGGCCACATGACATGCTTAGCCTTCTATGCACACAAAACTGATCCAGCACTGCTCTCATTATCAGAATTCAACTGATTTGCTCTCACAAGGACACAAATAAAAACTAACCGAACAATGCAATTGAGGACTAACAGTAGCCCAACCACACTAATTAGGTTCCCAGGGAATGCTTACTTTCACTCTCCATACAGATGGTTTGATGTAGAGGATGGTAAGTGAGATACCTATGGCTGTGCTTCTAATGAAGAGGTGCCTCTACAATACAATTCTATTCTGCACCTGGACCATAAGTTGCTTCAGTAGATATTTTCTCTAGCTCAGTTTTCGATCTGGGAGGCTACCAGTAATACAGCTTATACATACAGAGGTCATATCATTTAAATTGTGGGTCTGGCTGAAATGCCTTATAATTGTATTTGATACTAAGGAATATTAAGTTTGTATGAACCAAAGATTTCTAAGAATCAAAATGGGGTTTCTGTATAGAGACCAGCAGGCCTGCATGTTAGCAGATGGTCAAACTGCATGTTAGAAGCTTGCCAGTGATTATGCAGGCAAGCAAAGATAAATACCTTTAAGATCTTGTCACTAAAGGTTAATACGTGACAGAAGACATATACTTTATAACTTTGTTTTCAGCACTAGCTATATGGGATGCCTAAGGGGGAAAAAAAGAGATCAGAGGTTAGAATAGAAATGAATGTGATTAGTTAAATAGAAAAAGTATTTTTCAATATGTTAAATGAACACAGAAATGGTAATAAGAGATTCATATGTACTTGTATTTTACTATAATTCTATTGTATCAGAATTGAATGGTATAATTGTTAAAATCATGTTTTAATCTTTTAAAGTGAAATCATTTTCAACCTGGGAAAAGGGAACTTTATGATTCTAGGGAATGTATGTAAAATCTTTATACCCTGGAGAAGTATTTCTCTCTTCAGGAACAAACTTAGGAATGAAGAGAACTAGTAATCTGATTGAAAACAAGAAAAGACAGACTTCAGTTTATGGTTCTTTCTGCATATGGGCAGAGGGACATGAGCAAACAGCATGCAGCGTTTGTGTAACAGAAGGAATCAGACACGTAGCAGAAAGAAGCAAATTATCCAATGGAATTTTAAGGTTCATGCTTATAGCACGTGAAAGGGGTATGATTGTATGACGTATGTATTCTTTGTATCTATAAAGACTAAGGTCTTTCGTATGGTGGGTGTGTCTCTCTTTCGAGAGCACCCAGAGTGTGCCTCTCCCTTGGGAGGGGTCACCTTCTCTCAGGCCCCTTCCGCACACACAAAATAATGCGTTTTCAAACCACTTTCACAACTGTTTGCAAGTGGATTTTGCCATTCCGCACAGCTTCAAAGAGCACTGGAAGCAGTTTGAAAGTGCATTATTCTGCATGTGCGGAATGAGCCTCAGAGATCTATATTCTGTTCAGTAAAACTTTTTGTTTGTTTCTGAAATCTGATGTCTGATGCTTTTTTGGAGTTTGTTTCTAACCTATCTTTTCTCAAGACAGCTGCGCAGGCAGGACATGGGTTCTGGCCTCACAAAATAAAATAATTGTATTTTCTTCCTTCTCATTATTATAAGGAAATAAGTTTTGTAATAATGGCATCAACATGAGAGGCTGATATTGGTCTTTCTTTGGTCTCACTCATTGCAATGATGCATGTACAGGAGACCATCCCAGTAAGATGACCGTAGTAAACATCACATGGTGTACTTGCAGTTGGGCTGCATCCATACATCACTGGCTATTGCACTAATGGTGCACTATAGTAATAATCTGCACCTTGATTTTCCTGTGTGGGCAGCAGAATCTAACTACAGTAAATGACTGCTGTAGTGCATTTATACTGCATATCTACCAATATGTAGTTGAAGGTTTCGAGTTTGTCAGAGAAAAGGCTAGATTATCTATATGTTAACCGTGAAGTTGGCCCAATCTGAGAATAATTAAATCTGGTAACTGGAGCTGTGAACAGGTAAGACAGCTCATTATACAATTCTAAAAAGAATATCAGGACTGTAAAAATTGTGGACTTAAAAAACACCCTATTTTTTTTAAAAAAAACTTAAAATGATTTTAAAAATTAAGCAATGGATTCCTTCAGTAGCCATTGGTAAGCATTCACAGATTCTTGGCCTGGTTCTATCAGTAAAAGCTGGGGTGTTGGGCTTTTTCCTGGCCTAGTTTAGTCTTTGGGAGATGAATAATCAGGGCTAGGCCTGGCTAGGGTCACCTGCTCTAGGGTAGGAAATTCCTGCAGATTTTGAAAGGGCTGAAGGCAGGATTTGGGGAGGGAATGACCTCAGCCTCAAAGTCCATCCTCCAAATAAGCTATTTTCTCTAGTGCAGGGGTAGGGAACCTGCGGCTCTCCAGATGTTCAGGAACTACAATTCCCATCAGCCCCTACCAGCATGGCCAATTGGTAGGGGCTGATGGGAATTGTAGTTCCTGAACATCTGGAGAGCCGCAGGTTCCCTACCCCTGCTCTAGTGGGACAGATTTGTATCATCAAGAGTTCAGTTGTTATTCTGGGAGATCTTCAGGTCACCTCTGGAATTTGGCAACCCAAGGCCTGGCAGCAGCCTCTGAATGACTTGACATCACCCAACTTGCATGAATCAACTAGGCCTGCTTGCTTATTACTGTTCAACAGCAGGCATCCTATAAAAGCCAGTGTGGAGTAGTCAGAGGTGTAGCTAGGGAAAATCGAGTCTGGGGCAAAATCTGAGTTTTCTAGGGCCCCCCTCGTATGGGTGGCCACCCTCCCCCACCATGACCAAAGTCCGCTCTCCCCCACCACGACCAAAGGACAATTTTTTGCACCAGGTCATCTCAAAGACGCCATCACATTATAGAACATACTCCAACTCACAAATCTGAACACAACAATGGTTCATGCCACACAGTGGAAATATTTTTTTTTACATTTTCAAAATCCTTTCAAAAAGTTTAACACTGTTATAATACTTTAAAGTGTTTTAGGGTCCAAGGCCTTTACTGATAGTCCAAGGTCTTTATGGCCCTGACCCCGGCCTGGTGGAATATGCTGCTGAGTAACATCAGGGCCCTGCAGAGCCTGACCCAATTCTGCAGAGTTTGTAAAACAGAGCTGTTCCGCCAGGCCTTTCCATCAAACCAGTCAGATGTTTCTCAATCACGATATCTCCCCTGAGCCTTCTATGGGAGAAACAATATCCCTTGCCATCTGGGGGTTTTAGTTGGATTGTTTAAAATGTTATTATGATTTGTTTTTATTGATTGTTATTTATAGGAATTTTATGTATGATTTTAGGCTTCATGCCATTGTAAGCCACCCTGAGCCCTTTGGAGGTAGGGTGGAGTAGAAACAAACAAACAAACAAACAAATAATGCCAGTACCAGGCAAAATGATGCAATACTAACATTATGAGAGGGAAGCATGTTTCTTGCCTTCTATGCTATTTTACCTATGTTTTTTATGTAATGAGTTTTTGCAAGAAAAGAAAAATAACTATGGAAAAACACATCGCAGTCATATAAAGAGAAGTTATGCTGTGATTATAGAGTAGATGCTTCATCAACCTCTGGCAAGAATTGTCTGTCTTATAATTATATAAGCAGGAGTTAATGAGGCCGATGAGTGTAAAACCAAAAATCAACATTCTTTGGTCAGGTTCTGTTAAATCTGCAATATTTTATGTACAAATCCTATCCTTGGATTTTATGCATAGTTAATTTTTAAAATGTTCCCATTACTTGGTTTCTCCACAAGGTTATTGAGCACACAGAGTTACATATATGCATAGGCATGTGTATTTATTTGATTTGATTTGATTTATTGTATTTATAAACCGCCCTCCCTCGAAGGGCTCAGGGCGGCGAACAGAACAAACAAATAGAGCACAAATAAAATCAAAGTTAAATATAGCTCTATATGCTAAAATTAACCCCATTAAAATGCAGCATCCTAATATCAAAATTAACGATGGTGACCTACTAGCAATCCCCTAAAAAGAAAAAGGGGAGGAGAGGGAGGGGGGAATGGCAGGGTCCACAGATGTTATAAGAGAGGAGAGGGGAGGGGGGCATCAGCGGCCGGACCCCCCGAAGGCCCGGTGGAACAGCTCCGTCTTGCAGGCCCTGCGAAATTCTTTAAGATCCCACAGGGCCCGCGTAGCTGGAGGTAGAGCGTTCCACCAGGCAGGGGCCAGAGCTGTAAAAGCTCTGGCCCGAGTGGAGGTCAGCCGCATCATTGAGGGGCTAGGGATCACCAGCAAATTTGCCTCTGCTGAGCGCAGAGGCCGATTCGGGACATATGGGGCAAGACGGTCCCGTAGGTACGGAGGTCCCAGGCCGCACAAGGCCTTAAAGGTCAAAACCAACACCTTGAAAACGATTTGGAATTCAATCGGTAACCAGTGCAGGCGGCACAGCACAGGTGAGATATGGTCTCTGGCGGCACCTCCTGTGAGCAAACGTGCCACCGCATTCTGGACCAATTTTAATTTCCGAATCAGATGCAAGGGGAGGCCTGCGTAGAGCGAGTTGCAATAATCTAGCCTGGAGGTGACCGTTGCATGAATCACAGTGGCCAGGTCCGTTTGAGAGAGGAAAGGGGCCAGCCGCCGGGCCTGACGAAGATGGAAAAACGCAACCCGGGTTACATGGGCCACCTGGGTCTCCACTGAAAGAGACGAATCCAGGTGGACCCCCAGGCTACGAATGGAGGAGGCCGGTGCCAATGTAGCCCCCTCCCACACCAGCGGCTGGAAATCCCCAGCCCCTCCCTCCCGCCCCAGCCAGAGGATCTCTGTCTTAGACGGGTTCAGTTTTAGCCTGCTCTGCTTCAACCAACCAGCAACCGCCTCCAAACAATGCTGGAGAGCCACAGGGGCGATGACCGTTCCCCTCTCCATCAACAGAATGAGCTGAGTGTCATCAGTGTACTGATGACAGGTCAGCCCAAAGCTCTGTATCAACTGAGCAAGGGGTCGCATATAGATGTTAAATAATAGCGGGGACAGCTTGGCTCCCACTGGGGCACACCACACTGAAGTGGGCACCTTTGGGAGGCTTGGTCCCCACACCACACTGCCTGGAGTCCGGTCCACAGGAGGAATGAGGCAATCCATTGAAGGACAGTGCCCCTTTTAAGGCGGCCAGGCAGTGGGTCAAAAGATAGAGTGAAATTACGACCCAGCATCAAATGCTGCAGTAAGATCTAACAACACCAGCGAAGCGCCCGATCCGCCCCAGTCAAGGATTGCATATGGAGCATGTCGTGATGGCGACAGAACAGACTCCGGCCCATGCCCAGCAGGGAAGCTGGACTGGAAGGGATCAAAGGCCGATGTGTGTCCTCAGAAAGCCCTGAAGCTGCTCCAACACCACTCTCTCAATTACCTTCCCCAGAAATGAGAAGATTGAAGCAGGCGCAGGTGATGGTGTGCCCAGATCTCAGGATCTAATGATGGTCTTTTTAAGAGTGGAGGACCACTGCCTCCTTCAACCCACCGGAAAAAACTCCTTGCTCAAAGAGAGCTGTTAATGATATTCAACTTGGGTGGGAATTAAGTAGCTCCGAAGCCCGGCAAGCTTTAATAGAAGCCAGGAGGGAGCACGGATCCAGAAGGACAGGTAGTAGGTCTAACAGCCAGCCAGGGCCCCTGTCAGCAGCAGCGGCTTCAGAGAGCAGGGAAAACTGGGCCAAACAAACATCAGAGAGGCGGCAAGGGAGCCTCCAGTTCATTTATTGTCTATCCTAAGGTGGAGAGGAAGGTCCTGGCCGGAGGCGTAGCGACTTTATCTGCAAAAAAAAAATGCTCATAAATGCCTCGCAGCTAATAGCCAATTGATGATTTTGTAAGGAGCCCTCCAGACGCCAATGAGGTGGCGGACGAAGATAATGCGAAATAATTGTGCTGGGAACGGGAGGCTAGCAGATGTGAGAGGAGGAGAAGAAGCGTCCTCTTCTCTAAGCCTCCTTCCATTAAGCCATCTCATAGGCCTTCATAAAAGCGTCCTATAAGATGTTGGCGTGGCGCAAATGCGTCCGCGAGATTTCCTCCACACTTCGCTCTAGCCGTCACTGAGCTCCCGTTTTCATGTAAGGCGTAGCTCCTCAAGTGTACCAAAGAGCCAGAAAGCGTGACGGCGCGCCAGAGAGGCGAGGAGCAATAATAACCTCTCGATGGCATCCCGGAAAGGCGGGAGTTCCAGTCTTCCACTTGGCCGCCGAGGGTGCGGGCCTTCAGGATTCAGGGTCCCGCAGAGCATTCAGGAATCAATCGGATCCATAAAGTGTCTCTTGGCTTGAGCGAGGGCATTCAACTCTGCGCTGTAAGCGCTAGACGAAGGGATAGTCGATAACACATCCATCCGGACCTTCCAGAGCATAATGAGTGTCAGACCACTTGTGGCACTCTATCAATAGAGGATATGACCATATCAACTCCCGACCCAAAGAGTAGGGTCTGAGTGTATGCCCAGCCCCTCGCGCCAATGAGTGGGGCCAGAACCCTTACCAAGGAGAGGCCCAGCGTGCGCCATGGATGACACTAGGTCATGGCTACTGTACCACGAGGCAGTGTCGACATGGGCGTTGAAGTAACCCAAGACAATAGAGTCTGGGGAGCCGCTAGCCCAGTCAGCCACCACCTCCCAGCAGCTGCAGCAGGCCATCCCCCGGTGCGCCCTAGGCGACCGGTACACCAGGAGGACCAGCCAACCTCTCGAGGGCCAACCACTCCAGGCCAACGCACATTTCCAGACCCACAATCCTCTGGGACAAGGGACAGCCCTGAAGGGGATAAAGTATCCCCGGATGAACATTGCCACTCCACCCCCCTGGCCCTGTGTTGCGTGACCCGGTGGAAGCCGCATGGAAACCCAGTGGGGAGACCTCACCCAAGGCAACGGTCTCCCCTTCTCGCACCCAGGTTTCGGTAATGCAAGCCAGGTCCATCTGTAGATCTCCGAGATATTCTCAGAGAACAGCGGTCTTATTATTTATGGACCTGGCATTTATCAACACCAGTGACGAAGCAGAGTAGCCCTGATCCCTACCACCCACGTTCCTCGGGATAGATCGGAGGTCAGAAGGTGGGCGAGCATGTCTGCATCTCACCCACCTTCTCTCATATGGCCACCGTCTACCGTCATATTTGCCCCGTCCCACCAACACTGGGATCCCTAGACCCATAGGTAGCACCCCCCCATCCCTGCCGTCCCTTGTCCCACCTAACATCTCGGCAAGGGCTCCCCACTGTAGTGGGCTCGGGCTCGCCATTAATAAACCTATCTAGCTAACAGCCTACAATAATCTTAATTAAATATTTAACAAAATACAATCAGCATCTATCAATATCTAACAACCAACTCCCCAAATCTGAGCTAACTATCACTTATAATTACATTGGCTACATAATAAAGTCAAAGCCGGAGATGTCAATGTACCAGCATTTAGGACTCTATAACTGAGTATCACTAGCACAACTTCCTGGTGCTCACACCAACAGGAGTCATAGATGTCGCCAAAAGTGATAGCAATGTCCAGGCATCACAGGGAGACAAACTTTGCCAAATGCTGTCACCTTGGCACAATATATGATTGAACACGGGACCACTTCTATGTCCTTGCACCCTCTGGTGGTCATTGGTGGTCATAAGATTATAGTCACTACAGGAAAATCCAAACCTAGGGCTCCCACCACCTAGGAAAGGTTTCTGTGTTGGTCTTTGAGTCCAGAAAGTGCATAGAATCAAGGAACAGAAGAAAAAGACAATAATGATAATGGGCAAATAGCACAGTGGTTGGAGGACCACTGCCACTGGCCACTCCTCCCAGATCACACATATGCCAATTCCTGCCCAGAAATCACCGTCCCTGATTAGTTGACTTTTCAGAAGGCCAAAAGAGCAGCAATAGTGCTGGATTGTAAAAATTCCACTGGCTGTATGTTCCACGGCCGACCTCCGATGTTTGGATGATCGTCTATATGGCTCACAGTGCTCTGCCTTCATCCGGATCACTGAGGCGTCTTTTTTATATGTTTCATAAGTGATTTAGTAGCTCTAGAAAGCATCCAGGGAGGGGGGGTTGTGTTGTGGCCACAGTGCTGGGGAGATTAGCCATTCACCCAGTATCATTTTCCAAATGGGAACCTGTAAGTTATAAATGTAACTCATACCACAGCACAACCTTAGCACAGCAATAGGGTTTAATGTCAAACAATGCCAGTGAGGTGATTTGGCAAGGGGCTTTACTCACTTGTAAATGAATAATTCAATCAAGAAAAGTTCAACTATCAATCGTCCTTGCATCTTGGTTCTCAGCATCCTTGGTGCTCATGGGCAGGGGTGTGTAATCAAAAACTGAAATGATGGTAAATCTATATTGTTCATATTCAAACACATATTTAAACTTTTCTTCTCAATTTAGGTGATAGACACCTTTCATTTTCATATGGCTCTTAGGTGAAATGGGCTGCACATGCTTGCTTGTTGCCTTTTCTAACAGAGATCTATGATCTTCTTCCGCATGTTTGTTTTGTCCCTTTACAGTGCCATCCATCGCAGTGGGTAGCTATAGGAGGATACAACTCTGCTTAGAATAGGACTGTTAGTCAGTGTTGACAGGTGTGTCTTTCAAGCCCCAAGCATAGCAATGGTTGTCTAAAAGCTCAAACCAAGATCAATATGTGTTTCAAACACAAGACAGATTAATACTTCAGTACGTCCTGATCTAGTTGTCTGTTTCCACCTGCAGGCTGGACCAATCTGAAAAGGAAAGGAAAGAGAGCAATTGAGACTGGCATTCAATGATTCAAGGAATTGTCTCTGTTAAGAATTGTTTGCTAATACTTTGAGGGGGAGAAAAGATTTTTGAGCAATTTGTTATGTTGATAAAAATAAATGCATAATTAATGAGATGCAATGCATAATTAATAATCTTTAATACTCTCTTGTTAAAACATCTGAGGCTCTGTCTTTGGAGTCTGCTATGCTGAACTAATTCTTTACATTTCTAAACTAGGAAATTAACTTTCCCCAAATTGTGCTGATGCTGGCTGTTAAAAAACACACACTCCAATCAGACTTCTACTGAAAATAAACAATGTAAGTACCTCTCTTTTACTGTTTCCCCTTCTAAACTTCAATTTTCCAGGTTGAAAAGGCCACCAGTAAAATTGCCTCCAGAAATAATGAAATTGCTGATGTGGAAATGTTTCCCCCATTAGGAATATTTCAGTATATGTAAGACATCTCAATAGTATTGTGTCTCTGTATCTCTGAAGTTAAATTTTATAGAACTGCAAAGTGTAACTAAAGGAACTAGATTCCTGCTGAGAGATAGTCCATAATCTGCATTAGAATCTCCAAACAGCGTGTTAGGAAAAAGAAAAGGTGTGCAATTTTAGTTTCTGATTCTGCCTACATTCTCTCTCTCTCTCTCTCTCTCTCTCTCTCTCTCTCTCTCTGTGTGTGTGTGTGTGTGTGTGTGTGTGTGTGTGTGTGTGTGTGTGTGTGTAGGCAAAGAGCTTCAGGGTAGACGTTTCATGTTCCACATATCCTTAGGCTGTAAGAAGGTCCAACACAGAGTCAGTTTTCTTTTACAGGGAAACTATTAGAGAATTGCAGTGACTGTTGTGTCAAAAAGCCTATTTACAAATGTACAAAAGAAATATATTGGGGGGGGGGGTATGCATACAGACAGTTTTAGTTGCTAAAGCAACAGCAACCAGTCTTGTCAGCCAGCTGGAAAACCTGAAATATTTCCTCTGCCTGTGTCCAAATGCCTCTTGGTGCCCTTTTCTCTTCTATTATCTATGTATTGCATTTATATTTCACTCTGTTTCTAAGGGGGTCAGGGTGGTATACATGGTTCTTTGCTCCTTGATCTTATTCTCCTCACAATTCTCTGAGATAGGCTAGGCAGAAAGACTGGCCGAAGGTCATTTTAATATCTAAATAGGGATTGTGCCTAGATTTTTCCAGTCCTAAGGCTTTTCCACACAGTTGACTTACTTCTGGAATTGGTTTGGACTTTGTTCTTCTGCATTTTCACAGATGTAGAGTCAGCTTATTTTTTTTCTGGGCCTGCCTTAAATAACCAGAATGCTCAAGGGAAGATGATGTTCTGATCAGTGGCATCTTTTTTTTATTAACCCACTTTTATTTATTTTTTACACATGCTTATATCATTATATTGATACCATGGCTGCATTTTTAAGAAAAGACAGTAAAATAATATATTAATATTATGTTGCAATGATGGGTCAAGTAGGTACTCTGAATTTTCAGCTTTCATTTTTTATACAGATAATTAAGTCTCTAGTCTCATCCTTTGTGGAGATGTGCCATTTCCCTCATATGAATAAAAGTTAAAGACTTACATTTTTAAAAAAATGAAAGCTTGGAATTCAGAGAACCTATTTACTCAGCTATTTCTCAGACCTATTTATTCAGTTGTGTGGGATATCTTTTTGCTTGTCCAGTCTGAGGATGTGGACAAGATTCTTAGAAGTCTGAGACCTATCACCTACTTGTATGACCCTTGCTCCTTCTGGCTGCTTAAATCTTGCTTATGAGAGACAGTAAATCCCCTTACTAACTGGCTTGGGAATTCCTCTTCTTCTACTTAGAAGATATATTATTCTCCACCTTATTTTTGATCCCTGTGGAAAGTCTCTCTACTACACTTCAACCTTGACCAAAAATAAACACCCAGTTCTCTTGTCTATGTATCTTTGCTTTCAGCCTATGCTGATACACAACATATTTCAGTCCTAGTTCACTCTCCAACTGAAATTCCCTCAGAGTAGATTATCATACAAACAGCTAAGGTTTTGAATGTTTACGGGTCAGATTCACGATCCAAATCTCTCTCATTTCCTTTCCTCTCTAAGGCTGTTTTTGCGCCATTTTGTGGGGAAGCCTTTGCACAGGTGCCCCCACCAGATCAATGCAGTGTCACTCCCCCCCCCCCGAAACAGTGTTTTTGAACCTCGCTTCCCGAGTGAGGTTTTTGGAAAATGCTGGCTTCTATCCGGTGCTGAGCGAACGGCACCGGATGGAAGCTGGCATATTTCCCATGCTGCTCCCGGATGTCTCCTACCTGCTGCCACTTTCCATCACTTTGTGGAGGCCAGGGGACATGACTCCGGACCTCCAACCCCAGAGGTGTCGCTCTGGCCACGGGGGCATGTCTCCTGGCCTCCACAAAGCACGAGGTAGGAGGTGTTCGGGAGTGGTGCAGCCTGTGCGAGGGGTGCGCTTCCAGCTGCAGAGCCAGCCGGGCCATTCATGCAAACGGCCCCAGGGGTGCATCGGCATGAACTATGCCGATACACCCCCGCTCAGCTAGTTGGTTCACCAATTAGAGCATAGGTCAGCTTACCCAGTCAGAGTGCTGTCCTGCTCCTGTGAAGATTTTCTTCTTTTTGTTTTTGGGCTGCATCTTGTTATTGGTTGCACTTTCAAATCTTATTTACCTATTCAGTCTGTCACAACACACTGCTATTGCAGAATGAGAGCAATTTACATAGACAATGATATAAACTGGAGCTATATTGAGAACATAATCAGAAAACTTTCTTGTTTAAAATGCATTTGACAAACACTACTGGTACAAACTGATGGAAATATTGATGGGATAGTGAGCAGAAGCTATGGCTAGTTGAAAAAATTGTTTTATATAGATTTTTTTATTTTCTCAGCATAAAAGAAAAACATGTACATTTTCATAACAACCATTACATTAATACAAACTGAAAGCAAAAAATACAAAATGGAACACAAAAAAACCCAAACGCAAATCTTACAATAACTAAACACAACCTATTATAACTAACCAAACTACATACCATAAAACCATATAATTGTTTTCCGCTGTCTCACTGATTAATTCTAATCCATTCTAAGTTCACGCATCTATTTAAAATAAAACAATTTATCAATTACACACTGTATCATTGCTAATATTCTAATTCAATCTGCTGTTTTCTTTTAGATCTCAAATCCTGCAATTATTTCTTTTCTAGCAACTTTTTTCAATACATAGTCCATAAAAGATTTCCAGTTTTCTGCGAACTTCTATATATTATTGTCCTTTAATGAAGTTGTTAATTTTGCTATTTCTGAATATTTTGTGACTTTCTGTATCCAGTCTTCCTTTGTTGGAATTTTTTCATCACTCCATTTCTGCGCATACAACATCCTTGCAGCACTAGACAGGTACAGAAGAGCACTGATTTGGGATGCCATCTCCCCATAGTCCCAACAGAAAAACTTCAGGTTTTTCACCATTCTTATTTTCAGTATCTTTTGTATTTTTTGTATATCAGTATCATGTCCCAAAAGAATTCAGCCTTTGTACACAACTACCACATATGAAAAAAGGATCCCTCAAGCTTTTGGCATTTCCAACATTTGTTAGATATATCTTTATATAGTTTTGCCAGTTTTTTAGCATTAGATAACATTTATACATCATTTTGTAATAATTTTCTTTCAGATTATAACATGCTGTGAACTTCGAATCGCTTTTCCACTGCATCTGTCTAGTGCTCCATGTTTATACTCCTGCCAACGTTTCTGGCCCATTTAATCATTACAGACTTTATAATCTCATCTTCTGTATCCCATTTTAATAACATCTTATACACTTTAGTAATCAGTTTCTCATCATTTGTACTTACCTTACTTTCAGAACCTGTCATTTGTATATCAAACCCCCTATTCTTTTGGTCAGTTCTAAACATCTCCAATAATTGAGTAAAATAAGTCTTCAGTGTCCCCTGTCAAGTGCTTTGTTTTAGTGCTTCTCTTCAACTCCCACTTGAATCTTTTTAATAGACTGCAAAATGCACCCTGTTAAAAAGAGTCAAGTATCTTGTTTGTCAAATAATTAATTATCACACAGTAAGCCTTTTCAGTGTTGGCTTTGAGCTTCATAACAATTGAAGCCAGGCAGCCTAAGAAAACCAGTTCATCAGTTCAGGCAGTAGCTTGACTTTGCAGATGAGCTCTTCTCAAGTCCTTTATCTGGAATTGGGGAGCTTGCAATAGAGGAGGCAAGACAAAGTTTAGTATAGTTACTGTTCACTTTTTTAAAAAGTTTTGACATTTCATCAAGTAAAAGAAAACTGGCTGCTCATAAAACTGGACCCCCTGATTCAAACTTCATCAAACTGTGCTGCAAATTTGGTGTCTCTGCCTTGAAAAACAGTGCTCTAGAACCCTGCAAAGATCTCCCATTGAATACAATTGGAGCAAAGTAGTCACCCAGACTCACCATTGAACTTTTCCCACAAGATGCTTGTTATGACATTTTTCTATTAAAGTCTATGGGATATTTTGGGGGACTCTAGGGGCTGTTTTTCAAGGGAAAAGAACTATTTTGCAGCATAGCTGCAGGTGACTCTCCTCAGAAGACCTTCCAAGTTTGGTGAAGTTTGGGTCTGGGGATCCAATTTTATGGGGCCCCAGCTTCCATTGGAAATAATTGAACACTCTAGGGCATTCCCTTTGGGGACCCATAACATTGGACACCCTGATCCAAACATCACCAAACTTGAGGTTCTTCTAAAGACAGTCACCTGCAGCTATGCAGTAAATGTGTTGCCTCCACCTGGAAAAACAGTTCCCTAAACACCTTCCCCAAATTCCCCACTGACTTTAATGGAGTAAAAAAAAATTGTATATATATATATTTTTAAAAGCTGGGAAAAAAATCTAATGCTATGGGAATTTGACTTTTAAAATCTTTTTAAAAACAATTCAGGTCCAATAAATCCAAATCCAAAAAATACCAGAAAAAATTGTGCACACTCCTTGCAGCTAGTACAGGACTAGTGCCTAAGCAGGACTATGGCCTAACGTACAGGACTGTGGCCTAAGGAGCAGCAGTGGTGTAGTGGTTAAGAGCAGGTGGAGAACCAGGTTTGAACCCCCACTCTACCACTTGTGCTGTGGAGGCTTATCTGGGGAACTATATTAGCCTGTGCACTCCAACACACACCAGCTGGGTGACCTTGGGTGAGTCACAACTCTCTGGAGCTCTCTCAGCCCCACCCACCTCATAGGGTATTTATTGTGGGGGTGGGAAGGGAAAGGAGATTGTAAGTCCCTTTGAGTCTCCTTACATGAGAGAAAAGGGGGTATAAATCCAAACTCCTCTCTCTTCTAATCCACTAATAAAATCACACTACTTAAAACGCAATCTTTCCTACAATGCTCATTAGTTGAGATACTTATTATATATTTAAATTACAACTAAATAATTATATTTCAGAATTTTGATCAGGCCAAGTTTAGGTGTGGGGATATGGAGATGCGTAATCTCCAATCGGCTATGTGTTGAATATTCAAATATGCATAATACCAAATGTTGTGCTGGGATTTAACATTCTGGGGGACTGAAGAAGCCTCATGCTTTAGGAATCCTTGATGAAATGATTATAAAATGAACATTTTTAGAAAAATAGGGATTCAAGAGTGGTAAGTTCTGGATCTCCTTATAGACAATGTGAATGTTAATGTAGCTTGAAGCTTTATTCATATCATTTAATTTAATTCTGAGATTTGCAGCATAGAGCCAAGCAATCTGTGATGATGGAGTAGTATAACTTCATCCCATGATGAAAAATTTACTTACAAACAGCAGTGGTGGGATAAGACATTTGCTCAGAGTCCTCACACTGCAGAAGGATGGAGTAATTCTTACTTGCATGCCCTTTCCCCACCAAAATTTTTCACTGGTAGTTTTTAGCCCGTGTAGGAGCAAAGATGGGCATTTCCTAATGGGCAAAATCTCTGGCATCCCCCACAATTAATCTATAAAGATTTTTCAGTGAGTTTCAACAGCTAAATCGTGCACTAGAAATGGCAGTGGTATCTAGGCTTGCTTAAACCTGGGTCTTCACCAATTACAGATCTAGTGGGTGTTCATTAGGGGGGAGGGTGCCTGAGTACAGTTTAAAATCACAGTGGAACTGAACATTTTCTTTCCTACAGCTAACATCCACCCCCACACAGCTTGTCTTCTCCCAAAGGCACTTTTCTTTTATGTAGTCTGACTTCCAGGGATGCCATGGACTTTTCAGTGAACGGGCTCAGCAGATGAACATGCTGTAATCCACAGCTACAATCACTCATGAGCTGAATGTCAGATCTGTTCAGTTTGATGACTTGCATAGCTGTTAAACAGCTTTGTGGCTGCACATTAGTGTGGGGGTGTTTTCTTTTCTTCAGATAGTAGAGTTTAATTTCCTTGCCTTGCAGACTTATTTTTACTGCACTTTTGATTCAACTGATTCTCTCCCGGAGTCCTGGATGACCAGCTCTAGTAAATACTGTGGGAAGGGAACTCTGCCTCCCATATAGCTGCATGAAAATGAATATATTCAAAATAACTTGAAAAACACAGACTTAAATGAACAGCAAATTGAAAGAGGTTTTTTAAAAAACAAAACAAAACAAAGTGTGTGTTTATAGTCAGTGGCTGGTTGACCTATTTGCTAGCTATTTATATCACTAGCAGCAAAGCCCATTGTGGAAGATATGCAGTGGGCCATAGCAAAGGCTGGGGAGCAAGTATTTATTCTTGCAATGGGCTTTACTGGGGGTGTAGTGCTCCCTCTGCACCCGGTGCAAGACTTACCACCTACCTGGCCCCAGGTCTGCAGCTGTGGGGAGGGAAGTCAGAAAGGTCTGGCTTGGGGTAGGTGGGAATGTGAGGATTGAGGGAGCTTGAGGTGAGCTTCCTACTGAAGATACTTTTGTTGACAGAATGCATTTATGTTGGTATTTTCAAATGTCTGTCACAATTCAGACACGAAGGGGTTAACTCTTTGCATGCTAATTAGCTACTGAGGTCAGAGTTTTATGGCCAGTCCATTGATTAAGATATTGGTCAGCTAGCCCTGGCATTGCCTATGTGGAATTAGTCACATAGACAGAAAGTTATAAAGTAGAGTATGTTTCTTTGTAAGCACACACGAGGTAGAAACCTTTGCTTTTGCTAGACAGGCACTATGTGAGACAACATGGTGCAGAACTATGTAACCAAGTTAGTGCTAGAATAGAAAGTTGTTCTTTTGTTTTCTTCCATGCAACTCTCCCTGATAGTTAGTAAATGCATTTATATAAAACCAGCAACTGCGTATTGGTCTCTTTTATGCTACTCTGCTAAATATATTAAGTTAAACAGTCAAAATTTAGTACTGGTTGCACAACTTTGTTCCCTTAAGAACTGTCATCTGCATAATAGTGAACAATGTTCCTAAAATCCAGTTAGCAGTCACTATTTGCTTTCTGTAAGCAAAAAACAACAACACATGGGTCCAAAATGATCTATGCATTTTGCCATTGGATTACTTTACACCAAACCTATTCACATGTTGGAATAAAAATATCCCACAGATTTATTAAGAAAATATAGATCTAGGGAACTATTTTAAGTGCACTAGAGTAGAGGTGTCAAACATTCAGCCCAAGGACTGGATTGGTCCTTTGAGAAGGCTTATCAAGACTATTCCCGTCCAGAAAAGGCTAGACAAGCTTACTGTGGCCTCACCAGGCAAGGCACCCACTTCACCTTGCTCCTAATCTGGCCTGGCAAACCCACTGCAGCTTGCTAGTCCAGACACCCACCCCACTCTGCTGTGGACTTATCAGTTCAGGCACTGACCTCACCCCTGCTGCAGGCTTCCCAGTCCAGGCTCCCACCTACCCTCTGCTGTTGCCAATCTGGCCTGGTGAGCCTACTGTGGGCTGGTCCATTCAGACACTGACCATCCAAACACATGCCAATCTGGGCTAGTAACCCACTTCAGGGTTGTCAACTGAGACAGCCACCCCTGGCAACCAACCAGCTTGCCCAGTGCCATTCTGGGCTGGTGAGCCCACTGAGGGCTGAGGTAGTCAGACTCACACACACACAGGTCAATTTGGCTGGCGAGCCTGCTGCAGGCTCAACAGACAAGGCAGCCACCCACCCCTTGGCCTGGCCCGACCAAGTCACAATTATGTCATATCCAGCCTGAGAAACAAATGAGTTCGACACCCCTGCTTTAAAGAGTTACAGGCCTTCATGACAATCGAATGACTCTTCCTGATGACTCAGAGATTATTTACCTCATGACAGAGAGATATATTCAGGGAGCAGAAAATCACCCAAGATACAAAAATGTTAGAAATTTTAAGATTATTTCCTTTAAAAATAGTGAACATTTGTCAGATGTTTAATAGGTTCCAAATATACTTTTTGTAGTTTTTTTTTAAAGCTTTGTAAAGGAACTGAATTGGCATGTGTTGTTTAATATGCAAAAGGAGATGGGTGATCTATGCAAAAGAAACATTGTGACTCATGTCTAGGCATTTTCAAGTTTTAATTACTTTGATATTTTCAATATTTCAATATTTCAAAAATATTCTGAAAGCTTCTGCTCTACAAAATTGTGTGTGTGAGTGTGTGTTTGTGTGTGTTTGGCCTTTGGGTATGAATATACCCCAGAATATAACACATACATACATTTTTGCAGTGCAATCAGAGGGTTAAAATGGAAACTTCTTTAAAAAGAGAGTCTGAAAACATGTAAAATCACATTGAAGTAAATGACCACATACTCTGAGAACATTCTAGAACAGCGATAGTGAACCTATGTCATGAGTGTCAAAGGTGACAACCCACAATGTTTTGGGTAACACATCAGTGTTCACCAACACCCAACAACTATTCTCCCTGCCTAAGTCATTTTTTAAATTATCTGACATTTCTTTGTATATTACACAGCACCATACATGATTGGACTGTATTTTTAAAAATAAACAAATATGTAAAGAATTGTTTCTCTTTTGGGGGGGGGGGGGAATTGTCCCACCAGCAGAGTCAAGTTAGACATTTTACAAATTTTTGACATACCAAGCCCCAAAGATTTGCCAATATTTTTCTAGAACCATGTTTGCGTTGATAGAAAGGTTTGATATCCTTCTGTGCTTAAATTGAACCAGTGCAATGCATGGCTGTAATATTGCTAAGTAGACACCTTCTTTTCTGCAGTACACTGCAACTGTTGCACTTATAATGAAAAAAACTCCAACAAATATTTCACCTAGGTGGCTTAAGTCTCCTACAATAACTCTTGCAGGAATTCAACTCAAACTTATATCAAATATTTCTGCAAACAGCCAAAGGAAAAAAAAAAGCTTGTGTTCCACTTGATAAATGTTCTAAGCTTGATGCCAAAGAGGTTGTTTGTATGCCTTATGGAAACATACATTTGCAATGACAAATAAAGCATTGTTACACTTTTAAACCTCATGTGAAGTGTAGCCTGTGATACATAGATGTGGGGGTTCATTATTTCTAGTATCCTTCAGTCATATTTCTAGGGGTGGCATTTTGCAACGGAGAGCTAATGATGATGGGTAGTGACTTTGCTGTAGCTGGTGGAAGGAACTAACCTTTTTCAATACCACTATGAAGAAATTTTTAAAGCATGTGTGTTTTATATATATATATAAAATTTAACATAGAATAGTGTATGTTCTAGAATGAATGTATGTAATTTATATATGTATTAGAATTTGAACAATCATGCAAATTCAAAGTTTGTAAAGCTAACCAATTAAAGAAGGAGGGAAAATAGATCTGTTGTATTGGTCTCTTAGCCTGATTAGAAAACAATGAATCTGACAGCAGGTAGAATGCAGCAATCCTAAACTAGTTTAGTTAGTAAGAGGACACAGAGTAGAGCACTGAAGGAATTCAGAAAACAGGGACAGAGCTGAAATCCAGATTCTGGCAGCAGAGAATTCCTTCAGGTGGTAGAAGGCGCCTGATAGCTGAGAGAGCTGTAGACTAGGGAGGGCTAAAAAACTGTGGAGAGAAGTTGGCCCCAGCAGCCTCACTATAGTCAGTCTTAAGGCAGTGTCTGAAAAGGGGGAGAAAAAATCCCCCCCCTCAAAATGCTGGTGGAAGAGGCCTCAGAAGACTGTAAATTTGAATTAATTTAGAAGAAAAATAAAGACAGTTCTCCAATATCCAGTTCTATTTTTTCTATTATTCTTATTATGCTTTTCTATTGTTCTTATTAATGCAGTTCTATTGTTCTTATTAATACAGTTCTTATTAATACAATTTTCTATTGTTCCTATTAATACAGTTTGTTTGGATCTGAAAAGTTGTTCTTTTAGTTGGAAAACAAGCTCCTAAAGTCTAACTATGACCCCTTATGCACAAGTAGAACAATGCACATTCAATCCACTTTCCCAATTGTTTGAAAGTGGATTTTGCTATTCTGCACAGTAAAATCCAGCTGCAAAGTACACTGAAAGTGGATTGAAAATGCATTATGCTGCATGAGCGGAAGGGCCCCCTGTTAACCTTCTCTGAGTAGACTGACACCCACACTAAAAACATGTTTCCAGTGTACCTTAACTGTTAGAAGTCTAGGAAGTGAGGACTCAGAAAGAAATAAGGAAGTGAGACAGAGAGCTGAGGTCAGGTTTGTGAAGAGTCAATTCTAAAATTTGTGCAAAAGAAGAAGAAACATTTTATGATCAACTTACTGGTGGAGAGTGGAAAGTGCATCTGAATTATGGTGAATCCATAGGGTTATCAAGATAAGAGTCAAACAGGGGTGGTTTGCCATTGCCTGCCTATAGCCCTTTCTGCACAGCACAAATAAAACATCTTGAGGATGTTAAAATAAATGTTTTGGGGAGCAATGCCACCCAGGCTTTCCCCAAAAAACATCTTCAGGATGTTTTATTTCGGCTCAACCCGTTTTTCTCAGAAAATGCTAAATTGGCAATCTTTTTTCCTGAAGTCACTTAGAAAACATCTCCTTGTTCTGTTTTGAGCAGGAGACAGTTTATTTTTCCCGCTTCCCCCCCCCACCCACCAGCTCTTCTAGTTTCCACTGAGCACCTTGTGCCAGCCATTTTCTGCCCTTTTCCATTTTCTGCCTTCTTGCGCATGTGTTGTTGTTTCCTTTTTTTGGTTTTAAATTAGGCGTCGTCTAAGCTACAATGTCACAATATGAGAATCAGCTGTAATTCTCATATCGTGATGATATAGCTTCAAAGATATTTCATTTAAAAAAGAAAACACAACAAGTGCGTGAGTTCACCAGGAAACATTAATTTTATTAATGAATTTTATGCACTGAAATGATGTGCAGATGAGGTGCAGGCAGAAGGAGCTCCATGGGGATATTCTGCAAATGGCAGCAGCATGAAGCCTCCTGAAGAGGGCAGAAAATGGCAGGCATGAGCTGCTCAGTAGAAACTGAAACTAAGAGCTGGGGGGAAGGTGGGGAAAAGAACTGCTTTCCCTGCCAACACTTTATTTGTCTGTGCTATGTGGACAAAAAAAGCCGAAATGGTTCTTTTTAAAATGTATCCAAGACGTTTTATTTGTGTTGTGCACAAAGTCTGTGTAGCAACACTGGAATTTTGTGGTGGTCACCTACCCATGTACAAACTAGGACCTGCTTGGCTTTGGAGATCTGACAAAATCTGGCTAACGTGCAGTATAACAGCAAATAATGTGTCTCAAGAAAGAAGACCAAGTATTGAAAAGTGTTGCCTGGCTGATTAAATGGGAGTGGGATTCAAATTCTGAACCCATAAGCATCATGAGGAAGTGTCTAGTTAATGCAACCAATCCCTGAGAAGCCACCAGATCAATATTTGTAGTACTAGTAATAGCAGTATTTTACCAATATTAAAATTATATAAATATTTAAAATGCCAATTATCGTTAAAAGCATTTCTAAACCAGTCCTTTCTTTGTGTGCTATCTGTTAAGAACAAGAGAATCAACAACAATTATATATGTTACAGTCACGAGTTCCATTTAAGCAGAGGTTAATTAGCACAAGGCATAAATCATGGTAAATTAGAACTTAATCAAATCAGTAAATATTAAGTAGAGTTCTGTGCATCTGAGGAGAAAGGAAGTGGGAGGACCCAGGGAAGTGCATGAGTGTATCACAACCAAACTGTGATCATGCTCAGCACAGACAAATCTCTGCTCAAAGAGCTTTTCATGACTTCTGGATACCGCTTTGGGGCTCAATTTAATTTTAGCTTCTTCCATGTGTATATATGTGTGTAGTTGCAGTGCTTGCCTTAACAAGTAGTAGGGATGAGAGAAGAGAACTTTCATCTTTTCTTGCTGTGCTTCAGGGTGGGTGTATCCTTAGCCTCTCTCTCCCTCGTGGCCTTCTACTATTTTGCTTCTGTGGTATTCTCTGAAGTCAACCAGGAAGTCCTCTTCAGCCTAGGGTTGATGGTTGAACCAAATGAAACTTGCCTCTTGGCTGGGCATGGAAGTGAGGCATCTGCAGCAACATCCTGGTTCCAAGACCCCTGCCAGCTTCTGGAGTGTTGGAGCTTATTGTGCCAGCTGCTCCAGGCCATCCCTTAACTGTCCAAGGGCTCCTTAATCAGCTGCTTGTTGGACCCAGCATAGACCCCTTTTTAGTGGGGCAGGCTGAACCACCCTGCGTAAAGAGCCCTCTGGAGACCTTCCCTACAGTTTTCCTCCTGGAAATACCCATTCCCATTTTACTCCTTCTGGAGAAAACATTTCAGACTTGTAAATTTTCCCCAGTTGAAGAAAAACATTTCTTTACAGTTGATATCTGTATCACACTGTATCTCCACACACTGGAGAAACTTCAGTTCAAATCCCAAGGCAATCTCTCCTAGCAGTTTTATATAGATACTTGGGATACATGACTGGCCCATGGAGGACCACATAGCATATATATTTTGGGGTTCAGCCAGAGTCCCCCAGAAATGCCCTCTGAAAGCAGCCAGCCAGGTAGGAGTAAGAATTGCCAAAACCCAGTGTCCTCTACTCTTCACTCAACTAACCATTCCAGGATAATATGGTCAACCCAAAGGTTTGTGTTAAGGCTTTGCCTGTCACTTTCCAGGCAAAGAGCATCTGCCAAGACAACTAAGGTCGTTCTCATCCAACCCCAGACATGGATCCAGACTGAAATTGATTGTATATGGTATAAGATGCACAGTCTGTCTACTGGGTCATGCAACACTTTGTTCCTGCCAATTCCTTCATTCCCCAGATAACAACATTGGGCAACTCTTGTTCAAGAAATTATTTTACATATATTTATATTGTGTTCAGGGACATTGTATCATGTTTGAACATAAAATCTACTGTACTCTTGAACAGAAAGAGATGAACTACAAGGAAGGTTTTCATTTGCTTCCCCATTAGAAATGTGAGTAAATTCATCAGACCTACTGATAAGAGGGCTCATCAGGCAGAATTTGACTACTTTCTAAATCTCTGGTTGCCATAGCTGCAGCATAACTCTTAGCCTGCCTTCATACCTTAAAGCAATTATTGATGTATACCTTTAAACCCCTTCAAAGTTGATATCATACTTCTTCCAAACAACCAATTATGCTCTTTAGTTTCACTATAGTTTTCTAATCCATGGCTATCATTGTCTCATGCAGTGCTGATAAGGACTACAGTGACAAAGGCATACACTCAAAGTAGTAATTTAACAGAGAGAAAACAGGTGAAGGTAAAATAATCCCCCCTTTTGGAAGGATGAAAACTGAACAATTATCAACCTGCAGTTGCTGTTGCCTGCTGTGGCAACTATTGATTAAAACCAAAGTGATTCCCTCAACTTTCTGCTCTTCTTCATAATTTGGGGAAGGGGAGGAATATGAATATTTCTGATCAATTAGGTACAACATTAACTGCAGGAACTGCAGATGCAACCACAGTAACAGCATCTTTTAGGCTTGCTCTGTCTCTTCTCTTAGCACTGATCTGTGAGCACTGAGTTCCCCAGAGAAAGATACTCTTCAGTCTCCATATTAACTCCTCACTGCACTTCTATAAAAGCTTCTAACACATGCAGTTCATCTGAGCACATAGTGTATGGTGGTGTCTTATAGCAGATAGCTATCAGCAGGAAACTAAGCTGTAGATTCCTTATTAAGTTTTGCAGATGATAAGAAAAAGGGGAAAATTTGAAGCAAGGAGGATGAAAGTGTTTGTTATGTAGGGGCAGATTCTGTTCAGTGTATAAATATAAATCAATGGTATCAGTTTCACCAAGTATAAATTTAGGAATGTCTCCCTCCCCACCCTCAAAGTCATAATGAACCTTCACACAGGTTAGTAACTGGTGTTTTATTGATATATTTTTCTGTTCTTGGGTAATGAATACATTAGATATTATGACAACATAATTTCTGTTTACTGTTTTACTGTGAAAATCTGCAGCTGAGGGTTAGGGAGAAAGCATTTTCAATAACATAATTGCAAACAGAATTGTATTCTGTTTCTTGATTTGTTATTTATTCTCTGCTACTTCAGGTATGTCATAAGAATGTAAGAGTAGTGATGCTGCATCAGGCCAATGGCTCACTAAGTCCAGCATTTTGTTTCACACAGTTGCAAAGCTCCTCCTGCCCCAAGTTGTTGTCCTTCAGCTCTAGCATCCAGAAGACTCTTGCATCTGACATAGAACTGCCATTTATTCAGCATAGTTAACAGCCATTAATGGGCCTACCCTCCATGAATCTCTATCCTTCTCTTCTTGACTAAAGCAAATGAGTGGCCATTACTACATCCACTGGTAGTGAATTTCACGTTAATTATGTCTTTTGTTTACCTAAAGTCTAGTGCCCATCAACTTTGCGGAACAGGAAGAAAAACTATATATACTTTCTCCTCCCCATCCAAAATACTATAAACCTCTATTATGTCCTTCCCAATAATCTCTTAATACCTTATATTGTTTAGGTTTTTATTGTAGGAAAGAGGCTGCAACCTGTTCACCATTTTGGTCTCCTCTTTCTATTCATTTTCTAGAGCTACAATGTCTTTTTTAGAACTGTGTATCATGAGTTAACATATTCACTGAACTATCCATCAGTGCCTCAGTATCTGCTTCTACAATGATTTCACTACCACCCTGACCTGGATAGCTAAAGCTAGCCTGATCTTATCAGATACTGGAAGCAAAGCCCTGATCAGTAATTGACTGGGAGGACATCAAAGAACATCAGGGTTGTCACCCAGAGGAAGGCCATGGCAAAACACCTCTTGCCTTGAAAACCCTCCAGGGTCGCCATAAGTCAGCTGTAACTTGGTAACAAAAACTCACTATCACTAGTTTAATGAAAAAGGCCTTTAGGAATTTATAACAAAAATGAAAGAAACAAAACAAACTCCTAATCACAAGCCTAACCCAGTCCAAGAAAGAAAGAAACTTACAAAGAGACCTACCCAAATTTGCAGTGTTGATAGTATCTCCTACCCATTTATCAAGGAAGCCCATTAGTACTTTCAAAGTCACAACAATGAGCATTTAAAACCATTTTTGCCATTAACCCCCTCGTATACCAACCAGGGGCATACCAGCCTAGGGACATGGGGACCCTCATGTTCCTGGGTGCATGCCTTTCAGTCATGTGGGAGGGTGCCGGATGCCCCCAATGACAAAACAGTGTGCACCACCCCCTGTGGCACCCTGCCCCCTCCCGGCCTCCCTGAAGGCTGGCTTCTGCCCTCCCCAGGTCCTGGGGAGAGCAGCAGCTGGCCTCCAGGGACACATGGGGGGTATCCCTGGAGACTGGCACTCCTTGTGGCCCCCTGCACTTGGGCGTGGGGCTTGGTGGCATGGCCACACCCCGAGTCCTGCCCCCCAGGCTCCCTGCAGCCCAACTTCTGCCCTCCCCAGAGGGACATGCTTTTAAAAGCATGGAGACTGGGAGGGTGGGGCCAGGGGGCGGGATGGAGGAGGCACGGAGAAGGGGCACCCAGAGAAGGAGTTGTCTCCGGGTGCCAATTCCCCTCCAATAGCCTCTGATGCCAACCCAGCTTTTGGAGCAAAATGTCAGCTTTTTGTGCCAAGAATATTCATTTAAAATTGTGAACATGTATTCGCAAATAGTCTTCTGTTTCTTTCAAAATTCATCAGTGCAGCATGTCACTATATAATCTACTACCATATCTGATTCTGATAAAAAAAAGTATTTGTGAAAATATTCAAAATGAGGATGTGGCCTCCTAAGGTCAATTTTCACCTGGCTGTGCCTGGCCCTATGGTACATAAATGAGCTCAAATAAAAAGTAGCATAAACAGGCATACTGCCTGGATGAGAATCTCTCTTAGATAGGTGCCTAGCTAAGAACATAAGAACATAAGAACAAGCCAGCTGGATCAGACCAGAGTCCATCTAGTCCAGCTCTCTGCTACTCACAGTGGCCCACCAGGTGCCTTTGGGAGCTCACATGCAGGATGTGAAAGCAATGGACCTGGACTGTTAAGGCATTTGCAATCTCACATCAAAGAAGATCAAGATTGGTAGCCATAGATTGACTTCTCCTCCATAAATCTATCCAAGCCCTTTTTAAAGCTATCCAGGTTAGTGGCCATCACCACCTCCTGTGGCAGCATATTCCAAACACCAATCACACATTGTGTAGCTCCTTGTTTGTTTTGTACTCAGAGCGCAGCTAGCAGCCAATATAAAATCCTTGCATGCCTGCCAGCCCTTCTAACTCTGCTGACTGATCCAGACCTGCCCCAGGATATCTCTTCACATGCCCCACGGCTTATTTGCTAGGCACAGGTGGAGAGTGGAAGGGATGTTTAAGGCCTTTCTTTGCTTTTTCTGTATGTTGGAACCATCACCTTGCCTGTCATATGTAAATAATCTTTAATAAACACCATCCTGAGCACAGATGATTTTTCTCTACCTGTGCAACCTCTTCAAATCTCAAGGCAGAGATTCCAGCCTATGAAAGTAAGACAGCAGAGTCCTAAATATAAGCTCTTTTTTCAATATAGCCGAAATGAGTACCTGGTATCTTGATAGCTCAAGCAGACTACAACTTTAATTATTTGCAGTTCACTGAGATTTCTGCTTAATAGGAAATTTGTAAATAGAAAGGATTAAGACCTATGCTTGAATTTGATGTAAAGCTAATGCTTTGCACCCCACCCCACCCCCAAAGCGCAGCTTTCTAAATCAGAGGAAACATCTTTTTAAAAAGTTCTATCTATTCTTCTTCCAGTGAACTCAGCAATGATGCAAATATGTTTATGGACAACCCTGGAGGACAATCATTCCCCATCCTGGCTCCTTGTCACAAGCAAATGTTCAATAGGTTGTGGCTGGGAAAAAAAACTCAGGGAAAGCCAGAGGATTTGAAGACATGAGCACTGATTGTTCAGAACCCTGCAGCTATTACTGACCTGTCTCTATTTCAGTCAAGCAAGATTATTACATAAGAGAAAACACCAGAGGCTCTCTCAAGTTCAATTTTAATTTTCCCCTCTGCAAAGATAGAATTTGATTTTAATCAGTGGAAGATTATTTTGACACACCTTGTCCAAATAGGATTCCTTCATCCCCCCCAAATAGCTGAATGCAGGTGTTAAAACATATAGACACACTATAGATTGAAGAGCATATATTCACATACAAAAAATTCACACACAACTGCCTTTCATGACTGAAGATATATATAATATGAGAGTTCACAGCCCTCTGCACATTCACAGACCTATCAATGTCTGCCTGTAGCAAATCAGTGAATTATACGTTATATAGTTTTTCTTGTTTCCCCACTTGTCTTAGTTGCTATTGCTGCTGTCTTCTTCTCTGCTTACGACACACAAAGTACCTCATTACTGTATGTCTGAAATGTATACAGCATAATGTCCTTTCATGTCAAAAATGTGGTTGCTTTTTCCCCCCGTTGTTGGGGCTGGGGAAAGAAGCTGCAGTACTGAGCACCTGAAGAAGTGTGCATGTCCATGGAAATGTATATCAAGAATAAAAAAGATGCTACTGTACTCAAACTTTTTTCTGAGAGAATGCAAGAAAGACATCATAGTACCTGATTAAAAGGTAACTATTAATTCAAAAAGGGACCAGAGTTCACAGAGTTCCTTTTTAATATTATAGCTGCCTTCAGTAGGGATATTGTGATCTTTTAGGTGAATGAGTTCATCATACAAATAAACGTATTTTTGATGGCAGTGACCATAGTGAGCTGATCATGGGATTAGTTTATTGGTGCAGCAGGTGTCCCAAACTCCTTAAAAACTGGTTGGCAACTGCACAGGAGGTTTTAGCTGTGCTAGGTAGCTAGTTTTTAATTTTTTGAATCAGCCTAGTCTCTTTTCCTCTCTTTATCAAGGAAGATAAAGTTCCTTATTGTCAATATTGTAGAACCTTTTTCAGTTTCTTTTGGAATTGTACTGCTTTCATAATACTTCATTTTTCCATTGTGCTGCCTTGTATATGTTTCTGATTCATGTCCACCCCCAATCACTCTGGCCGTTTCCGCACGGCCCTTTAATGGCACCCTGGGGACGGGATAAACGCCGTCCCCAGGGAGCCATTCGCACAGGCGGCGCTGCTGCTAAGCAGCAGCGCCGACCTGGCATCGCTCCCCCTCCCCAGAGGCGTCAGGCGCCCTGGCAACCCTTTAAAGGGTTGTTTCCCCGACAGCGTGTTCCCGAGCGGTGTGAACAGCACCTCGGGGAACCAGCTGTTTCCTCCGTCCACTCACTTTGTCCCGTCGTTGGCCTGCTGGCGTCGAAGCCCATGCGCTGTCCTCCGACCCTGGAGGTGGGAGGGCAGCGTGGGCAACCAGCAAACTGACAAAGGTAGTCAGAGACGAAGAAACGACTCCATGCGGAGCCGTCTGCCATCTGCCGGCCTCTCCGGAGGCCGCCCGCATGCTTGCATGCGAACGGCCTCCGCCTCCACGCCGGCAGAATTCTTGCCGGCGTGGAGGCTCCTCGACGGCCGTGCGGAAACAGCCTCTGTATCTCTCTTTACTCACTTAGTGGCAGCAGTTGAACAGAAGCCTTTATTGGCATGTTAAAAGAACACCGCAGTTACAAAACAAACCAATACAGCAAAACACATCTAATACAAACCCGCAAGATACATCAGTCCGTGTTCACATCTTCAACAAAAAGAAGGCCACCAATTCAAATTACACTGGGCCCGAACCACCCAACAACAAGCAAATTCTGTCTGCAACATACTGGCCATGTTTGTTATGATTACTATTAGCAAGAGACAGAAATTAAGACACATATTAAATCTAAAATTAATATCGCAGATAAACATTTCAGAGCTGCTACAAAGGCATGCTAAATTCCAAGGTTAATATATTGTAATATAGGAATAAAATATTAAAATAAGGTGGCATAATAAGGAAGAGAGAAGTTAATTACTTATCCTCTAAACATACTTAGACCCATTACTGGATTATTTGCATTCAATTATTTCAAGGAGAAAGTTTGCCACAATCTCAGGGTTGGTATTATT
Source organism: Sphaerodactylus townsendi (assembly GCF_021028975.2). Taxonomy (NCBI): domain Eukaryota; kingdom Metazoa; phylum Chordata; class Lepidosauria; order Squamata; family Sphaerodactylidae; genus Sphaerodactylus; species Sphaerodactylus townsendi. The sequence continues at coordinate 72,763,847 of NC_059428.1, forward strand.
CAGGAGAATTGGAATTGCAACCGAGTCAGCAGGGGCCATGGTGAGTAGTGGTATGGAATGTACATATCTATCTCTGACTCCCTTGGTTCTCAAGCAGTGAAGAAGAGAATGAGCTATGGTTTCAATCTGGGTTTGGTTGCAGGAACATAATCTTTGAGTTTTATCAAGATTATTGAACCTGTAGTGGCAGCAAATTTTCTGTGCTCTACATTTTTCTGGCTTGGCTTCCTCTATAAGTTTTCCTCAACCCCCCTCCCACCACCTGATTTTTACATTTAGCAACTGGTGATCCTGTAACCATGACAACTACAGTGACATGATATTAACCAGAGGATTCAACATCACAGTGAGGACACCAGCTTAATTAAATAGCTGATGATCATGAAATTATTATTATATCTGTATTTGTGTATGTTTTTAATTAAACACTGAAGTGTCTGCATGAAGCGGAGATGGGCAATGTTTGGGTAACAGATCTCTGCACGCAGCATGAAAATGCTTCATTCCCCACCTCCACCCTGCCAGACTCCAGACAGTGTCAATTTCTGTCAGAAAGAACTAGCTGATGCTGCCAGAGTTCTCATCTGCATTTCTGTCCCTGCCAGAATCAGCACAGATGCCTCCACAGTCATTAATGATTAGCTTGTTGTTAAAATGGAATGGAAAGACGAAGCTTGAAATGAGCAGATCCCAGCACTTATGTCAAACATAGCAATTTGAGGATTTAGAGGTAACATGTAAAGTCTCTGTGACCTCCTTCTGCCCCCGCCTCTCCTGTCAAGACCCAACAAGATTCTCTCTGAGGAAGTTCACTCTATTCATACAGAGAGGTCATTCTACATATGGCCTCTTAAAAGTGCGTGTTTGGGCCAGTTGAGCCTTTCTTTAACCCTGTGAAGCTGTGGAAGACTAAGACTACAGAACTAGCTACTTGACTGAGTGAGATTTAGAGAATATAACACTAAAGAAGGGTAGATCCCTACATCTGAGTTAAATTCATACATTCCTTCCTAGAGACCACTTTTTTGCCTCTGAATAAACTGGTATCAAGCTGGTTTTTCCTGGCTGATCTTATTGTTTTATTATATACAAACCAAAAACCTCCTGTGAATTTACAGTAAATGGTTCCATCCTCTGGATGTGGCCTAAAGTGGCATGCTTCTATGACAAAATGAATGGTATTTTTTAATAGTGTAGATGCCTCTTCAACTGGCCTTAATTGCTAGGATGTAGCCCAGTCTACTTCCAATTTACATTTATTACCCACCCTATACCACAGTCTCAGGGAAATTTACAATAAGCATCCATCAGATTTTGCACCCATGTGAGATGTCTAAGCATCCACCAGAGGTGAGCCTTCGATCTAGGGCTGGCAATGCTGGGTTGGGAAATTCCTGGAATAGGGGGTGGAGACTGGGAAGGGAAGGTAACTCAGCAGAGTATCATGCCATTTCTCCAGGGGGACTGATCTCTATCCTCCAAAGATTTGTAATCTGTGGCTCACCTGGAGGTTGGCAACCCTTCTTCTATCCTGATTTTGGGCAAAAATGAAGTCAAAGACAAAAACCTTGTGAACTTACATGTGGCATGGGTTACCTCATGTCCCTCGGCAAATATGGCTCTGGTTCTGAGAGAACTTTGACTGGCCCAAAGTTATCCAGCAGGCTTCATGTGGAGGATTGGGGAATCGAACCCGGTTGTCCAGATTAGAGTCTCACAGCTCTTAACCACTACATCACACTGGCTCGCTCTATCTTGGGAGCTACCCTAGTCATTGAAAGCTAAGATCACAAATACAATGGATAGCATTGATCTGTATCCAATGCCTGACAGACCAAGTTTACTTATATCATTAATTTAGTAAGCATTTTAAAGTTTCTGTTTAGGTATCCACAATTTAAAATACCTAATATACTGTGCTATTCTGAGAAGAGGTTCATATTTCTATTCTGAGACGAGGTACATATTTCTAAGCCCATTAGCTTCAGTGGACTTAGAAAGGCATAATTCTGCTTATGATGGCACTGTGTCAACCATCTTTGGAACAGGAGCACGGAACAAAATTGAAAATTCAGTCATAGCATGAAATGGTGCAATGCAGAAGCACAAAATCTAGGCAATGACAAGTTCAGGATCTTTCTGTCCCATTCCATTTTAATTTTTAGAATCACATTAACTTTAAGGCTGAAATGAAATAGAGGCTGAAAAGTATTTCAGTTGACTCCTTGAACTGGATATTTATAATCTGACTTCACAGTTGGTGAATTTAGAAATAAGCGTTTCCACTGCTTTGAGTAATTTGGAACTTGATTCATTGATTCAAGGTTGAATACAACATGAGTTTAAATTTGCTGCCAAAATGTTTTTGATTCTGGTTAGAAAGGAATGAAACAAATCTCAGTTTACACACACTTTGTCATGGAAGAGTGGACGAGCTTTATACTGGTAGATTGAATTATTGCATTGTTTAAAGGTTGTAGAAGAAAACTTTTAAAAACCTATGCAAATTATGAAATTGTTTTATTAGTCTGCTCAACTGCTCATGAATGTAAATGCACTCTCACTATAAACAGCATTTTCTTTCAGGACAGAGGTCATTTAAATACTCAGGTGTATTTTTGGAGAATAGAATCATCATTTGATTTTCATGTATGCAGAGCCTGAGGGTGTGCATAATATTTTCCATGAGGTTCATATTCCTAACATATTCCTAACTTAATCCCTGCCATGAGAAAGTATAGATATAGAACTCCCATCTACATGAAATACATATTTCTTCCAAAATATTTTAAGATTCTGAAGTGCTTGATGGACAGACAGATGGCATGTTGTATTGTTTCCAAGTCTTGCCTCAAACTGCATTGTTTTCTTCTCACAACATTATACCTTTGTTCACTGTTATGGAATTTGAGAAACTTCCCACATTACAATGGGGATTCTAGAAATTGGAATACGAATGCCATAAAGCAAATGTATAGTTACACTTTCACTTGGGTTTCTCAATGCAAGCACAAAACGTGACCTTCATTGGCATGAAATGACCCCCTGTTCCTTGGTAGAACTAGATGCCAATCATATCTGTAAGACTAGCAGATTTCCCTACATGTACAATGGCAGTCATATTGAACATGGTGATTGACAAGTGGAGAAACAGACGGCACAGTTGCCAGGTTGCTACATTTGGGTAACAAGAGTGAAAAGCACAGACTGGATTTGGCATACACTTCTGAGTAGCAGTGTCTGTGAGTGGGCTGTAAACTAAATATGAACAGCCAGTGTGATGCAGTGGTAAAAAAGGCTAATGCAGTCTTGTTGTGTATTAACAGAGGTATAACATTCAAATTGCAAGATATCATAGGCCCTCTGTACTCTTAATTGGTCAAGCTGCACCTGGAGTACTGTGTGCAGTTCTGGAAGCCTCACATCCAAAAGGATGTGGACAGAATGGAGCAGGTGCCAAGGAGAGCAACACGGATGATTGGGGGCCTGGAGGTCAAGCCCTGTGAGAAAACATTGACTGGTAATGTTCAGTCTGGAGAAGAGGAGGTTGAGGGCGGACATGATTGCTCTCTTTAAGTACTTGAAAGGCTGTCACTTAAAGGAGGGCAGGGAGCTGTTCCTGTTGGTTGCAGAGGAGAAGAAGAAGAGTTGGATTTATATCCCCCCTTTCTCTCCTGCAAGGAGACTCAAAGGGGCTTACAAACTCCTTTCCCTTCCACCCACACAACAAACACTCTGTGAGGTGGGTGGGGCTGAGAGAACTCAGAAGAACTGTGACTAGCCCAAGGTCACCCAGCTGGCGTGTGTTGGAGTGCACAGGCTAATCTGAATTCCCCAGATAAGCCTCCACAGCTCAAGCGGCAGAGTGCGGAATCAAACCTGGTTCCTCCAGATTAGAGTACACTTGCTCTTAACCATTACGCCACTGCTGCTCCTAAGACTTGGCATAATAGGAATAAATTACAGGCAGAAAGCACTGGTTGGCTATTAGGATTTTTAAAAAAACAGTAAGAGCAGTTCAGCAGTGGAATTGGCTGTTATGGGAGGTGGTGACCACCCCTCACTGGCAATCTTCAAACAGCTGGACAAAACTTCTCAGGTATGCTTTAGCTGATCATGCAGGGAGTTAGACTAGATGGCCTTTATAGCCCTTTCCAACTCTGTGATTCTAAAATTGTACTTTGTGTTCCCTTTAATTCTTTTATAACCATGTCTACAACAAGGCTGTCCTAGCAACAAGAGTTTGAGTGCTACCCCACTCAGAAAATACAGCATCAAAAGTCGTTATGGAAACAGCATTTCAATGCCATCATTTCAATGCCATCATAACAGCATCACAGTCAATTATGCTTCCCCCAATCATATCTGAAATAGGTATGTACATTTGTTTTCAAATGGAAAACAAAATAAGTCATATTTATTTTATTATTTTACAATGGAAAAAGAGGGATACTGAAATAAAATAATAAAAAAAAATACTGAGAAAATAATAAAAATAGCATTTATTCATGTTTTCTTTACATTGGCTGTGTCAAGCTATGCAAACCATCGAAGCATTCTGCTCTGGACACTTTGTCTAGAAGAGCATGTCAATTTCCTAAGACGGGTTACAGGGATCAGGGAAGAGTAGTAGAAGTGAAATTAACGGATCAGAAAGCATTCTGGGTCTCTCACTGAAATCAATGGGAATCCAATAGGCTGCAGACCTTATTTAACTACCTGTAAACATTACATACTTTCTCTCTGCAGTATGGCAGGTCTGATGCCAAGAATAATACCTGAAGAATTTCATACAATTTAGATAGAAATCATCAAAGTTTCAAGCATTCTTTCTGCTTTCACTGGACATGGGTGCAAGTCAGGAATGCACTTGTACAATTGTATCTGGTTTCAGAATCAATTCATGGCCATGCAAGAAGATTTATTTACATTTATATTTCAATTTCCCTGTGTTTTTCATGTCATGTGTGAATGGACATGTTCCATTTTAAGTGCATTTGTAGCTCTTCTTCCATGATGTTTTCCACATAGTAGAATAAATTTGGGAGCAAGCTTTTAAAATATTTAAACCCCTCCTTCCTATTCCAGATGGAGTTACAATAATACCTGTACTTACTGTGTGAAACTGACGGGATAGTGAGGAAGTCTTGTCAGTTTCACACTAATTTAAATATTGTCCCCATCCCATTTCTGAAGAAGCCATATAATAAAGGGAAGGGCAAGAGGGCATGGGGGTGGAACAACAGTGAAGAAAAGCAGACCTGCCATTCCCCCTCCCTCAAGATTTCACATTATCTTTGTTGTAATTTGTGAGTTAGGATTTTGTTTTGTGATATGCAGCTATTCTGTATTTCATGGGTTTTAATTTTGTAAGCCATCTTAGGCATGTTTTATTCATGAGAAAGGTAGCATATAAATAACATAAATAAGTAATATTTCTAGACTGGCAGCTGGAGTCTCTGGGCTTTGTCATGGCTAGGTGGCTAGGTACTGGTGTTTCTCCCCTGTCTTCTGCCTGCCAGCCTCCCCTCCTTCTCTGACAGGTTTCTCCCCACCAATTTTTTAGTTCAGCCTCTGGGGCAGGACTTTGCAGGGTTTTTAGCCACTGTTGTTTACTTTAGGCCCCTTCCTTCTTCCTGTCTCGCAACGGGAAGAACAGGGAAAGGCTAAGCTGCTACTGCTCTGGAGCATGAGTGGCTGGTTTTTATTAATTCATTAATTCGATTATTTATAAAAAACCATTTATATAGTGAACTTTTTCTCATGATTCAAGGTGGCTTACAATTCCTAATTCCAGCAGCAATAAGATCAGGAAAATGAGATCATCAAACAGTTACTTTATATAATAATGAAATACAGATTAAAGTGGTAAGGGAGAAATGAAAAGCGGAAAGTTTGGCATCCACTATTTCCCCTCCAAACTGGAACACGCTTTAGAAAGGGTTTTTAAACATATCATTGTGGATATTACAGGAAAAACTGGTCTATGCTAAACAATCTATGGTAAACAACTGGAGCAGTGTCTCATTTCCAATGGACCGTAGTGGGTAACATTTAAAATGTGGAAAGATTTTCTATGTATGTGAATGGTGGGGCACATTAACTGAAGCAGTGGAAGGTTCTCAATCTCAAGGGATGATTAAAGTAATGCATAGTGTGCATGTGATTTGGAATAGTATGGAGCTTTTAGGAACTGGGCTCTGGACTGTCTGCTTATAAATTAAATTGATAAATGTATGGACAACTTTAAATAGAACTTAATTAGGGTTGCTCTTTACTTAGATGTTCTTTTTGTGACAGAAAGGAAACTGTAAGTAAGTGGCTGTACTTAGGGGACATTATTTACTACTGGAAATGTGACACTGGTGATTTCTACATAGGGACAGGCTTGTGTGGTTCTCCCACTGCTGCTGCTGTGGCTGCCAATGCAGCACAACAGCAACAGAACTCCAACATGGCAGGTTTCCCCAAGACTGTTGTGGATGCAGTATGTATAGTGTAGAGGCATATTTACAAAAAAAAATGGCACCCAGGGCAAACTGTCAAATTGCACCCCCCCCTTCTGGATTTGCCCCGCCCTCCCCAACATTTCAATCTGCCTATCATCCCCTCCTTTTGGATATCTCTCTCCCTACCCCAGCGTTTGGATCTTCCGATCACCCCCCCCCCTTCTGAATCTGGGAGGCTGAAGTGAGAAAAAGCTCACTTAGCACAATTAAAAGGTACCTGGAAGACAAAATAGGCCACTTGGGGACTCTCACACCTTTTTTATTTTTTGAAGAACCAGAGGTGGTTGCAGTAGCTGAGCAGAAGCTGGCAGGACATGCAGGAAGAAGAGGTATGGTGGTGAGGCTTTGCCACTGTTTGGAGTTGTCCCAGGTACCCAGTGTCTGCTACCTTTGCCTTGGCTGGCCACCTCCCATCTGACATCAAAGTGCCCCTGATTCACCTGCATGTCTATTTTCAGAGTGTGGCACCGGGTGCCCTGGGCTAGAACTGAAAGCCTGCTTCCCCGCAGGCCCTGCAGCATCACATCTCAGAACAGGCCATTGCCAGGCTTGTGCTGACGGCTTGCAAAGGTCCAGCCCACCCACTTGCATGAGGGATGCTCCACTGCTTCTGTCCTTTATTCTGGGGCAAGCTGCAGCCAGGGACCGGCTGCTGCAACTCCACGCTGGGGGAAGGGGGAGGGATGAGTGGCTGAATGTGTACCCTATGTGACCCATGCAAGTGGCACCTGGGGAGCCCGGCCCCTCGTGTCCCCCTAGATCTGCATCTGGTACAATGAAATATTTTGCATTGAACCTCAATGTACTATGAATTGCATTGACCCCCATGTGCTTGCAAGGAACATATGATTGAAAGTCTTGTTACCAGAACTGGGAAGGATGCAAAATCATGTAACATATAGTTAGACCCCTAATCTGTTGCTTGAGAAGGAGCAGGGATTAAGACATGTGTGCTCTACTAGGCAGATCCATAGTACCCATAAGACATGTGTGCTTGTTGGGATATCCTTGATGTGATTATTCTATCACTCTTATTGTAATGCAGGGTTTGCACAAATAAAGAAGCAGAGTCAGTTGCTTTAAGGTGAAAAAGTTTACTAACTATAAAAGTAGGGAAGGGTAAATTTAGATGTAAAACAAGAAGATATCTTTTTAACTGGCTAGCTCCATTAGCTAGCTTCCTCTTGGCTATCACATGGCTACTAAGCTACTAGAGAGCATGTGCAGAGAGTGAACAAAGGATATATACCTATCTCCTACATGTGGACCATGCTGGCCTGATTGACCAATAGAGGTCAATTACCTGGTCACCTGCTTCTGACCTCACTAATTAGCATGCACAACATTAACTCCTTCATTATTGGATTGTGTGACTGGCACTTGCCCGATACCAGCAGTGCTCTACTAGTTATCCAGCAGAAACCACTACTTCTTTCCTTCTCATAGATTGTTATAGAATTTTGTCATCACTCATGACAAATCAGTATTAGCAGAAGCTGGTAAATCTCCATTATTGGTGTTTTAAACCACTTGGTGCGTACATCACTCAAGCAATTCATTTGTAATTTCTTGCCTACCTCCCTTTTGTCTATTAGCATTCAGGCTATTTCATTCTTTATATTAGAAAGTGCCTCTAGCTGATGACCACTTTGAGAGAGTTCCCAATATGAAAAATTTGTAAATTTTCAGTATTAAAAGAGGTGTTCAGCTCTGCAGAAGTCCAAGCAAAGTGAAACAGATGAACAGTGACTCTAGCTCTTATGAGAGCCACATATCTTCCAGGTCAATAAATAGATTCTCAATATCCTTTTCTGACAGTTCTAGAACTTCAGTCTCTTAATGTCAAAGCCTGATTTAAAAGAACTGCAGTCACAGCGGTGTTAGTGTTTGATTTCAAGGAAGTAGTTTGGCTGACTCCAGTAGTTTGTTTGCACTGTAAATTAGGCTAAAGTTGAGTTCGTTGTCCTTTATGGCAAGCATCTTGTTTTACTAAATAATTAACCAAACTCCATTTTAGGATGCAAAAAGATGCCTCTCTGAAAGAAAAATCTGAAACCGTTGCCGTTAATAGAACAAATACTTTAAAAAGACAAATCGTGCTTCCTTTCCCAAAAGGCAAGAAATCAGTGTCTTGTCAAACTAGGACAAGTTCTTTGCAGTAGGAATGTTGGACTGCTTTCTTTGTGCTGAAGAACACATGTTCCTACCCTCAAAGCAAATGCAGTATTGCTCCTCCTCCTTCAGAGTCAAGATGATGCCAGATTCACCTAAGACACAAGAAGGTGTCTTATGCTGAATCAGACCATTAACCTTGCTAAGTCAGTATTGTCTACACTGCCTCTAATCAATTACAAGAGGAAATTTCTTAACTGGATTCACACTGTTTTAGAGGGGTTTTGATTAGAAGTATATAAATTTTAAAAATCATGTTAATTTCAGATTTGGATTTGCAGAGGGCATGCTTTTCATTATCTTGAACTTTCAAGACTCCCGTTACTGTTCTAGATTTTTTTCTTCAAATATGATTTTGGTTTCTAAAAGTTAAGGATCATTTTTTCAAATCCCCTGTGCCCCGCCTGAAGAAGCAGCAGCAACAGCAACAGCAGGGAGGAAGAGAGGAAAAGAGATGAAGCTGGATTGCAAAACAGCTGTTAGTCTGCATCTGTTGTCTCTTCAACTGGAAGCCTCATCGAACAGCAAATTGTTAATGGACAGAGGACAAATCTACCCATAAGAAATAATATCAGCTAACAGCTAATAGTCAGGGCAAGGAGGACTTAGGTTGCCCTTATCAGGAAATGGTGAGTGGCCTGCTGGACTGGTCAGTTTCCTCCACTTTGTGGAAGTAGAAGAGCCCACCAGTGGATCTGTAGGGGCAGCAAAGCCTTACAGGAGTTCACAAGACTTCCACCAGTCCAGGCAGCTACCTGCCATATTCCAGTGCCAATCAGGCAAGCCCTCCTTCCTTGACAATCAGTTGTTAGCCAGCTAATTTTGGAATGGAAGTGCTGGAATGACTGACCTGGGACCTGAGATATCATCTGCTCTGAATGGGGATTAAGTCCCATTGAAGGATTAGGTCTGAAGTATGGTTTATATGGGATAAAATGGAGGAGAGGAGATCATTGTAAGCCACTTTGGATCCCACTGGGGAGAAGGGCTAGACATGAATACCGGAAATGAACTAAGTAAATACATTTGTGCCTGCTCTAGGAAAGGGAAACTGTGTCACACAGTGTGAACAAGTTGTGTAGAATTATGTCTGATTCTCCTTCTACATGAATTCTCAGCCCTTATAGGTGTCTCCAAATTCTCAGCCTTTATAGATGTCTCCAAACTCATTTCTAGACCCTATATGACTATTAGACTAAGAGCTGGTTTTGGTGCCAAGGTGTAGGGGAGACGAACAAAATAGAGCCTGGTTGGTAAAATGCTTCATACCTGACTACTGTCAGCTTCCTCAAATTTTGCTTTGTGTTCCAGGCTAGTAGGAGGAACAGACAGTCCTATTGCTCAGATAGGGGATATCATGTACCAATGACCATGCAATGTTGTTCAGCTGAATGGAGCGTTAAAGCTACTTCCAGTCAAGAGTAGATGTTGCAGAGTTTTTGGGCTAGACAGTATGCTGGTTCCCACACTGATTTGGCTCAACTGTCTCATCTCTTGCTGAAGAAGGTCACAACAGTAGGATTGTAAATTGCATCGAGTATGTAAAAAGCTCCAGATTTGGAACTGATAAATATTTTCAGTGGTGAGATAAATCAACCAAGTCTAGGATTTATTTTATTTAAATCAGAGGTTTAAGATATCTCAAGTCAAATTCCCTGAAACACTATAGAAAACTTGATTCACTGAGAATATATACAATTCAATCAGGAGTCATCCTTTCAGTTCACTGGAGTTCAGTTTTTTTCCCTGGGGACACTAATATAAACTGCAACTTTATGGAAAAGGCAGGACTTTAAAAATAGCTTTGATAGCTCCTAGTACTAAAACTGTAGGAAAGCAATGCTGGAAATTTATTCTTTGACTGAGGAAGGCTTTCCTGGACCATTTATTCAACTTTACAGTAACTGTATAGTGGTAGCAGTAAGCACTAACTGCAACCAAACTACTCCTTTCTATTCCAACCCAACATGAAAGCTCTTTGAACAGTTAGTACTATTGCTCTCCAGAATATATAGTCTTAGTCACTGGATCTATCGGGATTTAAGTTCCACAACTCAGCTTCTCCATCTGGTATTATTACAGCTGATGGGGAATGGCTACAAAGGTTATTGTACCAAGACTACAATTCATCGTGAAACAATCTCCTGGAGGTTGCATCAGCTTTGATGGCATGCAATTGCAGATGGCCCGGCCAGGTCTATTTTTAGACAAGAAGTTGTGAAGAAAAGCAAAAACTGAAAAAAGGCTGAGAAGAGACTTGCTATCTAGAATATAATATTTAAGTACATGAAGGTTTATGTGATCTCCAGATCATTCAGCGACTCTTAACCACTAAACTATCCTGGCTCTGAACTGTTAAGTCTTGAGTGCATACTCTTTCTTTGCAAATTTAAAACACATCAGCAGACTGTGAAAGTTGTAATTTTTGTAAAGTTGATTGTGTAAAACTGTAAGCCAACCTCTTTAGTAAAATTGTTCAAGTATGATGAATTATAACAAAGCAGTGGCATAGCGCCAATGGGGCAGGGTGGGACACGATGCCCCAGGCCAGGGGTGTAACAAGGCAGCCCTGGGCAAACTGTAGCCCTGGGCAAAACCTGAGTTGGATGCCCCCCCCCCCCATGGGCGGCCACTTCACCATGACCAAATTTTTTTTGCACCAGGACATTGGTGCCTGCAGGGGGTGCATTTTTAGACATATCAGCACCAATATTTCAGCATATCATCAGGAGACTGTCCTTATGCTACTCCCCAAGTTTGGTGAGGTTTGGTTCAAGAAGTCCAAAGTTATGGACTCCCAAAGGGGGTGCCCCATCCCCCATTGTTTCCAATGGGAGCTAATAGGAGATGGGGGCTACAGTTTTGAGGGTCCATAACTTTGCCCCCACTGCACCAAACTTGGGGGGGTGCCATCATCTCCAGATGATACCCTGAAATTTTGGTGCCGATACATCCAAATAATGGACCCCCTGTAAAGAACATCCTAGAAATTTGCCCAAGTATCTTTGTTCTGCATTGAGTTTTCTGCATTGCTGTCAATAGGGGTTGCAAGCTGTGGGGGGAACATTTCTGAAGGCACAGTCTCAAAGCTTTCAAGAGGTCTCATTAGGAGACTGCCCTAATGATACCCCCCAAGTTTGGTGCAGTTTGGTTCAGGGGGGCCAAGGTTATGGACCCTCAAAACTGTAGCCCCCATCTCCTATTAGCTCCCATTGGAAACAATGGGGGATAGGGGCACCCCCTTTGGGAGTCCATAACTTTGGACTCCTTGAACCAAACCTCACCAAACGTGGGGAGTAGCATAAGGACAGTCTCCTGATGATACGCTGAAATTTTGGTGCCGCTAGCCTAAAAACTGCGCCCTCTGCAGGCCAAAAATGGAAAACCACTAAAATACCCAAAAACGAACCCAGCATTTTGATGCCCCTCACAAGGTGATGCCCTGGGCAGCTGCCCACCTTGCCCAATGGGCATTACGCCAGTGCCCCAGGCAGAGACATGGCAGAGTGGTGGCCAGGCCACAGAGAGGGTGAGGTGTGGCATGGCGGGGGTTGGTGCTGCTGCAGAGGCAGGGCGTGTGCGTGCCCTGGGCAGAGTTTCCCCTCGCTCCACCTTTGTAACAAAGTACAGATCTCTTCTTCAAGCAAAATAAATAAGAATGACACAAAAATGGAATAGCAGAACTGGGGTCATATGCATGGTTTATTGCCACATTTATCTTATTCCAGAAATGCACACAATAAATAAAAGTGAATGCTTCCTGTGTCCAGTCCCATGCTGGAATATATTTCCAAGGACTACAAGAGAAACTGAAATCTTAGTAATAATAAATCATAAATTATTGAAGTCATAGTAGAGGGATTCCCCACTCCACCCCATCTAGCCATTTGTTGGTTCATGGGATATATATTCAAAAGGAAATGCTAAAAATTGTTTCATAGTTAACATAGGTTAAACAGCCTCAAGCATTGTTGTGGGTTTTCCGGGCTGTGTGGCCATGGCCTGGTAGATCTTGTTTCTAACGTTTTGCCTGCATCTGTGGCTGGCATCTTCAGAGGTGTATCACAGAGAGAAGTCTGTTATACACCAGTGTATAACAGAAGTCTATTATACACCAGTGTATAACTTCTCTCTGTGATACACCTCTGAAGATGCCAGACAAAACGTTAGGAACAAGATCTACCAGACCACAGCCACACAGCCTGGAAAACCCACTACAACCAGTCGAATCTGGCTGTGAAAGCCTTCAACAATACACTAGCCTCAAGAGTGATTTCCACAATTGGAATTCTGTGAAATACTTTGGGTATGCCCAGAGGTTGCGCATGCTGAGTTAGGTGTTTAATGTGATAGATACGGAAATTACATACATACATAAGCCATTATTGGAATAGTCAGAAAGAAATTACATGAATTGGGAACAATTGCATGGATACATGATAAATAAAAGGCCCCACGGGGAGCACAACAAATATGTTCTACTGGGAACTCTCAACTATCTCCGCAATGGAATTGGCGATCTCTTCACAAAGACGGGGGTCTGAGTTGTTTAACAATAGAGATAACCTATTTTTTTTCTTTCTTTTTTTTTAACAATAGAGATAGATACGGAAATTAAATGTGCTGCATTTCCATTAGGGTTTTAATTTTAGAAGTATTTCTTTTTTAACCTTTTCAGAAACATCCAGATGGAATCTATGATATCTGTCTTAAAATATCTTTAGACTTTGGACTGTCCCAAGCTCATGTGTCTGTGTGCATTCATCTATCCTGAGTGTATACTAATGGGGGGGGGGGGCAGAGAAAATAATGCAAACTGAAAATAATCAATATCACTACCTTTGTTCCCTCATCAAAGAGAGGCCAATTATGCATGGTGACTTCAAAGAGAGTCTTTGTTTCAGCAAATGCTTTGTTCAGCATTATTACCGAACCCCCTTTTTGCAGCAGGGCAGTTACTAAACATCAGCTGAATTTGCGTCCGGGATAGGGGGGTGGAGGCGCACAATATTTTGCATGTTCTCTATTATGTATATATGCTTTAATTTTTAATATAATCTTTAATTTTATATTTAATCTTATCAATAGATTGATATCTATTGATCTATCTGATATATGGATAAATCAATGTGAACTATTAAAGAAAAGTCTTGAATACAATATCTGATTGTCTTTTCTGGCAGGAAGTGAGGGGGAAGTAATGGGAATGTGCAAACTGTCTAACCGCAAAAGGATAATTTGAACTGCTATTTGCTAAGCTCCACAGGTTCACAATTGTCTGTCTCCAAATGTGCTGTAAGCCCCAGCATCAATATCAATGTGCTTTTCCCAGTAAGGTTTGAAATCACTGACTGTTTATGTATAAATTTGCAAGGCTGGAGATGTCCCAGTTTGGGACATTTGCACAGGTAAATCTGGTGTTTGGACTATTCAACTATTATTATTATTTTTACTTTTTTAGCGTTAGTATTGATTTATTGATCTAGCTATATGATTTTTTAAAAAAAATCTAAAGATCTAAAGATATGCAGAAACGAGGAGGCCATGGGCAATAGAAATGATATGGTAGGACAAGAACTAGAAAGTAGTTGGCAACAAGAACTAGAAAGTAGTTGAGAGGGAAGCATGCAAAGCAGCACAAGGGAGTGGAAGGTGTGTAAGATTAGATGGGCTGGCTGCGGCCAGAGGGAAGAGGTTTGGGCAAAGCTGTGCCCACTGGCAAATCTGTCCCACTCTGGCAGTGAAGCAAAATTAAATTCATGCTATAAGTGGATTTGCTTGTCACAGAGAAAGTGGATAGTGAAAGTGGGGCTAGTGGAAATATGTCTGTACAAGAAATCTTGGCGTGGTATACATTTGCCTCCACCATGCAGCAAACACCTTGTGTGTAATCGGCCAGGGAGTTTCACTATGGATTTGGTTCAAGTAAATGCCAAAACAATGTTTTATCTTATTTGGATCATTTTGCTCAACCCTCATCATACGTGAAAATGTGAATTGATTGCTTTTGTCGACACTGTTTCATTGATTTCTTCTGCCCAATCAGTGGATTGATTTTTTTCTCCTGGAATATGCTGCCTCTGCTTTTGCCATTAGCTGTTTAATTTAGTTAGGATAGAATAGCTTTGTTTCTACTAATACTTTTGTTTTGATTAATTTGACATACAGAAAAGTGATCCTTGGAGATGTGTTCTGTTTTAGGATTACATATGTAGTGTAAAATTAATCCTATGCGTAAATGTTTGCAAGGTAAGGGTTTCATATCAAAATTACACAGGGGAATGAAGTAAAATCCCTATGTATTTACTAGGCTGCATATTTGCTGGGCTCACAAAGACAGAGCACTTAAGGCGGTCTTTTAAAAGAGCAGTGATTGACCAGCTTGAAGGCAACGCATTTGATTTTCATTCTGTGGAAGGGCTGTCAGTAGCCATCATTCTCTCTCTTTTTTTAAAACATAATTTATTATTTTTTAACAAAACATGATAAAAAAAGAACACAGTAAATAGAATAATAATATTCAAACACTTGTGAATCTGCATTAATTATCATGCTGCAGAACCAGAAAATAAATGGAAAATACAGAAGACCCCAAAAAAGGGAGCACCCAGAAAAAATGAAAGTAAATATTTGGAGAACGAAGGTGTGAAAAAACAGAAAGGCAGCTTCTAAAAGACAAATGTTTGACACCCATGTTATTGATCCTGGGTTGTATCAAAGCTAGTAGGTAACAAGAGAGAGACCCAAACAAGTTCACTTTGTTGAATGAAAGGACTCTGAAAGCTGTTGGAGAGGCTTGGACCAGAACTTGTCTGCCCTAATGCCAGCAATTGCCTAGCAATCATTCAGCTAGGTAGGAACACATCTTTTCAAGGTATAGCACCCTTTTAATATGTTATGCAGTTTCAGTTTGTGCTACTTACTGGTTCATTATTTTATTAACTTCCTGTGTTTTCATTTGTAATCTACATTTTTATTTTCATTGTTGGTTGCTACTTCTGGACATTTTTGAAACAGTATGGTCCCAATTCAAGGGTTACACTATATCTGTTGTTGTAGTGTAATGTTTCTCTGAAACTACCTATCCAAAATTTTAGACCATCCTATCACATCAGATTTATTTTAATTGTGTGGAAATTATTTCAGACAAAATGTCTGCACAAAACAGAAACAAAAAGCCATGAGGTGACAGCTTTCCATGGATTGTGGCATAGAAAATAGACACATAATGCAAACAGAGGATGATGGTGGGATAAATTGGTGTTCTAGAATGAGTAAGAAAATGTGCTTGCTTTATAGTGACTTCTTAATGGCTGTACAATGGTATACTTTCATAACAGCATATGTTGCAAAATGGAAAGGCAAAAAATCAAGTCATACTTCAACAGGGGGAACAAGCTGTAGAATATGATAGGAGGTGGGAAGATGTTGCAAACTATGATCTACGTAGGCTGTACAAGAATAGTGAAGACTCCCAAATTTAGCATCACATTTCTATCCCTCAGAATCAAGTTGTCTATTTAGATTATGAAAGTTGCTATTTCAAGAGTGATATTGTGACAGAACTGAGGAGAATAGTGCATAAAAACTCCATTCCATATAATGGTATTTCAAAGCTAGGAGCATAAAGAAGCAGGAAAAAAACCCTGACTGTGAAGGGTTAATTCCTCACAAAGCCTGTGTGGAAGTGACATGCTAGGAGTGGTTTAAGTTTAGAACAGAGTCAGAGCTGCTGACTGGAACGTATAGTTTGGAATTTTGGGAACTGGATGGTTTAGATGTGTTTAGCATCTGTGTATAGACCTGTGGTGTTCATGGGGAAAGAGTATTTGGAGGAAAAGTACCCTACTCTACCCAAAGAGGGGAATAAAGAATAATTTCTAGCACAGGTTCTAAAAATAGAGCTAGTTTGTCTTCTAAACTGTTTGGGTAGAACAGAGGTTGCTGAGTGAGTGACAGACGTGGCATCAGAGAGGACCAATCTCTGGCCAGGAGGAGAGTTTAGAAGATCTCCAACCCCTAGTTCTGAGGTGGATTTACTTCAAAAGTTGTGAAGTAATTCTGCAGGTTGGAGAAGCCTGAAGCAAAAAAAAAATTGTTTAATACTTCGTTTCTTCTAGATATTGGGCACCTATCCCCAGGATCTGATAAAGTGAAGTCTAGAAGTGCTTAAACTTTGCATGGATCGTCTCTCATGCAAAATCTGACTTGACTGCAAAAAAAAAAATCAGTCTTCTTGAACTCCTTCCCCCCTTTCACTTTCAGACTACAGGGTTTTGCTTAACAATATTTTAAATGCCTCGGCCCTCATAGCAAATTCCTAGAACTCATAAAATCATGCCATCAAATTCTGATTTCTGACACTTCCTCCTTGGATTTTATCAACAAAATCTTTAAGCAATTTCTTATTACCATAAGCTTGCTCATCCCTTTTCTCCAATTTATTTGCCAAATTGGAGTTTGACTGCATAGGCACTTTTCCATACTAGTGCAGATATGTTGAATTCTCAACGCTGAGAATTCACCCCATGAATCTTGCAGCTCCTGACCTGGTTCATCCAGTACATTTTCCAGTTAGCCAGTTTCAAAGGGACTGCTTGAAATTCAGCTTCAGCTGGCTACATCAGGGAGTAGGAGCCTCTTGAGGCTCTCAAGATGTTCAGTTCAGGCTACAATTTCCCATCAGCCTCTGTCAGCAGCCCAATTAGCCCATCAGCCTCTGTCAGCATGGCCAGTGGTGAAACTGATGCTGGTAGAGTGGTCCTGAGTAAGTTCCCTACCTGTCTGAGCTACATGAAGACCACTGTCATGGATTTTGAGATTCAACCTTGTTAATAATATTTAGAAATCAAGGCAGATTAATCAATGACCCTATTGTAAATAGGCATCAATTTAGAAGCAATTCACAATAAACTAGGCATTTCAAACAATGGTAAAGGGAAAACTTCACCCCAGGAAAAAATCTCTAGCAAAAGTCACCAGTAGGTTTGCCCGACACTTCACTACTATGCAACCAATTCCATTGACATTCATATTAAAGTTTAAAAGCGTATTAGGAAGAAGTAAAATCATTTAACTCTGATCCTCAAGGCTATCACAGTATGACAGCCAAAAATTGCTTTCCATTACCAAAGCATTATATGAATAATAGATAATCCCTGATAGTAATAATAAATAATATAGCTGCAAACAAAGTAAGATGCACTCATTCTAGTTATAGATGCAGCATCATTATTTGTCTATCAAAACTGTTTGGTCAAAGTTAGAGCTGAATCAAATATTGATGAGTTTTTGAGGTGGTTCCCCCTCTGGGGAGTTTCCGATAACCATTGTTGATTACCTTCCCCCATATCTTTGTAAGGGAAAGCCCATCAAAAATGGAAGTGGTGATGAGAGAATGCCTGCATGTGTCTATCTGCATTGCTTTGTTTCTCCCTGGATTCAGAGATGAGTGGATGAACTGATGCTAGTTTTCAACCTGTTCCTGTAAGTCAAGCATGTGCCTTAGAGTAATTATGTGTATGAATTTCTGCTAGCTCTATTTTTCTTCCCACAATTCTATTAATTTGTTTACCAACTATCCCTATGGAGTTGTGAGGCAAGTATGATGGGCTCTGTCTCTCAGCATATCTTGGCAGAGGTACCACTACATATGGGAATAAAATTCAATCTTGTGTGATCTTCCCAAGGCTTCCAATACCACCACTTTTCTCACACATATTTTTCTCTATGTGTAAAAATAAAAACATCTCTGAGGCCCCTTCCGCACACACAAAATAATGCGTTTTCAAACCACTTTCACAACTGTTTGCAAGTGGATTTTGCCATTCCGCACAGCTTCAAAGAGCACTGAAAGCAGTTTGAAAGTGCATTATTCTGCATGTGCGGAATGAGCCAAAGCAAATGTTACAGATGTTAAGAGTGACCCCATAGAATTTTCAAGGCAAAAGGCTAACTGTGGGGATTTGCCATCGCCTCCCTCTGCATCAAGTCATGGCTGAATTATGGCTAGCCTATAGGATTTTCAAGGCAAGATGGTGGGAATCCACCAAAGTGGTTTACCATTGCCTGCCTCTGTGTCACCATCCCGGTATTTTTGGATGTCTCCCATCCAAATACTAGCCATGGTCAGAACTGAGAATGTGTGACTGTCTCAGGGTCACCTAGCAAGCTTCTATGATGTGAGTGGGGATTTGAACCTGGGTTTTCCAAGTCCTAGTCCTACATCCTAACCATTACACCATGCTGGGTCTCTTCCTCTTCCCTTTGCACAATGACACTAGAATTCTTTGGTGGACTCCCACCGAAATACTAACCAGGGACAATCTTGCTTAATTTCCAAGATCTGATAAAATTGAGATGGTAACTCCCTGTCCCATGTTTTCCCCCAACTCTGGGACGGAGATGGTGGTCAGGTTCAGTGCACTTGCTGCCTGCCTGAGGACAGTGCCGGGTTCAGCACGCATGCTGCCTGGTGGTCTGGATGTGCCCCGCCTGCTTGCCCAGCTTCTTCATCGACTACTAAAAGGAGATAGGGAACCTACAGAGGTAAAAGTAAACATTGAAATGTAGCTTCTTCCAAACTCCAACGAAAATGCCCCAGGTTTGCCAGTGATAGAAAATGTAAAGTAAAAGCTATCACAAAAGTGGATTCTTGAAGTGCATGTTAATGATGTAATAAAGGACCAGTGAAAAGTGATGGCTATCACTTTGGAGTCTTGCTGTGACAAGATCCAGCTCATAGAGACCCAGGTTTTCATTTTGTAGCATCTTAGTGCCATTGTCAAAAGCTCCATCACCAATTTTATATCTGTTCACTTTAAGATGTTTTCCTCACTTAGAAAAACTCTAGGAGGAACAAGATTGAAAATTCCATGAATGAGAAACAGCAAAGGAGAAAAGACACTTGAAATTTATGGAACACTTGAATTTAGTTTTGGTAGGTAAACCAAGCCTCTCCACCAGGCACCAACATTCAGTTTGATTAACAGCCTTATCTGAGGTTTTAGCTTTAAAGAACATTTTTTTTGTCTCAGGCTTGCTTTCAAAAAGCACATTGTTGCATTCAAATAAAGCTTTCAGTGAGCTTATGGAACTAATGACTGCCTGAGAAAAGGAAGGAAGGAAGATAGCACTGGGCAGAGGCAACAGATAACCATCTATAAATAACCATGCATGAATTACTTCTTCAGGAACAAATGTTATTACACTCAGAATGCAAAATACAGATGGATTAAAACATTCTTTTTCAATATTGTTATTTGATGTCTTCTTCTCTGCTCATGATTCAGACTTCTGGTTCTGAAGAAAATATTCTCACTATGACTATCATGGTTGTGAATCAGGAAGTGGGCTAATAAACTATCATTAATACCAGGAAGGTATCTTTTTCCTGCAGGCCTCATTGGATCTCCTGCAGTGTTTGGTTCATCAAGAAAAAACAGAGAAGCTAAAATATTGCCTCAGTACAATACTGTTGCACAAAGGAAAGGCTTTTGAGTTCTAGTCGACAATTTACTAGTAGAGGGGGAACAATACCAATTATCCCACTGTGTTAGCACTTGTCTTTACTAATTCCACAGAAGAGTACTCCAAAGATGCAAATGTATTTATGCAATTGGGTACACAACGGACACTTAACATATGTTGTAGTTGCATTTTATCATTCATGGAATTCAGATCAAAATATACAGCGAGAGAGCTTTCTCAGTAGTGGCACGGAAGCCTCTCTCCACAGGAAGATTTGTCTGTCCCCCTTCTGTTGTCATCTGCTGCCAGTGGGGGAGGACTTTTTGTTTAATTTGGCATTCCCTCAGTGATTCCTCTTTCCTAGCCAGTGTTTAATTCTTCTTTTATTTTGTTGTATTTAAGAACATAACAACATAAGAACTAACCTGCTGGATCAGACCAGAGTCCATCTAGTCCAGCGCTCTGCTACTCGCAGTGGCCCACCAGGTGCCTTTGGGAGCTCACGTGCAGGATGTGAAAGCAATGGCCTTCTGCTGCTGCTGCTGCTCCTGAGCACCTGGTCTGCTAAGGCATTTGCAATCTGAGATCAAGGAGGGTCAAGATTGGTAACCAGAGACCGAATTCTCCTCCATAAATCTGTCCAAGTCCTTTTTAAAGCTATGCAGGTTAGTGGCCATCACCACCTCCTGTGGCAGCATATTCCAAACACCAATCACACGTTGCATGAAGAAGTGTTTCCTTTTATTGGTCCTAATTCTTCCCCCCAGCATTTTCAATGAATGCCCCCTGGTTCTAGTATTGTGAGAAAGACAGAAACATTTCTCTCTGCCAACATTTTCTACCACATGCATAATTTTATAGACTTCAATCATATCCCCCCTCAGATGTCTCCTCTCCAAACTAAGAGTTCCAAACGCTGCAGCCTCTCTTCATAAGGAAGGTGCTCCAATCCTTCAATCATCCTTGTTGCCCTTCTCTGCACTTTTTCTATCTCTTCGATATCCTTTTTGAGATGTGGCGACCAGAACTGAACACAGTACACCAAGTGCGGTCGCATTGCAGCTTTATATAAGGGCATGACAATCCTTGTAGTTTTATTATCAACTCCTTTCCTAATTATCCCCAGCATAGAGTTTGCCTTTTTCACAGCTGCCATGTATTGAGTTGACATTCCCATGGAACTTCTTATCAACTAAAGGCAGCCCAAATCCCTTTCCTGGTCTGTGACTGATAGCACTGATCCCTGCTAGTGTGTATGTAGCGAAGTTTGGATTTTTTGCCCCTATGTGCATCACTTTGCATTTTTTGCTACATTGAACTGCATTTGCCATTTCTCAGCCCACTCACCCTAATTTATCAAGGAATCCGCTTGGAGCTCTTCATGCAATCCTTTGGGGTTCTCCACCACCCCTACACTTGAATTTGGTATCATCTGCAAGAAAGCTTACAGCCTGCACGCTACCCACCTACTTCCAGGTCATTTTATGAATGGGTTAAAGAGCACTGGTCCCAAAACGGATCCTTGGGGGGACAGCACTCCCTACATCTCTCCATTGTGAGAACTTCCTGCATTTTATACCCACCCTTTGTTTCCTGTTCCTCAACCAGTTTTTTAATCCCATAGGAGGACTTCCCCTCTTATTTATTCCCCTTCATTGTTTGGGAGTTTTCTCAACAGTCTCTGGTGAGGGAACTTTGTCAGAAAACCTTTTGGAAATCCAAGAGTAGACAAGATCCCACTGGTCCCCCACTTATCCACATGCCTGTTTTACACCCCTCAAAGAACTCTAGTATGTTTTGTGTAAGAGACAGGACTTGCCTCTGCAAAAGCCATTGCTGACTTTTCCTCAGCAGAAGTCTTTGCTTTTCTACATGTTTAATAATTTTTTATCTTTAATGTGATAGATTCTACTAATTTACCAGGAACCAGATGTCAAACTGACTGGCCTGTAATTTCCCTGGATCCCCCCTAGACCTTTTCTTAAAGATTGGTGGTGACATTAGGCCATCTTCCAGTCTTCAGGGATGGAGGCTTTGAGATTTCAGGGATAAAGTTGCATATTAAAGTGAAAACATCCAGCAATTTCATTGCTTGAGCTCTTTACAGAACTCTTGGGTGAATCTGCAATCTGGGCCAGGGGATTTGGTAGCATTTAGTTTTATCAGTAGCTGCCAGAGACTTCTTCCTTGTCTACCACTTATCTTAGCTAGTTCCTCCAGATTCACCTCCCTAAGAAGCTTATGGTTCAGGTGCAGAATTTTCCTCACCTCCTCTTGGGTAAAGACAGATACAAAGAAATTCATTCGAAAGCTTTTCTGCAATCTCCACTGTCATCTTTTTTAGCTTACACCTTTTGTTTCCTTATTACGTCATCTAATGGGCCTACCGCTTCGCTAGCTGGCTTCCTTAGCTTTTGATGTACTTGAAAAAAAAGCGCTGTTTTGTTGCTGAGGTCTTAACCCGATGTTACGCAGCCATGTGTTTCCCTCATAATCCTTTTTTGCCTCCCTTACAGCTAACTTAGCTTTTTCTTTTTGCGACCATTTGTGTTCTCTCTGGTATTCTTCATCGGTTAAGTTGGACTTCCATTTTCTAAAAAAGAACATATTTTTCCCCTAATAATTTCCCTCGAAAGCACTCCCTTGATTAACCATGGTGGCTTTCTTTTGGACTGGGCACTGCCTTTCCTAACCTGCGGAACACATTCCAGCTGAGCTTTTATAACTGTGTTTTTAAATAACCTCCAAGCATCTTGGAAAGTTTTGACTTTCTTGATTTTCCCTTTCAGCTTCCTGTGCACTATCCCCCTCATCTTTGAGAAATTTCCCTTTCTGAAGGCAAACATAATTACATTAGTAGTTGTCACTTGTTAAGCATGCAGAGATGCTGAATCTGATAGAATTGTAGTTAAGCTTGTTCCCTACTTCTCGGCTCCAACAACACTGACTTCCTGCACCAGGTCCTGGGTCCCACCATAGGGAAATTAGAATTTAGGATCACCTCTCCCCTGGTTGGTTCTACAACCATCTGCTCTAAGCCACAGTCATTTAGCATATCCAGGAATGTTCTCTCCTTACTATGACCTGAACATGCATTTTTCCAGTTTTATGGGGATAGTTAAAATCGCCCATTACCATGACATTTTTGCTTTTGTTGGCCTCTCTAATTTCTTTTTCCATCTCAGAATCCTCTTGTGCGCTTTGGTCAGGGGGACAATAATATATTCCTAATGTTAAACTATGTTTCACCCCTGGTATTGATATCCACAGTGCTTCTGTAGAGGAATCAATTTCCCCTGCATTGTCTATTTTATGTGACACTATGCTCTCTTTGATGTAGAGGGCCACCCCACCCCCAATACGCCGTGTCCTATCCTTCCTGTAGAGCCTGTAACCTGGGATAACAGCATCCCACTTCAGCTGTTTTTAATTGTTTTAATGATGTGTATGTTTTTGAGGGAGGTTGATGGTAACGGTCTTTAAATGTGATTTTATCACACTTATTTTAAGTTGATAGCTGCCTTGTAAGGGCAGAAAGGCAGAATATAAATTTTATAAAATAATTAAATAATAAATTGCAAATGGGACTGCCACCAGCCTTTTCAGTACTTTCACCTACCCTACATTACCTAGATAGCGCTTGTGTGTTCAGCATTAATTCTGCTACTACTGCTTCTGCTACCACTCTGTCAGGGAGGGATGAGGAAGGCTGCAGCTCCACTCACCCCAATGGATTACATTTGCTGCAGAGATGCGGCAGTTCAGCCTGCCATGCGTACAAGTGTCACACTGGTTATGGGGCTGGCAGCCTCCACTGACAGCACAAGGGCAGTGGCACAAGGGCACTGCTTGTTGGGGTTCCTATTTGGGGGACCACTGAGGGTAGGTCAGGCCACCTTTTTGTTTCAATTGGTTTGAAGGGTGGGGTAGGGTGGTGTGGGTGATCTGCCCATGTAGCTATGCAGTGGAAGGAGGTAACAAAAAAAGTGCCTCCGTGAGAAGGCACAACAGCAACCCACGTTGGTTCCGTAGGCTCCGTTTGCTTCCTGCATGGAGTCTTGTGAATGGGAAAACAGGAGAGCAGGTTGCTTTATCCTGACTGCATCCTACTCTGCCTGTGCTGTATGGAAGGGGTCCTGGAGATTTGGGGCCAGAGTCTGGGGAGGAGGAATTTTGATGCAAGGAGGGAGCTCACTGGGGATGCTGTGCTGCCAAAACAGGTGAACTAATCTCTGTAGTCTGGAGATCGCTTGAAATTCCAGAGGATCTCCAGGAAGTTGGATGGTAAGCCTGCTTTCAAGGTACCCAACACTTTCACTCTAGCACCTTAAATATATCTGCGCAAATTATTTTTATGACTCAGCCTTTACATTCATATCTAGTCCTATTTTACCATTTGTTTTTCTGTCAACTTTTTGGAGGTTACCAAGTTCCTCCAGGCAAGAGAAGTAATTTTCTTCTCAGTTATTGGCTTGATGGTACATCGGAATATTCCTGTCCTTGAGACATGAGGTGTTTTTTTAAGTGTTCTTCCAAAATATGTTTTAATAAAGTGTTTTCCATTATATCAAGAGATTGTTGTGAATCAAAGATCATCTAGGCATGTAATTACTGGAGAAGAAAGATGGACAGTCATAGTTTCTGTCTAGCCTTCAACTTCTTCCTGAACACCCAGCTTCACGTTATTTCATTTCTGTCACAAGTGTTTCAACCCAGAGTTTTTTAAAAAGGCCATTTCCTAAGCCACTACTGGTAGTTGTAGATTGAAGAGCATGTCGTAAAAAGTTCCAGCCTGTTAGTTAAAAGAGAGAGAGATAAAGCAGCTTTGATTGCACCAGCAATTTGTTAGACGACTAGCCCTGGGTGACATACTTCTGTGTGCATTTATCTGAAATGGAGGGCATAAAATAAACTCTGAAGGCCAGTTCACTGTATCAAATCCCTCCATGTGAATGTAATGACATGGAGAAAGACTAGTGTGAAAAAGGATGCTCATAAGGATAGCTGACAGATATTTGGGGATCACAGATATTTTGGGACCCCCCCCCCCCCGTCATAGATCAGATTATGCACATTGCTTGTGATTTTTCATGTGTTTGATCCTATGCCATGATCTACTAATGAGTAGGGTTAAGAACATAAGAAAAGCCCTGCTGCATCAGACCAGCGGTCCATCTAGCTCAGCATCCTGAACATACAGTGGCCAATCAGTTCCTCTGGAGGTCCAAAAATAGGGCATAGAGACTGAGATCTTCCTCTGATGTTGCCTCCTGGCATGAGTAGTCAGAGTTTTGTTGTCTCGGGATGTGGAGGAGGCATGGAGAAAAATGCTTCATCCTTTTAATATAGTTATCTACCTGGTAATATTATTTTTCTCCATGCCATAAAAAGCTTCAGTTGTCCTTTCCCACACATTAAAGCTCTGATAAAGGGTCAATTTTCATTAAACCTTTTGGCAACTCTAGCTAATGAGAGCTCCATTCTCCAGTGCAAAGAGTTTGGCTTGGGCAGCAAAAGCAGAATGGAACATAGGACCAAGGGGTTAGCCAAGTTCACACTAGTCTTTCTTTCATGGTCAAGTACCTGAATACACTATCACATGACACAGTTGGATAGCACTAGATGTCTCTGAAGGAAGACTTCCACAAGCCAGTTGGTACTGCAAATTGTCTTCTGCAGTATTTATTTGGATTCTGATTAATGGTGGTTTTTTAAAAAAATATAATTCACCTTGGGAACCATTGTGATGGAAGGCAGTATATACAGACAAGGAGGAAGCCAATGAAGACTTATAGGAGGAAACCAACAAGGACTTCATTTCCCCCTGTATCCTACTTCCCACATTAGTTTCTCTTTCCATCCTCTTTGCAACTGCATATCCTTCCCCTTTCCTTGCTTCTTTCCCTTCTTCTAAACCAGCCATCTTCCCAACCCCTGAGTCTTCAGCATTATTAATATTTGTTTAATTCATTTGTATCCTGTTTATATCCTGTTTTCCACCCTAATGGGGATTCAAAACAGCTTATATGGTTCTCTTCACTTTATCTTCACAACAACCTGTGAGGTAAGTTACAATGATAATGAGTTACTGCTCAACATGATCTATTCATGACAGAGTAGGTATTCAAGCCTGGATCTGATCTGGTCTGATCATATTACCCCTATGCCACACTAGCTTTTGTGAAGTGGCTGCTATAGTGAATTGCAAGGTGGTCACTGCTGAGCCTCCATGAATCACGCAAGGCATGAGGTTACCTGGTCGTGGTTGTTTGGCCTGGCCCTAACAAATCTTCCCTGCAATGTCAAGGGAGCATAACAGGGGTGGACTCAGATATCAAGACAGGCCTGGAAAGGGTCCTGTCTCCTCTCCTTTGCCTTTTAGAGACTGAAACCAGAGCGTGAAGCTTGGCAATACTGTTGTGGCCATTGAGAGGGTATTTGTTTCTTAATGCTACATGTGCTGCTTCTACTATTCGGGGCTGGGGGTGGAGTTTAACCAGTGGTGGGATTCAGCAGGTTCACATCATTTCAACAGAACCGGTTGTTAAAATGGTGCTTGTAAACAACCAGTTGTTAAACTGTTTGAATCTCACTACTGGAACCGGTTGTTAAATTATTTGAATCCCACCACTGAGTTTAACCCCACAATGTATTCTTCTTTTAAGATTTCGGGGGTGGTGGTGGTGCTGTTCAATTGTTTCTGCAACCTTGAACTTTTACCCAGTTTGTAGAAAAATATGCCTTGTTTATTTATGGCTCCGGTTTTCAGGTTTCAGTTATCACAGATGGTATCATTAGATGGAGACTAAATATATTGGTAGTAAATAAAGAGAGTAGATAAATATGAACATATATATAATCGATGAACAGGTGTAATTCCAAACCAAACATGGTTTAGATAAACGTGAATTTTAACACACACACACAGTAGGGACCCTAATCAGAAATTCTTCTGTATATATGTGCATTTGTGAATATGCAATAAAAATGGTTCATGTGGCTTATGACTACTAAGCTCCTCAACAGTGATGAAGTGAACTTCATAGCCCTAAAGGATCCTTCTACTTTTATGACTACATCTATTTATATAATGTTTCAGTCATTAAAGTACTTTCATATAGGCTGTTTCTGCACAGGCGGAATACAGCGACCCAGAGACGCTAAAAACAGCATCCCTGGGGAGGGGTTCGCACGGCCGCCGCCAGCGCTATCTGCCGCCCAGCTCACGACAGCCTCATAACCCCCGAGGCAGTGAAGCTGCTGTTCTGAACCTCCGGCTTCCACCTGGCGGGGTGCCCGAGAAACAGTGGCTTCCAACTGCTGCCGTGTGAACGGCAGGATCTGGAAGCGCCATTTCCCACCCCTTTCCCGAACGCCTACCTTGTCTCCTAGCTTCCGGCTTGTTGCAGAGGCCAGGGGACACGCCCCCAGGAAAGCAAATGTCGGCTCCGGGCTCGCGGGGGGGCATGTCCCCTGGCTTCTGCCAACAAACTCGAGGCTCAGAAGACAAGATGGTGAGCTGTCATTCTGGCAACAATGCGCCAAACCTGTCGCGAAGGCACTGTGCTGCCACCTGCTGCCACCTCCTGGGACCCGTCAGCATACTAAAGCGGTCCCCAGTGGGAAGTCTTGTCGGCGCATTGTTTATGCCGATGCGCCCCCACACCATTGCGGTGCGGAAAGGGCCATAGTCAGGTCTTTCCCCTGCAATAAGTAGGATTTTGTATTATTCTTTTTCCTTATTTTAAAGCCCCTCTTCATCAAAATGAAGCATTAAGCTCAACATACAGCAAAAATCCTAATGACGTGATCAGCAGAAAAAATACAGCTTTCACACAGCAGCTGTAGCTACTTTAATGAGAAATCTGCATACAGAAAATAGACAATCACATTTTTGCAAACTATGAAATTTTCCATTAAATTGTCTCTTCCTTTTATATAGCACAGCTGCAACTGTTCTGAAAGGGTCCCCCCCCCCCCTTCTAATGCTTCAGTTCATTTGGTGGTAGAAGCATTATTTCAAAAATATTTCATTTAACATTCCAATTTTAAAAAGAGAAAGAAAAATCCTTGTTTAATCTCCAAAAATTTAGATCTCAAAAATGGGTATGATCATTTACAATAAAATGCAAAAACTTCAGTCTAAATAAAAACACTTCTGGTAAGTTAAAAATAGCAAAAAAATTAATATATGTCAATTGCTTCCAAATTAATCTGTAGTAATTCAGTCAATGTAATAATCTTCAAAGGTCTTCGATGCTGTGGCCCATTTTTCTTTGTGTATTGAACTTCACAATTTTCGTTTTAACAAGAAAGAGATTCAATGACTTTTTTCCAGATATAACACAAGTTATTACTGTTAAGTTAAATTTCCTGAGTAAATGGTCACAGCAGGCTATTAACCGATGGAGGTATTTAAGATAAAAAGCACAGAACAGTTCTTTTCATATATTAATCATCACATCTTCCAATAAAACAAGGTTTTTCTTTCAGTTCAATGGAACTGTACTTTCTCCTTTGTCATATGGCAGCCATGGCCCTTCCAACTCATGCAAGGTTATCCAATGCAGCACCCATGTGTGCCAAGTCACCTGCCAGTACTTCCCTTGGTCTTTGATTAGCTTTTCAGAAAGTTGGTGGGGCCGCTGTAAGGCAGGGCTTTTTGCGGCTGCCCTTATTCAAATGAAAGGGTTTTCCACTAGAGAATCAGGAAGACTTGTAACACCTGAGCTTTCCTTAGTGATCATGTGGTTCCATTCCTTCTTCAGGCTTTCCTTCCTCTTAGGACAGGGGTCAGCAACCTTTTTACACTCAAAGAGCCATTTGGACCCATTTTCCACGGAAAAGAAAATACATAGAGCAGCAAATACTTTTTGACATTTAAAATGAAGATAACACTGCATATTTGGGTTTTTTACCTTTAAGCAGGGAAGGGTGCGTGCAGTTGGCAGCCCCGGCCTGAACCAAGCGCCGCTTTCTTCTCCCCCCCACCCTTGAAGGGGAGGGGGTTTCCACGCTCTCTGTTGCAGCAGAGAGCGTGCAGTTGGCGCTTTTTTCTCCCCTCCTCGCACGCTTCCCAGGAATGGGCAGCCACGCCGGGAGCCGCACCACAAGTACAAAAGAGCCATTTGCGGCTCGTGAGCCGCGGGTTGCCAACCCATGTCTTAGGACATATAAGGAGAAAAATATTCCATTTGGCAACACATCCTACGGCAGCCATTTTTTGTTGGCTCCACCTCCTGTGGCAGCCATTTTGGTGTGAGTTGACCACTCTATCTCAATAATTCCAGAGTTGCCCACAGATTTAAAAAGCTTGTGGAGTCCAAAACTACAGCAACCCCCCTTCAGTCATTATTCTTATCCTGGAGTACCATATTCTTACCACAGTTGAGGGATGGCTAAGTATATTTAAATAATTATATTACCATTCATGATTTACTTTTGAAAAGGCTTCATACAAACATAAGTAGAACCCAGCTGGATCAGGTCAATGTCCCATTTCTTGCAGTATATTGTTTCCTGCAGTGGCCAACCGTCTACCATGGAAGGCCACAACAGGGGCATCGAGGCCAAAGTCTCCCTATGATACTGTCACCCATTTAGAGCTATAATGACTCTGAACCAGGGGTGTACTGGCCTAGGGACATGGGGGTGCCCATTTCCCTATGCGCATGCCTTTTGATCATGTGAGAGGCCACCAGAAACCCCCCACATGACGAAATGCGTGTGGCGCCTCACTGCGGCGCCCCACCCACTTCTAGCCTCCCAGATTCTGCCCTCCCCAGGCCCTGGGAAAGAAGCAGCTGGCCTCCAGGGTTGCGCAGGGGAGTGCCGCCCCCTCCCTTTTTCCTCCCCCTGCAAGTAAGGTTTCTGCCCTCCCCAGAGCCTGGGGAGAGCAGGAGCCAAGCTGGCCTCCATGGACATGCTTTTAAAAGCACAGAGGCCAGGGGCAGAGGCTTTTAAAAGCACATCCCTGGAGGCCAGCTTGGCTTCTTCTCTCCCCAGGCTCTGGGAGGGCAGAAGCCAGGCTGTAGGGATCCTGGGGGCAGGGCCTGGGGGCAGCGGGTCCAGAGGGGCATGCCTGGAGAAGTAGTTGTCTTCGGGAGCTATTTCCCCCCTCCATACGCCTCTGCTCTGAACATGTAAGTTCCATTCAACCCCATGTCTAAAAATTTTGATTTTGTCTGATCCCCCTTTCAAGACATCTAAACTAGATGTTATCACTGTGGCAGTGAATTCCACCAATTAGTTATGTGCAGTGTGAAGAAGTACTTATTATGGTCAGCCTGCATCTACTGCCTATCAATATAATTGGGTATACTGCTGAGTTGTAGTATTTTCGGAAATATATGCTTTCTTCAGGTCATTCATGAATCCCAAAATATCTTCCATATTTAGCCTTTCCTTGAAGGGAAGGTTTTCCAATTTCCAGACCATTGTAGCTGTCCTTTTCTACACATTTTCCAGTTCCATATTTTTTTGAGATAGGATGAACTGAACAATATAGTTGTTATGATTACCACGCAGTTTCCTTCAAAACGCATTAAGCTGAAGGTGTATTATATGGAATTATGTGGAACTGAATTACAACATCTGTCTCTCCAACTGGGGTAGGTCTGGTGCCTCTGGAAAATGTATAAGCAAGTTATAATGGGGACAACCATCTATTACTTGTCAGCATCTGACAAATAATAAGTATATTGCCTTTATAAGAATCCTTTAGCTAAAATATAGCCATCAATAGATATTTTCTCCATATATTTGTCAAAGTTTTTCCAAAGTATTTGTAGCCTAGTTGTGATGAATAGGCCTCTACTGGAATTTTCCAATATAAACCTATATATTGGTTTATATTATACAAATGCTTTGTGAGCATTTATGTAAAAAGAATAATATTCGTGACCCAGACTTCTATGTCTGTATGAGGATTGGAGCCTAGTTATTAGAAATGATTTGTTTTATATTCCATTCCTTCCAGAGAAGGCATAAAGTTTGAGTCTAAACTTTGTGTGTTTTGAGATTCCTATCCAGAATGAATATGAGTATATCATGTAAGACTTGCCCATGAGTATATCATGTAAGACTATGTTTTCTTCTCTTCAATTGGGCCCACGTGGGTGGGGACTGTGTTTGGGACAGAGGGATTTTAAGTGTTTACCCATGGCTAAGTACTCTTGATCATGTATGTATATTTGGGGGTCATTCATTGTGTGGCATCTCCCCTACCGCCCGTCCCCCGCAGGCAAGTGTGCCATCCCATTTTCCCTAACCTGGGGGTTGTCCTCCCCAGCCAATGTTCTTTCCCCTTGGCCTGAAGGGCCAAGAAACAGTCTCGCCCACAGGGCGCCTAGATGCAGGTGTGCCCTGACACTCTCCCCACTCCCTGTCCTCCCCTTTGCTCTGTTGCTTCACTGAGCGGGGGTCTGTCAGCCTCCTGGGCTCTCCACCACTCTCTCTTCCCTGTTATACCCTCACAGGGATAGAGCTCTCCATGGGTCCCCCAGCTTGTTTCACAGCACAGCTGGTCTGCATGCCCCTCCCCCTTCCCTGCCTCTTTGTTCAAGCACCCTCTTCCTCCTGCTTCCTTCCAGCTCTCCCTTCCACCCTCTTCTCCCAGCCAACACCCTCTTGCTTCTCTTCCCACCCCCTTATATCCTTTTCCCCACCTCATTTCCCTGTCATGACCCAGCTGTCGTCCCCCTTGATCCCCTCCATCCTATTCAGCTGGGGCTGGGCGAGCCCAGCCTGGCTCAGGGCCCCACCCCCTTGCTCCCTCCACGTTGCGTGTCCGGGTCTGCGGATTGGAGGGTCAATGGGACAGTGGATTGATGGGCCGGTGGATCGGAGCCCGTCCAGATCCCGAGGCGGTGAGTCGCCATGGCGGGGAGGTGGTGCCTCACCGAGGCGGAGAGGCGGCGGATCGATGGGGCCACTCAGCAAGCCACTCGTCCTGGCCAGCTGGCGCAGTGCCTCCTCCTCTCAGGAAACAGGCACAGCCATGGCTGTCTCCGGTGCTGTGGCAAGTCCGGGAACCGCACTGGGACTCATGCCCGGACACCTTGCTTAATAAAATTTTAAAAGATGTGATATCCTGTCAGAAAATATGTTCATAATGCAGTGGCGTAGCACCAAGGTGGAGGGGATATGTGATGCACCGGGCACGCACCCGTGCAGGGGCGTGGCAGGGGCGAGATGGGGTGGGAGGGGCGGGGCGCAGGATGCATGCGTGTCCTGGGCACAGTTCCCCCTTGCTACATGTCTGTCATAATGGACATCTAATTTTAATGTAACTAAAGTTTCCAACAGGTTGAGATAACTGGGCATAGCTTTAATCAAAATGCCCTTAGTCCTTACTATTCAGTCACTTCAGCAGGACAAGTCTGTAACATCATCATTATATCATGTGGCAGTAAATCCCACAAGTTATTTATATACAGTGTGAAGAATTGCTTGTCTGGTTATAATCCATCTGAGCTTTTGGGACAGCCACTTAATATTTATATAGCATAAAAGGCATATTTGGTTTATACAGAGCACCAGATTTCCTGACCGGACATCTTGCAAAATGCAGTAATGGTAAAGGGTGGAGATCGGAGACTGATCACCAGAAATGAAAAGAAGGGCATTGATGAAGATGGAGAGAAGGAATAAGTCTAGACTGGACCAGGAGCATTAGCTTTGAACAGTAGGTTTTGTGGGAGAACTTAAAAGGAGGATAATAAGTTGTCAAAGAAAGAGACAACTCTAGGGTTTTTTCTTGAAAGAAGAACTATGATTTTAAAAACCAAACACAATATCCAAAAACCTATTAAGGATTCACGAACCTTGCAGAAGATTCTGCATTCTAAAATACACTTCCCTTTTCATCGATTCATAGTAATCCATGTACCTCTCCCATTCCACACCTCCTTCAACAATGACATTTCTCCATATTCCTTTTATCTGTTTCACTGTGTTGATGTCTAAGGAAAGTGCACCTCTGCTTTTTACATTTTTGCCATCTTATTTTATGCCCATGATGAAGGCAGAAGACAAAATAGTTCATTAAATCTGACTTTTCCCTCCTGGATGTAAAACTGGCCTACATTACAACATCACACAACCCCACTGAGTTGTTCATTTTCCTTGATGAATCCCTGAGCAGATAGCTTAGATATTGCTTGGTGAATGTGGCTGCAGGCAGTTTTGTGCATTCCACAGCAGGGTTGATCTTCATTGTGACCTTTGGACTTGCTATATCTTAACTGCAAACTCTTTCCTTCAAGCATTTCTGCAGACCACAACCAAACTATGTTGGCATTGACTGGAAGAAGCTCTGGAAACACAAAGTTAGTCATTTTCAGCTGGGGATTCTTTCTTTTTTTTTTTTGAGGACCTCCTGCCTCATATCCTCCTGAGTTCGTTGATATTGTGTTGGAAAGACCCAATTCATCCCTAGCTAAGATGAATGATTTTTGTCTGCTCTTCATCAAATATCCAGTATTGTGGTGGCATTCAAAGGAAAATGGCTCTTAATTTAATGTAAGGGCTATCTAATTTTAGAACAGTTTACACATTCAGAATAATAAGTAGCAGAAAAGCTCTTCAGAAAATCTGGTTTGTGAAGTATGCTGTCATGTATTATAAGTCTGTCCTAACTTCTGATCTACAGTCCAATGACAGTGATCCATATGTCCAGTCATTACTTTATATCATCATATATATATATATAAGATTTATATCCCGTCCTATCCCTATCCCTGAAGGGCTCTGGGCAGGATGTATAATGTATATATGTATACATTATTACCTGTATGTACCTAGTGTTACATAATGAGTTGTCCTTCTAATGGGCTTTCATAATGTTAGTCCAGGCTTCAAGCTTTAGTCTTAATGAGAAACATGTTATCAAAGCTACCTAAATGTAGTAATATCAAACAAAGCCCAGCATTCCATGTGATTACAAAAGAACTTTTGGCCAATGACAGTATGCAGTGGCATAGCTGCCAGTGGCCAGGGGCACTGAACTAAGGCAAGTGGGGGGTGGGGGGCACAGAGGGGGGACACACCAGGCCAGAGCAGCCTGGAGTTCAGCTGGCTGCAAAGAGCAGCCAGCTGAACTAAGGCAAGTGGGGAGCAGGGGGCCCATGGGGGGCCCATGAGAGGGCAGCCTGGAGCTGCCTGGAGTTCACCCAGCTGCTGTTTGCAGCCTGGAGTTCAGCTAGCTGCAAAGAGCAGCCAGCTGAACTAAGGTAAATGAGGGGAAGAGCATAGGGGGTGGGTCCTGCCAGGGGGGCATGGGGGCAGGGGGCCATGGGGTGCATGGGAAGGCAGTGCCCAGGTGCCATTTTGCCCCAGGCGCCATTTACCCCCCCATGCCACTGACAGTATATCTCATCTCTATGATTAGATTCCTCTTCTATACTGACTGTCATTAAAAGAGAGCCATTGTTATAATTTAGGTTAAGTAAATAATGAGTTATTTTTTCTGTTCTCATTGTCCCAGTACAATTGTTTATTTGAAAACATTTCAGTGGTGTCTTCAAGGGCTCCCTTTCAGCCCAGACCCAAAAGTCAATCAGCATTCATGGCTGGGCACGCAGGAGATGTTACATCCCTACTCTATGAGGTCTGTAGGAACAAAATAATCTGGTAACCTCTCACCTTAATTCTGCTTTATCATTACAGAGTTCCTCTCCAAGAGGACTGGCGATTTACTGGTTGAATAGAAATGGTCTACATGATGCTGTAGTAAACTGTGAAATTGCCTCTAAGGTCATGGTAACTTTCTTACTGTCACCCTCATTCTGAAAGGGGTTAATTCAGAATTGAAAGAGAGAAATAATTTTGGCACAAAGAATGAAGAAACAGGAATCTTTCAGTTACACTATTCCTAAAACTAAATCATATTTTTAATTTCAAAAACTGACTATTGTGCACTTATATAGTTGCAATGAAATGCAGTTAACAGGTTAAAAAGTTAATGAATTAATATTTCCTGGGTTACCTGTTGTTTCGTCTGCTTGCATGGCATCCCTTATGTGATGTTTTGCAATGTAAGTATTTTGTGTGTGTTTTGTTTCTGTGATTTAATGTGGGATTTTATATATATGATGCAGTAGGTTAAAATGTAGGCCTCTAGAGTAACAAAGAGGAGGCTGGATGGATAGCTGAAGTGTGTAATGATTGTATGGTAGCTGTACCCTAGGAGCAGAGAAGTTTGGAAAGAGAGAGGTGGTTCAATATGTGTGTAGAAGAGAGTGGAGTGAGTGAAAAATGTTGACTATGTGAGAAATCTGTGGAAGTTATGAGCATAAGTGGCAAGTGAGGAAAAGAAGTTTGTGTGGAAGTTATGAGCCTAATGGCCCAATCTAAAGGAAGGGCATGAATTGCCTCTCGGATGCAGCGTAGGTTCCCACCGGCATCTTTGCTCCTTCCACCAATATAACCCCCACCCCTTGGCTGAGAGAGCAAGGACATTGGCATTTGGCTGCCCCTCTGCTCCACGGTGGTAAAACCTGGAAGTCAGAGTCTATCAAGAGCCAGTTCCTGGACGAAGAGGAATCTGACATGGAGCCTGAAGACACTGTAGACCAGCAGCTGCAGGCAACAGAGCTAGCTCCAAGTCCTGTCAGCCAAGGCACAGCCAGCTCCAAGCCCTTCAGGATCCTAGTCTCTTTAGCCAGGATCTCCTTTATAAACCCTGTCTTGGGCTTGGCTCTTCCTGGGTGCAATGAGTGTGTGTCACTGGAAAGCTCCATGCCCCAGGTTCAGAGGTGGGATCCAACCAGTTCTCACCACTTCTCTAGAAGTGGTTACTAATTTTTCCTGAGTGCCAAGAAGGGGTTACTAAAGCAATCTCCCTGCCCAATAAGGACTGGAGGTGCGTGTGTGCGGCGGCCCCACTGTTTGAATCCCACCACCATCGGAACCTGTTATTAAATTTTTGGATCCCACCACTGCCCAGGTTCCCTGTTCCACGCCTTGTACCTTCTCGCCTAGCTTGCCTGCTTGAACCTCTGGACTTGCTTGACTCATGACTGTACAACTATGCATTTGCTTGCCGCGTGCCTTGACTTTGGACTGTCTGACTACGCCTTTACCTGCTACCTGCCTTGACCTTGGACAGTCTCATCTGTCCTTGCCTGCTACATGCCTGATGTGCCCTTGCTAACACCTGCCCGAAGCACAGGGCCACCGCAAAGCTATGCTGGCATACAGTTGGATGTCAGCATGTCTCGGGGGGGGGGGGGCTGGGCATTCTCAGAATTGGAGCTTACTTTAGTCGGCTTCCACCTGAGCTTTGGTGCCAGAATTGCCACAGTGCCGGTCTCAGAATTACACCACCCTTTCAAGTGGCATAACTCCATTTTGGGCTGTGGAAGGCTTCTCAGGTGGTTGGGGAACTTTTCTTTTTCCCTGTCTCCCCACAATGCCTGAAAGTCCTCTGAAGGCATTGCAGCAATGCAGCAACAGCACCATCCCCAACCAACAGGGGCCTCTGGATGGGGCTGCTTGAGGCAAGTTGTGGAACTTATTAGGTTAAGTGGCAAGTTGTGGAAATTATTAGGTTAAGGAAATTAAGTTTTGTAGAAGTTATGAGTCTTAGTGGCAAGTGAGGAAAATAGGGTTATGTAGCTAGGGTAATGTAAGGAGATTTAGAGAAAGAAGGCACCATCCCCCCCTTTCCCGATCGACATACCTTCTCTGCAACCTTCCGGCGCATCGCCCAGGCCTGGGGACACCTTCCCCTGCCCTGTGACACCAGAGTGGTCGTGCAGAGCAGGGGTGTGTGTCCCCTGGCCTGGGCGACAAATGCATGGAAGGTCACTGAAAAGATCGATCCAATCAGAACAGCAGCTTGAGGCTGATGGCATGCGTCTTCCCTGCCTTTACCCGGGGGATTAGTGTACCGGCCATCGTATGCATGAAATGCACCCCAGTTATTGGCACGATCGCGGAAGCGGCCCAAGAATCATGAATAAGATCATATATATGACAAATAATTCTTTAGGTTGGGGGATTCCAAAAATGCAAGAATATTATGAAGCATTCCAGATTAAGAGTCTGATGAGTATAAATGAGGATAATGTCAAAAAATGGGTTAAGTTTGAAAATGAAATAAATGAAGGAGTTGGCGTACATGGCGTACATGGCGTACATGGCGTACATGAAGAAAGGAAATCAAAAAGCAATAGGACCAAGAAAGGTCTTGCTAGATATATGGGAAAAATGGAGAGGTAACTGGATGCCTGGCACCCTGGAAGTGGCACCTTGGGAAGTGTGGCTGGAAAAGAAGAAAAAAAGTGATAAAAATATTAAAAAGAAAAGGAATTCAAAATGTGGCAAATTTGATTAGGGAAGGAGGAGAAATTATGACATTGCAAATTTTTATAGAGTTAGGAGGAAACGAGAACTGGTTGGTTTTGAGAGGCATTTGGGAAAGGATAAGGGTTTCATGGATAAAAGGAGAATGTGTAATGTCAAAATGTCTGGAACTATATGAAAAATGTAAAGGGAAAAATTTAGGGCATATATACAAATATATGGTAGATGATAAGGAATTCATGATAAGAACATTGAATCAAAAATGGGAGAAGGAAGAATTTCTAGATATTGGAAAAAATAATAGACAGTTGAAAAAATATAAAGATAGAGAAATATATGGAGTTGGAAAGGAAAGTGATATTAAAATGGTACAGAACACCAAAACAACTAGCATATATGATAAAAGGACTTAGTTCCAAATGCTGGCACTGTGGGGACCAAGAGGCATATTATAGCCATATGTGGATAGAATGTGCAGAAGTGAAAATTTTTTGGACAATTGTATTGTTATATATTGAGAAATTGGTAAAGATTAATATTGATTTAAATAATGACTTAATGTTCATGGGGGTAATGGAGGACAGAAGGGTGGATTAAAAATATAGCTATATGTATAAAACAATGATTAAAGCAGCCCATGCAACAATAGCCTTGGGCTGGAAAGAAAAGAAAAAATGGACATTTCAGAAATGGCTAGAATATATCTGGGAACAAGTGATACTTGATATTTTCGATATATTAGCTCTGGTAAGAAGCTTTGGAAGTCCAGTGCATAATATTTAAGGTAAACCATGTGTTTTGTAATGAATTTTAAAGTCAGTGCATAAACCTCCATGTCAACTTTTATAATTGAAAATGGGACATTCACAACAGCTACAGGACTGAATGCTACACAGGGCATGGAATAGGTTGAGTGTGCAGTCTCTAAAAAAACAAATATGCTACTGTAGTTTTAAATATTTTAAAATATGCAGACATGTTTCCAACATTTTCTGTATGCTTCCAAAAATTACTGTCAAACAACCCACAGCAATTTTCTCCTGTGTAGTTAATATGAATCAAGCAGGGGCCCTAAACATGAAACCAAACATTGGAATAATTTCCATGGAAAGATATTTGTGGTTTCATTACAGCTGGCAAATGCTGTGAAACAATCTCCTTCTCATTGCTTTTGTGTCTTCATCCATGAGAGGAAAAATATGTTTAGAGGAACTGCAAAAAATCCTGATTATTCTTTCTGTCTCTCACATCTCCAAGTTCTCCTCATTTGCAATATACATTTTTTGCAACATTTGAAGAAGAATCCAGGTTTGGATGCCAAAGCCAGTGTTGCCTTTGAGCAGAGAAAATAAAGCTTCTACGTTAAGCACTTCGTTGATTCTAAGTGGCTGGAACATGCTGCCATTTGGGTGCCTGCGTGGATCCATTAAAATTACAATTATGTCTTTAAAAAGAGGGGTAATGAGTGCTGAAATTAAATCCTTAAACACAATCTCTTTCCCTTCAGAAAAGGATCCTAGCAGAATGTTCCTGCTTGTTATTATTAGAGAAAAACCCAAGTTCCTGGTGTGAGCAAATTTACACTATTAAAAACATGCCAGTATTGCATGCTGCTGAGTGCAGCTTAGGTATGACTCAACATCTCAAAGTAATGAACTTAACTATGTCATAATGCTTTTTTACTTATTTGCAAATATTTCTGTGAAGATATACTTAACAGGTAGGGGAATCACTACCATCAGGCAAAGGGAAGTTATCTGGAATAACACCAGTAAAAAAAAACCTGGTTGGGGCGGAAGGGGAGGGGTTCCCCCCAACCCAGGTTATTCAAGAATCGTGATTTTCACAAAGTTTTTTTTAACATTGTTTAAACACACCTTTTGTTTTAACACACCTCGAAGCCGTGGCCGAGCGAACTGCAAGGTGCGTTCAAACAAGAGAATTGTGATTCTTGAAAAACCCTTCCCCGACTCCCATCTGTGGAGACACGCAGGGGAAATGGGCCGTATCATGGCCCGGGGAGTCGGTCCTGCCTGCCTGCAAAGCTGTGCTTCGCATGCAGGCAGGGAAGAAAAAAAAGATGCTCCTTCATGTGAAGGCACACATCCTGGCCAACACACTGGCTGTCCATGGGACAGCCAGCCATGCAAATGGGCCAGGGTAAGGCCAGGTTCATGTAACCTGCCTTTCTCCTGCTTTTATTGGCCCATGCAGAAAGGGCCTAAACTGAAACAGGATCCTGCTCTAAGCAACTGCAGAACTAAGATTTGGTCCAGCCTGAAGAGTCTGATGGTTGACTTTTCCTGATGAACTGTCTGCTGGAATCTTGCTCTTTGCCAAATCACACCTGAAAATGGTTATCACAGGGGTCAGTGATGAAAAGGGCAGCCTGTCCTTGAGCGGGGTAATTAACTTTTTAAGACAGCTGAGAAGTAAGGGAGGAAGTCTGTGTTTTAACCGAGAGCTGGTGGTTGTTTTTTGTTCCTCCCTAAGCCTTTGTGGCTGGGAGTGTTATTTTTGTATTAGATCTTTTAAGATTTGATATGTTAACGTGAGGAGCTGAAGATTTAACCTTGGGAATTTTGCTAATAAATCTGTGAACTTCGGTTGAAATATGGTGTCTGGAGCTGTGATTGTGTTTGCAAAAGTCCCTATTTATGAACCCCTTTGATGAAGAGGACTAGAGGAGGAGAGACCTTCAGCTTGTCCTCAGCAAGTGGATTGCTGTGCTCCCTGACTGAGTTTCTTGGAGTGTTGGGAATGCATGAGAAGAGGGTGAGCAAGCGAGCAGTTCTGTACAGCACCCCCCCACACACACACACACTTTTTCATCGATATAATAGGGGCACTGTTCTCTCATCAAGGATAACTTCCTGAGTATAACCCACTACACAGTATTTAGATTTACATGGGATGGTAAATAAGAGTTCAAACGAGAACAAGTCTAGGGAATCCTCAGATTCATCTGTTCCCTTCCCCTCTCTCCTGTTCTATACAGCCTGGAAAGTAAGCATTTTTTCAGCAAATAATTATTTGAACTATTTTAATCAGTTCAAAACATGGTTTAATCCTAGTTTGGACTCCTGGCTGGAGAGCAGAAAACATCCCATCATTTGTGATATGGATGAAATATGAGGTGTGAAAGTGGAAAGGTGTAATGGGGTGATTGTGTTTTCACACACATGCTGATCACTTGTAAGTGGATTTTGCCATTTAACTCAACCTTCAGTTGCAAAAGTGCATTGAAAGTGGATTGACAGCGCATCATTCACACTCATGGAGAGAAGGCAGGAATAAAGAACACAAAACCCCAAAGATTTCTCAGGCTTATAATACAAAGAAACAAAGGCTCATAGTTTGTAAATCATGCTAGTATTAAACTTCTCAGCAAATTTCTGTTTAGTAAACTATGACAGTTTCAAAAAAAGCTGTAATATGTTTAATCTTGTTCTGGATCTGGCCATTTTTATTATCAAGCAATTGTTGACTGAAACACATTAGCATCCATTCCCTATCACAATTTTAATCTCTAGAGACTGAAATAATGGGGCTCAAGCTTTAAGCAGAACAACTCCAGTATACATAAATGCAAATTAACAGCATTAAATAAGGCATCAACAACATTTTCACCAAAGGCAATACACAAACAACAAAGAGACTACGCTGTATCAGGAACAAGTACCATATTACTAAGGATTATGTCTAGTAAACAGTGATAGCTGGAGTATATTGCCATCTCCCCTTCCTGGAGCAAAGACAAGTGATTGGACAGTATGAAAGTCTACTCTAGTGGACTTCTGAAGACTTTCCAAAGGGCACAGTTGCTCTTTCTGCCATGCATCAACCTCCTCAGTCTGA
Source organism: Sphaerodactylus townsendi (assembly GCF_021028975.2). NCBI lineage: Eukaryota > Metazoa > Chordata > Lepidosauria > Squamata > Sphaerodactylidae > Sphaerodactylus > Sphaerodactylus townsendi. The sequence goes on from NC_059428.1 coordinate 72,805,162, forward strand.
ATAAAGTCTTTATTTAGCTCAGAGAAGTTATATATGAGGATGAAGTCAAAATAAATAAAAGGAAAGCAGAAGAGGGTCTGTGTAAAAAAATTCAAGATGTAGAAATGATTCTTCAGTCACAGTTAGTAATGGATCTTTTGCCTATTTGAAACTATGACAGTTATTGTTGGTTCTAGTGATCTATATGATGCCTACATAATAATTATTGTTACTCTGGTCAAATATAGTCCAGTAGTATTGCCACACTGTCTTAGATTTATGCTTTAAAGTGTTAATATATTACATTTCTATAAACATGACTCTTCTGTATTTATTGTTTTACTGAAATGAGAGAGAGAGAGAGAGAGAGAGAGATGATACACTAGGATTAATAAATGTCATAAATATGTGTTATCCCTGAAAATTCCCAGTCTTCCTTCCAAATTCTCTCACTTTCAGTACCTTGAAAAATTTCCAGACATCTCATCTGTGGAAAAATAGTCATAGCTAGTATCACATTCTAGAACATTCTTATGTACAACTCTGTACAGGAATAAGCAAATGGAAAGAGGAGAAAGGAGAGACAGGATTTTTTTCAATGGTGGGGATGCAGTGGGCCTCTATTGTACTAATATCCAAATGCATTTCCTAATCAACTGGTTCAAGAAAGTCTTCAAGTGTTGACTGTAATTTATTTCATTATGAGCTTTTCTTCAAGGTTAGAGCGTTTCTTCACAGACTTTTTTTCAACGCTTTCTCTCTACCTTCCTGCTAGTTGGTCTGAAGACACAGGTAATATTTTTAAAGCAAAAATCCATTGTTCATTCCAGAATACCAATTTCTGTTCTGGGTCAAGCTTTTTGGGGGGCGGGGAGGGGGGGTTCTGTCATTTCAAGCAGAAGTTTACTGTATGCCTTGCAATGATACCAAGAACCTCCCTCAAAAGCTCTCAGAACCATTATGCACTCTGAAAACAATAATTGTTGAATAATTAATAATGTAACAAATGAGCACATAAATAGATGAATCTCACTACTATTAAAAATAAAAGTGGAAGATTGCAGGACTGAAATCTGTTGGAAAGCCTGAGGGCAGCACCTGCATTTGATTTGTTGGAATCTGTCATTTCAGTTGTGAAACATGCTCATACAATAGCTTAAGAATCCAGAGTGAAGCTCTCTCTTTTTAATCTTTCAACTGCCTTCACTCTTTTGCAGGAATCAAACTACTTTTCCTAGTTCCTCTCCCTCCTTTCCAACTTCTCTCTACCCAGCTAGCATTTCCAACTTCTCAGCCCCTGTTTTTTTGGAGTCATTTTGGAGTGCTTAGGCTGCTTTCCCTAAACATTGATATTCTGTAGATAGTTTTGTATTTTTTTGTATTGCTGTTTAAATTAACTAAGAAATCTATATTTCTTTATTTCAAAATTATTCTTTCTTTCATTAAAGAGGAACATCTCCTCTTTTAATGTCTGCCTACCAAAGAGACAGAAGCTGAGGTAAGACAATGGAAAGCGTTTCATAGCACTTTCCCCAGTTCCAGTACAATCTTTCTTTCTTTCTTTCTTTCTTTCTTTCTTTCTTTCTTTCTTTCTTTCTTTCTTTCTTTCTTTCTTTCTTTCTTTCTTTCTTTCTTTCTTTCTTTCTTTCTTTCTTTCTTTCTTATTAAACTTTTAGACCGCCCTCTCCCGAACGGCTCAGGAAGGTGAACAATAATCATAAAAACAATAAAATCACAATTTGATATACAAATATAAAACAGATATACTTAAAAAACAGACTGGTTCAGATGGCGACAGTTTCCCACCCCCTTACTGTACCCACGGGAGACCTAAATGTTATAGGGATTTACAAATCAACACTGCTGTCCAAATGCCTGGCAGAACAGGTCCGTTTTACAGGCCCTGAGGAAACTTTTTAAGTCCCGCAGGGCCCTGCTCTCTTTAGGGAGCCTCTTTAGCTGTAAAAGCCCTGGTCCTCGTCGAGGCCAGTTGGATATCTTTCAGGCCAGAGACCTCCAGTAGGTTCTCCTCCGAAAAACAGAGGGACCTGATGGGGCAATACTGGGAGATGCGATCCCTCAGGTATGTAGGTCCAAGGCTGCTAATGGCCTTGAAGGTTAGAACCAACACTTTGACCATGACCCAGAACTCGATGGGCAGCCAGTGAAATTGGTATAGGACTAGTGTGATCCAGTCCCGACCAGATGCACCTGAAAGGAACCTGGCTGCCGCATTCTGTATGGATCATGGTCAAAGATAGGCTAGCATAAACTGCATTACAGTAATCAAGCCTGGAGGTGACCGTTGCATGGATCACCATGACCAGGTCAGAACAGGAGAGATATGGGGCCAGTTGCCGTGCTGTTGCAGATGGTGAAATGCTGCCTGAGCCATCAGTGTGACCTGGTTCTCCAGCGATAATGCTGGGTTCAGCATCACTCCCAGGCTTCGGACAGATGAGACTAGATGTAGGACCTCGCCATCTAGCGAAGGCAGGCACAAGTCCACCAGCTGCTCCACCCTGACCCAGCCACAGGACGTCCATAGGATTTAACTTCAGCCTGCTCACTCTCAACCAACCAGCAACGGCCTCCAAACAATGCTGGAGAGCTCCAAGAGCTGAAGATGGGCTGCCCTCCATCGTGAACACAAGCTGGGTGTCATTAGCATATTGGTGACACCACAGCCCGAAACTCCAGACCAAACTTGCCAGGGGGTTCATGTAAATTTTAAAAAGCATCAGGGAGATGATTGCCCCCTGAGGCACCCCACAGTCAATGGGGAAACACCTGGAGTTCTCCCCCCCCCCCGATGTTACCTGCAGTCCCCAGTCCCGGAGAAACGAGGTCAACCAGCTCAAGGCTGATCCCTGAACTCCGATATCGGCGAGGTGGTGGATCAAAAGTTCGTGATGTTCTTGTCCATGGTCAGTGGTCTGGTATTGACCTAAAGGAACTTTCATATGAGCCAGTTATTCCTTGCATCACTAATTCCTGAGTAATTTAAGTTTCCTTAGAGACATGATCTTGAACTTTAAGAATGCGAAAAGACTTAAAGATGAAAAAACAGAGTACAGGGAAAGTCAGAGCCTTTACTTTAATAATAAACTTGCCAGTCCCTGTTTAGATGATGAAAGATAGACTGTGGGGCAACCCCCTGGCAATTTGAGGGTTCTCTATCTACATGAGTTATTCCCCAGTAAGCAGTAAAATATGACTTTGTAAATGAAAGGGCAGGGGGGGAACCCTCAAAAACTAGCTTGGAAAATGTTACAAAAGGGGCAGAATGCTGAGAGCTGCTGAGTATTCTGTGGGAACGGGATAGAAAAGTCAAGCTGCTCAAGTCCCGGAGAGCTTAGAGGATCATGTAGGGACAGATTTTTGAAGGTCTATGTGTGAATGGGAGGGAGGTATTTCCAAATCAGTTCTCTTTCTCCTTTGATTGCTCACAAGCCTGTGGTTTGTTATCACTCACCAGCTAGTCTCTGTGTGGATGATGGAAGCCACACATCTGGACACATACATACACACACAAAGATCACACAGAGAGCTCAGTTGTCTTTGTATCACTCCATAATCAAGAGAATCCTCAGATCTGCAAACAACAACAACATATAACATTTAAAATTAGCCAAAGGAATTGCACAAGGGATGGAGTATGCAACATGGAGTGTTCAACACAACTCTGTTAAAGGGGAGGGAAGAACGTCACAGTCATTTGAAAGAACTCTCTTGTGGCAATAAAATAAAATAAAAATATAGAGTTTAATAAGTGCATGCCAGTTGCTCAAATAGCATGTGGAAGCCGAGGAGCGGGAAAGAGGCAAAAGCAAACTTTAAAGGACGCAAACCTTCTGCTTTTGGAATCCTGCCTGATTGTCATGCACACTTTGGATCAGTTCCTGACAGCAGATGGCTTCTTTGATCTCAGAGCATTTGAGCAAGGCAATCATTTCTCATTGCACTGTGCCTGAGTAAACTTTGAGAACAGACAGCCTTTTCAGAAAACACATATAATAACAACTATCTTTGTAATGTCACGCAAAACACATTAGTGGTTGCAAATCATACTCCTGAGCTGTACATTAACCATTATTTTCCTAAACCTCATTTTTAAAAAGAGGCAGCATTCATGTGGTTCTTTTTAAGTTTTGTACTCTTTACAGCCTGTTAGTCATTAGTAAAATTACTATTAATTTGTCATTTGCAAATAGCTTGCAGGTTCAGTGAGAAATTAGAATAATCCAGTGAAAAAACTCTTTCAGACCAGAGGAATTTTCTCACAGAGGTCAAAAACTGATGTTTACAAACTCAGCAATTAGAAGGATCTTTGCATTTATTTATTTATTACTGTTAAATATAATTCAGCTGTCAAAAACAGGTAGTGGAGCTACAATTTGAGCAGGGAGTGGAGCTATTTTTTTGGAACAATTTCTGAGGAGAATTTGAATTTATTATTATTATTCATTACATTTCTATCCTGCTTTTCCCAAGCAAGTTGGGCCCCCATTTGAGTATATTATCCTTGAATCTGAATACCAATTCTAACAAACCTGAAAAGTTCAACTACTGAAACCCCAAACTATCTGTTCTCTCTAACAAAGATGCATTGAAGAATTGAGGATTGTGAGTGGACATAAGTGACAAGCATGTTTAAAGCATGTGTAAAGGGAAATGCTTGAACATTAATAGAATTTAAAACAGCTGTTCTCAGAGGCCTGATATATATTATGTGTATGTTCTTTGTTTTATTGAGGTTTGGAAGGTTTTCACTTCAATGGTCATTAGCCACATCAAGTTACCTCAGTCACCTGTTCCCTGTAATGTCCAACAAGGACAAGGGCAAGGAAAACTATAGTGCCTTTTTATTGTCACATACTATGATGTATGTAGAAGGTTTAGCACAGTTCAGTGGTGGTACCTATGAAAAAGTAATAAATAAGGAATTTCAGATAATGTGGACAGTGTCTTTCCCACTTCACTGAATATGAACAGATGGATAGGGCCCCTTTAATACAATGCTTGTGGGTGCCCTGGTGACCACTAAAACTTTCCTGGTGGCAGTCAAGTGCTTTTAACAGGGCCAGGTGGGGGTTTTGCTGAGCAGGACTTTTGAGTGACTGTTGGAAATCTGGGTTTTGTGCAGATTTTTTAAAATTTGCTTTGGCAGCAGATGTTACCACAGCACAGACTGATAACTGTATGACTGAAGGTACATGCAGGAAAGTTTATTTTAAAAAGGTGTCCATTAAAACAGATCTTAGGAGCAGTGGACTCTAATCTGGAGAACCAGGTTTGATTTCTCACTCCTCCACATGAAGCCTGCTGGGTGACTTCAAGCCAATCACAGTTCACTCTGAACTCTCTCAGGGGCAGGCTATGCTAAACCATCTCTGAACATCTCTTGCCTTGAAAGCCCTACAGGGTTGCCATGAGTCAGCTGTGTCTTGATGGCACTTGACACACACGTATTAGTTATGCATTATCTCACTCCCTGAGATTTTGTCATTGGCTTTATCTCCTTTTTGCAGCCATTTTGCAATTGGCTCTGCCTCCTTCAGCAGCCATTTTGTAGTTGTGTCCATTGCCCTATGTCAGAATTCCAAAGTTGCCCACAGGCTTAAAAGCATAGGGTTCACTGAACTAGATCTTGTGCATTATAACATGTTGACCCTTCGTAACAAATGTATATTTCTTACATTTGTTATGACATATACATTTGTACTTGGATATTTGAACCAAACTACAAAATGTATCCTATGAAGCAACTTTATCTACTAAATGGGTGAAATCAGTTGTTACTAAAATTTGTTTGTTCTGCTAAGGAGAAGAATTGACAGTTTGCTGGTTGAACTAAGTGATTGGTGTAGCCAATTGGTTGAATGATTAGAGTCATTAAACCATTTATGGAAAAGAAAAGTGATTTTACCTTAGAAACAGTGGTGTGCTGGTGCTTATTGTTCATATAAACAAATATGATGTTTGCATACCTCATATAATAAAATGATGACTTGGATAGCCGCAAGCTAGCCTGAACTTGTCAGATCTCAGAAACTAAGCAATGTCAACCCTGGTTAGTGTGTGGTTGGATGGCCTCCGAGGAATACCAGGGGGATGAAATGGATGCAATGGCAAACTGCCTCTAAATGTCTCTTGCCTTGAAAACCCTATGAGGTCGCCATAAGTCGGCTGTAACTTAATGGGAAAAAAGTTTAATTAATAGCATAACTATTAAATCCCATGAAAGGGCAAATTAACTACAGACTGATCCACATAACAGATGGATATATAATTTCCTCAGATGGTGTATAATATCTCTGCATGAATAACCCAGGTATGCTAGTATATAGATCAGCATAATATATGAAATGGGTAGTCAGTCATAGATGAATGTTACAACCCTGTATGGAATTCTTAAACCCTCTACAGTGTGGTACCAGGGTCATCAGATATGTAGTATGAACTTATCCAACACCTGAAATAATCACTTTGCAGATGTGCACCAAGTTTTATCCTCAGGAATCAAGCTATTTTATAAGGGTTGTCTTCCAGCAAACAAATCTATTGATAGTACTAACTATGCCATATGCCATTTAATTTGGCAAGTCTATAGTCAAGCATGGCTAGTCCTTTAGGCTTCAATGGTACTAAGCCAGCTTGATTTAACTATCCCACCATAAGCAGTCTGTGATTCACAGCCTTCTGTTGTGCAAGTCTATTGCTGTTTCTAAGTTTTTAGGCACACATTACAGTTTAGTCATTAACAATGACTAAAAGTAAATAATTGGTTTAATAAGCACAGAGAAGCAGAGCGAATTCATCCTTATTAAATATTCACAGCATGAACAATAATATGCTGGAGTAGAAAGTTAATTTCCTCTGCTGTAGTAGGAAGTGCAAAAGTGAGGACAAAGTCTTCCACGAAAGCAGTGTCATACGTCACATAATGCTACTACGTTATAAGAAGGACGACCAGCTGAACCATATTGGATCTGCCAGCACACCACTTTCCCTAATGAATATTTAAAGTTAACAGTTAAGCACAATCCGCTTCTCATCAAAGATCTCATTAGTTTCCAGGAATTTTGTAAGCCCGGTTTTAGAGTGCAAGGGCTGGTGTGTTATAAGAAATGCTGCATATAGATGTTTGCTGCATATAAATGTTGTTGTGTTTATCATTTCCTGCAAAAGAGAGAAGTGGCCCTTCAGGATGAAATCCCACAGAGCTGTAATTCTTTCCTCCCTTCTCTATCCCACAGTGCATGCACATCCTTGTATGCAGAATCACTGCATGAAGACACTGTACTGAATAGGAAACTTGTGCATGCCTCCCAGTATTTCCCTCCCTGTGTAAGACAAGTTGTCCCCATGGAAAGAGATAGATAGATAAGAATAAATAAGGTAGGTACAAATTTCCCATTGCTTGTAATGTTCAGATGTAGTAGTAGTAGCACGAAGCCTTTATTGGCATATAAGACAATGCAGGTAAAATACAGAGGAAAAAATAAAAACCAGATTTAAAACAATCCCCAAAGAGAATGATAACAAAGGCCCCTTCCGCACACGCAAAATAATGCGTTTTCAAACCACTTTCACAACTGTTTGCAAGTGGGTTTTTCCTTTCCGCACAGCTTCAAAGAGCATTGAAAGCAGTTTGAAAGTGCATTATTCTGCATGTGCAGAATGAGCCTAAGAATCTCTTAACAACAGAGTGACACAACAAAGTTAAAAAACGGAACTATCCTTTAGGGTGTATAATTTCTAGTAAAACTTGGCTACCAATTCACAAACTACAAGATCTGGGTTATTTAGCAAGTATAAGATCTTTTGAGTATCTGAACTCCTGTCACAGTTCAAGGGAAGAGAATTTGCATAGTTTCCCCTAATTCCCTCATAGTTAGTGCAATAGAAGAGGAAATGGGTTAAAGTTTCCAGTTGATTAGAGGTACAGGAGCAAAATCTCTTTGCACCCTCTATTTTTTTTTAATCTACCATATGGCAGCACTATATAATGTTCAGATGTCCTTGGTGCTCATGTATGCAACCTAAGAAAGAGAAGAATGAGAGCACTAGAGAGCAGAAGCGTACCGGGGTAAATGGTGCCCGGAGACAAATTGTCTCCAGGATGCCCCCAGGCTCTGCCACCCCCCCTGCCCCCCACCCCTAGCTCCGCCCCCTGATACCCCAGGCTCCACCCCCACTGTCCTAGACCCCGCCTATGTCACCATGGACATGGTCAAGGTCTAGGGTGCCCACCTTCCCCCCCAACAGACTCCCCCTGCCAGCAGCCTGAAGTCTCTTCTGACCTCCCCTCTGGGCAGGCCAGAAGAGACTGCAGTCCCGGCCTCGGAGACCTTCTTTTATAAGCACTGAGGCCAGGGGTGGGACTTTGGGAGCAGGAAGGGGTGGGACTTCCTGCTCCCCAAGCCCCCCCTGCCTCAGTGCTTATATAAGAAAGTCTCCGAAGCCGGGACTGCAGTCTCTTCTGGCCTGCCCGGAGGGGAGGTTAGAAGAGACTGCAGGCTGCCAGCTGGGAGCCCAACCAGGAGGGGGGACTCCAGATGGGGTTGAGGGCACTTGGAGGCAGCAGGAAGTCCTGCGGCCTCGTCGTTTTTGCGTGCCTCGGATGCAGCTGCACCCCCCATGCGAACTGCTCCCTAGGGATGGCGTTTTTGCCATCCCTAGGGTGCTGTAAATGGTCCATGCGGAAAAGGCCCTGGTTTTTTCTTACCAGAGCTTCTGGCACATCATAGACAAGGGGAATAACTGACAGCAATCTCTGTCAGCTCCCAAAGGCACCTGGTGGGCCACTGCGAGTAGCAGAGTGCTGGACTAGATGGACTCTGGTCTGATCTAGCAGGCTTTTTCTTATGTTCTTATGACTCTGCCTCCAAAGTCCACAAGACTTTGGAGGCACAGCTTCAGAGGCAGAGTGTTTCCTTTTGTCACCTACAAAATGATTGAAACCTATCGATTTTTATACATGCTGTGCTATTCCTCTCTTCTAAAGAAAGTCTTCCTTGTATTTTTTTAATCTTCCTTATCTAACCACACTTTCCAGTTTGGGTACTACATTTATATTTTTGAGGTATCTTTTAAAAAATTTAGTGCAGTCGTCAGCAACTTATACAGCCTGTGGCTACTACTGGAATTTTGAGAAAGAGCGGTAGGCAACACCACAAAATGGCTAATAAAAGATGTAAGAACAACCAAAAATAGCTGCCACGGGGGCTGGGGCCAGTTACACATGCTGGCAAATTCCAAGCCAAGCATCCTCCTATGACAGACAGCTATTTCTGAATGGGTTGTCCCTGCAGTCCTAAAAGTGATGCCTTCTGGGAGTCTACTGAAGTGCCTTCTGCTGCAGTGAGGTGCGGAAAAGCTAGGAGTGGCTGTTTGTTTTGGGAAAGAACTGTTTTGGAGAAGTAGCAAGTGCACAGCAGAAATACATCAGTAAGCACCATTTTGGGGATCACTGATAGCAGATTGCAGGGATCTGGGCTGTTGATCTGATACAGGTTCAACTACTAAATTTGTTCCAGGGCACATTTTGTTGCAGGAGCACAATGCTGTGGGAAAGGAGGAAAAAAATCATTGTTTATCAACAGCAATAAACCAAATGCAAATAATGTAAAAACATGTTAATCTCATTGATAATTAGCATGTTTTGATCATGCCAGTCTACAGAAACAAGTGAAACAGATTAAAGAATATGCATTCATTAGTGTGAAGCATTTATTTAAATATATAAGACAATAAGAAACAGCCTGCTGGATTAGACCAGAGTCCATCTAGTCCAGCACTCTGCCATTCACAGTGGCCCACCAGATGCCTTTGGGAGCTCACATGCAGGATGTGAAAGCAATTGCCTTCTGCTGCTGCTGCTCCTGAGCATCTGGTCTGCTAAGGCATTTGCAATCTCAGATCAAGGAGGATCAAGATTGGTAGCCATTGATCGACTTCTCCACAAATCTGTCCAAGCTCCTTTTAAAGCTGTCCAGGTTAGTGGCTATCACCACCTCCTATGGCAGCATATACCAAACACCAATCATGCGTTGCGTGAAGAAATGTTTTCTTTTATTAGTCCTAATTCTTCCCCAGCATTTTCAATGTATGCCCCCTGGACCTAGCATTGTGAGAAAAATTTCTCTCTGTCGACATTTTCTACCCCATGCATAACTGACCCTTGATAAAAAATTATTAGAGCTAAGACTTGTGCTGCTGGAGACATGTAACAAGGTAGTAGGCTTATGATAATACAATCCCAAACAGAATTATAGCCTTCAAAACTATTAAAATCATTGGGTTTTAAATGATGTAGCTCTGTTTAGGATGACACCACTGACTATTTGAAGCACAGGCAATACCATCAACCTTTCTATTCTTCCCAGTACCCTGGTCAGTTCATGATCTTGATGATCCAACCACATCTAACAGAGCAGTGTACTACCCAGAACCTCCTAATATGTGTGACTGTCATTTTGTATGGAAAGGACAACACAACTTTCTCTAGCTTTGGTACATATAATTAGAAACCCACATTTTTGAGGAAATGTGGTTGTGCATGCCAAAGCTGTGAAACATTCATCTTGCCCAATTCAAACAAAATGCTGACCACATGTATTAGGTGGTTCATGAATAGTATACCATCTCATTACATGGGGCTGGAGTATGAAAATCAAAACAATTGAACAGGGTTAAAATGTGACAAATGCAGAATTTTTTTCTCTAGAGTCCCTTCTGCCCCATTGTGAAATTGGTGTATTTTTGAAAACTAACAGGGGCTCTAAACTCTTTTTCTGTATATGGATCATTAGATTGTGATAGTTTTCTATGTTGTTCCATCATCTGATCAAGTATAAATTCAAGAAAAGCACATTGCACATTTGGGGTGCTCGTTGGTCAATATATCTTGGAGCTACAAAATGCTACTGCTGTGTAACTAAAATTAAAGTATAAATCTTCCTAAATGGAGCTTTTAAAAAGCAATACCATTAATAAGCCAAAGATGTATTTCAAGTTTCTTCTCTTTTCAAAAATTTTCTCCTGGATGTTTACTATTTGGAATAAAAATATAATATCAAAATTTTCCAAAACATATTCTAATATGAACATTGGTTAATTAGATTAGGTAAGTGCATTAAATCCAAACTAAACTTGTAGACTCACTGTATTCCTATTTGGTTTTACTGTAGATTGTTTATGTTTAGCATAATTACTGATTGTCATAATATGAGCAGCCCAAATAACAGACCCAGGAAAAACAGTTTTCTTGACTGTAGATTCTAATGCTGATAGTCAAGCATATGGTCATTAGCATAAAATACAGTAGAAATTGAGAGCTAGAAGCTGTTTAGAAGATTAAAGCATAAACTAGACAAAATTAAGCAGTTTTAGTGCCATTTTAATAATGTTTCTTTCATGAGATTCATGAGGAAGTATGTTATCATGGGAAAGTGGGATGCTTTTTGATTATTCCTCCTTCTTGAACAGATCTCCAATCCCCCCCCCCCCACTTCATGGTGTGCCGATGGGCTTCTGTCCCTCCAGAAAAGCATTGGGGCCATTTTGGACTTCAGCAGGAGGGTATCAAAAGACTTGGGGGGGGGGGGGATGCTGCCCTGTCTTAGGAATCCTGGGTTCTTTTTTCCAGATACTCAAAAACTGCTGAGTCTTTCAAAGATTTTATTGAAAAACAGGAAATAAGAAAATGTTCTAATACATAGATTTCTCAGCTACAGCACCGTTCCAAACATGTCTTATTGCAAACCTGGGATCAGGAGCTGCTTTCTCCTTCCCGGTCTGGATCAGAATCTCTGCTGTTCTCTCCTCTTGGTTCCCAGGTAAACTTCACTTCCTGGCCCCCTGTAGATCAATCTCTCTGATCTACAACCATTTGGCAACTTGCTTCCTTTGTGTAATTTATTCAAAGCAGCTAGGCTTCCTATATCCAGAGGAAGACCAGGCAGCAGAACCAACTCTCAGCCTTCCCTGCCTGATGATGTGCAAGTGGAAGAGCCTGCAGATCCTCTTAGGGAACCCAGAAACAAGCTAGCTGTGCCCAGAAGGCTGAAGCAGAGGCAGTTGCTGCAGAAGCAAAGGAGAAGTGCTCATCTGGTAGCAAGATATGGGGAAATAGAAGTATCTACATCTGTTGAGGATTAACTTCTGCAACCCCTAGGGCAAGGCTCTCTATATAAGCCTTGCTGTGAGACTGCTTCTTCCTAGGTGCAACAAGTGTGTTTCCGGTTGCTTCCGTGTGCCTGATCCACTGCTGATCTCCAGCCTGTTACCTGATCTCCTGTGCCGTGACTTGTTGAACTGACCATTTGTTACTGCTGCTGCTCGGGTAACAATAAGTGATTTCAGCTCAGCAACATAATGAGGCACAGGAAGCCGACGTTCTTCAAAGCAAAAGGATTTTATTTGCAAGTGATGGTCACAGCTCAGTCAAGAGAATCACGCTCTTGCAACCCTGTGCAAGAACTTTTATTCCCAAACTTCAAAGGGGCAAAGGGGCAGGGAAAGGGGGAAGAGAGGGGGCAAGTCCCTCACCAAACACCAATAAGAAAACAAACAAGATACAGTTACAATTTCTGAATGGGATTACCAAATCCCTCTGTCAAACCGATTTTTCCCGGGAGATCTGCGCCAAGTGGTGCTGAAAGAGGAAAGCAAGATAAAGGTCCATTCATAAAAATCCAGGTGGGCTCGCTACTGCACCCAGCTATTTCACCGCTTTATCCGGATGGCTGTTTCCTTCCTAGTAATACCCTGTGGCTCCCGCCTCGCTTCGTTGCAACAAAAAGAAAAAGTTCAAACTGTCCAATGGGTGAGGTCCACTGCACACATCTTCCAATGGCGTGGGGACGGCTTTACGGGTGCTGGCAACAGATTTGATTTGCAAAGTCCAAAGAGGGTCTTTGTCTTTGTTAAAATTAGAGTCATTTTGGAGTGTTGGTCTAAGCTGCATTCCAGGCCAATTTTTTCTTACGCTTTTGCTTCATCAGACACAAAATTTCAAAATAATAACATTTCTAAATTTAAACATTTAGAGGAAACCTTAAAGGAGGATAAAACACATATACTTATAGGCAAGACTTTCCTAAACTTAACAATAACAGAACCTTAAACTAACCGGAGAACCCTAGTCAAACTGAAATCCTAAACACCGGGCACATCATAAATTCAACTCTGAAGGGGTTTTTATTACATCCTAGAATGGCATAAACAAGAGGGAAACCATATATCATTGGCACAATCCATATGTTTGCAACCTTTGCAAGTTTTATGAAGGCTTCTGTGACACACAGGTCTCTGCGCCCTAGCATGGACTCAGTATACTCAGGCAACCTGACTCAGGAAAATATTTTGTTTATTTTTCACCTGGGCGGTAACACCCACCGATGACTGCAGCCTGTAAGCCTGCCGCCTGCCTTGACCCCTTGGACTGGCTCCTGACTACGCTCTTGTCTGCTGCCTGATCTGTCCTGCAAGACTGGACCTGATCACGCCCTGCCTGCCTGCAGCACACAAACCATGTAAAGAAAACAAGATCCTGCTTACAGAAAATTTTAGTCAGTGTTTTACATACTGGTGATTGGATGCTGTAAAGCCAATCAGTGCTGAATCTAGGTATTACATATAATCATTTGATGGCAAGGTTGCATCTCTTTTCATTCTTGATTATTGTCATGAAGATATTTATTACTTCAAACCTGGGATAGTATTTGTGGGGCTGCTTGTTTCAGTAATTGCTTCAGAACTGCTGACTAGTACAAGACATTTAATTGACAACAATACATGAGTGTATGTGTGCATGCGCATGCCAAGGGTCGTTAACAGTTATATATGGAGAACCAGCAATGGATGTGAAATAAAATAAATGAAAAAGATTGTCTTTATAATAACTAGTTTACCAATAGCTGAAGACTTAAGTTGTCCAAGAGTGTCCCAGACAGTGAAATTGGATTTGTTCAGTTTCCTCTAAACCACAGTCAGAGATTTATGAATCCAAAAGGTTTCTTCTCTTTAAAATATTTACAGATGTGTTTGCTGGGGATCAGAGACTGTTATAGCAAAAAAAAAATAGAGAGATTTTTTTTCTGTCAGGTCATATACCCTCATCTCTTTTGGCAGCATTATTATTGTAAGTAATATCAGATACACTATGAAACTCATTCATTTGTCTCTATTATAGGTGTCCTGCTGCCACAGAGGCTTTTGTTATTTCCCCATTAAGCTTCAGTTTCCCCATAGTTAGCAGGGGTTTAGTTCATTGTGAAGTCTTCTAAGGGAGGGAATTTTAGTCAGCCCCTGTCCCTTTAAGACATTTCCCAAGAGGCAGTCTTCCTTCTTTACCCAGCAATCCCCTGTTTTAGCTCTAGCCAGTCAGTCAGAGCAAGGTGCCAAGGGTAGCTGGAGACTGTAATATTTGTGACATATATGGTGGTCCATAGTAGTCTATACTGATATACAGAGCACAAATTAAGGTTACTAGCAATTAGAATCAGACAAAGACTGAAGGAACTAAAAGGAAGCAAGACACAATGGACTTTCTTGAAAGCAACCAAGAGAAGACAAAGTCTACAGCTTCAAATCTGCTCAAGACAAGCAAGTACTTTGATTTAGACAGAGGAGTTAGGGTCTTAATTCTCCTAAATAATAAACCTATTGTTTCACTTGTTGAACCTGGCTTGTGTCTCCCCCACTCTATCCTAGCCAAGTACAGGGCACCAAAAACAGATTCACTTGGGGGGCAGAACAATAGGCATACCCTACCCACACACATATACCTGCCAATTTCTCAACTAATTTATTGCACATGTTTTGTTTGCTGAAGTTCATGCCATATTAAGCTATATCATTCCCTAAGATATGTTATGTTGAGACAACATGGCTTCTAATATTTAGCACAGAGGCAAGTAGCTATTTTTCCTGCAAAGCAGTAATGGAGAACACAAAATTCTGAACCAGGACTATGAGACTTTCAAAATAGACACTGGTAACCAGTATCTCTTGCTATTTCCTAAGTGCTATAAGTCTTTCTCTTGTTCCATTTTTTCATGCCACTCCAGCAATGATGGACAGGCAGATCAAAACAGATTTTGTATTTTATCTGTTGCCCTCAATACCCAGTAGCATCCATTAGTATTCAACAGCTGAAAATAATGCCATCTGAGGCTCTTAGCAACCAATGAAAAAAAGAAAGAAAACATAACTGTGTTCTTTCTAAAAGAACAAAGGTAGCCAGCTGTTTACAAATGAAACAAGGTGAGGAAACATCTCAGGAAATGTCTCGGGGAGCAAACACAGCAGGAAAGAGACAGAGAACTAAAGGGCTGAGAAAAAGATGAGAAACAGAAAGAAAATTTAAAAAGGCTAAGGAATTCCATCTGTACAGTATTATGGAAAGACAAGAAATCACTGTTGCATTTCTGAACAATCTCTTGTGTCCTTCCTAAGAAAAGTGCTTGTGTTATTTTTGGATTACCCATGTTGAAGACCTTATCTAACAGAAGATAACATTCCATAGTAACGACCCTCAAGAACACATCAACATGTAGTTGTAAACTGACCATTTCATCCCAGAATAATCCTGGTTTGAAGAAAAGGTCTCTTTTGTGATTAGTCACCATTATCTATTATTGTAAAACGGGCCATGATTGAAAATTATATCCCAGGGCACCAATTTTTCCCTCAAACCAAATTTTATTTATAAGCATACAGAAATGTAATTTAATCTATATAGATTTCACATGGTTTATGCTGGCTCCAGAGAGAGGAGAAATGTTTGTATCTCCCTTTTTGAGGGGAACTTTACTGCTGTACATTCACATTATCTAAAAACAAAAGAGCATGTTGTTTGCCAGAAGTGTCATTGTTCTCACTTTCTCAGATATCATGGTTTGAAAATATGGAAGCCCTTGTTTCATTGAAGTAAGATTCAGGGCAGCAGAATCACCTCTTTTGCAATATTCAGGGGACCAGCTTTATCTTTCCCCCTTCCCTCCCAATGTATAGATGCACAGGGACAAAAAAGAAAAAGAAAAAGCCTAAAGAGAGGGATATTTCTGTCTTTTCTATACCTTTTTCTCCAAAGCTTTTTACCCCAAGCTAGCAAAATCACCTTAACTTTAGCATTTGGGCAACAGGCCTCTGCCCCCCTCCCCAGCCCACACTCATGGTAAAAGACAGAAATATTCCTATCTCCTCCATTCTCAATTTCTTTTTCTCTAAAGGTGCAAGTCCCAGGATACAAAAATCACCTTAACTTCCAGTACGTTTTCTGTTTCAAAAATCCATAGGTTGCAGCCTCAGTACAAGTGAAGAGGATGAGACCTGGTTGGCTTGCTAATTGACTGCTTTGCAAAGCAAGATGCATTTTTTAAAGAAAAGCAGCAGCACTATCCTTGTGGTGTAGCCTGGGGGGGGGGGGGCAAGGAAAAGAGCCCTGTAACCACTGCTTTGGAAGGCAAATTTTCTAAAAAGGAAAAGCAGCAGCACTCTCCTCACTGTAGTTCTGAATTTGCAGTAGGCCTAATACCAAGACAGAGGTGTGTGTTGTATGCATTAGGGAGGGAGCTCTAGGGACTTGGCCTGGAAGCCAAGGGGGAATCAGCCTAAAATGGTTTGGGAACCACTGGACTAGAATAACCATAGCTTAGTGACTCTGAGCAAAGGCTGATTGCCCAAAGGCAGCAACATCAGTGTTATGGGTTGAAAAAGACTGAATTTCAGCTGCTTGAACTGTTCAATAAGGAAAGTCTTCAGCACTAATTCAGCTGGAACAACTGAACAAAAAATAAAAACCAAGTTTATGCCTTCTTGCCTTTCTGCCATCAAGGTCTGAAGACAGTTTTATTTAGGACTGTATTGGACTTACCAGTATTTGGTTTTTTTAATTTATTGGCAGGTTTAATTGAGATTTTAAACTGTTATCTTTTAACTTAACTATATGGTAAGCCACCTTGAGCGCTGCAAGGTAGAAAGGTGGCAAATAAATATTTTTTTAAAAATAAAAAATTTAAAAATCACTGTAGACTTTTAAGAAATCTAACATATACAACCTGGAAAAAAAATACAATAGTAAACATCCACCTGAGTCAGAAGTCTTCTTCTTCTTCTATGTTATTTTCCAGATAATATATCTACTGAGAGGCAATGCTGTGGTAGAGTTTTTTGAATTTAACATGAAAAGCAGTAAATAAATATACATTTTTCTCATTTATAGTAAAAACAGGTGCATTTATTTGTGGCAGTCCTTTGCAATGCTCCAATGGTAGAAATCTACTGTGAATAATCAGACTATTAACCTAGATTTCTACCTGCTTAAGGTAGAAGGTAACATGTTATAGTCAGATCTCAGAAGCTAAGCAGGGTTGGTACTTAGAAGGGAGTCTATCAAGGAAAACTCTGCAGAGAAAGGTCACACATCTTACTTGCCTAGAAAGCCCCTTGGGATTGCCATAAGATGGCTACTACTTGACAGCAATTTATACACTCACACAATATAGCTCCCAAACCCCAGAGCAACTGTTGGGTATGAAAGGCACATGGAATAAATTACATGTAAGTGTTAATCACCTGTGATAATATTACAAACAGTGTATGTAGTTCCCCCCATATAGACATTACAGGCCCCACTTTGCAGACAGTGGAAGAGCCCAGAGGTACTTTTTCCCCAGGAAGGCCTTTTAATGGTAGGCTGAGGGATGGCCTGGGATGAATAGCAAGGACCCTCTCCAGATGTGTGTGGAAAGGTACTGGAAGAAGCAGGAGAGACAAAGTTGGGTGAGGCACCCCCCCCCCCCAGCATTCACTGACCAATGGCACTGGAGAGCACCATGGCCCCTGACTCAGCCCCAGAGCCCTCAGAAGCAGACAATGCATTTAATGTAATGTGTGAATAGGGATAATGATTTCCATGATTCTGCAAGTAAAAAAATAATAATTTGCCAGGCTGTGTCCAAGTGAAAGGAGAGATTGCAGATAGAGGCTGCTTTCCTCTGGGTGGGGCTCCAATTGTAATGAAAACGTCGACAACCAGCTAAAGAATTGGCAGTTGTGATGATAAACAAAAATAATAGTACTGTTCCATAAACTCCCTGAGGTTTATCATGAAGCTATTGTGTAGTAATAGCTTGTTTCTAAAAGAGATGAGGTGTTCGGGTTTATTATATTTTATGGTGGGTAGAAATTAGGCTTTTAACAGTGTTTTTCAGTGTTATATATCTGAATATTTTTCAATATAAATTAAACCATATTTCAATTTAAGCAAATGCTGATGCTTGCCTTCACTGTTGTCTCAAATTAACTCTGTATGTGGATCTGCAAATTAAGGCTTTTAAAAATCTTTTATATCCACAGTCACATCTTGTTCGGCTGCCACCCACAGATTCAGAATGCCTCAGCGGGTGTGGTTCATTTCCCAACTGCTGATGAAGTAGCAGAACAGGATGAATCATAAATTTATAAAGAGGAGTGACCTAATTGCTCCCAGTCCCTACCAAAGGGTGGGAGCCAGCAAGTGCAGTCATGAACACTTTGACTAAACAGGGCCCCTTTTTGCCGACACTGCTGCAGCACGCTCTCTGTCGACATTCCTCGACACAGGTCTTTATTCTTCTGATTTTGTTTTGTTGTTTGCAGATCTGAGACCACTAAAAAGGCAATGTGATGGCTACAATGCAGAGAAAGTAGTCCACTCCCACTTCCTGCACTGTAGCCCCCTTTTGTTTCAGTTGAATTGAATGGATTGCGACATTAAGTTGAGCTTGGATTTGGATTTTAAGTTTAGTTTAGCAGCTTTTTTGCCATTATCTTAAGATGAACAATAACATGACACTTTATTTTAGTCACATTGCTATGTTGGAGGAGATAATTTAATCATTAAATGTACTGTTTTGAAATTAGATGTGTTACATTTTAATTTGAAAAAATGTTTTCCCAGATGTTTTCAAATAACTGGTGAAATATAAAAGAAGCACAGTAATTTGTTAATGAATTTTGTTAAAGTATGAAAAATATTTATTTATTATTTACTTTATTTATATCCTACCTTTCTCACCAATGGGCACCCAAAGCAGTTTACATAATTCTCTATTTTTTATCGTCACACAGCCCTGACCACAAAGCACAATATGCACAGCACAAATAATACAGCCCGAAGATGGAAAAAAAGGGGTCATTGGAAGGAACTCTGCACAACTTTTCCCTCAAAATGCCCTCAGGATGATTCATTCCTGCTCAAGCTATCCTATTTTGAAGACACAAAAATATGGACCTTTTCACCCCAAGTCATCTGCATGTTGTCTCCTCTTGCTGTGTGGAGCTCAAGAGCTGAGGAGACATCTTATTTTTCCCACATGACCATTAAAGCTCTTTTGTCAGTTTCCTCCACCACTCACGTCCAACATTTTGTCTACAGGAATCCTAGTGTGTAGACTAAAATCCAACAACTCTTGAGGGATATAGATGTTTTAAGATACCTGCAATTAGAACACACAATTTCTGCAGGGCCAGTGGGGGACTGATAACCTTTGTTGCTGACAATATGGGGGGTGCTGCCCATCAGCTTGATGGGAAAACAATATATTGCTGACATTGGCAGGACGAGCTGAGTACAATAATGCATTTTTCAAGCTGAAAAGGCACCCAGCAGTGGAGCCTGCAGAGCAAACACCCAGGGGAAACCTTCAGCAAATAGCTGCAGGCACAGAGCATCACTGCAGCACTACAAAATGTTGGGCGCAAGAGCTTTAAACTCGGGCAGGAGGAAATGAAGGGCAGAGGGAGAAGCCTCTTTCTCCTCCGATGCCTTTTTTGGTCGTGCTGTCCATACAAAAAATGAGGAGGAGGATTTTTTCAAGATATCCCCAAAACGTCTTATTTGGGCATAATCGGGTCCTGTGAGGTAGGTAAGGCTAAAACCAAAGGAAACCCAGCAAACTTCCATGGGAGGGTGGGGATTCAAACCTGAGTTTCTCAGATCCTTGTCTGACATTTTAATAACTACACCATGCTGACTGTCAATAAGCCAACCTCGGTCAGGAAAAAATTAAAGACTTTTTTTAAAAAAAATGCTTCTGAACATCTCATTTTACAAAATTCACTAAAGATTTTTTTCCTTTAGGTATCAATAGTGTTGTCATTCATAATAATGTCAAGATCAATTATTAATAGTGAAATGGGAACTGGGGAGGGGAAGGGAAGGGAAAGAAAAATTATCCTAACCATAAATTTCCCCTAATCCGAGGTTTTAATTTATTGATCATATCCAGTTTTCAGTGGAATATCTTCATACATTTTATAGCCTTTGAAATTATTACCATTATATTTGCCACCATATTTTGTGCTGAGAACAGGCAATAAAATGTCTCTGTAGCACTCTGGCAACTCTACAAAGACATGGTAAAGGAAAGGTAGATGTTAAGAATGTACTCTCATAAAATAGTTTTCACAATGCTACTTAAAAAGCTAAATTATTTGGGACAATATGAACAATAAAGGCTTTTTAAAAAAACTAATAACATTTTATGGATCCCAATAACATTTCTTGTAATTATTTTACATCCTTGAAGTACACAAAAACATGGAGTGAGAGAAGTCAGTTTGAAAAAAAATCACCTATTGCTTTGGGATACAATTGAAAGCATTTTTACAGATTGAACAAAAATGTTTGGCAAACATCATCCAGAGAATCTGGACAATTTGTTTAAAATTTACAATATAGTGATGTGTTGCCATAATTCACAATATACTTATATTTGATGTCAGACTTTTAGAACACAGTAAAAGCCTTTTTTCCAGTGAGAAAAAAACAATGGATATTGATACACCTCTGAAAATGCCAGCCACAGATGGGCGAAACATTAGGAACAAGAATTCTCTTTTGTCTATATCTTTTAACCTATTCAAGGGTCTTCCTCTGACTCACCTCTCTCATGACTACCCCCATTAAGGGTGGTTACCTGTTTATTGTCCAACACCAGGAAAACCCATCAAGATAATGGGTCGGCCATCAGGTCAATTGTCCGACACTCAAGACCATTGCCTCACCCAGAACAGTGGGGGAAAATCCTTTGTTCAATGCTTCCCTTCTTCCCAAGACATGTTTCCCCCTATAAAAGTATACCTAGGACCCCAGTTAGGTGTTCGATATTATCACACACTACTTTGCCAATCAATAATATTGTTCCATCAGCGCTGATCATCCAGAGTCTAGTGCCGACCATTAGGTCTCTGTCTCCTGGATGTCTGCTACAAGTCTGGTAAATATAATCTTTGATGTCCCATCCATTCTTCCTTTCCATACCCAAAACCTGTCTTTCACCTCTAAAGTAAGTCCTAGGAAACCTTGTGTGTGTGTGTGTTTTTACCCCCAGCAACTAAGTGATTGTGAGTGGGATTTTGTTTTATTTCATTTCTTATTTTCTCAATAAAACTGTTAAAAAATTATTTTCTCCGTTGGTTTCTTATAATGAGCTGAAACCCATATACACGGGCAGTATATATTGATTAAGTTACCCAACCCTCCTTATGCCACGCTAAGCAACCTTCCCCAACCAAAGAGGGTCATTGTGTCCCAACATTTTGGGTAACAGGTGGGGTGGGCTGTGAGATAAGTGATGGGGGGTGAAGAAGGCAGGCAGCCAAGACAACCTGTCACCAGCCTGCCCAGTTCCCCACATGCATTCTCCTGCTGCCCTGGCTAGAGTCCATTTCACTGCAGTTAGCAATGGACTCTAATGCTAGCCTTTCATAAATGGAAACTGCCTATGAGACCATAAGTTTGGAGATGTGGTGAAGATGATGATTCAAATAGTTTGTTTAATAAGAAGGATGAATAGCATGTGTTTGTGGTATAGCCCATAGCATAAAGTTGAAGAGCAACAGAGTGGTTTGTACAATGAGTCAAATAATCTTGCACACATCTGAACATTGTGATGAAAATGGGATGGACAATTAAAAGAGTTATTTTGATGGACAAGGAAGGAAGTTTTCCTGGAAGGTACTAGTCATACTGAATCCTCAGAATAAAATAGCTAGATGATACATTTTGATAATTGGATAAGCATGGAAAGGTTGTCACTTCTAAGTATTGGACTGCCTCTGATCAAAGAAAAATTGAATGAAAGACTAGATCAAAACCCACTATACAAAACTTTCATCTCTGAAGTTACTTGGTCTCAAATTTAATCCTACTCTTCATCCTCTCCATTCACGCTCCTTGTATTGCATTCTTGATTGCTTCTTTCCCTCCAGATTTCTGCATTACTCTTTATTGCTTTACTTCTTTTAATTTAATTATCTTTCAAAAGTTTCATAATATATTTCCTTTTCTCTGTGATTTTTCCCTGTTGGGATATTTTTTGAAGTTCCCCAGATGTAAGGATTCCAAATACAAAATCCTGAAGAGGAAAATGTACCTGTGCAAAATATTTTGGAATAAAATAGACATAACTTAGGGACCATATTACTCCAGATTTGTTTTCTCTGCACTGGCTTCCAATTTGCTTCTGGTCGCAATTCAAAGTGCTTGTAAAGTAAAGGTAAAGTTCAATTGTGTTCGACCCTGGGGTACCACTGCAAGCAGTGATTTCAGAGGCAAGCCATTTTTGTGGGGTAGTTTGCCATTGATTTCCCGGGCTATTCTTTACCTCCTAGCTATGTGCGAGGTACTCATTTACCGACCAAGGAATGGATGGATGGCTGAGGTGACCATGAGCCAGCTGCCAGGATATCTGACCCACAGGAAGCTCGAACTCCTGACTGTGTGAGTAGTAGTGCAAGCACTTAACAACTACACCACGCAGCTCATAAATTCAAAGTGCTGGTATTGATATTCAAAGCCCTGAATGCCCTGCAACCAAACAGCTCAAGGACCACCTTCTCCCATATGAACTCACCCTTTCACTTGCATCATTTTCCAAGCCCCTGCTTTGATTGCCTCTGCCATTTGAGGCAACCCAAGAAAGTGCCTTCTTGGCCATGGCACCAAAATTTTGCAATTTGTCAGGGAGATTCATCCTTCTATTTGTGTCTTCTGTTAGTGGGTGAACACTTTTCTGTTCCACTTGACATAGACACAGAAACTGTTATTGACCCACCTCCCAGATTCTGGTACTGCTCATGTGTCTTATTGAACTATTTTATAATTTTAAATGTTTTTAATTGTTCAGATTATGGCCATCAGGACAGGCCCTTGATTCCTGAGCAGTGTCAGGAAACTGCAGGGTGGTGTCTCCTCCATGGGCAAGCTGTACATCTAAAAGGAGGCAGTAAGTCAATGGGGGGTGGAGATATTGGTGCAGATATTGAGGAGCCTAAACACAGCTGGAAGAGCAGAGAATCAGCTGGGAATGGTGAAGCAGGTCTCAACAGCTGTCTATGGGACTGGAATCAGCAACACCAAGAGAAACCTTGGGAAGGACAAGAGAAGACTAAACTAATTGCTCTGTCAGCATGGCCAATTGGCCATGCTGGTAGGGGCTGATGGGAATTGTAGTTCCTGAACATCTGGAGAGCCGCAGGTTCCCTACCCCTGCGAGAGAAAGCAAAGCAGGAAGGTAACTGCTCCGGAACTGAGGTTTAAGACATGGCATGGGTGAGAAGACCTGGGAGGAGAGCACAGTGGGAAAGCTGAGGAAGACACTCTGGAGAGGGGAACCAAGGTTTAAAGAACGAGCTCCTGGTCAGAGGCCACAGCACACTTATTACATGAATGTTATGATGGTTTTTTATCTTTGGTGCTTTGGGGACCCTGATCAGGTGGGATGGCAGCATACAAATATTTCAAATATATTAAATAAATAACTTGGAGGCCTTAGCTTAATTTCTAGGTAGATGAAGTGACAATGAATTGAAGTCAGGTTCTATTTATTCACTTCTTGTATATTCTCCGTTTTTAATGTCATGTAATCATTTGTTATTGTTCTATATAATTTCCTTTTACCATTCACACTTCCATTTTTCATGTATGTATTTTATTTATCTACTAGCATTAAAGGCCATTTCAAACTGCAATTAAATGAGCTCTAGACAGGGCTCTTCTTATCTGGTGAACTGTTGTTTTCCTGCTCCTACACATGAAGCCTGCTGGGTGATCTTGGGCTAGACACAGTTCTATGAGAACTATCTCATCCCCACATACTTTACAAGGTATCTGTTGTGGAGAGAGGAAGACGTTTGTAAGCTGCTCTAATACTCCTTACGGAAGAAATAGGTGGGGTATAAATCCAAACTCTTCTTCTTCCATTTTGAGTCAGAAAAAAAAGGATAAGGCTTGTCTATGTTCCTTTCTTCCTACATAAATAATTAAATCTAGCAATTACACAACTTTCTTTTTCTTCAGAAATGTTGTGTTCCTTGGGCAGCAATGAGCTGCAGGAAACAAAATCCATGATACAGAACATTTATTCAGAAACAACTCAATTTTGAAAGAAATGCTTTGGTATTATCAAAAGCACAGAGGCCTGCAGCAGCAACACACAGGTACATAAAAGTTTGTTATCTATTTATTTTTGAAGCCCTATAAAGTATGCCAGGTTCCAAGCAGCTGCTTTAAGATGGAGAGTGGTCAACTGCTTTACATTTTTCAATGGCCAAGCTATTGACAAGACCACAGTGGAATGCTGAAGAAAAAAAGTTGAATTCAGCATGCAAGTTGTTCATATGGTGATTTCCCATTACTGCCTGTACATAATTTAACACAGACAACTCATTTATTATTTCTACATTTCTATTCCATACTTCTCCCATCAGGAATTCCAGATCTGTCATGCAGACCCAGGCCCACTTAACTTCAGCAAGCCTGTTGTTTCCATGCCTTCCAGACATATCCTCACCCCACAGCAAAGCTAACAAAAATTAGCCATATTGCAGAACTGTGGTTGAGTCATACATCCGGCATACACAGTGGCTTCACTGAGACCCTGTTTAGACAAGCCATTGCCCACTCATGGTCAGCAATGCCCACAGTCACATGGACATGTCATTTAGTAGGAAACTGAACTGAACCCTCCATGTGGGGCCATTCACTCAACTAAAATGACTTATTTGACTACAACAGCTGTTTTTCAGCACTGGTTTTTACAGACAGTACTTCCATGTGACCATGAAAATGTTTCAACAAAAGAATAATTTTAAAAGGGCATTCATTTAAAATGTTTTGAGGCTGCAAAAAAACCAAACATTTTGGAACCAAAGGGGGTAAAAATAATGCAAAAGTCCTTGAAGTAAACAATTTATTTCCTTCCTCAAAAGGTTTTGAAAGGTTTGTGCAGAAAGGGCAATAAATTCTCTAAATGTGGTTTCACACAGGATGCTAATTTGCCTACAAGTCTCACCTTTAGGAAATATGATAAGCAGATTGCTGACTAGCAAAAGATTGGATATGTTACATCTCTCCCTCTAATTTCTTTGGAGTAAGACTGAAATTTTGTAATTTACAAGGTCTTTTTCCTGCGTTTCCCAAGTGATTTCCACATATACTAGAGAGGTTTTATTTGAAATTGCCTGCCTGCAACTCCTTCATATTAGCTTCTGCTTTTTGTTATGTTCCAATATTTCCAGATTCTTTGTCTTGCCAAAGGCCTTGGCAGAAGATAGTAATCAGAATTTGCTGCCTGGTTCAATAATAACCTGTATGTTTGCTTGGTATAAGGAGTAAGAGAAGATGATGAAAATAATTATCTGGGGGCCATATCTACCTTTCTCTTCATTGTGGGGTGATAAGAGTGGATGAATGAAATGGCAGCAATCACATCCCTGTTTAAATTTGAGTTAGTTGCCTACCTTTTCTGTGAAAACTGCACAGATGGGAAAATTTAGGAGTTTTACATCCGGAAGAGAATGTTGAAAGCTACATGTGGGTATAACAGAGTAAGGAGGATTGTTGAAATTCCAGCACCAGAGTTAGCTTAGCACAATATTTAATTCTTCAGTGTTGTGGACCAAGTTAGAGGCTACACAAGAAAAATAAGGATCTTGAGGGTCCTAATTGAAGGCCACAGTGCATTTGGGCTTGTCTTCCCAACCAGCAAATTTCACAGCATAAAGCAAAATACCTGTGACAATCAGAAGTTCAGAGCTGAGATTTGTGCTCTGACGTGAGGGATGCTTGTTCCAAGAGTACAGACTAACCTCCCTGCTCTGCTTCTAGGAGTAACTCTGCTGCCAACCTGTTCCAAGGTCCTTCAGTGTCTTTTCCTCATCTATCAATAAGTACCATATATGGCCTATCAGAACCTACTATGGTTCTCTAATATGGTCAGATGCTGCCTTTTCCCCATCCCATCTCACATTATCTGTCACTTTTATTGAAAATAAGCAAGAGGTGAGAACATATAGCTCAACAATTACCACATCAAAAGTGTTTATTGGCCCAGTCCTACTCCATCTATTGGCCCAGTCCTACTTCTGCTGCTGTCCATTTCTTTTTTTTGCATAACAGTGTTTTCTATTGTAGAACTGCAGTTCTGGGATTTTCCTAAGAGAACTCCCTCAGCCAACCAGTTTAATTACTATTGCTTTATGGATTCTTTTTAACATTACCAATATTAACATGTTCAGGTATCTACTTTGGTTGTAGTTAGGTCTGCTTCCATGCTTAGATTGAAATAAATGAGTTTGAACCTTTTGTCATAAGCAGAAGCTTCTGTTTTGTTCTGACACTCAACCAAGACCCAACATGCTTAGTAAGGTTTGTTGATGGTATGCAAAACCACAGTTCTTCTAAAATGGTTCACTGGCTGCTCAAATTTAATGGACTCTGTGGTCAGAGCCACCTGAAGAAATATGGCCAAGTTTGTGTGGTGTATTTGTTAGAGGATTTTAAATTTAATTTTTTTAAAAAATTAGTGATTATTTTAATTTAGTATAGATTTTAACTTAACCATGTATTTTCTATTTTGTATGTTTGCCATTTTTATTTTTATTTTTTGATGGCTAGTCAATGATTGTAACAATAAACTTAAATACTTACAAGGGTGCTGCAGAAATGGAACTTAATAATTTATGTTAAGGATTTAATAATAGAAAAATTTTGGGACAAAGAGAAAGCATTCAATGGTGATACTAAAATAGCTATAGTTTTCTAACCCCATTTACTTCAACGGACTCAGAAGGATGCTAGGTCTGTTTAGGGTTGCATTGTTGTTTTAGAAATCTACT
Organism: Sphaerodactylus townsendi; assembly: GCF_021028975.2. Classification (NCBI taxonomy): domain Eukaryota; kingdom Metazoa; phylum Chordata; class Lepidosauria; order Squamata; family Sphaerodactylidae; genus Sphaerodactylus; species Sphaerodactylus townsendi. Next base: position 72,832,315 of record NC_059428.1, read on the forward strand.
AAACTTTTATTTTAGTTTGATTAATATCATTTTAATATCATTTTATGTTGATTTTGCACTTTTTCTATAAAATTAAAACTAAAAAATCAGTTTTTATTGTTTACTTAGTGTTGTTACTTTTCAATAGATTTCAATTACTTTATCTCAAATGATAATTCATTTTTATAAATGGTGATCACATCACAGATAGAAAAAGTAAAAAGTACATTACATTTCTCCTGAGACTCTTTCCTGCAGGAAAAGTAGGCTGAGAGCTATTAACCATAATGACCCTTAAATATCACATAATCCTTTAGAATTAATTACTATGGTGGTGAAATGGGTTGGCCTAGTTGAGAGCATACAGAAAGTCAGTTATTACTAGCAGGAAAGCTTACAGGATGAATATCAAATATAAGCTGTGAATGGTACAGGTGTGATATTTGTCTGGGGGCCAAATGATAAGACTTATATCAGGAGCATGATTTAATTAATACTAAATGAGGCATTCATATCAAAGGTTACTGGCTTAAGAAAAAGAATTAAACTCTAGTTCCATAAATTCTACTGATAGAAAAAAAGGCATCCCAGTCATAGCTCATGTTCCCTTATTCAATAATACTTTTTTAAAAAAAATCTTGAAATTCAGCCAAAAACATACAAAAGATGTTGCCTCTAGGAGAAGATGGGTAGCTTTCTCCTTGGAGAAGAACCACCCTATCATCTTATTATTAATGAAGCATATTAAGTTTGGAGGACATGATTCTTAGAGGCCTGCCTTGCCATTTCACTGTTATGTATTGTTTCTGGATTTACATTCATGCTGTTTTCTGTTTTCTTGCATTAACTTCTTCCTGTAAAAAAATACCAATTTTATCATTATTTGTGCATCAGTACATTGACTTTATACTTTAACTAGCGGGCCCGGCCACGCGTTGCTGTGGCAATTGTCCTTCTCATCACAGTTCGCAACCCACACAGATGTCCATGCAGGGACGTAGGTATAGATTTTTTATGGGGGGTTCGGGGTGGGGCCACACCCCCACCCACCCCTAGGGCATAGCCACACCTGCCCAAGCCCTGCCCCTGGTCTAGCACTTATAAAAGCAGCTCTCCCAAGCCAGGGATTGCAGACTCCCCCGCCCTTCCCTCCACTGCCCCTCACCAGCTGGGCTCCCAGCCAGCAGTTCCTTCTGCCCTTCCCTCTGGGCAGAGGTATAGACGGAAAATGGAGCCCGGTGCAAAATCTGAGTTTTGCATCCTGTCCTCCCCCCTCCCACCCCAGGCAGCCGCTGTGATGCTGGAATCCACCCCCAAATAGAATCACTTTCAATGGTGTTTAAACTAGAGAGCCCAAATTCTCCTTTTAAATCCACCTTAAAGGGAGAATCTGGGGTCCTCAGTTAAACAACATTGAAAGTGATGCTGTTTTGGGGTGGATTATCACCCACCGTGAAACAGCATCACTTTCAATGTGGCGTAGTGGTTAAAAGCAGGTGCATTCTAATCTGGAGGAACCAGGTTTGATTCCCTGCTCTGCTGCTTGAGCTGTGGAGGTTTATCTGGGGAGTTCAGATTAGCCTGTGCACTCCCACACATGCCAGCTGGGTGACCTTGGGCTAGTGACAGCTTTTCGGAGCTCTCTCAGCCCCACCCACTTCACAGGGTGCTTGTTGTGAGCGGGGAAGGTCAAGGAGATTGTAAGATCCTTTGAGTCTCCTACAGGAGAGAAAGGGAGGATATAAATCCAAACTCTTCTTCTAAACTGAGGACCTCAGATTCTCCCTTTAAATCCATGCCGAAGGGGGTGGATTTAAAAGGAGAATCTGGAGAAAATTGGGAATGCTTGTTGTCAGGGGTGCAATTGTTAAGCTATCAGCACCAAACGTTCAGGGTATCTTTAGGAGATTCTCCTAATTATACCACCCAGGTTTGGTGAAGTTTGGTTCAGGAGTCTGAAGTTATAGACCCTCAAATTGGAAACAATGGGGGCACCCCTTTTAGGAGATCATAGCTTTGGACCCTGGACCAAATTTCACAAAACCTGGGTGGTATCAGTAAGAGGCTCCCCTGATGATACCTGCCAGGTTTGGTGAAGTTTGGGTCAGGGTTTCCAAAGTTATGGATCCTCAAAGGTGTAGCCCCCATCTTCTACTAGCTCCCATAGGAAACAATGGAGGATGGGGCACCCCCTTTGGGAGTCCATAACTTTGGACCCCCGAACCAAACCTCACCAAACCTGGGTAGTACCATCAGGAGAGTACCCCAAACAATTCCTGAAAATTTGGTGCTGCTAGCCTAAACAATGCGCCCCTTCAGGCCAAAAACCGAAAAACACTAAAAATGTTTTAAAAACCCACAAATGGATGGGCGGAGCTTCGGACATGAATGGGGGGGTTGAACCCGAGAAAACCCCCCCCCTTACCTACGTCCTTGTGTCCATACAAGTCCAATGATCCCCAGCATAGCCTTTTGGGGTGGTCAAATAGAATCCTTCTTTCCCTTTTCAATGCACATTGTTATATGGTGCTATCTTGTTTTTTTAATATAAGGTAACCCTTCCCATTCCACAACAGAACTGTCCAGAGTGTGAATCCTGCTGTCCATGAGGCTGGTTGACATGTACAGTCATGGCTTGGGTAAGGCAGAACTGGGGCAAGGAGGCTATCCCAGTCAGGTAGCAGAGGCAGGGTGGTGAGGCGCTCAGATCGAGGCCAGCTCCCTGAGTTTTTAAAGGTCATGTGCAAAAGAAGCGGAGCCGGTAGTGTTGGTTAAGCCCTACATAGAGTGGATTTTCTTAGAAGAAAAAGGCAAACTCCAGCTCGCTTTTAGTAAAAGAGAGCTATGGCGACTATGGGTGAGGAAGTGGGTAAGTGGTGGTTGGATGTGACAGAGGGCAGAGTTAGGTGTGTGAAGATGAGCTGGATGTGTATGAGAGTATGTGTGTTGCACAGTGGGTGAGGCACAGAGAGTGAAAGTTACCAGCGTGTGAGGGGGGAACCCCACCTGACGTCTCACACGGCAAAGTGCGTATGTGTTTCACTTCCACTCATATTACCTAACAGTATTACCTATTTACTGTTTTCACTGCTCATCTGTGGCCATCTGAGTGAACATTCTAAGGGCATACCAAGCTCTCAGGCTGCAGACATGCTGCATGAACATTCTAAGGGTGACAGTTAAACACAGCCAGCTTCATGGCTTGGTGCGCCAGGAAAAAGACATTTTACCTGGCTCAGGTATGGACTTACGGCAATTTGAAGATCCGATTACCTGCCCGCAACTGGGAGAAACGTCCTGTGAAAATTTGGGGGCGATCCGTCCAGGAGCTTCTGAGGGAGACCATCAGGGACAAACACACGTTTAGATTTATATATATGTGTGTATATATTAGGATACTCATGGAGGAATCTCATTTCTCTTCTGCATCCCCCTTCCAACAGTATTTTCCTTCTCTCTCCCATTGGAGCCCACATAATTTCTCCCCTTTCTCTGCTTTCTTTCTTCCATGCCCTTATTAACTTAGCTTTACCCACCCTCATTATTTTATACCCTCTTTTGGACACCCTCTTTTGGACACACATCTTAATGTGGTGAGGGCATTTGTACTTGTCAGCAAAGCTGGAAGAAATACCACAAGGGGTCTAAACTCCATCAACAGGCTAAACTCCTAGCAGAGTTACTCAAGACAGAATGGTCACATGTCCTAGTCCAGTCCTGCTGGGGGATTGCACCAGTGCCTGAGTCTGAGCCCTGCCATGCAGCAGGGAGGCCTTTCCCCTGTCGGTGGGATCGTGCCAGCACCTGAGGCCAGGCCCAGCCACTGTGCCCAGCCACCGAGCCCAGCCATTGTCCAGCACCAAGGCTGGGCCCCTCCGTGTGGCCGGGAGCCCCCCTCCACAAAGGGGTTGCTCTGGGCTCCTGCCTTCCCCGGCCGCCCTGCTGACATGGAGGGCAGGAGTCAGCCTGCCCCCATGATGCCTGCCTGAGCCGCCCACCAGAGCCGCCACTGTAAGTGGGGGGTGGTGTGCAGGAGGTGGGGGCAGTGCTTGACCAGGTGTTGCCCCTGGGAGCCGTTTTCCCCTGAGATGCCTCTGCCTCTGGGCACTATCTTTTCATCATGCACAGCAGTTGAGCAGGCTAAATTCAGCCCTTCCCTCACAGAGCATTCTAGTGCTCTTAATGGCCAATCCACCCTGCCTGTGAGATAAATTAGGATGAAAATGTGTAAATCACCTAAGGTCGCCCAGTGAGTTTCCACACCAGAATGGAGATTCGAAGTTCACTATACTACACTAGCTTTTGTGTGGCTCTAACAGGCAGATTAGATTCCACCTCTTCATAAGACAGTTGTCAATTGGGGAGCTAAGGAATTGAGAAAGGATATGGCTGAGTGAAGCTGTGGTGAAGAGCAGCTTGCTGACTAGAAAGAAAAGTCAGTTTGTAATAAGAGATCCCAAGTGTTGAAAAAAGTTTCAATGGAAAGGAAACTTTGTAACATCTACATTACTTTCTTCAGTGTTCTTTCTAAACCATAAATAAAGATTAACTTCATGTTTGTTTAACCCTGTGGGCTGGTTGTATCACAGAAAGAAACCTATGCACTAAGGCTACAATCTCAGCCTCTGTATATTCTGAGGTATGAGTAAAAAATGACAGAATGTGAATGGAATTGTGGTTTACTTCCCAACCCCAATAACTGTGCAGTATTTGAATGAGAGGAAATAATTTGAAAAATTGATTTTGAAAGTTGACATTCACATTCCAAAAGTGAAATTTGAGATTAAAATTCACAGCTTCTCTATTTTGGTTAAAAGTATGGCTGAAGTTAATAATACATGATGTTCTATTTGAAATCAGCTGTTAAATTCTGATTGCCTGCTGTCAAATGTTGGTTGCTACATGTCTTGTTTGGTTGAGTGCTATTTTATACTAGGTGAAAGTTGTCAGTGCTACTTGTCAGAAATATAAAGGAGTATATGAATAAAATTCTTTAACCATCTTCAGTGGCAATGCAGGGTGGTATAAGTAATACTTTAGTAATATTCTGAGTTGGGGATCTGGAAGGAGTTTTGTGCAGTTACAGAGAAATTCTGCCCACACACATGATAGTTCATTTCATGAGACTGTTAAGCTCTGGGTCTAGAAGAGTAGCCTCTTATTTACTCAAACATCAGATGCCTAAGTCTCTTGAACAGTTGTCCTATATAACTTACTATTTATGTCGTTTGAACATGGGTGTATGTATAACAAAAGAATGGATATTTTACCCCCAACATGTATGAGAGAGTTTGGGAGTCAACTGGGAGTGGACATACAATCCCCAGCCTCAAATTCCTCCTATTCAAGGATGTGATAAGCTTTCATGGGTCTTGTCCCTTTCTCAGATTAAAGAATTCTTGAGGAAGAATTAATCAGGATAAGCAGATTCATTTTCCCTCCAATCCTGTTTAATGTATTCCTCCAGGACAACTGTAGCTTCAAATTGGCCAGAGTCTTTAAATGATTACAGCATTCTAGACTGGGGAGGAGTGGAAGAGAATGATGGCTGGCATTCCCTAATCTTCCCCTCCAGGATATTATTACACCCTGTTCCACATAGAGACCTAAGTAAAATTGTAACTTCATCTGCCATTTCCTCCTGCCCCCCCTCCCTCCACGTGCTCAACTCCCCCACTCGTCTGTTAGGAATTAAGTGGGCCAATTTCCTCTGTCTGTTTTTCCTTTTTCAACTGGCATTCAGCCATCATCAACGTTCTATGGCTCCTCAAGAGCAATTAGTATTTATTGCACCATTTTAGAAATGTCCTCTTTAGCATTTTAATTTACGAATTAATATTTTTTTCTGCATTCATCAAACACCCAGAAACCACTTTCTTTTATGTGGGTAGGCATGTATCTCAGCATTTCTGCAGGACACACAACCATTAAACTTCCAGTTTGGGGCAGGAAAATTGGCAGATCCAGAATAACAAACCCTTTTCAACCCTTGCCAATTCATACCCAAAAAATAGTATCACTGTTTTGGGTGTTCCCATGTGGGAACATTTTACCAGTTATAAAAACAATTGTTTTCAGCAGTACAAACTATAGTTCCTCAGACTATGTCCCTAAGAATAATGAATACAGTTTTAAATATACAGCGGAACCTTGGTTTTCATTGACTTCAGTTTTCATCGGTTTCAGTTTTCATCGATTTTTTCAGTGAAAAATTTGTCTCGGTTTTCATTGATTTGCCTCAGTTTTCGTCGATTTGCAGTAAGGTGCAGGGGTTTGTGAAGAAAAATCACCCGGACAAAGCTGTTGCAGGCCATGTCTGCAACTTATTTAATGACAATGTCTTGCCCCATTTCAGACAAATCTTAAAGAACAGGTAACAGTGCATTTATGGGGGAGGGTTGCTTTCAAGGATGTATGCAGACTCTCAAGTTTATCTTTTGGGCATTGGTAGTGTTAGTGCTGCCAACCTTCAGATGAGCTTAGAGTTCACCTGAAATTATACCAGACTAGTGTGATCAATTCCCTGGGAGAAAATGGTTGCTTTTTGGCATAATAACCTATCGAGGTCCCTCCTGCCCCCCAAAACTGCCCTTCCCTTCTACCTCATAGGGTTGTTAGAATGACAACAATGTCTTCATTCAGTACAATTTTTGGAATAGGGTGGACCACAATAAATAATCAAATAAGTGATCTGGCAATGTTGAGTTTGCATTGTAAAAGCTCTCCCTATACACATATCCTGATCATCATAATAATGAGAAATTTGAAAGAACTAAATATGTATTACAGATTAGTGACAAAGGATTTGCCTGGCACTGCAGAGATAGACTAGCAACATAATTGGTCCTTCCTCTGTTGTTCTATAACAGAGCTATTTTCTTTCTTGCTTTGGTGGGGGTTATTGCTCAGCCTTTCAACCATTCACCTGTGTCATCTGCAAAGCTCCATGTTGTTCCCTATGCTTTGCAATGTCCGAACGAAAATGTTGGATGAGGTTATATAGAAATTGGAGCTGAGCTGTCATCAATACATAGATGAAACTCAGATCTATCTCACATTTATGGTTGATCTCCGTAGATTGAGGGTACTCTTCAGAGCCGTAGCTGGGCCAAACTGCGCCCGATGCAGATTCTGAATTTTCTGGGGCCCCCTATGGGTCCCGTTCCTGCCCTGCCCCCCATGTCTCCCCCCGGTCTCCCCACTTACCTTAGTTCTTAGTTTCAGGCTTAGTTTCAGGCTGAAAAGTGGCCTGTTCAGTTCAGGCTAAAAAAAGCCCTGGGTGGGAACTACACTACCCAGGAGCCTTTGTGGCTCACAAGGTCTCCTGGGTAGTGTAGTTCCCACAAGGGCCCATTTCAGCCTGAAATGAAACCTGAAACTAAAAACTAAGGTAAGTGGGGGGATACGAAGGGGGTCGCAGAGGGTTGGGGAAAGGGGGAGGGGTTGGGGGCAATTTTCCACCCCCCGAGCCATGTACCAAGTGCAAGGCGTGCACACACACACACCCTGCCCCCTTGTAGTTTTGCCTATGGTGCTCTTGGATCAAGGCCTATTGCTGGATAAGTGTTGAAAAATGTTTAGAAGCTTCCATTGGTACCGAATGCTGCCAGAAGGATATTGTCTGAAGTGGACTGTGGGGATCACATCATTCCAAACTTGGTCCATCTGCACTGCTTACTGATCTGTTTCCTGGCATAATTCAAGGTGCTGGTGTTGACCTTCACATTCTACCAGGCTTGGGACTAGAGTTCCCATTCCTCTGGTTGTGGGGGCAGAGAATCCCCAACCCCTAGCTCCCATAGCCCACCACACTTGGAGCAACAGTGGGATAATTTTTTCAAAGGCAGCCTTGACTTTACCATACAGGTTCTTGTGTTTCCTAGAGCTACCCTATGCCACTTCAAGGGTTTTAATGGAAGGCATGTAGCACTAAGACTGGCATTGCACCCCCTGCCCATCCCCTATGACAGTGGTGGTGAACCTATGGCACTCCAGATGTTCATGGACTACAATTCCCAGCAGCCCCTGCCAGCCCCTGCCAGGGGCTGATGGGAATTGTAGTCCATGAACATCTGGAGTGCCATAGGTTCACCATCACTGCCCTGTGATCTTACCTACAACCCACCAACTGGTTTCCAGGCACTTCCTGGCAAAACTACTTGGGCCTGCATACATGAAGTGTTGCGAAATTCCTTACAAACTATTGAACCTCTATAGTCCTCTTCTTAGGCCCTGCTTCAGATGCTCCCATCTTCTTGGATGAGGTGCCTGGCAACCTGGTCTTCTTGATTATGACATCAACACTCTGAAACACTCTCTCCAGAACCTGCCTGTTCCCTTCTGTTGCCACCTTGCACCAGTGGGTGAAAACTTTTTAGTTTTGTCTGATGTTCCCTCAACAATCCCTCCTTCCTGCCTTATGCTTTAATTTGTGTTTTCATGTATGTGTATTTCAGCTGGGTTTAAAATATTTCAATGTTGTGCTTTAATGGGCTTTAAGATGTATTTTTATTATGCATGTTTTTAATCTGTTAGCCACTTTGGTGATCCTCATCAGGATCAAAAGGCTATGCTAAAATAGCTGGACATGTGAATGCCTGAATCACTTGTGTAAGTTTCTTACAAGGAAGAGAAAAAAATTCATGGCCATAGAACACTGGGAATGAAATGCTGTGGCAAGAGCAAACTGTGTCAGCACTTATACAGATTCCAGAAACTCAACCTGGAAGAATGGCAGGTGAGATAATTGGAGGATCAGTGCTGCTCTGTGGCCAGGAAAAGAGAACTGAGACTCCTAACATCTGGAGCATCACTAGTTTAAAGTATCTTGAGAGTACAGCAAACATTTTCCTCATTCGTTACTATAGAATCCAGCAATTCCTATTTTGGGTAGACAAGGAACATATATTTTTTCTGAAAGAGTAAAACAAGAAGGGCATACAAAAAAGGAAGAAAGCAAAATATGTTGGAGCCTTAAGTAAATCACTACCATTATTGTCAAATTTCTGAAGGATGAAAAATGACAGTAATTTGCACATGTTCAGCAAGCATTTCCCTAGGGTTTCACTTTGTAAATTGGCAAACTATGAAATGGTAGAACCCTTACATGAAAAAATAAAGAGTTTGGAAGAAAAGGGAAAGCATTCAAAATGGTCAGAATTTTTGCAAGATGTGCTAGAGAATGAATGCAGATCTCTTTTTACACCTTTGAATGGAAAGAGGCGTTCACTGAATGCAAAATGCTGTTCTGCATAACTGTTTATGACTTCTTCCACTGAACATAAATAGGTTTGCAGTTCTATGCTGTACTCAAGCCATTCAAGAGCTGGCTTGGGTCCATCCTGAGAAGCCTGCCATGCCCAGCTCTGTGACTTGTGTATGTGTAACTGCCAGGACAAACAGACAATTCTCAAGCAGGATGTTGAAAATGTAATATTATAATCCTTTTCAGTTAATCAAAGAACCTACAATGAAAATACGGGGAGGGAGAGCCAGGGTCATGGACCATGCTCTGCTCCCAACCTATATATTTACTAAATTGTGCATACCACCTACACATGTACAAAATACATGTGAATTATTATTGGGAATACTGGTGTGCACCAGTATTTTTTGAGTTCGGCTTTAAAACACCCAGAAATTTTCAAAGAAGCCTGAAAAAGCTGAACACCCACTCCCAGCTTAGCCAACCCCTGCATTCCCTTCTGCTGCCTCCCCTGCCACCTTTGAAGCCCACTGAGCCAATCCCTACACCCAGCTCTTGGCTGACTGTTGAGCTGACTGCAACCCCTGCACTTGGCTCCACTGGTTGGGCCATGTGAATAGTTGAGAAAAGCTGTAACACTTTTCAATTTTTTTCAGCTTTCATCTCTATCTAGATAGCTGGGTTTTTTACTCATCCAAAAAACACCCCATCCACCACCACCACCACCACCCCCCCAAAAAAATTGCCTCTGGTATATCTGGATACACAGTTCTAATTGGGAACCCATAGAGAATACAAAGATGGAGGGGTTGTGCACTAGTAATCAAAACTGTGAGCAATGCACAAATAAAGGCTAGCAGTTTAGTAGGACTGAATAGCTTAACACTTTACTAAACCAACAGTGTGAGCAAAATCTACAAACAGGGCTATGAAACAGCTAGTACCCCAATCTCCACAAGAATATGTCAAAGCATACAATCGACCATACTTTTAAATCAATGTAAGCTTCTCTAAGCTAATTAAAAAACCCACAACAAGCTCACATAGGTTGGGAACAGGATTTGCTTCCTGGTCTCACATCGCTACTCCCACACCTTCCATTCACTGTACCTGCTTGGATCATCTCTACATGGCTTACAGTCACAGCAAATCAGTTGTGTGAAGACAATGTGTGATGTTGCTGCATCATTTGTTCTTTTGTTTTCTAACTCACTTCAGATATTTTTAGCCACACAATCAAGCCCGTTCTAAATATAAGAGATTTGCATTATCTTTTGCTTATTCAGAGTGTTGCTTTCCTTGCCAAGCTCACCTGAAAGCTGAGGTGCTACAGTAACATTTCCAGGTGTGGCTTTCACAAATTGTTGTGGAATGTCATACCATTATAAGGGGCAGCTTACAGTGTACATTATATTGTACCCATCCATTAGGCATGGGCTGAAAAAAACTGTCTGTTCTATAGCTTCAGTACTGGGTAAAAAATATGGCATATGAGACTTGGGCAAATAGATATGATCTTGTCCAGTCAGTGAATTTCAAACAATGCCTCTTGGCAAATGCATGTAATATTCATACTTTTAGGGAGAACTAGCGGGCCTGGCCATGCGTTGCTGTGGCTCAGGCCCTTTCCGCACAGGCCATTTACAGCGTCTTAGGGACGGCAAAAACACCGTCCCTAGGGAGCTGTTCACATGGGGGGTGCAGCTGCTTCGCAGCCGTGCTGCCCTCGCTCCCCCAGCGGCGCGGAGCCGCCATTTTCCCACCTTGCACCCCAAGCGCACGGCAGTGGCTGAAAGGCGCCATCCCCCCTTTCCCGATCGACTTACCTTCCCTGCGACCTTCCAGCATGTCGCTGAGGCCTGGGGAAACACACCCCCACCCTGCGACTCCGGAGGCGGTTAGCGCTGGAGCGAGCAGGAAGCGTGTCCCCTGGCCTTTCGGGTAGACCAGCGTCCGGAAGCTGTCACACAGGGAAGGTAAGTCGATCGGGCAACGGTGCAGCGTGGCGCCATCTTCCCTGTCATTACCGGGACCGTTTGTGCGAATGGTCCCGGGGGGTTGAGTCGGCGTCATATGCGGCGACCCATCCCCCAGCGTGGTCATACAGAAGCGGCCTCAGTCTGGTGAAGTGGAAAAAGAAAGAAAAGGGGAAGAAAACGGTTCGAACATATGTCATTGCACAATGCTTGCAAGGGAAGGGAGGAGCAAGGGACCCCTCTCTCCCCTCCCTCTCTCCCGTTCCCTTGCATGGCACCCCACCCCATCCCTCCCTAAAGTTGCTCTTCCTCTGCTAGAGTGGGCCATGTCCAGGTGGCGGATCCTGTCCCTTTCACTTCCTTCCCTTGCAGGCGAATTACCTAGCTTAAAACACGCTGGGAGGCATGAGCTATGTTGTGTTCAAATTTCAGAGCATTTGGTCCAGCAAATCCCCGGACCCTCCCTCACCTTCCCCTTCCTCCGCTAGGGTGGGTGGGCCATGTCCAGAATGTGGGCCCCATCCCTTTCACTCCAGATGGCAGCGGTTTTCAAGGAAGGCATGTTTGTTTCCCTTGTATCAGAGGGTGTTGCTTTGATGGCCAGCAGATGGCACTGTTGCGGAACAGAACTGTGGATCCAACTATTACAGGTGTGGCATGTACACAATAACTGGCACAGGTGTGGCATGTACACAACAGGAGGTGTGGAAACAGTATGGAAACCTGGCCACAGGCAAATGTGATGTTGTGTGAACATTTCAAAGCAATCGCTCCAGTAGTTTGGGAGATTACCTGTCAGCAGAAAAACGCACTGATAGATTTTTATATATATAGATAGGTCCAAAAACATCCTCTATATCAGTGGTGGCGAACCTTTGGCACTCCAGATGTTATGGACTACAATTCCCATCAGCCCCTGCCAGCATGGGCAACTGGGCATGCTGGCAGGGGCTGATGGGAATTGTAGTCCATAACATCTGGAGTGCCAAAGGTTCGCCACCACGGCTCTATGTACACCAAATTTAGCTAAAGAAACAAACAAATGTAGCCCAATAGCAAATGTTCCAATTATAGGTCTGCTGCCTACACATTGTTACAAGAATGGCAGGTGCAGCCAGGTAGTCATTGGCCTGGTTGTAAAACTAAACCTATATTACTTTTAATTTTGTACACACATCTGATTGTGTGAATTAAAATGTCTGCAATAGTTCAACCGATTAAGGCTGTATTCGGCTGTTTTTGCATTTTCTAAATGCTCCGTGTCTCAGCTGAGGAGTGTATCTGCCTTGGGGCTTCTCACCCTGCTTGTAGTTTCCCACTGCTGCCCGGCTCTTTCCTTCGCTCAAGTCAGGACCGGTGCGGAAAGCCCCGAATGGTTCCCCACAAGCCCAGGGCTTTCCCATAAACACCGCTTAAGCACTGCGAGCTCTTCCATAATCTCTTTCATGTATGTGCGGGCAGCCTCCATTTCCTGCATTCAGATTGACTGAATCTTGCCCCATTTCCCCCACTCACTTTCACTATTTTAGTTTTAAATTACTCTGAACACAAAACAGGTGCTGAGAATTGGCGCCCTCGCTCCCCTCCCCCCGGGTCTAAAATCCTTGCATGTGCATTGGGGCATTCCCCATGACAACAAAGGGGCAATTTCGGCATGCAAAATCAGCCTTCCTAAATTTGAAAATGAAACCCAGTTAAATTAAGAAACTTGCTCAGATGGAGGAGCCTGGCCACACTGTGGCACTTTAGAGGCACAAAATGAAATTTGCTGGCCATTGTACCTTTCAGTGGCTCAGAAGCCCTGTAGCTGATTGCATAGCTGGTGCCAATGTGCAGCAAAGAACAAAATAGCCCTCTCTTTGAGGAAGACATAAGAGTGGAATAGGATGCCTGTGTAGGTTTTCAGAGGACAGAGCTGAGAACAGATCCTGGGATGACATTGTTCCTAAAAGTAGAGCAGACTGTAGTACCTGAACTGAGTCCATAGGCTTCTTCTTGTCCCTTAAACAAATCTGCACATGATGGAACATTTAGTTTAGTCAGTCACTCAGCATGCCTGCCATTAACATACAAACAAAATATCCCTCTCCACTTTCACTATGGAATATTGCTTTATGCTTCCTCCTGGGGTAGAACCTGTATCACGGTATCTTGACTATGCAAAGACAGTCCCTTCCCTCCCCATTTCCGACAAAGAAAAGTTTAAGCAGGCAGGAGTATCCATTTTCTCTCCTGCTTAACAGCTGTCCACCCACTCCCTAGTATTTCTCCCGTCAGACAAAGTATAATTTTATTACTAGAATAGAGAGGAAATATTGAGAAGGATTGAATCATAAACTCATCATTTTTCTTTTCCCATCAGATGTTGACTGTTTGTACTGATTTTAAGAAACAGTGACAAAAATATTTCTTTTTTTGTGAACCTATTTAGGAAAATTATCAACAGGCAATGGAACTCATTCTGAACACTAAGAACATTAAGTGTTGCATTGTAATAGGAAGGATAAATTAAGCTTTTGTCATTACTCCCATTCTTCCACTCTCCTTTCTAGTCTAGATTAATGGCCTTCAATTAAAAAAAACACAATGTGTGACAAATATCCTGTCTGCTGCACAAGGTGATGTCATTTTGGCACAGTTTGGGGGGTTGGATTCTAGATACAGTATGAACTTTTTCAATTTTCTGCCAGTTTGTATGTCAGTGCTACTTGTTAGCTATGGGTGACATGTTTAGACCCAGTAGGGCAAAAGTGCAAGATGTGTGTTTGCTATATTTTCCCCTGATACTCTTTTTCTTCATGGTTCACAAAATTCTAGTGGCAGCAACCCTGAATTATTCTACTTTTCAAGGCTTTGAGCAAGAGGAAGAAAATTGCTTCTAATGCTCTTGGAATGAGAATGGCTGAGGGTACTTATGAGGGCAGGATCAAGAAACACAGGGAAACTGAGCATGGCCAACTTTGCCCTTGTACAATGCATTGCTATGGATGGTATTAATGCCATGAGCACATGTGAACCATCTAGAAAACTTAGGAAGTTTTCGCAAATAACTCTAAAATGAGGTTGGATTTTTTTACTTTTTACTTTTAAATATGACTTATACGCCATAAAATAAAATAAAAAATTATCAGAATGATAGCTATTTTCAATGTGAATGACCTGGTGAATGCATTCAAACCTGATCCTGTGAAAAACACAGTCTTAAATATGTACATGCCCATCATATTTTCCATAAGCCAAGTAGCAAGCCTGCAGTTCATAGTAATTGAATGGATGAGTACTGCCTATGTCATTGTATAACAGGGACAGGGACTTTGGTCCCCCTGAAGCCCTCCCTGAGTTAACATCACTGAACCCTTGCGGGGCTCTACAAAAAAAACCTTATTTATTTATTTATTTATTCATTCATTCATTCATTCATTTATTCATTCATTCATTCATTCCATGCCATTTCCCAGTCAGGCTGGGTTCAGGACAGTTTCTAACAAGAATACATTATAAATATACAATATAAGTTAAAAACAATTAAAATTATCAATCCCAATTTGCACTGAAAGACGGCATTCTAATTACAGGCCTACTGTGTAGATATTGAATATTCTCAACAATGGGTTGACTCATAATGATGTTACACAGTGACCACAATAACTGAAAAATTCATAAGTCCTGCAGAGAGTTGAACAACATGAAGGGGGAAAGGGAAAGAGGATGGGGGAAAGGGAAGAACAAGGAAGATGGAAAAAGGAGGCCTACTGAATACTGAACCATTGCTGCTTCAACCATATGCCGGGTGGAACATCTCTGTCTTACCGTTCCTCAGGCAGGCCATGGCCCATGACTCTGATTTCACAGAGAATTCCACCAGTCAAAAAGACCTGAGCCCTGATCGAGGACCACCAGGTACAGGCTGGGCAGTGGAGACAGATAATGATAACGTAGCCACTCTGGCACCTCTTGGGCACCAGGAAAAAATGGTGTGGAATTTCAAGTATGAAAATTGTTACTCTGCAGCTTCCATGGTTTGTTCAGTGTCACGCTGCCCATGTGTGGAATGCTTTAAATAGTCAATGTTTAATCATTGTTAAAACCTTAGAATCATCCAAGAAGTGCTGCTTCTTACTTGTTGATCAGCAGATTTTAAAATTATTTATGACTTTAAAAATGTAAAATGGGCAGTCATTGGCGAGTGGCTTTCATTCCTCTGAGATTATGCCTGCTGCATAAAATAAGGTTTCTGATTCTTCTGATTCTGAAAATAAAAATAAAGTTTCTGGTTCTTCAGGGTTGCCAAGGTACCTTAAATCTATTCACAAAATGCTTAGTAAAACTGTACTGTGGTCTTCCTTTTATTTGTGCAGAGTATTCAAACCCCTCTTCATGGTTTTAAGATTTATGGAGAGAGAGATTCTTTTGACCACTCATCATCACTATTGAATGAACAGATATAGCAAAATGGCTTGCAGCTTATTTATTAGCTAATCATATGCATTCAATTACTGTATGTAGAACTGCACTGTGCTCACAGATGATGAATAAAGAAACAAACAGATGGGGCTTTTATCTTGCATAGCATGACTACAGTATAGTTCTCTGAGGCTGTGATGTAATTTAAAGATTTGTTAGCAGCCAGACATACTGTTAATGTATTTATTCAAGGAACAATTTAGATGTACTATGATCTGTACCTTCAGATTACTTATTCCATGACCTAAAACTGTACTCACACCACAGTAATATTTGTATCCTTTTCTTTTACTCTTTCCTTCCAGTCTCCTAAAAATCACATTGTTGAAGATCTACAAGGTTTTCTTACATCTGTCACAGATCAGAAACTTGAAGCACAATACAGGTGGGATGCAGAGGTCAGGTGTTAGCTGTCAGACTTAAACTAATGATGGTCAGGTGTAGGATGTGAAATCAGCAATTCATGCAAGATACTTTTCAGGGATATCTTTCTTGTTAGTACAAAAGGAAGCAGTGTTCCTAGGCAGACTTTTGGTTATATAATCACAACTGCTTTGATCTGATGAATGTAGCATCGTTAGGATTTCAATAGAAATTAGTAGCCATATACTTCAGAATGCATTAATTCAGTATTAAGAAACAGGCGTCCATTGTATTATAAAGTTTGGAAAAAGATGTAACAGCACTGATTAATGATGATGGAAACACATAAAGCTATTCATTTAAATCTCTAAGAAATACCAATAATTATCAATTATTAATTTATCAATAATTGCAAAGCCAAAACAACCAAAATCCAAATGTAATTGAATTTATTTTGGTTTTGATCAAATCTAATGATCATCTTCAGAGCTCACACACATTGAACATGTCATTGTATGTAGCTCCAGCACACTTTTGTTTAGAGTTAAGGAACAGTCTGCTACCTGTCTGGTAGAGAAACCCCTTGGCAGAGAAATTATTGCCAATGACATTTTATCAGCTTAATTTTAATGTATTCAATCAAAACTACCCTTCTTGCATATAAAATAAATTTTAGCTATGAAATATCTCTACAGGATATGTTGTAATGTACCAAATGACTTTAACAGAAGTGTCATTTTGATGATATTTTCTCTCTTCAACAAGCAAAGGGATGTGCCTCCAGCAGTGCTCTCACTTTAGACATCAGAAAGCAGACTGAAATGGGCTTAGCATAATTGATTTAGCATTGTAGGGGGACACCACATCATTTCTTGACAAGTAACTTGTGCCAGCTTCAAAGGTCATTGCTATGTAAGTGTGCCCCATGGTGTATTATCTGTAAACATGGTTCCTGATTTAATATAATTGATAGTTCACCAAACTGATTTGTAAGATGAATTACTGCTGTGATGAAAGTTCTGTCTAGGTGTAAAATATCAACAAATATAAGGACACTCTGTATTTGTACTCCTTCTTTTATCATCATGATTATAGTCAGTGCTTTCTGTCAACCACTATGATGAGGGCTATAGCCAAGATCTGAAAGGCACCGTGGAGACCATTCCTACTACTGCATCACTAGCTCTAGTGATGCCAGCTCTGTTGCAGGTATTGTGGCTATGCTAAGAGCGTTGCTGTGGGGTCCTTTTAACCCCCATTTAATAATGGAACAGAGGATTAACAATAATTTGAAATACTGACACATATTGGACAAAGCTCTGAAAGATTTTTTAAAGCTTATCCTGTGATCTGAATCCAATTGAATAAAAATCACTCATCTTGGGTATCAGAAAACCCAACTTTGAAGTTTGTTTGTTTTGCTTGAGGGGGGAGAAATATTTTAAGTGAATAAAAAAAGAAAATAAACACAAGGTTTATTTATTGCAGAATACCACACCAAGCCCCTGACAATTTAAACTTTAATCCCATTTTTAGAATTCTGCATGGAATCAGCACATGAAAAGAGAACAGGATCATGCCAGAGGTTTTCACCATGAGCTCTGTGTGCTAATTGCCCTTATTGCATTCATAGTTTCCCTTGTGGGGGTGGGAGAACAGCTGTGTTAACCTAGGACCATATAAAAAACCACCAGACTGTGTGTTTTTATAATGACAGAAACTTTAATCCTTTCCTGACTCAGGATCCTGTAAGAATACAAATGGGGTATTGCAACCCTACCTCCCAACTTCTACTGTATTACTAAATTTAATTAAGTTGAATCAGAATCAGCTACTGTGAGAGTGCATATAAGTTACAGCTGTGTAAGCAATAATGATTCCCACAATATTTTGAATAGATGTGTTAGCAAAGATTGAAATCAGAAAAGAAAGAGTTACAGTTGTCAAGTTACAAGGTAATTACACACATTTCTGATATGATGAACACTGCACTGATTGAGTGGATTCACTTGATCACTGCAAGTGAGCAATTAAACCCATATCGCCTTATCTCTAACAGGAAAATAAGCATATTTTTCCAGTCATGCAAATTTTGCCATAAAAGCTTTTGAAATATGAAAAGCTAAGCTACTCCAAGATCCAATTTTACCATGCAAAAAGATAATGGAATGGATTATTGCAGTGGTTCTTAATCTTTAATACACTGACCCCACCTCAGTACATGTTATCATTATCACTGATCGCCTTCATTTATTTTTCATTTATTTAAACAATTCAGTGTCACCTGTCTCATTTACAGCAGTTCACAAAAATGTGACCCGCAGGTAACAATTAAAATGTTAAAAGACCAGAAACACACAAGAACTCTACTTCCCCTCAAAGTAATACCCTGCTATGTAATTAACTGCCATTTACATGTTTTATGGATGGCAGCGAACCTCCCGGAGACATTCCATTTCATAACCCTGGAGCCTGCAGAAGATGGCCCTGAGAGAATCTGAGGTGTTTCATAAGTAAAAAACTAAAATAAAACAAAAGTGAACATCAAAGAGCACTCGAGTCACAGGGCACCTTTAGGTACAAAGTGTACCTATGATATAACCATAAGGTACAGATATCAGGCATGTATTCAGTGAGATTATTGTGCTTGATGGTCATCGACAGAGCTCATGATGTTAAGTTTGATTTTCTTTCTGCCCCCCCTTTTTTTTGGAGTTTGGGGGTGAAACTAGGATCTGGAAACAGAGATGAGAACAACAGTTCTCCTTTACTGGCTGTCAGAAATCATTGCAAATGAGGAGCAATGCTGCCTAAAATACTGAATGCCTCCCGCCCCCAAATTGTGAATGCTTCCCAGGTTTTAGATCAACCAAGCAGCTGCATTTCTAATTGTAAGAATCTCTGGATTATGCCAGTCCAAAGGAAGTATAATGTGGAGGCTATGCTAATAGCCTTGTAGAAGAATAATACATTTTCACATGTGCTTCTTGAAGGTCACTGATTTTTTCCCCAGCTGTATTACAAAGCCCCATAACTTTAGGAGAAACTGTGGAAGAAGGGCTACAGCAAGAAGGAGGACCTCTTATCTGCATACATTTTTCCATGCATGGCTGTTTGGAGTCAGGCCTACATAACACATGTACTAGGGGTAGCATATAAGGAAAGAGGAGAATATTTCCCAGAGCAAATAGTAATACACTCGATTAAATCTCTGCTCCTCCTGCACTCAGATGCAGTTGAGTATGCTGAACAGGCAGGATGGAGAAATTATTAATAAGGTGTCACAGTCACACAGATGCCTTTGCTAGCACTGCTAACTTGCATTCTCTTACACAGAGAAAGATTAGATCAGATTTTTGTCCTCAACCATACATTCAGCCACTGAACTATGGCTCAGTGCGTTGCAAGTGGTTTTTCTTAGCACCAAGTTGTATATTACAATGGCTTGAAGACAAACCTTGCCACAATAACCCATGGTCTTTTAACATGCAGATTCAATTAGTATAGTGCATTAGAAGACAGACTGCTCTTGGAAACTTCAGCTGGAATATGCTGATCTGAATATACTTTTGCCATTGCTATCAGATTCACATTGCTATTCATTCATTCATTCATTCATTCATTCATTCATTCATTCATTCATTCATATATTCACTCATTCATTCACATTTCTATCCCGCCCTATCCCAAAGGGATGTATGAATATGCCTTTTTTTGTTTCCTTTTGTTTTCCAAATATTGTCTTTGTGGGCTGTTTCACTATTCCTGGCAGTTTCCAATTGGTTTCTGTTAAGCCATTCATTTGCAATACATGAAAACATGTGCCAATATTAACAGTACTATTTTTAAATCAAATTCCATTAATGTAATGGGAAAAATATTACTGTAATTTTTTCCCTAAGCATGCATAACTCATTTCTAGGGTTGCCAACTTCCAGGTAGGGTCTGGAGATCTACCAGAATTACAATTGTTTTCCAGACTGTAAAGGGTCAGTTCCTTGGGAGAAAATGGCTGCTTAGGAGGGTTGTGGTTGTTGTTGTTGTTGTTGTTGTTGTTGTTGTATACCACCCTCCTCTGAAGGGCTCTGGGTGATGCACAACACAATAAATATACACAGTAGAGCACAATTTAGACGACATTAGAAATATAAATATACATAAATATGACACTGAACCTGGTGAGGTCTCTCCCCTGCCCAAGCCTTTGCCTCCCCAGTCTTCACTTCTTAAATATCCAGATTTCTTCAACCCAGGGTTGGCAACCCTACTAATGATAGAAACTTGGTTTCTGTGTATTCACCAAATTTAACATCTATAATGCAACAACAACCTTTATTTGGCATTTAAAAATAGGTTCTAGAGCATTGCCAGACATTTTTGAAATACAAATCAAGAGTACATTCAAAGCGCAGACAGGAAGACTATATAGCAGTATACATTACTTAGAAAGTTCTGTCACTTGTAAAAGAAATTTTGCTACTTTTTCCAAGAGCATGACATCTGTGTTGTTTAACAGAAGCTCCACAACAGAACAGTCAGAGTCATTTTTCAAGATTTGTCTTAGGGCCAGCCTTGGGAGGGAAATTCCTAATGCCCAACATACATCTCGGACAGTCAAGAATAATGGTGAGCAAGAGTCTCCACTTGATTTTTTACAGTGTGTGTGACGAACCCGGATCCTGGAGAGGTATGGATAAGTAATCTAATTCACTTTGTAATGGCCGATGGGAAGGTATTGGATCTTGGCCCTTATGCTAATCCATCTCTGTTGGGGTTTAGTTAATAATTCAAGATATTTGGCTATGTGCCCCTGTGCCGGTATTATTCCGACAGAGAGGGGTGAGCATAATTTATTTGCTTGCTCCAACAAGATATGATATTCCTGTTCTAGAAGTCTACTTTTCTAAGGGTTGGAAAAGAAATCTCTCTGAGATGTCAAAGCATACCAGAGAATCAATCCAGAATAAACCTACTGAGTAAATTTTTGATTTGAGAAGTTGATACCATTCGGAAGCAAATAGGTCTGGGCGCACAGTGTATATTAAACTGCACACATCAGAGTTAAAACATAATTTGATCCAATACTTGAATGTATTCAGCCATGCCTCTTGTTTCCAAGTGCAGGTTCTGACCAGTTTTCTAAGCACATAGTACAGCATATGGTACAGAGTGTGGTAATCCGAGTATTTTATAGAGGAAGCCAGATTGTATTCTTTCAACAGAATTGTTCCATGCAGTTATCCATAAGGGAACTCCATAGAGAAGTTGCTGAACTACCTTGGAGTTGAAAACCTTTCGAGCTGCTGGGACATATCCCCTTCCCCTGGTGTGAAAAAAATTTACCACTGCTGGAGCAATGTGATAACTTCCTTTTACAGCAATATCTCTATGTCTGGCCCATGTGGCTTTATGATGGAAGGTTAGGCCTAGATATTTAAAGGACTTGGAGTGTTCGACCTTAACCCCATTAATAAGCCATCTAGAAGGGAACATCTATAATTTCAAGGTACAATCTTCTTTATATAAAAGGCAAGGAGTATTGGTGACAACTCACTTTTCAAAGAGCTACGCAGGTACATAGGCCAAGGAGGTAGACTGTGCTGTCACAAGCATGTTGTATAATGTAGAAGGGTCAGGACCCACTGACCACACCTTAAGGGAAGGTGTGTTGGCCATGACTCACTTTTTAAAGAGCTGTGCAAGTGCAACAGGGTCCATGTCTCTTGCCCTGGGAGGATTAACATCCTGCAAATGCTTCTATATATCCAGCAAGAGTTTTCTAGAGCCCATTGTATTTTTTCACACAACGGACTTTATTGCTGGTTATACATAAAATTCAAGATGCTTGTTTTGATCTGCAGTGTCTTAAATGGTTTGGGATCAGAGCACTTGAAGGACAAACTTTCCCCTGATGAACAGTCTCGGGCAGCCCCATTCATGTGGTCAGGTGGGCAGTGGCAGTGCCACAACTGCACCACCCTGCTGCTCCCAGAGAGGCTTCCTGGTAGCACAGGAAGGCTTTCAAAACAAAACAGCCTCCCCACCACCAAGAAGCCTCTATGGGGCTGAATGAACTTACATGACCCCTGAAGGGTCATGTAAATCTGGCTTTCCTGCCACTGACTTAAACCAGTGAATGGTCAGGAGGAAGCTGACTAATGTCTGCTCCTCCCCTGGCCATGCCCCCAGACTGTTTCCATGGTGCCAGCATCCCATGTTGCATCCCAGCACCAGAGAAGGAGGCCCGCGGTTTTGCTCCGCTGCCTGGATAAGTGCCCTAGGAAGGGCATTTCTGCCAGTGGAAGCCCACACCTCTTCCATTGGCAGATTCCACCACCCCCCGCCCCCGCATGGGGCTATAAGATCTGTATCTCTCTATTCATCTATTTGTCTATAACATTCTTATACCACCTCTCCAGTCTCCAAAACACCAACTCAGACAATAAAAGTGAGTCAATGAAATAAAATTGCAGCTATTAAAACAAATCAATAAAACAAGTCACGCCAATAAAAGAATAATCAATAAAAGCGTGCCAGAAAAGCAAGGTAAGCCCATAAAAACAAGTTAGGACATAAAAGTACATAAAACAAAGAGGGCAATTTAAAATGATATTGATGATACAGGCTGTGCACTAGGAGTTAGTCCATAAAGCACCTTAGTTCAGAGTCTGGATAAAGAGAAATATTTTGGCTTGCTGCCTAAAGGAAAGCGCGGCCGCGCCTAAGACGCGGCCGCCATTGCGGGGGGGAGAGGGGCCCGACGAGGCCTT
Organism: Sphaerodactylus townsendi; assembly: GCF_021028975.2. Taxonomy (NCBI): domain Eukaryota; kingdom Metazoa; phylum Chordata; class Lepidosauria; order Squamata; family Sphaerodactylidae; genus Sphaerodactylus; species Sphaerodactylus townsendi. The sequence continues at coordinate 72,855,072 of NC_059428.1, forward strand.
TCTGGCCCGTCTGCGCTTGCGCGGCCGTTCCGCACATGCGCAGAGGGCCTGGGACTATCCGGCCCGTTCTGCGCAAGCGCAGAGGGCCGGATGGGAGGGCTGATGTGTTCTCGCGAGGGCGAGAACACGTCATCGGAGTGGGCCGGGAGCAGGGCCTATAAAAGGCCCTGCCTCGTGTTTCTCGGCCACTCTGCACCCGGACGTCGAGGGATTTGGAGCAGACGCGTCGAGTCCGGGTATGGGGGGGAGAGTTGGTCAAGCGGCAGGGGGCAGGAACAGGGGACAAGGCCTTCAAGGGGGCAATGGGCCTGAACGGCCACCCCCCCGCCTTCAAGGGGGGCAACGAGTCTCCGCGGCCGTCCCCTCCCCAGGATTCCTCGAGCCTCAGCGGCCGCCTCCCTCGGCATTCATGCGGGCTTTGGGGCCCAAGCGGCCGCCCCCACGGCCTTCCCAGCGGACGACGGGCCCAGAGGGCTACCCCCTATCCTTCAGGGGGTGTTGAGCCTACGCGGGCCCCCCCAGGAATTCATGGGGCTTATGCAGCCCCCCCTTCAGCATTCATGGGGGCGACGAGCCATGTGGCCGCATTCTGCCCTTCCCTGATCGATAGGGCCACTGTAGCCCACCTAGCTGGGGAGGCGGGGACACAGGGGGAGCGCAGGGTCAGTCGGCAGGAGGGACATGGTGCAGGGGGCACCCCAAACCCCCCTTTTTTCGTGGGGAGGGGTGGGCAGAATTCCGGGGGACAAGGCAGCGCAGTGGGGCTTATACCCTGGACGGGGCAAGAGCCATTCAGGAGGCTGGGGCAGTTTATTTTGGGGAACTCCAGGAGAGTGGTGGACTCTAATCTGGAGAATCAGGGCGATTCCTCACTCCACCACATGAAGCCTGCGTGGTTATCTTGGTCCACTTACAGTTCTTTCGGAACTCCATCAGCCAGACACTTCGTTTAATGTTCACTGTAAGGCGGGTAGGAGAATGGTGTTTTGGTGATCCTTTGCAGCAGTTCGGCGACCGCGTATTATTAACTTTTCAGTAGTTATACGGTCCTTGGCATTCGCTATGTACTAACTGTATTCCTTGTTTTGGGATCTCTGTCTCTTTTCCTTATCCAGCTGGCTGAGTTAACGCACTATCCTGCGCAGGCTGCAGTTATTTGAGGAAGCAGGTTACCTCACTTGGCAGTTTACAGTTCTTGGCCTTTAATTCACTGCTGTTGGGACCAATATGGCCCCGGCCAAGGGTGTTAAAAGGAAAACCCCACATGGAGTTCAGAGCCAGGCAAAACAGGCCCCTAAGGTCAGGGTTACAGCCTCCGATGGGGAGGCCACCAACAGAACAGAGCCTGGCTCATCTCAGGGAACTCGCAAGGACCCCCCTTTGCATAGCAGGCCTCGGCGAACAACAGCCGGGAAGGCGCCTGCCTGGCGTGATCAAGATTCCTCCGCCACAGCAAGGGCCAAGGCCAGGCAGCCCACCCTAACATCTACGGTCACCCAGGCCAGAGGCTCTCAGAGAGCGTCAGGAGTCCCGAGGAGGGTGGCTAGCACACCGGCAAGTAGGCCACAGGTGCAGGAGGCAAGCCCAGCCCCAACCCCCAGAAGTCAACCGGGGATATCTGATCTGAGTGCCCAAATTTTTAGCGACCTAGCGAACACTTTCGCAAGATTGGCCAAAAACTCGTCATCAAATGGGGCGGCAGCTTCCTTCGCTGCCACATCAGCGGGCCCATCTCAGCCAGCAGGGGATCAGGGGGAGGAGGTCTTTTCACAGGAAGAAGAGGAGGCGACCTCGAGCCCTTCATCATCCGAAGAAGGGGGTGGGAGCAGCCGGGACCGCCGTCATAAGAAGCCAAAAAAGGGATCTCGTAAGCGTTCATCCAGGCGCCGTTCTCCGTCGTCTTCTTCAAGTGAGTACTCCTCGGATGAGGACTCTCCCCGAGGGGAGGGGACGTTTTGGGAGGATGCGGCAGTCATCCCATCACTTCCCCCAGGGTTGAGCGAACGAAGGGACCGTAGCCTGGGCTTCCTGGCAGGAGAGCTGCCCCCGCCAGCTCCTTTTAGTGGAGCAAAGCCCACCAAGCATCCACCCGGCAAACACCTCTCACATAAGCTCAAGGATAGGGCCCTCAATGGTTATTTTGTGGATATTTTTAAATTTATCCACCCAGGTTCCTCGGCCGGGGTCACAGGGTCCTCTTCATCAGCCCCTAAGGGCAAGCGGGTGGAGCGGACTTTTGACAATTGGATGCTAGGTTTTGGGGAATATATGGCATTGATTTCAGCAGCTTACCCCCTAAGGGCTTGGCATCTGGCTACCCATCAGTGTAACGTGCTGAGGGCTCGCCTGATAGGGGGAGACTCCGCAGCTCTGAGTTACGACGAGGAGTTCCACAGAGATGCATCCGGCTGCAGCGATGCCCGCTGGGACAAACTCAATCAGGAGGCTTGGACGATGTTTGTTCAGCCATTCGCCCGCCCCCAGGGTCACTCTTTTAAAAAACAGCCTAATCACAAGGGAGAGGGATCACGCCTAGTATGCTGGGAGTTTAATCTGGGCAGATGCCACAGGGCAAAGTGTAAATTCGAACACTCCTGCGAGATTTGCCTGGGCTCCCATGCTAAGTCAACCTGCTCTAGGAGCAGAAAGCCTATGCCCTTTCGCGGAGCCCGGCCCTCAGGCAACCAAACTCCCAGAGGGGGGGTCGGGCCAAGCCACACCAGCCACCACCTCATAGATCGGGAGTTCCCGGGCCCTGGGGAACCCTGGCCAGGTCCCCGATCAAACTTCCCATGCTCCACTCCTTGCTCTCCGGATACCCCAATCGGCCCGCTGCCAAGTTTCTCTGGGAAGGCTTTTCTCAGGGATTTCGCATTCCTTACACAGGCCCCAGGGTGGCAACGGACTGCGGCAACCTTAGGTCAGCGCAGGACATGCCCCTGGTTGTAGAGGCCAAATTAGCAAAGGAAGTGGCAGCGGGCCGCATGGCGGGCCCCTTTTCTTCGCCCCCCCTCCCAAACCTCAGGGTATCCCCCTTGGGCGTGGTCCCCAAAAAAGCCAAGGGAGAGTTTCGTCTCATCCACCACTTGTCCCACCCCAGGGGGTCCTCAGTAAATGATTACATAGAGCGAGACCTCTGCTCTGTTCGCTATGCGTCCTTTGATCATGCCATCAATCTCATTAGGTCATGTGGGCCGGGGGCTCTCCTGGCAAAGTGTGACATACAGTCCGCCTTCCGCTTACTCCCTATACACCCAGAAGATTTTTGCCTGCTAGGCATCAAATTTCAGGGGCACTGGTTTGTCGACAAAGCCATGCCCATGGGCTGCTCTGTGGTTTGTGCAGCTTTTGAAGCCTTCAGTTCCTTTCTGGAGTGGGCGGCTAAGGGACGGTCAGCCAGCCCTCACATCACACATTATTTAGATGACTTCCTTTTGGTGGGGGAGGCAGGCAGTTTGCAATGCCATCAAAGGCTTATCAGCTTCCAGGCCCTAGCGGAGGAGCTGGGAGTTCCACTTGCAGCAGAAAAAACCGAGGGGCCCTCAACCTCTCTTAATTTTGGGGGGATAGCATTAGATACGATAAAGGGCACATCCAGCCTCCCCCCAGACAAGCTGGTGATCATCAAGGCACTGCTACTTCAGTTGCAGGGAAAGTCCAAATGCACTTTGAAGGACATCCAGAAATTGTTGGGTCACCTAAATTTTGCGTGCCGGGTCGTCGCACCTGGCAGACCCTTTTGTGCCCGCTTGGCCCATGCCACCAGAGGCGTGACCGCCCCCCACCACCATATCCGGCTGACCAAGGGCATTAAGGACGACTTGGCGGTCTGGCAAGAGTTCATCGCACATTTTAATGGGATTTCACTGTGGCAAGAGCGGGTAAATCCTGAGGCCACTTTCCAAGTGCATTCAGATGCTTCGGGCATCTTCGGGTTTGGGGTCTACTTTAAAGGGCAATGGTGTGCTCAACGTTGGCCTCCAGACTGGGTGGAGGGGGGCCTGGGCAGGGACTTGACTTTCCTGGAATTTTTTCCAATCGTGGTGGCCCTATACCTCTGGTGCCAGCGTTTTGCAAACAGCAGGGTCATCTTCTGGTGTGACAACCAAGCGGTGGTTAACGTGATCAACCGGCAATCATCTCGCTCTGAGCGGGTTATGCGTCTGGTGAGGAAGTTCGTGGTGGTTTCATTGATAAATAACATTTCATTTGTGGCCCAGCACATTCCAGGCGTAGAAAATGGCATAGCAGACGCCCTCTCCAGGTTCCAGATGGGGAGATTTTGTCAACTGGCCCCCGGGGCATCCTTGGATCTGGAACCCTTTCCACAGGAGCTCTGGGCCCTTGGAAGACCATAATCGTCGATGGAGTGTTGAACTCACTGGCTCCGGCAACGCGGTGAGCTTATCAGGGAGCCATCCAGGCCTTCTTCACATTCCAGCAGTCTCAAGGGGAGAGGGGATCCCCCACCATCACCGAGGCGTCCCTCCTGATGTACCTTGGGTTCCTTTACGCGCAAGGGCGATCTCCCAAGACCATGCGCACACACCTGGCGGCGGCATCCTTTAACTGCAAAGCCTCGGGGATCTCAGATCCCACGGGATCTTTTTTTGGTCAGGAAGGCCATAAAGGGGTGGGTCCGGGCAGCGCCTAAGAGTAAGGATGGGCGCCTTCCCATTTCTCTTAAGTTGCTTGCGCAGATAGCAGCAATACTGCCCCAGGTGTGCGCGTCCCCTTTTGAGACCTGCCTCTTCAAAGCGGCCTTTAGCCTGGCATTTTTCAGGGCTTTTTGCAGCGGGGAGATTGTTTCAGCTTCCAAGGATGCTGCTAGCGACAGACCCCTTTCCATCGCAGATATCCGGATCTTCGAGCACTCTATACATATCCAGCTGCGGCGGTCCAAAACGGATCAGCAGGCGAAGGGCACTCACATCACGATGCAGGCCTCCACAGCTCCTGGCCCTTGCCCAGTGAAGGACGTGGCAGCCTACTTGGCAGCCCGCCCGAAGGGGGTGGCCCCTTGTTCGTGCATGGGGATGGGACTTACCTATCGCGCTACCAGCTAGCAGCAGTATTGAGGCTTTGCTTGTCTGCCTTGCACCTCCCCCCTGAATCTTATGGGCTCCACTCCTTTCGGATTGGGGCGGCGTCCACTGTGGCGGGGATGGGAGCCCCGGCCAGCAGAGTCATGGATGTCGGGAGATGGCGCTCCTCAGCCTACAAGACATACATCAGGCCTTTTCAGTAAGGTCCGGTGCCGAGTAACCCTGTCTAACATGCACCTCTCATCAGATTTTTTAGGGTCCCGGAGAGTCGTTTGGGTTGTGGGCCACAGCATCGTCTTCTGGGCGGGCAGACACGCAGCCTCTTCAAGTTGGGGTCGGGACATTGGCCTGCACCAGCAACTCAAACTATTTTAGTTTGGAAAAAGAGGCATGAGCTGGTCCGACCTCCTCCCCGTCCTGCGGAACAAGCTGGGAACTTGCAAGCCTCCCCACGCGTTGGTGGTACAGTTGGGAGAGAACGACATCCCTGCAGTAAAGAGCGTACAGCTGCTACAAACAATGCTAACGGACTTGGACTCCATTCACCACCTGCTACCGGGAACGATGATCTGCTGGTCTCACTTGTTAGGACGACGTGTCTGGAGGGGAGCCTTGGACCCGCTTCGGGTGAATGGAGCCAGAGCAAGGATCTGCCGGGCTGCGTCGCGTTTTGTTCGGGGTTTCGGGGGGCTGGAAGTTCCACATCGGGACATTTCACCAAAGGTTGAGTCTCTGTTTAGACAGGACGGGGTTCATTTATCACCTCAGGGCATGGACTTGTGGCTGCATAGCCTTAGAACTGCATTGTGTGATTGGCTGAAGGCATAGGAAGCATTTGGTGGGAACCGGGAGAAGGGTTTTCCCTTCTCTCCCGGCTCTGTGGCGGGTTGCGCATGGGGGGTGATCCGCTGGCAGGGGGAGCTGGGCGAGCTCCCCTGTTATTACACCTCCTTAAGAGGCAGGGGTGGAGCAAGTCCACGGTTGGAAGGCCCCGCGGGGGGCTAAGAGACTTGCGCCCCTAGTGGGGGATGGAGAAGGGGCTCCAGTCATGGGCACTTCGCCGGTCTGGTATGTCCCACTCCAACCTCCCGCTTGGTTAGATTCCTCCAGCAGTCGGGCTGGAGGAATCGCTTCCCTCTGGGGACAGCACTCGGGCTGCCCAGATGCTTGGATCACCTCCCATGCTGCGCCAATTTGCTTTCTTGTGTTTTCTGTCAATAAACTCTTTGGCTATGGCCAGTTGTTATTACCCACACTACATATATTGTCTGGTGTATTATTTTGGGGATTAGGTTTGCGAGCAGGAGGGGCCACCCCTCCACCCGCAAAATGAGATAGGCAGGAAAGAGGGAGACCATTCTACATGAAAGGTGCCACCACCAAAAACCCCAGGCTTGAATCCTATCAAAAGGTTCCTGACATATTGAATAAACCTCTGCCTCTCACGTCTTCTGTCAAGCACTTCTTTTTGCACAAGAACAATTACTTTCAAAGAGCCCTTCCACAAAATGAACTGCTAGTGGTAAACAAAATGAGCTCCTCGGAGGCTGACTAGTGCATGGAAAATTCATTAATAGGATCCAAGATTTTGTTGCTGATCACCACCCTTCTGCAGGCATAAGCTCATACAGCAGGGCTTGAAAAGACAATAATAATTGGTGGACTAGATAATGGGTGCCAATTCACTTGCTGTGGTGGGAAATCTCCCACCACTGCCTCTCAGTCCCACAGCAGGAGATGGGAGGGGAAACACATTAAGTGAATGTTGATGTCACCAGCAGAATTTTGCTGATCTATAGATTCATGAAATCCTGGAGCATCAGTGAAGTCACTTCAGGGTTTTTGCCTAGAGTGGTGTTGACATGTACACAACATATTTTTCACCATGTCCTACCCTCCACATCTCCCAGGGGTTACCAGTATGCACCTGGCAAGCCTGGATTATAGTCTCTCAGCAAGGGATGCTCAAACACCTGATGGTTCAGTTCAGGGTGGTTTGCTGGTCACAAACAGGGATCTGGGTTTTTTAATCAATCAGATCCATTGTTTGCAAACATTTCAAACTTGTTTGTAAGGTTATTTTCAATGTATTCAAACAGTATTAGTGCAGTGCAGTGAATTTATCGGTTTCACACAAACACTCTCCCACAACCTAATAGGAATATTACTTTACCCTCTCTCCTTTCCAAAAAATCTATGTTGCTGCATACTATCTGACAGGCAACCATATAAAGTGTTGGTAAATCAGTCATACAGTAGCTACAAACTATTTTTTTTAAAAAGAAGTCTAACTGTTTGTAGTTCATATAAATTCATGTTAACAATGTTATTTCACACAAGTGCATGTTTTTGCAGCCTTATGGGAAGCATAGTTCTCCCTTCATATAATCTTACCTACCATAATGATACAAAAGCCCCCGTAAGGTGTCATAGACCAGAGTATAGACTCCTCCTCATCAGGCAAAGAGACCAAAGACTTAGAGAAGAAGGCCTCTGGGAATCCACAGCCATCACAGAATGAGGAAGTTGGAACACTTCTAGGAGCATCGTTTGATGCTTTAGAGAAGGCCCAAATTGTGAGTCAGCCAATTCACCCTAGTATAAAGCCATACCTTCTGATTAATACTTGAATCCTGAGCCATTCACACAGAATCTGCTGCTGAAGCTGGTGTCTCTCCTGAACCAATCACTGAAGTCCATGAAAGCCCTGATTCACTATGGCCTTGTCATAGTACTTGTCACCATAACAAAACTCAGCAGCTTTAACTACTGATAGCCTGTCTCCAAAAGGAAAAATCTATATCTCCACCTGCTTTCAGTAGTATTTATTGCCTCCATTCTCCCTCAGCCTTTACTGGAACACCCATTTATTGCATTCTTGAGTTCAGCACTAGGGCTGTGCATTCAGATATAGCCAAACCACTGAAAATAAAAACCAGCTATCTGGGTGAAACTGAATAGCTAGAACTGAAAAAAAAATCCAAAAGCATTTCAGCGTTTTGGGCTTTTGGCATGGAGGAGGCAGCAGAGCTGAGTACAGGGGTCAGCTCAGCTTATCCCTACACCCAGCTCTCCCTTGCAGCCTCAGAAACCCAAGTGGGCTTCTGAAGTGGAAGGACAGCCAGGACAGCTGTATGCAGGGTCCAGTGACCCAATCTCTGCCTTGGAAACCCAAGCAAATTGCCATCAGGTTGAAAACTTATGGTGAACCCAGCAAGGAACGTCGGAGGCAAGTGAGAAGCAGAAGTGGTTTGCCATTGCCTTCCTCTGCTGTCCTATCCATGCACTGACCCTGTGTAGTTTCTGTGATCTGATGAGAATGGGTTATACAGTGTTGCCGTCCCTCCCATTATTTTCATTTTCCCATGCTGTGCTTTTAGAATACATTGATTTTTCTGCTGTTTTATTGGATTTTACCTGATTGTTATTTCATTCAGATTGACTGGAGGAGTTGTCTTTGCTTTTGTTTATTCTAAACTTTAATTTTGTTTAGACATCGTATGCTGTTTGCTGTCTTTTTAAACAAGAAAAACAGCATATCACTTCTTCAATAAATAAATATATGCAGATATTTTAGCCAGCCATGTGGCATCTAAGCTAGGATATCACAGTTGTGAATTTGAGTAAAATTGTTGGGAAGCTTGAGATACAGGATACATGACAGTATATGGTTACATCTTTTTAAATTTTTCTCTAGCATTTGAGTTATCTAAATTAATATGTGGATTGGATTAAATTGTATATTTTTTCTCTGAAGCAATTTTTTCTCTCAGTTTTGTAAATAACATTTCTTAAAGTAAAGATGTGGTCAATGGCTTTTTCTCCATGGTAGAAAACAATTTAGTTTTCATGCATTGCATTTGGCATGGTGTGTTAGGTGTTCTATTGCTCTTTTGTTAAAGATGCTGCAAAATCATTTGGGGATCATGCTGCAGATATCTGAAGTAGATGGAAGGACAGCATCACATTTTATGTATTGGATATTTCTTGTTCATAAAGTTGGGTTGAAACATTGTCGAAGATCATCATCATGGATTGTTTTGAAATTGTGTTTTTCAAAAGGCAATTTCATTTTTGTTTTCTTTTGTTTCTGAAGCCCAATCTTTATTTCATACATTCCCTCTAGGGATTTGTGAGAAGAAGCCTAGGTCTGGGGAGAAATCTTTAAGAGTGTTTCAGATATTTTGTTCTTATGCCAAATTGTCCAAAAATTATTTCTATATGGGGTGCTGTAAAAGTATTGGGATATTATATTTTGATTTCGGTGTGCATTGGGGTTTTCTGAAAACCATGGGTTATGCATTGTTCCCTTTTGCTTGTAACTCATGAACAAGGTACTCAGGTTAAGAACATAAGAACTAGCCTGCTGGATCAGACCAGAGTCCATCTAGTCCAGCATTCTGCTACTCGCAGTGGCCCACCAGGTGCCTTTGGGAGCTCACAAGCAGGATGTAAAAGCAGTGGCCTTCTGCTGCTGCTGCTGCTCCTGAACACCTGGTCTGCTAAGGCATTTGCAATCTGAGATCAAGGAGGATCAAGATTGGTAGCCATAGATTGACTTCTCCTCCATAAATCTGTCCAAGCCCTTTTTAAAGCTATCCAGGTTAGTGGCCATCACCACCTCCTGTGGCAGCATATTCCAAACACCAATCACACGTTGCGTGAAGAAGTGTTTCCTTTTATTAGTCCTAATTCTTCCCCCCAGCATTTTCAATGAATGCCCCCTGGTTCCTGCTGTTTGGTTCATAGAGCAGAGACTGATGTGTTCAAAACAATAGCCATTTATTAGCAAGAAGATGCAGGGATGGCAGCAAATGATTGCAGGACAAGAAAGCTCATGCAGCCTATAGTTCTACTGCAAGCAAAACTAACTAAACTGGGACTTTATCCTAAGAAGACTAAACCAATATACACATATATGGGGGTGGGACATTGTAATGCATACTATAAATCAGTGGCGTAGCGCCAAGGGGACAGAGGGGCATGACGTACCAGGCACGTGCTGGTGCAGGGGCGTGGTGGGGGCATTCCAGGGTGTGGCAGGGGCACTCTGGTGGGGTGGGGGTAGGGCGGGGGGGCATGGCAGGGGTACAGGGCACATGCGTGCCCCGGGCACAGTTCCCTCTCCCTATGGCTCTGCAATAAATACGCCACAGGTTAGAGCCAACCAGTTTTTCTACTGGGGAAAAGGGGAAGAAGTGGTTGCCTTTGACCATTTAACAGACTATCCTGGGGAATCATGGGACTGTGGGGATGAAAGACATAAGTAATGGGGGCTGGAGTAAGAAGGTCAATTAGGAGATTGAGTGAAAAAGCTGGATGAATCCAATCCCATTTCCCAACACTATAAAATTAAACTCCATTGTAGCTTCCATTGTAGTATCAAAATAAACATAATGGACCATTTAAAAAAACCAGATTGTAGTAGTCAAATACAGAGGGTAGCAGTTGTAGAGAAGACCTTGATGTGCTACTCATTGGTGTATGGAGTCCTGTAAGAAGCAATCCTTTCTCTGATATTCATGTTTACGTGTGCCATCTTGCCAAGTTGATCTGGACCTTTAGGCTGGGATGTCATCTATATGTTGATGACACCCAGCTTTATCTGTTGATGGGCCAGATACTGCCTCAGGTGTTCCAGCTTGGTGCTGGCCAGTGGCTGATGCTAAATCCATCAAAGATGTAGGCTGGGTCAGGGAGGTTTAGGTGGGGGTGACCAACTCTTGATGGTAAGCAATTAACACCCAACTCTTGATGGCAAGCAATTAACACCTATGCCCACTGTCAAGAGTCTGAGTGTGATCTATGAAGGCTCAGGTAACAAATGTTGCTCCCTGGCTTTTTATTATTGTCTAGACTTGGTCAATATCTTAAATATTTGGTAAAATTCAGATTCAGGCTTATTCGGGCATAAAAGTATCTGTATGCTTGAATAAACTTGAATACCAGATTCAGATATCCAAATATTATTCGGCTCTGATTTTTTTTTTTTGTATTTTGGTGGGTTTTTGCATTTTGGCCTGCAGGGTGTGCATTTTTAAAGCTAGCAGCACTGAAATTTCAGGGTCTCATCCAGAGACTGTTCTGATGATGTCACCTGGGTATGGTGAAGTTTGGTTTGGGGGGGGCAAAGTTATGGATCCCCAAAGTGGGTGCTCCATCGAAAACATATATAAACATTCTCCAAACACTGACATTTGGGAGAATAATATAAAGATGTTTTAAAGAACCTATTTGACACCAATAAAACTTTCAAAATACCAACAAGGATACTTACCTCTTTGCTGGAAATGCAGGAAAGAACTTGGAACTTTCTTTCATATGTGGCGGTCCTGTGAAAAAGTAAAAAAATACTAGAATATAATACATGCACAAATTGAACAAATTTTAAAGATTACATTTAAGAAAACAGCATTAAGTTATCTATTAAAACACCTGTTGGAAGGGGAGACTAACCTGAAGCCAAATTTACATCTCTTTTTATATATGACCACAGTGGCAAGGATTGAACTAGCAAGACATTGGAAATCTGAAAAACTACCATCTGTGGAAGACTGGCAGATGAAGGTCTTCTACTTTGCCACAATGGATAGACTCTCACACCAGCTGAAACAATTACCACCAAACATTTTCACTTCAAAGTGGCAATTGTAGGTCACATATACATCAAAGTCAGTTGAATATCTTATACAACCAGCGGAATACAAATATCAACTTTGTAACTTTGTTTTTCAATGTTGACTAATGTTAGCTTTTACATTTTTGACAAGATTGTGGATATTTCCTTTTTATTTTCTTTTTCCCCTTCTTTACTCTTAAAAGAATATAAAACAAACATCAGCTACAATGTATATTGAAGGAGGGAAGTCTGTAGGGAAAGTCCAGGAAGGGTTTTAGAGGGCGGGGGGGGTAGGGAGGAAAAACTGGGACAATGTTTTTTAACCCTACAGTGATCTTTATCTCCTTGCTTAAGTTTAGTTGGTTTATTAGTTTAATAGGATAGTATTATAGATTTATTAATATATAAGATATAATTATAATACAATATCATCAGAACGTTAAGAGTAACCAAAGAAAATACAATTTTGAATAAAGTATTTTCTAAGCTATATAGACCAAAGGGGATGAGATAAAAGAATCACTTTCTACTTTGTATCTATATTTGTGTTATGTTTGTATTGATTTTATACTAATAAAATTCATTTTAAAAAGTGGGTGCCCCATTCCCCATGGTTTTCTATGCGAGCTAACAGGAGATGGGGGCTGTCCCTTTGAGGGTCCATAACTTTGGACCCCCTGAGCCAAACTTCACCAAACTCAGGTGGTATCATCAGGACAGTTCTCTGGATGAGACCCTGAAAGTTTGGTGCCAGTAGCTTTAAAAATGCGCCCCTGACAGGTACCCCAAGAAATTTGCCCAGATTCTCTGCTCTGCAGTGTCTTGGCTCCATTGCTGCCTGAGGGTGGATCACTTCTTGTGCGAGGCCCCTCTATAATGATACACATCACACCGTTGCTGGGGTAATAAATTGGCCATAGCCATTTTATTGAGCAGAAGCGTGAGGCTAAGCATGGGTCTGGATCTGGTCATAGTGTAGCCAGGGTAGATGCTACAGCTCCGGCAGGGCGGGTGCCCAGAATCCCCAGAAGGCTTCGATCTACTGTGAGGCTCTTGGCCGGGCAGCCGCTCAACTGGCCAGAGATGTTCCCCCTTTCAGCCCGGGTCTCTGACAGAGGCGGTCGCTTCTTGTCAATATTGCCGCTCCCAAGGGGAAGGCTGGCTCCCTAGCCCCTTCCCCTAGCCCTTCCAAGATCAATACCTATGCGCCAAACCGCCTGCAGACTAGGCTATGACAGAAAAAGCTATGCATTAACATATAAAAGCAGGGTGAGGTGGTGGGCAATCGGTCGGCCGGGTAAGCTGCACATGGCTTGCACAAAGGAGGGCAAGTCCCTTTAAAGCCTCGGCTCGCTCCTCCTTTCATCCGGTGGCGCTGCCCCTTCCCATAGTGGCTCCCTTTCCATTTCCGCCCTTGTCTGGGCAGTGCCAGCTGGGCTCGTTCCAATCCCCCACCCCGATCAGCAACTCCGCCTCGTGGTAATTCACAGGCGCCTTTTGCTGCCCGAGGGTGGATCACTTCTTGTGCGAGGCCCCTCTATAATGATACACATCACACCGTTGCTGGGGTAATAAATTGGCCATAGCCATTTTATTGAGCAGAAGCGTGAGGCTAAGCATGGGTCTGGATCTGGTCATGCGGGTGCATTGCAGCACAGCTTTCCGGGCAGGGGCTGGGGTGCCCAGATCCCGGAAGCTCGGGACTACTGTGGGCTTCTGTCCGGGCGGCCGCTTCCTGGCCAGAGATGTTCCACCGCCCGGGTTCCAGACAGGCTGCGGTCAGCCTCCTGTCACTGTTGCCGCTCCCAAGGGAAGGCGCTGCTCCCTCAGCCCTTCCTTCCCTTGCCCTTCCAGATCAATACCCATGCGCCAAACCACCACTAAGAGACATCGGGGGCCTCCCCCCGTCTCCCGCCAAATGCTTCCCTCTACCCCAGCCACTCCTGCAAAGCCCCCTGAACACTACGTAACCACCGGTCCATGCCCAGCTCCGATAAGTGGACGCCATCATCCCTGAAGCAAGCTGGATCTCGAAAGGAGATGGAGGTGGGACTGGGCGATGGTTCTACTCACCATGCCGCCAACACAAACCGAGAGACAGGCCCGGGTTTGATCTCTCCATGAGGGCTGCATGGCAACTCCGGGTCCAGGGGCTCTGGCCCCGCGCCACACCCGTCTCTCCAGCAGCTGTGACCAGAATATGGTGGTGCCAGGCAGAAGGAGGGGGACTGCTCCCAGGCCAGCCAGCATGGCATGTAGGAGCTGCAGTCGAGTTGATTCTGGCAGGTCGTTCTCCCCCAGCTGGATAACGACGGCATGTGGAGTGCCGAGGAGCTGTCGGGCCTGACGGAGGAGTTGGAGCAGTGATGCCCAGCGCATACCCCGGGTGCCTCGCCAATGGATGGCCGCCTGCTGCTGGAGACCCAGTGATTCTCCCCAGCCGGAAGTGGCTGCGTAGCGAGACGCCCAGTGTACAATGCTGTGACCCACGATCCAGACCTGCCGCCCCCCCGGAACCCGGTGAAACTGGAACAGACAAAAGAAAGGGGGGGACAAGTCAATGGGCCGGGAAAGGGCGCACGTAACCCCTGTAGGCCGGGTGATGACTGCCACCGGCCGACATTTGCAGCCTGTATGGCAGCCCTGGGGGCCCCCAAGGCCGCAGCTGTGGAAGCGGACCCAATTCTAAAGGAGTGCAGCCCGTAGCCCTGGGTTGGGACCCCCAGACTGGCCAGGGTGAGGCGGAGGACGCCAGCCAACTGATAACGGGACAAGGCAGATGAGTCCCTATGGATGAATAGGGGGCCCTGCCCCGCCGGGCAGCCAGCTGCCAGATAGGTGGCCATGGCCGGGCCACCTGGACACGAGTCCGCCGCCCGGTGCCGAAAAAAGGGTACCACTCAGGGCCCCCCCGTGCTCCTCTGGTTGGTCTTGGACCTCCGCAGCCAGATGAATAAGGCGCCGTCGCTCAGCTGGATATCCCAGACCCCCAGGGCCCTCCCCGCCCTCTCCCTGCAGGAGGCTGCTACTAATTCGTCGCCGCGGAATGCTCCCCAGAAGGCCAGCGAGAAGGCCGCCCGGAACAGGAGGGTCTCGTACTGCGTAGAGCAGACCACCTCAAGGGCCCCTAGGAGACGCCCGAGGAGACCCGTGGAAATGGGGAATCGCCCGTCCACCGGGCGGGAGGACACCCTGTCCCACCCCCGGAGGGCCCGTCGCACTGTGAATGAGTGGGAGGGGTCCGCAATGCCTGCCGCCCCACAATAGAAGGAAACCGCGGCCAAGAAAATATGCATGGTGCGCGTGGCCCGCCCCAGGTGGTGCAAGTTGCTGAGGTGCCGCAGGACGTTGCCCTCGCCAAATTGGCCCCGATCGTGCCCCGCCGGCAACCCTATGTCCGCCCAGAAAGTGGCGAGGGCCCCCCGGTATGCCCTCTGCGTCGATGGGGCAAGGGAATCCAGCACACCCTGCATCAGGGGCCGACGCCAAGGCTCCACAGGTCCTGCGGGAAGGGGTCCGGCCGGCTGCGGGCCCCCGGCGCCAGGGCCCGAAACCTCTCCTCCTGGAAGCGAGACAGCGCGTCGGCGATCCCGTTCTCGGTCCCTGGAACATACTTAGCCACAAAAGTGATGTTATTGACCAAACAGCGAATCACAAACCGACGGACTAGTTGCATCACCCTAGCCGACCGGGAAAACTGCCTATTGATCACTCGCACCGTGGCCTGATTATCACACCAGAACAGCACCTTCTTGTCCCTAAAGAGCTCCCCCCAGATGTGAACCGCCACCAGGATGGGGAAAAACTCCAGGAAGGTGAGATCCTGCTGGATGCCCTCGACGTGGGCTCCAGAAGCGTCCTTGGAGCCATCCGCTGTGTAGCACTCCAGCGGCCATCAAAATATACCCCAAAGCCCAGGGACCCTGCCGCGTCCGAGTTGATCTGCAGCACTGCTTCAGGCGCCAGACGGGACTGCCACATGACCACCCCGTTGAAGTGGTCCAGGAACTCCACCCACATTGCCAGGTCTGCCCGCAACCTGTTGGTAACCCGGACATGGGGGGGCACCTGCCCCCCTGGTGGCCTGGGCCAACCAGGCGCAGAAAGGCCGACCCGGGGCCACCACCCTACAGGCAAAATTCAGGTGGCCCAGGACTATTTGGAGCTCCCTAAGGGTGCATTTGTTCCTACTGCTCAGCAACCCCATGAGAGAGCGAAGTGTAGCCACTTTCTCAGGCGGTAGCCGGGAGGTGCCAGTGATAGTATCCAAAGTGATGCCCAAGAAGACCAGTGACGTGGTCGGGCCCTCAGTCTTGTCCTGTGCCAGGGGGACCCCTAGTTCCGCAGCGATCCCCTGAAAAGCCTGCAGGCGGTCACCACATTCAGCCATGCCTGCCCGCCCAGCAAACAAAAAATCATCCAA
The DNA here is from genome assembly GCF_021028975.2 of Sphaerodactylus townsendi. Classification (NCBI taxonomy): domain Eukaryota; kingdom Metazoa; phylum Chordata; class Lepidosauria; order Squamata; family Sphaerodactylidae; genus Sphaerodactylus; species Sphaerodactylus townsendi. The sequence goes on from NC_059428.1 coordinate 72,871,159, forward strand.
GTAGTGGGTGACGTGAGGGGTGGAGGCCCGGTCCCTCGCTGCCCATTCCAGAAACGTGCTAAAGGTCTCAAAGGCGAAGCGCTGTAGCGACGTTTGAGCACCCCATGGGCATGGCCTTATCCACATACCAGCTACCCCCAAATTTGAACCCGAGGAGGCAAAAATCCTCCGGGTGAATGGGAAGGAGGCGGAAGGCCGACTGAATGTCACATTTTGCAAGCAATGCCCCGGGACCGCAGGACCGAATGATGGCCACTGCGTGGTCCAGCGATGCATACTTAACGGAGCATAGGGCGGGGTCAATGCCGTCATTCACCGACGAGCCCCGCGGGTAAGACAAGTGGTGTATCAGCCTGTACTCTCCCAGAGCCTTCTTTGGCACCACCCCCAGGGGAGAGACCCGCAGGTTGGGGAAGGGGGGCTCGGGGAACGGCCCCGCGACCCGGCCTGCCCCAAGCTCTTTGTCGATCTTGGCAGCAACCACGGCCGGGAGGTCACGAGCGGACTTGAGGTTCCCACCGTTGCTGGCGACACGGGGCCCCTCAAATGGAATGCGGAAGCCCCGTTGAAACCCCTCCCGGAGGTAGTCCGCCGCGGCCGTGTCTGGGTATCTGGCCAGCCAAGGGAGCAAGGCGGGCAGGCAGACCGGCGTTGTTATTGGCCAGACACACGCAGCAGGACACCCCGTGGGGGGGAGGGGCTCATTTTGCAGCGGGGGCTGCCCCGGACCCACCCTGCCCCTTGGCCCCAGGGGCGGCAGCGGGCCGGGCATTACGAAAGGGCTACCCTGCCGGCCCTTTCTGGCAAGACTCTCTTGGGTGGCGGCCATGGCAGTGCTCACAGGCGTGCTCGTATTTGCACCGCGCCCTAGTGCACTTCCCCTGGTTGTACTCCCAACACACCAGCCGCCCCCGCCCTTTCTTGCCCCCACTGGGCCTCTGGCCCTTCGACTGGCCTTGGTGCCTGGCATATGCCTGGACCTTCAGGGTCCAGACCCGTTGATCAATAACATTCCACAGAATGGTGTCAGAGTGGGAAGCACAGCGGCGGAATCCCTCGTCGTAGTCGATGGCCGCTGCGTCCCCGGCAATGGCCCTGGCCACCAGGACGTTGCCCAGATGTTCCCAAAGCTGCCAAGCCCTCAATGGGAAGGCGGCGGATATCATGGCAGCGTAGGCCCGATAACCATCAAGCCAATTGTCAAATGTACGCTCAGCCCTCCGCTTCTTCTTTGACTTGGAAACACGCCCAGTAAGTCCCGGTGGGCCGTCCGGCTGGCCCAGGGTGAACACATCCACCATGTACCCCGCTAAGGCCCGCTCCCGCACCTTCTTGGAAAGGTGCCCCCCCGGTGGGTGGCAGAGCAGCCCGGCCTGTGCCAGCGGCAGTTGGGGGGGGGTCGGAGCCAATCAGGCACAACCCCTCCTCCGCCCGGTCATTGAGCCAAGCAGGTAGCGCCTGTATGGCCTCCCGGTTGCACCAGTATGTGCCATCCTCGTGCCCAGGGTCGTCGAGGTCGTCATACTCACTGTCAGAGGAGGAGCTCTCGGAGCGGCGGTGGGATCCGCAGCAACGCGAGGAGGAGCTCCGTCGTGTGTGTCGCCCCGCCGATCCCGATCCGCCCTCACCGGCGTGCCCAAATGTGACAACTGGCGGCCGCACCGGGGTCTCCTGTGGAGAAGAAAGAGCCCCTCTCCCCGTGCAGGGGCCCGCCGCATCGTGCAATCCGCCGTCCGTGTGCTCCGTTGGCGGGGGAGGGGAAGGTGGCCTATGCCCCCTGGTGCCCGGAGGGGCATCTCGAAAACTCTGGCAGAGATCCTCCATCACTCTGGTATTCTTGTTCGAGGAGGGCGCGCACCACGCCCTCCCGCATGGTGCTCCTGGGGTGGGTGGGGGGTGGGGGGTCACCCCTTGGCTCGAGCTGCCCGGCCAAGCAACGGTGACAGGGCCCCCCCGTTCCAACACCTCTGGACCTGCCGGGGGCTGGGAGGAGGGCGCCCCCATGAAAGGCCCCCCCGAGGAGGACCGTTCGCCACCTCGGCTGCCAGGGGCACTGGGTCGAGCGACAGGCGGGTGCGCGGGCGCCCCCTCTGGATGACCTCGCGGATGACCCCCCATTGCCCTCTGTTGGGCCCGCCGCCGTGGACGGGCCCAGGGGCTGGAGGATCTCGCGCCTCCGCTGTGAAGGCTGGAGCCATCGCCCAACAAACAGGAAACTGGCGGGTTAGGAGACACACGGACGCTTCCACTGGGCTGCGGAAGGGGGGGCGTGGGGAGAGAGGGTGTATTATGGTGCCAGATTTTCACCCCTCCCGACCCACATCCCAGAGTAACCCAGACCTCGCCCCAGTGAGCGGGGGCGGCGGAGGCGTGGGGATGTTCCCCTGCCCTCGTGAGAGGGGTGAAGCGCCCCCCCGCCCCAGCCCGGGGGCGGAAGGGGGGTGGCGCGCCAATCGGGCGCGCGGGCGAAGCCCCCCACCGGCCTCGCTGCAGTGCAGGGGCGGTGTGGGGGCCCCAGCCCGGGGCCGCAGTCCCCCTCCCAAGGAGCGAGGGGGGCGGAGGCGGCACACCCGGCCGCAGCCGGGCAAAGCCTGCCTCTGCTAAAGCGCAGGGGTAGCATGGGTGGCCTCCCGGCCTGGCCGGGAGCCGAGGCCCCCCTCCCGCTGGAGGGGGGTGGAGGTGGCGAGCCTGGCCTCTGCCGGGCGCGCAGGCGAAGCCCACCCCCCGCTCCATCGCCGGGGCCCCCACCCGCTGGAGCGGGAGGGGTGAAGATCGCGCACAGAGCAGGGGGCGTGGGCGGCGTGCTCGCCCGGCCGGGAGCCGCAGCCCCCTCCCGCTGGACGGGGTGTGCGGGGGCTGCGTGGATGGTTTCCCGGCCGGGCCGGGAGCAGCGCCCCCCCCGCTCCCGGGTGTGTTTGGGGGGGTGAGGGTGGCGCACCCGGCTGCAGCTGGGCGCATAGGCAAATCACTCCCCTGCCCCCACTGTAGTGCGGGGGCGGCCTCCCAGCCCGGCCGGGAGCCGAAGCCCCCCCGCTGAAGCGGGAGGGGTGAAGATCCCACGCCCGGCCTCGGCAGGGAGCGGGGGGAAACCACCGCCACTGCTGCAAAGCAGGGGCGGCGTGGACGGCCCCCCGGCCCAGCCAGGAGCTGAAGCCCCCTCCCGCCAGAGCGGGAGGGGTGGAGATCGCGCATCCGGCTGGAGCCAGGGACGGGGGAAAGTCCCTGCCCCTGCTACAAAGCAGGGGCGGCGTGGATGGCCTCCCGGCCCGGCCGGGAGCCGAAGTCCCTTCCCGCTGGAGCAGGAGGGGTGAAGATGGCGCGCCCAGCTGAAGCCGGGCACTGGGGAAAAACCCCGCCCCTGCTACAAAGCAGGGGCAGTGTGGATGGCCTCCCGGCCCAGCCGGGAGCCGAAGCCCCCTCCCGCTGGAGCAGGAGGGGTGAAGATCGTGCGCCCGGCTGAAGCCGGGCACTGGGGAAAATCCCCGCCCCTGCTACAAAGCAGGGGCGGCGTGGATGGCCTCCTGGCCCAGCCGGGAGCCGAAGTCCCCTCCCACTGGAGCAGGAGGGGCGAAGATCGCGCGCCCGCCTGAAGCCGGGCACCGAAGTCCCCTCCCGCTGGAGCAGGAGGGGTGAAGATGGCGCGCCCGGCTGGCCAGCCGGCACCGAGGGGAAAATACTGCCGGGCCTCGCCCCCCAAGCAGGGGTGGCGTGGACGGCCTCCCGGCCTGGCCGGGAGCCGGAGCCCCCCCCCGCCGGAGCCTGAGGGGTGAAGATCGCAGCCAGGCGCAGGGGGGGCTCCCCCTCCGCCCCTGCTCCTGGGGCGGCTGGATGGCCTCCCGGCCCGGTTAGGAGCCGGAGCTGGGCAAGAATGGTGCCCCGGCTACAACTGTGCGCCCGCCGGAAAGTCGCTCCCCCCGCCCCTGCTGCAGCCACCCCCCACCCCCGCGAGAGGGGTGAAGCCGTTGCATCCCATCCGCTGCGGACGCGCGGCGGGTGTGTGTGTGTGTGGAACCGGGAGAAACGGAGTGCCCGGCTCCAGCCCAGCGCAGGGAAAACGTCCCCCCCCCCATCGCTGTGGGTGACTCAGAGCCAGGCAAGACTTCCCGCCCTGCAAGCAGCTGGGCAGGGAGGGGGTTGTGGCGCCGGCTGGGAAAGCACCCGCCCCGGCGAGTCCTGGTGGCCAGGAAGGCCCGCGAGGAAACCGAAGCGGTCCACCCCCTCCCCCCCACAGGTAAGGAGACCACACCGAGTCTTTATTGAAAAGGAAGGGGGTGTGTGTATACTCACCACAGCAAGCTAGGTGCACACAAACAAATCGGCCGGGCCCGGGCAAGCACATTGATGGCTTTGCAACAAAGGGGAGGAGCAAAGTCCCTTTTAAAGCCCTCGCTGCCTCGCCTTCCTCCTTTCATCCGGTGGCGCTGCCCCTTCCCATAGTGGCTCCCTTTCCATTTCCGCCCTTGTCTGGGCAGTGCCAGCTGGGCTCGTTTCAATCCCCCACCCCAATCAGCAACTCCGCCTCGTGGTAATTCACAGGCGCCTTTTGTAGCCAATGGGAAAATTCTGAGTGTGTAAGCAGGCTGCACATTTTTCAAGGTAGAGGCACCAGACCTTCAAGATGGCTCCAGGAGGCCCTCCTGGGAATAGCATCCAGGCTTGGTGAACTTAGATTCTGGGGGGTTCAATTTTATGGGCCCCCAAAAGGCTTATTTTGTTTCCCCGCTCCTACACATGAAGACTGCTGGCTAAGTTCTCTCAGGACTCTCTCAACCCCCCTCCCCACTGCCCCCAGAGGCAAAGTTCACGAAGACTGGGTGCTATTACCAGGAGCGTCTCCTGGAGCCACCTGGGAAGTTTGGTGCCTCTACCTTGAAAAATGTGCAGCCTGCTTACACAGAAAATCCCCATTCTGACTCTTCTTTGTGCCAACAAGCACAGGCATGCCTCAGGATGTTCTGCTGTGCTTTGCCTCAGTGCACTCTGCTTGTAGTGCTAAGGTATCTCTTACCAGAGACTTAACCAACATATAAGACATAGGTGTTCCACCAGGCCTATGTTTGTGGCAGCAACATTATGCCATCAAGCTTGCTTCCCCTTTTCTCCCTCTATATATTTATTTATTTTTCTTTCTTACATTGTATGAATTAGGAGCATAGGAAATTTGCTATATATAGGAGATTTATTTTTAACACCATCTGGATGAAAATTTGTTAGATTGCTACAGGTTTATTGAAACATTGTATTGGTTCTATTGCTATTGCTATTTTATGTCAGAAGCTGCCCTGAACCTACAATTTACTTGCTTCCTCCTGAGTGAGTGAGTGAGTGAGTGAGTGAGTGAGTGAGTGAGTGAGTGAGTGAGTGAGTGAGTGAGTGAGTGAGTGAGTTAGTTAGTTAGTTAGTTAGTTAGTTAGTTAGTTAGTTAGTTAGTTAGTTAGTTCCTCCCATGCTAAATAGCATATTGGGCAACAAGTGTTCTCCAACAGTTCCGGTCTTGGGTGAGTGTTTCAGCCTCTTCTCATGCAGTATTCAGTGTCCTCAGATCTTGCTCGAATGTCCTTATCCAGATATTTTGTGGGTGTCCTCACTGCCATTTGGCATCAGGAGGTATCCATCTCATTGTTGTCCTTGGGATCGGATCATTCCCCATGTGAAGGATGTGGCCAGCCAGTCGAAGTCTTCTATGTGCAACGATGGTATGGAATTTGCAAATGTTGCTCCTTCGGAGCACCTCTTTGTTAGTGATGTGGTCAGTGGTGGGATTCAGCAGGTTCGCACCACTTCAGCAGAACCGGTTGTTAAAATGGTGCTTGTAAACAACCAGTTAAATTATTTGAATCCCACCACTGGAACCAGTTGTTAAATTATTTGAATCCCACCATTGGATGTGGTCATAATATTGGATCTTCAGGATTCAGCGTAGGTATTTCTGTTGGAAGACGTCGAGCCTGTTGTTGATACTTGTTGATGCCTTCCAGGTCTTGCTAGCATAGGCGACATTACAGTAGAGCAACTGGCCCAAGATCACCCAGTGAGCTTCATGGTGGAGTGGGAATTTCAACCCTGATTAGTCAGGTCCTAGTTTGCCACAGTAGCCATTATGTAATATAGGATTATGTGTCATCTCTTGGTACTACTTTCAGGCCTCTAAAAATATCTCACCAACATTTTTCCTACTTTGCTTTTGTGTCTGTCTCAGGGCAGAGCTAGATGTTATGATTCAGCAGTACTGCTAAATATGCAACCCATTATTGTCCATCCATCCCCTTTATTTAATATTTCCTCTTTTCTAGTATTATCATTCGTGGTGTCATCTCACATGTTCCCTGCCCACAATTCTCATTCCACAGTCATTAAGCACTGCCCCTGGTGGGGATAGGGCCATGCGGGAGGTGAGCACTAATAAGTGGGGCTAGAATATTGAGGTTAAAAACCCCTGTGGGCTGCTAGGGTGTGAATATGTGTCTATTGAACTCAGTGGAAATGAGTAACAAAACCAATAATGAATGATAATGAAAATAAAATAAAGAGTAAAACCAACTGATTAGAATACAAATACCCCCTTACTGGCCATTTCCCCATTCACCGTCCTTCATGATAAATACTTGGTGATAGGAGCAGGATATAAGCATCAAGAAAAGGAGGGACAAAACGAAATGAAATTATGTGTACCAAGTGTAACCCCTGAGTAAGAATGGGATGACCCAGAAAGGGGTGGAGTCTGAAAAGAAGCAGAATGCTGCAGAACTCATGAGGTTGGAAGAAGCAAGGCTACCAGGCTGGGACCTTGATTGATTTTATTAAGCCCTTAACACCTTGTTTAAGGTAACTGCAATGTTGTTGGGAACTAGTGGGAAGGGAGTTTATTTATTTTGTTTTTTTTGCTATATTGTAAATGTTAGAATTTATTGTTTCAGGGTTTTTGTGTATGTAAATGGTGAGAGTTTTCTGGGAACCTTCATCATGTTGAATCCCGTTCACCAATCCTCTGAAGTCTTCAAAAGACAACCACCAGCAAAGAAGAATTGGACTTGGCAATATCAGTAGACTGTAAATATAAGGACTTGAAAATGCAAACTTAACAGGACTGTAAATGTTAAATGTTTTAAAAGTGTTATTTGTTAAGAGAAGTAAACTGTTTTGTTTTCAATTTAGTTCTTTGCAACTCCTTCCAAGTACTGCCCCACAGAACCCACAGAAAGAGGTTACACAAGCAGCACAGGTGCATACATACACTATTATTTGGAACACTGGCCAGGAAGAATGCTTGTGTATCTCTGTCCACTCAGGCAGCTGTAGGTATTTGGAAAAGCATTAGGTGAATAAATAGGTAATCAAGAAAACCAGTTCTTTTTTGTGCTATTACTTTAACACTCTGTCCTTCTCTGTAATAGGAACAAGCTGGTTTCTTAACCCTGTTCTTTTCAGTGTTCTGTTATTTAAAGCTTACATGTTGGATCAATTTAAACTCTTCTGAGAGACTAATGTGTCATTCAGGCAACCTATTTTTATCCTGAAGACAGCTCAAAAAGTTCTGGTAGGTGCCATCTTCTCTTATTTCAGAGCATGCACACACAGGCACCCACCTATTCACACAAAATAAAAACAACTCAAATAAAAAGCTGTTACAACTGGAGCACAAAATTGCTTGGTACTCTACAGAAAAAGGTCAAGGAGAGGAGGGGGATATATGAGTTAGCTCTTCAGCTGGAAGCAAAATGAAGTGAATTCTGGTCTACTTGGAATCTGAGCCTGACTCTTCTGACCCATATTCCATTAATATTATAAACAAGGAAATTAAGAGACAGTCACCCTGATTGGCTCATGGAGATTCATACCTAGCCATAAGGTCACTTTGTCCCAAGCAGTGTAAATCAACAGTAAGAACTTCCCTTGACTCCACTAATGAGCTCTTCACTTACAGAGAACCCTTTGGCACAATGAGGTACAAATCATCAAGGAGAAAATAATGCAGAAAATGTGTGTATGTAAGAAAATTGAGGCAAATGTAGCATTCAGGAGGGAAGCGAACTGGATCCTTAATTGGAATCCGGGTCAAAGAGAACTAGAAATTTGTTTTCAGTGTCAGGGCTTTTGAACTGAGGACAAAAGGCTCTGTGCTGCTGGGTCCTGGATCTATTTCACTTTGTGCACAGTTTTCCTGGTTGTGCTAGTAGATAAAGATCTTTCCCATCCCTGCATTCTTTATTAGGAGATGCCAAGCACTGAATCTGGGACCTTCTATATGAAAAAAGCTGTTTTTTCATTGAGTCACAATCCTTTTTGCTGCAGTCACAGCTATCTACTATCCTCATTTAAGGTTCCGCTATAGTTCTAGACTAAGTGAAATCATGTGAACCATCTGTTGTACTTTCCACTACTCCAAATACAGGTTGTTATTTTGTTAAAATTATATGAAAGCATTTGCTGTTGCTGCAGTCATTGTACTACTGCTTGTGCAAGCAGAACTACAATAAGCATATTTTCCTTTTGGCTCATGCATTAGTGAATCCAGGGCTGTGTGATAAATGTAGTAACTCTTTCAGGTAAGTCAGTATTGTTGTCCCCATATTGCACACTGGGAGGGCTGAGAAATGGTGGCTTCTCTCAGACCACACTGCATTACTTGAACCAGATAGCACAGCCCAAGGTCTCCTCCACCATATTGCACACTAACTTTTACTTATTAAAGCCTTCAAGAAAGTATTTAAGGCACACCTCCACTTAAGTGTGCAAATGCTTCTTTGGGATTTTGTCAACATTATCTTTAAATCTGTTTCCCAAGTGTGCCCCTGATCTATAGTAACTAAATCCACAGACTGGAAGTATAGTTACTCAAAACCGATTTTTTTCTACAAACTTGGAGGACCCCCTAGGTTTGCAGAAAAATCTTAAACCTTTAAAAAAATCAACAGGGAATGTTAATTTCCCCAAAAGTAAATAGTATTATCTCAGAATGCATAATCAATGTACTTATATTTGAGGGCTGTGGCAACTGCTGCTGCTCCTATGGCATTTTCTGCATTGAAGCCCACCAGCAGCCATTCTCCAGGGGCCATATTGGGCCCAGCCAGTGTAGATGCAGAGTTGCCCCAGGCCTGGCTGCAGTGGTAACAGAAGCTGGGAGCTGCTTCTATCCAGCCACTATGACAGAGAATGCCAGAAGCTTTTTCAGGCTTGGCTACAGAGGCAGCAGATGTCAGGAGGATCTCCAGGCCTGGCCACCACAGGGAGCTTCTCTGGGCCTGAAACAGCTCTCAGGCACTGGCACCACCTCTGGGCTTAAAGGTAGTAAAAAAAGAGAAGAGGAGAAAGAGAAAGAATGGAGGATTGGCTTGGGGAGAAAGAATGTGTAAGAAGGGATTAGTTTGGGGCAGATTCACAAAAATCTGAAATAAAAAAACAATTGCAGGGTTTAAAAACACCCAAAACATTAAAATCAGTACTTGCAGCTTTAAGAAACAGGTGCCCTCTGTGCTAGGCAGCTGCATCACTATTGCCATTTGAAGCTTTGGTTTCTGTAAGTAAAATATTGGGGGAAGGGACAAAACCCCTTCCATGGTTGTTTTGTCCTTTGAAGGAGAATTCGTTGTAACCACCAAGCAACTAGCCACCACATTACTTGCATGATTCTGGTTGCTTATGTCTGTTCAGCAGCAGCCACCTATGAAAACTAGTGTGGTGTAGTGGTTAGTGTTTCAAAATAGGACTTGGGAGACCCATATTCAAATAATCACTCTGCTATGGAAGCTCACCTGTGGAAGCTCACCTGGGAAGCTCACCTATGGAAGCTCACCTGGGTAAACCTGGCACAGTCTCATACACTTGCTTCCTGCAAGGTTTTTTCAGGTTCCCCAGTCCATATCTGGGCCAGACATAACTGGCACTATTCAACTTAGCCACAGTTTTCTGGAAGAAAGGCTGCCAGAATGAGGGGAGGAGGAAAAGGAGAGGAGCAGATAAAAATAAGTTGAATGGTAGGTGGGAAGGAGAGAAAGAAGTAAAAAAAGGGAAGAGGCTAACAGTGCTTTTAGGGAAGGGAAAGATGAAATAGTGGCGAGGGGGAAATGAGGTGCCCCCCTAAAGCTTTGCAGTTCCCCAAAGGTTTCCTTGATTTTTCAAAATGTTAATTTCATTTTAGTTATGACAACATTCATTATTATTGATCAATTACACACAAGGTGTCTGCTGTGCTGGTGGGGGGAATATCCATTGTGGCAAGATTTCTTGTACAGACATACAAGACACTTTCCATTTTCTTCATGGCAAGCAACACCACTTCTAGCATGATTTTAATTTTCATCACTGCCAGAGCAGAGCAGATTTGCCAGTGAGCACAGCTTTGCCCTGGACATCTTCCCTCTGCACACAGCCAGCCTTCCCACTCCCTTGCACTGCCATCCATGCGTTTTCCCTCATACCCCTTCCTTCAAGTCACAGGAAAGAAACTCACTTGCATAGGCACACCAACTTTATATTGATATGTTGAGATATTGATGTAATAATAACAGAGAGTGCTTGGAAATAACAAGACTCTCTGTCCTCCCACAGCAGCAGCAGGAAGTTGTGGGGGGAGGGGGAAAGTATCAGTTCTAAGACATATCCTTCTTCAGCAGCATGGGGTCCAGGGAATTGCTTGCCTCTTTCATGGGGGGAGGGGTTGGGGTTGGAACAGTAATATCGATATATGTGCAGTTTAAAGGGTTAAGCAAGCAATCTTGACAACTGGGTATAATGAGACCTGTGCCTTTAAGAATTAGTTGATGGGTGGAGTTAAGGGAAGCAGACCTGGGAGAGTTATCTGCGGAAAAACCATGCACCCAGGAGTGAATGCCTCCTTGTGTGTAAACGAAGATTCATAAGGAGACCTCCACTACAAGCCCACTATGCAGGGAAGAGCTCAAAGGTAAGCATTCCATGCATAATGGACCATTGTCTCTTTCCTCACTGGTTTCCATTTTATTTGCAATGCTGTTTTCATCCCATTTAGATATAATTTTCCATGGATTTCTTTGCCAAAGGAATTCACTTGGCTGCATTTCAGAATGTAATATCTTTGCCGAACAAGAAAGGGGGATGCATCCTTTCAAAATAAAAACTGTGATCCCTTGAAATTAGTATATTTTTTCCAGAAATATGCTAAGGAATCGGAGCATCAAGTGATCAGACTTAATCAGTAGCCCTGTTCACATTACAGGGAACACCATACATCCTGCCTGAACATGCATACATTGTTGAGATTCTTTTGACAAGAACAATTTCTGGATGGCAATTGGAGACTGTCTCCTTCTCAGCCACAAATTGGCAGTTTGCAATTGATGCAAAGCAGCTGACACATCTCCTATGAAAATGAAATAAGCTGTGATGAGAATATGGAGAGATCTGGCTCAGACAGACAGATATTTAGACTTGAGAAGACAGTGGGGAAATGAGCTAGGCCACACAAAAAAGAAGCAACGTTAAGGATCCAGCATAGAAACTATGTGGACTGAACACAAACCTCCAGTGACATCAGCATCCACACAACCAGAATTCTGCACAATAAAGGCTTGTTTGATCATCATTTATTTGGCACATCTTTAACTCTTCCTCTAAGCTTCCCTTCTGTTGTGTGAAAAGACACATTTTGAAGCATTCTAAAAGTACTTATTTTATACCTGGGGAAAACAGTGGCCCATTCTGCATGGAACACTTACGCTGAGCCTGTTCTCTGCGCATTGGGCTCATAGTGGGCTCTCCTTGCACTTCCCTGTTTACAAGCAAAGAGAAAGTTCACAGCATGCAGTGCAGTTTGTCTGCTGAACTCTGCTGGGTCTCTGCTTCTCTTAACTCCACCCATTAACATCCTTTAAGAAACAGAGCCGATATTCTCTCCCCGACTCCCTTCTCCTACACACACACACACACACACACACACACACACACACTGCTGCTGTCACAAGAGAAGAGATGACAAAAGAAGAGAAGAGAGGTTTGAAACAGTCTTGCCTGAAATAAAGTTTTAAAAGCCCTCTCAGCCATCAGGAAGCGCAGCAGCAGAGCAGGGAAGGTGGAGTCAAAAAAATGCCTGCTTGTAGTGTCCCTTGCAAGAGCTCTCTTTGTGGTTACTTTGTATCAAAAGATTGATCTCTTGATCTCTCAATTTGTGCACTTTAGAGGAACAGGAAAGAGCAGGCAGCATGGAGAGGGGGGCGAGGGGGACCTGACAATTGAGAATGTGCTGTGCTGAATCTGTGCTGGTGGAGGAGAAATTGAACAAAGATATTAGACAGAGAAGAGTTGGGGTTCTTGCTCCCCTCCTGCCACTGGCGCACAAGGAAAGTCAACGAAGTGATCTCCGGATCGCGTATTCGTGCTGCGGGAAGAAGCCAAACGTACAGCGGCAAAGTTAAGGGAGAAGGGGGGTGCATGATGCACTGGGTGTGCACCCCTCTAGGGGTGTGGCGGGGGTGTTCTGGGGCATTCCAGGCGGGATGGACAGGGGCGTGGTGGGGCGCAGGGCACATGTGTGCTCTGGGTGCAGTTCCTCGTCGCTCCGCCCCTGCAACAGCATGAAAGGGGGGTGAGAGGGAAGGTGTGCAAAGAGCTGTGAGGGAGTGGGATGGCTGGTCATGGGCAGAGGGAAGAAGTCAGGGGCAAAGCTGTGCCCACTGGCAAATCTGTCTCGCTCTGGCAGCGAAGCAAGATATAAATCATGCTTTAAGTGGTTTCACTTACCACGAAGAAAGTAAAAAGTGGTTTCACTTACCACAAAGAAAGTAAAAAGTGAAAGTGGGGCTCCAGAAAATACATCTGTACAAGAAATTTTGCTGCAATGAACACTGGCTTCCACTTCACAGGATAGACTTTGTGCAAAATCAGTCTGTGATATTTTACTTTACCCCCCAACAGAACATTTGTTGTCATTGTGATTTTGTTGTATGGAATGTGATGGTATATGCCTAAGTACAACTGGATATTGTTTGTAGAATAATTAATAGCATGAACTCATATTCATACAATTTTGTGAACCTTTCTGTTTGCTTTTAGGATTTCTTTGGAATCTATGTTCTACAAGTCAAATACAGAACAGAGCGGGTTTTTTTAATGGTAAAAAACAGCCAAAAGCCTAATATTCCACAGCTGTGCCTTTTTGTGAACCTTTTGTCTAGTTCTATTTCCTGTTTTGTTATTACTCTTGTTTTGTTATTACTCCTTCGCTGGAGTACAAGTGTAACAAACTTATAAAAAATATTGAGGAAACAGCAGCAGGGTCGTTCCCCTTCTCTATTTTGTGTGGACACAGTATCATGCTGTTGTAATTTAAAGAGACTTGCAGAAATGCCATGTAAAGGCTGAAACGTGAGGGGCCACACTTGGACTGATTGAGTACAAAGATCCCCAGGGACATTCAAATGGCAGGTTTCCATGCTTTTTTTTTCTGGTGAGTGATGGGATGATAAACTAGAATTCATGGGTAGATTTTTGTACTTTATATCATTGCTCCACATACAAACTCTCAATGTGGACTAGCAGTGAACTAACAGGATTAGCCAACCCAGAAAAGAATTGAAGTAGTTCATGTAGACTACAAGGGATATGACTGCACATATCTTTAATAATTTCCCATACACTAGGGGGAAGCTGCATCAGAGTTCAAGACAAGCCAAGTACCTGGATAAGTAGTGTGTGTGTGTGTGTGTGTTTCTTTTTTAAAAAATTACATTGCTTATTCAGCCCTGAGGGAAGGTAGCATAGTATAGCCCAGGGGTCTGAAACCTGCAGCTCTCCAGATGTTCATGGACTACAAACCCCATTAGCCCCTGCCAGCATGGCCAATTGGTATAGCCTGATCTCATCAGATCTCAGAAGCTAAGAAGACTCAGAAATCAGAACAGGGAGACCACCAAGGAAGACTGTGCAGAGGAAGGCAATGGCAAGTCATCACAGCTTCTCACTAGCCTTGAAAAGCCCCTTGCAGGGCGTTACTCTAACTGCAACTTGACAAAACTGTATACTCACATCCAACCTTGTTCTCTCTGCCCTCTGCCTGAAGATGCAGTGACTTTCTCACTGGTGGCCTCTTGCCTTTGAAAAGCCTTTTCCCTTGAGGCTTCTCTGGCACCTACTTTCCTGTCATTTAGACACCAGTCTGGAATGTTTTCTTTTTAATCAGGCTTTTAACTGAAGGGTGATTCTGCATTTTAAATTACATGTTTCAGTGTTCTGTGTCTCACCAGAAGATATTTTTTTACTGCTGTTTTAGGCCCTTGCTGAAATTATTTTAATTTTTTTGCTTCTGAACTGTTTCAATTCTGTCTTGTTCTGCTGAATCCTGCCCCTAATGGGTTGCTGCAAGTTTTGTGGCTAGTATTGTTTATTGTTATATTTTGGCTGTTCTACATTTTATTATCAAAATGGTTTTATTTGGTGAACTGGCTATGCAATGTCTCTGGAGAGATGATCCATAATGTACCCAAGGATAAAGAGCTAAAGACTGTAAGTAAATTTGTAGTGCTCCAAATAAAGCAGCATGGTTGCCAGGGCTCTCTAATGCAGGGGTCTTCAGGGAAATATTAGAATAATGAGTACTGACATAGCTAGATATTCCTCTTTGCTCAAATACTGTAAAAGTAATAAAAGAAAGCCACCCAAATTAACAGTACTACAATCTTATCCTAACTAGAATTGGGTATCTTCATGTGTTTTTTGTTACATTAAAGAAGATATGCAGAAATTAAGAACTTCCAAAAGGGAAGGGGAACACAGTATTTTCGCTTGTAATCTGTAGTGCACTTTGGAATATGCAGTCCACTGGTTTGTATATCCCAGGTTAAATAAGACATAAACAGAGCTATGGATTGGAAGTGGTGTGACTCACACTGATTCAGAATCTGCTGATTTACATGATACAAAGTTTTTGTGGCTACCACTTGAATTGTAGATCACACGTGTTGAATTTTTGACTGTAACCACAGCACAGGTACTAAAGAAAATAACCCATAAATGATTGACTATGGTCAATTCCCTACGGTCAAATCATTACATGATACTCATGCGAAATATCCAGGTTTCAGGAAGAACTCCCCACTGCCTGATCGCCGAACACAGATTCATCCCAGTTCTGGCACACCCTCTCCCCCTTCTCACGTGTTTTTTAAGAACCTACATGAAAGTGCACCTTTAAAAAAAACATGTGCCAAATCCAGATCGGTGGAGAGTTTCAAGATTTGAATCTAGATTTGTTTTTCCCACTGTAGGGAGTGACACAGAGCCTTCCAGCCAATCAGAGCGCGGCAGGCTGTGCACAAACCGCGCGCAGCCCTTTTTTTTTTTGCGCCACCGGAGGCTATGTTGAAATGTGGCTGCATGGAATGTGATTTCTGTGCCAACTGTACACTAAAATTAGACTTTTCAACATTTTCAATGAATGCCCCCTGGTTCTAGTATTGTGAGAAAGAGAGAAAAAATTCTCTACACCATGCACAATTTCATAGACTTCAATCATATCCCCCCTCAGACGTCTCCTCTCCAAACAAAAGAGTCCCAAACGCTGCAGCCTCTCCTCATAAGGAAGGTGCTCCAATCCCTCAATCATCCTCGTTGCCCTTTTCTGTATCCTTTTTGAGATGTGGCAACCAGAACTGAACACAGTACTCCAAGTGCGGTCGCACCACAGCTTTATATAAGGGCATAACAATCTTTGCAGTTTTATTATCAACTCTTTTCCTAATTGTCCCCAGCATAGAGTTTGCCTTTTCCACAGCTGCCATGCATTGAGTTGACATTCCCATGGAACTATCAACTAAGATGCCTAAATCCCTTTCCTGGTCTGTGACTGATAGCACTGACCCTTGTAGCGTGTATGTGAAGTTTGGATTTTTTGCCCCTATGTGCATCACTTTACATTTGCTACATTGAACTGCATTTGCCATTTCTTAGCCCACTTAGCCCACTCACTAATTTATCAAGGTCCACTTGGAGCTCTTCGCAATCCTTTGCGGTTCTCACCACCTTACATAATTTGGTATCATCCACAAACTTGGCTACCACACTACCCACCCCTACTTCCAGGTCATTTATGAATAGGTTAAAGAGCACTGGTCCCAAAACAGATCCTTGGGGGACACCACTTCCTACATCTCCCCATTGTGAGAACTTCCCATTTGCACCCACCCTTTGCTTCCTGTTTCTCAACCAGTTTTAATCATCGATGTCCTCATCACACACACGCTGCAGTGTGGAGGGTGACACCGTGATGAAAAGGTGCCGTTTCTTTTGAAACCTGGCTGTATCTGGATTTAATTTCTCAGTGAAGAAATGGCCATTATGAAGCATTACATCCAGTCAGCAAAGAAATTAATACCCAGAGGAGCAGAAGAGTGGAAGCACATTTGCAGCATAGCCTAATGTATGGAATTATCTGCATGAATCGGTTGTATAGTATTTAGATGTGGGGGAGGTGTATCTAAGATCGGTTCTCACAAGACTTAGCAGTAAATGATAATAAGCAGAACTGTTACAAGTGCTAAATTTACCTAAAAGTTAGGCTGATATTAAAATGTTTGGGAAACCCTGTATATTTACATATTTTTAAGGAATATACCATATATATTGATTTAATCTTCCCGACAGTGACCAATAAATACTAACAGTACTTTTCCTGTTTTTCAGTTCTATAAATTGCCTTCTCTGTTTCTATAGCAACTCCTTTTGTTTGTCACTTGCAAGCCTATTTTTAGAAAAAAAATCTCAAAACACTTCAATGTAAATAGATACAATAAACCTTGAACGTATTTAAACTACTACAAACTCTAATAAAAAGAAATTTATTCATTAGATAAGAAACTCTAAACATTCATTGTGGAGTTTATTAACTCGAATGTACATTTATTCTATTTATAGATTCCATTTTCTTCATGGTCATCTTAACTGTAGTCAGATTGAATCACTGTCTGGTATATGCAGAGACAGATTTCAATCCAACAATGTTGGGAGTACAGGTATACATCACATTCATCCAACACTTTAAGTCTCTGTATTTACATGAACTTGCAAACTTGGGCCAAAACTTCAGGAAATGCTGATAGTAGGATACAAAGGAGATAACGTACTTACTTTTTCATCTTTATTGAATAAAATAAAAACAAGAAGATAAGGAATGTAAAGCAAGTTACAGTCCTATCTGCTGTTTGTTCAAATATTTACATGGAAATATGAAACTGCAGAAATATTGGGGAAACTAAGACTTAAGATGTCACTGAAAGGTTTTAAATTTTCTTTGGGAGGGATACTAGAATGGAATACCTCTTAGGTGTTGAAATGGAAAGCAGAAGGTGGGTCTGTCTAGACGATTGAGTTAACTGGACAGCGAATGTGTCACATGCCTTCTAGAAATGGCCCAGAAATGTGTAGATGGTGTTGGCCATGTATTGATCAGGTTTCCAACAGAGTTTGTATTGTGAGGAAGAGTCTAGAATAATTTTGGAGGGTCAGTAATCAACATCTGTGGGTGGCCAGGGGAAACCCTAATGATCCTTAACCATAGCCTGGAACTTGATTATTCTCAAAAAGTCACACACAATAGAGTCTGTGACAAAGGTATACTGGATTCTTCTAGAAACGTGGCTACTTCCTTAATTTACAGATGGTCTTAATTCTTCAGCTTTACTAACAATCCTTGGCTCTTTTGCAACTTCAGAGAAGTGAAGGGGAAGGCTTTAAAGCACACTTCTGACCAAGGGTATCAGTACCTTGAAGTACAGTTGAAAAAACAGTTATAAATATTTTAAATGAAGAAATGGTCTTGCTTCATCATAAAAACATTGAGGGGAACGAATCACAGAACTGGATATAGGACTTTAACCAGAGCTGCACAAATTTTCATGAGGTTTTTTTTTTTAATTACAACGCTTAAGGAGGTGTTTCAGGGAACTCTATGTGTCTTCCAAAGGACAAGCCTCTAATCTCACTGCTATTGAAAAATTAGATCATGATCTTTAACAGTTGTTTTCCATGTTACACATTTGGCACTCTGGAATTCCATGGAAATCCAAGTTTTTCTTTGGTAACTCATGTTCCCATTAGTGTTCTGTATGATATTGCCCAATCTATTAAAGAATGCCCTCCTCTTGCATTTCATCTGCTCTCAGAAGGGATGTCTAAACTTTGCCTTTTCCTACTCTGCTGTTGTGGACAGTGCAAAAGATTGTGGAAATCAGTCACATCGTAAAATTGCATGGAGCTCTGGCTTGGTGGTCATATTCACAGTCTGTCTACCTGCCCCTTGGATGTCAGGGCATACTGGTGGTATTCTTTACATTAAAATTATAATTTTATTTTTCTGTGCATTTCATTTCTTACATGCATTTTGCTAACACTCCTATGCTTATCACTTTGATAGAATAGACAAGAAACTTTATCAGAAAAAAATTATCTGAAGTTTTGCGGTAATTAGGGCTGATTCTAAACAGGCATATGAGTTCATGGAACCTGTTGCAGTTACCTGTGCCGCCGTTTGCATGGTGGCTACAGTGGCCAGCCAGGATCACTGGGATCCTGGAGGGAGGAGCCAGCATGGTTCACATGGAAATGCTGTGTTTCCATGAGAACTGTGCAACCGAGAATCCCCCCACCTGAGTATCTGCCCCTCAAGAATCCCCCCATGTACCTGGATGGCATGGCAGCCACCAATTAGAATATCCACTCTAATGGTGGCCACCTGGGGAATCCACCATAATGCTGGATGGAAGGGGATGGGGACTGAATGTTTCCTGCTTGCTGTGGTTCTCAAAGGCAAGCAGGAAACATTTGCAACCTGGGTTGAAGGGAAAAAGTTGCTAATTTATCTATTTTCATTTATCCCAGGGTCTGGCCAATAAAACTGATTAGAAGCATTGGGGAGGGGGAGTTCCCTCCCCAAACACTTTTTAAAAGGCCTCAACACATTTTACTTGGCCGGTGCAGAATCACCCTAGTATAGCATTTTCCTAGTGTAGAAAAAGTGGCTATACTAATTAGGCATGCTTTGAACCTCCTGCTTGAGGGGTTCATGAGGTGATGGAAGCACTTGTTCCTGTCAAGGAATAACCATCCATCTCAATTTTTCTACCATCACCAACAAAGTAAATCATCTACCAGTCCCAGACGAGAAATTTCATGCTATATGAACATCAGCTTGGATCATACCTATAGCAGTTTCCCTCCTTCTGCAGGATACCTCTGATTCCTCCCAAAACTATTCCTGGGAATCTCCTATCCCTTACAAGCAGTTTTTTGGGAAGCTATGTTAGCCATCTGTGGGAGAGTCACACAAGCTCCTTGTGCATGTGAAAAAGCACAAAAAAGTTCAAAGCATCCAGGTCCACTTCCTTCAGATTTATCCCCAAGAAGCCAAGAAGTATAGTGCACTTCCTATCACCTTGCACAAGAGGTAGACAAAATTGGGGAGGGGTGCTCAACCCTTTTTTAATATAGATACATAATCTCTGAATATTCATCTTCTGTATCCTAGCCTACAGTAGAAAACTTAGGCTATTTGAGCTCATCCACTTTTTTTTGGCATCAGCAAGCAAGCAAACAAATAAAAGATGTATGTTCTAGTGCCAGAGTGAAAAACTGAAAATAGTTTCAACAAGATTTAAAAAACAAAAAGGAAATGTTCTGTCAATTACTTCCAGATAGGTGCAGTTTTATTCTTGTTCACCACTTTTTATTATTTTAAGTGCTTTCAAGAGCACTTACATGGAACCATGCAGAAGCACCCAGCCTAAAAATGGGAGAGGGGGAGGGTAACATTAAAGAAAATAGTCAAATCTACAAAGGCATAGCTGGGGGAGGGGAATTTTAAGTCTTCTAAGCAGGAAATTATGGAGGCACTAACCAGGGTGTCTAGGACAGTCACACAACCAACACATACAAGTATCTGTCTTCTCCCTGTCTAGGGTAAACATCTGGAAGGGAAGCACATACAATCTAAGGAACAGTTTAGCCCTGCAGTTTATATCCCCTGTTGTTGCTTTTAGGGCCAAGTTACACATTGAGAGTTGCCATCAAGAAGCTTCAGCTTCATGTAAGGTTTGGCCTTAGAGCCACTTAAAAATGTACCCTTAGCTGTATTTTCCATGAACCAACAGTTCATGACATGCATTTGCAATGGCAGCTCTACAGTTATGCAATGTCCCCTCTGGCATATTTTGGAAGTTCTGTAAAACCTTTGGTTCACCTTATGTGGATTTGGGGAAAATAACCTCCAGTGCAGCATAAGAAGCTTTTGGCCAAAGACAACAAAATACTGAAACCCCAATGCATGGGCAAAGCACACATGCACATCCCTGTGGGATTCTTTGGGAGGCAATTAAGTCAGATTTATCTCAGTCTGCTGATGCTTTTCAGTAGAATCTTTCAACTGTGAGGAATCAAGAATATTTTGCAAAGCCTATGACTTTATTTTCCAACATAAGATTGGTCCCTAGTTGTTTTGAAGAGACCGAGTGCCTCTGTTTACTTGCCTCCGTGTCATCAGGATCCTTTATTGTGACAAACACATTTATAAACTGTTATTCTGTTGAAGATCTGCTGCCTTAGAAATGCTTTGTGCAGCTTCTGAAACCTGTTAGCATTTTTATCTTGCCAGAGAGGGCTTCATTTGTATTCGAATATGGGTAAATCTAATGCTAATACAGACATTTATTCAGAGAGCTGATACTTGATGCCCTGTTAAGACATATTCTGATTATATTCTGTAATTTCCCTCTAAATATTCAGGAGAAGCCTTCTATATCTCAACATGCTATAGCAAAAGTAAAGGAGATAAGATAATTGCATTTTATTAGATGTGTATTTGATAGCTTTATTGTTTTAGGATACATATTGTGTTTCTAAAGTTTGTGCGTTGCCTCCAGTGCCCTCAGGCTCAGAACATAATTTCAACACTCTATAAATAAATGACAACAAAAAGCCACAGTTGTAATTACCACCAAGTTTCGAGTTTCTTTATTCAGAAGTAAGTACCATTGAGTTTAATTGGACTTCATCATGGTAAAGATACATAGGAGCAATACAGTCTCTTTGAGTTCTTCTGAGGGGAAAGCTGAGCATAGAAGAAGGAGTGGAGTGATGGCTATACACATTTGGCCCTTGCTCTATTAGACTGTATTTAAAGTGGATCAGAAGAAAACTGTGGGAATGGGGGGGGGATTACTGGGAAACATTTGTGATTGTTCATGTAGAACGATTCTTTGGGTGGGGGACTAACTCTGAATGACAGCTGATGGATAGATCGGCTCTCTACTGGGGAAGGTATGTTGCCAGTATTCAACAACAGCATTTCCTTAAGGCAAAAGCAATCTAGAAGTCAATGTTTTGGCTCTTTTGTTAAGTTTCCCTGGTGCCCTTTGGCCAAAAGTAACAGGCTACAGTCAAGAAATTGTTGAACAAACTGCAGGATGTTTATAATCATTAGTATCAATCTATCTAATAGTCAACAAGGCCCCATCTGCAAATACTTAAATCCATGGATTGGAACAATGAAAATATAAGAAAAAATTTTCAGCAAATTTGGGGGACCACCTAGAAAGTTTGGGCTAGTGAACAGAGTGGTAGAAAAGGTTATGAGAAGCAAAGAACAGTGAAATTAATAATAATAATAATAATAATAATAATAATAATAATAATAATAATAATAATAATAATAATAATAATAATAATAATAATAATAATAATAATAATAGAAGATGGAGAAGGCAGACTGAGGAAAGAGGGAGCAATGGGTGAGCAAGGAGGAGTTGGCAACCAGTGTTGGAGCTAAGAGGGTAAGACAAAGTAGGGAATAAAAGGAAAAAGATAGAAGAAAGAGCTGTTAATGGAGAAAAAAGTGTAGAAAGGTGGCTGGGGAGGGTGACAGAAGACAGTGAGGGAATTTCCTTGTAAGTTTCTTACAAGTCCTCACCTGTCAGTACATCTAATCCATAATTTGGCCCCTTCTGTCGATACTTAAACCTATAGATCACAGCTATGTGCAAAGAAAGAAAACATTTCTACAAACTTGGGAAATCCCAAGGCTCGTACAAAAATCCAAAAATGTGAACAAACAGGGATTTTTTAAATACTCATTAATTGAAAAAGCCTTGTTTGCACTTGTCCAGGACCACTGACACTGAATTGACTGGAGCTGAGGGAGAGAGGCAAGCTTGAAGAGGAGGGGCAAACCAATGCAGCAATGAAGAGAGGAGGCTGCATCAGGCAGATTGTGGCCACTGTAGAAATATTGGAAAAGGGAGAAGGAAATCAGCAAGGTGGCAGAAAGAAGCAGGAAGAAAGAATCAGAGGAAATGGTGCCACCATGAACATGGGATAAGCAGGCAGAGGTGGCAGCAAGGTAATCAGATGCACTGATCTGTGAGCATGTGACCACACAGCTGAAACAGTGGGGAGGGCAAGAGATGACATAGTCAGATGAGCCAAGGAGAAAAAGGAGAAAGTGAGGAAGGAAAAACAAAAGAATAATGATGATATTGAAAGGGCAGTCATTTTCATTTGGGAAAATTATTTCAGCGTTCTGGTAGGGAAGGGTCAGAGTCTGCATAATGTAAGGAACCTGAAAGGACTAGAATCAAAGTAACTTCAGCAGTTCTTTATTTCTTAAACTTCCATGATACACAATACACGGAATGCAGACTCTGACCCTTCCCTACCAGAATGCTGCTTTTACGAGCTTTCTGGCCCCCGCCCACAACACCCGGTAGATCCCCCCTGAAACTCCTTCCTCCAACGTAGATTCTCACGCGGACAGAAAGTAAGACTTCACATGCATATAGTAAGCACAGATAGGCAGCAAGGTTATGATAACCGAAATCCTGGGCACACAGCCCAGTCTAAGGAATGTTGCCAAGGCCAGGCTGATGAACAGAAAACAGAAATCAACCCACAACCTTACACTCTTTAGCTTCTGAAATCACAAACACACACACAACTTTTAGATTGTTAAATAAAAGTTATTCCTAAATGAATCTTGTAAGCATCCTCAGATCAAATCCACATCTGGAAAATGTTAACATGTCCTGAGGTTTCTAATGCATGGGTGGCAGAATTTGCTCATTTATTTCACATTTAGGCTATGTTGCTCACATTTATTTCAAGATTTGGTTTCTATTTTATTTCCTGGTCTTTCAGTTATTGTTTTCTTCTGAAACGTATTTGTGTTGGTCCAGAATCAACTTCATAAGCCTTGTGGATGTCATAAAAATGAAAAGGTAGAATCCTATGTAAAACAGAGAAAAAAAGAGTTTATTTAGAATGAAACAAAATTTAAATATATTTATGTTAACTTTTGAAGATTATTAAGAGGCTAATTTAAAATTTTAGGATAACATGTAAAGAAACTCTGTTTTTATTATTGCCTTAATAGTGGTGTTTTTTCATGCCATATAGAGTGGAGGAATCAGTAACAGAATAATCTCTTTGCATCTAGAAACTTCAAACCTAGTTATTTCCTCTTAAATAGTCTCAGAGTTTCTTGGAGCTGTTGCAAGTGAGAGCCAGACGAGACATAACCAAGCCAGACCCATTTTTTCAGATTAGAGTTTGCCCCAGTTCCATATAAACCAATCCAATATAAAAAA
The DNA here is from genome assembly GCF_021028975.2 of Sphaerodactylus townsendi. Classification (NCBI taxonomy): domain Eukaryota; kingdom Metazoa; phylum Chordata; class Lepidosauria; order Squamata; family Sphaerodactylidae; genus Sphaerodactylus; species Sphaerodactylus townsendi. The sequence goes on from NC_059428.1 coordinate 72,894,759, forward strand.
GCAAAAGTGAAAAGCACCAAACACTGCCCAGGCCTGTTATTTATCTCCTTCTAAAGGAGATAAATTGGCCATGCTGGCAGGGGCTGATGGGAATTGTAGTCCATAACATCTGGCGTGCCAAAGGTTCACCACCACTGTTCTAAGCCTTCCTTCAAGAGATTCTTCTACAGCTGGTCTTCCTCTAGTAGAGGAGCCTGGTTGTGGAGGTGGCAGTTTCTACGCATATATGCCTTTTGCCCATTAAAACAAACACACCACTTTATATGTGACTGAGGATTGCAAGACAGTCCACTGCTGGCATATCCAGTTGACCATTAGGGCTGGATAATATTGGCTGACATACTCCTCCCATGACTTTCCAATGTCTCTATATAAAATTACCACTTATTTTTAAACAGGAATCCTGGGGTTTATATAACAAAGTAGAAAGCAGAAATCCAGAGATGAGCATTATATGCTAAAGTTTGCAGATCACATTTCCATTATAGTCACAAAAACAGAGACTGTTTAAAGAAAAAAGTTCACCCTTTGCTGATATAGTGGCTTATTTCTGTCATGCAGCATCAGAGGCCAGGCAGAAATTGAGACCCAAATAGAAAGGGGGTTCCTACACCAGCAAAAGATACTATAGGAAGGGGTGGTATTATTTGTCAGGCCGCTCGCGACGCAAAGCTTTCTTTTGCCGTACGAATGCGAGGCTGACCGGTCAAGGCGCATTCGACGCCGACTCGACGACGCTGGGACCGTCCGCACGGGACGGTCCCAGAAAGAATCGGGGAGAGCGCCGCTAAGCGCCGCTGGCAGATTTCAGCTTTATTCAGCCCTCTGGCGCTGTCGCCGGGCCTGGGGACACGCCTCCCTGGTCCTGGGCGACCTGCTTCCAGGTCGCAGAGCAGGGGAGGTCAGTGTCTCAGACCCGCGACGCCGAGGGCTGGAGAGCAGGCAGGAAGCGAGGGGTGCCAGGAAGCCGGCATTTCCCAACAAGAGCGCTTCCAAGCACTCTGGGAGAATGCCGGCGTGGGGACAGGCGGGCGGTGCGAGGGCGGCGCGGCTGCGATGCAGCTGCGCCCCCTGTGCGAATGGCGGCCTGGGGACGGCGTTTTTGCCGTCCCCAGGCCGCCATATTCCGTCCGTGCGGAAACGGCCTTAGATAATGTGCTTCAACTGAAACTCCTTGTGGTGACAGAAAATGTACATGATATTTCCCTGTTCCAATAAAAGTGCCTTCTAATGGACCCTTGAACAAAGTGGCGAATTCTCCAACACAGAGATTTTAAGACCTTTCTTTTCCTTTACCATGAGGTAATATCTAATCAGACTCTAATCTGGAGTATGAGGTTTGATTCCTCACTCCCCTATATGAAGCCTGCTGGATGACCTGCTTCCTACCTGAAAAGGTTGAGACCAGAAGAAAGCTGACAGGGCAATGAAACACAGGTACAAAAACTACATAATCTTGGACTGTTTTTTCTGCTGTTCATGAAACACCTAATAAACGTCAGTGGGAAATCAAGACTCCATAAATGTACCTTCTACTCTTTCCCAAGGCTGCATCTGCTTCAATATACATTATTATGTGTTATTTTACGTTTAAAATATATGCTAGAGAAGTCAACTTTAAAACAGAATGCCTTCAAAGCTCTGAAAATCTGGAAGGCATATTGTAGTGTGAATTCAACTCTTTCATTTTTAACTTCTGCAGTTAATTAATCTCTGTCCAAAGGGCATCTTCCTGTTACTTAGATATATTTCTTCATGTTGCTAATGGTCTACTGAGGTGACCTGTCGTTGGTGAACGATGATCATTCTGTAGTGTTCCAGCCAATTACAACCAAAATTTTTAGAACAGAATATTTATTATACTCCAATCATGCAGTTTTTTAAAAATAAGCCTGCAAATTAATTTCATTTCCTCAGGGGAAAATTAGAAATTTATGGGTTAGCATTAAGAAAGGGCTACACTTTTTGCCCTGTTTATCTCTTTTCTATGTTATTGGTTTGATAATACAGAATAGACTGGGCAAAGTAAAAAAGCTATAATAAAATAATACTTAGGAGATGAAACTAAACTATTTTTAATTTCAGGAATGACTTTGTGTGCGACATACAGAATTTACCAACGAAATTAATCCATCATTTCTTGTGCACATTGGTTCCCAAACATTATCACTAAATACAATCCAATACTGTATTGTAGAAAAATACTATAAATTGTGTTGTAATAGATCTGGTGTCCTCAATGTGGTGCCCTTGAGCAACATCTTTTCTGGCTTCCACCAAATGTCTTTAGGAAGGGGTGGGGCAGTTAGAGTTTTTGTTCAGCAAAGCTTCTAAATGACTGTACAGGTTTTTTAAGGTGTTACTTTGACTGCAGCTGCCACTACAGCTGCCACGGCAACACAAGGATATATAGTGTTTTACTGAAGTTAAGCTGTGGCAGTCATTTTGTGCCTGCTTCTGCCTCCTGAAGCAGCCATTTTGTGGCAGCCATTTTGTTTCTATGTCTACCATGCCATGTCAGAATTCCAGATTCTACACAGTAAAAGGGTTAGGGTCTTTTCTTTTAATCCTGAATCTTTTGTATTTTTCTTCACCAGTCTTTCTAAATGTAAATTGGGCTGGGATATATAGGCGTTTATAGCCCCACACCATCATAAAGGTCAACACAGAAAAAATGAAAATGACAGTTATGATGCGACTGGTTTGAACACTTCCAAGGTCTGAAATCCATTTGCACCCTATGAAGGCTAGTGCAACAAGGCAAAGACATTTTATGCATGACCAGTATCCTAATGTATCTTCATCTTGGTCAAAATTTATCTAAAAATATTCAGGATGAAGAGTTAAAGTTGTATTTGAAATTGAAGTAAGTCTGCTGCAATACAGTAATAAGCGAAGTTATACACTTCTAAGTCCATTGAAGTCAATGGGTTTAGGTATGTGTAGTTGTGTAGGATTGTGCTTGTGGCCTATTCCACCACAGTGCTATTAAAATATTAACTCTCCTGGTACATTAAATTACAAAAGAAAAAACCATGCAATGCACTTCATGGCTGAAATCCTGTACACTAAATACATGTATGAAGTTCCATTTACATTATTGTATACTGAGTGCCTTAGGATGCTACTCTTATAAAAAAGATAACTAGTGCATTGTAGGATATATTTACAGTACATAAAATGCCTCAGTGGATGATGTTTATTAATCCAAACACAAAAAAGACTAATAGCAGCTGAATGGATAGTGAATGGTGTAGAGGAGACAAAAACCAAACTAGTCAAACTACTTGAATATCAAAAGTTCTTGAAGACATTTTCATGTCCCCAGACTCCTAATTTTCCTACCTTATTCAGCTTTTCCTACCTTATTCAGTTTTCTGCTTGTTATTAATGCCTGCCACAAAATCTGTTGACTTTTATTTGCGCCTTTTGTAATCTAGGATTTGATGCAGAGAGCTTAAACAGTTGAATGTGTCAGTGATCACATCCTTGGATAATTAGAGAAAACTAGTTATTTTCTAGTACAGAATCACACAACCAACAATACTTTTTCATCTTGAATAAAAATAAGAGACATGAATCTAAGCATGACCAAAAATTTAAGCACCCTGCAATCATCTCCCTATGACCTGTGGTTTAGAAGGGAGACTTTCTGAACATTCATGCAGTTATCTAAATTAAATTGCAAATTAATGTTTTGAATAAAATCCCATTAAAACAACTTTTGGGGGCAAGGTCAGAGTTCTTTTCCTTTGCTAAAGCCACTGTATCTAAATTTAGCTGTTCTGCATGTGGTTTTAATAGTTTTGTATTGGTTTTAGCTGATACTATTTTTGTTCTTACTGTGATTCTTTGATAAATTTACAGGTAAATTTTGTTATGTTTGTTCATTATTGGTTCCTTCTAAGCCAGCTTGAGGTCTCTTGGGCTGGGATCCTATGAAGTGAGTGTAAGACCCTCATGAAAGTAGCATTATGGCATGATTATTGATGTTTTTTCTGTTAATGATGTCACAACCCTGCAAACAACTTGTCCATGTAGTAGTTTCATAGCATTCTCAAAAAAAGCCCCAGGGCACAGAATAAAGAAGAAGCGCTGGGCAAAATCACTTCTTTCTCTCTTAGACCTGTCCATGTCCTCAGGCTGCGACAACTGAAGTTGATCCCATACAACCTGACCTGACAGTTCTCTAGAGACCACCTCAGGATTATCCAAAACCATGGAGTCCAGATCCCTACAAATCTCAGCGACTTTGTCCTGAAAGTGCTTTGTAAAATCATCACAGCTGACTTCCAAGGGCAGGGCTGATCCTGGAGGACTCACTTGGAGGCCAACACCAATCCATTTACCACTCAGAAAAATTCAGCTAGATGACTATTTTTTGGCACAATGGTAGCAAAGAAGTAGGCACTCTTCTTCACTGGCATCTAGTAGACTCAATAGTGAGCTCTCATTTATTTTTGGTCAGATTTGCAGCAGGTTTGTCTTCACCTGTGCTCAAGCCATCTCATGGCCCTAGGCTCCCCAGTATACCATGAGGCCTTCAAACGATCAAGTTAGTTGCCCTGGACATCTCACCATTCCATAGCATGACCATGGCTCTGAGAGGAACACCAGTCCTGTTGGCCAGAAACTCCCCCAGAGCCGTCAGAAATCCCTCAGATTCCATCTTGCTCCAAGAATGGACCATTTCAATCAGTCCCATACTTCTGCAGTGAGACAGTGGCACCAATTGTCCAAATTTCACCAGACGGCGATCTGTCCATAATAATGGACAGATCTCAAAGCCCTTCACAATTGAACCACCATCCCTTGCGAAGATAAGGTCAAGGGTATGTACTAGGTACATAAAATTATTTGATCACTATCAATCAGTTGGAAGCATCTGAATTAAATTCTGAATATCATTTAGTTGTTTGCAACACATTGTTCTGGTTCACAATTACAGTAACAGGATCTCTTCTTCATGGTTAATGAGGTCTTTTGAGTCTTTGCTCACTTGGCCAATAAACAGCCTCACCAGCAGCATCCTTAATCACTGAATAGCTGAAACATTGGATGGCTGCAGGATCCCATTTATGAAGTAATAATGTGTCACAGTGAGCATACAGCCACACAGTGAGTCAATCAGCTCTAGCATTCATTTCTGTAACGAGATCAGTTTTATGTTATTGCTGATCCTGATAAATAGCTGGAGATAGAGTAGCCATAGTAAAATATTCAAGTGCAAGTGTTACAGATGACTAGTATTCATAATGATATGAGTATTATCACACAACGTCAGACACTAATCTATCACCTATAGCCACTCACTGAAAGGTATTCTGATTATCAACAACTTTTCACTCTACAATGAACTGGATGACAGAAACAACATGAAGTTATGGCAAAACAGATCAACAATATTAGTCAGTAAACATAAAATTATGTATAACACTACGGTAGTTCCATGGGGAACTTAATTCATTTTTGTCATGGTGACAATGCAACTTCCAACTTGCACTGCCTTGCATATTTTCAGCAGTGTGTTTCTATCTGTGCCTCCTCTAAAATTAAGACTGAGGTTCACACTGTCACATTGTTTATTTCTTAAAGGTCCCTCATTCCAGAAGAAGGCAAGACTATGAACTACTTGATCAGCTGCCACAGAAAGATCTCTCTCCTGTCTTCCGATTCCTGCCACCATCTACAAGGGAATACAGTCTTTTTGGTTTGAATGATGAAACTAATGTCCACAGAGAAGCAAGTAAAAGCATGTAATGAGCAACAGGAACAAACAAAGATAAAACAAGGAATCAGAGGAACTTGGCGACTGATGTGCATTGACAATGAAAAGGCAATGGTTGCATGCTCATTTGCTGTTCTCGCAGTTTGTCATTGAAGTACAATTAAGAATCCCTCTATGATTTTTTCTTAAGTGACATTGAGTAATACATTACCATTAATAATAATTACATTTCATCCCAAGTTTTTTTTTCCCCTCTGTACAGAAATCAGGTTGTTTATTGCTGTATTTATCAGGTCACAAAGCACCTGCATTTCAAGTGTGAAATGCTGCATAAACCCTTTAGATCAAAGTGGTGGTCATGCTCACAGTTTGACTTTCTTGAAATGAATCTCACATGGTGATACATGCAATCAAGTTACTGTAGCTGTGACTTTTAAGTGATAATTGAGTCATTTCTGTAGGGGAAAAAAGCCTCCCCTGCCTTCCCAGGATAAGTTACCATGGTCCTTGGTGGCTGTAGCTTCTCTCCATTGCTTTAATACAGTCCTTAGAGTGACAGTAAAACTTGTCAGCATCCTGAAAAACTTCACCAATCATGCAAGGAGGTCAGAAACCAATAAGGAGGTAAGCCTGTAGGCATGACAACTAGTGAAGACTATTTTGCCCTTTGTCAGGGCCAGGGATATCTTTACCTCAGTTTGAATCTTTGGGCAACCCAGGAATCCTGAGATCAATTTCTGGGACTGGAAACTTGGGTCTGAACAGCTGAACCATTGAGTGAAAATACCATAGACAGCACTATTGAATACATGTGGGCAGATTTATACTAATGCCATCTAATCCAGCAGCTTCATGCAGTCTATTGATGATAGAGGTTAACGTTATACATCACTATTGCCTTGTGAGCCTGAGGATGACTTCAGAATCAAATGGTGCTAGATGGCTCAGACAATGAAGATTGAAGTTCTAGAATTACTGATCCCCATCCTTTTACATCAATAACACACTTGCATTTCTGTGAAGGGATTCTAGTACACAGCTTGTAGAAAGGACTTTATGGCAGTGATGACCAGTCTTGTAAATGTACCCACATGTTTTAAATCCTGCCTTTTGGAAAGCATTTACAATATATAGGGAGCAGCTTGTGAGCAATTTACTGAAGACTTACCAGCTTCTACTACTGGTGCCACTGAATGCCAAAGGGGAGACATAGCGGCTGCTGCCACTGCACCACATGAGTAAACTGCTGCAGAATGCCTCATCATGTCTGACACAGGCCAGTGATATCTATTCACTGAGCAGCATCAATGTGTTACATGTAACTCTCTCAGACTAACCTACCTCACAAGGTTGTTGTGAGGATAAAATGGAGGAGAGTAGAATGATGTAAGCTGACTTGGGTCCCCATTGGGGGAAATGGCAGGGTATAAGTAAATAAATAAAATTGCTGTGCCAATGAGGGGATTAGTGGGGAGATCAGGACAAAAATAACTTACAGACACCTTTATTGGTAAAATAGCTGGCCACAGCTTAACTTTTTGAATTTAGGCACAGGGAGCTAAGGTGCAGCATAGGGATGGAGCCTGTCATTGGGCAACTCTATGTTCAGAGTGATACGCATCTTTGGATCATGCAGTCAGCCTCATCAGCTCTTGCAACCAGGGTGCTCTGTGGGCAAAATGCAACATGCAATTGGCTTTTCACTTTCCCCCCATTCATCCAGATGATTTTTGCCTGCTGGGTTTTACATTCTGGGGGCAGTGATATGTAGATAAGGTGATGCCCATGGGATGCTTGGTAGCCATTATACAAAACAAAGATGAATAGTTAAAAGCAAGGGTTCTGGAAAAAAACATCCAGTATGCATTCAGGTGTTGTTACACACACAATTGATGAAATTAGCAAATGACTAGCAAAATCATATTTGTTTTGGCCCTTCCGTCCTTCCTTAGTGTCAACAACATAACATTTTGAAAACACACATTCAACAGTTGGTATACGAATCCAAATCAGGAGTTGCTTTCTGAAAATTTGTCAAAAAAGGAGGGGGGTTAACAAAAAAAGATGGCAGTGGACCCCCCCCCCCTTTTTTTTGTTAAATTTTCAGAAAGCAACTCATGGTGTGGATTTTTACACCAACTGTTGAATGTGTGTTCTTGAAATGTTATGTTACTGACCACTGAAGAAGACCACAAGGGCCAAAACCTGGTCATTTGGCATTTTCATCAATTGTCAATTTCATCTGGATGTGGAAGTTAAGATGGTGGATAAGGATATACAAACAGACATTAAAGAAAATTTGCTAATGTAAATTCCTTCCTGAGAGCAGAAACCTACTGGCAATGATCCTAGCTGTGCAGCCTGCATTTCCTGCCTTTGCATAAATAGCTTTCAAGATTCTCAGGAACAGAGAAATTGTTCCATCAGAACATTTGTACTGTAATTCTAAATGTGTGTTATATGCTATCAAATGTCCATGTGGTCTCATCGATGTTGGATACACCACTCAAGCTATTAAAACTAGAATTTAAGAGCACAGAAGCGGTATCAGACTGAGGGGGGGGGGAGATCCCTTGGTGAATCATTTGTTGACTTTGAACTATACAGATAACCAACAGTGTTTCTGGGTTGTGGAAAAGATCCAAGCTTTCAGCATGAATTTCCTTTGAAAACTGAAGACCAGATAACTCTGTTGGATTTTCACTCTTAACACACTAGTTCCAAATGGCTTAAATGAGATGTGTAGCTGATGTTATTTTGGGTGTTTTACTTGCTGTGTCTCTTTGGAAAGTAATTACTGTATTTTTTCTGTTTCCTCTCCCTCACTGTATGATTTTTTTTCTTTCCCTTAGGTTTTGCTATCTGGCCTGCCTCAGCCAAATGATATCATCCCTGCATCTTTTTTTTTTTTGGGGGGGGGGGGTATATACAAGACATTCACACTGTACCATGCACTTTATTATTTGTTCCAGATTTAAAATTGGTATCTTATGACTGAGATAAAATAAAACCTTTCTATAGCAGGCAATAAATGGTTAATTAATTTTGTTGAGTGATGACAATGTAGTGTAATGCAGGATAATGCACTAATTTTGCTACAGCATGTAATAAATTAGTGATTTGTTTTCTTTTCATTTTAATTAATAATAAATTATAGTAGAATAAATCTTGTTGGTTGTAGGTTTATGTCAGTTTTCTTTCAAGAATTTGGTGCATAATGGGACAATATGTCAATATGTTATTGAATATTATAATTGCATGTGAATATCCATGTGTGTTAGGTCTCGAACCTTAAGCCAATAAAAAGCCTCTGTGTAGTTGATCAGAAGCATTTTTAGACCTTTATTGGGCATCAGGATGAAATACAGATAAAATTGTGTAGTAGTATAATCCGAGTACAAATTGACAAAGTAACAACCACTCATAGTTTCCGAGCATACAAACATCAGGGAAGTACAAGAAGAGACCCAGAGGATTATTTCACGATATCGAGCAGAAATTTAGCCACCGTTTCCAATAGGTTGGGATCCTCATTGTTAAGGAGGTGGTTCAAATCAGAATTTGGGGGGCACGGATAAACCAGTATTGGGGCAGTCTGAGATCTGTAAATTTTGGGCAGACATTTTATTTATTGAGAAGCATCAGAGCCAGTTCTGGTGAGCCTGGCTTTTGCCACCCCCTTTATCCCTGGCAATTCCCACATTCCCAATAAATTGGGAAAAACAGTCTCTGGGGCAGAGACAGCCCAAGGTCAGTTGCAAATAGTCACAGAAAGCTACCTGGCTTCCTGCCTCTGCAAGATAATGGATACAACTCCCTTTCTCATGGATTGGGGTGTCAGGGAAAAGCCTAGTTATCTATGAAGCATGTGAAGCCATAAAGTAAAGATCAAGGAAAAATGCCCCAGATGGCAATGGTAACATATAGCAGTCTGGTTACATATATCTTTTAGCAGCATTTGGTTTGTAGCATTTAAGCAGTTACAATGAGGTACGAATGCATCTCAATCACCTAGTTACAATCCCTCTGACAACATGCCATTTGAAGTTATTTTTACAGCGTGATTTTAAAAAATGATTTTGGGGAATATTCAATTTATGTATCCATTTGTTTACATTATTAACTTATAATTTTCTTTTTTCTCTCTCCCCCCCCCCCCAATTTCTAGAATCAATTCATCTCAGTCATAAAGAGTATAATAACTATTATTTCTGGTCTGCAGGTTAGATGTTTTAGTTTTGACCACTGAGGAAGGCTATTTGGCTGAAACCATCTGGTTGGCCAGGATCAAAAATTCTCTAGCTGTACCTATTTTTCTTGTGTTTCTGTAAGCAAATATTTGCAATGTAGGTTAGTATGGGCCTTTAATATGTACTGCTAGTTTGTATTTGTTTTGTTTTATATGTGTTTTCTATTTATCCACATTGTCTTCTTTGATCCCCTACCATGTTTCCATCTTGTTGGAATAGCAATGTCTTGAGCTTGCAAGAGCTCTTGTTTCAGAATAACCCATTCTTCACTTGGTCCTTTACCTTCTAACATTCTTGCCGCTGTGTTCATTAAAGTCATCCCTACTAAAAGTTAAAATATACATCTGGCTATGACCTTGGTCCCTCACATGAAAAGAAATTCAGGGCAGACATGGTCACTTCCCCCTCAGATCCCCACCACCTTCACCCTGTCTACCAATTCCTGATTAATGCTAAGTTGCATATAACTGAGCCCCTTGTAGCTTACCCCACAATTTGGAAAAGGTTTCATATGGATCTTGTGAATTCTTTAACTATAATGAGACTGCTGTGGTTGCTCAACAAACATTCTTCCCTAATATGGGAAGAACAGAAATGGAAGAATACTAAGCGTTTATGGCATTTCACTGAATCCTATTTCACCTTGGCCAGAGTTGCTCTTGATATTGTGTCTAGAGCATCTCCTCTTCCTTGACTGGCTATTACAGCCAGAAAAGTGATTCAATTTAATATATCCACAGTTCTCTGAGGTGCAAAAGACTAGTTTCATTCTCTCCATCAGAAAAGCACACACTTTATTCCCTAGGTGATCTGGATTGGACCTGTAAGCATACAGATAATGAAAGCAAATTGTTTCACCCAAAGAGCTAGCCTAGGGGTTGTTACTGTGGTTGATGTTTCAGGAGATGAAATTATATGGATTATGAAAGCACAGCTGAGAAAACATCCTGATGCAGTGCCTACCAAGACAGAAATACAAAAAAAAAAAAACCAAACTCTGCTAGTATTTTTCCACATACATATCTGATTGCTTGATCTGTGTATATATGTTCCCCATCTGTGTCTTGGAATCTAGAATGCACTGGTCTGTGAAATAAGATAACCAATTTTGTATTTTCCTTTGCTTCTGTGTTTTCCTAACCCTTCAAAGTCTCATATTCTCTGCCAAGAGCACATTTTTAAGAAAAAAAACCACTATGAGATTTCCTTTCTTGTCTCTTCAGATTTTAGAGGAAGGAAAAGATCCCTGTTCTCTGACATATATTCCATATTGCCTTGAACATAAAACAAAAAGCTGATGCCAAAGTCTACTATTTATATTACTGTGACCACTTTGAGCCATACATATTCAGCATTCGGGCTATTTTGCTCCGTTTTACCTTCACAGATGTTTCTTAAAATAAGCTCATTTGGGATCAGGGTGAACAGCTCAAGGGCTCCTTCTGCTAAGTGGAAGGTGAACCAAGGATCCCATTGCCTGAAATTGGGACCTGAGGCTTGTGAGTTACTGAGGTGTAGGCATGCTGAAGATCAGATCAGATGAAATGTTAGTTAGATCTGTGACTGTTTCTCTGGCAGATTTGTTAATAGGAGCCATGGAACCCACAATTCAGATAAGGTGCTGGAAAAAGGATTTTAATTTTTCTCTTGTTGACATTTTCCACACTTAAAAAGCCCCCTCCCAGAACTGCCCTTCAGAATCCACCTTTAGAAGACAATTTGAAACATCACTGTCTATAAAGTCTCTAGATTGGCCAGACTGGGTATAAATAGCAAGACCCTCGGTCTTCTTCCCACTTCAGCTCCAGTATCACCTGCTTTGTGCTTTCCCAGCTCCAAAACACCATCTAGGTCTTGATATGGGTAACAAGAACTCCAGTTTGGCCTTGATATTAGGGGTTTTTCCATATGGTTTTTTCCATCAGTCCTGGCCCCATATTGCTTTGATTTATGCTCTGATCACCACATGCATTTTTATGCCTTCAGTTTTGCTTCAGTTTTCTTGGCCTGGTGGAACCTGGGGGGAGGGTTTGCCTCAGCTGGCTTGCAGGACTGATAAGCCCCCTGAAGGGGGCCAGGCTGCTTGTTTGCTACCCCTGCTCTAGTCTTTTTCCTCACAAAGATATTGCTGTAAAAGTAGGAACTAAAGACATACTTTGTTTTAAAGGAAAGCTGGGAATGTTGAGAGTGTCAAACCTATCACTACAATGCTATCAATATTTTAATACCAGTTTATTTAAAATGTAGTCAATATTGGCATTATTAGCATGCAAAAAAAAGAAGGGGGGTCCTGTGATACTACCGATGATACAAACCATAACTACAACCCCCTCCCTTGAAAATCTTCATTATTTATGGACATGTGGAGAAGAAAATAAACTGACTCCAAAACTGTGGAAATACGAGGGAGGGCAGATGTGTGGAAGAACTGCGTCCAGACTGATTCTGATGCTTGTGGATAGACTGCCAAGAAAATGAGGAGTAAGCCAAAAATAAGGAAAAACCCTAGGTCAAAGAAAAGAATAACTTCAGCACAGCTCTGCTTTGATCTAGTCTGCAAAAGATTTTTCAAGGAAGCTGATCCCTTGCCAAATAGATCAAAGCAGAATTCTTTACAGGTCCTTAATTTTTCTGCAAGTTAATGAAGATACCTTGCTAAATCTGAACAACTGGATAAATCCAACATCCTAAGCTTATTTGTGAACTAAATATGAGATATCTGGCTCAGCTGTCTTTTGGATTTAGGCAGCTATGGAAATAATGATTGTGAGATGGTCATTGATTTCTCCAGCGTTTAATTTCCAAGAGGTGGGAAACTGTGAATTCAAGCCATCCTGGAAACTGTTCTCTTTGAAAATTCAGAAATATGAGATCATGTATAATAAAGAAGAAATAGGGAGTATACCCTCTTACTATTGCCTGCGTTCACAGGTTTTCCATGCATACAAACCATTTTATTCCTGAAGATCAGTGTGTATCTACACTAATGTAAGTCTACCAGATCAAGTTTTACATACTGTAATTATTTTTATTACAGTAGTGTAGGCATTGGCAACATTTTTTTTGCCTGAGTGCCAAAACCCATGTCTGTGAAGTGTTGGTGCATTATCAAACCGAGGGGGGTGGGGAACTGTAGAAGAAAATTGAGCACACCAACTCACACATACAAAGAACCAACGGACCTACGGCCTTCTGGTCGCACCGCACCCCCACTCCTCAACCAATTATGAGTCACGGGTCATGAACCATCTGGCTCAGTCACCGTGGCGATCCCCAGACAAAGGGACAAATGATCTCGCCCCCAGGTGAGGATTATTAGGCCCAGACAGCTTACGCCTTCTCCGCGACGTGAGCAGCTGCCAGGGTGGAGATCATGCATCACATGATGATCTCCTCTGCCTTCCCGGGCTCTCCCGCGCTCTCCTCGGCCCCACTTCTCCATTCCGCCCCTCCTACTGCGCCCCCTATTAGAATCATAATAAAGGTGCCAGGGAAACCAGCAGCACGCTGGAGATTCGCTTAGGAACATCGGACCTCCTCAAGGCAGCTGCTGGCGCATCTCCTACCTGATGTTATCTCCTGCCTCTTCGCCTCAAGCTCTTGCGCTGACCACTGTGGAGTCGAGCTACAAGCTGGTGTCTAAACCCGGAATCCTCGAACCTCCACCCTGCTCATCACCGCCGCCTGGGAAGGGTCAGCGATACCGAAGTCCGGCTGGATCGGGCGATCCAGGGACCACACTGGCTGTATCGCCTGTCTGGTTCCTGGATCAAACGGCTGATCCAGAGACACGCCATTCTAGGACACTCTCGTCCCGACGGAACACCGGTGAGTATGGGAGCTTGCAAAAGCAGGGCTTGCGACAAGCACGTTGACGAACTGGCGTTAAGCGCGATTTAAATGCGGCAGGGTCCCCAGAAGAGAGAAGGGAGCTGGGCGCAAATTGGTTGAGGAGATTGGAAGCTCACCGTCCAGCTGGTACCCAGAGGGGGGGGGACATTGAATCTTGGAACTGGACTTGAAAACATCGGGCGACTTCCTTAGCATTGGCATAGAGCCTCGCCGCTGATGTCACTCCTCGCTACTGACTGATGGAGAGCAATGTTATTAATCGCCATCAGCCTGCAGAGACCCTAGTGGCTCCTGCTTGCCGCTCAGAGGCCTCAGCCTCGCTTCGACATCTTTCACCTTCAATTCACCAACCCCTGAATTCTTCTGTATCCGCCAAATTGGACGCCTGGTCCTCCTTCTGCCCCCCCCTTGCCTCCTGGGCTTCTTCCACCTCTCAGCCGACCGACTCGCCTCCCTTGCTCCTCGCTTCTTCATTTTCGAAAACTCCAAGCTTTCACACTTCGGCCAGCTTTATCGGTATCGCGCTGGTTTCTGCAAGGACTCGCGAGCCGCGATTAATCACGATCTGGCGCTAAAGAAGGAAACCCTGACGGCCGGAAGACGATGTCTGATATTCCTCGCATTGACAGCTCCCATCCAACTTCACAGATACCGTAGGTGGGGGAGGGATGGCATAGTTCCGGCTGGTTATCGGAAAATACCGCCCCTTGGGCTATAATATTATCCTCACCGAAGCTCCGCAAAGCCATGCGCGGATCGTAGGAAATCACTAGCTCCCAATACGCGGGAGAGGTGTATGCTGGAGCAATCGCGAGGAGATCACCTAATGGTTCTCGGACGACTGGAAAACCACCTTTCGCATGCTCCTGAGGCCCTGCACAATTTGTGATCTGGGAAAGCGAAGTTCCCGCCAGCAATGCATCGGAAACAGGGAGCTGCTTCTCCGCGGCGCTCTTTACAGCCAGCCAGCTCAGCTTTAATGCAGGTTTCGATGCAAGCGCTTCACCAACCCTAACGCATCAGGGATTAGTCCTGCCTGAAGAGGCCACCCCACGGTTGCGCCTTCTGGAAGTAGCTTTTTCTATAAGGCATTTGTTTATCAAAGTCCCCAATGACGCGCTGCCAGCCAAACCCAGAGTTTTCTCCACCATCCGCCGTAAAACCCCAAGAGCCCTATGCCTGAAGCTTGTAGAACAGGCCTCCAGGAAGCGCCAAGAGGCAGGTAGATAGCTTAAGAGGCCCAAAAGCGAAGCTCCCCATGCGTACGCTCGCTATGAGGAGAAGCTTACGCCCCTTCTCCACGAGAGTGTCGCGAGAGCAATCATCGGCCTCGGGCAAAGATCCTGAACTGGCAGCGACATGCTTAAGGCTTGCCAGGACATCGGGATCTTCCACCGCCTCACCATTGCTAGCTCTCCCTGCCTGCAGCACTCTCCACCTGGGCGGGAGGCAGCCTCAGGATGACTGCTTTCAACTGGCGTGCAGACCCGACACTTCCGGGCGAGTGTAGGCAGTCAGTCGCGGGGGCCACTAAGCAACCCCGACATGGGAGGAGGGTCCTCCCCCAGAGAGAAGGCCGCCCAAGACCGGGTGCCCAATCGAGCGCCAGAGGAAGGCTTCCATTGGAGAAGCTGACCGTCTGCCGATGAAACTCGCCAAGGCCTCGGCCGCCTCCCCAGCCCAGGACCAAGCGAGGGAGAATATTAGGAGCAGACCCAGACACCAAAGGCCCACGCCCAAAACCGCCCCCCACTCGTGGTATTCCTCGCTCACGTGCAATCCTGTAGCCCACTTCCTTCAAGCTCCCCACGGCGGGGTCCTTTTGTCAGCCCAACCCAGTATGCGGCGCGACCCTTATCCCGTCACCGGGACTATTGGGCTGGTGCTGCCTAAGCGCCTCCGCCCGGCTGAGCAGGAGTGTTCATCATTCCCGGAGTAATCGGGAACACTCCACGCACCAGGGGACCCATCCATCTCCAAATCTGACGGAACATCCCAAGCAGGAGTTGCCCACTGGAAACCAGCTGCGCAAGACACAGTTGATCCTCCTGGGTTCCCATCGCTGCCGGCTCCGCCGTCACCCAATAAAGGCTTGCATAAGCCCCGCAGCCAACATGGCGGCAGCCAGCACCACTCATCGCATGTGGAAACATTCATCGGAAGCCTCCCGGCCATACCTGGAGCTCTCGCCATAGAGAGGGGATGCATGTTTAAGGGCCTGGTGGACACCGCACTGATGTGACCCGCCATCAGGGGGGGGCAGCCGAAAGTGGCCTGACCCAGTGGCTCTAATCGGTGGCTTGCCCGCACATCTGCCAGGTGGGGAAACATGACCGCCAGACGAGGAGCGGCGTCCGGGCCTGGCCACACACGGTCCACAGCCCAGGGACTGGAGCCGGTATTAACAACGGTCGCGACGCCCCTATCCCATCTTGGACATCCATGTTAATCTCCTGGGGAAGAGACCCATCTCATGAGCCAGGTCAAAACGACCTTAGTCTGGGATGGATAAATCCATCACACCGCATCACTAATCCCGATTGTACCCTCCGAACTGCCTTCAACTTCCGCAGAGGGAAACTACCTTTCTCTCCTTTTCCTTTCCCCTCTGTCTTTCAAACCAGTAGAGGCGGAGGAGCCAATTGGCTGGACTGGCCTCCTCCTGGATTAAAATCGGGCTCGCCCCGCGTTCCATACCGCCAGCACTGCCAGGACACAGGCTCCTTTAGTTTAAAAGGCGAGGCTGCCGCACTAAATTCACTTACAAAACCAGCTTGGCGCCCGCGGTAGTGATGGTATCATAGCACCAATCATCACTTTTAAGACAGCTTAGGCCGAACCGCCCCTCATGAGTGGTTTCCGGGCGGCTGCATTCCCCAAGATAATTCGGATCACAAAATTTTAGCACCATCCAGCCCCTCTCGCGCTACTACCAAGATCACGGTAAGTACATTTCCCTTACAAGGGAAACCCCCCCTCTGCATGTGGAATCCTCTGCCTTCAACCGCCTGAATGCCGTGTTCCCCTGATGCACTCCATCCCCCTAAAGGGCGCTTCCAAAAGCCCTTTTGTGTTGCCTGATTAAGCATAGCATACCCACAATCTTCAGGACCCCGCCTGTCCCCTCCCCTCTCGGTTTCCGGACTCGAAGCTCCTCGCCTTGACGCACCTCTGATGACGCTTCTGAGCCGAATAATTCACCAGGGTCGGCTACTACCTCCTGCCCTCCCTGTCAAACAATTAAAGAAAGAGGGAGTAGGCGGCCCCCTGTGCAGTAGGATTGCATTAAAGCAACCTTTCAACGCAGGCTGCAAAACAAGCCTTCTTATATTAAACTCTAAACCCCAACTCAAACAAAACTCCCTGGATTTCTTGACCTCCCGCCATCCGGCACGGAACCGAGAGCCTGGCGGGACCTGCCCCTCCCCATAACCTGGGGAAGGGGGGGGGTGTTTCTAAGTCCTTCTTCCTACAGGTCTCCTCAGTGGACTCCTCGACTCATGCCATGACAGGCCAGCCCATGGAATGGCGCCAGGAGGGAAACCAACTCCCATCCCGGAGATGGGAACACATCTCTCTAAAGCGATTCCTGCCTCAGCTAAGTCTCAACAGGGAACGCCGCCGCCAACGCCCCAAAGACCAACAATGACCTGGGAGACGCCTGTGCTGCACCGCCGTAGCCAAGCTCAAGAGCCGCTGCCATGGCAAGGCCACCCCTGAGACACCTCGAACCTCTGTGCCGCCTTCCTGCAATAATCATCACTGCCAACCTCAGCGGCCCACTCATCCTTTGCTCGGTCTTGCTGCCTCCCCTGCCAACGGTAATCGGCCACCCTGACGGAAGCTTTTACCAGACCAACATTCGGGAGCAATTGCCACTGCGCAACGCCTCGCCCTTTTTTGCTCTGGGCCAGTACCTAGAGTCGGGAGCTTGCTAAGCTCCTGCCTGCCCCTCGCCTGCAAGTGCTCGAGACTTCCTAGGCGGGTCTGAGTTCAAGCAATTCTCTGGCGAATGCCTCTTGCATCCATCAGGTAATTTGCGATGAGCCCGACTGGGGACCACGCCGTTCAAACCTCTCGGGTTGGCGCTCTCTCCCCTTTGTCACCAAGACTGTCAAAAGCTAACCGATCGGACCCAACACCATGGGCGCTCTCGCATCACCGGGCGCGAGCTAAACGGGGAACCGTAATTCGGGCCTTAATATCTTATCGGCTCGGGCTAATTGGAACTCCGTACACACATGGAGGACATCCCCGCGGTTCGAAACATCCTGCTCCCCAGGGCTGGTTCTGGACCTGCGGGAGAGAACGCGTTTAATTACATTCCGCCTCACTCTCTGCCGGGACTCTTTGTTACCTTTGTCGCCTCACCATGCGTCTCACCCTAGGCTCCACCCTAGAGCCCGACGCCCGGCGGCAGCTCCGCTCTGCTCCTTCGATCCCCTCCTGCTTCTGGAGCCGCATGCGTCGCTTCTCAAAGCGGGAGCTGGTCTCCCTTGCGAGCTTCCTTAGTGGGAGTCGGTTCGACTGGGCTCACAACGCTAAGCACTCATCGGGCCGGGCTGGCCTGGCGCCTCTGCGGTAAGTCTATCAATCTCTACTCTCCACCGCTCTGGATGCCCTGGCCTCCGAGCAGCAGGAACTTCGCTTCAAGCAACCTGTAGATAATCGCGTGTGCCGCCTTATTAATTACTTGCTGTTGTTTGCATCACCAAGGTTGTGAAAATGTACATAATATGTGTGTGTTGCTTTTAACCTCTCTGACAATTCCCCAATTGATTCATATGAGAAAGTACGTGAGCTGCAAGAAGTTGTATCTAATCTAGAAATATGATGTTTTGCTCTCATTAGGTATCAGCCCTCTGGAGCTGGCTGCCGGGAGTGCGATGGTTGAGTGCTATTGTGCAGCTCTGCATTGGTTTAATTGTATGCCTCAAGTATCGGATCTTGTTTCAAGGTTCAGTGTGTGTCTAATATTGCCTGTAACGTGTGTAAGAAGCCCTCCCTCGAATTTCCTCTTACCCCGCAACCAAGTTCTAATGTTACACAAGCAGCTTTCGGTCCAGCTTTGACCAGAGACGGTGGCGGAGGGAGATGCCAGTCCTTTAAATCAACACCCCCTAGCATTTCGGGTCCCCCCTTCTAAAATAAATGTAAAAAAAGGAGGGAGATGTAGGTAATGCACTGCTGACCCAGCAGCACCGGCGGGTAGAAACGCTGGCAGCACACCAACGGACTCCACGGCTCTTCTGGTCAGTGACCCCGCACCCTCTACTCTTTCAACCAATTATGAGTCCACGGGTCACTTGAACCATCTGGCTCAGCTTCCACTGGCTGCCCAGACAAGGGACAAATGATCTGCCCCCCAGGTGAGGATTAGGCCCAGACGGCTTTCCGCAGCTTTTCTCCAAGACGTAAGCAGCCAGGTGAGATCATGCCATCACATGATGATCTCCTCGCTTCCCCGCCTCCTCGGACTCCTCCCTGGCCCCTCTACACGCCCTCTTGGCTAGAATCATAATAAAGGATTGCCAGGAACCAGCACGCTGAGACTTACAGCTAGGGAACCACTTTATTCCTCCAAGGCCTCCGCTGCTGGCGATCTCCACCAGATGTTATCTCCGCTGGCTCTCGCCTTCGCTCTTATGCGCTCGACCAATGGAATCGACTACAGTATACGAAGCAGTAAAGGTTAGGCTTCAAAATTCTGTATATTAAATGCTGTTAAGACCATGTTTATCTCTAATGTATGCTTATATTGATCATATATGTTGGATTAGTTATGTTAACTATTTGGAAAATCATAATTTAAAAAATATATTAATGAAGCTTTTGCCTTCTCATTGGTGCATTGCTCAGCAGCAGTTCCAGGAGCTGGTGGGGTTTCAACCATTTTCCAGAGGTCTTCTCTGACTAAGTAGCTTTTCATTTTAATGCTCCAGGCCATGTAGTTGTCTCCATTCAGTTTCTCGAATGGCAGACTAGTAGAGAGAGCCATCTTTGCTGCCTTGGCACAGGCTGACACCAAGCTACTCGTGGCTACTCTTGACTTATCCTTGGCATGTAAGTTGGGCCCATAACCAAATATCAGCAAATAGTACGCACAGGAGTGCTCAGTTGCCACCAGGAGTAAATAATCACATGGACACAGCTGGTTCCAAGATAAACAGGAAGGTGTTTACCTCCTTTTTTCCTTTTTACAAAGTAATGTACACACAGTGCTCAGCAAAACATCTCTCTACACCACCACATCAACACAACTGTTTCACCTCCACCCTTTATTGGACTTCTAGGCTCTGAGCCTGACAATCACCATCTGGATGATGCAACCTGAAACCCTGGGGAGAAGTCCACTTTATCTTGTGACCTTGCTGACTCAGAGGTTTAGACCATAGTATGTAATAGTGAAACCTTCAGTATTCTAATAGGGTTGGAGATTCGGACTGTCCAAATCTGGATTTTATCCAAATCTGCATTGATTCGGATGGACTCGGACAAGCAGGGTCCGAATCTGAGCAGTCCGAATCCCATCTGGATGACACCATCCAGGTTTGGGGAACTTTGCTTCATGGGGCAGTGGGAGATGGGCCCTACCCTTTTTGGGTCCCATAGAATTGAACCCCCTGAAGCAAAGTTCCCCAAACCTGGATGGTGTCATCCAGAGACTCTCCTGAAGATACCCTGAAAGTTTTGTGACCGTACCTTCAGAAATGTGCACCTCACGGCCCTCTACTAGAAATTCCCCATTGACTGCAATGAAGCTAAGTCACTGCAAAACAAAGAATCTTGGGCAAATTTCTGGGGGTGCCTGCAGGGGGTGCATTTTTTCACTTGGTCACCCTAAAATCACCACCACATCATGGTACAAGTCCTTAGACACATGTCTGCACAAAGCAATCACACATCCCATGCTTCATGGCCCAACAGTGCCCCCAAAACATGGTCAAAAAGCATGGATCCTCACGGATCCTAATGCTTTTTTCACTTGGTCACCCCAAAATCACCACCACATCATAGCACAAGTCCTTAGACTCATGTCTGCACAAAGCAATCACACATCCCACGCTTCATGGCCCAACAGTGCCCAAAAACATGGTAAAAAAGCATGGACCCTCACGGATCCTAATCCTAACTTTGGACCCCCTCAACCAAACTTGGGGGATATGATCAGGAAAGTGTCCTGGAGATACCCTGAAATTTTGGTGTCACTAGCTTTAAAAAAAGTTTTTGTTGTAGACCCTCCATGTGCAAGAGCACTGAAACACACACAAAAATTTTTTAAAGCTAGTGACACCAAAATTTCAGGGTACCTCCTGATGATACTCCCCAAGTTGGTGAGGTTTGGTTGAGGGGGGCCCAAGTTATGGACTCCCAAAGGGGTACTCCTTCCCCCATTGTTTCCAATGGGAGCTAAGCAGATGGGGGCTACCCCTTTTGAGGGTCCATAACTTTGACCACCCTCAACCAAACTTCACCAAACTTGGGGTGTGTCATCAGGACAGTCTCTTTATGATACTCTGAATTTTGGTGTGGATAGGTCTAAAACTGACCCCCCTGCAGGCACCCCCAGAAATTTCCCATTGAGAGACATGGAGCAAATTCACAGAGAGACGAAGAATCTTGGGCACATTTCTGGGGATGCCTGCAGGAAGCTCATTTTTTGACCTATCTGCACCAAAATTTCAGGGTATCATAGAGAGACTGTCCTGATGGCACACCCCACGTTTGGTGAAGTTTGGTTGAGGGGGGGCAAAGTTATAGACCAACCATTAAGTTCTTAATTTGGTTGAGGGAGGGGCAAAGTTATAGACCAACCATTAAGGAGCAGCAGTGGCATAGGAGGTTAAGAGCTCGTGTATCTAATCTGGAGGAACCAGGTTTGATTCTCCGCTCTGCCGCCTGAGCTGTGGAGGCTTATCTGGGGAATTCAGATTAGCCTGTACACTCCCACACACGCCAGCTGGGTGACCTTGGGCTAGTCACAGCTTCTCTGAGCTCTCTCAGCCCCACCCACCTCACAGGGTGTTTGTTGTGAGTGGGGAAGGGCAAGGAGATTGTAAGCCCCTTTGAGTCTCCTACAGGAGAGAAAGGGGGGATATAAATCCAAACTCTTCTTCTTCTTCTTCTTCTTCTTCTCTGATCAGTTTCCTCCTCAGCTTGCACCCAACATTTTGTGTGCTGCTGAAGGGTTGCCCAGGATATTTTCTGAAGGTTGCCCAGGACATTTGCTCTGCAGGCCCTGATCCTTGGTACCTTTTCAGCCTGAAGAGTACATAGTTGTACTCAGCTTGTCCTGCCAATTCTGGCAATATATAGTTTTTCTATTTAATTTTTTTAATGAGGTATCTGCAAAGCAACACAGACATGCTATGAGAATCTTAGCCACTCAGAGGACTAGACTATCCAATGCTTCTCAATGGGCAGTAGACCAGTCCTAAGTGGTCCCAATGCTTTTCAATGGGCGGTAGACCAGTCATCCGAGTGGCTATGATTCTGATAGCATGTATGTGTTTCTTTTCTATTTTATATATTCCCAGAATCAGCAGAATGAGCTGAGTACAACTATGTACTCTTCAGGCTGAAAAAGCACCCAGGATTGGAGCCTGTAGTGCAAATGTCCTGGGAACCTTCAGCAAATGGAGACATGGAGACTCCCTTCAACTGCACAAAAAAAAGAGACAGGCACAAGCTGAAGAGGAAAATGACCAAAGAGCTTAACGGCCAGGCACGAAAAATAAGAATACACCTCATGAGCTCCACACAGTCAAGCAGAAGACATCTTGCAGACTTGGGTGAAAAAAGTCCACCTTTTGACATCTTCAAAATAAGATGGCTTGAGCTGAAACAAGATGTTCTGAGGACATCTGAGGACTGTGTGGAGTTCTTCCCCAAGACAGCTTTTTTTGTGTGTGTCCTCAGGATGTCTTATTTGTGTTGTGCAGAATGGGCCTGTATTTTCCTCTAGTCAAGCTTAATCTTTTGTTGTCTGAATACCTCATTCCCATTAGCAGGAAGGCTTTCCCAGTAAAGAATGCCAGTTCACTAGTTCTACCATGGCCAGTTCACCAGTTCTACCATGTTTTCTCCCTTTTCTTTATCATTTGTTCCACAAAGAGGTTCTAGGACACCTTTTTATCTCCTAACCAACCTCAACTCTTGCTTTTCTGTGTACCAGGAGGTGCCATTGTTACGCATGAATAAATGAACATTCACCATGTAGTATGGTTTGATTAACATATATCTTGAACAGTTATTATGAGTAGTTTTTTTATTATTTTTAATTCATGTTTCTTTTGTTCATTCCAGTTTTTTCAGTGGGGGGGCTCTCCCTGAAAAATCACAATCCTTATTTTGCTTTTATGGGGATTTGGAAATGAAGCAGTTTCTCGGGTTACAGTCTCATTTCCCTAACTCTCCAGAAGTCTTTCCATCTAGGGGAGGGAGAATCCCTAGTACATTTGCATGTAAATATGTGTACACAAATCCTAGCACATCATGAAGTGGAAATCCCGTGTTTTGCTTCAGCTGGTGAAATTCATTTTGAAATGCTAATACCATATTATGTGACGGGTAATTTTTTCTACTAGAACGTTAATCTAAAGAACACATTCTTAGATTTTAAATCAGCATTGAGCAGACAAAGAACACCACAAGTTTAAATATAATATTTACTTATCAGATTTTTAAATATTGATGGCTTACCAGAAAACAATAAACTGGATCCAAAGTTGTCTCTAAATGACAACTCATATTGTGCCTAAAGATTTCCTAACTCTAGGAACACCATGTTGATGGCCATTAAATAAGCTGCAGTTGGAAGTGGGTAACTGAGCCCTGCAGGGAATGGGTAGGGTAGAAATGTGAAAAATAAATAAAAAGTAATGAGAAAAATCCATTTCACAACCAGAGGTCTTCTCATAGTGCATTGGATGCAACTCACTGTTTCCCCAAATTTTTTAAGAAAGCCATAGTAGAAAGGAATAAAAGGAAAATAATCAAAAATTAAAAATCAACCCAGTTGGCAAACCTTGAATCAAATTTCTACACTATCAAATATGTGCTTGTCAATTAATCCTTCTCCTTACAGTCCATTATGTAATGGTCCAACATTCACTGTAAATAAGAATTCTGAGAATGTAATAGAGAATTTGTTTTTAAAAAGGTGCTAGTGACATAACAGCACTATAAACGAAATGTCAACATTATGAAAGATGTGTGGTTGGGTTGTATAAGCTCCCCTATGCATGGAGGTAGCGTGTGGTTAATTAAGGATTCATACTGGAGATATTATGAGAAAAGGTACTAAGCAAACTGAATGTTAAAATGGGAGATTTGACTAAACTATCCAAAGCAGTAGGAATGAAACTGTTGCCACCCAACACCTACCCCCATTTTGTTCCATTAATGTTCCATAACTTCAAGCAGGACTGAGTTCTGCCTCTTCAGAATTCTAATTCAACTAGAATCACTAAAAGTAATTGCAGTATTGAAAAATAAATTGTTTGTCAAAGCTTGCAGTTCCTTCCATTCCTTTTCTTTTTGTTGAACAGATCTTAAAATACATAATTGACTAAGGGGCTGAACGTCTGACAACGAACCCTTAGCCAATTACCATGCAGGATGCACAGGGACCCAAGCCCTGCGTGTCCTGCAAGCCCATTGGCCTTAAACCTCCCCCCTTCCACCCCAAGGAGCCAGGCTGGGCTGACCTGGCAGCATCCCTCCCCTCCCCAACCACCCAGGCCAGGGCCATGGAGCCACTGCTCCACAAGCCTGCCAGCCTCCCTCCCCACCCCAAGGTGCCAGACTGGAGCCACAGAGCCATACTCCGGGCCCCCAGTAGCCTCCCCTGCCATGCCAAGTACCCAGGCTGCAGTGCTTTATGCAGCACAATGGGCTGTGCCACTGTTTTTGCCAGCATAAGTTTGCACCAGCAAATGGGACCAAAAGGGCTTATAATTAATGGTGCTCCCACTCCAGGAATGTTCCCTTCAGCACTGGTGCGACCTCCTGCACTGGTCCTGTACCCTGGTCAGCATAAATGCCCCTTATGCCAATGCAAGTGGCATTTATGTTGGTGTTAGGTCACCCTAATCCTTCAACCCTTTCAGCCCCTCCCCCATGGATTGCACTGTAACTATGGAAAGTACGTTAATACCCCCAACTTGCCTAATGAAAGAAAACAAAAGAGCAACTGCGACTCCAATATGGTCAAAGCAATACAGCCACAACATTGGTTTTAACGTATCATGGGATTCCATGCTGGCAATTCAAGAACTCCCCTGGATCATATATCATATCATTCTCCAGTCCTCCATTTTTTTCCTCACAATAATCCTGTGATGTAGGTTAGGCTGAGTGTGCTACACTGGTTAAGAATATAAGAAGAATATAAGAACATCACATTGGTTCAATGTTATTCAGCAAGTTTCCATGGCAGAATAGGGATCTGAACCACGGCTTCTTAGATACTAGTAGTCCAACACTATCACCACTATACCATGCTGGGTCTAGAATTTCTGTATTTTAATTTTACTACACCTTGCAGGTTTTTAGTGATTTCAATCACCATCCCAACTCTTTGCTTGTAACTTAAAAGAGAGTCCTCACCTTTGCATGGGATTCCATAGTTCTGTAAATTTTTGATACGGCCTGGTAAGCTTTCTTTCATTTTTTTACTTAAAGGCAGTGGTGGGATCCAAAAATTTTAGTAACCGTTTCCCATGTGGTGGGATTCAAACAGTGGCATAGCGCCAATAGGGCTGGGCGGGGCACGACGGGGGCGTGGCCAGGCATTCCGGGTGCGGGATATTAATAATTTCTCTGTTACTGTAAAAAACTTTTACTGTAAAAAAAAAGTTCCTAATTTCCAGCTGGTATCTTTCTGTCCATAATTTAAACTCATTATAGCAAGTCCTATCGTCTACTGCCAAGAGAAACAACTACTTCTCCTCTAATTGACTGCCTGTCAAATACTTAATACTTTCAAATACTTAATTTTGTTTCTAGAAATCAAAAGAAGGATACTTTCCTTAAACAAGGAACTTTACCATATTTCTAAAACATGTTTTTAAAACAGCACAACAGGGAGAATTATCCCGTTTTCTACATTCGCTAGCCAGCCACATAGGAAACAACAGGACTTTATGATTTTTGGACCTAATGGAATTTCTAACGGAAAAGCAGACCCAATTAGTAACCCCCTCTCAGCACACAACCCACTCTCGGCAACTGGTGAGAACCTGCTGGATCCCACCTCTGCTTAAAGGGAAGAAGAATGTTGCTGATTTCCTTGGTAGCTTTATTTCAACCTGAAGGTTGAACCAATATATGAAGATAAGCACTTCTCCTTTGGTTGCCAGATGCATGTGAACATAGGAAACTGCTTTTTTTGCTGAGTTAGATCTTTGAGCCATGTAGCTGAGAGACCGACTTTCCCAAATCTCAGGAAAATAATTTTTTGTACCTGGAATCCTTTAACTGAAGCAGCCAGAGACTAAACTTGGGACTTTCCAAAAGCACTACCACTGGGCCATGGCTGCTTCCCTATGCTTTTCTCATTCTTGTTCAAAAATATTATTTTATTCCCCCCAAATCACAACAGATAAAAGACAATTTAAGGCAGTCCTCTTTGTTTCTAACACTGTTGAATGACTGAACTTTGAGTGATATATGACTAAACTGCTAAAAGCCTTATGGTTTGATACTTAGCAACATCTTCAGTATATAAACCTCCCTTCTTGAAAATACATACATTTCAGTGTTTCAAAATTTCCATTGTGTTTCACAGTTTATTAATATTTTTAATTGCCTTTATTGTTTTATTGCATTTTTTAAATTACAGTTTGCATATGTTGCACAGATGTTGTTTACACTTCAAGAAAAATGAGATCATTTGGAAACTGCTTTTACTGCATTTGTTTCAGATATACTGAAGACTCTCATGGTAAGCTTGCTGTGGGTAGTGTTGGTTGGGTAGATCCAGTCAAGTATCTTGTTCTCCTTGCCCCCCAGTTCCTGCAGTAATTTTGCACAACAGGTCACAGAGTCAATGAAAGTACAACTATGCTTCTAGTTCCCATTGAAACACAGTCAGATATGGGACAGGAATATGACCACTGTCCATATGACCACACTTAGCAGCCAAACATATTGCTATAGCTTCTCTGAGTCTGTGACCCATTTGGGGAACCAGCATTCATTTTGATGGTATGTATGTATGTATACCACATGCATTGTGAAGCCAGGCCTTTGTGAGGGGAAGGATGAATAGTTATAGCTATGACAGAAACTGGATTCTGAGAGGTTTGTTTCTGAAATGTCATAGTTAGTCCCAGGACTTTTATACAGTTCTGCATTCTAGAATGCATGAAGTAGTAAGAAGTATGATAGTGCATCTGAATGCATGATGGGCACATTTTTTATGCTAGGTGCAATTAATTTGGCAGATTAGGGGGTGATCCATGCCGTAGGGTAAGCCTTCCTGATAAACTCGATCCTTAACAATTTTTTAAAAAATGAAGTATTTATTAAACAAAAATACCTCTCAAAGTATATTTCTTCAAAACTGGAATTGATGAGGTGGACTCAGTGTTTTAACTATAGCAATCACAAAAATAAATAAAATAGTATAAGTGTAAATCCTAAAGGAAAGAAAACAATATGAAAACAGTTCTTACATTGCTGGCATTATAATATAACATTCAATAATTCCCCATTCTGCTTCTAGCAACAACTTTTTTTTTCAGTGTGGTCATTCCAAACAACATTTCTACTTAACCTTGCAAAATGCGAATCTGCATATTTGGGAGATGGTTGAGATTAAAAAAGAAAACAGGAATACCTGATCAAGGAAGAAATGAAAATTATTTTAAATGTCTATCCATTTCTACTATAATATATTGCAAATTTGTGACACATGAGGAGGCAACTTTGTAGCCTATCCCAGTAGTTTAGAGATGATTGTGTTTTGTTTTGTTTTTGTAAAGGGTCTTTAATATATTTCCGTCATTGGAATTACTGGCTTCTTTTTGGGAAATACTCTGGTGAAATTATTGTGACCCTTGAGTGGGTCATGAATCCCTATTTGCTACATCATGACTCCCTATAGAAATGCAATTTTGCTACTTTTCAGAAGGACCTGCTTCTAGTGAGCATGCATAAGAGGCAAAATGTGTTTGCTTGCAAGTGAACCTGCAGTTCAGATTCCCTTTTCCCTGTTGTCTGTGCAGACAGCATCTGTGCTAGGGTGGCCAGGAACAAGGCTGTAAAAAACTGGAAATTTGTGGAAGATCTGGAGTGGCTTACACAAAGTCTGGACCATGTCTTTGGTTACACACAATTTGTATGATTCAGCTGGAGTACCACTCAGACCATCCTGGAGAACAAAGCTGTGCCTGTTCACAACTAGAGAGCACAGATCTCATTGTCAAGGGGCAGAATCTCTCTCATGCTAAACATTTGGGTTTCTATGTTTTCACATAGTTTTAGTTAATAAAATTTTAAATGCATGTTTTTAGTACTGGTTTGTGTAAATTGACCAGTGGTGCATAAGAAAAGCAGGCCAGAAAGTGACTGAGGTGCTTCAATGTCTGAGATGCCAGTAAAATGAAGGAACACAAAAAAAAGGAAAGAAAGATCAGCTTTGAAAACTCACAACAATTGCTCATTCCGCACATGCAGAATAATGCACTTTCAAACTGCTTTCAGTGCTCTTTGAAGCTGTGCGGAATAGCAAAATCCACTTGCAAACAGTTGTGAAAGTGGTTTGAAAACACACTATTTTGCGTGTGCGGAAGGGGCCTTAGACTTTGTAAAGCAAAACCCCACACAAGACTTCTGCTTGAGAGGAGAAGATTATTTTCTACTTCGAAAAGCAGCCACACTGAACCAGAGCATAGAAAAGGGTATCTCTGTGCTTTGGCAGTGGTGAAATGGCTTCTGGTCTGTGTGGGTGAGTGCCTGAGGCAGAAGTACTAGCATCTGTAATGAACATGTAAGTGAAACCACTATCAACAAAGCCTTCTTATAAAAAAATTGTGGTTAATTAAACTGAGGCGAAAGTCAAAAGGACTTAAGACAAAGAAAAGGATATTCTTCTGCACACAGTGAATAATTCTCCTGTGAAGGGTAATGTGAGAACCACGAACACAAGGGGATTTACAAAGTCATTAGATAATTTTATGGTGGATGAAGCCTTATTGACAGCTATGTGTAGAAAACCTGATGAAAGGAAAGTATTCTGTAAAGAAGCAAGGAAATCAAGCCATCCCTTCTTCCTTGATAGCTGCAACTGGCCCACTCATGGTATTTCTCTCTCTCACACACACTTCATTCATATTACAGCCATAATAAAAGTAATTTGATAAGAATTCAATTATGGAAGCAACTGAAGTGAATTACAAAAATAGAGGCAAGTGGGCAGTGAAGTGGCTATCAAGCAATCTGCAGCAGACATCCAGCCACCAGCCACTTCTTGCTTTCTATTTTAGAGCCTAAAAAGGAAGCCACGGACCTCAGTCTGCAAGACCCAAGCAAGGTTGTTAATGATAGATTGTTTTGGAGGACATTAATTCACAGGGTCACCATAAGTCAGAAGTGACTGAACAGCATTCAGTACACACACATTTTAGAATAAATAAGAAAAATTTTCCAGAGCTGATTAATAAAATAACCATTTGGCCTGCCTTGCATACAGTGTAGAAAAATCTCCAGTTAATACATACATGCAGGGCCAAAACAGGTTTCTTTTGTAAATTTTTTTCTCAGCATACAAAAAAAATTTTTCATACCCCATCACATCAATACAAAACAAAAATACAAAATACAGAAAGCAAACATAAATTCACACAAAATAATTAAAACATAATTCATATAATAACTAGACTGAATCTATTATAACCAACTAAACTACACACCACAACACAAAATAATGTCTTCTCGCTATCTCATTGTTGAATTCTAATCCATTCCAGGTTCATGCATCTATTTAAAATGGAACAATTTATCAGTTACATACTTTATAATTTCTAATATTCTATTTCAATCTGATGTTTTCTTTTAAATCTCAAATCTTGCCATTATTTCTCTTCTACCATATTTTTAATAATGACCTGGATGGCTCCCTGCAGAATGTCATCCCAGTGAGCTGATCTTGATAATAATTGGATTACTCCCCCTAGTACTGTTCATCGAAAGGGGAATATATAATCTACAATGCTTTCTAAACAATATTTCAGACAGAAATATGCCACAGCACATTTACAAAGACCAGGGACAACAGGGCAGAAAGTGCACCCCTCAGTCTCTTCACTATCTGACCCCTCTGTTCTGGAGATCAAAATACCAAACATCACCTTGATCCTTCCATGAGGATGGGACCACCATTTTAGAGTCATTTTTAAATGTTGCAAGTCCACAGCACAGTATTCTTGTTTCCCACCCACCCCTGCATCTTCTGAAGTGCCGAAACAGCTGCAGGAAGGGGAGGGTGCAGCCGTTTAGGTACTTGATAATGGCTCAGGGTGTTCTTACAGCATTTTAAAATGACTTTAAAATGGCAGCTGCATCCTCATGGTGACCACAAGGATACTGTCACATCTAGTTTTACCCAAAATCTTCTTTCATAAACATGTGATCCTAGTTCCCTTGAGCAAACCATTATTGCGCAAACAATGACAATATCAAAAGGAGAAAAGTTACATTATCCTGGTATGTTCTATTTCACTTTTCCCAGGTGGAATAGACTTCTTTGAGCTGATAACACGAATGAAGCATGATACTGAAAGGAATAAGATAATTTGTAGTTTGGAATGTTTATTTCCTGTCAGTTGCATTTGTATCAAATAAAATCGTCTTTCTAGGGGAAAACATAAACAGAAATAACTAGCAGTTAGACTCACCGAGGAAAAAAACCCGAAGGAGCCTGAGTGAGCAAAGCAAAAAGGAAAACAAAACATCCTTCTGAAAGTCAAGACAATGTATAAAGTAAAAATGCACAGAATGAGATGGGAGATGCCAATGATGTGGGTTATTCTTTGAGATCCTGGGCCTTGGGGAGTAGCTGGAGAAATCCAACGAGAAAGTGGGGAGAACAGGCAGCTTTTATAGTCTGCATGGCCAGAACAAAGGTGTCAATGGTATCCTTAGGTAAGAAAGCGATAAGATGGTGATGAGAAAGTGAAGTACAGTATCCTTTCTGCTTTGTAGCCACTGTGGATAGCCACTAGCCCCTCCTGTGGTGTCTCTAGAATAGCTAAGCATAAGAAATGTAAGAAAAATATTCAGGTTCATTGATTTGACTCAAAACATATTGTTTCAAATGAGTTATTTTAAACCATGGAACACAGCCCCACTATTCAACACGCTCCATCCCTAGACAAAGACTTGGAGCCTGAGCTCCCTTTCTAGTCATAGTGGTGCTTTAGTATACCAATCCCCCTCCCATTTAAACTCCCATGACTGATTACTGCAGCAGGAAGTGGGAGAGGCAGGAATGTTCATCTTGTTCTTTACAGGACAGATCTCCTTTTTGAGTAATCAATGGGCTGATTAGACTGCTGCAGATACTTTCTTGATCAGTCCAAGAGCAGAGGTCTTTAAGCAGTGCTCAGTAGCTGCAAGATGAAAGGAAGAAAAACTAAATTGAGATATAATTAAAGTGATCATGATTGGGTTCCCAGCAGTTGAAACAGTGGGGGTACTCCTAGCTGAGCCTCACCCTGCTTGGTTGTTCAGATCTACAATTTGGCAATGCTTCTAGTTCAATTGCTGCTTTTAAAAGGCAGATAGCATATTTACATTATTGCAGATTGCAACTTTCCCTGCATTGAAAGTAAATGTCAGCCATTATCCATGCCTTGATAATTTCAACAAAAAAATACTCTAATGATCTGTACCTGAAGCTGCCCTTGAAAATTATTTAGATTTCTGATAGCACAGAACTCCTGATAGATCAATTACACTGACTCTTGGCTTCAGGCCATGAAGTGCTGGCTTCCTTAATTCCGCCTTATCAGGAACTAGCATACTGTGTACAGCCCAGACAGGTGCACTTTGCCATTATCGTCAGTATAAGGCTAATTCAGTCCTCCTATAATAAAAAATCAGGTAGCTCGCTCCTTACCTGGAATGGAACACTGGCACAGAAGCTGCTCATACTTGGAATGAGTCACTGGTATTCTTAGAAAGAAAAGGGCCATTGGATACCTCTAAACATAAGCAGACAAGCTGCCCATTTATGACAATAGCTAGATGTATTGCAGTGTGTCAGTACAACAAAGTGGCATATTGGGAACTTACAATGGGTCTGATGGGAAAAAAAACATCACCATATCCCTGTAAATGCAGCCAATCAGCTTGAAGGAGAAGGACAGAATTTATCACACCAATGGTCCCATCCAAAGGAGAATGCAAATTCACTCATGGAAGTGGCATGCAGCCTTGCCAGCAAATTTGCCCTCCCCAGGCATTTGCCCCAGCAAAAGGGTGAAACCACTAGCATCCAACCACCATGGCCCTCCCTGCCTCTGGGTCACAATGCCAACCATGGCACCACCATCCCAGCACCCCTACCGCTGGTAACATGGTGGGGGCAGGCCAGGGGACATGGCCATGAGAGGAGCCAACATTGGTCAGTTCCCTCCCAGTCATTTGCTATATTATGCCAGTGGCCAAGAATACAGACTTACAACACCTTTTTGGGTGGCATAAGTCTATTGGGCCCAATGGGGGCTTCTTGACGTCAGGGAGACTTTTACACTGTTGAAGCCTCTCCACCCTTCTGGGAAGTCTCTTTGGGAGCAGTGAGGTTGTGTGGCCATGGTGCTGCAGCCAGCTGCTGGCCTCTTGGATGGGGCTGCAAAACACCTTTAATCATAAGGTACTGGCCTAGCAGAACAAAGCACCTGCAGGTGTAAGGTATTGGTTGCTGGCCCATACAAATACGTTTAATCCTATTTGTTTTTTTGAACTGTAAAGGATTGTGAAGAGCTCCAAGCGGACCTTTATCAATTAGGTGAGTGGGCTAAGAAATGGCAAATGCAGTTCAATATATCAAAATGTAAAGTGATGCACATAGGGGCAAAAAATCCAAACTTCACATACACACTACAGGGGTCTGTGCTATCAGTCACAGACCAGGAAAGGGATTTGGGCGTCTTAGTTGATAGTTCCATGGGAATGTCAACTCAATGCATGGCAGCTGTGAAAAAGGCAAACTGTATGCCGGGGATAATTAGGAAAGGAATTAATAATAAAACTGCAAAGATTGTCATGCCCTTGGTATAAGTTCTAGACTAGAGCATCTACTCTCTGTATCTTCTCTAGGTCTTCCATTTCTCCTAGATTCTATGGTTCGTCTATAGGAAATTGATCTTTGTAGCCTGGATATATTGTAATTCCAGGAGGACCAGGGCCCAACAGGAAACTGGCAACTCC
The DNA here is from genome assembly GCF_021028975.2 of Sphaerodactylus townsendi. Taxonomy (NCBI): domain Eukaryota; kingdom Metazoa; phylum Chordata; class Lepidosauria; order Squamata; family Sphaerodactylidae; genus Sphaerodactylus; species Sphaerodactylus townsendi. The sequence continues at coordinate 72,928,026 of NC_059428.1, forward strand.
AATTGCCCCTCTTTAAATTAATATGGGGGTAATGTGTTTTTACAGATAGGGATTAGCAGACTTGTTAAAGGTAAGGCTTGTAATTCTCCAGATAGTCTCTCTCCAGGTTACAGAGATCAGTTCTCCTAAGGAAAATGCCTTCTCTGGATGAAGACTGTATGACATTATATTTGACCAATGCCCCTTGCCTCCCCATATTGCTCAGATTTCATCGCCCAAGTCTCCAGGAATTTCCTAACCCAGAGCCGACAATATGTGTTTAAGAGATATCAAAACCCTGAGCACAGTCTGTCAGTCGGCTGCTTTCTGGCATAGGTCTACTTTTTCCAATTCACTGAAGGAAAAAAAACAACACAGAGCAGATTAATTCCTCTCAGAATTCAAAATGCTGGGTTTCTTTAAAAGGAATTTAAATATATACCTCTTCAGAATTACTTACAGATCTTAATTTCCACCTCTTCTGTCATCCTTCACAGAAATGATAACAATTCCTGTGAAAGGCATCCAACAAACTTCAACTTTTGGCATTTAAAGCTGCTGATGTTTCAGATCAACAGACAGCTCTTCAGCATCTATAGTTAAACCCTTCATTACTGAAATACCTAGTACACCCCTTTAATGCAGTTTAACAAAAGGTATTTCACAGCTGGGGGGGGGGGACATGTTTATCTTTCAGAATGATAGACCCATGGCAGGAATGTGTATTTTTAAGTATAACCAGAATGTGATTTTCTGTCAGGAAACAACCCTTTATAGCGGGGTCAGTCTTCTTTGTATCTTTGTATCTACACATAATATGCCTCCCCAAAATAAAATTAAATAATGTAGTTTTCATAATTTCTTGATTTGTTATATCCTCCATGTATGATTTGTGACATTTATTAGGCATCCAGTTACTGACATCTGTTGCCTGCCACAGTGGTGTCATAAGGCATAAAGAGTTTTCAGTTTACCATTTGCTTATTCTTGCAACAGCACACATTTGCCCCATCTGTAAAATGGGGTAAGCTACATACCACATGAGTTCAGAGTACCAGAAAAGACATACTGCGTGAGACCAGAGTTCTTTTTGTTGGTAAAACACAAACGGAGGTTCTTCAAGGTGTTTTGACCAAACAGTGAAACAATAATGCAAGTATTCCATTCCCTATTTAAAAAATGGAAAGAACGCTTTGTTGGGGAGGTAACCTTTTGTTTTGCTTTTGTTTTGATACAGATTCCTTGTAATTTTGGCCTCCTCCCTCATATATATAAAGTATTTAGGAAGCACATGCGCCACACTGGCTCAGCCAATGATTTGGAAAGGATTGCTCATTGTCAAATCAAGTCTCCATTATGTACAAGGTTCTGTGTGATGAGCCTAATTATTACCTTACACAATGTTTTCTGCATATGGTGAAAAGAAACATATGTGCCTATTGCCTTTACTGCTGAATGAAGATCTGGGGCTGGGTGAGTGTGTGAATCTTTAGTCTGGTGTGGTCTTTATCAAATCACTTCATCATTTTGAGTGGTTAAGCTATGGATTACTGGACCACTGATAAACACTGTATGTGATTGGAACTGCCATTTTTGAACTGCCATCCTCAGCTATGATATTCTCTCTTTCAACTGTGTATGCAGAAGACACAACACATCCAAATATTCAAGAAGTCAAAATATCCAGCAGCAGTAAACATATGCATGCATAACCTCACTTTATAAATGGTAGATCTGAATACTTTTTTGGAGCCTGCCACATATATAACCTTAATAAATAAATGTAGAGATGGTTGTTTAAAGCTGTGAGTAGACATGGCAGAGACACATTGTGATGATGCCCAATAGGGATTTGCAGATTTTTGCTGCAAGTACATGCCTGAAATAATGAAAGCTGAACACTGCATTGGTGCATCTGCTGCTCTTCTGTGAGTAGGGAGAAGTAGTGCAACAGTAACAAGTTGGTTAATCTGGTGGTTAATCTTAATTAGATAGCAGTTTCCATAATCTTTCAAGTGTTGTTCCTTTGTTCTCAAAGTCCCATCTGTTGATAATTTTGTGGTAGTTGTTTTTATTATTTTATTGAATTGTTTTTACTTTGTGAGTTTTCTTGACCACATCTCTGGAGAAGTTTTGTTCCTCTAAATAGCTAGAATGGAAATTTCCCTATTTCCCCCTATTTCCGTATTTTGTGGAGGAGGTGGAGTTTGGATTTATACCCTGTATTTCTATCTTATAGGGAGACTCATGGTGGCTTACAAACTCCTTTCCTTTCCTCTCCCTAGAACAGACACCTCATGAGATAGGTGGGGATGAGAGAGTTCTGAACCAACTATGACTAGCTCAAGGTAACCCTGAAGGAATGTTAGAGTGGGGAAACAAATCTGATTCACCAGATAAGAGTCCACCATTCATGTGGAGGACTGGGGAATCAAACTAGGTTCTCCAGATTAGAGTCCACCTGCTTTTAACTGCTGCACCACACTGACTTTCAGCAAACTGGAAGCAAATGGATACCTGTGCTGCCAGCAGGCAGGGGCATGGCCAGGTCTGATCCCGCAGAGCCAAGAGGGCAGCAAGCACAGGCATGGTCAGATCAGAGTCCAATGGGTCAAGGCAGGTGGCAGGCAAGGCGTAGTCAGGCCACAGTTCCATAGGTCAAGGCACAGGAGAATCGAGGAGCAGGCTGGGAATCAACGAAGAACCAGACACACAGTGGCGACAGATAAGACACTTGTTGCACCCAGGCAGAAACAAGCTCTCAGCAATGCTTATATAGAGAGCCTTGTTCAAAGGGCTGGGATTCTACAAGGAGTTTCTGTTGTGCATAGGATGCTTATTGTTTTTAATAACACTAGTAGTTAGTCATGTTGCATGGCTATCATGTCACCCCTTAACCTTATCTTCTCTAAATGAAACACATCCAGCAGAATAGAGACGTACTATTACGTGCCTCAATCTAGACACTATATTCTTATTGATCCAGCCCAGAACTGCATTAGCTTTCTTGGCTGCCATATCACGCTGCTGACTCATGCTCAGTTTGTGGTCTACTAAGATTCCTAGATCCCTTTCACATGTACTATTGTCAAGCCAGGTGTCACCCATCCTATATATGTGCATTTCATTCATCTTTTCTGCCTAAGTGTGTAGTGTCTTACATTTATCTCTGTTGAAATTAATTTTGTTAGTTTTAGCCCAGCTCTCTAATCTGTCCAGGTCATTTTGAATTATGACCCTCTGGGGTAGTAGCTACCCCTCCTAATTTGGTATCATCTGCAAATCTGATTAGCATGCCCTCTATTCCATTATTCAAGTTACTGATAAAAATATTGAATAGCACTGGACCCAGGGCAGAACCCTGCAGCACCTCACTAGTCACTTCTCTCCAGGATGAAGATACCCATAGGCAAGCACCCTCTGAGTTTTGTCAGTCAACCAATTACAAATGCATCTAATAGTAGAATTGTCTAGCCAACATTTTACTAGCTTGCTTACAAGAATATCATGGGACATCTCATCAAAGGCCTTATTAAAATAGAGGTATGCCACATCCACAGTATTCCCTTCATCTACTAAGCTTGTCACTCTGTCAAAAAATAGATAAGATTAGTCTGGCATGACTTGTGTTTGAGAAACCTAGGTTGAATTTTTGGCCCCTTCCACACATGCAGAATAATACACTTTCAATCCACTTTGCAGCTGGATTTTACTGTGTGAAATAGCAAAATCCACTCGCAAACAATTGTGAAAGTGGATTGAAAGTGCATTATTCTGCGTGTGCAGTAGGGGCCTGAGTGATCACAGCATTCCCCTCTAAGTGCTTACAGTCTGTCTGTTTAATTATCTATTCTAGAATCTTTCCTGGTATTGATGTCAGGCTGACTGGACAGTAATTGTTTGGTTCCTCTTTTTTCCCCTTTTTGAAGATGGGGACAACACTACCCTTGTCCAGTCTACTAGGAATTCTCTTGTTCTCCAGAAGTTCTCAAAGATTATAGCAAGTGGTTCTGAAATTACTTCTGCCAGTTCTTTTAATATCCTGGGATGTAGTTCATCAGGCCCTGGAGATTTGAATTTATTTAAAGTATTCAAGTATCCCTATACTACCTCTTTATTTATTCTGTGCTGAATTTCCCCTACTGCATCTTCTGATCCATCTCCCAGCAGTTGAGCACTGTTTTCCTTTTGTGAAAAGCCCAAGGCAAAGAAGGTGTTAAGTAGTTCTGCCTTTTATCCTGCCTGTGTTAACATTTTGCCATCTTTTCCATGCAGTGACCACATCATATTCTTTTTCTTCCTTTTGCTATGGACATAACCAAAAAAAAACCTTTTAAATTGTTTTTAACCTCTCTGGTAACTCCGAATTCATTCTGAGCATCAGCTTTTCTGACTTTCTTCCTACAAGTCCTGGTTATTTGTTTTAATTCCTCTTTGTTGATTTCCCCTTTTTTCCATTTTAAATCTCAGCTCTGTTGAAAGTTCTTTAGACATCCATTCTGGTTTCCCTAGACACCTCCCATTTTTCCTCCTCATTGAAACTGTTTGAAATTAGGCCTTCAAGATCTCGCTTTTAAGAAACTCCCACCTGTCTTTAAAAATTCTGTTTTAACTTCCTTCAGAGGTCTTTCACATAACCTCCTACCTGATCTTTTCAGCTGGAAATGCCAGGAAGTGAACCTATGATCTTCTGCATGCAAAGCAGATGCTCTACTACTGAGCCACAGCCCTTCCCCAAGTCACATCATCTGCTCAAGTATGTTTGTATGTGTGCCCTTGAGTCACAACTGACATATGGTAATCCCAAATGGTTTTCAAGGCAAGAGACATTTGGAGGTGGTTTGTCATTGCCTGCCTCAGTATCACAACCCTGGTTTTTCTTGCAGGTTGCCCTTCAAATTCTGACCAGGGCTGATCCTGCTCAGCTTTGGAGATCTGATGAGATCAGGCTAGCCTAGGATTATTTGGGTCAGGGCATTTAACTATCAAGGTTGATAGGAGGAACTTCCTTAAGTGGAGCTTGGGTCAACTGGAATGAGAAGCTTTAGAAAGGGAGAGCTAAGAGAAAGTGTGGTAGAAGTGGCTTGGAAAGATGGCTGAAACTTATAGCACAAGCTGTTTTGATGAAACAACAGCCTCTATTGAGCACACTAAAAGTATAATTTGGCTCTTTGCTTCTTCGTATTTGGCTTCTAATCTGTAGGACGCAAATGACAGCAGTTCCCTCATCCAACTTCCTGATGTGATAATCTTTGAAACATTTTACAAGTTTTAATCTATGTGAACCAATTCAGTTAGATGAACTCATTAAAGTATAATCACTGCTAAAGAGTTTAGGGAAAGCTTTGGGGATGACTGGTGCAAATATGCATATTGAACACTTCTCAAGGTGGAGTGTATCAGTTACTAAAAACACACGCAGGCTACCATTGTGAATGCTTTTTGACACTTTGCTTCCATTTGAACACTTTGAGTCCCAGTTATATGTTTACTTTGCTTTTTAAAATACTTTTTTTTACCTGGCCAACAATTTGGTGAGGTATATGTTCAAAGAGTTTAGAGGAGAGTGATCTGGTCAGCTCCTATTAATGTCAGGAGAATTCATACAGCTAAGCTTGGACCAGTTAGGAGAATTTGAAAAATAAAGGTGCTTAATGGAAATTCTGACAGATTCTTAAATACAGCAACACAAATGCAAGCCTGAAAGATATTAGCTACTGGGAAAAGTAAAGAAAAACACTGCTTATAATTCTGTTGGAAGAACATTTTTTATTCCTAAACCTGCCTATGCCTGCTGGTTACTAAATAACTCACTCTTTCAAAGAGCCATTTTCAAAATACACACATACTGGCTCTTTGACAAAGGCGTAAGAACTATGTTACCATAGCAACAGAAAAGCATCTGTGATAACCCAGAGATTTTGGATTATTATGTGCATGCAACCCTGTTAATGAGTCCCATAAAACCATTCCCAGCCAATGATATATGAGGTCATATGAGAACTCTGAATTAAATATAAAGGGCTCCAAACTCACCTAGAGGACAGATGTTTGAAATGTAATCCTATATCATATTGCTTTATACTAAGCTTCTGAAGCATGGTTCTCAGTCGGAAAAATCAACCGTCTTTATACGTTTTAATTAGTGGAATCCTACAACAATCCTGTGGGGTAGTTGTTTTTATAGCTGCTTTACAGTGAGGGAACTGGGATGTGGAAATATCCTTCTCCAGGAGTGTTCTGGGACAGCTGCCATAGGCTCTGGGCAGTGGTGGGATCCAAAAATTTTAATAACAGGTTCCGATGGTAGTGGGATTTTAACAGTGGCGCCACCGCACACATGCACCTCCAGTCCCTATTGGGCAGGGAGGTTGCTTTAGTAACCACTTCTAGAGAAGTGGTGAGAACTGGTTGGATCCCACCTCTGGCTCTAGGCTTGGGAAGCAACTGCCCATGACCTCCCCAAGCCCAACAGAGAGGGCAAGAAGAGGAGCCAGCAGTGGTGGCCATGTGCATCCACATTCTGTGGGACTCAAGCAGCAGCCAACTTGATAACCACTGTGACCATTCACCTTGCACAAGGTGAGGGCTGTCCATTCTTTAGCTTAGGATAGTTTAGGTGAGTGTTGGGTCCAATATAGGGGATGGTGATTATTCTTGCCCAGGACATCAGAATCAATAATACTGCCCTGTTTTTCTCACTAACTTAATGTCACATAGTAGGCTTGTGAAATAGTTCTTGATAGAAACTGGATACTTTTGAGACTGGTGACTCATCTGCAAAATCACTCCTTCGTGACAAGGGACACTTTATCTAGCCCATTTTTTACATAACAGGATGTATACACACTGTTTTCCTTCTGGGTTATCTGGCAGGTTTTTCTGATAAAACTACACAGGTCCTTTGGCTTGGATTTAAGAGCAACTGGCTACAATAAACCACACCCTATCATGCTAAACAAGATGTGTTTGGTATTTCAATAACTTCCAAACATATCAGAAAAAATAATAGCCAATTCATTCCTCAAAAGATGCATTACACTGAGCCTGGACACTGAAGGTTTCCACATGCAAATTGTGTCTTTGTAATATTGAGCATATGACATGAAATAATAATAAATTGCTTTAAAAGCCATTTAAACATGTTATTTAAAATGTTATTTCTGAAGATAAAAATGTGTAGTTTGGAATAACCACTTTTTAAAAATTATGTCTGACACACACAAGTCATTAATCATTAATTTCAGTATATATTGTATCAGATTTGCACATAAAAAACTGAAAAACAATATCCTAAAATATCCCACCCTGTCTCAGTATCTAATATCCCATCCTGGACATTCCACAGGTATATATATTCCACTTGCTTTACTACCATCAGATCCTCTGAAGATGCCAACCACAGATGCAGGTGAAACGTCAGGAGAAAATGCTACTAGAACACAGCCATACAGCCTGGAAACCACACAGCACCCCAGTGATTCCAGCCATGAAAGCCTTCAACAATACAATATCCTGAACTTATCCATGCAACTATTGGTTAAATTCTATTTGGCGTGGAGGCTTCCCAGTTAAGTTCTGAAGTGCAGCATCTAACTACACATAGCTGCGGGCCAAGAGGTGATGAACTCCCCCTCACTGGAAGCCTTCTGGGAGTGGCAGGACAAACACTTGTCAGGGATGCTTTGGGCTGATCTTGCATTGAGCAGGAGATTGGACTGGATGACCTGCAATGCCCCTTCCAACTCTATGATGGTTCCAGGCATTTGTGGTTCCAGGCATTTGTGTCTTTGGTTCCCTTCCCATCAGGAGGTGTCAGTCATGGTGCCATACACTGCATGCACTATCTGCAACAATTGTGTCAAAATTTCATTCCTCCATGTCCCTTCAAAGAAATGGCAGCTCTTTGCAGAGTTCTTTCAGCCTGTTCCTTGAAATCAGTCAATCACATTGATTTCAGTGGGACTTCATCATGCAAAATGTGCTAGGAACTAATGTGCAAGAGAACCACAGGCACATAAGGTGTTCCCTGAGCACATTTTGTGCATTCTGTTGTTCTGTTCTCCCAGTTTGGGAGCCCAGATTTGGGGATCCTGGTATGGCACACAATTCAATCTGTCTGAAGTCAAGGAGTGAGAGGTACAAAAAAACTTTTATTTGCCTGCAGCACAAAATAGGCAACTGACTAAAGACAGAAGCAATGTTATAATCGAAGTTCAGAGGTTATATAGGAAAACATATGCCAACCATGCTTACATCAGCTGTTACATAGGGCCACATGAGACATGGGGCAACATGAGAGCCAGCGTGGTGTAGTGGTTAAGACAGGTAGATTCTAATCCAGAAAACCAGGTTTGATTCCCCACTCCTCCACCTGAGTGGCAGAGGCTCATCTGGTGAACCAGATGTGTTTCCGCACTCCTACATTCCTGCTGGGTAACCTTGGGCTAGTCACAGTTCTTCAGAACTCTCTCAGCCCCCACCTACCTCACAAGGTGTCTGTTGTGGGGAGAGTAAGGGAAAGTTGCTTGTAAGCCACCTTGAGTCTCCTTACAAGAAAGAGAGGTGGGATATAAATCCAAACTCCTCTTCATTCTCACTCAGTTGACACAGTACCCTTCCTCTGCAAGGCCATAAAACAATAACCCAACTTATAGTTTATATCCTTATATCTTGAAGTGGAGGAAAAGACTAATTCAATTGCTTACCAGAAGTGCCTAATGTTCTTGGACATCCTTGGAGTCAGAGGAAGAATACAGCTCCCTGCTGGGATGGAGTTCTGCTGGGAAAATAATTAATTCTTTAGCTTGTCAAGCAATGGGAGCAAACTCCTACAAACAGTGAAGAAGTAAGACTGAGCTTTAAACAAACACCAAAGGGAATTATCTTTCCAGCTGATAAAACAACAGATCATTTTAAAATCTTAAGGTGAACTAAGTCTTTACCATTCAAACATAATTATATCCTGGCTAAAGCTATTAATGAAATAGCTATGAAAACTGCTCATTCCGCACATACAGAATAATGCACTTTCAAACTGCTTTCAATGCTCTTTGAAGCTGTGCGGAATGGCAAAATCCACTTGCAAACAGTTGTGAAAGTGGTTTGAAAACGCATTATTTTGCATGTGCGGAAGGGGCCTAAGTATCTCCATATTCTAGCTGCTAGTACAGTTCTTTCCCCATCTAAATCAATCTGAATTTCTGCCACTTCTTCTGTCATTTTTACATACTGTACATATTTTCGAGTAGATGGCAGTCATTTGTTCTTTTCAGTCAGATATGATATTAAACTAATGTATTAATGCTGATATTGCCTTTCTCCTAAAGTGCAAGTTTATTCTGCTGGTCAGACTCCTTAGCTAAAGAAAAAAAGAAAATTTTTAATCTGGAGTTATTATTCATTTGTCAGCAACTCTTGCTATGGAGGAAATGGTTCTTTTATGTGTGTGTATGTTTATGTGCATTTTAATTACTATGTTAGTGTCAGAAAAGAAGCTCCAGACCAAATGAGACTGAACATATGTCCAAGCTCTCATGAGATTGATTGGATCTATGATGGGCTAATGATGAATTTTTCGGTTGTACAGGGGTCCTTTATGTTACCTGATTTGTTACCATCAAGGATATTAATGAACTGTATTTTAAAGTTTTAATGTTTACATATTGTGATAATGGCAATTTGATTTCTATGAATTTATGCTCTTAAGTTATGTGTGTGAGCTGCCCTGAACCCTGCCTTAGCTGGGAAAGGGCAGGGTATTAAATTTAATAAATAAGCAATTAAATAAATGAGTTCTTCAAACATTCCTAGCCTCTTGACCTTAACTATCTATTGTCTTATCTTAATAGCAGTAAAAATCCATTGTATGAACAAATACAACAGGCTCTTAAAAAAATTGTGCATGAGAGAGTGCATAACTGCCACATTCCACTGTTTTGGGGGGGGGTGTTTTTCGCCTGTTCTGTGCAAGCCCCACCCCCAAGCCATGTGTGCATGGCAATTGGATGGAAAGGAGTCACTGTCTCCACAGCAAGCCCTTTAAATAATAGGATACTGTCTCACAACTGTCAAACATAATAACAAAAACTAGTCATTACACAAGTTTCCCTATGTTACATTTTTATGGGTTCAACTTCACCTTCACCATAGCGGAAGAATGCTGCACAGATTGTGCCTTCTTAGCTTTGCTGAAAGGTATCCCCTTCTTATATAGTTGCTCTCTTATTGTTTTAAAAACACTTGGAGCACAGAATATAAAAACAATGGCATGATCCAGCCAAAGATAAATATTTCTATGTTATTTTTATTTTATTTTCAATTTTCTGTTATTTTAAATTTGCACAGACTCACATAACCAGAGAATAAACATGATTTCTATACATTAGATTCCTGAATTTTCCCAAAACATCTTTTAATGTCATCAGTTCATAAACTCTCATTTGGTTTATCCATACAGCATACTTTAAGAAGCTATACATATAAATTTTTATATACTATATCTTTGGTATGCTTCACATTCTCTGGTATTTTTATGAAGAGAATCATAGGAATGGTCAACAAATATGAACTTAATCTTCTGTGTTGTGTTTATATTTTTAGCTTCTCAGATAAGAAATAACCAGAAATCCAGCTTTGTGGAATCCAGTAAAAGAATGAAGATTTCCTGGATTAAAGATAAAATGTCAATATACTTCCATCATTTGCAACAAGCGAGACTGTGTTCTCCACCTATCCTTGGCAGTAAGGCAGAGGAATCTTAAAGTTCTGGCTACAATGGTGGCTAGTATCACTGTTGAATTCAGTGTAGTATACTTGGTATCCTATTTACTGCCAGCAATAAAAGTGAGGAAACAAAGAACAGTACCAATTTAAACTACAGAAAACGTAGCAACACAACTAGATGTCCCAGTAACACCATCAGCACTCACCAATCATGATGTGGTAGGCTGATTAAGCCACACATGAAAGCTATCAATCCACTAAAAGCAACAGTGAAACGGATTAATGATGTCACCCTCCCTCAGCATACAAGATGAGACACAATATCAAAAATACAAACACACCACAAAACTCTTATAAATTAATGTCATATATACAGGAGACTTTTGGGTAAGGAATGAATGAGAGGATCATGTAATTTGTTTTAAGTTTATTTCACCATGCATATTACATTTATTATGGAATGATAAGGGGCATATAAGAAACACAGAAGGACACACATTCCAACAATCATGCTCACTTACTCATGCTGGGGTTGGCCTGACTTCCTCATGAGTTTCTGTGGAAAGATAGTCTTGTAGTCTCTAAAGAAAGCAGTTTACTTTGATGAAAGTCAATTCAGAGAACATCATCTGATGTACAAGATTATTCCATGTGAGGCAGAGAGAAAGTCCAAGACAAATGGACACCACGTATCCATCTGGAGCAGGAGATATGGAAGGTAACTGATGTACCAAGCTTTGGGTAAACCAGATATAATCCTCCACCTTGCTTCATATTCCATGATATAGGGCTTCAAGATATTTGTCGGCCTCAGAGAACTCCCCCTTTTCAACTGTATTCAATCCCGTAACTTGACTCATCATCTCCTGGTGGTCTCAGATCTCTTTAGCTCCACTTCTGCTTTTTAGCCATCTGGTCTGCTTGGTAATTGCTTGATAATTGCTTGATAATTGCTTTTGGCCACCTAGACATAAACTTAAATCTTATTAATTAGCATAGTCTTTCAGTTATCTCTTTTCTTCACTTTATTTGTCCCTCTTGTAGCTTCACTCCTGATTTTCCAGGGAGTTGATTATTATTTATTTTGCATCAATAATTTAGAGTTGCCAGCTTCAGACTGGAATATTCCTAAAGGCTGGAGGGGTGATGGAGAGTGGGGGTGTTGGGACACACTAAAGGAGATGCTGGGAAAGTATATGTGAAGTAGAAAGTAAGATAAGACCACAGCAAACAGGCTGTTTTAATTTTAGAATATAAAATACGTGCATTAAGAAAAGAATAACAGCAGTACAAATAGCATACAGCCAATAGTAATTAAATCAAATCTGGTTCTCCAGATTAGAATCTGCTGGTCTTAACTGTGACACCACTTCTTCACAAGTTCTTTCATTGCCTCAAGGTGTCTGTGTTCCCAGATATCCGTGCCATAAGTGAATGCACTTGTCATGAAAGTTGTTGTTCTGTCTTGATTATCCACAATCACTACTTTATTTAAATGGTTGTCTGTTAGGACATTTCCCCTCTTCTGACTAGAGCAGACCTTCTCATAGAAATGCAGTAAAAGGCCACTGCTTGTTGTTTTTTCTAATTAGACCATCCCCCTAGTTCTGGCACACACAAAACATCCTTCACAGGGATCCTATGCAGAGGTGGAGTGAGGGGTAACTCCACCCGGGACATGCATGTGACCTGCCCCCTGCCGCAGCACCGCCTGCCTCTGCCCCACCCCAGAATGCCCTGGAATCCCCCACCACGCCCCCACCATGCCTCCACTGTGGCGCCACTCAGGGCATCGTGCCCCACCTCGCACGATGGTGCTACACTTCTGATACTATGTGTGTATTGGATGGGATACAACAGTGCAGAAATTACTGTCTATTCCTACAGGGATGCTTTTTCCATTAACTAGGAAGACTTCTTCTTTCATATTTAAATCAGTCTCTATAAACAATTCTTGGTCACTGGTTATGTGACTTGTTGCTCCTGATTTTATAAACAAGCCAAGTATCCCCTTTACTTGAGTAGCTATGAAGGAGCCAGTCCACTTTATCTGTTCAGTCTCATATGGAACTATTTTGGCTCTTTCCTTTTTGCTCATCTTGCCAAATGGACAAATCTCTCTTTAGGTGTCCCGCTGTCTTATAGCAGAAACACATCCTAACTTCTGTTTTCTGTTTTTAATTTGCCTTAAGTACCATATTGCTGTCTGGGCCTCTTTGTCTACTTTAGTTTCTTTGCTGTGGTTATATTAATCTATTAACTTACTTTTGATGTATTCTAGTGTGAGTTCTGGTTCTTGTCTGTTTTCCAGTGCATTAATTAAAGCACTGCATGGGTCAGGGAGACTACATAACAATATGGCCGCTTCTGCATGGCCACGCTGGGGGTTGGGTTGGCATACATGACACCGACCCAACCCAGGACGTTAGCTTTGAGAGGCAGGTCCCAGGAAACTTGACTGGGGAAGATAGGTGCCCACGCAGATGCGCCGTTGCCCGATCAACGTATCTTCCTTGTGACCGTCCAGCGTGTCGCTGAGGCCAGGGGACACGCCCCCTGCCCTGCGCGACCGCTCCAGAGTCGCAGGGCAGGGGGCGTGTCCCCAGGCCTTGGCGACGCCCCAGACCGTCACAGGGAAGGTAAGTTGATCGGGAAAAGGGGGAGGGATGACACTTTCCAGCTGCTGCCGTTCGCACGGCAGCGGCTGGAAGCTGCTGTTTTTCAAAAACCTCGCTCGGGGAGTGAGGTGGGAAAATGGCGACTTCGCGCCACTGGGGAGGAGCGAGGGCGGCGCGGCTGTGAAGCAGCTGCGCCCCCCCATGTGAACAGCTCCCTAGGGACAGCGTTTTTGCCGTCCCTAGGGCGCTGTATACGGCCCGTGCGGAAAGGGCCTATGAGATAGGTTGACTCTATAATGAAGCCATGACTCTCCGTTTGCAACACCAATAAGACTGGCCCATTTCACACAATACCAATAAAATGTTTTGAGGCTCAAATACAAAACGTTTTCTGGAGGAATTCCACACAGATTTTTCCTGAAATTATTTGGAAGACATTTTATTTTCTCTCAAAATGTTTTATTCTGAAAATGCAAACTAGCATTTCTCTTTCCCTAAGACATTTCTAAATCATTCCCTGATTGCTGTGCAGAAAGCAGGAAACATTTTATTTTTTCTGTCCAATTTACCAGCTTCCACTTTCATTTTCACTGCAACTTGCATCTGAAATTTTCTGTCATCTTCAGGAGCCTCCATGCAGCCACCATTTGCTGAAGGTTTCCCCATGGAGGTTTCCTCTGCTAGCAGCACTTCTGCTTCCTATTTCATGAATAAAGTTTTTTTTTTCTGGCAATCCTGTGCACATGTAGTTTTTTCTTTTTCTTTTTTGTTTTGAGGGAGTTGCCTTCATAGCTATGACAACACTATATGAAATAGCAGTCACTTGGAGGGCTGGTCTACCTTCCATGAAGAAGCAATGGGTAGACCTGGCCTCTGCAGAGGTCAGGTCTACCTATTACTTTCAGTTGTGGGTAGGTCGCTTTCCGAGTGGCTGCAATAACAGTAATTACATAGATCCCCATTTGGAGAAGCAACAGCACAGAGCAGGCACAGCAAGATACAACAGAACAGAATCGAGAAGAGAAACTTCCACTACTGTTATTATTCCAACACCTTGGACTCAGTCTGGGAGGAAAATGTATGTGCCAGCCTTCTGAGCAACTGCATGGGCAATCAAACTGTTCTAGATAGCACCTTCTCAGTGAGGCTGAGAAAGGGGCAGAAAATCAGTTTACAGCCAGTTTTGTGGTACTAAATTTTGAGACACAACTGTGAGTTAGCTAAGGAGAAGAACATTCATTTCTTGAGGCTATCTCTAAATATGATTCAGGTGGGATAGAGGATTTGCTGCATAATGTAAGAGTAGATACTTGCTTCCTATATGATATAGTATTTGCCCGTATATTTATTCATAAAACAAATAGTATAAAGAAACCTTACATCTCTAGTGGTCTGTCACCCAAATTATTGGTTAGGCACACATTACATTTTCTATCAGTTGAATGAAAATTTCCTGCCTCTTTCCATCACCTGTAGCCTGCTGATCTCCCTAAAATGCAGTTCTTGGGGGACAAGGGACTCTGAGGAAAGACATAAAGTAGGGTCTGCAGTGGAAACAGGGAATCAGTAGAACTTGTTAATTTAGTCTATTCCTACATAATGTCTCACCACTCCCTGGCCCTTTCCGCACGGGCCATATACGGTGCCCTGGGAATGGCAAAAACGCCGTCCCCAGGGAGCCATTCGCACAGGCGGCACTGCTAAAACGCAGCAGTGCCGACCTGGCTCCCCTCCACCACCACCCCCCAGGGCGGCGTCAGGCCACCTCCCAAAACCTCCCTCCTGGAGGGAGGTTTTTGGAAAACAGTGCGTTCCTGCCGCTGTTTTCCCCGTCCCTTTCCCACTCACCTCATTAAGCCGTGCGGCTCTGCTGGACCTGCTGAGGACCCTCCACTGCAGCTGTCCACTCCGACCCTGGAGGTCGAGGGAGGGCAGCGATGGGCCGAGATCTTAGGAGTCAACTTAGGAAGCGACGAGGCAACTAAGCTGAAGATGGGGAGAGCGACGGGGAAGAAGCTGACTCCATGAGGGAGCCGCCTCTCCTGCGCTCGGACCCGCCCAGTCTTCTTGAAAGAGGCCATGGAATTTTTAAAAGGCACATTTTCCTCTAAAGTAAAACTCACTGGTTTCAGTGAACGTACTTCCTTGTAAATGGATGCAAGTTTGCAGTAAAAACTAAGCTTGCTAGCCAGCTTCTACTAGAGGCAGGACAGCTCTACCTCTTGTTTCCTGCTATCACTTAGAATGGCAGTGAGAGAAAAATGAAAAATGGTTGTTAAGCTGACGGTGTGATGTTACTTCTATGAAAACCATGGAAGTGACAGCAGTCCTTTCTAAGAACTACAGAGAATGCTCGATGGGCATGATGGCCTTTTTGTTTTGTCCTGGAAGTGACATTATTCTGTCATTGCTGACAATCTCCCACGTTCTGACCACCCTCTGTGTCTTCTGGTGGTTGCCAGGGCAGACCTCTAGCCCTAGCATTAACTGGCTTAATTGAGAAAATATATGCAAAGTAATATGCAGTTCATATTTGCTTTATAACACAAAAACATGAATTTGAAGCGACAAAGCTCTCTGTATTGAAAAGTTCTGTTTGTTGTGTTCTTAGTCATAAGTAATAGCATTATTACTAGTATATGAAATAAAATAGCACAATAAATGGCCCTTTTATTGTAAACTAAATGCACAATAAAAGTAAATAAATAAATAATATTACTTCCAATTGTGATTCATGTTTAAGGATTCTACCTCAAGAGTACTGTTCTTTTTTACAGTCTGCAATTACTACTTTTCTCTACTATCCTTGCAGTTTGTACTGGCTCTTACTTGTTATTTTAATAAAGCTTTTCCTATTTCCAAATCCCAGTTTTCTAGCAGAAGCAGAAGATCATTACTTTTTATCATGTTCAGTGTCATCATAAACTGTGCTCTGCATTTTCATCAATCTATTTCACTTCTGCTTTCCTCTGCTATTTGTGCACTTCACCAGAAGGTTGCTCTTAGTGTAGCAGTAGCTTGTGTTGGGGTTTTTAAAAACAAATAACAGCCTATTTAGAACAAACAAAGCTGATCTTTGCCACTGGTTTACTGTTGCATTCAGTCCTTATGTCTCAGCATACAATTCTAATTAGATGCACTTCATTTATTTGATTGCTTGTTCATTTATTTTCATTTGGAAATACACTATTCTTTCACCTCTAAATATCCACAACCCTTATCAAGGTCATGTCCATTCTTTGATTTGCCTAGTTAGCACTTACGCTCAAATAATGTAGTCAGACTGGTCTCTCAATAAACTCTCCCTAATTGTTTCATATTGTGTTGACAATTCTACTTTTTATACAGTTTCACCTTACCTTGACTTGACAGTATAAAATATTTTGGCAAGGAAGTATATTGTTTTGCTTTATGTTAGTGGCCCTTACAGATCTTCATATCTCCTGGGACTGCAATTCTTTTGGAGGTCTTAACTGTTTTTAATCTCTGTAGTCATTCACTTCTAAGGATGTTTTCAGGGGTATCCCAGGCTGCTCTGTTACTAATCAAACCATAGGTTGGGGCTCTGCTTTTGAAGTACATGCTCCTACTTATCCCATCAACCTTGCAAGATGGCCTAGTGATGCAGTGGCAAGATGGATGTCACCCTTTGCATTTAGCAAAAGCATATTGGGGGAAAATGGTGCCCAGAGACATCCTCTTCTTTGGGTGCCCCCCCCCCGGTGCTCTGGGGCATGGCGGGGAATGTTGAGCCTTGCCCTGCAGCCTGCACGGAGGCCGGGGGAAAAGCCACATGGGGGCGGTGCGGTGTGGGGCCAAGGCCACCTGCTGCCCAGCCCAACCCCCCCAGCCTTTGTGCAGGCCGAGCCCCACCTCCGGCCTCTGTGCAGGCTGGCAGGGCCTAGGGAGGCCAAAAGCAGGCCTGCACAGAGGCCGGGGGCGGGGCTTGGTGGACCAGGGCAACCTGCTGCCAAGCTCTGCCCCTGGCCTCTGTGCAGGCAAAGCTCCGCCCACAGCCTCCATGCAGGCAAGCAGGGCCTGGGGAGGCCAAAAGCCGGCCTGCAGGGAGGCCAGGGGGAGCAGGGCTTGTAGGCAGCAGGCAACCCAGGCGAGCATTGCAGAAATAATTGAAACATGATTGTCCATAGGGCATAATGGACCTGAGGATCTGAACAGACAGAAGTGGGATGAGTGGGAACTGCACTCATAAGAAAGCCAATGTGGATATTTTAAAATCCAATTAAAAAGCAAGTAAGAAGCACCACTGTGTCTGGTGAGTCTCTGCTGCCTATGGAAGTAAGCTATGGTGTCTTGCTGCCCTCCTGCCCCCCACTCCACTTGGGTGGTTACAGACATCGGTATGGGTACTAAATATATTTGCATGAAAATGCTTTGCAAACATTTTATTGTACTTAGTTTTATCAGTGACCTTCCAAACTTCTAGTAATAGTTATAATGCAACCTTTAACTACTGTGAAGCCATCTTGTTCAAGTGTAGCAGCTGTGATTTCTTTCAGCATGTTCCTAAAGGACTACAATCCTTAAAGTGATAACAAAGTCCATGAAACAGAGGTATGGATTCTGTGACCAGTCAGCTTTGTGAACTTCCCAAGAGCATAGGAGGCTTTGTAATCTGGAGCAGCAGTGGCGTAGTGTTAAGAGCAGGTGCATTCTAATCTGGAGGAACCGGGTTTGATTCCCCGCTCTGCCGCTTGAGCTGTGGAGGCTTATCTGGGGAATTCAGATTAGCCTGTGCACTCCCACACATGCCAGCTGGGTGACCTTGGCCTAGTCACAGCTTTTCAGTGTCAGCCCCACCCACCTCACAGGGTGTTTGCTGTGAGGGGGGAAGGGCAAGGAGATTGTAAGCCCCTTTGAGTCTCCTACAGGAGAGAAAGGGGGGAATATAAATCCAAACTCTTCTTCTTCTTCTTTGATTACTTGCTGGTTAAGCAGGTTTATGGTGGTTGCCAGAGTAAGCTAGAGCAAGAAATGACAGTGTCAGAAATATCCATTCATTTGTCCTTGCCCTATTCCCACATCCCAAATGCTCACCTGGACTGAGCACAACAAAATACAAACAACTTAGACCAGCCTGGTATTTTGATCACCACATGTACATCTGCTTCATAAGGAGGTGGCTCTATGGTACATTTCAGATGGAAAATGAGATGACAGTGGTTATATTCATACTATTGCAAGTTCTTTAATCTCCTTACTTCATTTGTGTATGCTCCATCTCACTAGATGCCATATCTCAAACTGCTTGCAGTAAAACTCATCACACAACCCAGCAGATATTTGGCTAAAAACTGTTCCAACTTATTAGCCCGTTATGAGTTCTATAAAGCATTGCAACTCTTTTTCACAGCTGGAGAGAAAAAGGCAAAGCAGTGCTGCTGGCTTCTGCACCAAAGCAATTCGACCATGGCCCTAAGTCAATTTTTGTGAGGATGGGATATTGCACTGCTGGTAGCTGATCAAAGAGAACACAAATGTTATGTTAAGAGGAAGATCCAGTATTGCTGATTATCTAATTTGCATAATGGGCATGTATATTTATGTAGTTCGTAGGAATCTAGATTACACTTTGTGTAGGGAATAATTTTATCAGCTTTTCTGAAAAATATCTAGATGAAATGGCTGCTGTATTTTATGATGACACAGTACAGCCTTACTATTTCTGTAATAGCTTGTAATAAACCTTCAAATGCTTGGATCATGATTTCAGAATACTACTGAATCTTGGTTTAAACATCGCAAAATGTTTAACAACGTGCTGGTGATCCCTGGCCTGAAAGCTGCCCGGCTGTCCTTGGCCAGAACCAGAGCCTTTTCAGCTCTTGGCCCCAGCCGGACGGAACGTTCTGCCAAGTAAAATACAGACCCTGCAAGACCTGGTGCCTACTAGCCTCCCGTTCCCATCCCATCCCATCCCCACTCCACTTTCCTTTCCCTCTCTCCTTCCCTCCCTTTATTCCCAATACTGGTGTGAATGATTATTTCAAGGGGTATCGTTTTAATTTAACAATTATCCTTAGTGGAGATCATGGCACCATGATACAGTTGTGGATTTTATTTGCTTTTATGTATAAATAAATAAAATTTCTGATTTTTAAGGTAATAGTATTCTGAAATCATGATCTAAGCACTTTGAATGTGTTTGTCAGTGTGGATTTAGTAGCTTGAAGTGACACCCCTGACAGAAACCAGGGTTTGTGACAAATGCAATGTTCATCAATGGGAACAAATGGTTAGGAGCTAGTTTTCTGATAGTTCAGTTCAAGTATCCATAGAAGCCTGGAAAATGAGACTCCTCTCTAAACAAGGATGCATTCTTGCCCCCTTATTATTTAATTTCAACATCAGTTTCATGGTGCAGCATCTTACTAATTCTGACTTCCATCCTCCAAATATAGCAAAAAGAGTAATATTCACATACACCAAAGTAGGGCCCAGTAGAGCTGTTCAGGCATTTATGGGCTATTGTAATGAGGAGCATTTAACAATCAATTTTGCAAAAACCAAGAAGCATGTGCTCTTGTATTGTCAATTTTATCAGACTTTTTAACTACCATAGATATATTTTTCCAATTCATTCTAAATTGTTCCAATTCATTCTAAATTCCTAGATAGAACAGCAGATAGTCCATATAAAATATGGATATGGACTCCTCTCAGCTGAAGGCATGAGGAAGGGGTGCTTGTGTATTATGTATGAAGAAAAACAGTTCAGCTGGAACAGAGGTATTCAGGGTAGTTCCTCATGTCAAGGATTTACTATGTTGCTGTCATGGGTGCTGCAAATGTAGAGGCATAGTGTAGTGTAAGTGATGGAGCTTCCAAACATGGGACCCTATTTTTCAAAAAATGTCTATGTAGTGCCTCCACAAATTATTATTTTTACATCCCTGCATATTTTGTTCCAAATGTCTGAGGCATTTTACGCTATTCCTTGCTTCTTGGAACTAGTTCAGGTAACAATTTTGCCACTTTGGGTCAAGTTGTATTGGAGCTGTTGGCAGATGGGTCCTTATGAAACATTGTGTTGGAGATACTCCCATTGCCAGAGGCATTGCTCAGTCAAAAAGTTGGTTTGCAGTAGCAATTACTTATTTTTTAAAAAACTCCACAAGTTTTCTAGTGGCATGGAAGGCAAAAAATAAAATCATGGAAAATGGTGGCTTGCTCTGTGGATTCAGCTATTTAAATTTAAATTAATATTTAAATTAAATTAAAAAGTCATAAATGAATGCTGTGTATTAAAAATATCCTGCCTTTAAGTATTCCTTAGTTAAGGATGGCTAAATTCTTAGGCTTGGCAGCATTTTCACACATGCTCAGTTTTGAAGGGGAAAAAATGCTAACCTGTCCAGCAGTCCTTAATGGCACAAACCAAGCAAGATCTCATCTGACTGATATGTTCATACACATTTAGTTTGACTGTCAAATAAGTTTGATGCAAAATTTATAGGATCCCTAAGCAAAAACTGACAAGTGGAAAATATGTTTCCCCAAAATAGTCCTCCTCTTCTGATTATGGCTGTCCTTTAATTGGATAATTTCCACATTCTTGGTGACCTACACACTAATGCAAAATGTTGCTTTTTATTGTACCTTCTACATTTTGCTTCTTTTGCTAGACTTTGTTGGAAGGTGTTATTTGGCTTCTTGTCATGTCTTTTACAGTTTGCAATCTCCCATCTGGCTACTGCTAACACCTCACTCACTCTATAGATGGGTGTAGTCCTCATGAATTGCATGCCGGCTACTTTTTCTTTCAGTCACTGTACTACATGAGTGTAAACTGGTGTGATAGTTCCTCTATTGCTAGTCAGTGTATCACTTTGCTGTTTCTTTGTATTTGCTTGCATGCTCACTTAATAGCCTTGTGCTAATGTGAGGTCTGGGTCCACTTGCAATTATGCTGACACATTAGTGTCCCTATGCACAGCTGTGGGTGGTTTTCACTAATAGGTATCAGAAGCAATTGACCACACTTAGGAGGACTATACCCCTGCCCCCTGTAGAAGGGGGTGAAAGAAGATGAAGAGCAAGACCCTGCCACCCCTTGCATCTGTCCCATCTGGGCCTTAGACTTACAGTGGCAATGGTTGCTCCCACTCACCTAACACAGGACCACCTACTTTTTTGCCCCCTGGGGAGCAGCTGTGGATAACGATGATTCTGGATGTTCATCCTGGAATTTTACCCAGGACTCCAAACCCACCCCATGCTACTGTCACCAAGTTCTTCTTTTAAAACTCCACATTTATAAGATTTTTCAAGATCATGAACATCAGTAATAAAAGTTTCCACTGTTTCCTCACATGACTAGCACATTCTGTTACATTTGGCCCTTTTCATATCTGTCTTCCTATAAATTGGGCATCAAAATCTGCTAGAACTTTGGTGATTTTTTTCCTGCCTCAGTAAGTAATACAGAAAATCATCATCAAAATCTCCCATGCCAATACAAGACATTCACTTAGCATTCTGGAGGATGTTTTTTTCTAAATCTGAAGCTATTCTGCATCTTTCAAACCTCTGAACCAGCCAGCCCAGCTCCCATGATGACCGCTATAATCACATTTATTCATCAGAGGCACTTGTGCCCTAGGCTCCATTACCAGTCATGGGTGGGGTGAGGTGGGGTAGGGCTAAAGTTATTAACCCTTTTTGTTCCTGTTGCAGCTTTTGTGCAAAATTATATTTTTCTGACTTGTGTTTATCCCCTTCTTTGACAACTGTATTTAAATTAACTCAGTCTTCCCTCCAGTCTTACTTTTCACTTGCCACTCTAGCACCTGGATATTCTTTTCTTTCTCTCAATTTTCTTCTGGCAGAAAAAGCTTAATTCCAGTCCAACATAGGAATGGCAGCTTTCAGGTGATAACTGGGGATCCCCTGGAATCATAGATCATCTGCAAACTACAGAGATCAGTTCCCCTGAAGAAAAAGGATGCTACGGAGATTGCATTATATACCATTGAGGTCCTTGTCCTTCCCAGACTCTTTAATCAAATTTCCAGAAGTTCCCCAATTTGGATCTGGAAACCCTGTCCCCCATCCATTCCCTGCCAGTGGCTGGGGGGAACTGGCAACACCATGTTGTATGAAAGGAGAGGCACACATTGCTATCATCTTAAACCAGAATTCATGAGTGAGCCATCCTGACCTTAAAATCCCTTCTTTTTTTAATGTTCCTCTACAGCACTCAGAACTCTGAAGGCCTCTGTGATCATGCGGCATTTAAAGTGCCAAAACATTTTTGTCTGCAGAAGTCTAGGCTAGCACTAGATAAGCAGCTGATGGATGGGCTTGAATTTCAGTCAGTAGTTGAGAATCAGCAGGCATTATCTTTCTAGTAGCTTACCAGCAGTGATAAGAATGAAAAACTGGAAGAGCAATCTAAGGATTAAGAAAGGTTCTGGGAAAAGTATCTGCAGGTATTGAAGCTAGAAAAGGTATAACCCATGCTGGGAGAGACTTAACAAGAGACAAAGTACATTTGCAATGGATGGACAACACAGAATAGGAACTTCAGCTGGATTCTTCTTGAAATATGCCTGGATATTTTTTTTTTTTGCCAGGCATCAGAAGATGTGAAATTCTATGCAGCTCTGTGTGTCTGTGGGTGTCTGAGTGTGCATGTGCATGCACTTGGGAGGGAGAAGTAAATTCAAGATTAAATGTTCTGAAGGTTTGAACAGGTCAGATGTTTGGATAACTAGAAATAAGTGATTTTACAAAGTTATGTATACTTGAATTTGGAGTGGGGAAAATATTGAACACTTTAAATGTGCTGCAAAAGATGTGCTGCAAAAGATGAGAGAAAAATACAAACTGGATTAATTGATATAGAAAGCAAATGTTAACCAGCTAAAGTGCTAATGGTGAACTCACTGCCATGTGACCTGACTACACATACTTGCATACATAATTTACTTTATACAATTACCTCTTTGTTTAGAATTCTGTTTCCATATATCCACACATATGTAAGTATTTTATTGGTCTTCCTAATCTTCTAAATAACCTCTGCTATTTTTGAATATGTTTTGTAAATAATGTCAATAACTCTCCCTTCCATCATATTTTCTAAACTTCTAACTTTTCTGTCCTGATATTCTAAACCTTTAAAGTCTTTTTTATTCTTGCGGATGAATTTTCTTGGTTCTTGTATCAGAGATCTTCTGTTGAGTTCCACTGAAAGTGAAGACCAGTCCTTCTGGTAGCCACCATCGAAAGGGAATGTTTTTTATTCTTCAACGCCTCCGTGAGGAATCTGTATTCTTTTCTTCACCAATATCTCCTGTGGCAGCTCCTTCATGATTATCAAGTCCTGCCCCAGATACCGCATTCTTTTTAAAAAATGCATGAGAAGTATATCTTCTTTCATTGATCTTAATGTCAGATACATCACACAATCTTGGGGTACCTTTTTTATGCACATGATATATTTTATCTACAGTTGCTTGCATTTCTGGAACAGGAAGAGATGTATATTTTGCCAACTCTGGTGCAAAGTCTGTACAAAGATTTTTACCATCTAATTCTGGTACAGCATGAATTCTCAACACAAATTCCTTCTGTCTTAATTCCAGACAAATTAATTTTTCAGCTTGCTGTTGTATTTCCTTCTGGAGGCTTATTATTTTGATATCCCTTTGTATTTCAATGTTCTTTTATTAGATGTATCATTATTTCAATTCATCTAATATGGTACAAATACTTGGAGTTGGAATAAATTTTTTAAAAGCCCTTCTGATCATCAGGGTGGGTGGAAGTAGAGTGGGGCAGATAGGGAAGAGCAAAAAAACCCCAAAAAAGTAGAATAATCCAGTCATTTATTTCATCTTCCTTTTGAAGTAAGCAAAAAGGTTGTTCTCTGCCCACTCTCACGAACAGCAGAGATTATGGGTTCTGCTGCGCATTGAATGTGAGAGTGGGGAAAGGTATCCTTAACAGAAGCTCTGCCCCAGAGGCATTCCTCCCATTGGGCAAATTGGACAGTTGCCCAGAGCACCCCCATGTGGGGGGTGCAAAAACTGCAGGTTCGTTTGTGGAATTTTTTTGTATTTTCAGTGTTTTTCCCTTTTTGGCCTGAAGAGGGCACAGTTTTTAGGCTAGCAGCACGAAGATTTCTGGGATGTTTCGGGAGACTCTCCTGATGTTATCACTCAGGTTTGGTGAGGTATGGTTCAGGGGTCCAAAGCTATGGACTCCCAAAGGGGGTGCCACCATCTCCCATTGTTTACAATGGGGGCTAACAGAAAAGAGGGTTACACCTTTGAGGGTCCATAACTTTGGACCCCCTGAACCAAACTTCACCAAACCTGGGTGGTATCATTAGGAGAGTCTCCTAAAGATACAATGAAAGTTGGGTGCTGCTAGCTTAACAATTGCCCCCCTGACAGCAGGCACCCCCCAAATTTCCCCAGATTCTCCTTTTAAATCCCCTCCCCCTTTGGCATGGATTTAAAGGGAGAATCTGAGGTCCCCAGTTTAAATATTGAAAGTGATGCATTTTGAAAATGTTTTCAAAAAAATTATTTCTGCTGTGTGGCATGGCCCATTGCTGTGTTCAGATTTGTGAGTTGGGGCATGTTCTATAATGTGATGGTGACTTTGAAACGACCTGGTATAAAAAAATAATTGCTTGGTCACAGTGGGGGAGGGTGGCTGCTCATGGAGGGGAGTGCCAAACTCCAGTTTGCCTAGATACGCCACTGGCTGTAGCTACAAGGGGGCAGTGGGGGGTGCGCGTTGCACCGGGCACGCGCCTGGGGGGGCATCAAACTCAAGTTTTGCCCAGGGCTCCTAGTTTGCCTAGTTACGCCACAGCTCTGCCCTGAAAAGAATCTCTCTTCAGTGTGGGGCAGCGCACCAGTGTATAATCAACCACCAGATTCTTGTACTCATACCTTGCAGAATTGTTGTGGGGGAACAAGTTGTACCTAGATCCATCCTTTACAATACATTTGACCATTCATTCTGTGCATAACTCTTCAAGTAAACTGATAAGTTCCAGTAGTAATAGCAGAGGTCGAAATTAGGAATCTGTGGGTTGTGGTTAGATAAGCAACACACCTATAATCAGAACAAGATCCAAAATACTCTAATCAGAACAGGGCAGATTGGTCATTATGTGTACCAAGACAGATGTCCCAGTGACCTGATGGCCTCCCCCTTCTTACCCAGCCCAGTGGCAAAATGGCTCTACCCAGCCTGCCAGAGCCATGCACTGTGTGAAGAAGTGGTAGCTGGCCTATCTATGTGCTATGCAGGGGAAGTAGTGCTTGACCTGCCTAAGCCCCTAAGGCAGGGCAGACATGGGGATGGGGCCCTTTTCCAGGGTTGTTGTTTTTTTCTCCCAGTCCACCCCTAATCAGTATAACTCAAAAGACTGATGCACTGGCAAGAAGATAAAACATAAGTGTTGTTTTCCCAACAAATACTTGGATCAACATTTAAATCTAGAGATCTAGTTTTCATG
The DNA here is from genome assembly GCF_021028975.2 of Sphaerodactylus townsendi. Lineage (NCBI taxonomy): Eukaryota > Metazoa > Chordata > Lepidosauria > Squamata > Sphaerodactylidae > Sphaerodactylus > Sphaerodactylus townsendi. Next base: position 72,953,847 of record NC_059428.1, read on the forward strand.
ACAACATGTCTATTAACAAGAATGTATTGATTTTGCTGACTGTGGGAAAGTTTCAAGCTGTATTTTGTCCTAATGCACAGAACACACTAATACAAAAATGAACTTGTCTTTTCAAGCCATCCAGCCAAATAGCTATGGGATAAATCTTTGTTGTGACTGTACAATGACTATCAGGATCTCTGTCTCCAATAGTGCAATTATAGACTGCAAACGCTTTTAAGAAATCATATCTAATATCACAGCATGGTTAGTTGCAATCCTGGCAATGGCATGGCATTAAATTTTTAAAGAGTTAGGTAATAGATGCTAAATTAATGATGAACAGGAAGACACTCGGAACTGTCGTCATAATGCATTTGGAAAATAATCAATTTTTTTAAAGGTTTAATGCATTGCATGCTCTGCCCAAGGTAGAACCTAGTCATACATTCCTGATTAAGATTTATCTAAGGTCAGATTTCAGTCATGTTGTGCTTTCATTCATCCTGTATTGCTGCAACATTTTGGCAGCTTGCTGTCATCATTCAGCCACTCTAAAGCAATGTATAGATTACAGCACTCATTCTCAGCATGACCTTTTTTTCTCTCTGAATTAACAAAATCACTTGGCCCCTTGGGCCTTCTCCCCTACACTCTCTCATCCCCACATCCAATTTCATCCACACCTTACTACAGGTCTGTTGTCATCAGTATATCCAAAGAGTCAGTGTGAAACATGGCATGGTAAATGTGAGGAAACTATAAAGATTGACTTTTCTGAGAGACCACTTCAAAATGATCATATAGAATCAAAGGAGAACATGCACTGTGTCTGTAGACTGAAAAATTTTCTATATTGTTTGAAGCAAGGGGAAAATCATAACAAGGCCATCCTTCCTGCTGCAAGATAACATGCACTTGCTAATAGACACACATCATCAAGCCATGCCAAATGTAAGGCCTTATGCACAGAACTTGTTTACAACATATCTTGCCACCAAATACTATTTTTGTCTTTTAATTCTACACTTTTTTCCTCTGTTTTCCCTTCATTTTTCCTCCATTTTTCCCAAGCACTTTTACTGCAATGTTTTAATCCATTTCTGAGCCAACTTCCCTTGAGCATGCCATCAAATTGAAAAAGTCTTTACTTCTCCATCCCACCCAACATCTGGCCCTTATCCATGCCCCCACTCAACCTCCCCTTCAATCATTTTCTCCTTCCCCTTGAAATCCATTTTTGAAAGGATTTTTTAAATTATCTTTGTCATATTGCATTAGCAATGTTACCTGAGAGCACAAACACAAGCCAGGTTGATGATAATATAAGCTTTGTCAATTTCACTTGAATTAGAGATGCAATGTTAAGGCAAAAATACACTGTGTCAGCAGTTAGTAGAAAATTTTGGCTTTTATCCCCTGTGTTCTTGTCCAACCTTCCCATCAGCCATTTTCTCCTCCCTCTCCTCCATTTTGAAAAGGATTTTTATTTTTTTTCCTCTTTGTCATATAAAACTAGTGATTAGATCAGCTTTGTCATATTTCTTGGTCATATCAAACTAGTGGTTCATAAGTTTTGGCAATTTCACATAGAACTTGCAATCTTAATGTTTGGACAGAGATACAAACTAGCATGGTTGATTGGATCAGCTTTGTCAATTTTATATCAAACTACTGATATAATGTTAGGGCAAAGAGATTTTGAAGCTGGAAGCTATTGCAAAGAGTACTAGGAGTAACTGCTGTATGTAATCAGGACTGCTGCAGTAATAATCGTGTTCATGCAGATCAAACTTGGATGAAAACTGTATTTGGGGGCTGCATGTTTTGGTTCGAACAGGTAATGGTTGTTTGGCTTCCATTTTGGGTTGGAATTCTCAATAGTGGAAATGGACATTTTTGATTTACCACTTCAAGATATAACTGTGCAATAACACTAGAGCACCTGTGTAAAAGAAAAAGGAGGTGGAGGGTTGTTCTTCAGCATCCTTAATGATATCCCCCACCATCAGGAATAATATATTGTCAGCAGTAGTATGTAGAATGAAGGGAGAAGGGGGGGACACCAAAACAATGGGGGGGGGGGAAGGAGATATGTGGAAAGATTTCACAGAAAACATTTCCAAGGCAAACAGTTTGAAAATTGGGAAAACTTGTGGTAAGCTGTGCATATGGAAAAGCACTGTGGACAATCATAAATACAAATGCTTGGGTCATTAGAGGCCCTGTTCTTTCCTAGTAGCCAGGGATGCCAATTATTCAGCCTTAGAAAGAAGGCTCTTCAGTATCCTTCATATTGTTTGTGCTTTCCTCCTCCTGAGTTTATAGAATAAAAACTCAAATATAATAAATATCTCAGATCTCTGTCCACCTTTGGTTAGTACGTTTCTGCAGTTCCAATTCAGTTCAGGGTGACACAAGGAGGTGAAGATAGGGGCTATTTGTAACTATTACTGTTTCAATTGGTCTTTCAAAGAAAACAGCAACCTAGTTTCACTGACTCAGGCTTTGTTGCAAACAAATGTGGAACAAACTAGCAACAATTATAATTGCTCCCTTTGTACGTTTTATATTTGTCATGGGGGATTTATGCCTTTTAGTTGGAGTTGTCTGGACCTCTTCAGTTACTGTAGTTTTGGTGGTGTGGCTGAAGTGAGTGGGCATTGCTGCTTTTCGTTGATCGTTGTTTTTTGAGTGAATAATTTCATTATTCTTAAAGCTTGCCGAGCCTCATCCTTATCACTACCAGATATAGCTGTACTCTGATCAGATTCTGCATTTCCAGTTCTTTACCAACTAGACATAGTCTTTGTTGCAGTTTCCTTTGTTGGTCAGGATAACTATTCTACTGCTACTACTCCAGTGTTGGTAGTGCTTTTGAGGAAAAGTTGCATAGATATAAAAATGCTAATAATAATACTTGCTGAAACCACTGAAGGTTTCTTCCCACTTCTCCGGAAAGCTCCAAACTGAATCAAGACCATATATAAATACCTGATAATTACCTTTTAAAGATGACCAGAGAATACTGATCTCTGTCACATCAGCTTACATTCTGTTCAAGGTTCCTCAAGCAGGAGGACAAAATACTTCCTATATTCCTCCCACCATTCCTTTGTGTCACATAGTTTTCTCTTGCTGGTAGCCCCCCCCCCCCCCCCAAGATACATAATGGTGGACAGAAATGAGAGAGATGAAAAGAGTTAGCAAAGGAATAGAGGCAAGAAACAGTCCATGCATATTTCATCAAGGATTCAATTTTCTATAGAAAATTCAAATTTAAAAGTAAATTATTTAACTTTCCAGTGATTAGAAAATGCCTTTTCAAAAGATTACTGTGTTATGATTACATTAAGCTCATGGTCATCACCCCATTCTCTTTGCCACCACCAATTGCAGACTGCTTATTTTGAGGCCTCTCTCAAAATTCACATTGCTGGCTTTCAAAATGATTTTCTCAGCATCTTATAGATTCTGTGTCAAAGTCTGCACATTTTCCATCACTGAGAACCAGAACGGTGTAGTGCAGGGGTAGGGAACCTGCGGCTCTCCAGATGTTCAGGAACTACAATTCCCATCAGCCCCTACCAGCATGGCCAATTGGCCATGCTGACAGAGGCTGATGGGAATTGTAGTTCCTGGACATCTGGAGAGCCGCAGGTTCCCTACCCCTGGTGTAGTGGTTAAAAATGGTGAACTCTAATCTGGTGAACCAGGTTTGTTTCCCCACTCCACCAAGTGAAACCTGCTGGGAGACCTTGGCCTAGTCACAGTTCTCTCAGAACCCTCTCAGCTTCACCTACCACACAAAGTATCTGTTGCAGGGAGGGGATTGTAAGTCACTTTGAAATTCCTTAAAAGTAGAAAAAAGCAGGGTTGCAAACACTCTTTTGAACCACTTGAAGTTGTTAGTGACAAAAAGGCTAAAGAAGGTTTGTTCAGTGACAACACAAAAGAAATTCCACAAATATCTTGGTAAGATCACAGATTTCAAGCAGCTTGGTGCCTCATATGCAGAGGTGGGATCCAGCAGGTTCTCACAGGTTCCCGAGAGTAGGTTACTAATTATTTGTGTGTGCCGAGAGGGGGTTACTAATTGGTGATTTTGCCACGTGATTTTTGCCTTAGTTATGCCCCTCCTCTCAGCAGTAGTGCGCAGAACTTGAAGCAGTCTAGCAGGAGGTGCACCAACATGTGTGGCAGCCTGCGCCTGCGTGCATTCGTTTCCCGCCCAAGGACCGGCGCAGCGACTGCATCCTTGCCACAGCCCCACCCAGGAATGCCCCACCCCAGAATGCCTGGCCACCCCCCCGTCATGCCCTGCCCGGCCCCATTGGCGCTGCGCCACAGTTTGAATCCCATCACCATGGAAACCTGTTACTATGGAAACCTAAAATACTATGCTCATATGCTTTCCAATTTGATCTCCAGGTACCATGTTTTGCTTTACAGGTTGGTCTTCCGAGGGTTCTATAACACTTGCATGGAACTAGAGATGCAGACACATCTGATTTCTGCTCCTCATTTTTATTTATACATTTGACTAGTAATAAGCTCATTGTGTGAAAAAAATACAATGGGCTCTAGAAAACTAAACCTCCCAGGGCAAGCCTTGTGGGCAGAGCATATCTGCAGGAAATACTGCCTGACACAAACACTAGTATTGTGCCCCCCCCCAAAAAAAAATCCCAGCTTTGTGAAGGAGAAGCATCAAAGTGCCTGTGAAGATGGGGAGAACCTTCATAGGCACACCCCTGTTTGCAAGGCTGGATCCTGGCTTTGCAAATGGAGGAAGTCAGCAGGGTGCCAGAGAACTCCATAGCCCCCGCCTTTACAAAGCTGGATACTGCCCTGAAGGTAAGTCGAAGGCATTGTCTGAAAACGGGTGCTCATAAATGGTCTCCTTGGCAATGTGTCCATAAGGTCAGATAAATGTCAGAATTTTTTATTTGGCTGGAAGTGAGAATACCATCTAGAAAACTTTGAATTTTGAATGAACTGAATGTCCTGACATGTTTCCTTACCATTATCCATTTACAAATTGTATTACAGTTTCAGGTTTTAATAGTCTCAAGGAAGGTAAATCTTAAAGTTGTTTTTAAAATATATAATTGTTAAACAGGTTTTATTGTTGCTCTGACCACCTTCCAAAATGCCTTTGCCTCTGCATCTCTAAATGGAGACACAAGACACCAACTAATTTGTTTAGTTAACTGTATCCAACTTACGTAAATGACTGATCTACATATTCATTTACATATACGTACATGACTGATCTACATATTCATTTACATATATGTAAATGACCAATCTACAAATACCTGATTCACTTGCAGTAACTTCCAATTTTCTTTTTATGAGCAAATCTGGGCCCCTCCGCACAGCAGAGGCAACTAGGGTTCGACTCGTGTCTTTGGAAATCATTACCTGAGCTCGACTCCTCTGTTACTCCACACAGCAGCTGACTCATGTCTCCAGAGCCAAGTTCAGAGGGCGGGATTACCTCCTCGCATCTTCTGCTCCTCATTCCCGATTGGTTGCCATTCTATGGTGGGAAACGTGAGTGCGCGTCCCTTTTTTTCGTTTACCGACATAGGAGCTACGTAGAAGGATTTTTTAAGGCACACTTCTTGCTGCCACCACAAGTCTCCCATTCTGCGCATGGTCAAAATACTGCACTGTGATTGGCTGGCTGGCAGAGTCGAGGCGAGGAAGATTCTGCACTCCACCGGCTTTGGCTTGAGTACAACCCGAGTTCACCAGGAAGTTGTACCTCCCAGTCGAGCTCGAAAATTTAACAATGAGTGGGGGGGGAGCCGAGACAGACACGAGTCAAATGCTACGGCTGTGCGGAGTACCCGGGTCGGACCTATGTCGAACTAAGGTCGAATCCTACAGTGCGGAGGGGCCCTCTGTTTCTACTTGGAATAACTAGATTGTCGCAAAAAGCTCCCCAAACAATTGCCATCTTTCTACATAGCACCTTTTAGGTGTATGTATCCACCTGGAATAAATTCTCTCGTATTTACACCACCTGTGTATCCACCTGGAATTTGTATCCACCTGGAATAAATTGTATCCACCTGGAATAAATTCTCTCGTATTTACACCAATGCATTCAAACTGTGACAGTAACCATAGTAGTCTCTTCCTTCACCATTCTTCTTACCAATTGCCTATATTTGTTGCAAAATAACAGCATAGCTTACTGCCAGCACTAAACATCTTCATGCTGAGTTAGATTTATTCTACACTGAAGGCTAGGCTTTCTCCTACCTTGAAATATTAGTGATTACTATGCTATGGAAAAACTAGAATTTGGGTAAAATATTGTAGTATTGCCACTTCAGAATTCTCATAGTGCTCATTCAAAAATGCAACATGTTCTTGAAAAATCTAAAAATAAATCACATTTTACATTTAAAAGCACCACACATTTTTACATTTTCATACTAATTTATTCTTTTTTGCATTAAATTTTTCACAACATTCCATTTTGCACTAAATCATCTTTAATGCCCCAAGCTCACATACCTGCATATGAATGCCTAGCAGAATCCCAGTCTTGAACACATGGGGGAAAATCAGCAAGAACACTTTGGAATTCAAATAGACAACATGAGTGTTCATGGATAGACTACACAGATAATTTCCCCTAGATGAAATGAGTGCTTTGAAAAGTGGACCCCTTTGAGGTCCTTTCTCCCCCCCCCCCAACCCTCCCCTTCTCAGGTTCCACCTCCAAAACTTCTTGTAATTTCTCAACTTGGAGTTGGCAACCACAAGGCTTGAATTGCTTTACTATTTATTTGTTACATTTTGATATGGCATCTCTAACATATTCCACAATAAACATTCAATAAAACACATCTAAACATTAAAATAGCACAAGCTAATCAAATACAATAATAAAAGATTCATCAAACCTCAATAAATATAAACAAATTCATAGAGAGTAAGCCAATCAGCAATAATAGGTGCAGGTAGTAGGGCAGTTCCACAAAATTTAACTCAAGGTCTGATGAAATAAAGTGGCCTTATTTGCCCTGCAGAATGCAAAAAGATCCCACAGAGCACAGGCCTCCTCAGGGAATTGGCTCCAAAGGGCAGGCCTGGTGGAAGATAAGTGGGCAATCTGGGGGCTAGGAACTTGCAAGAAGCCCAGAGATGCTGACTGGAGAGGAATGGAGAGGTTGTCTTGCAGTTATGAAGGCTCCAGACCATTAAAGAATTCAGATGTTAAATTCAACACCTTTAATCAATGCTAGAAACTGATTGGGAGCCAGGGCATGATAGGGTGATGTGACCCAACTATGAACAACAGCCTGGTAGCTGCATACTGAACTTGCAACGGATTCTGAAGCATCTTCAAGGGTAGCCCTACACAGAATGTGTTACAATAGTACAGTATGGAGGTGACCGTTGCATTCACTGCTGAGACAAAGGAAGTTAGTTTAATGGGTGATAAAAGAGGTCAGAAGTTCTAGATTCTCTCACATGCCGTGGAGTTACCAACAGTAAAATGAAATGGGGTAAATAACAAATGAATAAAAGAAAGGGCAGTTTGAAGCATTATGAACCAATTAGATTATGAACCAACATCTGTAAAGGGCTATGGTATGATACAACATTGTCTTGGCTCCTGCCTACTTGCCTGCCTGCCCTGCCTTGACTTCTGTCTGCCTCATGCCTGCCCTAATTCTTGCCTGCCTCCTGGATTCCTACTGCCTCCACCATGCCCGCTTGCATTGAATCTTGCCAGCTGCACAGCAAGACAGTGTGTGAAGTACTATGCAGGCAGTCCAGCCACTTTGATCAAAAATTACCCTACAGTAGTTTCTGCCATCACTTGAGATTTGTTTGTAATTCTCCTCTTGAACATTGTGCATGTGTCTGTGAGGGAGGATTCCACCTCCCCCTTTTCTCTCTTAATTGGTAGAGTGCACTTAAACAGCAAGCTCATGAGGGAAATAACTCAGAAAGTCATTCAAACTCAAAGAACAAATCAAAAAGAAAATGTTTCATTCTGTGTACTCAAAAACAGAGGGCATCTAAAATACAGAATACTGTAAGCTTTTTAAAAAGTTTCTTGCTACCTGACACATTTGTAAGATTCCATACTTTTCCTCCTTGGAGATGAATCACATTTTCCATAGCAGGTGTTTGGAAAAGTTCATGGCAAAAAAACTGCCAAGAGCTTGCTTCTCACTAGCCTATTAGTCAAGGTGTTCCATAAGAACAGGGAGGACTTTATGGCCAAGTGGGTTGATCAATCAAACTTTCTGACAAAGGAGGATCTGACCAAAGTATTTCCCTAGGACCATGGAGACTTCTACCACTGAGTTCAAAAGTGGAAGCAAGTAAGGTGCAGAATGGAATAAATGAATGTAAAACCAGAACAAATTTTCCGTTTTTCCATCCTGGTTTGACAATTGTCAGGTCATTTGATAATGGCTAAAACTTCTTTATGCTGGTTTCTCCTCCCCCAGAATATGGGATGTTTACATGCTTTGCTTATTTTAACATATTGGAGTTTGTGGCTCAAGAAAATTAGCAAAAATCTTGGCCTATTTTCTTCTCAAAACATTTGAGAGTTCCATAACAAATGATACATATGTCATGAGTCTTAAAAGATTCTGAGTACTGAACCATTGGAATGGGCCACATAAATTAGTAACTCCTCCAACAACTGCATTTCTTTTGACCCTCCATGTTTCACCTTATGTATGAAAATGGAGCTGCCAACTGACTGAGATAAAAATGTCCTGTCTCTTTTTACAGATGTTATGTATGAGGTGATGTTATTATCATCCATGACATAAAAAGCTCCACCTGCTCATTTCCACACATCAAGCCTCTATTAAAGAGACAGAACATTTCTCTAGACCAGTTGGCAACTCTAAAAAGAAACCAACAGTATTTGCACTGAACCCACTCCTTTTGTCATTGATTGCCATTGCTGCTGCTGTCCTGGGTCAAGCTCAGCATTTTACAGGAATGCATCTATAAAACCTAGAATCTCTTGAGTAAGCTGTGCTCTTGGCAGAGCTCATGAAGCCAAACCATAAGAAAATCAGAGCAAAAAAACTTGAAGGTCAGATAAGCATTACAGTCTATTCTCTGACCTATTTCTTAAGCTTGTTAGTTGCATTTCTAGTGTAAGCTGTGTGACCCATGAGTTCAAACAGAAAAGAAGGATTTATCAAATCTGGATAATTTAAAAAGGGGGAGAAAAATGTCCTGTCCCTTTAACAGAGATCTAATGGGTTATTATTTATCAGGTGATGTTATTTATAGGGCGGCCATGCAGGCAAACTATTTCCTTCAACTACTGTTGCTCACTGTCAGGGAAGGTTTCACCCAGGAATTGGGATATCTCCTATTTTTTATGGGAATATGTTTCCCCAAAGGAGCAGGTTTGTAGTTTGGGCGTGTTGCTGGATAAAAAGGTGGTAGTTGTGGCCAGGAGAGCCTTTCACCAGCTTTGGCTGCCAAACCAGCTACAGCCCTCCCTAAGCAGAAAAAATATTGTTGCTGTGGTGCATTTCCTTCTAGATGAGATTACTGCAGTGTGCTTCATGTAGAGCTGCACTTGAAGACTCTCCAGAAACCACAGTGCAGAATGATGCAGCCAAATGTTGACTGGAGTGGGTCGTAAGACTCATATCACTCCAATCTTGTTCCACCTACATTGGGTCCCAATTTGATTTTGGACTCAATTGAAGGTTCTAGTGCTGACTATTAAAGCCTTATTTGACTTGGGGCCAGCATATCTGAAGGATCAACTGCTTCCTTATGAATTAATCAACCAGTTTCCCACTTCAGGAACACTGCCATCTCAGGCAACCCAAGAAAATGCCTTTTCAGTCAAAGGACATCAGAACTTTGGAACTTCCTTCTCAGGGAGATTTGTCTGTCTCCCTTTATCATTGTCCTCTGCTAGCAGATGAAACCCTTTTTGTTCTGTTTGGCAAAGCTCCACAAACTCTTATTGTTGCTCCTCTTTGGTTGTGGTGTTATGTGTGAATATGTGTGTTCATATGTTTTCATTGATTAATATTTTATACATACCGTATTTCAAATGCTGTGTTAATGTCTTAAATGCTTTCATGTTGAAATGTTTTCATTAGATATTCACTGCCTTGAAGACACTATTTGTGTGGAAAGGCCACAAAGAAATGTTTTAAATAAATAGAGTGACACAAAACAATTAGGGAGGACACAGCAATGTCATTTCCAGTTGCCAGAGCCTTGATGCTCCAAGAATTTCCCCTAATCTCTGTGGGTTTTATCACAGAAACTAGACTCAAACATAATTGATGTGCTGATACCCACATCACCCAGAAGTGACCTTGCCACATCAGTGATGCTTCCCCTCCCCACACTCACCTTCCAAAACTCCTGGGGATTGCTGGCTCACAGCTGATTACTTTTGTTGCTTAAATCCATGATGTGAAAAGCTTCACCTGTCCATTTCTACACATTAAGCCTCTATCTAAGGGGCAGTACATTTTTTTCCAGGCCAACTGGCAACACTAAACACAAGAGTCTAAAGAAATTGTTTCGAAAATCTCTTACATGTTGTCAAAACTTCAGTGTGCTGAATCCTGAGTGTTATAAATATATTTTCTACTTCATATTCAAAGGAATGAGATTCAGCCTTGACGCCTTCCCAAGAACAAGAAGACTTCTATAATTATCAATCTCACACTGGCATTTAAAGGCGTTATCATGTGTATAAATCATCCTGTGATTCCAGCAGTGAAAGCCATAAGCTGATTGTCACTTTGCTTGACTACAATTCCAATTTGGTTATACTAGGAACTCTTCCATCAACATTCCACCCTACTGTGCCTGTAAATGAAAAAATTAATTTTATTCTTCTCTTCCAGTGTATGTTTTGGACTGATAGTCAGCATACCTAAAAAGTTACCATTACAATTGTTTCTTCCAGTATAATGTTGAACGTAGATGTGTTTGTATCCTTGCACTCATACAAGTTCAGCACTCCCTATAGGGCACTGGAAGGATTTGCACATGTTTTCCTTTTAATAAATATAAACTTAAGGCTTTAAGAAAGGCGGATTGACAGCTTTGGGCAGCCTGGCCTATATCAAGATAGATTGGGAAGTTGTGTGATTAGCTATGGCATTTTCTGGACAGACATACTATCCCAGGGGAAAACCGGGATCATACATACAGAGATGTTTGTATCTCAGTTTCTCCCTCCACACAGCATGTTCAGGCCAGGAGGAAGAACTCCAGGTGATTATGCACGGCCCTGATTTAGTTTCATTTTCCTCGCCAATGTTGCCATGCATGCGCAAACTGTCCCGTTTTTCTGACGTTCTGATTGGCTGCAGGCGGTGGGGTGGGAAAAATAAACCAGTCCGTCTCCTGCAGTATTTGCATGGAAGGGGATCACCGCATTTTTTAAAAAAAACCACCAATTTATCATTTGCGTGCAGATGGTGAGACCCTTCTCCAGCAAAACATCACACAACAATGACAGGCTTGGAAAATGGATTGGGCCGCAGCCCAATTTATTAATTATTAACAGTAACTATTTACATAGAAGCTGAGCAACAAATGGGTTGCAACATCGAGCATTCCCCAATCCGTATTGGGGCCACCTGCAGGAAGCTGGGAGCCCCAGGGGCGAACCCCCGGCTTCAACCCTTCCTGCTGCTGGGGAAGCGGGCACCGGCGAAGCCTACTGGCCCGCCACACCCCCCAGCCCTTTGCAGGGCACAAGCATGGAGAAGACCGGCCTCCTGGCTCGGCTTCTCCCCCAGATGTTGTGACTCCCATTGTCAACCCACCGGGCTGCGACGAAGATTGCACATAATAAAGCATAACAGCATAACAATTGCATAATAACATAGGGAGGGTGGGTGGGTCACGCCGGTCCTGAGTCTCGGCAGCCAAGAAGGCTGAGCTCAGGGTGTGGCGCTTTATATACCCTTGCTCCTCCCGCCTTTACAGCCGGGAGCCAATCATTGCAGATCTTGCAAGTCCTTTACAGCCGGGAGCCAATCATTGCAGATCATGCAACCACCCTTTGCCTATCCTGCTCACCACAGCCGCAATGGCTGCCCCCGCTGAGTCGGTTGCTGCTATTTTTTGAAAGCTGCAGGATAAGGGAAATCCCACGAGGCAGGCCCAAGTTAGACCTAGAAGCCATGCAGAAGTCATGGCTGAACCGGGATGTTTCACCTCCTTATCCCAGGATATATGGTCTCTGCAGGAAACCACTATGTGTCCTTTTGGGCATGAGCAGGAATAGTTTGGACTTTTTTCAGTCTGATATTAGAAGATACAGCAGAATATTCTAATTGAAATAAACAAGCTTGGAATCGGAGATTGCCTTCAGCTTGTTTTGAAAACTAGCCCTTCCCATTTACAGAGTAGCTGTACTTTACAGAGCTGTTTTCTCCATTAGTTCCTGATCTTTTTTACCCCATCACACATTATGATGACTGACACGGGTATTCAGAAATTTACTGCTTCTGAAAGTGGAGGTTCTGAGTGTGATGGAATGGTAAGGTTGTTGTGCTAACATCTAGAAGTCTCAGGTTCAGTTCCCCACTCTGCCATGAAGTTTGCTTGAGCCAGTAGGATTTCATCCTAACATACATCCAAGTGTTGTGAGAATAAAATGGAGCAGGGAAGAATGATATACTTTCCTTGGAGGAAGGGGGGGGGATTAATGGCTAGTAGCCATTAATGCGCTAGTTCTCCATGAATCTGTTTAATTCTGTTTTAGTGCCACCTGGACAAGTGTCCATCACGATATTCACTGGCAGCAAAATCCACAATTTAAATATTAATGTAGTACAAAACTACTTCTCTTTTATCAGTGCTGAATGTTTTGCCAGCCAACTTCACCAGGAGTTTCCCCCGCCCCCACCCCAGTTCTGTTATTATGTGGGGGAGAGTTCTCTATTCACTTTCTCCATTCCATGCGTAATTGTATAAACCACTATCATTTGCCCCCAGAAGTTGTCTTTTTTTTTCTAAACTAAAAAGTTTATTCATGGCCCCGATTTCATCTTTCTTGCTAGCGGGTGATCCTTTTTCAGCTTTCTTGCTAGCAGGTGATCCAAACCCTTAACCATGTTGGCTGTCTTGTTCTGCACTATTTCTAGTATTGCAATAAGTTTTTCTTTCTTTTTTCTTTTTTTAGATAAGGCAACCAGAACTGGGCATTATATTACTGGCCTTTCCTAACAATTTCCTGCATTAAGTTTGCCTTTTTCTTCCCATCCCCCACCAATTCAGACTTCACCAGCATTAATTTAAAGCGAGGATTCTTTGCTACCATGTTCAACTCCTTGCATTTATCCACACTGAGCATTTGCTATGTTATTGCTTACACACTTAATATGGAAGAGAAGAAGAGTTTTTTTATACCCCACCTTTCTTCACTGAAAGGAGTCTCAAATCATCTGACAATCACCGTCCTTTCCCGAGGCACCTTGTGAGATAGGTGAGACTGAGAGAGTTTTGAGAGAACTGTGACTAATCCAAGGTCATCCAGCAGGCTGTATGTGGAGGAGTGTGGAATTTAATCTAATTCTCCAGATTAGAGTCCATCACTCATGGGAGGAGTGGGGAATCAAAACCCAGTTCTCCAGTTTAGAGTCCACCACTTTTAACCATTACACCACACTGGAGATATCCTCCTGGAGCCTGTAACAAATGCCCATAGGGGAGGTGGTTTCAAGGGATAAATAGCATGGAAATCGTTAATTCCTGCCCGGTCCTGATTGGCTGTGGGGAATTGCCTGAGGGTAGAAAAAGGAGCAGCAAGAGTCCTGAGGAGATTTGTTTTCTGGGAGATTCCAAGAAAAGGGTCTGAGCCCGAAAACCTGACAGGGCTATAAAATAAATAAAATTAGGGTGTCCCTAGGAACGTGTCATTGGGGCTTGTTTACTCTCCCTAAACAGGAAGTCTCCTAGATATGGCTGCAGGGAAGCACCTGAGGGAGATTGGTCAGTTTTGAAGTGGAAGACCAGCTTCCTGTGGGGATGGCTGGGACCCTTCTTGGTGTAAGCCAGTGGACACAGGGATTCTAGGCAACCAACCAACTCACCTTTGGGCTTAGGACCATATGAGAGCCTAAATACTAGTTTGAAGGACAATACATACTTCTGTTTTCATTATAGGTTTATGTGTTCCTCAACCCTACTAAGGGAAGTTTAGCTTTTCCATTTATTTAAATAAAATCTTTTGTTGTTGTGCTATAAAGCGATACATGCTCTGGTGCTGATTATTCCAGAGGTACTCAGAGGAAAATGGAGATAGCTCCTCAGTTTTGGAGTATGTGAAAGGGGAATCCTCTCCCTCCCCCCTTTTGGTTGTGTGTTACAGAGCTCTTCACCATTTGCCTTCTTTGTCACCATCCTGAATAATTTTATATCATCCATCAACTTAGCCACTACACTGCTCACCCGCCCCTTCCAGATCATTTATGAACAAATTAAATCCCGCTGTTTCCAAGATCAATCCTTGTAAGACCCTACTGCTCACTTTCCTCCATTGCAAGAAATAACCATTTATTCCTATACTCACTTCTTGCCATTTTACTATTTTTAATTCATAAGAGGACCCATAACTTTTGATTTGATTCAAGAATCTTTGATGAGAGACCTTGTTGCTTTGCAAGTTCAAGTATATGATGTCTACTGTACCATCTTTATCCATACGCTTGTCCTCTTTCTCAAAGAACTCTAAAAAGACAGGGAGGGCAAAAGCACCCTTTGTGGAAGCTACACTGATTTTCATATCAACAGAGCCCCAAATGAAAAGATTAACATGGTCTTTCTATTACACTGGAAAAATAGTTGTCTCTGACATAAACATATTTTTACCCCCGTCCTATTTTGTAAATGAGCATATACTTGGAGAGTACTTGTGCTGAGTGTGAGAGAAGTTGAAGTTCGGTGGCAGAGTGTGAACTTTGAATGGAGAAGTTCCTAGTTTCTGTTCCCAGCTTCTTCAGCTGAAGGAATTTCAACTAGCAGTGCTTTGAGCGAGCCTTATCTGACGGCCTGGAGAGCTGCTACTATACTGGCTTAGAAAAACTAATGGTCAACTTTCTAGAGCTGCTTCAGTTCACAGAGTTAATTAAATCTGCCTCTGAAGAGACAGATCAAGCAGTGCATGAGAACAGGCAGTTCGAGGGATGATCCCTTAGCATATGGGAGGGTGGAGATCACAATAGTTGAGCAAAAAGAGATACAAGAGGGCTTTTGTGATGTGAAGAACAGCTGGTAGGGAAGGAGTACTGATTTGGATGAATGATACTTTCAGGAAAAATAAGAGTGTTTTCCACAAGCTGAGTCCTGAACTTTTGAATTGAATAAACTCTATTTTTATTTTTCATTTAGTTTGAGAATCCTCGAGAGTGACTGAAAGAAGAATATACGATTTTTGTGAGCTCTCGTGTACGCAGCAGCACAAGTGTGAACCAGGCTTGACAAACACACTAAGGCAGCTCAGACTGCCATCTTAATACAAATGACAAGAAACACAGTGACTCCAGCTGGGTATCTATTAACAGGTAACGCTTGAACTATTTGGCGACCATCTGTTCAACTTCCCATACACTAAGCTGTTTCTAGGCAATATACTCTCTCAGCTATCATTCCTCTATCTGTTTTCTTTCTCAGTCCAAAAGAAAGGAAACCTGCTATTTGCTGTATTTCCTTCAGGGAATTCTGCCTCCATGAATTGTCAGATTTATAGATCATCCCACAGAGAATCATGTATAGGATGATAACATATTTGGAAACATATCAGGAAAGTTGGATGTAATGTTACCACTGACAATCTTTGCAAAAAGGAAACACCATCAGAAATATAAATGCTGAGAGACAGAGAGACAGCAAGGGATACAGCCTGATGATTTGATTGGTTCAGCTGTGAGTCTCTTTGCACCAAGTCTTGAGACCTGGATACTGTACATTGGCATCTCTGTCTACTCCAACAGCAGTCTTGTTAGAAGCAGAAAGGTGCCTGGGAAATGAAATATTTTGTTTGCATGTTGGTTGCCATAGCTAAAGTCCATAGTGTAATTAAAAAGTTCATAGTATCAATGTATTGTCAAAGGTTTTCGCAGATGGAACCAACTGATTTAGGTTTTCTGGTCTGTGTAGTCCTGGTGTGGTAGTTTTTGGTACTAAAATTTTGCATGCATCATAGAATTTGAACTGAGGATACAGTGCAGGGGAATGTTTTATATCCTTTTCCTTATACCATTTCTCTAATGCCAGTCAGCTATTCCCACACCTTCTTCCAAAGCTGTTTCTTATCTGGCATGGATGCTGTCTGGTATAATGTCTGTATGTTCCCTGTGTAGTGAAAAAAATAGTTCTCAAGATAATCTAGAAAATGACGGAGTGGTTAAAAGTCTCTTTCCTTAACCCCATGCCCCCCACTCTGATATAATAAGGAGGTCTTAGAACTCCTTGTCTTTTTTAAAAAAAACTGTAGAATATCCTGATTATAATTTGATCCAAAAAGGACCAAGCAGATAGCCTGACAGTCAGACCAATCTCACCTTGTTCACTTGTTCTAACCATTACATCAAGGCACCCTGCTAGGCTTCCCAATCACAGCTGATTGAACCTTTTGCCTCTACATTCCTCTGACAATGAGGCTGAGAATAAAAGTGCAGAGGTTAACAACATTTGTAGCTTCCTTCTACATAGTTTACTACTCACTGGTGATATCACATACATATAAATGTTTGTGTAATCACAACTGATACATTACTCACAATTACAGTGGTTCTGCTGGCGGGAAAGGGTCACATTTACTCAGTATTATCTACAACTCAGTCCAAAGAGCTACAGATTAAAAAGTAAAATAACCCAGAAATATACACAAGTAAAAAAACGGAGTATCTTGGCAATTCTCCACTCTTATATACAAAGCTGGTCTTGCTTTTGTGAGCCCTTGGTCTGTAGTCAGTCAGTCCTGGCAAACCCAGTAGGGTTTCCCAGATTTGTTCTGGAATGAGGATGCCTTCACTGTAGCCTCTTAGAAAGTGCCTGGCATGGTTCCCTGTGCCATGATGACAGAAAGGAAATTTTACCTTGGGGGAGGGGGGGAGAGAGAGAGAGGTGGTAGAAATCTACCATTGCTTCCTCTAGGTGCTACTCTGCAAATACCTCCTATACTTCTCTTGTGAGTCTTACCCATGGATCGTAAGCACACAAGAGCAAGTGGCCTTCCCTTCTCATAGAAGAATCAGTTGGGCTCCAAGATTCTTCTGTCATAGTTTAAAAGAATGATGGGTAAAAAAAAATGAGGGATACACATCCAGATGAGAATGCTAGTGAAGGTGCAGACATTACAACACAGAAAACCTTGCAGCTTTAGTCAAATCTGATAACTACAATGCTCTAAAAGTCTGGCAGACTCACTAGTCCAGGGGTAGGGAACCTGCGGCTCTCCAGATGTTCAGGAACTACAATTCCCATCAGCCTCTGTCAGCATGTGAATTGGCCCCCACCCCCCCCCCACCACCACCCCACCCCCCCCACCCCCCCCCCCCCCCCCCCCCCCCCCCCCCCCCCACCCCCCCCCCCCCCCCCCCCCCCCCCCCCCCACCCCCCCCCCCCCCCCCCCCCCACCACCCCCCCCCCCCACCACCCCCCCCCCCCCCCACCCCCCCCCCCCACCACCCCCCCCCCCCCCCACCCCCCCCCCCCCCCCCCCCCCCCCCCCCCCACCCCCCCCCCCCCCCACCCCCCCCCCCCCCCACCCCCCCCCCCCCCCACCCCCCCCCCCCCCCACCCCCCCCCCCCCCCACCCCCCCCCCCCCCCACCCCCCCCCCCCCCCACCCCCCCCCCCCCCCACCCCCCCCCCCCCCCACCCCCCCCCCCCCCCACCCCCCCCCCCCCCCACCCCCCCCCCCCCCCACCCCCCCCCCCCCCCACCCCCCCCCCCCCCCACCCCCCCCCCCCCCCACCCCCCCCCCCCCCCACCCCCCCCCCCCCCCACCCCCCCCCCCCCCCACCCCCCCCCCCCCCCACCCCCCCCCCCCCCCACCCCCCCCCCCCCCCACCCCCCCCCCCCCCCACCCCCCCCCCCCCCCACCCCCCCCCCCCCCCACCCCCCCCCCCCCCCACCCCCCCCCCCCCCCACCCCCCCCCCCCCCCACCCCCCCCCCCCCCCACCCCCCCCCCCCCCCACCCCCCCCCCCCCCCACCCCCCCCCCCCCCCACCCCCCCCCCCCCCCACCCCCCCCCCCCCCCACCCCCCCCCCCCCCCACCCCCCCCCCCCCCCACCCCCCCCCCCCCCCACCCCCCCCCCCCCCCACCCCCCCCCCCCCCCACCCCCCCCCCCCCCCACCCCCCCCCCCCCCCACCCCCCCCCCCCCCCACCCCCCCCCCCCCCCACCCCCCCCCCCCCCCACCCCCCCCCCCCCCCACCCCCCCCCCCCCCCACCCCCCCCCCCCCCCACCCCCCCCCCCCCCCACCCCCCCCCCCCCCCACCCCCCCCCCCCCCCACCCCCCCCCCCCCCCACCCCCCCCCCCCCCCACCCCCCCCCCCCCCCACCCCCCCCCCCCCCCACCCCCCCCCCCCCCCACCCCCCCCCCCCCCCACCCCCCCCCCCCCCCACCCCCCCCCCCCCCCACCCCCCCCCCCCCCCACCCCCCCCCCCCCCCACCCCCCCCCCCCCCCACCCCCCCCC